>NC_044391.1:67825125-72625125 GCF_006542625.1 Nomascus leucogenys
CTTCAGCCTCCCAATTAGCTGGGACCACAGGCACATGCCAACATGCTCAGTTTTTTACTTTTGTAGGAATAAGGTCTCACTATGTTGCCCAAGCTGGTCTCAAACTTTTGGGCTCAAGTGATCCTCCTGCCTTTGCTTCCCAAAATGCTGGATTAAAATCATGAGCCACTGCACCTGGCCACATTTTTATGTTAAAGAAAATATTCTTTCTTTCTTTCTTTGAAGAAATGCCTCTGAAAAGTGTAGTGTCATTACTTTTAAAAATTATAATGCTCTCATTCATATTGAGTTATTTTTGCTTGAGTGGGTCAAATGTCAGCTTTCTTGGTGCAAGACTTATTGAAACAATATGATATTGGTGCCTGATTTTCAAATAGTTCTGTTGCCTTACGTACTTTAAAAATATTAAAAGTAGCATAACATTTGGTGAGTTGAATAAGGCTAGTTTTCATAAATTCATACTATTGGGGACAATTTCCATGGGTCTCTCAACATTTCAGCACACCTGGCAAGAAGCACTGATTGCCTTTGTTAACAGCGTATCTTTCGAGGATGTTTATAGAGAACAACCTTGACAGATAGATAGTGTTTCCCTCTGGAGCAAAAGACAACCATGTATGCTGCTAGTATAATAAGTATTTTTCTTACTGGAGCAAAAAACAGGTATGCTTACTGCCCATTATAAAGTAGGTCAGAGTTCTCCTTTAACATAACCCACTGCTTGTGCAGATATCATCTAGCCTTTTTTCTGATGCCCTCAGAAGTTGGGACTCGAGGAACTGATACAAATGCTAATAATCTGGCTACCACTGTTGCTGTGAATAATAAACTATCCTTTGTCTCCGACCCAGGAATCTTCTGCTTTCTACCAGCATCCATGAGAATGTGGCAGAATAACTAGCTTACAGATAGGGTAAAAATATCAGATGCTTTGAAGTTCTTGACAAATATCTGAAATATTTATTTAATGACCGTATTAGTCTGTTCTCATGCTGCTGAGAGACTGGGTAATTTATAAAGGAAAGAGGTTTAATGGTCTCACATTTCCACATGGCAGGGGAGGCCACACAATCATGGCAGAAGGCAAAGGAGGAGCAAAGGCACACCTTACATAGTGGCAGCCAAGAGAGCGTGCGCAGGGGAACTCCCATTTGTAAAACCATCAGATCTCATGAGACTTATTCAACACCATGAGAACCGTATGGGGGAAACCGCCTCCATGATTCACTTATCTCCACTTGGCCCTGCCCTTGACATATGGGGATTATTACAATTCAAGGTGAGATTTGGGTGGGGACACGGCCAAACCATATCAATCACTAACAAAAGGAACTAAGGAAGTCTTAAGAAAGTGAGTGAGGACCTTGGGAAGCTCTTTTCTCCATTTTGCTAAGTTCACATTGAGAGAATGTATCCATCTCTTTAATACTGAAAGCCCTGGAAGAGGGGTAGGAAGAAAGAAAATGTACTGTAAAATGGGAAAAGCCTTACTATAAAGAAGTCTGCATTAGGATCTAGGAATTTCAGAACCTTGTATCAAATTCTAGCTCTATTAGTGGAGCCTTGGCTGAGTTGCTTAGCCACTCAGAGGTTGAGTGATGTCATTTTTATGGTCCTTTTCAAGTTCTGAAGTCTATGATCATCTACTCTTGAAGCTGTCATGACTCCCTTAAAAGGAATTTTGGCTATACAATCTCTTTGTGAAAGGTTATGTCTCAATTAGTTACAGTTACAGTACCTAAGTTTTTAGTGTCTGTGTTTTATATCAGACTTTGTTACTTACACAGTGCCAATCACTAGGAACCCTTTTGGTGATTTAAAAATAATCCACACCTTCAATACAAAGCTATGTACAGATTTAGGTCCAAAACCGTCAAAGCAATCCAGCTGAAATTATGAGATTTGGAAAAATGTTATTTCTGAAGAGGGGTAGTTCAGTGGTTAGGAATGCATATTCTGAAGCCAAACAACAGGGTCTCCTAACTTGGCTCCACCACTTACTAGCTGACCAGCCTTGGGCAAATTACCTAACCTCTTTGTGCTTCAGTTTCTTCATCTATAAAGCAGAGATATTTATTATATCTATAAAGCATCAAGAAACAGGGCCTGGTACAAAGTAATTTCTGGATCAATGTTAGTAATTTGCATGAGATCATGTCAGAGGAGATAATTAGTTCTAACTGTTAAGAGAAACAAAGGCACAAAACAATAGTTCTATCAGGGTAGACCATTGATCCCCCAATTGCTTTCTCAAAAGCTGATTAGCATAAGATGATGAAGAGACACTTTCTGCAATTCCATCTCTAGCTAGGGGGTGGGGTACATGAGACTCTGGTGCTACCCAAGTCTGACCTCTTCCTTTCCCACTTTCTTAGCCACCTTACATAGTAAAGGCAATGTTAAATCTGGGTAATCTTACTAAGCACCCAGAACAAAACCCGTTTAATGAGCTTTGGATGAATCAAGAGATTCAGCAAATGCTTTTCCCTTCCAATCTAAAATATTTATATTTTTTAAGTACAAAAGATAACAGAACTGCTTGAAAAATAACATACCAATTTCATATTTTCCAATGAAGTCTTACAGCAAGAAAGCTGATGTTTGACCTACTTGAGCAAAAATAATTCAGTATGAATGACAGCATTATAATTTGTAAAAAATAATGGGTCTTACCAGACATGGTGGGTCACGCCTATAATCCCAGCAATTTGGGAGGCCACGTGGGTGGATCACTTAAGGTCAGGAGTGCGAGACCAGCCTGGCCAAAATGGTGAAACCCCATCTCTACTAAAAATACAAAAATTAACCAAGCGCGGTGGTGGGCACCTGTAATCCCAACTACCCGAGAGGCTGAGGCAGGAGAATCACTTGAACCTGGGAGGCGAAGGTTGCAGTGAGTTGAGATCGCGCCACTGCACTCCAGCCTGGGCAACAAGAGCAAGAGTCTGTCTTAAAGAAAAGTGGGAGTGGGGAGGGAGGGGTGCGGTCTACGCTTTTCTGAAGGATTTCTTCCAAAGGACAGTTTTCCAGGGAAGTAGAGTTGGGCTGCTGCCCTCTTATGGTTCTGATGACCATTATGCCTTAGGATCATGCAGAATAAGGACCCACCTCCCATACCTCACTATGGTAATAAAAAATAATAGCAGTGATAACTAGCATAGCAGTTTGCAAAGCTCTTTCATGTGTTTCTCATTTGAGCTTCACAACAGCACAGTGAGGACATAAGGTAGGAAGAATACATGATTTAAAATAAGAATTCAATTGTTTGGTAACTTACCAAAAGGGTAAGTTCCCACCATATTCTAGGCACTATAATAGGTGATGGAGGTTCCCTGGCAACCAAGACAGTCCTTGCCTTGCCTCTGCAATTTTCTTGCTATGTGATATGGGGCTAGGCAACCAAACTCTCTGTAGTCATTACTTAGGCACAGGATTAATACAAGCAACAAATGGGAGACAGGAGGTAAAAACTAGTTACAAATCATAAAGCACTAGAAAAATTATGGCTTGTATTAGCTATGGAGGCACAAGATTAAGCACTTTACATTATGTTATTTCATTTAACCCTCACCAAAGTGACTATCATGATTTACATTTTTCAGGAAAAGAATCCTGAGTAACTTGCACAGGACTTGCATTGGTGTGTGGTATTGCTGAGGCCTGAATCACGTCTCATGGACTCCACATTCCATGCTCTTCATTACTTGAGGACGTTTATACCTTGTGGGGCCTCATGAATTGATAAGTATCCCTGATGAGGAAATATCCAAGGGAGGAGTGATTTCCCCATAACTACTTATGGAATGTTCAAACCAAGGCCTTTTCATTCAAAAACCCAGATATCCTGGTAGCCTCAGCTTTTTGGCCCTAAGTCAAGCCTCGTCATAAGTTTGTACTTGTACCTAACCCTTTTTTTGCTAAAAACATTGATTGGGGTAGGTGAGAATTGAATGCCTATAAACACAGTGGGGCTGGGGGTTTCTTTGGCATTCTGATTATGACCTTTTCCTTGTGGCCTTTTATATTAGCAGGCTAAACAGGCAAAAATGCATAACCCATGACTAATTCACATTCTAGCATATCTAGAGCAAAGCAGCAAAGGGCAAGTGTGACAATTTGTAAAGTCGTGAGTATGTGTATGTGTGTGTGTACAGCCAATTGTCTGCTTTTAGAAACCAGAAGCCTATTTAACACTTCCTAGAACCTGGGATTTTTCTGAAACAAAGAATCAGGTTGATATTTTTATATCAACTTTTAAAAATCAAAGAAATCAAAACCATAGTACACAGTATATACACGAATGATAATGAGACTATGCCTAAAAACACATGAGAAAAAAATAATTATAAGCAATAAATAATTTTGAGCCACTCTAATATGGAAGACTGGCTATAAAATCAGCTCATAAAGTAAAAATTACATATAGTAAAATACATATGTTGAAAATGCCTTTAATCACCCACGGAGTATACTGACCATACAGATATTTTAAAACAAATAATGCATTTAATTTCTTTGTCAATGGCTATGAAAACTTTAAAACCATTCACATGTTCTTTCCATAGGTTTTGGAACTTCTGCAGCTGATTTTCTGACTTAACTGTAGCTCCTGTGCAAGTCATAGCATTGGTGGTGCAGAGAAATGTCTACTCAAGCTGTATTGTTAATTTAACAAACTTTAAATGTATGCATGACATGACTTCATTTTACCCTTAAATATTTTCATTATTAAACAGAAGATGATGAAAAATAAGCCAACATATTGAATTTTAAAAACAACCACTAAACAAACTTAACAAGGGACAAAAAAACAAACAAAGTTAAAGACAGATATTAATGAATCAGAAAAAAATTTGGTTGAATTAACCAATTCAAAAGCAGGTTTCAGAAGATGATAAAATAAAATGAAAAGGTTTTGAAAGCTCACCAAACAACTACAAATAAGCCCATGAAGGCACAGTACCTGGCCTATAAGTACACAATAAATATTATTTAAATGAATGAATACATTTAAAAAATCAGGAATAGGAAGAGACAGAATAAGAGTGAGATGTTTAGTGGCCAAGACTAAAGGTGGTGCACATAATTTCTGCCCATATCTCAGGGGCCAGAGCTCAGTCACTGGGCTGCCCTGGACAAAGCTTGTTTCTGGGAAGAAAATGAAATGATTTGGTTCTTTGCAATGCCTGGATATTATTTCCTCTCCTGTATTAGTTTGTTCTCACTCTGCTATAAAGAAGTGTGAGACTGGGTAATTTACAAAGAAGTTTATACCCAGTGAAACTGGGTAATTTATAAATAAAAGAAATTTAATTGGCTCATAGTTCCACAGGCTATACAGAAAGCATGACACCTTCTGGGAAGGCCTCAGAAAACTTTCAATCATGGCAGAAGGTGAAGGGGAAGCAGGCATGTCTTCCATGGCTGGAGCAGGAGGAAGAGAGAAGTGGGGAGATGTCACACACTTTTATACAACCCAATCTCACAAGCACTCACTCACTAGCATGAAAGCAGCACTGAGGGGGAAGCCTGTGTCCATGATCCAATCACCTCCCACCAGGCCGCACCTCCAACATTGAGAAGTACAACTGAAGATGAGATTTGGGTAGGGACACAGATCCAAACCATATCATTCCACCTCTGGACCCTCCAAATCTCATGTCCTTCTCATGTTGCAAAATACAATCATGCCTTCCCAACAGTCCCCCAAAGTCTTAACTCATTCAAACATTAACTCAAAAGTTCAAAGTCTCATCTGAGACAAGCCTAGTCTCTTCCACCTATAAGCCTGTAAAATCAAAAACCAATTAATCACTCCCAAGATACAATGGGTGAGTGTGTGGTGGTGGGGGATAGGCATTGGGTAAATAGTCCCATTCCAGAAGGGAGAAATTGGACAAAAGAAAGAGGCTACAGTCCCTATGCAAGTCCAGAACCCAACAGGGCAGTAATTAATTCTTAAAACTCCAAAATGATCTCCTTTGACTCCATTTTTCACATCCAGGGCACACTGGTGCAAGGGGTGGGCTCCCAGAGCCTTGGGCAGCTCTGCCCCTGTAGCTCTGCAGCTGTACCTGTGGCTTTTCCAGGTTCGCTGTGCAAGCTGTTGGTGGCTCTACCATTCTGGGTTCTGAAGGACAGTGGCCCTCTTCTTACAGCTTCACTAGGTGGTACCCCAGAGAGGACCCTGTGTGGTGGCTAAAACCCACATTTTCCCTCCACACTGCCCTAGTACAGGTTCTCCATGAGGGCTCCACCCCTGTAGCAGGCCTCTGCCTGGACAGCAAGGTTTTTCCATACATCCTTTGAAACCTAGGTGGAGGCTCCCAAGCCTCAACTCTTGCACTCTGTGCTCCTGCAGGCTTAACACCATATGGAATCCACCAAGACTTACAGCTTGCACTTTCTGAAGCAGTGGCCTGAGTACCTGGGTCCCTCTGAGCCACAGCTGGAGCTGGAGAAGTTAGGACACAGGGAGCAGTGTCTCGAGTGCAGCAGGGCCCTGGGTCTGGCCCACAAAACCATTCTTCACTCCTAGGCCTCTGGGCCTGTGATGAGAGAGGCTGCCACGAAGGTCTCTGAAATCCCTTGGAAACCTTTTCCCATTGTCTTGGCTATCAGCATTTGGCTCCTTTTTACTTATGCAAATTTCTGCAGCCTGCTTGAATTCCTCCCCTAAAAATTGTCTCCTTTTCTACCACGTGACCAGGCTGCAAATTTTCTAAACGTTTATGTTCTGCTTCCCTTTTAAATATAAGTTCCAGTTTTGGGTCATTTATTTGCTCATGCATATGAATACGCTGTTAGAAGCAGCCAGGTCACTCTTGAATGTTTTGCTCCTTAGAAATTTATTCCACAAGGTTGCGGTGAGCCAAGATTACACCATTGCATTCCAGCCTGGGCAACAAGAGTGAAACTCCATCTCAAAAAAAAAAAATTTCTTCTACCAGATACCCCAAATCGTCACTCTCAAGTTCAAAGTTCCACAGATTTCTAGAGCAGGGCACAAGGCTGCCAGGTTCTTTGCTAATGCATGACAAAAGTGACCTTTGTTCCAGTTCCCAATAAGTTCCTCATCTCCATCTGAGACCTCATCAGCTTGGACTTTATTGTCCATATCACTATCAGCATTTCAGTCACAAGTCAAGCAGTCCCTAAGGAGTTCCAAACTTTCCCTCATTTTCCTGTCTTCTTCTGAGCCCTCTACACTGTTCCAACCTCTGCCCATTACCCAGTTCCAAAGTCGTTTTCAGATTTTCAGGTATTTATAGCAGTGCCCCACTCCTCAGTACCAATTTTCTGTGCTAGTCCATTCTCGCACTGCTATAAAGAAATACCTGAGACTGGGTAACTTATAATGAAAAGAAGTTTAATTGGCTCACAGTTCCACAGGCTGTACAGGAAACATTATAGCTTCTCAGGATCTAAACACTCTAAATCTGGATCAGTTTCCCCTCAGGAAACTTTCAATCATGGTAGAAGGTGAAGGAGAAGCAGACACATCTTACATGGTCAGAGAAGGAGGAAGAGAGAGAAAGGAGAGATGCCACACACTTTTAAACAGCCTGATCTCAGGAGCATTCACTCACCATCACGAAATCAGCACCAAGTGGGAAACACACCTCCATGATCCAGTCACCTCCCACCAATGCCCACTGGGGATTACAATTGACATGAAGGTTGGCGTGAGGACACAAATTCAAACCATATCATTTCCCTTTCACCTCTAATCATGTTCCTTGTCTGTAGCTCTGTTAAGTCTTTACCACTTGAGATTGTGTGCATCTTTTCACAGCTTATCTTTCCCAACCAGACGGTAAGGTCCATGAGAAGAGAAATCATGTCATAACCTAAATTTCTTGTCATAAGCAACACCCAGCATGGGGCTCTGTGTGCTCAAAAACTCCTCACTCCTACAGAGTGCATTTCAATTTACAGAGTGGCTTCACAGATTTATCTCATTGTTGATTTCTGAAGTGGAAGAACAATATTTGTGACTTCATGATATACGAATGCTTGGATGAGCCGCAAAAGGTTGAGCAAAGCAAATGTTTCCATTCCATCTAGTTCAGCCACATAGACATAACCTTTTTCTTTCTCTCTAAAATAAACTCAACTGAGTCATACTGCATTTTTCTTTTATTACTGCTGGCATTTTATTTAAATGTTTGCATCCATATTCCTAAATGAGATGATATTTCCTTTTTTTGTGCTATATTTTCTATGTTTTGTATCAGAGTTACCTTAGTTAGAAAGTAATAACTCCAAGATGGCAGAGTCATTCACAGGAGCCCCAATCTCTGAGTCTTTTCTTGAAGGACAACTGCAGGAGAGCTGCCTGGCCCAAATTGGATTGTGACATGAGTGAGAAATAGAGTTTTATTATGATAAGTCATATTATGGTAAGTTTGTCTTGTTATAGTAGCAAGCATTGCTTTTCCTGACTCATAGATTCTTGTCATCTCAGGTCCTGCCATCATCATAGGTGACTTCTGTGTCTACATCAATGACCTTTCCAAAACCTTAGCCATTCCTCTTAACCTCATTAACCTTTGTAACTTCATTTCCTCTGCTGCCATTTAGTCACAGTCCTAGAGCTTCCCAATCACATCTATTCTTCACCCTCATGTGGTTCTCTTATTTACTTTTCTGTTAGGCCTTTCCTGCCCTCAATTCCTTCCCACCCATCTTATTCTCAATGGCCATGAGCTCACTTATTCTTGGGCTAATCTATCACTTCCCCTTCACTCTCATTAAATGACCTTCTCTGTTTCACAAAGAAGATGTGATCTTCAGGCAAAGAGTTCCCTCACTCCCTACACAGTCCTCCAAATCTTGTTTGTGGCCACACCCATCCTCTTCTTCATTCCTCTTCTCTGAAAAGAAAGAGCTGTTCCTCCTCCCTTCCCATGTTCTCACCGCCTTCCTTCCTGCTGTGTCATGCCTTTGCTCCACTCTTTGTGCCCTTTCTCAGCTAGATCTTCATTCTCTCCTCTACTGGCTTCTCCATCCTGGCCTTTAGATATGCCCAAATTTGAACTTCACAGCTCTCTCTTTATTCTGCATCCTTCTGCATAGTCAAGGCTCTATTTTTTGTTTACCATCTTCCCATCCAAACTTCTTGAAAGGGATGCCTGCACTTTGTTATTTTTCATGCATTCCTCAACTCCCCACTGCCATTTGTCTCCCTCCTCCACTTAATGATTTGTGCCAAGGTCATCTGTTCCTAAATCCAGTGGACATTTCTAGGCTTTCTCTCCCTTGATCTCTGAAGTATTTGGCCCTACTGGACACTGTCTCTCCTTCTCCGCATTTGGCTTTAGTGATACTATCTTCTCCTCTGGATTTGCTCTCACCTCTTTGGTCCCTCCTTTTCTGGCTCCTGCTCTTCCAACTGCTTAAACATTGCTGTCTCCACTGTTCCATCCTCTTCTGTTCTCTTGCCACATATTCTCTGATTTATTTCATACACTCCCATGTCTTGAATGCCTAACTAAATGCTTATGACCAGAATCTAAATCTCTGGCTCAGCTTTATCTTCTGAGCTCCAGGCATCTTCATCCATCTTTGTACTAATCTTTCTTCTTTGATGCCCTACAGGCTGCTTAAACTCAACATGACCAAAACAAAACAAACTTTCTTCTCCTTCAAACATCTTAGAGAATTGCATCCTTTTCTGCACCACCTAAGCCATGAGTTATAAGGTCAGCCTCCATGCTGTCTTCTACCCTCCTCCATCTAATCACTCACCGATCTTATCAATCCTAGGGTCTAAATAACTCTCAAATATATCCCCCTCTCCATCTCCATCACTACTTCTCAATTAGGCCTGCATAATTTCTTCCCAATTAGTTTTATAATGCCCTAACTCATCTGCCTCTTCCTCTTTACTGCAGTCAGAAAGCTCTTACTAAATTACAAATCTACTCATATCGCTCCAGCTGCTAAAATCTGTTCAAAGAAAAATTAGACAAATTTAATTTAATAGAGTCTAATTGGGCAAAGAATGATTCACGAATCACACAGCCTCCTGAACCAGAATAGGCTGAAAGAGTCTCCAGCACTGCCTTGTGATAGAAAAAGAAAAAGGAAAGTGCTGTACAGAAACAGAAGTGAGGTACGGAAATGGCTGGATTGGTTACAGCTTGGCATTTCCCTTATTTGAATATAATTTGAACAGTTGGCCACCTTTGATTAGCCAAAACTTGGCGATTGGCACAATTGTAGGTTACAGCCTGTTTACACATTACACAATTGTAGGTTACAGCTCACTATGTAGGAGAAACCTTTAGGCTGAACTTAAAATACGCAAGGAGGGAGCTTTAGATGAAGCTTAATTTAACAAACACTTCACAGGCCGACCCCATAGCTTTCAGAACAAGGTGGAAATGATGGGCATGGCACCTTTTATACTGAGATCTGCCTGCTTTCCAGGCTTCCCCTCTGCAGAGCCCCTGCCTCTACCCATCTTCAACTGTGGTCTGGCAAAAGCAAACTATTTTCAATTTCCTGAATGCACTTCATTCTCTCCAGTTCCTTAGGCTTTAACCATACTATTCCCTCAGACTGGACTGATATCCCCATCTTCCCATGCCACTTCACTTTACAAACTGTTTCTTCAGGGCTTGCCCTGGATACTATATCCTTAGGAAGGCTTCTCTAGACATTCAGCACCACCACCCTTCTTTGTTCTCCTATAGCACCTTGCACATACTTTATTAGTGAACTTATGTGATTCTGAAATGATTTGTCTAATTTCAATCAATTATTAAGTCCCAAAATTATACCTCTTCAATATCTCCAAAATCCTGCCTTCCTCTTGAACCTGGGCCAGTGTAAAGGTCCTCTACCTGGTTTTCCTGCTTTCATTTCTGTCCCCCACCCATTTCAAAATTAGCAACAGAGGGGTCTGTTTCAAATGCAAATCGAATGTCCCTTCCTTGCTTCAAAAGGATCCTTTAAGGAGGATTGAAATCAGAACCAGTAGATATTTGGAAAATGTTGCTTTAACATGTGAATAGTGAATGAGGTCAAAAATGGCTTCATGGAAGTGGAATTTCTGTTAGGTCTTTGAGGATTAATAAACTACCAGCCAATGGAAAATGCTAGGGAGAACATTCTTTAAGGATTTGGAACAGGAATTAAAAGAAATTAAAGAGTGTGTAAGCAGAAACTCAGTTGTATGTAAGAAAACCCAGTTCCCCCTGAGAAAGAGAAAAAGCTGGAGTCCTTTAAAAACTAACGGCCTATTTTTCTGTGGCTAGTGAGCTTTATCTCTCCTCCCTTCCCAGGCATTGTGAAGACCCTGTTTCTCTAGCTGTGCAGCTGCAAGGTCACTAGACAGATAAACTCAAGTCACAAAACATGTTTTTCCTTGAAAAGTAAGAAATGATGTAATGACTGTCTCAATTGAATAACTGCCTTTGTTTCTCACTTCTGTAGTATGCTCCCCCTACACAGATCTCCACCCCCCCACACACACCCCACCCCACGAAATGCTTAAAAGGTAACCCAACTCTTTGTTCAGGGCTCAGTCCTTTGGATGTTAATCCGAGTGGGCCGGTGCACCTAAATAATTAATAAATATCCTCCTGAACCCCATCAATCTCTCTGATTCCTTAAAAATCCTGCTACATTTTCTTTAAGGAATCTGAGTAGGCTAGATTAGAATGGGTTGCTTAGATGGAAGAATTATGGGACATAACACTGGAAATGTTGCCCGAAGCTGCAAGGAGAATTTTGAATGCAATCCTGAAGAGTTGCACCATTACAAGTGCTTTATTCAAGACAAAATTTAGTTCTGCATCTAATTTCCCCACTGAAACTAACACAGCTTAAGAACGTTAAATAGGAAATGAATGTTTATTAGGTAGCAGGTCATATTCAGGGTCTCAAAAGACACTCTATATCACAGCAATGTCAGAAGAATACAGGAGAGCTGTTGGGAGAGACCTGAGGGAGCAGAGAGATATAAATTTAAGAGCTACAATTTGAATGTCTTGATGTGAAAATAACTAAGACGTATACTGACCTAGAAAAAAAAATTTTAAAGAAAATCATTACTTACTGTAGTATTTGACCAAAGCCAGTATTTGTTTAAATACTAATACTTAAATATATATTAATGCTATTTTATTTTTTCAAAAACTTTAGTTAAAACAAATTTAATAGAGTTCCTGTGAGCAAAGGACAATTCCCAAATCAAAGCAGCCCTCAGAATCAGAAGGGTTCACAGAACTCCACTTGGCAACCTGGCAGTATTTCAGATAGAAAAAGGCTGAAGGAAACAGAAAGAAGGAACAAAAAGCAGACAGGTTGTTTCAAAGCTACTTTCCTTGTAAATGTTAAACAGAGGGAACTTCTTATTATGCTGCCAAAACTGGCCTGTTTGGGAATTGGGCTGTTATTGCTCTCTCTTGGAAGGTCAGATAAACAATTTAGTTTTTGCTTGGTGGTATGGAACTTTAGCATTAGTGACTCCATTTTGGTTTGGTCTGTTGGGGCCTGGTGCAGAAGCTCAGCCCAAAGCAATGGCTTCCCATTATTTTATTTAACACATTGTAGGGGATGAAAAATATCTTTTCCTCATCCATCCCTAAGTTCATGGCAGAAGCCCCTATAACAAAACACAGATTAACAAAAGAAGTGTATATACATTATTTAATATGTTTTTTGTGACCAGGGGCCTTCAGAAATTAAGACAAAAAGAAACAGGTAAACTTGTGTATTTTTACACTTAGGTTAATGAAGAGGTAGATAGTCATACAGAGGTATGATTAGACAAAGAGGGTATGACCTAACGGTAATAAACGGGGGAACTTGACAAGGTCTGTTTGTTCACATTCTTCCCTGTGTCCCTCTCTTCACAGAGACGGGCGGATCACGAGGTCAGGAGATCGAGACCATCCTGGCTAACATGGTGAAACCCCGTCTCTACTAAAAATACAAAAAAAAAATTAGCCAGGCATGGTGGCGGGCGCCTGTAGTCCCAGCTACTTGGGAGGCTGAGGCAGGAGAATGGCTTGAACCCGGGAGGCAGAGCTTGCGGTGAGCCAAGATTGCACCACTGCACTCCAGCCTGGGCAACAGAGTGAGACTACGTCTCAAAAAAAAAAAAAAAAAAAAAAAAGAATGTTCCTTCCCTCCAGGTATAGGAAGGATGCCTCTTGAATGAGGATATTTTCTCAAGGGAGAAGGGTTGGGGAAGGTTGAGCATGGCCTCTGCTTCCTCTGTTATCTCAAATTCCAAGCCTCCATATTTTGGGATAGCATGTTCTAAAGCCCATGGCTATTCCAAAATAATCCATTCTCATGACAACAATCTAATCAGTGAGAATAGGCAACAACTACAATAAAATTAGAAAAAAGGGTGCCATAATTTTAAAAGAAAAAAGCCACAAAAATTATTTGTCTCCATCGAGAAAGCGATAGGTTGTTTAAGACTATGCTCTGGTGTGTAGAAGCTTGGTTATCAAATTCAAGTGCTAAGAGGAAGATGTTTTATTCTCTGTTTATAAAAAATAAATAGTTCTGCATTAGGAAAAGTTTCTGCCTAAATGAATCATCTTTAACTAGCTAAGAGTGAAACCATTGATTTTTGACTGGTTAATCTGCTTGAAGACTGGGAAAGGGTGAATTAATGTAGTTTCAGTTATTATTATAACTATTATTTTTGTTTTCAGATGAAGTTTCACTCTTGTCCCCCAGGCTGGAGTGCAATGGCGCAATCTCGGCTCACTGCAACCTCTGCCTCCCAGATTCAAGCGATTTTCCTGCCTCACCCTCCCGAGTAGCTGGGATTACCGGTATGCGCAACCACGCCCAGCTAATTTTTGTATTTTTAGTAGAGACAGGGTTTCACCATGTTGGCTAGGCTGGACTTGAACTCCTGACCTCAAGCGATCCACTTGCCTTGGCCTCCCAAAGTGCTAGGATTACAGGCATGAGCCACTGTGCCCAGCCTTCTGTTACTATTTTTAAAGGCTTTTAAAAAATAGATTGATAATAGAAGAAATTGATTAAATTCCTTGACTTGCAATGATTGTAGAGCTTTATGTTGCCCCATTTTATCAAATAGTCAACAAATTTGTCTTATCATTAAAAAAAACTTGACATTAATGAGATACATATTTTGCAAACTTAAAGTTACGTAAGTATTTCTCAGAAACATATTAGTTATCATGATTCAGAATGTCAGTTTTGATAATATTATGGGATATTTTATGACATCTTAAAGTAACATTTAAGAGTAGGTGAAACAGACTCATGGTGGATTGAATATGGTTATCTCCCTCCCTCCATTAACCTGGCATTTACTGAAATGGCAACACCTTTAGAAGTAACACAGAAGGATAATCTCTCCTGGTTACATACCATTTAAGAAATATTGGTGATAGCAATGATTTAAACTTAACGTTAGAAATTGAGCTGAATGATAAAACATAACGTGTTTTTAGACTGCAAATGGCATATATTAGTAGACTCCAAACTGTGAGATTCTAAAAAGTATACTAGTCTGGGAGAGGAGGACTAGACTTTTCTAGACTAGAACTAAATTATTTTGAAACTAGTATTTTAATTAAAAAAAAGAAAGAAAAGAGAGAGAAATAGAGAGAGGGAGGGAGACAGAAAAGGGAGGAAGGAAGGAAAGAAGGAAGGGAGGGAGGGAGGGAGGAAGGAAGGAAGGAAGGAAGGAAGGAAGGAAGGAAGGAAAGAAGGAAGGAAGGAAGGAGAGATATAGAAGGAAGAGAGAAAATTAAATAGAACAAACAATACTTGGTGCCAAATTCAGTGGACATTTTTCCATGAGAATAAAAACAATCATAAGACTATAAACATGAATAATACATAGGAACATAAATTTTGTGGCTGCTGTCAAAATGATAATGCTGCTCCTATTTTTAGAAATATTTTTACTGTATACATTCAGTTAATTTTATCCAGCTGTCAGTATGCATTCTGGAAGCTGCCAGAAAGTGAATGAATGTGAACATTTAAAAGAATGAATAAAATAATCTTAACATGTCTGTGAGTGTAAAGAAGAGCTCGTGCACCAAATGGCTTCACTGTCTACTTTTTGGCACAGGTATCAAGGTGGTACATATAGGATATGCTCTTGGAATTGTTTTTCCAACAGAAATGTTAGATTTGCAATGAATATTTTCAATCTTAAAGGGTCTTTCTCATGGCCAATAGTAGCATCCTTTTCTGAGTTGGCTGGTGGGGACCACAGAACCAGTCTGCTGTCTGTGATAAACTGATTCAGACAAGCTCAGGTAAGGATTTGGCTCTTGAGCTCACACTCAAAGTTCCCCAATACAATGACAAGCATTCTTAATTCCTCCATTACAATTTTTTTTAATGGTGTGGTTAGGTTGTCTGGGTACCCATCAGCATGTGGCCTTTGCAATGACCACTGGTAAATAGAGCACTGTGTGGCCATGCAATGATCACAGGCTTTGGGATCGAGGGATGTGGGGTCAGATCCCATCCTGGCTACCCACTAGCTATGTTATATAACTTCTGGCAATTTTCCCATCTGAAAATGGGTCTAATAATGTCTACTTTACAGGGATAGCTTACCTCTTCACAATTATGTAAGCAAAGAATTTAGCTCTGTGCCAAACACAGAATACAGTCACCAGGGCCGACAGCAGTCACTTTTGGCAGCTCTAACATGTTGCTGCTCAGATTTTCATGTACTGGTTATTTTTTTTTAAATGAAGCCAAAAATTATAGGAACTTTACCTAACACCCAATGATATCTGAATGCCTTCTTCCCACAAAAGTTATGGTTATTCCAAAATTAGAATGTTAATAATAAATCAAAAACAGTGGGTCTTAACCAAGAAAGACAGCCAAGTGTTTTGAAGTCAGACAAATCGGCTTCTAATCTTAACTTCCTACGTACTAGGCACATGGCCTCGGGTGAGTAATTCATTTCTTTCAATTTTCTCATATGTAAAATGGGCAAGAGTACTTACTTCATAGTGTTGTCATCTAGATGAAATGAAACAACGTGTATGAATTCTGGCTGTGCCATTTACCGGCTGTATGATCTTGGGCAAGTTTCTAAATCTCTGGGTGCGCAGTTTGCTCATAGGTCAGGTGGATTTCACAGTCATCCTAACGCAGAGGTTGTTAGAGGATTACATGGGTTATCTCAGAGAATGCACCTAAAACAATGACTGGCACATGGTAAGTACTCAATAAATATTATAATGCTACTGATTTTTCATTTCACTTCTTCTTCATTGGTTTTATTGTTAATAGCCAGAAATTAGGTTGATGAGATAACAATGGCGTACAGTTGAAAAAATTGCTTTAACACTTTAGAGCATAACAGGCCAAGAGGATTAACCTACTGGAAGTGGTATGCTGCCCGCTGCTCTCTTGGATTTAATATTACATGACTCTCAATGGAAAGCAAAGAGGAGTTGAGGTGGGGCAGAGGAGAAGTAGTTGCTCTGGAAACACTGATGGAAGTGAGAGGGCCACTCAGCTGTGGTGAGCCACCTCTGAGCCACTGAAACTGGCCCAGTGTCATCTTTCATAGTTGTCTTCACCTTGCATTTCACAGTTCACAAAACACTTCATATCCACCATCACACACTTACTCTCCCCATGTTCCCCCTTGCAGTAGGTGGATATGCTGAGTGGCCAATCCTCATACTGCATACCCCACTCCACTCAGGTTTCTTTTTTGCTTGGTTTTCTCTCTAGTGATGGAGGTTTCCCCTCATATCAGAAATTAATTTTAAAAAAACTTGCCATGGAAGTTGCTGAAAGTTTCCAAGTATCGACAGGAGAACCGTTAACTGGCCTGTCAGACTACACAACCTCCACAGAGGTCATCTCTGGCTGAGTAAACACTGCATCTCTGCCATTTACTCACTAAAGCAGTCAAATTCCTCTTGACAGAACTGGATTCCAAAACAACAACAAAAAAAACCTGCTCCAAAGGTAAGAGACAGCTTATTAAATTTGTGTCAAGCCTACTGCCTGATACCTTTTAAGCCCAGTCTGATTTCTTTCAGGCCCTTGACACGTGCTAATTGGCATTATTCTGTTAGCAGATGCTGAGAGGAGACAGGCATCAGGCTTCCTGCTTCTCTGTACTCAGCATGACATCCTCTCATAAATACCAAATGGGATGCCTTAATAATACAGCTAAATGGGTACTTAGATGTATTTAGACAGCTTATTTATCACTGAATATGGCAAAACTCTTTGTGTGCTCTTTTGGGGAGGTAAAGAATGTCACAAGCGATGGAGCAAAGTAGAAATGTGCCACATGGAAATCAACCATATTGTAAACAGTACATGCCTGTTGTGGCCTTCCACACCTTACAGTTTATTACGAGGAGCTCTTACAGCTCTTCCTGGGCTTTCATTCTTCTAACAAATATTTATCACTGCTGGACCAGGTTCTGTTCTGGGCACTGGGGATACACCACCAAACAAAACAGATAAAAAATGCCTGTCCTCGTGGAACTTATATAGTAATAAAAGATGGAGGATTCACATGGAGATAGATGGGATGGATGAGATGGGGTGGGTGGGCTTGGGACAGAGTTGGGGAATCGACTTTAATTCACCTGTCAGAGGCCAGGCTGAGCAAAGACCTGAAGGAGGCCGAGCCAGACAGGCCAGAATAGGAGGAGTGTTTTAGAGGAGGGGCGGAAGCTGAGGGCAGCCAGCTTGGTGCACACAGAGACTGGCAGATGAGAGCACAGTAAGTGTGGGACAGAGTGGTGGGAAATGAGCTAGGGAACTGGCTGGAGGTGGATACAGGCAGACCTTTGTAAGGGCTCAACCACCTCTGCACTTTAGAATCCCTTGTGGAGCTTTTAAACCAGGTGAATCAGAATCTCCTGCGGTGAAGCCCAGGCCTGGGGATGTTTTTGAAATCTCCACATGTGCCTCCAGTGAGTAGTCAGAGGAAGGACATGAGCTGCCTTCTGCTCAGAGGGATCCTGAGCTTTAAGAACAGACCCCAGGAGGGGACGGGTGGTTGCAGGGAGGCCAGTCAGGTGCGCAATCATCCAGGGAGGGAGCTGGTGACTGGGATGTGGGATCAAGTGGAGGTGGTGAGAAGAGCTCAGACTCCAGGTATATTTTGAAGGCAGAGCCAAGAGAATGTTCCTGCAGATCAGGCATAGGGAGTAAAAGCAGAAGGGTAGTCAAAGATGACACCAAGGTTTTGGGGCTGAGCAATGGAAGAATGGAATTGCCATTGACTGAAACGAGAAAGGTCATGGGAAGAACCTAGAAGGCATTTTTACATCATATACGAACCCTTTGCATGGAAATGCCCATAGATAGTAAAATGCTCAGTCCTGGCACGTAAAGGACTCACTAATGCTTTTAAAAGACAGTATGTGTGGTGAGGCTGAAGGGCAAGTATCTACAGCTGAGTATCTTTAAGGTGGTTTGGTAGCAAATAATAAACAAGTGTTCCAAGCATTTTTCCAGAGGTAAGTAGAGGAGATGAAGATGTAACCAGGAAAACTCCCTATAAATGTCTCTGCCTCCATCTAAATCTTTAGATAGTGTGGGAAGAGGCTTCCTTGCCTGGCAGAAATTCTGGCAACTGCCCCTACATTCAAGGAAAAGTATGAGATATGCTTAATACTGGTAGATGACACTCCCATCTCCCCCAGTGTGTGGTACTTAAAGCTGAATACCCTGAGTGACAAATAGCAGGGGAGTTAGCCAGCCACCTTGCCACTATATGTAGAAAATACCTACAGAGCAGTGCCTTCTCTAGTTCTTTAGGAAAACCTCAGCCCTTGTATGGGGATGTATATAATTTCATTTTCAACAACCCTGCCAAATTCCTAAGATGCTTAATATTGACCAATTAAACAAGAAAAAATGTAATAATACATTTGTCATTCAAATCACTATGTACTATAGCTAATTAAGGTCCTATTACAAATTATATACAATAGTCATTATATGCTTTTTCAATTGAATCCTTACATGAGTAAGATTTATTAACACAAATAGCTCCTGACAAACTTGGCCCAGGAACAAGCACTATATTTCCTCTGGGTTTTGGGAAAAAGTCAAAGTTATTATAAATGGTTGCTTAGGGGAGATATTTGCTATTTTCTCCACTGATTTGAAGTAGGTCAGATTGAGAGCTGAATGCTTCCCTAAGGTTATAATTAAGTATGAATATTAAAAAACTGAGAACAAATAAAAAAATACAACTTCTTTAAGCTTTCACATCACAGAACTTGCATTGTGTTTTCACCTGAGGCAAGATGCTTTCTTTGGGAAAAGGAATACGGTTGAAAAAATAGACTTTAAAAAAAACTGCAATAGCTCTACAAGCCTAGAATTTGAGAAAGATTTGTGCAAACAAAAATGCTTTGAAGAAGTATTTAACCAGGTAGAGTTGGGGCAAACACACAAATGCTGAAAAAGCAGCCTGAACTATTGTGATCTAATTCTGCAGGACAGTCTGATGTTTTTCCCCCCTTGAAAATCACATCTTTCTGCCTCTTCCCATCCAAATCATTCACTCTTATAAAACTAGCTTAGTAAGATCAATATCTGAGCTAGCAATGTAAATTTAATTATGGTGAGGCCTGGGTAAACATTAGCTCTAAGACATTTCTTGGTCTATAGAGTGATAACTAAATTAAGTAAGATTATTTCATCATTACAGTATTAAGCCCACAATGTTACACAAGAGAAGCTAATATTTCTAACTCTTTTTAGCTTAGCAAAATATGCTATAAGCATTTACATGAGCCAATTTAGTATGTTTGCTCCTTGAAGAGCTATGAAATAGGAATACACGGCAGCTAAATTTTCAGTGTAGAGAGAGGAATGTCTAGTAATCAAACTATCGAAGGGCCTCATTATAAGACCATTCCTGGGATGCTGGCACTCTGGTCTCCTGACAGCCACTTTAGTTGAATTCCCATGGACCTGGGAATTCACAGTCTTGCCTTCCATCTCCTGCATTTTCAGCTGTGCAGATTCTCTAAACACAGTCTTCCTTGAAGCCCCATTGGGCATTATTTCTTCCAGGAATCTTTCCTGACTTCTTGTCTTTGGGCATTTCTGTATCAGGGCACTGGCCTAATGATAAAACTATATTTCTGCCTCTCTTTGAAACCTGGGAGCAGCTTGATCATCATGATGTCTGGGTCAAGCACAGGGACTGGATATATTAGGTATTCAATACTATTTATGGAATGCATGATGAATGAATGAATAGAATTAAAAAGCTAAGACATGGAAACACATCCCATGTGCTAGGTACTGGACAAAGAGATAGAAGGTATATCCTCTAGAAGTTGAGGATCTGGATCAGGAAGGGGGGAATGTAAAGAGAGGCAGAAGAATATAAGCCGGCATTTCTTAAGGACCAAAGCAGTGAGCTTTCTAGGACAAGGTGACTAAGGCAGCCGCAGCATGGAAAGGCAGAGTAGAATCCTGGAAACAGCCAGCCCACTGAAGGAAAGGTAGCCTCAAGCCAGACAAAAGGAGGCAGGAGGGCAAAGGGGACATGATGAGCAAGGCCCTTTATGGAGCTGAGAAGAATTACAGTTTAATTTATTAGATGATAGACATTGAAAGACTGGGTTCTGAATCCAGACAACTGGGTTTAAATCCTGACTCCTTTACTACATGCTCTTTGGGCAAATCACGTAATATTCCTAAGCCTCAGTGTCTCCATCTGTAAAATGGACATAAAAATAATATCCTCCTCACAGATATGAGATAAAATATATAAAGCATTAGCATGGAGCTTACATATAAGAAATGTTATTATTGTTTTATTCACATTCTGTATGGCATGGCTAGGACACACACATTTAAAAGGCTTCAGCCTAACTGTATGGAGGTGAGGGCTGTGCGTGTAGATAGAGGACCAGTGCAAAATTTAAGTTTCCTGTCTCCTCTAGATTTGATTAAGAATGATAATGTATAACCTAAAACATCAGCTAGCTGCAGGTCAAGATCTAGCTAAGGTAATATTTGCGGCATTTGTGGGATGGTTATGTAGTATTTAAACCTGTACCACATTAGCCTAGTTGGTTAAAACAAGATCTCTGAGTATATTCCCTTCTCACCTCCTACTGGCCATTATAGTTACAAATAGATTAACTCATTTCTTTTGAATGGGTTTATTTGTTTGCTCTCTCAGTTGTACTGTAATCTCCTTTAAGAGGAGAAAGTGTTATTATACATCACTTATGGCAGTGTCTAGCAATGCCCAATAATCTTCTCTGGGTTACTACTAGCCATTCATCACCAAAGTGATCACCCTCAATCGTAGATTCTTGACTCCATGACCCTAAGATCCTGTGGACACTACAAAAATTTTCTACAAATACATTTGACACTCTGCTAACCTCATAGGGAAGTTTAATCAAGTAAACTAGTGAGGCTACTTGTGAAATAATTTTAAAATTACCTTGAGAAATCTATTTTTAAAATTAGTTGGAAAAATCTCCCATGGGGTCTGACTTGTCTCTGCCACTTTCCTAGAAATTTAAAACAAATTCTCTGATATTCCCTCAAATAGAACGTTTACCCATACATTTGGGTCATTTTTTAATTTAAAAATATTGAAATTAATCACTTATTCATTTCAATATTTTGATATATAGTTTATAATGATAAAGCAGATTTATTTTGCGTATTAGGCAATTTGAAGTGTGAAGTGCAACTGGACTAAAAAGAGCCAATAGACTGGAGCCAATAGTTTATCAAGCTCTTCTTAGGTAGATTTCAAATTTTGCTACTTAGTAACACACTGTATTTTATAGGGAAAAAAACATGTTCACCTTTATTATGATTTATAATCCCCTGACCTTCCATTTCTATTCTCCCCAGACTTGCTGCGAGCATTAGTTCATTCAACTCTTACATTTATAGAGAGCTTGCTCTCACCCATGCTTTACAAAGTCATTCTATTGGTTAAATGTCTATCGAGTACTGTGGAGAGATATTTTTTAAATAATTATCATGATAAAAACAGCTTATTAACTCGGTCACCTGGGAAAATGATTTATCCTTTCTGAGTTGCTTTTTACCATCTGTAACAGAGTAATATTTCCCGTCTTTTAAGGCTGCTATAACAAGGAATGATAATAAATAAAAACTATCTCACACAATGTCCCTGGTATTTAGTAGGTGCTTACTAAGTTAAAACCAGTATAAGTGCCATATGCACATTTACAATTGACAAAGTGTTATTTTTCTATACTCTGGTCTTATTGTAAAAGAGCTTCCTTCCCTGGCATCTATCCACAAGCAACAATGGCCACTTAAGCAGTCCTCTAAATTATTCAGGAGATTGTTATAAGACTTTTTAGTTCTACTTTTTATATATTACCATCCAATAATACTTGCAAGGGCAAATTAATCATCATCTTTCCACATTAACTTTCATATTATAATAAATTAAATCATGAATCGGGGGCTGGCTCTTGGGCAGGGATGAATGAGAGAACCATGAAAAAAATCTTGTGCTTTCTTTAAAAACTATTCTTCTAATATGTTGGAGAAGCAAAGAGTTTGCTTCTCTGTAGCCGAAATCTGCACTCAAACATCCTTCGAATATGTCCTCACTTTACTATAATCTAATCAAATTTGAAAGCTCCAAAGCCCAGTGTTAGGAACCCAATCTGTTGTAGCTGCTTCAAACTAGAAATAGTTTTAACAAATGAAAGAATCAGGGATATAGTCATCTCAAAGTAATTATTCCATGTTCCCCAGTTTAGAAAATATAAGTCATAAGTTACAGCCAATTTACTCTATGTTTCATTTAGTGTCCATGAATCAAACTCTTCTGTTTTTCTAATAGATGAGAATATTTTTAGAGGGCTGAAATTCTTATTTTTATTAATAATGTATTAGCAAGTAAAAGGAATGTATTTTGACATAGCCTCAGATACACAATTTGCTGTGGTCCCATTTCAGGATGTGTTTCATCAAAATAGGTAGAATCAGAATAGGTAGTATCAGAATGGCACAGTAAATTTAAAAAAAAAAAAAACAGTTGGGCAGGCCTTACCCCAAACATCTTGAATAGGAATCTCTGGTTGAGAAGTGTGCAGCGGGTAGCTGCTGGAAACCCTTGCTTGTTTAGCTTTCCCCTGCGAGTCTATTGAGAAACCTAGTTTTAAACCGACTGCACATCATTTGGTAAACTGGATGACACTGGAAGGTGACACCAAGCTAGCAGCAGTTATGGCAAAGGAAAAGCGATGATGCTGTAGGATGCTTAGGCTGTATCCTGTTTTAATAGTGCTTCGCAGGATGATCCCAAATCAAATATCTTTTCAGAATTTGAACTGGTAATGTGTCTGCCTCTTCCTCTTATGTTTCCACCCCCATAAGTTTAATCTACGTCCCTTCTGATTGTTAGGAAATGTTTATTTTAAAATATAAAAAACATTTTTCCGTGCAAATAATTCAAGCAATTAAAGCTAAAAAATGAATATATTTTAGTGTCTTTAGACTGAACAGTGAGGACTAATGCAGAAGTTAATTATAAATAAGAAAATTTTTAGGTCCTTCTTTCAGATTCTAGATCTTGAAAGTGTCTTTAAAATTTTAACTACAACTATAGAATATATTATCATATATATATAGGGAATAGTGGACCCAGTATCTTTATTATAATAAAAAATACTCTAATCCTTGCAAAATTTCACTTTTTGAACTTGATTGATTTCTCCAGTGAGTTTCCACCTCTCGCAACTATATAATAAAAAATACTAAGTGGCTTAAAAAAAAAACTCAGTTACATAGATTATTACTTGGAAAGAAAATTATATAAAAGGTCTCAGTGAGATAAATTTTAAAAGATAAATTACTTTTGTTCCTGTATTTAAAATATATGTGATCAGGCTCCTATCAAAAAATGGATACATCCAAGAACTTAAAATTCTACATCGTAACATTCAGTTTCATACTTTTTTCATCAACAGTCCTTCCTACTTTTGCTCAAAACACAGCTTTGCTTTTCAGTATTTGGGATTTTCTTTCTGTTTTTTGTTTGTTTGTTTCGGTTATAAGTATCTTAGTTTCTATCTCAGCTCATCCTATCCTTTTGCCAGAAAGCCATTCCCTACTCCTAGCACTGTCCGTATTTCCCTGCCAAATGCAACACTTTCTTTCATGGATCAAGGATTTGAGGAATGGAAGAACCTTAGAGATCCCTTCCGAAAAAGATTTAATTCAGGAATCCTCTCTTCAGCTTCCTTGTCAGAGGATGGTCCTAGCTCTGTTAAACATTCCCAGAATATCACATTGCTGGAGAGCTTTCACGGATCAAGAGGTTTTCCGTGTGTCCAGACTAGCTGTATGATCTAAACAAATCACAGCATCTCTTGAGTCTGCGTTTCTATAAAGCAAGAAGAGGTGATGATTTCCAAGGTCATACAAGTCACAGAATTCTTCCTAATTATTTTAATGGCAGTAAGCAGAATAAAATGCTTGCTTGTAACATCATTGGCTCTGAAGGATATTGTCCAAAGGGTGAGGTTGGTGTTTAAGGGTCAGGGACAGTAATTTTTAACACCATCCAATAAGGACTTTTCAATGCTACCGAGCAATGGGTCTACATACTGTTCCCTAAAAGGACACCTCCTGGCTACTTGTTCCTTAACTTCCCGCTGCCCAGTCTGCCACTGAAAGCCCCACATGGCACTTAGGGAGCTCTCACCATGCATCCATTATTATCATTATTACTATTATTATTACTGATTTGTTCACAGAAAACCATTACTACCAAAGTCAGTGGTTGATCTTCCATCCTTATCTACTTATCTGCAACATTTTTCACTGTTGCCCACTCCCATCCTTTAAAAATTATCTTCTTTCTTAAAAATCAATCAAAGATTGATTCTCCTTTGCCATGTTTTGATCACTTTTTTATGCCCATCCCTTGAAAAGGAGTCGTTTCTTTGGACCTCCGATCTTCACCAGGGAGAATGCTAAACTCCAGCTCTCCTCCTTTCCCTGCCACTGTTTGACCTTACACAGGTCGTATTCTCTCTGGGCCTCATTTGTCCCTGAGAAGAGAAGGAGCTGGAGTGATGATGTGGAACGTCTCTTCAAGCTGTACACTGCTATGCTAGTCATCTTAATCCCATTCCTACATTCCTTCAGTATGTGGTAGAGTTTCAGAAAGCAAGTATAGGTCTGTGATGATGCTAATACCACCAAGAAATCATTCACTCCAGTATGGGGAGAAACCTTAAACACCATCTAGTCTGAAACTTTTGTTTTACAGATAAGGGAACTTAGGTTCAGAGAGGGTACTTGATTGCCTCAAAGCAGAGACAGGATAATAAGGAGGTCTCCTGGGCTCTCACTTGTTGCAAAATAAGAGTTAAAGTGTTTTCTGGATCTGGTTAAAGCGTATAATGATATCAGAGTAAAATGTCATACGGAAGGTATAAATTGATCTAGAACACATTAAAGACTTCCCCTCCCCCTTTAAAAAAATCAACTTTAAGAATTTTGGAGAGAGATTTGCTATCGGTGGTACTTTATACAAAATAGCGTAATCTGATAACATAAAACATTTTAGATTTATGTTTTTAAATAGCCAAATAAAACAAAACATCAAGTCACAGATTACATATATTTACATTAATTCAAATGTCCAAAGCAGAGTACAGTAGGGTCTATTTAATAGTTCACATAATTTAAGATTTACATATACACAAGCACATGAACCAATATTAGTTTGCTAGAACAGGGATTTAAGAAGTTACTCAGACATTTTGGTATTGACACTTACATATTTATGGCAACAAATTATGATGACTTTAAATTTTCAATGAGATCTTTTGTACAAGAATACAGAATGGGAAGAATGTACAAAATGAAAAGACAGGGAACAAATGTATTTTCCTTGCACTATTTCTATAACACCATATAGGATGTGGCATTATCCAGTACATTTTATCAGTGTAGTCTATTCATTCTGGTCTGGAATGGTAATTTTGGCTGAATAATCCCCAAATCTAACTTTGCTTTAGGCTTTATAATTAATTGATGTTTGATTCTTCTTTCTACATCTTTTAAAAATGAAATTGGACACTAGTGTTTTTCTTTAAAATAACTAAACTTTGGTATTAGTAAGTTAGCAAAGTCTATTTTTAAAGGACACTAATACATAAAGTTTATTTTTTCTTTCAACATCCTAAATAAAGGGACAATGGGAGTCATATCACCTCTGGGCCTGCTCTGAAATTATCAATAGTGCTAAAAGCTAAGATATTGTTATCTAGCACTTAAACTTTGGAAAACAACCCCATCTTTCTCTGGTACATTCAGGAACTAAAGTGCTTTACCTCATTTCCTACCAATCATTTTAAGAGACCATTTGGTTGTATTTCAAAGAACAAAACAACACAATTTCTGTCCTGCTGTTTATTTTGCAGACCACACACAAAGTTAAATATGAAGAGATTAAATTATGACATCATACGAATATAGCACAAATTAAATGGACGCCACAAAAGGTGTGTCAGAAAACACTGAATTGACTGAATCTGAGTCAGACTTTCCCCCTCGTGGACTTTAGGATGCCCTCAGCTATCACTGCCTCGCTGGGAAAGAGCCTGACTTTCCCGTTCTGCCCTGCTGCAGTATCCTTCAGGGGTTCCAAAAACACCACTCTTTTACCTGCACCTGCCTTCCGTTCATCAGTGGAGGCATCACTAGCGGGGCCAGGACTGAGAATCGATGAATGGGCATTGCTTTGGTGTAGCATATTTTTCTGTCTCTTGGTTTTACACTTGCAGGGACATGGAGTCAGATAGAGGTACAAAAGTACCAAAACGATACTGGCCACGCAAGCAGCAAGAGTGGTAAAAGCTGTGTTAAATGCCTCATGGGCATGGGATCTGCTTACAGTGAAATTGCTCACATTTATTGTGACGTCCACAGTTTCATTTAACAGGCGTTGCTTATTCATTGCGATACAAGAATACACTCCAGCATCCTCAAAACGAGGGCTTTCTATAACCAGACTTCCATTGTGAAACATGTGAAAGTTTTCCATCTCTTTATCCGGCTCTAGCAGTCTGTTATCTGGACCCACCCAGATGAAATCGGTATTTGCATTACCTGTCTTGCTGTCACAATGGACCATCAGTCTTTCCCCGACCTGAGCCTCATGAATAAAGCCAAGCGCACGAAAGGAACCATTGATGATGCTGTCAGAGCAATTCATAAAGCTATCCTGGAGCAGAAGTACCTGACGCGAGTGCCTGGAGTCAGACCATAGGCGACAGGTGTAATCGTTCTTAAAATCCATCACTGAGCTAAAGTGCCTACGATACCAAAAGACCAGCAAGGAATACAGGGAACAGTCACAGACAAATGGGTTTCCATGAAGGTAGATGCCTCTCAGCTGTTTTCCTGGCACTAAATTTATATGGTGCATTGGCATGGAAGGAATTCGGTTATAAGAAACATCTAAAAACATCAGTTCTGCCAGCTTGAACCTTCCAACATACAAATCCATCGGAAACTGTGTGAGAAAATTTCCACTTAAGTAGAGTTTCTGCAACTGGGAGAGCCCTCCAAACGCTGAAGGATCGAGATAGGATATGTGATTGTTGTAAAGCAGAAGCACTTCCAGAACCTTCAACTCTTGGAATACAGCATTTTTCACCGTCTTCAGCTTATTGGATGATAAGTCAAGACACTTCAAATTCGGAGTTGTGGAAAAACTGCCCGTGGAAATGCTGGTGATGTTGTTATGACGAAGAATTAGGGTGTTCAGCTTTGCAAACGATACTGGAATCCACTCACAATCCAGAAGCCCAATTCTGTTATAACTCAGGTCCAGTCTCTTAATCAGTCTGAAAAGGTTCCCAGGCACCTTGGACAGGTTTTTGTTGGTGCAGCTGACGATGTCAGTGGCACAGATGCAAGCGGTGGGGCACACCCCAGAGGCACCAGGGCCCACAGTCACTGTGATCATCAGCAAACACAGCAGCTCCCTGCAGCCCGGTCTGACGACGGCTCCAAGCAGGGTGGGCACAGTGTGTACACGTAACGGCATTATGGTCGCCTCTGAGTCTCTTCCCGGTGTCTTTTCCACAGGCTCAGCCTCCCACCCGTGAACCTGGCAAACAATTAATATTTCAGAGGGAGCAAAAAGCAGAAACTGACTACCACTAGTTAACCCATAAGAGCCATACCTTACTTTCTTTCCAATAACTTTAGAAATGGGTTTTCACAATAGGGAGCTGCCTCTTCACTGTTAAATGTATTTTTTCCTCTTTCCTGGGTTAGTCCTGCTTATGAAAATTTACAGTCACATTCTCTCCATACAACCTGCCGTCTCACCCACCATCAGAAACTCAATTTTTTCCTAAGGTGCATCCTGCGTTGTTGTTGTTGTTGTTTTAAACTCCCCCCAACAGACACAACTATACGCAAACGTAGCCTACAAACAATTAAACGGAAATACTTAGCAACCACTCATCCAGAAAAAAACTCACGGTGCTGGGGAGCCTCGCGGGTTCCGGGGAGGCTGCCTACGCAGTGCCTTCCGAAGGTCTGCGCGTCCGTCTGTCCATGTCTGTCACTCTTGCACCTTCCGACTTCCTTTCCTTCCGGCTCCCGGCGGGCGGCAGCCTCTCGCCGGCTCTCAACTTTGAGGAGTTTCAAGCAGCAGCGGCGGCAGCAGCAGCCCTGGACGCAGCAGCCAAGCTCTTCGCTGGCTCCCGGGGGCTCTCTCGGGCTCCTC
Source organism: Nomascus leucogenys (assembly GCF_006542625.1). Classification (NCBI taxonomy): domain Eukaryota; kingdom Metazoa; phylum Chordata; class Mammalia; order Primates; family Hylobatidae; genus Nomascus; species Nomascus leucogenys. Next base: position 67,853,876 of record NC_044391.1, read on the forward strand.
TCATTGCAGGCTGAAGGTACCGCCTCGGCGCTCTGGCCGCCGTGTGCCCGCGAGCGGGGCGCCCCGCTCCCGGAGCCGGGGCCGCGGGAGGGGGCGCAGGCAGCCGGGCGGCAGCGGGCGGCCCCGCCTCTCTGCACTCGGGAGGCTGCAGGACCCGGGGTTCCCGCGCGCCCGGGGCCGGGAGAGGGGCTGGGGGGCCGGTCCCACCCCTGCGCGTCCTGCCTCCTGCGGGCAGCAGCTCGGAGCCTGAGGGAGGGAGCAGGCTGGGCGCGTGGTGGGGGGCGCGCGATGCGGAGGGGGCGGCGGCGCAGCCAATCCGAGAGGCGGCCGGCGCCCCCTCATACCGCCCCGCGGCCTCGCCACTTCCTCCCGCTTTCCTCCTCCAGCTCCCACGCGGACCTCTAGAACGGCCGCGCAGAGCGGGGAGGGGGCAAGGGTCCACACCACAGGCCCAGACTCTCGTCGTAGGGTCAAGATGCCCAACCCACTCGCCTACCAATTTACGTCCCTTCGTCCAGCTCCAAGCTGGGCGGTAATGGGGTCCAGGAAGGCTAAAGGGGACACGCCCAGCCACCGAGGGAGGGGTCTCACCCTTGGAGACCCACTTCGCGGCGGCCGCACAGGTCACGTCTCTCTTCCCACCCAGGCCAAGGAGTCCCCGGACCTCTTAGAGTTTTGCTTTGGGGCGAGGGCCAAGGAGGCTTTGCCTGCGCCAAGTGCAGTTGACTGTCTGGGTTTACAAAATAAACCCAGAAGCAGCCTGACGTTTCCGCTCGCTTCTGGGGAGCAGGTCGCGGGGGAGGGAAGTCGGGAACGTTTCCTCGCCGCAGGGCTCTCTGCTGGAAGGAAGTAATCGGGAAATCGCCGCGGGGACACCCCTCACCTCCCTGGGAAAGTTCTGTCCCTTTCCTAACTCCGGAGGCGGCAGCAGGGATGGTGTCCAATTCGAGAAGGAGAAGGGCAGGAAAGAAGCCTTGGAGCCGACCTTCCGGCTGGAATGCAAAGATAAGAGTATTAACCCAAGTAATAATAATAATCCCAGAGCAGACCTTTTTTTCTTTTTCTTTTTTCTCTCTTCGCCTTCCCCTCTTCTCTCTCCCTCTCTCTCCTTTCTCTTTCGTTCTCTGTCTCTCTTTTCCTCTGTATCTGTCCCCGCCACCTCCCGGTCTTTTGCAAGCGTGCTCGTGGCGCGTGCGGGACAGGGACGTAAGGGGCGTGTGCGCGGAGGCTCTGCATCCCTTCCAGAGATGCCGCCGCCGCCCAGCGCGCTTTGGTTCAGCAAGCACAGAAGGTGCAAGCCGAACAAGGCCATTCCGAAATGTGGTGGAGGCTATGAGGCTGATGAGCTCCACGATTAAAAATCCATTTTTGTTTAATTCCAAGATAAGTTTTAACGATGGGATTTGAGTGAGTCAGATCGCCCATTTGGCCATTATATCCGGATTAAAAGAAATAAATTACTGCCTTGACAAAAGATGCCAACCACAGTGGAATGAAAAGCAACCAAATTGAGGAAACAGTTGGGGCAGGATAGATAACTTGTAATATTACTTAAAAATAAAAATGATGAGGACAACCAACTCTTCCTCCCCTCCCCCACGCACCTTTTCATTTGAGCAGTCTTGAATTTAGTGAAAGTTGTTTCCTACATGGTCCATGAGTCATTGCTATGGTCAGGCAGATTTGTTAGACCAACGCCTAATTTAAATAGAATTGTTTGTGGAATAAAGCCGGGCTAGCACTAATAAATCTAGACATTTTCAGATGAGGACAACTTGATTCAGATTAATTTATTTCATGAAAAGTTGAATTTAATCATAAGAACACAGCCTAAAATGCTTCATGCAAGCATTTCTTACTGTGCACTTCAAGGGGAGAGGCAGAAGTTGAGATTTTCTAGTATTAGGCCACACTTCCTGGGATTCTCAAAAAACTTGGTCTCCAGGCCTTCAATTTTATAGAGTTAGAATAGTTAATACAGAGGAATAGAATTAAAATCGCTCAGAGGAATATTTTTTAAATGACTAATAAATGACCAGGTTTTTGCAGGATTTTACTAATTAACATCGTATTTTAAGGAAACCATGAAGGCAGAAGAAAGACCTGTATTTAATGCAAATATAGTCTAAAAGGAATAAGTGATTCAAAAAAATAGAAACAGGAAGGTTATATTATTATAACTACAGGCATATTGTAGAAACATTATGCAGAGATTACACAGCAAAAGTAAACTAAATGCACTCAAAATCCATAGATAAGGCTATTTATCCATTTGAAGACCTGATTTGGGGGTTTCACATATTTGTGAAAGGGAAGAACGTTGTAAAAGGATTGAGTTTACTAGCTGGGAGGAGAGATAAGAATTGATCTTAAGGTATAAGATGTGACCTTATTTTGTGGAGGATAACATTTTTATCTTTCTAGCATCCCTTCTCCTCCTTCTAACAGATCCCTCTTTCCACTAGAAGGTAAATTCCAAGAGGATAGCAGTTTTATCTGTTTTGGGTATTGCTGTATTCTCAGCTCTTAGAACCCTGCTTAACACATTCAATAAATTTTTGATAAATGAACTGATGAATAGGGAACCTATTCAAAGTGGTTAAGATAACGGTTTACCCCAACTGAATCTGCTGGTTGGTGTCTTGCCTTTTATGCTTTGAAAGCTTGTCTTAAAAACGAAGGAGAAGAAAGAGAAAGAGGAGTCCTGTAAATGTTATTTGAGTCCTGGATCTGGTAGTACCTGAAGGCCACTGCATACTTTTACATCCTTTTTAATTATATTTTCCACCCCACCCCCCTTTTTTAGCTTAAATTATTTTCAGTTGTATGTCACTTGTGACAGACAGAGTACTAACACATGTAATGATGGTGATAATAAATATGTACTGAGCCATTATTATATGCCAGACACTGAGCTATGCGTTTTACATGCATTATTTCATTTATTGCTCACCACAGCCCTGTGACATTATATAATCCTATAACCCAGATGGTAAACAACTGTGTTCCAAATTATTTGAAAATGAAATGGGATGCAATTATCTCAAGGTTCTATTTGAAGGATTTAGATTAAACAGAAGAGAGACGTTTCTGCCAGGGTAGTTCCAACCTGGAATGGGTTGCCAAGACAGATGGTTGAGTTGCCTTCTCAGGAGTTTAAAATAGGATGCGATAGATATTCCTCTGGCCTCTTCCACATGACATAATACATTGGAATTTTTGACCATTCAGTAATGACTCCAAGGGATAGTAGAATGTGACTTGACACTTGACGTAATTCTGAATCTAGTATGCTGAGAAGGGTGTGTGGTCATGTGAGTGTCTAGCTGGGTTTGGAAATACTTTCTGCCTGAGGCAATAATTTGAGGTGATGAAATCACAGGAGTTCTAGCCCCATGATTTCCACAATTTCTTAGGTTGTAATCAAAGATTTAAGGAATTAGAGATATGAGACAAGAAATTAATAGCACATGTTTGATGATTCTAATTTATTTTTACTAATAATTAACACTTCAATTGCACTTTGTGTCCTAAGAAGGGCTTTCACATTCTTTATCTCCTTTGACTCTACCATGCGTCCTGTAGTCAGGTGGAATTTATACACTGGCAGATATCTTGTTGCCTCTTTTTTTGGCGTGAGGCACACTGGGTGTTCTTTGGAGATGGAGCTCACTGGGATCACTGATTGCTGCATGCAGGAGCTTCCTGTGGAGTCTCATCACTCTGGTGGGCAGCACTCTTAATAGAATTTTTACAGTGTGACTTAGCTTGAACCCACAAGAAAAACATACCTTTGCCCAGCAACTATGGAAGTGCACTCAGCTCCTACAGCATCCTGTTCTTCTCTTGGCCTCCTCCAGTTGGTTTTTGTAAATTGCCTAAGATTTTTTATAGAACCAGATCTCTCACCCAATCCTGTGTCTTTCATTATATAGAGATACATTTTCAGGGAAAACTCCAACTCCAGCTCCTGTGCTTTCTGAACTCCAGGAGACATGGGTCAGCTTGTGGCATGTTTCTCTGGACGCTCCCTTTACTTGGCTGAAATGGGGGGATAGAATGGGAGTATTCTGCGGGAGGTACTGCATGTCCTCCCCAGGAAGAGCTCACAAAGGGGCTACTCTTTAAGCAATCTCCACTCACTCATCTGGTTGTTCAGTCTCCTATCTTCGTTGACATAGGCTGGACAGTTTTTTGTTTTTTAATTCACTTGATATAAAATCCACATGACATAAAATTAACCATTTTAACCATTTTAAAGTGCGCAGTTCAGTGATTGTATAATATATTCACAATACTGTGCAACAATCACCACTATCTTAATTATAGAATACAGATGCTCTTCAATTTACAATATTACATTCCAAAAAAAAACTCAATAAATAAGTTAAAAGTGCATTTATTACACCAAATCTACCGAACATCATCGTTTAGCCTAGCCTACCTTAAATGTGTGCAGAACACTTACACTAGCCTACAGTTGAGCAAAATCGTCTAACACAAAGTCTATTTTATATTAAAAAAAGTGTTGAATTGCTGATGGAATTCATTGAATACTATACTGAAAGTGAAAAACAGAATGATTGTATGGGTACTTGAAGTATGGTTTCTACTGAATGTGTATCACTTTTGCACCATTGTAAAGTTGAAACATCCTAAGGCAAACTGAACCATCATAAGTCAGGGACTGTCTGTATTTTCATCACCCCAAAAAGAAGTGCTATGCCCATTAAGCAGTTACTCCTATTTCCCTTTCTCTCAGCCCCTGGCAACCACTAATGTACTTTCTGTTTCTATGGATTTGCCTATTCTGGACATTTTATATAAATGGAATCATTCAATATGTGTTTTTTTTGTGTCTGGCTTCTTTCACTTAGCATGTTTTCTAGGTTTGGACAGGGATTTTTAGCCAACGGTTGCAGAATCTGTTAGGATCACGCTGTTGAAAGACCTGCATAGGTTAGCTGCATTTGAACTTAGAATGTGGTTGTGGGGACCAAAGTTCCATTTACCCAGAGTCTTGGATTATAAAAGTATTAAAACTCTGTGTGATTGCAGAAACCTACCAAAATTACAAGGTGAGGAGATTTAAGAGGTGATCTAAAATTTAGCTTCAGCAGAAAACATTAGGCTGGGCTGGGTGGCTCATGTCTGTAATCCCAGCACTTTGGGAGGCCGAGGCTAGTGAATCACTTGAGGTCAGGAGTTGGAGACTAGCCTGGCCAACATCTCTGCTGGCGAATCCCCATCTCTACTAAAATTACAAAAATTAGCCAGGCATGGCAGCACACGCCTGTAATCCCAGTTACTCAGGAGGCTGAGGCACGAGAATCGCTTGAACCTGGGAGGCAGAGGTTGCAGTGAGCGGAGATCACACCATTGCACTCCAGCCTGGGCGACAGAGCAAGACTCCGTCTCAAAATACAAAACAAAAAACCCATTTAACTCTCCAGGAACCTCAAGAGTTAATTGAGGATGTAAAAATTGACTATTTCTAAAGTTCCTTTCAGCTTCAAAAAATTAACTTGATTTTCTGATAACAATGTGTCCTCTGTTGCCCAGGTCCTGGGAACCCTGAATTTTGTTTCTTCACCCGCCAGTTAGCACTGCCCTGGGCAGACACAGACTCCTCTTCTTTCTCCAGTGAATGACGTCAGTCCCATTGCTACTTCAGGAAAGGTAACTTAAGGCAAGTTCTTTATAGCTGAGAGATCACTTTAATCTATTAAGTATTCTATTGTGATGGGTATCACATGTTCATTGCAGTATTTTCTTAATGTGCAACAGGGATGTGGGTAAATAAATTTGTGTACATCCATCTGGTATAATATACATTCTTACTGAAATAATGTGGCAGGGGACTATCTGGTGACAAAGCAAAAAAATTACAAAATGGTATGGTTCCAGTTTTTGTAAAAGAAAAAAATATATACGTATGTTAATTATATGGTATGCATAGATAATCAAATGAAAAATAACGTACCTGTGCCATAGCAGTGTTTCTTTTAACGTATTTCTTCTCTTTCCTTATCTGTACATTCTATTATTCTAGAGTCCTTTGTGAGAAGAAAAAGTACAATGAAAACAATAGTTTTTAAAGTCATGTTCATCAATGTTTCTGCTTAATTTGGTTCCTACTTCAGAATCAACTACTGTACTTTCAGAGAGAAAAACCCTCTTCTGGCTTCTCAGGCAGGAAGTGACTCAGACCTCCCCTGTTTTGAGGCATGATAATTGCTGTCCTGTTTTAGCTCTGCATTGTTTATTTGGCGGATATTTACTGAGCACCCACTGTGTGCTAGGCGCTATTCTTTAGTCTGAGAATTACAGCCATGCATAAATGCTACAATAGTCATACAAGTCTGACTAAAATTAGGCACATAGTAGACATTTAAATATTTCTTATTGCCCAGTTGTCCACATTCTCACGTTTAGGGTTCAACAACCTTGGGTGTGATCAACTCCCAACAGCTATGAGTCCTCTCCGACGGCACATTCTTAGCCCAGCCTTGGTGAAGGTGGCATGGTTCCCTGCCCGCACTGCTTTTTGTTTTTCAATGAGAAACAAAAATAAAAATCACAACTAAAAAGATTTTTCCTAATTCTTAAAGTACTGTACCATGTGCTTATTGTAAAAAAAAAAAAAAAGTTATAGAAAAAGAATCAAAGAATGCCATTTACAATCTCACTGGTAAGTTACAATTTCTGCTCAAAGAATAAATCCATTGAAGTGAGGAACCTGAGAAGTTTGCAAAAGGATGATCTTTTTTCTTTGTCATAATTATATAATGAGAGAAACAAGCAGACCTCTTTAAATACTTTAACATTCTCAGCTTTAGGAATAAAATAAGCAGATGAAAATTTGCTTTAAAAAACTCAGTGTGTCAAAACTATGCATCTAGCATTATAGTTATCTCTTGAGATTTTGGTCATAAATGGCAGGTGCTCTAGTTTTTATTTTGCTCATTGTTAGCCTGAAGAGATCATCTGATTGAATTCTTAAATGCTATTATATCCCTCAAAACCGGGGTTAATTTTGCCTCTCTGATAAATATGGATAATATTTAACAAACCCAGTTTAGAGAACTATATGAAACATTCAGAGTCCTATTTTATGCCCTTTAAAAAATTTGATTTCCTGTAGCAGTAACTAACTCATCATAGCTTTATAAAGGGAATCTAATTATTCAAAGTAATATCTAATTTGAAGCAGCCATTATTCACCAACCAAGGTTAACACTAAACAAAATAAAACTGAGAGAGAAAAGAATCAACTCTCTCCATTATACAGTCAGCACTATTGCAAATACTTATTCAATTATTTTCAGCAAACACAAGGCCCTCTATGGTGGCTGCTCCATGGGTAATTTGCTCTGGAACTCTGACCTTTCAGTTTGTGACAGTGAAAAGAAACATCACATTAATATAGGAGAAGACAGAAGGACCTCTCGAAAGACCCAGGAAAGTGGTCTTGATAATAAGACCTACCACTTATTATATTCTCACCATATACCAGGCTTCTCATTTAATTCTTATAAAGGGCTTCAGAGATGGGCATTAGCATCCCCATTTTCTAATGAGGGCCATGGCGCTTTGTTGGTTTACATAACCGGCCCAAGATTAGTGGTAGAAGCAGATTTCTCACAGAAGTCTGCCTTGCTCTGGATTGATGCTTAACAATTAGTTCTAATGCTTCCCATTTAGGGAGTAGCAAGGTCAGCCAATAATTTAAATTCCATTCAGCAAATATTGTTAGTCCTGGCCACACTCCCAGATCCATGATATGGTTGCTCTCCTCTAGGAATTTGTAGTGTTATTAGAAATAATTATAGGATATAAGTTGGTATAGAATTCAATTCCAAATTGGATAAAACCATGAGCCAAAGTATTTGTAACAGAAAATATGTACTTTGGGCATTTAAAAATTCCAAATATTCCAATTCAGAATTTTAGATCTTACTCATTTTGTTGGAAAAGTATCTGATTCAACAAAGTAAATTGTATGCAAATAAAAATATAATCTGGGGAAAACCATTAAATGGTCAGAGATGAAAATTCTCTCTTAGAATTAAGCAGTACTAACATGAATCCCTATCGGTCATCTTATCTGTGGCATTCACAATAAAGAATTATAAGCAAGGAAAGTAGTGTCTCTCTCCTGCGCATACCAAGGAAGTGAAACACCTTCTAATTAAATGCAAAATAGAGTATTGAATCAAATCCCTGGATTTTGTTCCAGAACATCCATTTATTAACTGTATAACCCTAGGTAAATGACTCAACCTTTTGGATTGTCAGCTTCCCCATTTGTAAGATGGAAATGCAGTACTAATATGTGCACTGTTTAATTTCACAAAGTTGACTGAGATGAAACATGTAAAAAGTGCTTTGGTGAACTATAAAGCTGTAAAAGAGTACTTGCCTTATTGCCCTTGTGCCTTGGATGTGGTCTGACGCAGCACAGATGTTTAACAAATGTTTGTTGAACCTAATGGCTAGGTTTATGTGCAAAATAAACAGAGCTGGAGAGGTGTCTCAACACAATGATGTTTGTACTAATTATGTGGCTCCCCCGAGCCTGGCTGTACCAGAGTCCAGCAGGTCCTCATTTCGCTCAGCTCTGCCTTACTCTCCATGGTGCTCTCTCTCAGCTGCTGCAGACTGGAATGAGTCCAATGGTCTGCATGCCTAGGCTTCTCAAAACCCCTGGGGACTCGAAGGTGGCATGTTGTGAGGAGCGACCTCAGTGACCTTTAGTAGAGAGTGAGGGTCAGCAATCTCAAAACACACTGGAGAGTACCCAAAGGGGTTCTGAACTACAGGGAAAGCAAAATAAATAAAAAATAATAATAATCACTTTCTCCAGAGAGCAGTTTTGACATGCTGCTACTTGCCTCTTGCATTGTGATAAAAATACATGGTAGGAAATCAATGTAGGTTTCCTTGGCAGCTGTTGTATAGAAGAGGTCAGGTGCAAATCTGAACAAGTTGCTGAAGGATGAGTCTGCTCACGGACGTTTCCTACTTCATGGAAACAGCCAGATGATAGAAAACATGCTTGACATGACGATTGTTCATATTTATCTCAAAGTAAAATTTTCCATTCACTCAATATTTATTAAAACTACTGGATGACTAAATTCCTTTTGTCTCAATTTCCTTTCCTGGGAAGGCTCTGAGAACCTTGGCTCCTTGGCTGTATTTTTAGAAACAGAATATGCATTGCCCCAATGAACATTAATATGTTTGTTTGTAGGGGGTACCTGGGTGAAAGGTAGGCAATAGGGTCTTCAGACAGGGCCATCTTTATAACATTGACTTAGCCCAGCTTGACAGGTCCAGAAACTTGATATTTTTGGTGTCCCAGGGCTAATTTTACACATGGAGAGGGACTTAAAATGTAAACCAAAAGGCCAGGCACAGTGGCTCACGCCTGTAATCCCAGCACTTTGGGAGGCCGAGGCAGGCGGATCATGAGGTCAGGAGATCGAGACCATCCTGGCTAACACGGTGAAACCCATCTCTACTAAAAATACGAAAACAAAAAATTAGCAGGGCATGGTGGCGGGCGCCTGTAGTCCCAGCTACTTGGGAGACTGAGGCAGAAGAATGGCATGAACCCGGGTGGTGGGGCTTGCAGTGAGCTGAGATCACACCACTGAACTCCAGCCTGGGTGACAGAGCAAGACTCCATCTCAAAAAAGAAATATATATATATGTATTTACACAAACATATATATATGTATATACACATATATATATATATATACCAAAAAACATACCTACCTATCTGGCATTTATTCTCTGGCTGCAAGCGAGCTTTGGGAAGCCAAGTTTATAATCATAAATATGTTTGGTGAGTGTGAAATAATAAAGAAGAGTAATTCATTTGAAGACTTGAATGTTTAGTGGTATCAAGCTGTTGTGCATGACAAATCCATTGTCACAAGAGAGATATGTTTGCCAATAAGACCAAATATTTAGATGGGCTGGATAAGACACTGTCATCCCTAGGCAGAAGGCATGAAACAGTTAATCAGTGAAGTCTCTCTCTTTTTTTGAGGCAGAGTCTTGCTCTGTCTCCCAGACTGGGGTACAGTTGCACGATCTTGGCTCACTGCAACCTCTGCCTCCCGGGTTCAAGTGATTCTCCTGCCTCAACCTCCCAAGTAGCTGGGATTACAGGCACACACACCATGCCCAGCTGATTTTTGAATTTTTAGTAGAGACAGGGTTTCACCATGTTGGCCAGGCTGGTCTCAAACCCCTGACCTCAAGTGATCCACCCACCTCGGCTTCCCAAAGTGCTGGGATTACAGGCGTGAGCCACAGCGGTGGGCCTGAAGTCTTAATATACAGGAAATACAATGGCCTCATGATTCTGCTCAAATCAGAAAATTGCCCTTTCTATTAAAGATGATCTCTCCCTATTCCTTTATCAGCCCAGTAACAGAGAATGCAAAGACAATACATCATAAATATGGTAGAGGGGTGATCACACGCAAGAGAGGCAAATGGACAAAGAACAGAGAACTCATATCAGAAAGACATTATCAGACAGCTGAGGAGCCACGTGGAGAAAAAAGCCAGTGCCCAGAGGAATGTCATGAGATGCAGGCATTTTGCAGAGCCTCAATAAAATCAATATAAATATGTATATCGAATGTGAACTAAACAATTACATAAGCAGAAGTTAAGTTCTGTCCAATCCTTCTGATGGAATACAAAATTCCAGCAAAGACAATCATGAAGCAAGAATCATGTACCATGCATAGAACTGGAGTACCAGAGTAAAGGCAACCGCACCCTTGTAACCATCACCCAAATCAAGAAACAGGACATTACCAGCTCTCCAAAAATTCCCTCTGTTCCCTTCTAGTCACTAATTTCCCAATGGTAACCACTTTGCTGACATCTAACAACATAGATTAGCTCATCTGTTTTTATACTTTGTATAAATGGAATGTATACTTTTTTGTGTCTGGTTTCTACTGCTCATCTTTATGTTGGAGAGATTCATCCATACTTTTGTATGTAGTTGTAAATCATTCTCACTGCTACTGATATAGCCCAAATTCTGTGGCTATATCACAATTGGTTTAACCATTTTGTTGTTCATGGGCCATTTTGTTGGAACAAGATTGGAATATTTGGAACATTGTTCCAAAAATTGGAACAACCATTTGCTCCAACCATCCAACAAATGGTTGTTCCAATTTTTGTCTACTAACAAGTACAGTTGCCATAAACATTCTGTTCCCCCAAACTCCCCCCCCATTCTAATTCTTTTGGTGAACATGTGCATACATTTCTAGTGGGTGTATGCCTTGAAATCTGTTTGATGGGTTACAGGTTATGCATATGTTCAACTTTAGTAGTAACTCCCACTTCTCCAAAGTGGTTGTACCAATTTATTATCCCACAAGTGGTACATGATAATTCTTATTCCTTCACGTCCTTGTCAACACTTATTATTTTCCATCTTTTTCATCTTAGCCATCTTCGTAGATAGCAAGTATTATTTTATTATGGTTTTAATTTGCATTTCCCTGAGAATTAATAAACAATTTTCTGTATGTTTATTTACACATCCTCTTTTATGAGACTTTTGCCCATTATGCTGTTGAGTTGTTCAACTTTTTCTTATTGACTTGTAGGTGTTCTTTATACATTCTAGATTTGTGTTTTTTAATCATATATATGTGTGTTTGCATTGGATATAAATTAATATATGTTAATATTTTTCTCTCACCTTGTGGGTTGCCTTTTCACTCAATTTGGGGGAACAGAAGTTTTTAGTTTTAATGTAGCCAAGTTTATCACATTTTTTCCTTTTATGATAATGCTTTTTCGTTTGCTTATTTTCTATTTAACAAAGCATTGCTGACTCCAAGGTCATGAAGATGTTCTACTCTAGAAGTTTTATTGTTTCATCTTTCAATTATTTCTGCAGTCCATCTGGTGTTGACTCTTGTGTGTGATGTGAAATAAACATTAGAATACCTTTTTTTCCACTTGAATGTTGAATTGACACAGCACAATTTATCTAAAAGATTATCCTTTTCCCTACTGCATTGCAGGATCACCTTTATCATAAATCATGCCATCATATATGTGCAGATCTACTTCTGGATTCGCTGTTGTGTTTCATTGGACAGTTATCTGTTCTTGCACCAGTACCACACAGTTTTGATTGTCACAACTTTATAATAATAGTTTCTGATATCTCATAGTGTAAGTCCTCTATATTTATTCTTCAAGAATGCCTTGGTGATTCCCAGCTTTTACATTTTATACGACTTTTAGGAAAACTTGTCAATTTCTGGAAAAAGAAGAACCTGTAGCTTAGATTTTGACCAAAATTGCATGGATGAATGTATTAATTTGGAGAGAACTAACATCTTTACAATATTGAGTCTTCCAATTATAATGATGCATATACTTCCATTTATTTAGCTCTCCTTTAATTTTTCTCAATAATATTTTAGTTTTCAGTTAGAGATCTTGCACATCTTTAATTAGATTTATTTCTAGGTGTTTGAGTTTTTGATGCTATTGTAAATATGTTTTATTTCTATTTGTTTATTGCCAATATATACAAATACAACTAGTTTTATATGTTGACTGTATATCCAGTTCCCTTCTTATATTCTCTTATTAATTCTAAGAATTTCTCTAGAAATTTTGAATGTGCATGATCTTATTGTCTGGAAATGACAGCTTTATTTCTTGCTTTCCAATCTCCATGACATTTATTTCTTTCTCTGGCCTTTTGCATTGGCTAGACCTCCTTCTACAATGTTAGATTGAAATGATGACAGTGGTCATTCTTGACCCAGTTCCAGTCTTAGGGGGTAGTTTGCAATATACTACCATTGAGAATGATGTTTGCTATGGATATTTTGTAGATATTCTTTATGAGATTAAGAAAGTTCTGTTCTTAATTGATTACATGTTTTCATCACAAATGGATGTTGAATTTATCAAATGCTTTTTCTGCATTTGAGATGATCGTATGATTTTACTCCTTTTTCTGTTAATGTGGTGAATTATGTTTATGATTTTTGAATGGTAAGCCACACTTGCACACTTGGACTAAACTTGCACTCCATTTACTGTATCAATGGATTTGGCTTCCTAATATTTTGTTAAGAATTTTTAAGTAATGTTTATGAGAAAGATGGGCTTGCAATTTTCTTTCTCACAATCCTTGTCAGGGTTTAAAAATCAAGTTTACGCTATTATAATTTTTTTTTAAGTCTGGAAAGCTCACCTTCTGTTTCTGTGTTCTGGAAGAATTATACAAGACAGCTGTTAATTTTTCCTTAAGTGTTTGGAAGAATTCACTGACAAACTATCTGAGCCCAGGCTTTTCTTTTTTAAAATAATGGGCTTAATTTAAAAAAAAAATACATCCTAAATTATTGATATTTTCATCTCTTCTCCTGTCAGTCTTGGTAAATTGTATTTTCAAAGAGTTTGTCTATTTCATCCGAATTGTCAAATTTGTCAGCATAAAGTTGTTTTAAGTTTCCTTTTATTATCCTTTTGATGCTTGTATGATCTATAGTGATGTCTCCTTTTTCATTGCTGTTGTTGAAAATTTGTTTTCTCTATTTTTTTTAATCAGTCTTCTTCAAATTTTGATGTTTTTAAACAACTGACTTTGGCTTTATTGTCTTTCTTATATGTTTGATTTTTATTTCCTTGGTTTTTGCTTTTATCTTTATCATTTCTTTTTGTAAGTTTGATTCCTGCTCTTTCTCTACTTTCTTGAAATTAACACTTAAATCATTGATTTTCAGGCTTTTTCCTTTCTAATATGGAATATAAGACTATATATTTCCGTCTAAGCACCATTTTAGTTTTTTCACATGATTTTTCAAATGTAATTTTTATTATTTAAGTTTAAAAACTAATTTCTGTTTTTTTTTCTTTATCCTATGGATTATTTAGAGTATATTGCTTAATTTTGAGCACTTGGGTTTTTCCTATTGCTGTTATTGATCTTTAGCTTAACTTCCATTGTGGTCAGAGAGAAGACATTCTGAAAGATTTCAATATTTTGAAATTGTTGAGGCTTTTTTCTTGTTATGATACATTGATTCTAATAAATGTTCTTATGTTCTTTGCATATTTGAAGTGAATATGAAGTGGTCATTAGGTAAAATTTTGCATACATGACATTAGATTACATATGTTAACTCTGCTGTTTATATCTTCTATATCCTTACTGATTTTTTATTTTTCACTTTTTCTGCTACGTGTTTGAAAGAGATGCACTAATGCCTCCCACTGTGAGTGCTGATTTGTACATTTTTTTCTCATTGCTCTGTCCAGTTTTGTTTAGTTTATTTTGAAGCTATATTATTAGGTGCACAGAGATTTAGGATTGTACTCATTTCCTATTGGACTTATTTATTTATAATTATGAACTGTCTCACTTTATCTCTAATAATGTTTCTTGTCTTAAAGTTCACATTGTCTGATATTAGTATAGCTAGACAGCTTTAGGAGCAGGGGCAGCATGGTATATTTGGCCTTCCTTTCACATTAAACACTTCTTTTTATTAAATTTGAACATTTGGGTTTGTTTTTTATCTAATCTGACAGTATTTTACTTCAAATTTAGCTTATTTACATTCAATGTAATCACTGACATCATTGGGCTTATAGCTACCATCTTATTTTCATTTTCTATTAAGCTCTTTTCTTTTATATTCCTTTTGCTGTCATTTTATGTTCTTTTTTTCACCCTCTCTTTCATCTATTTTTTTAATTATTCAATGATTTCATTCTAAAAACTCGCAAGTTTTACTTCTTTAATTCTAATGGTAACTATCCTAGAGATTGCAGTATATATCCTTGATTTATTACAGAATTATACAAATTATTTTTGCCACTCCTCTGATATTATTAGACCCTTAGACCTTTTAAATGATTTATCCCTCCTGATTTTGTTATTTTTGCTACACATCTTAGTTCTACATGTATTTTATACTACAAAGGATGTTATAATTGCTGTCTTTTATAATCAATAGTGACTTACAAATATCCATGTTTACCCTCACCAATGTTTTTTATTCCTCCCTTCATTTCCATATTTTTCTGTCTGGAATTCTCTTTTCTTCCTCTCTCTCTCCTTCTCTCTCTCTCTTTTTTTTTTCTTTTTTTGAGGCAGGTGTCTCACGCTTTGTCACACAGGCTGGAATGGAGTGGCGTGATCATGGCTCATTGCAGCCTCAACCTCCTGGGCTCAAGCAATCCTCCCCCCTCAGCTTCCTGAGTAGCTGGGACTACTGGTGTGTCCCACTGTGACCACTATTTTTTTTTTTTTTTTTTTGTAGAGACAAAGTCTTGCTTTGTTGCCTAGGCTGAGATTATTTTCCTTCTGCCTGAAGAAGATCCTTTAGTTTTCCTGAAAACATCTTTATTCTATTTTCATATCTGAAGGATACGATTGCAAGATATAATTCTAGGCTGGCAATTATTTTCTTTAAGCACTTCAAGTTGACAATATTGTCTTCTCGCATCTATAATTTATGTTGATAAATCAACTGTGAATCTTATTGTTGCTTCTTCGAAGCTAATTTCTTTTTTTTCTTCTGGCTGCTTTTATGATTTTTCTCTTTATCTTTGGTTTTCAACAGTTTGACTATGATGTGGTTTTCTTTGTATATCTTGCTCCTTGTTCTTATATCAACACATAGATATTCTTATCCATTATCTCTTTAAATATTGCTTCTCCTCTATTCTCTTACTCCTTTTTGGAACTCCAATCATATATATGTGAAAAGTTTCATATGTATCTTGTTCTTGCCATTGTTTCCATTCTTTTTCCTCTTCGTGCTTCAGGAGTAGGTACTTTCTATTTATCTGGGTTCCAGCTCACTGATCCAGCCCATTATTCACAAATTACGCTGTGTGTCATCTGCTGTAAACTTATCCATTTGAATTCCTAATTTCAGATATTTTTTCAATGTTTAGAGTTTTAAAATATGCTTGTGATTTTTTCACAGATTCCAACTTTCTAGTGAAATTCTCCTTTTTATTCATCATTTCACTATTTATTTTTCATATTAATCATAAGTATTATAAATTCCTTTTCTTGTTACTCCAATTTTTGGTTCATTTGTGGGTCAGACAGATCTGAGAAGCTTGGGTTTTTTTTTGTTTTTTTTTTGAGACGGAGTCTGGCTCTGTCGCCCAGGCTGGAGTGCAGTGGTGCAATCTCGGCTCACTGCAAGCTCCGCCTCCCGGGTTCCCGCCATTCTCCTGCCTCAGCCTCTCCGAGTAGCTGGGACTACAGGCGCCCGCCACCACGCCCGGCTAATTTTTTGTATTTTTAGTAGAGACGGGGTTTCACCGTGGTCTCGATCTCCTGACCTCGTGATCCGCCCACCTCGGCCTCCCAAAGTGCTGGGATTACAAGCGTGAGCCACCGCGCCCGGCCTGAAGCTTGGTTTTTTTTACTCTGCCTCAGGTACTTTATATTTAGTGTTTACATTCCTAGCCAGAGAAGCAATTATATAAACACTCTCTGTATTTAATGACTCAGTTTAAGAAAATGCTTACAATAATTGAGGTCTCCTTGTTTCTGAACCTAGTTTTACATCAGAAGAGCACATCCTCATCTCAGGGAGAAGAGCGAGGAGAGTCAGTGTCTAAGCATTCCTGAGCATTACTCCCGTGCTTCAGTGTTCCAGCCCCATGGAAAACCCATTCTGTACAGCATCATATCTCATAGTTAGTCACCCTTTTAGATTTTTTAGGAATATTTTAGTGTCGTTGCTATTTAGAGATTATCTGTATCTTATATTACACATTAGATAAACATGCTCTGATAATATAAATGTTATTTGAGCTATTAGATAAACTTTGATTTCAATAATTGTTCATCTTTAAAACTGATGTGGCTTTATGTTAGGACTAAAGGATTATTTATCTTCTTTATATATAATACACGTTATATATTATATATAGATATATAGATATAATAGTAATGTAATGTGTACAGCTGTTCACATAAATTAATTCACCTATATTTAGCTTTCCCTGTATCCTGTCCTCTTAAGCTCATTGAGGGCAGAGGCAGTTTTCTTGTATCTTATCACTCTACAGCACCTAACACAATACCTTTCATAAACATAATCTGGGCTTAGCAAGTCTGTGGATTGGATTCACTTGCAAAATCTATCTATTGCTTTAAGAGAAGCCAATATTTAAAAGTAGACTTTTCGTTATAAGGATATTACAGCTATTACTTGCTATGTTTAATAATTACCTGCTTTGGAGATCTGTTTGCATTTCTAATGAGTGCTTTAATTAGCTTCTATTACATATATTAGAAAACAAACTTGGAATAGTGCCACTATGTAAGTTAACTCTGCTGGTTTAAAATATATTTGAGATAGAATTTGATTAAATAATTGCCAAAAATAGATATGTAAGACTGTATGAGATTGCTTTAGTAGCAAGATCAGGCAGCAATATTGATTTTTTCAATTAAGTACTAAATATACCCAGTCGAATTCAAACATTTACTAAATGGTATTTTGCAATTTTCAAAAAGCCTTAAGATTTAGCCCCTCAGTTGATTCCCTTAACAACTTGATAAATTAGGCAAAAAAGCAAAGAAGAAGAGGATCATGGAGAGCAAGGGATTTACCCACATTTACATTTATATTGGCAGAGTCAGGACTTGAACTGAAGTCTCCTGAGGCCTAATTTGACCCTCTATCTGTATCAACTAGAAATACCTAAAATAACTCCTATGTCTATAAAGATAAATGTACCTGTAGAAAATACATCCCTCAAAACACACATTTAATTACAACTTCTTAAATGAGCACCCTCTTCCTTTTTCTTACAGCTCCTTATCCCTAGATTTTACAGAATCAAAACACACATAAACATCTGCCTAGAGCAAACACAGGGCGTTTCCTCATGACTGGAAGCCCACATTAAAGCCATGCCTAAGGGAAGAAGGGAAGGCAGGGCTGATAATATTTTGTTTATTTTAGTCCTTCTGCTTAGTTTTTGTTTGCAGGCACTGGACTGAACTTAGTTTTCAGAGCCAGAAATTATCATTGTTTGTGTATCTAAATTTGTTAATACTCTGCTTTTAGAAATTTTTATGTACAATGGATTCCAAGAGTATTTTGGGAACTTCTCAGTGGTGAAATCTAAACTGTGGTTCAGTGAAGAGCCAACAAACACAAACTGCAAAGAGCAATTGGCACAGTACACTTTTGGAGGCTATACAACTCTTCTGCTCTTCTACCACAAGGCACAGAGAAGGTGCTTGCTACAGTTAATTGGATGAATGAATGAAAAGTACCTTAGTCCCTAGCACTGTCTCCTCAGTGCACCCAAAGATTCCCTGTGATGGCTGTGCCACCATTACAGCAGCAGTTTATTTTCTGTGCAATTTGTAGAAGAAGAACCAGAAACCAGATTGTTACCCATGCTCCAAATTGTTATCCATGCTCCAAAGACTATCCTTGGTTTTATGCCATAGCAAATAAGGTCTTACCATTTCCAAGTAAGGCTTGCCCCATGCCAGTCTGTGAAAAGGAGGCATTTGCTTTTGGGTAGTAGTTGACATGCTTTGGGGCATTTATGCTGCCTCCCCAGCTCCCATCTCAAGAATTCCTGCTATTCACAGTCGCTGCTGGAAAGGACAGGCCTAAGTGGCCCTGTCCCCACCCCATGTCTGCCTTGCCCCACTCCAATGAGACCAGGGGTAGACTCGTGGACCACAACAATCAGACTCTGTCTTACGATTCTGAGCCAGGTTACAGAAACTACAGTCAGTAACTGTGGACTGCAGCTGAGAGCTCCCATCCAGCGGCGGCTGAGGTTGGTGCCAATGCAAGCCAAAGTGAAGGACAACTAAAGCTACTTAAGAACAAGATTATAAACAGATGAAGCCAAAGTCTATGAACAAAGGAAATTAGACATGCTTTTAAAAAGCAAAGAGTATGCAACACTCACAGGGAATTAATAACAATACTATTTATTTGTTTGTTTATTTATTTATTTATTTAATTTATGTTTTGAGATGGAGTCTGTCGCCTGGGCTGGAGTGCAGTGGCGCGATCTGGGCTCACTGCAAGCTCCGCCTCCCGGGTTCATGGCATTCTCCTGCCTCAGCCTCCCCAGTAGCTGGGACTACAGGCGCCTGCCACCATGCCCAGCTAATCTTTTTGTATTTTTAGTAGAGAAGGGATTTCATCGTGTAAGCCAGGATGGTCTTGATCTCCTGACCTCGTGATCCACCCATCTCAGCCTCCCAAAGTGCTGGGATTACAGGCGTGAGCCACCGCACCTGGCCATAATATTTTTTTAAAAGCAAAGAGAGTCAAAAGAGAAAGAGTCAAAAAACAAAAGAAAGAGTCGGAGACTGGAGACCAATCAACTTGAGTTTCTGACTCTCTCTTTCCCAGCTTTGGTCACTATGAAGTCTAGCTGGACTTCGTTTCCTGCTGGTGGATGTCTGCAAAACTGTTGGCTTAATCTTTACAGTTAACTCCTGTTTTTAATTTGAGTTAATTTGAGTAAGATTCGATTCCCAGCCACCAATCATCTCTGACCAATGGACTTCCCCCGTCCCCTTCTCCCCTGGGAACCAGGTGCTTCAGTTTGGCCCTCCTTGCCCCTATCAAGAAAGAATGGGATCTGAAAAACTTTCACACTGTCAAATACTGAGTTTGCTGACTTTTCCAGTAACACTTTAGAAGAGCACAGCAGTGAGAAGGCCACATGAGACAATAAGGGATAACAATTCACGATACCATTTTGGGCATCGGTTGTAATCTATTTCAGGAGGAGCACCGGAACACTGGCTATTACCTCAGTAGCAGATCACTTACTATCCCCTTTTTGAGGGCTACTTACCATCACACATAAAGCTTTTCCTTCCTCCCACATTCCACACACCACATACTACATAAGCTGTTCTGTCCATTGTAAATGCCTTGAAAGCGGAGATTGTCTCCACCGTGGTTTTATACTCACTGCTCTCACACTAGCAGTGACAGCATCCATTTGAATGGATACATGTTCCACATATAATTTTAATAGATATTCCCTCTCCCTCTCTCAGAATGAATATTTTGAGAACTTCTGGGCCTAATATTCAGATAACACCTCCTCAAAAACCTTCCTTTTCCCTTTTGCCACTCCCTCTGCACTTCCATGTGTCCTTGCACTTCTGTGAGGTCTCCTAAAACTGAAGAGCATGAGGAAGACAGGAAATTACTATTAGCTTTTCCTTAGTCCAGAAAAAAAAGTCTTAGAGGTGGCCCAGTCATATTCATAAAGTGTTGATAAAGAAGCCAGTATCAGCAATTGAAAAGGACTTTCTAGTTCAGCCCTGCCTCCCATTCCATCTGGGCACCCCCAGCATCAGCCCACAGTTTCTCAGGCTCCAGTCCATTCCATGCCAGTTATAAAGCTGACTTTCCGATGAAAACACAGAAGGCAGAGAGCACATTTGCATCAGTGCAGGTACAGGTGTATAAACTCAGTGGCTCCAAGCGGCTACACTGAGCAATGTTTACATACTTGGAAAAAGGACCATTCTCACAGATTCTATTTAAGGCCAATGTGGAAATATTAATAGAAATTCTTGAATCTAGAACTATTCATAAATACTGTTTTAGAAGAATTTATTTTCATTCAGAAAGGACCACAGTTTCTGACAGACTGTGATTACTGTTTTATTTCCTTTTTCTATATCATTAAAGGCAAGGGTAGTATTCAGAAAACTCAAAAGTCATATACAGAAAGAAAAGAAAATGATGTTTTTGGCGTGCTTGGGTCTCTGTCATATTATGTTCTTGTCTTTTCTGGTACAATTGTAGGATTTATTTTCTAAACATTCCAATTTTACAGCATGAGTGATTGCTAATGTAGAAACCAACCGAATCATCCATCCATCCATCAATGAATATCCTTGTCTTCTTTTTTCTTATATGTGCTTATCATTATACCAAAAAAGATATTAGGAATTCTTGCATTTAAAGCACTTCTTCTCCCTTTCACTTATTTTGTTTGGCTTACAGGTAATACAGTAAAGCTATCATTAACTTTGTGTTGGTTCAGATTTCCATTCAAAATATTGAGTCAGAAACTCAAATCAAGTGTACTCTTAAGTATCTCAAATCTGATGTCTTCCATACAGGAGGTAAATATAAAGTCTAGAAAAAGGAGAATAGAAAAGAAATATTTTCAGAGTTTGTGGCCCTAAGAAAGACCAATCAGACTGGATTGTGGTAATAAGTCTAGTCTTCTTCACTTAGCCTTTAAGAGTTGACTTTAAAAGTTATTTGATTGGCCAGGCATGGTGGCTCATGCTTGTCATCCCAGCACTTTGGAAGGCCGAGGTGGGCAGATCATCTGAGGTCGGGAGTTTGAGACCAGCCTAGCCAGAGTGGTGAAACCCTATGTCTACTAAAAATAA
This sequence comes from Nomascus leucogenys, assembly GCF_006542625.1. Classification (NCBI taxonomy): domain Eukaryota; kingdom Metazoa; phylum Chordata; class Mammalia; order Primates; family Hylobatidae; genus Nomascus; species Nomascus leucogenys. The sequence continues at coordinate 67,875,342 of NC_044391.1, forward strand.
AAATACTAGCCGGGCATGGTGGCCCATGCCTTATAATCTCAGCTACTCAGGAGGCCGAGGCAGGAGAATCGCTTGAACCCAGGAGGCGGAGGTTGCAGTGAGCCGAGATCGTGCCACTGCACTCCAGCCTGGACGACAGAGTGAGATCCATCTCAAAAAAAGTTATTTGGTCATTTTGTTTCAAATATGAAGAATCTAGTTTATTCCATTCCATCTTAAATGTATCACCTAGATACTTGGTATTGTAATATAACTATTTGTTAGGCACATCTTTTATTATTATTATCTATACCAGATGGTTTCAAGGAGAAGACATATTTACTTGGAACCAACCTGTGGTTTGGGGTGGGGCTGAGGGGTGGGCGGGAGTACTGGTCCAGGAGTTAAGAGAACTAAATGCTAGTAACTGTGATACCACCAGTGAGTGAAGCTGTCACTTTTTGGGCTTTCTTGTTCGTTAGTTTCTTTTTCAGTAAAATGAGATTCCTTCAGTACCTGAAATCTCATTCTAAGACTTAATGAGTGAGCCTTTTCCTATTATTTATCCCTTGCCCCAAAACTTGTAACACAAAGTCTCCCCAATATTTATGCACTTAACAATCCACTGTTCAGTAGCCATTCTATATTACACACAATTATCATCATGAGCCCCCTTTCCCATTCTGACTATATGGAGATTATATGGGGAAAACTATAATATGGATCACAGGGAAAAAACTGAATTAAAAGGAAGATTTGGTCCGGGCGTGGTGACTCACACCTGTAATCCCAGCACTTTGGGAGGCTGAGACGGGCGGATCAGTTGAGGTCGGGAGCTTGAGGCCAGCCTGATTAACATGGAGAAACCCCGTCTCTACTAAAAATACAAAATTAGCTTGGCATGGTGGTGCATGCCTGTAATCCCAGCTACTCGGGAGGCTGAGGCAGGAGAATCATTTGAACCCAGGAGGCAGAGGTTGCAGTGAGCCGAGATGGCGCCATTGCACTCCAGCCTGGGCAACAAGAGCAAAACTCCATCTCAAAAAAAAAGGAGGCGGTGGGGGGGAGATTTGAATTTATTATGCATTATTTCTAAGAGAGAACTCAGAGAAATCATTTGTCCTAAACAATAGCTTCTATCTGTTGACACCCAAGTAGTTCCCAAGAAACTAAATTGCTCTTACCAAATTATCCTTTTAATACATCCATGTTATAGACTCATCAACTACCTGTTCATTAAAACACATGGCCTACCAAAATTATATCTTAACATCATTAGCTTTCAAATACTAGAAGTCATTTCAACCCTTAGAAAAGTCTGGTGAGCATGACTACATGTGGTAACTTTCAGATAGAATGTATCCAAAAAAAGTAAGTGTATTAAAAATGTAAATATATTTCAGATATCCAAAAATGTAGACATATTGACAGGCTTTGCTACTTTTTTGCAGTTTCACATCATGTCTTTACTTGTAATAATATCAATAATTGCTGCAAAGATAATAAACTACATTCCCATTCCCCTATCCCTCTACCCCAGTACTATGTTATACAGTTTTCCCTGCAACATGGTGTCAGTCTGCAAAGAGTCCTTGTGACATCAGGAAGAGAGTCTAGATTTCCTTCCAGGGCAACACATTTTGCTATTAGGTTGAACCATAAAGCTGCCATTTTTGGTCAGGAATGATTGACTACTGGTGGTTTCATATGGCACAAGCTAAAGAGCCTTCCTTGGGTTTGAGTTACAGTCCTGAGAGTCGCTTGTGTGTCCAATGGGCCAGTTACTTAATTGCTGAGTCTTGGTGTGTGAAATGGCAATAACACCTACTTTGTAGGATTGATTATTAACTTAACATTGAGGCTTAGCAATGACATATAGGAGCAACATGCCTGGAAACAGTTATTGTTCAAGAAATAGGTAATAATACAATATAATTATCAATATAAGTAACTTAGAAGAGTTTCCTCACTTTTCCTTTAGCCATTTTTGCCTATATGGTGAAGGTAATGGTTGCTATGGTAGAGAGAAATGGAAAATATTTGTGAAGCAAGCACAATTTTTAAAACCCCAATAACAGTAAAGGCCTTCCATTCCTGTCTTGTATGCTCTCTTATGTCCAAGTAAGGGCACAGATAAAGTTTGACACATACTCGGTGGAGTATCTAAATAGAAAATGTACTGAAGCAAACCAAGAACAGAGTTTAAAAAAAAAAAAAAAAAAAGCACTAAGCAAACATTCTGAACTTTTGGCAGAGGAATTGGACTGTCTGAATCTCCATGACTCTTTGGAGTTATTAATAGTGATGCATTTTGCCATAGTTTGAGCAGATGCATATTTATAGGTCACGCAGTATCTGTGTGGGGAGACTTTCAAGGCTTTATGGCCTTTTAAAAATGTCTTATGTTGGAAGAGAACAGGGCAAGGAGGATGCCATTTTGTCATCTGTGCAGCACCAATCACCCTGTGCTCATTAAATGTTACGGGAAAGGTGGACACTGCAGCAGGGCCTGGAATGTGGCTCCCATCTGCTCTGCCAGAAGCCATGATGAAGTCACAAGTTGCACAACAGTAGTAATTTGCAGCTATTTATGACCATTTTAATAGCGAAGGTCTAGATTAGAAGGCTGTGTTTACATGCCGTGCAGCAGAATAGTTCACGAATCATTCCCACAGTAACGTTTGGTCAAACCAATCAACCAAGTAATGAAAAATGAACCAGTTGTTCTTGAGGTTGTGATTAATAGATCTCTAAGTTAGCCTCTACTTTCCTCATGCTCTTCTATACCTGAGACAGAATTGACTTCTGCCCCATGCCCACAGACTCTCCTCTTCTGTCTCCCTGGCAAGCCACAGCCCTGTTACCTTTTCTCCACCCAAGCTCAAAGCCCTAAGACAACAGGTAAGTTAAAGAAGTTTTGGAAACCCCTGTAGAGCACCTGTGCACACAATTAAGGAAACATAATTTTTAGCACATGTTTATTTTCTCATTGTCTTTGCTCCATTGTGACTTCAGTTAGTGACCCCGATGGCCCCTTTGCATCCAGATCAGTAAAATCCTTTCATTTGTCCGCTTAAACTGACTTGAGGTTTTAGTGATTATCACTTCCATGCAGCCTGAAGGTCAGACTATTTCCTTTTGTTTTACTAGACAGTTAATCCCCTCATTAGGGGTGATGGAAAATGAATAATTAAACATGCCATTTTCGCATTTCAGGTAATGAGCGGCCCTACGATCCCAGAGGATGCCGTAAGAGGAAAAGTCAGGGGAGTGTTGAAGACTCTGCCTCCCACAAATATGTGAGTTTCTCTCCCCTGGCTTCATGGTAGAAAAGGTTTGGCAAAGGCTTTTCCTCTAAATTGAAACAAAACAAAATGAAAACCTTAGTTATTGGGCTGTACTCTGACACTTAGTAGCTGTGTGACTTGGGGCAAAGCAGCTAACCTTTTGACACTAAAAGTTTTCTCAATTATATAACTGGAATGATAATGGTAACCATTGTATTGAAATGTTATGAGCATTAAAAACATGAATGAGTGACAATACTTAAAACAGTGTCTACCACATGGTAAGAGCTCTGTAAGGTGTTAATTATATTATCATTTCCATTATCACCCAGGCAAGTCACCTGAATGCTGTGGGTATCAGGCCTCAGTCAACCAACCACTTGCAGGGTGTCAAAAAGTTCCCTTTGGCCTATTGGAACAAGGATTAAGAGTAAATTATGTTGTACCCTGGAAGGAAAAAACCCAAGTAGCCATACTTCTAGGGCCTTAGGGAATTCAGCTTTCACCATACCTCTTCTAATTACTCTAAAAAGATTTTTTGGAGGGTGGAGGTGGTAGAAGGTAGAAAGCCCACAATAGTCGGGACCCAGATGACCACACTTGGTGAGTGAAGGTGAAGACACCCACAGCAGCCTCCACTGGTGCAGTCTGAATTCCTGCCTCCAATCCCAGGCCCCACAGCCTCTGCCCCTTCCTCACATTCTCCAACTCCCAGGAAGCCGGCTCGCCCCGGGCTTCCCCAGCCCTGTACCGTGGAGACTGGGCAGGGACCTCTTTTGTAGTCTGACTTCTGTCTCATCTGACCATGTTTTAGGCAGACCTTACGCTCATGCCGACTAAAAATGGACTCATCCTGCTAAGGAAATCCAAGCCCCACTGGGAAATATCTCTGAGTCTAATTTGGTCATTTCTTTTGCCACTTCGGGCTGTGGACCTTACCAAGCAGAGATAGCACCCTTCAAGATGCAGAGTTCAGGGAAACCTCCTATACAGAGGGGAGTGGGAGTCTCCGCTGAGTTTGGAAAGATGACTGGGGTTTGATTGACAGAGTGAAAGGGATGGGGGCAGTAGGGGAGATGTTTCAAGTGAGGAGGGTCTGGAATGTGCCTAGAACAGGAATCTTCTGAGAGGCTGAAACAGGCTGTGTAAGGGAGTGCAGGTGGCTAAAGCTGCTCAGAGAGACACAGACCAGTGCGGAAAGAAAGGTCTGAGGGTTCATCAAGATATTGGACTTTATTCTGCACAAATACAGATGGTGAAGGGTGGAAGCAGTGTTTCAGAAAAGAAAAAGTGTGTAGTGCTGTGCATGCAGCATTGGTAGAGATGGGCTTGATGGGAGGAAAATTACTTAGCGGACTAGGGCCTGAGGTCATGGGAACTTATGAAGAGGAAAATAAAATGCATGAGCGTGGCTATATGATTATGTGCAGAGAGGGTGGAAACTGTTGCTCAAAACTGAATCTTAAAATTTGTTTTGTCATTGCTTTACCCAAAATAGTCGATCCTAGTTGGATTTTTGTGGAGAAAATATTTTACCCCTTTTAGAAAGGTTCTAATAAGAAGCAGCGTTAATGCTGTTTGTGGAAGGAAAAAGTTACCAGGAGAAAGAGTGAATACAGTGCATGATTAAAGGAGTGATGGAAAGTGACAATGGCTTTCAAAAGAACACAGGTGAACTGACACGTATTATGACAAACACAATCTTACAGTGACTTCATTTTCTTGTCAATGTTGGGAAATACTTTCTAGATATTCTAATAATGATGCCGTTAGCATTGTACAATTTTTAATTAAAAAGCTTATAATACAAATAGAAACTTAAATCTGGAGGAGAACTTCAATATCCTTTCATCATTTAGGTGTGTGACAGGTCCATTGCCAGAAGGTAAATGCTTTGCTCCTGGCCCAGTGCCCTTTCCGCTTGGCCACAAGAGTCCACAAAGACCATTTTATTTATTTATTTATTTTTCAAAATACACATTTTTATCAAAAAAGGACCATTTTTATAGCTGAAGTAAAAGACTTGGTGTTTTCCATTTTCTCTTTTTAAAGTCAAGAGCTGTTTTCTCAGATAAATTATTCACATTTCCCTTTACTGCACTATTTTTCTTGTTTGTAGAATTAAATAATTAACCTTGAGGTAATCTTTGTGTTGAAGACACCTTAGCCTAGGGGTGCGAGTTGCCTAATGGGAAGAAAAGTGGGTGCCTATGGGAAAGTACAGACTTCTAGGCGTTCCCCGGCTCCCTCGGAACAGCCCTCTGACCTGGTGCTCAGGATAAGGTGAAGTCATGGAAAAGCAACAGCAAACGCGCCTCTCAACCTGCCTTGCCCATGATGACTGTCATCCTAGGCCCCAGACTGGAGGCGTCGAGCCTCCTCATAGGGTCCCTGGGCGCCCATCTCCTTTATGGGGCCCCTCCCCACGAGGGACCCATCAGCCTCACTTCTCTGTTCTCCCTCCTCCCCACTTCTCTTATCTTTTCTGTAAAATGTTTAAAAGAAAAAATAAATCTCTCCTGTTAGAGGACGTTCTTTTTCTTTTTCCTCCAGCCTTTTTTTTTCTTTCTCAGGCTCTGCCTCTCATCCAGGTGAAATTGCTTTCCTCCACCTGTGGCAAACACACATTAGGGCCTTGCTTCCTCTGCTTCCGGGGCCCGCAGCCTTCCCTTTGTGGCACCTTCTCCCCAAGACCTGTTCCTTTCTGCCTCCTAGGAACCCACTCTGGACAGGGGATGCCCCAATAACGGCAGAGGGCTCCTGCTGATGGTCCCCTACCCCCATCTCAGTTACCTGGCCAGGGCTCAGGCATGGAAAGTCCTGAAGTTCTGATTTTCTTGGTTAATCTCCTTGAAGCAATTCTTCATGATACTAAGTGCCCTGATTCTTTGTTCAAAGTTAGGGGTGGGCGAATGTCAACCTTGATATTCTTCATTGTTGATTCATGTTCATGAAAGATTCTCCTAAAGTTTGATTGGTGAATGCCCGGGCCAAACCCCATAAGCCTAGGTGCACTGTGCCACATCCATATCAAGAGGCTGGGAATCTTGGTGGGGTCAAAGTCTCTCCTGTATCCATGAACTATTGTATTGCCTCTCCCGGCATATCTGTGAGAGATGGGACAGCATAAACTCTGCCATAGGAGGAGGAAGGCTTCTCTCTTCTTCTCCATGGGACGCAGGGAGGGAGCTGATAGATGGCAGCCCTAAGGGCCCAAATTTAAGAGAGTAGAGTGGGATGAACATGTTGAGATTGTGACCATTTTCCCAGAAGAAGCAGAGGGCATAATGCATCAAAGTTAGAGCACTAGAAGCACCTTGGTATGGCCCCCAACACCAATGTGGGCAGTGGCAGTGGAGGTGGCACAGGCAGTGGGCTGGCAGTGACCCTGGCAAGAAAGGATGCAGTGCATCAGGGATGAGAGGATGCCAGCTGGGGACTCAGGCTCAGGTGCAGGTGTCACTAGACCTGGGCTAGCCTCCCACCCACTGGCCAGTTCCACAACAGATACAATGTCCCCCTAAGGAGGAAAGTGGTAGAAAAGTAAATACGTCTTAATTCCCAAAACTTCTCTTTTATATCAGGTAAGACTCCTAAACCAGAAAAATGAGGATCTTTATTGCTAATTACATGCTAGGTGTCCTTAGGGGAGACATTTAAACTTTCTGGGCCTCAGTTTTCTCATATATACAATAAGGATGTAAATAATTATTCTTTTGTAGGATTGTTGGAGGACAAAATGACAATATGAGCAAGTGAAATGGTATGCCTGGTACCAGTGAGCCCTCAGTAAACAGTAGGCAGCAACCAAGCTGGTGGGAAGTCTCCTATCCAGGAGGGTAGAACTTGTTGACTTGGAAGATGATGAGGATTTCCAGATAGATGCAGGTGAGTAAGCATTGCTTTTTCCAGTTGAATAACCCTGAGATCTGCTGCTGGAGTGGACTCTGGATGTGAGCAGGAGGCAAAACACAGGGAAAGTAGCCCGAGTGCTGCTGAGCTTCTCAGGTGCTGATTTAGAAACTACCCATGCTCACTACACAAGAACCTAAATATACTGGCTCAGCTATCTAAATGGCAATGACAGTTGATGACAGATGTTTCCCAACGACTTCCTCTCCCAGAATCTTTTGCACCCTACACGTTCCTGTTCTTCAGATTCTATCTGGAAGCAACACAGTTCCCAAATGTACATCAGATTGTGTTTTTCCCCCACATCTTCGCCAGGCTTGTATGATCATCTTTTTATTTTTTCTTAATCTTTTCGATTAAATTGCAATTTAATTTTTATTTTTCTGACCACTGGTGAGACCTACCATCTTTTCACATATTTATTGGCCCTTTGCGTTTTCTCTTAGGCTTTCATTACTTGAGTTTTACAACAGAATGGCATCATCTTTAGAATCGGTCCAAGGCCGGCATTCATTACAACCACTCCTATTATTTCATTTTGTTTTCTTCTCTTCTTTAAACTTCATGCCTCTGATTAATCTGTTTAATTTTAATGGCTAGGCATGGCAGCTCACACCTGTACTTCTAGCACTTTGGGAAGCCAAGGCAAGATTACTTGAGAGCAGTCTGGGCAATATAGTGAGACCCTGTCTCTACAAAAAATAATAGTAATAATTTTACAAGTATATAATACTTCAGGGCACACACTGACTTTTGTTTGTCTTCCTTTGGCAGAGTCCTCACCATAGATAGAATTCTTTCATCTTTTGGATTAATCATGATTCAGGTCTTGAAATGAAAACTAAAATAAACTTTCCAGTTGTCCTTTAATCTCAATTTGGACTTATTCTAGGTTGAATGAAAATCACCTGCTTGATAGTACTCTACTTATGTTTTTGCACTTTCCAAAGAACAGAATTGGAGGCAGAATACTGTAGAAGAAATTTTCTTTTTTATTTTTTTATTTTTTATTGTTATACTTTGGGTTTTAGGGTACATGTGCACAATGTGCAGGTTTGTTACATATGTATCCATGTGCCATGTTGTTTTGCTGCACCCATTAATTCGTCATTTAACATTAGGTATATCTCCTAATGCTGTCCCTCCCCCCTCCCCCCACCCCACAACAGTCCCCCGAGTGTGATGTTCCCCTTCCTGTGTCCATGAGTTCTCATTGTTCAATTCCCACCTATGAGTGAGAACATGCAGTGTTTGGTTTTTTATCCTTGCAATAGGGATGCAAGGCTGGTTCAACATATGCAAATCAATAAATGTAATCCAGCATATAAACAGAACCAAAGACAAAAACCACATGATTATCTCAATAGATGCAGAAAAGGCCTTTGACAAAATTCAACAACCCTTCATGCTAAAAACTCTCAATAAATTAGGTGTTGATGGGACATATCTCAAAATAATAACAGCTATCTATGACAAACCCACAGCCAATATCACACTGAATGGGCAAAAACTGGAAGCATTCCCTTTGAAAACTGGCACAAGACAGGGATGCCCTCTCTCACCACTCCTATTCAACATAGTGCTGGAAGTTCTGGCCAGAGCAATCAGGCAGGAGAAAGAAATAAAGGGTATTCAATTAGGAAAAGAGGAAGTCAAATTGTCCCTGTTTGCAGATGACATGATTGTATATCTAGAAAACCCCATCGTCTCAGCCCAAAATCTCCTTAAGCTGATTAGCAACTTCAGCAAAGTCTCAGGATACAAAATCAATGTACAAAAATCACAAGCATTCTTGTACACCAATCACAGACAAACAGAGAGCCAAATCATGAGTGAACTCCCATTCACAATTGCTTCAAAGAGAATAAAATACCTAGGAATCCAACTTACAAGGGATGTGAAGGACCTCTTCAAGGAGAACTACAAACCACTGCTCAGTGAAATAAAAGAGGATACAAACAAATGGAAGAACATTCCATGCCCATGGGTAGGAAGAATCAATATCGTGAAAATGGCCATACTGCCCAAGGTAATTTATAGAAGAAATTTTCAAGAAGATTCAAGTACTAGATTTAGGATGTAGAAGTCCCTGCTTGCATACTGCTGCCAGTCTCCTTGCAACTTTCAGCAAATCACTTTCCTTCCTCTCTCTGTAAATGGAGGCAGGTGGCAAGTTGAGCTATATCGGTGATTCTCAATCCTGGCTACACATTACAAGTACTTGAAAAACTTTTTTTTTTTTTTTTAGTTTTATTTGGTTTATTATTGTCTTTAAAAGTCTTCGCAGGCAAAGCCATCCCTCCTTGTCTGTATCTTACACCTGCCTGGTGGTTTTAGTTGAGGATTCTGGGAAAAAGAGACTTAGAGTGATGATGAGGAGATTTGACATTTTAGGAAGAAAATAGGAAGTTTCTGGAATTTCAGAAATTTTCAAACTTCAAAAACTCTAATGGTTGTTTCTGGATTCTTTATTTTATTCCATCTCTATAAAATTCCATATATGGAAATAATGTGTTCCCTCATATTTATCTCTATTCAGTCATGCATTTATAACATATTCATTGAAAACTAATTATGTGCCAGGCTGGTGCAAGGAGAGAAGAGGGTGCAATAGAATTACCTGAAAAACTTTTTTAAAAGGCTATTTAATAAACTAAAAAAAAAAAAAAAAAAAACCTTTAAATACTGCATCTTAAGGTCAGTTAAATAAGAATCTCTGGGAGTAGGATCTATGCATCAGCACTTTTAAAAAGTGCCTCCAGTGATTTTCATATAGAACCAAGAATGGGAATCACTGAACATGATGATCTCTGATATCCCTTGTAGTAAACATCTCCATGATTCTAAACCATGTTGAAATTTGGGCAGTATATCAAACTCTTTAGTGATTTTTAAGTTAGTAAAATGGAGATTCTACTTCATGTTCCCACACACAGCAATGAAGTTTAGAATTGGCCTGAATGGTTGGCTTGGAAGATGTTTGTTAGTGGCCAGAATCATTCATGAATCTTCTAGCTTTTTCCTCTCCTCCTATGGTGATCATGTCTCTAAATGAAACAATATGTGCTTTTGTTGAGCTGAAAACTGGATGAACTGAGAGGTAAAATGAATGGACAATTAGTCCTGTAAATCACTAATCCAGAGGACAGGCAGCAACCACTTCTTCTGTCCCCACTTTGAGGTTAAAAACAAAAATGCTGTGTTTGGAGGCCGTAATGTGAGGTTTTGTCAACAAAGAGGAAAGTGCAATAGGGTTATAATAAGACCCACTTCAATAAATAATTTTTTACGCAATCCATAGCAATTCAGCCAATCAATTAATTACGAATTGCAAACATATTTCACCCAGGAAGTGTTTGGTAACAGTTTGTCGTTGACAAAGACAATGTGTTCGACATAGGATCTAGCCCAAATTGACTAACAAAATATGGTATTTTTACTGCAAAAGTGACTTAGGAGACATTACTGGGGAGACAAAACCCTTAATACACAAAGATACTCCATAAAACTTTAATTGCCTGGCAGAATCTATAAATGCAAGAGAAGCAGCCTCATCTTGAATTTCAAGTAAGAAATGTTTTGGGAGCCGTCTGTGTCACTATTCAGAAATATAATCAATGAAAGGTGTGAGGTTCCCTGAGAAGCTGCTTCGATCATGCAAACATGAGCTTCATTTTTAGATGTAACTAGTATCTTCTTTCAAGTGATTATTGATCAGGTTCTTCTCTGCTGAGTCAATGACAAACACACACAAAGCTTGGTCCAACGTGAAGTTTGATGTCCTGGGTCACAGTTGCAGGGAAACATGAGGTCATAGCACCAGAGGTTTGAGCTCTTCAGTTCAAAAACCATGTGCAGCATGAAAGAATGCTCTGGTGTTCTTTGAAGTTTGATGTATTAAACTTCAAATCTCAAAGAGAAATACATTTCTCCTCCCGCTGAATTCAATTGCTTTGTAAGTGGTCTGATTTCTGAAAAATTGATTTTTGGTACAACTGAAGAGTCTATTTAACATTTGGGTTGCCTTAATAATGGAAGCCCAGGGATGCTATGACTCTCATGTTTCAAGGACCTGTGCAAAGCCACAAGGACATAAAGATCACAATGACATCACTCTGCCCTAGATGAGCTCACTTTCTATGGGAACCAACACCTATATTAGAGTGTTGGAAGACTGCCTTTAAATGCTTCAAAATGCATCTGCTATTATTTTATGTTGCGAGAAAGATCACCATGGTTTTCACTGATCATCAGAAGAAATAAGTACTTATTAGATTTTTATGTCTATATTATTTATATATTTTGAAATTGTGGTAGAATACACATAACACAAAATTTACCATCTTAACCATTCTTACATTTACAGTTAGTTACTTAATGCCTTAAGTACATTCACTTTATTGTGCCACTGTCACCACCATCCACCCACAAGACTCTTTCCATCTTGCAAAATCGAAACTCCAAACACATTAAAAAAATAACTCCCCATTCTTCCCTACCCTCCACCCCTGGTAACCATATTTCTACTTTCTGCCTGTGAATTTGTCTACTGTAGATACCCCTTTTAAGTGGAATCATTCTGTGTTTGTTCTTTCGGTTGGTTTATTTCACTCAGCATAATGTCTTCAAGATAAATTTTTTTTAAAGAGCCAATAAATACTTCCAAGTGTCTCATAAGCAACCAACTGTGCTTGTTCTAGCTGAGGTACCTCGGTTTATTTACAGATCTTATTAGAAAGTCGCTTCTCATGGTAAAGGGAGCTGATGTCATTTTGTACATCTTTGAAGGAATTCAGTATCATTCATGGATTATCCATTCATGGGTTCTCTGATCGCTCAAAGGCACCGGCACTGCCCCTCATAAGCTGTTGGTGGGGGTCATGTAGCCCCTCCACAAGAGGGCCAGAAAAAAGGCAGCCCACCTGACTCAGAGCTGCCAACCCCCAGCCCACGCGAGCTCTGTGCTTGATTATGGGTGTGTATTACCATCTGGTATGTGGGTTTAGCAGTAAGTATGGGAAAATCAGTCAGGCTTTCCATGTCATATGTTGCTATTATTTTATTTAACACTTGTTCTATGGCCAATACTGCACCAAGCACAGCATAAAATCTGGAATTACTTGATACACTCCCTATCTATTATCCAAGGGAAACTTCTGCCAAACTTGCATCAGGGGATTCCTCTCAGTCCACTGAAAAGTGGCTTTATTTCCTAATGCCTTCCAAATACAGAGTCTTGATTGTTTAAAGACTAAAAGCTATGCTTTAGAATTTTAAGTAAGATCCATTTTAATAAGACTCTCTTAGCAAATTTCTCTATACTTCATTAAGTTTCTATCCTGGAGGAAAATATATCTCTCCATGTTCCGTGATGTTAGTGCAGGAAACGAAGCAACCACTTCCACTCACTATTTCCCTGGCTGTTTCTATTTAACAAAATGGTGATTTTAGCTGAAGCTTTGTTTGTGATTTTAATCACAATCTATATGTTGGACCTCAGTAATTAGAAATTTGAGTGTTTGTCATAAAAAGCTACTTCCAAGGTACATTATTTTACCATGATGGCTTCCAATGTTGTGGTCTCTTAAAAACTCTGTAAGGTCACATTATTTGCCAGTGTTCGTAATAGACATAATACCTGCCTTTCTCTTATGCCCTTTGGAAGACTCTCCAATTCTTCCCTGGGCTCCAGGGAGTACTGGGATTATTCAAGTGCTTCCTTCCTTCAGCTAAGAGACTAAAGTTTCATTTTTACAGTAAAGAGCCTCAGCCTGCAGAGAGCGGTAACAGCTTCTTGGGCATGTCAGCCCTTGCACATACGACTGCCCTGCTGTGTGCAAAAGCAAATGGAATTTCCTTTCCTTTCCTCTTAACTGATATTCCTTCACTCTTGTTAGGTTTGCCTTTACAATCTATTACCAAAAACTGGATAACAGAACTAGCATTGTTTAAAAACATACACAGTCCCCTCCCAATGACTTTGGGATGTCTTATTCATTCTGTAAAGGAAAACTGGGCACTGGGTTTGGTCTCTGGGATATACTAAGATGCTCAGACAGAGTGCCTGTTCTAAAGAAGTAGGGGAGAGGATTTATACTCAATTACATCATACTGTACAAGTGAGGACATAATATATGGTATCAGAGACGGCTGTGGAAATTCAAAAGATGGGAAAATCTCTGAATTTAGGAATCACAGAAGGGGAATGAAAATACCTCACTTTTCTTGAACATATACTATTTATCAGGCACGGTGTTAGGCAGCTTACATACATGATTTAGTTCAATCTTCACAACCATGACATGATGAGGCATTTTTTACTCCAAATTTGGCAACAAAGAGAAAGAAGCTTGTCCAGATCTGACTGTTTGCTCAGCTTTCATGCTTTATACTGCGTTGTTCCATACTGATGACGCTCCTGCTTCAAATCCTATTCCCCTGTTCTACACCTACCTCCCAAAAGGAGGAGAAAGGTTGAGAGGCTTCAGACAATCAGATTTTACAAGATTTGTACTGCCTTTTAGTTTGCATCAGAAATCTGTGGGACCTGTATGCAGAGAACCATATATGTCGAAAGTGTAGCCAAAATGCAATTTTTTTTAAAAAGAATGTAATTTTAAGAATTGCATGGCTGGGCACGGCGGCTCACGCCTGCAATCCCAGCACTTTGGGAGGCCAAGGCAGGTGGATCACCTGAGGTCAGGAGTTCGAAACCAGCCTGGCCAACATGACCAAACCCCGTCCCTACTAAAAATACAAAAATTAGCTGGGTGTGGTGGTGGGCAGTGTTTGTAGTGAGCCGAGATTGTGCCCCTGCACTCCAGCCTGAGTGACAGAGCATGACTCCATCTAAAATAAAAACCACACACACACACACACACACACGTAATTTATTTAGAGGCACACAATGGGGAAGCCCTTTGTATGTTTGCATGGTTCTTTCTTCCTCTTGCGATTCCAGATGGGAATCTAGGACTTAGATAATTGACTACAGATTTACTGGGGTTGGGGAAAGATGCAAAGCCGTAACACAGGAGCACACTTATACAGAGAGAGCAGCTATCAGAATTCAGATTCAGCACACCTTCATGAGTAACCACTATGTGCCACTTAGAGGCTTATCTTTTACACTTTTATCTTCACACCAAACCTGCAAGTTGGATGCTAATCTCTCCCATTTGACACATGAGGAAACTGCGCCCACATAGAAAGTAAGTGATAGAGTTTAGATTCAAACTCAGGCCCTCTGCCTCAAGTCCAACTTACGACTTAAAAGCAGAAATATTTGAAGTCTGGAAAGAGGCTTTTCAGTTCATTCAAATCTGGCCTGTCAAAGCTGGACATGCAGCTTTCTCCACACTCTGGTCTGTCGCCTTAGCACCCTGCACTAGAGATAGAGAATGTTACCCCTGGGAACAGCCCAGTGTCTGGCTCTTAGCACATATGTACATGCCTCAATTCTAGCTCAAAATTACATTGCCCTGGTTTAGAGGAGGCTGCCTCCTCACTCCTTCTGCTACTGCTTGATCTGCAGAGCTTTCTTAAGATAAAGCAGATGTTCCTAGCCCAGAAGCCTTAAGGTTGCTGCAGCAAGCCCTCCAGCTGGAGCAGGAATGAAGGTCCCCAACACCAGAGACTGCCAACAAGGTACAGGCCTCAGAGTAAGCCTTGAAGAGTTAGCTAATGGCAGCATCTGGCTTTCCATCGTGATCATCTTACTTCATGACACAGCACATTTTTAGGAAATTACACTTTCATTTTTCCTGCTGTCCATTAAACAAGGTTTAATAACATTTTCTGGAAATACAGGTGGGAAGTAGATTTGGGAAGTTAGACTATATGCAAATTAAAACCATAACTTGTTTGAATTACTCCAAAGTTGGTATCTTTTTCAAAAATAATAAAGAACAAATACAGCAAATTATTCAGTAAGGTCTAAGTAAAATAGGCTGTTACCTGTTTAAGTATATAAAAATGTATATAATAAAGCCTGGAA
This sequence comes from Nomascus leucogenys, assembly GCF_006542625.1. NCBI lineage: Eukaryota > Metazoa > Chordata > Mammalia > Primates > Hylobatidae > Nomascus > Nomascus leucogenys. The sequence goes on from NC_044391.1 coordinate 67,890,516, forward strand.
CACAGGTTATCAATAAATACTTATATAAATGAATAAATGTATGGTGATTTTAGGATCTTGCCAAAACCAAGAGTGTCAGCCTTCTTTGGGTTAGGCCTAATTTTGAATCCTGATACTAATGGTGGGGAAATTACAGTGGTAAACGTTGAAGGGGTCTGCTGCTCCTTTATTTTCTGCCCAAATGACATTAAACCACCTTTGCATGGTATCTTCACTCGGTTCTCACTCCTGCTAGTGTGGTTTCTTTCCTGCTTGCTCCCCTGCCCCTCCCGCAATGTCTGTGGACTATCTGAACCCTTCATTTTGTACTTTTTTGGTGGGCAAACACAGAAAGTATTGTCTTAAAGCTGTAGCCACACTCATGAGGTACAACTGGAAACTGCTTCAATAAAGGAAGGCAGTATGAACACTTTGATACTTCCTCCCCTCCCTCCATTCTCCTTGCCCTCCTCCCTCTTCTCATTCCCCTCATCTTTTTCTTCTTCCCCTGCTTATTCTAGAAATGTTTCAGATTAGAAAATAATTTGTTACTTTGCTGTTTTAAAAAGGTGATATGTAGTCTCCTTATCTTAGAGATTAAGTTCTGTGTTCACCTAATGTACAACCATTTATTCTCTAAGTGAGGTAATGACATGATGATGGTCTACAGCAGATTGGAGACACCCTGTAAAATTAACATGTGTTACATCTTCCTATAATTATTTTATGTGTAAATTATTTAATATGCACAATGAAATTGTATACAACAAAATGAACTGTTATGCCAGGCTCTGATCCAAAGAAATTGTATGGATTGGTTTTTGGCATCTGAGGGCACTTTAGCTTTTACTTCACATCAGTGAAACTATGTTCCTTTAAATTAGCTCACTAGAAATCTATACTAGTTAGAATAATGAAAACTTGAAATAAATAAGGTATATAGAACAAGAAAATATTCCTGATTCAATTGGTTCATGATTTCTATTAGCACATTACATTAATGTTTTGTTTCAAAATATGATGGTTACTTTATCAACATGTTTCTATTTTAAAATGACCTTTACTTTCAACATGTCTACATGGTGTCAAGTAATTGGAAGGCAAATACAAAATTCATACAAATATTTGCAGACACACCCTCAGTGTGATGAGCCTTGACTACAAAAAAGATGTTGATAAGCTCTGTCCTCACCAATAATTATTTGTTCCTTTTGGAAAAGTACATAGTCTGTCAAAGCAACTGAATTATTTCTAGTCTGCAAATAAATTTAATGGAGCAAATACTTTCTAGGTCACAGTATGGGAAAGGTGACATTTTTATTATGGAAAGAGTGAAGGTCTGTTTTTTGATCTGCTAAAAAAAATAGATTGGCATAGAGTTTTATTCTAGTCACAAAATTGAATATTTTATTTTGAGATTTTAATTTTCAAAAAACACCATCAGATAAGAAAATGAGTCTTTGTCATATACATTTTGTCCCAACTTTATAATAATTCATTACTAGTATAGTATAAGGTTTTAATAGGTAGTTAGATCATTTGAGCCAAATTATTTGCCAATTTAAGTATTAATTATTCATTTATTGAAAATGTCAAAGTTGTGAGATCCTGGACTGCGTTAATCATGACTGTTTTTTTAATTTAATTTTTTCTTTATTCAGAACAACATTAAACAGCAAATAAAAAATACCACTGCAAGCCCAGGAAGATCTCAGAAGAAAGGAAAAAGCTTTATATTTTAGCACTTTTTAAAAACAGCTTTACTGAGACATAATTCATATATCAAACAGTTTACTCACTTAAAATGCACAATTCAATGGTTTTTAGTATATTCACAAATAGGTACAGCCATCATCACAGCCAATTTGGGAATATTTTCATCACCTCAGAAAGAAACATTGATAAATTAACCAGATATGATGGTGCATGCCTGTAGTCCTAGCTACTTGGGAGGCTCAGATGGGAGGACTGCTTGAGCTGATCTTGAGCTCCTGGGCTGAAGTGATACACCCACCATGGACTCCCAGAGTGATGGGATTACAGATAGGAGTCACTGTGTCTGGCCCAGCATAATGTTTTCAAGGTTCATCCCTGTTGTAACATGTAGCAGCATTTCATTCATTTTTTTTATTATACTTTAAGTTCTAGGGTACATGTGCACAATGTGCAGGTTTGTTACATATGTATACATGTGCCATGTTGGTGTGCTGCACCCATTAACTTGTCATTTACATTAGATATATCTCCTAATGCTATCCCTCCCCTCTACCTCCACCCTATGACAGGCCCCAGTGTGAGATGTTCCCCATCCTGTGTGCATGTGTTCTCATCGTTCAATTCCCACCTATGAGTGAGAACATGCGGTGTTTGGTTTTCTGTCCATGTGACGGTTTGCTCAGAATGATGGTTTCCAACTTCATTCATGTCCCTACAAAGGACATGAGCTCATCCTTCTTTATGGCTGCATAGTATTCCATGGTGTATATGTGCCACATTTCCTTAATCCAGTCTGTCGTTGTTGGACATTTGGGTTGGTTCCAAGTCTTTGCTATTGTGAATAGTACTGCAATAAACATACATGTACATGTGTCTTTATAGCAGCATGATTTATAATCCTTTGGGTATATACCCAGCAGTAATGGGATGGCTGGGTCAAATGGTATTTCTAGTTCTAGATCCTTGAGGAATCGCCACACTGTCTTCCACAATGGTTGAACTAATTTACAGTCCCACCAACAGTGTAAAAAGTGTTCCTATTTCTCCACATCCTCTCCAGCACCTGTCGTTCCCTGACTTTTTAATGATCGCCATTCTAACTGGTGTGAGATGGTATCTCATTGTAGTTTTGATTTGCATTTCTCTGATGGCTAGCGATGATGAGCATTTTTTCATGTGTCTGTTGGCTGTATAAATGTCTTCTTTTGAGAAGTGTCTGTTCATATCTGCTCACTTTTTGATGGGGTTGTTTGATTTTTTGTTGTAAATTTGTTTAAGTTCTTTGTACATTCTGGATATTAGCTGTTTGTCAGATGGATAGATTGCAAAAGTTTTCTCCCATTCTGCAGGTTGCCTGTTCACTCCGATGGTACTTTCTTTTGCTGTGCAGAAGCTCTTTAGTTTAATTAGATCCCATTTGTCAATTTTGGCTTTTGTTGCCATTGCTTTTGGTGTTTTAGACATGAAGTCCTTGCCCATGCCTATGTCCTGAATGGTATTGCCTAGGTTTTCTTCTACGGTTTTTATGGTTTTAGGTCTAACATTTAAGTCTTTAATCCATCTTGAGCTAATTTTTGTATACAGTGTAAGGAAGGGATCCAGTTTCAGCTTTCTACATATGGCTCGCCAGTTTTCCCAGCACCATTTATTAAATAAGGAATCCTTTCCCCATTTCTTGTTTTTATCAGGTTTGTCAAAGATCAGATGGTTGTAGATGTGTGGTATTATTTGTGAGGGCTCTGTTCTGTTCCATTGGTCTGTATCTCTGTTTTGGTACCAGTACCATGCTGTTTTGGTTACTGTAACCTTGTAGTATAGTTTGAAGTCAGGTAGCGTGATGCCCCCAGCTTTGTTCTTTTGGCTTAGGATTGTCTTGGCAATGCGGGCTCTTTTTTGGTTCCATACGAACTTTAAAGTAGTTTTTTCCAATTCTGTGAAGAAAGTCATTGGTAGCTTGATGGGGATGGCATTGAATCTATAAATTATCTTGGGCAGTATGGCCATTTTCACGATATTGATTCTTCCTATCCATGAGCATGGAATGTTCTTCCATTTGTTTGTGTCCTCTTTTATTTTGTTGAGCAGTGGTTTGTAGTTGTCCTTGAAGAGGTCCTTCACATCCCTTTTAAGTTGGATTCCTAGGTATTTTATTCTCTTTGAAGCAATTGTGAATGGAAGTTCACAATCATGAGTGTTTTTAAAACCTTATTTTTACAAAACAACAGTATTGGTACCGGCATAAGGATAGTCATATAGATCAGTGGAATAGAATTGAGAGTCTAGAAATAAATCCACATGCCTATAGCCAGCTGATTTTCAACAGTGATGCAAAAACTTTTATTCAATGAGGGAAGAATAGTCTTTTCAACAAATAGTGCTGGGACAACTGCATAATCACATGCAAAAGAATAAAATAAATAAATATATTTACCTCACACCAAATATAAAAATTAATCCTAAATGGGTCAAAGGCCTAAACTTAAGAGCTAAAACTATAAAATTCCTAGAAGAAAATAGAGTCATAAATACTTGTGACCTTAGATTTGGTAATAATTTGTTAGGTATGACAACAAGCAACAAAAGAAAAAATAGATAAATTGGACCTCATCAAAACTAAAAGCTTTTTGGCTGGGCATGGTGGCTCACACCTGTAATCCCAACACTTTGGGAGGCTGAGATGAGAGGATTGCTTGAGCTCAGAAGTTCAAGACCAGCCTGGACAACATAGTGAAACCCCATCTCTTAAAAAAAAAGAAAGAAAGAAAACTGTTAAAAAACTTTTGTGCTTCAAAAAACACTCAGGGAAGTGAAAAGACAACTCATAAAATGGGGGACAATATTTGCAATCTGGCAAGAGACATGTCCAGAATATATATGAACTCCTACACCTCAATAATAAAAAGATTAGGCCGGGCGTGGTGGCTCACACCTATAATCCCAGCACTTTGGGAGGCTGAGGCATGTGGATCATCTGAGGTCAGCCTGGTCAATATGGGAAAACCCCATCTCCACTAAAAATACAAAAATTAGCCAGGCATGGTGGCAGGCACCTGTAATCACAGCTACTTGGGGGAGGCTGAGGCATGAGAATTGTTGGAACCCAGGAGGCAGAGGTTACATGAGCCAAGATCACACCACTGCACTCCAGCCTGGGGGATAGAGTGAGGCTCTGTCTCCAAAATAATAATAATAATAAAATGATTAATTGACCAATTAAAAAATAGAAAAATGATATTCATAGACATTTCTCCAAGGAAGATACACAAATGGTCAATAAGTACATGAAAAGATGCTCAACGTTATTAGTCATCAGAGAAATGCAAATCAAAGCTACAATGAGATACCACTTCACACCCACTAAGATAGCTAAAAACAAAAATTGAGATAACAAATGTTGACAAGGGTGTGGAGAAATTGGAATCCTCCTGTGCTGCTAGTGGAAATGTGAAACGATGTAGCCGCTTTGGAAAACAGTCTGTTTTTCAAGCAGTTAAACAAGGAGTAACCATATGGTCCAGCAATTCTACTTCTAGGTATATACTCAAGAGAAGTGAAAGCATTTGCCCACATAAAATTTTGTATGCAAATGATTATAGCAGCATTATTTATAATAGAAAAAAAGGTGGAAAGGAAACAACTCAAATGTCCATCAACTGATGAATGGATTAAGAAAATGAGGCATAGCTACATAGTGGAATATGTTACGGCCATAAAAAAGAATGAAGTACAGGCCAGATGCAGTGGCTCATGCCTGTAATCCCAGCACTTTGGGAGGCTGAGGTGGGCGGATCACCGGGGGTCAGGAGTTTAAGACCAGCCTGGCCAACATGATGAAAACCCGTTTCTACTAAAAATACAAAAATTAGCTAGGCATGGTGGCCATTGCCTGTAATTCCAGCTACTCAAGAGGCTGAGGCAGGAGAATCACTTGAACCTGGGAGGCAGAGGTTGCAGTGAGCTGAGATCATGTCACTGCACTCCAGTCTGGGTGACAGAGTGAAATTCCATCTCAAAAAAAATAATAATAATAATGAAGTGCAATACATGCTACAACATGGATGAAGCTTGAAAACATTATGCTAAGTGGAAGAAGCCAGTCATAAAAGATCACACATTATATGATTCAATTTATGTGAAATGTTCATGACAAGAAACTCTATAAAGACAGAAGGTAGATTCGTGGCTGCCTAGGGGTGGAAAAAATGGCGGTATGGAAAAGGGACATAGCTAAAGGGTATGTGGCTGCTTTCAGAGGTGATGAAAAATGTTCTAAAATTGTGGTGATGGTTCCACATGTCTATGAAAATACTAAAAACCATTGAACTGTACATTTTAAATGGATAAAATGTATGTTATGTGAATTATTTATCCATAAAGCATTAAAAATGAGTGAAAAAATGTTATTCTTTAAACACTAAGAAACAACCCCGGTGATACATTGTGGGGGACGGTTTATAAATGAGACTTTGGCAGAAGGCAGGGGCTTCTCCCTTGTTTTTGCGTGGCTCGTTTCATGGCTATGAAGTTATGAATCGTTAGTGGGTACTCATTGCCCTGAAGGAGAGAATCTGCTCTAAAAACACTGACTCGTTCAGAACCAAACCACTTCAGATCTTAATAAAATGAAAACTAAAATGAAGCCCAAAGCAAACTGAGTATTTTAATTAATTTAAAATGGTGGAGGCTTTCTTTTTTAAAGAAATTTCCTTTGCTATTTTTCTCCAATGCGTAGAAATAAGAATGCATGTTTTACATGGTCTAATACATTTTTTAGTAGAACAATAATTTAATCTAATTAAATGTCCAAAGAGAATTTTCTAGATGTTGACTTAAGTTGGCTACTCTGCCTTAGGAAGTTCCTGCTGATGGGAGTAGTAGAGAAGTGATTAAGAGCACCATGGACTTAAGCTTCTTTCCTGGCTCTGTCAAAATAAGTGATAAAAGATGCTCTGAGCTGGGTGTGGTGGAGCTCACGCCTGTAATCCCAGCACTTTGGAAGGCGAGGTGGGCAGATCACTTGAGGTCAGCAGTTCGAGACCAGCCTGGCTAACATGGTGAAACCCCATCTCTACTAAAAATACAAAAATTAGCCAGGCGTGGTGGTGGGCACCTGTAATCCCAGCTACTTGGGAGGCTGAGGCAGGAGAATCACTTAAACCCAGGGAGGTTGCAGCGAGCTGAGATCATGCCACTGCACTCCAGCCTGGGTGACAGAGTGAGACTCCATCTCAAAAAAAAAAAAAAAAAAAAGATGCTCTGAACTTCCCTTTCTTTTTCTCTAAAATGGGTATAATTATAGTTTGGTCCTCATGAAGTTATAAAAAACATTAATTGAAATAATAAAATGGACATTTAATATACAGTTATCACTCTAAATGCTTACCATTGTTATTTTAAATTAGGTGTTCATCTCTTGGCCTAATTACACATTTTGTTGGAGAAAGTGTATACAATCTAGTGATTCACTCTGGCCCTTTTTTTTTTTTTTTAAGCACCACAGCAGATTTACCACTGACATACAGGTTTACACCACAGAAAATTTGCTTCACTTGTAATTGCAGCCAATGTGTCTCCCTGATGGGCAGAAAGCCGACTGGATCCATATACTCCCTTGATCCAGAACTTTGCATTTCACATTGTCTGGATGTGACTTACATCATAATTGCTCAAACTATATTTTGTTATGTATGAAAAATAAATGTTTTCCTTATGTCCTCAGTAATAGAAAATCATTAAACATCTTGAAGCTGCTTAATCTTTTAGTCAAGATATTTAGTATGGAAAACTAGAGTAATGGAGCCTTTCTCCTTTCAACTCTTTACTCTTAGCCAGTATCATTCTTTTTTAAAAAATGAACATTTTCCTAAGGCATTGAGCATCTTTTCTAGAGGCTATAGTTGCGTCTTTCAAATCTGGAAAATAAGAATTTGGAGATGGGTACACACCTTGGCACTGATGATAGGTGATTTGCAAATCTGTCTTGCTCTCAAGTGCACAGCTTGGCTGTACAATGCAAATCTTGTCAAAAATCTGTTCAATGATTAGATTTATTAAGCACTCTGCAATGTCCTATCTATTTTTGAGAACTCACTAAAGAATGTCACTGACCTCCTGGAGATTATAATCCTCTAAATCAAAAACAAAAACCATGAGCTCATTTTCTTTTGCTACTTTCTCATTGTAGTGGAGGTATCTGAGTTTCATGGGAAGCGTACCATAGGGTAAGAAGCAGAATGCAGAAAATAAGCCTTTTAGGTTAGAATGAAGAATTATTTATCATCTGCTTTATGTAGAAATCCTACTTTCTAGCATAATTACATGTTTATGTCACAGTTGAGACAAAATAGGGAGATTGTTAGTTTTCCGCAAAACAAGGTAATGTCTTTGATAGCAGTCACATTGAAGAGATCCACATTCAGTTACAGCTAGTGGTCAAAAAACCTTTCTTACAACTTTTGTTAGGTAAAAAAGTGCTTTCATGTTACCAGACACTAAAAATTGTTTTGTTAAGATATAACAGACATTACTTGAGCTCTAATTGCTCCTTCTAGCCAGTGTGTGAACATAGCCTCATATAAATCCAACTCTACCCAAGCATAGTTGTATTTTATCCATGCAAAGTTCAAACAAAGGTGTTTAATTTTTTATGACATCAATTATCTATAGAGAATAGAGATTGCACAAACATTTCCCTTTAAAAATTTGATATATGGTTAAGATATACACAGTTTCATAGAATCAACAAAACAATGTACCAAAATTCTGTAGTAAGTCCACCAGTATATAAAAAAAATTAATAACAGTTTCTTTCTTTTCTTAATGTATTTTATATTCAAGTAAAAACTCAGTGGATATAAGAAGGCAAGAACAAAAGTTGAATATACATATTTGTTACAATGTGTGTTCTAAACACAGGTGATAGAGCCAGGGCATCACAAGCCTTAAGTAACTTTTTTCTTCTCTTTTTGTATCTATTATTTTCATTTTACAAAATCAGTATCATGCTTATCTACAATTTTGAATTCTCTCTTTCATTCAAATTTTCGTTGTAACTTGGCCCTTCTCTCATGTTATTAAGTATCCTCTGAAAACACTTTAGTGGCTACTTGATATTTTATGAATGCATCATTATTTATCCACTCCCTATTTTTAGAAATTTTGTTGTTTCTATTTTGGGATACTATAAAAACAGTGCAATGAACATCTTCGTACTTACATTTTTAACAATTTCATTGATGTACAATTGACGTACAATCAACTGCACATAAAGTGTGTAATTTGACAAGTTTTCACACATGTATACCACCCACAAGGCTATCACTACAATCACAATAATGAACATATCTAACATCCCAAAAAGTTCTCTCATGTCCGTAGCAGTCCCTCTTTGCTTTTCACCCTCATCTCTAGGAAATTATTAGCTGCTTTTTACCACTATAGATTAGTTTTAATTTTTTATAATTTTACATAATGGAATCATATAATATGTACTCTTTTGTCTAGTTTTTTCACTCAGCATAATTACTTTGAGATTCATGCATGTTATTTTGTGTATCAATAGTTACTCCTTTTTATTTCTGAATGCTATTCCATTGCATGGATATACCAAAATGTGTTTATTCATTCACCTGTCAACAAGCATTTGTGTTTTTCTGTTTTTTTGCTATTACAAATAAAGTTCCTATAAACATTCATCTGCAAGTCTTTGTATATACATGAGTTTTTTGGGGGTTTTTTGTATACAATTGAGTTTACACTTTGTTCTTGTATCCTGCTTTTATTTCTCTGGGGAAGATAAGTAGGAATGGAATGGCTGGGTCATGTGAGAGTTGTATGACTTTTTAAGAAATGAATCAGCAGTATATGAGCATTCCAGTTGCTCCACATGCTTACCAACACTTATTATGATCAGTCTTTAAATTTAGGCATTCTAAATAGAGTGTGGTAATATCATATTGTGTTTTTAATTTGCATTTTACTAATGATTATAAGCAAACTTTCATGTCCTTATTTGCCTTCCGTATTTATCTTTGGTGATGTGTCTGCCCAAATCTGTTTCCCTTTTTTAAAAAATTGAATGGGTTTGTATGATAGAGTTGTGGGAGTTCTTTATATATTCTCAATACAGGTTCTTAACAGGTAAGTGATGAGCAAATATTCTCTCCCAATCTGTGCTTGAATTTTCAGTCTCTTAACAGTGCTTTCTAAATAGCAGATATTCTTAATTTTGGTGAAGTCCAACATACCAAGTTTTGTTGTGTGGAGGGTATTTTTGGTGTCAAACCTGAGAAATCTTTGCCTAACTCAAGTTCATAAAGGATTTCTCCCATGTTTTCTTTTAGAAATTTTATAGCCCTTTGTTTTACCTTTTGGTCAATGATTCATTTTGTGTTAATTTTGTTACACTGCCCAAGGTTTGGAGAGTCCTTTTTTGTTTGTGTATTGATTGCAAATTGTTCCATTACCATTTGTTGAAAAAACTGCCCTTTCTCTAGTAAATTCCCTTTGTACCCCTGCAAAAATCAATTGGCCATATATGTGTGGAGATCTAGACTTTCTGGTCTTGCTATTCTGTTCTATTGATTTATTTGTCTATCTGATGGCAATACCATACTATTTTGACTACTGTTGCTTTTTAAGACATCTTAATATCAGGTAGTATTAGCCCTCCACTTTTGTTCTTTTGCTTTTCTTGACTACTTTAGGTCTTTTGAATTTTCATATGAAGTTTATGATTAGCTTGTCGATTTTGACAAAAGGTCTACTGGGTACATGATTGAGATTGTGTTCAATCTATACATCAATTTGAGGATAATAGACATCTTAATAATATTGAATCTTCTGAACCATAAACATGGTTTATCTTTACACTTATTTAGATCTTTAGCTTTTCTAAGCAGTGTTTTGTAGTTTTCAGTGTACAAGTCCTGGACAGCTTTTGTCAGATTCATTCCTAAATATTTTGTATTTTGATGCTATTATAAGTGGAATTATGTTTTTAATTTTAATTGCTGATTGTTCACTGCCAGTGCATAGAAATATAATTGAGTTTACATATTGTTCTTGTATCCCACAATTTTGCTTAACTCATTTACTAGTTCAAATCGTTTTTTAAAATGTTTCGTAGGATTTTCTACATATAAAGATATCTACGAATAAAGACAATTTTATTTCTTCCTTTCCAATCATTTCAAAAATTTCTTTCAAAAATGACATTTTTTTCTTATTGCATTGCTTGATACTCTAGTATAATGTTGAACAGAAGTGGTAAGAGTGGACTGTCTTGCCTTGTCACTCTTACAAAGAAAACATTCAGTCTGCCTTTCATCATTAGGTATGATGATAACTGTAAGGCTTTTCTGTAAAGAAAAAAAAAATTTTCAGATTGAGGACTTTCCCTTCTATTCCTAGCTTAATGTGAGTTTTTATAAGGCATGTAGGATTTTGCCAAATGCTTTCTTTGTATCTATTGAGATGATCACATGTTTTTCATTTTAGTCTGTTAATATAAATTATACTGATGGTTTTCTATTGTTAAAACTACCTTGTCCAGCTACTCGGAGAGGCTGAGGCAGGAGAATGGCATGAACCCGGGAGGCGGAGCTTGCAGTGAGCTGAGATTGCACCACTGCACTCCAGCCTGGGAGACAGAGCGAGACTCCGTCTCAAAAAAAATAAATAAATAAAATAAAAAAATAAATAAATAAATAAATAAATAAATAAATAAATAAATAAAACTACCTTGTATTCCTGGAGTAAACCCACTTGTTATGAACTATTATTCTATTTATGCAATGTTACATTCAATTTGCTAAACTTTTGTTAAGCACTTCTGCATTAAGTTTCATGAAGGATATTGGTGTGTACGTTTCTTTTCTTACACCGTCTTTGGTTTTGATATCAGCATAATGCTGGCCTGCTATGAGTCGGGAAGTATTTATTCCCCAGTAATTCCCTGGCAAACTTTCGTAAAATTAGTATTATTTCTTCCCTGAATATTTGGTCAGATTTACCAAAGAAGCCATCTGAGCCTGGAATTTTCTTTGTGGAAAGGTTTTAATTTCAAATTCAATTTATTTAATGGATATAGAATTATTTAGGTTGTTTATTTCTTCTTAAATGGGCTTTCGTAGTTTGTGTCTTTCAAGGAATTCATCTATGTCATCTAAGTTTTCAAATTTATTTGCATAAAATTCTTCATAATATTCCCTAATTATTCTTTTTACACTCTGTTGAGTCCATAGTGCTGTTAGCTTTTCCATTCCTGATGTTGGTCACTTGTTTCTTCTCTCATTCTTCTTTTCTGTTGTTTTGGCTAGAGGTTTTTTCAATTTAGTTGATTTTTCTCAAAGAATCAGTTTTTGGTTTCATTTATTTTCTCTGTTGTTTTTCAGTTTTCTATTTCACGCATACTCACTCTGATCTTTAGTATTTCATTTCTTCTGCTGATTTGGGGTTATATTTGCTCTTTATTTTCTAATACTTGAGGTGGAAGCTAAAGTCATTGACTTCAGATCCTTCTTCTTTTTGAATGTAGTCATTTTAGCACTATAAACTGTCCTTTATGAACTGCATCAGCTGCATCCCATAAATTTTGATACACATTTACATTCAGACGGAAATATTTTATAATATTTTCTTTGCATTTACATACAGATTGGAATATTTTATAATTTCCCTTTGATTTCTTCTATTACTCAGGGGGTGTTTAGAAGTGTGTTATTTAGTTTCCAAATACTTGAGAACTTTCTAGCTATCTTTCTGTTTTTTATTTCTTTTTTTTTTTTTTTTTTTTTTTTGAGAAGAAGTCTCACTTTGTAGCCCAGGCTGGAGTGCAGTGGTACGATCTCGGCTCAGTGCAACCTCTGCCTCCCGGGTTCGGCGATTCTCCTGCCTCAGCCTCCCAAGTAGCTGGGACTACAGGCATGTGCCACCACACCCGGCTAATTTTTTGTATTTTTTAGTAGAAACGGAGTTTCACCGTGTTAGCCAGGATGGTCTCGATCTCCTGACCTCGTGATCCACCCACCTCAACCTCCCAAAGTGCTAGGATTACAGGTGTGAGCCACCACACCCGGCCTCTACTTTTTATTTCTAATTTAATTCGATTTTGGTAAAATAGTATACTTTATAAAACTTAAATTCTTTAACATTTATTTAGATATGTTTTATGGCTTAGAATGTTGTCTATCTTGGTAAATGTTCCAGGTGTATTTGAAAGGAGTGGGAATTCTGCTGTTGTTGGATGGAGTGTTCTGTAAGTTCCAGTCAGGTCAAATTGATTGATAGTGTTGTTCAAGTCTTCGATATACTCACTGATTTCCTGTCTATATGTTTCGATTGTTGAGAGTGCACATTCATTTTTGCATTATGATACTGCTTTACGCTTCATTAAAGTTTTGTAGGAGAACAGTGCTGTCATGTATTCTGAAAAATCTTGGAATCATTGATGCATGGTTGCATCCTTCATTAATAAAGCAACATAAAAACAATACTTAGAAAAGTTATTCTGTAAATTTAGATCTTTAAATAAAAAAAATGAAATTCTTGGCTGATTATGCCAATTTGAGTCAGGTAAAGTTTATGAAATAATATAGTGGTATGAGCACTGTGGTTCAAGGGCTGATTATAGCAATTTGGTGATTTCAACTTAACTTTTTTTTTTAGTTGTAGAAATTATTCCTCAAATAAAATTTTACTAGGAACTTAAATACATACAACAGATAAAAGTGTCTTATCTGTTTAAAAGTTGAAAAAGTTGAAAACAAACATTATTTCCTTACACTTTATTTTCATATATTTGTAAATCTGTGCAAAAAAATTTGGAATTCAACCCTTGATAAGCTAAATTAAAAGAGGCAACATGATGTCTGCAAACACATTTTCCAAGTATTTCAAGGTCCATGATTTCTGTGGTAGGGATTGTAATCAGAGACTAAAGATAATTCTATCCCTATCCTAGAAGGATTTGATGTGATGGATCCTCTGATGTGGCATCCCTTGTACAGGGCCCTGAAAAAACAGAAATAAAATCGATACATGTTTGGACCAAAAGTAGGCATATAATGTTCAGTTCGGCAATAATGATTTAGGTTTAATTATAGGAGTGGAGCAAGGTAGGAATGGTGGGTACATCATGCCTGTGAGACTTGAAAGAATGACTGTGTGAGATGTGGGTTCAAGCCTGATAATCTCATACTCACTGAAACCTGTTCAGAGTTTGCACTAATAAAATCCTGGTGCATATTAAATAAGCCACAGCTCAAACTGTGTTTAATATCACAGTATGAGCAAAAATTATACCCCAGATACATTACTTGTCAGGGCAAGGGAAAGAAGGGAATCCTAGTGGTGACTTTTAAGAAACTATTTCCAGCAACCAAGGTCCTTGTTATGGACTGAATGTTTGTGTCCCCTAAAAAGTTTGTATATGGAAATCCTAACCCCTGACATGATGGTATTATGAAGTGGAACCTTTGGGAGGTGATTTAGGCTCTAGACTCATGAATGGGATCAGTGCCCTTAGAAAGGAGACTCCAGGGAGCTCTCTCCCTCTCTTTCTGCCACGTGAGGATATGAGAAGATGGCAGGTTGCAACCTAGAAGAAAACCCTCACTAGAACTCAACAATGCTGGCATCTGATTTTGGGCTTCCGAAACTGTGATAAATGAATTTCTGTTGTTTATAAGCCACCCAGTCTATGGCACTTTGTTAAAGTGGCCCAAACGAACTAAGACAGTCCCTGACTGTATTATGATGTGAATAATCAATCCAGATGTGACAGCATCTTCAGATGCCCGAGGATACATTCCATAACATCATGGGCATTTTGTGTCACACTCAGAGAATGAAAAGGAGATTTGGAAAGTGCAAGGCCTTTATGAAATTAGTACCGGAGATTTCAAAATTTACTTTGTAGATATAATTGTGTGTTTGTTTTCCCTTATCAACATGAAACTTTTTCCTTTCTTCTTTTCTTCCTTTTGTCCTTCCTTCCTTTCTTGCTTCAATTATTTTTCTTTAAGTCAGTGAAATACAGAGAAGATATCCCTTATTAATATTTAAAACAAACAAACACAAAATATATGTATCTGGCTAGAAAATATTAACTTTAAACAGGGCAAAAACATACAAAACAGAAATTCAAGCTGCCTCTCCCTACCTGAATTGACCCCTTCCCATCTAATCTTTCACCTCAAAGAAAATTGCTATTTAACAAAGTCTTAGGTCGGGTGCAGTGGCTCATGCCTGTAATCCCAGCACTTTGGGAGGCTGAGGCGGGAGGATCACAAGGTCAACAGATCAAGACCATCCTGGCCAACAAGGTGAAACCCCATCTCTACTAAAAATACAAAAATTAGCCAGGCGTGGTGGCGGGCACCTATAGTCCCAGCTACGCGGGAAGCTGAGACAGGAGAATTGCTTGAACCTGGGAGGCAGAGCTTGCAGTGAGCTGAGATTGTGCCACTGCGCTCCAGCCTGGTGACAGAGTGAGATTCTATCTCAAAAAGATACATACATGCATATACATATGTTTTCACATATATTTTCAATCTATTTTTCTTCTTTCCTAATCCATAGAACAGAGCTCACACTATACACATCTTCACTCATTTTTTAACTTATTACCAAATATTGAGAATCATTTCATATACATATATTACAGTATCTTTTAGGGACCAGTATTTGCACTGATGGATTTAGCTTTATTTCACCAAACCCTACTGATAGGAATTGGTCATTTAGTTTGTAGCCATTACCAATAATGCTTTAATTAATGAGTTTGGTTTCCATGTCCATAGATCTAGGTGAACTTCCATCACTATATTCCTATAGTAAATTTCATGCAATGGGCTTGCTCCTTCAAAGGATATATGCAATTAAGATTTTTATTCAAAGTACCAGCTAGTATGTTAAAGAAAGTTAATTTTTTTATTCTTATTTTTATTTTTTTGCACCACGAACACGTGCACTTTATTGAATGACATTGTAGAAAAGCGTGTGAGGATAAAGGGCTGATACAGGACTCAGCTCTGGGGGCGGGGCAAGGAATGGAAGGCGGAGTGCCTGGAGACAGGTGGTTGGCAGAGCTCCTGGCCTGGATGCTGCCTCCTGTTCTATCGAGAGACTTGGAAGATCAGCACTGAGATGATGATGAGCAGAATGGTCAGGAGGATGCCCAGAGCCAGGGCCCAGACGTTCAGGCACTTGGCAGTGGAGACACAGGCCTGGGCCCCAGTCAGGTTGCCAACCATCTTCCTGTCCATAGACTTCCTGTCCTAGACTTCACAGAGTAGGTGAATGCTATGAAGTCCAGGCAGCAGGAATTCATGAAGAGGGTGTTGAATAGGGACCAGACGATATGGTTGGGCACGAAGGTCTCACTGCCGATGTGGATCATGGTGAACGTTGGAGGCACAGGGTTGTGGGGTGCCCCCAGCACAGCCACCTCATGCTTCTCCTTGAGCATCTCATAGTTGGTGGGGAGCCGGTGTTGGTGGGAGTGAAGAGGGTTTGGACAGTGTGGTTCATGTTATCCAGGGAAAACCAGCTGTAGTCGGGTTGCTGGGATGGTTCTCCAAAAAAAAAAAAAAAAAAAGATTTTTATAGAGAAGGACAAGTTACTCTCCAGGAGAGCATTCAAAGTTACATTTCCACCAAAAGGGTACAGGAGCCTTTTTTCCTCCATACTTTCACCAGTACTCACCATGCAATTTCTTTCTTTTTTGTTTTTTTTTTTTTTTTTTTGGCCAATTTGATAGATATATCATGTTTTGGTATTCATTTCCTTTATTATAATCATCTTTCACATATTTCTTGCCCATTTGTACTTTTGCTCTGTAGGATGCATGATCTTATCTTTTGCCCATTTTTCTATTGATTTGCTCACCTTACAATTCATTTGAATGAGCTCTTTGTAAATCAAGAAAATTAGCCTGTCCACCTGTCAAAGGTTTCTAATGATTGAAATAAATTATTTTCTTCCCTTTATCTTAACAGATATACTTCTTAAGCCCTCTTATGCTAAGAATTTCAGCCTAATTTCACTTTAAAATAAGATATAGGCGATAACAAAAGCCAAATTGTCACCTACTTTAAAGGATAAGTGAATAATAAGAAGGCAGCATAATGTACCCAAGGGAAATTTGAGTGATCTTAGCTGGGAAAGAAACCAAATATTCATGCCTTTATGCACTGCACAAAACTTGCACACCAGAACTTTAAAAGATGACTCTTTGAAAGTAGTTCTTCAGTGTCTTTCATACTCCTTAATCTTCCCAATTTTAAGTGACGCTGTTGACAAACTAATTTCCATTTTAATAATCTTAGCATCATTATGAGATAGTATTAGGCAAATATTTAAGTATAAAGGATATCTACATATACTAGAAGACAAGTCATAGTTCAAGAGAAGCACGATATAAAAAGGCCATTATGATGAGAGTCAGTGGACTTGGATTCTAGATGTGCCACCATCATTCCTTTGGCACGTAACCTTGGGTAACTCCCTCAAGTTTCTGTGGTTCTGTTTTCTCATCTATAAAATGAAAATAATAATAACTTTTATTCCTAGCCAATACCTTGTTTTGCTAATTAAAAGAACTCATGAAGTATTTTGCAAACTATGCAACACTCTTGATTACTGTAATTGTTGGGAAGTAACGTATCCGTAGACTACTTTCAGCAATGTCTTACTGCCATTCTCCAAGTTTTGAAAGGTTCTGGTACTGATTACAAAATCTATTTTGAAAATTTCCCATGATATGAATATAAACAAAGTCTTAACTTCATTTGTTATTTCCTTAACATTTAAACAATTAATGGCATATTTTGATTAAACATGTTAGCTTCTTATTTGATCATGTCCAAAATATGTCTTCAAATATAGATGTGATTAGAGTGGAATCATCAACAAATCCAAGGCAATCCTTTGCAAAAATAATTTATCTGTTATTGGAGACAAAATATTTAATCTATATAATGTAAGACCTAAAAGAATGCTATTAGATTCTTGTATAAGTTTTTCTAAGATGTTTCTATCCTAATTTCTAAACATTTAGGGAAAGCTACTCTGTCTTTCAAAAAAGGAATCATTTCAGCCTGGGCAACATGGCAAAACCCCATCTCTATGACAAACACAAAAATTAGCTGGGCACAGTGGTGCACTCCTATAGTCCCAGCTAGTTGGGAAGCTGAGGTGGGAGGATCACTTGAGCCTGGAGTCTGAGGCTGCATTGAGCTGACATCATGCCACTGTACTCCAGCCTGGGTGACAGGGTGAGTGAGGCCCTGTCTAAAAAAAAAAAAAAACCCAACAAACAAAAAAGATATAATTTACATACTTAAAGTTTACAAGGCTTAGGTAGTCCCAAAATCTACATCGCTTCCCGAGATGTTTACATTGAAGCTAAGAGGTGTGAGCCATTTTAGGGATTTGAAACTTTATTCAGAATAACTTCTTGTCATGGAAAAGGACATTATTAGTTAAGTGCAAATGGTCAATATTTTTGAAATTGCCTATGAACAGTCTGAATTATCTGAGAAGCAGCCCTCATTCTGGAGTTTCACATAGCATACAAACTCACATTACTGTTTCTTAAAAAATTTTCCTTAAAAAGATGATGAGTTGGGATAATTGTACCAGACATGGTAAACAGGACATACTGTTCAATAGGTAGCGATGCCTCCAAAACATGTCTGTTCTTTCCTCTTTTACACACACATGCATACAAACACACGTACACATACTCAGGTATTTCCATTTGGTGCCTTCTTCCTGGGTAGAACCTCAAACATGAGAAGACAAAGGGAGTTTCTGAGATGCTGGTAGGTTATTTTCTTAGGAGCCATTGCTTCTTGGCTCAGATCAGATCAGATCTGCCCTTCTTAGCCTTTGCATTGCTTGGCCTCTTCTCATGATGGCAGTAGTAGACTTCGACCTTTCCAGAATAAGTATAGAACTGGACATTACTAAGCAAGTAATCTGATTTTGGTCTTGCCTTATGCATGACCACTTTTGACTTCCTAACTTTCAGTAGCCTGGCTCACGTTTTTAGACTATTAATTATTTTCTTAGAAGATTCTATATGTTCGTCGCTCTCAGATTAGCTCTATCCACTATCAGTACCTGACATTAACAGGAGTATCTAAACTCTATGGTGCCTCAATGTGTACAATGCCTTGAATGGATCCAGTACGTATTTCACCATTATCTTAACTGCAATTATTGTCACTGTGAATGTCATTATAACATATAGGGGTCTACACCATCCTTGCCTCGAGCCAAGACTCAGAAACCATGCCTCCTTTTCAAGTCCAAATGACCCCCTAGCTAAGCCTTCTGCATTTGCAAACCAGGTTGCCACTTGTTTACCATCTTGAATAAACAGATGCTTTAACTTCTGAAAAATTTCCAGTAGACGGTATGTCCTTGTGCCTTTGGGATAATGTTTTTCAACTATTCTTGGCTCTTTCTTACTTCTACCTCCTTTTACCTCCTTGCTTTTTTTCTTTAAGCATTAATCACTACCTGACATTATTTTATGTATTTATTTGTTTATTATCTGTCTCCCTGAATAGACTGTAAGTTTCATGAGTTCAAAGTCCTTGCCCTTTTTGTACCCCTCTGATACCTAGTACTGAGAATAGTGACATAATAGGTGCTTACTAAATATTTGCTGAATGGATGAATGAATTATTTTTGTAACCTTGGACAAGTTACTTCTCTTTTTGAAGCTTCCCTCCTGTTGTGTGCAAAATGAGGATGTTAGACTAAATTAGATGATTTCTAAGAACCACTTACATTTTATGGTTGGAGTTCAGAACACAGGTAGCTAAGGACAGTAATGGGGAGCAGCAGACAGTTGCAGAGAGCAAGTGATCTGGGTGCTATCCTGCACTGGGGGAGGGTCAGGTAAAGGATCTCTAAGGAAAAGGGAGTACACCATGTGCACATCCAGGAAAAGAGAAGTTCAGGCAGAGGGAACTGCAAATGCCAATGGGCTAAGACAGAAGTGGGTTTGGTGTGCTCAAGACAAGGCAAAGAGGAAGGCATAGCTCAAGTACAGTGAAAAGGGGAGAGAGAGTTGGAAATAAGGTCAGGAAGGCAGCCAGTGGCCAGATCGTGTGGGATGTATGTGTATGTGTGCTGGGTATGAAAGGGAATGTATGTGTGGTGTGGTATGTGTAGTGCATGTGTGGCAAAGTCTTGTGTTTGTGTGGTGTATGTGCATATAGTATGTGCGGTATGGTATTTTGTGTACATGGGTTTGATGTGACAGATATGTGTGCATATGCTATGGTGTGTGTGCTATGATGTGGCATGTGTATAGCGTATTTTTCTGTCCTTGGTGGAGAGTAGAGTATATATATGCAGTATGGTATGTATGTATGTATCTGTGTGGTGTGGCAGGTGTATAGTATATAGTGTGTACATGTGTGTTTCGTGTGAGTAGGGTATAAAATATTAGATGATGTGTGTGTGTGGTATATGTTGAAGTTACTACCCATGTTACAACAAAAGCTGATTAAAACTCATCCTGCCAGGGTGATTGAAAACCCCAGCTTGAAAATAAAATAAGCATTCTATTTTTTGGTGCTTCCTTCTGAACAAGCTTCTCCAGGATTAAAAGACTACCTTGCATATGTTACTGCACATTAATGAGGAATTTTGCTTATCAAATAATCTAGGTTTTTAATAATGGATTGATGCTTTCTGAAAAAGAACATTGTTTTGCTTTTGCGACATCATCCTGATCATTGAAATCTAGTCTTTTTCAACATTGTAAATATATAATGCAGCAAAGCACAGATTCTAAAATAAATCCATAATTTAAATAAGTACAGAGTTTTAAGATTCATTTGTTTACAGTTTTGATGTAAAATGTGGGTTTTGAAAACCCAGGGATTCTTGACCTATATTATCTAGATTTTTATGCCCCTGGCATCTTGAGCTGCCAAGAAATACATATATCAAAGTGTCAGGGACAGCAAAATATGTTGTCACTTTCAACTCTGTTTTATGAATTAATATTTGTACCTAAAACCTCTCTCCTCATTCGATCAATGGAATGAGATGATATACTGTCTCCATTTTGACCCACATAGAAAACACAACCAAGATTGAAATACTAATGATTTGCTTCACTATTGAGATTTCAGTTATCTCAGAAGACAGTGAAAATGCTTTACGTCTTGACAAAAGATATGACAGAGTTTTTCCTTTAATCATAATTGTAGTGGTTGCATGCAAAAAAAGAAAATATATCCAAAATACAATGAATAAGCAGGGAAAGAGTGCAAAGGAAGTGAATCTCCCGTCTCTATTTACTATGGTTGACTAGTTTGTCCCTATGTGTACCAAGATATGTTTACCTGCTGAATATCCTGAGCAAAACAAAACAAAACCTTCTTAGGTAAGATGAGTGTATTCACTGAAGTGGCCTTCAACTAGGGATCATTTCTAAAACATTCTTGGTACTTTCAGCTGACAGACTACATGCCTCTAAGCTGTTTCATACGTAAGAGACTGAATTCACTGGAGGTACTTAAAAGGATGAGACTGTATGACGGTTGATCACTTCAGCTGTGCAAGCAGACCATGATTTGAGTCCTGGCTTTGCTCTTTACTAGGTATAGAGCCTTGAGAAGTCTGCTTAATTTGCTCCTCACTAAGTGTCTCTTTAAGATATAACAAGGAGGAAAAAATGATGGAATAGGAGGTCCCTTGATCATGTTTCCCTGGAGCAACAAGAATTTGGTAGCCATCCATGGACAAAAGTGCCTTTGTGGGAGCTGTGGACTCCAGGTTGCAAAACCCAAGCACAGCCTAAAACTAAAGATGGCTCCTTTGAAAGGGCAGACTCACACCTAGGTGTTAGGCTCACCAAGTGTGGTCCTGTGACAGTATCGGAAACATTCTGTTCCTCTCTGGACTCAGCTACAGCCCCATTTGGCTTTGGTCCTGCCACCAGAGCCATCTACCAAGGGACCTGGGAGGATCCACACCCACCTGTGCTTCAGGCGACAGGCCTGCTGACCACAGTCCTGGCTGTGGATCCTGAAGCAGCTTGGGACCCAGCTCACAGCTCTCTTGGCCATGGTCTGAGAGAAGTCCTGCTCACACAGGAACCTGCTGGGAAACATGCCCATCCATGCCTTGAGAGGCCCATCTGCTTACCTACATTCCACAGCAGACCTTCAAAGAGCCCTGTAACTTGGCTCCAGGCCCTCTAAGCTGCAATCTGGCTGCAGTCCTCCCATCCCAGGGATGTACCAGAAGACATGCCCCTTTATGTCACTAGAGGCAGACTCACTGGCCTAAGTCCGGCTGCAGATCTTGAAGCAGCCCTCTGACCCAGCTTCAGCACCACTCAGCTGCAGTCCCAGGGCAGTCCTTCCCACCAAAGGACCCAGGAGAAGGCACCCTCATCCATGACCCAGGAGGCAGGACTTGAGCTTGTGTGTGGACCCTGAAGCAGTCCTGTGACTCCGTTTTAGTCCCTCTCTTCTGCCCAGTGAACCAGTGGGAACCCTTGCAGAGACCCTGAGGGAACTACACCCATCCATGCATCTGGCAACAGGCCTGCCAGCTGTAGACCAAACTTCAAACCCTGAAGTGGACCCTTGTCCCAGAACCAGACCTACTGACCAAAGACTTAGAGACAGTTGATTTCACTCAAGGACCAGAGAGGATCTGTGCTCACTTGAGCCTCTGGTAACAGGCCCACCAACTACAGACCCCACACTGGACCCAGCAGCAGTCACATTGTCCAACTCCAAACCCACTCAACTGCAATCCTGGTGGCAATTCCATCAGCCCATGGACCTAACAAGAGGTCTTTACCTGCTGAAATCAATCTATAAAGACTGGAAAAGGTGTTTGCTCCTTCAAATGCACAGACACCAATGCAAAGCTACACAGATCATGAAGAATCAGGCAAACATGACACCAAAGGAAACTAATAAAGCTCCAGTAACCAACCCCCAAGAAATGTATATCTACGAATTGCCTGACAAATGATTCAAAATAATTATCTTAAAAAAGCTCAACGAGATGCAAGAGAACACAAACAAATGCAATCATGGAAACAATCCATAAACAAAATGAGAAGTATAATAAAGAAATAAAAAACATAGAAAAGAACCAAACAAAAATCTTAGAGCTGAGGAATATAATGACAGAATGAAAAAAAAATCAGTAGAGAGCTTCAACAACAGACTTGATCGTGCAGAAGAAAAAAATCAGCAAATCAAAAATAAATTATTTGAAATTAGCCAATTAGAGGAACCAAAACAAAAGAAGAAATTAAAAGAATTAAGAAAGCATAAAGAAGCCAGGAGATACTGTCAAGCAAATGAATTTACAAATTATGGGAACAGAAGAAGAGAGAGAGAAAGAGGCAAAAAACTATGTTAAGAAATTCACACACAAATCAATACATGTGATACATGATATTAACAAAAATAAAAATAAAAACTGTATGATCATTTCAATAGAAACAGAAATGCATTGACAAAATTCAACATCCTTTTATGATGAAAACTCTCAACTTATTATGTATAGAAACAATTTACCTCAACATAATAAAGGTCATGTATGATAAGCCCACAGCTAACATCATACCCAACTGTGAAACACTGAAAGCTTTACCTCTAAGATTAGGAACAAGGCAAGGATGGATACCCATTCTTGCCAATTCTATTCAGTATAGTATTGGAAGTCCTAGCCAGAACAGTTAGGCAAGAAAAAGAAATAAATGCATCTAAATTGGAAAGGTAAAAGGTAAATTGCTTCTGTTTACAGATGACATGATCTTGTACGTAGCCAATCCTAAAGACTTGACCAACAAACTATTACAACTAATAAATGAATTTAGTAAAGTTACAAGATACAAAATTAACATATAAACCTCAGCTGTGTTACTGTACATGAATGACAAGTTTACATGAATAAAAAACTATTCATAAAAGAAACTTAGAAAACAATTCCATTTATAATAGCATCAAAAATTAAAATATTTAGGAATAAATTTAACTAAGGAGATGAAAGATCTGTACACAGAAAACTATGACATTGATGAAAGAAATAAAGACGACACAAATAAATAGAAAGATATCCCATGGTCATGGAATCAGAAAAGTCATATTGCCAAAATTTCCATTTTATTTGAAGCAAGCTACAAGTTCACTGTAATCCCTATCAAAATTCCCATGGCATTTTTCACTGAAAAAGAAAAAACCCTAAAATTTACTTGTAAACACAAAAGACCCTGAATAGTTAAAACAATCTTGAACAGGAAGAACAAAGCTAGAGGATCTTACTTCCTGACTTCAAATTATTTTACAAAGCTATAGTAATCAAAATAGTATGGTACTGATGTAAAAATAGACACATAGATAAACAGAAGAGAATAGAGAGCCCAGAAATAAACTTTACTAGGCATTGCCCTAGTGGAAACTCTCTGTGGCAGCTCTGACCCTACATTTCCATTTAGCATTGCCCTAGTTGGGGCTCTCTGTAGTTACTCCACCCCTGCAAAAACTTTTTATCAGGGACCCCAGGCTGTTTATGACATCCTTTGAACTCTAGCTGAAAGAAACCATGCCCCCACAGCTCTTGCATTTCTCATGCCTGAAGAACTAGTAGCACATGAATGCCACCAAGGTTTATGGCTTATTCCTTGTAGAGTGGTGGGCTGAGCCACACCTGGTCCCACTGTGCCTTAGCCACAGCTAAGGCAGCTGAGGAGCAATGCTCGGAAATGTGGGAAGGAGAAACCTAGGAGGCTCTGGGTAGTGAGCCCACAGAGGGTTCTCAGGATCATCCTTTGAAACTATTCTGCCCTCCTAGAGCTCTGGTCCTCTAACAGGAGGGACAGCCTCAAGGATCTCTAAATGACTTGGAGGTCATTCTCCTATTGTCTTGATCATCCTTTTATCCTTTCTGTCCATACTAATCTCCTTAACAGTCTCTTGGTCACACACTTGGTTTGCTCTCCTGAATAGGCTTTTTTATTCTTTACATGGCCAGGTTGAACATTTTCAAAATTTTTCCATTCTGCTTCTCCTTTATAGTCATACATTGCATTTCTAAAAAGGGCATTGTCAGGCAATTTTGTCATCATCTGAACATCACAGAGTGTACTTACACAAATCTATATGGTATAGCCTACTACACAGCTAGGCTATATGATGGACCCAAGGGAACACAATGGTAACTATTTGTGTATCTAAACATATCTAAATATAAAAGAGGTACAGTGAAAATATGGTATTATCATCCTACAGGACCACCAACAGCAAACTTAATCAACAAGCGTTGTGTGTGTTCTGTCTGCTCCACTGAGTGGCCATTTCCCTGTCTCAAAATTCCTTGGGCCTTTCTATTCCCTGAGACACAACAATATTGAAATTAGGTCAATTAATAATTCTACAATGGCCTCTAAGTGAAAGAAAAAGTCACAAGTCTCTTACTTTAAATCAAAAGCTAGGAATGATTAAGCTTACTGAGGAACCCATGTCAAAAGCTGAGATAGGCTGAAAGCAAGGCTTCTTGTGTCAAATAGTTAACCAGGTTGTAAATGCAAAACAAAAATTCTTGAAGCAAATTAAAAGTGCTACTTCAGTGAACATACAAATGATAAGAAAGCAAAACAGACTTATTGCTGATATGGAAAATATTTTAGAGGTCTGGATAGATTATCAAACCAACCACAGCGTTCCCTCAAGCCAAAGCCTAATCCAGAACAAGACCTTAAATTTCTTTAATTCTATGAAAACTGAAAAAGGTGAGGAAGCTTCAGAAGAAAAGGTTGAAGCCAGAAGAGAGATTGGTTCATGAGGTTTAAGGAAAGAAGCCATTTCCATTACATAAAAGTGCAAGGTGAAGCAACAAGTGCTGATGTAGAAGCTGCAGGATGTTATTTAGAAGATCTTGCTAAGATAATGGATGAAGGCAGCTACACTAAACAAGATTTTCAATGTAGACAAAACAGCCTGCTGTTGGAAGAAAATCCTGTCTAGGACTTGCATAGCTAGAGAGAAGTTAGTGCCTAACTTCAAAGCTTCGAAGGACGGGCTGACTGTCTTGTTAGGTACCAATGCAACTGGTGACTTTAAGTTGAAGCTATTGCTCATTTATCATTCTGAAAATCCTAGGGCTCTTAGGAATAATGCTAAATTAACTCTGCCTGTGCTGTAGAAATGGAACAAACCCTGGATAACAACATATCTATTTACAACAAGGCTTACTGAATATTTTCAAGTCCACTATTGAAACCTATTAGAAAGATAAATTCCTTTTGCAATATTACTGCTTATTGACAATTCACCTATTCACTCAAAAGCTCTCATGGAGATGAACAAGGACATAAATGTTGTTTTCATGCGTGCTAATACAACATTTATTCTGCAGCCCATGGATCAAGGAGTAATTTCAACTTTCAAGTCTTGTCATTTAAGGAATACATTTCATAAGGCTACAGCTGCTATAGACAGTGATTCCTCTGATTGATCTGGGCAAAGAAAATTGAAAACTTTCAGGAAAAAACTTACCATTCTAGATGCCAGTGAGAACATTCATGATTCATAGGAGGAAGTCAAAATATCAACGTTAACAGAGTTTGGAAGAAATTGATTCCAGTTATCATGGGTGACTTTAAGGATTCAAGACTTCAGTAACTGCAGATGTGGTGCAAATAGCAACACAACTAGAAATAGAAGCGGAGACTGAAGATGTGATTGAATTGCTGCAATCTCATGATAAAACTTGAACAAATGAGGAGTTGCTTCTTATGGATAACCAAAGAAAGTGGTTTCTTGAGATGGAATCTACTCCTGGTGAAGATGCTGTGAACGTTGTTGAAATGACAACAAAGGATTTAGAATATTTAATAAACTTAGTTGATAAAGCAGTGGCAGGGTTAGAGAGGATTGACTCCAATTTTGAGATAAGTCCTACTGCGGGTAAAATGCTATCAAACAGCATCGGATGCTACAGAAAAAAATCTTTCATGAAAGGAAGAGTTAATTGATGAGGCAAACTTCATTGTTGTCTTATTTTAAGAAATTGCCACAACCACCCCAATCTTCAACAACTACCACCCTGATCAGATTGAGGCAAGACCCTATACCAGCAAAAAGATTACAGCTTGCCAATGGCTCAGATGATTATTAGCATTTTTAGCAATAAAGTATTTTTAATTAAGGTATGTACTTTTTTTTAGATACAATGATATTGCACACTTAATAAAGTATAGTGTAAACATAACTTTTATATGTGCTGGGAAACCCAAAAATTCATATGATTTACTTTATTGTGATACTTGCTTTATTGCAGTGGTCAGAAACCAAAGCCACAATACTTCTCAGATATGCGTGTATATGATTGTTTGTTGATTAAAACACGACTGTAATTATAAATTCCATCTCTGAGTCATTTCTTTCCTCTTGCATCTTACTGTATGCAGTTTAAAGTAGCCTTATAGCTTCTACAATATTTTGTTTAGAAATTTCTTTAGATATCCTAGTTCATTGCTCTTTTTTTTTTTTTTTTTTTTTTTGAGGAGGGTCTGGCTCTGTTGCCCACCTCTTGGCCAGCAGTGGGCTGGCAATGCCTCGGGCTCCACTGCAAGCTCCACCTCCTGGGTTCACGCCAGCTTATTTTTGTTTGTTTGTTTGTTTGTTTTTAGTAGAGATACGGTTTCACCATATTGGCCAGGCTGGTCTCAAACTTCTAACCTCAAGTGATCCGCTTGCCTCGGCCTCCCAAAGTACTGGGATTATAGGCGTGAGCCACTGTGCCCGGCCTCATTGCTCTTAAATGTCACCTTCCATAAAGCCCTCAGCCATAAGCACAATTCAGCCCTATTTGCAGTTGTATAACAAGCATGGGCTTTACTTCAGTTTCCAATTCCTTGTTCCTCAATTCCATCTGAGATCTCCTCAGAATGGCTTTTACCATCCGTATTTCCATTGATATCTGTTTACCATCCATATTCTATTTCTATTGATATCTATTTACTATCCATATTTCTATTGATATCTATTTACCATCCATATTTTATTTCTATGTGTCTATCCATATTCTATTTACCATCCATATTCTATTTCTATCTGTCTACCATCCATGTTCAATTTCTATTGATATCTATTTACTATTTACTATCAGTATTTCCACTGATACCTATTTACCCACCCATATTTCTATTGATAATCTGATCACTTAAGTAATCCCTGAGAACATCTAGGCTCTCCCTAGTTCTGGAGTCTTTTAAGCCCTCACCAGAATTGCTCTTAATGCTTTATTCATGCCAAACTAGGCTTTTTCTGGCCTGCCCTTCCAAATTCTTACAGCCTGTACTCATTATCCAGTTCCAAAACCACACCCATGTTATCCATTATTTGTTATAATAACAGCCCCACTTCTGGATACCAATTTTCTTCATTCCTTTTGTGTTGCTATAACAGAATACCACAGGCCCAGTAATTTATAAATAAAGGAAATTTATTTCTCATGGTTCTGGAGGCTGGAGAGTTTTGATGTTAAGGTGCTGGCATGTTGTGAAGGCCTTCATGCTATGCCATCGCGTGGTGTAAGGCAGAAGAGCAAATGAGGGCAAGAGCAACAAACAGATGGGACCAAACTCACTTTTATAACAACCCATTTTCACAATAATGAACCCACTTCCACAATAATGACATTAACCGATTCATGAGGGAGCCTTCATGGCCTAATAACCTTTTAATGGTCCCATTTCTTAATACCATCCCAATGATAATTAAATTTTATTATGATTTTAGAGGGGACATTAAATCCACAGCAGTTAGTATAATCAAATTATGACGCTCGGAAATGAGAATGGGACCAGCTATTCCTAATGCCCATGGTTTCTTGGAAAAGTGTGGATACTAGAAAAAAATTTAGAATTCTGTTAGAAGAGAGTGAGTAGGGACTAGCTACAGGGCAGGAAACCAAAGGTATCTGCTATAGCAAATTTACAGGCAGAGTAGCACAACATAAGAAGCAATTCACCATAGCCCCTGAAACTCCCAGTCTTAATGGGGGATCAAGGGTTTATTTGTGTTGCCTCAGTTTTCTAGAGTTAAATGAATCCTAGGAGAAAAAAACAAAGGCCCAGAGAGCCATGTTTGATGTCCATACAGGCTTTATTTTTCAATACTTTGCCCAGTTGTTCACCACAAAGGAAAGCCTTCTACTCTAGGAAGGAAATGCACCCTTAGTTTTACAAATTTATGCGTCATTAATTCAGATGTGTCTACTCTATCCTCCGGATTTTGGTGCGGCTGACTAGAGTCTCTTAAATTGTTTGAGTATCTCTGTTACCAGAGGGATCACAGCTGTTTTCAACATTTGTCACTCTTAAAAATTTTTTCTCTGTTTCATGGGATTTTACAAAGTGAGCACCTTCTGTCTCCTTTTTTTCTCCTTCCCCATCCCCATTTCATTTTCCACTGTCCTCATTCCTTTAGGCTTGGTAACATTCTAAGTGAAATGGCACTGCTGAGAATCTTCCCCAGAAAACTCAGTGGAAGATACCATTAGCCTAACAATCCCTCTGGCTATTTCCAGTCTTTTCAATTTACAGAAATAAATCTGTGCTCTCAACGAATGGAAACATCTTTCTAGCTATTATTTCTCAGTTTAGACATCACTCAATTACTTTCATAAATTTGGTGTGTTGTATCTACCTTCCAAATACTCTAACCCAGAGCTGACAATACCCTTCACTCACCTTAAGTGCTTTCCCACCAGAGTTATCCCCGCTTCATTGTGTTTAAACTACAGGAAGAAACATTGGCATCCTCACCCTAATTATGGCTCCATTCTCTCTCCCTTTGTCAAATTCCCTGAGAAGCAGCGCAATAGTTGCCTCACACTTTCTGCTACCTGTTATTAATTCCTTATTCTGCCTCTTCCTGTTAAGTGATTTGAGATAACTGTCTTTTTCAGGCTGGCTTACACATTAGTAAATGGCCCACCTATAGGTGCACTTATGTTTCAGGGTAACTTTTTCAGACAGATCCTTTAAAAGTTGACTCTGGAGCCTATCAACTTGAAGAGTGAAAAGTTAGGAGAAGTATCACAATCATTTTATGGCAAAGATTTATGCTTTAACGTGTGAGCTCTTTGTTTTAATAGCTTTTTCTTTTTCTCTGATCACAAAAATAATACTTATTCATTGTGGAGAATTTAGGAGAAAACATGTTTCATTTATATAAGGACAGGCAGCTGTTAGAAGAGATGTGGAGGAGTATATTGAAGGCAAACATTCTAATGAATAGACTAAATCACATTCTGTACTCACACAGTTACTGTAATATGGATTCAAGGCAGAAATACAGATTGCCAGTCTTTCTGCTGGCAATTTATCAGTTGACACTTATTATTAACAGCTAAAAAATCTTAAGATATTTCTTTTTTTAACCCATCCCCTCAAGCATTTATAAGATATTTCTTAATGAAATATGAATTAGGTTAATTCAACAAATGTTTGGTATTAACTAGCTTGATTGTAATAATAATTTCACAATATACCTATATATCAAATCATCATATTGTACATCTTAAATGTGTACTATTTTTATTTGTCAATCGTATTTTAACAAAGTTGGAGGGGAGAAATGTTCAATAACAAATATATACATATGTATTTAGTTTCTACTGCTACAACAGTTCCAGGTACTGCTCTAGATCAGGGAGTATGACAGTAAATAAAACAAAGCCCTCGTGGAGCTCATATTCCTGTACCTAAGGCAGCCAAAGAAATAGGCCGGGTGCGGTGGCTCAAGCCTGTAATCCCAGCACTTTGGGAGGTCGAGGCGGGAGGATCATGAGGTCAGGAGTTTGAGACCACCCTGGCCAACACGGTGAAACCCCGTCTCTACTAAAAAAAAATACAAAAATTAGCTGGGCACAGTGGTGTGTGCCTTAGTCCCAGCTACTAGGGAGGCTGAGGCAGGAGAACCACTTGAACCCAGGAAGCAGAGGTTGCAGTGAGCCGAGATCATGCCACTGCACTGCGGTCTGGGCAACAGAGTGAGACTCCGTCTCAAAAAAAAAAAAGAAAGAACTATGTAAGATGCCTCTTGAACAGAAGGCTGAAGGAAGTGGGGGACTCACCCATGTTGATACATGGGGGAGAGCATTTCAAGCAGAGGGAAGAGCAAGTACAAAGGCACTGAGGTAGGAGCTCATGGGGGAGCTTATGGAACAGCAAGGAGGCCAGTGTGAACTGACTGGGGTTAGCAAGAGTCTGGTAAGGAGATGGGGTTACAGAGGCATAAGAGGGCCAGATCATGTAGGCTTAGGCCATGTGGAAAGGACTTCTAATTTGACTTTGAGTGAGGTAGAAAGTCCTGGAGAATTTTGTGCAGATAGGATAGGACTTAATTTTTAAAATTAATATAAATGGTAACAAGCAAACAATTACAAATGAACGACATGACATAAAGGGAACACAGAGGAAAAGAACTAACATAAGTAACTGTGGAAAATAGTATTTTGACTGTATACTGTGTTTTATTCTGAGTTCCCCAGGAAAGCAAAACCAATAGGATATTATTTTATATATATATACTCTATATATAATATATACACACACACACATACATACACATATATTTATAAATATACAGTCATAGGCTGCATAACAACATTTTAGTCAACGATGGACTGTATATACAACAGTGATCCCATAAGATTAAATTGTATTTTTACTGTACCTTTTCTACATTTAAATATGTTTAGATACAAAAGTACTTACCATTGTATTACAGTTGCCTACAGTATTCAGAATAGTAACATGCTGTACAGGTTTGCAGCCTAGGAGCAAAAGGCTATACCGTATAGCCCAGGTGTGTGGTAGGCTATACCGTCTAGACTGTGTATGTGCAGTCTACAATGTTCACACTAAGACAAAATCACCTAATGACACATTTCTCAAAGCTTATCCTGTCATCCGGCAATGTGTGACTGTATATATAAAGAGATTTATTATAAGGAGTTAGCTCATGTGGTTATGGAGGCCAGGAAGTTACAAGATTTACCATTGACAAGCTGGAGTCTCAGGACAGCCAATGGTATAATTCCTGTCTGAGTTTGAAGGCCTGAGAAGCAGGAAAGCCAATGGTGTAAATTCCAGTCTAAATTCAAATCTGAAGGCCAGAGAGGACCAAGGTCCCAGCTAGAGGACCATCACATAGAGAGAAATAATTCTTTCCTACTTAGTCTTTTATTCTATTCAGGCCTTCACCCAAATAAGGTGAGACCCACCCACACTGAAGAGGGTTATCTGCTTCACTCAGTCTGTCCACTCAAATGTTAATCCCATCCAGAAACACTCTTACAGACACACCGGAAGTAAGGCTTAATTGAATATCTGGGCACCCTGTGGCCCAGTCAAGTTGACACGTAAAATCAACGTCATATACTGCAAAACAAAGACAACTGATATACGTAGATAACTGAATAAATTATTTATTCAATTCTTCTTTACAGTAGAATTCCAATTTATAAATGCAGATAGATGATAGAAATAGAAAATCATTCTTTGGTAAACACTATAGTAATAACTGTTATAGGCTAGCAATGTTGATGGATGTTAAAAATTAGTAAACAAACATGTGATGAGAAATAGGATATTTGCAGAGTCTCAGATTATCTCCCCACAACATACTTTTTAGTTACGATGGGGAAAAAATCATAAATTCCAGGTGGAGAAACCTGGCCAAGACCACATTAACCAAAGTCAATATTACCATTTGTAATATGAGGTTTATTGACATCATGCACCTCCTGAGATATACACCAAGAAAGGCACAATATTGCTTCTGGAGTCTTCTTGCCAAAAATGGATAACCTCTGTTGAATCATGAGAAAACATCAAACAAACCCAAATTGAAAGACTCTTCGAAATATCAAGGTCATAGAGAGTAAAGATAAAGGAATTGATCCAGATGGAGGAGAATAAGGAGATATGAAAATTACACACAATGTGGGATCCTGAATTAAATTTTAGAGCAGAAAAAGGATAATTGGAGAAATTTGATTAAGTTCCACAGATTAGGTAATAGTATTGTATCAATGTTATCTTCTAAAATAACATTAGGGCTGAGCGCGGTGGCTCAGGCCTATAATCCCAGCACTTTGGGAGGCCAAGGCAGGTGGATCACCTGAGTGATCGCCTGGATCAGGAGTTCGAGACAAGCCTGGCCAACATGGCAAAACCCTGTCTCTACTAAAAATACAAAAAAATGTTAGCCAGGTGTGGTGGCGCACACCTATAGTCCCAGCTACTCCGGAGGCTGAGGCAGAAGAATCGCTTGAACCTGGGAGGTGGAGGTTGCAGTAAGCCTAGATCGTGCCACTCCACTCCAGCCTGGGCAACACAGTGAGACTCCGTATCAAAAAAATAAAATAAAATAACATTAGGCTGACAGTTAGTAGAAGTTATTTAGAAAATGATTATTACATAGAATACTATAAGGAAATGTAATGATTCTAGGAAAAGGAGAAAATGCTTAGAATATAGAAATTTAGGCTGGGCACAGTGGCTCATGCCTGTAATCCCAGCACTTTGGGAGGCCGAGGTGGGCGGATCACAAGGTCAGGAGATCAAGACCATCCTGGCTAACACGGTGAAACCCTGTCTCTACTAAAAATACAAAAAAATTAGCCGGGTGTGGTGGCAGGCACCTGTAGTCCCAGCTCTCGGGAGGCTGAGGCAGGAGAATGGCGTGAACCCAGGAGGTGGAGCTTACAGTGAACCGAGATCGCACCACTGCACTCCAGCCTGGGTGACAGAGCGAGACTCCGTCTCAAAAAAAAGAAGAATATAGAAATTTAGAAATTCAAGTTGTACTGAATTACACAGTTTAAAATCATGCAAAATGTTCCAATTGATTTGATATACATATTTAAAATAATTCAAGTTCCATACATCTTAAATTTGGCAACTTTATCTCCCAATTCAAGTCCTTTAAATATAAGGACAAAGAACTATGAACTGTTAGATATCATCAAAGGAAAGGAAAAGTCATCTATACAGAAAGAGGAAAAGAATTAGCTCTCCATAACTAAACTTTGAACGTATTAGCTCTCCATAGCTAAATTTTGAAACTTTGCATTGCCTTCAGTGAAAGATTTTTCCAATTACTATACTTTTAAATAATCAGTTTTATTCTTTCCTCTGAATTATGAAATACATAATATGTATGTCTCTGAACAAAGAATAAAAGAACAATTCTGTTTCCCTTGTCCTATTTCCTTCTCCATGAACTGACCTTTTCATTCAAGTTCGTTTCCATGGGAAGACTAAACCTGCTGTGCTCCAGGCTAGAGCTGGACCATGTGGACTTTCTAGATAGTCTAAAATCTCTGCCCCTTTCCACAGATATTCTTTCTCTATGTGTTTCAATATGTGTTTGTTTAGTGAGGTGGGACCTACTATGCTATATTCCACTATGTCACATGCATTTAACATATTACATCATTGATGGGAGACAGTTCTCCAGGGTCCCTACACATCTTGCAAGCAAGGCACTGACTGCCCTTTGTTCCAAACCATTTAACCCAGGAAATGCGTATCTTCTACCAGCATCCATGAAACAGTAGCAGGCTAATTTGTTAGCTTGTAAGGAGAGTGACATGGTAGGTCCTTGGCAGTTTCTGGTAGTCCTTTTAACTTACCACAAGTATTTATTTCAGGCACAGGATTTCAGAAGCTCATCCCATGAGTGTACTCTATGACTTCCTTATGAGCACTACGAAAACACTCATTTGAATCATGCTTAGCACCTGAGGGAGCTCAGGTTTTGTTTTGTTTTGTTTTTAACCATTTCTTCTAGAGGTCAGTGTCTCCTTTCCAGGTAACAGAACCAACTTTATGTTTCAGCCACCACGTAGAGTCCTTTTCAAAAACTTCAAGGGTTTTTGCTTTTAAAAATCTTAGTTGGTATCATAGTCCTAATTTACGCCAATGACATTTTAACACTTACGTAGATTGATTCTCCAGTCAAGTGCCTCCTAACCTACTTATAATCTGGTTCTGCTACCTAAAAGAGTAAATGTATGTGTGTGGATCTCCTGTTTCCAAGCAGGTGACAACAGCAACTCTGGGGTCCCAACTACTCATAATCCCTTAGAGCCCTAGTTCTGGGGATCATCAAGTGAAGTCTCAAGGCAGAAATATGTAGTGTAGGACAGAGGGGTGTGTGTGTGTGTGTGTGTGTGTGTGTATCTTCCTACTGCCTCCCCCAACAATAAGACTGTGATTAGCCTGTTTCTGCAAGCCTGTAAAATTATATTCATTGCATTCTTGCCTGGTTCCATTTTAGAAACAACTTTGAAAATCTCAAACTAAGTATTTTTTGTTTTGTTTTGTTTTGTTTTGTTTTAGCAGGAATCCATGGGGTGGGGAGAAGAAGGGTGAGGAGATGCAGAACAAGGGCACCAGATGGTATGGATCACATAGGAGACTGAGTGGATGGATGATTCTGACATGTCTTCTCTTAGGAACAGATGTGTTGCCAGGTTGCAATAGTTCAGAAAGATGAGATGAGTAGTTGCCACGAATCTTATCTTTTCTATCAGAGATTTATTGCATAGAAATTGTATTTGGCTCCTTTTATTTGTTGGCTTATAACCAAAGTAAATGTTCCATATGCTGAAAGGAGCTACCCTATTTCATCTAATCTAAGATTTCTTCCATTGTAAGACACTCTATTATAATTTTATGATCAACTAAGAAAGAAAAGTCACTGCCAATTAAATACGACACGTATGTTGTGAGAGACATCCCAGTTTTAGAGATGTGAAAACGTGAAGTACCTTGTGTTGTAGAATTGATGAAATAGGATATGTAAATCAAGGGTTCCAAACTTTTTGCCGAAGCCATTTCATGGTGTTTTATGATCTGAATCATCATCTGAGTCTGTGACCCTGAATAAATAACAATAGCTATGACCAATTGTTGAACAAATAATATGTTGCTTGTCAAATATACATTCATTATTTCCAATCCCTTCAACTACATTGCAAGGAAAAAGGTATAAGTTCCATTTTATAAGGCAGGAAGGTGAGCTCCTAGAGGTTAGGTAAAGTATGAAGGTGAAGCTGCCAGGAATGAGAGCTGAGATTGGAACCCAGCTAGGTCTCCCTTCAAAGCTGAGATGCCTTCAGTTACTCTACGGAATTGCACTTTTTGAAGAAGCTGCCTGATTTGGGAATGCCTTTGAGAATGGTACTGTATCTAAATATTTGTGGATTGTTTTAAAAACAAGTTCCCACCCATCACACAGTTGTCACCCAGCAATAACAGTGAGACTGGCTCCTCTCTTTCAGCTACAGTTAAAAGTGAAAGGAGGGGAGAAGGGGTAGCTATTCACCTCCACAGAAATCATGACAGACATAATGGGGCTAATGCTTTGTGAAACTGCAAAGTGCTGCGTCATTGTTTACCTTCTGCCAAGTCCTTATTCACAGCAGGGAGAAAGCCCCTTCAGAACTCCTGAAATGTTAGGGCTTCAAAGTTCCTAAAGCACATGCATAATTTCTAGTACTTTATTCAAAATATACTTTTTCTTTTTCCTTTTTTCTGTAATTTGAAAACATCTTCACCATAACCAAGAACAAAATTTTAACTGATGGCAAAAATATAAAGCCTTGAGGTAAGTTTTATCACTATTTATTATTGTATCCAAAGAAGAGGCCTTGACAATGTTGGCTGCTGCTGGGTTGCCATGGCAGTAATCAGTCAAACAGGAACGGGATTTTGCAAGCCTGCTTAACCCTTTTTCTTACCGAGCAGTGCAAAGCTGATAGAAAGATTTTCATTTTGCATGATACTATTGGATGAGGCAAATATATCCTTTTCTCACAAGGTTCCAGTCTTGCTCCCTGCTTCTCAAGCCATCACATTCCCTTGCACCCTTGCTCGATCCACACTGAACCACTTGCATTCTTAAGTGTGCCACAGTCTATGCCCTTGGGCTTAGGGCACACAGGGCTGCTTCTGCTTGGAACACCCTTTAGAACTTATTCTAGCCCCAACTCCTACTTCCGTTCTGTTCTGTGACCATACCACCTCCTCCAGGAAGCCTTAAGCATCCTTTCCTCCATTCAGTATGGGTTAGACACACATTCTGAGTGCTCCGATAACACTCTGTATTTACCTCTATCTTAGCACATGTCACCTTGATCACAGTTGTCTGCGGCAATTTTGGTAAAGAACATCTGGAGCTGGTCTGCCTGAGTTTGAAGCTCTCCTTCGTTACTTACTAGCTGTGATCTTGGCCAAGTCATTTGACCTCTCTAAGCCTCAGCTTCCCCCTATGTAAAAGGACAAAAATAATATCTACTTCACAGAATGACTGTGAAGATTAAGTGAGATGATCTAAGTAAAATGCCTAATGCTAATGAGTTCTCAATAAATATTATAGTAAAACTTGTCTCCTTCTAGAGTCTAAGCTCCGAGAGGACAGAGACCATGTCTTTTATTTTTGAATATTCAGGACCTAACAAACATCAGGCACACAGAGAGCATTTCCTCATTGTCTAACACAATATTGTTAGACCGTGTTAGGAATGGGTTTCTCGCCGGGTGCGGTGGCTCACGCCTGTAATCCCAGCACTTTGGGAGGCCGAGGCGGGCGGATCGCCTGAGGTCAGGAGTTCGAGACCAGCCTGGCCAGCATGGTGAAACCCCGTCTCTAATAAAGATACAAAAATTAGCCGGGCGTGGTGGCAGGCGCCTGTAATCCCAGCTACTGGGAAAGCTGAGGCAGGAGAATCGCTTGAACCCAGGAGGCGGAGGTTGCGGTGAGCCGAGATCACGCCATTGCACTCCAGCCTAGGCAACAGAGCGAGACTCTGTCTCAAAAAAAAGAAAAAAAAAGGAATGGGTTTCTCTATATAATTTTTCCTGTAGGTAGAGCTTACCCCTGAACACATAAAAAATCCCCTTTCTTGTTAATTATATTAATTACCAAATTAATTCACATTCATTGGTGAAAATTTGGAATACACAGAATTATAAAGACAAAAACCATCTGTGGTTGGGTGGGATGGCTCACACCTGTAATCTCAGTACTTTGGGAGACGAAGGCAGGAAGATGGCTTGAGGCTAAGAGGTCAAGACTAGTCTGGTCAACATAATGAGACCCTGTCTCTATAAGAAATTTTAAAAATTGGCCAG
Organism: Nomascus leucogenys; assembly: GCF_006542625.1. NCBI lineage: Eukaryota > Metazoa > Chordata > Mammalia > Primates > Hylobatidae > Nomascus > Nomascus leucogenys. Next base: position 67,928,426 of record NC_044391.1, read on the forward strand.
GCATGGTTATGTGTGCCTGCAATCCTACCTACTGGGGAGGTTGAGGCAGGAAGATCACGTGGCTGCAGTGAGCCATGATAAAGCCACTGCACTTCAGCCTAGGCGACAGAGCAAGGCCCTGTCTCTTCAAAATATTATATTGAAATATTCCAATTTAAATTTTTTTCTAATTTTTTTCATTGTGGAAATATATATAACATAAAATTTATCATCTTAACCATTTTTTAATGTATAGATCAGTGTAAAGGTGTGTTAAATACACCCATAATGTGCTACTATCACCAGGATCCATCTCTATAACTATTTTAATCTTATAAAACTGAAACTCTGTACCTGTTACAGAATAACTCTCCATTCCCCACTTCTTCTAGTCCCTGGCAACCAGTATACCACTTTCTGTCTCTATGATTTTGACTTATAAGTATCTCAAATAAATGGAATCAGTATTTGTCTTTTGGTAACTGGCATGTTTTACTTAACACAGTATCCTCAAGTTCATCCATGTTGTAGCATGTGTAAGGATTTCCTTCCTTTAAAGGTTGAATAATTTTCAATTGTATGTATGTACCACATTTCACTTATCTATTTACTTGTTGATGAATATATTTGTTGATGAATAATAGGGTTACTTCCACATTTTACCTGTTATGAATTATGCTGCTATGAACGTGGCTATACAAACATTTCTTTGAATCTCTGCTTTCAGTTTTTTTGTGTGTTCCCCAGAAGTGGAATTGCTAGATCATGGTAATTCTTCAGTTTGTGACTGTTTTCCACAGCAACCATACCATTTTACATTTCCACCAACAATGCACAAGGGTTCCAATTTCTCCATATCCTTGCTTAACATTTGTTATTTTCTGGAATTGTTTTGTTTTGTTTTTTACAGTAGCCATCCTAATGGGTGCGAGGTGGTCTCTCTTTGCAGTTTTTGATTTGCATCTCCCTGATGATTAGTGAGGTTGAGCATCTTTTTATGTCCTTACTGGGGCATTTGCATATTTTTGAAGAAATGCCTATAAAGTCTTTTGCCCATTTTTGAATTGGGTTGTTTGCTTTTTTGTTGTTCAGTTTTATGAGTTCCATTTATATTTCGGATACCAATCCCTTATCAGATATATCATTTGCAAATATTTTCTTCCATTCTGTGGGTTGCATTTTACTCTGTTGATACTGTCTTTTGATGCACAATTTTTATTGATAGACAATATTGGTACATATTTATGAGGTACAGGTGATATTTTGTTACATGCATAGACTGTAATAATCAAGTCAGGGTATTGGGGTGTCCATCACCTCAAGTATTTATCACTTCTATGTGTTGGGACCATTTCAAGTCTTCTAGCTATTTTGAAATATGCAATACGTTGTTATTAACTATAGTAACCCTACTCTGCTATTGAACATTAAAACTTATTCCTTCTAACTGTGTTTGTACCCATTAGTGAACCTCTCTTTATCTCCTGTCCCCACCCACGCATAGCCTCTGTTATCTTTCTACTCTCTACCTCCATGAAATCAACTTTTTTAGCTCTCCCATATGAGTAAGAACATGCAATATTTGTCTTTCTGAACCTGGTTTATCTCACTTAACATGATGTCCCATTCCATTCATGTTGCTGCAAATGACATGATTTTATTATTTTTTTTACAGCTGAATAATCTTACATTATGTATATATGCCACATTTTCTTTATCCATTTATCCATTGATGGACACTTAGGTTGATTCCACATTCTTGCTATTGTGAATACTGCAATAAACATGGGAGTGCAGGTACCCCTTTAATATACTGATTTCTTTTCCTCTAGATAAATACCAAGTAGTGGGATTGCTGGATTGTACGGTAGTTGTTCTATTTTTAGTTTTTTTGAGAAATCTCCCTACTGTTTTCCATAATGGCTGTACTAATTGATATTCCCACCTACAGTGTATAAGAGTTCCCTTTTCTCTTCATCCTTGCCAGCATTAGTTATTTTTTGTCTTTTGATAATAGCTATTCTAATTGGGACGAGATGATAGCTCATTGTGGTTTTTATTTGCATTTCTCTGATGATTAGTGATGTAGAGCATTTTGTTGGCCATTTGTATGTCTTCTTTTGAGAAATGTCTATTCATGGCTTTTGCCCACTTTTTAATAGGATTTTTATTTTTTTATTTTTTTACTGTTGAGCTCTCAGATTTCCTCATATATTCTGGATATTAGTCCTTTATTGAATGAACATTTTGCAAATATTTTCTCCCATTCTGTGGATTGTCTCTTCACTCAGTAGATTGTTTCCTTTGCTGTACAGAAACTATTTAGTATAGTCACATTTGTCTATTTTTGGTTTCAGTTGCCTGTAATTTTGAGGTCTTAATCATAAAATATTTGTCAAAACCAATGTCCTAAAATGTTTCTCTTATGTTTTCTTCTAGTAGTTTTATAGTTTCGGATCTTATGTTTAAGTCTATAATCCATCTTGAGTTCATTTTTGTATGTGGTGAGAGATAGGGGTCTAGTTTCATTCTTCTGCATATAGATATCAAATTTTTCTAGCACCATTTATTGAAGACAATGTCCTTTTCTCGGTGTATGTTTTTGGCAACTTTGTCAAAAATCAGTTGGCTGCAAATACATGGATTTATTTCTGGGTTCTCTATTCTGTTCCATTGGCCTATGCGTCTGTTTGTATACCAATATCATGATATTCTGTTTACTACAGCCTTGAAATGTATCTTGAAGTCAGGTAGTGTGATGCCTCCAGCATCATCTCAAGCACAATCCTCTTGTCTCAGCCTCCTGAGTAGCTAGGATTATAGGCATGCACCACCATGTCCAGCTAATTTTTTAAACAAATATTTTTGTAGAGATAGGGTCTTACTCATTGCCCAGGCTGGTTTGAACTCCCGGACTCAAGCAATCTTCAATGTTTCAACCTCCCAAAGTGCTGAGAGCCACAATACCCAGCCAGCATCTTTCATGTCTTATCCAAGAAATCAGTGACAAATCCAATGTTTTGATGCTATTTCCATATTTTCTTCTAAGACTTTTACAGTCTTAGATTTTACATTTAATTATTTGCTATGTTTGAATATGGTTTTTCCTCACTAAAACTCATATTGAAACCTTAATTCCCTTTGTGGCAATGTTGGGAAGTGAAACCTCTAAGAGGTGGAGCCTAATGGGAGGTATCTGGGTCATGAGGACTCTGCCCTTGTGTGTGGTTTGGTTCTGTTCTTGCAGTAGTGAGTGTGCTCTCATTCTGACAATACTGAATTGCTTCTAGCAGGAATCAATTAGTTCCTACAAGAGTGAGTTGTTATAAAGCCAGAATGCCCCTCAGGTTTTGCCTCTTGACATGTTTCCACTTCCCCTTTGACCTTCCACCATGTTGCATTGCAACACATGCAACAAAAGCCTTCACCAGAAGCCAAATGAATGCTGGCACTATCTTTCTTGAACTTACCAGCTTGCAGAACCATGAGCTAAGTCAACTTTTCTTTATAAATCACTCAGTCTCAGTTATTCTGTTATAGCAACACAAAGCAGTCAAAGACAATCTTTGATCCATTTTTAGTCAATTTTTATATATGGTGTTAGATAAGGTGATATATGGTGTAAGAAAACTGGGTATTCTTTTGTATGTGAATATCCAGTTTTCTAGCACAATTTGTTGAAAAAATGGTGTTTTCCCCATTGAATGATCTTAGTACCATTATTGAAAATCATTTCACCACATATTTGAGGGTATGTTTCTGGGCTCTCTCTTTTATTTCATTGGTGGATATGTGTGACTTTATGCCAGTACCACAGTGTTTTGATTACTGTAACTGTATTGTAAGTTTTGAAATCAAGAAGTGTGAATCCTTTTATATTAGTCTGTTTTGCATTTCTATAAAGAAATACCTGAGGTTGAGATACCATCTCACACCAGTTAGAATGGCGATCATTAAAAAGTCGGGGAACAACAGGTGCTGGAGAGGATGTGGAGAAATAGGAACACTTTCACACTGTTGGTGGGACTGTAAACTAGTTCAACCATTGTGGAAGTCAGTGTGGCGATTCCTCAGGGATCTAGAAGTAGAAATACCATTTGACCCAGCCATCCCATTACTGAGTATATACACAAAGGATTATAAATCATGCTGCTATAAAGACACATGCACATGTATGTTTATTGTGGCACTATTCACAATAGCAAAGTCTTGGAACCAACCCAAATGTCCATCAATGATAGACTGGATTAAGAAAATGTGGCACATACACACCATGGAATACTATGCAGCCATAAAAAAAGGATGAGTTCATGTCCTTTGTAGGGACATGGATGAAGCTGAAAACTATCATTCTCAGCAAACTATCGCAAGGACAGAAAACCAAACACCACATGTTCTCACTCATAGGTGGGAATTGAACAATGAGAACACATGGACACAGGAAGGGGAACATCACACACTGGGGCCTGTTGTGGGGTGGTGGGGCAGCAAAGGATAGCATTAGAAGATATACCTAATGTAAATGACGAGTTAATGGGTGCAGCACACCAACATGGCAGATGTACGCATATGTAACAAACCTGCACATTGTGCACATGTACCCTAAAACTTAAAGTATAATAAAAAAAAAAAAAGAAATACCTGAGGTTGGGTGACTTATAAGGAAATGAGGTGTATTTTGGCTCACAGTTCTGCAGAGTGTACAAGAAATCTGTTTTGCCTTTCCGTAAAGAAATACCTGAGATTGGGTGAATTTATAAAGAAATGAAGTGTATTTTGGCTCACAGTTCTGCAGTGTGTACAAGAAGTTTACTTTGCATTTCTGTAAAGAAATACCTGAGGTTGGGTGATTTATAAAGAAATGAGGTTTATTATGGCTCACAGTTCTGCAGAGTGTACAAGAAGCATAATGCCAATATCTGCTTCCAGTGAGGGCCTCAGGAAGCCTAAAATCATGATGGAAGGCAAAGGGGAAGCAGGCATGCCACATGGTGAGAGAGGCAACAAGAAAGAGAGAGAGGAGCGAGGGGCCAGACTCTTTTTAACAAGCAGATCTTATGGTAACTCACAGAAAAAGAACGCATTCATTACTGCAAGGATGGCACCAAGCCATTAATAAGGCATCTATGCCCATGACCCTAACACCTTCCACTAAGCCCTACCTCCAATACTGGGGATCACATTTCAACATGAGATTTGCAAGGGACAAATATCCAAATTGTATTACACCCAGCTTTGTTTTTTTGCAAGATCGCTTTGGCTATTCAGGGACCACCTAAGTTTGCCTATGAATTTTAGGATGGGTTTTTCTATTTCTGAAAAATCTATCTTTGAAATTTTAATAGGGATTGCATGGACTCTGTTGATGACTTGGGGAAGCGCTGACATCTCAACAATATTAAATCCTTCAGTCCATGAACATGGGATGTCTTTCTATTTATTTATGTCTTCTTTAATTTCTTTTAGCAATGTTTTGTAGTTTTCAATATTTACATTTTTTCTCACTTAAGTTAGTGTCTAAGTTGCTGTGAGATTGTTTTTATAATTTTCTTTTCAGATGGTTCATTTTTAGTGTATAGAAATGCAACTGAATTTTGTGCATTGACTTTGTATCCTGCTTCTTTGCTGAATTTATTTATTACTTCTAACAGTTTTTTGATGAATTAGGGTTTTCAACATATAAGATTATATCATCTGTGAACAGAGACAATTCTACTTTTTTCTTTCTGATTTGGATGTCTTTTATGTCTTTTTCTTGCCTAAATACTGTGTTTACAACTTCCAGTTCTATGTTGAATAGAAGTAGCAAAAGTAGGCATCATTGCTTTGTGCCTGATTTTAGAGAAAAAGCTTTCAGTCTTTCACCATTGAGTTTTATGTTCATAGTGAGTTTTTTCACATATGGCTTTTATTATACTGAGGCAGTTTCCTTCTATTCCTAGTTTGTTGATTTTTTTTTAATTATGAAAGGCTGTTGAATTTTGTCAAATGCTTTTTCTACATCAATTGAGATAATCATGTGTTTTTTTCTCCCTTTGTCTTAGTCCATTTGGTGTTGCTATACCAGAATACCTATGGCTGGATAGTTTACAAAGAAAAGAGGTTTATTTAGCTCACAATTATGTAGGTTGGGAGGTTCAACAACATAGCACCCAACTTCTGGTGAGGCTACATTCTGGCTAAAAACATGGTGGAGAAGCAGAAAAGTGAGCAGGCATGTGCAAAGAGATCACATGGTTGAGGGGGGAAACGAGAGTCTAGGAAGCAAAACTCTCTGCTGTAACAACATGCTTTCTGGTAAATAATTCCATTCTGTGAGAGCAACAACTCACCCACTCCTATGGAAGGGCATTAATCTACTTATGAGGGATTAATTCTTGTGACCCAAGCACCTCCCACTAGGCTCCACCTCCCTACAATGCCAAACTGGGGATCAAATTTCAACATGAGTTTTGAAAGTAATAAACCAAATCTAAACCATAGCATTTTGTCCCAGGCCCCAAAAGTCATGTTCTTCTCACATACAAAATAGAAACACTTGTTCCCAATAGTTTCAAAAGTCTTAATGTGCTCCATCACCAAATCAAAAGTTCAAAGTCTCATCTGAGAGCCTGTGAAAATTTTTTTTAAAACTTATTTACTTTCAAGATACAATGGTGGGACAGACATTGGGTAAACATTCCCACTCCAAAAGGGAAAAATGGCCAAGAGAAGGGAAGAACAGGCCCCATACAAATCTAAAACCAGCAGGGCAGACAATTAAATCTTAATGCTCCAAAATAATCTTTCACTCCATGTGCTGCCTCCTGGACACCCTGGTATGGGGACTGGGTCCCCAAGGCCTCAGAAAGCCCCACCCCAATGGCCTTGCTGCATGGGTTGGAGTCTGGTGCCTGTAGCTTTCCCAGGTAAGTGTTTCACACTGCCAGTAGCTGTACAATTCTGTGGTCTCGACAGCGGCCATGTTCCCACAGATCCACTAGGCATTGCCCCTGTGGGAGCTCCTCTGGTGGCTCCACCCTTGTGGCAGGTTTCTGCCTGGGCTCCCAGGTTTTCCATGACATCCTCTGAAATCTAGGTGGAAGCCTCCACACCTCCATCATTCTGGCATTTTGCATGCCTGCAGAATTAGTGCCATGTGGACCTGGATGCTGCCAAGGCTAATGGCTTGTACCCTTTGGAGCAGCAGCCCAAGCTGTATATGTGGCTAGTTGAGTCACAACGAATTGGCTGAAACAGCCAGGATGTAGTGAACAGGTCCTGAGGCAACCCTGGGCAGTGTGCCTATGGGGAATAGTTGGAACTGTCCCCCGAAACCATTCTGATCTCCTAGGCTTCCTCTGGCCTCCTCCGGTAGCTGGTCAAGCTGGGCCTTAGGAGACCAATGTTGGCCTGCCCAGGTACTGCTTGAGAGTTTTACCTTGGAGGGGCTCCTTTCAGCTACGTTTTGCAAATTCCCAACTGGGATTGTTTTGCTGTTTTCATCTTAGATGACCTATTGTCATCTTCTAAGTCCAAACTGTGGTTTGTAATAAGACAACATTTTTTTCCTTTTGGACTTTCAGCATACAATATAGAACAAACCCACCAGAGGCATATCTGAGTTAGCAAAACATTTACTCCATTTCTCTGTAGCAAATTATTCCACATAGTACTGCTTGTGGTTGCAAAGATACCGCTATTTTACAGCCAATAATGAATGAATGATGGGCAGTTTTACTAGAATTGCTTTTCATTTTTATCAGCTTTATAAAAGTTTTTACATTTTCACGTATATGTTCCCAAAGAGTGAATGTGCATGGGGAAAGATTCTGAGAACTAATTTGGCACATATTAACAACTCCAGAGAGAACATATATTATTTATTGTCAGTTGTTTCAATAATGTTTCTACAATGAAAGAATTCACAAGGCTAAAAAGTTCTATTCTGTATTTAATTTACTTGTTCAAATGTCTATATAGGCTTTTATTACTAACTCCATGATTTTCTATCATCACTTAAAGCTAATGGACAAATGTTGACTATTTGACACAAAACCTTGTTCTTCCATTTTAAAAAGTTTTTCCAAATAGTGGATTTAAGTCTCTCTTTGGAGCCGGTTTTATTATTCTGTTACATGAGAACGTATTCAGGGACGACAGCGGCATAATGTCCACGTTAGTCCTCTATTCAATTAAAAGTTCAATACACAGTAGTAATTTGACTTTATATTAGTAGGTGAAATTATAAATTTAGTGACCAAGCAGAATCATATGTCAACAGCTATAATATTAAAATCATTACTGTAGTGTGATTTCTTTAGGCTACATCTGAGAATTGTTCTTTCCTCTCATCACAAATGATTTTGTCATGCCCACTCCCCAACCAAGAGACTTGATTAAACGCTAGCATAGCTCAAGGCCCTGACCCGGGCCAACCCAGCCCTCCTCAAGTTCCTGTCTGGGAAATCTCAAGGTTGTTGAAAAATTTACTGTTTGTTCTAGCCAGCATCTGAAGACTTGGCCCCTGTCTCCCAGGCTCTGAGGGAGGGTAAGAGCCTAACTTCGATAAGCACTAGTTAACAAACCCAGATGGTCTAATCACATTGGCCAACCCCTTTTACCCAATAATTGTAATTTTTCACTTCCATTACTTTGGTTGAGCCGGGCAGTTTCTCTCTCTTCACTCCCTCATTCTCCCTTTAAAATGCCCAGTCGCCTCTATATGGATTGGAGTTGAGCTCAGTTCCATACTGGTTCGTCTTTATAATCTTTAACTAGCTTTAACTGGCTTTGTTTTTCTTTAACACATTTAGCCAAAAACTTGAGCTAAACCAATTAAAATACAGAGGCATAGAAACTTTTCACTCACCTGAGAAACATGTCAATAGCAATAGTGTATGAATTAAGTATAGTTGAATGGCAACTGGCCACAGTCTTAACAGTAAGTGATTTACAATCCAGTCTTGTGAGAGAATTTGAAATAATGCTCTGCTCATGTCAATCATTCCTGCTGTAAAACAAAAGAATCAAAGAGGGAAGTCTTTCTACAAACAAGTAACTAATCAAGATGAGGTGTGGTAAAAATAATAATAATAATAAAAGCATCTCTTGTGTCAAAGCATTAATTTTTCTATTGGTTATCAGAGTAAAAAAAAATATTTTTATTTACCCCTCTTAGGTTCATTGGCTTGGAGTCCATGAATCAAACAAATAACAGACAGATTAACAAGAGAAAAAAACAGTTTTAATTATGTACATAGCTACATATGTAACACCAGAGTTTATAAAGAAAAATGTTCCTCAAGGAGGCAGCCAGATGGTTAAGGCTTTTACAGTATTCCATTTTTAGCTAAATAAAGGAAAAGGGATTTGGGACTTCTAGGTCAGGAGGCAAGTTATAGGAAGGTGACCAAGAAAAGTATGGTAAACAAGGATTGTTTAGTGCTTTCTCCATTGATAAGAGTTATTGAGTCTTCCTCTCCATAAGGGAAAAGGAGACAGCTTTAAAGATGGAAATGTTCTAAATTTCCTTTATTAAAGGAAAATTTGTGCCCTATTTTTAGAGCTTTTTCTGTGTCTGTTGGTCTCAATGGCCTTTAGCTAAAATATTCAACGTAACAAAAAGGCATATTTTGGGGGGTATAGCATATCTTGGTACCCTTTATGGTGACAAATTCCATATCTGTTGGGCATTCCTAGTGGTTAGTGCTGGATTTGCCTGCTGACCAACTAGGAAAATGAGGTGGGAACTGAAAAGGGCATTGTGGCTGTGTCTCTAACAGTCTTTCCTCAGATGATCACTCAAAGCCAACTGTGTCCCCTACCTGTGATTGGGCTAAAGAAATGTGAGGTGTGTTTCACCAGAGTTGTCAGGGGAAAGAGCCAGTTGTCTTTGAATCCTGCACATGGACAAGGACACACGTGTACCCAGTTGTGCTGGTAGCCATATTATGACAATGAGGAAAAGCAACCCTACAATGAAGTGAGTGTCATAAATAGCAGCACAGAGAAGGAAGGTGGATTCTAGATGATATTGCTGAACCATGGAATCGATCGAATTACTTAAGATAATAAATTCTCTTATTGTTTAGGACATTTTGAATTGGTATTCTGTTACTGGAAGCCTAAAAACAGCAGACCTCAGAGAGGGAGTCAGTGTTCTCCATGGACGGAAGATGGGCCTTCTAGCTCAAAGGAGCACCTCCAGAGTAAAACTCTCGAGCAGTACCTGGGCAGGCCAACATTGCTCTCCTAAGGCCCAGCTTGACCAGCTGCCAGAAGAGGCAGACATTTTGATGAGGGAAGGTGGTCGGGAAAGGGGCAAGGAGCAGTGATGTTGAAACCAGCAAGTCTGTGAAGACAGTTAAATGAGCCAAAATATTTGGGTGAGGTAGATGGGGAGACTAACATTAAAGAGAGGAAAAATGATGAAGAGAAAAAAGGAAAGGCCAGAGATTGCTTTTTCTATATTCTGGAAAAGTACCAGTTCCATATGAATTACCTGGTTTACTTGTTTGTTTTTAAAGATCAGCTAGAACTTATCACAATCTATCTGGTCCTGGTGATTTTTTTAGATAGTAGGTCTTTTAAGCCTCCTTCTGTCTCTTCTGTAGCATTTGATCTACTCAAGTTTTATGTTTCTTCTTGGGTCAATTGTGTTAGTTTATATTTTGCAAGAACATCATTTATTCCCTGTAGGTTTTTTGAAATGTTGCCATTGAATCTAATATTCTCTTATAATGTTTTCAGTGTCTTATATTTGATTGTCTGTCTCTTATTTCTTACCTTGTGTATGTTTCTCTTAGTCAGGCTTCTATTGATTTTCCTTTTTAGGTCTATTTATCCTTTCTGCTATTTTACTTATTATTTTGCTTTCTCGTTCATTATTTTCCTTCTTCACTATTTTAATCTTTCCACTTTGGTTTGGTTTTGTTTTCTTTCTCTAATTTCTTAAAGATGAGTATTGTTCTTTACTTTTCAGCTCTTAATCTTTAATGGTAAAGGCACTTAAAGCTACAAATATTCCTCTCATAGATTTCCATGTCTTATTGGTTTGACATAAATAGTAGTTCTTGCCATTGCTTTGAAATAATTTTGAATTTGGGTTTTTATTTTCTTTTTGACCCAGAGCTATTAAAGTGTTGTTACTTTATTAAAGTGCTGTTACTTTATTGAAGTGTTGTTGTTTTTTCATAAGTATTTAGAATTTTTGTCATTCTTTATTTCTTATTTCTGAGTTTTATTAGAGAATATGACCTGTAAAAATGACCTTTAAAAAAAGTTAAGTTTTTTTCAACCAAGAGTATGACCAAATGTCATAAATACTCCATGAACATGCAAAAATATGAATATTTTCTAATTAATACTTTCTACTCAAAGGATATATGGTTTAATATTGTAGGGGAGGAAAAATATCTTCTCACTTCTAGATTGTTTGCTGGGGCTGTAAGATACAGATTAACAAGAGAAAAGAATACAAATTTATTTAAAATCTGTTTTACATAACACAGAAGTGGAAATGAAGACCCAAAGAAATAGCTAACCCTGAGTATTTTTATACTAGGTTTGACAAAGAGTAGAAAGTTGTGGAAAAATATGATGGAGCAGAGAGGGTTTGAGCTAGGATAGCAAACTGGAGGAAACTTAGCAAGGCCTATTGGTTTGAATTCCTCTCAACATCCCTCCATCTTCCCATCTTCGGTGATAAAGGTGTCCTTCTCTCTGAGTATCGGGAAGGTACCTCTCATGTGAGGGTCTTACGTCGTATTTCAGGGGAAAAGAAAGAGTCAGAGTGTCCTTTCTGTACCTGCCATTTTTCAGATTCCTTCAGCTTAAAATATTCAATATGGCAAGCTGCCATATTTTGGGGTAGTATGTCCTAAATCCCATCATTTCAATAGTTTTACTGTTTAATTTCTGTTTGTCATTATTACTATTTTTTGCCCCACTGGATTTGGATAATTCTGAAAGACATATATCGTATATATTTCTAAATGAAGTTCTCCTTGCATTTCTAACACTTTATGTATTTAGCTGCTGTATCTACTACATACAAAGTAATGACTAGTATATCTTTTACCTAAATTGTACTTTTTGGCCCAGCATGGTGACTGATGCCTGTAATCCTAGTGTTTTGGGAGGCCAAGATAGGAAGATCGCTTGAGCCCAAGAGTTCAAGGCTGCAGTGAACTATTATCATACTGCTGTATTTCAGCTTGAGCAACAAAGTGAGACCCTGTCTCAAAAAAAAAAAAAAAAAAAATTCTTTTTATCATTGTATATTACTCATCTTTAATATCATTGGTGGTTTTAAGCTTAAATTCTGCCCACCTGGTATTAATAAGAATTTCTGCTTTCTCTTTGTGATATCTCTTTGTCCATTTCATTTTTCAGTCTTTAAAAAACTCACTTTGTTTTAAGCATTAAAAAACCAATAAACAGTGTATTGCTTAATTTTGTTATTTAACCTAACCTGCCAGTCTCTGTTTTTCAATAGAAAATTTAGCCCATTCATGTTAAGTAAACAACTATTTTATTCATTCTATCTTATTTAATATTTATCTTTGGTCTTACTTTGCATTTCCTCTTTTTTCTTTCTTCGTTTTTGCTGATTTGTTCAGGTTGCTCTACATTCTCATTTTCTTATTAATTATCTTCCCTTTATCATCACACATAAGTTTCTGGACTATCATATGAAATCCACATGCTTTTTCCTTTCAACCAAATCACTCTTTTTTTCACTGTTCCCACCAATAAATGAGGCCTTTGAATACCTTTACTTCTCCATTCTTCCTGCCAGGTTACCTTTAAATGTTTACAGAATAGAATCTATTCTACTTTCTTTTTTATTTTATTTTATTTTTCTTGAGATGGAGTTTCGCTTTTGTTGCCCAGGCTGGAGTGCAATGGCACCATCTCGACTCACTGCAACCTCTGCCTCCCGGGTTCAAGCGATTCCCCTGCCTCAGCCTCCTGAATAGCTGGGATTACAGGCATGCACCACCACGCCCGGCTAATTTTGTATTTTTAGTAGAGATGGGGTTTCTCCATGTTAGTCAGGCTGGTCTAGAACTCCGGACCTCAGATCCGCCCACCTTGCCCTCCCAAAGTGCTGGGATTACAGGTGTGAGCCACCGCGCCTGGCCCTATTCTACTTTCAAATACCTTTTTTGCTGATATGGCTTAATACTTTGGGTTCTAGGCTATTATTAGATTTCTTTTGCAGTAAATTCTTCTTTTTAAAAATTGCTTATTTAGCTATTATATTAATCTCACTCTGTTAACACCTATTTGCATCTAACTTTACTTACTGCAAGCTATACTGCTTGCCATTTTTGTTTCCTCTCTTCACCTTTTACTCTGACCTGGTTTCCCTAAGATGGAATAAGAGGATGATATTTTCTATGAATTCTTGCATAGCCACAAATATAGTTTTTCTCCTGATAAAAAAAAGATATCTTGCCTCAGATATAAAATTATTGGATTGTAGTTCTTTCCTGTCTGATATTAGTAATTTTTATTAGCTCCTGAGTTGTAGATGACACAGTCCTGTATCAGTCTAATGTTTCTCCTTCTTTTTCTTCTTCTTCTTCTTTTCTTCTTCTTTTTTTCTTCTTCTTCTTCTTCTTTCTTCTTTCTTCTTCCTCTTCTTCTTCTTCTTCCTCTTCTTCTTCTTCCTCTTCCTCTTCTTCCTCTTCTATATGTATATGTATGTGTCTATAGATAGATATTTGCATGCTTGATCTTTCTGTCTCTGTATTTATAAGATTTATCTTAATCCTTGGAGTTCAGAAATCTTACCAGAATATGTCTAAGTGTGTGGACCTTGGTAATACATTTCTATCCGCTGACTTGAATAAATCTAATTTTAACTAACTTTGCCTCTCCTCAATCTGTGCTCTTATATTTTTCTAATATTTGCATGTAGGTCTCCTGGATCTTTCTTCCAAGTCTGCTATCTTTTTGCTTATGATTTCTACCTCTTTGAATTATTGCTCCTTATTTTGAGATACTTCTTCTTTCAGGCTACTAATTTGAACCCAACATAAATCATCTTCTTCAGTTCACCCACTTGCTTGTTCAGTTAAAAAGTCGTGGGTTGCTTTTTTTTTTTTTTTTGGTCATTGTTCAGTTCTTTTGTTATTGTTGTTTGGAAGCAGAGGCTGCACTGAGCTGAGATTGCACCATGGCACTCCAGCCTGGGTGACAGGGTGAGACCCTATCTCAAAAAGAAAAGAAAAAACTTGATTCTGATCAAGGAAATCTATGATTGCTAGACTGATAAATTTTGAGTTTGATTCTGAATGTGGTAGAAAGCAAGATGACATAGTGAAATAGCATGAATTTTGTGTTTCAAAGTGAAATTAGCATGAACTAATGCCAACTGGGCATTTCCTAGCTTTATGAACTTGGGCAAACTGCTTAATTCTCTGACCCTGATCCTGTGAAATGGAGATAGCTATGCCTTCCTCCAGATCTCTTATTAGGAGATCATATGTGTAAAAGATAAGGACTGGCACAGGACGGAACCTCTCTTCCTTTCCTGGTGGTATTGTGTTGGGAAGGAACTGTCTCCTGAGATCCTGCTCAGATCAGCTGCCTAGCCTAGAGGAAACAGCAATGTTGTTGAGGGAAAGAGGTTAAGAATGTGACAAGGAGAAATCATTTTGAAACAGACAAGGCGGAGAAGGTACCAAAATGTTTCTGTGTGTTTGTGAGGGCAGTTTTTTGAGAGACAAGTTGTTGAAAAAGGCAATGGGGAAGACAGGACAATAAAGAGGAGAAAAATCAACTGAGACAATGAAGAAGAAACTCAAGATTTCCTTCACACTTTTGACTCAGAGCAGCCATGTAGGAGACATAGAAAGTGTTACAGAATGACCTATCAGGCATTAAATCGGATGGTTAAACTATGGCGGGTAGTAGAAGGAAGAAACCAACCACCAGAAAAGTTGTAGATTCCTTCAAAACCTGATATGTAACTTAAAGTAACTTTTTTGAAGTTCAGAATCATTTATCTCCTGTATGTTTGTTTGTTTGTTTTGACAGAGTCTCCCTCTATCGCCAGACTGGAGTGCAGTGGCACAATCTTGGCTCACTACAACCTCCACCTCTTGGGTTCAAGTGATTCTCCTGCCTCAGCCTCCTGAGTAGCTGGGACTAGAAGCGCCCGCCACCACGCCCAGCTAATTTTTGTATTTTTAGTAGAGACGGGGTTTCTCCATGTTAGTCAGGATGGTCTCGATCTCTTGACCTCGTGATCTGCCCTCCTTAGCCTCCCAAAGTGCTGGGATTACAGGTGTGAGCCACCATGCCCGGCCTGTTAGCTCCTTAACTCTGTACATAAACACATACTTTTTCTTTTTTTTCTTAAACATGGTGGGGTAAAAAAGCAAAATGTCTATGATATTTATAACGGAAGTTGGGCCATCCTGCCAAAGAAGATTCGTAGTCACTAATTTTAGGATGAATATGATTAATCTCTGAAGTACCAGAAGAAAAATGTAATGCCCAAATAAGAGGTATTATCTTCATCAATTAGTTTAAGTATTAATCTAAAAGGAGAGATTTCAGATCTTTAAAAAAATGATTATACGAGGCTCACAAATATTTCTCAGGTGTTTCATGTTTAAAAGGCTGAGGAAAATGTCTGTGGTAAATGCTGCAGATGCTTTGAAGACTATTCTTATTCAGATCAATTAAAATAAATATGTATACAAAAGTGTCTAGCATGATGGCCAGCAAACAAGTTTAATAAATGTTAGGGAGGGGCCAGGCATGGTGGCTCACACCTGTAATCCCAGCACTTTGGAAAGCCGAGGCAGGCCCATCATTTGAGCCCAGGAGTTTGAGATCAGCCTGGGAAACATAGTGAGACTCTGTCTCTATAAAAAACTATGGCCGGCTGAGGTGGCTCACGCCTGTAATCCCAGCACTTTGGAAGGCTGAGGAGGGTGGACCACTTGAGGCCAAGAATTCAAGACCAGCCTGGCCAACATGGAGAAACCCCAGCTCTAGGAAAAATACAAAAATTAGCCAGGCATGGTGGCTCACACTTGTAATTCCAGCTACTCGGGAGGCTGAGGCAGAAGAATCACTTGAACCTGGGAGGTGGAGGTTGCAGTTAGCGGAGATTGCGCCACCGCACTCCAGCCTAGGCTATGGAGTGAGACTCAATCCCAAAAAACAAACAAACAAACAAAATAAATAAATAAATAAATAAATAAAATGCTGGGGAATCAAATTAAGCTCTTTAACCCAAATTTAATCTGAAGTACCATCAAGATTTCTGCTTCTTTTGGCTGTGCATTGGCATACTCTACCCACTGGTCCTGGTATGCCTCAGGTCCTCTTGCTCTTAACGCCTCATCTATTCCAGCATTTACCTTTTTTAGACCCATGCCTAAAATTAATGAATATGACAGTTCTGTAAAAGGATAGAAAAGTGAGTTATATATACTTTTGCACATCTGGAATTTAATTTTTTTTTTAAGTGGTTCTCTGCCTTTTCTACATCAGAGCATAGAGGTAAAGTGCATAACCCCTGGGGTCAGAGAGATGCAAGTTCAAATCCTGGGTCTCCCACTTAGACTATTAACTTGAGCAAGTTACTTAGCATCACTGAGCATTAGTTTCCTCATCTGTAAAATGGGAGTTAAAACTCTCTGTACTTCAAATGAGATAATGTAGGTAAAGACGTGGCAAGGTGTCAGATGCATAGTAAGCCTTGATAAGTAATGCTGAGTATTGTGACTTATAACATGTATAACTGTAATAACTATATACCATATATATCTAGATAATATACATCTATAATTATTTTTAAACACCCTTATAATATCCCTCCTCAAATTCCTATAATTCTGCATTTTTGATATTTAGAATAGAAAAAGTGAATCACAAATTGTAAAAGAAGTAGAATTGCTAGTTGAGTAGAATATTTACAGTTAAAATATGGTGCTGGCTTTATCTTAGAACTATAATCTAGAGATGTATATTGACTTTGAAAAGGATTACATTATCCTAGATGCAAAGTGGAAAAGTGCTCATAATATCCAGGCAACAAAAACAAGTTGAATGTAAAAGTATTTATTCACTTTTGGACTCTTATATTAATTTGAGTTGGCAAATTGATATTAACTTGCACAGTATCTTTATATCCATGAATTAAATTAATTCAGGGCTTTTTTCCAAAGGAGCCACACCTCATTAATAATTTTATTTGGTTGTTATCTAGAATGTTGTAACAATTTCTAAATGTCAGGTTATAGAAATTTCTAGTATACAGAAATCCCATTTCAGAATTCAGAAACCTTTTTGTTTACTTCTTTCAGTATGTATGTATGTATGTATTTATTTATTTATTTTGAGACGGAGTTTCACTCTTGTTGCCCAGGCTGGAGTGCAATGGTGCGATCTCGGCTCACCGCAACCTCAGCCTCCCAGGTTCAAGCAATTCTCCTGCCTCAGCCTCCCAAGTAGCAAGGATTACAGCTACTCGCCACCATGCCCAGCTAATTTTGTATATTAGTAGAGATAGGGTTTCACCATGTTGGTCAGGCTGATCTCGAACTCCTGACCTCAGGTGATCTGCCTGCCTTGGCCTCCCAAAGTGCTGGGATTACAGGCGTGAGTCACCGTGCCCGGCCTATTTATTTATTTTTAATTTTATTTCTTTTTTTTTTTTAGAGACAGGGTGTCGCTACATTGCCCAGACTGGTCTCGAACTCCTGGGCTTAAGCCATCCTCCCACCTCAGCCTCCCAAGTTACTGAGATTACAAGCAGGAGGCATCCCACCCAGCTTGCTCCTTTTAATACTGGTATGCCCTAGCCAATGATTCTTTAAATAATATGATTGCTCAATATTTTCCTTCTTAAAAAGTGGCTGGATTTCATACTGACTAAAATCAGGAGAACATAAGGAAGAGAAGTACGATACTGTGATTTACAATAAGGAATACATATTTTGGTCTTTATCCTCAATTCCTGGCACAGAGCTCCTAAAACCCTTGTAATTTCCTAAGCAATAGAGGTGCTAGGTGCATCTTTGTTTCTAATATTTGTTTTTTTTCCCCCAGTTCCTGATGCAGAGCTCCTAATCCCTTGAAAATCCCTGGGTGACAACAGTGTCTTTTGTTCTCATGAGGCAACCCTCAGTAGGTTCTAGGATGAAGTCTGGACACCAGAAAAACCAAGCCATGATTAGAAGCTTGGAAAGTTCAGACCCATTCCCCATCCTCTGGGGTTCAGAGACCTTTGGGTTGCTGAACACATGGAGGTGCTGGGAGGGTGGCATGACCATGCCCCATGCCCCATACCTTGTCCTATGCATCTCTTCCATCTGGCTGTTCATTTGTATCTCTTAAAATATCCTTTCTAATAAGTTGGCAATAACAAGTAAACTGTTTTCCTGGGTTCTATGAGCCATTCTCGTAAATTATTGAACCTGAGAACGGAGTCATGGGAACCTCCAATTTGTAGCCAAGTCCAGTAGAAGTTATGGTAACCTGGGGACCTACTACTTGCAATTGGCATCTGAAGTGGTGGATAGCCTCATGGGACTGAGCCCTTAACCTGTGGGATCTGACGCTATTTCCAGTGTCAACTGGTGTGGGAATATTGGTCAGTGTGGGAAAAAAAAACAACCCACTAATGAATTGTTCACAGAAGCATTGAATGTTGAGAGTACGGTAGGAAGAAAAACAGATTTTTCACTAAACCAGAAATCAAAGCTATCTCCAGTGGGGATGGCAGGAAGATACAATTGTGACTGAGTAAAGAAAGAAGTAGCGGAGAGAAAACAAAAGGACTGTCTCCTTGGAATAAACTGAGCAGTCCCATATGAAGCATCAGCTGTGAACTCTGAGATGCCTCAGAGCAGGAGTGAGTAGCTTAGGCTGTGTTCATCCTGGCTCTGGAGGACAGGGAAGGGGACGCTATCCAGTCATAAAGTGCCCAATAAACACAAATACTCATCTGGGGGCACTGGAAGGACTGGCAGTGCCTACCTAAGTGATTCACTGAGGGAAAGTATGTTGTGTGTGGAGAATAAGGTTGTCAGGTTTTATTTCATCATTGGAGAAATTGGAGAGAAATATCTCTCCATATAAGAGATCATTTTGGCTGACTGACTGCTAATGGGGTGACTGACACATTCACCCCATTCCTCACTGTGGTTCCAATCACCCTCACACTAAACCCATATGTAACCTTTGATGTATATGGAGTCTTCTGCTTCGTGACTGATTAGAGGACATGAGTTTGGTTGACAGAATGTCTCAAAGGAGACGGGAGAGATGATGATTATAGCACCTATGTTGTACTGATGCCTTAGTCCAGCCTGGTGGTGGAGTCGGGGGTGACAACTAGAAACTGGAGGAATGTTCCCAAAAGAATGTTTGAGGTTCTGGGCCAGGCGCAGTAGCTCATGCCTATAATCCCGGCACTTTGGGAGGCCAAGGTGGGCAGACCACCTGAAGTCAGGAGTTTGAGACAAGCCTGGCCAACATGGTGAAACCCTGTCTCTACTAAAAATACAAAAATTAACCCGGTATGGTGGCACACACCTGTACTACGCAGGAGGCTGAGGCAGGAGAATCGTTTGAACGCGGTAGGTGGAGGTTGCGGTGAGCCGAGATCGTGTCACTGCACTCCAGCCTAGGTGATAGAGCGAGACCCTGTCTCAAAAAAAAAAGAAAGTTTGAGGTTCTGGCCATGGAATTAGTGCCAGATGCTGACAGATCTATTTTCTTGGGAGACTTTAAGGTTCTGGGAGAGGGTAAAGGCCAGAAGCTGGAAGAATAGAAAGGACTCTAAATGTAATCAGATCTGCTTAAGGGCCCACATGACCAAGGGTAGCAGAGAATTAGAAAGAGAGACTTTCTCCCTTCCTCTATACAAAACCCCACACCACACTCATACCCTGAGAATACAGCACCTTTGGCGTAGACACCAGCATCCTCACCTCAGACAGTGGTGGTTGGCTGTGGTAGGGATTAGATGGCAGACAGGCATCAGGAAGTGCAGCTGGAGGAGGACCCGGCGGATGCCATGTGCTGACTGCATTTGACAGACTGGTATGTGGACAAGTGCAAAGCACCCACTTGTAGAAAGTCCCCAGCATAAGTGGGACACATTGCTGGGGGGCAGTGCTAAGTTACTACTTAAGCAGGTGGAGTGCTGCCTCAGGAAATTTCATGGGCTGGTCAGGACAGATAATATCAGGCTTATGCTTTCAAACAATGGAATGGCAACAGCCCAGGTAGCCTATGTAGCTCTTGCCTCCATCTCAAAAAATAAAGAGAAAAAAAATTATAGAAATTCGGGATGAGGCCGGGCGCGGTGGCTCACGCCTGTAATCCCAGCACTTTGGGAGGCTGAGGTGGGCAAATCACAAGGTCAGGAGTTCGAGACCAGCCTGACCAACATGGTGAAACCCTGTCTCTACTAAAAATACAAAAATTAGCTGGGCATGGTGAGCGCCTGCAATCCCAGCTACTCAGGAGGCTGAGGCAGGAGAACTGCTTGAACTCAGGAGGCGGAGGTTGCAGTGAGCCGTGATCACGCCACTGCACTCCAGCCTGGGCAACAGAGTGAGACTCCATCTCAAAAAAAAAAAAAAAAAAAAGGAAAGGAAAAAAAAAAGAAAGAAAATTAGGATGAGACTCCAAATGTACCAGTGTCATGAATATAAGATTGATTCTTTTCATGCTGAATGTATAAAAATTCATTACTATTGTTTACAACAGGCCCTGAGGCAATTGTCTATCATTTTTAACACTGAAAAGTAATTACATAAATTTGTGTCTAGATTATACAAATTGCAAATTGGAGCATTACCATAATTTGCCTTAATTTGCTTTGTAAAATGCCCAATTATCTACTGTGAGGTTGCAACCACAATTTAGAACTAACAACTAATCTCCACCTTCCCCTTCTCTGCTTCTGATCTTCTACATCTCTGAAAGGCTCATACAAGACCTTCTGTGCCAATGTTATTTAGTTTCAATTAAGAAAACTAATATGGAGCTTAAACTAGGGAGGTCTGTTCTCAAAGATGACACAAGGGAACATCAAAGCTCATCAGAACATCTGGACACACTAGCTGAGGGGGAGATTTTCATACAGCTTTTTTATCAAATGCAAAAATTGCACAAATATAATCATTCATCCTCTCAGAGTCTGCTTCTTTCTTCTTTAAATTTGAAGCCTCAATTAATTGGAAATGTGGACCATTCTGGCAAAATAATATTTCCAGTTAATCAACTTTCTTTTTAAAAAGCAGTATTTTGTCAGCATATTTCTAAATACTTTAAAAAATAACTGCTCTGGTTTAAGAGGTACAGTTTCATTGTGAGACGACTAATATTATATTGATGATTACAGACCTCACGATGCCTCTGCTTCATAATTCTGAACATCACTTCTCATTTTCCCAGTACCAAACATAGTATTTTCATTCATTCATTTATTCATCAATCCTTTTAACAAATCTTGACTGAATGCCTACTCTTTGTCAGGTACTCTTCTAGAGACTGAGGGTACAGCAGAGGCAAAACAGACCATAATCTCTTCTTCTACTGAGATTAAATTTCAGGTCAATATTATATATATATTGACATGTATATATCAATATGTCAGTGTCATATATATGTGAAATAAGACATTGGGTTAACTTATACTAGCAGTTAATTTTTTTCTTCAGCTTTTATTTTAAGTTCCAGGGTACATGTGCAGGATGTGCAGGTTTGTTACATATGCAAACATGTACCATGGTGGTTTGCTACACAGATCAACCCATCACCCGGGTATTAAGCCCAGCATTCATTAGCTATTCTTCCTGATCCTCTCTCTCCTCACACCCCCCAACAGGCCCCAGTGTGTGGTGTTCCTCACTATGTGTCTATGTGTTCTCATCGTTCAGCTCCCACTTATAAGTGAGAACATGCGGTGTTTGATTTTCTGTTCCTGCATTAGTTTGCTGAGGATAATGGCTTCCAGCTCCATCCATGCCCCTGCAAAGGACATGATCTCATTCCTTTTTATGACTGCATAGTATTCCATGGTGTATATGCCTGCACACCTACAACCATCTGATCTTTGACAAACCTGACAAAAACAAGCAACGGGGAAAGGATTCCCTATTTACTAAATAGTGCTGGGAGAGCTGGCTAGCCATGTGCAGAAAATTGAAACTAGACTCCTTCCTTACACCTTTTACAAAAATTAACTCAAGATGGATTAAAGACTTCAATATAAAACCCAAAACCATAAAAACCATTTGGGACATAGGCATGGGCAAAGATTTCATGACAAAAACGCCAAAAGCAAGAGCAACAAAAACAAAAATAGACAAATGGAATCTAATTAAACTAAAGAGCTTCTGCACAGCAAAAGAAATCATCATTAGAGTGAACAGACAACCTGTAGAATGGGAGAACATTTTTGCAATCTACCCATCTGACAAATGTCTAATATCCAGAGTCTACAAGGAACTTAAACAAATTTATGAGAAAAAAAAATTAAAACATGGGCAAAGGATGTGAACAGACACTTCTCAGAAGAAGACATTCGTGCAGCCAACAAACATATGGGGAAA
Source organism: Nomascus leucogenys (assembly GCF_006542625.1). NCBI lineage: Eukaryota > Metazoa > Chordata > Mammalia > Primates > Hylobatidae > Nomascus > Nomascus leucogenys. The sequence continues at coordinate 67,950,985 of NC_044391.1, forward strand.
AAAGCAGTTGATTTTTTATTAACCACTGAAGTCAACTAGTTTTTTATTCTATACTTTCAGGAGAAAGTATACATATACATACATACATATATGTATGTAGTGGTTCCAGGGAGTTAGGTTCTGGTTAGTGATGGTATTTTCAACTGTATTCTCTTTTTCTTTTTTTTTTTTTTGAGACAAAGTCTCACTCTGTAAGTGCAGTGGCACAATCATGGCACACTACAGCCTCAACCTCCTGGACTCAGGTGATCCCCCCACCTCAGCCTCCTGGGTAGCTGGGACTACAGGCGCCTGCTGCCACGCCTGGCTAATTATTTGTATTTTTTGTAGAGATGGGGTTTCGCCATGTTGCCCAGGCTGGTCTTAAACTCCTGGCCTCAAGCAATCCTCCCACCTTAGTCTCTCAAAATGCTGGCACTATACACATTAGCCACTGCGCTTGGCCTCAACAGTATTTTCTTGATATATATTTCAGTGCATTATTTTCTAATATATATTAGAAAGAATATTAGAATGAGATAGATTCTTTCATTAATTTTTTTTTGAGACGGATTTTTGCTCTTGTTGCCCAGGCTGGAGTGCAATGGTGCAATCTTAGCTCACTGCAACCTCCCAGTTTCAAGCGATTCTCCTGCCTCAGCCTCCTGGCTAGCTGGGATTACAAGCATGCACCACCATGCCTGGCTAATTTTATTTTTATTTTTAATAGAGACAGAGTTTCACTATGTTGGACAGGCTGGTCTTGAACTCCCAACCTCAGGTGATCTGCCTGGCTTGGCCTCCCAAAGTGCTGGGATTACAGGCATGAGCCACCCCACCTGGCCGAGATACATTCTTTCTAATATATATTAGAAAGAATACTGGCTTTCTAAATTCTTTTAAATTCAGAACACTTTTCTTCCCAGTCTAATTTATCTCCTCTACTGAAAAAAAAAAAGTAAAACAATTCAACTTTTTGTCAGTACTAAACAGAGGACAACACATCATTACCAACCATCACAACCTTCTGTGATTCCAATCCTGTCAAAAGAAACATCCTGTAATTTCCTCCTTCAGAATCAGAACTAAACCCAACAAGATCAGTGCAGAAGTGCATTCTAATAATAGTCCACTCCTGCTACTAATGGAAAGGCTGAAGGCTTCACAAACCTTTTCCAAGAACACTTTGATGTAATTTTGAAGTCTCTCTAAGTAGGCATTTTTCAGAGGACTGCGTCCAGTTAGAAATCCTAAAACTGAAGAGCACCAGTGAAACTTGAAGATGGTTCAGAAAAGAACAGCTGAAATGACTGAAAGCCTGGGAGATCCTTCTAGTGAGGGGGTGCTAGAGGAACCAAATGTATTTACCTGATTTGGTTAGATAAGAAAGAGAGAGGACTTAGAAGAATTCACTGCGAGTCACTGTAAGCAATAGACCTACAGTGTTGAGAGAGCTAGAGTGGTAAGAATACTACTGGCCTGGCATGGTTGCTCACGCCTGTAATGCCAGCACTTTGGGAGGCTGAGGCAGGTGGATCACAAGGTCAGGCATTTGAGACCAGCCTAACCAACATGGTGAAACACCATGTCTACTAAAAATACAAAAATTAGCCGGGCGTGGTGGTGCGTGCCTGTGATCCTAGCTCCTCGGGAGGCTGAGGCACAAGAATCACTTGAACCTGGGAGGCGGAGATTGCAGTGAGCCAAGATCACGCCGCTGCACTCCAACCTGGGTGACAGAGTGAGACTCCGTCTCAAAAAAAAAAAAAAAAGAATACTCCTATGTTGAGTGCTTTATACCTATTATCTTTTTAACAGCCTTCCAGTAACTCAGGAGGCAGATTATTAGTGTTATTACTCCCACTGCACAGTTGACGAAAACTGAGGCTTAAGTAACTTGCACAAGGCCACATAGCTAGTAACAGTTGAGCTGCAACTTGAACTCAGGCCGGCTCCAGAACCCTATCACTCACTCGCCACACCATAATGCCTTAAGAGCAGAAACATCCAACTGCCCATAAGGATATGCAAAAATGAGGACATATAAACAAACAAGATTTTGAAACTCATCACTCCAGAGATTATAAATGCAAATGGAGTGTCTTACTGGGATAGACATAGCTCCACCCAACAGCTAAAAGCTAAATTAGAATGGCTTCAGGGGTCTCTCTCTTTTTTTTTTTTTGACAGTGATTCAAAGGATGATTTTTATTCTTTATACCATTTGGAAAACAGGTGACATAAAGAGGATTAACATCCTGATCAAATAACTATCTGATATCTTGGGAGTTTTAGCTACCCCATTAGGGAATGAACTTTGGCCAATTAGGGAAAAATAGAGTGCTACAATTCCGATACTCACAAATTATAATAGTCAGGTAAACATTTATATCATAGTGATTCTATATAGGTAAAGAGGTAGGCAGAATGTACATAGAAAACTTCTGAACTGTCTATCTCTTGCTGTCTAGCGATGGAATTTCTAAATATATTTTGTTCTAGTGCCTGATAGAAAATTACCTCAAGGAAGTAGAGACCTTTTGAGAAATCTAAGATAGCAATGTGCTAGTGTTTCCTAACATGTGCTCTGTGGGACACTTAAATAGGCAATGCATCTCAAAAATCGATTCCATGTTCAAAATAGTGTCCCACATATCAACATCATATTAAAGGCTCAGAGAAGTTTAACAATAAAGAAGTCGGTTTAACTTGGGTTAACCAGCACTTCCCAAATACACTGGCTACAGAATCATTTTTTTTTAACACCTATATATCACCCATTGAACCGGTATTTTACTGAACACAGTACAGCAGACTGTTTAAAACTCACATCCTGGTAGCTTTCACTACTTGAAATTACAAAGTGCTTTTGTTAATTGCATATTTTTGCTCAGCCGTCTTAGAATTGTGTGCCACGTGAGGACAGGGACTCATCTGTCCACAGACTTCCTGCACTCGTAAATTTTTTTTTATGTTTTAATAGAATTTGATTCCTTCAGTGTTCTGATAACTACGGAATCTCTGATCATGACTCCAAGGAAGACAAGGGCCCCTGCACCCAGTTGGTGCTATGCTACGCAGTGGGGATATTGCATGAACAGAACAGATACGGTTCCTGCCGAGGTAGAGCTGACATTTTATTGAGGAAAATAGACCATTAGGTACTTAAACCAGCAATAGAGAGAATATTTTTCTTTTTCTTCTTTTCTTTTTGTAGAGGAAGGGTCTCCCTGTGTTGCCTAGGCTGGTCTTGAACTCCTGGGCTAAAGCGATTCTCCCACCTTGGCCCTCCCAAAGTGCTGGGATTGCACCGCACCAGGCCAAGAATATTTTCCATTGTAAATGTATAAATTAGTAAATGAAGTTTACCTCAATCCCATGTGTGTTTTAGTTGGTGTGAGCTGTACCTTGCATGCTTACCCTCTGGCTACTTGCAAGAGGCAGGCTGGAGACAGTGGTGTGCAGGTAAACGACCAGCTGGGGAAGGGGAGGTGGTTTGATTTATAGCATTTGCAGATTTCCATGATGCAAATACTTCCACCACATTGGATTTCAAAACATCCAGGTGATGCCAGGTAGTTTCCTGGAAATTTAACCATCTGCTCTCGGTAGCTGCTGCCAGCGGCTCCAGCACACACCACTGGTTCTAGCCCTTCAAAGCAAGTTTAGCCAGCATTCTTCTCATCACAGACTTTTGAGTTTCACAAGCTAAGTAAAAGAATTTTTAAAAATTAGAGAAAGACTAACTTTCTGAAATCTTTTTTCTTCCCTTCTTTCCTTCCTTTTTCCCTTCCCTTTTTCCTTCCTTCTTTTACCAAAGACACTAAAAAAAAAAAAAAAAAAAATTACAATCTACAAATACCATCATTTCATAAAAGAAAGGATATTTTAATTTTTTTAAAGTGGGAATAACATAATTTCAGAATAAAGATTAGTCCTTTAAATTTAATGAATCCAGATCTATGAAAATTTTATTACCTTACTTATTTTTCTAATTTTATTATGAACTAGGGAAAGTTTTATGTATGCATTGGAATGTTTTTGGCTACAAGTGAAAGAAACCTGGCAGTGGGTTAAGTAACCTGGAGTTATTTTTCTTACCTAGCAAGAGGTCTAGGTAAGTAGACCTAGACCTCTTGCTGGCAGTAGTTCAACTGTGTAGTAATGCTATCAGACTCCTACCTTTTCCCTAGCTTTCCTTTCCACCAGCTTTAGCTTGTAAACTTGTTTCCTCATGTTTGTAGCCTCATAGTCACAAGATGTTGCTGCATCTCCAGGCAGATGAAAGGCAGGAGCAAAAGGCCTTTATATGGATTGAATTGTGTCCCCAAAAAAGATATGTTGATATCCTAACCCAGATACCTGTGAATGTGGCCTTATTTGGAATGCAAATGTGATTAGTTCAGATGAGGTCATATTGAACCAGGGTGGGCCCTAATCCAATAACTGATGTCCTTACAAAAAGAAAAAATACAGACAGACACAAGAGGAGAACGCTATGTGAAGGCAGAGACACACACAGAGGGAAGACAGCCTGTGAAGAAGGAGGCAGAAGTTGAAGTATTGAAGCTGCAAGCCGAGGAATGCCAAGTATTGCTGGTGTAGGAGAGGAAAATAATTATCTTTTCCGTACCCATCTTAGGTTCTCCAGCTAGGGAAAATTAGACTACATATTAGAGTGGCCCGGCATGGTGGCTCACGCCTATAATCCCAGCACTTTGGGAGGCTGACGTGGGTGGATCACTTGAGGCCAGCAGTTAGAGACCAGCCTGGCCAACATGTTGAAACCCCATCTCTACTGAAAATACAAATATTAGCTGGGCTTGGTGGCAGGCACCTGTAATCCCAACTATTCAGGAGGCTGAGGCAGCAGAACTGCTTGAACCTGAGAGGTGGAGGTTGCAGTGAGCTGAAATCATGGTACTACTACTCCAGCCTGGGCAACAGCAGAGCTAGTCTCAGTCTCAAAAAAAAAAAAAAAAACCAAGAGAAAAACAAACAAGTTTATTGAAATATGCATTGCACATACACACAGGAGTATTCAGTAATGAGTAATTCAAAGGAATGGTTAGAACTTGAACTTAGCCTGGTGCCGTGGCTCACACCTGTAATCCCAGCACTTTGGGAGGCCAAGGTGGGCGGATCACGAGGTCAAGAGTTCGAGACCAGCCTGACCAACATGGTGAAACCCCATCTCTACTAAAAATATAAAAATTAGCTAGATGTGGTGGCACGCCCCTGTAATCCCAGCTACTCAGGAGACTGAGGCAGGAGAACTGCTTGAACCTGGGGGGGCAGGGGTTGCAGTGAGCCAAGATCACGCCCCTGCACTCCAGCCTGGGCAACAGAGTGAGACTCCGTCTAAAAAAAAAAAAAAGACCTTGAACTTACATAGAATTGAGCAAAGAACAATAATTTTGTAGGGAAGTGGCAAGACAAAGGAAAATGACTTTGAGCTTCTAGGGGCAGCAAATTGTGGGAAGGCAAATATATGGGGAAACTTATGGTAGATGAGGGCTAGTTAATACGTTTTGTTTTTGTAGATTCCTCTGGATGACATCTTGTCTCCAGTGATAAGGTGTTATCCCTTTATGTTATCCCTTTACTGGTAGGGGGGTAGAGGGGGACACTTTCACAAGGGGAGCTTATGTTCTGTTTTCAGGCAGATAGGAGGTGGACAGAGACCTCATCCTGGGTCTGCTTTTTCTCAGTTACCTTCAAGTCAAAATAATCCATATGCCAGAGTGGCATATTGTGGGGTGGCATAATCCAAACCCCTTCATTGGCAAGCATCAGAAGCAGGAAGAGACAAGAAAGGGTTTTTTCCCCTACAGCTTTCAGAAGGAGCATGGCCCTGCTGACACCTTATTTCAGTCTGAGGGCCTTCAGAATTGTGAGATACTACATTTCTTTTGTAACCTACCCAGTTTGTGATACTTCATGATGGCAGCCCAAGGAAATTAATACAGCACAAAATCTTGTCTTTACTTAGGATATCTCCAGCTGATTTCTTTTTATATCCTATTGGCCAGAACAAGGTCAAATGCCCAAACAAAGAACAACCAATAGACAAGGGGAAGGAGATTTCCATGACTGGTTAGGCCTATCCTGGAGTCGGGGACCACTCTCCTTGGAAGCAAAGATCTCTCCTTACCACCTGAACACACTGAAAGAAGGGAAAGTGGCTCTTGGGGAGGTAATGGGTAGTGACTATCACACTTGAAGGTGGACCGTTGTGCTGCTCTGTGAACTTTAGAAATGCTGCCCTACTTAACAGTGTTTGAGATTCATCTGAAAACAGATCTTTACATTCTCCAGAAGCACTCAGGAGTTTAGGTAAAGGATCCAGGTGGATAGCTCCAGGGTAAGAAGTTAGAAATGCTGACAGTATCTGAGAGATAGTGTTCATAGGGAGAGACCATGGGATCTTATCTAAAACTAAGAAATGGATGGTAAATGTAGTGAAAAGGAAGCGTCAGGAAATTGGAAATCTCAGGGAGGAGAAAAGGCAGGTGAAATGATCTGGTACTGATGAAAATCCCCCATCTCTACATCAAGGGGATTATTAACTTAGTTTCAAAAATAGAGAACAAGAGAGAAAAAGAGAAATAGGGATGCTGTTTTAACTATAGGCAGCAGTGTATAGTAAGACATATTTTTAATCTTTCATCAGTGAAAGTGTAAACAGCTAAATCCAGCACTAAATAATAAATGTGTCAATATTTTAAAATATATTTTTTCACAGCTAACATTAGAACTAAACATGCTAATGAACTCAGCACCAAGGGCTGGAGGTGATGGAGAGAACACTTCATCTCCCAGGCAACTCCCAACTCTGCAAGTTCTAGAATTCCTAAACATTAAATTCTCTTCATTGAAGACATATTTGGGAACTACAGCTTCATCATAAGGCAGCCAAGTCTTGTGATTTGTGGGTTAAAGGAAAGTTATGCTTCTCCTGGGGTCTTCCTCTACATTTCAACCCACACGGGCCTGGGTCAAAATGTAGATGAAGACCCCAGGAGGAGCCAAACTTTCACCTGAGCCTCTTCCACCTGGGCCTGTCCTTTATCCTACCAGCTCCAAGAACAGGACTGTAATTGGTCAACTGATCTACCTGCATCTTCCTGACTGCAACAAGTTCTTTGCCCTATAGCTGCTTTATTTCTACAGTTTGTCTTACCTGGAAGCACCTCTTCCTTCTTGGAGTCCCTTCTGTTCCCCAGACATACCTCTGTCATGGCACCATAGCATTTTGTGGCTTTTAAAAATTACATGTCTTATCTCCCCTTACTAAGGACTTTGGGGACAGTGATCATGCCTTAGTTATCTTTGGGTTCCCAGCATGTGACACCGTTGGGGTCTCTTAAATGTTGGATGAATTAATAAATTATTAAAGGCTAATCTCAGGGGGGAATAGAATATGTCATAAATTCCTCAGCTGGAACTCATAGGGATCAATGATGTCCCACACAAAAGCCCTATAGGGACAAGAATTCAGGAAGGGTGTTAGCTGCAAATCTTCCTGGCCTATGGAGAAGCATGGAATATACTGTGAGCCATATATGTCTTTGAAGCTAATCTAATCTATCTCAAGGAAATTATATGCTTAGGTATTGTCATCTCGCTTTCTAATGTGTAACTTTTGCTTTCCTTGGAAATTGAAAGGATTTGAGCCATTTCTTATGTAGTTTCAGGACCATGTTGCTTCTCAGAGTTAAGGACTTCCTTTTTTCAATGTGTACCTGAACATCCAGAAGTTAAAAACAAGAGTAGCAGAGTCTTGCAGATGCAAACATAGTACAGAAGTTCTCACCCATCGCCCAAATTGAAACATGAAATATAAGCTTTAGCCATCCAGTTCCACTGCAGTGCTGGAGCAGAGGAGGAGGAGTTGGGATGAATGTGAAGAACTCAGAGGACCATTGGGAGCATATTCATTTCACTCATTCTCCGTAAAAAACAGGCATGTTGCTGGTAACCTGGACTTTTTCCAACCCTGGCTACACAATTGCTGGATTTAGGTGCCAGACTCATGTTGCTTCTCATTGCAAAATGCCCCCACATGGCATTTTGCCCCATTTTCATTTCTGCTTCTGATTAGGTCACTGTGAACTTTCTCTCCATGTTTACTCAAAGTACCAGAAATATGTAGGGACAGCCTCCACTTACCTCGAGATTTCCTACTGTTCATGATTCAGCTCACTTTGCTGTTCTTTTTCATTTCCTCTACCTTACATTTTGATTGTTTTTTATCTTCTTTTTCTTCAGCTTTATTGCTTGTTTCATTGGTTCTTAGCCCAGCATCTGGAAGTGACCCTGAGAAGTTGTCTAAGCAGAAAAGCATGCATTGTGTTTTTAGATTGTTCAAGACAGGGCTGCCATTACCCCATTGCATGCCTTTGTGCAAAGTGGAAAAATGTGTCCTTTTCTCTGAGGAGATGCAGCCCTCCGCTAGGGTGCATGGCTTGGTTAGCAGAAGGCAGACTGATTTCAAAATCAAGTCTATTGTGCATTCTTGTGCCGTGAATGGAGAGGTGCAGCCCTGTTTAGAGAAGAGCCTGTAATCTTGCTTAAATAAGTCACTACAGCAACTATTATCTCACAGTGAAAATGTTCCTCTTTAAAGGCCGCTTAATAAATGAATGACCTTGGACACACATTGATTTCCTCACTTTTCAGTAGTTTACAAGATCCCTGAACACCATTCAAGACATATTAGTGGCTTTCTGCTGCCACTAACATCAAATGCAAAACACCATGGACTTACTTGCAAGGTCTTATTTGCACTTTCAGCATAGCACCATGGACTTACTAGCACACTTTAGTGTTATATTACCATCTCACACTTGTCTTCATTTCAGCAAACAATTAATAAACATGGACTAGGAGCCAAACTCTTGAAGCACAACTTTGGTTTATCACCAGCTTGGCATTTTCACTTCATCTAACCCTATTTACAAAATGCATATCCTTGAAACTTCCAAACAGAAGAGTCTGGGGATGTTTGGCAAAACCTCAGCATAACTTCTGCTGCTCTAGGCTTGGGATCCACAGAAGAGCTGCCTCTTGGGTCAGCCCCTCCAGCCCTGCTCGGCTCCTCCCTTGGCCACTCCCCATCCCACAGACCCTCCTCTATGCACTGTGCTCAGACACCTGCCTGAAGTGCACAAACTAGTTCAGTATCACTTGAGGGAATCTCTAGGTATAAATTCTACACAGAAGAAAAATGTTAATACTCTATTTGCATAGTGTTTTGTTATTTAGGAAATGCTTTCACGCTTTCACATGCATTAGCTTGTGTAATCCTGAGTTGGAATAATCAGCCAAAAAGCAAAAATGCATACAATTCAGTCGTCTTTCAGTCTATCACACCCTGTTCTTTCCATGGAGCTGGTTGGTTCATAAAAGGGAGCAAGTGAAAGCCTGCCCCACTGTGGCCCCAGTTCTGGGCTTCAGTTTCCAAAATAGATACAGACCTCACCCAAGTTCCATCTGTTCTAACCCACTCCCTCCTTGTCCTGGTCTCCAACTTTTGGCCTCCATGCATTCACTCTGGTCGCCTCTTCGAGGCGTTTCTTCCTCCAGCTCCCTGCAGGCTAAGGATGAAGTGGTTTCTCTCAATTCCCTTTGTACGAGAAACACAAAGTTCTTTATGCCTACACCAGTTTCAGTGGGAAACCCTCTTTATAGCAGCTATGCAAATCCCGCGTCTGGGATACGTGTGACTCATTTACACAGAATATTCAAACAACAATAGTAACACTAACTCATGCTTACTGCTTTCTGTGTGGCAGGCATGGCACTCTGTGCTCTCTGCATATTATCTCATAGTGTTGTAGATTTAGGTTGAGTACCTGATGCCAGTAAGCCAAACACTGACACATCAGTGCTTAGGAGCACAGAAAGGTTATTCAAATTGGCTACAGCATGAGGGTGCGAGAGGCACCTCTCAAACCCCACCTGTCTTTGAACATAACTGGGGGGCTTTTACGAGTAAGGTAGATATGTGGGAGGTGAGATTCTCTGATGATGAAAGCTTCTTGTGTCCCTCGGCCAATCAAACTTCTGGATGCCATCAATCGAACTTCAGGATGCCATCAAGGGTCTCCATGACCTAAGGATCATTGTTCTTTAAAAGAAAAACCAGTTCATTAATCTTGCAGGCAGCCCCTGGGGGTTAGGATATGAAGTTAATCACTTATTAATGACTACCCTCTAACGAAATGACTATGTGCAAGCAAACATGCATGGAGGAAGACAAGGACAAAGAAAGAGGAAGAAGTAAAATGAACATCTTATGATTTTTATAATACAGGCTTGGTGACATCACCTTCCCAACAGACACACAGGGCTACTATGAGTATGCCCATTTACAGGTGAGGTTGAATTGAAGCGGTTTTTACAAAGGGACACTACTGACCCTAAAGCCCTGAGCTGTCTGTTTCCAGACTTTTTTCACTCCTTTATCTTCTGCCAGCTTTACAACTCTGTACACTTAATTCCTTAGAGACCACAATTTTTGTTTAAAATCTCTAAGTTTCTTCCTAATTCTATACCCCAGCGTCAGCATTCAGCAGTTCTATAAGATCTCAAAAGATTATTTCTCCCAAATCCTCACCTTGACCCTCCCCAGGCAAACGTTCACATATTCACAACCCAATGCATTCACTTTACTCTCATCCTAGGCAAATTGGGGGAAGTCATGTTTCCATTGCAATCCGGAAGAAGAAATATTCACCGCAGGCCTGCCTCTCTCCACCCAGGACTTGGGCATGGTCATTGTCCAGTCTTTGCCCTAAAGCAGAGGTTTTCAGCCCAGGTTGCACAATAGATTCCCCTGGGAACCTTCATAAAGCTGGACACCTGGGCTGCTCACCCTGAGGAATTGAGGCAGAATCGCTGAGGGTGCAGCCTGGACACAAACGTTTTGGGTGTTTTTTGTTTTTTTTGTTTTGTTGTGTTGTGTTTTTTTAGGACCTGGTGATTCTAATGAGAATCACTTGCCTGCCTTTCTCTTTGCCAATCTGAGTCCATTACCATTTTCTTGAGCTAACTCAGACATCATTTTCTCCAGATACTCTATGGGAGCACCTAACACGGCGCTTGCCGCAGAAATGATTGATTGTTTTCTCTCTGTACATCCTCATTAACTCCAACTCAATAGAACACCAATTTAATTTGCCTCCTTTGTATAAATGTATTCAATCCACCCCCTATCACTGTAGAATATCTATACATTGTTCTAGAATTACTGTTTTCTTATTTCATATGGATCTGGCTTGCTTTAACTATTTCGAAAATGGAGGCTATGCTTTTTTTTTTTTTTTTTTTTTTTTTTTGCCTCTTTCCATAGTGTCAGAAAAGAGCTTCTAAATCACGACAGACAGTAAATGCATGTTGATTATAAGTAAAACCTATTTCTGCTTTCACTTTCCTTTGATATGAAAGTCAACTAAATAGGCTGCCGAGAACAGGGAGTTTAGAAGGCTGAAATAAGAGACATATGTAGCCTGGAAAAAAAATGGAGATGCCCAGTAAGCAAAGTGAAATTGTATATACTGCAGACTGATCAGCCCTATCCAAGTGGGTGCTCCTTTTGGATATGAGCTCATTCAAATGGTAAATGATTTCATTCAAAACTTTCCTTTGGGAAAAGTCACTTGGAGTATCCACTTTACATAAAAGAATCCAATTTAATCTTCAGTGGAAAAAGTGGAATTGGATGAGAGCAGAGCTCTTCTTTCATTTTAGAGCATAAAATTGGCAGCTTGGATCCTGGTCCAGTCTCTGGTTCTAACTAGCTGTGACTTTGATACATCGAGTCCGTCAGAGCTGACTGACTCCCAGCGCTCTCCAAAGTAATAATGGTAATAAAAATAGCAAACATTCACGGAGTTCTTGCTGTGTAACAGGCACTGTGCTGAGGATTTTTCATGCATTATTTCATTTAACCATCATTCCTTGGGACAAGTACTATCATTAACCCCAACTGAGGAAACTAAGGCTCGGAGAGATTAATTTGTCTAAGATCACAAAGAAAATGTATTTTGGTGAAACCATTCAAGCCTAGCTCCAATGTCCATTCTTCTTTCCTCATGTCTACATGAGACCTTCCTTATCCCTATATTTGCAAGCAGAGTACATTATTCTGGGCTCACTGAATGCTTTATGCACACAGATATGTTAGCGCTTCTCCCATTGTATTTTGCTAATTGATTTTGCATGTCTCTCCTAGCTGACTGCAAAAAATGAATTCAAGGGCTGTATTCTATTTGTCTTATTACTCTCAGCACTTACTGTAGGGCTTAACAATTAGTAGACTCTCATATGTACCAAAACATGAACTCTCAAATTTGTTGTATCCTCGGAGAGGTTAAGTAATTGACTCATGTTCACACAGGAAGTACAAAGTGAGACCGGATTTTGCATTCCGGCATCTGACCGTCCCCACTTCCTGTGAGCATCACTGTCCACTCAGTTGTTCAAGCCAATGCAGAAACCAGGGAACCATTCTTTATAATAATTCCCTGCTCACAATTCCTACCCCCTTCCCCTTTTCCACTCCAGTCATTGTTTCAGCCCATCACCTTCTCCCCAACCCTCAATCGCCATGGTAATTCAGATTACTGCCTTCACTCACCTGGATTACATACAATAGTTAGGGTATAGGATTGTGGCTGACCCCCAAAACGAAAGATTAAAAATTATGGATGACTTTTATAAACTACAAGCATGTCTTACAATTTCCCTTAGAAACAAAGATATACTTGTGTCCACTCAGCCCTGAGTAGCTTCAATCGTGGTTCTCTGGTAAGTTAGAATTATATTTTCTCCCCGTGACATAAATTTCAGTATAAGGATCAGCAACATTGCTCCAGTCCTATAAATCATATGAGGCAACCAAATAGTCTCCAAGATTCTAGCTCATTTGCTGTTCATCTAAGATTGCATTTCACCAGTTTATTTCAGGGTGTCTGCCATTTTGGCCCCAGTTTTGATAACTGCAGATTGTTGTTATTTTAAAGCCATTTCATTGCTCAGTCTTGTTGGGGCTGGGGCCCTGCCTTGCTCTTGCCCTCACTAAGCTGCATTCTGGTTTCCTGCCTACCTCCCTTGACTTTGAATAAATATCACATGCTCTTGCTGTGCTTTTGCTGTGCTCTGCCACCTGCAGGGCCCTTGGTCATACTGTGTTGAGACCTCCCTGCAGGACTGGCTGCTTGCCCTTTGCAGCCAGCATTTTTCAGATAACTTCCCTCCATGCTCCTGAAACACATCTGTCTCCCCACTGCCTGCCTCCTCTCAGGGATAGGTCTTTATTTATTTTTTTTTTCTTTTTGAGATGGAGGCTCACTCTGTTGCCCAGGCTGGAGTGCAGTGGCACGATCTCAGCTCACTGCAACCTCCACCTGCTGGGTTCAAGTGATTCTTCTGCCTCAGCCTCCTGAGTAGCTGGGATTACAGGCGCGCAACACCACGCCCGGCTAATTTTTGTATTTTTAGTAGAGATGGGCTTTCACCATGTTGGTCAGGCTGGTCTCGAACTCCTGACCTCGTGATCCACCCGCCTAGGCCTTCCAAAGTGCTGTGATTACAGGCGTGAGCCACTGCACCTGGCTGGGATGGGTCTCTTTACAGGTACTGGAACTAATTTAGAACCATAAATGTCCCTTTGATAGCTACTTACTGCAAACACAAGAGAAATTTCCTTAGTGTAAAGAAAATCAATCATTTTTGGCAAACTACTTAGACTTTCAACAGTGAAGCTTCTCAGAATATTGAGGTCTCCTGCTCTTCTGGGAACTGTGGGACAAAGTACTCCAGTTAATATTCTCAGATGACCTGCCAAGAAGAAAGGTCACACCAGTAGGAGTTCCATGTGCTATTTAAAGAATAGACCTTAGATGGGAGAAGCAGCAATATGTGGCCAGGGTTTTAATGAGGGAGAGAAAAGTGCCATGTGGCTAAAATTTGATAGTAAATGAAATTGTTGTGTTCAGAAACAACGCTGGCCACTTATCCTGTTTCATAATTCCTCTTCTTTAAAGTTATTATCTTCATTTTGAGTATTGTGAATTATTTATTAGTATTATATATTTAACTTGTTAAATGAAGAAATGTGTTCTTGTATGAAATGGGGAAGAAAAGCCTGTTTTAGTCTTTTGGAATTCATCTTTAGAAATATTTCTAAAAGTAGGCCGGGCGTGGTGGCTCAGGCCTATAATCCCAGCATTTGGGAGGCGGAGGCAGGTGGATCATGAGGTCAGGAGTTTGAGACCAGCCTGACCAACAAGGTGAAATCCCGTCTGTACTAAAAATACAAAAATCAGCCAAACATGGTGGTGCGCCCCTGTAGTCCCAGCTACTTGGGAGGCTGAGACAGGAGAACCGCTTAAACCCAAAAGGCAGAGGTTGCAGTGAGCCGAGATCATGCCACTGCACTCCAGCCTGGGCGATGGAGCGAGACTCTGTCTCAAAAAAGAAAAAAGAAATATTTCTAAAAGTGACAGCTATGTCTCGAGGGAGAAAATGAGGATCATGAGAAAATAAATTTTTTTTTTTTTTTTTTTGAGACGGAGTCTTGCTCTGTCACCCCGGCTGGAGTGCAGTGGCGCAATCTCGGCTCACTGCAAGCTCCACCTCCTGGGTTCACACCATTCTCCTGCCTCAGCCTCTCCAAGTAGCTGGGACTACAGGTGCCCGCCACCACGCCCAGCTAATTTTTTTGTATTTTTAGTAGAGACGGGGTTTCACCATGGTCTCGATCTCCTGACCTCGTGATCCACCCGCCTCGGCCTCCCAAAGTGCTGGGATTACAAGCGTGAGCCACCGCGCCCAGCCTGAAACAATTTTTTTCCATATTAATTATGTGTACAATCCAAATCCATCTAATAGCTGGTGACTACAAATTTATTCATTTTCCCTCTACCCACCCTCCTTCCTCTCATTATCTTTCTAAATTCACTTAGAGGCAGCAACTACCCCCCAAAAAAAAAAAACCCCACCATAGTAGAGTAGAGGAGGGATGGGTGTTGTATTAAGGAAGGTATAGTCCCTGTAAGTAACATGCTGCAGTGAGGGCCAGAAACAAGAAGGTTGCTCACAGCAGCCCCAGTAGAGTTTAATATCAGATGTTGAAGTGAGTCAGGAAGATCTAAGAAAATCATACCTGAGTCTACCAGAGTTGTCTGTTCCCACTTTTTTCATTCTTCATTTCCTCACCCTCTATTCGCTTTTTATGTATAGTTAAATATTCATTATTCATTTTATTATGCCCATGCAGATAGCAGTCAGAACTTAATGTTATAATATACCGGTTATGGTTATGTTTTATTAACCATTTGCTTTTTCTTGAACTTAATAATTGCATTTTTTAAAAACTGCTTAGTTTTCTGGTCTCTATTACAATTCTTCCCACACCTTCCAATATTCTATTAGCTGAATTTTCCAAAGATTAGTCAAACCAGGTGATGTATTAATTTCAGTTCCAAAATAAATGAATTATTTTAACTTTGCAAAGACTATTACATATAGCATTATGTTACGAAATTTGAATATATTGACATTTTTAAAGTAGAGTGTTTATGTGTGTAACTTTTTAAAAATATGTAACCATAAAAAAGTAGATAAATAATATCATCTTCAACTTAGAGTACTTTGCTAGGAGACAGTAGAACTTAGTAGCTAAGTGTCTGGCATTAGAGCAACTAGCTTCAAATCCTGGCTCTGCCACTTACTAGATGTGCCTACCAGAAACAAGATCCTCAACCTATTTGCGCCTCAGTTTTCTGATCCATAAAATGGAGATAATAGTACCTAACTCAAGGATTGTTCAAGCTTAACTTAAGTAATACATGTAAATCACTATATGTTGCCTGACATACAGTAAATGCTCAGTAAGTGTTAGGTATTATTTAGCACAGTAGCAAAGGAAGAAACAATTTAAAAACACTGAAAAACTTCATCTAAAGTTTATATATGGGCCGGGCACCGTGGCTCACGCCTGTAATCCCAGCACTTTGGGAGGCCAAGGCAGGCAGATCACCTGAGGCCAGGAGTTCGAGACCAGCCTGGCCAACACAGTGAAACCCCGTCTCTACTAAAATTGCAAAAATTAGCTGGGCATGGTGGCGGGCACCTGTAATCCCAGCTACTCAGGAGTCTGAGGTAGGAGAATTGCTTAAACCCAAAAGGCGGAGGTTGTAGTGAGTCGAGAGCACGCCATTGCACTCTAGCCTGGGCAACAAGAGTGAAACTCTGTCTCAAAAAAATAAATAAATAAATAATAAAATAAAATAAAATACAATGATATACAAAAAAAGAGAGAAGACATAAATTACCAATATCAGAAGTGAAAAAGGGGCCATTGTTACTGACTCCATGGACATTAAAAGAATATTAAAGGAATATTAGTCACAACTCTATGCCCACAGATATGATCATTTATATGAAAATAGACCATTTCCTAGAAGGACACAGTCTACTGAAACCCACACAAAGAGAAATAGATAATCTGAATTAGCCAATATATATTAAAGAAATTTAACTGATAATTAATAAACATCTAAAACAGAAAGTACCAGGCACAGATGGGTTCATTGGCTAATTCTACTGAACATTTAAGGAAGAAGTGATACCAATTCTCTACTATTTCTTCCAGAAAATAGAAGTGAAGGCAACACTTCTTAACTCATTCTATGAGGCCAGCATTAATCCTATACCAAAACCAGACAAAGACGTTAAAAGAAAGGAAAACTACAGACTCATATCTTTCACAATCATAAATCCAGAAATTCTCAACAAAATATTAACAAATGAAATCTGACAATGTATAAGAAGAATTATGCACCACAACAAAATGCCTTTTTTTCCAGGTATACAGGGTGGTTCAATTGATTTGAAAATCAATTAATGTAATTTATCGTATCAATAGGCTAAAGAAGAAAAATGTATATGCTCATATCAACAGATACAGAAAAGCACTTGACAAAATCCAGCACTCATTCATAGTTTAGAGAAAAATCCCTCAACAAACTAGGAGTAGAGGGGAACTGGATCTCAACTTCATAAAGGATAACTGCAAAATAACCACACCTAACATCATGCTCAATGTTAGGAAACTAGATTCTTTCTCCCTACGATCAAGAACAAGGCAAGGGTGTCCCCTCCCTCTCACTACTCCTATTCAGCATTGTACTGAAAGTCCTAACTAATGCAATAAGATCAAAAAAAAAAAAAACAACAAAAAAACAACAAACAAAAAGCAAGGTAAACGGATTGAGAAGGCAGAAAGAAATAAAACTTTGTTCACAGATGACGTGATTATGTAGAAAATCCCAAAGAAGCCAGGCGCGGTGGCTCACACCTGTAATCCTAGCACTTTGGGTGGCCGAGGCAGGCAGATCACCTGAAGTCAGGAGTTCGAGACCAGCCTGGCCAACATGGTGAAACCCTGTCTCTACTAAAAATACAAAAAATTAGCCAGACGTGGTGGCACATGCCTGTAATCCCAGCTACTCGGGAGACTGAGCCAGGATAATCTCTTGAACCCAGGGGGCAGAGGTTGCAGTGAGCTGAGATTGTGCCATTGCACTCCAGCCTGGGCAACAAGAGCTAAACTCCATCTCAAAAAAAAAAGAAAAGAAAGAAAAAAGAAAAAGAAAAGAAAAGGAAAATCCCAAAGAATCAACAACAGCAAAAAACCATCCTGGAACTATTATATGAAGTAATTATAGCAAGGTCACGTAACACAAAGTTAGTATACAAATGTAATTGCTTTCCTATATATCAGCAATGGACAACTGGAATTTGAAATAAAAAATAGACCATTCATATTTGCACCAAAAAATTACTTAGGTATAAATCTAAGGACCTATATAAGGAAAACTACAAAACTGTGATGAAAGAAATCAAATGACTAAATAAATGAAGAGGTATTTCATGCTCATGGATAGGCAGACTCAAATTCCTCATGCTACCAGTTCTTCCTGATAACTTGATCTATAGATTCAACACAATCCACATTCAAATATCAGCAAGTTATTTTATAAATATTAATAATTTTATTCTAAAGTTTATAAGAAAATGCAAAAGATCCAGAATAGCCAACATAATATTGTAAAAGAACAGAAGTGAAAGACTGACACTATCTGGCATCGAGCGTTACTATAAAGCTATAATGATCAAGACAGTGTGGCATTTGTGAAGGAAAAGACAAATAGAACAATAAACCTATATAAATACAGTCAATTGATCTTTGACAAAGGAGCAAAGGCAATTCAATAGAGAAAGACCAATCTTTTCAACAAATGGTTCTAGAACAACAGGACATCCACATGCAAAATAAGAAAAAAGTTAATCTAACACAGACTTTGCACCTTTCACAAAAATTAACTCAAAGTGGATCATAGACTTAAATGTAAAATATAAAACTGCAAAACTTCTAGAAGATAACAGAAGAAACTCTAGGTGACCTTGCGTTTAGTTGTGAATTTGTAGATTCAACACCAAAAGCACAATCCATGAAAGAAAAATTGGTAAGTGAGACTTCAATAAAACTAAGAACTTCGGCTTGGCAAAAGATACTGTTAAGAAAATAAAAGGGCAAGCCACAGACAGGGAGAAAATATTTGCAAATATATCTGATTAAGAAGTATTACCCAAAATATCAGCCTGGGCAACGTGGTGAAACCACATCACTACAATACAAAAAAATATGAAAATTAGCCAGGTATGGTGGCACAAGCCTATAGTCCCAGCTACTCAGGAGGCTGAGGTGAGAGGATGGCTTGAACCCTGGGAGGTTGCAGGGAGCCAAGTTCATACCACTGCACTCCAGCCTGGGCTACAGAGACAGATCTTGCCTCAAAAAAAAAAAAAAAGTTCTATCCAAAATATATAAAGTGTTAATATTCAACAATATGAAAGCAAACAACCCAAGTAAAAAAATGGGCAAGAGACCTGAATAGACACCTCACCAGAAGAAGACATACAGATGGCAAATAAGCACATGGAAAAATGCTCAATACCATATATCATTAGGGAATTACAAACTAAAACAATGAGATACTATTACACCCCTATTAGAATGGTTAGAAAATCAGAACACTGACAACACAAAATGCTGGTGAGGATGTGGAGCAACAAGAACTCTCATTTGTTGCTGGTAGGAATGCAAAATGCCACAGCCACTTCAAAAGACAGATTGGCAGCTTTTACAAAGTTAAACATAGTCTTAATATAGAATCCAGCAATCGTACTCCCATTTACCCAAGTGAGTTGGCATTTATCCAAATGAACTAAAGACTTATGACCACCCCAAATCCTGCATTTGAATGTTTGTAGCAGCTCTATCATAATTTCCAAAACTTGGCAGCAAATGCCCTCACCAGATGCCTTGCTGATGTTAGTGCAGTGTGCCTACAGAATTCCACTGCTCTGCTGGACCAATAACGCTAGGCCATGTCAGTTCAGATCACTGCAGAGTAAGTGGAAAAAATAATAATGAGACTTAAACAATAACAGGCATATGCGATGTGGATTAAAAGACACAGTTGTTCATTTAAATTCTATTTCCCCAGTGTTCTAAAAAACAATATAGACATTTGTTTGAAGTTATTTGAAAGGCTTTTAAAAAGTTTCAGGTAGTATGGTTATTGATACTGTTGTACCTGAGGGAGTTAGAGAAAACGCCACACTTTGAGACGAATTAAGAGTCCGTTCATTTAGCCGGCGGCCAAGAGACTGCTAACGCTCAAAATTCTCTCGGCCCCGAAGAAGGGGCTACATTTTCTTTTATACTTTGGTTTAGAAAAGGGGAGGGGGGTCTAGTTAAAACAATTTTACAGAAATAAAGTAGGCAAAAAGTTAAAAGGATAAATGGTTACAGGAAAGTAAACAGTTCCAGGTGCAGGGGCTTTAAGTCTATTACAAGGTGATAGACTCGGGGCTTTGGGCGTTATCGATCAGATGAATTCTTGGGAACTGCGGATATAGCTTACCACAGTATCTTATCAGTTAATTGCATTCTTGGATGTGCTGGGAGTCACCTCGCGCAAGTTAAGTCCTTGAGGAAGTGGCTGCCAGTGAAAGAGCCAAGATGGAGTCTGTCTGGCTCTTTTAGCCAAGGGAGAGTCAATTCAGGTGGAAGCAAGGCTAGGTGATTAAAGGAAAAGGGAGAGTCTAAAAACAGGGTTAGTAAAAACAAGGTTGGGCATTACAATACTGCCCAGCAGTATTTTACTGTTATTCCTTAACAAATGAAGAAATTTTTTTTCTTTTTTTTTTTTTTTAAGACAAGGTCTCACTGTATCATTCAGGCTGGAATGCAGTGGTGCGATCTTGGCTTGCTGCAGCCTCAACCTCCCGGGCTTAGGTGATCCTCCCACCTCAGCCTCCTGAGTAGCTGAGACTACAGGTGTGCGCAACCACACAGAGCTAATTTTTTGTATTTTTGTAGAGATGGGGGTCTCACCATGTTGCCCAGGCTGGTCTTGAACTCCTGTTCTGCCCACCTCGGCCTCTCGAAGTGCTGGAATTACAGGCATGAGCCAACGCACCAGGCCTGGAAGCAAATATTTTTAAGTTTGTTTTTGAGGAGTGGTATGTGCAAACCTGAGCATCTATCTGAAAACAGGCCACTAAGCTCTGCCCAATTATGAAGAAATATTTAAAGCCATTTAGATCAAGTACTATATTAGTTAGTATATTGATGTTACAAATATACAGTTATCTATATTCATTGTAAGCACCACAAATAAAATATAAATTTCACCTAGAGGATACTTATGAAGCATTCAGGCTTTGAGAACCTGATTCTAATGTGCTACTAAGATAATGAGAATTCATTGAGAGTTCTTTGCACATAATAGAAGGGTTAATATTTGCAATGACAGGGAGTTGATATTCAACAGAACATTCTAAGCTTCCATTCCTGGATTGGTTAAAAGTCTGGAAAATTATGTCAAAATTTGCCCATCAAGAGATGACACTGCATTGCAGAAGCACATGAGCTTCCAGGTTATGCCAGACTGGATGTTGCCTGGGAAACCATTACTGGCTTTTGCTACAGCTGGAAGAGAAATTCTGTTCCTAAGGTGAAGATAGTTTCAGAACTTTGTGTCTCTAGTTCTTTCATAGCTTCTGCAGTCCTCACTGCTCACATGTCTTCTACCCACAGCCCCAGTTTGATCTGATTCTGTGTGGTCCCTGATTCCCAGATATTTGCCTGAATTTGACTCCTTCACATCTAGACATTAGTAAAAAAAAAAAAAAAAAAAAAAGGGAAACAGAAAAAAAATGGCAAAGCTGCAAAACTGTTTGGTTTTACCTATGCAGTACCTTTTTATTTGAGGAAATGTTTAAAAATCAGGATACAGCTCATAAAAATATATATTTACAGTTTTTTTATTTTTGAAAAATTGGAATTTTGGCAAGTTAAAGCCATATTCCCTCATGAAGTACTCTGCTAGAGCAGAGTGGCCACCGTGCTCTTAAATGACACATGTGGTCTCCAGTTTGCCACAATCCTCACTAATCCCAATTGTTCCCAACACTGAGGCTATTAATTTTCATTTACCACCTTACTTTCACCCCTGTATATTCTTTATGGTAAAGAAGTACTTCTCTTTTCTTTTTTTTTTTTTCTTCCTGAGACAGTCTGGCTCTGTTGCCCAGGCTGGAGTGAAGTGGCATGATCTTGGCTCACTGCAACCTGTCTCTTAGATTCAAAAGATTCTCCTGCCTCAGCCCCCCAAGTAACTGGGACTACAGGCACCCGCCACCATGCCCGGCTAATTTTTGTATTTTTAGTAGAGACGGAGTTTCACCATGTTGGCCAGGCTGGTCTCAAACTCCTGACCTAAGATGATCCGCCTGCCTCAGCCTCCCAAAGTGCTGGGATTACAGGCATGAGCCACCGTGCCCAGCCTTCTCTTTTTTTAATTTTTTAAAATTTTTTATTTCCATCTTTTAAGTTCAGGGGTACATGTGCAGGATGTGCAGTTTCATTACATAGGTAAACATGTGCCATTGTCATTTCCTGCACAGATCATCCCATCACCCAGGTATTAAGCCCAGCATCCACTAGCAGTTCTTCCTGATTCTCTCCCTCCTCCCACCTCTCACCCTGCGACAGGCCCCAGTGTGTGTTGTTCCCTACCCTTGGTGTTCATGTGTTCTTAACATTTAGCTCCCACTTATAAGTGAGAACATGCAATATTTGGTTTTCTGTTCCTGCATTAGTTTGCTAAGAATAATGGCCTCCAACTCCATCTCTGTCCCTGCAAAAGACATGATCTCATTTCTTTTTATGGCTGCATAGTATTCCGCAGTGTATATGAACCACATTTTCATTATCCGGTCTATTACTGATGAGCATTTAGGTTGATTTCATTTATTGCTATTGTTACTAGTGCTGCAATGAACATACATATGCATGTGTCTTTATAACAGAATGATTTATATTCCTTTGGGTATATACCCAATAATGGGATTGCTGGGTCTAATGGTATTTCTGCCTCTAGGTCTTTGAGGAATTGCCACACTGTCTTCCACAATGGTTGAATTAATTTATACACCCACCAACAGTGTAAAAGCATTTCTTATTCCCCACAACCTCGCTGGCATCTGTTGTTTTTTGACTTTTTAAAAGTAGCCTCCGCCTCCCAGGCTCAAAAGATCCTCCACCTCAGTCTCCCAAGTAGCTGGGACTACAGGCATGTGCCATCATGCCTGGCTAATTTTTGTATTTTTAGTAGAGACAGGGTTTCATTCGCCATGTTGGTCAAGCTGGTCTCGAACTCCTGATCTTAAATGATCTGCCCACTTCGGCATCCCAAAGTGCTGGGATTACAAGTGTGAGCCACCACGCCCAACCCCCATATGAATTAAAAAAATTTTTTTTTTCTAATTATGTGAAGAATGTCAATGGTAGTTTAATGGGAATAGCACTGAATCTATAAACTGCTTTGGGCAGTATGGTCATTTTCATGATATTGATTCTTCCTATCTATGAGCATGGAATGCTTTTCCATTTGTTTATGTCCTCTCTGATTTCTTTGAGCAGTGGTTTGTAGTTCTTCTTGAAGAGGTCCTTCACTTCCTGATACTCTTCCATGTTTAATATGCAAAGTGAATCTACATACAAAGAACAAACCCTGCTCATTTATCCATTTATATCTCATGTCTGGTCCCTACAGCCATTTAACTTTGCAACTCCTGGTCTCACTCACAGAACTCGGTGTTCTTGAAGTGTGTATTATGCTGTTAATTTACTCCCAGGGCTACCTTGCACATTGTTTCCTTAATCCTCCACTGCCTGCAGACCAGGGGAGGCAGGTCATCCATCTAAAAGTAAAGGATCTGGGTGGCTCTTAATTGCTCCTCTGAATTTGCCTTATTGTCTACAGATGGGCCATAACATTTATTTCTAATTTAGCAATAAATACTATATACTTAGTGACTCAGTATAAAAGAATCTGGATAGTCTAGCTCAGTTGCCTCCATAATCATTTAATTTTCCTTGTAATTGAGGTTATGTGTAAATACTGTAACCATAAACTAATGTAGCCAATAGTGTAACCACCTAACAGGTTCTCCTTGCCCACTGCTTGGACAGAGCCAGTTTATTAAGACAGGAGAATTGCAACAGAGAAAGTGTAACTCATGCAGAGCCACAGTATGGGAGACTGGAGTTTTATTATTACTCAAATCAGCCTCTCCAGAGTTCAGGGATCAGAGTTTTTAAGGATAATTTGATGGATAGGGGGTTGGAAAGTGGAGCGTGCTGATAGATCAGGTCAGAGATGAAATCATAAAAAGTGTAAGCTGTCCTCTTGCGCTGAATCAGTTCCTGGATGGAGGCTACAAGATCAGATGAGCCAGTTTATCAATCTGGGTGGTAGCAGCTGATCCATGGAGTACAGGGTCTACAAAATACCTCAAGCACTGATCTTAGGTTTTATTATAGTGACATTATCCCCAGGAGCGATTTGGAAAGGTTCAGAATCCTGCAGCCTCCAGCTGCATGACTCCTAAGCCATAATTCATAATCTGGTAGCTAATGTGGTAGTCTTGCAAAGGCAGTCTAGTCTTCAGGTAGGAAGCTGGTTTGTTTTGGCAAAGGGCTGTTATCATCTTTGTTTCAAAGTTATACTATAAACTAAGTTCCTGCCAAAGTTAGTTCAGCCTATACCCGAGAATAGTGTAACAGCTTGGAAATTAGGTGTAACAGCTTGGAAATTAGAAGCAAGGTGGAGTCAGGTCAGATTTCTTTCACTGACATAATTAGTTGTAATTTTTGCAAAGGCAGTTTCAATAGTTTTTTTATGAATAGGAGGAAAGAAATAAAGAGAGGAAAGGAAGGAGAAGAGGAGGGAGGAAAAGAGGGAGAGAGAGAGAGGAAGGAAGGAAGGAAAGAAGGAAAGGAAGGAAGGAAGGAAGGAAGAAGGAAGGAAGGAAAAAAAAAAAAAAAAAGAAGGGGCTATAACCATGTAACCGCCTAAGGGGTTCACCTTGCCCACTGCCTAGACAGAGCCAATTCACCAAAATAAGGGAATTGGAATAGAGAAAGAGTAATTCACGCAGAGCCAACTGTGCGGGAAACCAGAGTTTTATTATTACTCAAATCAGTCTCCCCCAGCATTTGGAGAGCAGAGTTTTTAAGGACAATTTGGTGGGTTGGGGGAAGCCAGTGAGCCCGGAGTGCTGATTGGTTAGGGATGAAATCAGAAGGAGTCAAAGCTGTCTTCTTGTGCTGAGTCAGTTCCTGGGTGGAGGGCACAAGATCAGATGAACCAGTTTGCCAATCTGGATGGTGTCAGCTGATCCATCACATGCAAGGTCTGCAAAATATCTCAAGCATTGATCTTGGGAGCAGTTTAGGGAGGGTCAGAATCTTGGAGACTCCAGCTGCATGACTCCTATCCATAATTTCTAATCTTGAGGCTCATGTTAGTCCTACAAAGGCCATCTAGTCCCCAGACAAGATGGAAGTCTGCTTTGGGAAAGGGCTGTTATCATCTTTGTTTTAAACGATAAACTAAATTTCTCGCAAAGTTAGTTCAGCCTATGCCCAGGAATGAACAAGGACAGCTTGGAGGTTAGAGGCAAGACAGCGTTGGTTAAGTTAGATCTCTTTCACTGTCTCAGTCATAATTTTGCAAAGGAAGTTTCAACCATAGTCAGCCCTCAATAAGTACTAACCATAATATTGTCAATGATTGGCATCAGGCTTAGTGTGTTTTGCTCCACCTCCTGCCTCCTTGGTAATTCCTCAGCCTGCTGGGGACAAGGCAAAAGCCTTTTTTCAGTCTCTCTTTATATGAATTGATCATTTTTTAACTTCTAGGTTTTCTTTGGGGGGCTGAGGCAGGAGGATCACTTGGGGCCAGGAGTTCAAGACCAGCCTGGTCAATATAGCAAAACTTCATCTCTACCCCACCCCCCCAACAAAAAAAAAAAAATCCAAGGTTTTTTTAAGGACCTGGTATGTTAAAAAGGAAAGTGAGGAAGTAGATCTGACCGTAGTTACAGACACTACCCTGTTTCTACCTTCCACTCTGTGCTCTCAAATCCCAACATCACCAACATAAATAAATGGTGATTAGATGCTTTAGCCAGCATTTGCTCTTGCCTTAGGTAAACGGTTATTCGAATGGCCAGGGGCTTTGACATATTCATCCAACTGAAGCTGAACTCAGCTTGGCAGGCTCTGCCCAGGTAGAAGGGGCTTTGAATGGGATTTTAGCAAACAATTAGATGTTACCAAAATCTTATTAAGAGAACAGCATGTAGAGTTACCCTGTGGTCTCTAGCCCAGGGCCTTGAGGGAATATCCTTTCAGGACCTAGATGGAGCCCCATGGTCAATGCACCAAGAAAATAAAGGACTTTAGCCTGAAGGTGACAGATGGAGGACTAAATTACTTTAAATTTTTGTCCAAAATACATAAAACAAATTGCTAGGATAATATCAGTGTTGGTTTGAATAGCCTGCTGGATTGGTTGAGATGAAGTAAGGAGCTGGCAGCTGGGCTCATCTGGTAGCACAGATAAGAACCTAATTAGTTCTATGAAAGAGGAAGCCCTGTGCCACCTCCCCAGAGCTGTGTGAGGCCCAGGGGCACACTTTCCAGCTGCCTGAGGCTGCTGCCTCCTCCCAGTCCCCCTGAGGAAAGGAAGTGCTGTTTCTCTCCTGATAGGACAAGGATGACCCAGCAGATGGGCACGTGGGCAGGCAGAGCTCTCAACTACCTTTTCTCTTAGCATGGGTGACAGTGTGTTTGCCCACTGACATCCCTTCCTTCCTCTTTGCTTTTGTGGACCAAGCGATGGAAGGAAATGACAATAAGGAAATCTTCCTTACACAAATATGCAAGTCTGCATTCCTCTTCATCAGACACAATCACAATTTAAAGAACTTGCATCAGTCTTGTGAGCTGGCCCCTAACCCATGACTATAATCGATTATTCTTAAGATACCTACTGAGAGAACTGATTCAGATAAAACATTTTAGGGATTTTTCGACTTGAAGCTTTTCTATTTAAAGAGTAACAAGCTCCTTCTCTAGTTTTCTTTTTCTTTTTTTTTTTTTTTTTGAGACGGAGTCTCTCTCTATCGCCCGGGCTGGAGTGCAGTGGCGCAATCTCGGCTCACTGCAAGCTCCGCCTCCCGGGTTCACGCCATTCTCCTGCCTCAGCCCATCCGAGTAGCTGGGACTACAGGCGCCCGCCACCACGCCCGGCTAATTTTTTGTATTTTTTTTTAGTAGAGACAGGGTTTCACTGTGGTCTCGATCTCCTGACCTCGTGATCCGCCCGCCTCGGCCTCCCAAAGTGCTGGGATTACAAGCGTGAGCCACCGCGCCCGGCCTCTAGTTTTCTTTAACAAACTAAGCCTATGACAGGCAGAGGTTACAGATTTTTCATAGCTTACTTCCTCCTGAAATTTAAGTCTGTGGTTAATCAAGCTCTGTGAATGACAGTTTCTCCCTCGAACTTTGTGGGCTAACACAGCTCTCTGAACACCCATAATTTGTTGGTTTTTTTCTTTCTTTTTTTCCTGAGCAATGTAAACAATTGTAAAGCTTTAAATAAATAAGCTATAAGAAATTTTCCCAGGGTCTTGATTCTGTGACTCCCCCAGGTGTCAGGGTCTCTGAACTGGCTGCCCTTAGACACATGCCTGAACTCAAAGCAGCCATACTGTTAAGGGATAGACTTTGTGCTGTAAACTTAGCGATTTTGGTTTTTGTTTGTTCGTTTGTTTTCAGACAGGGTCTCGTCTCCCAGGCTGGAGTGCAGTGGCACGATCATAGCTCACTGCAGACTTGACTTCCTCGGCTCAGGTGATCCTCCCACCTCAGCCTCCTGAGTAGCTGAGTATAGCACACACCACCACCCTTGGCTAATTTTTTATTTTTATTTTATTTTTTTGAGACGGAGTCTCACTCTGTCACCCAGGCTGGAGGGCAGTATCGCTATCTCGGTCACTGCAACCTCCACCTCCCAGGTTCAAGCAATTCTCCTGCCTCAGCCTCTTGAGTAACTGGGACTACAGGCGTATTTTTAGTAGAGACAGGGTTTCTCCATGTTAGCCGGGCTGGTCTCGAACTCCTGACCTCAGGTGATGCACCCACCTCAGCCTCCCAAAGTACTGGGATTACAGGCATGAGTCACCCTGCCCAGCCTATTTTTATTTTTGTATAGATGGGGTCTCACTATGTTGCCTAGACTGGTTTCAAACTCCTGGGCTCAAGCGATTCCTCCCACCTTGGGCTCCTAAATTGCTGGGTTTACAGGCGTGAGCCTCTTTTGATTTCACTTGTAGGGAACAAAGACTGACACTGGCCAGGTGCGGTGGTTCATGTCTATAATCCCAACATTTTGAAAGGCTGAGGCAGGCAGATTGCTTGAGCCCAGGAGTTCGAGACCAGCCTGGTCAACATAGTGAGACCCTATATCTACCGAAAATAAAAACAACAACAACAAAAACAAATGCCCTGCTTGACTTTGTCACAGTGTTTTAATTTTCATTTACATCACCCTTCTCTATGTGACACTGTGGGTGTGGCATCTGTGCTGCTCAGGACACAGTGAGCTATCTGGTATCAGGGTGAGCAAAGACCAGGGCAGGCGGAGGGACCTCAGATTCTGGCTTCACTGCTTAGTGTCAGCTGATTGGCTTGAGGCAGAACCAGCCCTCCAGGAAGTCCTTTCCCTTTTCTGATATTCCTCATGGAGACAGTAAGAGCTACCCTGCAGGGTGGTTTTAAAGGTAACGATAGGTTGGGCTCACCTGTAATCCCAAAGGCGGGAGGATCACCTGAGGTAAGGTGTTTGAGACCAGCCTGGCCAACAGGGCATGGTGGCACATGCCTGTAATCCCGGCTACTCGGGAGGCTGAGGCAGGAGAATCAC
Source organism: Nomascus leucogenys (assembly GCF_006542625.1). Classification (NCBI taxonomy): domain Eukaryota; kingdom Metazoa; phylum Chordata; class Mammalia; order Primates; family Hylobatidae; genus Nomascus; species Nomascus leucogenys. The sequence goes on from NC_044391.1 coordinate 67,979,385, forward strand.
TTGAACCAGGGAGGTGGAGTTTGCCGTGAGCCAAGATCATGCCATCGCACTCCAGCTTGGGCAACAGAGCAAGATTTCGTCTCAAAAAAAAAAAAAAAAAGGTAACAATAATGAATAAATGAATATGTAACACCTGGATTAAAGTAGGCTCTCAATAAATGGTAGCAATAATAATTATTGTTGATTTTGTAAAAAGAGTTAATACACTTTAAATGTTTGGAATCGTATACTCAGTAGATGTTCATTATTATTGAATACTGTTATCAAAGGGAATCCAGATGCCTTATCAATGTGGGATCTTCAGGCTTTATCCCAGTAATGCTGTGGTTGATTAAGGCAGAAAGGCTGGTATCTTCAGAAAAATTTTGACGTGATTTAACAGGTTAAATTCAACCTATGAAAGGAAGTAAAATTATAAGGTCTGCGTCTTAGAAAGAGCAAGACTGTAGTTTAGAGAATGGATTGGAGGAAGATAAACTTGGAAGCCACAGCACCACCACAGCAGGATTCTAGATTTGAACTAAAGGAGAGGCTATAGGAGGAGAAGTGGACTGATCAGAGACTGGCTTTGGAGACAGAAGCTACTCTACTTGTGGCAGATGAAGAGGAAGGAGTCACAGATGATCTTGAGATTTCTGTCTTGGGGCAACCGGGTGGATATTGATTTCATTTACTGAGAGGAGGAACAGTTTTGGAAAATAACATGATTCATTTAGAATTTATTTTAAATTGGAACCTTGCGTAGTCAGTTTATTCAACCGGAAACAAAGACATTTCTTTACTCTTAGCTATTTTCGTCATGTATTTTAAAACTATCCCATAATTTAACCAGCATATATCACTAAGAATAAATGCATAGGTAGAAAATAACCACAATCAGAGACTTTTGTCATGATACCAAAATATAAAGTGGCTGGGGCCACAGTTACGTAACACTTAGAAATCATGACTAACAAAATAGAATATTGACATATGATTCAAAGACTTACAATCATAGATTAATTAAACTGCACCAGATTCAGATAAATGAATTCTCCATCTTCATTTATTTAAATGTATTTCAGGCCAGGCTTGGTGGTTCATGCCTGTAATCCCAGCACTCTGAGAGGCCGAGGCAGGCAGATCACCTGAGGTCAGGAGTTCAAGACCAGCCTAGCCAACATGGTGAAACCCTGCCTCTACTAAAAATACAAAAATTGGCTGGGCTTGGTGTTGCATACCTGTAATACCAGCTACTTGGGAGACTGAGGCACGAGAATCACTTGAACCCAGGAGGTGGAGGCTGCAGTGAGCCAAGCTCATGCCATTGCACTCCAGCCTGGCCAAATGAGCAACACTCCGTCTGAAAAAAGTAATAATAATAATAATAAATAAGTATATTTCAGAGAAGCAACAACAAACTATGTTAAGGAAAAGAACACCCTAAAAGAAAAAGGAAGGTCAAAAAAAGTAAGCTGTAACAATATTTTTGTAAGTGATAATTGGGAAAAATACTTAAAAGCCTACTATTTTACTGGTAAAATTGAATAGTGATATACAATTAATTTATAAAACAAATGATGCAATGTGGGCCAATTGTATGTGCAAAGCAAATATTCATCGTAAAAGAATATGACTAGAAGCTACTTTTCATGGCACTATTTTCATTTTCATGTTTTCAGTTATATATATAACAAACTCTCAAGTCTGATTATATCTGAACTGTATTATTTATGTATATCTACTTTTAATTAGCGATAGGGTGGATTAAATCATTCTCTTAAGTGCCTTGGATGAATATTATAGACTTACTAATGATTTTCCAAACACCAACCCTATAAGAATTTAGAGCAGATGTTCTCAACCCTGGCTTCACCTTAGAGTCACTTGGGGTGTTAAAAGATTACTATTCCTTGAGTCCCACCACTGGAAGCTATGATTTAATTTTTCTGGAATAGTGCCTTTGCACTACTATTTTTAAGTGCTTCTGGGTGATGATACTTCAGCGCAGACATGGTTGCCATGAGCCACCCCGTGAGAGTCTGAGCTTATCTAGCTCATATTCTTTTAGTTGCAAACATCTGGATGAGATCCGGGACCCACAGGGAGGTTTCTTGCTAGGCAATTAAACATGACATTCAGCTCCTAAGCACATTTGTTTACTCAGAGAAGAAAACACAGTGGGTACATCCTTCTATCCAAACCACATTCCCAGGATGCTCTTTCAAGATGTGGGTAGCCTGTCTGCTTGAAAATCTGGACATGCCATGGACTTTGCTATTTTTAAAGTTCTAGTAGTTTTGATAATTGCATTTGCCTAAATGAAAATCTCCGAATTCTTTCAGGCATTGGTTGAAAAGAAAAAATGTACTCAATTATGGATGTAGTCAAATGACGCAATTACTTTTCTTAGAAATACAGAGCTGAATCAGCATATATACAAAAATAAAGCTTTCATATATATTATAAAATTAAAATGAGAATTATTCCCAGGTAACTGAATTTCTATTACTTTCAGTTTTAAGCAGTCTTACTATTTTGATGTGACTCTCACTGAACACATGCCAAGCTACTACATGACTCAATTTACCAGAAATAAATTTCCTAAATGTGACTAAATGATCATAATTTTCAGAACAGATGGAGGATCCATAAAATATTTTACTTAACATTTGTATTTTGGGATGTGCAGTCTTGTATTTCATTTGCTAAATGTAAACCTAATGCTGTTTTTACTAGCTTTCTTTATACCTTTACTGTCCTCTATAAATAAAAATTACTTCTATGGAAAATGATAGCCAAATAAAAATAATCAAGAACAACTAGGCTGCCAAAATTTCATTAATATCATTTTAAAAAAAGAGCTACTAAAATAAAAACAAATGCACAATTCTCTCTCTCTCTCTCTCTCTCTCTGTCTCTCTCTCGATTGATTAATTTTACTTTTTCTTCTTTCAGCAACTACTTTACCTTGGAATGCTGTGGGTGGATACTGAGGAGGATACCCAACTGGCAAGTTTGTTTCTGGGTGAGAAGCATTCATCTGTGGGTCTGCAATTCAAGAAGAGGTAAATAGATGTCTGATTAAATAAAATATACATTAGAAAGAAACACTGTATTGTACTTAGATAATTGTCACTTGTATGGTCTTATGCTGTATTGAAATAGGGAAAGTAAAATTTTCACTTAACATAAGCTGTGCCTGTTATCAGAGCTAATTTGCAATTAGCAAATGTGTTTCAAACAAATTCTCCTTTAGATAAAATGAGACAGTTAAGTTACTGGGGCTGAATTACCAGTTTTTGAAACATCCCTGATGAATGTTCAGTTCCATGTTTTGTTGATAATAAAATAAAGATAGCTTTAAAATTACATATAGACTATGAAGAAAGAGATAAATGAAATTAATGGGATGTGAGGATGGTAGAATTATGGATGATTTTAAAGACATCTATCATCACTGCTATTAGAATTATTATTAAATATTTAAAATAATGAATATACTTCAGTATTTATATATTTTATGCTTACTCTGGAACTACACCAATAAAGTTGAACCACATGAAATTCCCCAAATATGACTGTTTTGACCCACAAAAGCCATGTTTAATTATAATATAATATAAATATAAATAATAATTTAATGTGCTGTATGGAATTTGAAGCCTCAAACTTAAAGAACTTTCCACCTGGAAAGCATTCTTAAGTCACATCAATGAACTATCCTCCCTAAAACCTAGACACAGTATCACTGTGGAAACAGAATAATAGTTCTGGAATCGATTTAGGATTAGGTTAGGAGCTCCTACACCAGGAAAAGCTCCCGGGAAACGGTTTTAGGACAGAATCAAGGCACACCTGTGGAACCTCTTGCTGCATCTTTCTTATGTAAGACAGAAAAGGCTTGAATTTCAATTTACTCTTGTGCCACTTAGCTTTAACTAGGCCAGGTGCTATGGATGGAATGTGTGAGCTAAGTTCATGTGTTGGAAACTTAATTTCCAATACAACAGTGTTGGGAGGTGGGGCCTAATAAAATATGATTCGTTTATAAGCACTCTACCTTCATCAATAGATTAATGTCGTTATCTTGGGAGTGGGTTTATTATTGCCAGAGTAGGCTTGTAAGGAAATCAAGTTCCACCCTCTCTTGCTGTCTTGCCATTCCACTTTCCACCACGGGATGATGCAGTAAGAAGACCCTCACAAGATGCTGGTGCCTCCATACAGTCATGCGCCACAACAGCAGATCACATATATGATGGTGGTCCTGTAAGATTATTTTTACTGTACCCTTTCTATGTTTAGATACATAAATACTTGACATTATATTATACTTGCCTATAGTATTCAGTACAGTAACATGCTATACAGGTTTCTAGCCTAGGAGCAATACCTTATTCCACGCAGTCTAGGTCTAGTAGGCTATCTGCCACCTCACTGGTCATTCCCTTTCTTGAATGAGCCAAGTTCTCTCCAGCCCAGGACTTCTACCTGTGAAGTTCCCTCTGTCTATAATGCCCTCCACCACCCCACTCACCCACACGTCTATAGACTAGTTGATTTGAGACTTCCTTCAGCTCTCAATCTGACTCTCCTCAACACCCCCAACCCCACCACCCCAGCCTAAATAGTAGGCTGGCTATACTATCCAGGATTGTGTAAGTAAATTCTATGATGTTCTCACAACCACAAAATTGCCTCATGATGCATTTCTCAGAATGTATTCCCGTATTTAAGCAACACATGATTATGTTGGACTTCCTAGCCTCCAGAACTGTAAGAAATAAATATCTGTCCTTTATAAATTACCAAGTCTCAGGTATTCTGTTACAACAGCAGACAACATATGGAGACATCATTTTTTTCTAATCACTTATTAAAAGAACATATGGAAAATTGAAGAGTGCAACTGTTAAGTTCTGATTAAAAAGTGTTTTGGCTTTTTAATTTAGCACTATTCAGGGCAGTGCAATAGAGTGTGTGTATATACCCAGATACACATATATACATATAGAAATTCTTCCTATATAAATATTCACTAAATATAAAGCTTGTGTGGTTTTTAAGGAATTAATTGAAGGCATAGAGCATGCAAGGCACTATACCAGGCACTACAGCACAATACCTAGACACTAGGGGAGACAGACAATTAAGAATTAAATATATTATTAAAAATACTCTAAGTGCTATAAATAAAATTAATGTTGCTATAAGAAAGGGTTATGGGGCACTAACTTAGATGGTGGTAGGGGGTTTAAGAAAAGTCAGACTGGGAGCTGAAGGAAGTCTCAAATCAACTAGTCTATGGAGGTATGGTGGGTGGGGTGTTGGAGGGCATTATAGATAGAGGGAACTTCATAGGTAGAATTCCTGAGCTGGAGGAACTTGCCTCATTCAAGGAAAGGAAGACCAGTGAGGTTACAGAGCAAAAGAGGGAGACATTCTTAAGAGATGAAGATGGAGAGGTACATAAGGGTCTGCTCACACACATTTGATGTCTCTCCACCTGTACTCTAAGCTCCTTTACAGATCTAAAGGCTGTTTGATCTATAAACCAGCTATTTTACATGCCACTTTTCTATCCAACTGCAGAAATCCACTCTTTCCCTTTATATGTCTTTTTCATTTCCCTGCATTTTCTCGTTGTTCAAAGCCTACTATTGTTGTAAACAGGGTGGCATTAAGAGAAAGGTCTGCTCTTAGAAAAAGTTCAAGAAGGGAGCCCCCAAACTGCCTGACACGTTTAAGTGTCACTTGTAGTAACCATGTATCTCAATGTGATAAGCCAGAAAAAACAACGACTGCCTGTTCCTGGAACTGGGAAGTGGCCATGCCAAGACTTCCAGGAATAACAATGCATGAATGAAACCACATGGGAACCAGAGAGTCAGCTTGGAGAAGCAGGAACTTTGTCAAATATTTAAAATAATAAAAGCTAACTTTCACTGAGTACTTTCTGTAGTGCCAAGCACTGCTCTAAGAACTTTACATTAACACACGTAATACTCTGTAGCTCATTTAATAGTTACACAGTTTCAGAGATGAGGCAATGGAAAGAACATATATGAAGAAAGTGGCTGACAGTCCACAGATGTGAAGCAGTAGAGGCCGAATTTAAAGTCGGGGAGCCTGACTGGAGTTAATGGTCTTAGGAACCGTGCTAGATACCGCCACTATCTTTTCTAAGCCGGTATTGTAGAGGGCCTAGCATAGATGTGGGCTCCTGGCGGACTTCATTGAATACTTACTTATAAATGACAGCTTGCAGGCTGTATTAACCGTCGCTTCTAAGAGCCCCACTATGCTGGCACATGCTCCTGAGCCCAGCCTCTGCCCAGGATTCAGGGCCGGTCTCTACCTGTAAAGCAGTGTAGCTAAGGGGAAGCTGAGCCCCGCGAGGCGTTTTCAGGCTGGGCACCCCTTGTCATTCGAATGGTTCTGGGGTGAGCCCGGGTGCCGCTGGGCCGCCTGGGGCCCTTTGCCGAGTTCCCGTTCCACTTCAGGTGTCGCTTCCCGAGGCCCATCGGGCCCTTGCCCCGCCCTCTGACGCAAACACAATTATGGGGCGGAGCATCGTCCCCACTAGCCACGCACACCCCAGTCCCATAGGGAGGCGACTGAGAAAGCTGCCCCCTTACCCGTGGCTGCAGCTGCTCCCGCACAGCCCTGAGCGAGCCGAGGTCCTAGCGTGGCTTCCTCCCCTCTGACCGTTGACTGCCAGGCACACCTGTTGCACAACCCTCAGAGTGTGAAGTCGGCGGGAAAGCGGCCTGGACCAGCCTCAGAGTCTACACCTGTAGCAGCCCCTAGTTTAGGTTTCTGGACCCCGAGAGTACAACAAGGCTTCCCTCCCCTGGTCCCTGCGCGGGCTCAGGGGATCCGGCTTTGCTGCTGGAGCGCGGCCGAGCTGGGAGCGCGACTGCACCCACCACCCCGTGTGCGACGCGGAGCTGCCACCCAGCGCGTCCCGTCTCCCTCTCCCCATCCCTGTCCCCTTTTTTGCTCTTCGGAGAGACTCCGGAAACGCTTGTCCGGTGGTTAATGGCAGAGATGAACTGGGACCTCGACACCAGCTGGAACTGGAAAATCATCAGGTGGGGAGTGGCCTACCCCGGGAACTTCCTCAACTCTGGTCTTGACCTCCATCCCTTAGAAGCCTGTAGCTATTCAAGGTGAGGGAGCTTAGACTACAAATGAGGAGCGGTCGAGATTATTTTGTCTCTAGCCCTTCTCCCTTTTCTTTCCATCAAAAGGCATTTTTAAGTTGTTTTAAGTGAAAATTTGTAAGTTTTTTAAGTGAAAATGATGAGGTGTGTACAATGTTTAATTTTTCAGGACACGCCTTTGATTTTTCAGGGTGTGCCTGCAACTGGCACACCCTCCTGCAGTAAATAAATACATATTGCACTGACGTTTTTACTGATTTTTTAAAAATTTATTTACACGCCTGTAACCCTAGCACTTTGGGAGGCCGAGGCGGGCGGATCACCTGAGGCCAGGAGTTCAAGACCAGCCTGGACAACATGGTGAAACCCCGTCTCTACTAAAAATACAAAAATGAGCCGGGTGTGGTGTTGTGCTCCTGTAATCCCATCTACTGGACAGGCTGAGGCAGGAGAAAAATCGCTTGAACCCGGAAGGCAGAGGTTGCAGTGAGTCGAGATCCAGCCGCTACACTCCAGCCTGGGAGACAGAGCAAGACTCGTCTCAAAAAACAAACAAACAAACAAACACATGATCTTCCAAACAATAACGTCATATATGGAGAAAAATGAAACCTCACCCTCTCCATTCCCGGTGCTGTTCTCCCAATTACCCAGCTAACCAAAGTTGACACAAACATTTGAAGACATACTAAGAGAGGTGGGGGGAGGGAAGAAAAAAGGGAATGGAAGGGAGGAAGGTGGAGAAAGAAATTGAGAAAATAAGATAGAAAAAGGAAGAAGGAAAATCAAGCTACCTGAGTTTGAATTCTTTCTTTTTTACTTCCTGTGCCTGTGACTTGTGAAAATTACTTGACAATCTCTGTGCCTGTTTTCTAATTGGTAAAATGAGAGTAGTAATGGTATCTACCACACAGGATTTTTATGATGATTAAGGAAGTTAAAATATGTAAAGAATTTAGAATGATGGTTGCCATAGAGTAAGTGCTCAGTAAATGTTATATACATACAAATAAGTATATACACAGCTACACAGTGTTTTGTTTTGTTTTTTTTTTTTACATAAAGAGGATTATTTTATACAGCTCTTCTCTGATGTGTTTTTCACCTAACAGTGCATCTTGGAAATCTCTATCCCTCTAATACAGAACTGTGTCATTGATCTGATAATCTAGATACTCTTTCCAAGTTTTGTCAATTATAAATTGTGCTGTAGTCATCATCTTTGCACATATCTTTCTGTATACAATACAAAAAACCATATTTTATTCTTTTATCAATAAGTCATGGGATTTCTAATTTTTCCACACCTCTTCAATTCTAGAATACCAACTCTAAATGTTTCCTACTGTGAATGGCAAGCATTATCTTATTTTTTGTTTGTTGATTCTGATTGTTAATGAGATTGAGGACTTTTTCATATGATTACTAATTATTTTACAGTTTTATTCTGTGATTTGTCTGAAATATAATGCTCATTTTGTTATTGTTATTGGATTGGGATTTTTTCCCTGTTGCTGATTAGTTAGCAGTCTTTATATATTGTGGGTATGTTAAATAAGATACAATTCTTTGTTTTTTTGTTTTTGTTTTTGTTTTTGAGACAGAGTTTCACTCTGTTGCCCCGACTGGAGTGCAGTGGCACGATCTCAGCTCACTGCACCCTCCACCCTCCGGGTTCAAGAAATTCTCTTGCCTCAGCCTCCCAAGTAGCTAGGATTACAGGCATACACCACTATGCCCTGCTAATTTTTGTATTTTTAGTAGAGATGGGGTTTCCCCATGTTGGCCAGGCTGGTCTCAAACTCCTCACCTCAGATCCGCCCACCTTGGCCTCCCAAAGTGCTGGGATTGCAGGCGTGAGCCACCATGCCTGGCCAAGATACAATTCTTTTGCCCACTGAGTCTCTGGCTTGAAACTTATTTGAGGTTGCTTTCACCATACAGAAATTTTTATTTTCAGTGATTTTTACTTTTGTTTCTTCATTTTGACTTCTGGTCTTTGAGTCTTATTTTAAACTGCCTCTTGTACCCAGGACATTTTTATGATTTCTTCCTTTACGTCTATTCCTTATTTCCAAGCAGTTGGGAATGTCTAGTTGTCTTTTTATTATTTGTAATTTTATTGTAGTGCAAGTACATGCTGTGTGTGGTTACAGCCATTTGAAATTTTTAAGACTTACATTATGACCTTCTGGTACACAGCCAATTTTTATAAATATTTTGTATGAGAAATAGGTGTATTCTGCAGTTGTGTACAAGTGATGTATTTTCATTCTAATTGGCTGGGTCAGTTAATTTTGCTGTTGCTTTAGCTAATATTTGGTTTGATTAATCTATCAATTATTCAAAGGGGTATTAAAATTGAGAAAGTATTTACATTTAGACTTCTTTTCATGTAGTTCATTAGGGCAACTAAAAGAAAATACCATAGTCTCGGTAGCTTATAAACAACAGAAAGTTATTTCTCATAGTCCTGGAGGCTGACAAATCCAACACCAAGGTGCCAGGAGATTCAGTGTCTGCAGAAGGGCCTACATTCTGACACATGCATGGCATCTTCTCACCGTGTCCTCACAAAGTAGAAGGGACAAGGGATCTCTCTAAGATTGTATTTTTCTTTCTTTTTCTTTTTAAAGTGTATTAATCCCATTTATGAGAGTTCCATTCTCGTGACCCAATCTCACAAAGGCCCCACCTCCTAATATATCACATTGGTGATTAGGCTTCGATATATAAATTTTGAGAGGACACAAACATTCAGACGATAACAACATCTGTCTTAGCTCCTATTGCAACAGCAAAATGGCATAGTCTGGGTGACTTAAACAACAGACATTTATTTCTCACAGTTCTAGAGTTTGAGAAGTCCAAGGACAGGGAGCCAGTAAAATCATCATCTGTTGAAGCCTCTCTGCCTTGCAGACAGTCCCTTTCTTGCTGTGGCCTCACATGGCAGAGAGAGGAAGAGCTCTGGTCCTTCTTCCTCTCCTTATAAGGACACCGATGCCATCATAGAATTTTAACCTTTCCTTAATTTGGCATCACAAATCCCTCCTTTTCTCTGGGGTACTGTAGAAATAAATTGGATCTCCTTATTATATCTGTCTAGACACACTTTGTGACTTCCTGTGTCTTGCAAAATGATTTGCCACATCTGCCTTTTTTCATATTCTCAAATTTGTTGAAATCTTATGCCCTGCTATATAATCTCATCTTTTTTTCATCTTTGGCTTATTACAGCTTTGGGTTTTGTTTGTTTTGACTATCTTCACTTTTATTATATTATAGTTGTATTATAGTCCTGAAGAAAAGTACTTTTTTTTTTTTTAGACAGAGTCTTGCTCTGTCACCCAGGCTGGAGTGCAATGGCACGATCTTGGCTCACTGCAACCTCCACCTCCCAGGTTCAAGCAATTCTCCTACCTCAGTCTCCCATAGTTGGGATAACATGCGCCTGCTACCACGCCTAACTAATTTTTGTATTTTTAGTAGAGATGGGGTTTCGCCATGTTGGTCAGGCTGGTCTCGAACCCCTGACATCAGGTGATCCACCCACCTCGACCTCCCAAAATGCTGCGATTACAGGCATGAGCCACCACACCTGGCTGAAAAGTACTATCTTAAATTAGAAAACATCTAGCTATAACATAAACACACTGTTGGTTGACTAATCAAAACTCAGTATCTGCTCTTACATGGTAAAATAGTGGTTTTCAAATTTTAGTATCCCTCAGATTCACCTGGAAATCTTGTTAAAACTCAATATGTGTTTCCCACATCCAGAGTTTCTAATTCAATATATTTGGAATGGGGCTTGAGAATTTGCTTTTCTAATAAATTCCCATGTGACGCTCATGATGGTTTTCCAGGGACTTCACTTTAGGAACCATTGCTAAGTGTTCTATTTTGTTCAGTTCTTGAAGAACAATGTGTTCATAAAAGGAATGTCCTAACCCAAAGAACAAATATTGGTTAGTTGTCAATCATAATGAATCCAGCCTCCTTTCTCTGTTATTGGTATGCATTTGGTTATATTACTTAGATTTGGCTAAAGAGGAGTCATATTGAGCACTTCTAGGAAACCTGCTTACTTTTGTATATGTATGTGAATGTATTAATATGTATCTGTGATATGCATAAGTACATGTACACACACAGCCCATATATACACTTATGTGAAAACTGACTTGTTATAGAATCTATGAGAATATTTATTTTTGTTCTTTCCACAATTTCATACTCAAAACATGCTATCTTTTTTTATTGTTGTCCTCTTCTGCATGGAGGGTTTTATTTCTTTTCAATAGCTCCAAGATTTCCACAGCACCAAGGGGGAACAGGTGTAACACAGCTTTATGGGAAACAATAGCAGAGGACGATTTCACTTTGCATCATGGTTCTAACATGTGGGTTAAAATTCTGGGTTGGAAATTCTCTTTTTTAAGAATGTTGAATATTGGCTCCCACTCTCTTCTGGCTTGTAGAATCTCTGCTGAGAGGTCTGTTTTTATCTGATGGACTTCCTGTTGCAGGAGATCATGCTGTTCTCTCTGGTTGCCCTTAGTAGTTTTTCCTTCATTTCAACCTGGGAGAATCTGATGATTATATGTCTTGGAGTTGATCTTCTCGTGGAGTATCTTAATGGTGTTCTCTGTATTTCCTTAATTTTCATGTTGGCTTGTTTTGCTAGGTTGGGGAAATTCTCCCGGATGATGATATCCTGAAGTGGGTTTTCCAACTTCTTTTCATTCTCCCTGTCTCCTCCTGGTACTCCAATCAATCTTAGATTCAGTCTTTTTATAAAGTCCCATATTTCTTGGAGGCTTTGTTCATTTCTTTTCACTCATTTTTTTCTCTATTCTTGTCTGCAGGTCTTATTTCAGTAAGGTGGATTTCAAACTCTGATATCCTTTCTTCTGCTTGGTCGATTTGACTATTGATACTTGTGTATGCTTCATGAAGTTCTTGTGCTGTGTTTTTCAGCTCCATCAGGTCATTTTTGTTCCTCTCTAAACTGGTTATTCTAGTTAGCAATTCCTCTAACCTTTTATCAAGGTTCTTAGCTTCTTTGCATTGGGTTAGAACATGCTCCTTTAGGTCAGTGTAGTTTTCTATTACTCATCTTCTGAAGCCTACTCCTGTCAATTCATCCATCTGATCCTCCGTCCAGTTCTGTGCCCTTGACGGAGAGATGTTGCAAACATTTGGGGGAGAAAAGGCACTCTGGCCTTTTGGGTTTTCAGCATTTTTTCACTGATTCTTTCTCATCTTCATGAGTTTGCCTAGTTTCAGTCTTTGAGGCTGCTGACCCTTGCATGGGGTTTTTGTGGGAGCCATTTTGTGGGGGCCATTTTCATGGGGGTCATTTTTGTTGTTGTGTCAGGTCCTTCTTCTGTAGGGCTGCTGCAGTTTTCTGGGGGTTCACTTCAGGCCCTATTCATCTTACATTCCTACTTCTTTACATGCTTCATAACTTGTTGAAAACTATGTATTTAGAATAATATAATATTACAACTCTGGAAACTGTATTTGCCTCTTCCCCAAGCTTTGTTGCTGGTGGTGTTTTTCCTATTGTGCATTTGTTTGGTTACTTTCCTCAACTAATTATATTAATCTATATTCTTCATTATGTGTGACCACTAACATCTATTCAGTTAGCATAGTGGTCATTCAATAAATGGATATAGTTTTCCTTAAATATGCTGCATAACTATATCTCCCAGCCTTTTCCAAAAGGTCCTTTGTGTGTTTGGGGACACTATTTCAAAGATCCAATAGATGATTTACAGTATTGGCTTAGCTTTCTCTCACTGCTTGCACAGAAACTTAAGGTCAGCCAGACGAGAGAGATTATTTCTTTTTCAGGTCTTTTCTGGGTATGTGCACAGTTCTGTACATGTACATTTCCTTCTACATTTTCAGGAGTATGTCAGAACTTTTAAAAGCCCCTATTAATATCTCATTCCCCAGATTTTCTTTTTAAGAGATTTTGGTCAGCTTCTTCTATGCCCCAACTATTATTAAGGCCTCACTCAATTGTCATGTTAAACAATTACCACTAATTATTTCCCAAAACCGTTATGTAGCAGGGGCACCGGGGGGTGCACTGGGCCAAGAAGGTTGACAAGAAGCAGGTGCAATCAAAGGCTCCCCCCAAGAAGAACCAAGACAGTGTGTGAATCCTGCACTGGGAACTGAGGTATCCTCAGGTTCTATCAGGACTGACTAGGCAGTTGGTGTGACTCACAGAGAGCAAGGAAATGCAGTGTGGTGCATCACCTCACCTGAGAGCCACATAGGGCAAGGGGAGTTCCCATTCCCCAGCCAAGGGAGGTGCTGAGTGATCATGCTACCCAGCCTGGGGATCTGTGCTTTTTCCATGGATCTGTGCTACCCATGAGATCCCACTCATGAGCCCATGCTACCAGGGCCTTGGGTCCCAACCACAGAGCTGCATAGATCCTCAACAGCTACTCAGTTGGCATCTGCCTAGGACTACTGAGTTCCCAGGGGGGGAGGAAGCCTTCATCACTGCAGCTGCCTGCTGCCTAAGACAACTGAGCTCCCCAGGAAAAGGACGGCAGCCCTCACTGCAGTTGCCAGCTGCCTAAGATGCTAAACTACTGGGAGGAAAGGGTGGCAGCCATCACTACAGCTCCAGCCCACTATATTTCCCCTGCTGGTGCCCGGGAGACTCAAAAGGCACTCCCCATAGTGCAGCACACCAGCTGTGGCAGATCATGGCCAGACTGCCTCTTTAGGCCAGACCCTGATGCATCCCTCCTTACTGGGTGGGGCCTCCCTGCAGAAACTTCAGCAACTCCAGCAAAGGGCATAGGGCCAAAATTCTGGTCTCCCTGGGCCTGAGCCCCTAGGGGGAAGGGTAGTCATGGTCTCCATGGACCAGCTGACTTAGTCTTTCCCCCTGATAGCTCTGAGGAATCCAGGCAGCCCAGATGAGTGGGATTCCCCCAAGAACAGCACACTGGTTTGACCAAGGGACAGCCAGGGTACTTTGTTAAGTGGGTCTCGGATCTCATGCCTCCCAACTGGGTGAGAACCCCCCCAAACAGAGGACACCAGACACCTTATACAAGAGTGTTCCTGGAGTTCTGTTCCAAGATGGCCAAATAGGAACAGCTGTGGTCTGCAGCGCTCAGCATGATCGATGCAGAGAATTGGGTATTTCTGCATTTTCAACTGAGGGACCTGGTTCATCTCACTGGGACTGGTTGGACAGTGGGTGCAGCCCATGGAGGGTGACCCAAAGCAGGGCAGAGTGTTGCCTCACCTGGGAAGCACAAAGGGTGGGGGGATTTCCCTTTCCTAGCCAAGGGAAGCCGTGACAGACTGTACCTGGCAAAAGGGACACTGTCGCCCAAATACTGCACTTTTCCCATGGTCTTAGCAACCAGCAGACTGGAAAATTGTCTCCCGTGTCTGGCTCGGCAGGTCCCACGCACACAGAGCCTTGCTCACTGCTAGTGCAGCAGTCTGAGACAGACCTGCAAGGCAGCAGCCTGGGTAGGGGAGGGGTGTCAGCCATTGCTGAGGCTTGACTAGGTAAACAAAGCAGCTGGGAAGCTTGAACTGGACGGAGCCCACCACAGCTCAGCAAGGCCTACAGCCTCTATAGACTCCACCTCTGTGGGCAGGGCATAGCTGAACAAAAGACAGCAGAAACTTCTGCAGACTTAAACACCCTGTCTGACAGTTCTGAAGAGAGCAGTGGTTCTCCCAGCACAGCATTTGAGCTCTGAGAATGGGCAGACTGCCTCCTCAAGTGAGTCTCTGACCCTCGTGTAGCCTAACTGGGAGACACCTCCCAGTAGGGGCTGACACACACCTCATAGAGGCAGGTGACCCTCTGGGACGAAGCTTCCAGAGGAAGGATAAGGCAGCAATATCTGCTGTTCTGCAATATTTACTGTTCTGCAGCCTCCACGGGTAATACCCAGGCAAACAGGGTCTGGAGTGGACCTCCAGCAAACTCTAACAGACCTGCAGCTGAGGGACCTGACTGTTAGAAGCAAAACTAACAAACAGAAAGGAATAGCATCAACATCAACAAAAAGAACATCTACACCAAAACCCCATCTGTAGGTCACCAACATCAAAGACCAACGCAAAGATGGGGAGAAACCAGAGCAGAAAATTCTAAAACCCAGAGCACCTCTTCTCCTCCAAAGGATCACAACTCCTCGCCAGCAATGGAGAATCAACTAGAATTAACAGTGTAGAGAAAACCCTAAATGAACTGATGGAGGTGAAAAACATGGCACGAGAACTTCGTGATGCATGCACAAGCTTCAGTAGCTGATTCGATCAAGTGGAAGAAAGGGTATTGGTGATTGAAGATCAAATTAATGAAATAAAGTGAGAATACAAGTTTAGAGGAAAAAGAGGAAAAAGAAACTAACAAAGCCTCCAAGAAACATGGGGCTATGTGAAAAGACTAAATCTACATCTGATTGGTGTACCTGAAAGTGACGAGGAGAACTGAACCAAGTTAGAAAACACTATTCAGGATATTATCCAGGAGAACTTCCCCAACCTAGCAAGGCAGGCCAACATTCAAATTCAGGAAATATAGAGAACACCACAAAGATACTCCTCGAGAGGAGCAACCTCAAGACACATAATTGTCAGATTCACTGAGGTTGAAATGAAGGAAAAAATGTTAACGACAGCCAGAGAGAAAGGTCAGGTTACACACAAAGGGAAGCCCATCAGACTAAAAGCGGATCACTCGGCAGAAACTCTACAAGCCAGAAGAGAGTGGGGGCCAATATTCAACATTCTTAAAGAAAAGAATTTTCAACACAGAATTTCATATCCAGCCAAACTAAGCTTCATAAGTAAAGGAGAAATAAAATCCTTTACAGACAAACAAATCTTGAGAGATTTTGTCACCACCAGACCTGCCTTACAAGAGCTCCTGAAGGAAGCACTAAACATGGAAAGGAACAACCGGTATCAGCCACTGCAAAAACATGCCAAATTGTAAAGACCATCGATGCTAGGAAGAAACTTCATCAATTAATGGGCAAAATAACCAGCTAACATTATCACGACAGGATCAAATTCACACATAACAATGTTAACCTGACATGTAAATGGACTAAATGCCCCAATTAAAAGGCACAGACTGGCAAATTGGATAAAGAGGCAAGACCCATCAGTGTGCTGTGTCAGGAGACCCATCTCACGTGCAGAGACACACATAGGCTCAAAATAAAGGGATGGAGGAAGATCTACCAAGCAAATGGAAAGCAAAACAAAGCAGGGGTTGCAATCCTACTCTCTGATAAAACAGACTTTAAACCAACAAAGATCAAAAGAGACAAAGAAGGCCATTACATAATGGTAAAGGGATCAATTCAACAAGAAGAGTTAACTATCCTAAATATATATGCACCCAATACAGGAGCATTCATAAAGCAAGTCCTTAGAGACCTACAAAGAGACTTAGACTCCCACACAATAATAATGGGAGACTTCAACACTACACTATCAATATTAGACAGATCAATGAGACAGAATGTTAACAAGGATATCCAGGACTTGAACTCAGCTCTGCACCAAGCAGATCTAATAGACATCTACAGAACTCTCCACCCCAAATCAACAGAATATGCATTCTTCTCAGCACCACATTGAACTTATTCTAAAATTGACCACATAATGGGAAGTAAAGCACTCCTCAGCAAATGTAAAAGAAGAGAAATAACAACCAACTGTCTCTCAGACCACAGTACAATCAAATTAGAACTTAGGATTACGAAACTCACTCAAAACCACACAACTACATGGAAACTGAGCAACCTGCTCCTGAATGACTACTGGGTAAATAATGAAATGAAGGCAAAAATAAAGATGTTCTTTGAAACCAATGAGAACAAAGACAAAGTGTACCAGAATTTCTAGGACACAAAGCAGTGTGTAGAGGGAAATTTATAGCACTGAATGCCCACAAGAGAAAGCAGGAAAGATCTAAAATTGGCACCCTAACATCACAATTAAAAGAACTAGAGAAGCAAGAGCAAACAGATTCAAAAGCTAGCAGAAGGCAAGCAATAACTAAGATTGGAGCAAAAATGAAGGAGATAGAGACACAAAAAACCCTTCAAAACATCAATGAATCCAGGAGCTGGCTTTTTGAAAAGATCAACAAAACTGATAGACCGCTAGCAAGACTAATAAAGAAGAAAAGAGAGAAGAATCAAATAGATGCAATAAAAAAGTGATAAAGGGGATATCACCACTGACCCCACAGAAATACAAACTACCGCCAGAGAAAACTATAAACACCTCTGTGCAAATAAACTAGAAAATCTACAAGAAATGGATAAATTCCTGGACACATACACCCTCCCAAGACTAAACCAGGAAGAAGTTGAATCTCTGAATAGACCAATAACAGACTCTGAAATTGAGGCAATAATTAATAGCCTACCAACCAAAAAAAGTCCAGGACCAGATGGATTCACAGCCGAATTCTACCAGAGGCACAAAGAGGAGATGGTACCATTGCTTCTAAAACTATTCCAATCAATAGAAAAAGAGGGAATCCTCCCTAACTCATTTTATAACGCCAGCATCATCCTGATACCAAAGCCTGGCAGAGACACAACAAAAAAGAAAATTTTAGACCAAAATCCCTGATGATCATTGATGTGAAAATCCTCAATAAAATACTGGCAAACTGAATCCAGCAGCACATCAGCAAGCTTATCCACCATGACCAAGTCAGCTTCATACCTGGGATGCAAGGGTGGTTCAACCTATGCAAATCAATAAACGTAATCCATCACATAAACAGAACCAATGACAAAAAACACATGATCATCTCAATAGATGCAGAAAAGGCCTTCAAAAAATTCAACAGCTTCTCATATTAAAAACTCTCAATAAGCTAGGTATTGATTGGATGTATCTCAAAATAATAAGAGCTATTTATGACAAACCCACAGCCAATGTCATACTGAATGGGCAAAAACTGGAAGCATTCCCTTTGAAAACTGGCACAAGACAACGATGCCCTCTTTCACCACTCCTATTCAACATAGTGTTGGAAGTTCTGGCCAGAGCAATCAAGCAAGAGAAAGAAATAAAGGGTATTCAATTAGGAAAATAGGAGGTCAAATTATCCCTGTTTGCAGATGACATGATTGTATATTTAGAAAACCCTATCATCTCAGCCCAAAATCTCCTTAAGCTGATAAGCAACTTCAGCAAAGTCTCAGGATACAAAATCTATGTGCAAAAATCACAGGCATTCGTATATACCAATAACAGACAAACAGAGAGCCAAGTCATCAGTGAACTCCCATTCACGATTGCTACAAAGAGAAAAAAATACCTGGGAATCCAACTTACAAAGGATGTGAAGGACCTCTTCAAGGAGAACTACAAACCACTGCTCAAGGAAATAAAAGAGAACACAAACAAATGGAAGGACATTCCATGCTCGTGGATAGGAAGAATCAGTATTGTGAAAATGGCCATACTGCCCAAGGTAATTTACAGATTCAATGCCATTCCCATCAAGCTACCAATGCCTTTCTTCACAGAATTGGAAAAAACTACTTTAAAGTTCATATGGAACCAAAAAAGAGACCGCATTGTGAAGACAATCCTAAGCAAAAAGAACAAAGCTGGAGGCATCACGCTACCTGACTTCAAACTATACTACAAGGTTACGGTAAACAAAACAGCATGGTACTGGTACAAAAACAGAGATATAGACCAATGGAACAGAACAGAGGCTTCAGAAATAACACCACACATCTGCAAGCATCTGATCTTTGACAAACCTGACAAAAACAAAAAATGAAGAAAGGATTTCCTATTTAATAAATGATGCTTGGAAAACTGGCTAGCCTTATGTAAAAAGCGGAAACTGGATCCCTTCCTTACACCTTATACAAAAATTAATTCAAGGTGGATTAATGACCTAAATTTTAGACCTAAAACCATAAAAACCCTAGAAGAAAACCTAGGCAATACCAGTCAGGACATAGGCATGGATGGGGAAGGACTTCATGACTAAAACACCAAAAACAATGACAAGAAAAGCCAAAATAGACAAATTGGATCTAATTAAACTAAAGAGCTTCTGCATGGCTAAAGAAACTACCATCAGAGTGAACAGGCAACCTACAGAATGGGAGAAAATTTTTGCAATCTACCCATCTGACAAAGGGCTAATATCCAGAATCTACAAAAAACTTAAACAAATTTACAAGAAAAAACAAACAACCCCATCAAAAAGTGAGCAAAGGATATGAACAGACACTTCTCAAAAGAAGACATTTATGCAGCCAACAGACACTTGAAAAAACGCTCATCGTCACTGGTCATCAGAGAAATGCAAATCACAACCACAATGAGATACCATCCCATGCCAGTTAGAATGGTGATCATTAAAAAGTCAGGAAACAACAGATGCTGGATAGGATGTGGAGAAATAGGAACACTTTTTACACTGTTGTGGGACTGTAAATTAGTTCAACCATTGTGGAAGACAGTGTGGCAATTCCTTAAGGATCTAGAACTAGAAATACCATTTGACCCAGCAATCCCATTACTGGGTATATACCCAAAGGATTATAAATCGTGCTACTATAAAGACACATGCACATGTATGTTTATTGCAGCACTATTCACAATAGCAAAGACTTGGAACCAACCCAAATGTCCATCAGTGATAGACTGGATTAAGAAAATGTGGCATATACGCACCATGGAATACTATGCAGCCATAAAAAAATGATGAGTTCATGTCCTTTGCAGGGATATGGATGAAGCTGGAAACTATCATTCTCAGAAAACTATCACAAGGACAGAAAATCAAACACCATAGCATTGGAAGTTCTGGCCAGGGCAATCAGGCAAGAGAAAGAAATAAAGGGTATTCCATTAGGAAAAGAGGAAGTCAAATTGTCCCTGTTTGCCGATGACATGATTGTGTATTTAGAAAACCCCATCATCTCAGCAATCTACCCATCTGACAAAGGGCTAATATCCAGAATCTACAGAGAACTTAAACAAATTTACAAGAAAAAAAAACAAACAACCCCATCAAAAAGTGAGCAAAGGATATGAACAGACACTTCATAGTGGGAATTGAACAATGAAGGTGGTGAACATCACACACGAGGGCCTGTTGGGGGTGTGGGGGGTAGGGGAGGGATAGCATTAGGAGAAATACCTAATGTAAATGACGAGTTGATGGGTGCTGCAAACCAACATGGCACATGTATATCTATGTAACAAACCTGCAGGGTGTGCACATGTACCCTAGAACTTAAAATGTATATATATATAAAAGTGATACTACTGGTATCAGGTTGGTGCCCTTCAAGGACAAAGATTCCAGAGGAAGGAGCAGGCACCCATCTTTGCTGTTTGCTGTTCTCCAGCCTCTTCGGGTGATGTGTCTAAAGTGAGGGAGGAACCCAGGTGAATAGGGCCTGAAGTAAACCCCTGGCAAACTTCAGCAGCCCTAGAGAAGAGAGGCCTGACTGTTGAAAGAAAAGCAAACAAGCAGGAAGCAGTAACAACAGCATCAACAAAAAAATACCCACAAAAACCCCATCTAAAGATCAGCAGTCTCAAAGATCAAAACTAGACAAACTCATGAAGATGAGAAAGAATCAAAGAAAAAACGATAAAAATGCAAATGGCCAGAGTGCCTCTTCTCCTCCAAATGATTATAACATCTCTCCAGCAAGAGCACAGAACTCGGTGAAGGCTGAGATGATCAATTGACAGAAGTAGGCTTCAGAAGGTGGGTAATAACAAACTTCACTGAGCTAAAGAAGCATGTTCTAACCCAATCTAAAGAAGCTAAGAAACATGATAGAAGGTTATAGGAGCTGCTAACTGGAATAACCAGTTTACAGAGGAAGATAAATGACCTGATGAAACTAAAAAACACAGCACAAGAACTTTGTGATGCAGACACAAGTAAAATAGCCAAATCGATGAAGCAGAAAATAAAATATCAGAGCTTGAAGACTATCTTGCTGAAATAAGGCAGGCAGACAAGATTAGAGAAAAAAGAATGAAAAGGAATGAACAAAACCTCCGAGAACTATGGGACTATGAAAAAAGACTGAACCTACGGCTGACTGGAGTACCTGAAAAAGACAGGGAGAATGGAAACAAGTTGGAAAACACACTTCAAGATATCATCCAGGAGAACTTCCCCAACCTAGCAAGACAGGCCAACATGCAAATTCAGGAAATGCAGAGAACACCATTAAGATGCTTTATGAAAAGATCAACTCCAAGACAAATAATCAGCAGATTCTCCAAGGTTGAAATGAAGGAAAAATTGTTAAGGGCAGCCAGAGAGAAAGGCCTGGACTCCTACAAAGGGAAGCCCATCAGACTAAAAACAGACCTCTCAACAGAAACCCTACAAGCCAGAAGAGTGTGGTGGTAAATATTCAACATTCTTAAAGAAAAGAATTTCCAACCCAGAATTTTATTTCTGGCCAAACTAAGCTTCATAAACAAAGGAGAAATAAAATTCCTTTCAGAGAAGCAAATGCTGAGGGATTTCATTTCCACCAGTCCTGCCCTGCAAGAGTTCCTCAAAAAAGCACTAAATATGAAATGGAAAAACTGGTATTAGCTACTGCAAAGACACACAAAAGATAAAGACCAATGACACTATGAGGAAACTGCAACAACTAGTGTCTAATATAACCAAATAGCATCATGATGACAGGATCAAATTCACACATAACAATACTAACCTTAAATGTAAATGGGCTAAATGCCCCAATTAAAAGACACAGACTGGCAAATTGGATAAGGAGTTGAGACCCATTGGTGTGCTGTATTCAGGAGACCTATCTTGTGTACAAAAACACACACAGGCTCAAAATAAAGGGATGGAGGAAAATTCATCAAGCAAATGGAAAGAAAAACAAACAAACAAAAGCAGGGGTTGCGGGGTTGCAATCCTAGTCTCTGACAAAACAGACTTTAAACCAACAAAGATCAAAAAAGACAAAGTAGGACATTACATAATGGTAAAGAGATCAATTCATCAAAAAGCACTAACAATTCTAAATATATATGCACCCAATACAGGGGAACACAGATCCATAAAACAAGTTCTTAGAGACCTACAAAGAGACTTAGACTCCCATATAATAATAGTGGGAGACTTTAACACCCCACTGTAAATATTAGACAGATCATCAAAACATAAAATTAACAAGAATATCTAATACATCAATTCAGCTCTGGATCAAGTGGACTCTGATGGATATCTACAGAACTCTCCACCCCAAGGAAACAGAATATACATTCTTCTTAGTGCCACATGACTCTTACTCTAAAATTAATCACATAACTGGAAGTAGAACACTGCTCAGCAAATGCAAAAGAACTAAAATCATTACAGTCTATCAGACCACAGCACAATCAAATTAGAACTCAAGATTAAGAAACTCACTCAAAACCATACAGCTACCTGAAAATTGAACAACCTACTCCTGAATGACTCCTGGGTAAATGCATTCATCTGTTTTCATGCTGCTGATAAAGACAAACCCAATATTGGACAATTTATAAAAGAGGTTTAATTGGAATTACATTTCATGTGGCTGGGGAAGCCTCACAATCATGGTGGAAGGCACGGAGGAGCAAGTCACATCTTACATGCATGGCAGCAGGCAAAAAGAGAGCTAGTGCAGAGAAACTTGCATTTTTAAAACCATCAGATCTTGTGAGACCCATTCACTATCATGAGAACAGCATGGGAAAGACCCATCCCCATGATTCAATCATCTCTTATTGTCTCTCCCACAACATGTGGAAATTTTGGGAGCTGCAAGATGAGATTTGGGTGGAGACACAGAGCCAAACTATATCAGTAAACAATGAAATTAAGGCAGAAATCAAGAAGTTATTTGAAACCAATGAGAACTAAGAGACAATGTACCCAAATCTCTGGGACACAGCTAAAGCAGTGTTAAGAGGGAAATTTATAGCACTAAATGCCCACATCGCAAAGCTAGAAAGATCTCAAATTGACACCCTAACATCACAACTAAAAGAACTAGAGAAGCAAGAACAAATCTAAAAGCTAGTGGAAAACAAGAAATAACTAAGATCAGAATGGAACTGAAGGAGATAGAGATATGAAAAACCTTTCAAAAAAATCAATGAATCCAGGAGCTGTGTTTGTTTTTGAAAAAATTAATAAAATAGATAGACTGCTAGCTAGACTAATAAAGAAGAAAAGAGAGAAGAATCAAATAGACACAATAAAAAATGATAAAGGGGATATCACCAATGACTCCACAGAAATACAACAAACCATCAGAGAATATTATAAACACCTCTATACAAATAAACTAGAAAATATAGAAGAAATGGATAAATTCCTGGACACATACACCATCCCAAGACTAAACCAGGAAGAATTTGAATCCTTGAATAGACCAATAACAATTTCTACTATTGAGGCAGTAATAAATTGCTTACCAACCAAAAAAAGCCCAGGACCAGATAGATTTACAGCTGAATTCTACCAGAAGTACAAAGAGGAACTGGTACCATTCTTTCTGAAACTATTGCAAACAACTGAAAGGAAGGACTCCTCCTTAATTCATTTTAGGAGGCAGCATCACCCTGATACCAAAACTTGGCAGAGATACAACAAAAAAAGAAAACTTCAGGCAAATATTCCTGATGAACATCGAGGCTAAAATCCTCAGTAAAATACTGGCAAACTGAATCCAGCAGCCCATCAAAAAGTTTATCCACCATGATCAAGTCAGCTTCATACCTGGGATGCAAGGCTGGTTCAACATATGCAAATCAGTAAACATAATTAATCACATAAACAGAACTAATGACAAAACCTACATGATTATTTCAATAGACATAGAAAAGGCCTTCAATAACATTCAACATCCCTTTATGTCAATAACTCTCAATAAACTAAGTATTGATGGAACATATCTCAATAAGAGCCATTTATGACAAACCCACAGCCAATATCATACTGAATGGGTAACAGCTGGAAGAATTCCCTTTGAAAACCAGCACAAGACAAGGATACCCTCTCTCACTACTCCTGTGTAACATAGTATTGGAAGTTCTGCCCAGGGCAATCAGGCAAGAGATAGAAATAAAGGGTATTCAAATAGGAAGAGAGGAAGTCAAATTGTCTCTGCTGGCAAATGACATGATCCTATATTTCGAAAACCCCATCGTCTCAACCCCAAAGCTTCTTAAGCTGATAAGCAAATTCAGCAAATTTCAGGATACAAAATCAATGTGTAAAAATCATAATCATTCCTAGAGACCAAAGAATAGACAAGCAGAGAGCCAAATCATGAATGAACTCCCATTTCCAATTGCTGCAAAGAGAATAAAATACCTAGAAATACAACTAACAAGGGATGTGAAGGACATCTTCAAGAAGAACTACAAACCATTGCTCAAGGAAATAAGACACAAACAAATGGAAAAACATTCCATGCTTGTGAACAGGAAGAATCAATATCATAAAAATGGCCAATCTGCCCAATATAATTTATAAATTTAACACTATTTCCATTAAACTACCATTGACATTCTTCACAGAATTAGAAAAAAAACTGCTTTAAAATTTTTAAAATTCATATGGAACCAAAAATAGCCCTTATAGCCAAGACAATCCTAAGCAAAAAGAACAAAGCTGGAGGCATCATGCTACATGACTTCAAACTATTTTACAAAGCTATAGTAACTAAAACAGCATCGTACTGGTACCAAAACAGACATACAGATGAATGGAATGGAATAGAGATCTCAGAAATAAGACCAGATATCTACAACCACCTGATCTTTGACAAACCTGACAAAAACAAGAAATGGGGAAAGGAAAATTATTCCCTATTTAATAAATAGTACTGAGAAAATGGGCTAGCCATATGCAGAATATTGAAATTGGACCCCTTCCTTACCTCTTACACAAAAATTAACTCAAGATGGATTAAAGACTTAAAGGTAAAAACAAAAACTATAAAAACCCATGAAGAAAATCTAGGCAATGCCATTTAGGAAAGGAATGAGAAAATATTTCATGACAAATACATCAAAAGCAATTGCAACAAAAGTAAAAATTAACAAATAGGACTTAATTAAACTAAAGAGCTTCTGGACAGCAAAAGAAACTAGCATCAGAGTGAACAGATAACCTAATGAGTGGGAGAAAAGTTTTGCAGTCTTTCTATCTTACAAATGTCTAATATCCAGAATCTACAAGGAACTTAAAAAACTTTACAAGAAAAAAAACAACCCCATCAAAAAGTGGGCAAAGGACATGAACACACACTTCTCAAAATAAGAAATTTATGTGGCCAGCAAACATGAAAAAAAAGCTTAACATCACTGATCACTACAGAAATGCAAATCAAAACCACAATGAGATACCATCTCATGCCAGTCAGAATGACGATTACTGAAAAGTCAAAAAACAATGGATGCTGGCGAGGCTGTGGAGAAATAGGAATGCTTTTACACTGTCGGTGGGAATCTAAACTAGTTAAACCATTGTGGAAGACAGTGTGGTGATTCCTCAAGGATCTAGAACCAGAAATACCATTCGACCCAGCTATCATTACTGGGTATATAACCAAAGGAATATGAATCATTCTGTTATAAAGATACATGCACACGTATGTTAATTGCAGCACTGTTCACAATAGCAAAGACACGGAATCAACCCAAATGCTCATCAATGATAGACTGGATAAAAAGAATATGGTATATATACACCATGGAATACTATGCAGCCATACAAAGGAATGAGATCATGTCCTTTGCAGGACATGGATGGAGCTGGAAGCCATCATTCTCAGCAAACGAGCAGAAAACCTAACACAGCTTGTTCTCACTCATAAGTGGGAGCTGAACAATGAGAACACATGGACACAGGGAGGGGAGCAACATACACTGGGGCATGTTGGGGGAGCAGTGGGGGGGTAGCATCAGGATAAATAGCTAATGCATGTGGGGCTTAATACCTAGGTGATGGCTTGATGGTTGCAGCAAACCACCATGGCACACATTTACCTATGTAACAAACCTGCATGTCCTGCACATGTACCCCAGAACTTAAAATAAAATAAAATATATATTAAAAATAGCTATGTGGTGAAATATTATTTTTCACTGACTGAGCTCAGAGTTAGGTCAAATAAAGACAAGCTCTGCAAATGGATTTTCAAGGGAACTTGTAGACTAGTAAAATGGCAGCAATTCTTAGAGAATAAAAATTTTAGAGAGGTCCAATCATGTTCTGTTCCCTCCAGTGACTGATTGCTTGGCTGCTAGTTTTTCACACTTACTAATTTCTCTCTTTCTCTCTGTTGTAACAAATTAACACAAACAGTAATTTAAAGGAATGCAAGTGTATTGTCTTTCATTTCTGGAGGTCAGAAGTCTTAAATGATTCCTCGCAGTTCTTGTTCCAGAAACTATACAAAGAATACTTGTTTGCCTTTTCGATCTTCAAATCTTCTGACCTTGTGATCTCTCATAAGGACCTTTGCTGTTACAGAAGACCCACCCAGATGGTGTGGAATAATCTCCCATCTAGAGATCATTCAATTAGTCGTGATTGAAGCTACCTTTTTCCATGTAGGCAATACATTTATGATTTCCAGGGAGTATAATATGAACATTCTGGGAACTATTTTTCTCTCTACTATATTTCTCCTGCTTGCTTCAAAAGATTCATAGCCATCTCACATGCAAGGCACATTTACCCCATTCCAGGTCTCCAAAACCTCAACACATTACAGCATCTACTCAAGTCCAAAAATCTCAGCATAAAAGTCCCAAATCTTTTCATGTAGATCATATGTTGATAATAACTTTGAGAATGATCCATCTGGGTCAAAATTTCTTTCTTACTGTGGACTTCTGAAACTGGAAAAATAGTTAGTGCTCCCAAAACACAATAATGGGACATGTTTAGGATACCTATTATAGACGTTTGTATTCAAAAGGGGGAAAAAATAGAAGAAAAAGAGGAACCACCATTTGGAGGAAATTTGAAATTCAGCAAAGCAAACTCCATTAGCTCTCAAGGCCTGAGAATATTCCTTTGTGGTTGTCAGCTCCATTCTCTGAGCTGAGAGCTCTCTGCATTCTGGGCTGACAACTATGCCATGAGAATACTTCCTTCCTTCTTTGAAAAGGAAGCATGCCTTTTAGATCTGTTTGACACTGTCAATGGGATGTTGAAGACTCCCCTATTATTGTGATTATCTAATTGTGGTTATCTAAGTCTCTTTGTAGAACTCTAAGAACTTGTTTTATGAATCTGGGTGTTCCAGATTACATATATTTAGGATAGTTAAGTCTTTTTGTTGAATTGAACACTTTCTTGTTGTGTAATGCTCTTGACTTTTTAGGTTATTTAAAGTCTGTTTGATCTGAAATAAGAATATCAATTCCTGCTGTTTTTTGTTTTCCATTTGCTTAATAGATATTTCTCCATCCCTCTACCTTGAGGCTGTGGGTGTCATTACAGTTGAGATGGGTCTCTTGAAGACAGTATATGGATGGGTCTTGCTTCTTTATTCAGCTTGCCACTCTCTGCCTTTTAGGTAGGGCATTTAGCCCATCTACATTCAAGATCAATATCGATATGTGAGAATTTGATGCTGTCATCATGTTAGCTTGTTATTATGTAGACTTGATTGTATAGTTGCTTTATAGTGTCAGTGGGCTGTGCACTTAAGTATGTTTTTGTGGTGACAGCTATAGTTCTTTTGATTCCATGTTTAGCACTCCCTTAAAGACTTCTTGTAAGGCAGGCCTACTGGTAACAAATTCCTTAGAATTTGCTTGCCTGAAATAGATATCATTTCTCCTTCACATTTGAAGCTCAATTTGGGTGAATATAAAATTCTTGGTTGAAATTTCTTTTCTTTAAGAATGTTGAATGTAGGTCCCCAATCTTTTCTGGCTTGTATGGTTTCTTCTAAAAGTTCTGCTGTTAGACTACTGGGGTTCCTTTTTTAGGTGATCTGCCCCTTCTCTCTAGCTGCCTTTAAGATTTTTTTGTTGGTTTGTTTGCATTGACTTAGAAAACCTGATAACTATGTGTCTTGGGGATGTTTGTATTGTACAGTATCTTACAGGGTGCTCTGAATTTCTTAAATTTTCACGTTGAAAATTCTCTAGTAAAGTTGGGGAAATTTTCTTGGACAATATCTTCAACGATGTTTTCCAAGTGCTTGCTCTTTCTCCATCATTTTCAAGAATGCAAATGAGTCATAGGCTTGTTCTGTTTACATAATGCCTTATTTCTTAGATGTGTTATTCATTTAAAAAAATATTAAATTTTGTCTGCCTGCATTGAATCACAGGAATGTTCTTCAAGCTCTGAGATTCTTACTTCAGTTCATTCTACTCTGTTGTTAATGCTTCCAATTGCATTATTAAATTCCTGAAGTGAATTTTTTATTTCCAGAAGTTATTTTGGTGCTTCCTTAAAATGACTATGCCATTTTTCAACTCTTGGATCATTTTATTAGTTTTCTTGAATTGGGTTTCAAACTTCTTCTGTATCTTTGAGGTTCCTTGCTATCCATACTCTGAATTCTATGTCTGTCACTTCAGCCATTTCAGTGTGACCAAGAACCAGGAGCTAGTGCAGTTGATTGGAGGTAAGAAGACACGCTGGCTTTAAGAGTTTTCAGAGTTCCTGCACTGTCTTTTTCTCATCTGTGTGGGCTGGTGTTCATTTAACCTTTGAGGTTGCTGTCCTTTGGATGGATCTTTGTGTTTTTATATCCTTTGATGCCCTGAAGGATTTGACTGTGTTATAAGTTGGGTTTAGTCAATTGGCTTCATTTCTGAATGCCTACATGGCTCCGAGGCTCAGATCAGCACTTCTCAGCTGTATATTCTGACCCTACTGACCTGGAAACAGGCCTTCAGTTGTATGTGCTGGCCCCTTGAGATCAAGTACTCACTGCATTGCAGAGGCTGAGGTGTTCCCAGTCCACTGGCAACAATACTCTGCAGAAAACTAATGAAGCTATTCAGGACTTAAACTCAACACTTGACTAAACAGATGTAACACACATCTATAGAATACTCCACCCAATAACAACAGGATATACATTCTTCTCGTCTCCACACAGCACATACTCTAAGATCGACCACATACTTTTGCATAAAGCAATTCACAAAAAATTTTTAAAAAATCATACTCATCACAGTCTTGGACTACAGTGCAATAAAAATATAAATCAATACTAAGGAGATATATCCAAATCATACAATTACATGGAAATTAAACAACTTGCTCCTGAATGACTTTTGGGTAAAGAATAAAATTAAGTCAGATCAAAAAAAAATTTGAAACTAATGAAAACAAAGATAAAACACACCAGAATCTCTGGGACACAGCTAAAGAAGTGTGAAGGGGAAAGTTTATAGTGGCAAACACGTACATCAAGAAGTTAGAAGGTACTCAAATTAACAAGCTAACATCACACCTGGAGGAATTTAAAAAAAAAGAAGAAGAGGAAACCAACCCCAAAGCTAGCAGAAGAAAAAAATAACCAAAACCAGAGCTAATTAAATGAATATGAGATGTGAAAAACCATACAAAAGATTAACTTAGACCAAAACTTGGTTTTTCAAAAGAAAAATCAAGCTTGCTTTGATGGACCACTAGCTAGATGAATAAAGAAAAAAAGAGAAAATCCAAATAAACTTAATCATAAATGACAAAGGAGACATTACTATGGACCCCACAGAAATACAAAAAAAAAAATCTCAAAGACTGTTACAAACACTTCTATGTACACATACTAGAAAATCTAGAAGAAATAAATAAATTTCTGGAAGTATATGACCTCCCAACGTTAAACCAGGAAGAAATTGAAATCCTGAACAGACCAAAAACAAGATCCAAAACTGAATGAGTAATTAAAAACCTACCAACAAGAAAAAGCCTTGGACTAGGCTATTTCTACAAGATATACAAATAAGAGATGATAACAGTCCTACTGGAACTATTGCAAAAAATTGAGGAGGAGGGACTATCTTCTAACACATTTTAGGAGGCCAGCATTATTCTCATACCAAAACCTGGCAGAAACACTACAAATGAAAATCTTCAGAACAATATCCCTGTTGTAAAACCCCTCAACAAAATATGCAAACCAAATCCAGTAGCACATCAAAAAGCTAATCCATCATGATTGAGTAGGCTTTAATCCTGGAATGCAAGATTGGTTCAGCATATGCAATTCACGAAATGTGATTAATCACATAAACAGAACTAAGAACAAAAACCACATGATCATTTCAATAGACATAGAAAAGGCTTTTGATAAAAATTCAATATAAAAACACTCAACAGCTAGGCAGTGAAAGAATATACCTCAAAATAATAAGAGCCATCTATGACAAACCCACAGTCAACATCACACTATTAATAAATGAGTGAATGCTGGAATCATTCACCTTGAGAACCAGAACGACAAGGATGACCATTCTCACCACTCCTGTTCAAAATAGTATTGGTGTAATTCCAACAGTTTGGGAAGCTGAGGGATTGCTTGAGCCTAAGAGTTTGAGACCAGCCTGGGCCACATGGCAAAACCCCATCTCTACAGAAAATACAAAAATTAGCTCAGTATGGTGGCATGCACTTATAGTCTCAGCTACTTGGGAGGCTGAGGTGGGAGAATCATCTGAACCTTGGAAGTTGAGGCTACTTTGAGCCATGATTGCACCACTGCACTCCAGCCTAGACAACAGAGAATGACCTGGTCTCAAAACAATAAAAATTTTACTGGAAATCCTAGCCAAATTAATTAGTCAAGAGAAAGAAATAAAAGGCTTCCAAGTACGAAGAAAGGAAGTCTAACTATTTCTCTTTGCAGATGATATAATTCTATGCCTATAAAACCTCATAGTCTCTGCCCAAAGACTACTGGAACTAAAAAAAAAAAAAAAAAAAAAAAAGTTCAGTAAAGTTTCCAGATACAAAATGAACATATAAAAATTAGTAATATGTCTATACATCAATAATGACCAAGCTGAGAGTCAAATCAAGAACACAATATCATTTGCAAATAGCCTAATAAAGAATAAAATACCTAAGAATACAGCTGACCATGGAAGTGAAAAATCTCTACAATGAGAATAAAAAAACACTGCTGAAAGAAATCAGAGACAACATAAACAAATGGAAAAACACTCAATGCTCATAGTTAGGAAGAATCAATATTGTTAAGATGGCCATACTGCCCAAAGCAATTATAGATTCAATGCTATTCCTATCAAATTACCAATGTCATTTTTCACAGAATTAGAAAAACCTATTCTAAAATTCATATGGAACCCAAAAAGAGCCTAAATAGTCAAAACAATCCTAAGGAAAAAGAACAAAGCTGGAGATATCATACTATCTTACTTCAAACCGTATAATGAGGCTATAATAACCAAAACAGCATGGTACTGATACAAAAACAGGCACATAGACCAATGGGCCAGGTTAAAGAACTCAGAAAGAAAGCTGCACACCTATAACCATCTGATCTTCAACAAAGTCACCAATAAAAAGCAATGAGGAAGGACTTTCTATTCAATATAGGGTGCTGGGCAACTGGCTAGCCATATGCAGAATATTGAAACTGGATCCCTTCCTTTCACCATATAAAAAGTCAACTAAAAATGGATTAAAGACTTCAATGTAAAATCAAAAACTACACACCCTAGAGGAAAACTTAGGAAATGCCATTCTGGACATAGGCCTTGGCAAAAATTTTATGACAGACTTCAAAAGCAATTGCAGCAAAAACAAAAATAGACAAGTGGGACATAATTAAACTAAAAAGCTCATGCACAGCACAGCAAAAGAAACTGACAGCAAAGTAAACAGACAACCTACAGCATAGGAGAAAAAAATTACAAACTACTGTGCATCTGACAAAGGTCTAATATTCTGAATCTACAAGAAACTGAAATCAACAAGAAATTAACAAACGACCCCATTAAAAATGGGCAAAGGACATGAACAGACACTTCTCAAAAGAAGACTTATATGCAGCCAACAAGCATATGAAAAAACACTCAACATCACTAACCATGGAGAAATGCAAATTAAAACTGCAATGAGATACCATCTCACATCAGTCATGATGGCTATTATTAAAAAGTCAAAAAATAATGGATGCTGGTGAGGTTCCTGTGCTCACTGGTAATGGGAATGTAAATTAGTTCAGCCACTGTGGAAAGCAGTTGGATATTTCTCAAAGAAGTTAAAACAGAACTTAAAACCATTCGACCCAACAATCCTATTACTGGTTATATACCCAAAGGAATGTAAAGTATTCTACCATAAAGACTCATGCATGCCTATGTTCTTCACAGCACTAGTCACAAGAACAAAGACATGGACTCAACCTAGATGCCCATCAATGGTGGACTGGAGAACGAAGATGTGATGCATACATACCATGGAGTACTTTACAAACATAAAAAAAGAATAAAATCATGTCCTTTGCAGTAACATGGATGGAGCTGGAGGCCATTATCATAAGTGAATTAATGCAGGAACAGACAGTTAAATACAGTGTGTTCTTACATGTAAGTGAGAGCTAAACACTGAGTGTACATGGTCACAAAAGTAGGAACAACAAACACCAGAGTCTACTTGAAGGGGGAGGCTTGCAGGAGGGTGAGAGTTGAAAGACTACCTATCAGGCAATATACTCACTACCTGAGTGACAAAATCATACCAAACTCCAACAACATAAAATTTACCTATGTAATAAGCATGCACATGTACCCCCTGAACCTAAAATGCAAGTTGAAGAAAAAAAAAAGGTAAGCATGCGTTTTCAGCTGAGTAATTTTATTAGGCAATATTCTGTTTATAGAATTTCGGGAGTCCAGCGAATTTCTTTGATTTCTTCTTTCTGTTTTTCTCTTTCAGTCCAAGGTGGCATTTTTTTTTGCAAGTGTAAAAACTTTGAGAACATTGTGTCTCTAAAGTATATGTCACTGGATTCATTCTGTAGACATTATGTTGACATATATAATAATGTGTAAGATAATATGTTTATGGTTTTGGGGAATATGACATACACATCTTTAGGTGGAATTTTTCTGTTGATTACATCATGGCTACTGTGACTACAGAGCTGTTGGTTTGCAAATCTTCTCTGAATCTGGGGATTGGAGGATGGAAATAGAACAAGTTGAAATTCCACAGCTCACTGTTCTATGATAGTTTCACATTTTTTAAGATGACCTTCAGATTGTTTGAGGTCATTGGTTAATGTTTAGAGTTCTAAAATTTTGGTTTTGACCATTTTTACCTGGGTTCTGACTGCTTTCTTTGAGGCACAGATTTTTGGAGCCCTTACTCTGAATTTTTTTGTGCATATGAAATTGTACATAGACAGAGACTACTATTTGAAATTAAAACAAATAAGAACTATGTCACATCTATGTATATTGGTAGGTTCATAAATATTTCATATACATAAATGGCAATGTACTTAATTTAAAAATCCCAAATATGTATGTATTTATTAATTTTTATGTTTTATTAAGTATATTACCGTTTTTCATATTGTCTACATGTGTGCATATATAGTGCATATATGTATATATGTTTTAATACTTGCTAATAAGTATAACTATATTGATTTTTAAACATACATGTCACCAGACAAAATATATAATTATGCCAGACAAACTGGTGGTCTTCCAGTTGTTTTGTCAAAGAATCTCAATGTTACATTGTTGTATTATTCATAAGTCTATTTAATTTGATAAAGTAATATATTGCTGTCAGTGAACCTAAAATACAAACACTGTTTTTAAACACTCGTGGTTTAAATACTTTCTAAATCACAGATCTTCAAAGAATAGTAATAATCACACAATTATATTAGTTGGAAAGTTCTCCTGAAGTCTTAGAAGGAATATGCATTTTGCATTATGCTTCACCCAAATATATAGGTTCCTTAATTTTGAAAGAAAATTCAGACTTTCCTTCATGAGGTCTCATACTTACGAAACACTCTGTCTCTAGAAGTGTTTCCTAGTGGGTTCACAGTAGAAACCTGCAGATCATTTGTAGGTCAACTCTGATCCCAGTTTTATGGATCAAAATATGAGCCTCAGAGATGTTGTGTTATCCATTAGATTTATACATGGAAGAGCTATAAAGTGAATCCAGGTATCCTAAAGAAGAGGAATGGCAGGAATAGTGGACATAAATAATGGATTGGGAAAGAGGAGTATCAATTAGAGTAGGAGAGAAGAGGTTCATTCCGGGTCAGACATATGTCATATATATGGTGATTTTCAAGTTAGATGTAAGATGAAGTTGGAGGCTTTGTCACACTCCAACTATGGCATTCGTTTTTCTTCTCTCTAGAGAAGAACATAAATGTCTTCTTCTATTTTTGGATACTTTGTACTGAGTGGAAGCTCAGAGATTTGTCCCAAACCTGGAATCCTAGGCAATGTCTCTAAAAATACATCACAATATTCTTTTATATTATATGGGCAACAGTGAAGCATCAGCAAAGTAATAAATTCTGAATACTACAGTTTCCCAGTCCAGTGGACTGAATATATCTTTCTGAAATTAATATGTTAAAGTCCTAACTCCCAGTGGTTTTAGGAAGTAGGGCTTTTGGCAGATGATTAGGCCACAAGGGAGGAGTTCTCAGGATTGGGAGCAATGCCTTTATAGAAATAGACCCCAGAAAGATCCCTCCCCACTTCTGCCCTGTGAGGTTACAGTAAGAAGTTGTTCATCTGTGAGGAAGTGAACCCTCATCAGACACCAAATCTGTTTAATTTTGGGCTTCCCAGCCTCCAGAAGTAGAGAAACCAGTTTCTGTTATTATGTCACCCAGTCTATGGTATTTGTTACAGCAGTTCACACTGTTTAAGATACCTAGTATGAGTTTAAGGTCCCCATTAGGTAGTTCGTGAATAGGAACATAAGCATAAACAAAAGGGAGTATGTAGTAGATATAGAGACCAACATTTGAAGCACATTAGTCTCTGGAAACTACATGTCATTGGCTACCTGGGAGGTGAATTTGAAAAGGCTTCATTCTCCATTCGGCCTACAATCCACAGTCTCTCAAAATTATTGCTAGGAAGAATCTAAGATGGGCAGATACAAGCAACCACAACAATAGACACTCCATTTAGAACTTTGAAGCTAACTAGTTCTATGAATAATTGTACTCATACCAGGATATAAAGTTTGTAATTCTCCCATGGTGTTGGAATGGCAGCAAAGGCTCAAAGCAGTGGTCACGCCTCCTGTAAGCAGTGTGCCACCTCAAAGCAGTGTTCACACCTCAAAGCAGTATGTCACACCTCCTATATTCCAATAATTCATCAATTGGGGCCAGTTCCACATGAAGTTTCTGATACCTAAGGCTTTACCACTACATGTTAAACAATAAAATAATTACACGATGGTGCATAAAATGGTTTCAGAGCATTGTTCATTGTCCTCTGTTGTACTAGTTTCATTACTTTGCACTTTGTGCAAGAGCACACTGTTGAGAGATATTCTCAGTCATATAGAAAGAAAGCCTAAGTGGAATGTAAATTAGGACATTATGTTTTGTAGTAGAGTTTGAGTAAGAAGAAAAGTATCTCTTTGGTATCTCAGAACAGGAAGGAAAAGTATTCACAGTGTATGAGAGATGAAACAACCTGGATACATTTCAATTACAGGATCTAGAAGCAGAATGGTAAGGATACTATGTTAAGTGACTCTTTTGTGTGAGCCCATTTGCCAAGCTTAGCTATGGACAACCCAACAGACTTGGGTGTTTGTAATCCCCTCTGAACAAAGTGAAGGGATTTGGACTCTTGTGAAGGTACGTGGCCATGAAGTTACTTCTTCCACTGACCATGATGTCAATGAACCCCAGGGTGGTGGGGGGGTTGCATTTCCTGTGAATAAGGGCACAGGTTTAGCACCTCACAGCAGCAGCTGGTCAAGACAGATAAGAACCTACTGGCATTAATCAGTAGAAACAATATAGGATAAAGGCTGCCACTTTATGAAAGATGAGCTTGGCCTGTCCAGAATAAATTGTGTAATTTCCCCATGGAGAAGACAATAGAGGCTAAATAGGTCACAGGCAAATAGCAGTCTCATAAGCCCTCAGCCAGATTAGCATGTTGAAAACCTCCCCTTTATCTGGGCCAGTAAGGAGCAAATTAGCCTCCGAGAACTGGGCCCTCTTGGACCCACTAACCTAGGTCATAGGTTACAGAACACTGACATAAAAGTGATGAAACAAAATATGGAAACAACAGTGTCTCACTCCAACATCTAGTATATTCAGATTTTTAAAAGAGAAATAGTGCCTCAAAAGCTTCTTCACCCAGAACTGCCCTTTTAATTTCCTCTTTTTTCAGTCACTGAAAATAATATTCTATCTTCTCTGTTTTTACCAGAATCATGAGGTAATATAGACACCTCAAAACCCAGAATCTTTAAGGAGTAATATTAATATCATGAGCTTTAACATTAACTTAGTAACATTAAAATCTCAGTTTTTGTATTTATAAATTATACTGCAGGGTTTCTTCTGGTAATAAAATTCACTGGTAGTGCATACATTCTCAAACACTCTTTTTTGAATTCTAAAGGAAGTGATCATATTTTGATATAGAGATATTACGCTGAATTAAAATTATAAGTTTACAATTTTAGACAAAACAAAAAAACTAAAATTTGGAAATCTAAAATTGGAAAACAAAACTGAAGCATGTGTCTGTTGTTAAGTAAGTAGATATACCCTAGGAGGCGGAGCTTGCAGTGAACCGAGATCGCCCCACTGCACTCCAGCCTGGGCGACAGAGCGAGACTCTGTCTCAAAAATAAAAAAAAAATAAAATAAAATAAAATAAAAGTAAGTAGATATACACACAAATATATACTTTTCATTACATATCAAGTCCTGAAATTATGTCACAAACATACACCAGTAGTTGAAGAAAACTCTTAATTCCTCAGAAGGAAAATGCTAGATTAGATATATCCAATACCAAGGATGAATAAACAATCATTCTTTTAAAAAATTAATCACCTGTTAGATTACTACCTACATCATATGAAATTAATAAAAAATGGTTTGCAGCATAATGTCATCTGTGTAAGAATTGAAAATTAATGGTGCATTAATAATAAAAATAAGAATAATAATGGTAAAACATGCTTACTTTATCCTAATAAAAACTTTAAAATGAAGAAGTTATTATCCTAATTTTAGAGGTAAGAAAACCAAAGCTTAGATAACCTTCATTAATGTTTTTGTTCAAACTGACTGAGCTACAAAGTTCAGGTGCCTGAAATCAAATCCTTGTCATATTTGGATTTCAGAAGCAACAATGATTTACTTTTATTTATTTCTTATGGTTGATAATATAATTGAATTTAATTATCCAGCACTTACTTTTGCTACAGATGGATGAAGTCAATCTATTATTAGAAGAGTAGTTTGATTAATAATTTTCAAAATGCCATTTAGAGGCAAGGAGGTGAACTGGGTACTTATTTTTTCA
The DNA here is from genome assembly GCF_006542625.1 of Nomascus leucogenys. Classification (NCBI taxonomy): domain Eukaryota; kingdom Metazoa; phylum Chordata; class Mammalia; order Primates; family Hylobatidae; genus Nomascus; species Nomascus leucogenys. Next base: position 68,017,145 of record NC_044391.1, read on the forward strand.
ATTGGAAAAGCTGGATCAGTTACAGACTTCCCATGAGTTTTGTGACTTGTACAATAAAACAGAACAGTGCCCTAAACCAAAAAACTAACAAAAATGGACCAGCTTTTAGATTAAATGGGCTTCACAGTTCTGTTTCTTTAAAGCTGATATCCTGTGATCTTGAATGGGAGATGTGGGAACACTGTCTGATCACTTGACAGAATCCTATATGGGAGATGTGGGAACACTGTCTGATCACTTGGCAGGATCCTAGAACATGCTGTTTTACAATTTGGCCACATGGAAACACCTAGATTATTTTATGTTCTGAGACATTCTGTACATTAATTAACAGTGAAAAGAATAAATTCCTTCTCTTAAGAATGTAATTGCTTCAATAAAACACACCCACATTTTCAGCAAGATAAGAAAATGTAATAAAATCAGGTGGGTTTATATCAGGCAATAGCTTGAATCATCCAGTATTTCAAAGTTCAAATACTAGTTCCCTCTCACATTTATAAAAGAAATAATAGCTGGGCGCAGTGGCTCACGCCTGTCATCCCAGCATTTTGGGAGGCCGGGGCGGGCAGATCACCTGAGGTGGCAAGTTAGAGACTAGCCTGACCAACATGGAGAAACTCCGTCTCTACTGAAAATACAAAATTAGCCAGACATGGTGGCGCATGCCTGCAATCCCAGCTACTCGGGAGGCTGAGGCGGGATAATCGCTTGAACCCGGGAGGTGGAGGTTGGGGTAGGCCAAGATCGTGCCATTGCACTTCAGTCTGGGCAACAAGAGCGAAACTCCATCTCAAAAAAAAAAAAGAATAAATATTGGGCACAAAAAAATCACCATCTATGGTAAAATTGGAGCATTATGTCCCTGGATATGAGTACTTCAATGTCAGTTTTACCACAGAGGGAAATTCAAATAAATCTTTCACATATTATCTTGCATTTTAACTTACGCACATCTATATGTAAGAAAAACTCAGTTACGATATACAAGCTCGATCATTAGTGTTTTGATTGGCCCTCCTCTTCCTTACATTATTTACTATTACTATGTCACTAATAGTTATTAAAAATTCCGTATTATATAGCTTTATATTCTTTCTAATTATACTTCATTAAAAGAAAATACTGTTCATTAAAAGAAAATCTCAAAATCTCATATACATACAGAATCACGTGCCTGGAAGCCAGAAAAGTTTTCTGTTTATTCATTATTTTATTTTTTTCCCAGACCTTTACCAAGGTGAGCAGGGGCCAGGAATGGGCATGAAGGAGGTCTTCCAGGAAGCCTTCCTGCCCCAAATGAGCAGTAATTACATACATATCTGTCAGACAACGATGAATGAGCTAATTAGTACTTTTAAGAAATTAAAAATCCCATGTTTATGAAATAAAATATTTTTTAAAACATGCCAATGATGGCAATTTAGAAATGTTACGTGAATATTAAACATCCTACATATTCATACTACATGATTATTTAATGTCTTACTTTTTAAATACATAGTAAATAATAATAATTTTCTATATCTATTAAATTATAAATGTGAATGTGGATGCTTGTATATATACACACACAGGGGAGTAAATTTACTGTTTACATTTTCAAAATTCTTTACCAAACAAACATTGGCTGTCATTTGCTAAGACAATGGTTCTCAAGTCTGGTCCCCAGATCAGCAGAATCAGTATCACATTAGAAATTGTTAAAATGCAAATAAATTCTCTGGGAAAGTCTGATATCTACTCAATCAGAAACTCTATGGATGGGCCCAGCAATCTTTATTTTATCAAGTTCTCCAGGAAATTTATATACATTCTAAAATTTGACAACAATCACTGTGCCAAAAGATCCCTAGCTGATAGGTTATGTGTAGTGAATACACCTGCTCCAAATTTTAACTAGAAATGATATTTTAAAATAAGTTTTAAAGGCAAGTGGTTAAATGACTTCAGAATAACTGAACTCTGCGTCTTAATTTGTTTGGTGTTGCTATAACAGAATGCCACACACTGGGTAATTTATAAACAATAGAAATGTTTTCTCATAGTTCTGGAGTCAGAGAAGTCCAAGATCAATGCATTGGCAGGTTTGCTGTCTGGTAAGGGCCTAGTCTCCACTTTCAAGATGGTGCCTTGAACCCTGCATAATCTGGAAGGGAGGAACGCTGATTCTTATGAGACAAAAGAACAGAAGAGAGAGAAAATCTGTTCCCACAATCCTTTGTATAACAGCATTAATTCATTCATGAGAGCTCCATCCTCATGACCTAAACACTTTCTAGTAGGCCCCACCTTCTAACACTGTTGTACTAGGGGTTAAGTTTCAGTATGAGTTTTCAAGGGGACAAAAACATTCAGACCATAACACTATGCAAGATGATACTCAGATATCAAACAGACTTTCACTTTAAAGGGGAAAAGTGAGTAACATAATAATAGGTAATGCCATTCTGCTGCTTGCTATCAACATGCCAGACATGGCTCAAAGAAGATTTCATATCAAAACTCATAAAATTCTTAAAACAACCCTTTGAACTGTATTGAAACTATTTAGAAGTGTGGCCACAGGTGGACTAGCTGGTTCCCCCTGTTAATAGGCCTATTTTACAGATGGGAACATTAAGGCATAGAAAAGTTATACGACTTGCCCAAAGCTCAAAACTGCTCAGAGGAAAGTGAGGCACAGAACTCGAATGTGGCAGAGCTGGGCTACTAACTCTAATGCGACATTTCCATGGTCTCCACTTTTAATCATGAGAAAATGCTGATGTTTATAATAAATCACTTTAAATACTTAAATTTTATTCAATTACTATTTTCTTCTGAGGAGTATTTTATGGATATGACAAAACTACTGGTAGGTGTGTGTAAATGGAGACATTTAGGGCTAATTAGGCCAGACTACCTTTGAGAATTTGGCCAGCAAAGTAGCCTGCTTGTGTGTTTTTAATTTGAGAGACATTAGCTGGGCTGCAGTTTTGGTTCTCTACTGATATGGTTTGGAAGTATGTCTTCTCTCAATCTTATATTAAAATGTGACCTTCAATATTGGAGGTGGGCCCAGTGCAGGGTGTTTGGATCATGAAGGCAGATCCCTCTTGAATGGCTTTGTGCTGTCCCCATGGTAATGAGTGAGTTCTCACTCCATTAATTCACATGAAAGCTGGTTGTTTTTTATGCCACCTTCTCCTCTCTCTCTCTTGCTCCCTCTCTTACCATGTGACATACATACTCCCTCTCTGCCTTCCACTATGAGTAGAAATTTCCAGAGGCCTCACCAGAAGCTGAGCAGATACTAGTGCCATGTTTGTACAGCCTGAAGAACTGTGAGCCAAATAAATCTCTTTTCTTTACAAATTACCCAGTCTCAGGTATTTCTTTATAGCAATGTAAAACAGACAAATGCACCTACCTTCCCTCATTCCTGGATGTCTTAACACCTGTAGTACTATGCATTTATCTTACTTGTCTGGCCCAAGCAGGCGGCTGAGTCATGAGTCTTGGTTATCAGGTTTAGACCTAGTCAATATGAGTCCTAAAACAAAGCTCGCAAAGACATACAAGTACATGATGGGATATATATCCTTTATTTTTTTGCTGACATGGGATTACTTTGTTCTCTTCTGGCCCCTACCTATATGAGGAGTTTCTCTGTGGGAACTTCACATCATTCTCCTTAGAACTCAGAGTGTAATCTGCTATGAGTTATGGCGAACAAGAAAACAAACAGAAATCTGTAGGAGCTGCCTGATAATAATTCAAATTCCCAGGGTATATATTTTCCATTTGAGTCACAGATCAGAAAATGATTCAATAAATATAGTTGATGCAAATCTCAGAGAGGTTTTTTCTTTTCTTTTTTAATGGTCTACTAATCTTTGTTAACTGAGACTTCCCTGTTCTCCAACTACCCAACCCATAGGTGGCCTGCAGCACCTGGTAAACAGAAAGGATAGATTTAATGGAAGGACTCCTTTTACTGCAAGGCAATTGACAAATGTTACCAGAAAATAAACTCCCACCATTCCCAAGTGAACGGATTTCAATCTGGTGGAACAGACTAGATAGACTACACGGAACTACACTGATTCTGACGTGAGTCAGCAGAGGGAATAAAGGACTGAGATACTTAGAAACTCTAGTGAGTATGCAAGTCAAGGTGCTTTACATATCTCAACTTCTTTTTTTACTTTCTCTCCCTTCATTTGTGAAACAAATTTCTCCTAGACCTTTCTCTAGTGGGGCACCAGTAAGTCCACAGGTGGCTACAACTGTAAATACTCTTGAATTCAGTGCACATGGATTTTCCTTATTATAACATCTGCAGTGTTTGGTTGGTGACTCATTTGCAGAGTCTGCGGGAGTGCAGGGGCTTGTGCAGATTCAGCTGTAACTGAGACTTAGGCCCAGCTTGGCCAGACACCCTCTACATTCTTACCTCCCTGCACTCTTGTGGGCTCAAGACTGAGTATCACTCTGTCCCCCAGGCTGGAGTGCAGTGGCGCCATCTCGGCTCGTTGCAAGCTCCGCCTCCCGGGTTCATGCAGTTCTCCTGCCTCAGCCTCCCGGGTAGCTGGGACTACGGGCGCCTGCCACCACACCCGGCTCATTTTTTTGTATTTTTAGTAGAGATGGGGTTTCATCATGTTAGCCAGGATGGTGTCGATCTCCTGACCTCATGATCCGCACCGCCTCAACCTCCTAAAGTGCTGGGATTACAGGCGTGAGCCACCGGGCCCAGCCCAATGCAGACATTCTTGATTCTGCTTCATTTCCCTCTTTGTTTTTTGTCTCTCTGACTGTATTCTATTTGATAGTGTATTTAATATTTACTCAGTTTAATTAAGCTTATTTTAATTGACTTGTAAGTTAAGTTGATAACTTTCCCTAGTTTTGTTACTGGAAAGGGGTCCAGATCTAGACCCCAAGAGAAGAGTTCTTGGACCTCATTAGAGGAAAGCCTATAGACTAAAGTGAAAGCAAGTTTATTAAGAAAGTAAAGGAATAAAACAATGGCTACTCCATAGAAAGAGCAGTGTCATGGGCTACTTGACTTAGTATGCTTATAGTTATTTATCAATTATATCTAAACAAGGAGTGGATTATTCATGAGTTTCCTGGGAAAGAGGCAGGTAATTCCCAGAACTTAGAGTTCTTCCTTTTTTTTAATCATATAGGGTAATTTCCAGACATTTCCATGGCATTTGTAAACTGTCATGGTGCTGATGGGGTTTTTTAGTATGCTAATGCATTATATAATTAGTATATAATGAGCAGTGAGGAAGGCCAGAGATCACTTTCCTTGACATCTTGGTTTTGCTGGGTTTTGGCTGGCTTCTTTACCGTGACCTGTTTTATCATCAAGGTCTTTGTGACCTGTATCTTTTTTTTTTTTTGAGACGGAGCCTCGCTCTGTCACCCAGGCTGGAGTGCAGTGGCGCAATCTTGGCTCACTGCAAGCTCTGCCTCCCGGGTTCAGGCCATTCTCCTGCCTCAGCCTCTCCAGGTAGCTGGGACTACAGGCGCCCGCCACCACGCCCGGCTAATTTTTTTGTATTTTTAGTAGAGACGGGGTTTCACCGTGGTCTCGATCTCCTGACCTCATGATCCGCCCGCCTTGGCCTCCCAAAGTGCTGGGATTACAAGCGTGAGCCACCGCGCCCGGCGTGACCTGTATCTTGAGCTACCACCTCCTGTGTCTTCCTTTGACTAAGGATGCCTAACCTCCTGGGAATGCAGCCCTGTAGGTCTCAGACTTAGTTTATCCAGCCCCTATTCAAGATAGAGTTGCTGTGGTTCAAATGCCTCTGACAGTTTCATGTGACAGTGACTCTCCCACCTGCATCAATTCGTTCTATAAAACATTACTTATTTAGGCACCGCTTATATTAGGTAAGTATGTAAAATAAAAAAGTATTCTACAAATTAGATAAACCAGTCATTTGTTAAGCCCACAAAACTTCAATACTTAACACTTACCCTTACAACTTCAGCTTTGTATCTTTTTTTCTATTAAAAAGCTTTAAAATCAAGTGATTTAAAAACATGCACAGTGTATCTTAAATATTTTACATATAATTAAAAATGTTGAATAGGAAATGTATTTTAATTACAAAATTAGATACATCTTTAAAGTCTTATTTTGACTCCCGTATTTCTTCTTTACCACAATATAACTTGCTTGTTTACAAACAAAACCAAAATTACTAAATAAATAATATATAGCTGTTAAAATACTAAAAGCTGATCTATTTTATCAGGATATTAAACGAACTCTGTATCTTGCTCCTTCCCTTTGCCTGTTTTATGTTCCATCGATAAATTGCAGCTGTTTAAAGGGACCAGACCAGAATAATATTCAAGAGGAAATAAGCTGTCAGGAATATTTGAAGGGAATTGTTTATACAAAAATATTGAGCAACAGAATAGGAGAGGAAGCTTGGAAACAGATCTACAAATCTATGAAAAGTGGATGGCTGGCAAAAGTAGCATTACAAATCAGTAGAAAAGATGAACTCTTTGCTGTTATTGGAGTGATTAGCTGTTTGTATACAATAAAATTAGGTATCTACTCATAACATATATAAAAAAGTTCCAAGTGGAGTAATGACCTATCTATGAAAAATAAACCTGCAAAACAAAAGAAAAAAAATACAAACCTTGAAAAAATGATAAATATGATGATTTAAAATTTCTCTAGACAACAAAAACATTATTTCACAAATAAAGTGAATTAAAAGCCATATCCTGAGAGAAGATATTTACAATGCATACAAACTTATAAAAGATTTGGTTGCATAAAAATAAACTTCTACAAATTAATAAGAAAGTTGACAGCAAACAAATACAAAAATCATTGAAGTATGCAAAAAGATGATTCACATTAGAGGAAACATGAACATCTAATTTTAACAAATGAAAACATACTCAGCCTCACCATATCATGCAGATGAAAACAAGAATGAGATTCCCAATTAAAAATATTGGGAATTCACCAAAACAAAACATAACCCAGCAATACCAGATCTGATGGGGGATGTAAAGCTATAGTGATGGTCATACACTTGTGTTTAGACAATAAATTGGTATTATTTATTTGGAGAGCAATATTACAATATTTCATAATGATGTTTAGACCGTTAGAAGCAGCAATTTTACTCATAAGGATAATCATAAATGCTTTTTTTGACATGAGCATAAGGATACATGTACAGAAATACTGAAGTTGATTATAGAGGAAAGTTGGCGTATTATTCAGGGTTCTCCAGAGAAAGAGAACCAACAGGGGAAAAAAAGTGAATATATACCGTGTGTGTGTGTGTGTGTGTGTGTGTGTGTGTGTGTGTGTATGTGTGTGTGTGTGTATAAACAAAAATTGTGGGAGGTCATTTTTTTGGAGTGAGCTCACGCACTATTCTCCAACAAACCAGATTAAACCAAAATAGAGTCACTCATGCCAAATGTTACGCAATCATACTGAAGCTTTAAGGAAGCAGATAGATCCCAAGCAGACCATTTTTTTTCCTGAAAACAGGAAATTTCAATCTGATTGAGTCAGCGTAATAAGGAAATCCCTCTGCTTTAACCCTTACAAAAAAGTAACCTGAAGTAACCTGATGTTAACCAATCATTTTTTTTTAATTGTGCCATTTCCTTGTTCCCACCTTACAAGGCCCATTGTCCTTTTATTGTCTAGTCAATGAGAATGATGAGAGTTTATTTCCTGGTGATATTTGTAAGTTGGCCTACAATAAGAGGAGTCACAACAGCCTTCAATTACATGGCTATCCTTTCTGTTTACCAGGAGCCACAGGCCACCTGTGGATTGAGTAGCTGGAGAACAAGCAGTCTCAGTTAACATAGATTAGTTGATTATTTAAAAAAGAAAAAAAAACTGCATGAGATTTGCATCAAGTATATTCATTGACTCATTTTCTAATCTGTGACTCCACTGGAACTTACTTCATTTTCTGGAGCCAATGTTTCTATAATGATCATTCCAAACTTTTTGCTAGAATAAATTCTTCAAGACTGAATTCTGATTCTTTTGATTATTTCAGATTGACAGAGCTAAAGACAGTGGAAACAGTTTCAATAGAAAGAAGCTACAGGACTTCTTGCAGGCCACAGTACCAGAACATCAAGCTATTTGGCTGCAGATGTGTACTACTCTTCAAGATAAGAAAAGCAGTAATCCTGAGGGCAATTCAGAGGTCATCAGGTCTGTCTCCTTGGTTTTCAATGGGGGAGAGAGCCATTGCCTTGGTTTCAACAGGCTAGACAGTGGCAGCCTGGAGCCTGGAGAATGAGAATTGACTCAGCTGAGCCTTGAGGGTGGATGTGACTCTCACACTGCAGAGCTTTGAGGGCACAACCCCCACCCAAAAGAGCCTTGCAGGGCATGGGTCTCAAAGACAGAGCATCAAACTAAAAAGAATTATTCTTGAGCCTCAAGATCTAATGGCATTTGTTTGCTAGGTTTTGAACTTGATTTGGACATGTTACTCCTCTCTTCCTCCCAACTTCTCCATTCTGTAATGGGAAAGTCTATTCTATGCCTGTCCCACTATTGAAATTTGGAAGTACATAACTTATCTGGTTTCACAGGCTCACAGCTGGAAAGAAATTTTGCCTCAGGATGAATTGTACTTTGAGTCTCATTCATATCTGATTTAGATGTTTCTTAAATGAGACTTTTAAGTCCAGAATTGGTGAGAGGATGAGTTATGGATTTTGCTACTATTGGGTTAGAATTAATACATTTTACATGCAAGAAAGACATGAATGATGGGGGGGGGCCAGGGGTGGAATGTTATGAACTAGATGTTTGTGCACCTCTCCTGCCAAATTCATATGTTGAAACTCTCACCCCTACTGTGATGGTATTTGGAGTCAAGGCCTCTGGAAGTGAATTAGGTTTATAAAGGTGGGGATCTCATAGTGGGATGAGTGTCCTTATAAGAGGAGGAAGAGAGACCAGGGCTTGGACTCTCTGCCATGTGAGAACACAATAAGAAGGTGGCTCCCTCCAAGACAGAAAGAGGTCCCTCACCAGAAACCAGATCTGCTGGTACTTTGATTTTGAACTCCCCAGGCTTCAAAACTATGAGAATTAAACGTCTCCTGTTTAAGACAGCTTATGATATTTTGTTGTAACAGCCTGTGCCAACTAAGACAAGACTGAAAAGATATGGATGTTAATGACTGATAAGTATACAAAAGGAAATGAGGAGCATGGTATGTTTTTTCTCTAAGAAAATGTTGATCATCTTAGAGAAGATTTACGTCAACATGAAGAGACCAATGGTAGAAATACAGAATTAAATGCACTGCAGGGGAAGGTTCAGATGAATAGAAAAAAACTTGTTATTGGAAACGGGAGGAATGGAGATCTTTTTCATATCATGGCAGGCAGCTCAGCTGAATTGTATCATGCAGTAAATGTAAAATTACTTACGATTTTATTTTTTGAAATTAATAAGTATCTTATAAGGAGCTACTTTGAGACAATGTAAGTACTGCCTATTGCTTTTCCTTAAACATTCATCAGTAATTTTAGCAGCCACTGATGTTTCCTAGCTGGAATAAAATTATTGTGATGATGACTTGACAGTCATCATCATTTCTTCTATATTTTTTGGTTGACTTCTACTGAAACAAACAAAAACCCCTTTTCTTTCTTCTTTCCTTTTCATTTCATCCCTCCCTTTCTTCTTTCCTGCTTTCTCCTTTACTTTTTGGAGCAGATAAGTTCTTGAGGGAGCCATGAATCATATAAAAAAGTGTCATATTATTTTACCTACTGGATTGATGGTGACTATTGTTTTCCTTGTCAGAAAATAATTATTAAAGAAAGTCAATATAGATACTCTCTATCTTAATTTACCCAAATCCTTGGGTTGACATTTCCTATTCTCTCTGTAAAACCTAATTATTAGCTCAAATTATGCTGAATACACTTGACTATTACCTTAAGAGGGTCCCTATTGACTCTCTAGTTCTAGGGTATGTCTACTCTCTCAAAAGTTCTACACCAACTAAAAGTGATTTGTGTTTATTTGTAAATCAGTTTATATAAAAGATTATTGTAATTATGGAAAGTAAATATTTTTACTTGCTTTGATTAAATATTAATGTAAAAGATTGTTTCTATGTAAGTTCATCTGAATTCCTTTAAAATGCTTATTAAGTCTACTCAGTAAAGTTGATTGCTACTGAGTTAGTAAAGGGTGAGCCAAATATGAATGACTGAAAAATCATAGTAAAAATTTACTGTTCCAAACTAAGATACCTTTGAAAGTGTCTTAGAATTCTGGCTGTATTGAAACAAAAATGAACTGTGTATTTTTATACAAGGAAGACAATGCAGAATAGTAGACCCACACTTGGCCCTTGCCCCTACTTGAAAGATTGACAAATAAATAAATGATATAATAATAATAACAAAATAATAAAATTCACCCTTAATTTGTTTTAAATATATTCATCTTTTTTACAGATATGCTTCTTCATCTTTTATTGACTTTTTTACTTACACAACTAATTATTAATACCAATCTCCTCAGATGAATGGACTTTGGTTATTTTGATAGCTTTCAGGACCTGAAACGTAAATGGATTGACACTGTAAATTTGAAAGATAGATAATTCAACAATTTTAGGCCATCTACCATGTATCCAGGTTTTGGTGATGAGGGAGATACCAAATCACCATGAGAAAATTTCTGTGTAGACAAAGTAACTTTCTCATCTGAAAAGGCTAGACTAGTTCCTAGAGAACAATCAGGCAAGACATGCTGCTTGGGGAAAAAAAAAAAAAAAAAAAAGTGCAGCTTTAGAGAAGTCCACCACCTGATTCCTAGAGACTGCGAGAGAGCTATGTGTGGGAAAGGACACTTGATCTTTCCTACCTCCTCCCACCTCAGCCTCTCAAAGTGGTGGGATTAGAGGTGTCAACCACCACGTCTGGCCCCAACCTGAACTTCTTAATGTGGCTAGGGCACTGTATGATCTAGCCACTCTTTAGATGTCCCACCCCCTGCATGTCTTTCACTCATGAAGGAACACAAAACCAGTGGCCTAGCCACATTTCAGACCCCTGAGGTGACTTCTGTTTATGTTCTTTCCTTTGCCTGAAATAATCTCACTTGCCTTTTGTCCAGCAAACTTTCTTAGTTTGAAAGTTACTTCCCCTAATTTCCTGACCATTAAAACTGAGTTCAGTGTCCCTACTACCCCTCTCCATAGTACTCTGAATCCCATAATCAAACATTCCATATGTATAATTGACCTTAAGCACCTTGTAGAAAATAATTTTTGTTGCTTATTGAGACCATCATACCTAGCATAACTACTGGCCCAGTGTAGAAGCTCTGTATATACTTGTTAAATAATTGACGAGCAGTTTCAGTGCCCTTAAATCAATCAACTTTATTTTTTTTAAATTCATTTCCTCCTCAGGTATAAAGAAAGTTTACAAATACATTTATGTGAATTATTTGAGTGAATCTGTCTTATTCATAAAAACTGAAATAGATTTGCAAAAAAAAAATAATTTTGTGAGTAAATTATCTTCCGCTTGTGACTTGCAATAACAGGGAGAGAATACAGGCAGTATGATTTAACAGAAATGTACTTAGTAGGTGCCATGGTTTAAAGGTATGTGTGCCCCCAAATTCATTTGTTGGAAACTAAGACCCATTTTGACAGTATTCAGATATGGGGCCTTTAGGATGTGATCAAGTCATGAAGGAACCATTCTCATGAATTGGATTGGTGACCTTTTAAAAGGGCTCAGTTGGGTCCCTGTTGACCTTCTGCCTTCCACCATGTGAGAATGCAGCAACAGGGTGCCATCTTGGAAGCAGAGAGCAGCCCTCACTAGACACCAGAATCTGTTGGTGACTTGATCTTGGACTTCTCAGCTTCGTGAACTATAATTAACAAATTTTAGTCCTTTATAATTACACTGTCCTTGTCTAAGGTGTTTTGGTATAGAAGCCCGAGTGGACTGGGTAGTAGACTAAGATCTAATTAACTCTGTAAAGTCAATATAACTGAGAATTTCTCTAAGATATTTTCAGGTGGTTGCAGTCTATTGGCAATACCTGACTAAAGTTGAAATGTTTCCTAGCAACTAACTCCTTTGCTGAAATAAATAGGCCAATGTTTGTTCCCTATCACTGCCAGACAGAATAACTTCAGTGTGTTAATGATGGAAAACCCCCAGAATTAACAGTAGGTTAATGTTTAACTTGAATGCTTCGTGTGTGTGTATGTGTGTGGAGGATTGTTAAGTGCAGAGCTCTGTGACCAGTTGTACTTGTTGCTTATCATTCTATGGCCCTTTCAGTTTGTAAATCATGAGTTCAAACCCTGTATTGTCAGTTGTTTCATCTGGTTTCATGGGCCCAGATTGTTGTTCTTCTCTCTCTCTCTCTTTTTTTTCTTGAGAAGCAGTTTCACTCTTGTCACCCAGGTTGGAGTGCAATGGCACGATCTCAGCTCATTGCAACCTCCGCCTCCCAGGTTCAATCAATTCTCCCACCTCATCCTCCCCAGTAGCTGGGATTACAGGTGCCTGCCACCATGCCCAGCTAATTTTTGTATTTTTAATAGAGACAGGGTTTCTCCATTTTGGCCAGGCTGGTCTTGAACTCCTGACCTCAGGTGATCCACCCATCTTGGCCTCCGAAAGTGCTGGGATTACAGGTGTGAGCCACTGCGCCCAGCTATTGTTCCTCTCTTAAAATGGCTTGCCACATTTTGACACTATAAGGCTAAGATTAAAAAAAAAAAAAAGGCTCTGATGCAGAAGCCAGAGACTGTGTTCCTCCCTGTGCCTTAATTTCCCTTAATCTACACTTCTGTGAGATGAGCATCATTCCCTAGCTTGGCATCTTGCATAGACTTTTTTTTTTTTTTTTTTTTGAGGAGATAGTATTCTTGCTAGGGTTTAAATGGATTTTACTTGCTATTCAAATCACAATACAGAAATTTACTTTAGGCCAAATCTTCCTCATTGGCTTGGAGGCACTTCTCTGTGTTCTAAAAACCATTGATCTTTACCAACACATAGTCCTTTTCATTTTTTACACTGGTTCTACTGCAGGAACCTGCTCAGGTCTCTGAACCTGCATTAGAACACTGAATCTTCATACTGGCCTTATGAGGTAGATAACATAATCAATTGATGACGATACTATTGACAGTTGAGAGAAATTAAGGCACAGGGAGGAACACAGACCTTGAAGGAGGAGACAGTACCAGGTGCAGGAACATGGCCCTAGAAACTCAGGCAGTGTATGCTGGGCTAGGGACAGTAAAGGAGAGACGCAAGACATGGAGCGAAACCCTGTACACTTTTCCAGCACTTTAAGCACTAGGAGCACTTCATTGTGCCCAGAGACATTTTAAATCATTCCATTCTTAACTGATGGCAGGGATTCTCTACAGAGTCTTTTCTAGTTACCCTAAAGTTACGGTTGCTCTCTTTGAGCCCAAATGCAATTAAAGCTTTAGTACTTATGCATAGAGTAGCTAGCTAACTTGATGCTGGGAGCCCAGACACTGACTTTCTGGCAATTTAATTGCCTGTGGCTGGTGCTTTTTGTTTTCTCCTCTCCCAGCCTTGTCTCTACTTTCACTTACACTCCCCTCACTCCTCAACCCTCCAAGAGGTACATAGGAGAGGTACTGACATCCCTTCATCTTATCTTCCTCCTCCCTCGCCATTCTCCCCCTTCCTCACTGACCACCTACCTAGAACTTCCTTCCCAAGATCAAAAATATACCTCCATGCCCTATCCATTACAGCTTTTCCTCCTCAACATTTTCACTAGTCAGGGACACGCAGTGACTCTCTATTCACTGTTATAACTCACATAGTAGAAATAAAAAAAATATGCAACATTTCCTCAAATCTCATTGAGATTACAAATTAAACTTTGAAAAACAATTCCTGGTATTTTCTTAAATTTCGAATTTTTCATGTGTGATTATTTTATCTACGTAATTATGTAATGAGAAGATATTTGTCTAGTATTTAAATAGGTTCTGCAGAAAATATGTGGGGTTTTGCTCAGATCTTCTTTGCAGAGTTGAAGAAAGAAAGAAATGTTTAGATCAGTTTAGTTTTATTTTGCTTAACCAAAGATCCAGAATCCTGTTGAGAGAGAGACAAATAATGAAAGTAAGATGTAGCTGTCACAGAGATAACGTCAGTACTCTAAGCCTTATTTTGGGTTAGTTTTGGCACATTATGGCCAGTTTGGAAATCCTATCCCCACCCTCTTCTGTAACTGGCATAACAATGCCATTGGGATCCAGCTATGCAAGTACCTCCACTTTTCTTGGCATGCTATCTGTACCAAGCACACGCTCTAAGTGAGTTCCATGGGTACACTTCATCACTGGAATTTGGCATCTGGTGAACTGGTTTTTTTTTGAGACGGAGTCTCGCTCTCTCACCCAGGCTGGAGTGCAGTGGCGCAATCTCGGCTCACTGCAAGCTCCGCCTCCCGGGTTCACGCCATTCTCCTGCCTCAGCCTCTCCGAGTAGCTGGGACTACAGGCGCCCGCCACCACACCCAGCTAATTTTTTGTATTTTTAGTAGAGACAGGGTTTCACTGTGGTCTCGATCTCCTGACCCCGTGATCCGCCCGCCTCGGCCTCCCAAAGTGCTGGGATTACAAGCGTGAGCCACCGCGCCCAGCGGCATCTGGTGAATTGTTTAGGCTTGTGGGAGATCATCTAGACTTGGCTTTTCCTGAAGATCTGCATACTAATGTTCTCACCGCTTGCCATTTGGAGCTATTGAGGCCTAGGGCACTAACACCATGAGGAGAGCTGCTGTTACAAGAATTGTGCTGAATATGAAAGAGACTCTTCCACATGCGCTTATTGCTTAAGCATACTTTTCCGTTGCATGAGGAATATTGTGGGTGGTTCATGTAATCTTTCAACTCAATCTTCATTACAAAAGAGATTAACTAAATTCTTACAAGCTTCTGACAGGTGGAAATCCTAGTTTCCAACACTGGTACAGATTTTACTACAAAGTGTCATGTACCTTTGCTCATTTTTAAAGGAGATTTGAAAGGAAAAGTCAGTTAAATATGATGGAGACAGGAGGCAGAGAAATTCTAGGCAGAAAAGGGTGAGTCCCCAGTGAAAACCCTACCCTCAAGCTGAAATGCCTGAAACCCCAGCCCAAAGTGAGAATTTATACCGTTTTCCTGCTTGAATGTTGCCTTTTCCTAAACTGCCCATGGCCTACCCTGCCTGCAATCCTGTGCCTATAAAGACCCAAGACTCAGTCAGAGAGGAGTGGAGACTATGGCTGGACATTGGAGAGAAGCAGCTTGACTTCAGAGGGACAGCTTGACAGTGTAACTTCAGAGAAGAATCCAGCTGGAGATGGCCAGACTTCAGGGGAAGATCACTTACCCCCACTGTCCCCTTTTCAGCTCCCTTTCCCACTGAGAGCCACTTTCATCAGCAATAAAATCCCCTACGTTTACCATCCTGCAGTTTGTTTTTGTGACCACATTTTTCCTGGACGCCGGACAAGAGCCTGGGAGCCATGAGTGCAGATATAAAAGGCTCTCACACTCGCCCTTTGCCCTTGCTGGTGGAGGGCAGCTTACCCATATGACAAGGCAAAGGGCCCACTGAGCTGTTAACACTTAAGCCATCCACAGACAGCAGAGCTAAAAGAGCACTGTAACACATCTTCTGGGGCTTCAGGAATCGCAGGCAACCCCACCTGGATGCTACCACAGGGCCTGCACGGAGTTTGTTCCTGCCCGTGCCAAAGCGGCCAGCCAGTTCCAGTGCTTGTGCACTCCAGTTCCTGCCTTGTTTGCCTATGCACTCCCTCCCAGGAGTTGAGAGTGGCAGGCTGCGTAAACAAGGCACCCCTGTCTGGAGTCCTGTGAAGGGGTCAGGGAAATATCCTGCTTCAAATGTACCATCATTTAACTGAATGAGTGCTCAAAACACCATTTGAACACATTTCGTTTCAAAACAAAAATCAAACATACAAAAAAATCAAGCTTTTATTTCAAATATTTGAATCTAATAGATTATTATTTAGGTTTATAATCTGTGAATATATATATAATATTATATTTAATTAACATCTGAGTAATCTCAATTACCATTTTCTAGGAGGGATAGAGTATAAGAGCTAAACATTTCATGTAGAAATATTAACTTTCAAAAGTTATAATAACACCAGAGTTTTAGAGTGAGGGAGTATTTAAAATGTGTCTTTCTTTGGGAGAGAATCATTTTGTTCTTTACTAACAATAATTTAAAAATTGGTAATTTAATATCTTGTGAATATGAAAATATTATGGTATAGATTAGCTTCTAGGAGAAGTTAAGTGTAGCATGATTTCTTGAAGATTAAAAAAAATTTAACTTTTTAAAGATAATATGCATATTGAATATTATTTGAACATAATAGTAAAGAAAATTATCTTTGAACTTTTTTGAATATATGGCATTTGCAAAATAACATTAGCTCTTATGCAAGAAATAAACTGTAACTAGATTTAATAGGACAAAATATAATTTATATAAAAATTAATAAGGCCTTAGTTAATATTTGGTAGTAAAATGGACAATGAATCAGAGATCAGAATTCAAAGCAGTTTTTCATAGGAAGTTTCATTAATAAATGCAAAAACTCGTATGTCCTTTTTTCTCAAATTCACAGTGAGTATTAAAAAATGTACAAAAACCTTTATAAATCAGTTATACAGAAGATAAACTATAATTTGAAAAGCAAAAGTATACAACCAGAGCTACAGGCATTACAGCTTAATTCATACAGGTATGAGTTTAGATAGTCTCAATCAATATACAGACTTCAGATTTCCTGAGGAGACTTTCACTAATCCACTACCACACTCCTGATCTTTGTTCCTGGCTGCCAGTGCTTTCAAAGAACATGAAGTCCTAGATAAAAACAAAAGTACACAAATGAATTTTCAACAACAAAACAGAGATCAATTATCAGATGCAGAAATACTAAGGGATCTAGTGAAACACAGTAACATATCTGTTAAAAAAAATTAAATGTAATAAGTAAATATACAAAAGCTCTATAATTATATAAGTTCTACCTTTAGCTTTCCATTTTAATAATAAATTCTATAATTCTATTCATTTATTGATACCTGTATGAATTTAATTAATCTTCCAGTCATTTTCTCTAAATGTTACTTTTTCTCTATCCACGTAATTCTCATTTTTGGCTGCGTACTGGAATCACCTGGAACACTATATGAACTTCGAAGTTTCTGATTTAGTTGAACTGAGGTATGGACTAGTCCTTGGGGTTTTTAAAGGTCCCTAGGTGGTTCTAATGTGAAGGCAATTTCAGAATCACTGCTATATCCAATTATTTCCTGTAATTTGGTAGTTAGGTCTACACACTTGAGTGAATGTACACTCTTATTGTACTTCATACTCCTATATTAGATGGTTTAATTTAATTACTATGAGTCATGGTAAAGTTTCCTTGTTTCACTACATTTTTTCCACATATGCCCACTTTCAACTTCTTCCTCAAAGCATCTAGGAGATGCCTGATTTAAGGGGAGACTAAAATCTCTCCTTAGTACATCTCCTTAGTCCCCCTCTTGCCATGTGAATATTCATAGACTCTTCAGATAGAAACTAGTCACCTGTGACCCCAGAGTGTCAGGATCAAATAGAATTTCAGAGCTAGGATTAAATGGGAATCCTGATTTAAAATCTATAAATTTTAAAATGTCATTTTGAAATATACACTTTACTGAATCATTTCAGAATGAACCTAGAGAAAGCATCTATAATCAAGATTAATAAGAACAGACTTACAATGAGGAAACAGGCACCAAGCATTACAGCTTTCATTTTAACATCAAGGTCTAAAGGGAACTGGATTCCAAAGTTATCAGCGTCTGTAAATGCCTCTCTCAAAATTCCAGTCCAGTGCTTGGAAATTTTGCCAACCACACACTGTTCATCAAGAGATTTAATCTAAATTGAAAAAAAAAAAGTATTAAATACTTTTAGGAAACTTATAGCAAAAGTACTTTCAAATTTGAAGTAAGATGAAACAAATATGGTATTAAAATTATGCACCATATGTAACCCTCATTAGATAACTAGAGGTTCCTGTATCTATTTATAGATATATGAAAAAAACTGTTTCATTGTATGGATAAATTATATTTCAGAAAGTTTTTCTGAAATATTTAACAATTTCTATTTTATATTAATACAGACATTAATAAATTATGTGAATTGACCCAAAAGAAAACTTAAGCAAAAAAGGATATAAATATGAAATGTTTCTTTGATGACATTTCTAGAAGCCATCAGGAAGTTAATGAACAAAACTCCTATTAGACTTCTGCTTTAGGAGAAGCACAGTTTACATAGACTGAAAGATTAAATATGATGAAAAGGCTTATTACCACCCACTGTGAGTTGCCAAACATGAAATGCTAAGCAACTAGAAAAGATTAGCAGTTTGGAGTAAAGGCAAATACCAATAAGTAACTTGATGAAATGCCCCACGCCCCACACCCAGTGGGGTGTGAATAATAAAAGACGAAGAGTGTATGAACAAATGAGCTCCGAAGTAGAAGTTTCCTAATTTTACAATTCTGCCTGCGGAAAGCCCAGGGCCATCATATAGGGTTGAATGGACTTTGCTCACACTAAGGCAACTCCTCTAGGAGGGCAGGTGGGGACTGAATGTAGCTGAAATTCACAAAACTATGTACACATATAGTTGTATTAACAGAGGAGTGTCCTTTTCAGCTAAATAAATGTGGGGAATCTAAAAACACCTGACTCATTTTATTTGAGTACAAGTGGATAGTTTGTAAAATACTAGAAATAAACATCTAATATGAAACTGATAGCGTAATACTGTTCATCAAATATTCATTTCATTCCCTCTCCTTCTGTAGTGCCAGTATACTTCCTGTTCCTTCGTAATTAGACTTGGCCGTGTTGCTGCTGAGTTTTAGGGATTATGTGTAATGAAATACTACCGTGGTGAAAGAAACTAATACAAATCCTTTCCTGTACATGTTAGTATTTTTCTGCTAATAGCTATCATTGAAGCATTTGAAGCTAGTAATGAAAACTCTTACGTTTTACTTTTTAATTCTAAAATTAAAAAAATTAAAAATGCAGCTGACAACTTACTAGCCACCGTAAACTCAACACTACACAGATAAAGATATTAACATTTGCCCTTTTTGATTACTACAGCAAGAAATTTAAAGAAGTAGAGAATACATTTTTTATGGCAAGGATAAGAAATGCAAATGATCTTCAACCAATAAATTGGCAGGACTAGATAATTTTTAGCTAAATTGTAGACATTTTGGAATAGAAAATCACTATAATAAAATGTCAACACTTGGAAATAATAAATTGGTATTGTATAATGTTAAACTTTTAAATCCATAAATGTAATACTAATTGGTAAAAGCATTCTAAAAAGAAAACCATAGATTCATCTCACAATGCAAATATAAATGCAAAATACTGAAATATAATGACAGCATATAGGATCTAGGTATGTAGCAAAGAAATATAAAAAGTGTATCATGAGTATATTAACAGTTGCTGGTAAGCTATTTTATTTACTTACTAATGATTTATTTATTTACTGTTATTACACCCAATTTTCATGTAAAAAAACTAGAGCAAAGAGAAGTGAAAGAATTTGTTTAAGGTTACACAGGTAAGTGTTGTGAAGATGGGTTTCAAATCTGGCATCTGGCTCCAGTGTCTATACTCTTGACCATTATGATTGTCTGCTTTTTAAAGACATATTTATTGAATACTAACGAAAATCTAGTTGAGAGGGCAGGAAAAAAAATCTGTGGGCTGTAGTTGACCATATAAAATTTATCACTACTCAGGATCAATTTCTATATTTTGAGATTCCTGAAACACAACAGTGGCAGGAATTCAGATTTCAAGCTCATAGACAGAACTGACTTGGTATGTCAGTTTCATGTGGCCATATTTCTTCCCCCTTACCAAGAGTCCTTGAAGGAGACAGACTCTCTTATCATCTGTATTGGATAAAAGGTCTACTAGGCTCTCTCTTACTCACCATTAAGATAACCTTCTTAGAGATTCAATTACTATCTGTTTGCTGAAAACTCTCCATTCTTTTCCCCTACATAACTAAAATCCAACATGACCTTAATTCAAGTCATTAACTTCCTATATGTATTTTATATAATGAACTAGAGCCCACTGATTATATTTTGCTGATCCCTGACCTAGATGTGTATTAGTATGTGATACCTTACTTTTTAAAAAGCAGAATATCATAATGGTCAAGAGGACACAAATCAAGTGTTTTTCCTCCAAGATTCTTAACTTGGCCAATGTAATATCAGAATAATAACACATCAAGTCTATCTCCAAAATTTTTTTCATACTCAATTGACATCAAATCCACGAATTAGTTCCACATAGTACACCTATGAAATGCCTCTTGAGTTATTCTCTGTTTTAGAGTGACTCCTGCCCCTGCTGTGGAACAGGCTTTTATCTCTTTCCATGCCCAGTGACACCCTGGTGGATTTCATGTTCCTTAGTGGTCTCTCATACTGATAATTTCTGCCTTGAGGTGTCAGAGTTTCCATTGTCAACCCTATGGAAAATTCTTCAAGTAATTATTTCTCAATTCTTTCCATGAGAGTACCTTGATATCATCATTCTAGATAAATAGAAGAAAAGTTAATTTATTACATGGAATGGATGCTTTAAGGTATCCATCAAGAAAGGCTGCCAGATGAAACATAAATTCTTTAGTATCAAATACAAGGATTACACAATGCTTTTCCAGTGTTTTCATTTATTTACTAAAAATAAAATATATGCCAGCCAAACTTCTGTTAATATTGTTCCTTGAATGAGAAATTACTTTTCACTTCTGTGGATGTAGGACAGAGATTCCGTCCCTTATGTGAAGAACTGCTATTATGCATACCCCTATATAAATTTTTTATACATGCATATTATGCACACATATACGTACACACACTATACAATCCCTTTATAAGAGCCTTTTTAAAGTTTCTACATCACATCCTCCTTAGAACTGCAAATCTCTGTCATTAGATTATGAAGTCAATGGGGGAAAGGATTCATCTTTATATAGCTAAGGTCTGATGGAGGAATCAAATACCATGTGATTAAAGAAGGCAGGCAGATCACATAAATGAATGACACTGGATACTGAAAAACCTCAGTAAGGGATGGAGACATTGGTAGAGTTCCCATGTCATTATTACAAGGGGCAGCCCCACACATCTTGAGTAGATTTTTGCCCTTTCTTTGGAAAAGTGGGCCCAGTTAACCCAATTTTCTGATTTTCCAAAAGAAACAAGAAATCAAGGTTAAGTTTTAAAACCTTCTGATTTTTAAACATTTGCAATGAAAAAATTTGGATTGTAAAAGTAGAACATCTGTTGTTGAACTGCTCTAATGAAATTCTACAATGTATTACAGTAAATATACAAATATTAATATGTTGCAGCTTCTAGTGACCTAATTTAATATAGGGAAAAGGAGAGATCACAGAGAAGCATAATTGGGTAGTACATATTATACTAATTTTCTCAAAACTATCTTTGCATAATTGGGCTTCTTGTAGGAATTCAAAGATGTCAGACATTCTGAACATGGCCTTGAGCATTGGCAGATGATATTTCAGATTTAAGAAGGATCCATATGCTTTGGCAATCAGACTTAGATGACAAGGTTAACATTC
This sequence comes from Nomascus leucogenys, assembly GCF_006542625.1. Lineage (NCBI taxonomy): Eukaryota > Metazoa > Chordata > Mammalia > Primates > Hylobatidae > Nomascus > Nomascus leucogenys. Next base: position 68,038,954 of record NC_044391.1, read on the forward strand.
TGTTTAAAATGGATAATATACAGTGTCATCACATAGAAACCACCATGTTTAAGTGATGGATGATTTGCTTATTTTTATTTGACTACATAGGTCTGCTTCTCTTTTATCCATTTATCATGACCAACAGTGACCTTTAATAAGAGTGATAACTACCACTCTGACCAAAGTTAAATAAATGAGAAAATTATCTTGCTATTGAGACATTGGCACACAATACTTATTTAATGCATTTATAACGTCCTGCAAAATTACATTCTTCTTATATTAGGAAAGTAAATCTTATAAACATTATGACATCCCTTACCTCAAAATCAACATCTCCACAACAGCTGCACACAACACATGGACCACTTATTTTTAGTACATCGTCTCTTTTCTCATTTTGAATTGTAAACTTTGGTAGACATGGGTGCCAGGTCTGAATAACATAACCTATTGGTACACCAGGAGGAGACTGGATTTCTATCTACAAAGGCAAAATAATATATGTAAATGTAATAATCATAATGCCTAGGTTTGATGAAAGGTTCAATGACAGGGCAGAAATTCTTGCTGAACTATTTTACAAAGTGCCCTGGTAATTGATCACAGACCTCCTGAAGGCAGCAGGGACAACAACAGCTGCTACATCTTAGCGGTCTCTCCAGAGTTATGACTTCTTGACCCATATTATCAATAATCCTCAAGGTAAAAGGTCTAGATGGCCCACAGCAATTTCGGGTACAGCAATCAGTATCTTCCACTGCAAAGTAAACCCTCTGTCCAAAGCTGTTCTTAATTTCATATTTGTTATTAGTTTCAAAACCTGTTAAAACTAAAAACATAAAAGACGAAATCATAATCACCTCTATGCTAAAAATTTATCCAGACATTATAATATCTAGCTCTGCCAGTTTTAGAAGATACTCCAAGTGGCATAAGGAGAAGGAGAAGAAATGATGTTTAGAGATGATCCAGGCAGAGAAAAATAGCAAAAAAAAGGAGGAGGAGAGATTACCAATGTATAGAGAAATTAAGTCCTTATGCTGTGGGGAAAAGAAAGAGAGATGAGATTGTTACTGTGTCTGTGTAGAAAGAAGTAGACATAAGAGACTCTATTTTGTTCTGTACTAAGAAAAATTCTTCTGCCTTGAGATGCTGTTAATCTGTAACCCTATCCCCAACCCTGTGCTCCCTGAAACATGTGCTGTGTCAATTTAGGGTTAAATGGATTAAGGGCTGTGCAGGATGTGCTTTGTTAAACAAACGCTTGAAGGCAGCATGCTTGTTAAGAGTCATCACCACTCCCAGAGACACAAAACACTGCAGAAGGCCGCAGGGACCTCTGCTTAGGAAAGCCAGGTATTGTCCAAGGTTTCTCCCAATGTGATAGTCTGAAATACCGCCTCCTGGGAAGGGAAAGACCTGACCATCCCCCAGCCCGACACCCGTAAAGGGTCTGTGCTGAGGAGGATTAGTAAAAGAGGAAGAATGCCTCTTTGCAGTTGAGATAAGAGAAAGGCATCAGTCTCCTGCTCGTCTCTAGGCAATGGAATGTCTCGGTGTAAAGCCCAATTGTATATTCCATCTACTGAGATAGGGGAAAACTGCCTTAGGGCTGGAGGTGGGACATGCTGGCAGCAATACTGCTCTTTAAGGCATTGAAATGTTTATGTATATGCACATCAAAAGCACAGCACTTTTTTCTTTACCTTGTTTATGATGCAGAGACATTTGTTCGTGTGTTTACCTGCTGACCTTCTCTCCACTACTATCCTATTGTCCTGCCACATTCCCCTCTCCAGGAAACGCCCGATAATGATCAACAAATACTAAGGGAACTCAGAGGCCGGTGGTGGCCTGGGTCCTCCGTATGCTGAATGCCAGTCCCCCGGGCCCATTTTTCTTTCTTTCTCTATACTTTGTCTCTGTGTCTCTTTCTTTTCCAAGTCTCTTGTTCCACCTAACGAGAAACGCCCACAGGTGTGGAGGGGCAACCCATCTCTTCACTATGCGAGACAACAGAAACAAGTTATATTTTCCTAATTCCACAAATGTCTGTCAGAAGAGATACTTTACTGCTGAGAGTTGGGGCAATGCTGTGGGTGGGCACAGTGGCACTAGGTGTATAGAAAAAACGTCCACTAATGCAGGATAGTTTTTGTGTAATGTGGAGGGGAATATAAGAGGATTGCTGTTTATGTGCTATAAATTTTATATTAAATCAATTGGTTTGAGACTATCTTATAAACCATACTTATGTCTTATTTTTATGCAATGCTTTTGAAAGAAGGCAATGTACATGCATAAAAACCGAGGGAGTGAAAATGAAAGGTGAATTAGAGTGTCACATTGGACCCAGGGCATCCTTATTCAACTCAGCAGTAGTTGTTCAGAAGTGGGAGGTGGGTATTAGACAAAGGGTGTTCAGCAACCAAGACTTTAACTCACAGAATATCTAGACCATGGGAATCCTAAGTGAACTCTGCACCTTTGCTGGGCTAATCTCTTCATGATGGAAACAGATGGCTGCAAAATGCTGAGGCTCACAAGCTTTGTATCAAGGGCTTTCCAAATCTAACCATACATTGGAAACCTCTCCGTATTTAAAGCCAGAAAGGAGCAATAACTGTCCCACTTGTACATAGCCCTCAGTAACTGGGGTCATAGATGTCAGAAGCCTGGCTAAAATAATGAGTGATTAAAATAAATACTTGGAGGAAAAGTCACTCTATAATGCCTATATGGAAAGACTCTGAGTCGGATAAAGACGGCCTTCACAAGTCTTAACCACCATGAACTCCTTTAAGTGACCTTGGTGGGACACAGACAGACCCTGTACTCTGCATTTATAAGAACCACCTCTGATTTCAACATCTGAAATAGTCAAATGTTTGATGAGAAAAAAGTTAAGCTGATTTTGAGAGGGCATTTATTATCTAATTAATTGTTTCATTAAGTAGCTTAATCTCAAAAATCTCCAGCTTATTTGTAAAGCAACATTGGTTTACATAACCTTTAAGTTTCTTTTCATTTACTTAAAAAATGTAAACAAATTGTTTACATCTTTATTGTCTTCTGTATTTTGAATTGAGAAAAAAAATTAAGTGCCTAGTTTATGCTCAGATTCTAAAAAACTGAGTAATCTTCATCTTTTTTATACCACTCATGAAAAAATAACGTAGACTTTCAATTTTGGAGAAAAAGAAACAAAAAAAAACTGGAGACATTTCTTTTTTGAAAAATAAGCATAATTAAAAACTATTAGATTTGGAACTTTCTATTTCATAATTAACACATATTTAACAAATATTTATAAATCTACAAAAATAGTGTGCTGTGTAATGTTTGGTTATATGTCTGTTTGGATTTTATAGCCTTACTAATATATACTATAAAACACTAAGAAATTCAGAATACAAAGCTCTCTTCCAGAGAAAGCTTTGTTTAGATACACCAAAAAAAATCAAGTAAATTATAAATAATAATGTGCTTTATAAATAACTTCAATGTAATAGATGACAATTCTATATTTTAGCCAAATCCATTATTCTGCTTATACAATTCATGTTCTAATTTTTACCAGTGGAAAGAAACTTTGGAGACAGGTGAAAATGAATTTAGCAGACATAGTCCAAAAAACTGGCAGAGTTTTTGTTAAACCTTTTATATCTAGAAGGAAAACACTATGGTTCATAAATCTACCTGGGGTCTTCTTCCCCTGTCAGCCATTATAAAACATTAATTGGCTTCGTAAGTTTATTTTTGCACCTAAGGGGCCCTGGACCCAAGGAAATGTCAGGCCATTCAGCAGGAGCAGGAGTGCTCTTCTATGAAGCCAAGCCTGCAGGCTAGTTGGTCAGCATCCTCCAACACTGCAGTGGCCTGCATCTGACCTGGTATACAAAGATTTTATAGGGTTCATCTTAACTCCCAAGAGAAACTGTGGGCACAAATGATAATTTTCCCAAACTTCCTCATCCAAATAAAAAAGATAACTTACTTTGGAATGTGGCTCTCTGTGCCATTCTTAAGCTGATCACAATTATGGAGAAAATAGCTTAAGTGGTAGAAGTCAGATAAAAAGTGATGTACGAAGAGAGGAGCAAAATAAGGGTTTTGATTATTTTCCTTCTAAGTTAGTGTCCTGAGGGCAGGTGCCCAACATAATAGCATTTTACCTTTTGATTCCTAAATTTTAGAAATGAATTGCTGATAATGTTTATTATTGTAAATAACTGGTTTAACTGTCCCATATAAGTGAGAGTGTTATATTTGTGGAGGTCGATGTGCCTTTATCTGCATAAACTTCTACTCTTTATAGAAACAGGATTAAAACAATGAATACATACCTTCCAGAAGTTCAATTTGCTGATGAATCAGTATCTGATCTATCTATAACAGGAAAAAAAAAATAAGTGGTAAGTACATGTCAAATGAAGGTTTTTATAAGCTAACCAAATTAAAATTCATATATTTATATTTTTTACAGTATATGTAATCAATTATCAATATTTAACAGCTTATATTACTTTTTAGTGTAAAACTGAAGTTAATATTTTAAATTAATAAAATGTTTATTGTGTTCATTATTAATGTGGAAAAATTTAGGTCAAATAAAATTGATTTACACTGGAGTACCTTTAAAAATTAGAAAATTGAGGTGGCTCATGCCTGTAATCCCAGCACTTTGGGAGGCCAAAGTGGGCAGATCACGAGGTCAGGAGATCGAGACCGTCCTGGCTGACATGGTGAAACCCTGTCTCTATTAAAAACACAAAAAATGAGCTGGGTGTGGTGGCAGGCGCCTGTAGTCCCAGCTACTTGGGAGGCTCAGGCAGGAGAATCACTTGAACCCAGGAGGCAGAGGTTGCAGTGAGCCGAGATCGCGCTACTGCACTCCAGCCTGGGCGACAAGCGTGAGACTCCATCTCAAAAAAAAAAGAAAAGAAAATTGATACAAATGGCCAGTAAGTTTATGAAAAAATGCTCAACATCACTAATCACCAGGGAAATGAAATCCAAACCACAATGAGATATTATCTTTGTCCAGTTAAGAATGACTTTTATCAAAAAGACAAAAAAATAACAAATAATGGTAAAAATGTGGAGAAGGGGAAATCTGTTGGTGGGAAAGTAAATTAGAGCAGCCATTATGGAGAATAGTGTAGCAGTTCCTCAAAAACTAAAATTACAGCCACCATATGATTCAGCAATCCCACTACTGTTTTTTTTAAAACAGTATTTTTTCAAAATTTTCAAAATTTTCAAGACAAAAATTTTAAAGGAAAGGAAATCAATATGTCAAAGAGGTATCTGCAATCTCATGCTTATTGCAGCACTAACAGTCAACATATAGAATCAACCTAAGTGTTCATCAATAGATAAATGAAAAAAGAATTCTTAATACACACAATGGAATAAAAATCAGCCATAAAAATTAATGAAATCCTGTCACTGGCAGGAACATGGATGAGCCTAAGGGACATTATGTTAAGTGAAATACGCCAGGCACAGAAAGAAAAATACTGAATGTTCTCACTCATACGTGGAAGCTTAAAAAAATTGATTTCTTAGAAGTAGAGAATAGAGGCCGGGCGCAGTGGTTCACGCCTGTAATCCCAGCATTTTGGGAGGCCAAGGCAGGCGGATCACAAGTTCAGGAGTTCAAGACCAGCCTGGCCAATATGGAGAAACCCCGTCTCTACTAAAAATACAAAAATGAGCTGGGTGTGGTGGCAGGTGCCTGTAGCCCAGCTACTTGGGAGGCTGAGGCAAGAGAATAGCTTGAACCCAGGAGGCGGAGGTTGCAGTGAGCCACGATTGCGCCACTGCACTCCAGCCTGGGTGACAGGACGAGACTCCATCTAAAAAAAAAAGTAGGTAGTAGAATAGTGGTTACTAGAAACTGTGAAGGGTAGGGAGGAGAGGTATAAAGAGAAGTTGGTTAATGAATACAAAATTACAGCTAGATAGGAGGAATAAGTTCTAGTGTTCTATAGCTATGTGGGCTGACTATAATTAACAATAATTTATTGTATATTTTCAAATAGCTAGAAGAGAGGATTTGGAATGTTCTCAACACTAAGAAATGATAAATATTGAAAGTGATAGATATGCTAATTATCCTCATTTTTCATTACACATAGTACATGCCAGACTGTACTCCATAAATATGCACAATTATTATGTGTCAAAAACAATTCAAAAAGTAGAAAACAATCTTCCTTCCAGAAGAGGCTCAAGAAATATTGGTAACTTTTTTAGCCATCAAACAGTTTTTTTTACAAGTTTCAAATTTGTATTAAGCATACTTAATATCAACCTTTGTCATATGTGATAACATCCTTTATGTATTTTATGAGACCTTGATTTTTAAAATATCTATTTCTATGTATTTCTTGGATAATATAATAACAACCAAAAATTCCTACGATTGTGCCACTTAAACGCATTGTGGGAAATTAAGTTACTAAAGAGAGTGCAAGAAAGAAATGATTTATGAAATGAAAACTGGTTGAATATCACAAGAATATTTGTTTATATGTGTACAGACTGGACACACAGAGTTTCTTGTTTCTATTTGACCTACCTGATTTCTAACACCAAATAAATGTTAAACCTCTTATTGCTGAGATTAATTATAATTTAGTGCAACAAAATCCAGGACTTTTTACTCCTTTATTAATTGCATTTATAAAATTGGGTCTTCCAAAGAACAAAAGCAGCATCATAAAAATGCAGTTTTATTAGTTACAATAAAAAGGTGAGTCATACTACACATAAAATATTAACCCCTTGTTTGGGGCCACTTTTTGAAACTCAACAATAAACTTTATTTAAATTTTCTTTCAAATTATAAGGCAATTATTCAGTATCGAGATTAAAGAGCACTTCGCTCAGTACCAAAGTTTTGGGAGTAAAAAAACAGTCTTGACTCTTAAGGTTCTCACCCCAGAGTAAGCTATATAACCTCTTTGGACCTCAGTTTCTTCTTTTGAAAAATGGAGATAACTGTAACACCTATACATCATAGACTTTCAATAGGGATTAAATGAGTTAATACATGTATCACGCATACAACAAAGACAGGAAAACAGTGCTAATTAAATGTTTGCTATTGGCCATTATTATAGATTGTATTTAAGATCACAGAAAATACAATTTTCTAAGGCATTTGTATTTTGCTTTAAAATTGAACCTGACCTATAAGAATTAGAGTAACCTGTTAGCAGAAAATATAGTTTTGCTATTTCAGACTTTGGTGAATTATTCATTTGTTAATCTGGTTAAGCAAGCTGGAAGCACAGTTCTGTTTTTTATGAGTATTTTGTGTCTTTGAAATTACCTGACTTAAATATTCTAATCCAGGTGGACAGTTTAATGGAGGCGGTGGTGCTGGCATCCATGGTACCCCTGCAGCTCCACCTGGCTGATTATATACTGGCTGATTATACACTGGCTGATTTGGGACAGGAAAGCCAGCTGGGCCAGGACCTGAATGGCCGGCTGGTGGGGGTGGGTAGCCGACCTGGGGCCCAGGGTAGCCATTATATCCTGGAGGTCCTGAAATACAAACAAGTGAAATGATTTATAACTGCACCAAAAATGGAATCATGAACCATTTTAGGGTTATGCCATCTATCTATAAGTTGACATTTCAGCATAGAAATCTGTATCTGTGATGTTTAAGATATGCTTTTATCTTTCTGAGATTTTTCAATGAAATATCTGTGGTTGCACATCCACTTCTATTTTGATGATAGTAGGTGGTGAATAGCCTTACCCTTACCATTCAAAACTCAGATGGAAAATATGCTTTAATATCTGAGAAAATGAAAGTAAATAACCACTATCTAGAGTCACCTACATAAAGATTCTGGCAAGCCTTCAAGGGAAACAGACACGGCATTGGTAGAAGGCCCAAAATAATGGCTTTGAGTCAGCATTTCTAGGGCCAAAGTATCTTGTGAAAAATGATAATTCTGAAATTTGAGCAAATGACTTATAATATATGTATAGAACTGGGGGTAGTTTTGCCCCCTCTCTGCCAGGGATATTTGACAAGCTCTGCAGGCTTTTTTTGGTCACAACTGGAGGGGAAGATAATACTGCATCTGGTGGGTAGAGGCCAGGGCTGCTGCTACACATCTTAAAAGAGCCAGAACAGCTCCCTAGAAATGAAGAATTGTCCAGCCCAAAATATTATAGTGCCACTGTTGAAGGTGAAAGCACGTCATTTCTTCTTCTTCTTTTTTTTTTTTTTGAGACAGAGTCTCGCTCTGTCACCCAGGCTAGAGTGCAGTGGCGCCATCTCTCCTCACTGCAAGCTCCGCCTCCTGGGTTCACACCATTCTCCTGCCTCAGCCGCCCAAGTATCTGGAACTACAGGTGCCCGCCACCACGCCCAGCTAATTTTTTGTATTTCTTAGTAGAGACGGGGTTTCACTGTGTTAGCCAGGATGGTCTCGATCTCCTGATCTCGTGATCTGCCCGCCTCAGCCTCCCAAAGTGCTGGGATTACAGGCGTGAGCCACCGCACCCAGCCACATTCATTTCTTTTAGTACATTCCAGATGCCTGCTTGGGTTAATCCTTTGCCTTATGTTTTAATCCATAATGTATTGCTTTCCTAAGTCCTTCATTAAAATAAAATTTTATTATAATATTTAGGTTAGAAATTTAAATTTCACAATTTAACATCCTTTGGTCTCTGGAAAATATAATTTGAGAAACAAGGATGGCAAAAAATTGTAAGAGGCAGAGTAGAGGCAGAAATTTAATAACAGTAAATGTACTTCATATTCTCTGTGATGTGTGATTACAATGAAGATTTATATACCTGTTTGTATGGTCCACAGAGTAGCAATTCCATAGCAGTGGAATATAATTTCAAAGGACTGTGTTTCTCAATATTTTAACATTAAAGCCTATGCAAAATGTAATACTTAGAATAGGAAATTTATAAATTCTTTTAAATGGATCATTTATGATAAAATTCATTTGCCTTTCAAAAATAAGGCTTAGAAAAACAGAATAAACCTCACAATAATGCATCATAAATATAGCTTTTATAATTTATTCCTTTATGATGAATGAATATTTACAAATGATCCATAATGTGACTGGCTGTGTTGTAGAATATGAGGATACAACTCTCAAGGAGGCATCCTGCTGTCAGAGAGCTTACAGTCAACTTCTGGGAGAAAGAAAACACATTTAGAACAAAAAAAAATTCATACGGATGTGATGGAGAGAATGTATGCGGGGGAGGGCAGGGTATGGGGCAGTTACTTTAGGTAAATATAATTTATATCAAGGTCTAAAAGATGAGAAGAGAAAAGCTTTATATGAAGATCTAGTGATAAATGCTTCAGGAGGAAAGAAAGGCAAATAGAATACCTCTGACTTTGTAATGAATTTGACAGGCTTGTAAAAGAGAGAGGAATGTCATAAGAAAGAAGATGACTAGGAAAGGCTGTTAGCAAAGCAACAGGAAGCTGTTCAGAAAAGGAGGCCCTAGTAAGGAGTCTGGATTTGGTTCCAATTATCATTGGCAAGTACTGGAGGATTTTAAGCAGAAGAATGAGTTCCATGGTCTTATTTATATCTTACAAAATTTTCAGCAGTGGAAAAGCATTAGAATTTACAATGGAAAACACAGATGCGATCCCTGCCCATCATTGTTTAATGAGAGAGACGACTTTATATCTCCACTTATTCTAGGGAGCTATAATACCAGTGTAATTAATTGATTAATTAGAATTGGAGATAAATGCTTTCAAGTAAGAGACCACGGTTTTATGACCAGAGATGCCAAAGGTCGCTACTGAGATGGAAAGAGAAAAAGGGAAGGAGTAGGAGCAGGTGCCCTGAGGGGTCACCTTTATGCTGAGAGCTGAAGGATGCACAGGAGTTCAGGAGGCCAGAGTCACAGAAAGAACATTTCAGAGCAAAGTCCTGGGACAGTAACTAACATAGGCCTTTAAAAATCTGAAAAATAGCCAGTCTAGCTGAATAACAGCAAGCCAGGCTCAAGAGGAAGTTAAAGAGACAGCATGGAAAAGGCCATCCTGGGTTTAGTGTTAGCCTTTATCCTAAAAGTAATAGGCCACTAATAAAATAGGGGCTATATACTCTCTGTAATATGAGCAGATTTACATTTTTAAAGATCACTGGGGTCAGCACAGAAACCAGACCATAGGCAGACCAGTGGGGATATGGAGATGTGAGTTAATTTCTTACATTTTTAACATCATCATAATTTTCCCCAGACTCTGAAAGTATGATTGATTACTCCTCAAATCAACGAATTAAGCATAAAGAATTACCTGACATTTGAATACTAGTATCATTTATGTAAAGGCTAATTGATTTAAAATATTTTAAATATGTTAGCAAATACTTGTCATTTATTATTTGCAAGCATTGCGCTCAGTGTTTTACATATACTCTCATTTACTCTACAAAGCAACCTACATTGAAAATATCACCCTTATTTATAGATAGGAACTCTGAGGCTTTGAGGTACTGCAACTTGTTTAAACTACCACATAACTATTAGTACAGAAGGCAGAACCTGGTTTACCAGCACATTTACCTATACAAATTTTTTTTAAAAGCAGGCAGAACTTGAAGCCTGATACAAACTTCCTATGCCTCAGCTTTCGCACATACATAATGGGGATAACTGACAGTATTTACCTCATAAGAGTATTCTAAGAATTAAAAGTGTTAGTCCACATTAACTCCACATTTAAAACAATGACTAAAGCATGGTAAGCTCTCAATTTTAAATTATCCTTACTCTTAGCATCATTGTTATCTTAAGACTTGTGCTATATGTAATCTTGGACTTGAGAAACAAAATCAAGCTGTAGAGCTACATATATATATATATATAATATAACAAACTCTCAAGTCTGATTATATCTGAACTGTATTATTTATGTATATCTACTTTTAATTAGCGATAGGGTGGGTTAAATCATTCTCTTAAGTGCCTTGGATGAATATTACAGACTTACTAATGATTTTCCAAACACCAACCCTATAAGAATTTAGAGCAGATGTTCTCAACCCTGGCTTCACCTTAGAATCACTTGGGGTGTTAAAAGATTACTATTCCTTGAGTCCCACCACTGGAAGCTATGATTTAATTTTTCTGGAATAGTGCCTTTGCACTACTATTTTTAAGTGCTTCTGGGTGATGATACTTCAGCGCAGACATGGTTGCCATGAGCCACCACTTGAGAGTCTGAGCTTATCTAGCTCATATTCTTTTAGTTGCAAACATCTGGATGAGATCCGGGACCCACAGGGAGGTTTCTTGCTAGGCAATTAAACATGACATTCAGCTCCTAAGCACATTTGTTTACTCAGAGAAGAAAACACAGTGGGTACATCCTTCTATCCAAACCACATTCTCTTTGATCCTAAATCCCCAGGATGCTCTTTCAAGATGTGGGTAGCCTGTCTGCTTGTAAATCTGGACATGCCATGGACTTTGCTATTTTTAAAGTTCTAGTAGTTTTGATAATTGCATTTGCCTAAATGAAAATCTCCGAATTCTTTCAGGCATTGGTTGAAAAGAAAAAATGTACTCCATTATGGATGTAGTCAAATGACGCAATTACTTTTCTTAGAAATACAGAGCTGAATCAGCATATATACAAAAATAAAGCTTTCATATATATTATAAAATTAAAATGAGAATTATTCCCAGGTAACTGAATTTCTATTACTTTCAGTTTTAAGCAGTCTTACTATTTTGATGTGACTCTCACTGAACACATGCCAAGCTACTACATGACTCAATTTACCAGAAATAAATTTCCTAAATGTGACTAAATGATCATAATTTTCAGAACAGATGGAGGATCCATAAAATATTTTACTTAACATTTGTATTTTGGGATGTGCAGTCTTGTATTTCATTTGCTAAATGTAAACCTAATGCTGTTTTTGCTAGCTTTCTTTATACCTTTACTGTCCTCTATAAATAAAAATTACTTCTATGGAAAATGATAGCCAAATAAAAATAATCAAGAACAACTAGGCTGCCAAAATTTCATTAATATCATTTTTAAAAAAGAGCTACTAAAATAAAAACAAATGCACAATTCTCTCTCTCTCTCTCTCTGTCTCTGTCTCTCTCTCGATTGATTAATTTTACTTTTTCTTCTTTCAGCAACTACTTTACCTTGGAATGCTGTGGGTGGATACTGAGGAGGATACCCAACTGGCAAGTTTGTTTCCGGGTGAGAAGCATTCATCTGTGGGTCTGCAATTCAAGAAGAGGTAAATAGATGTCTGATTAAATAAAATATATATTAGAAAGAAACACTGTATTGTACTTAGATAATTGTCACTTGTATGGTCTTATGCTGTATTGAAATAGGGAAAGTAAAATTTTCACTTAACGTAAGCTGTGCCTGTTATCAGAGCTAATTTGCAATTAGCAAATGTGTTTCAAACAAATTCTCCTTTAGATAAAATGAGACAGTTAAGTTACTGGGGCTGAATTACCAGTTTTTGAAACATCCCTGATGAATGTTCAGTTCCATGTTTTGTTGATAATAAAATAAAGATAGCTTTAAAATTACATATAGACTACGAAGAAAGAGATAAATGAAATTAATGGGATGTGAGGATGGTAGAATTATGGATGATTTTAAAGACATCTATCATCACTGCTATTAGAATTATTAAATATTTAAAATAATGAATATACTTCAGTATTTATATATTTTATGCTTAGTCTGGAACTACACCAATAAAGTTGAACCATATGAAATTCCCCAAATATGACTGTTTTTGACCCACAAAAGCCATGTTTAATTATAATACACTAGCATATTAAACTTTGTTATTTGCTAATAAGGCTTGAGTAACCGTAATATATACACAAATGGTTCAACCTCCTAAATATTAATATTCATGTCTATCTCGTCATTCAGTTACCTACCACAGCCAGTCTCTAAATATTTACTGAGCATGTCCTGTGTCACCCTTGAATTAGGCTCTGTGGCTACAATGGCTCTGCTTTCACACAGCTTAAGGTGTAGTAGACACTATACTTATCTCCTTATCTGTTTCCTTATGAATTACTAACTGTAAATTCAAAGACTTTTGTTTTAGAATCATGGAGACATGGCATCAATATAGAAGAACATATAGGTCAAACTTTCACTGTAACACATTTTTTTGTATGTGTCTCTATTATGAACTTTCAAAGACCACTCAACTTGTGAATCGTGTGATTTTTTCAGGAAGATGGGATTGTTTCCCCCGCCCCCTGCCCTGGCCTTTCTCCTTCATAAATGGCTTCATCATGACTTCAGCAGAATGCAGTCCATGGTGATTGCATAAAATCAGACAAAAAAACCACTCTCTTACTCATTCAAGACTAGCCTGGCCAACAAAATGAAACCCCATCTCTACTAAAAATACAAAAATTAGCCAGGCATGGTGGCACACGCCTGTAGTCCCAGCAACTCAGGAGGCTGAGGCAGGAGAATCACTTAAACCTGGGAGGCAGAGGTTGCAGTGAGCCGAGATCGTGCCACTGCACTCCAGCCTGGGCGACAGAGCGAGACTGCATCTCAAATAAATAAATAAATAAATAACACAAAACAACAACAACAAAAAGATGAGGACTTTTCCCTGGACAAACATTGCAACATACCCTGTGATTTCTGAATCATCACAAATCTCTGAAACTCCCCATCATTCTTTCCCATCCATTCTCTTCTATTTCTCAGTGTCAAGTGACTGACCTAACTCCCTAGTTCTCTAGCTAATAAGGCCCTGCCTGCAGCCCCTACTCCCAAATTAAGTTGGAAACAACAGCATCAGACTCAGAATAGATTTCAAGAAAATACTTTGCAAGTCTGAAGTAAAGATCTACCCTTGACAGGTATGTCACATTGTGATACCTCTTAATAAGCAACATTGTTTGAATACTAGAACATAGAACACACATGCATACACATATCCAGGAACAGACAGACTCAAGAAATCATGAGCTCACAATCTCTGGACTTTTGGTACCAAAGCAATGATTCTGATTTCAGGCATTCCAGGAGGAATTCATACAAGGAGAATGAGTGAATGGGCAGGTGTTCAAGTAGAACAAAGAGCATGTTAATTATGTTTTGATTACTGCATTTTTGAATGCGACTTAAAATGGCTTACAAAAAGTACAAGTCTATCACATTGTCTTAAAGATATTTTATTTTTATGTCTACGTGTATGTATATATACATATTTACACATTTATTCACACACATATACACATTTTATTTCTATTTATGCAAATGCATTCGTACATACAATTATATATACAAAACTGAAGAGTTAAAAGTTGACTATGACCATGACCAGATAAATTTTTGTAAATTGAGTGGAATCAACTTAAAGCCTGTGGCAAATAAAACAGTGTAATTCTATATAAATTTACATTTAAAAAGCTTTAAGTTTTGTAAGTAAAAAGAAAATCATAAAACTTCACATGGGAAAAAGCAAGGAGTCTAGTCCTGGAGATTATTTCATACATCTAATAAGGGTGACACTGTAGTGACGGATAAATATTTTTTTGTTACCTCAACAAAGATGAAAGAGAGAATAAAGAAAAGCATTTCAGAAAAAAAGGATTTAATTTTTGAATTTAATTTTCCCTATGTAGTGGGAATTTTGAACATAATTTTCCCTCTGTTCTTCAGAACCTTGATATCTTAATAAGACAGTCTTTTATTACTTGCTTGATAAATATCCATCTTACTTAGAATTTTCTTGAGAGAAAAAAAGTCAGAACATATGACTGGTATTTACTTAAAACACAAACATGTGTCTGTGATGAAATATACATTGAGGTGTGTTTCTGAGGAGTTTATTACAATGAACTCAAATCTTATTATCTGTTAATTAGTATGACTTGAATAATCTTTACATATATAAAATACACAAAGAGAATATTGTTCTGGTTTAAATATATGTTACAGAACATATTTCCCAATAAATCTAGCATTTCTTAGCTTTCCAAAAGGCTTTCTTATTTTTAATGAAGAACCTAGTGGTAGTGCTATTTTTGTACATCTTCTCTATAGTCAAAATACTGAACTAGACATTGTATTCTGGAGCATAAACAACAGAAAGCAAATTATATACTTTCAGACACTGAATAAAACATTATGACAAATAAGTTACCAACAGATTAACATTATAAGGAGGAAAGTAAACATTTAAAATAAATTACTTACTTTGTTTGTCCATGATTAAAACAGTTCTGAAAAAGAAGATCTGATATTAATACACTGTCTACAAGGCCACAGGTCAAATATAACAGTTCAATCAGGATACTCTAAAACTACATAGTCACATTCATAGGATATTCCTCTTTATTCATCCAGCCCAGCCTTACCTGTTCATTTAAGCCCTTTGTGCTTGACTGCATTCCCCTTGCTGTGTTTCTGAGTAGGAATTTAGAAATTGTTGGTCAGCTCATGATGGTGAACACATTCTAAAGCCTTTTGGGAAGAGGGTCCAGTGAGGCAGAAAGCCATAAAGACACACTATGAGCTAAGACTCCAAGTAGTAACCGAGCTAAGACTCCAAGTAGTAACCAAGCTAATAACATCAACCTTCACAACTTGCACAATCTAAAGGAAATGCTTGGTTCAGTTCCCAGTCTCCGGACTTGGGTTCCAGGAATATTCCAGCAGGAAAGCAAAAAATGTTAATTATCAGGTCACACTACTGCAATTATCTTGGGAAATGTGGGTCTTGTGGACCTGTTCTTTGCAAATTTGAGAAGGCCTGAGACTACTCTGTGCTTTCAGAGATTTTTTTTTTTTTACCAGAAAACCCACTCTCAGGAGTTGTCACAGCCATAGCACCTTGACCACCCAAGTGAAACTTTGTACTCGGTATTTATACAGAAACATAAATTGCAGCAAACATTCTACTCAATATTTCTGCCTTCCAGTGCCTTGATCCCATCCTACTTTTTCCCACTACTATCCTGTCACTACTTTTTCCATCTCCTGTAGATCCCGATGCCCTTCATCCCTTTTAGCGACAATGCATTGGGCAAAACTCTGTTACTCAACATTTTTATCTTGGACCCATGCACACTAACACAAACTGCCCTTCCCCTTCCCAGGCCCACTCCAGTGCCAGCTACCCTTTAAATTCTCTTACCGTGCAATCCTAAGTGGTTAGTAAGTCAACTGATCCCTCTACATGCTCAACTAAAACCTAGACTTCCCAAGAAGAAACCGCCTTCCTCCTTGCTGTTTCAGAATTATTTTTGGCCAGGGGTGGTGGCTCATGCCTATAATGCCAGTATTTTGGGAAGCTGAGGCAGGAGGATCACTTGAGTCCAGAAGTTTGAGACCAGCCTGGGCAACATGGAGAGACACTGTCTTTACCAAAAAAAAATTAGCCAAGCATGGTGGCATGCGCCTGTAGTCCCAGCTACTCGGGAGGTTGAGGTGGGAGGATTGCTTGAGCCTGGGATATTGAGGCTATAATGAAGTATGATGTCATCACTGCATTCCAGCCTGGATGACAGAGCAAGACTGTGTTTCAAAATAAAGGTTTTTTTTGTTTGTTTGTTTATTTTGTTTTGATTATTGCCAACTTTAAGCACAAAATTTTATAGTCAACTTAAAGTCTTAAGAACATTCTAATAATAGTCAACTCTTAATTATACATACTCAAGAAGTTCAGCAATGGTTGAATAATTCAAAATGGGTTTATGTGGTCCTGAAATAAATCAAAAGATGTGTTTGTGTTACTAACTTCCTAGATTTTCTTAGGACAATAGGAATCTCAGTTTGCATTAACTGGTCAGATATTAATGCTGTAGACCTCATCAAGCCAGAAAGGTAGAAATATTAAAATTTATACTTTTCTGCTATTAATCTATAAGGTGAACAATAATAAACACATGTAACCAAAGTAGACTAAAGGTTTTCAAGACTACATTTGTGTTTTAGATTCCATCATATGAAGAACTGTATAAGACTAAATTCATACATAAGAGGACATGATTTTTGTCAACCTCACATTTCTACCATCAAAGACTATACTTTAAAATGCCAATTTTCTTAAAATATGCGAAGAGTACTTTAACAGATATATCAGAAAAGATTAATACATACCGAATTAGAAATAGGTAGTATCCTTTAATTAACACACTGGACTACACATCTCTAGAGTCTTTACCTGCCCCTTGCTTCTTATAGGATACCTCTCTATAACATGCTTAGCTTAAAAAAAAATTCTATGGCCTTTAAGCAATTTTAACATAAATTTTAAGAAACTAGTGATTCAATTATTCTCACCTTCCCTACAAGGTCAGAAAAGCACTAAATAATGTCTAAGGGCAAATCCTAAATAAAATGTAAGAGAAGAAACTTAGGCAAGTTTTTATTTGTTATTTTTTTTGGCGAACAGACTACTCAACTGAAAAAAATTCATAGTTTCTGGATTGCAGATCTATACATCTGAAATAGAAAATATTTTTGTCATAATTTTAAAACTAATTTTTCTTAGCATTTAGTTGTTTTAGGCTTTCAAGTCCCGTGCAAGCCAGAAATAAAGGATGTGCTGCAAAGATAGAGAATTCATAAACCCATGCTACTTATCCTGGTAAACAGTGGTCCCCAACCTTTTTGGCACCAGGGACCGGTTTTGTGGAAGACATGGACCACTGGAGCAGGGGATGGTTTTGGGATGATTCAAGCACATTACATTTATTGTGCACTTTATTTCTATTATTATCACATTATAATACATAACAAAAGAATTTTACAATTCATTATAAGGTAGAATCAGTGGGAACCCTGAGCTTGTTTGCCCGAAACTAGACAGTCCCATGTGGGGGTGATGGGAGACAGTGACTCCCATCATCAGGCATTAGATTCTCATAAGGAGTGTGCAACCTAGATCCCTCACACGTGCAGTTCACAATAGGGTTCTTGCTCCTATGAGAATCTAATGCCGCTGCTGATCTGACAGGAGGTCGAGCTCAGGTGGTAATGTATGTGAGCGATGGGAAGCAGCTGTCAATACAGATGAAACTTTGCTCACTCTCCAGCTGCTCACCTCCTGCTGTACAAGCCCAATTCCTAACAGGCCACAGACTGGCACTGGTTGGTGATCCAGGAGCTGGGGAGCCCAGCTGTTAAGAATAGGTGGAGGATCTTAAGCAGGGAGTGTCATGAGTTTCAAGTCCTTGCCAAATGAGTACCAACCATAAATACACATGGTATTTGCCTTTCACAAGGTCAGAGATCATTCTCTCCTTGCACAGAAATACCAGAAAGGAAAAGAAGCAGATTCTAAAACAATGATAATTTGTTCATATTTGCTCGTTTTCTTCCCACTTGGTTACGTTATTTTTAATCTTAAAAGATAAGTTAGTGAGGATGAGA
This sequence comes from Nomascus leucogenys, assembly GCF_006542625.1. Classification (NCBI taxonomy): domain Eukaryota; kingdom Metazoa; phylum Chordata; class Mammalia; order Primates; family Hylobatidae; genus Nomascus; species Nomascus leucogenys. The sequence continues at coordinate 68,057,372 of NC_044391.1, forward strand.
CTTACTGGCAAAACTACTGCAGTATAAAATCTGGGTCTTTGCTTTACTATAGGTTTTAGAATTTTAGCATTTATATAATATCTCAAGCATTGAAAATGGTATGTAATAAGCTCTGGTGCAAAATGTTAAGTGTTCCTTGTACCTGTACATGTGCCAAGTAGAGAAGGCACCGTGTGCCAGGTCACCAAAGTCCACTATGTGGATGCCCACATTCCTGTTTGCTGTTATAATGATCCTTTGGGTGTTCCCAAGCGTAATAAGTCTATTCCAAGAAATATATCACTCAGTTTGGGGAATAACTGGGTGTGCCCTGAATGAATTAATTAACGAGTTAATTTAGCATGATAATTCATAAACAGTGGCTTCTACCACACTTATTTCATTTTTAATTTCAGAAATACTTCAGAGAAAGGGAAAATCATCTTTATGCTGTACCAAAATATGTAATAAAGTTATGTTGTATATTGTACCATTGGAATAATAATTACTCCAGTATGAACACAGAACTTCAAATATAATCTGATTTTTCTAACTCTGTTAACTAAGACTTTGGAGGAAACTGAGGCATCATATATTATTTGCATACAAGTACACCTCTGTTAAAATTTTTCTATCAGAAATCGTAACTTCCCATTGCTTCTCTGGACTATTTGATAACTGTAACCTCTACTACCACAAAGAGGAAGACACAGCACAGGGGATTTCCAGTTCTGGCTTCAAAATTCATATTACAGTGAAACTCTTTTGACCCATCTCTTGAGGTCCTGAAATTTTTATCTTACTGCTTTCAAAAAGTATTACTGTAAAATCTGGACTCCAAAGGGGAAGCATACTTAATTTTGAAAGTTCCTAAAACTAAAATTTGTTTGCCCACACCAGATTTGGATTGTTTATTTAAATTTACTTGTTAATTGCCTAAGAACAAGCTCCTTCCCTCATTCCCTCAAAACAGAGGATAAAGCATTTCACATTCTCTTCCAGCCCCAAGATAGGGATAAATGTTTTGAATGATTTTAGCAAAATTCTACTGCTCTGAAAACAAGAATTCTGGGTCCCTAACTTCCTCTCAATGACTGAGAATAAGATACTAGACTAGAGGGAAGGTAGGAATTTCAAGTAGGCCAGGGGAACATTACATAGGTAAGTCACAAATCAAGTAACTTCCATGTCATTTGGGTTATGTTTGTATGTAAATTTTGTACCTTTAAAAATGTTTAGTTAACATCTAAGAAGGAAAAATATTCATCTGTTGAACTCCAGTTTTGGTAAAAATTAAGCTTAGAAAAAATGGATACATTTAAGCAAATGGGTGGGGCAAGCAGGTGGTGAGGCTTTGAGTATACAGCACATCATACTTGTAAGATATGGGATGAAACTGAGGTGACTGTGGCTGATTATAAATGCAAAGTACCTTGTAACAAGGAGTCATTCCATAAAAATCCTCTTGCGTATTTTATGCTTAGCAAACAAAATAAATATGCTTAAAACCAGTGTAGGATAGCCTTTTATAGCATTTTATATTAAACCTTGAATAAAAATGCAGATGATACATCAACTAGGACCAAGTGAGATGGTACAGATCAAGGGTTCTACAAAACTAAAAAGTAAACCAGAGACAAAGGAAACAAATACTGAATCAGTTATTCTCATTTGATTGCTTTACTACTCTGAAAAGCCTTTCCTGACCACCCAGAGCTCCCTCACAAATTGTTTCCTTTCCTCCTAATAAATGGTGAAACTAAACCCATAGAAATAAAAGTGATTTTAATAAATGTGATACAGTTTGCTAACTAGCTGAATTAAGATGATTAATAATTCATATTCTTTGCACCGATGTCTCTAATTCACTGAAAAAAGGAAGACTCACATCCTTCAGTGAAATTTGTTCGAAGACTCTTTTTTTTTTTCAAACTCACGAATGGGATTTTAATGTGCTGTATGGAATTTGAAGCCTCAAACTTAAAGAACTTTCCACCTGGAAAGCATTCTTAAGTCACATCAATGAACTATCCTCCCTAAAACCTAGACACAGTATCACTGTGGAAACAGAATAATAGTTCTGGAATCGATTTAGGATTAGGTTAGGAGCGCCTACACCAGGAAAAGCTCCCGGGAAACGGTTTTAGGACAGAATCAAGGCACACCTGTGGAACCTCTTTCTGCATCTTTCTTATGTAAGACAGAAAAGGCTTGAATTTCAATTTACTCTTGTGCCACTTAGCTTTAACTAGGCCAGGTACTATGGATAGAATGTGTGAGCTAAGTTCATGTGTTGGAAACTTAATTTCCAATGCAACAGTGTTGGGAGGTGGGGCCTAATAAAATATGATTCGTTTATAAGCACTCTACCTTCATCAATAGATTAATGTCGTTATCTTGGGAGTGGGTTTATTATTGCCAGAGTAGGCTTGTAAGGAAATCAAGTTCCACCCTCTCTTGCTGTCTTGCCATTCCACTTTCCACCACGGGATGATGCAGTAACAAGACCCTCACAAGATGCTGGTGCCTCCATACAGTCATGCACCACAACAACAGATCACATATATGATGGTGGTCCTGTAAGATTATTTTTACTGTACCCTTTCTATGTTTAGATACATAAATACTTGACATTATATTATACTTGCCTACAGTATTCAGTACAGTAACATGCTATACAGGTTTCTAGCCTAGGAGCAATACCTTATTCCACGCAGTCTAGGTCTAGTAGGCTATCTGCCACCTCACTGGTCATTCCCTTTGTTGAATGAGCCAAGTTCCCTCCAGCCCAGGACTTCTACCTGTGAAGTTCCCTCTGTCTATAATGCCCTCCACCACCCCACTCACCCACACGTCTATAGACTAGTTGATTTGAGACTTCCTTCAGCTCTCAATCTGACTCTCCTCAACACCCCCAACCCCACCACCCCAGCCTAAATAGTAGGCTGGCTATACTATCCAGGATTGTGTAAGTAAATTCTATGATGTTCTCACAACCACAAAATTGCCTCATGATGCATTTCTCAGAATGTATTCCCGTATTTAAGCAACACATGATTATGTTGGACTTCCTAGCCTCCAGAACTGTAAGAAATAAATTTCTGTCCTTTATAAATTACCAAGTCTCAGGTATTCTGTTACAGCAGCAGACAACATATGGAGACATCATTTTTTTTCTAATCACTTATTAAAAGAACATATGGAAAATTGAAGAGTGCAATTGTTAAGTTCTGATTAAAAAGTGTTTTGGCTTTTTAATTTAGCACTATTCAGGGCAGTGCAATAGAGTGTGTATATACACAGATACACATATATACATATAGAAATTCTTCCTATATAAATATTCACTAAATATAAAGCTTGTGTGGTTTTTAAGGAATTAATTGAAGGCATAGAGCATGCAAGGCACTATACCAGGCACTACAGCACAATACCTAGACACTAGGGGAGACAGACAATTAAGAATTAAATATATTATTAAAAATACTCTAAGTGCTATAAATAAAATTAATGTTGCTATAAGAAAGGGTTATGGGGCACTAACTTAGATGGTGATAGGGGGTTTAAGAAAAGTCAGACTGGGAGCTGAAGGAAGTCTCAAATCAACTAGTCTATGGAGGTATGGTGGGTGGGGTGTTGGAGGGCATTATAGATAGAGGGAACTTCATAGATAGAATTCCTAAGCTGGAGGAACTTGCCTCATTCAAGGAAAGGAAGACCAGTGAGGTTACAGAGCAAAAGAGGGAGACATTCTTAAGAGATGAAGATGGAGAGGTACATAAGGGTCTGCTCACACACATTTGATGTCTCTCCACCTGTACTCTAAGCTCCTTTACAGATCTAAAGGCAGTTTGATCTATAAACCAGCTATTTTACGTGCCACTTTTCTATCCAATTGCAGAAATCCACTCTTTCCCTTTATATGTCTTTTTCATTTCCCTGCATTTTCTCGTTGTTCAAAGCCTACTATTGTTGTAAACAGGGTGGCATTAAGAGAAAGGTGTGCTCTTAGAAAAAGTTCAAGAAGGGAGCCCCCAAACTGCCTGACACGTTTAAGTGTCACTTGTAGTAACCATGTATCTCAATGTGATAAGCCAGAAAAAACAACGACTGCCTGTTCCTGGAACTGGGAAGTGGCCATGCCAAGACTTCCAGGAATAACAATGCATGAATGAAACCACATGGGAACCAGAGAGTCAGCTTGGAGAAGCAGGAACTTTGTCAAATATTTAAAATAATAAAAGCTAACTTTCACTGAGTACTTTCTGTAGTGCCAAGCACTGCTCTAAGAACTTTACATTAACACACGTAATACTCTGTAGCTCATTTAATAGTTACACAGTTTCAGAGATGGGGCAACGGAAAGAATATATGTAAGAAGAAAGTGGCTGACAGTCCACAGATGTGAAGCAGTAGAGGCCGAATTTAAAGTCGGGGAGCCTGACTGGAGCTAATGGTCTTAGGAACCGTGCTAGATACCGCCACTATCTTTTCTAAGCCGGTATTGTAGAGGGCCTAGCATAGATGTGGGCTCCTGGCGGACTTCATTGAATACTTACTTATAAATGACAGCTTGCAGGCTGTATTAACCGTCGCTTCTAAGGGCCCCACTATGCTGGCACATGCTCCTGAGCCCAGCCTCTGCCCAGGATTCAGGGCCGGTCTCTACCTGTAAAGCAGTGTAGCTAAGGGGAAGCTGAGCCCCGCGAGGCGTTTTCAGGCAGGGCACCCCTTGTCATTCGAATGGTTCTGGGGTGAGCCCGGGTGCCGCTGGGCTGCCTGGGGCCCCTTGCCGTGTACCTGCTCCACTTCCAGGGTCCTTTTCAGAGGCCTCTTGCATTTCTGGCCCCAACCTTCACCCCACATCCTCCACCCCCAGAGCAGCAAGCCCAACCTGCGGGCCCTCGCGCCGATTCCCCACAAGTTGCCCTCCACACCTGACCCCGGCCCTGGCCCCAGCGCAGGCTCCACGCAGTTCCTGCGCCCAAGTCCCCGGGTGGCGGCAGAAAAAGCCGCCCGCGCACCTCTGGCTGCCGCTGTTTCGGCTCCCGAGCGAGACGAGGTCCAGACAGCCGGGGCCCGGCGATGGCTTCTTCTTCTGCGCCTCTAGACTGCCGGGCACGGCTGCTGCGCAACCTTCTCAGAAGTCAGCCGGAAAAGGGTCTGGGAGTAACCTTTGCGCCAACACCCGCGGCTCCTGGTTTCGTTTCCTGGATCTTACGTACACAACGCAGCTTCCTTTTCCCGGTTCCCGCGCTGGCGCCCGGGGACCCACGGGATTACTGGAGGGTGAAGGAGCTCGAGGAAGGACTGCACCCACCACCTGGTGTGAGGCCCCTCCCCTACCCCCGACTTGCTTTCTTCCTCATTGGAGAGACTCCAGAGACGTTTGTCCGGTGGTTAAGGAGAGGAACTGGGACTCCCACACTAACTGGAACTGGAAAGTCATCAGCTGGGGAGTGGCCTCCCCGTGGAACTTTCTTTACTCTGGCTTTGACCTCCATCCCTCGGAAGCCCGTGGCTTTTCAAGGTGAGGGAGCAGACGCAGCTTAGACTACAAATGAGTAGGGGCCAAAATTGTTTTTCTTTATGGTGCCTTTTCTTTCTTGCTGTCTTGCTCTTTCTTTCCTTCTATAAAATTATATGATATTATTTTTTAATTTTAAGCAGTTATTTGAATGTTTTCGAGCTCACTTTATTTTTTTATAAACATCGTTCCTTTTTAAACGAAAATAGTTTTTATTCTGTGTATTTAAGTTATTTGTATGACATATCCATCAACTCCTATAATTACACATTTCCCCCCTTGGGGCAAGAGCAGCTATAATCTACTCATTTAGCATAAATCCTGAATACCACTATCATTAACTATAGCCCTCATGTTGTACATTAGGTTTTCCCATTTATTCATCCTACATGTTTGTAACTGTGTATACTTTGACCTAAATTTCCCCATTTCTCCTGACCCCACTCCAACCTGGATGACCCTGGATAAACCAGTGGTCCCCAACCTTTTTGGCACCAGGGACCAGTTTCACGGAAGAGGATTTTTCCATGGACCAGGGTCGGGTGGCAGACGGTTTCAGGATGATTCAAGCACATTACATGTATTGTGCACTTTATTTCTGTTATTATTACATTGTAATATATAATGAAATAATTATACAACTCACCATAATATGGAACCAGTGGGAGCCCTGACCTTGTTTTCCTGCAACTAGAAGGTCCCATTTGGGAATGGTGGGAGACAGTGACACCGGAAGTGTGTTGCTTATGTCCAGTCTACTCTGTAATCTTGTTTTGGTTGCTGTCACTATAGAAAATCCTGCTTCACAAAGTTAGGATGTTGGAAATGGAAGCAGGCTCTTCAGTGCTTTTGTGGCAATCTCAGGATATTCCACCTTGACTTTAATCCAGAACATGGAGATTTGAAGCTGTCTCAAACATACTTTTAAGGCCACCATCATTTGTGATCTCAAGCAATTGATTCTCTTCTAGTATGGATGAAATCGATTCACCTGACTTACTGGTCACGGATACATTCACGGATACATTCATTCCCAGTTCAGGGTTCTTTTGTGGTTGGGAAGTAATGCTCCAACTCTTTTGAAAGCTAAGATAGGTGATCATGCACCAGCTGAGAGAAAGAAGCTGCTGGCTCAGTCTTCTTCAAAATCTCTGCTAATGTTTGAAACATGTCAAAAATCTCAATGTTCATTCGTTGCCCCCATAATTCCAGTTTGGCTTTCAATGCAACCAATTTATTTGCTTACTTGAACACAGTTGTCCTTCTCCCCTGAAGCGACAGGTTGAGTTCATAGATCGAGCTGAATATGTCACACAAGTAAGCAAGTTTTGCAACCCTTTCTGTGTCACTGAAATGTGCCGCCAATGGTGACTGATTTTCTAAAATAAATCTCTGGAGCAGCTCTCATAATTCAAAAATTTCAGCCAGTGACCTACCTTTAGAAAGCCATCTCATTTCTGTTTATAAAAGAAGACATGCTTGCCCTGTGTCCATCTCCTCACAGAGCTGCACGAACAGATGTGAGTTAAGAGAATGTACTTTAATGTGGTTGATTATTTTTGTCACATCCTGCAAAACATTGTTAAGTTCAGGTGACATTTTTCAGCTAGCCAGCATTTTTCTGTGGATGACACAGTGCATAGACTCACATTCTGGTCTCTTTGACCAGAGTAGTGAAACCAGAAAGCCATCCAGTCATGGCAGCCATTCCTTCCATGCATATACCTACACAAAATAACCAATTCAGTTTTCTTGATATGTAATCATTCAAAGACAAATAGTTCTTCAGCTGTGGTTTTGATTGGCAACAAAAACTCACATAATATATCCTTGTGCACATCTTCCTGAAAAGTATATCACACACAAAAAAGCATTGTTGCTTTGTTGTCAATATCGGTAGACTCATCAACCTGGATTGCATACCAATTGCTAGAGAGGATTAATGGTGACTCATTAATCCTCTCTAACAATTGTACCTCGATATTCTCTGCTATTTAATCAATTCGTCTAGTTATGGTGCTAGTCGAAAGAGGAATATGTGCCATTTTTTGAACTGCAGCCTCTCCTAAAAGTTCCCAACAAACGTCAGCAGCAGGCAGGATCAATTCTTTACCAATAGTAAAGGGCTTCTTAGCTTTAGCAATGCGGTTAGCCACTAAGAATGATGCTCTCAGTGCAGACACATTTGATGACATGGTGGCCTTCAATAATTGCTTCTATGTGTTCTTTGTGTTCATGTTTTCATGGTTTCTGTGTGTTTTTTTTTAAACAAAACAAAACAAAAAACTCCAAAGGCATGTCTTTTAATGCAGAGTGCTTGGTCTCCATGTGGAAAAGCAGTTTTGCAGGTTTCATGGCTTCATTGGACAGTTGGTCACCACATATTATACAAAGCAGGGTTGGAGAATGTGAACCACCTGTTGCAATGAACCTGTAATTTAAGTAGGACTCTTGGCATTTTCCTTTCAGTGCAGCTCTCTTTTTGTTAGCAGTCTTAGAGTCTTCTGTTATCTCACCATTGGGTTTTTCCCCATTTTCAAAGAAGCTGTCCATGTCCAATGATGTTTGTTTTTCACTCACTTTGGCTAGGGTTAGCTTGTGGGCTTAGCAAAACTGTGACTAAGACAAGTGCACAGGGTGGAAAAGAGGTGCGGATGGAAGTGGTAAAATAATGGGTGGGCCATGCACAGACTAAAATAAGTGTTGTATTCTGACTTAAAGCCTGCCACCAGATGCAGCTGTACAATCTAAGTACATCAGTTTTCCACTATAAAGCCTGCCTCCAGACACAGCTTAATTGTCACTTGTCACTTGCCCCTCACTGATAGGGTTTTGATATGAGTCTGCAATCAATGTATTTATTATGGTCTCTGTGCAGTCAAAACTCTCTGCTAATGTTAATCTTATTTGCCGCTGCAGCACGGTGCTAGCATCACTGCCTGAGCTCCACCTCAGATAATCAGGCATTAGATTCTCCTAAGGAATATGCACCTAGATCCCTCACATGTGCAGGTCCGTGGCCTGGGGCTTAGGAACCCCTGCTATAAACCACTATTGTATATATTTGACCGTTTCTTAATTTCATATAAGTGAGGTTGTGCAAAATTTTTCTTTCTGTGTCTGATTTATTTCATTTAGCATAATGCCTTCCAGGTCCATCCATGTGATAGCACCTGGCAGAATTTCCTTCTTTTATAAGGCTGTGTAATATTCTATTTTGTGTGTATCTGTGTGTGTGTGTGTATACACACAAAACGGAATATATCTAGCTTTATTTATACAGTTGTCCATTGATGGACACCTGGATTATTTCTATTATCTTGGCTATTCTGAATAATGCTGCAATGAACATGGGAGTGCAGCTATCTTCAGGAGATGGTGATTTCATTTGCTTTTGGTATATACCCAGAAGAGGGATTTCTGGGTCATATGGTAGTTCTATTTTTAATTTCTGTAGGAACCTCCGTATTGTTTTCCATAATGGCTGCACCAGCCTACATTCCCACCAACAGTGTACAAGGATTCTCTTTTCTCTACACCCTTGCCGACACTTGTTATCTCTTGTCTTTTTGATAATACCAATCTTAACAGGTAAGACATATTATCTCATAGTGATTTTGATTTGCATTTTTCTGATGAATAGTGATGTTGGGCACATTTTCATATACCTGTTGGCTATTTTTATGTCATTTTTGAAGAAGTGTCTATTCAAGTCCGTTTCCCATTTTTAAATTGGGTTATATGTTTTCTTGCTATTGAGTTGTATATGTTCTTTATAAATCTTGGAAACTCAACCCTTTTCTGATAACATGGTATGCAGATATATTTTTTTCCAATCTATAAGTTGCCGTTTCATTTTGTTGATTGTTTCCTTTGCCGTGCAGAAGTTTTTGGTTTGATGTAGAAATAATATTGTTAAAATTTTTATACCACCCAAAGTATAATATATAGATTCAATGCAAATTTGTATGAAACCACAAAAGACCTCAAATAGCCAAAGCAATTCTGAGAAAAAAATTGAAGTTGGAGAAATAACACTTCCTAATTAAAAATTGTATTACAAATTTATATAAAACAGAATGGCACTGACATAAAAACAGACATGTAGACCAATGGAACAAAATAGCTCAGAAATAAATCCAAACATACTGGTCAACTAATTTTTCACAAGGGCCCCAAGAGAACACAATGAGGAAAGGATGGTCTCTTGAATAAATGGTGGTGGGAAGACTGGATTTTCACATACAAAAGAATGAAACTGAACTGTTGTCTTACACCGCACAAACAAATCAAAAACAAAATGGATAAAAGACCTACATGTAAGACCTCAAACCATTAAACTCCTGGAAGAAAGTATAAGAGAAAAGCTCCTTGATATTTACCTTGGCAAAGATTTCTTGACTATCACACCAAAAGCTCAGGCTACAAAAACAAAAATAAATAAATGGGACTATATCAAATGATATTTTAAATATGTTTTAGAAATCAAACCAACCAGATTTGTTTAGAATGTTTATTTTTCCAGCCCTGCAGCTGGCATAGAGACATGTAATAAATAAATATTTATTGAATTGAAGGAATAATTATTTTCCTTTAATATTTGTTATTTACAAAAGTAATGTGATTTTTTTCAAACAATAAAGCCGCAAATGCAGAAAAGAAGTGAAATCTTGTCCTTTTCACTCCCTAGTTTTATTCCCATTATCTTGCTAACCAAGGTTAACACATGTTTGAAGATTTACTAAGAGAAGTGAGAGGAGAGAACAGGAAGGTGACAAAAGAAATTGAGAAAAAGGAAGAAGGAAAACTGAACCACCTAGGTTTGATCTCTTTCTCTTCAACTTACCATCCCTGTTACCTCGTGAAAGTTACCTGACAGCCTCCATGCCTCTTTATGAAATCTATAAATGAGGGTAGTAATAGTATCTACTTCATAACATTTTTTGAAGCTTCAGAAAGTTAAAATACATAAAAGGTTTAGGGTGGTGCCTGCCACAGTGTAAGCATTTGCTTTGGGTTTACCTTCCTGACTAATGGACTTCTGCTGCAAAAGAGCAGGAGGCTGTAGAAATCCAGTAGCTTTCATTTTCTATATTTTTCAACCTCTCCTTCCCTGATGCATAGTGTATTTTTGAATCCTAAAACTTTTCTGTCAATTTTACACAGAAGAAATCTCCTATCCTTTGCTTAGGGTGGTACCACATTCTCTTTGTGGAGGTAGTAAGTTAGGCTGGGTGAATTGGCTTGTGAATAGATCTTCAAGCATCCTCGATTCACTTGCTAATTTATAACTTTGTTTTTTTATTTGACACCACTAAGTCCTCCGCCTCTTTGGATTTCTGTGGAGTTAAGGTGGATCTCCTGAATCTTATGTTCCTTTTTACAAACCTTAGGTTGTGACTTTCTGAGTCTTGCAAAATCAGTTTCGCTTTTGCCTCTTCCTTCCATTTTCTCAAATTTGTTGAAATCTCACTTGCTACAGTAAATTCTCATCTTTTCATAGTCTGTGTGGCGTTTACAGCTTTTGGGTTCTTTATTTTGTTTTAATTGTCTTCATTTTCATTTTATTATAGTCTCTGATGAAAGGTACCATCTTTAATTAGAAAACATCCAGGTACCGTATAAATTGTTGTTTGCCTAAATAAAACTCAGTATTTGCTTTGACATAGTAAAATAGTGCTTCCCATATTTTAGCATGCATAAGTATCACTTGGAAATCTAATTAGAACTAAATTTGCGGAGTCCCGCCTTTAGAGTTTCTGATTCGATACGTCCGGGATGTGCTTTGAGAATTTGCTTTTCTAACAATTTTCCATAGGATGCTGATGATTCTTTTCAACGGACCACATTTTAAGAAGCATTTGCTGAAAGAACTCTATTTTTTTCAGGTGTTGTGTAACAATGCATCGTAAGAGGAGGGTCATAGCACAAAGGATGAATTTTGAGTAGTAGACAATCATAGTGATTCTATTCTCCTTTGACTGACTTGTATAATTGAGGGCATACACAAATGTAAGCAGTAAACCCTTTCCTAGAAGCCCTCAAGAAGAGAGCTTTTGTGTATGTGTGCATATATATGTATATATATGCACACATACACACATAAATACACATACAAGTATATATATGCCTCTTTCTCTCCTGTATAAGGCAGTGATACGTGGAATTATGACAGTTATCTTCAGATCACAGAATATGGGAGAACAAGTCTTAAGGATGGTGGACCCAAAATGTTCTACATATCTTTCCAAGGGCACGTGAGGCACTGATGACCTGCTACACTCATGCAGGACTCACATAGCTTCAGATGACTCATTACATGAAAGCTGGCTTATGGTTATAAACTCTATAGATATTTCTCTTTGCTCTTGACCTGATTTCATATTCAAGCAAGCTTCTTTATTGCTCTTCTCTTCTGCATGGTGGGGTTTCTTTTTAATTTTATACTATGGCTGTAGTTCTTTATGATAATGGCTTTTTGTTTGAGCTATCAAAGTTTATTTGTAGTCAAAAATCATTGTACTACTGAGGTTTTATTTGTATTCCTTCTAAAATCTTTATTGCACTTAACTCTGTTTTCTGGCTTAGAATCAATACCTCTAAGACTCCCACAGCTCCAAGGAAGAATTGATATAACAGAGCTTTATGGGAAACAGCAGAAGAAGGAAATTTTCACTTTGAATCACTGGTCCTGACAACTGGGTGCCTGAATGTCACCTAAATTACACAAAATCTTCCTTTTTTTTTTTTTTGACAGAGTCTTGCTCTGTTGCCTGGCTGGAGTGCAGTGGTGCTATCTCGGCTCACAACAACCTCCACCTCCTGGGTTCAAGTGATTCTTCTGCCTCAGCCTCCTGAGTAGCTGGGATTACAGGCATGCGCCACCACGCCCAGCTAATTTTTGTGTTTTTAGTAGTGATAGGGTTTCACCATGTTGGCCAGGATGGTCTCCATCTCCTAACCTCGTGATCCGACCGTCTCGGCCTCTCAATTTTTTATTAATCAACATTGGGCCAATTATATTGGGTAATGCTGGGGACATTACCATCAATTCCAAGACTTTAATAACAAATAAAATTTAAAAATTAGGCTACAAAACAATTACATGGAAATGTTCCTCTTTGTAAGTGGAGGACTCTGCTTCACAGCATCATTTAGGAACCCAGGTTAATGGAAGCTCTGGCATCTTTAATATATGGCTTCCCAGGTGGTTCTGGGCTTTGACATTGAGTCTGTAGTCAAGATGGGTGAAAAGGATTGTATGTGGGAGATTTTTATGAGCCACACATGAAATTGACACATATTTCTTCTGGTTCCATTGTATTGGTCTGAACTCAGTTGGATAGCAGCCACATTTAATGGAAAAGGAGGTTGGAGGATGCTGTCTAGTATCTGCCCAGAAATACAAGGAAATATGTTTGTGATTAATTAAGAAATATTTACACCATCTTCTGAAGATTTTCACTAAAGATTAAGGCCAAAATAAAAGTCCCTCTTTGGCCGGGCGCGGTGGCTCACGCTTGTAATCCCAGCACTTTGGGAGGCCGAGGCGGGTGGATCACGAGGTCAGGAGATCGACACCACGGTGAAACCCCGTCTCTACTAAAAATACAAAAAAAATAAAAAAAAAGAATACAAGCAGTTAAGTATAACTATAGTGCAGGATGGAGCAAAGTACGGAATTTACAGAGACTCTGGATCTTGAGGAAGAGACAATTAACTGTGGATCAAAATTATTGTTCTCTGTTTCATGGAATAGAATTGTTGCTGAGAAGAGGTTGTCTAGCCTGGGATTGTATTTCCTTGCATACAGGTGTGGGCACATGACTGAATTCTAGCCAATTAGAATGTGAGAAGAAACAAATGTTTAAGTTCTAAGCAAGAATTTTTAATAGGTGAGCATTCACTGCTATTTTCCATCCATTGGTTTGATGCAGAAGATGAGCTCTTAAGGGATGGCTGAACTACAAAACAAAGAAGCCCTCCAACCTGAAATTCCACATGAATAAAAGCTGTCCATTAGTCAAAACTCTCACCTTGATAGTCATATAAGGGATAAATAAATTCTGTTGGAAAATTTGTTATGGCAACTAGCACTATCCAAACTAATAATCCCTGGAAAGATTGGGAAGAAGTCATTGGTATAAGGCCATATACCATGGAGAGGACATTGGTTTTCATCTTGGAGGATAGATTGAAAAATGATATAATTTTAAGTATCATAAAGACATTATTAAGCTCTTGTTTTAGACTAAATTAGTGACATTGTGAAGAATAATTTGTATGATAGGAGAAACAAGCTGCTAGATCATTTTAGTTACAATTCAAAATCAAAATAATGTAATCCTGAACTAAAATAGTGAGGTGATGTTAAGTAAAATTAAAAAGGAGGGAGGTCTCTAAGGGATTTAAAAAAAAAGAATAGACAATGCTTGGCCACTCAATCGATGTAGGGGAGAGGAAGGAAGAGAATTGTCTTAAGAATGTTTCCACCTTGGGCAATTGATAGTACACATACACACACACACACACACATATATACATATATATATGTATATATATATATGAGGGAATGCAGAAGAAGATTTGGGGGGATGCCTCACAAAACTCAGGGAAATACTGGCATTTACTGATTTATTACATAAATGAAGGATATGATAAAGGATACAGATGAATATATGAAGAGATGCACAGGGTGAGGTCTGGGGTAGGGAGAATGGAGTTAAATTAATTTAGTTTGAGAGACTTATGGGACATCAAAGTGGGAAAAACTGATAGCTTGTTAAGATAATCTTGCCTACCTCTTAGGAGTGAAACAGCTGTATGCACATGAAGAGGAGGTTCAAGTATGGGAAATTGGGACACCCGTGTTTAAAGACTGTGGGTTTGTTAACCTTTCCTAAAGCAAACTGAAAGAGAAGACCAAGAAAGATGTGTAAGATAGCAGTGTGGTTTTTCTGAAACTAAGATGTGACAGACTTACATAAGGAAGTGATGAATGGTGTCACAAATTACAAGGAAGTAAAAGAAATTGTAGCTGTGGTGGTCAAGTCCTGCCTCACAGTTTACATAGTATCATGTCCTTTTGTTTGCACCTAATGATAGTGAAAGAGGGCTTACACATACCTTGTGGTCAAACACAATGTCTAATTGACTATGCTCCCCATCCTTCCAGTTCCATAAAGGAAAAAAAGTCAATAATCGGAAGATATATCCCACAATGTTATGCCACAATCTGAAGCCTACTGTGCAGATGCTGTCTGGATGGAAAGAAAGTAGGATCTCACAGTGTAGTTTCTGGTTTTATTTAAGTGGTTGTCATTTTTTCTTCAGGCAGGGGAGAGAAAGAGAGAGCATTCTTTTAGCCAGCGGGAAGGGAGTGAGCATGCTGCTGCATCAGGTTTCTCTGGGAGGAGGCACAGGCTGAATCTCTCTATGAGGCTAGCCAGTTGCAGCTATGGTTTTATCAGGCACCGCCTGATGAACTTGACTGCTTCATTTATTCACTTTGCAAACAATTATCACTTACCACAAATTCAAACCTCCCAAACCAAACAAAATGGTTAGATTTAGGGCCTAAAGGTTTCTACTTATTTAGCCAATTGTTGAATGACCATCTTAAGAGACAAATATTACTAGGTTTAAAAGAAAAAAAGCTAGAATCGAAGCACAAAAAAAGAGAATTTTGATAGATTTCTTCTCACTTTTAGTTCAATATTTAAAAGTTTCTATGGGCTCTAACAATTAAAAGGCCATTACCAATTACAGAAAGGTCAATTTTATTTAAATGGTGGGGGTAGAAACTATATTTCAGTGGTTTGCAGAATAAAAGGGAAGATAATGAAATACAAGCAATAAATTTAGAATTTTTTTAAAGTTACTTCAATTACTGTTAACCAAGCTTACTCAAAAGACATTATAGGCAAATATCATGGTCACTAACCATAATACGTAATGAAAACCTAAAAGGGGGATCACTTCACCACGAATCCATTGAACTCAACATTTATTAATTGGAAACATAAATTTTCCTGGAGGTATCACAAGCAAAAACAAGGGAAGAGACATTTTAATATAAAGTTCTGAGACCACTTTGAAACTCTATTAACTGAAGATCCTAAGATTCAGATATGAGGTGTATTTGTCAGGGTTCTTCAGAGAATCAGGACCAGCAGGAAGCATACAGATGATAGAAAGGATGTATTGTGAGAGATTGGCTACTGGGATTATGGAGGCTGAGAAGCTCCATAATTTGCCATCTGCAAGCTGGAGACACAAAAAAGCCAGTGGTGTAGTTCCGATCCAAGCCTGAAGGCCTAAGAATCAAGGAAGCCAATGGTGTGGGTCCCAGAGTCTAAATGCCTGAGAACCACAAATGCTGATGTCTGAGGGCAGGGGAAGATGGATGCCCTAGCAGAAGAAGAGAGGGCAAAATCATCTCTTCCTTTGCCTTTTCGTTCGATTTAGTCTATCCTTCAATGGATTGGATGTTGCCCACTCACTTTGGTGAGAGAGACCTTTACTCAGTCTATTAAATGCAAACAATAATCTCTTCGGGGAACACCCTCACAGTCTGTAAGAGATAGAAAAAAACAATTTGTTTTTCATATTCTTACACACTACTCAGCACTCACTTTCTGACAATGGATGTTTATGGGTTTTTCTTCACATGCCAAAAGGACACCAACTGGGTGTCCTATAATTCAATTCAATTCTTACACTGTCTACCTGGAGTTAGAGTCAGATCCTACAGGTTAAGGGATCAGTCCCCCAAAAATGCCGCCCCCACTTCTGATGCCAATCATAAGGAATAGGTTGTCACTTATACTTCCTACCAACAGGCTATAAATCAGGTTCTCATGACCCACTCCTAGGTTTGACTAATTTGCTAGGATGCCTCACAAAACTCAGTGAAATACTGGCATTTACTGATTTATTACATAAATGAAGGATATGATAAAGGATACAGATGAATATATGAAGAGATGCACAGGGCGAGGTCTGGGGTAGGGAGAATGGAGTTCTCATAACCTCTCTGAGTTACCCTCCAAGTTCCTCCATGGATTCAGCAGTCCTGAAGCTCCCCAAACCCAGTCCTTTTTTTGGTGGCTTCATTATGTAGGCATGATTCGCTAAATCATAGGCCGTTGCTTATCTACTCAACTTTCAGCTTCTCTCTCTGTGTTCCCAGGGGTTAGAGGTTGGGACTTTAAAGTTCCAACCTTCTAATTAATCACATGGTTGTCTCTCTTGGTAACCAGCCTCCTCCTGAGGCTATCTGGGAGCTCACAAACAGTTATCTCATTAGAACAAGAAATGTTCCTATCATACAGTAAATTCCAAGGGATTAATGAGGGTATCTGCATCAAGAACCTGGGTCAAAGACCAAGAATCTAGCAAAAGATGCACCTAACACTCTTATTGTTCAAGAAATTAAGAGAGTTTTAGGAGCTCTGTGCAGGGATCCAGGGGCGGAAACCAAATATATATTTCTTATTACCTCACAATATCACAAATCACACCCAGAAATCATGTTCAAACAAGCTATCGGGCATTTCTTTGTCCAGTCAGTTTGACACATATAATTAACCATCACAAAAGCGTTCATACTTCTGAAGTACAAACATTTGCTTACTCAGTCAGATGCTGAGGTCAGATGTGAAATTCATATTCTTTTATGAATGCTAAATTTAAACAAAGCAAAGTAAAATATCACGAAAACCCAGAAAGTGTCAATAATGCCCTTAGTTCTTTAAAATCATTATAAATCTGTCATATATAAATCTAACATGAGCTCAATATAGGTAACATATTACATAAGGTCTATAGATAAACGTCACAATTACTTACACTCTATCTTGTTTGCCCTTTGCTTGCTGTGCCCTCTGATCACTTTACTCATTATTTATAACACCTACATCCAGGTCATCAGTGGAATCAAAATTGAAAACAGTAACATATGGCAACCATATATGGTTTGTTAGATGTTAGCTGTACTTTCACAGGTTCAGTACTGGTGGTTGTCCAACATTTTATCTATATTTCAGAAAGGGAAATATTTTAATCTTGAATTTTCTAGTAATGATAAGCTGCTAGTTATTTCTTTTGTGGTATAAGAAAGTAATTACTAATGTTTATTGCAGGTTTGAAAATTCAGATGGTGAACTGAATTCATCTGCAAACTAATATAATACAAAATTATACCAGAGCAGGAATTTCATTTATAGATTGAGTCATTTATTTATCTGCAAAGAGATAATCATAAGGAAAAAATTTTTCATAGCTAGCTTGAGAAATATAATGTTACCTCAAAGAAAGTAACTTTCACTTGTTGTTAGTCTGGCAAGCAAATTAAATAAAACCTTTCCTTCACTGAGTACTGAATGTCTAATTCATTCCTTTGCAAACTGGAGTATTACCAGGTTAAATTTAGTCTGGGCTATGGCAGTTGAGAAATTCAAACAATTTCAGGATAGATGGATATAGATTTTGGAATGCTCATAATTGTAATAAAATTTTAATAATGGAAATAAATATCCATCATTTTTCGTTTTTTTTTTCTTCTGAATAATTTCATGAAGATAAATTTCCAGGTGGGTTTCTGGGTCACAGTGCTTGAACATTTTGATACTCTTTATCTATCTTGTCAAAATGCTTTCCAAAAGAATTTTACCGAATTTGCTTTTACATGAACATTGATTTATATATCTACTTCTAGGATAAAATACATGAAAAATAAGATGTTTTTATTCATGAAAGCTGATATGTACTTAGATTATTAAGCTTTAAATTAGGTGGCTAAAATGATTTTGAAGAAGTACAATAGTTTTGATAAATATAGTCTCTATGTATTTGTAAGCACAGCTATATAATTTTTAAAATAATGAACTTAATTTAAAACTCTTCTTCACAAACATGAGGGCAAGGAACACCTGGCCCACCCAGGGCAGAAAACCGCTTAAGGCATTCTTAAACCACAAACAATAGCATGAGCGATCTGTGCCTTAAGAACATGCTCCTGCTGCAGATAACTAGCCAGAGCCCATCCCTTTATTTCCTGTAAGGAATACTTTTAGTAAATCTTATGACTGGCTTGCTGTCAATAAATATATGGGTAAGTCTCTGTTTGAGGCTCTCAGCTCTGAAGGCTGTGAGACCCATGATTTCCCACTCCACACTCTATATTTCTGTGTGTGTGTCTTTAATTCCTCTAGCGCTGCTGGGTTAGAGTCTCCACAGCCAAGCTGGTCTCAGCATACAAATATTATTTTCATATGTATGATATTAATACAAGGAAAAATAATAGCATGAAGAATTTGAAAAGGAAAATCACAAATAAACTATTCTATATAGATGTCATTTACATAAGATGTTACTTAAAGTAAGAAATTAAGATAGCAATTTTCCAATGATTTGCCTTCTAGTTTGTACTATCTTAACATGTTCAAACATTATGAAGTAGGATGAAAAATAAAAAAGACTTTATTTATTGTGACTTAGTAGAAGACTCATTTTCAGTGTTCAGAATATGTTAATGCTCGTAAGGGACTAGTGCAATAGTGACATGAAGAACAGAAACGGCAAACTGCCAAATCGAGGTGACGATTCTAGGGCAATATATCATACACCTAAGCTTTTCTTGAAGCTGCTTGCTATACTTTGGATGTTTTTCCCCCAAATCTCATGTTGAAATTTAATCTCTAATGTTGGAAGTGGGGCCAAAAGGAAGTGCTTGGGTCATGGGGGTTGATCCTACGTGAATGGACTTTGTGCCATCCTTGCAGTAATGAGTGAATTCTCACTCTGCACTTCCCTCCTCTCTCTCTTGCTTCTTCTGTCATCATGCGATCTCTAGAAACACTGGCTCCCCTTCCCCTTCTGCCACAAGTGGCAGCAGCCTGTAGCCCTCACCAGAAACAGATGCTGGTACCATGCTTCTTTTGCAACCTGCAGAACAGTGAGCCAAATAAACATTTTTTAAAATATATAAATTATTCGGTCTCGAGTATTCTTCCACAGCAACACAGTGGACTAAGTAATTTCTAAATTCAGATATTTCTAGAATGTTTGTGTTCAAACCAATGCTAGGCTCTTTAGGTCAATTTTATTTTTAAAGTGCAAAATTGTTAATTTGGCAAGGAAGTATGTAGAGTTAGTGACATATATATAAATAGAAGGCTAATTCTACAGATTATTGTTGTTTTCTTAATTACCTTTTTTATTTTATAAAAGTTCTATATATTACAAAGTAATAATAAATAGAATTTTTGTGAAATATGCAAATAATAAGAATTCCTAAAACCTTACCACATATTAATAACCTCTCAAACATAATGTGCTTCTTTCCAGTCTTCTCTGTGTGTGCAGTTCTATTTGTATTTTTAATAAAGTCGCCTCAGACTGTTGATACAACTTACTTTCCTACTTTCCAATTATACGTGACAATTGGATCCCTACAAATGTATTTCAAGGTTTGCATATTATTTTCTTCTAATAATTATATCATAATATATTTAAACATTATTATTATATATAACATGGTGAGCAACCTTATACATCAAATATATGAGCATCTAGAGTTATTTGTGTGAGTTAGAATCTTAGGAATAAAATTATTAGGTAATCAGTCCTGTAGTGATACAAAATGGAACTAGTGTACATGGAGAATGAAGTCTGGTATCTATTTTATCCATATAGGCTTGCAGATAGAATGCAGAAATAAATATGCAACAAACAAGCTTTCTATATTTCAGCAGTTAGCTTGGTGGTATGAAAGTTGTCAGAGTCAAAATGGAATCACTAATGACTCCATTAGGAAAATCATGACAAATAAAGCCTGGAAAGGCCATGAAGAGAAGGCTCTGGTGCTTACATGCCTGATAGCAAAAAAAGACTCTACAAAACCACAACCTTGCACAAAGGTCACCACAACCTTACACAAAAAGTACTTTTGCAAGAAAGTCTGCCCAGCAACTTCCTGTCCAACCTCAGAATGGTATTACCCTTCTTATTGATCTTTGTAGCCAAGGATAATTATTTAAAAATATTTATGTAATCCTCATTTTTTTCTGTTAAAAATTGTAATCCTCATTTTTTTCTGTTAAAAACCTTTGTCTTTCTTTACCTTCCTGAATATGAGCATGGTTTACTATGGCAGGCATACTCTAATTATAATGCTGTATTCTCAAATAAACATCTTGTCTTTTAGAGAGCCTCTCTCTTTGCTATTTATGTTGACAGCAGTGCTACTAGTTTTAGGTAAGACATTTTATGGCATAGTCTGGGCTGATATTTAGCAGTCATGTGCCTGCATACAAGTTATACAAATTTGTTGACACTTATATTAGTGGGTTTTTTTGTCATTGTTATTGCTGTTCTAACAAATTACCACAGATTTAGCAGCATGTAACAACACAAATTTGTTGCCTCACACTTCTGTATGTCAGAAATCTGGGTAGGCTTTAGTGGTGTATTAGTCAGGGTTCTCTAGAGGGACAGACCTAATAGGATATATGTACATATATGAGAGGGACTTTATTGAGGTGAATTGACTCACGCAATAACAAGGTAAAGTCCCACGATAGGCCATCTGCAAGTTAAGGAGTAAGGAAGCCATTGGTGGATGAGTTGGAGTACCAAAATCTCAAACATAAGGAAGCTGATAGTGCAGCCTTCAGTCCTTGGCCAATGACCCGAGAGCTCCTGGAAAACCACTGGTGTAAGCCCAAGAGTCCAAAAGCTGAAGAACTTGGAGCCTGATGCTTGAGGCAGTCTGATGCGTCCAGCACAGGAGAAAGATGAAAGCTGGAAGACTCAGAAAGTCTGCTCTTCCATCTTCTCCTTCCTGCTTTATTCTGGCTGTGCTGGCAGCTGATTAGATGGTGCTCACCCAGATTGAGAGTGGATCTGCCTCTCCCAGTCCACTGACTCAAAAGTTAATCTCCTTTGGCAACACGCTTACAGACATACTCAGGAACAATACTTTGCATCCTTCAATACAATGAAGTTGACAATCAATATTAACCATCACAAGTGGGTTCTCTGATCCAGGTCACATGAGATTGAAAGCAGGTCTTGGTCAACTGGGCTCTTACTAGTGGGAAGCCCTGGAAAGAATCCACTTCCAAACTCCTTTAGGTTGTTGGCAGAATCCATTACCTTGAGTATGTAGAACTGAGGTCCTGGCTTCCTTGCTGGTTGTCAGCTGGGGAACCATCCTTAGTGCCATAGGGACCCCTGCATCTCAGGGCCAGCGATTTGTCTGACCTCCATCTCTGATGCAACTTTTTGACTGTCTCATCTGCTATTTAGGCCTCATGTGATTACATTAAATCCCCCCTGGATAATCCAGAATGCTATTCCCATCTTAAGGTCAACTGATTTGTAGCCTTAGTTAAATCTAGACTAGTGTTTGATCAAATAACCAGGGTAAGGAAAACTTCAGGAGAAATCTTTAGAATTCCATCAATCACAGCATCTATTCTAATTGCTTGGCTCCCATGCCATCCCAGTTATACTTTTGGTTTTCATTCCTGAATATAATCTAATCCTAATAGCAGTAAGATATGTCAGAACCTTGGTTGTCAGCACTATTCCTCTACTCAGCATTCATGCTTGAGGGAGAACCAGTTATAATCCTGGTATGACTCGGTATTGAACTCCATTGCAATTGTGGATGTTTTATCATGTAGATGGTTCTGAGTCGCCCTCAGCATTCTATCAGAAGTTCTGCAAGCTAACTGCCTGTCTGGGAGGCCAGATTCTCAAGAATCAATCAAGTTAAACTTTACCATCTGTCTTGCCTATAAAAATGCTTGTTTGAAGTTCTGAGATTTGGAAAAACGGTGCTTTTTTGGTGCTTAACCTCGTGCTCACAGGTAATAATTTGGTACAGGTCCGCAGTAGCTCCAAATGACCCCAAAAGCTGTCAGTGTCGTATGCTGTGGAAGTACTTATTTTGGATTAGAGTTTGTGAAAATTCAGAATCCAATTTTTGGAGAAGACTTGGACCTTAAAAACATCTCATTTACCCCATAAATATACCTACTATGTACCCACAAAAAAAAACCCCTTGAGACCTGGAATAACCATAGAATATGAGTTACAGAGGGACCTCTTAAAAGGTGTGCATTATCTCCCATTATGATAGAGCTGAGTCACCTTTGCAAAGTACTTTGAGAACTCTGTATTAGTCCATTTTCAAAATGCTATAAAGAACTTCCCAAGACAGAGTAATTTATAAAGGAAAGAGGTTTAATTGACTCACAGTTCTGCATGGCAGGGGAGGCCTCAGGAAACTTACAACCATGGTGGAAGGTAAAGGGGAAGCAAGGCATGTTCTTCACAAGGTGTCAGGAAGGAAAATGAAGGTAGGAGGAACTACCAAACACTTACAACACCATCAGATTTTGTGAAAACTCACTCATTATCATGAGAACAGTATGGGGGAAACTGCCCCCATGATACAATTACCTCCACCTGGTCTTTCCCTTGTCATGTGGGGATTATGTGGTTTATGGAGATTACAATTCAAGATGAGGTTTTGGCTGGGGACACAGCTAAACCATATCATTCTACCCCTGATTCTACCCCTGGCCCCTCTCAAATCTCATGTCTTCATATTTCAAAACACAATCATGCCTTTCCAATAGTCCCACAAAGTCTTAACTCATTCCAGCATTAACCAAAAGATCCAAGTCCAAAGTTTCATCTGAGACAAGGCAAATTCCTTCTACCTATGAACCTGTAAAACCAAAAGCAAGTTAGTTACTTCCTAGATACAATGGGGATACAGGCATTGGGTAAATACACCCTTTTCAAATGGGAGCAATTGGCCAAAATAAAGGGGCTACAGACCTTATGCAAGTCCCAGAGGGGCAGTCAAATCTTATAACTCCAAAATTTCACATCCAGGTCATGCTGATGCAAGAAGGAGACATTCACAGCCTTGGGCAGCTACACCCTTGTGGCTTTGCAGGGTACAGCCCCCCTCACAGCTATTTCACAGGCTGGCATTGACTGCCTGTGGCTTTTCCAGGTGGACAGTGCAAGCTGTCGGTAGATCTACCATTCTGGGTTTTGGAGGAAAGTGGCCCTCTTTTCACAGCTCCACTAGGCAGTGCCCCAGTGGGGGCTCTGTGCAGGGGTTCCAACCCCCAATTTTTTTTTTTCAAACTGCCCTAGCAGAGGTTCTCCATGAGGGCTCTACCCCTGCAGCAAACTTTTGCCTGGATATCCAGGTGTTTCCATACATCATCAGAAACGTAGGTGGAGGTTCCCAAACCTCAATTCTTGACTTCTGTGTACCTGCAGGGCTAATATCAAATGCAAGCCTCCAAGGCTTGGAGCTTGTACCCTCTGAAGCAATGGCCTCAACTGTAGGTTGACTGCTTTTAGCCACAGCTTGTACACGTGGAACCAGCTTTTGAGACTCCACAAAGCAGTAAGGTTCTGGGCCCAGCCCGTGAAACAACTTTTTCCTCCTATGCCTCTAGACCTATGAAGGGAGGGGCTGCCGTGAAGACCCCTAACATGCCCTGGAGACATTTTCCCCATTGTCTTGGAGATTAACATTTGGCTTCTTGTTATTCATGCAAATTTCTGCAGTCTGCTTAAATTTCTTCCCAGAATTTGGGTTTTTCTTTTCTATTGTATGATTGGTCTGCAAATTTTCCAGACTTTTATGCTCTGCTTCTTTTTTAAACATAAGTTCAATTCTAAACCATCTTTTTGTGAATGCTTAAAACTGAATGCTTTTAACAGCACCCATGTCACATCTCAAACCCTTTGCCGCTTAGAAGTTACTTCTGCCAGATACCCTATATCATCTCTCTCAAATTCAAAGTACCACAGATCTCTAGGGCAGAAGAAAAATGCCACCAATCTCTTTGCTAAAGCATAGCAAGAATCACCTTTATTCCAGTTCCCAACAAGTTTCTCATCTCCATCTGAGAACACATCAGTCTGGACTTCATTTTCCATAGCACTATCAGAATTTTGGTCAAGCCATTCCACATGTGTCTAGGAAGTTCCAAACTTTTCCACATCTTTCTGTCTTCTGAGCCCTCCAAACTGTTTCAACCTCTGCCTGTTACCCAGTTCCAAAGTCACTTCCACATTTTCAGGTATCTTTTAAGCAGTACCCCACTCTCTGTAGGTACCAATTTACTGTATTAGCACATCTTTCACACATAAAGAACTGTCCAGGACTGAGTAATTTATAAAAGAAAGAGGTTTAATGGACTTACGGTTCTGTATAGCTTGGGAGGCCTCAAGAAACTTACAGTCATGGCAGAAGGGTGAAGGAGAAGCAAGACACCTTTATCACAAGGCAGCGGAAAGGAGAATTAACCCAGGAGGAACTATTAAACACTTACAAAACCATCAGATCTCATGAGATCAGGAAAACAGCATAAGGGAAACTTATTCTATGAGAGATACAGCATAAGGAAAACTGCCTTCATGATTCAATTACCTCCACCTGGTCTCTCCCTTGACATGTGGGAATTATGGAGATTACAATTCAAGATGAGATTTTGGGTGGGGACACAGCCAAACCACATGGAACTCTTTTACAAATTATATATAGTTTTTTTTTTTTGGACAAAATCTCACTCTGTTGCCCAGGCTAGAGTGCAATGGCATGATCATGGCTTACTACGGACTCAACTTCCCAGGCTAACTGATCCTTCCAGCTCAGGCTACCAATACCTGGGACTAAAGATGTGGTCCATCCTGCCCATCTAATTTTTATATTTTTGGTAGAGATGGGGTTTCATCATGTTGCCCAGGCTTGTCTTGATCTGCTGGGCTCAAGAGTTCTGCCCACCTTGGCTTCTCGAAGTGCTGGGATTACAGGCATGTGTCCACCACACCCAGAGTATAATTCTTTTTCATAGAAGAAATATTTTAATTTGAAAAAGAGTACAATTGTCTCTTGGAATCCTTGGGGGAGTGGTTTCAGAACCTCCCTCAGATATCCCAATTTGTGGATGCTTAAGTCCCTTATTATGAAATGGTCTTGTATTTGCATGTGATCTACAAACTTCTTCCTCTACACTTTAAATAATCTCTAGATTATTTACAATATCTATTAAAATCCATACATTTTACTTCATTTGTGTGGATTCAACATAGTACTCAGCAAAGCAAATTCAAGTTTTGATTTTTGAAGTTCTATTACATTTTTTTTTCTGAATATTTTTGATCTGCACTTGGTTGAATCCACAGTTGCAAAACCCAGGAATCCAGAGGGAAAATTGCCTTCATGAAATATGAAACAGAGCATAAAAGCTACCGAGATTAGCTTCTTCTGAATCAGAGTAGCATGGTCGGCTCACACCTGTAATTCCAGCACTTTGGGAGGCCAAGGCAGGCAGATCACGAGGTCAGGAGATCAAGACCATCCTGGCTAACATGGTGAAACTCTGTCTCTACTAAAAAATACAAAAAATTAGCCAGGTGTGGTAGTGGGCGCCTGTAGTCCCAACTAGTCGGGAGGCTGAGGCAGGAGAATGGCGTGAACCCAGGAGGCAGAGCTTGCAGTGAGCCAAGAGTGCGCCACTGCACTCAGCCTGGGCAACTGAGCGAGACTCCGTCTCAAAAAAAAAAAAAAAAATGCAGAGTAGCTTTGCTTGCAATGATTATTTCTCTTTTTACTGGCCAAGGTAAACCCATGGCCATCTCACAATAGGATATTTAAATTTAATTTTCTCTTTTATTCTCTTTCTTTCTCTCTTTCTCCCCCTTTCATTTCTTTTCTTCCTTATTTTTCTCCTGTTTTTTTTTTTTGATTAAATTTCTGGCAGATTTTCTCAATTTATCTTTCTGACCCTAAATTAATTTTAAATTTTAGTATCCTATTTTCAACTCCTCCTGCCTCCCCCAAATATCCTTTTAAAAAATAGTTTTGGCCAGGCGCAGTGGCTCACGCCTGTAATCCCAGCACTTTGGGAGGCCGAGGTGGGCAGATCACAAGGTCAAGAGATCAAGATCATCCTGGCCAACATGGTGAAACCCTGTTCTCTAATAAAAATACAAAAATTAGCTGGGTATGGTGGCATGCACCTGTAGTACTAGCTACTTGGGAGGCTGAGGCAGGAGAATGGCTTGAACCCAGGAGCTGGAGGTTGCAGTGAGCGAAGATTGTGACACTGCACTCCAGCCTGGCAACAGAGTGAGACTCTGTCTCAAAAAAAAAAAGTTTCTTATCCTTGTTAGGTAGATTTTTTTTATATTCCACAAGATATTAATTATCTTATTAATTGAGATTTTTCCCCAATTTTTTTCTTGATACTCACAATGTCTCTGTTTCTTTTACGTTTTGATTTTTGTTTTTCTGAGGTCTTTCTTAAATGTCTGGGGATTTTCAGATAGTATATTTATATTTATGCCAGAGGAAGTAAAATAGCATATCTCAGCAGCAGGGCTTGCCCATCAATTTTCCACACTATATGGTGATTTGTTTAAAATACAATTTTTTGAGGTATTTCCAAAATTTGTAGAGGTTTCTTTTTGTTCTTTAACTATTTAATTTCTCCACAGAACATTTTTTATGTTCTATTACCAGTTTCTTTTTTGTCTCCTAGAAATATCATCAGAATAGTGAATACGTATTATTTAGTCCTCCCATGTGTCAACCAATGAATAACCTGTTTATCTATTGAGTAGACATAAAATTTGGCAGTTAATACATCTTAAGATTTGTTTTTAAGTTACTGGGTGACACTCATATTTTAATATTGCCCAAACCCATTTTATGTTTTATAATATATGTTATATTTATGTGTTCCAAATTCTAAAACTACAGTTTAGATATTTTACTACTGAAGTAAAAATAATAATAGTGTTTGTAACATCCAAGATGTAATATCATTGTATTAGTCTGTTCTCACACTGTTAATAAAGGCCTAACTGAGACTAGGTAATTTATAAAGGAAAGAGGTTTGATGGACTCACAGTTCCACATGGCTGGGGAGGCCTCACAATTATGGCAGAAGACAAAGGAAGAGCAAAGGCACATCTTACATGGTGGTGGGTAAGATACATTGTGCAGGGGAACTTTCGTTTATGAAACCATCAGATCTCATGAGACTTATTCACTACCATGAGAACAATATGGGGGAACCACCCCCGTGATTCAATTATCTCCACCCGGCCCTGCCCTTGACACCTGGAGACTAGTATAATTCAAGATGAGATTTGGGTGGGAACACTGCCAAACCATATCATTCCGCCCCAGCCCCTCCAACATCTCATGTTCTCACATTTCAAAACCAATCATGCTTCCCAACAGTCACCCAACGTCTTATTTCAGCATTAACTCAAAAGTCCACAGTCCAGAGTCTCATCTGAGACAAGGCAAGTCCCTCTGCCTATGAGCCTGTAAAATCAAAAGCAAGTTAGCTACTTCCTGGATACAATGGGGGTACAGGCATTGGGTAATTACATGCATTTTAAATGGCAGAAATTGGCCAAAACATAGAGGTTACAGGCCCCACACAAGTCTGAAATCCAGTGAGGCAGTACAATCTGAAAGTTCCAAAATGATCCCCTTTGACTCCATGTCTCATATCCAGGTTATACTGATGCAAGAGGTGGGTTCCCACAGTCTTGGGAACTCTGCCCTTGTGGCTTTGCAGGGTAAAGCCCCCCCATCCCCACCGCTGCTTTCCTGGGCTAGCTTTGACTGACTGCAGCTTTTTCAGGTGCATGGTGCAAGCTGTCAGTGGATCTATCATTCTGAGGTCTGGAGGACAGTGGCCCTCTTCTCACAGCTCCACTAGGCAGTGCCCCAGTGGGGATGCTGTGTGGGGGCTCCCACCCCACATTTCCCTTCCACATTGCCCTGGCAGTGAGGAGGGCTCCACTCTCGCAGCTGACTTCCACCTCAACACCCAGGCATTTATATACATCCTCTGAAATCTAAATGGAGGTTCCCAAACCTCAATTCTGACTTCCATGTACCTGCAGGCCCAACACTGCGTGTAAGCCACCAAGACTTGGGGCTTGCACCCTCTGAAGCAACAGCCTGAGCTGTACATTGGCCCCTTTTAGCCACAGCTGGGATGCAGGGAACCAAGTCCTGAGACTGCATAAAGCAGCAGGGCCCTGGCCTGGCCTATGGAAACCATTCCTTCATCCTAGGTCTCCCAGTTTGTAATGGGAAGGGCTGCCGTGAAGGCCTTTGTACTGCCCTGTAGACATTTTTCCCATTGTCTTGGTGATTAACATTTGGCTCCTTGTTATGTATGAGAATTTCTGCAGCTGGCTTGAATTTCTCCTCAGAAAATGGGTATTTGTTTTCTATCACATTGTCAGGCTGCAAGTGTTCTGAACTTTTATGATCTGCTCCTTTTTTAAACATAAGTTTCAATTCCAAACCATATCTTTGTGAGCACATAAAACCAAATGCTTTTAACAGTGCTCAAGTCACCTCTTTAACACTTTGCTGCTTAGAAATTTCTTCTATCAGTTGGCCTAAATCATTTCTCTCAAGTTCAAAGTTCCACAGATCTCTAGGGCAGGGGCAAGATGCCACCAGTCTCTTTGCTAAAACATAGCGAGAGTCACCTTTGCTCCAGTTCCAACAAGTTTCTCACCTCCATCTGAGGCCACATCAGCCTGGACCTTATTGCCCATATCATTATCATCATTTTGGTCAAAGCCATTCGACAAGTCTCTAGGAGGTTCTAAACTTTCCCACATTTTCGTGTCTTCTCTGGAGTCCTCCAAACTATTCCAATCCTTGCGTATTATCCAGTTCCAAAGTCACTTCCACATTTTTGGGTATCTTTACAGCAGCACCCCACTATCCTGTACCAATTTATTTATCAGTCTATTCTGATGCTGCTCATAAAGACATACCTGAGACTGGTATAAAGGAAATTTTTAAAGGAAAAGAGGTTTAATGGACTCACTGTTCCACATGACTGGGGAGGCCTCACAATCATGGCAGAAGATTAAAGAAGAGCAAAGGGACGTCTTACATGGTGGCAAGAAAGAGAGCTTGTGCAGGGGTACTTCTATTTATAAGTCATGAGACTTAGTCACTACCAGAAGAACAGTATGAGGGAAACTGAACCCATTTTTCAATTATCTCCACCTGGCCCCACCCTTGACACATGAAAATTATTACAATTAAAGGTAAAATTTGGGTGGGGATACAGCCAAACCATTTCAATTATTGACACATGCAGTGCCATAGCTACCCCTATGTTATGGACATACATTTCTGTCAATTCATCTTGGTGAATGTTTGGCTTTCTAGGCAGTTACCTGAGCTTGTGATTACATAAAACTCCTGTTTGTTTGTTCATTCATTTTACATGGAAGGTTGTAATGGATGATTGCTATACTCTCCATTTTGAAATTTCAATGATGAATATTAGTCAAGTCTTAGATATTACAAATATCTGCTTAAATTTTTCATCTGGTATACAATAAGACAATTGATGTTTATGGAAATTAATTATATCCAAAGCACAGTGTTCTTGACACCGTGGAGAACAGACACAAAAATTGTTCTGCCCAGAACGAGCTCACAGTCTAATAAAGAAAGTGCATCAGAGACACAAAGTAAATAGCTGTAATACACAGTAGAATATGGTAATTTCATAATAAACTTACCATTACTTTTTTTTTTTTGCATGAAGTAAATGGAGAAAGTAACACACACTGGACAAAAATTAGAGAACAATTTTGAGGCAGAAACTGTGTTGACATTAAAAGATAAAGTAAATCAGGCATGGTGGCTCATGCCTGTTCAGCACTTTGCGAGGCTTAGTGAGAATCAGTTGAGGACAGGAGTTTGAGACCAGCGTGAGCAAGATACTGAGATCCCATTTCTAAAAAAAAAAACAAAAAAATTAGCGGGGCATACTGGCATGTGTCTATGGTCTCAGCTATTCAAGGAGGATGAGGTGGGAAGATTTCTTAAGCCCAGAATTCAGGGCTGCAATAAACTGTAATCATACAACTGCCCTCCAGCATGGGTGACAGAGTGAGATCCTGCCTCGAAAATAAAAACAAAAACTAAATATGAAGAGCATTCGGACAGGTAGAAAAATAGAAAAAAAATGTACTAAGGGAGAGGGAAAAGCATAAATGAATGCAGGAAAATCAGAGTGCCTCAAGCATAGTTAAATTTGAATAAAGTTAGTCAGGCTGAGATTTAAAATTAAGATGTCATTCTTTTTGCTTCAGAATTGAATTTGAAAGGTGTTATACTCATATTTCAACTTTTTAACATTGAGGTTTCACTGCCTCCCTCTCTCGTAGGCTAATACATGTGCAGGTTTGTTTTTGTTTTCTTGTTCTTGTAATCGTGCATATATGTTTGAAGGGCAGGAATTAAAATCTGCATCCTGTGTGGTGATTTTTGATAATTCCTCATCCCTCACAGCTGTTCAATTTGCAGTTCGAATAACTGAAACATTCCATCTTGCAAAGATATTTACATTTTGATATTCTCTGGAAGCCACAACCAGGCATAAATACAGTGAATGATGTGCCTATATAAATGTCTGTTGCATTCATAAATGCACATGGTGGACCCTATTTTGTGAGAGCAAAGGGATAGAATTAAAAGTTGAATATCAAGAGTTGAAATATGTTTTACCTCCCACAATGAAAAAGAATCATAAGTCATAGCAAAGAGTTTACTTTAAGAGTGAGTCACTGTAAATCTTTTTATAATTATTGAATGCATGTTTTAAAAAATCCATTCTACTTTACTTATGGTATTTATTTTTGCAAAATCTATGTTATTTATAATACAAAGCAATACAATAATGTTTTTGTACATTCATCTCATGGAAAAGTTGAATAGTTCATTCATAGTGGTTATTAAAGACTGTGGGTAAGAAGGAGATAACATTAATTTCCTATAGCTGGAAATGTTTTATAATATATATAGATTTGATAGAATTTTTATTTCTTTCTGAAAAGTAATACTAATATCTAAGAAAACAACTAGCAGTTTGTCAATTACTTGTGACAGTTGGTGAATCATTCATGTGGATTATACATTTACAATTTTTCTTTTCTTTCTTTTATAGTGTTATGAAATCAAACAAAAAATTAAGCTTCTGTTTTATTTTATTTTACCAATACACAAATCTGGCTCCTAATTCTTGTGCCAAAGTGCACAGTGACTGGTACATTTATTAAGTATACGTAAGCAAAACAGTCAGCAACTGATTATACATTTGTTTATGTGAAATCTACATGTTTTGACTACTTTTTCTTGTTTTGGTTGGTGATGTCTTTATTGCTGATATTTACCTTCTTTTGAGAATTAAAAGACATAATATTTAAAATGTGTGGATTATGCTTCTTATTAGAACTTATGTTAAAATATTTTCTGGAAAGGGAGTGAAAACTCTTAATTCAAATAGAAAATGAAAATTTTCTTTGGATTATTATACTAAATCATAGCCGTTCCAGGAACGTAGTAATATGTTTATATTGCATGTGTAATTTACATTTCCTCTTATTTATTTTTCAGACCCTCTTATTCTTCCTTAATGGATGTACTAATTTTTCAAATTCCCCAAAATACAGTAGAATTTTGTTTTTAAAGTTTTTTTATGTTTTTTAATTTACATTTGTTTCTTCATTGGTCAGCAAGTTTTTGGTTGTCTTGGTTTTCTATGCTTCATATATGTAGTGGTTCTTAGTTCACTTATATTTAAGAATGGAAGACTGATGACTCTTGTTATTTTTCTCTGTTGTATGTGTCCATTTTTCTACTAGATCTCTCCCACTAGTAGGACTAGAATTGGGAACCAAGGTAGAGACAGTGCTTATCACAATTAGGGTGAGCAGATGAGGAGATCACTGTTTGGATGCTAAAATGAGGAGAGCGTCATCCTTTGGCATGGGAAGCCATTCCAGAAACTTCAAAACCTTAGTTCTCCCTGTGCAATTAATTAAGATTCAATAAGAGTACTAATTTGGGTTCCTGAAAGTATAATGCTGGGCTGCTTAGGCTTAGCGTTCACTGAGATAAGGAAGAGGCTAGCAGTGAGGTTGGTGTGGGACACCTGACTAGCGTATTTCATTAGACAGACTTTCAATTAACTCTGTTTTTAGTTGTTCTTCATACTCCCACCTTGCATGGTATTGCTCCCTGGGATAAGGACTTTTCTCCATCATAGACTGTTCACATGTACACATTTAATCTGAATGATAGGCTCACATATTCCTTGATCCATCAGTGTTCCAATATGACTTGGAACTTCAGCCTATAATTTATGAATATCTTTTAAAAAATATCCTGTGCTTGCTTTGGCAGCACATATACCAAAATTGAATGATACAGAGAAGATTAGCATGGCCCCTGCACAAGGATGACATGCAAATTTATGAAGTAAATTTGAGAGGTTGTTTTGTCTATCAGCATTTGCATTTGCTATAATTGTATTGTGGACTTTGGAGAGAGGAGAGACAAGTTATTTTCACTGCGCCATTTTGAACTTTAAAAGGCACTTTCAGACACTTAGTTTTAAAAGATCAATCTAGGCCAGGCGCGGTGGCTTACGCCTGTAATCCCAGCACTTTGGGAGGCCAAGGAGGGCGGGTCATCAGGTCAGGAGATGGAGACCATCCTGGCCAACATGGTGAAACCCCATCTCTATTAAAATACAAACAACAACAACAACAAAAAAAAAACACAAAAGTTTAGTCCCAGCAACTTGGGAGGCTGAGGCAGGAGAATCACTTGAACCTGGAAGGTGGAGGTTGCAGTGAGCTGAAATCACACCACTGTGCTCCAGCCTGGCGACAGAGGAGACTCCATCTCAAAAAAAAAAAATATTAATCTAGCAATTATATGGAGAATGGACTGTAGGATGGAGAGGCTAGTGTCAGGGAGAATAAGCAGGTTTAGGAATAAGATAGTGACAGTTGTGAACACACAAGAAGAAATAATTTCTTCCCTTAGAATGACAGATACAATTTTAATGTAAATACAATATGTAGATATCCAGACTACATTCTGTTCTAAATTATTTTCTAATTCTATAATTAGGTTCTACATAATTAAAATTTTAACTGCTAACTTTAATTGATAAATTATATTTTCTAAAATCTAATATAGAACCATGATATCTGGGTTTGCATGCAACCCATATAGAAGAATTTATTGAAAGTTAGAAGCTCTAATTCTTTATCTAATTCTTTATTTTTCTTTGTGTTTTTTCTATAACTCCAGAAAAATTATATCTGAGCTTAATCTTTTAACTCATGATTAACATAATGTTCAGGCTTTTGATTCTGGAATAAGTACCTCAGTCTTACCAGAATAACAGGTTTATTAAGCTGTTTTAATATTATTATTCTCTGGGCTTTGCTTATATTTCCAGTAATTCCTCTGCAGCAAAATAAAATAGTCCCTGCTTCATTAGTACCCTCTCCCAGATCATCGTGGTTGTTATTACCTTTTTATGTTAATTCCAAGTTATTTTTGTTACATTTTTAAAAGTCACCCATTTTATCTGCTTTCTTGCTTTTCATTTTGCCAGGATGCATTAAATTAGGACCCTCAACAAAATAAATTTAAACGGCCTTCTCCAAGGCCTAATAATATTCTAAGATCTAAATCCAACGAAAATAACTAAATCCTATCATTTTGTTAACTCGCTGTAGCATTTAGCCTGGTTAATCACTGCCCACTTTATAGAAATCTCTCCTCTCTTAATTTCTAAACCATCAGACTTTTGTTTTTCCTGGAGACCAGGCAGTTTTGCTCCATCCCTTGTGGACTCTTCTATTCTTCAAATATGGTGTCCCAAGGCTTTCTTCCACTTTTGACACTTATCTTTTCCTGCTATGTAGCTTCAAGGTTTTATGTCATGCACTCATGGTTTAAATTTCTAAGTTCAAAACTTTAAGCTAGGGCATTCTCCTGGCAGGTACTTGCAAATTTTCTGGACTTTGATGTTCCATAAGCACCTCAAGACCGATACATTAAGAAATGAATTCTACCTTCTCAACTTCTCTTCTTACTGCACTTACGTGCTGTAAAATAAACTAGTAATGAAAGTATTATAGTATGCATTGATGGTAAATTAGGTACCAAGTAATTTCAGAGTATATATTTTGATGAAAGGACACATACATCCTCATAAATTATACACCTACAACATATCCATAAAAAATAACGATTTAAAAAACTTTTAAAAAGGATGAATATATCTTTCCCACTTTGAGTACTCATGTTGGATTGATGCCATATCAAATCAAATCACCACTGAATTTTGTGAAATAAAATACTAACAGCTGAGATTCAAATGTGTTGGGTAGTGTGATAAATCCCAGGAAAAGTTATACATCTTTATGAGTTGGACATTCTGACAAACAAATCAATGAAAAAATGAAATAGATATGTATCAAAAATGGGTTCATTTAGAAACAAGTGAAAAGAAAGGTTGACAGTAGTCATGTAGAAAAGAAAGACATTATTTTAAAAAATTTTATTCTTAACTGTTTTTCCTATGAATTCAAATATCACAAGTTTTTCCTTATGAGGCAAATCTGGATAATGGTTTTTAAAAATAGTTGTACTTTAACAATTGTGTGTGTATGAGCCGTATGTGTGCTTATATGTACTTTTATATCTATATATTAAATGGGTTCATTGTTCAAAAAATTAAAAACACAGAATTATTTAAAGTAGTATTTAATTCCCCCTGTTATGCCTGACCCTACATTGAAATGATTACTGTCAATATTTTGGTATGTATTCTAGATTTTTAAATTTTAGAATGCCCTATTTAGTGTACATGTAATTATTTTTGTTGGCCAGGTGTGGTGGCTCACGCCTGTAATCCCAGCACTTTGGGAGGCCGAGGCGGGCGGATCACGAGGTCAGGAGATTGAGACCACGGTGAAACCCCGTCTCTACTAAAAATACAAAAAATTAGCCGGGCGTGGTGGCGGGCGCCTGTAGTCCCAGCTACTCAGAGAGGCTGAGGCAGGAGAATGGCGTGAACCCCGGGGGGCAGAGCCTGCAGTGAGCCGAGATTGCGCCACTGCACTCCAGCCTGGGTGAAAGAGCGAGATTCCTTCTCAAAAAAAAAAAAAAAAATTATTTTTGTTTATTAACATTTTAAATGAATTATTTCATTTCATTCAATTTCATTTCAGAGTTCACGTGCTCTGAAAAGGGCTTGTTTTTCCTTTACCAACAGTATTACAGATAATTTTCATCCCTGCTTCCTTCCCTTCTGCCCCCATCTGCTTGGCTACCAATCTATCTCATTTTTAAGAGAAGACAATTCCATTCTATGTTTGAACAATAATTTATTAACTAAGTCACCATTGGTGAACATTAGTATGTCTTCATTTATTTTACTGAGAATGTCAAAACGATGTTGCAGCAAGCACCTTGACACATCTTTGGA
Source organism: Nomascus leucogenys (assembly GCF_006542625.1). Taxonomy (NCBI): domain Eukaryota; kingdom Metazoa; phylum Chordata; class Mammalia; order Primates; family Hylobatidae; genus Nomascus; species Nomascus leucogenys. Next base: position 68,093,282 of record NC_044391.1, read on the forward strand.
AGCTTTTGTGATTACTTAGCAAATCTATAGGCAAAGTTGCTTACTCGACTAAAATATACATTTAAAATAAATGCACTTGAAGCAAATTTTCTCTCCTGATTAGTTATATCAATTTACCTTACTGCCAAGAGTATATACTTTCTTGAATCTTTGATAACAATGGATAATTCAGATTTTTGAATCTTCTATTCTGATTCATTTCTTTAATAGGGAATTTGAACATAATTTTATTTTTACTGGCCATTAATACTTTCTTTTAGTGATTTTTATGTTCCTGTGCTTTTCCTATTTTCTTTCAGTATATTTGTCTCATGTATTTGCAGAAGCTCTTTCCTCATTATGGATAAGCACTATGTCTTCTTTTATATTGTAAGCTTCTTTTCAATTGTCTTAGTTTTCATTTGCCTTAGTTGTTTTTTAATTTATTGCATAAGAAGAAAATGTTGAATTTTATTTCTCTATTTTTATATCTAGATTTATATTTGTGTGTGGCCTAAAATCATATTTTAATTTTTCTAAATGGTCATATTAGATAACAATATTTTCAGCTTCATGTTACAGTGTACCTGAACACTTGTGACTTAAGCAATAACACCTTTAATGGTCTGAGCTAAGAATTTTGGAGGTAGGTAGTCCAGGACAGGGAAAACAATTTCATCATATCATCAAAGACCTGCGTTCCTTCTATGTTTTTTTGGTTACACCTTTAGAGTATTGGCTTGTTGACTTATTCACACAAGATCAATGCTCTATTTTCAGGAATCACATTGTGTTCCGTGGAAGAAGAAGTAATGAGAAAAATAGAGCCAGCAACATCTTCCCCTTTATACAGAAAAGTAAATGCTTTACTAAAAGTCCTAATAGAGTTATGGTTATGTCTCATTGACAATACCTGACTACATGGGGCCCCTAGATACAAGGACTGGCTATCATGCTTTTAAACATATATCAAAAACATCTTACATGGCTTTTAAATGATTGCGTACCTATGCTTCTGCTGTAGCAAATAAGGAACATAACATTTTCATATTCCTTTCTGTCTTTCTTTCTCTCTCTATCACACACACAGACTGCACATTTAGCCTCTGAGATTGATATGGACAAAAGGAGTTTGGAAATGCACTAGCTAAACAAAAGTGGCTCCATACTGACTAAGGTTTTCCTTACCAAAGTTTATTGAATGATTATTCAATGAATAAATATTCATTTATTTATTGACTTCTTCCTTTGAAAACATATTTATATCATAAATTAACTTTCCATATAGAGTAAGCATCATTATATTTCTGGACTATGCTTGCCATTTTTTTTTTTAATTTCTACTAAGAACCAAACTGTCTTAGTTCCTGTAGTTCTTCTTATTTGTACTGAGAGGCTGGGAGAGCCAGTAACTGTGCTTCTGGGACTTGGCTGCCAAAAATCAGGAAGACAATATTCCTATTTATGATTGCATGTCTGTCTATTTCTCCCAGCTGTGTTTTGTAGGCCAGAATAACCTCGCTCATTAAGGTTGTCTGACCAAGTTAAATTTATGAACAGCCCTCGGGAAGAACTTATTTTCCACAAAAAATATGTGTTGTTCTGAATTTGATCACAATCATACGGGTTCCCCAGAGTTAGATCTAGGAGCTTAATACTTCTCTCAAATCTTCACAATATTTCTGTTGATCAAAAAAGTTATCTCATGGTTTTGAAAGGTGAGCTACTAATTTGAAATACCTTAGAGTAGATCTATATCCTGGCTGGCATTCTTTTAAATGTGTATCTTAAAAAAATCAAAATGGCTTTTAGGTGATTTGCATACCTGTGCTTCTGCTGTAGCAATTAGGAAATTTAATCTTTTCCACTTCTCTCTCTCTCTCTCACACACACACACGTTACATGTAATTATTTTTTAATTTTACAAGAATTGAATCATAGTTCTGCACACATGCAAAGTAAATGCTTTTCCTTTACCAGCTATATTATAATTTCCATCCTGTCTATCTCTCTATGTATTTTATCATCTAAAAATCTCATTCTAAGAAAACAGAACTCCATTCTATATGTGAATCATAATTTATTAAACAATTTACCATGTTGAGCATTTTATATATTTACGTATAGTCTTTTTGCATATACTCTTGTATAGTAAAAAGGCTTGTGGGCACAAAGTAAAACAAAGTAATTTAATTTTTATATTTATCATTTTCTAAGTCTTCAATATATGGAGGTTGTACCTGGTCATCTCTGATGTTATGTACAATTGAAACCCTCTGTTTTCTTGTGAGGTCCAGTGCAGGCCATTCATATGTGTGGAAGTGCTTTGAAATACTCTAAAGAATTCTAAAAAATAAGATGATATCATTGTTATTATTGCTTAAAGATAATAGGCTAGAGATCTATAATGGGATTCCAGAGGGGCATTACAGTACTATAATATAAAGGCTCAGGCTAAAAGAAAGTCTATACAAGTAAGCCAGACACTGATTACTAAAGCTTTTGAAAGCCAAATTTTGGATCCAGACTTAAAAATAAAAGTTATACTATTTTGTCAGCATTAGGAAAGAAGTTGTTTATGACACTGGTTGTACATTAGAATTACTATTTTTTTTAAAAAAAGAATTAAGTGACTTAAAAGATATTCTTAGGGATTTTGACTTAATTGGTACAGAATGAGGTCTGGGTATGGACATTTTTTAAAAATAGCTATGTTATTTAAACGTTTAGCCTGGGTTAAAAGTCAACATAGGATAAGTTGATTTTTCTACATTTATATTGCTTTTCCCTGCTTCTGACCCCTGACCCTAACTCTAGATAGAATATGTATTATGATTTTGTGTTCTTATCACCTTGTTATCTTAAAAGCCTATTTAAAGTGGTGGGGCATTTGTATCCATTGTTAGACCTACTCACACTTGCTCAATGACCTTGAGTCACCAAACTGGGACTTGAATCCATGGATGTGTCTTGGCTTGGCCTATAAATTTCCTCTGAAGGTGATCAAGATGCAACATACAAATGACCAAAAATGATTGGATTTTCTGTATAACTTTAAATTATTTTAGATTTTGTGTGCTGATGGTTTAGCTCTTAAATGACAAATAGAAAATCAGAGTTAGGACTCTACTTTCAATTATATGCTTGATTTTATGGTGCTTTTATTTAACTATTTGATAAGCCAATGTTACTCAGTTTCCTTAGAAAAATAGGAATATATGCATTCACTAAATTGATGGAAATTGTCCATCAATTCAGTCTGCTCATTAAAAATAGTAATTACTAAACTTTCATCATATGTACAATACATTAACAAATATAATGTTTCTCAGTTTATTAAAAACATAACATCAAATTTTACCCTTCTACATACAAAATTGATGTGTTTTATTTCCCAGATTACAGAAAGAACAAAATGAATACTCAATAGAAATTTGTATTTTCAAGATTCTGCTGGTGTAGCGAAGCAATGCCATCATAATGTGAAGTGTTGCTGCCATCTGCAGCATGAAAGACTTATTAAACGTGTATATTACCTAGGCATATGTAACTGGATTTTAAAAAGTAAGAACTGTTTAATTCTCTATTAGTCTTTCTATGTATTTTCCGCAGCTAGCTTTCAACGTAATTAAAAATATGATATAGTTTAAAACATTCAATATACTTAAGAATATAATATAGGTGCCAAAATGAATACTGACATTTTATTTTATTTTATTATTTGGTTAAGCTAAAATTAATATTGAAGAGACAATGAAATTGTAGCCCAAAACTGCTTTTATGATTTATTTTTATTGGAAAATATTTTCCAAATCTTTTATGTTTAATAAAGTTTTTTTTATTAATCACCCCAATATAATGTAAACTTTTTCTCAAAGGTATTTTTTCAGGTTTACACATTGGCTACTTCATCTATTATGTGGAATAACAAGCACAAAGATATCCACAGAATAACACCGCACATATACTACTAGTGGATGAAAGATTTAAAGTTGTTTATATGTTACCTTTCTAAATAGAAAGAGCACATAATATTGATGAGACTATTATTAATTCAGGTCTTAAAGGAATAAAAGCACCTCTCCCCTAGTTTTTTGGATTCTCATTTTATTTTATTTTAAAAGTTATTTCATTGTGCCGTTTCCTGCCCACTCATATTCTTCATTCTGGAAGGTTGACAAAAAGCTAACAGTTTTGTAAAATCTGGCAAATTACTTAACCTTCCTGAACATTGATTTTTTTCATCTGTACCTTTGGGCTTATAATGTGTGGCACTGGAATCAGATGAGCAATGTATGTAAGAAGTCTAGCCCAGTGTCTCATAATGCTCATTAACGCTAGGCTTTATATATTTGTGAAACAAATAGTCTTGTGTTTTAATTTTGTTTCAGGCAAAATATCAAATTTTAATATTTGAAATCTCTTATAGTTCCATTGTAATTGTTTTTTAAAAATAATATATTTATAATTAAATCAAAAATGCCTTGAAATGCATTTTCGATAATGCTGATAATGACACTTGGCAGACAGTCATAAAATAGAGACTCAGTCAGCAAAAGCTACTATGGTTTTTTCCATTTCTTTAACACAATTTTTAATGAAAATTTTTTTCTTTTTAAAATATATTATAGATTCCTTAAATTATTTAATTCAAATTATTTAAATATGAGATGCCTAAATTTAATCCCTAGACAGTTAGAATGAACCACAATACATGTCACTAAGTACAATTCCCACCTATTTTTAATGGCAAAAATTTCACAGCATAAGAAATAGACAAAATCCATCTATACTTATTTAGAGAAATTTTATTAAAAATAATTTTTTCTTCTAAGACGAGCAAAACACAATGTAAGGAGAAATGATAAAAATCAAAGTGTATAGAATGAAAAAAATGTTTAATTTGAAAAGTCAAAATATGATAAACAATAATTTCATTTCCCCTTATTTTAGCAATTAAAGAAACAATAATATAAAACTTACAAAACAGGTGTAAGAGTAAATTATGAAGTAGTAAACGTTTACGTTATTTTCTGTTTGTTTTCATTTTGAAAATAAAATACAACAAATCTAAAAATAATATGTCCATAAACCTCTAATTAAGGCTCAAATGAATTAGAATTTCAGTGTGCAACCTGTCTGGGCTATAACCTGAATTCTTCATATCATCTATCCAAACCTCTCTTTTGTAGGGAAGTCTGATTTATCTAACAAGTTTTACCATCCTTCCTTCCAGATATTATGGCTTCGGAAAGATATTGTTTTGTTCCTCCTTAATACTTGTCGATTTGCTCAGATTCAGTTTCCGAGTTTCAATACAGTTTCTAAACAATTTCCGAAACCTCTAGAAGATGCTTTGGCCAAATACAGACAAAGTACATAAATTCAGAAGAAAATATTAGTTGAATCGTGATCTAGCACCATTACTTGGAGGATACCTGGGGCACAGCTGAGTGGGACGATGTGGCCTAGCCTAAGAGAGTCTGATCTCACTAAGCACATTCTGATCTTATGCAGCCTCTTCATTCTTCATTCTGACTACTATATTTCTATCTCTTCCGTGCCTTTGTTTGTGCTGTGCTCTTGGCTTGGAATATTCTCCCAGCCAAACACTTCCTAGCTTTGACCCCACCTAGCATGTAAGACACATACTCAACTCATGGGTTATTTGTTAGCTACTCTCTAGGGGTACTAACCTTCCACCTTAAATGGTATTGAATGCTTCCTTTTTTTGTGCCTTTGTGGTACATTCTTTTTATTGTAGCACCTGTAACACTGACTTGAACCTGTTCTTATGAGTGTCATGGCCATACCTTCAGTTTCTAATGACAAAAATTGGAATGAACTGATTTTTTATATTAGAGTTCTTAAAATCCTTTACATTCCATATCTAACGAAATGCCAAGTTTTGTCAGTTCCTCTTCCTAACCTTGCCTTGCAAGACTGTATGTGATTTAGCCCCTGGCTACTTTTCCTACAGCAGTTCATTTTTCTCTCTCTCTTGTTTATTGTACTCCATACTGGCTTCCTGTGCTTCTCAAACTTGCCCAGTTGCTCTTGACTCAGAGCCTTTGAATTTGCTTCTTTTTTTTTTTTTTTGGAGACGGAGTCTTGCTCTGTTGCCCAGGCTGGAGTGCAGTGGCACGATCTCAGCTCACTGCAATCTCGGCCTCCCGGGTTCAAACAATTCTTCTACCTCAGCCTCCCGAGTAGCTGGGACTACAGGCGCACACTGCTACGCCCAGTTAATTTTTTGTATTTTAGCAGAGTTGGAGTTTCACCTTGTTTCTCGGCTGGTCGAGAGCTCCTGAGCTCAGGCAAGCCGCCCGCCTTGGCCTCTCAAAGTGTTGGGATTACAGGCGTGAGCCACCACGCCTGCCCTGCATTTACTTTTGTATCTGCCTGGTACACTCTTTTTCTAAATATTCTTAAGTCTTGCTTTCTTCTTTCTGGTCTATGCTAAAATGTAACAGCAGTTCTATTTCTATTTTGTTACCCTGAGTTACTTTTTCACGGGTTTGAGGATGTAAAATACTCGTCCTTCTAGGAAAGAATTGATTGTTCACTCCTTGCATTAACAATCAAATGAGTAACAATCAAAACTAGTATTAAACCTGTTTAAACAATCAATGATTGATTACAAAAGTACACACACTTCTGAAAGACAATCGGAAACATCTTCTTTACATAATTTCTGAAAATCAGATAATCAGCAATAGCTTTAGTCCAGTGAATAGATTCCTAAGGGTCAGCCAGTCAGCCAGTCAGTGAACATATTTACATAGCTAAAGTCAATACTCCAGCATTTAAACTCCACACTTTCCCAAAACCCTATATAGTTTACCTTCTTTGCTTATAAATTGTGTCTTGCAAAACCAGTTCTCCCTTGCCTGAATAAATAATAAGTTCAGCTTCTTTTTTTAGATATTGAGTGGTAGATTCCTTGTCAATATTTGTGATTATCTATGGTAAACTTATCATGTTGTTATCTATTGGTTTATTATCAACTCTATTCTATGTAAGCTCCACAAAGGCAGGCACCTTGTTGCTTTTGTTTACTGCTATAGCTTAATGCTGACATTGATGCCTAGTGCAGTGTATGCATTCCAGAAATACTTGTTGAAGAGACTTTAGAGCAGGGACAATGTATCATTGAGTATAATATCCCCAATGCCTAATATGGAGCCTAGTACATAGAAGTGGTTTCAAAAATATTAGCTAAATAAGTGAATGAATAAGAAAAAGTTCAAGAGTGACTACAGTTAATAACAATGTTTTGTATTCTTGAAAATTGCTAGGAGTAGATTTTAAGTGTTCTCAGCGTAAAAAAAAAGTGAGATAATGCCTATGTTAATTAGCTCAATTTGGCCATTCTACAATGTACAGATATATTTGAATACATCATGTTGTACATGATAAATATTACATTTTTATTGGTCAATTATACAATAAATAAAAATTAAAAAATGATTAATTGTCCATGTATTATTTAAAACATTTTTAGGAACATCTTTGAAGTAAACCAGAAATTATTCAGATCTTAATGGGTCCATATAGTTCTCTTAAACTCACTTCTCTTTTTAGAAATATTCTAGTTGAAAAGATACCCACTTTCCTTTTTGACATCTCTTTTTGAAAGACTTAAAGGCATTGCAATTTCAATGACTAAAACAATCTATGCTCCTTCCCCTAAACCAGATCCTCTTTTAATATTTCCTCTGTCAGTAAATGGCATTTCTCTCACAGAGGGAGAAATTAGTCAGGCAGTCAGTTAGGGTGGGTCCTCGGTTGAGTTCTTTCAAACAAAAGAACAGCCTGCAGGCATAAATAAGGGAACTTGCATAGGAAGGCTTGCCTAAGACATGGCCACACTGCATAGATAAGACAGGCCACACAGCTGACTTGCCCAGACATGTCTGCGGTGGGAAATTCCATCCCGTGACACATGTGCAGTAAGGAGAAAAAAGCAATATGGAGTAACTCAAGGTAAGGGCTTGCATGCACACTAGGAGGACAGGGTGGAGTTACCAGAAATTAGCACTTTATGCAAATTAGATGCCCAGCCCTCATTGGTTTCTTATAAAAGCCTCTGTATTCAACTATAAAATGGCAACCCTTTCCTGGGACCACTCTCTGCGGCAGAGAGCTTTCTCTCTTTCTTTTGCTTATTAAACTGCTGCTCTAACCTCGCCCTTGGCATGTCGCATTCTTGATTTTCTCGGCTGTAAGACAAAGAACTTTGGAAAAATTTAGTTTGTTGTTTAAAAGAGAATAGCCCTTACCAGAACAAAACTGCTTCTATAAATCTAATGAAAGTCCACCAAGTTAAAAGGATGAGAGGGGCCTGAATTTTCTGCTAAGATGTAGGTGTAATTAAATGATTACCAGCCATTATACTGCAGGTCACAAGATTTATAACTTTCCCAATTACTCCTGTAAATACCATTACTATTGTAGAAACTAAGATTGGCCTTTTAAGATGTCTTTTCAGGCTTTTGCATTTCAAATAACGGAATGGTCCTGCCTAGACCAGCAACTCCTCTGTGGCTTCCACCCAGAAGTGGACTCAGTGCACGAAGACCATTTTCCACACCCCTATGTTTGTATCCCCAACCAATTAGCAGCACCCATTCCCTAGCCCCTTGCTTGCCAAATGATTCTTGAAAAACCCTAGCCTTCAAATTTTCAGGGAGGCTGATTTGAGTGATAATTAAATCCAGCATCACTCCCTCCTTCCCTGACCAAGTCAAATTGCCATACCTTAGCATCTTGTCCATCTCCATTAAACATTTCTCATATCTGAAACGTAATCTGTGTTCTTGTCATTATTGGATTAAAAGCTATCTCTTCAACTAAACTGTTACCACTATAAGAAAAGGGTCTATGTATTTGGCATGTAAGAGCAAGTAAATAAATATTTATTTAAATGGATGAATGAATGAGAGGTGTGTGAATCTGGTCAAGTTTTTCCCAGTAAACGCAGTACACAGAGTTGGAGTAAACAGAGTTGGAGCCTGTGTTCTGGGGTTGTCCTGGGGACAAGAAGCAGTAGTGCACTAGGAAACACTGTTGTACAAGTATCAGTCCTGTTCTAGAGCTTCATGCTTTACACTAAAAGTCATAAGGTCTTGCTAGTCACTCATGGACTTATGTTTGGTGGAAAAGGGAAAAGTAGAGCATAAAAGAGATAAGAAGATCAATTTTACCTTTAATAAGAAAGGAGAGACAGAATGGGTCTCAGTTTGTCTATGCCAACTTGAAAGCAAAGCACTACATCAGGTTTTTATTTAAATGCAGCCAATTTTAAAATGAGTGATATATTCTAAGAAGGATTTTAATCTTTAGTGGGTCTCCCTTAGGTGTAATTGTTGAATAGCTCTGTCCAATAGTTTTAGGGTTCATTTGATATTTTTAAAAAGTCTCCAAAGCAGTTTATCATGGTAAAATGCAGCACTTACAAATGATAATTTTTTTCCCATTTTTGCCCGGTGGTGAAAATCTCAGCTGTTGCTGCTGACATCAGTTATAAAAATCTTACATTTTAGAAATCAAAAGTAAAGGACAAGAGAAGATAGGAAAGCAAGATTATCTTTAGGAAGAAAATTTGAGACATGAAGCAGGGGTGCTGGGCAGGAAGGGGGGAAGACAATTTCCCAGGCAGTCATCGTCATACTGCCTGATTTTCCTTTGTTATCATTTCATTTTGTTACCCTACCAGAAATTTATATAAAGCATGGTGCCTGGCATGTTATTTGTCCTCCATTTTATTAGTTAATAAGCATCAGCTTTAAAAGTGTAATTTACTTTAGCTGATTATAAGAAAACCATAAATCCCATATACTTGAAATGCAACAGATTGAGAGGAAAGGGAAGGAATGCTGAGCTCTCCTTCATCATCACCAGAGTTCTTCAAGGTAATATGAGAATCTCAAGGAGATCCCCAAATATCACAGTTTAAGGTTGCAGCACTGGCAAACAGCAAAGCTAGATTCCAGGTTATGTCTATTGCACACAAGACTTTTGTTCCCTTCTATGACTGCATTGCTTCCAACATGAAGGTGATACCAGTTACACTGAAAAAATAAATGGTATGACTGGGAGAAAGGTTGCATGTGATTTTAAAATATAGTTATTTTTTGGTAGTTAATACTTAAACTACTCTGCCTCAGGTACAAGATATGTTATGGTCGATTGAGGCAATGTATATTCTTTGCATGCCTAGAGGGGGTTGTCAGAAATGGTTAAGGTGTAAATAAGGACAAAGAAACTGAAGAATACTAAACCAGAATATGGGGGACAGAAGCTTTTCATTTTTATGTTATACAGCATAAAGCCCTTACTCCAGAGCCTAGAACTAAATTGATATTTGTGTGTTCTCTGGGGAACTTAGCTACCACCCATAATATTATTTCTAGGAAATGATCATCTCCTAATTTCAAATGACGCTAACTTGACTAACTTAGTAACAGATGTTTAGCATACATTTTCTTTTTCTAAGTGAAGAATTGCCTGGAGTTTCTTGAAACACCCTTATATGTGCATAAAACCATAGGTGGTATTTACGTAAGTCTAAAATAGAGCCTACATGGCTACATGGTGCCTTGCTTAAAAGAAATCTGTTCCATTTGGAAAAAGGAGAGAATAATTATTGTCATTCATAACAAATTTTCCTTTTGTGTAGGTTTTGGAGATATGTTGATAACTAGTGGATAGTAATCAGGAAAACTCCATAAATGTTGAAATGAAAGATATTAATTTAATTGAATGTACTGGACTCTTTTACTTCTGCATTTGACTCATGGATTAAGATTTTATTTATTTGGTTTCCTTTGCTTGTTTTTAAGTCCTTGAGTTGTCTATTTTTCAGAGCCTTAGATCCCTTAATTGATTGAATTTTCACTGCAAATAGATAAAATTCCTGCTAGACAACAGTGCAGGTCTTAGAGGTCTATTTATATGCTTATTTAAATCTCTGGCATGAGTAGGTATTTAAAGCATGCTTTGGTTTGTAAATACTAGTTTCTTTATGGAATGTAACTGTGCCTCTTACCACTCGAATGAATTGATACCATCTATCTTCCTCTCCATCTTTAGATATATTATTTACCCAACTTTTAACTTCTCCAGGGTAAAGTAATAATATTTCACTACAATAAGAAAATTAATAAACAAGGTATAAAGGGACTACTTTTGAAAAAATGTTTTAGAAACTCAGTCCTTTTGATTAGTAACCAGCCTTAGTACCAGAAAAACTTCAAAGTGTCCTCTAAACATTGAATTTTCATCAGTGATGCTGCAAGCCTTAGTTCTCATCTTTCATGCTTACCATTGCAGTAACTTCAAAAGGATAAAAAGAAAGAATGGTAATCTCTCAAAGCAACCTTGTGCTCAGGCCAGTAATCACATATTTAGCTATCATGCATTCACAACTAGATAATTGCCTCATTAAACTGTTTTAATAAATATAATAATTAACATTTTTTTCTTACAAAAAAGCAAACATTCAAACCATTCAGAAATGAAATCCAGAGCCCAAGGGATTTCTAGAAGAAAATGAGAAAGAATTAGATAGCGTCAAATATAGACATCTTCAAAGGGAAAGAGATCATTTAAACTTGCGTTTTACTTACTGAAATATGTTCTGCATATTTTATTGTTTTCATTATCTTGGTTATTATAATCCAGCCAGTGAATGTTCAAAGAACATAAAATCCTACAAATAAACTGAATATAAGTGAATTTACAAAAGACAACAATTAAGATCAAAAGTTTGACATGCAAGCTTTGATTATATAAAGCAATTATATTTCCAGTGGTGTTCCAGTATTATGATTTATCAGAAGAAGAAAAATTTAACAGTTTTAAGCTTTACAACATTTTATTTTCATGTTGAATTTTCAGAGTTTAAGTAACTTAGAAACCTTATCTGAATCTGCATAGTATTGTCAAAGTGTTCCAGTATTATATGATTTATCCGGAGAAGAAAAATTTAAAAATTTTAAGTTTCGTGACTTTTTATTTTCATGTTGAATTTTCAGGGTATAAGTAACTTGAAAACTTTATCTAAATCTGCATAGTATTGTCAAAGTTTTGGGTGATAAACCCTTTGCAGAATTAGATTGTATGCATTCTGGGTCAGTGTAGGAAGTTATAATGGATACCAATATTTGAACAAAAATTAGATATATTACAACAGATAATGTGGTCAGCAATTAGGTGGTTATTTGAGGGAGTACTGAAAACTATACCAGAGAGAACTCAAACAGTGAGTGGTGTGAGTTGGAGGAGTGGTAGGTTGTGAAGCAGCATCTTGGAACCAGAATAGACCAAAAATTAGATTTCATTTGTGAATTTAGATTTGTACTTAACTCAGGAAATAACTTTATACCAGCAGCTTTCTAAAGCTTTCACCTCAATAAAATAGAAACAGCAATTAAAAATTAAAAACATAATTCTTTCTATAAAATTATGTATAGAAGAAAGTAATTTATCTTGATAATACATGTAAAAAGTAGTTTTAAAAGCTATATTGGCTGGCAAAAAAAGGCAAGTGTTTTACAATATGATGGTAAAAAGAAAAAAAGAGAAACTAATGGGAGTCATTAACTATTCTCAGTGAACATTTCTCCCTTAAATGCTGGAGTTTAAAAGTTACCCTTTAAGATGATTAGGGTATTATCTAGATCAGTGCTTCTTAAATTTATAGTGCATGGAGAAAGCACCTGAGCATCTTGTTCAAGTGCAGGTCCTGAGGCATCTGGGGTGGGATCTGAGATTCTTTGCTTTGAGCAAGCTTCTAGGTGGTGCAGATGCTTGCACTTTGCACCACACTTTGAGTATGACCTAGATCAACCTTTATGGAACCTACGTCTCATCAATCTCTCAAAGCATATGGACTAAGAAATACATGCTTTTTCAAGAAGAACATATGTTTAGAGGGTTACTGAAACAATAAGAAAAACTGGTAAGGTTTAAAATACGGAGAATTGTAGTTCCAATTTTGGCAGTACATTTTAACTATCAGCTTGTTATGTAAAATAGGTGAGTAGGGCAGATTAAAAAGGATCTATTTCTAAATATTAACGTTAAGTGTAGGGCTTAATCAGAAAGGCCTAATGAAGAACTTGGGGAAAGGGTGTGTGTGTGGAGGGGTTGGTGTTGAAATCAGAATGATCAAAGACGGGAACAGTAAGCAAAGGAAGGGTGGCAAGTTAAAAGCACTGTCCAGTGGATAGAGGAGAATAGGGAAGAGATGACATTAGGCAACAGGCAAGGTGGACTGAACTGGTTAGATTTGCAGATGAAAATGGGAGTTGAAAATAAGGGACAACTTAGTAAGTTTAAAAACCTAGCACTCTATAGATATTACTTCCACCTTCTACCAATAATAGGAGACTGCTAAGTTAAAATAATTCCTCTGAAATTCTGGAGAAATAATCCTAATATACACACGTGTATATGTACATATGTATATATGCATATATATATATATGTCTGTATTAAATTCTGAGTTTCAGTGAAGTAATCAGGGAATAATTTATAGTTCATATATTTTCCAAATATCATTAGAAGAGACTCCGTAAATACGGCATTAATGTAAACCATCAGATTTAGCATTCTGAAACCCCAGAAAACAATAAAACATGAGAAGGAATTTAAGCTTTATAAAAATTCCATGATTACCAAAAGTGCATAACCTGAATCTAACCATGACACAAACTGAAATTAGGCCACAGTTTACAAAATAATTGGCTTATGCACTTAAAAAATGCCAATGTCGGTTGGGCGAGGTGGCTCACACCTGTAATCCCAGCACTTTGGGAGGCCAAGGCGGGTGGATCACAAGGTCAGAAGATTGAGACCATCCTGGCTAACACAATGAAACCCCATCTCTACTAAAAATACAAAAAAATTAGCTGGGTGTGGTGGCACATGCCTGTAATCCCAGCTACTCGGGGGGCTGAGGCAGGAGAATCGCTTGAACCCAGGAGGCAGAGGTTGCAGTGAGCCGAGATTGCGCCACTGCACTCCAGCCTGGGTGACAGAGCAAGACTCTATCTCAAAAGAAAAAAAAAAAAAAACCAAAAAATAAACCAAAAACAAAAATGCCAATATCATGAGACTCAGGAAAATGCACATGGGTGTGCACCTGTTTATGCACCCACACACGCACACACACACACCCCTTAAGAACTGTTCCAGGTGAAAGGAAACTAATGAGATGTGACAAAATGGACATACTTCATGATCTTGGATTTTCTATTGTTAGAAAGGACATCATTATGCAAATCACTACAACCCGAATAAAGTCTGTAGATTAGATAATAGCATTGAATCAGTGTTTAGTGCCTGACTTTGACAATAGTACTGTGATGTGTAAAAAAATTCCTTGTTTTTAGGAAATGCACAGTAATATAATTAGGGGAAAAGGCATCATGTCTGCAACATACTCTCAACTCTTATGCTGTTTGTTTTAATCACTTATGTGTGTGCCTGTGTATATACATCTTTTTCATGTATTTATAGAAAATACATGTGTTTATATATCAAAAAATAAAAACTCCATAAGTTTTTATGGCTGCATTGAAAATGGTAGGAAATTAGGTAAATATTAGAGGGAAAACTAAGAACAGGATATAGGTCAAACATTTTGACACAGGTATTATTTGACTTCTGTTCTTCTATCACCAATCTCCACACACCAAAGAAGAAAAGGTTTTCAATATAATTGTAAGTTGGAAAGTAATAACAAGAACATAATAGCTTAGAAATAATGGCAACTGGTACCTATGGTACCTATTAACTCATCAAATCATTTCATGTATCTATGTTCATATTGAGAAGCCAACATTCTTAATATCATCTAGCTCACTATCATGCAATGAACCAGTCTGGAACTTTACCCAGGATAAATCATGTGATATTTATGTTTGCATATTTTTTAGTTAAAGTGAAAATAAGCCAAAAATCTAAATTGAACATAAAAGCAAGGGGAAACTCGGTTTTTAAGGAAATGATGAATAGGATGTGATAGCACATCAATCTTTGAGAAAGGGGATATGAGATCACTGGAGAGGGGCTGCCTAACAGAAATGCAGTGTTCTAAATTCTAATTTTTGAAGAACATTGGTCCTAAGCTATCCTTCTATGAATAAAATATACTCTTTGGGGGTAAAAACTGTGTAAATGGGATAGGCTATATTGTAATTAACAAGCAAGAAGGAGAATAACAAATCACTCTTGCTCTCCAAGCCCATACTTACAAAGAGAAAACAGGCACCGATCATTGCTGCTTTGACTGTTACATCTAGATCTGCAGGAACATGAATTCCAAAATTGTCAGCATTTGTGAAGACATCATTTACAAATCCTGACCAGTACTTTGAAATCTTCCCAATTGTAAGCTTGTCATTAATGGTTTTCACCTTTAGAAGGAAAATAAGGAGTATTAAATTTGAAAGTGTAAAAAGTGGTTTTATACCTCTGAGGGTGTTTATGAGAGATTTGAATTATTTTATTTGTCATCTTCAAATGACAATTCCATGTTACTCATTCCATCATATAAGCATAGGTTTGTAAATTTAGCTTTTCAGTTTACTTTTTAGAAACTTTGCTTTTTTGACAGTTTTCTAGTGCATCATAATTCTTTTTCTTTTTTGTATGCAGATGGAGAACATCAGGATAAATAATTAAGGCTCAGCCACCACAAGATGGCAGCAGGTACATGGTTCAATTGTATGATCTAAGCATGAAGGCGATCTCTTTACCTGAGGTCCAGATTTTAAACCTGAATTCTCCATCTTAAAAATATAAAAGAAGATATGTTTGAAAAAATATTTCAGAAGGAATTAAATTAACTTCTAGGCATAATTTGTAAACTTTCAAATTTCAGTTGCTAAAATTTTATAATTATTAAAACATTTAAATATTATTGGCCATTGTTAAATCACATTTTTATATTATACTCAGACATTTATTAGGTCAATACTTTCTAACAAATCCTAAATCCTATTTTTACATTAAAAAAATCTTCCTGGTTAATGTACCACATAGAAAGTTAAGACCAAC
Organism: Nomascus leucogenys; assembly: GCF_006542625.1. NCBI lineage: Eukaryota > Metazoa > Chordata > Mammalia > Primates > Hylobatidae > Nomascus > Nomascus leucogenys. The sequence continues at coordinate 68,109,329 of NC_044391.1, forward strand.
TAGACATCAATGAGTCCTTCTCAGCTAGAAGGAGTTCACAAATCGACTTTATCAGCTATTCGTTTGTTTATTCTGCTTCCCATCCTGATGCTGAAAGTAATTCAAGAGAAACTACCACTTTTTTCAGGGTAGTAAAAGATAGAGAATAGAGAGGGTTACTTAGGATATTTCTACAGCATGAATGCTAAAACTCTTATGTTTAAAGTCCTCCTGAATCATATTACTCTTAGGAAAGTCATGCCAAATCCTTTGGGGATAGGGTGAAGTTAGAAGAGCTCAGTTTGCAAAATTTGCATTGTATTCTATGTGCATGGTGTTTCCTGAAGTCCTGAGAACTAAATGCCCTTGCTGAGATATTTATGTATGAATGGATGAAAAATAAATATACACTTTCAATTAGGCTGTCTCCTCTACCTAAGATGTATGTCCAGGACAACCTGCTAAGATAGTTGATATTGCTACAGATCAAATTTGCAACTTTCTATTTTTTAAATATTCAATTTATACAAATATGAGAATAAGTTTTGTTTTTTTTTTTTTTTTTGAGACGGAGTCTCGCTCTGTCGCCCAGGCTGGAGTGCAGTGGCGCAATCTCTGCTCACTGCAAGCTCCGCCTCCCGGGTTCACGCCATTCTCCCGCCTCAGCCTCTCCGAGCAGCTGGGACTATAGGCGCCCGCCACCACGCCCGGCTAATTTTTTTTTTTTTATATTTTTAGTAGAGACGGGGTTTCACCGTGGTCTCGATCTCCTGACCTCGTGATCCGCCCGCCTCGGCCTCCCAAAGTGCTGGGATTACAAGCTTGAGCCATCGCGCCCAGCCTTTTTTTTTTTTTTTTTTTTTTTTTTTAACAAAACTAACTTAGCAAGTCTTAGAAACACAGGTTTTGAGTTAATGCTATTTTAATGTAACGTGCTGCTGAAATGAGATCTAAACTGGGATATGTGATCACAAGGGCCATAGGAAAGAATATACATAATATAGATGATTCTAAACTATATATATTGGCTTTATGCCATGTGTCCTGTGATTCTACATAAATAAAACATACTGAAAAGAGAATGAAGTGCTAATTTTCAAAATCAGGAAATATTGGTTATCTTAAAAAGGCAAAGCTATGTGTCCAAAAATTTTTGATGTTCGAAGTCTTGGACACATTAAAATAGCAACACATTTACTATTCTAATCAAAGAGATATAGTAGCTTTGTCCATAAAACACATAGAATTATTTTTGGCTAAATATGCTTTTATTATAGTAAATTTATTAAAATTGCTTCGGATAATACTTACACTGGTCTATGACAGATATGATGGCCAAGGTGATAAATTTTGTAATATTATTTTTAAAAAATCCTTGGACTTTATATCTCTGGATTTACATATTCCTATTCTTAGCATGTACAATATGGGCTGATTACATTATATTACGAATATGTTATTTTCTGAACTTATTTTAGATGAAATTAATTTGAACATATAAAAAATTGAATTATGTTGCAAAAAAAAAATCAGGACCTAAATGAAAACTTCTTTCATTTTGTCAATTGTACCTCAAAATCCACATCGCCAAAACAGCCACATGTCACACAAGGACCAACAATTTTCAAAATATCTTCTTTGTTTGCATTTTGGATTGTGAATTTAGGCAGAAAGGGGTCCCACTTCTGTGTAACGTAACCAACTATAGTACCAGGAGGGGCTTGGATTTCTAACTGTAAGAAGAGATAATGATAAAATAAGATTTTCTTAGGTTATCATATTTTAATTTTACTATAATGTCAATTTACCTGTAAACAATATACTGTTATAAAATTATTTTGATATTCTACAAATCATTCTCAATATCTGCTTCTAAGGATAAAGATTTTATAAAACATTTTATAGAAAACAAAGAAATTCACTGTATAAACATATGTTTAGCACTGTGCACTAGAAGTGTATGTCTTATTTCCCTAAAAAGAATCTGCCCCACGACTATCTTCTGACCCTAGGACAGTGGCTTCTTTGCCGTTTTATCCCAAGTACAACAGTTGGTCAACCACTGAAGAAGCTGTTCCTATGTGGTTACTCATATCTACTCCTTCTAATTGTAGCTACAACACACATCTATTTTAAGCCTCCTTTATCAATTATTGAGTATTCGTATTTTTTCTCTCAGATTATAAACTCCCAGATTATCTGTATTTAATTAAAAACAAATGCTTCTTGCAGATTTATAGTCATTAGACACCAGTTTGATTGCTGGTTTCTGGCTTCCAAAGTGTTTGAGACTAGTAGTTGGATTTTTGCATGATCAGGCATTACTTTAGTATTTGACTCCATTACCTTTACATATTTGTGTAACCCAGTCAAATATTTTGTAAAATAAATTGGGGGTGGGTACAAATTTTTAAAATGTTTGCTTTTAAACCAAGACATCTCTCCATCATCTGATCTCATTTTGACTTTTCTTATTAAGTTCATAGTCTTATGCATATGTCTATAACGTTCTTGGATAGATAAAAGTGATTTCAACTAGACTGCTTAGAATTAATATAGATTTGCTCTGGGATCACTTTTAAAGTTATTAATTTGCTATTGATCAAATTTTTTAAAAAGTTACTAATAAATATCAAGATATATATTATGTTTAATTTATGACCCGGGACTACCATTAAAGAAAACGTTAATTATCAAAAATTTTTAAATGAGCATATTTCTGTGATCATAATGACTACACTTTCTTGGTGCATATCAATATTAAATATCCACAGTAGACAGATGGAAATTCTTGGGCTCCATGCACGAGCACTCCAATCATCTTATCACTTAGCCAGATGCTTACCTAAAAATAGTTGGAGAATTAGCTTTGATATATGTTATTAGAAACTTCCCTAAATAACCATCTTTCATATTAATATTTTCCCATCATCCTAAGGCCAGTACTTATCCACAAGTTCTAACAGAGAAGGTTGGGCTTAAATTAGGACACCTGGATCAAGTCCCATCTATAATATTTCCTGATTTCTTGAATGTATAGTCATAGGTAGCCACCTCCACTCTCCTTCCTTGACTGCCAAATGTAGAGAGTAATTATTTCTAGCTCCTAGAGATTTCATGATTCTATTCTTGCTCATGAGTAGAATATCATGGTATCAAAGCCAGTAAGGTAAGTAAAAGTTCTATGTCAATTTAACTGCATAAGTCAATGAAAGTTATTATTACAGGCGTACTAAATAATAATGTAAATCTATTGTATATTAAAATAAAATAATTGAATTATTCCCTGTAGAACAATAACATTGTCTTGCCAAACCTTGGGCTTTGTCATAAATGGGATGCATTGTGAGATTCCATACCAAATAATAATATCTATCCAAGAGGACACCTTAGAGGAGTTTAATATCACTTAGCACTTCCTGGACTTTGCTCCAGTTGGAGAAGACAAAGGGTGTATATGCCCAATGGTGGAACCTGTAGACATTACAATTACATGACTACTATAGAGATTCCAGAGGTCTATCTCATTTACATGATGCATGAGCTGTCCTCAACAGTTTACATCACGAAAGCCACCATAGTTTTTGGTTGGAAAGGAAAAAAGTTTAGTGAATTACCAAATCCTCAAGCTGATCTGATCCTAAAGGAGCAACATACTATTAATAATTAAAACAACTGACAGGTTAATTGCCTCATTGCTCCAGATGAATTCCTTTTAAAGAAACAAACGCTAATCTTAAAAACCAAAAAAGACAACCAGAGCCAGTAACTAACCTCTTGTAGGTAGCAAGGGCACCAGCAGCTGTTACATCTCAAGGGCCTGTTCACTGTAATGACCTCTCGACCTGAGTTATCTGTGATCCTCAGGGTGCAAGATCGCAGAGTGGAACAGAAAGTACGATTGAAGCAGATGCTTTCCTCCACTGCAAAGTAAATTCTTTGTCCCAAGCTGTTTTTAATCTCATATTTGTTGGAGGTCTCAGTACCAAGTATCACTAATGGAGGAAAAAAAAAAATTATAAAAACATTTTTTTCCTTAGTATTGATAACTTTAAATAAAGGGGAGATGTTATTAAAAGAATACAGTGTCTGATCAATTATTAAGTATATGGTATCTTCTTCACACAAATTTATTTCTATGCTCTAAATTTTTAGGACTTAGCCATGGAAATAAAAGTAAATGGTGAGAATAAAGCTATATAATTAATTAATGTTTATTCCAGATACATGACCTACTTGAGAACATATAGTGTACCTTTTCACTAAAGGACAAATGCTTTAAAGAATAATTTATAACTCAAAAAATAATTATATTATTGTTATAGAACTATTGGGACAACTCATGGTGATAATAGTGATTTTGTCTAAAATATTTGTCTGGTAATACATCTAAAGGTGTATGCTATCCTGCTATTTCAATTTTTATATATATTTAGGCATAATATAGAGCACTAAACCCAGAAAATACTCAAGTAATTTGAATCCAGTTAGTCATGCTTGTAAATTTGTAGATTCTTAAATAATTTGCCTATTTGGTAAATCACTGATAAAACGATAAAACAGTAACATTTTGTTTTGATAACTTTTTGTTATTTAGTCAAAACTTTGACTTCCATTTTTGAAATTATTAAGAAATTTAAATGATTAGCATCCATGGAAATGATCAAATACCTTTTACTATTTAAAGTAGATGTAATGTCAGAATTTGAATGGCAATATCACCAAAGATTCAGAGTTTTACACTTCTATCTAAATAAGACGAATAATTTTACTTTCAGCTTTTAATTGAAAAAAGACCTAGTACTCTTTTTGATCTAATTCTATTCTACACATTTAACTTTCTCATTTATAACATATTTAGATGCAAAGAAACTTCTGAAAACTAAAATATTTTCAATAGTTTTAATAAATACATAATATATATAAAATGCACTTACTTCCAAGCAGCTCCACCTGCTGGTGTATAATTATCAGGTCTAACTGTAAAGGATGACATAAAGGAAATGAAAAGTATTAACATCACATTGAAAACCTTTGGAGATACTGCTATTACCCTATTGACTGTATTACATAAAATTAGTGATTTTCATGCTTTCTATTAGGAAAATGTTTGAAAATGTCTCACATTTTATAATGCAAAAGAACGTAAATTTTTTTTTTATTTAAGTAAAAATTTAGAAGAACCCTGAAAATTCCAAGGCAGCATTGAGCAAGAATAAGAATAGCAACGGGGCTTGGCGCAGTGGCTCGTGCCTGTAAATCCAGCACTTCTGGAGGTCAAGGTAGGCAGATTGCTTGAGCCCAGGAGTTCGAGACCAGTCTGGGCAAAATGGCAAACCCCTGTCTTTATAAAAAATACAAAAATTAGCTGGCTGTGGTGGCGTGCGTCTCTAGTCCCAGCTACGGTGGAGAGAGGCGGAGTTGGGAGGATCGCTTGATCCTGGGAGGTTGAGGTTGCGGTGCACCGTGAACCAGTACACTCCAGCCTGGTTCCCAGAGGGAGACTCTGTCTCAATTAGAAAAAAAAAAAAAAAAGAAAAAGGAGGCTGAGACAGAATTAACTCTGTGTTAACTCTGCAATAATGAGAAAATTAGAGTAGATCTTGAACACAAGAGTTTGTGAAGATTTTTAAACAATCTCTGAATTATAATGTTTAAGATGTTTTACAACTCAATTTTTTTAAAAGACATGAAGCAACACAATAATGATTTGAATGCCTGGCCTCTCCTCTTAACCTCTGCCTACCTCTATTAACACTCTGTCAAACTGCAACTCGTATCGTTCAGTGATGGAATATATTTGTTAAACCTGAAAGGTTATTGTATACATTTTTCTCTCATTCACGCTTTCCTTTGGACTAAAAATAAAAATGAGTTCCTGTGGATGCCAACAAAATACCAGTTTAAGTCAAATAAATGTTATGGCACTAAATACATTACAAAATTTGACTTATGTAATTAAAAATAAAGTTAATTTACAGCGATAAAATATCCACAGATAATTGAGAAATGATGATTAAATTAAAAAGTCTGCCATGCAAATTGCTTTTTAAAGGAAATATGAAAGTTATGTTCTTATAAAGAAATTTATTTGTGTTTATTTTATTTTTATTTTTTGAGACAGAGTTCAGCTTTGTGGCCCAGGCTGGAGTGCAGTGGCACGATCGTGGCTCACTGCAACCTCCACCTCCTGGGTTCAAGCAATTCTCGTGCCTCAGCCACCTAAGCAGTTGGGATAACAGGTGCACACCACCATACTCGGCTAATTTTCGTATTTTTAGTAGAGACACAGGGTTTCGCCGTATTGGCCAGGCTGGTCTCAAATTCCTGGCCTCAGGTGATCCACTCACCTCCGCCTCCCAAAGTGCTGGCATTACAGGTATGAGCCACTGTGCCTGGCCTATTTGTGTTTATTTTCAATCCGATATTCAGTACTTGAAGATCCAGTAATGCAAAAGCATGAACACTGAATATGCTGCTGATCATTGTATTTTCTAATGCTTCATTTTTCCTTTCACCTTAAAATTTTCTTCACCATATTCTCCCTTCGCATTAATAAACTCACCAGTAACTATTAAACTAACCAGTCATTACTAAAATTTGGTATTGATTGGGCATCACAATCTCAGAACATTTGAAGCTGATTTCCCTCATTCTCCTTGTATGTCCTAAGGTGAAGGTAAAACTACTATCATTTTCTCTATTTAAATCTTATTATTGATAAAATAATATGTATGGCTTCTTTTTTAAGATTCACAAAAAACATTTTTCCAAAAATAATTTATGATCTAAGATATTCTAAAACCTAAATTTACAATAATGAGAAAGCTTTTATTAGAAAAAAAATACTAGACCAAGTCTTTAGTAGTGTACTGCATTAGTTTTGTTATCTTCTGAGGAAAATGGAGTGGTAAGCCTCAACAATGATATACATTATTATTTAGTAGTTGATCTATGCAAAAGTAACTTAGAAATGGAGATCTGTGTGGTCATGAATAAAGTGGCAGTTTAGGTACTTTGAATACTGTTGTCATGAATCAAGTTTTAGTGTGGAAATTTAGAAACCATTAATTGAAATCCACCTGACAATGAAAAAGTAGTACTTCTCTAATATCCAACAATAACAGTTTTTTTTTATTATTATTATACTTTAAGTTTTAGGGTACATGTGCACAATGTGCAGATTTGTTACATATGTATACATGTGCCATGTTGGTGTGCTGCACCCATTACCTCGTCATTTAGCATTAGGTGTATCTCCTAATGCAATCCTTCCCACCTCCCCCCACCCCACAACAGTCCCCAGAGTGTGATGTTCCCCTTCCTGTGTCCATGTGTTCTCATTGTTCAATTCCCACCTGTGAGTGAGAACATGCGGTGTTTGGTTTTTTGTCCTTGAGACAGTTTACTGAGAATGATGATTTCCAGTTTCATCCATGTCCCTACAAAGGACATGAACTTATCATTTTTTATGGCTGCATAGTATTCCATGGTGTATATGTGCCACATTTTCTTAATCCAGTCTATCGTTGTTAGACATTTGGGTTGGTTCCAAGTCTTTGCTATTGTGAATAGTGCCGCAATAAACATATGTGTGCATGTGTCTTTATAGCAGCATGATTTATAGTCCTTTGGGTATATACCCAGTAATGGGATGGCTGGGTCAAATGGTATTTCTAGTTCTAGATCCCTGAGGAATCACCACACTGTCTTCCACAATGGTTGAACTAGTTTACAGTCCCACCAACAGTGTAAAAGTGTTCCTATTTTTCCACATCCTCTCCAGCACCTGTTGTTTCCTGACTTTTTAATGATGGCCATTCTGATCTTTGACAAACCTGACAAAAACAAGCAATGGGGAAAGGATTCCCTATTTAATAAATGGTACTGGGAAAACTGGCTAGCCATATGCAGGAAGCTGAAACTGGATCCCTTCCTTACACTTTATACAAAAATTAATTCAAGATGGATTAAAGACTTACATGTTAGACCTAAAACCAAAAAAACCCTAGAAGAAAACCTAGGCATTACCATTCAGGACATAGGCATGGGCAAGGACTTCATGTCTAAAACACGAAAAGCAATGGCAACAAAAGCCAAAATTGATGAATGGAATCTAATTAAACTAAAGAGCTTCTGCACAGCAAAAGAAACTACCATCAGAGTGAACAGGCAACCTACAAAATGAGAGAAAATTTTCGCAAACTACTCATCTGTCAAAGGGCTAATATCCAGAATCTACAATGAACTCAAACAAATTTACAAGAAAAAAACAAACAACCCCATAAAAAGTGGGCAAACGACATGAACAGACACTTCTCAAAAGAAGACATTTATGCAGCCAAAAAACACATGCAAAAATGCTCATCATCACTGGCCATCAGAGAAATGCAAATCAAAACCACAGTGAGATACCAATAACAGTTTTTTTTAATTGAATAACTACCATAAGGTAGTCACTGTGCTAGATGTTTAGACAGTGTCTGATTTAATCCTCACAAAAACTCAGAGAGAATATCATTAATTTTAAATGTGAGGAAACAAGCCCACAGAGATTAGGTAATTTGCCTACCATCACAGAACTTGTAAATGGACATCAATTCTGACATGCATTCTATTCTGTTTCTTTGCTGACATCACTACGCTAAATTTAAGGGAAATAAATCTTAAGTGATGATATGAAACTTGAATACCTTTTCTATTTTCTTTACTCTTATACCCTCCCCATCTTCTGTAATAACATTTGATTTGCTCTCTCTGTGAAAAAATCTCCTGGATTTGAGGGAGTTGTTTGTTCTAGGCTGTTCTTGTAGTTTTCTTTAAATAGCACATAGCCACTTATAAACCATGGCCCAAAGGGGCATTTTCCATTCTTTTTCTATTGATTGATAGACTAGGAATTTTGGAAACTTTAAACAGATTGAATTATACGTTTAGGTGTCATGGCAAGTAAAACTTAACTCCTTAAGTATGAAAGCTGTAGAAATGAAAACACAATGAGAGGATTAGATGTATGGCTTAATAATTAATTTTTAAAAAAAATCAAATTGACAGGTATCAATGATTCCATTTGATATATATTTCAAAATAAATTGGATATTTACATGTTTTGTAGACTTTAACTCATTACTCTTACGTATAGGTGACTAAATCATAATAATTATTCTTTGACACTATACTGTAAAATGTTATTGACTGTATCAACATGTAAATCTAATCTGGAAAGAATCTATTGATTTTATTCTTAGATTTAATGTACATTATATAGCTAAACACTCATATATGTATATTTTCAAATTGTTCATGGAAACAAGATTCTCAATAGTAATTGGATGGACTTGATTAAAAGAGAATAAATAATGTTAAAATATTTTATTTAAATTTTTTAATTTAGAATGATATTTATTGTATGTTTCCTGTTTATCCATTGATTAATGTACTATTTCCAAATGTTCATTATTTTGTTTGATTTTTTGTGGCTTTTAGAGAAAAGTTAGCATCTAAAAAATCATTTTATATTGTGTCTCTTCCATTTTCATGGCATAACACTTTTGAAGTGCTCATTCCTCCTTTTATATGTGCACTGCTTTAAGTAAAGAAAATAAAGCTTCTTTTAGTATAAAGTGAGGAAATTATCTTTCCCTTTAGAAGTAGAATATTCAACAATTGGTGGCATATTTTTCTTTTCTTGGAATGATTAACAAAGGTATATTTTTGAAAAATTTATTCCATTTTAGAACCAAAGCCAGTGGGCTCATATCTCTACTTATTGAACATAACAAAAATGTATTCATGTCGAGCATCTGGCTCTGGGTGTGTCATCATTCATGAATGGAAGAAGAATATGTGATGACCATATGTGATCATCAAACCTCAGCCCTCTGGCATTGGTATATCACTTTTATACTTGGCAAAACCTTGTCTGACAACATTCCCAAACAGCTTGCAGCAGTTAATCAACTCTAGTCAGCTATTACAGCTGATCCTTTCTGCAGATGGAAGATGGTAGGTTCGCGTTTCCAGCTCTTTTACATATCTCCCTGAGCTCTCCAGTCTCTAAAGTACATTTGTCTGCCAGTGGGTTTCTGGAGAAGGCATCTGCAATTGTAAACATTTTCCCAGGAACATATGCTGCGTGCAGCTTAAACCCTATCAGGCATAACAGAAATCTCTTGTACCTTAAGGGAATTAACACAGAGATTTGATTTTGATAAAGGAGATAGACCTTGTAGTTTGAAAGAATGCCAAACAAGTTGAAAATTGCAGCAGATGTGCTGACATCTCAATATTAGTGTAATTGTACTTCTAATCTTTTTTAGGATAAAATACAAAAGCAACAATAATATACATACATGAATAGCAATAGCTATTTATATGCCATAAAATTCAGATAGTGATATTTTGATTGATTTATTATAAGGCTTAAATCCTGCCTACTCTGCGATGACTAGAACAGTGACTATACCCAATAGCAATATGCTCTTTTAAGCAAATTGGCCTGGAGATGCAGTGGTATCAGCAGACAATGTTCACTTTATAACTGCTTTCTCTTGGATTTGTGTCCTCCTTTTGAGATTCAGTTGAAGACACTGAACTCTCAGCTCATTGTTGAAGTCTCTCTCAAGTACTTTGATCCTTAACAACCTCTCTCTCCTCTATACACCTGCACAAATTACAATAGTGTGTGTTTATCAGTCATTTGTACACAGGCTTGCACTTTGTATTGACTTTTTTTTTTTGTCTTGCCAATTAGGTTGCAGAACTTTTGGGTGAGAGGGTCTAGGTTTCATGCTTTTTATATGTCTCGAGTATAGCAAGCACTTGACAAATATTCTTTAATTAAATAGCTGTAGATTACTAGATATATTAGAAAATTTCTTTTCTTTTCTTTTCTTTTCTTTTTTTTCTTTTTTTCCAAAGCAGGGTCTCACTCTGTCACCCAGGCTGGAGTGCAATGGTGAGATCACAGCTCACTGTATACTTGACCTTCCTGGGCTCAGGTGATCCTCCCACCTCAGCATCCTGAGTAGCTGGGACCACAGGCAAATGTCACCATGCCCTGATAATTTTTGTAGAGATAGGTTTTTATCATGTTGCGCAGCCTGGTCTGGAACTTCTGGCTTATCCACATGCTGTGGGCTCCAAAAATGCTGGGATTACAAGCATGAGCCACCATGCCTGGCATATTAGACAATTTCTTGAGGAAAAATTTACTGACACCTTGAACAATGAACAAGTGGATAAATATGGTAAACAGCTCCATCAAAAATATTTAGTCTCATCATTCTGTCAAATAAATAAGGAAGATAAAAGTAGTAATAAGATACATTTTAAAAATAGTAGAAATAAATAAAATTAATATTTTATAGTTTTATAATTTATAATGCTTTTTTCACTTCGGTAAATTATTGGTTAAAGTCTTTCAACCTTGATTGAAAAGCCAGAAAGAAAGTTTGTATTAATTTTAAGGGTAGAACATATCTGTAGTAATAGAAAGATAAAAATACCTGGCTTAAATATTCTAGACCAGGAGGGAGACTGACTGTTGGCAGGAAACTGCTTGGCAGAGGGAGACTCAGCTGCCATGCTTGGTTCCCTGGATTGGAAGAGGCAGGAAGGCTTTGGTCCGGGTCTGGAGCTCCAGGAAGAAAACCAGGCAGACCTCTTCTTTGGTTCTGGGCATCTGCAAGAGAATGAAATCCCAATCCATATTTAAATGTAGGCCATTTTATTTAGTCCTTCTTAAAATATTTGTTACTTCTTGATTGATAGGATAGTTTATCTCCTGACTCTCATTTTAATGCCCTTTTCCTTATTTTCACTACTCACTGCCATTATTACTTGTCCCCTAAGTCAGAAAAAAAGAAATGCGGAAGACTGCTGGTAGTAGTTGTGAGAAAAAGTTGAATTTAGCCAAAATAAATGACTTTAGAAAAAAATATGCATATGTGTATATGTATGTGTATATATATAATTACTTGAATATATATACTTACTGCATATATATTTATATGCATACATAAATTATATATTATATAAATATATGAACCAAAATGTGGAGAGTAATTATTGGTTACTTTATACATATATAAATTATATATTATATAAATATATATAGGTATATACATATAAATTGATGTTACTTGAATATATATGCAGTAATATATGTCTATATATTTACATATATACTTATTTTTATATATTTATATTTATATAAGTCTATATTTATATAACCAATAATAGTTTGAAGCTATGCATCCTTTTGTAGCTCACCCAATATTACAAAATATAAAAGATATCATAATCAAAGAATTCTATAAAGTTTGACTAAAATTTTTAGAGAAGACATCTGTTTTCTATATTATTGTCAGGTAAATATGTTACAATTTTAATCATCTTTCATTTTGAAATTTGGGGGTTTGGTATTTACTTTGCATTGTTCTGTGTAATTTTATGTATAACCCCTAATAAGGTGGTATATGCAAAAGTCTTTTTGTTTAAAAATATAAATGATAGCCTTTCTACTATTTTTTTCTTCTCACATAACTACCATTTGGATATCTCTCTCATTAGATATCTTTTTTTTTCAAAGAATGTCAGTATTTTTACTTCTCATGTTTAGTAATCAACAAAGTGTTAGAGCTTTCACAAGTGCATTAAGTTAGTTTATCCACATTATGCTGTTTTAGATTGGGTATAGATGTGAAGCAAGGTTTGTGGCAGGTATTTTCAAATATGAGAAGGGACCGTATGAAGACAAGTAAATCGGATTGTCCTAAAGACATGTAAAAGAGAAGGGCAAGGAAATTGCTTCTGCATTGACAAGTAGGAAATTTATAACAGCTACACAAAGATTTGAGTATTCTCATTACTCATGTACCAAAATGGAAGTGAAATCTGTATAATTAGCAGCAAATTACAATGTTCTCACTTCAGCAATGACTCCCAAATTCATGAATGTTTTTGTGTGGGGTGGGGGGGAAGAAATATCTTTATCTTTTAAATCTGTGAAAAATAAATTCTAAAAATGAATTGGGTTTCCTTTGGTGATAGTAAATTTCTCATCATTAAGAAAACTCAAGCATATTCTGAATTCATTCATTATTTATTCATGAAGTAAATTCATTCATTTATTTATTTAACCTTAAGGTTATAAGAATAAACTGAGTTTATTATTATTAGTGTAGGGCCATTAAGTTTGTACTGGTCTGTGATATTTAGAATGTAGACATGCTTTATGGTTAGGACCAAATGGAATAACTTGTCAAATGGCCCCACTAAAATACAGCTTCCTACTGATAATACTATAGCAGTTTGGTTTCCACAAGGACCCCCATCCTGAACTTCTCATACATCTGGGGCAGATACAAAGGATATAGGCTTTAGACCTCCCCCTGCTCTTGAGAATGGCTCCTCAATAGGATCCTAAGAAGTAAACCCAGAGAAAGACTATGTAATACTATGTCAGATTTGGGAGAAGAGCTAATGGCCATTAATATAACAATAACGATGCAAAAATATTAAAAGGCAATAAACATTATTTCTTTAGCATTAGTGCAAAATGTACCATTGTCACTTTCAGAAAAACATAGAGGCAAAATTATGATCTAGGGAAAACTAGTTCACAATGATAAAATCCAGAATAGTGGTCCAACTTGGGAAACGGAGGATGCGTGGCTATCGGCTAGAAAGAGAACTTTATAGAATCTAGAAATGTCTATATCTTGATCTTGGTGGTGGTCATGAGTGGGTCCTCATTTTAAAAATCATGGAACCTAGGTTTTGTGCTCTTTATATACTTCACTGCAATATTATCTCTCAATTGAAAACCATGTGTAGGGATTAATTTCTAAGACTAACTGGTATAAGATTTTTAGATTCTCTCTCATTGTAAACTTAATTGTTAAAGGGATTCACAAATTATCCCAATTGTATCTTGTAAATTATGTTTGTTGTAACAAAATGCGGTAGGTCACGGAGGGTTTGGCGAGTAGCTGTACCTTCCCACCCAGGCCTGGAGGGCCTTAGACTTCACAGCAGGTCCAGAGGCATTAATGCACTTGGGGCTCAGAGGATATTATGTCCACAGTCTTTATTTAGGAGTAGAGTATGGGTGACTCTGCCTGAGACTGTTGAGAGATATCACTGTTCTGAGATCACTTGCTGCTTCTTCTGGGATTTTAGTTCACATTGAAGCAACCTTTGGAGACAGCTCTTGCTCAGTTCAGATCACCCTGTTTGAGAGCAACTTGCTCTTAAATTGTGTTAATTTCTACTAAGCCAGGGTGCTCCAGATCACACAAATATCTCTTCAGTTCTAATGGCACCCGGTATTTAGACTGTCTTGTGGTTTAGTAGTGCTGGTTGATCTGCCTATGAAATGTGTGAAATGTACAATTAGTCTGCATTTCCCTGGGAAAATGCTAATTGCCAATATAGTTACTGGGCAAGAAAACATGATGTTATAAATAATGTCTTTATATACAGTTGAAGAAAACTATCCACAAAAATGTTTTACTTAGATAATGGTGATAATTTGACTTGCCCTCTTAAACAAGATATCTAATTCACAAGAAAGCTTTGTTATCACTTATATTCTCCTAGGTAGTATGAAGTCTCTAATAGGTGTTTTATCCTTCCATGTGTTAAATATTTTGAGCCGGTTGCAGAAGGTGGGTCAGTTTTCCACCTGAAGTTTTGCTTCTAAGTTTAGACTTGGGTCTTTATCATTATGGAACATCACTGCTTCCTGGTAGATTAATCATATTTTGACATAATATTACTTTCCAGTCACAAGTTTCTTCAAAGACTCAGACAACCAGATGAAGAAGGAACTCCTTTGAATTTCGTACTGGCTTTGAATTTCTATCTACTCTTTTAAAAATGTATAACTAGCTTATAAATATTTTATACATTTGGCAACTCTTTACCTTACAGGCTACAGTATTGCTGTAACTCTTATTTTATACAGTGATGAAGTATTTTGGACTAAATGTTAGTGTCAGTCTTAAATGAAAGGAAATGTTTGTCAAGGTATTTGGCTTCAGATAGAAAAAAATGACACATATATTAAATTCATGATTTTGCTATTTCACATCTATATTTTACAATTTGTGTGAGCTTTCTCAGTGATTCTGAGGGACGGAGGGACTGGTCTACATTAAAGATGGATAAAAAATGGAAAGATTATCTCATTTGTTTCATATTAAATAGTGTCCAAAAGTATGTTTTGATAAAGGAAGCGAGTAAGCATACACATTTGTTTGAATGGATCACTAATTTAGGATATTACAAATTGATGGGCCCTATTATCCTATTTGTAATTAATTTAAAAGGCTTTCACCAATTATACTAATCATAATTCTTCATGCTAAAACTTTTCATTATAGCCTAGGCTTTAATGGTTCATTCTGACAATGAAATGAAAGCACATTTTAATTTTATTTCTTAAACAGTTTCAAAAGTGTTTTTAGTGAGATTGCACCTTACTTTAAAAACAACTACATCTCTTGCCTTTTTAGAACTTCTTTAAAGTAACAGTAATGATATTTTTGCAGTTTTAGGAATTTGAGAAAAAACTCATCAGTCCTACTCCCCAAAAGTCTGCTAAGTGATCTGTGTGCTTAAAGTAGATATTTTCTGTTTGTTTTCTGTCTTTAGTTTATCATAAGGAAATTTCAAGATATTTTTGCTTTATAATTCAGAAATACTTATTTCTAGCCCATCACATTTAAGAATCAATAATAACACATGTGAGATTCTTTATAATAAATGGCTATATCACATAATTTGAATAACAAATGGGAAATTAAAATTTAGAGAGTGTAACTGGATTGTTTGTAACTCAAAGGCTAAATGCTTGATGGGATGGATATCCCATTCCCCTTTATGTCCTTTTCACATTGCCTGCTTGTATGAAGACATCTCATGTATCCCATAAGTATATATACCTACTATGTACCCACATAAATTTTTAAAATTTTAATTTTTTTAAAAAATTATTAAATTGCACTTCAACACTTTCTAACTTATGTGTGAAAATTTTTCTTCAAGTCCTTTTAAACTTAAAATATCACCCTGTCCTTGTGCATAACATTGAAGATTCCCATTCTAAACTTTGCTATGCAGCTTTTCTTATTAATTCACTATGTTTGTATTCATGATAACTAAAAGATCGTTTGCATCTGAACTTTTACAGTCTGTCAGATAAAGTGTTTTTACATTTAACTCAACATGCTCCTGGGAGTTAAGATTTTAAAATCACAATGTTCAAAAGTGACAAATGACAGCTTTTGAAGTACCAATCTAACTGGTTGTAACACATCCACAATTGTATATTTTTAGTCATAATATAAGAAAAAATTATTAGTTGGTTATATTTACTCTTACCTTTAGAGGCCATGAAGATGTCTGAGTCACTTCTTCAAAGGTTGCCAGGTTGGAAAACAAAGGCTTTTCTTGTTGCAGCAAGGACAGAAAACGCAGCATGCACAAAACTTCAGAACGTGTTTGTCTGCCTCTTGTCAGCTTACATATAACAGAGGAAGGGAGTCCCTTGCTCTTTCTAGACTTCTGGACTTTATCAGTTTGGACAACAGAGTGAGATGAAACTGTCACAAAAGTAAACACTGTTCAGAAACCATCATATAACTTTGGTGGCTGAAGGAGCAATTTAAAAATAATAAAAACCAGAAAGGAAAGCACACAACACTCATTTTAAGTGTCTTTTTTTTTTTTTTTTTACCAAGTTGTTTTTGTATTTCTTAGAATGTACACATTTGCGTTCAGGTTTATATCAGAAATATCTTGTATTTCTTAATTTCTAGAAGTCTCCTTTGCAGATTCTGTGATAAAACATCCTATTGTATAAATTTTTGACAGTTCTAAATACAATTCTTTACATGTTGAAAATGTTTGAACATTATTATTCTTATTTTTCTATTGGATTTATCTCCATCTCTTCAACTCAAAACAAATAAGAAGAGGATATATTCCCCACTATTATATAAATAAATCTTTATTTTCATTTTTAATTGAATTTGATTAATCAGAGGCATTGGAATATATAAACCTTCAATAGCCTTGCAAAGCTAATCAAAATTTACAGATGATATTTAACTGTATTGAATTCTAAGGAAAGAAAACAAGTGCTGTAACCTTGACTGGACAGCTCGAATTTCTAAATGCAGCTGCCCAGGTGACCATGGAGATTTTGCTTACCAAGCCAATTGCCCTAGATGGTATGATTCACAAAGGTTGAACGTGCAGGATATATTGCATTATCAGCAACACTGCCTAGTTCTAAAAATAGTTAAGAGGCTTCAGGAGGTATACCTGGTGATGAAAAATTATAAAGTCAACCTCACAGTTTGCAGACTGCCAAAAGTTTGAGTTTTCCTTATTTGACAAAGAAGAGTGGTTTTGTTGTTGTAGTTTTCTTAGTGTTTGGAGTTGAAAAAAGCTACCATTATTTAAGTTGTCGTTTTGTAGAAAAGATGTGTGAATATGATTGGTATTTTTAAATTAAACTGTATGTTCCTTAAGTTTTTTTTAATGTTTGTCATGAGCATTTAGAAAAACCTTAATGCAAAAAATTAAGTTATTAACACTATCAAAGATTTTTTTAATATATATATTTTTTATTATACTCTAACTTCTAGGGTACATGTGCACAACGTGCAGGTTTGTTACATATGTATACATGTGCCATATTGGTGCGCTGCACCCATTAACTCGTCATTTACATTAGGTATATCTCCTAATGCTATCCCTCCCCCCTCCCCCCAACCCACAACAGGCTCCGGTGTGTGATGTTCCCCTTCCTGTGTCCATGTGTTCTCATTGTTCAATTCCCACCTGTGGGTGAGAACATGTGGTGTTTGGTTTTTTGTCCTTGCGATAGTTTGCTGAGAATGGTTTCCAGCTTCATCCATGTCCCTACAAAGGACCTGAACTCATCATTTTTTATGGCTGCATAGTATTCCATGGTGTATATGTGCCACATTTTCTTAATCCAGTCTATCATTGTTGGACATTTGGGTTGGTTCCAAGTCTTTGCTATTATGGGTAGTGCTGCAATAAACATATGTGTGCATATGTCTTTGCTCAGCAAAAGAAACTACCATCGGAGTGAACAGGCAACCTACAGAATGGGAGAAAATTTTTGCAATCTGCTCATCTGACAAAGGGCTAATATCCAGAATCTACAAAGAACTTAAACAAATTTACAAGAAAAAAACAAACAACCCCATCAACAAGTGGGCGAAGGATATGAACAGACACTTCTCAAAAGAAGACACTTATGCAGCCAACAGACACATGAAAAAATGTTCATCATCACTGGTCATCAGAGAAATGCAAATCAAAACCACAATGAGATATCATCTCATACCAGTTAGAATGGCGACCATTAAAAAGTCAGGAAACAACAGGTGCTGGAGAGGATGTGGAGAAATAGGAACACTTTTACACTGTTGGTAGGACTGTAAACCAGTTCAACCATTGTGGAAGACAGTGTGGTGATTCCTCAGGGATCTAGAACTAGAAATACCATTTGACCCAGCCATCCCATTACTGGGTATATACCCAAAGGAATATAAATCATGCTGCTATCAAACAAGATGTTTTGAAATGTGGTCATAACTCACCAGTTAATTTTGACTGCCCTACACAGCACAAATTTTGGAATAAAAATAAAAATCTTAGTGAATTAAACATATTTGTGAACTCTCCAAGAACAACCATATATGACTTGGGCATATGATGACATGAGCATATGACTAACTGATGGGATCTTTTAATATTTAATCTGCAGTACAGGCTTTTCAGATCCTCGAACCTGGTAATGCTACTGGTGAGGTATAGTCAATGCCTCTTTCTTCCCCTATGCATGCTCCCTGTCTTGCCAAAGACAATACCAATATATATTTTTTCTTTTTAAAGGCTCAGTGTTTGCCAACCTGAGATCTCCCTTTCCTTCATTCCTTTTTCTCAGCTTTTCTCAAGGAGAGGCTCACAAACTCTGTTTAACAGGGCTCTCACATGTTTCAAGTGTCCTAACACTGTGTGTTCACGCAGCTGGGAGATGCTGCTCCACAAGCTGGCCTCTCTCCTGTTGTTATTGCTGCTGCCATTCCACTTCACCTTCATAGTACTCAGTGCTCTTCTCCTAACACCTGCTGCCTTCCCAGAAGAACCAGGACAACCATTTATTACTCAAGATGGTCACACCATCCTCTTGGCTCTGTGCCATGAAGCCCTTGACCTTTTCAAGAAGCATCAGTTTCACTTTGCCACCAGCCTGCAGTTTTTCTGGCCCCCTCACTTGATTCCAACCCAAGGTGGGCATGTCTAACAGACAGTACTCAAGGCTCGAGATCACATCGAAGGCATTGCTGTAAGAAACAGGAAACTTGAACATGAATATCAGAAACCACAGAGTGAACGGGGTTTGCCTCTTCCCAGGAAACTCCCTATTGGTAATCGCTCTCTCCTGAGCCACTGGTCTGCTGCTCTGCTGCATGGGCTTGCTCATTTACTCAGGATGATCTGTCTTTCTGGTCCTGTCCCTCCTGAAACAAGAGGAGCCTCATATATCCCCCCTTTTCTTCAGTTCCAGCCAAAAGGAAATGGAAACAAACTGCACCATAATCGCTGCACAATTACCTTCTGCCCATAGACTATCTTCAGGACATATCACAGCTGTTTCTAAAGAGCTGTCCATTCAGTATTACAGTGATGTTCATAACTTTACTCTATATTTAATGGCTAGTATTTGACTTACACTTTAATGTCTGAAAGACGCATTGAAATGCTTTCTCTCAGTACAAGGTGAGAGAAATGTCAATTAAATCTATATAGTGACAGAATAGAAATGTTGCCTGTTATAAATCAAAACAAAGACTAATATTCTCTAGAATGGAAAATGGAGTAAGACATAATCTTACAGTTCTGGGACAAAACCAAGGACTGGGATGAACTGGCTTTAGAAATACTTTACTGGACTTATGGTTATTCTTCCTCTGGCTTTACTATAAAATGTATGTATCTTAAAAATTATATACATACATATATATACAAACATATATATACATACATATATATGCAAATATATGGAGTGAGAGATAATTACTTGTTTTTTGAGTTATATAAATATTATTTTAGGTATAATTCTAAAACAAATTTATTCACTTAAGATTATATTTTTAAAAAATTCATGATAATAAGTAAAATTACATTTATTTTCAATCACTGCATGTTATTTCATTTTATAAATATAATGAACATAATTTTTGGCCATTGCCCTTTTAATGGAAATTTAAATTGTTTCCATTATGTAAAGAAATTGTCCTTATGCACATTTGTAGCAGTCTTTTGAAGGCATATATTCAGAAATAAAATTTCTGGTTTATGGGGTAGGAAGATCTTCATTTTCACCAGCTAGCACTGAATTGATCTTAAAGTACTTGTGCTAATTTACATTCCAAACCTTAGTGGATAAGAGTTCCTACTGCCACATATCCTTTCCAATACTGGGTTGGTCAGTGTAGTAGAGGATTAACTAGGGGTCTTTCATTTACGAGAACGCAGCATTCAGAGGTCTTGATTACATTATAATCTGGGTAACATAAACACTTTTTAAAAAATCTTTTCTTATATTTCATCATATAAGAATAATAGCACATATTGTGAATAATTTGTTATAAAAGTGACTGTAGAGGTGGGGAATGGTGTGTAAATGGTTTATATGTTAGTGATAAATAGCTCCTTTCATTCAGTGATGCTACTGGCATGATCTGCTAAAATATGAATCCACATAAGAATTCAACCATGCAGCACCTAAGGCATGCATTTCTATGCTTAAGTCTTATTGTCCCTGGATTTATAATTTTCCATAGCAAAATTCATTGTGGAGCAAGACAGTGTATGTGTAAATAAGAAATAATAGAAATAAAACAAATATGGGAATAGATATTATAAATAGTTTTTCCAGAGTC
Source organism: Nomascus leucogenys (assembly GCF_006542625.1). NCBI lineage: Eukaryota > Metazoa > Chordata > Mammalia > Primates > Hylobatidae > Nomascus > Nomascus leucogenys. Next base: position 68,130,304 of record NC_044391.1, read on the forward strand.
ATGTGATTTATAACTACCATATTAAATATGAAACACCCAGTTTCTTAATGCAAATTGGATGTTTCTTTTCTGGGAATGTGCTTTTCTATTAGCCAGTTATTCACCTTTTGTAAACCTCCTTTCAATGTGCATTTTTTAGTATCTGATTTAAACCTGCCCTTTTTATGGAGTGCCTCATTCATTTATTCATTCAGCAAACATTTACTAACTTTTTACTATGTACATGACATTGTGGAGCATACCGATGTTTAATGATGTGAACTCCACTCTGGGGAATATGTACTTTAGTGGAGTATCATAATACAAGGATGCAATATTGCAATTTTTTTATTTTTTTAAATTGTAATCACTACCTCCAGAAAATAAAATGATATAACTCATCCTCTCTTAAAAGGAAATGAAATTAGAATGAGTAGTGTATCATTCAAATGAGAAATTCATTATTTCACACATACGTGTCAGATTTTTCTGTAATCTGTTACTTTAAAACAGGAAAGTAATAACTATTAAGATAGTCTTTCTTACATAATGAGGATAATAAACTGGATCACCCTTCTTAGCTTCTAATAAGAGATAATATTTTAATCCCCTCTTCTTCTGCCTACCTAAAATTATATTGATCCAATATCCATTCTTTAGAATGAAAGAAAAAGAATCCTGGATACATGGTTGAATCTGTCTGAAACTAAGAAAAAGATAATTCTGGAGCAGATATATCTAGGTCTTCATGTACCAAGATGACATGGAAAAAAACTATTTTGGAGTCCTGTGCACAGACACAACATGGGACAAATGGTATTTCATTATCAGTAGATTGTAAAGCCCAAGGCAGAAGTAAAAGTTTCATCTATAGAAGTTCTTTTTAAATGTTCAGCCTTACACATTTTCTTTGAGCAAGACTAGTGTCTTTGTCTTCTGCCATTTGCATGATTTGTTATGTACAATATGAACTTTTTAATAGTTCATAATGGTACTTTCCTCTAAAGAGTCTAAAAAGAAGAGCAAATATTCGGAGAGGTACTTGCATGTAAACATTCTAGGCTGTATTACAAGAAAACGAGATGGAAATTGCAAGCAGAAAATGGCCCTCTACAGAGATATGAAATAGCAACGACTATTTATCTAGATATTCTTCAGAGTATATGTTTATGTGTGTGTCTGAGAGAGAGAGAGAGATGAAGAGAGGGAGGAAGGGGAGAAGAGAAGAATTTGGAGCTATACTAAGTAGATGGAGGGAAGAATTAAGAAGATATTAACGATTTTCAGAGACCTCAAGTCTTTCCACCAAGAATTGCTTTTCTGTTTTTAAAATCTCTTTATTTCTACCATTATTTAAATGATATTTACCTTTGCCTTCGTTCTTGTGCTTTGCTCAATGTGGTCACTTTGTCTTCCCAACATCTGTCTGCATCTTCAAATATCACCAAAATACTGCAACGTGCCCTTCGGTAGCTGCAGCCGACAGCCCAGCAGTGCTCTGCATACAACTGCCTTCATTGACAGCAGCCATATCATGCACAGCCAGTGCAGCTGCAATTCAGTGCCAGCAAGGGTGTATAAATTGTTTCTGCAGCACATTTTCTTTGCATTTCCAGCAATGAAAATAAGCTTCTCTGAGGTTGGATCCCCCAAGAGCAAAGTTTTCAAGAAATTGAGATAATTATTATATTAAATACACATTAAATATATAGGCAAAACATATTAGAGTTAATTTATGCTTAATAGTGTATGTTTAGTGTTTACTTCTGGTGCTATTTATAGGCTAAGTCACTGAGAAAATGTTCCTGTATTTGAAAGCATGCTTTGCTAAGCAATGGTTAGAAGTGTGGGATGTGTCCTATATACCATGTAGAACCTTGCCTCCCTGAATGAAAGGTTAAAGTTTGGTGGAAAAAGGTCTGTTTGTGCTATTTGTGAATTTTTTTTTCCTTGTTATTGCCTAATGGAGAGAAGCTGCTAATGCAGGTCCTGGCCCATTATCTGCTTTCTTGAAATGCTCATTGAAAGAATGATGGAATAGATGTCACTATAACAAGCATCTGGCTTGAGTCTTCCTCCTTAACAATTCTGATACAATAATATATATATATATATGTGTATATATATGTATGTATGTATATATATATATATATATATATTTAAGACAGGGTCTCACTCTGTCACCTAGGCTTGAGTGCAGTGGTATGATCAAAGCTCACTGCAACCTCAACTTCCTGGAGTGACTCTTCCACCTCAGCCTTCTGAGTAGCTGGAACTGCAAGTGCACACCACCACTCCCAGCTAATTTTTTTTTTTTTTTTTGAGATGGGGTTTCACTATATTTCTCAGGCTGGTCTCAAACTCTTGGGCTCAAGTAATCCTCCAGCCTCAGCCTCCCAATGTGCTGGGATTACCGCGTGAGTCACCATGCCTGGACCTTGAACATTGAAAAATAGATAAAAACTATGGTCTTGCTCCTGACTTCAAATTATAGTCATGATTTTATATATATATATATTTTATATGTATGCACTACTGCATTTTTGGTATGACTAGAAATATAGACTGCTGTAAATTTTGGAAAACATGTTATTAAGATATTCTTTGCAGAATTAAATAATGATCAAATGGACATGGCAAAAATTTAGGCTTTGAGATTTTTAGCTTACCTCAGATTCCTATTCCTACTTACCTTATTTACACACACGATTCATATGTAATTTTTGACCAGGCACTTTGACATATAGCTCTTAAGAGGTATCCATCAAATGTCAATTCAAAAATATTTACTGAGTCTTTTGGAAGTACCACATACTGTACTATGTTTTGAGGCTAAGAAGATCAAATAAAAAATGCAATGAGTAGTCCAGTGAGAAGCAGCTATACAAACAAATTATGATGCAAAGCAGAACATGTAAAAAGTCCTATAATTAAAGTATGTATAATATAAAGAAAAGGATAACACTCTCTCTAGTGCTGGGGCTTTCGAGACTCCTTACGGGTTGAGATATCTTACCTCGATTCTGAATAGTACAAGTATTGTGCCGAGTAGAGTAATAAAACATGAGCACTCCAGGCTGAATGAATGGCATCAATAATAAATATAGACATGAAGCTACAGTGGGTTTATTGTACAAATTAAGCAAATTCTTAAAAAGATGATGCATGTAAATCAATTTAAAATATGTTAAATACTCAACTAAATTACTGTTGCCTACCTTATTTATAAAATAATTCATAAATTCCTATTTCACTTTCTGTGAACACTGTCCAAATTCTGTTTTGTTTCAAGTGAAGTACATTTTTGCACAGTTTTTTTAACTGCCTTCATCATGCCTTTCTCAATTTACTAAATAGATTCTAGTGCAATGCTGTCAGTAAAAATATATTGTAAGCAATGTAGGCAATTTAATATTTTCTAGAAATCACATAGAAAATAAAAAGAAATAGATTAAATTAATTTAAATAATATATTTTATTTAACCAACTATTTAAAAATACTTTTATTTCATCACGTGGCCATCGGCACATTTGAAGTGTTCAGTAGCCACCTGTGACTATTGGCTACTGTATTGAACACAAAAATCCTGGTGTATTGATCTAGCAGCAAAAGACTTGGCTGGTCACAGATTACATGTTGTTTAGTAACTTTATGAGTTTGTTTAAATATAAGTGTTTGAAAATAATTTTGAACTTCAATTTTTAATTTATATTTAAAAAATAAAAGTAACACATTAATATGAAAAACTGACTTTAATTATACTGTAAAATGAGAAATAAAAATTAAAAATATTATCTCTCCCCCTGCCACCAGTTATTTTCCCCCAATATAATTACTTTAATTATTGTATATCTATTTTGGGTCAAAAATGTGCTTATAATTATATATGGAATATATATATATTATAATTTCTATGCATATGAAATCTTACACAAATTTGTCTGTACGCTACCCAATTCAATAGTAGAGATAAATTAAATAAGATACCATTAAATAGTTACTGGAGAGGCAAAAATTAAGAGGACTGACAATACCAAGTGTTAGAAGAACATAGAACAATATCAGCTCTTATATACTCCTGGCAACTGAGTGTATTTCTACAATAGTTTGGCAATATTTAGTATATTTGAAGAGATACATACTCTATGTCATAGCAATTCCACTTCTAGGTGTACAGGCTTAAAAACTTGCATAGTTTTACCATGAATACTATGTAAAATTATTTGTAGAAGTATTGGCCGTTATTACCTCAAATAGAAAACAACCAAAATGTCCATTTACCAAACATGAGATAGTTGCACATCTATATAATGAAATACTATTCATCAATGAAAATAAATGACCTATGGCTACATGCATATAGCATGGGTATTATAGTTATGGTGTCAAATGTAAAAAGCAATTCATAGAAAACTGCTTATAAGTATGATTAAATTTTTATATAATTTGAAATGGCCTAAACCAATGGCATGCCTGTATACTAAAACTATACTTTAAAAAATAAAACAGGCATATGACTAATACAAATATCAGACTGATATTTTGATATTTAGTTACCTTAGTGGGGAGAGAATGATATATGAACAGGGTAGGGACCTACAATTAGATTCTTAGTTCCTGGAAAATTCCAATTCTTAACTGGTATGGTTTGTAGATTGGTGTTGCCACTTTGGAGTGTAATCTGGCAGTATTTGTGTGTATACAGAGGGTACATACCTCAGGAAATTCTTCCATGGGCCCACAGAGGACACTCATGATAGATAGAGATAATGAGAAATTGTAGGCAACTCAGGTGTTCATAACCAAAAAAAAATGGATAAAAGTTAAATGTGATGAAGGCCCACTGTAGAATAGCATACAAATATTAGAAATAATGAAGTAGATGTGCATACAATTACCTAAGTAGATATTGACAAAAGTGTTTAGTAAAAAAGTAAGGATACAACAAAGTTCATTCTCTTGCTGGTATCTGACATTCCTTTTTACTTTTTAATGATTTTAGATCCTGGATTTCTGTCACCATTTACAACACAAGAATACCTTGTTTTGCTGTTGTTCATAGATACAGTGTTTTTTTGTTTGTTTGTTTTTGTTTTTTGTTTTTCACAAATTAAAGGTTTGTAACCCTGCATTTGGAGCAAGCTCATCAGTGCCATTTTTCTAATAGCATGTGTTCACTTCATATCCCTTTTTGGAAATTTTGGCAACATTGCAAACATTTTCATTACTATTGTATCTTTTTTGACAATATGTGATCAGTGATCTTTGATGTGACTATTGTAATTGTTTTTGTTGAAACACACGAACCATCAACTTATACAAAGGCAAACAATAAATGTGTGTATTCTGATTGCTCCACCTATTGAGTGTCCTCCCATCTCTTTCCCCATCGTCAGGCCTTCCTATTCTCGGGGACACAAGCTGAAAACAGGCCAATAAATAACTCTATAATGGCCTCTAAGTGTTCAAGTGAAAGTAAGAGTCACATGTCTCTCACGTTTAATCAAAGTCAGAGATGATTAAGTATACTGAACAAGGCATGTCAAAAGCCATGATAGGTCGAACGCTAGCACCGGTTAGCCAAGTTGTGAATGCAAAGAAAAATTCTTGAAGAAAATTAAGTGAAACAGCATTATTGCTGACATGGAGAAAGTTTTAGTGGTCTGAATAGATCAAATCAGTCACATTATTTCTTTATATCCAAGCCTAATCCAGTACAAGGTCCTAACTCTTCAATCCTGTGAAGGGTGAGAGATAAGGAAGTTGTAAATAAAAAGTTTGAAGCTAGCAGAATTTGGTTGATGATGTTTAATGAAAATAGCCATCTCCATAGTTTAATGAAAATAGCCATCTCCATAACATAAGAGTGCAAGATGAAGCAACAAGTGCTGCTGTAGAAGCTGCAGCAAGTTTTCCCAAAGATGTAGCTGAAATAATAGATGAAGGTGGCTACATCAAAAAATAGATTTTCATTGTATATGAAACACCTTTTGACTGGAAGAAGATACTAGATAGAACTTTCATACCTAAAGAGAAGTCAATTCTTAGCTTCTGATCTGGGTAAAGTAAATTGAAAGGCTTTTGGAAAAAGGTTCACCATTCTATAATAGATGCCATTGAGAGCATGATTTATGGGAGAAGGTCAAAATATCAACATTAGCAGTTGAAATAAAGAACTCTCATGGATAACTTTGAGAGGTTCAACACTTTGGTGGAGGAAGTGATGACTAATTCTCTTGTGGTGGAAATAACAAGAGAACTAGAATTATAAGTGAAGCCTGAAGATGGGACTGAATTACTTCAATCTCACCATAAAATCTGATGAATGAGAAGTTACTTCTTATGGATAAGCAAAGGAAGAGGTTTCTTGAGATGCAATTTACTCCTGGTGAAGATGCTGTGAACATTGTTGAAAAGACATAAACATTTAGAATGTTACATAAAAGTTGGTTGATAAAGCAGCTGGGATTGAGAAGATTGACTTTACTTTTGAAAATTCTACCATGGGTAAAATGCTACCAAACAACACTGCATGCAACAGATAACTCTTTTGAAAAAGGAAGAGTCAATTGATGTGGCAACATTTATTGTCGTATTATTTTAAGAAATTACTACAGCCACCCCAACTTTCAGCAACTAGCACCCTGACCAGTTAGCAGCCATCAACATCAAGGCAAGAACCTCCACCAGCAAAAAGGTTTTGACTGGCCAAATGCTCAGATGCTTGTTAGTATTATTTAGCAATAAAATAATTTTAAGTTAAGTTATGTACATTGTTTTCTAGACATAATGCTATTACATACTTAATAGACTATAGTGTAAACATGACTTTTAAATGCATTGAGAAACCAAAATTATTTGTGTGACTTGCTTTATTGCAGTGGTCTAGAACTGAACCAGTGATATCTCTAAGGTAGGCCTGTATCACCCTTATCTTAATTGTTAGAAAACTCCATGTACATACAAATGATTCCAACATTCCCATGTCCTCTTACCTTTCTCCAATGATCTTGTCTCTTCTTCTACCTTGGCCTGTTTTAAATCAACATAATTTTATAGCTATAACTGAGATTTGTTGTGACTTGTAAATGCAGTCCTACCATAATATCAAATTCATGTATCCTATTGCCCTATTTTCTTCCTCTACTTCTGGCCCACTCCCTCTGGTACTCCTACTGAAATGAGCTTTTGATGCACCAAGGTCTTTGATCTCACTTATCTTTTGCCTCCTTGATGGCCTCATTCTCTTAGTCACCCAGCCTAAATTCCAGAAAGAATTTTTATAATTTCACTCCCGAATATAAGCATATCTTGTTAGATAATACTTACTTGATCAAAGAAAAATCCTGGTTTATTCTGACTTTTCTCCTTTTCCAAGCTTGTGTCTAAACACTTATAAAGCAAGCAAAAGAATACTTATTGGTCTCGCTTTCATATTCATAAACCTGAAAATCAAGTGGGCCCTCAATATTCAAGATGTCCACGTCACCCAGTCTCCTAGATGACTATTTCAAACTTCTTTCACAAGAACCCAACACCTCCTATCCTATGCTTGTTCTCAACTCGTGACTTTACATAAATTGAGAAATGGAAGCTATCGGAAGATGACTTAAAAACTCCCCCCACCATATCTCCCCACCAGTGTCCAAGTCCACCCACATGTAGTCTGCTTTCCCCCGTGCTTCCCAGGATGGTACAGCCAGCCTCCTCCCTCCACGTGTGCGCTAGGTCTCATTCTCTCTTTTACACTCAAGGATAGTGCACCCGCAGTTCTCTCTTCTCTCCCACTTCATCAGGTTTTCACTTTCCACATGATCATGTCCATAGTAGGTGTACATAGTTATGGGGTACATGAGATGATTGGATACAGGCATGAAATATGAAATAATCACATCATGGAGAATGGGGTGTCTATCCCCTGAAGCATTTATCCTTTGAGTTACAATCCAATTACACTCTTTAAGTTATTTAAAAATGTACAATTACCTTACTGAGTATAGTCACCCTGCTGTGCTATCAAATAGCAGGTACTACTCATTTTTTTCTATTTTTTGTACCCATTAGCCATATCCACCTCCTTCCCTTCTTAAATATGTTTTTTCTTGGCCGACTCCCCCTACTTGTTGCTGTCCCTTTCTTTGCTCCACTTTGTAGCAAAACTCTTCAGAAGAGTTTTGTACTTGCAGCCCCTGATTTCTTTCCTCCCATACTCCCTCAACATCAAGTACATTAGTGTAAAGCAATACCTAAATAAGAGATAGTTCTGATAATGTTGAATTAAACAGGTTTGTGATTAACTCAATATCTAGATCATATGCCCCCCAAAATTTTAAATGTAAAATAAATATACCTGACTTTTAAAAAACCATCCAATCTGGTAATATACATATTCCAGTAGATAATATGTATATTACTTTTATATTTATTTCAATTTCTGATTTATTTGGGCTTATTTCTACCATCTTATTTCATATGTTACATATTATTTTCCTGATTCATTTAAAAAAGTCACATTGTCTCCTTTTGAATTGATAAAGTTTTATTAATTCTTTCTCCTTATTTTCTTTTTCTTTCTTGGCTTGGAAGTTAAAGGTTTTATTTGTATTCTTTTAGAGCCTCAACCTTACAAACTGATCATGCATATTTAATAAAGTCAAAAGTTGTTTTCCACAATCATATTTCTTAACAACATGTAAGTCTAAGTCATATATAGAATTTTTAGAGTTTATCATTAGCCTTTTAACCACAACATTACCATATCATTGGTGGTTATATTTGTCATGATGCTGTATTTTCATGAAGGGTTCATGGGTTCATATTTTCTTAATTCAGGTGTATCTGAAAACTTCTGTTGCCTTTATACTTGCTTGGCAGATTGGTTGAGTATAGCATTCTTTGTTTACATTTCATGTCCCGTTACATTGTAGACTGTTCTATAGTCTCTGAATATTTATGTGGATGTCTAAAGACAGTATGCATTCTCCACCTCATAAATGTCTTGCTTTTACTGCTTACATGACAGAAGAAGTCTATCTTTACCCTTGAATCTCAAGAGGTGGACTATTATATGTTAGATTTTTTTCTTAAGAAATTTTTTTGTCCCATCGATTGTGTTCTCTACTTAGCATGCAAGGGTTATTCTAGATTTTAGGTTTTACTTTTATTCCCTGCTCTGTGTCTATAGTTTTTTTTTTTTTTTTTTCTAGTTACTTTAATCACTTGGTCTTGTTTCTCTGCGTTCACTTTATGGCCTCAAGGCTGTGTTATCTGTTCTACTTATGTTATTTAATATTATCTAGGTTACTTACTTTACCTGTTATTTTCCAATTTTTTTTTTTTAGTTCTTAATACTGTTAATTCCTCTTGAGTTTTGCTCTTAGCTCTGTATTTTCACTTTAATCTGCTATTTTATTATTGCAAACTTAGTATACTGATACCTTGAATGTGTTTTCTGTAAGTTCTTTGCCAATAAACAGTGCAATATTTTTCTTTATTTTGTTAGGTAGTATTTTTCTTCTAGAGTTGATTTTTTATTTCATTTTTGTATGCCATTATTCCTTCTTATCTCCTTGGTCATTCTTCTTCCTCTTTCTTTCCTCTCTTTCTTTTATCTGTTTCTTTCTTTCTTTTATATTCCTTCCTTTTATAATGGTATATTTGCAGTGTTGACATGCTGCTTTCTTTTTTCTATATCATGGTCTTCTAATTGTTATGATGCAGTGTGGCTAAATTTTTCAACATAATTTAAAATTCACAGAGCTTCAGTTTAACACTGTTATTTCACATTGCGTTACTTTTATGTAGCCTAAGACCACGAAGTTTCAAGAGGAGAATTCAACCTAGGTTCTGTGATATTTTATATAAAGGATATGTTTTCTGTGCTCCTTTTTCCATTTTTTTGTGAAATATATTGTATCAAGTTTCAACATACTAAGTTGGCTGTGCAGCTGCTTCTGTTCTGTGGTGGGTGCTCTTGCATTCAAAATAAAGTGGACTCTAGAGCCCTCCTTTGCTCCTGAGGTGGTTAGCCTAGGTAATTCTCTCATCACTTCTTCCAGTAGCCATTTCCACACTCTCTCCTCACACTGGAATGAAACACAAGTAGAAACTGTTGCTTTTGATCACAAAATTTCAAGAATGACTGATCTATTGACTATGAGGTTAGAATTTGAGGGTTTAAGGCACTGCATAGTAGAGGGGACTGGGGTTGGCATTATGATCCCTACTAAATCCATGGCCTTTAGTGCACTCATTTCACCTTCTTCCCCTCTCTCAGAGGATTTGCATTTTTTTTTTTTTTTTATGCTTAGTCTTCAATTGCTTTGCTTTTCCCAGTTAACTCTGGGAAAGATCGTTCAATCCTTCTTCTTCTTCTTCTTTTTTTGAACATTCTTCCTTCTGAGAGAAAGCCCTGAAGAGTGTTGAATATTTTTCCTGAGTCATCTGAGGCTTGGGGGACTAAAGTATATAGAGCTTTGTCCACAATTTTTACCTGGACTGTCTACGCATCTCTTCAAGTTTATGTTTCAAGTTGAAAGAAAATGTTTTAAAATCATGGGATTCAAGGCATGCAGGACATTCTTAAAATCCTGCAGAACAGTGTTTTCTAATCAGTAGCTTAGGTAGTTTTTCAGTTTTTGTGTTATTTTTGATAGTGTGTACTGCTAGTTACTTGGTGAGAAGAAAAGCAATTTGCAGCTAAAATGATATACCTAAATTATGCAACTAGCTACAGATATGCACCCAACTCTAGTTTTCTAAGTGCTCTTCTTACTATGCTTTCTATTACAACATAGCTTTTGTCTATTAAACTCCATAAAATAATACAGAGTTTTAAAAAATATGTATTTTAGTCTGGGTTCATTCACAAGGTAAGTTAAGTAATAGATTTTTAAGCTAATATTTAAAGTAGATTATAAACAATCTAATATACTTTAGCTAGTTAATCAGGAGCAGGATTTTTTGTTTGCAGATTCATATTGTTAAAAATGGAGATATTCTACCCAATATTTTAATGAAGAAGCAAAAGTTTCATTAATTTTCAAAGGTCTGTCATGTGTCCAACCATCAATATGGTATTATTACTTCCAATGTCTCTTTCCTCATGAGAAAAATGTTTCCTTTTTTAATCCTCTGTCACTTTCCAAATCATCATTTTTGAGAATCTACCAATCAAAGGAAATTGTGATTCTTTGAGCCTCTCAGTGTACTCTTTGTAACCATGGAAACCAAGCCAAACTGTTACCAAGGTTACCCTTCTGAAGCCGTGATTTCATTCTCATTATCAGTTTTTCCTAGGATTAATAAATTCATTGAAAGTTTAACATAAATAATGCTATATTTGTGTACAATATATTGATGACTATATGATTATTTTTAATTATCTTCCATTTAAAATTATATATAACTAGATTTGCAGTTCAAGGTGGAGGAACAAGCACACTCATGATTTTGAGCAATTGATTATCAGAAAACAGAATTAATTTGACCTTAATGCTGAGAATATTTTCCCTTTAGTGGCTCATATTTAGTAGCTTAAGGTTACTTGTACTTTTTTCTTTCGTGCAACTTTGTTCTGAAGTATTGTATGCCATTATATTATAAATACTATTATGGGTCTTCACTTTTTGTAATCCACCTATGAATAAAACCCAAAAGTCTCGGTTATATGTAAATAATAGAAGATAAATTACATAAATCTTGAAAACATAACAGCAGTTGTTTATGTGTACACACACACACACACACATATGGAGAAAGAAAGTGTGATTTCCTTAGATAATCTATATTGAGAATAAATAGATACTGTTAAATTGATAAATCAGGAATTTGAAGCATTATGTTAGGTTAATCTTATAAGTGTTTCTATGTATTTATAATATTTAGAGAGTTGAATATTTTTAGAGTATTTTAAGATTATTTTCTGACATCTATCCCAAGAGAAATGTTAAAGACAATGGAACCAGAGTTTGGAAAATGGAATATAAAACTCATATTTTAAAACTTTTATATGGTTTGATATCATGTTTTGAGCACTAGGCACTTTAAACAAATTTAAAATCAAAGTATTTCTTGTTTTGCAATCTGTAGTGGCATTTCTCACAGTAAAAGGGAGTGTCCAGGAATTTTTATTTCTCTCCTAATTGAAGATGAACATAAGCATATCTGCTGGATTTTCTTTTTTTTAAATTTTTTTATTATACTTTGAGTTTTAGGGTACATGTGCACAATATGCAGGTTTGTTACATATGTATACATGTGCCATGTTGGTGTGTTGCACCCATTAACTCTTCATTTAACATTAGGTATATCTCCTAATGCTATTCCTTTTTTTTTTTTTTTTTTTTTTTTTTGAGATTTTTTTTTTGAGACAGTCTCTCTCTGTCGCCCAGGCTGGAGTGCAGTGGCGCCATCTCGGCTCACTGCAAGCTTCACCTCCCGGGTTCACGCCATTCTCCTGCCTCAGCCTCCAGAGTAGCTGGGACTACAGGCGCCCGCCACCACGCCTGGCTAATTTTTTGTATTTTTTTTTAGTAGAGACGGGGTTTCACTGTGTTAACCAGGATGGTCTCGATCTCCTTACTTCGTGATCCGACCGCCTCGGCCTCCCAAAGTGCTGGGGTTATAGGAGTGAGCCACCGCGCCCGGCCTCTATACTTCTTTTTAGATCGTCCCCTTGCTTCCTTTTTCCTATTAGGGAGATGCAGGGGCATATATCAGTGGAACTGAGATTCTGAATGTGGAGCATGAGCACAAGGAAGGGCTAGACATGCAATGCCTGAGTGTGCGTGAGGAAGGGACCTACTGCAGTCAGGGTACCAATAGAAACTCGACGACACCTTCAAAACGGAAGAAGATCCAGAATGCTCATTTGCAAAGGCATTATTTATAAATCCGTAGTGTGGGACAAAAGACAAATACCCCTTAGTCTATTATTCAGTCCTAAAGAGAAATATATGAATTAAAACAAGAATCCAGAAGAATAGAGTCACGGAGTTTGGCTGTCTTGAGAGGGATTGAGACAGGGAAATAGCTACTCTGACTTCACTCTCTTCCCACCTTCACAATCTCCCAGCTCTTCACTGACTAAATGCCAACAAGAAGACAGAGGACATGAAAATTTTGTTTTGTAGACGAAAGAAGTCAGCTTCCCTGGGCAGAGAGCAGGGTGAGGATGGGTGGAGATGGACAGAGAGTGGGTGTCTGGGGCTAAAATAAAGATCTGTCATGGAATCCCTACATTGAGACCCTTTTCTGTTTTGTTAGAACTGAGATGTTACTTTCATCTGTCATAAAAATCACTGGAATCAATGATTTTTGCCCTGTGTGCAGTTGTGTGGCCTTCTCATAGATAATACGACATTGTATACTGCACAACCTACAAAGCCACGCCTCATGTGTGAGCAAAAATTCAGAATGAGGAACCTAGCATGACTCCATGAGTCACGTCTTTTGCTTAAAATGCCCCCTCTAACCACTAAAATGGAGCTACTGTGATTTTAAAATTTATTACATCACCAGGGTCACACTGATAGAATTCAGAAGTGGGAAACCAGTCCCATGAAGGTGTAGCAGGTCCTAAAAGCCATTATTGGGAAATTCCTTCAAATTTATTCCATTTTCTACAGCCCATGTTTAGAATGTGTATACCCATGGTTTGGGAAACACAACAAAATAATTCTTATTAGATAATAATGACTTTAAATAATATTGTTTTCTTAAAAAATAAGCCTAGGGTGTATCTCTACATCCCTTGTTTCATGGGAGAAAGGGAATACTTGAAGAAAGAAAACAGAAGGAAGAAAATTCACATGCACTTAACATATTTTGCATTAGATGCTATAATAAGGGATTGCGTGCACACACACACACACACAGAGAGACATACACACAGATTTAATTACAGCAAATTGATACGGTGAGTAATTTTCTCTTAATTTCACAAATGCTTTGTATGTTTTCTACAAAATTTGGTTCCAGCCATGTTTGTTGATTGTTTTTCAGTTGAAGGTGATTATGAGCCATAAAATAACCCAAGTTAGAAAAGGAAAGAAAGGTGATAAACTAATAAACCAGATCAATGAATTTTAAAATGTGTCTTGAGAAAACCTCAGGTTTCAAGAAGATGTCTCTTGAACAGCTGTGTGTATGAGGGTCAGTACAAGATTGGAGGCTTCAGTGAGGCTGAGCAGGTGGGATTCTGGATTCCCACTTCCTCTTTTTTAATCAGGAAGTTTTGATTTTATCTCAAAATTTTCCTTAAAACAATTGGCCTAGAAAGTCTAAAAATTTTGTGATCAATTACTTCATGTTCACTCAAAATTCCTCTAATATACCAGTGGAATAAGGCTTTCAAATATTACACTTAAGTAGAAAAAAAGTAATATTCAGGTTGCTATTCACAAAAAACTCAGTATTACCTATTTTGCTCCACAAACAAAGGTCCATTAAGTCATTGAAAGCCAGATAGTTTATTAAACAAATATGCGATCCCACATGAGCGGTTCCTTCAGAAAGTGAAAGTGAGAAAGGGAGTACCATGTGACCTCTCAGGCTAAAGATTATTTTCATGTTCCTGTTTAAAATCTGGCATTTATCTATTTTAGGGAGTTCTCTTATTGTCTTCTTACATTTATCAAGATAATATTCAATTAATAAGCAAGCCTAATTTGTCCATTTAGTGTAAAAATACTGCATTTTCATGTTGATGCTGAATCTAGAAGAGATCTGTAATTTTGTCCAGCAGGCGGAGGTATGAAACCTGCCTATCAAGTAACACAGAGTGCCTTAAGTGGCTCTGCCACCAAGATATCTTAAAAGAGTGAGGGGATTATAGTCCCTCTGTTGTGCTATCACACACCAGGTCTTATTCTTTCTTTCTATTTTTTTTGTACACATATAGAGTGTACAAAAGAGTATAATTGGATTGTTTGTAACATAAAGGAGGTAATGGATATTGCATTGCATGCCTGTATCAAATATCTTATATAACCCATAAATATATATGCCTATTATGTACCCACAAAAATTAAAAACAAAAATTTAAAAAGAAATAAGACATCAAAAAAATTTTTTAAAAAGTGAGAAGAAAATAATTTAAGATAGATTTATCTTTCATTTATAACTGAAATAGGATTTCCAAAGCAGGAGACCATAGGGAATCTCACAGAAGCCCACCATACTCCTCCTCCTTATTGGCATGCTAGAGGAAAGCGAAGGGTCCGATCATCTTCCAGTTTAAATCAGCAAAGAAAAACAAACTATATCTGAGACTTTTCCGTTTTAAAAATTATTATATATAGGAAAAAAGGAATATATAAATTTTCATCTAATTCATTTGCACTGCTTCAATTTATTTACATTTGGATATATTAGTGTACAAAAGAACTCAAGAAGAAAACCCATTGTTTAGTCAAGTAAAACAAACAAAACAATGGCAAGGAAGAAATGTGAAAATTATAGTAGGATCTGACTAGGATTTGGTTGCAAGTGTTTGTAGATAAAGAAATTGAAGCAAGAGCTTACACATCATCTCTATTTAATTTTTCCCTTATATTTTATCTTCTTTATAACCAAGAAGAATCTGAGAAATGTTACGTTAGCTTTGGAAGTGGTTCCACAGAAGACTAATTAAAGTAGAAGAAGTAGATAGTGCTACGGAGTTTTAAGGGAGGTCCAGGGCTTATCTGCTTTATCTCATTAACCTCGGACATATTTTATAAGTAATTTGGACAGATAAACATAGAGGAAAGGTGGTTCCATAAACTATTTCTAGTAATTCATTGTAATGTTTTCTTGACCTCCTGTTCCTGGCACAAAGATCATAAATCTGTGTGGAATTCTTTGCTCGGGATTTAAATATCATATGGCAGAAAATGTGAAAGAATATTTTCCTATTTTGCAGCTCTGCAATGTCAAACTCTTTGTTTCTTTCATTTGAGTAGAAGCTTCCTAAAACATGTGTCAATATTTGCCTTGTCAACTTTCTCTCCCCACCCACCACCCACCATTCTCTACTGACACAAGTGCAATCTGCTTCCGCTCGCTATTTCAAAGGCCTATCGCTTCTCTGAAACTGCTGTTTCCAAGGTAACATATGGCCCTCTGGTTGCCAAACCTAAATATGCTTTGAAATCCTTACTCACTTGACCTCTCTTGGCATTGACTGTTAACAACTCCCTTGTTTCAAAACACTTTCCCGCTTTGGCTTATTTGATAGTGTTTCCCCCTAGTTTTGCTTTTATGACACTGAGGGCTTTCTTGTTTTTACCTAACTTTTAATTTTGGTGTTATCTATGCTTCATCCTTGATCCTCTTTTTTAATTTTCTCATTCTATACCCTCTCCCTGAACAATTGTATCTACATGCTGGCTCTAATCTCTATCAACTCAAAAATCTGTAATATTAGCTCATACATCTCTTCTGGTCTTCAGATTTCTATAAAAATTTTTATAAAATGTAAAAATAATTATCCATATTGATTATTCAAAAACTTGGATGGTCTATAAATTGTACACACATACACACACACATACACACACACACACCCCATCACCACCACCAATTCCATTGTTAATCGGATTTTTAACAATAATACATCTCTGTTATAGCCTTTCTATGGATCTGTCATGGTCCTGGACAAAGTACTTAGAATCAAATGAAATACACACATGACTTTTAGGAGCTCTAAGTCCAGAGACCCTCAGCTCTCTCTTAGATCTATTTCTCAGAGGCTACCATGCCAACTTGTCCTTCCCGAGAAAAGCTTTTGTTACGCTATGCTATAACCAACTGTTTCCTTATGTTCGTTTCTGTCAAAAGGACAGAAATTTCCCCTATCTTATTTCTTTCATTTTAACTCTATAAAGGTTTTTGAATGAATTTTCCCAAGTGCCACATACCCACTGTCCTAGTGTGTTTGGGCTGCTAAAACAGATACCATAAACTTGGAAGCTGATAAACAACAAAAATTTATTTCTCACAGTTCTGGAGGCTGAGATATCCAAGATCAGGGCACTGGAAGATTTGATGTCTGGACACTAATCCCATCCATGAGACCTTAATCCTCATGACCTAATCATCTCCCAGAGATCCTTCCTCCAAATACCATCATCTTGGGGGTTAGGATGTTAATATATGAATTTGGAAGAGAGAGGACTCAAACATTCAGATCATAGCACCCATGTGACTATTATATACATTTGATGTAAAAGGAAAATTCTTGCTTTCCCTCAATGAAATGAGTTTTATTTTTATACTTTGGCAATGGTTCTCTGAGCAGGCCAAGAACATTCTATTTATCCATTCATAGTATGTGTTTGATATCTATGAACCAAACAGAAGGACTCATGTAATGCAGGTGACTCGATAAACATGTGGCCTATATGACCACAGACTTTTAAATGTAGCTTCAGATGTTAAAGAACTACTAACTTCAGAAATCATCTGGAATTTGTGTGTGTGTGTGTGTGTGTGTGTGTATGTGTGTGTGTGTGTGTGTGTGAGAGAGAGAGATTCTAGCTAGGATATAAAAGAAATGATATAGATTTTATTGAATGCTTTTATTTAAAAATTCTTACCATGTATTTTTATTGACCTTAGTATTGCAATGAAAAGCCTTGTTTATTGATATTAGCCTATGCATCATAGTGAAAATATTGATCATATTTTTAAGATTTTTAATTATGCTAAAGTAAGGATATTTTTTGAAAACTCTGAAATTGTATAGAAATATTGGTGTATGTATATAATTTTTTTTTTTTTTGGTGAATGCTCAGTAGCTTTTATCAGATTCTCAAAGGGGTCTGTGTTTCCCAAATGTTAAGAACCAAAGCCACAATACTCTTTCACTCTGTGTTATGTTTTACAATTATTACTGAGAAAGAAGAATTTTCAGAGAAAATGCCAAATGAATAAGCCAAAATATCTTTTTTGTTCTTTAAATTTACACTACACAGAAATGCGAGCTCTCTTGATGTTGACCCTACAAGGGCATTTCTATTTGTATCTGAATAGATTTATATCCAAATTTGGAGAGTAGCCCATGTTCCATTACCATGCAGCCCACAACATGCTTGAGATTGCTAATTAGGGTACAAATTGTGGTGGTATTTCTAGTGACCTGGACATGTGTTCAATAGAAACAGAAATGAGCCCCTCAACTCATTTCACATAGGCCAGAAAACATCTGCCAGATGGTTATTGCTTTCAGTAACTATTAAGCAGGATCACATTTGAACAAATGACTTAGATATGTAGTGTTTGAGAGCTTACTCTAAAATTTCTAACATATCTATAGAGATTAGCCTTAATGAAAAACTACATTAATCTACCTCATACATTGTAACTAGCCTAAAATGAATAATTCCTTCTCATTTTAGCCAAAATCAAGCTAAAAATGCCTTTATACATTTTTATATAATGCTGACAAAACATCTGGGAGATTTATTGATGTAAGGGTATCTATTAGGACATCAAAATTAATTTCAATTCCCTGAGGTATCTCATTTTAATTAACAAACCCGTGATCCTGTTCTATTAATTAGCATGTTGAAGGAATAAGTTTGAGATGAATTTAATTCTAACAAGGCATTTATCTTCTATAATAATAAAAAGGACATTAACAATCTCAGTCTAATTTGTTTTATACTTTTAATAACAGTCTTGAAATTCCATTCAGAAAAGCAATATAAGTAATATCTATTATTTTTAATTTGAAGCTTTATTTTGGGTGTGCATATTTTTTAAAACCATCGTTATTAGGGGCACCCTAGTTCTAACGTTATACCTTTTAAATATTACTAATGTGAACACAAGTTCATTAAGTGTGTTATATTATTAAATTCTGAATTGTGTATGAACTATATATTTATTTCACTCTGAGATAGTTTTTTTTTTTTTTTGATGTGCCACTGAGTATGACAGAAAACAGGTAGAATCCATGAATAATTTCCTGGTCTGACCAAACATATAATTTCTGGGTACTTATATATTTTACCCTAGATTACTGTTATTGGTATGTCTTTGTATTTTGTCTTAAATACAGCTAAAACATTTTAGGCAGTAACATAACAACAAATTAAATTAATAGTGCATCTGATAGCATATTGAAAGTTCTAATATAATGGAAAATATTGAACAATTTCAAATAACTTTGTCTTATGTCAAGCCACAAACAATGGCTTCAGGTGGTGTTAGAGGAACTGGGTTATATAAACCTAAATGGCATCATTCTGAAACTACTCATTGAACTTTTCCATTCACATATCTGTTTTGTTGTCAGTGTGATGCCTTTAAATAAAAAGGCATCGTAGAGTTGCTCTCAAATAAAACTCTGATATTCAATTAATATGCAATACAGAAAATGAAGATGTTTTTATGGTTTCAATTTTTGACTCTGTCATAGTTATAACCTATACTGTATGTTGTCACAGTTAAAGAGACTGATAATAAATATTTTAGGTTTTGTGGGCCAGCCAAGAGGCAAAATCAAGAATGTTTTACAGGTCTTTTTGTAACAAATGGGAAAATAGGTTTCTACAAATCTTATTTATGAAATTATAAAACATAAAAATTAAAGATAATTTTGGGGAATCGAAGGCTACTAATTAGGAGGATGGGATTATCTTTTAGAAATACTATTTCATTTAATTGGGGTTCAAAATTAGTGTTTTCTATGATCAAATTAAATTGCAAGTGTTCATCTGTTAATGCTGATCTGTAATGAGATTTTGTGTATTTAATCTTTGAAAATATCTTTCACACAGACAGGTACTGCCAAATACTGATATTAACTCAAGAGCATATGGAAAGCACTTAAAGAATTCTGATAGATTCTTCTCTAGATATTGCCTTTTAGTATGTCACTGCATTTCAGATTATTCACTTAAAATTGAAGGTTAGATAGAACCTCCTTCCATTTTAAAATATGGAAATATCCCTTGAACTTCGAATGCAAGTCAGGATATTTAGCTTTTATTTCCTATCCAAATTCACAAAATTAATGATGATTGTACCCACGAGAGCCAATGAGGATCACTGATGACACTATTGGTAATGGCTTACCTAATATAAAGCCTTTTATTCTCATTGTATTTATTGACAGTAAGTCACTAAGTTAGTTCAGGTCCTCTAAGAAGCAGACACTAAGATGGAATTTGACATGCAAGAAATGTATTGGGGAAAACATCTATAAGGGACAAGTGTAAAGGAGTTGGAGGAGCTGGGGAATTCTTTGGACTATACACAATGCTGTTCTGACCCACGTGAATAAAAGAAGAAATGAGTGTCTGCAGTGTAGTTTGTGGAAAGTTTTGGTCAAGCCAGTGGGGAGCCCTTGAGCCAAAGCCACCCATCAGAGGAATTTCTGCTGTGCTGAAGTGTGGCCTTAGCATAATAATGTGGGCAGATTTGGGTGCAACAGTTATGGCTGTCAGTCAGTTACACTCCCTTTAGCAAGAGGTCTGAGTGGTGCATTTTCATGGCTGCCATCGTCCACCACTTCCTCCAGATAGATTTACTTCTCCACCCTGGTTTGGGAGAAGTTGCATCTTTGTTCCCAGGGGTCTTTCCTCCTACAGCCCCAGTCACTGCAGGGGATCTTGGGCTGCAATTGGTGCTTACTCATTTCCATCCACAAAATCCATTCTAAATCCCTGTGCTCAGCTATCACATCAGTAAATATTGATTGATTCCCTGGTGGTGTGATTCAAACTTTCATTCCTGAGGATCTGAATGCTTGATGAATATACCCTACTCAAGCCTGCGTTGCTGCATGTTCAGTGGGCAAGGGAGTACCAG
Source organism: Nomascus leucogenys (assembly GCF_006542625.1). Classification (NCBI taxonomy): domain Eukaryota; kingdom Metazoa; phylum Chordata; class Mammalia; order Primates; family Hylobatidae; genus Nomascus; species Nomascus leucogenys. The sequence goes on from NC_044391.1 coordinate 68,151,083, forward strand.
GAGGTGCTCATGTGAATAATCTGAGTTCATGTGTTTCTCCTTTCCCCATTGCAGAACAAACAAACAAATAAACAAACAAACCCCTACCTTCACCTGTTGCTCAGGGTCAATTATTCTTGTTAGTATGTTGATTACTATTCTTGTCATTTAGTCCCTGGATATAAGGAGCCTTGGAGGACATGGTGTTCTGGGGCAGTTGTAGCTTATAATTTAATGAGACCCTTGCTGTTTTACTAGGTAAGAGGGTACTCTTTTTGGATTTCATGACCCGCATTCCTGTACAGCCCAGAATTGTAGAGATGAAGAGCACAAAATTCCCCAGTGAGTAATTGGGAGCGATGATAAGTAGGGTCACTGTTGTGTATATCCTTTAGTTCTTGAATCCATGTATTTTTACTATTGAGGACAAAATACCGTACCGAGGTCTCTGTTTTAATTCACATAAAACATACCAAACAATGGCATCCCATCCTTTCAGAGAATTACCTTTGGTCTGGTTCTAAATCTCTGCCTTTAAAAAGTTGTTCCAGCCTTTGATAAAACCAGCTGTTTCTGGATGTTAGGTATGTGATTTAACCTGTAGATTCCATGGTCTTAGGCCCACTCTTGTACTTCTGCTCTGTAGAACCCCTGCTCAGATGCTGTGCTATGTGAAATTCTTGCTTTTAGATTAGAAATTCCATACATTCTTATAAAGTGACTGATTGAAACTGTGTAGGTAAAAATGGCAAAATCAAACCTAGAACAGGCATATATCCCTCTAAGAGAAATGTACTGATGACCTTTCCAGTATGGGAGGGGCCAAGTGGTTGGTTGCTCTCCCCACCTAATAAGGACATATTGATGTCAAGAACTGTGAAGGATCTGACATTTTACCTAATTTGTCAGTAATTAATTTGTCTGCCATCGTTTCATCAATTTTGGAAGAAAAAATGAGACTCTTGGATAAGAGACAATGTGCCAGTTAATACTTAATGGAATAGCATTAGTTAGAGGATCATTTTAAAAAAATTAATATTATTTTCAATTGACAAATCACAATTGTATTACATTTATGGAGTACCATGTGATGTTTTGATACATGTATACAATGTGGAATGATTAAACTGAACTAATTGACATATCCATCATCTCATTTAAGATTTCTTGTGTTGATATATTTGAAATTTACTCTCTTAGCTATTTTGAAATATACAATATATTACTACTGAGTATAGTTACCCAACTGTGCAATAAATCTCAAAACTCATCCCTCCAGTGTAGCAGAAACATTGCACCCTTTGACCAACAACTCCCCATTCCCTTGTTCACCACCCGAACCCCCAGCCTCTGGTAAATCTCTTCTTCTAAAAGTAATCATCATTTTTGTTCTGGTTTCCCCAGCTCCAATTCCCAAAGAGGTTTGTGAAAAGGAATACACATGCAGTAAGCTAAACTACAGGGCAATTTTAGGGAACACAGATATTTTATACTACAAGTAACTTGTATTTTTTCCCTAGAGGGAGGAGTAATTATTTTACTAGTGAACAAACCTGCCCTTTCCTCCAATGAAAGACAAGATCTGTCCTTCAAGGTTATTTGCTATAAAAACACCCTTGAAAAGATGGTTCTGAACAAAACCAGAGCCACTGCGGACATGCAGACATGTGAGAGACACATGGAGAATTGTTTTTCAACAATCAGGTGCACAATTGGTCTCTGTTGTTGAACGAGTTACAAATTCGGAAACAGGAATAGCTTTGCAGAACTTGATAAGTGGACGTCCGTGCTCGTGGGTCCCTATGTAGTGCCCGTCTTTGCTATTATGACTATTCCTTTAACGTACCCTCTGTGACAGATCTGGGGTTGTTGTTGATGACATATGCTAATGTCAATTTGTCAAGCAATTTTGACTACTTGTTTTTCCAGTCCCTTTCCATGGTGTATGATTTGTGGTGGGCATTAAAGTTGACACAAAAATATACATACTTTCTGCCCACTCCATATAGCCAGACATGTAACTCTACCCCATAACTTTTTGTCTCAATCCTTTCCTTCTCGTTCCTTGACCAGAAGGCCAGGCCACTGGTTACTGCCAAGGAATCTGTGTATATTCTCTCTACCGTAAGTGGACTCTGTGTCACTTCTTCTTCACAAAATAGATGAACAGCAATACTGCTTGCAGCTCAGCATGTTGGAAAGTTTTCCATCTGTAATATCTTCAAGGCTGCACATGAATATGAGTGCAATATAGTACATGTTCATTTTATATTGATATCCTAAGCTAACCCATTAATAAACCAAATCCCGGCTTTTTTCTCCTCCTTCAGCTGGTCATATGCCACCACTCTCTGCAGCCATAGTGTACTTATAGAGATATACACAGATATTGTGGACAATGAAATTAGCCACAGTAGCTACTGAAGATTAGTAGAAAGATAAATAAAAGACTTGGGTCTCAGCCAAATCATATCAGAGATTCTGAAAAACTAAATAATTTTTAGTGGTCTAATTGACCACAAAATTATTTTAGATTTATATCTTTGTATACATATAGAAATTACTCCGCATATTTCTTAAATAGCTTATAACTTATATAGAACTTTTGATATACTATAAATATATTAGATAAATATATGTATTTGGACTAGCCAATATATTATAGTATCAAAGTTTATTTTGAGTGTTTATTCTTGGAAACCTATTTTGAAGTATCTTACAAACTTTGTGTGTATCAATCTGCTCTCCTAGGAAATGATTTCAAATTGCAGCCTTCAGGATAAGCAAAGAACATACTTCAAAAATAAAAATTATCTTCCTACCAGAGAACTGCTTTTGCAATTCGTGCAACAGCCACCTTCCTGGTCCTCTTTTCTTCAGTTCACACAGACGTAGGCAAAATTACGTCATGTCAGTTATCTGCTTGAAACTCTTCAATGGCTTATGCCCTTGGAAAAAATGTCAAAACTTTTTACTATGACCTTCTAAGCCTTACAGGTTTTGTTCCATTCTTAGCTCCCAGGCTCATCTTCCTCCCTTCTCCAAGTTTCTCTCTTAACTCCAACAACTATTGGTAATGGCAAAAACTGGAAATAACCAAGTATACATTAATAAGGAATAATTTGAATTAATTATGGTATATCCACACAACGGAGTTCTATGGAAAACTTCACCACTTTCTCTCTATGTGTGTGTGTATATATATAATATATGTATATATAATACACTATATATGTATATAACTATACATACTATATATAAAATATATAGTATATATACTATATATAATATATGTATATAATATACATATATAATATACATATATTATATATACATATACATATATTATATATACATATATATGTATATTATATATACACATATACATATATACATATATATACATATATATACATATATGTACATATATACATATATACATATATGTACATATATGTACATATATATACATATATACATATATAATATATACATATATACATATATATACATATATTATATATACGTATATATACGTGTATATATATACATATATGTATACATATGTGTATATATACATATATATACATATATGTATACATATGTGTATATATGTATATATACACATATATATACATATATGTATATATATGTGTATATATATTATATATACATATATATGTATATATATACATATATACATATACATATATTATATACATATATTATACATATATACATATATTATATATGTATACGCAACATACTATATATACTATATATACTATACATATATGCTATATATGTATATAATATATGTATATTAGACATATAAAAATATATAATACATATATTATATATGTATATACAACATACTATATATTGTATATGTACATATGACATACTCTATATCTTATATGTATATATTATATATTATATATGTATTATATATTATATATATTATATATGTATTATATATTATATATAATATATGTATTATATATTATATATTATATATAATATATATGTATTATATATTATATATACATATATACATATGTATGTATATTATATGTATATATAGTATATATAGTATATATATACTATATGTATATATTATATATTATATATACACTATATGTATATATTATATATACACACATATGGATATGCATTATGTGTGTAAATATTATATGTCATATATATCATGGGTGTGTATTGAAATGCAACCACAAAATAATAGTTACCTATAGGAGAAGAGGAAAGAGTGCAGGAGCAGGGCAGACGGGATAGGATATCAGCTAGATGTCATTGAATATATTTTGTTTTGTAGATTTGGCTTTTCAACCATCTACTTGTTTCAATGACTGTAACACTAATTTAAATTTAAAAGATTCAATGCTGAAAAGCCAAACTCAAAATACCATAAGTCTGACTAAATATTATTGGTTGCGTAACCACACAGAAAATAGAAAAGTTACTGTATTCCTGACAACTTACACTCTCCTTGAATTCATTTATTTTATAATAGGTCAAACTTCTTTTTGCTTTCTACTGGATCCTTTTTGCAAACATTTCATGTCCTGCTACTTGGGGACCTCCCTGGGTCAATGTGTATTATAAGGAGTATACATACACATGCTTCCCCGTCTCACACCCATCATTCATATGTCAAGATGCCTCCTGCTGCACTTTTAATTTTCACACATTTCCAATTGAGAATCAGGCACTGACTCTAGCAACCCATGAACTCCCAAAATCTGAGATCAAGTTTTCCAAGTGATAGGGTTGAAGCTCTCCTGTTGTTTTGAGGTGACTAGGAAGCACATTTTCCCCCTTTCTATAGAGCTGGAAAATAGCAGGGGTCTCTGACAATTCTCTCCAAAAACCTGTTCTCTCAAAGTCATCCAAGAATCACTCTCCTCACTGCCTCTTATACACCCTTGTGGTAGGTGGTGGGCTAAGGTGTCTGACTATTTTAGGGTCATTATGTAGCAAGTCTAACACAGCTTCTCTGATCTCTCTTTTAAACATGGGAAGAATTATCCTCTTTTGTTCTCAGCTTTGGAGTTTCAACTGATAGTAAAGGTTCAGGAATTTCAGGCCTGATGGTTGAACAGCTCTGGACAAATTTCGACAGCCATCACAGCAGACTAGACCACAGACCTTTGGTAAACTACCAGACTGCCAGCATTTGGCCACTCAGCCACCTTTAAGAATAAGCATCCAAAAGAGTACTTCATGCATTTGAATTCTGATAAAGCCAGATGTTCTCCTTGTGTAAAAGAACCAATGAAAGGTAATACAGATTTGAGCAGAATGACATGGAGACTTTCCTTATTGCATGGGAAACACACATCCTAGAGATAACAGTATAGAGAGAGATGGAAAATGCCTGATCGTCAATTTGAGTATTGATGGGAAATACATAATGTCTATAACTTTAAAAAGTCAAGACTTTATATACCCTTGTGGTATGTATGAAAAAGCACATAAATTAAAAATGCAAAGTAAATTACAACAAAATGGTAAAAAGTTAAAAATCATTCTCACTGGGGATTAGAAAATAGGAGTTCTTTGATAATTCAGCAAAATAAGTAATTTGTAGAGTAAGCATCCTTCTCTTTTAAAAATAATTTGTATGGCATTTTTTCTTTTGTGAAGTGCTCAGCGTCATCTTGATCTTAAATTTGCAGAATGAAATAAATCTAAAACAACGGAAAAAAATGTAATTAGAATATGAATCTGTTCTAAGTGTAATCATGACTGTGATAAGTAAATATTTGATTTAAAAACTGTAGTTAACTATTTTTGAGGCAAATATTATGTGAAGAAATAGTAGATGCAATGGAAGAATAAAAAAAATTAAAACAACATGACTAGTGTTCATTACATGCAAATGTCTGAACCAGTTGGACCTCAAACCCTGTGTACAATGCCCCTCAAAACGCCTGTTTACCTCAAGTGGGCTCTTTATTATCTTTAAATGCACTGTTAGAAACTAGCCTTATTTGACACAGTCTAGGGTGAGGCACAAGAAAGTTTAACTAGAATAGGTAATTGATTTTATGTCTAAATTATCAAAAAATACTTAATGTATGTATATGCTATGTATAAAAAAATACATAGTGTACACATATACCAGAGCTAAGGATATTTGCTACTTTGAAAGTGAAATATTTTCTTCATGTTCATTTTTTCAAAGGGATGTAGATTTTACCTATGTCTATATTATAAAAAGGTATGCTCAGGAGTTGAAGGTAACTTTTTGTTGTGGGAAAAAACAAACCCTCAAAACACTTCAAAGGGAAGTCTTTTTAAAACGAAACAAAAACATAGTGACTCAGAGTTGGAATGGTAAATATTAGGTATGAATGTTAAGTAATTTAGGTTGGATGGTGTATTTATTCAGTGAGGGAGTTGAGATTGTGGTTGACTTCCCAACATCTGTGCATTCCTCACATACATGTAGGTGTCATGCAACTTACCAAATTGTCCCCAAATCCACGAGGAGATACTTGAGGGTTCCCAGGCAATCCTAAAATTCCTGCTTCTCTTGTCAGTTTTCAGAAACTTAGGTATATGGCAGCCAGTAAATTGCATTCCCCTGGTGACATTACTGGGCATATAACCTAATTGGCCGAGTTAGTACAATAGAATGAAATTTTGGTGTGTTGTTAGGGCAGAGGTGTTTTCTTTCTCTTGAGCTAGTTAGGAACAAGAAAATATGTGGCTTTGGTTGGTACCGGTAACTATCTTAAAGCCATGAGGCTTGAAATTGCCTTTAACTGAAGCTGCTAATGGCAGAATGGAGAGACCAAAAGAGCTGGTCCTTAATGTCAGAATAGAACACACAGATTATTCAACCCTAGACTATTTAATATGTACGCCCCCAAATTTCCTTTTTGTTTAGGCCATTTTGAACTGGTTTCTATGTAAAATGTAGCTGAAATTATCCTAACAGATCTATAATTAGGGCAAAAGTTTGGATCCCTGATATGTAATAGTGTCCAAGAACAGGTAGCTAATATTCATTACACTAAAATACTTAAATTATTTTTTACTTACTTATTTTTGCTTTTTCTTTAGATACACTAATAATGCATAGTTAAGTGCCTAGCACAATGTAAATGTGTATTTAATAAAAAGTATCTATACAATTAAAAACAGAAACTATAAATATTCATAATTTTAAAATTGAGGAGAAACTTTCAGAACAGAGCCACCTAGTGGGAAGAAGAATATGCTATGAGGACAAAAACATTATTTGTTTTGATATTTCAGAGAAGTTCTGTGGAATAAAATTAAAGATGCAAGTAATAATTATTTTTATAAGATATAAATAGCATAAAATACTTTGCTAGTAACTTGTCATTAACATTTCATCTTTTACAGTTAAATGGTAAATGAAATCATTTAATCCATAATTATTTGGATATACATATATTAGTAAAGGATGAGAATACCCATGTTTGTGTGTATGAGCTTCTTATTGCCAAAAAACAAAATTCCCCTGTACAAAATTTTTACAATCCTCTTCCCCTCTTCTCTCTACAACAAGTCAGCAGGACAAAACTTACTCCTTGGCCTTTTTACATCTCAGTCATCCTGCGTGTAGATTACGGTTACTAATGATTCCTCAGGTCGCTGATCTATGGAACAACACTAATCAAGCATCCTAAAATTCTTGGTTAGCTGTAAATTAAAAGAAAATTTCTGATGACGCATTTTTTCTTATGAAATAAATGTATTTTTAAAAATATTCTGAAACATCAGTGAAACAAGAAAATATATCTTTATTTTGTAAATATATATAGCAGCCTTCTATCATGTTTGAATTTCTGTACTATAACTGCTTCATCTGCTTTGGGGGTGCACAGGCCTTGGGATCTTGAGTACAAGTGGAATCAATGTACAAAAATGTTTATGAATAATTCAGTATATTTTCTTTCATCTTTGCTCTGTAATTTCAAATATATATATTTATACACACACACACATCTATATATATGATTATGATGTTCACAGTAACCTGTTACTTGTTATGTGGTTAATCATTTTTCATGTCCAATTGATTTCCTTGAAGTGCATATTTATTATTATGTCCTCTTGAACGTTAGTCATGCAAACTGTAATGTAGTCCTAATTTTATGTATTTGTGTGTGTGTGTGTGTGTGTGTGTGTGTATTTTATACTCATTGCTTTCCAACTGATTTCTGAATGATGGAACACGTTTTTTTTTTTTTTTAAGCCAAAATATTGTTATTGGTCAGTTTTTGAAATGTGGTGTGCAGCTTTCTCTTTCAGTAATGGTGGGTTTGTAAAAAGAAATTAATATTTTTCTTGAATGAATTTCCTCATGATGCAGGGTACCCATATGTGAGAGGGCTGAGACCTTGCCCTGTGATCGCAGAATGATACAATGACGTAAGTTAATTTCTAAGAAGATGGCATCTTTGATCTGGATTGTATGCTAATATGTAGAGAAGTTATCACCCTTATCACCTTATAAGTCAGTGAATGAATAAATAGTGCATATATGAGAATACTTCAGAAAATGAGTTAACTTTCATGACATACAAAGTTACAGATATAACTTGAAGGTACTACATGGTAGAAAAATAGTCACTTGCTTTTATCTTTATCACAGTAATTAATCAAATATTACCTCTTGGTTCTTTTAAATGTTGTGGACTCAATTGTTTAATTGTCATCAATATCATAGACAATTGAAGATTCTCTTAGAAAGCCACTTTGGGCCCAGCTGTCAGGAGAATGAGAATGTCTTATTTCCCCACTCTAGGCATTTCCATTAAAGGATAACCAGATTCCCACAAGCCCTAGGGCTATTTGCCATTTGGATGCCAGGAACAGCTGTGGAGTCCAGAAGGTGTGTGTCGGGTTCTCCTACTAACTAGGAAGGGGTTTGGGGGACTGGTTGAGGGAGCCCTTAGGTTTGGAATACATTGGGGAGATAGCTCAGCTCTACAACAGAGTATTCAATAATACATAACTGTTCTAAGGGGAGGGTCATCATATTCCTCACATATTGAAAATTTAAATTTAATAGAATGTTTTAAAAGGTTGAAATAATGTATGCATTGCATGTAGAGTAGATTATATGTGAAAATTAACATTGCCACCAAATAAAATTGAAAAGGGTATATTGATTCATACTAAAATGGAGATAGTTGGTAGGGGTTTAGGTAATATTTACTTCAGAAGATAGACCTTTATTTACTTCATATTTTAAGCATTTTCTTTAACTCAAGGAGATTTCCACTCTCAAATGCTGGTTTATCTGCATTTACATGGTGAAATGTTGCCATCATGTGGCTGGTCCGTCTATCACACCTGCTTTCCTCTGGGAGAGATTGTATTTTGGGGTATTTTTATATGGTACTTGAATGTTTGGGTTATGTTATATGATGCCCATTTTGTGTGGGCATGTATGGTGTCTATTGGGGTAATTATTTTCATAAAATAGAAAATATTTAAGCATATTAATTCAAAATAGACATTAAAATAAGTTTACTGTTACTGTCACTCAATTGGGTTTTACTTTGTATCTTCTGGAGCTCTTAGAAATTTTCCTTTTCAATGGGCAAATTATTCAAGTTGTAAATCTTAAACTCTTTGGAAGTGCCCTCTTAAGAACCCAGTTTCTTTTTTTTTAATGTTTGTATCTACTCTGAAAGTCACCACCACGAGTTACCAAAATTTCCATTTATTTGTATACAATTTGGAAACTATTTCTGATGCATACTCCATTATAAACAACAGGGGGCGATATGATGTCATGTTATTGGTTTTCTCTATGAAAGTATTTTTCATAGTATAAACCCTGGTTTTTTTTCTTGATAAAAATGCTTCTCTAAAATGAAAAGCATATTTGTTTTATTATGACAGTACTGGCAATAAATATCAGCCTCATTATACATACTTGGGAGATGTAATATCTTAGAGAAAAATTCTATGCCAGTTTATTAGTATTTCAATACATGTATTTCTACATTGCTATAAATATCCAATAAATTTATATTTAATCCAGAGATAATAGTTTCCAAATATAAGTTGGCCTGGTTTCTCATTAAATTGAGAAATTTTACCTTTTCAAGTGTTTTTCATTAATCTTTTTCATTATATATTACCATGAATGCAAAAATGTAGAGTTAAACTTCAATTTTAGGTTAAAATCATGAAACTATGTACCTGGCCTTTTAAAAGTTTGAAATCTTTAGACAACAAGGATACAAAGTGTTAAAACAAAAATTTTTTCAAAGTTACATGACTTTCTTAAATCAACTAAGAAGTTCTCTCAATGTAGGGTATTTGGATATTTTATGTTTTCAAAGTTTATATGGGATTTAAGGTTCAGAAAGAATATAGGATAAAATAGTAATTTGTAAGTTAAATATTTAAGTTAAAATGGACAGTTTTGGATAGAAAAATATATATATTTCAATGGGAAGCATCTTTTCCATGTTTCTTCAAGTAGATACAAGTAAACTAAGGATAATACAACTCCCATGTAAGGTTATAATTTCTGTCTCCCTCTCAAATAGAATCACAGTTGTCAGTGCTTTTAAATTTTTGTTAAAATTGTATATATATATATACACATAATGTATATATGTATGCACACATAACTGTTACATTATTGTGCTGTCTCTTCATAAAAAATAAAACATTAAATAATATTCTAAAGTCAACTTTTAATTTTTTTCCCATTCACAGTTCCCTTTATCAGATAAAGTTAATCTTTATTATGAATTTGTTATATGTGCTAACTTTTCAATGATTAAATAAAAGTGATTATATTTTTCAAACATGTTTTTTGGCATTAGGAGCCCTAATTTTACACCAAAAAAAGACATTTTAAAAAATACTTTATATCCATTTTTTTTAAATGTCAGATTGGTTGCCTGAAATTAGCCATAATGTAAGAATTTACACCATGAAAATTAGCAAATTGTACACATCTTGGCTCTTTTTCCTTTTTCTGGAGAGCTTGCGTATTTCTTAGCTGGAACAACTATTGGCATTTTGGTTAGAAAATGTCTTCTTGGGCTGGGCGCTGTGGCTCACACCTGTAATCCCAGCATTTGGGAGGCTGAGGTGGGCGGATCACAAAGTCAAGAGATCGAGACCATCCTCGCCAACATGGTGAAACCCTGTCTCTACAAAAATTAGCCAGGCGTGGTGGCGGGCGCCTGTAGTCCCAGCTACTCGGGAGGCTGAGGCAGGAGAATCGCTTGAACCCGGGAAGCAGAGGTTGCAGCAAGAGGAGATCGTGCAACTGCACTCCAGCACTCCAGCCTGGTGACAGAGCAAGACTCCATCTAGAAAAAAAAACAAACAAAAAAAAGGTTTTCCTATCCTTAACAGGATATTTAACATCTCTCTTCCTTGCCCATTAAATGACAATAGCAAACCCAAGTCACCGAGTCAGTAAAAATGCCCCCACAGGTTTCTAAATGTTCCCTAGGAGAATATCACCCCTTCCAAATGACACCCAGTCCTGCAGGGTTGACTAAGCAACATGTGGCAGTGCAGTAATGAAAACTCTCAGGCTGGGTCAGAACTTAGACACAGAAATACTGGTTGAAAACTAAATTGAGACAAACTGATAAAAAGATTTAAATTATAGTCTATATTGCTTAACTTGTTGGTCATATGCTTGGTCTTACTGATATGATCAGAATGTTCAAAGACAGAAAACAGGGAAACCAATTAGGAAGCCACAGTATGTTGTTTTGTAAACTAATGGTGTTTATTTTTCTTCTGATAACATTATATTTCAAGTGCCTTCTAGACTCCAGAGTTGTGCTGCCCAATATTGTGGCTGCTAGTCACATATGGCATTCAACAGTTGAAATAAGGCTGGTGCAATTGAGGAACAGAATTTCTAATTAAATTATGATGTGATGAAAGTGTAGATACACTGAATTTTGAAAACTTACTTTGAAGAAAATGCAAAATATCTCATTTATTAATAATTATCTATATTAAAAAAGATTGAAATGATACTGTTTTGGATATATTGGGTTACATAAAAAAAATATATATATATATATATTTTTTCTTTTTGAGACAGAGTCTCACTCTGTCGCCCAGGCTAGAGTGCAGTGGCACAATCTCGGCTCACTGCCAGCTCCGCTTCCCGGGTTCACACCATTCTCCTGCCTCAGCCTCCCCAGTAGCTGGGACTACAGGCGCCCGCCACCACACCCGGCTAATTTTTTGTATTTTTAGTAGAGACGGGGTTTCACCGTGTTAGCCAGGACGGTCTCGATCTCCTGACCTTGTGATCCACCCTCCTCGGCCTCCCAAAGTGCTGGGATTACAGGCGTGAGCTACCGTGCCCGGCCAAAATATATTTTAATTAATTTATTAATTTTACCGAATTTAATGTGGCTACTAAAATATTTAAAATTACATATGCAGCTCACATTATATTTCTACTAGACAGTGCTGCTTTAGAAGGAATCACGTATTTTTCTTTCTGAGCCCATGCAGTTCTGGTGGTGTTGATTCCAATCCAACTCTGGAGGTAGGCAGTGATTTAGGCCTGGCCAATGGAAAGACTGTGTCTTTTTAGGGAAAGTTATGTGACTCAGTTTCAACCAAGGCCAGCTTGGATCAGGCTTTAAGTAGATATTATATTGTATCAGCATAACGGATTATCACTGAAGTCAGAGAGACATTGTTTGTAATTCCATCTCAGCCACTAATTAGTACACATTACTTAAGGACTTTGAACCACAGTCTTCATCTGACAAATTGGGATACAAAATATTTGTTTTATTTGGTTGTTATGGGGATTAAGTCAGATACCGTATGCAAAGCATTTAGGAGTACTCCCGACACTGTGTTCAATATATAGCAGAGTTTAAACATCATTATGACATTAGCAACCATTTTTTTTTTTAAGGCAGACATTGAAAGTGAAATTCGAACGAGATTGAAAATGTCCTACATCCTAAATCTCAGGTACTCTTCTCTGAAATATTATACAAAAGCATTTTAATATCAATCAAAGGAACATCATTTTAAACAACAATTTTGTGGGGTTTATTATTGTTTTACCAAATTAATAAGCTAAAACAGCTTGAATTTTCTAGTGTTTTTGAAATTATTTTTCTCCTATGTAAAAGTTAATGTAGTAATTTTAGTGAAAACATAAACCTAGAGGGATAAGCCTCTTAAAATATAATAATGCATTGTTAGATTTTTGTGTACTTGTCATAATTCTGTGCATTCTTTCCTGCATACTTATTAAGAAATCTGGGAAGTATAAATAATATTGACTTATTGATGCCTTCTGATCATTAGCTGATTGGAATGAATGATAAATAGGAGTTTTATTAGCATGTGATATTGAATTTGTTTTAAAATTTAGTCTCTTCTAATGATATGCTAAGTTCAAATCCTTAATAACCTCGTTGTTGGCATTCTTAGGCCAGGCATAGTGGCTCATGCCTGTAATCCTAGCACTTTGGGAGGCCTAGGTGGGAAGACCACTGGAGGTCAGGAGTTTGAGACTAGCCTGGCTGACATGGCGAAACCCCATATTTACTCAAATACACGAATTAGCCCTGTGTGGTGGTGGGTACCTGTAATTCCAGCTACTCAGGAGGCTGAGGCAGGACAATTGCTTGAACCCGGAAGGCGGAGGCTGCAGTGAGCCAAGATGACATTGCTGCACTCTAGCCTGGGCAACAGAGTAAGACTCTGTGTCAAAAAACAAAACAAAATAATAAAAAAATTTTAAAAAGTTAAAAAGGTGACTCTTCTTAGTTTTCCATGTGACCTTCAATTTAGTCTTTATTTAACCTTGGCAAATGAATGCTAGTGTATAATTAGTAAAATTAGAAATTAAGATTTATATTTAGGCTCTAAACTAGAAATACATTGCTAGCCATTAATATCCATGTCAGTGTTACTGAAAACAGTTTATATAACCACCCACCCACCCAACTTCGCTCCTTTTGTAAAAGTGACCCGTAAATTCATGGCTCAGGTGCCATACGCAACTACTGCTGAGTATCTGAGTCAAGTAAAAAACATTTATCTTTTTAATCACATGCCTTCTGTTATATGTAAACTTTTATAAGGTTTCATTTTTTTTTGGCAAGTCATAATTTGTTTTATATAATCTAAGCTTCAATGAAATCCCCATCCCTCAATGATCTTAACAAATTTCCATTTTTAAAGGTTACCTCTAGATTTTTAAAATCTATGTTTTAAATTATAAAGGTAACCGACAAAATATTTAATGACTGTGTTTACACTTTTACTTCTGTCTTCTGATCTACTTATGATACTGAAAGATTATGCACAATGTTTGATATTATCTGCATTCCATGTTGACACGATGCAAGGGTGCAACAGAGTCGATTACTGGGAAGAAATTTTTAAACATTATTTAAGAAGGTAGCTGGAATAAGATAAGCTTTCTTATTATGATAGAAATTTTTCAAATTTTTAAAACATGATTTTAAAAATGAACTGCTTGTAATGTACCAGTTATATTCAACTCAGACACAAACAACCGAACATGTACAGATAGCTCAGTGCTCTTGACACCAACAAAAACATTGCCTAATGCAAGAAAGAAAGACAGGTCCTTCTAATTGTATAACAGTGGAAGGATACTTGCATAATTACAGGGCTACAGTAACAGCTGTGTACAACGTCCACTATCATGCACTGCAGGCGGTAATTTACCCATGTACTTCCCATTCATATGAATGGAAAACAGTCGGGGGTGCCTCTTTTGAATCCTGTATGTATAGCAGACATTTTAAACAACTATCGTTGAAGATTTCTTGTTTTAATACTGCATAAAAATATGGCTTTTAAAAAATACTGGACTTTCCTACCCAACAGAGCTTTTAAGTGCTATGCTTAAAGTATTTGTCACTTTGCTTTTCCTCTGAAATTATTACTTTATTATTTTCATATTCTAAGGCACATGTGAAGGGTAACAGCAACAAAATCTTCTTGGTTGAGATGTAGGTCTAATGAAAATATTTGATTAAACCTTGTCTTCCCGTTAACATTTCTAAATGTAGTAAGTACAGTAGCATTGAAAAAGCTAGATATCAAATACACTTTTAGATCAGCTGCATATTGTAAAATTGACTTCAGTAGTCATTTTGCTTGAAAATATTTTCAAAATGTTTTAGTATCTATTTACTTACATAGAAGTTTCTGCCTTTCTAATTTCAACCTGAGAAGACATTTGAGAACTAGGAAATAAACAAAATGGCTTCTGCACAACTGAAGCTTCTGGCTTAAATCTTCACAGAAAAAACCATACATTGTCTTCAGGAGAGATCCTTAGCTTTTGGGTAGAAGCCACTTTCTCTTACTTAGCACACAATTATTATTAACAAACAAAGTAAGAGGTTTATTTCTTAACATAGAGGCAATTAGAAACAGCAAAGGAGTGAAGACTGGATAGGAAAAAAGGTTTATTTTTGTCTCCTACCAACTCGACTCACATTTCAACTGCTTTCTACAGGTGACCCAAGCCTCCAGCACTGGGATCAATCACCTCATCATCTGGTATCCAGAACACTTTTAAAAAACAAATTTACATCATGTTCAGTTTTGTTACTGGGGATATTTAAAAATTGGTATGAATGTTGGTCAAGTGTAGGAGCAAAGGCTTGGAACTCCTCACTTGTGCTGGTTACTAGTTCATTAAGTTGCTGGATTCTGGGGGAATTCCAGAGCATCCCAGCACCTTGGCTGCTGGGGTAACAGGAAAGCACTCAGAGAACAAAGGCAGTAGTTATTTGCCAAGCAATATGGAAATACGTGGTATTTCAACAGCCAATAAGTAAGTATGGGTGAAGATCTATTTCTTAATCATTTTAACATCTCCAACTGACAGAAGACCAGACAAGTTGTCGGAAACTGAATAAGTAGTCTTTGGAACATTAGATTACAAATAGCATTTACCAAGAATCTGTTCTTGCAGTGAAACAGCGATGCTAAAGAGATGGAAGTAAGCTGATGAAAGTAAAATTCATCATGTTAAGAGATGTGGAGTCCTGTAATGAATTAAATTAAAAAGGGGCATTTTGGTTTCAGATTTTATTTTTTTCTCTTTGGATAAAACTCATGTTTTCTTTTAGTCAACCTTTCATTTACCTCTTGTCTGCTTGCCAGTTGGTGTCCTATTTGGTGAAAGAGACACATGAAAGTTTGTGGAAGAAACTAAGATTTGAGTGAGAAAACACTTCCAATTATGACAAAGCCCATAGAATACCAAAGATTGTTTTCTTATTTTAATCTATAATTTATAATCAATACAGATAATAATCTCCAAAAACAGCCATGTGTCACTTAATGACAAGGATACATTCTGTGAAATGTGTCATTAGGTGACTTCATCCTTGTGCAAAAATCATACAGTGTACCCACATAAACCAAGATGGCATAGCCTACTACACACTTAGGCTATAGTACAGCTTATTGTGTCTAGGCTGAAAATCTGTATAGCATGTTACTGTGCCGAATACTGTAGACGACTATAATACAATGATAAGTATTTGTGTCTACACATATCTAAAGATAGAAAAGGTACAGTAAAAATATAGTACTTTAATCTTATTAACCCACTGTCTCATATGTGGTTGGTTATATACAACTGGCCACATGTAATATGCAATAGGGATTATTTCGCATACATTTTCAAGAAGCTGTATCATACCATGAGGCATGTTTTAGACTACTTAGAATTGAGGGTGAGATAAATATACTGAATGTTTATATTTAATTGTAATCATGGTAGGTAAGTTTCCTTTTATGTACATTACATTAAGTTAATGAAGCTGGTGAGCAGTACTTGAACAAATCATCAGATTCACTCCAATTTCTTATAAAATGTAGAGCCCATTAATGTAGATTTCTATTTTGTTTTCCTTAAAGAAACAGCAAACAAAGCTTACTTCTACTATCAGCCCAATTTGTTTCTCCGTCACGTACATGGTCGTCTTGAAGTCTCAAACTACAGTAAACATGCAATTTGGCGTTTTATTATTTTCATATCTAACCTAATTTGATGTGCATGTGGATTGATTTTATGCAGTAAACAAATAGCATAAATACAAGTCAATCAAATGTATGTAAGCTAAACACAAAAAAGTCAAAATAAAATAAAGTTAATATGCTATTTCATAATGGTAGCAGCTATTCTATAACTATGAAAAACTAGTGTTTTATATTGAATGTCTGTAAGTAACTACTCAGAAATATATATTCTGGGCTCGGCACGTTGGCTCACACCTGTAATCCCACACTTTGGGAGGCTAAGGCAGGTGGATCACATGAGATCAGGTGTTCGAGACCAGCCTGGCCAATGTGGTGAAACCTCATCTCTACTGAAAATACAGAAAAAAATAGCTGTGTGTGGTGGCACATGTGTGTAATAACAGCTATTTGGGAGGTTGAAGCAGGGGAATCAGTTTACTCCCTGGGAGGTAGAGGTTACAATGAGCCGAGATTGCACCACTGCCCTCCAACCTGGGTGACAAAGTGAGACTCCATCTCAAAAAAAAAAAAAAAAAAAAAAAAAGAAAAGAAAAAGAAAGAAAAGAAACATATATTCTGGCCACTATATTTTCCCATGTTAAATAGGCTATGAATAAGACCAACATTTCCAGCATCATATTAAGACATTTTTTTGTAGAGAGGGGCATAAACGGACAGAAAAGCTAAAAGACATAACCTGGGTCTAGAATTTGTTGTTATTAACTATTAAAGAATTCCCATAGTTGGTTTAGAGTACCCTTTATTTTTTAACATTCTTTTCTCTTTCTCTTCCTTTCTGTACTTTGTGATTTGAGTCAAAAGGTGAAAACAAGTACTTTATGGTGTGTATTTTAATCATTGCACTATGCATTGCATGCTTTTTTGTAAGAGGCCAGGGGCTGAGCAGCCCATTTATGTCCAAGTCATGGGAGTGTGGGAATTAGGATTCCTGTGTGTCTCTGTGTCTATGTGTTTGTGAAGAAATATAATTAGAATAGAAATAGAATAATATTGCTGGACATCTGTTTCTATATCTGTAAAATTAAAATAATAGTTTAAAAGTTTTATTAAGAGAGAATAAGTATAAAATAAATCCGGCACTTAGAATTTTAGCTATTATTATTAGACTTTTTAAATAGTAATTGGATCAAAATGTACACATATCTCTCATTCCCAGTCTACTGACCTACTTGCTCTTTAGAAAATGACCATTGATTTTTTGAACTCTGGAAGCTATAGCTGTATCTGGTCAAGAAAATCTCTTGGATTGGCAGGCTATTGAGTTAGCTGCCAGAAAACAGCCATGAGAGGGTCAATTCTGATTAGAACTGACATCTAAGACTTTTTAAAATGAGTGCTTTCCCAGCCTGCTCATGTACTCCACTTTATTGTTTTTAGAATTGCAAACCCTGTTACTTAAAATAGCAAAGACACTACATTTACTTTCTGCTGACAATTAATGCAATTAAGAATAATTAAAAGTTCAGACACTACTAATTTCCACAGAAAGTGTCTTGGAAACTAATACAGCTAAGAAGATTTAAAATGATGCTAATTCCCCATAGTCTGGGGACTGGTGCCCCATCCTTAAATTGTTTCTCTTCCAGAATAAGTACAGAAATTGAGAGTGCCGTGAAATGAAAGTTCATGGTGCAATATTTTACAAAAGTATTGCCCTGGTGGGGACTGGGAGTGAAAATTCTTGGTTCTTGACTACAGTAATTCCCAAAGCACTGATTTAAGGGAAATCTCTGTGCATAAGCAGGTAACAATTTATGTGGTCTGACCTCTTAAGACATGTTGCCACCAGATCTGTCCCCAAGCACCTGTTATGAAATCTGATTTTATAATTAGAATTTTATTTCTTAGGGTTGTAGGCTTGAAAATAGTGTTTAAGATCCTTTTATGATAGTGCAAATATTTCCGTAAAGAGAGGTAGGAGCCATCATTTACTGAACGACTATTATCTGAGTTACTTGCACATTTATTACTATTATTTTGCATAATGCTGGCCTAATGCCCTAAAAAAGTTTAGTTACCATGGAGGCCAATCTGGAAGTGTGTTGAGCAATATTAGCAAAGAATAGAAAGATCCTGAATGTGTGTGTGTGTTTGGTGGGGGTGGGGTATTAGAGAATTCCAAATCAAAATTAAAGTAGCTTCCTGATTTGCCCTGTATGCTATTTGCCACTTTGAGTTCACATGGTATATCACATCTTTGGGTATATTCTTGCTAATCCACAAGCCCGATGGAAAAGGCAAGAAAGGAGGTGAAGTGTGTATCTAATCCAGTGCATATGCAGGAGAGTTGAACCTTCTTCCCCAATGATCTTCATCAGTCATTCATTCTGTGAAACTTTGTATCCTTCTTTATTCTGTGACATTCTTAT
This sequence comes from Nomascus leucogenys, assembly GCF_006542625.1. Lineage (NCBI taxonomy): Eukaryota > Metazoa > Chordata > Mammalia > Primates > Hylobatidae > Nomascus > Nomascus leucogenys. Next base: position 68,170,498 of record NC_044391.1, read on the forward strand.
TTCCTCCATGTTTTAGGGTGTGAGCTCTATGTGGAAATGTACTGAGCTGTCAGAATAGCAAAAGGAGTCATGTATTCTAAAGTGGCTATTTTAGTTCAAATATTACATATTTCCTATTTTCTCTTGAGAATTCTTTTGCTGTTTCAGGCAGAATTTCAAAATGAATAGAGAAAACAAACAAAGCTTCAAGATTCTCTAAACAAGGATTTCTCCTAAAAGAGTTTTAAAATATTTTACAGTTTCTTCTCATCTATTTTATACATTTAGACTTTCTAGCTAGGTCAAATTATTCTTTTGCATTTTATTGCCATTGACTTATAATTATAATATTCACTATTATGTTGGCTTTGCCAGGAATATTTTAGTAATTTAATATTGAAAGTTAATAGAATCTCTGGTACAAATATCAAGGCATCTGACCTTAAGGATGAGAATTAAAGTTACCTGGTTGAAAGTATTGACATCTATGCTCTGTGAGGGTCTTATGTACACTGTATTACTGAGGTGTTCAGTAGCTAGCTTAGACTGAGTGGCATATTCTCCGTACAATAACTGAATGTTCTGCTTCTTCTCCTTTAATTGACAAAGAATTACACTTAATTCACACATTTATTAGTACACTGAAGGTTTGCTTTGGAAGCAATATATGTTATAACGATAGTAAATCACTGAATTGAATAAGGCGTAACAGCTTTTTAAAAACAGTTTTCCCACTTTGGGAGGCCGAGGCAGGCAGCTTGCCTGAGCTCAGGAGTTCAAGACCAGCCTGGGAAACACGGTGAAACCCCGTCTCTACTAAGATACAAAAAATTAGCTGGGCTTGGCGGCATGTGCCTGTAGTTCCAGCTCCTGGGGATGCTGAGGCAGAAGAATTGCTTGAATCCTGGAGGTGGAAGTTGCAGTGAGCCAAGATCGGGCCACTGCACTCCACTCTAGCCCAGGTGACAGAACGAGACTCTGTCTTAAAAAACAAAAACAAAAAAATATGCAAACAAAAAAACAGCTTTCTTACGAAAGTAATTTGGATTCAGTACTTACATTTGTGCTCGTGCATTTTGCGCTCATTCCAGTGTAGAAACACAGATAAGTGCTCTTTGTGATACAGCCTTTTGGTCATAGACGTAAGGACTGAAGCCATAAACAACTTCTAAACCAGAGAAATGAAAACTATATGCACTAAGTTGAAGTTGAATTTTCTCTAATTAAAGTGTTAATAAGATTTAATGACTTAGAGTCCCCTAAGACCTAAAAGAGCCCATAATTAAAATAAAGTGATTTTTAAAAAATTATGATAAATATTAAAATATCCAAAAATGTTTTGCTGTAAATTCTTAAACTTAGGCCGTATTTCCTTTACTGCTCTTTGCTTTTCTTTTCTCTAAGTATTTTTTCTTTTTTAGATATATGTGTATAAGATTGTTGACTCTTTACTATGCAGATGCTAGGTTAAACTAAAATAATACACATTCTCATTTAATTCTCACAATAGTCCTCTGTGGTAATAGCTTTTCTTCTCATGTTACTGGATAAAGAATTTCAAGCATGATATTCTGATTTACCTACACAAATAAGGAAAAAAATTTCCAACTTTCATATTTAAATTTATTATTTACTTATTACCTATCTGACACTACATTCAGCATCATGTAAGTGAATGTCTTGTGTGTGGTTAGTTGTAGTGAGCACAGAGCCCACCCATATTCCCAGCTTCCCTGTGGTTAGGTGTGGCCAGATGACTGTCCTGGATGAGGGAATGTGAGAGGATTAATGATGGGTCTGTTCTGAGCGGTAGCTTTTAACAATGGATGTGCCTACTTCGTGTTTTTTCCACTTTTGCCAAAAGAGTGAAGATTACAACAAGGCCTTTCAAGATACTGGAGCCGCAAGATAGGGGGCCTTTTTTTGCCTAATTCACCCATGGAGAAAATCTGCCAGTGGTTCAGGACCTCCTGCAGGGGGTGACTACACGATTTAGGAGTACACTTCTATTGCGATTTAGCTATTGCTTAATTTTAGATTTATTTGTGAAAGCACCTAATACTATATTAATGCAAGCTTGTTTTTATGTTTTCCTTCCCCAAATTGCATAATGTAGTCTATAAGAGACACCTGATTCTCTTCCTGCTGATGTAAATTAGAAGCTATAGTTTTCTATTTGCTATTACAGTAAATGTTGATCTTATTATTTTCCATCCAATAAACTTTCTGCAATTTCTGGCATATGCCTGTTGTACTGATTATGAAATAAAATTAATTGGTGGTTATCACTATGTTAAAAAAAGAGAGATGAAAAGCTTTGTGAAAAGGGTGTTGATGGCCTTTTCAGTACTCACCATTAAAAATAAATAAAGATTCAGACCAAGAAATATATATTAGAAAAATACTGTATGTATATGTTATTAGTCTACTACTTGTCATTTAGAGAAAATGTGGCTATTTTCAAGAATTCCACGGATGTGAAAAGGACACTGCTTATGAGTGGGGGAAAACTGTGGGTTAACTCCTTAAGTGAGACTAGTTGTATAACCTTGACCAAGTCACTTATTTCGGTGGAACTTGGCCTCACCTCATATTCATAACAACAATTTCTAATATTTACAGAGTGTTTTCTCTGTATCAAAAAATGGCCTAGGTTTTTTCCACATATTAATTCATTTAATCCCCACAATATTATGGGACAGTACTATTTTGCCCCATTTTATAGAACAGTAAGTTAAAGTATCTTGACTAAAGTAATTCAGCTATCTGGTAGCAAAGTTAAGATTGAACTGCCAGTCTGGCTCCAGAGTAAATACTATTAACCAGTTTCCTAATGATTCTCAAACTACAGAGTGCACCAGAATCACCTGGAGAGCTTGTTAAAATACAGATTGGTGTGTCTCAAACCCAGAGTTTCTGATGCACTAGGTCGGGGGCGGTGCCTGAGAATTTGCATTTCTAACCAGTTTCTGAGTGTTGCTGATGCCACTGGTTCAGGGACCACCTGGTGAGAAGCACTATGATATACTATACTGCCTTTCTTCTCCAGGATTTTGATTATGTATAATTTCTTTTACATGTGTGTTCATTCAAATTAATTAAGTTACATTTTAAGAAACTGTTTTAAGTACTCAGCTTTTATAGTTCAAAAATACAGCATAAGGTCTATCAAAATGAATTCTTCTTGCCTTTTTCTTTAGATTATTTGAACACTTTAAATGAATAATAAATGAAAGAAGAATTGTCTTATTTGAGCTAAAAGGTACAATAACAATGAAAATCATTTTCTTAGCTATTTGATTACCATTATTTAATTTATACTAGCACTTTCACATTTTATGTTCCTCCTTAGAAATGCTTTAATTCCTAGTTTATATGCTAATTTATGTGGTCAAATTTTAATCCTTGCTATCTTCTTCTATTTTTAAAAGTTTCCTTTAAATCACTTTTCCCCCCATAGCACATTTTCCACAATTACCTGATAAGTTCTATTTATAGTCTTTAAATTTTTAAACAACGTGTTCAATCTTCCTTGTATGTCCTTTATAAAATCAAAGGTATATATTTTGGACAGTTTGAAAGAAGATAGAAAATGGAGATAAAAAAACAACATTAGAACAGTATAAGAAAATTGTGAAAATATAAATTAATAAAAGAACCTATAAAAATAAAGAAAAAAGCAAAAATACAAATGTATATATTTAAGTAATTCTGAATTATATATAATTTTTATTTATATAAAATATATATTTGTGTATATATATATAAAATGACTGCCTAGATATGCAGTGATTTAGTATACAGTGTGTTTTCATGTATTCAGGAGCTGTCATATAAATAGTAGAACATAAGAGTATTTTTCATAGATTCCGCTGTAAGTTTAGTTTATGTTTAAGTGAGAAACTTTGATCCAGATAGCCTCAAAATGTAAGTAAAATACATAACTTTCAATCAAAATGTATGAAATGGAAACAATAAAGAGCATGTTGGTTTTGCTGATGTTAAGGGTTTTTGTCTGTCTTGAGATTTGAGAAGGAATATCTCCCTCAGGATCATTTGCTTTCTAAAGCATGTAGAGGTTTGGAATCATGACCAGGGAGAGAGGTTCCGAAATGCGAGAAGATATTGTAAGAAAAAAAAAAAAAAAAAGAAAGAAGCAAAAAGTAAAATAAGTGAAGGGAACATGTCCTAATTAAAAACACTTTTCTATCTTTTAGAAGCCCCAAAATGCACACAGATGAAAGCAGCACTGCTTGTTTTATTAGTTGCCTAACCAATCAATACCATCCTGGAAGCAACAACTGTATAAACACAAAGCCTCCAGCAAATGCTTTGTAGAGCCACCTGCACTCTGATCTGAAATGAACCGGAGTGACATTTCAAACATTCTCATGAGAAGTTTTCTACTTTCTCAGGATACAACATTCCACATTGTCCATAAGATTATTGGAGTATGTTCAGCAGCATTTTCATTCCAGTATGCACAGTACAATGTTTTCAAATCATAGAAGATATGTTTGTCCTTGATGTTGAGCACATAAAGCTGATATTTTGCTGTTACTATTTCAAAAAGAATATTTAAGTAGTTACAACCTGTTTCTGATAAGTACTACTGCATGTATTCCTGATTCATATTTTTTTATTTGTTTTTCTTTCCATGTTAGAGCTGTGACTAACAGAGTTGTGTTTTCTTTAAAAATTTAACTTCTTTTGTACCACCAGAGTTATGTAAAATAGGTCTCTGTATAAACCTAAACCAAAATATACTTAAAATATTTAGTTAAATTTGTAAATATGATTTTCCCTTTACAATAAAACAAAGACATTATTTATTCATTACTGCAAAATAGCTTAGTCTGGAAATTTTAGTTAGCATTGATTTATAAGTAGTTTTTAAAATAAAAATAAGTAACCATAAATGTCAGTTTATGCTAAATGTTGTGGTAAAATTTTGTTCATTTACTTAGTTGATATTTATCACAACAGTGTGTCTGGTAAATACTCTTGATATTTCATGAGAAAAGTAGAAGTTAGAAAAACTAAGCAACTTTTCCTAAACAACCAGTAGGTGTTTAAGCATAAACTTGAACACAATTCGAACTCCAAATCTTAAGTCCAAAGAGGAATTTTTTTACCTCATTGCTATTCTCAATAGCAACACACTGAAAATTGAGTTGATTACCTATTTACTGCGTTTTGGCCCTTTTGTGTATAAGCATTATGTGGTAATTTGTAGAAATAAAAAGTTCACAGTCATTAATGAAAATAAAATCCACAAGAGAATTCTATGGTGATAATTGCATATATTTAAATTTTTCCTGAGAAGGCAAGTTGAGGGGATGGCAGAGGGAATATGGGGATGGTTAATGGGTACAAAAAAATAATGGAAAGAATGAATAACACATACTATTGTGATACTATTTGATCACACAACCAAAGGACTATAGTCAATGTTTAGTTGTACATTTAAAAATAACTGAAAAAAGTTAAGATGATAAATATTATGTTATGTATATCTCACTACCATTAAAAATAAAAATAACAACAATCAACATTTTTCTTCCTTATGCATGGACTTTCATATGAGGCATCTAAGATTTTGTCGAATATAAAAGAAAATAAGCCTATCAGCTTAACAATACATTTTAGTTGTGGGTTTAATATTGTTAACTATAATTTTACTTGTATATTAGTTAAATAGTTGTATATTAATAAAAATAGGTTATTTGTAATCTGTACTTCCTGGATGCCAGATATTAATTCATTGATTATTAATACATTAGTAATCAATTCATTAACTCATTGACAATCAATTTATAGGTTTAGGAAACATGATAAACATGATGGATGTAGAAATTTCTTGCAGAGTTTATACTCTAGCAAAGGATATATACATGAAAGAAACAAATTATATAAATAATTATTTAACTATAATTTTGATAAATGTCAGCAAGTGGAAGTGCAGGGTGCTTAGAGAACACTGAACCTCAGACATGCTTTTGGATGGAGGTGAGATTTGGAAAACTTTCCTAAGGGAATAATAGTAAGCTAATATATGAATGATAAGGAAAAGTTAGTTGGTAAAGGGTGAAGAATAAAGAAGATCAGAAAAAATTATTTTATTCTAATTCTCTTCAGAAGCGTATACATTTATTGTTAGCATCGTTGAAGGACCAGATTTTTAGGGAGAGACACGAAGCTTATAAAATTTTGGAAAGGAGACTCTTTAATAAAAAGAGTGCAGTTTGTACTTGGTTCAAGATGGCTGTCTAGAGACATGGATGCTAGCTCTCCTCAAAAGTAGCCAAAATGACAGATAATTATTAACTCAAATAGAATATTAAAGAGAAAATACTAGAACTCCACAGAGAAATCATGGGAAAAAACTGAAGCACAGAATAAAAGAGGAAGCAAGAGAGCAACTCTACTGGCAAAGATCACCTAGGAGCCTCAAGGGAGTTGGTATTGCACGGAAAGGGTAAGTGGGAGTATTTTGGTTGCCCTCATCTCTACTGCAGACTGCTGGTACCCAAACTGTGGGGGAGCCCCTCTGCCCTTGCATTCCTGGACTCTAGTGTGAGTGGTGACTTGGGGATTTCTTGAGGGCATTACACCTGTCTGTGGACCCTTGCCAGGTTGCTCACCCTTTTTTCAGACTCGAGCAGCTGCGGCAGGGCATCATTTTGGGAGCATGAGCATTGAGAGACTATGTCCTACCCAGGGAACCTCAGATGTTGTGTTTCCATATCCAAAAAGATCTCATGAACATTTCTTACTGTCTGCTCTGAGGGAAGCATTGGCACAGTGCTGGTTGGAGCCAAGGGAACTGCAGGGTTCCTAGTAATGTAGCCTTCTGGGAGTGCTACTCCTACTGGAAGGGAAAGTGCAGAGCACCAAGAAGGTAGCCCATGGAACAAAAGACGCCAAAGGGCACACTTTCCAGTGCATTAGAGCTCCCTGCTTGGGGTTGTGAGGGGACAGATTAGCTTCCAGCAAGGGCACAATATCTGCGCTCAGCTCTGCAAGAGAGGCATGAAATTATATTTTATTGACCAAAGGACCTCTGTGCTAGATCCCAAGCACAGAAACAGGGACTTTTCTTCCCACTCCACCCACTGCTGCAGACACAGCCAGTTACTGCTCCCACGGGAAACTGGCACAGGTGAGCCACAGTACAGCCTATCTGAGGCTGTGAGGGACAACTATCTTCCCACTGGCAGTGTAGCCACCCATGGAGTTTGTGTGAAAAGCAAGCCTGCCACCCCGCTACCCCTGCCCCCTGCCCCTCTTTGCATAGAGCTGTAGTGTTTCGGCAGTAGAAAGCCGCAGAGCTATGTGTTTTAGGGGGACGGCGGAGGAGGATCCCCCCACTGCAGACACAAAGAGACAGCATGGAAGCTTGTTGTTGAGCTGCCCGGCTGGCTGGCTGCTACAGCTCTTGGCTACATTGTAGCCTGAAAATAAATAGCAGTTGTGAATAAACTGAATAAACTGAGTGCCACACAGGGCATGACAAGGAAAGATATCACATTCCACCTACTGAGACAAGGGTTATGAAACAGTCCTTCCCCTCAATATAGAGACCTTTATGCATTTCACCAGGGCCCTGATGACTCCTCTGCCACCCCATTAAAGCTGCGCACTATGAGGAGCGCCTGGAGTATGGGCTTGTCCTGTCCAACTCAGCCCAGCTTTGTCTCCCACCTCCATTTGATCATGGAGCCCAGAGTGCTACGTATTCCATAGCCCAGACCATTTCTTGAGGCACTGAAGAGCTTAGCTCCTGGTAAACAAAGATCAAGCATAAACCTACTGATAACCACCATAGCTGGCTCTTACCTGCAAGTGCCACCTCCGGGCCTGGAGTTGGAATTACACTTCCCAAGGCAAAATCTACTGTCACAAGGACACAGCACTTGGGAATGAGACCTCTGCCACCCCAGCTACACAGGGGGCCGTGAGCCTGTTCAACACACCCAGTATACCACTACTACTGGCGTTTGAGAAAATTACCACACTAAAGCTATCTATAACCAAGGAATTAATATAGTCTTCACTAATGAAAGCACCCAGAAGCAAAGCCAAACAATTCTACTCAACATATATTATAGTGACATCCTAAATAATTTAAAAAGTGTCATCTAAATGAAAGCAAATTCAAAAATAAAAAGTGACAGTTCCTCTAGCTGAGAAGGAATCAGCATAACAATTCTGGAGGTATGGAAAAATAGAGTGCTACGACACCCCCAAAGGATCACACTAACTCTCCAGCTATGAATCCTATCCAAAATGAAATTTTTAAAATGCCAGAAATCAAAATATTGATTTAAATAAAGCTCAATAAGATCCAAGACAAATTTGCAAACCAAAGAATTAAGAAAAGAAATAACATAGAAATAAGAAAATCAACTTAGGATATAAACTATAAATTTACCAAAGAGATCAATTTAAAAACAAATAGAGCTTCTGGAAATAAAAAATTTATGAAGGAATGATAAAATCCAGTTGAAAGCTTCAGCAACAGACTAGACAAAGCAGAAGAAAAAAGTCTCAGAACTTGAAGACAGGTCTTTTGAATTAATTCAGTCAGAAAAAAAAAGAAAAAGAACTAAAAGAATAAACAAAGCCTTCAAGAAGTATGGAATTACCTAAAACAAAACCTACAAATCATAGATATTCTGAGGGAGAACAAGCAAAAAGTTTGAAAAACCTGCTTAAGAAAATAATTGAGGGAAACTTCCCAAATCTAGCAAGGTATTTAGACATCCATATACAAGAGGTTCAACAAGCACCAGGATAATCATTGCAAGAAGGCCTTTACCACAACATAGAGTCATCACACTGTCTAAGGTGAACATGAAAAAAAAAATTCTAAAATCATCAAGAGAAAAGTGTGTAGAAACCTGTAAAGAAAACTTCATCAGATAAACAGTGGACTTCTCAGCAGAAACCTTCAGGGCAGAGGAGATTAGGATTCTATTTCCAAAGTGCTTAAAGCACAAAATCAATCACAAATTGTATGTCAGGCTGGAATAAGCTTCATAAATAGAGGAGAAATAAAGTTTTTTCCAGACAAGCTAACACTGAGGGAATTCTTTACCATTAAACCAGCCCTACAAAAAATTCTGAAAGGAGTTCTAAACATGGAAACAAAAGGTTGGTACTAGCCATCATAAAAACACATGAAAACATAAAATTTGCGGGTCTTAAAAAACAATTACACAAGTGGGGGAAAAAAAGAAATCAAATGGCAACATGACAGAACTTCACCAAACCACAAAGACAAACAGACTGAGGGGAAAAAAAGAAAATAAATTCACTGAGCAACTAGATAACAATTAACATTATGAAGGGAACAAAACCTTATATATTAATGTTAACCTTGAACATAGATTGATTAAAAGCTTCAATTAAAATATATAGCTTGGCAAAATAAATTAAAAAAAAATATGAACCAACTGTTTCCTACTTATGAGAAACTCACTTTACTGGTAAAGACACACGTAGATTGAAGGTAAAGGGCTGATAAATGATATTACACACACACACACACACACACACAAAACCCAGATATCAATAGCCATCATGAATAGCTATACTTATGTCAGGTAAAACAGGCCTTGACTCAACAATAGTATAAAATGGCAATGAAGATTATTGTATAACAATAACGGGATCAATTCAACAAGATTAACAATCCTAAATGTATATGCTCCAAACAGCAAATAAACCAGATTCACAAAATAAGTACTATACCTAAAAACAGAGATAGACAGTAATACAATAACAATGGAGGATGTCAACACTCCACTGACAGCACTAGACAGATAATTGAGACAGAAAATCAACAAAGAAACACTGGAATTAAATTGGACTCTAGAACAAATGGACTTACCAGAGATTTACAGAAAATTCTACCAACAACTACAGAATTTACATTTTCTTCATCACTGCATGGAACATTTTGAAAATAGACCACTTTAGGCCCCAAAATAAGTATGGTAATTAAAAAAAAATTGTACCGAGTATCTTCTAAGACCACAAGGAATAAGACTAGAAATCAATTCCAGGAGGAATTCTTAAAACTACACAGATATATGGAAATTGAAAAATGAACTTTTTTTTTTTTTGAGACAGAGTCTTTCTCTGTCACCCAGGCTGGAGTGCAGTGGCACGACCCCGGCTCACTGCAATCTCCACCTCCCAGGTTCAAGCGATTCTTCTGATTCAATCTTCCGAGTTGCTGGGATTACAGGTGCCTACCACCACACCTGGCAAAGTTTTGTATTTTTAGTAGAGACGGGGTTTCACCATGTTGGCCAGGCTGGTCTTGAACTCCTGATTTCAAGTGATCCACCCGCCTCAGCCACCCAAAGTGCTGGGATTACAGGCGTGAGCCACTGCACCCAGCCTTTAAGAAGAAACTTCTGAATGATCACTGAGTCAATGATGAAATTAAGACAGAAATTTTAAAAACTTTGAAAACAAATGAATATGTAAATGCAGCATGCCAAATCCCTTGATCTACAATAAAAGTAGTGCTCAATGGTACGCTTACAGCATTAGAATGTTTGTATCAAAAGAATAGAAAGATCACAAATTAATCTCATTGTTTACCTCCAGGTACTAAAAAACAAAAAAACAAACAAACAAACAACAACCAGAAAAAAAAAACCCAAAGCTAGCAGAAGAAAAGAAATAACAAAATCAATCAGAGCAGAACTAAATGAAATTGAGAACCTAAGAGTACAAAGAATCAACAAAATGAAAAGTTGTCCCTTGAAAAGATGAGCAAAATTGATAGACTGCTGGCTACAGTAAACAATAAAAAAGAAAGAAGATACAAAAAAAAGAAAGAAGAAACAAAAAAAGAGAGACTACTATGAACCACCAAATGCCCCCAATCTAGAAAATCTATAAGAAATGGATTAATTCCTAGAAACATACAACCCCCCCACATTTGAACTAGAAACAATTTAAATCCTGAAAAGTAATAGCAACTAGTGAGAGTAAATCACAGAGATAAAACATATCTCCCAAAACAACAACAAAAATATCCCAGGACCAGATGGATTCTACCAAATCTACAAAGAAGAACTGGTACCATTCCTCCCACAACTTTTCTAAAAAAATCCAGGTGAAGGGAATCCTCCCTAATTATTTCTACAAAGCCAGTCACCCTGATACCAAAGCCAAAAGAGAGAGAGAGAGAGAGAGAGAGAAAAACAACTATAAACCAATAATTCTGATAAACTAAGATGCGAAAATCCTCAACAAAATACTAGAAAACCAAATCCAATACCACATTAAAAGATAATTCACCTCAATCAAGTGGGCTTTATTCTAGGGATGCAAACATGGTTCAACATATATAAATCAATACATGTAATTCCACATAAATACAATTAAAAACAAAAACCGTATGATCCTCTTAATTAATGAAGAAAAAACATTTGATAAAATTTAGTATCCTGTCATGATAAAAACATTCAACAAACTAGGTATAAAAGGAAACTATCTCAAAATAATAAGAGCCATCTGTGACAAACCCACAGCAAACATCATACTGAATGGGCAAAAGCTGGATGCATTCCCCTTAAAAACTGGATCAAGACAAAGAAATGCAAGAACCTTCCAGGCTCGCAGATCAGAATTGATATTATTAAGATCACCATGCTAGCCCAAACAATCTACAGTTTCAATGTAATTCCTATCAACATACCAACATTATTTTTCACAGAATTTGACAAAATAATGCTAAAATTCACATGGAACCAAAAAAGAGCCCAAATAGCCAAAGCAGAAAGAACAATGGTGGAGGCATCACATTATCTGACTTCAAAGTATACTACCAGGTAATAGTAACCCAAATAGCATAGTACTGTATAAAAACAGACACATAGATCAATGGAACAGAACCCAGAAGTAAAGGCATACACCTACCACCAACTAAAATTTGACAACATTGACAAAAACACTGGGAAAAGGACAGCCTTTTCAATAAATGGTGCTGGGAAAATTGAATTGCCATATGCAGAAGAGTGAAACTGGATCCCTATCTCACCCCATATACAGAGTGGATCTTTATGTATATTTTTCTTCTTGAATTAAAGCTCACAGAGTTGATACTATGCAAAATATATTTTGCTATTTCCAAGTGGCTGAGGCACACTAAAAGCCTGTAATCTGCCATCCTGGGGGGAAAAAACTAAAAATGAAAATGTGTATTTTTAAGTGAGCTTTTTTTGTTTTTTGACTTATAACATAGATTTGTGTACTTTACAAAAAGTAAACATATCTCTGTAACATTCCTAGAAAAGAAATAGATTCATGTGAGACTCCTCCATTTTACTGCATTTACTAGTAGTCTGTTTATCTTTATTGCAGAATACTATTCCATTACATAAACATATCTAGTTTATTTATCAATTCTGCTATCAACAAATGTGATTGTTCTTTTTACATTTTGACTATGATGAGGAGCTCCTGCTATGAACATTCTTGTACCTTTTTTGTACAAACAAATATATTTTTCTTACGGGTATATAACTATAAATAAAATTGCTAAATTACTAGATCGTAGGGTATCTGTATGTTCAACTTTAATACATAATACATAATATTAAATATTTTAAAATTGTTCTACCAATTTACATTCCTATCAGAATATGAAAAAGTTCAAATATTGTTTCATACTCTCTGGCCAATACTAATGATTGTTAGATTTTTTTTCATTTCAGCCATCCCAAAGTTTTACCTTTTATTCCTCGACTGATATGTTTATTAGTCAGGTAATTATTCACTGCTATAAAGTGCCAGTTCAAATATTTTGCCTCTTTTTTTGTTATGTTGTCTTTCTTTTATGAATTTATAGGATTTTTGTGTGTTCTGGATAAGTGCTCTTATCATATATAAGTTTAAAAAATTTTATTCTATTTGGAGAATTACGTTTTTCACACTCACTCATAGTTATGATAAACAAGTTTCAATTTTAATGCAGTCTAGTTTATCCTGTTTTTCCCAATAAACTTGAATTTATTAATCTTATTTGTGCTCTGTTTAAAAAATCTTTTTCCATCCAGTAGTCACGAAGGTTTTCTAGACTTTTTCCGAGAAGCTTTTTATGTTTAGAAACCACCTGGATTCAATTTACATGTATGATGTGAATTACAGGTCAAGATTCTTTTTTTCTCGTGCAAATAACCAATGACTCTTTTTCTCAATGTACTTCAGTAATTTCTTTCTCATAATTTAAATAATGCACATTTGTGTATCTCTTTCTCATAATTCAAATAATGTACTGTTTCTGATTCTATTTTATTTTAATGTTTTTTGTTGTTGTTGTTGTTTTGTTTTGTTTTGTTTTTGAGACAGGTTCTCACCCTGTCTCTCAGTCTAAAGTACAGTGGCACAATTTCGGCTCACTGAAGCCTTGACCTCCTGGGCTCATGCAATGCTCCCACCTCTGCCTTCTGAGTCGCTGGGACTACAGGTGTATGTCACCATACCCAGCTAATTTTTTTGTAGAGATGAGTTCTCACCATGTTGCCCAGGCTGGTCTTGAACTCCTGGACTCAATCAATCCTCCTGCCTTGGCCTCCCAAATTGCTGTGATTACAGACAGGAGCCATGACACCTGGCCTATATTAATGATTAATTTTTAAAACCTTTTTGCAAATACCAAGCTACCTTAATTAATGTAGATATAATAAGTCTTTATTTTTGGAAGCGTTAGTTTCTGTTTCCTTTTTATCTTCAAGGTTGTCCCGGCTTTTTTGGCTTTTTCAGTTCTCAAAAGTATTTTATATATATACACATACACACACCCTCATGGGGTTTTGTTTGACATTTCTGTAAATATTTCATATACACTTGAAAAAATGTGTATTTCTGTTGTTACTGTCTGTATAGGTCAATTTGGTTAATAACATTCAAATATTCTATAACTGCTTGTTCTATCAGGGGCTATCAGATATTATAAGATATAATTATAGTTTCCTCTACTTCTCTTTTTAATTTTGTTAGTGTTTTCTTCACATGTTTTAAGGCCATGCTATTATGTGTATGCAGATTTAGAATTTTATGTCTTTCTGTCGAATTGATTCTTATGATTATAAAATGTCCCCTTTGTTCTCCAATAATACACTTTGTCTTAAAGTCTTTTTCTGATATTTTATATATTTTAATGTTATTATATTTGGTTACTGTGTACATAGTATATATTTTTATATCGTTTATTGTCATTAGTTATGTGATTTTATGCAAAAGATATGTCTCATAAGCAATATATGTGTGTTTCTGTACATATGTTTGGATGTATATATATATTGTATATACATATACATAATACACATAAATACACACACACACACATATGTATATTTTTACTACTCTGATAACCATAGACTTTTGTCGAGGTACCTCTTCCACTCACGTTTAAGGTAATTTTTAATATATTTGGTTTTAAATCTACCATGTAACTATTTGTGTTTTTTGTCTGTTGTTATGTTTGTTCTTTGTTGTTTTTTCTCTTTTCTTGTCTCATTTTTGATAAAGCATGTTTAAAAAATTATTTTATTCCTTATTAGCTTGTTAATAACTCTATTATATTATTTTCTGTTTTTAATTATTTTAGAGCTGCACTGTTCAGTACAGTAACTGCTAGCCACATGGAGCTATTTAAATTAAACTTAAATAAAGGTAAAAATTCAGTTTCTTAGTCACACTAGCCACATTTCAAGTGCTCAATAGTCACATGTGGCTAAGGGTTATTGTTTAGAAGAGCATGGATTATGGAACATGTCCATTACTGCAAAAATTCTATTTAATAGTGCCACCCTAGGGATTACAACATGTGTTTTTGATCTATTACAGTTTACTTAAATTTAGTATTCTTTCTATTTCTTGAACAATGCAAGATCAACACAGCTTTATTTAATTCCTTCTTGCTTTTTGAAAGGCTCATGAAATTTAATCATTTAAATATTTTGTCCCCATGTAGCATTGTTTTTATATTTAAACAACCAACGCTAATTCAGATTTCCTTAAATATTTATCCTTTTTGGTAGTCTTCATTTCTCCATGCATAATTGTGTTTCTTTTCGTGATAATTTTTTACCTACCTGTAATATTCCCTTTCATATTTCTTTTATTGAAGGACTGCTGGTGATGACCTTTTTCAGTTTATTTTTGCTTGAAAATATCTTTATGTTAAGTTTATTTTCGAGTGTTGGTGAGGTAAAAGTTCTAAGTCGGCTATTATTTTCTTACTGTACTTTAATAATATTGCAACATTGTCACCATAAATTCTTATCTTCTGCACTCACAAATCCACCCAGATTCAACAGAGGGACTATGGACTGTGCTTCTGAATGAAAAGAATATCAAAATTATATTGGAAGAAGGGCATGTGAAATAGAATAGGTTGGAGCCATTTTTAGAAAATATAATCTGCGTCAGTACCCTCCTGTTATTATTTAAATTCAGTTAGTTTCTGTGGTGATTTCTCTCTCTTTCAAAATTCCAGATATAGGTAAACTCATGTCATGGGGGTTTGTTGTACAGATGATTTCCTCACCCAGGTATTAAGTCCAATACTCAGTAGTTAGTTATCTTTTCTGCTCCTCTCTCTGCTCCCAGACTCCACCCTCAAGTAGACCCCAGGGTCTGTTGTTCCTTTCCTTGTGTTCCTGAGTTTTTATCATTTAGCTCTCACTTACAAGTGAGAACATGTAATATTTGGTTTTCTGTCCCTGTGTTAGTTTGCTAAGGATAGCAAACCTTCGCATATACCCCCGAACCTAAAGTAAAAGTAAAGAAAATTTAAAAGGTTTTTAAGATGAGAACATTGACTCCTAAAGAAACTAAGCAATTTGCCCAGACAGTATGCGATAGAGCTGGGATTCAAACCCAGGTTGACAAACCATAAAGCAAATACAACTTTACAGTATTGTATCTTAAGAATTGTCATTACAAATAAAATCTATAAAATATTTATTCTCACCAAAAATTCCAGATATTAATAATTTGTACTATCTATATGTTTTGGTTCCATATTCCCAGAGGTTTATTCATTTCATTATTTTTTTCAAATAAAGAGCTTTTGATTTTTTAGTCTTTCTCCATTGTATGTGTTTCCTTGCACGTCTGGTTTATGTGTATTATTTATTTCCCTCACTGTTCTTTTTTTCCCCATATAATTCAGACTGGGTAATTTCTGCTGACCTCTCTGCACACTCATTTATGCTTTCCCTAGCCACACTTGCCTTGTGGCCATACTTCATAGATGTCAGATATTTTCCCACTTAGGGCTTTGCACAGATTTTTCCCTCCAAAATGTTAGCATAGTGTATTAGTCCATTTTCACATTGCTATAAAGAAATATACAAGACTGGGTAATTTACAAAAAAGAGCTTTAATGAAGTCACAGTTCCACATGTCTGGGGAGGCCTTGGGAAACTTACAATCATTGTAGAAGGGAAAGCAGGCACATCTTACATGGTGGCAGGAGAGAAGGGAAGTGTGAAGGAGGAACTGTCAAACACCATCAGATCTTGTGAGAACTCACTCACTATCATGAGAACCACGTGGGGAAACCACCCCCATAATTCGATCACCTCCCACCAGGTATCTCCCTTGACATGTGGGGTTTATGGGGATAACAATTAGAGATGATATTTGGGTGGGGACAAAGAGTCAAAACATGTCACATAGCTTAACCTTCTCACCTCAAACATTTGCTCAAATGTCACCTTCTCAAAGAAGACTCTACTGACAACCCTTAAACATAGTTATCTCTGATTAGCCTAAAAAAAGAGCAATCTGCCCTCAGTCCTTGTGTTCTCATTCTTCTTTGTTCTATCTTTAATTTTTCTCATAAAGTTTATATTTTCTGTAATGTCATAATATTTGCTTTTTTATTTTTAGTGCTTCCTTCATGATGATTCTTTTTTGCAGCCTAAACTCCTTAAGTAAGGGGCACTTAGTATGTTTTAGTCACTCATGTAGCCCAAGTGCCTAGAATAATGCCATCTCAAAGTAAGTGCTTGTTAAGTCCTTGTTGAATAAATGAATAAATTTCCTCTTGTATCTTCCTGAAACTAACATTTTCACATTGAAAATATCTCCTCCCCACTGTTATCACCAAGGAAGATCTTGGAGTTGTTGGGTCAGGGAGATGTACAATACATGGAGTCCTGATGTAATTGCATAATAACACCATACAGTGACTTTACAGACTGGTCAAGGTTGGAATTTGGAATTTCCTCCTCCTCTGAGCCTCTGTAGCATTTAACACTGAAATTTTTTTAGTTTTTATTGCATAATATTTAAAGCAATTACAGTTTTGTCAGGACTAGAGGCTTATATAAATTTTTCAAAAGTCTCTCAGCATGTGTCACTGAAATGAATGGCTTTTAAGAGATCATACAGGAGCTGGTTGGCATCTCAAAGCCCTCTGGATAATTCCCATCACTACCTCAGCCAGCAGGAGTGATGTTGGTGACTCTCAAAAAGTTTATCTGGAAGCTGCTTTGAAACTCATATGTGCTGAAATATCTGCCGAAATATCTGCCTACAACTGCATCCAACAATAATGGATTCTTATTTTCTTCCTCTTTCTAAATCTCATGTGAGTGTTTGTTGGAAACTTCTAACTCAGAAACATATAGGGAAGAGGATTCTGAAAATGTAGTTGTTGGCTTTTCTGGTGAGAAGTCCCTAGCAGTTGGAGCTGGTGCTATCTAGCTGACCACAGATAGTCAGCAAATATTTTTTTCTTATGTCTGCATTTAAAAATTACTTAGGAAGGGGTACATTTAAAAAACTAGATTATAATATTCAGATCATATTGGTTTTGGGGGCATGTAATGTACCGCTAAATGATTTATAATTAAGCATATAACTAAAGGTCTTAACATATTGTAAAATTACTTTTTATTAATAGACTGAATTGGATGTTTACATCTATAAATAGTAAACTGACCTATTTGAATTCTAAGTGACTTACACATCACGAAGAAATTTGTTGGCGATACTAGCTGTGAAAATTAACAAATGACTAGTAATGAATAATAAATTCCTGTTATTTAATCATAAGTTTAAATTATAATGAGTTTATCTATTACTCCTAAAGACATAGAATAAAATAGTTTGAGAAACTAACTTGCCTTGAAATAGAATTAATTAATTTATTCTTTTCCAAATTTGGTCCAGAATTCAGAGAACAATCTTATAATTGGTTATTGCATCTTACAATGTATTGGTTTGAGTCAGATGCAAAGACATAAAGGAAAAAATTATTTTGTATTCTTTTTAAAAGACACCTAAATTGTGAATTATGGTATTTTTTTTATAAATCTAGAATACAATTCTAGTTTTTTCATTCTATGTACAAGATCAATGGCAATCATTTTTTTCACAAAATTATACACCTCATTCTTTTTAGATTACAAAGTTCATGAAGCCAAGAATAGCATCTCTCATGTTCACAACTATATCCCCAGCACTTGGAATAATGCCTGACAAGAAGCAGAAACTAGTCAACTTTTATTCAATGCATAGCTTATATTTATCTTACTTGATTGAAAATTTATTTGGAAATAAACTTTCCCTCTGTGGAGTTTCTCTGCATTTATGGATTTAAGTGTATATACATAATCGTAGTAATTATTATTCTCTCACATATCTCAAATTAGTTTTCTATCTTTCCAATTGTTGATAATTTTCTATTTATACTTTTTCATTAAACTAATTAATAATTATGAATTTTAAAATGTATTCTGCTTTTATGTCTGAATCTTGGCTAGAGTCCAAATTGGGTAATAATCAGACTACCAAAAATTCCCTCGGCAATTTGAATGAGAAGGGTTGTTCTCTATTTTGTCTGCTAAAGTTCTTTTCTTGGGGTTGCTGGGTGAAAGTGACGATTCTATCATATTTGAAAGGTGACATTTCATTTGTATTTATTCAATGTAATCCATTCACTGTTGTAAAAATGAGAACTGCTTCTTGCTACCACGTAACAGAAGGATGCAGATTATTTCATTGCCATTAGCAGTGCAAGTTAATAATGTTATTGCCAATGAGTCTAAGGCCTAAAAGTGGGGCACAGGTCGGAAAAGAGGAAAGAAGTTGGTATGTGTAAAAGAAATGGCATTCTTTGCTGCCATTTTTTCCCATTGAAGATAATAATCTATCTCTCTAGTGAAGTGTGTTAACTGATGTATTTGAATTTTACTTTTGCTTAATCCTACATGAGGGAGACATTAAAATAGCGGTGAGTATTTTTAATCTACTCACAGTCTTTCTAACATATAATATTGGGAGCTGTATCACTACAGGCAATTACAAAAAAAAAAAAAAAGCTTCTAACTGCCCAGTTCTAAAGATATGAATGTCATTTCTGCTACTTTGCCAGAATAATGACCCCAATTCAGAACACTGTGGTATTCTTTTGACATCACTAAGCCTAGAGGATTTTTTAAAAGTAAGGTTTATGGAGGTATGATTTACATATAATATAATTCACCCATTTTAGTATACACTTTTATGAGTTTTGACAAATGCACATAGTTATGTAACTATCACTAAAATTAAAGAATAGCCTCCATTATACCAAAAAATTTCTTGCACGTCTTTGTGGTCACCCTTTTCTTCAATCCTCAGCTCCTGTGAAACATTGATCTGGCTTTCTTTTCCCTGTAGCTTGCCTTTTAGGTAATATAATATAAATGAAATCATATAGTCTGTAGCCTTTTGAGTCGGGCTTCTTTCATTTAACATAATACATTTGATGTCCATCTGTGTTGTTGGGGTATTGGCAGTTTGTTCTATTTAGCTTCCAGTTTAAATGACAGAATCAGCAAGTGTTTCTTGTTCAAACTCAGATAAAGCTGGTTTATAAGTAGAAAATACATAGATACCTACTCTTAAATCCTTGAGCATAAGATCTGTTTCACTAGGAGCTCACAGATTAATAAAACTTTAGAAAAAGCAATGCAATTAAATTAGTTATGTAAACTAAATTTAAAAACTATAAGTATATTCATTTTATCTTTTCAGGTGAAAATAATGCCTTTAAAAGTTTAGGCTAGTAAATATACAATCTGTAAAAAGCATCTGAGTCTGTCAGGAATTGCTTTATTTCCTGCATACCTTCAGGAAAAGTTCAGTTCAAGTGATTGAAAATTATACATATACCAGAGTAATTATTGCTCTACTAAATTTCAAAGAAATTGATTGTTCACCATTCTTTACCAAGTGGTACCCTAATTTCATTCCTGAATCCCATATCATCTGGTTGTAAGAGTGTACAATGTCAGTCACGTGATAATATCTAATTAAACTTACATACGACCATAACTTTTAGTATAACAAACAGGCATTAAAGTTTTAATTGTAATCCCATATATGTATCATTTTTCCAGTTGTGTTTTGTTGGTTGATCCCATCAAGTATGTGATATGAAGTATATTTCATCCCTAATAATTTCAATGAGGTTCTAATACATTGACCAGATTTTTAAATATATTATATTTAACCAAAAAGGCGCATTATCTTACATTTTAATGGAATTTTAGAATTTTTATGCTTTCTGTGTTGTGGGATTATAGGATTATAAAGTATTTTCTTTTCTCCTGAAAAACAAGACTTTAGCATTTAATTGAAGAGCTCAAACAGCTCAAGTAGAGAAAAATAGTATATTTGAAAAAGAAATCTATATAAAAGAATTTTCTTACCATGATGAGATAGACTAAAAAACAAAAACCCTTTGAGTGGTCTCATCCCACTGTAGTATCAAACCATTTTGCAATGCATCTTTTCCTTTTTTGTTCTCTTGCTGACAGCCCTTGTGTATTTTATTTGTATGCAAGTGAATGGCAGTTTATTGTGTCCCAGAGGATAGGGTATTAATGATCATTTGCTTCCTGCTGTGGGGCCTGTCATAATTTTGTAGTCAGAAGAGTGACAGAAGTAACGGCCAATCAGTATGCTAATACTGCTTGAGAATGGGTAGTTAGTCCATTTTAACCAAGGTTTTTCTGCCGATCCTTAGGTAATTTTCATTAAAAAATGCAATTTTTGATAGCATTGCAAATTGCTAGATGGAAACAGTTGAAGAAACCACATATTTCTTTTGTGTGGCAGTCAGACTTCTATCTCAGCAGGTGTCTTCTAGGGAAGAAAGAAAGACTTCTAATCTGAAAGCCCATTTTGGTCAGCAAGAATCAATGACTAAAACATTCAGTAATTTGTTATATCAATATCTTAACAGAGAGAATTCTATGCATCATACGAAAATTAAATCTAGTCTCCGACAAGTAAATAGGACGCAGAATCTTTAAAAATGATGGTTGAAAGCCAAATGTAAAAAATCCTGCAGATTTATACAATGTGATATCATTCATTTTCTTCTCTACTATTCTATTTGTTTCTTCCATTTTATGTCATTTTTTAAAGGAAAGGATATGCTTAAAAACAATAACATTCAATGCTAGTCTATAAATATTCAAAAATTTTATTAGCAATTTTATAATATACAGCCTATAGTGAGTGTACTCTTGACTAGGAAAAAAAAAGAGTTTCTTAAAATGATTTGTGAGTGTTTGCACAGCACGTGAACACATGATTACAGAGGGGATTAGTGGATTAAGGTATCGACAGTTGGCAGCCTTAAGGCTACAGATAAAAAGAACTCCACTTTCTCTCCATAAAATAACATTTTATTTTTACCCACATGCAAACAATGCCAGCTATGTAAACTATAAACAGAATTATTTTGAGAATACTATTGTCACTTAAATATGTTCATCATAGAAAGCAAAACAATAATAAAAACAACAAAAGCTTCACATATGTATATAACTGCATGAAATACAAGGTAATATCATTTACCATTACAAATATGTTTGAGGAGCTCTGATTAACCATTGGGTCTGGAGAAATAGTTCTTTTCTATATATTAAGATTTGAGCTGATTTCAAAATGTAAACTTTTTAGGTTGTAGTGATAATCAATGCCCTTGTCAGAAAAATATTCAATATATTTTATTAAAAATTAAATAGATACTACATGAAATGCAATTTTACTTTTTGGAAAATAGAGAAACAAACCTTGTTTGCTGCCTGCTGTTTTTTTTATATATGCAAATCTTTATACATCACAGAACAACCTAGCTGCCTTCTACAATCTCATAAACATTTTTACTATTTTATGAGATGTTTGTAATAAATGTGATTGATGATACTTTTTTACAATTGCCTATTAGAAATACCATTTTGTGATTAAATACTTAGGGGTAACTCAATTCCAAGTCAGGAGATTACAAGTTAAGAATTGACATGAATGCCAAACTACATGTTTATCTACTATTTATTTTAAATAGTATTTTTTCTAGTTTACAGAGATTTTGCATTTCAATTAATTGCACACATATCTAAAAATACTGCTAGTGTGGCTTGGCTCAGGGAAACAGCCCGAAGCTGCACACGCACATATAGTCACAAGGGTGAGTAGCTATAATTGTATTGGAGTGCATCCAAGAAATCAGCTATTCTGTTTATACTTACTGCCGCTTCAAACTTATGTATATCTCAAGCAAACATACTGTAAACTGACTTTAATACTAAAAATTGTTGACCTTGACAATGAAGTTTATTGACTATTTTTCATGTTGCTGCTATCTTCCAAAAATTGAAAATTAAGGTAAACATTGATAATAGATAATTAAGTATAATTTGGAATTATAGCTTTCCTCCTTAAGATTTAAAAAGCCTATTGGCTTAATGTAGTAAGATACAATGCATGAAAATATAAAAATAAAATATTAATACTAAGGTCATTTAAAATGGGAGTGGTCTACTGTGAACTACAATTAGAACAGACCGCTAAGATATCATTTCCATCAGCCTGGAAATAGAGTTGCCTTATGTCCAAGAATCCAATCTAGTCTGGACTTACTAGAGTGTGAATGAAGGCAAATTTTCAATGGCTCTAATTTTAGGTGTTGGAGAAACAGATGCCGTAATTATCCAGATATTTGCTGAAGTCTAATTTACATTTGGGTCTACAAGCTATTTTAGTTGTCTCTTTTATTCAGATTACCTTAAAAAAGAGACATGTTGATCTGAGTCATATTAAAACCATAGCACTATTGAGACGAAACTTAAGGAGTATGTTTTTTTTCCGTGTATGTAATGTGGAAAGCCTTGGCATATTATGCATCATGGCTTCTTGATTTTATTCTTCTGGAATTTACTCTTTATGTCTTCTGATTGTGTTTTCCTGGAATCATCCTCCCTGGCATATAACCTTTGGATTTTCTTTCAGGTCACGCTCCTATGGAATTTCATACACTGGTGTAGTAAGTCAGATCCAGGAATACCCTCCTTCTCAGGTTTGTGTTGCAACCCAGAAATCAAACTGGGAGCTTAAGCAAAGGAGGCATAGGGGAAGAAACAGGTCAGATAATAGTCTATGAAGAAGAACTTCTGGTGGCTGATTCTGATTTGTCCTTTTTCAATAGGTACGGCCACTGGATTTGTAGTCCAAAGATAGGCATTAGTACATTTTATTTCTCCATGGATCCAGCTGAATAGAAGATATTACATATTTCACATTAAATATCTTTCCATTTCTTTTTCAAATAACAGAAGATTATACCCATTCTTTCTACATTTACAAAGAGACCCTTTTACGTGCTACCATGGAAAAAGAGCTACCAGTTAGTTAATAAGTCTTTTGCTCACCATAATCATATATTCAAGATAATATAATACTAAAGGGGATCAATTCTTGTTGGATGTGAAGTCCATTCTGCCATTAACCAGCTGAGTGACTAGGGAAGTTAACTTCTTTGGGCATCAATATCTTCATCTATAATTTAATACAATAGTACAACTTACATTATTTGCTGATTTTAAAGATTAAAGTAGCGATGTATATCTAGCACTTACAAACTACTTCCTACATAGTACGTACTATGTATGTAATTGCTATTATTAATACTATAATCTATTTATTTGGTCACTCATTCCATCACTATATCTACACAACTTCCTACCATCTTACTCATGCATTCATTCTGGCACTAACCAAAGCTCTATGGGGAAAGAATTCTGCAATGTGTATACAGCAGGGTTTATGTTACTGAGGAATTAATTGTCTGTCAGAAGAATTAATATGGATATCAATCTAAAACACATAATTAAAAGTAGTAGGTACATAAACAATGCTGTGGGTGTTCAGAGCAATAAAAATAAGCAGAATATAGTTTTTTAATTCATAATGTTAGCCACTGTGATAGATACTTTATAAATGTTATTTCATTCAACTCTTGCTTGAGAAGATAATTTTGTGCAGTAAATGATTAGTGAGATAAGTAATAAAGGGCTGGTTGGATTTGAATTTAAGGAGAAGTGAGAAAATTATTCCATTCAGAGAGGAGCAATTACACTAAAGCACATAGTCTGGGATGGGGAAAAACTAAACAGCTCTGTTTGGTGAGAACACAGGACTCTAGGAAAGAAACAGCTGATGCATCATCACCTAAGGAAAGTCCAGAATAATATAAAGAAGGTGTATTAGTCAATTTTCATGCTCCTCATAAAGATATATCAGAGACTGGGAAATTTACAAAACAAAGAGGTTTAATTGGACTTACAGTTCCACGTGTCAGGGGAAGGTCTTACAATCATGGCAGAGCGTGAAAGGCACTTCGTACATCGTGGGAGCAAGACAGAATGAGCAAGAAGCAAAAGCAGAAACCCCTGATGAACCCATCAGATCTCATGAGACTTATTCACTATATGAGAATAGCACAGGAAAGACCAGCCCCCATGATTAAATTACCTCCCCCTGGGTCCTTCCCACAACACGTGGGAATTCTGGGAGATAAAATTCAAGTTAAGATTTGAATGGGGACACACCCAAACCATATCATTCCACCCCTGGCCCCTCCAAATCTCATGTCCTCACCTTTCAAAACCAATCATGCCTTCCCAACAGTCCCCCAAAGTCTTAACTCATTTCAGCATTAACCCAAACTTCCATAGTCCAAAGTCTCATCTGAGACAAGGCAAATCCCTTTCACCTATGAGCCTGTCAAATCAAAAGCAAGATAGTTACTTCCTAGATACAATAGGGTACAGGCGTTGGGTAAATACAGGCATTCCAAATGGGAGAAATTGACAAAAATAAAGGGGTTACAGGGCCCATGCAAGTCTGAAATCCAGCAGGGCAGTCACATTTTACAGCTCCAAAATGATCTCCTTTGACTCCAGGTCTCATATTCAGGTCACCCTGATGCTAGAGGTGTGTTCCTATGGTCTTGGGCAATTCCTCCTCTGTGGCTTTGCAGGGTACAGGCTCCCTCCAGGCTGCTTTTACAGGCTGGCATTGAGCGTCTGCAGCTTTTCCAGGTGCATGGTGCAAGCTGTCGGTAGCTCTGCCATTCTGGAGTCTGGAGGAGAGTGGCCCTCTTCTCACAGCTCCACTAGGCAGTGCCCCAGTAGGCATTCTGGGTGGCAGCTCTGAACTCACCTTTCCCTTCTGCACTGCCCTAGCAGAGATTCTCCATGAGGACCCCACCTTTGCAGCAAACTTGCCTGGGCATCCAGGCATTTCCATACATCTGAAATCCTGGCGGAGTTTCCCAAACCTCAGTTCTTGACTTCTGTGCACCTGCAGGCTCAACACCACGTGGAAGCTGCCAAGGCTTGGGGCTTCCACCCTCTGAAACCACAGCCCAAGCTCTATGTTGGCCTCTTTCAGCCACAGCTGGAGTAGCTGGGACAATAGGGCACCATGGGACCCCTTGCCCGGCCTACAAAACCACTTTTTCCTCTTGGGCCTCAGAGCCTGTGATGGGGAGGGGCTGCTGTGAAGGTCTCTGACATGGCCTGGAGACATTTTCCCCACGGTCTTTGGAATTAACATTAAGTTCCTTGCTACGTATGCAAATTTCTGCAGCTGCCTTGAATTTCTCCCCAGAAAATGGGTTTTTCTTTTCTGTTGCATCATCAGGCTGCAAATTTTCTGAACTTTTTTGCTGTTTCCATTTTAAATTGGAGTGCTTTTAACAGCACCCAAATCACCTTTTGAATCCTTTGCTGCTTAGAAATTTCTTCCTCCAGATACCCTAAATCATCTCTCTCAATTTCAAAGTTTCAAAATTTCAAAGTTCAAAATTTCAAATCTCTAGGGCAGGGGCAAAATGCCACTGGTCTCTTTGCTAAAACATAGTAAGAGTCACCTTTGTTCCACTTCCCAACAGGTTCCTTATCTCCATCTGAGAACACTTCAGCATGGACCTTATTGTTCATATCACTATCAGCATTTTAGTGATGTCTCTAGGAGGTTCCAAACTTTCCCACATTTTCCTGTCTTCTTCTGAGCCCTCCAAACTGTTCCAACCTCTGCCTGTTACCCAGTTCCAAAGTCGCTTTCACATTTTTGGGTATCTTTTCAGCAACACCCCACTCTACTGATACCAATTTACTGTATTAGTCCATTTTCATGCTGCTGATAAAGACATACCAGAGGCTGGGAAGAAAAAGGGGTTTAAATGGACTTACAGTTCCACGTTGGCTGGGAAAGTCTCACAATCATGACAGAGAGCGAAAGGCACTTCTTACATAGTGGCGGCAAGAGAGAATGAGCAAGAAGCAAAAGTGGAAACCCCTGATAAACCCATCAGATCTTGTGAGGCTTATTCACTATCACGAGAATAGCACAGGAAAGACCAGGCCCCATGATTCAGTGACCTCCCCCTGGGTCCTTCCCACAACATGTGGGAATTCTGGGAGATACAATTTAAGTTGACATTTGAATGGAGACATAGCCAAACCATATGAGGAGGGATATCAACATATCTGTAATTTTTATTGGATTAACATACCAGAAAATATGACAACAGACATCTGAAGGATAATGATATAGTTTATATAATGCATTTGATTATAAATATTTTCTGCCAAGCTAGATGGTGAAAAAGCAGTTAATAACTTTATCACTTTTATAACATCTGATTTTTAATTTGATTATTTATTTTTGAGATGGAGTCTTGCACTGTCGCCCAGGCTGGAGTGCAATGCCGCGATCTCGGCTCACTACAACCTCTACCTCACAGGTTCAAATGATTCTCCTGCCTCAGCCTCCTGAGCAGCTAAGATTATAGGTGTCTGACACCACGCCCAGCTAATTTTTGTATTTTTAGAAGAGACGGGGTTTCATTATGTTGGTCAGGCTGGTCTTGAACTCCTGACCTTGTGATCCACCCACCTCAGCCTCCCAAAGTGCTGGTATTACAGGTGTGAGCCACCGCACCTGGCCCTGATTTTTAAACTTTTTAAAAACCTGTTTATTGGTTCTTTTTGTGAGACAATTTCTTCTATGTAGCTCACATTTCTGCATGATCTGGTTCTCCCAGGCAAAGTACTAAATAGTAAAGGTTAGACATGTCTTTCTTCCCAGAGACAGTTAGGGTAGTAAAGATAGACATCTCCTTCCCTTCTCCAGAGAATTTGCTTACAATCCAAGTAAATAAATACAAGAACTTTCTCTTTCTCCAGAGAGGAGGATGGACACATCACCAGCAGCCCTATATAAGATCAGTTTCCCATCTTAAGGACTCCTGTTCTTTAATGCTCTCCATTCTGTGTGCAAGTACCATCTGGCTCCGAACACATCCTGTTGAGACTGGATTTCAGTAATAGACATAAAATGTTACTCTGACTGCTACTTTTGAGAAAGGTTTTATACTGTTGAATTGATAAATAATAATCATATATTCATCGTATAAAATGCAATGTTTCAATACATGTATACATTGTGGAATGATTAAATCAGACTAACATATCTATCACCTTAAACACTTATCATTTCTATGTGATGAGAGCATTAAAATACATTCTTTAGCTATTTTGAATATGCAACGTATTATTACCTATAGTCAACATACTGTGCAATAAATCACTAGAGCCTATTCCTCCCAATTAATTGAAACTTTGTACCTTCTGACCAGCATCTTCCCTTTCCTTATCCCCTCCCTATTCCTAGCCTCTGGTAGCCACAATTCTGCTCTCTACTTCTATGAGTTCGTTTTTTTTTTTTTTTTTAAGATTGCACAATGAAGTGAGAGTTGTTTCTCTATTTGTCTCTCTATACTTGGCTTATTTCATTTGTCTTTCTATACCTGGCTTATTTCATTTAGCGTAGTGTTCTCCAGATTCATCTATGCTGTTGCAGATGACAGAATGTCTTGCTTTTAAATGGCTTAATAGAATTGCATATATACCACATTTTAAAATTCATTCATCTATTGATGAGCATTTTGGTTGTTTCTATCTCTTTATTATTGTGCATAACATGGCAATAAACATGGGAATGCAAATATCACTCAATGTACTGGTTTCAATTCCTTTGGATATATATCCTAGAACTGAGATTGCTGTACCATTCTACAGCAATAGAATTGTAATTCTATTTTCAATTTTTTGAATAACTTCTATGCTACTTTCTGAAATGACAATACTAATTTATAATACCACCAGCAGTATGCAAGGGCTCCCTTCTCTCTGCATCCTTACCATGCTTATCATTCATTTTTAAAATTTATTGTTTAATTGACACATTGTAATTATATATGTTTAAATGGTACAATTTAAGGTTTTGATAAATGTGTGCATGATAGGATGTTCAAATCAGAGTAGTTAGTATATCCACTAGCTTGTGCATTTATCCTTTCTTTGTGGTGAGAACATCTAAGAGACCTCTCTTTTAGCTATTTTAAAGTATACAATATTTTACCATTAACCATCCTCACCCTACCATGCAATAGAACATCAGAAGTTATTCCTGTTGTCTAATTGTAACTTTGAACCTGTTGAACAACAAACCCCTCTTCATCCACCCCTCCCCAGACTCCGGTATCTCCTGTTCTACACTCTGCTTCTATAAAATCAACTTTTTTTAGATTCCACATATGAAAGAGACAATGTAGTATTTCTCTTTCTGTATCTGGCTTACTTAACAAAATGTTCTCCAGGTTTATCTATTTTTTTCTCAATAACAGGATATAATTCATTTTTATGGCTAAGCAATATTCCGTTGTCTATATATACAACATTTTCTTTTTCATCTATGCATTGTTGAGGATTTACGTTGATTCCAAGTCTTGGCTATTGTGGATGGTGTTGCCATGAACACGGAAGTGCAGACATCTCTTTGACATACTTATTTCACTTCCTAAGGATATATACCTAGTAGTGAGATTGTTGGATCATATGGTAGTTCTATTTGTAATTTTTTTTAGGAAACTCCATGTTGTTTTCCATAATGGTTGCACTAATTTTCATTCCCACCAAAAGTGTGTAAGGATTTCCTTTTCTTTACATTTTCACTGAAATTTATCTTTTTGTATTTTTGATAATAGTTATTTTTACTAGAGGGAGCTGGTATCCTATTTTGGTTTTGATTTCCATTTCCCTCAAGATTACTGGTGATGAGTATTTTCTTAGATGTCTATTCTTTTGAGAAATGTCTATTAAGCTATTTTAATCTGAATCTTCTCTCTTTTTTCTTAGTCTAGGTTTAATAAAAGTTTGTTATTCTTTTTTTTTTTTTTAAAAAAACCAACACTTCATTTTGTTGATCTTTTAAATTATTTTTCTAGTCTCTATTTTATATTTGCTCTGAGCTTTATTATTTTCCCCCTTTTGTGAATTTTGGACTCAGTTTGTTCTTGGTTTATTTTTATTTTTATTATTATTTTTTATTTCTTCAATGCCTAGTTAGGCTGTGTATTAGATTTTTTTTTTTGGTGTAGGAGTTTATCATTATATTGTTTTGCTATGTCCCATAGGTTTTAATATGATGTATTTTTATTCTCATTTGTCTCCATAATTTTTAAAATTTCTTTATTGACCCATTGGTCATTTAGGGGCATTTTGTTTAGTTTCCATGTATTTGCAAAGTTTCCAATTTTTTTGCTGATTTTCTGTGTATTTGCATTTTCCATGTATTTGCAAAGTTTCCAATTTTTCTTGCTGATATCATTGTATTCAGAAAAGACACTTGGCACAATTTCTTTTTATAATATCTTTTTAAATTTGTTAAACTTATTTCTTGGTCTAACATGATTTATCTTGGAAAATGTTTCATGTGCAGTTGAAAAAAATGTGTGTTCTGCAGCTGTTGGACACAATGTTCTGTAAATAGTTATTAGGTCAATGTAGTCTAAGGTGCAGTGTAAGTCTGATGTTTTTTGTATTGTCTGTTTGCATGACTTTTCTATTGTTGAAAATGGCGTGATGAAGTTCTCCCATTATTATATTGTATTTGACCTCTCTCTTTAAATATGAAACTATTAAAATCGTTTCTTATTATGCTTGGGTGTTCTGATGTTGGGTGCATATATACTTATTATATCCTCTTGTTGAATTGATAAATTTATCATTATATAATAACACTGTTTGTCTCTTTTTTACAGTTTTTGAGTTAAAGTGTATATTATCTGATACAAGTATATGCTATTCCTGCTTGTCTTTTTGTTTCTGCTTGCATGGTATATCTTTTTCTATCCTTTTATTTTTAGTCTCTGTTTGTCTTTAATGGTGAGGTGAGTTTCCTGTAGTGAGTATATAGTTGTATATTCTTTATTTGTCCATTCAGCTACTCTATATTTTTAATTGGATAATTTAATCCATTTACATTTAAGGTTATTATTTCTAAGTAAGAATTTGCTTCTGCCATCTTGTTAATTGTTTTCTGGTTGTTTTGTGGATCCTCTGTTCCTGTCTTCCTCTCCTGTTGTTTACCTTTGTGGTTTGGTGGTTTGCTGTGCTGTTAAGCTTTGATTCCTTTCTCTTTCTTGTTTGTATACCTGCTTTAATTTCTTTCTTAGAGGTTGTCATGGGGCTAATATTAAGAAGCTTGTAGTTATAATAGACTATTTTAAGTTGATGGCAACTTAACTTTGATTGCATAAAAGTTTTCTAGATTTTTCCTACCCCACACAATTATGTTTGTTGTCTGAATTTGCACCTTTATCTGTTTTGTGTTCTTTAACTTCTAATTATAGCTGTTGTTCCTCTTAATTGTTGTGACTTTTAACCATGAGAGGATTGAAAAGTTTATAAAGCACAATTATAACACTGAGGTGTTCTGATTTTCATTATAAATTTACATCAACTGGTGAGTTTCATATGTGTATTCATTAGGTAATTATTGTCCTTTTGTTTCAAGTTGTTGCATTTCCTTAAGTACTTTTTGTCAGGCTGGTCTAATGATGATGAATTTTCTCAGCTTTTTATTGACTGGAAAGGCCTTTATTTCTCTTTTATTTCTGAATAATAGCTTTACTGAATGTAGTATTCTTGGCTAACAGGTTTTTTTTTTCTTTCAGCACTTTGAATATATAATGTCTTTCTCTCTTGGCCTAGAAAGTTTCTGCTGAGAAATCTGCTGATAGTTTAACTGAGATTTCCTTTTATGTCACTTGACACTTATGTCTTATAGCTTTTAACATTCTCTCTTTGTTTCTTTGACTTTTAAGTTTGATTATTGTGTGCCTTACACAGGATCTTTTTGTACTGAATCTAATTGGGGATTTTTGAAATTCCTAGATCTGGATGTCCATATTTTCTTGACTTGACATTTTCAGCATTATTTTATTAAATATCTTTTCTATGATTTACTCCATCCTTTCTTCCTCTGACATTCTCATAATGGCATAATTTGCTTTCTTAGTAGTGTTCCATAAGTTTCGTAGTCTTTCTTTAAAAAAAGAAGTTTCTTCTTCTTTTTCCCCTCTGACTGGAAGATTTCAAAATACCTTCTTGAAGTTCAGAAATTATTTCTTCTGCTTGATCTAGTCTGTTTAACTATCAATTGTATTTTTTATTTAATTCATTCAACTATTCAGCTCTAAGATTTCTGCTTAGTTCTTTTTAATAATCTTTATCTCTTTGCTAAATTTCTCCTTTAGATCATAATTGTTTTTCTGATTTCAGTAAATTATTCTTCAGTATCTTGTACCTTGCTAAGTTTTCTTAAGATCATTATTTTGAATTCCTCTTCAGGCAATTTGTGATTTCTTTTACTTCTGGGTCTACTATTGGGGAATTACTGCGTTCTTTATGGGGTATGATGTTTCCTTGGTTCTCATGTTTCTTGTGTTCCTACATGATGTCTGTGCATCTAGTGGAACAATCACCTTTTCCAGTGTTATGAAGCAGGTTTTGTAGAGAAAGACTTTCTCCTGGAAAGGATACCTAGGATGTTGGTTGAGTATGGTATGTTGGTTTGAGTTTTGAATGTACTTAATAGTGTGGTCTCTGTGAAGTATCTTCGGATGTGATTCTTGTTAGCAATGTCTGCCACTGCCTAGCGGCCTAGGCTGTGAGAATTTGTGGCGGCAGTAGCATAGTTTTGCTGGAGGTGTAGGCACCAGTCTGGCCGTCAGTCTGGATGTATACATGTGGGGCAGGCCAACTCGCTGTGCAGTTTGGTCTCTGGGAATTTTA
This sequence comes from Nomascus leucogenys, assembly GCF_006542625.1. Classification (NCBI taxonomy): domain Eukaryota; kingdom Metazoa; phylum Chordata; class Mammalia; order Primates; family Hylobatidae; genus Nomascus; species Nomascus leucogenys. The sequence goes on from NC_044391.1 coordinate 68,202,999, forward strand.
GTCACCCATAGGTATGCTGTTCAGCCAGGCATGAGTGCAAACACATGCAGCAAGCCAGCCGATTGTGCAATGGGCTCTCAAGACAGTGAGCTTCTGCTAAACTGGCTCTCGGGCCAGGTGCAAGAACATGTGGCTGCAGATGCAGCAGGCCAGCCTGCTATAAGGTGGGCCCTTATTTTTTCATAATAAGCAATCTATCAGGTTTGAGGTAATGTTTTATTTTTGTTTTAATTTTCATATGTCTGATGACTGGAGATGTTGAACTTGCACATATATATGCATATATCTATTGGCCATTCATATGTCTTCTTTTGAGAAGTGTCTATTCAAGACCTTGATTTTTTGAATGATGCCCACTCACATTGGTGAGAGTGGATCTTCTTTACTCAGGCTGATGGTTCCAATGCTAATCTTTTCCAGAAATGTACTCTGATACAATCAGAAATAATATTTCACTAGCTATATGGGTGTCCCTTAACTCAATCAAGTTGACACATAAAATTAAACCATCACACCCACCCATTGTCAACTTGACACCTATACAAACTTCCTTAAACCATAGTCAGTTTACAAATAAATATAGTAACAAGTCATAGTCTCACCTAATGTGACACAACTATCCTGTGCATAACTAAAAACATACCAATCTCTTCCTTAGTAGAGGAGGTAAAGCCCTTGAGTGATGTTTCCTCTTTCCTTGATATCCCATAACTTAAGCACTAAGACATAAAATTAATAATACTTGAATACCAAAATGAAATCAATACATTTTATGTTATATGATAAGGGACTAAGAGAAGAAAGAGAAAGAAAACAAAATTATTTGCTTAATGTGTATATATATATATAGTCCTAACAAAATAAAGAGGAAATACTCATGACAATTATAGTCCTCCATAGTCACAGCTGGTATTTGTAACTACCTTATTTCTCAGGTGGTTTTGTATTAACTTCCAGGTCATTGGAGTCATTGTTGTGTCTCCTGGGGGAAGCATTCCCACTTTGGAACTAAGACTTTTAGGCCACAAGAACATAAAGTCATGGGAACAGAAAGCAAAAATTTTGCTAGGGAGTCTCAAGGGGTAATAGTGAGTTGTGCCTCTCACATTTTCACCCTTTGATTCCTGGACCTGTGAATCCTGGCTATCAGAGAAAAGTACCTTGCATTAAACAGCAATTCAGAGCACATACAGCCTTCTGGAGAACCTTGTCTCAGCCCTGAAAGATGTTGCCACCTAGCTCATGCTATGACCAGGTCTTCAAAGGGCCATTCCACTGTTCTGTCAAGCCAGCTGCTTCAGGATGGTGAAGAACATGATAAAACCAGAGAATTCCATGAGCATACAGGCACGTCACCACTCTCCTTTTGCTCTGAAGTGAGTTCCTTGATCAGGAGCAAGGCTGTGTGGAATAACTTAATGGTAAATAAGACTTTCTATAAGCCAATGATGGTAGTTTTGGCAGAATCATTTCATGTAGGAAGACAAATCTGTATCCAGACTAAACGTCTATTCCAGTAACAACAAAACATTGTTTCTTCCATGATGGAAGTGGTCCAACATAATCAACCTGTCGCCAGGTAGCAGGCTGATCATGCCAGGGAATTGTGCCATATTAAGGACTCAGCGTTGGTTTCTGCTGTTGGAAGATTGGGCGCTCAGCAGCTGTCATAGGCAGGTTGGCTTTAGTGAGTGCAAATCCATGTCACTAAGCCTGTGTGTAACCACTATCCCTCCCACCATGGACACTTTGTCCATGAGCCCATTGGGTAATGACAAAGATTCCTGGGAAAACAAGCTACTTAGCATCCACAGAGTAGGTCAACCTATTAATCTGATTATCAAAATACTCTGCTGAGATCACCATTTAACAGGTATTCACATGCGACACAAATATTTTCCAATTTTTTACCTATTTGAGAGCTATCTCTCAAAAAAACAGTAGTTACCTATAGATGATGGCAAGGCCTTCCTCCAAAATCCTGAAGGTTTGTACTACAATTCTCCTGTAGGTGCCTATCAAAGGCCTTAAACATCCATGGAAATTTTAAGCACTAATGGATCTGCTGAATCATATAAGCCCACGTGGCAGAGCAGCTTACACAGCAGCCTAGACCTGTTGCAGAGCCTTCTCTTGTTCTAGGTCCAACACAAAGCTAGTCGTTTTTTTTTTTTTTTTTTGAGACGGAGTCTCACCCTGTCACCCAGGCTGGAGTGCAGTGGCGCAATCTCGGCTCACTGCAAGCTCCGCCTCCCAGGTTCACGCCATTCTCCTGCCTCAGCCTCTCCGAGTAGCTGGGACTACAGGCACCCGCCACCACGCCCGGCTAATTTTTTTGTATTTTTAGTAGAGACGGGGTTTCACCGTGGTCTCGATCTCCTGACCTCGTGATCCCCCCGCATCGGCCTCCCAAAGTGCTGGGATTACAAGTGTGAGCCACCACGCCCGGCCAAAGCTAGTAGTTTTTTAGGTCACTTGGTAAATGGGTCAGAGTGATACAACCAAATGAGGAATAGGTTGCCTCTAAAGCTCAATTAGGCCCACCATTGTGCTTCTTTCTTGGTCTTAGGGGGTTCCAGATGCAACAACTTTTCTTTAACCTTAGAAGGAATATCTCAACATGCCTAACCTTAGTGAACTCCTACATATTTTACTGAGATAGAAAGTCCCTGTATTTTAGTATGATTTATTTCCCACCCTATGATATACAAATGTCTTATCAGTAATTCTAGTGTAGTTTCTACTCTTCATTCACTAGGTCTGGTCAGCTTAATGTCATCAATGTAATGGACTAGTGTGATATCTTGTGCAAGGGAAAAGTGATCCAGATCTATGCAGAGTAGATGTTGACATAGGATAGAAGAGTTAATATATCCTTGAGGTAGGACAATAAAGCAGAATTTCTGGCCTTACCAGCTGAAAGCCAACTATTTCTGGTAGGTCTTATGGACACGGGTGGAGAAAAAGATTTATTCGCCAAATTAATAGCTGCATATCAGGTACCAGGGTATGTGCTCTTTTACTCAAGCAATAAAACCACATCTGGTACAGAAGCTGCAACTGGAGTCAGCAGTTAGTTCAACTCATGATATTTCACTGCCATTGTCCAAGATCCATCTTTCTCTGCACAAGGTAAATAGAAGAGTTGAATGAGGTTGGGGTGAAAACCCACTCCTGGATCTTTCAAGTCTTTGATGGTTGCACTAATTTCTGTAGTCCCTCAAGAAATATGTGTATTGCTTTTGGCTTACTGTTTTCCTAGGCAGAGGCAGTTCTAATGATTTCCATTTGGCCTTTCCCACCATAGTAACCCTCAGTCTACAGATCAGGAAATTAGTGTGGGGATTCTGTCAGCTGCTAAGTACGTCTATTCCAACTATGCATCTGGAACTAGGGTAATAACTACAGGGGGGGCTTGGGGACTCTCTAGCCCCACTATATGACAGACCTGAGCTAAAACTACATTGATCATCTGACCTCCATAAGCCCCTACTTTGAATATAGGACCAGAGTGATGGTTTGAGTCTCCTGGAGTCAATGCCAATTGTTCAGTGTCTAGTAGTATTCAGAAGGTCTGATTATTTCTCTCCCTCTAACCCACTTACCCTGGCAAAAAGCTGTAAGATTAATATAAATTTTTGGTAGTTTATCAGGGGTCTTACTCAATGTGACCCAGCATCCTCTTCATCAAGACCTTCTAAGTCTGTAAACTGGCTTAAATCTGGTAATTGAATAACGTGCCATGACTCTCTTCTTTTATAATTCGACTTAAGACTTTTGTTAAGCAGATCTGGAACTTTTCTGCTTATACAGATCTAGGCTTCCTGTTTATTTTACACCTAGAAACATTATGATTAGCTAGCCAATTCCATAAGTAAGCATGAGCCAGACTATCCTGATTGCTGCTTTGACTCTGCTGTCTATTACAGTACCTATGCCCATCTTGTCTTTGTTGGTTGAGTGTTGCCACTCTGAGATCCATCTACCCACAGTGCATATAGGTTTTCCAACTGAATGGCTGCAGTTCCTGCTCTAAGGTCTAGCCTACCAAGAAAAGTGATCACAAAGCTCTTGAAAGATTCTGGGGCTCCTTTCACAAATTTATTGTTTGAAGTATTGGTAAAAAGATGAGTCTTCTGAACCCTCCAGGATGGGTAAGTATGTTTTAAATGACAAATTCACTCTAACATTACAATATCCCTAAGGCTTTGAATCCCTTCTTTTCCATTAAACCAAGGAATCCTGGGCATTTCTAATTTTTTCACTTTTTTTTCATCCGTGCTTCAACCAAACAATCAAACGAACTGGTTAGAGTCCTTCCTAACTCCCTGTGTGCAGAAATCTCTGCTTAATGGGCCCATGTTAATAAATTTTACCTGTTCCAACTTTGTTTCTTCCACCATTATCCCACACCATTAATATGTTTCCCTATAGAAGGTCCTTGTGTTTCTGCCTGTATAAAGTAGGAAATTCAAGTTGTTCTTTTGAGGTGTGGTATACCTCTTCGAGGCTCACACTTTGTGTCTCACCTTTAGGAACAAGCTGAGGCTTGAGTCCCATTATAGGTTTAGAAGCAAAGAAGGATGGTGGGTGAGTCCTGAGGAGAGTCAGCATTATCTTCATCAGGGAAGGCCATTGCCTTTTCCTTAGGCGATGCAGGGCTAATTCCTTCAGATGGCAGTGGGAAGGCAACATCACTTAATGGGTGGAGAGGTCACTACCTGTAGGGAAAGGGACATCATGTTTGTCTGCTGGGGTTGGAAAGCCACTTTTGCTAGGGGAGGATAAACCACTTTCATTGGGGATAGATAGGCCATCTTTGCCAGGGTGGGGGAGGCCTCTTCTGGCAAAAAGGACTCATCAGAATTTGGGGGCTTAGTGTCCCCATCATCATCAGAATCTCCTCACACATTCTCGTCTCAACTTATAAGATCCCCTTCCTTCCCAATCAATGCCCTCACTTTAGCAATATATACCTTGTAATGCTGGGAGTTCAACTTGAATTGTAATTCAGCCAATCATAGGATGATGTCCTGACTTTTATTTTCAGGCATTTCAGCCCTGTGACTCTCCCTCAGGGCATACATACAAACTCTTAGATCATTTATGGGTACTTGAACTGGAATGCAAATCCCTGAGCTCATCCTTTTCTATTAGCACTTTGTCTAGTGACATTAATAGCAACCAATCAATGTCACTAAATTATTTAGTTTTCCACAAATGTCTGAAAGCATATTCCAAGTTACTTATCTCCCTGCTTCTTATAAGTGGTTAATTATAAGTATTTAATGCAGATATTTTGTGTGTTTCTATAAATAGTTCATGCCAAGAACTATCAGTGCTCTCTTTACTATTGGAAACATAGTCATTAGAATCTTTAAATCTAATCAGATTAGAAAGCCATTTTCAGAAGCCCAAAACCAATTCAGAAAAGGTCATCTGTTTTTCTAGAATTGCTCTCATTACCAAAGTCTGCATTAGTCAGGGTTCTCCAGAGAAACAGAACCAGTAAGATATATATATATATATATATATATATATATATATATACACACACACACACACACAGAGATAAATTAATTATGGAAATTGGGTGACATGATTATGAAGGCGAAGAAGTCCCAAGATATGCCGTCTTTAAGAGAACTAGGAAAGTCAGTGGTGTAACTGGGTCTGAGTGTGAAATTCCATGAACAAGGAGGCCACTGGTGTAAGTGTTAAGTCCTGGAGTCTGAAGGCTCAAGAATCAAGAGCTCTGATTTCCAAGGGCAGTGTAAGATGGATATTTCAATTCAAACACAGAGAGATAATTCACCATTCCTCCACAGATAGGAAGATGTCCGGTCACATAAGTGAGGATGAATATCCTTTACTCAGTCTACCTATTCAAAGCTAAACTCTTTAAGCACCCTCATAGACATACTCATAAATAATGTTTTACCAGCTATCTGGGCATCCCTCTGCTCAGTTAAGTTGACACATAAAATTAACCATCACGAGAAGAGAGAGTAAAGGGAGATAAAAATAATATGTGTTAAGCCGTTCTTACATTGCTATAAAGGAATACTTGAGACTGGGTAATTTATAAGAAAAAGATTTAATTGCTTCATGGTTCTGCAGGCTGTTCAGGAAGCATGGTGCCAGCATCAGCTCCTGGGCAAGCCTCAAGAAGCTTTAAGTTATGGCAGAAGGCAAAGGGGGAGCAGGCACATCACATGGCAGAAGCAGGAGCAAGAGAGAGAGAAAGTGGAGGGGGAGGTACCACACACTTTTTTAAAAGACCAGCTATTATGAGAACTCACTCACTATCAAGAAGACAACACCAAGCCATGAGGTATCTGCCCCCATGATCCAATCACCTCCACCTCCAACACTGAGGATTACAATTGTATATGACATTTAGGTGGAAACAAATATCCAAACTATATTATAATAATTAATAATTTAAAAAGATACCTTTATTATTATTATTATTATTTTGGGACAGAGTTTCAGACTGTCGCCCGGGCTGGAGTGCGGTGGTGCGATCTCGGCTCACTGCAACCTCTGCCTCTCGGGTTCAGGCGATTCTCCTGCCTCAGCCTCCCAAGTAGCTGAGATTACAGGCGCCCACCACCAAGCCTGGCTAAAATTTTTTTTTTGGATTTTTAGTAGAGGCAGGGTTTCACTATGTTGGTCAGGCTGGTTTCCAACTCCTGACCTCATGATCCACCCACATTGGCCCCCAAAGTGCTGAGATTACATGCGTTAGCCACAAAGCCCAGCCTTAAAGATAGCTTTATATATGGTGATTAGGGAGCATGAATCATTAAAATGTTATTGGTGATTATTTTAAGATGGCAGGCATTTAACTGATTTTTACTTTCCTTTTTATATCTTCAAACAATTTTTGACTTTTTATAATGTGTATATGTTTTTCGTAATCAGGAACACTTACAGCTCTTTTCCTGATTGGAGGAGAAGTACAAGCCTCAGCAAAAAATCATGTCTTAGAACTCTTGATACCATTGTACTTTAACATCACATAACAAAGACTCTGATATCATTAAACATCACTTATAACTAACCTTCCCCTGTACGTCATTCTGCAGAGGAAGAATTAGCTGCTTATGTTTACATAAGGCTGCCATTCAGTGGGAGTTGTCCTTCTCCTTGTATTTCTCTCTGGCAGTGTAGCAGCAATTAAATGCCTTGTGAGTTAGAAACTGAAAAAAAATCCTGTTTCTTAGGTTATAGAGCCAAAGTTCCTATCTATCAAGATACCATAAAATTTTAAAGATAAATATATTCTGAGGTTGTCAGCCATTCAGCTTCTTCTAATAACATTTTTTCCTTTATCTGCATCTTCTTTTGCACTCTAACACACCCATTACTTCCTTCATCTTTTTTTTGACCATTCTCCAATTAAACTTCAGATAAAGCTAATGAGTCTCTTTAATTAAATCTCTAGTCCAGACCACTCTCCTGAGTTCCAGAACTCTTCTATTCAAAAGTTTTACTCGATATCTATATTAGTCCATTCTCACACTGTTATAAAGAACTGCCCACGACTGGATAATATATAAAGGAAAGAAGTTTAATTGTGTATTAGTCAGGGTTCTCTAGAGGGACAGAATTAATAGAATATATGTATATATGAAAGAAAGTTTATTAAGGAGAATTGACTCACACGATAACAACGTAAAGTCCCGCAATAGGCCATCTGCAAGTTGAGGAGGAAGAAAGCCAGTGGTGGATCAGTCCGAGTTCCAAAACATGAAAAGTAGGGAAGCTGACAGTGCAACCTTCACTCTGTGGCCAAAGGCTCGAGAATCCCTGGGAAACCACTTTTGTAAATCTAAGAATCCAAAAGCTGAAGAACTTGGAGTCTGTTCAAGGGAAGGAAGTATCCAGCATGGTAGAAAGACAAAGGCCAAAAGACTCAGCAAGTGTACTCTTCCATCTTCTCCTGCCTGCTTTATTCTAGCTGTGCTGGCAGCTGATTAGATGGTGCCCACCCAGATTGAGGGTGGGTCTGCCTCTCACAGTCCTCTGACTCAAATGTTAATCTCCTTTGGCAACACCCTCACAGACACACCCAGGAACAAAACTTTGCATCCTTCAATTCAATCAAGTTGACACTCAATATTAACCATCACAAACTGACTCACTGTTCCACAGGGCTTGGGAGACCTTAGGAAACTTATAATCATGGCAGAAGGGGAAGCAAACACTTCCTTTTTCATGTGGTGACAGGAAGGAGAAGAATGAGCAAAGAGGGACAAGCCTCTTATAAAACCATCAGATCTCATGAGAACTCACTTATTATCTTAAGAACCTCAGCCTGTGGGTAACCATCCCTATGATTCAATTACCTCTCACTGTGTGCCTCCCATGACACATGGGGACTATGGGAATTACAATTCAAGATGAGATTTGGGTGGCGACACAGCCAAACCATATCAGTATCTGTTCTTGAATGCTTCAAAATCCTATACATCAAAAACAAACAAAAAAACCCAGCAACAATAAAACAAACAAACAAACAAACACTGATCTCTCATCTTATTACCATCTCTCAAATACTGTTCTCTAGAATTCCCAGATTCAGTGAATGGTATCATCAGGTGAACAAGGTAGAAAAGTAGGAGTTATTTTTGTATGTAGTGGTTGTCATCTCTTCTCACATTCAATCCACTGACTGCTGTTTTGATTTCTTAACCTAAACATCTCTCAAATTAATCTGTTTCTACTTCATCTGTACTGCTAACACAGCATATTAGTCCACATTATCACCATCTCTCACTTGAATATTCTCTGTTATTTTGTGTGATGGTCAGTCAGGTGTGGACAAAAAGGAAACACAGGAGATGTGCAGGAAAACAAAAGTTTATTATACTTACAGGTTCTAGAAACAGGAGGCACAGCACACCACGCAAGGCCACATGGGGAGGCCTCAGCGTAGTTAAGAGGCAGGAAATAGGAGCAAGCAGAAAGCCTAGGCCAGAGCATTTATTGGGCTTTCTCAGGGAAAGGTGTCAGAACAGGATAGTTTAGGATGGGCTAATTTGAATTTCAACTGACTCTAAGCTATTGTGAGGATCCCTAGTTGCTGGCCTGGTGGGATTAAGGCAGAGAAATATTGCCTCCTGAGGTGTATCAGCCAAATAGAGAAGATATGGCCTTGGATTGGTTGGTCTGCATATTAAGGCATGCTCCAGGAGTGGAAAAGTCAGGGAGTCATCTTTATCCTGGCCCAGTGGCACAGCATGCCTGGAAAGGAGAGAAAAGACAAAAGAGCCGTGAGACTGAGAGCCTACCTATGGGCCATTACTCTTAAGCACCATCTACTGGATCATAGCCCAGACTACACCACCAAAAAAATACTCTGCTACTATACACCCCTGTGAAACCAAGGGTAAGAATCTAACCACAAATAAAGATGCTGTACAGACTCTTGGCCTTCTGAAAGTATCCAGAAATGAAGCCAATTGACTATACTCAACTTACTCAACTTACGTTTTCACAATTAAAGGAACACCAGCCCTCTAAGATGAGAACTAGTCAGGCAAGAATTCTGGCAATTCAAAAAATCAGAGTGCCCTCTCACCTCCAAACAAGCCCACTTGTTCCCCAGCAATGGTTCATAGCCAGACTGAAATGGCTAAAATGGCAGGCATAAAATTTAGAATCTGGATGGCAAAGAAGCTAATTGAGATTCTGGAGAAAGTTGAAACCCAATCCAAGGAATACAAGGGATCTAGTAAAATAACCCAAGAACTGAAAGACAAACAGCCATTTTAAGAAAGAACATAGCCTTGAAGTTGCATGTTATGAAATATATATAATATATAGCTATATAATATATAATATATTAATATATAATATATGATATGTATTTATATATTATATGTAAACAAAACTGAACTTCTGGAACTGAAAAAATTCACTACAAGAAGTTTATAATACAATTGGAAGTACTAACAGCAGAATAGAGCAAGCTGAGGAAAGAATCGCAGAGCTTGAAGGCTTGAAGACTGTATGAATCAATTCAGTTAGATAAAAATAAAGAAAAAGAAATAAAAAATAAACAAAACCTTCAAGAAATATGGGATTATGTAAAGAGACCAAACCTACCGCTCATTGGCATTCCTGATAGAGGAGAGAGTAAGCAAGGTGCGAAATACATGTGAGAATACAGGCCATCAAAATTTCCCTCATCAAGCTAGAGAGGCAGATGTGCAAATTCAATAAATACAGGGAACCCCTGTGATACTATACTCTGGGGGGTCTCCAACCCCCAGCACTGGTCTGCTGTTGCCCGTTGGGAAGGAGGCCACAGAGCAGGAAGTGAGTGGTGGCAAGCTAGCATTACTGCCTCAGCTCCGCCCCGTCAGATCAGCAGAGGCATTAGATTCTCATAGGAGGGCCAACCCTATTGTGTGCGCATGCGAGGGATCTAGGTTGCATGCTTCTTATGAGAATCTAATGATAAATGTAATGTGCTTGAATTTTCCAAGACCATCCCCATCCTTTGGTCTGTGGAAAAATTGTCTTCCACAGAACCAGTCCCTAGTGCCGAAAAGGTTGGGGACTGATGCTATACAAGATGACTTTCCCCCAAGGACACAGCCATCAGATTCACCAAGGTCAATGGTGCGGCACCTGCAATTCATTTATTAGGTGTTCTGGGGCAGTGGTTTCCCCTGGGCAGTGGCCTCAGCAGGAAGATAGGTCCCATCCTTCCCAGATTGGCCTTGAGAAGGGAAGTAGGCTCCACTCCCACACCAGTCCACAAAACTGCCCTTCTCACTCCTCTCAGTGCTTCAGAGTGGGGGCTCCTCTCCTACATAAGTGCAGACCACAGATCCTAGCTCAGCACTCCCAACATATGCCCCCAGCCTGGAGGCCCCGGGACTGGCCTGCAGCAAGGGTTGAGATGCCCTATGGAATTTAAAATGCTCTCAGATCACCAGGAAAGTATTCAGTTGCAGCAAAGCACACAGACTGGACAATGGAGGCTGCACTGTGCACATATCCCTGCAGGAAGGCCAGTCAGGGGACCTGGGAGGGGCTAACTAGCAGGAGGGCCTTCAGAATGAGCATGCCCTTGTCTGATGGGGAAGTGGATCCTGCTCTCTCTTTGCCTGCAGTCAACTGGAGCCAGAACTTCTCAGAGGGAGATGGGGAGCCCTGGTGGATGTGTGCCTATGGCCACCCTCTGCCAGAGCTGCTCCGTGCTTAAAAGCCCCTGGGCTCCAAGTGGGCTGAAGCCCTACCTCTGCCTACTCTCCAGGCACATCCTCCTGCCAGCTCAAACACCCATAGAAGAATTGGGGGCCCTGTAGCTAGGATCCCAGAGGTCTGTAGTGAGAGTGGGCTGTATATCAGTCCCTTCATTCACTCCTTGCCTGGGAGCTGTTGAAGGCCAGGAACTAGCCCTAGCATTCAGGTACCCCAATGTTCCCAGCTTCCTCCCTTTTCAGCCTCAGAGTCTGCATTGCTTCTCCATCCACTCCAGGTAATTTCTCTCTGAAGATATGCTTAAATTATGTTGGGTTTATTGGATATTTTGGTCTCTCTCAGTGGAAGCAGCATTTCCTGGCTATGTCTAGTTGGCCATCTTATCCCCTTCTTTTAATTTTATGATTTTGTGATATTACATTTGAAGATTCTAAATGCAAGTCTCTTTTTTCCTATAAATGTCAGTTATATTTACGTTTTCTATAAATGCAGGTTATAAATAGTCTAGATCTCGAAATAGATACAAAAGTTAAGCAAATGTGATATAATATTAGGTTGGTGCAAACATAATTGCAGTTTTTGCAAAAACCGCAATTATGTTTGCACCAATCTAAACATGTAGGAACCAAAAAAAAAAATCGAAAATTATATTGAAGAAAGATATGCAAATGCATATAAGGCAGTTTCATAGAAGTTCCTGGGGGAAATTTTGCATTTATATATAAATGCAAATGTCTGTACATATTCCGCAACATCTAAGATAAGGATTTCCACTTAGTGGAGAGTCAGTCCTATGCAATGAATTGAATGTCTTATCTCAAATAACTTTTGCAAGAAATTAGCATTTGGTATACAAGCACTACATTTTGAGCCAGTTATTTTTTTTACCTCTTCAAATAATCAAATGAATGAAATCAAGTAAGGACTCTCATATATGAGGACTATAAATAACATATTACTATAGCAATGAGTTATTTTTTCAAGATTATTTAAATGTGAACACATTTGTCCCTATTAAAAAAAGTCAATTTAAACTTAACAAATTAACTTGGGAGAACATCAGATCAAATTTACTAGGTTCGTTAAGCTTAGGGAATTAAATTTCAGAAATCTGTATTTTCTAGTAATAGATTCTAAGAGTAATATTTAGCAGCCTGTCAAATATGTGCTTATTTATCATGTAAATTGACATTAGAGATCAGGAAAAGAAACTAGTATTAGTTTTTCTCTTTCTAGATTCACCATGTGTTTATAGTTTAAAATTTTAATAAAATAGTAATGAGCATGAATCCTCTATAGCTTCAACTTTACGAAAATCTGAGGCCACGATTTTGTTGCTCTATTACCATTCTAGGTTCACCAGCTGTTTCTTGATTGGTTGTATAGCTACTAGATTGCATTACTTACCACAAAATTACAAATATTTGTATAATATTGGTTTTCGTATTAAGAACACACAGAATTCTTTGTGAGTTTTTCTTCAGTTTCCTGAATTTTGTGACAGAAGCAATAAATACAGAGGAAGTTATTATCGTTATGCAGTACTTTAAAATTATTATTATGTTTTAGAGTCAGAGTCTTACTGTCACCCAAGATGGAGTATAGTGGCACCACCATAGTTCACTGCAGCCCCAAACTCCTGGGCTCAAGCAATCCTCCAGCCTCAGCCTTCTGAGTATCTGGGACAAAAGGCATGTGCCACCATGCCGGTCTAATTTTTTTGTTATTTTGTAGAGACAGGGTCTTGCTTTGGTGCCCAGTCTGGTCTCAAACCCCTGGCTTTAAGTGGTCCTCTCACCTTGGCCTCCCATAGTGCTGGGATTACAAGCGTGAGCCACAGCACCGTTTCTAGTAGTATTTTGATGGATTTTAAAGTAACTCTGAGAGTGTAAGAAATGAAAATATGATGCAAGTGGAAATTACATTTATGTTTAAAAATAAAGAGACACACATAATGAAATCACAAAGGCCTTACTGTCTGTCATAACAACTAAGGGGCACAGATAGATAATGGTACTCAATCACAGTGTTTCTGTTTTTCGTCGTAGCTCCTTCAGTTGTCATTTCCTTTATGGGAAACTATTGACTAGACTGTGAAATGCTAAGACGAGTGTGACATTCTTATCTTCCTAAAAAGCAGTTGTTTTGATTTTATCTTGACATTGCCTCCTTTTCATTTACTTTCTCTTTCTTTGATTAGACATTGCCTATATTTAAAATAATTAGAATTTACTGGCTCCTAAATATAAATATTTTTTATTTGTGATACCTGAATCAATGCATTTCAAATAAAAATCAGTCAGAAGACAACATAATTTTTAAAATGCCACCAGATGTTATAAAGTTCTGGCCAGTTGGACTGTATAAATTGGGCTTGTAAGTGCAACTCCACCCCAAAATGACAAACAAAACTTGCAGTAATAACTTTCAATAGCCATTTTTATCCAAGGTTTTCTGGCTTTAGAGAGAAACTGACAATTATTTTTCATCATTCACTCTTTAGATAAAAGCCGTGAAATATGGTAGAGTGAACTGGTGTAGAAAGTCTAGGAAATTAACTGCATATGACATGATATAGAATGATAGTCTGTTTCAGTATTTCATATATTCATTTGAATAGTAAGACTTTACCTTTCCTTAAAATGGCTATTTATAAATTACCTTTTCTTCCGGCATGTGACTAAACATTATCAAACTTGAAGGCAGATACATAACTGGACTCATTGGACAATGTTCAATTTCAGTGGAAGTGTAGGTTGTCAGTGGCCAGCCATCTCTTTTCTTGCTTCTTAGATGCATGTCCATGACTGCAATAAGTTTGGCTACCCCCAACCCATGATAGCTACAAAGGTGTGTTTTTGTGTGTGTGTGTGTGTGTGTGTGTGTCGTGTGAGTGTGTTGTGATCAGGGGTTGGGAGTTAGGGAATATGAGCATTGTGGAATCCATGTAAGATAGCATCACATCTTTTTCAGTAAAATGTCATAGAGTATAAAAAATATTCATGATTTAGGTATCACCTAAGTCATTCACGTTGCCTTGTTCCTGTCCTGGCAGTTATCAGAGTATCTTACAACATGCCCTGCATCTAGTTTTTCTCTTAATATATACATGCGTGCCCTCTTGGGAAACAATTTTGTACACACAGGGTTCCAATATAACACTCAAATTATGTCAGGTTTTTTTGTTTTTTTTGTTTTTTGTTTTTTGGAGATAATGTGGCACAGTGAACAAAGCACAATCTAGACTTGGACTCAAGACACACAACTTCATAGCTGTGTGAATTTAGATTTGTCATTTAGCTCCCCAAGTCAAATTTGCCTCTCTATATAATGGTAATTAATGGTACTTCTCTTAAGCCGTATATATCTTAGTGGTTATATATACAGGCACATGTAGAAGATACTGTGGTTTCGGTTCCAGACCACCACGATAAAGTGAATGTCACAATAAAGATAGTCACACAAATAGTTGGGTTTCCCAGTGCATATAAAAGTTTTGTTTATACTATACTACAGTCTGTAAGTGTACAATAACCTTATGTCTGAAAACAGTGTATGTACCTTAAAGTAGTTTAGTGCTAAAAAATTACTATCAATTATCTTAGCCTTTAGTGAGTCATAATCACTTTGCTTGTGGAGGATTTTTCCTCAATGTTGATAATTCCTACCTAATCAGGGTGGTAGTTGCTGAAGGTTTAAGTGGCTATGCAATTTCTCAAGACAAGACAGCAATGAATGTTGCTGCATTGATTGTCTTTTCCTTTCAAGAAACTTATCTCTTTAGCATGCAATGTTGTTTGATAGCATTTTGCCTAGAGGAATTCTTTCAAAATTGGAGTCAATTCTTTCAAACCCTATTGCTGCTTTTTCAACTATGCTTATGTAATATTTTGAATCCTTTGTTGTCATTTCAATAACGTTCACAGCATCTTCACCAGGAGTAGATTCCATCTCATGGAATACATTTTATTTGCTCATTTGTAAGAAGCAACTCCTCATCTGTTTAAGTTTTATCATCAGATCGCAGCAATTCAGTCACACTTTCAGGCTCCACTTCTAACTATCTTGTTATCCACCACATCTGCAGTTACTTCCTCCACTGAAGTTTTGAATCCCTCAAATTCATTTATGAGTGTTAGAGTCAGCCTCCTCCAAACTTTCATTAATGGTGATATTTTGATCTCCTCCAATGAATCGAGTGGGCTTAATGACATCCAGAATAAAGCTGTTTTACTTTCTCATCATTTGTGTGTTCACTGAAGTAGCATTTTTAATTTCCTTTCAGAACTTTTCCTTTGCCTTCACAACATGGCTGACCGGTGCAAGAGGCCTTTCTTTCAGCCTCTCTTGACTTTCAAAAAGATTTCCTCACTAAGCTTAATTATTTCTGGCTTTTGCTTTAAAGTGAGAGACATGCAACTCTTCCTTTCATTTGGACACTTAGAGGGCATTTTAGGGTTATTAATTGACATATTTTCAATAATGTTGTGTCAGGGAATAACAAGGCCTGAGGAGAGGGAACAAGATGGGGGAATGGCGCCAGTTGGTAACGTAGTTAGAACACACATATTCATCAGTTATGTTTGCCATCTTATATAGGCACAGTTCATGGCTACCTTAAATAAATACAAGAGTAACATCAAAGATCACTCATCTCGGATCACCGCTGCAAATATAATAACAATGAAAAAGTTCGAAATATTGTGAGAATTACAAAAATGTGATACAGAGACACAAAGTGAGCTCATGCTGTTGGAAATATGACACCTGTAGTATTGCCACAAACATTCAATTTGTGGAAAAAAAAAGAAAGAAAAAAAAACCCTATGAAGGGCAAGAAAGCAAAGCACAAAAGATGAGTCATTCCTGTATTTAAAAAATCAAGCATATAATGAGAAATGACTTATTAATTGTTATATCTATTATTGAAAACAAAGGCCATTTTATTTGTGGGGGTCATGAAGGAGTGCTACATTGATTGCAGCAGTTTCCCCATGTTTCTACAACCTCGTTCTCATGGACTATTAGGAATCTATAGATCCGTGCCTATCTGTTATCGTTTTGAATTTCCTTTATTCTGTGTGTCCATTGTGCATAGAAGCATGAGTGTAAATGTATATTTGTATTTAGTAGCTATTAATCTCTTGCTTTTTATCCAACTGGAGTATAAATCTGGCTGTATATTAATATATTAGTATTTTTTAAAAACCTGATGAAGTGATTATTGAACATTTAAAAGGAGCCTATCATAGATCTCAGTGTTTAAACTTTATAAATATTTGAAAATTCAAATATGCCTTTTATATACCACTTCAAATACATCATTTCTCTCAATTATTCTAAAACATTATCTTTTTCGAATTTGCTATGGTCTGAATGTTTATGTTGCCTAAAAATTCATATGTGGAAACTCTCAAAGTAATGGTATTAGAAGCACAGCCCTCATGAATGAGATTCATGCCCTTTAAAAGGATGCCTAAGAAAGACCCCTTCACCCTTTTGCCATGTGATGTTAGAGTGAGAAAACTGCTGTCAATGAGGAAGCAGGCCCTCACCAGACACCAAAACTGTTTCTTGATCTTGTACTTTTTATCCTCTAGAACTGTGAAAAATAAATTTCTGCTCCTTATAAGCCATCCAGTCTATGATACTGTGTTATAGCTGTCAAACAGACTAAGACAGGGCCTAACATTCTATTCCTACCTTCCTAAAATGTTTAAGAACAGACAGACATCTTGATAGCTTTTAACAAATCAGCTTGTTCTAGTTGTAGGAAAACAAACAAAACTCAACAAGACTCTCTGTCCTACACACTGTCTGTGGTTTTCTTCTTTCTATAAACACCATCTTTGCATTTGTTACCAGAGACAATCTTTCTTTCTTTCCCCTCCCTCCTTCCCTCCCTCCTTCTTTCCTTCCTCCCCTTACCATTCCTTCCTTCCTTCCTTCCTTCCTTCTTCCCTCCTTCCCTCCCTCCCTCCCTCCCCATACAGGCATTCCATTCTTTCTGTTAGTAGAAGTAACCTTGGGAAACTTAATGTGTGTCTTTTGACCATCAGGTCACTGTCATTAAAGTATACAGTGACAGGGAATCTGGTCTCTACTGAGACAACTTGCTGTTGTCTGTATTTTCTTTTGATTGGCACCTGTTATGATAGAAGCACCTGTTATGATAGAAGCACCTATTATGATAGAAGTGGGGTTTGGTAGGAAGAATGTCAGACTGCAGTGAAATTCTCAGAAAGCTTTAGTCATGCTGATGACTAAAGTCACCAGTTACTAGAATAGTGCATCTGATAGTAATGGACCAGCACTAATAGCCTTGCTGTGCTCAGACAAGCTAGAAGTAGCCTGTGGGACATATAGCTTCTATAAATGCTGCAGTAGATCCAAAGGGGCACTCACATGGTATTGTAAGTCAGCTATGTTCTCTGCACCAGGTGATTTGGGTGGTGCTCTTTCATGATCACCATGCCCCCATTACAGCAGTAGCCACACTAATTTATGCCTTGGCATACATTGTCCTAACTTTATCTTTTCTGTGGGTCCCTAATGCAATAGAAGACTTAAAACTTCAAAACAACTCCCAAAAATTCTCAATCCACTAGATTACTGCCTGTGGAATTCTGTTATTGTTGACTTCCAAAATAAGTAATAAAAATAAAGAGCTATGCTATTTTTTTTCCTAATGAAAAGTAACATCTTGACTGCCTAACAGATGTTCAAAATCTAAGTATTAATATTTCCCATCCTGACTTGACTGATACTTCCCTAGACAACACTGATCTGGTACTATTTGTTCATGTGGTTAAGAATCGACTTTCTGAGTCATAGAAAAGATTCATATTTCACTCTCTCGTAATATTAAATCGTTTTATGAAGTAGTGAAACCAATTTACACTCTTATCAGCAATGTATGAAAATTCCATTTAATCCACATCCTTAACAACACAAAAAATATTATGGAGGGTGTGTGGTGATATTTCTTTCTTTTTTTTTCTTAAAAATCTTTTTATTGGTAAATAGTAATTGTACATATATATGGGTTACATGTGATATTTTGATACATGCATATAATGTGTAATGGTCATTAACCTCTTAAGAATTTCATTTCCCTGGCTGGGCACGGTGGCTCACGCTTGTAATCCCAGCACTTTGGGAGGCCGAGGCGGGCGGATCACGAGGTCAGGAGATCGAGACCATGGTGAAACCCCGTCTCTACTAAAAATACAAAAAATTAGCCGAGCGTGGTGGCGGGCACCTGTAGTCCCAGCTACTCAGGAGGCTGAGGCAGGAGAATGGTGTGAACCTGGGAGGCAGAGCTTGCAGTGAGCTGAGATTGTGCCACTGCACTCCAGCCTGGGCAACAGAGCCAGACTCTGTCTCAAAAAAAAAAAAAATTTCATTTCCCTGATGACTAATGAAGTTAAATATTTTTCATATATTTTTGGCCATTTGAATACCTCATTTTTGAGAATTCACTATGCAACTATTTTGGAAATTTTTAGCGTTTTTTTTTTCTTACTGATCTGTATGCGTTCTTTTTATATCTTTGTTAGGATTCTTTGTTGGATATATGAATTGGGAATAACTTTCATCTGTGTAGGTTGCCTTTTCATAGGTTTTATCGTTTCTTTTGATGAACAGAATTTCTTAATATTAATATTGTTCAATTTATCATTGTTAAATGTGTGGTTTGTAACTTTGGGGTCCTGTCAATTAACTGTCTTACTCTCTAAAACTGTATTAGTTTACTTTAATACTTAGGTCAGAAATTCCTATGGAATTAATTTTTGTGTTACAGTGGGAGGTAGGGCCCAAGATACATATTTTTCTCTATGGATATTAACTTGACTTATTACCAATTTTATTTAAAAAACTATCCATTTCTTCACACCATTTTGCAATGGAGTTTTTTTTTTTTTTTTTTTTTTTTTTTTTTTTTTTTTTGAGACGGAGTCTCGCTCTGTCGCCCAGGCGGGAGTGCAGTGGCGCAATCTCGGCTCACTGCAAGCTCCGCCTCCCGGGTTCACGCCATTCTCCTGGCTCAGCCTCTCCGAGTAGCTGAGACTACAGGCGCCTGCCACCACGCCCGGCTAATTTTTTTGTATTTTTAGTAGAGACAGGGTTTCACCGTGGTCTCGATCTCCTGACCAAGTGATCCGCCCGCCTCGGCCTCCCAAAGTGCTGGGATTACAAGCGTGAGCCACCGCGCCCGGCCTGCAATGGAGTTTTTGTCACATATTATGTGATGTGTGTGGATTTGTTTATGAACTCTACATTTTTTATTTTTCTATTGATCAGTTTGTTTTGGGCCAATGTCCCTTGTTTATCAATTTATAATAGGTTTATTATGGGTCTAGATATCTAATATGTATGCCATTCAGCTTTTTAAAATCTTCTTTGATCTCACAATAGTTATTCCAGGGCTTTTCAAAGCCAGTTGTATTTTCACGTAAAATTTAGAATCAGTTTGTCAATTTCTACAAAAGATTTCCCAAACTTGTTAGAATTTTTATTGCTTTTATGTTGAATGACTAGATTAATTGACAGTGAGAAATTATATCTTTATAATATTGTCTTCTAACACAGAAACATGTGTCTTGTTCCATTAATTTGTCTTTTTTATTTCTCCCAGTAATGTTTCATAATTTCAAAATGGAAATCTTACACATCTTTTGTTTGCTATATTCCCAAACAGTCAACATTTTTGTGCAATTTTAAATGACATTGTGTTTTAAATTTATTTTTGCTTAATGCTAGTATGTATGTATTTACATATATACATGTAAACATACACAAATACATACAAAATCTGTATAACGTATTTTGTATTTTGACCTTGTGAGCAGGAACAATGCTTAAACTATTTGTAGTCTAATACTTTGTAGATTCTTTTAATTTTCTAAGTACATAATCCTATAATTTCCAAGTAATGAAAGCTTTATTTTTTTCCTAGTATTTAATCTCGTTTCTTTGTTTCTTCCCTTCCTTTTCTCTCTCCTTCCCCTTCCTCTTCTGTCTACCCTTTCTTCTCCTGTCTCCTCTCCTTCCAGCATTTCTCCCTCTGGCTTGAACATCGAGTACATTAGTGATAGAGGCATTCCCAGTATCATGAGAAAAGTAGAGTGGTTTTTGTAAAATTTTTTTGCAGATAGTCTTTATTTATTTTTGTAGTTTACCAAGAATTTTTTTATCCAAATGAATTTTGAATGTTGTCTTTTTCTGCATTTACAGAGATGATCATATTATTTATTTTCTGCTAATCTTGTGATGAAATTTACTGAGTTTTGAATTATACATTTTTGCTATAATCCCTACTAAACTGTGATTTATTATCCTATTTATTAGTCATGGATCCGTTTTTCTAACATTTAGTAAAATATTAGAGTTGAATTGACTAAAGGAATGTCTAAACAGTCCTAATATGGGTAAACGTCCAGATCTGGGCTAAAGTCAAAGCATGAAAGGAAGGCAGTAGCAGCGATCACACTGAGAAGAGCACATCACTTACATTCCACAGGTAACATTTCAAGTATATATATATTTTTAACCCAAAAATAACTACAAGTGACTTTTCTGACAGCTTAGCTTCTTCAAGGGAAAACTGTTCTTCTCAATAACTTTCAGTAAATCAGCTTAACCAAGGAAAAGAAAACTAAAATTATCTGCAGATTTAGCTTTTATAAACTCTGTTTTTGTTTGAAGAAATCACTTTCCATCACTTATCTCCTTCAGATATCAGTAAACTTTGGCTGTAACTAGCTTAGTGTCTTAAAATTATTCTTTGCCATTTTATCATTTAGTCATTTTGACATTTAGTTATTATTTGATTATTTAACTTTTACTATCACTTCATAGAATACAAACTGAGAGAACAGGGAACAAAACTATTTTGCTAGCTGCTCTATGCCCAATGTCCAGAAGAATTTATGATACCTGATACACCCTCAATAAATATTTGCCAAATGAATAAATCAGGATATGTTAACAATAATATGACATTAGAGAAGTTTCTTACATTTTTCTGACGTGAACAATCAGAGAACTGAATTTGATATTTGTACGTGCTTTTCCAGTTGTAAATACACACACAGACACAAAGACATACACACACACACACACACACACACACACACATGCATTTTATTACCTACAAGCATGAAATTTCAGCTTTGTGAAGATTAATAGATGCAAACTTTTCAACACTCATATGAGTATCTTCCTTCCCTTCTGTGCTTAAGGAATTTAACTTGAAAACATGTATTTAAAAACGATCTTTATAGAATACTTTGTGCAAATAATATTTAATTACAAACATATTGCTAATAACTGCCTGCTGTAATTCCTGGCATATAGGAGGCCCTCATGTGAGTAATTAAATTCTTGTTGGTAAAAAGTAACCATTACATCCCTTATCCACCATGAGCCATATCCCTTTTCTCTACAGAATAATCATGAAGTCGAATGTACAAATTGTGAAAGTAACAACTACTAAGAGTTTACTTTTATAATTATTATGATATATATTGTAATGGGGAGACATGTAGCAACCACAAGGTATTAGGCGTTCAAACACAAATCAGTAAGATCAATATTTGTGCATCCATATAACAGATCGAACTGAGAATTGTTGAACATAACCATTTCAGGAAAGAAAATATACTATTAGTTGATAACTTTAAAAACATCAATACATGCAGTTAAAAGGTTGAAATTGCTGTGTATTTGTGTAGCATACAATTGTCAGACTTGAAAGATTTCCTAGCATTTTATTGATGGATATACAAAATAATGAAGTGTGGCTTTAGTGAAGAGAATGAAATACACCTTCACCTTCTAGACTGGCTGAGTGGAAATTATACTCATACTTACAGTTTAATGCGGATGAGAATTCGAAGACAAAGTCAGAGAAATAGGCTAGCATTATCTGTTGTATCTTTTTTTATGTACTGTGAAAAAGTGGTCCTGGTACCACATAAATTTACAACAACAATTTAATTAAACTCCGCCATACATTTCCCAATCTTTTGCAGCTTAGAGATTTAGACCTCATGCAGAAGACAATATATTAATGTAAGTCTAAGTTTTAGTCCCATGTGGAAAAATTAATAGTCAACTCATATTTTCCAAAATGTTTTAGCTGTTAGCTATGGGAAAAATGCACATAACAATAAAGCTAAATATATCTCACATTTCATCCTTCATATAATTTTTGTTTATGAAAATTCTATGGATGTATTTATCTCAATTTTAAAATAAATATCTTCACAATCAACATCTATAATAACAAACTCCACATAAATGATAGTTTAACCCTTTGATCTTCATTTTTTTTCTTAATAAGGGGCCAAACATATCTTTCTCCTTGTAGAAATCTTTATCTGGCCTATGCTGGCCACAAAATATCTTCTTTTGCCCTTTGGATCATGCTTACTGAGAAAATTTTGAAATTATGGAATAAAATATTTATTTATGTAATGCGTGAAGATAAAATTTGGGGAATGACTGAGTTTATCAAATAACTGTGTAAGAAATAGTAAAGCAATAGAAGTATCCATTGATGTTTCCCTCCCTGTGGAAATTCATGAAGCCTATAGTGACAGTCTGACTAACAGAATCCTGCTACTTTATGAAGCTCCTTGCTAAAGCCAGGGAATTTAGCCCAGTCAATGGCACTGATACATTCTAAGGGTTATTCTCACATAATGAGGACTCTCACACTTCTTTTATATTAACCAGCCATTTAACAATTTTTATTGACGACTAATCCTAGCTCTTTTTTAGGCTAGGCATACTTTTGGGTATACAGTGGAATAAGGTACCACTCCTATACTTAAGGATACAACATACATGAACAAATAGTAACTTTAGCGGATACTATAGTCGTAAGCTGAATCTCTCTGGATCTTAGAATTCAGAGTCCTCCAGAAATGGTCTCCATATAAGAAATTGACAAACAAATGAATCCTTTGTTTGGAATTAGGCTTCTGGCTTAAATAACTGGATGCATGGTGCTCTTGATTACTGAAGTGAGAAAGTAAGATGACAAGGCTTGAAAAAAATTGTGATAAGCAAATTTTGGGACATGTAGTACTTGTAGTGTATTTGAGACTTCCATGAAATGTCAAGGAGACAACTAAACACATGTTTGAAACACAGAGGAGAGATTTGTATTGAAGATCACGGTTTGGCTGCATATAATTGAAGTCATATGGGCTTAACTGAAATTGCCCAAGGAGCGATAGAGGAAAAAGAAAACAGAACCTTTGGTGACCATTGAAGAATTCGATCATTGAAGAATATGGTAGAGAAAGAAGATGTAAGCGACATTAAAAGCCACTATAGAGGTAGAAAGAAAACTAAGAGTGTATGGTGACACAAAAATTAAGAGGAGAGAGTGGTCAAAAGTCTACAATGCTGCTGAGAGTTCGAATTATATAAATAATAAACTATATCCATTGGGCATAAAATGGTAGCCTCAGCTAAAGTTGTTTCAGTGGATTGATAGGAGTAGAAGCAGAACTTGGGGACTGAAAAGCAAGTACATGATAATGAGCAGTATTTACATGGGAGGAAAAGGTCTTTGTACATTTGAGAGACATGAGTCATCAATAGTGTATGTTTCCTAACAAAAGACAAAAGAGGATGGAATAAACAAAGAAATGGAGAAATTGCCTTTAGGACAAGGAACTTCTTTCTACAGTAAATAGACAAAGAGAAATTGGATCCATGTAGAGCAATAGTTCTCAATCTCACCTGCAATACTATGGTATATTTTCCCTCTGAAATAATTGTAGGATACAGGTTAAAAAAATGACAAAACTACAGAAGTTAGACTGGAATATAGAAGAGAGGATGATTAATGATATAGGAGGAGCTAGATGAGGTAAAATGTGATGACCATGTGAATGAGTTTTGATAATATTAAATAAATAGGAAAAATTCATTTGGGGAAATATTTCTGCTCTAGCTAGAAGATTTCAAGTATTCAAGTAGACGCTTAAGTGTAAACTCCTTGGCATAGAATGCAAGACCATTTATAAAATGCTCCCTCCTACGTTTTCCTATTTGTCTTCACTTCTAGACTCCTTCTGTGTTGCGGTTGTATAGACTTCTTAAGCAGTCCCTTCCGTATACCGTGCTTCTCATGGTTTATTTTATTTTAAAATCATCTTTGATCCCCCACTCTTATGCAATGAAGGTTAGTAGCTGTCACTTCCAAGCACCCTATCATTCTTATCTTATTTTTAATTTTTTTATTTTAATGTCTTATAAGGTTTATTTATAATTACTTTTTCCTCCACTTCTGTTAGTAAATGGTCTCCTAATTTACCTATTTTCTGGCAACTATCCCTAATGCAGCACATAAAAGAGCCACTCAATAAAGTTGTTTCTTAACCAAGTGAATAAATAGATGAATTATGAATAAATGGATGTAGAAAGCACAATCTCAAATAATTTAAGGCAGGACAGAGTATTTTGTCTTAATTTAATATCTTCCATTGACAAATGGAGAGGTGAAGCAGAACAGATGAAATGATACACTTTAGCTCAGGCAGTTAATTTATGGTAAGACTAGGACACAAACTAAGTTCTCCTGAGGTGTAGTGATGTTTAGTTTAGTTCTCATACTAGCACATCATAAAACTTGTTATGCCCCCTTCTCCCCTGTAGTCAGCAACCTATTTAAGGCCTTCTCACCGGGCACAGTGGCTCATGCCTGTAATCCTAGAACTTTGGGAGACTGAGGCGGGTGGATCACCTGAGGTTGGGAGTTTGAGACCAGCCTGGCCAACATGGTGAAATCCCATCTCTGCTGAAAATACAGAAATTTGCCAGGAGTGGTAGCGGGTGCCTGTAATCCCAGCTACTCAAGAGGCTGAGAATCGCTTGAACCTGGCAGGCAGAGGTCGCAGTGAGCCGAGTTTGAGCCACTGCACTCCAGCCTGAGTGACAGAGGGAAACTCTGTCTCAAAAATAAAAATAAAAATAAAAATAAAGGCCTTTTCTTGTGCTGTCAGGTTCTTGGATACTTCCAGAAGAATAGCATGTCCCTAAGGACACTTTGGATCTCTAGGACCAGTCCAAGACAAGCAAAGAACTGTAAGGGCATTGGTAAACATAAAGCAACTTCTCTGAATTTACCTATTTTTATACTTATGGCCTCAGTTTTCAGAAAACACCTCTCTATTCATTATACTGCTAATCTTTATGGAGATTAAGTGGTACAATAATCCACTTAAAAATTTCTCATTGGTATACTTTGCAGTATGCTACTCATGAAAAGTAGTGAGTTTATTTTGTTGCTACAATTAGATTTTTATAAAAGAACAAATCTTAAAATTAGTTTCAAATCCACTAGGTTTGAAACATTATTCACATGGTTTATTCTGCCAACACAAGTAAATTAATTCTCTAAATATTAACAAACAAAAAACTGACTTTAGACATTGGCTGAGAGATAATTTACAGCATCCATTTACAAATATTTATTGGTTATTGGATTAGTAAGGGTCCCTTTGTTGAAATCCACAGGATACAACTTTGGTCATTTAAGCAAAAGTAGTTTTATTATAAGCTTCATGATTTCTCATAGATACAAGATAAACTAAAGAAAGAATGTTCCTGAAAGGTTAATAATCATTAGGACTCCAGGAGGAGAAAAAAACAAACAAAAAAAGCCTCCTACGTGAATTGTCACTGGGATTAAATCATCTCCATTTTCCATCCTGGAGTTACTTTGCTCAATATTCATATTTCTGAAAGGAAGAAACTTATTGGCCTAGCTCGGACCACGTGCTCATAGGAGGATAAGATTTATTTGATTGATATCCCCAATAATCATGCTTGAAAGAAGATACTGGTCATTCCACAGAAGAAAACTTGCAGTGCTGTTATCCCACCAAAGGATATGGATGTTGGCCAGGCAGAAATAGACTGCTGATAATTACATTAATGATATAGTATTTTTTTAAGCTGGCTGAGATGAGATGTGCCTACTTATTTATTTATTTAAAATTGACAAAATTATATATATATTTAATAATATACAACATATGTATGCTTTGTTGAATGGCTAAATTGAGCTATAACAGATAAATTACTTCACATACCTATTTTTTGTGTGTGTGACACTTAAAAATCTTTCTTAGCAATTTTCAAGAATACAATACATTGTTATTAATTATAGTCACTATGTTGTACACCAGACTCCTGTATTATTCCTCCTACATGCTGAAATTTTGTATCCTTTGACCAACATCTTCCCAACCTCCTTCCCCTCAGCCTCTGGTATCCACCATTTTACATTTTACTCTCTACTTCTATAAGCTCACTTTTAAAAAATTTTGCATGTAAGCGAGATCACACAGTATTTGTCTTTCTGAGCCTGGTTATTTCACTTAGCATAACGTCCTCCAGGCTTAACCATGCTGTTGCAAATGACAGGATTTTCTTCTTTTTTAAAGGTTTTATAGTATTCCATTGTTTCTATATACCATATTTTCTTTATCCATTCATCGAGTAATGTATATTTAGGTTGATTCCATATCTTGGCTATTACAAATAATGCTATAATGAACATACAACTGCGGATATCTCGTTGACGTAGTGCTTTTATTTTATCTGGATATATATCCAGAAGTGGAATTACTGGTTCATAAAGGAACTTTACTAGTAATTTTCTGAGGAACTTCCATACTGTTTTCTAAAATGGCTGCACTAATTTACATTCTCACTAACAGCACAAGTGTTGTGTTTTCTCCACATCATCTCCAACATTTGTCTTTTTTTTTTTTTTTTTTTTTTTTTTTGAGACGGAGTCTCGCTCTGTCACCCAGGCTGGAGTGCAGTGGAGCGATCTCGGCTCACTGCAAGCTCCGCCTCCCGGGTTCACGCCATTCTCCTGCCTCAGCCTCTCCGAGTAGCTGGGACTACAGGCGCCCGCCACCACGCCCGGTTAATTTTGTGTGTGTGTGTGTGTGTGTGTGTGTGTGTGTGTGTGTGTGTGTGTGTGTTTTTAGTAGAGATGGGGTTTCACCGTGGTCTCGATCTCCTGACCTCGTGATCCGCCCGCCTCGGCCTCCCAAAGTGCTGGGATTACAAGCGTGAGCCACCGCGCCCGGCCTGTCTTTTGTCTTTTTGATAGTAGTCATTCTATCAGGTGTGAAGTTCTAGTTCTTTGCAGTTTTAATTTGCATTTCTTTGATCATTCATGATTTGGAGCATTTTTAATATAATTATTGGCTGTTTGTATGTCTTCTTTTGAGATCTACCTATTCATGTTTTGGGCGCATTTAAAATTTTTTTTTCTTACTATTGAGTTGTTTGAATTCCTTATATATTTTGAATGTCCTTTATCAGAAAAACAGTTTGCAAATATTTTCTCTCATTTTGTAGGTTGTCTCTTTGTTTCCTTGGCTATGCAGAAGCTATTTCATATGATGCAATCCCATTCGTCTATTGTTGCTTTTATTGCCTGCATTTTAGGGATCATACCCAAATAAGAATTGCTTAGGCCAATGTCGTGGAGCTTTTCCCCTATTTTTTCTTCTAATTTTTACAGTTTCAGGTTTTACATTTAAGTGTTTAATTTATTTTGAGATCATTTTTGTATATGGTGGAGATAAAGATGTAATTTAATTCCTCTGTATGTAGATATCCAGTTGCCTCAACACACTATTGAAGAGACTGTTCTTTCCCCACTGTGTGTTCTTGACAACTTTATCAAAAATCAATTGACTGTAGCTGTGTGGGTTTATTTCTGGGTTCTCTATTCTGTTTCATTGTACTATCTGTCTGTTTTTATGATAGTACCATGCTATTTTGATTACTATAACTTGTAGTATATTTTGAAGTCAGGTTATGTGATCCCTCTAGCTTTGTTCTTTTTGCTCTTTAGGGAACAATGGGTGTTTTGTAACAAACTTTCAGTGAAACAGAGAACCTCTGTGTCCTGATAATGGACCCCATTAATTTGGTTTCTTAAGGAAAAGGATGGCTTTACTATTGAGTTCACCCATTCACTCACCCATATTATTTTGGGCAGTCAACTAACATCTACTAATTACTTGTTCTCTTACTACAGATATTTGCTACACCCTGGATTCACAAGAAATTCTTATGTTGTATGTCAAAGAAAGCAAATGTCCAATAAAGATAATAGCAAAGTGAATAAATTTCAAATTCCCCAAAGATAATGCAATATAATCCACAATTCAGACAAATGAAAGAGTAACATCATGGGCAAGTGGTAGGAAATATTCATTGCTGTAAATAAAAAATTTTGGGCAATCAAGTTGCTGATAAACCCAGTTTTTCAATAAAATCCATAATAATTATTATTTTGAAAAGAATTGAGTAGGTTTAATTGAGAGGGCCTTGGAATTAGCCTTCTACAGTTTGAGGCTCATGTCTACCAAATTTTATCATTTCAACCTTGGTCAAGTGACACAGTTTCTCCATGTCTTTATTTACAAAATAATACAATTTCCTTTATAAAGATTATTGAGGCCTGAAAAAAGACAGCATGTGTATAATATTTTTAGAAGAAACCTATCATATAAGTGCTCAATAAGTGACAGTTGTTAGCTATACTTTAATCATCTGACAAATTTATAAAAGTCAATACTGTTTCTGATCCTAGAGCACTGTTAACTAAATATGGATACTCTACTGCAGAGATGGATCATTGTCTAAACACATTTTCAGCTATCATAATAGAGTGCCTAATAACGATTTATAGATGAATATCTGTATCTATATGTATATCTGTCTGTAATGATTATATATAATGAATACGTATGCAATTTCATTATTCAAAGTATAATATCAATATTATTTTGATGTTTCCGTAAGTGTTTTCTTTACCGTTTTAAAGGTAAACTTTTGGCCAAGTAAGGAGAAAATGAGATATGAAAGGTTATCACATTAGACACCACTTAGAAGCTAGGTTTATTGCTATCAGAAAGTCTATATTCTGAAACTTTAAAGTGAAATTTCAAACAGAAACTCTTCTTTCGTTATACTTGGCAAACATAAATCTATATATTTATAAGGCTTTCTTCTTCTGCCCAAGACTTTACCATTTACCACATTCTAACTACTCTCTGAGCAGTCCATTTCTCTCTTTTTCCACGTTAGGCATTTTTTACCTATTTTTTTTTTTCCTTTTACTTTGGTTGAGCCATAAAAATTGTACATTTACAGAGTGATATGTATATACAATGTGTATTGGTCAAACCAGGGTAATCAGCATATTCATCACCTTAAATACTTATCTTTTTTTTTAACTTTTATTTTAGGTTCGGGGGTACATGTGCAGGTTTGTTATGTAGGCAAATTGAATGTCATAGGGGCTTGGTGTACAGATTATTTCATCATCGAGGTAATAAGCATAGTACCTCATAGGTAGTTTTTCGATCCTCACCCTTTTCCCATCCTTCACCCACAAGTAGGCCCTCGTATCTGTTGCTTCCTTCTTTGTGTTCATGTGTACTCAGCGCTTAGCTTCCACTTAGACATTAGAATATATGGTATTTGGCTTTTGTTCTTGCATTAATTTGCTTAGAATAATGGCCTCCACTTCCATCCATGCTGCTACAAAAACATGATCTCATTCATTTTTATGTCTGTGTGATATTTTATGTGTATTTATGCCATATTTTCTTTATCCAGTCTATTGTTGATGTGCACTTAGCTTTATTCCAGGTCTTTGCTATTGTGAACAGGATTGTGATAAACATATACATGCATGTGTCTTTAGGGTAGAATGATTTATATTCCTTTGAGTATATACCCAATAATGGGATTGTTGAGTTCGAATGGTAATTCTGTTTTAAGTTCCTTGAGAAATTGCCAAACTGCTTTCCACAATGGCTGAACGAATATACATTCCCACCAGCAGTGTATAAGCATTCCCTTTTCTCTCCACCATCTGTTAATTTTTGACTTTTTAATAATAGATATTCTGATTGGTTGTGAGATGGCATGTCATTGTGGTTTTGATTTGCAATTCTCACATGATCAGTGACGTTAAGCCTTCTTTAATATGATCATTGGCTGCGTGTATGTCTTTTTTTATCTGCCTAGAAATTTTTTTTATTTTTCTTTAATTTTATTTATTTATTTATTCTTTAAGTTCTGGGATACATATGCAGAACATGCAGATTTTTTACATAGGTATACGTGTGCCATGGTGGTTTGCTGCACCAATCAACAGGTCACCTAGGCTTTAAGCCCCACATGCATTAGCTATTTGTCTGGATGCTCCTCCTCCCCTTATCCCCCACCCCTCGAAAGGCCCCAGTGTGGATTGTTCTCCTCCCTGTACCCATGTGTTCTCATTTTTCAACTCCCACTTATAAGTGAGAACATGCAGTGTTTGGTTTTCTGTTCCTATGCTAGTTTGCTGAGGATTATGTCTTCCAGCTTCATCCATGTCCCTGCAAAGGACATTACCTCATTCCTTTTTATGGCTGCATAATATTCCATGGTGTGAATGAACCACATTTTCTTTATCCAGTCTATTACTGATGAGCATTTGAGTTGGTTCCATGTCTTTGCTATTATGAGTAGTGCTGCAATAAACATACATGTTCATGTGTCTTTATAGTAGAATAATTTTTATTCCTTTAGGTGTATACCTAGTAATGGGATTGCTGGGTCAAATGATATTTCTGGTTCTAGATCCTTGAGAAATCACCACACTGTCTTCCACAATGGTTGAACTAATTTACATCCCCACCAACAGTGTAAAAGAGTTCCTATTTCTCTACAGCCTCGCCAGCATCTCTTGTTTCTTGACTTTTTAATAATCACCATTATGACTGGTGCAGGATGATATCTTATTGTGGTTTTTATTTGCATTTCTCTAGTGATCAGTGATGTTGAGCTTTTTTTCATATGTTTGTTGGCTGCTATTAATTACTGCCTCAATTTCAGAACTTGTTATTGGTCTATTCAGGGATTCGACTTTTTCCTAGTTTAGTCTTCGGAGGGTGTATGTGTCCAGGAATTTATTCATTTCTTCTGGATTTTTTTAGTTTATTTGCATAGAGATGTTTATAGTATTCTGTGATGGTGGTTTGCATTTTTGTGGGGTCAGTGGTGATTTCTTCTTTGTCATTTTTTATTGCATCTGTTTAGTTATCATTTTTTGTGTTGTAAACATTCAAAATTCTTTTTTCTAGCTTTTGGAGAATATATAATAAATTACAGCTAATCCCATTTACCCAACAGTGCTACAGATCACCAGAACTCATTCCTTCTATCGAGTTGCAATGTTGTGTTTGTTATCCAACCTCTTCCCAGCCCCTCATCCTCCCTATTTTCCTTGTTTCTAATACCCACAATTATACCTTCTACTTCTGTGAGCTCAATATTTCTTTTTATCTTCCACATATCTGTGAGAACATGCAGTATTTACCCTACTGTGCCTGACCCATTTTGCTTAACATAGTGTCCTCCAGGCTCAGGCTCATCCATGTTGTTGTGAATGACAGATTTTTTTTCTTGGTTGAATAGTATTCTGTTGTGTGTACATACCATGGTTTCTTTATCTATTATCTATTGATGAATACTTAGATTGATCCCATATCCTAGCTATTGTGAATAGTGCTGCAATAGACATGGGGATGCCGATATTCCTTTGATATACTAATTGTCTTTCCTTTGGATAAAAGGCCAATAGTGGGATTGCTGGCTCATATATAGTTTTACTTTCAGTTTTCTGAGAAACTTTCATTCTCTTTTCCATAGTGGCTGTACTAATTTATATTCCCATCAACAATGTATAAAAATTCCCTTTTTTTAATATCCTTTCCAGCATTTGCTATTTTTAATGTTTCTTAAAATTCATGAGGAACTACAAAAGACCCTTCATAGTCAAAGCAATATTGAGTAAAAAGAACAAAGCTGGAGACATCACACTACTTTTTGTCTTCAAAATATATGACAATGCTATAGTAACAAAAAACATTATAAAACTGGTATAAAATCAGACAACTAGACCAATGGAACCAATTATTTAAAAAACCCAGAAATAAATCCATGTATTTACAGCCGTTTGATTTTTGACAAAGAACATACATTGGGGAAAGAACACTTTCTTCAATAAATGGTGCTAGGAAAATTGGATATCTGTATGCAGAAAAATGAAACTAGACTCCTATCTAGCACCATTTTCATAAATCAACTCAAAATTTATAAGCAATTTAAATGTAAGTCCCCAAACTATAAAACTACCTGAAGAAAACATAAGGGAAAAGCTTTAGGACATTGGTCTAGGCTAGAATTTTATGACTGAGACTTCCAAAGCACAAGCAACAAAAACAAAAGTAGACAAATGAGATTATATTAAACTAAAAGCCCTCTGCAGAACAAAGAATATAATCAACAGAGTGAACAGACAACCTGTAGAATTGGAGAAAATTTTCACAAACTATTCAGAATTGAATGTCTTATAATGTTGAGAATATACAAGGAACTCAAACAACCCAACAGCAATAATAAAAATAATGATCATCATCCTCATCATGATCATCATCCTATAAAACGTTGCCAAGGACTTCATTAGACATTTCTCAAAAGAAGACACACAAATAGCCAACAATATGAAAAATTAATGCTTAAAATTACTAACCATTAGGGAAATGCAAATCAGAACCACAATGAGATATTAATATCAACTTACCCCAGTTACTTATTTTTTATAGAATGTATCACATTATTTTTTGAAAGTATTTACAGATCTTTCTCTTTTACCGGACTAAATTCAGAGGCTGGTATCATGTACTCACTTTCTTATTGTGGCTTCTCACACGGAGCCGGGCACATGGTAGAAATTCAATCAAGGTTTGTTAAATAAGTAAATGAAACATTTGGCAAAATAAGCATCATTTCAAGACAAAGTTCCTACCCTGTTTTCAGCAAGAGGCTGGGTGAAGGCAGTGTTTATTTTTTATTGCTCCATTATTTCCTTGGTCCTTAAATTATATTCTTACTTTTGGAAAAAAAATTGTCTTTCAAAGCAATGTATCTCATTCTTCGTTAAAGGAATTTGCTCAGGTTCTGTGAACATTTCATTGCCCTATATAAATGTTTTAGTGACTAGGAAACAAAAATATCCAGGCCTATGAAAAGTGTAATGAGTCCCAATATAGTCATTTGTAATGGGGATTTAACTGCTTTGTTTGTGAGCTTCAGCTAAGGAAACAGATTACCTTCATCATGTGCTAATACCCTAGAGTCGATGTAAATTCTGTTCCACTATAGAAAGGCATCATGGGGATGCCAGCAAAGACTCTAAGATGAATTTTGTAAACCTGTCAGCTGGTAAACAAAAAAATATTATTCCTGGTTCCAAACCCAGCTGAACACTCTTCTTCCTTGTAAAGGACTTAAAACTAATTAATAAATTGTCATAGATACTTTTAAAATTGAAATCCTGTTTTCATAATAATTGAAGCACTTGTGTACAAAATATTGTGTACTGAATGTCTAAGAACCTAAGGTCTAAGAGAATCAAAATGAAAAAGATATAATTTCTTGGATTAAACTGTGATAGTGTCACAAATGTCAAAAAATTATTTAATTAGCCTGAACTTGTCACCAAAGCTTTAAGTGTATCTTTGTTTCCCATACAGTTTTACTTTGCTTAATTTCAAATTTCTTTGTCACTGTTATATACATATATATATATATATATATATATATCTTATCTTTACATTATAAGCCTTAATAAATGTGAGGTCTCTATTTACATGCTTGGTAAATACACATTTACCCTCTCACCTACCACAACAAATAGCACTAATGCATTATGGAGATAGTAGTCAGATTTATACAAATTAAAGCAAATGCACATTATTACCATATGTAAAAATACTATGTAAAAATACTAGACATTACATACGTTGTATATAAAAATACTATGATATAATAAAAATATATCATATGTAAAAATGTCAACTGTAAAAATCATTAAAAAAAATTCTTTCATGCTTATTCAACAAATGTTTCCTAAAAGATTTTCCTTGAAGCAAAGCAATTTAATTTTTTCTTTTCATAGTATCCTCAGTGGTTATAAACTTAATTATCTTTGTATGCTTCACATTTACTTGCATTTATGATAAATTTATTATTTTCTTAGCATAACTTTTTGAAATCAAAATATGAACTAGCAAGGTGTAAGTTTGATTAGAGGAACAAGAACAATAACAAGTAATCATAGTGATGAGATGTTAATTGGTGTCTGGGTAGTTCTATTCATAGTAACAAGGGGACATAATATCTCTGTGTCTTTTACTGTTCAACAACACTTTGCTAGATCATTATTTTATAATGCCAATTATATTGCACTTAAAATTCACAAGTATTTTAACAGCATAGAGGAATACAGACTGATTAAAAAGACTGTGTCTTCTAACAGGGAGGCAATGTTTAAAATTAAGGTGATTTATTTTTCCAAACTCCCTTGTCTTAAATTTCAAAGTCCAAAGTTGAAGAGTTTTGAGAATTATAGTTTCTAAAAAATCCTGGTTAAGGTATATTTGCATTATAAGATTGACCAATTTTCTGAAAAGATTTTTCCTGCAGTAAATGAGAGCAAGAAACACAAAAATCAAGTGTAGAAAAATGTAAAAAGTTTTTCTTAGGAATTATCTTAAGTAATTTTAGCATGGAGCAGTATTTTAGATGCAGACGTTGAAAGGGAATCTTGATTCATTGTTTTGTGTGTTCATATAGCTAGTAGACGCTGCTAGATTGATTGATTCAAAAATAAAACAGAATTGGCCATTTTCTAGTGAATTGTATTTCTCCATAGGAAATTTAGGCAATTTCAGGAGGTTGGGAAGTAAAAACATTTGCACTAAGCATTATTCAATTTACTTACCTGCATAATCTCAATTCTCAGGTAATGGTCAGTTATTATACATTTAAAAAATGATTTTATAAACTCTCCCATAAATTTGTTGAAAATACAGAGAAAACTCTTTAGAAATAAATAAGCTTAGCTAAGAAATTATTCAGTAATAGGAGCTGTTTATTTTGTCGTCCACACAGAAACCCCATCCGTAGGTCACCAACATCAAAGACCAAAAATAGACAAATCCATGAAGATGAGGAAAAACCAGCACAGAAAGGCTGAAAATTCCCCAAACCAGAACGCCTCTTCTCCTCCAAAGGATCTCAACTCCTCACCAGCAAGGAAACAAAACTGGACGAGAATGAGTTTGATGAATTGACAGAAGTAGGCTTCAGAAGATGGGTAATAACAAACTCCTCTGAGCTAAAGGAGCATGTTCTAACCCAATGCAAGGAAGCTAAGAAACTTGAAAAAACATTAGACGAGTTGCTAACTAGAATGACCAGTTTAGAGCAGAACATAAATGACCTGACGGAGCTGAAAAACACAGCACAAGAACTTCGTGAAGCATAGACAAGTATCAATAGCTGAATCGATCAAGCAGAAGAAAGGCTATCAGAGTTTGAATATCAACTTAATGAAATAAAGCGTGAAGACAATATTAGAGAAAAAAGAATGAAAAGGAATGAACAAAGCCTCCAAGAAATATGGGACTATGTGAAAAGACCAAACCTACGTTTGACTGGTGTACCTGAAAGTGACAGGGAGAATGGAACTAAGTTGGAAAACATTCTTCAGGATATTTTCCAAGAGAACTTCCCCAACCTAGCAAGACAGGCCAATATTCAAATTCAGGAAATACAGAGAACACCACAAAGATACTCCTCGAGAAGAACAACCCCAAGACACATACATAATCCTCAGATTCAGCAAAGTGGAAAAGAAGGAAAAAATGTTAAGAGCAGCCAGAGAGAAAGGTCAGGTTACCAACAAAGGGAAGCCAATCAGACTAACAGCAGATCTCTCTTCAGAAACCCAACAAGCCAGAAGAGAGTGAGGGCCAATATTCAACATTCTTAAAGAAAAGGATTTTCAACCCAGAATTTCACATCCAGCCAAACTAAGCTTCATAAGTGAAGGAGATATAAAATCCTTTACAGACAAGCAAATGCAGAGAGATTTTGTTACCACCAGGCCTGCCTTAAAAGAGCTCCTGAAGGAAGCACTAAATATGGAAAGGAAAAAATGGTACCTGCCACTGCAAAAACACACCAAATTGTAAAGACCATCGATACAATGAAGAAACTGCATGAACTAATGGGCAAAATTACCAGCTAGCATTATAATGACAGGATCAAATTCACAGACAACAATATTAACCTTAAATGTAAACGGGCTAAATGCCCCAATTAAAAGACCTAGACTGGCAAATCGGATAAAGAATCAAGACCCATCAGTGTGCTATATTCAGGAGACCTATCTCATGTGCAAAGACACACATAGGCTCAAAATAATGGGATAGAGGAAGATTTATCAAGCAAATGGAAAGCAAAAAAAAAAAAAAAAAAAAAAAGCAGATGTTGAAATCCTAGTCTGATAAAACATAGTTTAAACCAACAAAGGTCAAAAAAAGACACAGAAGGGCATTGCATAATGGTAAAGGGATCAGTGCAACAAGAAGAGCTAACTATCCTAAATATATATGCACCCAATACAGGAGCACTAGATTCATAAAGCAAGTTCTTAGAGACCTACAAAAAGACTTCGACTCCCACACAATAATAGTGGGAGACTTTAACATCCTACTGTCAATATTAGACAGATCAACAAGATAGAAAATTAACAAGGATATTCAGGAATTGAACTCAGTTCTGGACCAAGTAGACCTAATAGACATCTACAGAACTCTGCACCCCAAATGAACAGAATATACATTCTTCTTAGCACCACATCACACCTATTTCAAAATTGACCACATAGTTGGAAGTAAAACACTCCTCAGCAAATGCAAAAGAATGGAAATCATAACAGTCTTTCAGACCACAGTGCAATCAAATTAGAACTCAGGATTAAGAAATTCACTCAAAACTACACAACCACATGGAAACTAAACAACCCCTCCGGAATGACTACTGGGTAAATAATGAAATTAAGGCAGAAATAATGAAGTTCTTTCAAACCAATGAGAACAAAGATACAATGTACCTGAATCTCTTGGACACAGCTAAAGCAGTGTTTAGAGGGAGAATCTGTAGCACTAAATGCCCAACGGAGAAAGCAGGAAAGATATAAAATCAACACCCTCACATTACAATTAAAAGAACTAGAGAAGCAAGAGCAAACACATTCAAAAGCTAGCAGAAGGCAAGAAATAATTAAGATCAGAGCAGAACTGAAGGAGATGGAGACATGGAAAACCCTTCAAAAATTAATGAATCTAGTAGCTGTTTTTTTTTAAAGATTAACAATATAGATAGACCTCTTGCCAGACTAATTAAGAAAAAATAGAGAAGAATCAAATAGACACAATAAAAAATGATAAAGGGGATATCACCACTGATCCTACAGAAATATGAACTCCCATCAGAGAATACTATAAACATGGCTATGTAAATAAACTAGAAAATCTAGAAGAAATGGATAAATTCCTGGACACATACACCCTTCCAAGACGAAACCAGGATGAAGTTGAATCCCTGAATAGACCAATAATGAGTTCTGAAATTGAGGCATTAATTAATAGCCTATCAACCAAGAAAGCCCAGGACCAGACGGATTCACAGCTGAATTATATCAGAGGTACAAAGAGGAGCTGGTATCATTCCTTCTGAAAATACTCCAAACAATAGAAAAAGAGGGACTCCTCCCTAACTCATTTTATGAGGCCAGCATCATCCTGATACCAAAACCTGGCAGAGACACAACAATCAAAGAAAATTTCAGGCGAATATCCCTGATGAACATCAATGTGACAATCCTCAATAAAATACTGGCAAACCAAATCCAGCAGCACATCAAAAAGCTTATCCACCACGATCAAGTCAGCTTCATCCCTGAGATGCAGGGCTGGTTCAACATAAAGAAATCAATAAATGTAATCCATCACATAAACAGAACCAATGACAAAAACCACATGATTATCTCAATAGATGCAGAAAAGGCCTTCGATAAAATTCAACACTCCTTCATGCTAAAACCTCTCAATAAACTAGGTATTGATGGAACATATTTCAAAATAATAAGAGCTATTTAAGACAAACCCACAGCCAATATCATACTGAATCGGCAAAAGCTGGAAGCATTCCTTTTGAAAACTGGCACAAGACAAAGATGCCCTCCCTCACGACTCCATTCAATATAGTGTTGGAAGTTCTGGCCAGGGCAATCAGGCAAGAGAAGGAAAGAAAGAAAGGGTATTCAAATAGGAATACCCTCCAAAGAGGAAGTCAAATTGTCCCTGCTTGCAGATGACATGATTGTATATTTAGAAAACCCCATTGTCTCAACCCAAAATCTCCTTAAGCTGATAAGCAACTTCAGCAAAGTCTCAGGATAAAAAATCAATGTGCAAAAACCTCAAGCATTCCTATACACCAATAATAGACAGAGAGCCAGATCATGAGTGAAATCCCATTCACAATTGCTACAAGGAGAATAAAATACTTAGGAATATAACTTACAAGAGATGTGAAGGACTTCTTCAAGAAGAACTACAAACCACTGTTCAAGGAAATAAGAGAGGACAAAAACAAATGGAAAAACTTCCCATGCTCATGGATAGGAAGAATCAATATTGTGAAAATGGCTATAGTGACCAAAGTAACTTACAGATTCAATGCTATCTCCATCAAGCTACCATTGACTTTCTTCACAGAAGTAGAAAAAAACTACTTAAAATTTCATATGGAACCAAAAAAAAAAAAGCTTGTATAGCCACCACAATCCTAAGAAAAAAAAAGAACAAAGCTGGAGGCATCACGCTGTCTGACTTCAAACTATACTACAAGGCTACAGTAACAAAAACAGCATGGTACTGGTACCAAAACAATTGTATAGACCAATGGAACAGAAAAGAGGCCTCAGAATTTTGCCACACATCTACAACCCTCTGATCTTTGACAAAACTGATAAAATCAAGCAATGGAGAAAGGATTCTCTTTTTAATATATGGTGTTGGGAAAACTGATCTCCATATGCAGAAAACTAAAACTGGACCCCTTCCTTACACCTTATACAGAAATTAACTTAAGATGGATTAAAGACTTAAACGTAAGACCTAAAACTGTAAAAACTCTAGAAGAAATCCTAGCTAATACCATTCAGGACATAGGCATGGGCAAAGACTTCATGCTTAAAACACCAAAAGCAATTGCAACAAAAGCCAAAATTGACAAATGGGATCTGATTAATCTAAAGAGCTTCTGCACAGCAAAAGAAACTACCATCAGAATGAGAGAAAATTTTTGTAATTTATCCACCTGACAAGGCTAATATCTAGAATCTACAAAGAACTCAAACAAATTTACAGGAAAAAAAAAAAACCTCATCAAAATGGGCAAAGGATCTGAACAGACACTTCTGAAAAGAATACATTTATGCAGCCAACAAACATATGAAAAAAAGCTAATCATCACTGGTCATTAGATAAATGCAAATTGAAACCACAATGAGATACTATCTCACACCAGTTAGAATGGTGATCATTAAAAAGTCAGGACACAACAGATGCTGGAGAGGATGTGGAGAAATAGGAATGCTTTTACACTTGGTGGGAGTGTAAATTAGTTCAATGATTGTGGAAGACAGTGAGGCAATTCCTCAAGGATCTAGAACCAGAAATACCATTTAACCCAGCAATCCCATTACTGGGTATATACCCAAAGGATTATAAATTATTCTACTATAAAGACACATGCACACGTATGTTTATTGTAGCACTTTTCACAATCGCAAAGACTTGGAGCCAACCCAAATGCCCATCAATGATAGACTGGATAAAGAAAATGTGGCATATATACACCATAGAACACTATGCAGCCATAGAAAAGGATGAGTTCATGTCCTTTGCAGGGACACAGATGAAGCTGGAAGCCATCATCCTCAGCAAACTAACACAGGAACAGAAAATCAAACACCATATGTTCTCACTCATAAGTGGGAGTTGAACAATGAGAACACATGGACACATGGAGGGGAACATCACACACTGGGGCCTGTCGGGGGGTTGGGGGCTAAGGGAGGGATAGCATTAGGAGAAATACCTAATGTATATGACAGGTTGATGGATGAAGCAAACCACCGTCACACATGCATACCTATGAAACAAACCTGCATGTTCTGCACATGTATCCCAGAACTTAAAGTATAATTAAAAAAAGATTTAATAATTTGAAACAGGTACCATCTATTCTGGATTGCATTGACCAATTAGAGAAGATGCCAGCCATCTGTAACTGCTAAAAATATATGGATACATCTGATCTGAATCACTTGCTTATTAAATATTATATTTTAGGATAACTACAAACACAATATAGAATAAACATATCATTTGCTAAAAATATAATTTAAATATGATATGTGTATTGCATGAACAAATATAGTTCTGTGGTTCCCAAGGAAGATGAGGAAGAAGCCTATGTCTTTCTCCTGCCCACTCTCATTCCCCTCCAGGGGCTCTAAGTCAACACTGACTGCATAGTTTTAAAAAGCATATTCAAATTATCAAATTAACATAAACTGCATGCTATGTTTGCTAGCATGCAGTTTACATTGAGATCATTTACTAATTGGCAGGACAATAAGCTTGATTATAAAGTCACTTAAGTTAAGGCTGCATTCTATTTTTTTTTTTGAGTTTATAGAATTTATACGCTTCTGTCAAGCAAATCAGCCAGTTTCACTCTCCACAATCAAAATTAAAGATAAATGTGTATCTTGTTATTATTGAAAATTATCTTTCCATTGATTTTGGCACTAATTTGTGAAAAGTCCAGATAACATTGATTAAGGGAATGAGATTTTGATTTTTATCTAAGGGAAACCTGAATTTAAAGTTTCTGTAAGTTCTGATGCTAACTAATATTCTTCCTTCACTAAAGAGAGGAATAATGCCTAAACTGAAAGTTTACAAGGCAATTTCTATATTCCATTCTGTCCACTGTCTCATTGGATCTCCAGGTTCTCTCTGAGTCAACCTTGTGCTCTACCTTCGCGGAAGCATTTAGTTTTCACACAGGACAGGAAAACAAATGAATCTGTGTTTTTAAATGTGTAGCAATAGAAATAAATCTGTCCTTGGGCAAATATCCCTTATCCTTTTCTGTGATGCGCTCTTCTGTGGGTTTGCCTATACTTGCCTTTTATAGCCACAGTGTAATTATATTAGTGTGTGAATGCCTGAGCAAAGAGCCAAGGGTAGCAGCAGCCTGCATTAGGCCCAAGATCTACAACAAAACCAGCAAGGGCCAATTGAGAGTTCTGGGCTGTAGTAATCCTGATTACTTTTCTTCTTTCTAATATATTTCCTCCTCTTTTGCTAATAGTATCCAGTTCTGCTCCCCCCACCCCGATCCACTCCACCGCTGGGGCACTGCCCCTTCCCCATATCAACCTTTGTGTTTTGGATGAACTTTATTTCGTCTTTGACTGTAGGCACATATATGCTACTTAGGCTGGGCTAATCAGAAAACCAAATTTCCCTTGCCTTAAAACTGATCTGGTGGTAAGCAAGTGATCCTCTTTCACCTACAAAAGAATTGAGGTTGTTATGAAATGTTGGAAGAGAGTTTCAGCCTACTATTTTGATAGACACAAATTTACTGGAAGTGGATGGAGCATAAGTTTGAAATTATCGAAAGCTATTTCGTAGAACTTGATGTGAAGACAACTCAGAGGAGAAATGAACCAATTAATTAAGACAAAAGGGTGGCAGTGGTTTAGTTGAATCCCTGAGTCATCCCGAACAATGCCATCTAAAGTGGAACTTATTCCTCAGGGATCTCGAACTAGAAATACCATTTGACCCAGCCATCCCATTACTGGGTATATACCCAAAGGACTATAAATCATGCTGCTATAAAGACACATGCACACGTATGTTTATTGCGGCACTATTCACAATAGCAAAGACTTGGAACCAACCCAAATGTCCAACAACGATAGACTGGATTAAGAAAATGTGGCACATATACACCATGGAATACTATGCACCCATAAAAAATGATGAGTTCGTGTCCTTTGTAGGGACATGGATGAAACTGGAAAACATTATTCTCAGTAAACTATCACAAGGACAAAAAACCAAACTCCGCATGTTCTCTCTCATAGGTGGGAATTGAACAATGAGAACTCATGGACACAGGAAGGGGAACATCACACTCCGGGGACTGTTGTGGGGTGGGGGGAGGGGGGAGGGACAGCATTAGGAGATACACCTAATGCTAAAAGACGAGTTAATGGGTGCAGGAAATCAACATGGCACATGGATACATATGTAACAAACCTGCACATTGTGCACATGTACCCTAAAACCCTAAAGTATAATAAAAAAAAAAAATAAAAAAAAAAATAAAAAAAAAAATAAAATATAAACATTTCTTCTTTAAAAATATTAAATCAGTTTGAATGGCAATTTATATGCTTTTACACTTAAAAGATACTAAAGAGCATAGGAGGTAAAAGATTATTCCCAAATACATTCCCAGTTCAACATGACTAAAAGGGGCATCTTTTTTAGTTAACCTAATATTTTCATAGATTGGGGGATATTTTAAGCTATTCCTCACTCTGTGCTAATTTATAATGAATCCAATGTGTCTTTGGATCAGTTTATTTACATAAATATTCTGGAATTTTTAGATTATAATAGACTAAAATTCTGACTCTTCTAAAGCATTTCTAGATTGATAAACATAGTATTTATTATTTCATACAAAGGTAGTAAATTTCAACCCTTGCTCTATAAAATGTCTCTTTTCTGTTTTTTTCAGAATGGCTGTTTTCTTCTGATTATATTCTTGATCTCCGCTCTTTCTATTTTCAGTGTGATGTACATTTTCTGCCTCTCTGCCTCAATGGCAGGAGGAGTATGTTAACTCCTATAGATTGTCTACCTCAACTTTGTTACAGGTAGAAACTGTGAAAAGCTCCCTCCCTTGGAGTCAGAGGTCTAGATGCAAATTAGATTTTGGTCTTAACTTTATACGAGAGACAGAAGATGGAAATAAAATGGAGGTTATACTTTTGCTGTTCTCGCAGTTGGCAAGCAGGGTAGTGTAAACATGAATAGATATTTACAAACAGTGTGAGTGGCCTGACTTTGCATTCAGTATCTAATAGTGAGTTCTGTGTGTATGAAAGAAAGTTCTAGCAGTGTCGTCAGTAGAAACAGCAGCAGCTTCCTAACCACTGAAATACAGTGGAGATATCTGATATTTGATCCCTTAGTCCTTTCAACAAATTTATAAGCTCTTGCTTCTCTGTATTAAATATCTTTCTGCTTGAAATACTTACAGTGGTTTTTGTTTTCCGCCTTCTTGTGTGAATGATGTATGGAATCACAGTTTCTGGTCTTTTGGAGGGTAGGTTGGAAGATGAGAAAATATGTTTTTGTTAAATGTGATCTGGAAAAAATAAGTTGCCATATTGTGAAATTATTGACGTTTTATTTTTTTCTGAATTAAACTTCCTTGCTTTTTTCTGTAAATATATGTAAACTCTCTCTGTTTATAATCTAAAAATATGTGAAGATTACAGGCATACCTCAGAGATATTGCAGGCTTTGTTTCAGATCATCACAACAAAGTGAATATCACAATAAAGCAAGTCACATTTTTTTTGTTTCTCCAGTGCATAGAAAGGTTATGTTTACACTACTATACTGTGGTCTATTAAGTATGCAATAGCATAATGTCTAAAAAATTGTATATACCTTAATTTAAAAGTACTTTATTGCTAATAATGATAAAAATCACCTGAGCTTTCAGCGAGTCATAATCTTTTTGCTGGTAAAATGTCTTGTTTCAATGTCGATGGCTGCTGACTGATCAAGGTTGTGGTTGCTAAAGGCTGAGGTAGCTGTGGCAATTTCTTGAAACGAGAAAACAATGATTTCTCTGTGTCATGTGATGGTGTTTGATTGTATTTTACCCACAAAACTTCTTCTAAAATTGGAGTTAATCCTCTCAAACCCTGTTGCTGCTTTCTCAACTATATTTATGTATTATCATAAATCCTTTGTTGTCATTTCAACAATATTCACAGCATACTCACTAGTAGTAGTTTCCATCTCAAGAAACCATTTTCTTTGCTCATCCACAAGCAGCAGCTCCTCAGGTATTAAAGTTTAATATAAGATTGCAGCAATTCAGTCATATCCTCAGGCTTCACTTCTAGTTCTCTTGCTATTCCACATCTGCGATTACTTTCTTCACTGAAATCTTGAACCTCTCAAAGTCACCCATGAAAACTGGAATTAACTTTTCCCAAACTTCTATTAATGTTATTTTCATCTCCTCCCATGAATCATGAGTTTTCTTAATGGCATCTAGAATAGTACATTTTTCCAGGTAGTTTTTAACTTACTTCTCTTAGGTCCATTAGAGGAATCACTGTCTGTGGCAGCTATAGCCTTACAAAATATATTTCTTAAATAATA
Source organism: Nomascus leucogenys (assembly GCF_006542625.1). Lineage (NCBI taxonomy): Eukaryota > Metazoa > Chordata > Mammalia > Primates > Hylobatidae > Nomascus > Nomascus leucogenys. The sequence continues at coordinate 68,247,749 of NC_044391.1, forward strand.
AGACTTGAAAGTTGAAATTACTCTTTGATCCATGGACTGCAGAATGTATGTTATGTTAACAGGCATGGGACCAATATTAATCTCCCGGTACATCTCCATCAGAGCTCTTGGGTTTTTAGGTGCATTGCCAGTGGACAGTAATCTTTTATCCTGAGCTGCAGTTCTCAGAAGTGAATTTAAAACATTTAGTAAACCATGCTCTAAAAAGATGTGCTGTCATTTAGGCTTTGTTTTTCCATTTATAGAGCACAGGCCGAGTAGATTTAGTATACTTCTTCAGAATCCTAGGATTCTTAAACTTTTAAATGGGCATTGGCTTTAATTTAAGGTCACCAGCCACATTAGCCCTTAATGCATTTGCCTATCCTTTGGAGCTTTGAAGCCAGGCATTGATTTCTCCTCTCTAGCTATTAAAGTCCTAGATGCCATCTTCTTCCAATGTAAGGCTGTTTCAGCTACATTGAAAATCGATTATTTAGTGTAGCCACCTTCATCAATTAGCTAGATCTTCTGGATGTCTCACCATACTGTCTACATCAGCACTTGCAGCTTCACCTTGCACTTTTATGTCGTGGAGATGGCTTCTTTCCTTAAACCTCATGAACCAACCTCTGCTGCCTTCAAAATTTCTTCTATAGCTCCCTCACCTCTCTTACGCTTCATGAAATTGAAGAGAGTTAGGACTTTGCTCTGGATTAAGTTTGGTTTTAAAGGAATATTGCAGCTGGTCTGACTATCTATTTTTAGACCACTCAAAGTTTCTCCGTATCAGCAATAAGGTTGTTTCACTTCCTTATCAATTTTGTGTTGATTGAAGTAGCACTTTTAATTTCCTTCAATAACTTTTCCTTTGCATTCACAACTTGACTAACCCTTTGACACAAGAGCCCTAGCTTTTGGCGTATCTCAAATTTGGACATGCCTTCCTCACTAAGCTTAATCATTTGTACGACTCTTCCTTTCACTTGAACACTTAGAGGCCATCGTAGGGTTATTAATTGATATATATTTTAGTATTGTTGTGTCTCAAGAAATAGGGAAGCCTAAGGAGAGAAGTTTCAGGTGTGTCTCAGGAAATAGGGAAGTAGCTATTTGGTGAGATGTCAGAACACACACAACATTTATTGAGTTTTCCATCTTATATATGTGCAATTCGTGGCACCCACAATTACAATAGTAACATCAAAGGTCAGTGATCACAGATCCTCAGAACACATGTGATGTAATAATAATGAAAAAGTTTGGTATATCACAAGGATTACCAAAATGTGACATAGAGATGTAAAATGAGCACATGCTGTTGGAACAATGGTGCTGACAGAGTTACTTAAGACAACGTTGCCATAAATCTTCAATTTGTAAAAAACACATCTGTGAAGCACAGTAAAGTGAAGTGCTGTAAAATTAGGTATGCTTCCATATCTATCTGCAAATATTATAATAGTGTAGTAATATAATAAAACAAATGGATTCATTTTCTATGCAAAATTCAGAATCACTTATTGTGATATAGTCTCAATTGTAAGCAATGTTATTACTGGAATTCAATCAGATCAGTTATCCCACATATTATTCTTAATTTCATTTGTTTTTGAAATATATTCAGGGCCAGGCACAGTGGCTCATTCCTGTAATCCCTTGGGAGGCTGAGATGGGCAGATTACTTGAGCTCAGGAGTTTGAGATCAACTTGGGCAACATGGCAAAACCCTATCTCTACAAAAAATTTTAAAAATTACCCAACTGTGGTGGCATATGCCTGTAGTCTCAGTTACTTGGTAGGCTGAAGTGGGAGGATCACTTGAGTCTGGGAGGTTGAAGCAGTGAGCTGTGATGATCTGGCCACTGCACTCGAGCCTGGGTGACAGAGCAATACCCTGTTTCCAAAAAAAAAAAAAAAAAAAAGGAAGAAATAAAAGATAAAAGAAAAAAGAAATAAAGGGAAATGTATTTCCTCTGAAAAATGGATGAAGTCAAAAGTACCAATATTTTTGTGATACAGAAAACTAGTCTTCTCCAAGCTACATTAAAAAAAACAAAAACATTTCTTCAATTAAATATCAGAGGACAATGCTAGAGATAGATAGAGGTTTCCACAAATAATTCCTGTAACACTTGGACCTCTGGTCTATGAATAACACTATATCCTAGTGAGAGGGAATATGTTTTATTTGCCTTATATCCTCCAATGCATAAAATTGTTTGACTACAAGCATGCTATAGTGGGTCAAATGATGACTCTTCAAAAGACATCCAGTTCCTAATCTCTGGAATTTATTTTATTTATTTATTTATTTATTTAGATGGAGTCTTGCTCTGCTGCCCAGGCTGGAGTGCAGTGGCACAATCTAGGCTCACTGCAAGCTCTGCCTCCTGGGTTCACGCCATTCTCCTGCCTCAGCCTCCCGAGTAGCTGGGACTACAGGCGCCCACCACCACGCCCAGCTAATTTTTTGTATTTTTAATAGAGACGGAGTTTCACCATGCCGGCCAGGCTGGTCTTGAACTCCTGACCTCGTGATCTGCCCACCTCGGCCTCCCAAAGTGCCAGGATTACAGGCGTGAATCACCGCGCCCGGCCATCTCTGGAATTTATTAATGTTACCCATGTGCCAAAAGAAACTTTGCAGATGTCATTTAGGTCAAGATCTTAAAATGGGGAAATGTTCTTTGCATTAGTTTGCTAAGGCTTCTGTGATGAAGTACCACAAATGGCGTGGCTTAAATAACAGAAATGTATTGTCTCACTGTTCTGGAGGTTAGAGATGTGAGATCAAGATGTCAACTGGGTTGGTCCCTTCTGAGCGCTGTGAGGGAGAATCTGTTCCATGCCTCTGCCTTAGCTTCCGGGTGCTTTGCTGGCAACCTTTGGCATTCCTTGACGTATAGAAGCATCACCCAGTCGTTGCCTTCATTTCAAATGATGTTCCTCCTGTGTATGTGTTCTCTGCGTCCAAATTTCCCCTTTTTATAAGGACATCAGTCATATTGGATTAGGGCCCAACCTAACGATCTCATCTCAATGAACTACACATGCAACAAGCAACTCAATTTCCTTATAAGGTCACATTCTGAGCTATTTGGAGATAGGACTTCAAAATATGCATTTTGGGGAAATAAAAATTCAAGCCTAACATTCCTGGACAGTCCTGGTGAGCAATAAATATAATAAAGGTTCTTTTGAGAGGAAAGCAACAAGGTCAGATACAATGGGTTATGTGATGATGGAAGCAAGAAGTTGGAGTGCTGTGATAAAGAAGTTATGGCACCAAGGAATTAGGAGATTTCCAGAAGCTAGAAAAGGCAAGGGAAATGATAATCTCCTAGAGCCTCCAGAAAGAAATGCAGCTTTGTCAACACCTTGACCTTTGCCAAGTAAAAGTAATTTCAGATTTCTGGTCTCCAGAACTGTAAAAGAAAATGTTTGTGTTGTTTTGAGCCACTAAATTTGTTACAGTAGCAATAAAAACTACTATGATCAATGGATTTTGTGAAATTATTTTCTTGATAGTTTATAATCTGAAAATGTATTTTAATTGGTTGAATACATGGACATTAATGTAGCCACCTTAGTGGACCCCATGGGCTATACATTTAATGTATTTTATTCTTCTCTAAGTAAATTCCTATATTTTTGATATAATTTACTCCTGTTTATCCCAAGAGTACAAATCTATTCGTCTATTCGAATATGAATTTACTTGTTTTACAGGTATTCAAAGGCTTTTACTATTTAGAAGTCCCATGTATCTTGAATTTTATGTCTGTCTTTGATATTATATATGTATTTTATAAAAACAAATTGCCTCTTGATTAGAGCTTTATATTGTTTATACAGAAACATGTAGCATTACTTATGTCAGTTGTTATTTAAAATATGTATTTAAAAAAGAATTTAGAATTTAGAAGTGGAAATAGGAATATGGGTTCAAGGATCCTGATATATTAGTTTTATCTACTTTATTTTTATAGTTACAAAATATGAGTTGCAGGAAACTTATTTCATTGAGCACATGGTTAGTAACTGTGGAAATTAAATACAGGCACCTTTACTTTTAAATATTTTCTTCATAAATGCCATTCTATTTTATTATAATTGATAACACTGTCTTCCTGTGCCTTTTATAATATGACTTACTCTAATAAAAATATATGTAAGAACTTTTGCTTTTCCATATTTTATTTTTAAATGTCATTTTATTTTCTAACTGATAAAATAATCTTTCTTCAATAATTTTTCAAAATGCTGTGTTATAGCAAAAATAAAGTAGTGTAAAGACTGTGGTTGGGTTCTAGTGTTAAATAAATCAGAATTCAATCCCTAGTTCAATCACTTATAAGCTGTGTGACGCTTAGAAAGTTAACACTTCTGTGTTTCTGTTATTCTATCTGTAAAAAAGAGAGAATAATAATATTTACCTAATACAGTTGCTGTGAAGTTTCAAATGCTAGCTATTTTAAGATTTAGAATGCCTGAAATCTACATTAGAGTATAATAGGATCTAAAGAAATTGCAGCCAATGTTACCACTGTTGGAATCATTCCACATGACACATAGATCTTTTTGATGTTTATCAGCAAGTTCTCTTTCTCTTATGTAATACTCAAGGTTTCAACTTCTATTCATTCTATTCTTTAGAGATTTATTGAATAATCTTGAAAAGAAACCTTGTGTAAGTTTATCATCGCTTCACTGTGCACTTGATCGGGGAACGATTAAGGGCAGGGATAGCTGAGATATGAATCAGAAAAAAATAAGATGATAGATATTATCAGACCATATGTGAATTTATATTAAATGTACATTGACTAACCACTTATATTAGTTCATTCTTGCATTGCTGTAAAGGAACACCAGAGTCTAGGTAACTTATTTAAAAAAAGAGGTTTAATTGCCTCCAGGTTCTGCAGGCTGTACCGGAAGGATGGCAGCAGCTGCTTCTGGGGACACCACATGACGGCAAAGTGGGAGGAGGCCATCTTACATGGTGGCAGCAGGAGCAAGAAGGCAGGCTGCTCTAAACTTTTAAACAACCAAAACTTGCAAAAACTTACTCACTATCCCCAGGACAATATCAAGGGGATGGTGCTAAACCATTTACATGATTGAATCACCTCTCACCAGGCCCAACCTCCAACACTGAGGTTTACAATTGAAAATGAGATGTGAATGTGGACACAGATCCAACCCATACCACACTTCAATTTAAAAACAAAGATGCTAGCACAATTACCAATGCACAACTAAATGTTGATTATACAGAGCATTTTCAATTTTAGGATGCTACGTTGGTTTAAGTGAAAAGATGGAAAATACGTGTGTGTGTGTGTGTGTTTGTATGTATGTGTGTTTGAGTGTGTGTGTATTTTCCATACTTTCTACATATATATATATACATACCACTCAAACACTACCCAAAAGATAACTGGTGTGGTTATATAAATATCGAACAAAGTAGATTTTTAAGGCAAGAAGCATCATGAGAGACAGAGATATTTTATAATGACAAGAGAGTTGATTTCAACTGGAAGATAAACAATCCTAGAGTTGAATCAACCTAAATACCTTTGAAATATATAGAAAAAGTTGACTAAAATCTATGAAGATATGGGGAAAGTCACAATCATAGTTGAAGATTTTTTTAAGTTTTATAGAGTAACCAAAATACAATTGATGTTGCAAAGAACTTATATTTAAATTATACAATCTGATAAATTTTAAAACACGTATACAGCCATTAAACTATAAGCACAAAGAAGACAATAAATATATCCAGCAGTTAACTCCTCCAGGTTTAGTCATGTCCCAACTTAATCCCTCTTCCTCACTTCTCCTTGCCTTCCTTATCTCCAGACAACCACTAATTAATCTGCTTTTGGTTATTAAAGATTAGTTTGCATTCTCTAGAAAAGAATGTTATATGAATGAAATTATATAGTTTGTACTCATTCATTGTTGGACTTTCATTTAGCATAATTATTTTGAATGTTTTTCGTATTGTATTTATCAGTAATCTATTTTTATTGTTAAGCAGAAGTTTATTGATTTGGCATTTCATATTATTTGTATCCATTTATTGTTGATAGGCATTTGGATTGTTTCTACTTTATGGCCATTAATAAATAAGATTGCTGTGAACATACACGTACAAATCTTTGAGTGCACTCAAGCTTTCATTTATCTTGAAATATCTAGGAGTGAAATGATTGGGTCATATGCTTGGTGTACAATTAACTTTTTAAGAAACTGCCAAACTTATTTCTAAAGTGATTGTATCATTTTACATTCCTACCAGCAGTGCATGGGAAGTTTTGGTGTTAAATATTTGCACAAATGCTATATTTTAATTCCAATGGCTATGTAAAGGTATCTGATTGTAGTTCAAATTTGCATTTCCCTAAGGATTAATGATGTTGGGTACCTTTTCATATGCTTATTCTCACTCAGCATATCGTCTCTGGTGAGGTGTCTATTCATGTCTTTTGCCCATGGTATCGGTTTCACTGACTTCATATAATAACTTGGAAAGTATTCTATCTTATTCAATTTTCTGGAAGATTATCTCTAATATTGTTATTATTTTTCCTTAAATGCTTGGTAGAATTTACCAGTAAAGCCATCTAGGCATAGAGTTTCTTTCATGAGAATTTTCTTTAACAACAAGCCCATAATTAATATATATGGACAATTGTCATTATCTATTTCTTTTTGAGTAAACATTGGTGCTTTGTCTCTTTCTGAGAATGTAAAAATTTCATTTCTACTGTTAAATTTATTGACATAATTTTTTCATAATATTTTCATATTATCTTTTAAATATCTGTAGAATTCCTGATATTGGAAAATTTTGTCTTCATTCCTTTTCCCAATAAATTTGGCTAGAGGCTAACTAATTTCATTCGTGTTCTCAAAGAACCAGATTTTAATTTTACTAAATTTTCTCCATCAGTTTTTATTTTCTTTTAAATTGTTTATGATCTTATAATTATTATTTCCCTCTGTTGACTTTGCATTTTATTTCCTCTTCTTTTTTTAGTTTATTAAGATAGATTCTGAGGTCATTGATTTGAGATTTTTTAGTGTGATAAATTTTCATCTAAATATTGTTGTAAAACTGGGATAAACCATTTTTGATCATATTTATAATTCCTTTTATAATTGCTGAACTTATTTTGCTAATGTTTTGTTAAGAATTTTTGAATCCGTGTTCATGAGGAATATTGGTTTATTGTTTCCTTGCAATGTCTTCCATTTTACTAACAGGTTAATGATAGCCTGTTAAAATGAGTTGGGAAATATTACCTCCTCTTCTGTTTTCTGAAAATTTTTGTGTAGAATTGATAGTGTTTATTTCATTAATGCTTGGTAGAATTCAAAATGCAGCCTTCAGGGCATGAAATTGTCATTGTGGGAAAATTATTTAACTAGGCTCTCAATTTCATTAACTGATACAGAGTTATTCAGCTTATCTATTTCTTCTTGTCTGAGCTTTGCTACTTTGTGTCTTTTAACTAATTTGTTTGTATAAAGCTATGAATAATAGTCTCATATTATCCTCTAATATCTATATGATTTAACGTGTTTCCCTTTTTTTACCCCTGACAATGACAGTTTTGTCTTCCTTTTCCCGTGGTCTGTCTGGCTAGATATTAATCAACTTTATTGATCACTTCAGAGAGCCAACTTCAGATTTTTTTGAGTTTTCTGTTTTTCTCCTGTTTTCTATTTCACTGATTTTTGCTGGTATCTTCATGATTTCCCCTCCTCCTCTTGCTTTGAGCTTAATTTGCCCTTCTTTAGCTGCTTTTGGAGGATGCTGGATTAACTGATTTAAGACCTTTTTTTATGTTCTAACATGCTTTCTCTGAATTTTCCTCTAAGCCTACTTCATGAGAGTTTCCTGCCCTTCCCCAGTGAGATAGCACTATACATCTGCTTTATGTCTGTGCAGTGCAGGATTCTGTGCCACCTCTGGGGCAGGTGGCTTCTGCTTTTACTGCTCTTTCAGTGGCAGTATGCCTTTGTCTGGGCCTGGTGGCAGGAGGGATTGTTTTTTCTTACTGTGGTCAACGCTTTTGGCAGATGAGTATTCCTGTTTCTCACATAAATGCGGTTAGCTTTTGCTTTTAAGACTCCCTCAGCAGCAGTTTACCCTTACCTAAAACGGGGGTGAGAGTGTTTTCTTTACTTCCCCAAGAGGCAGACAGCTTTTGTTTTTACCCCTCCCTTAGAGGTAGTGGATCATTTATTGAACCCTGGTTGGAAGAGTGTTTCCTTCCTCTCTACACAGCTAAGGGCTTTGGCTTTCTAAGAGAGCGGGTTCTAAGAAGTAGATGGTGTTTCACGCCTTTGGCCTAAAAAGGAGGACTTTCTAAAGTCTGCTGCCTTGACCCCATGAACACATGGTTGGGAGCCACAGAAAAGTGATTTCAATGAGTGCAAACTACACTTTGGTCTGGGGCTCCCACAGATTTGTCATACTATTCCAACTTTAGCAATACGTATGTGTTATATCATTACCCTTTCTTTTTACTGGCATGTGGTGGCCATCCCTTTCTCCAATGCTCTACATATGGGAAAACAGATTGTGTCCTGTATCTCCTCAGAGGAGTTTATTACCCTCTGGCATTCAGTTTATCTGGATGCCTTTTGACCTTGGCTCTCTTACTGGCTAAGGAGCAGTTATAATTTTGGAGATTACCTGGATTTTTCTGTTCTTATGGGAGTAATATTCTCTTTCCTATCTTCGTTTATACATAATATTGATAAGAAAGTCTGGAAATAAATTTAAATAAATAAAATATGGCCAGGCATTGGTGGTTCATGCCTGTAATTCCAACACTTTGGGAGGCTGAGGTGGGTGCATCAACTGGGGTCAGGAGTTTGAGAACAGTCTGGGCAACATGGTAAAAACCCCATCTCTACAAAATAGCCTGGTGTGGTGGTGTCCACGTGTAATCCCAGCTGCTTGGGAGGCTGAGGTGGGTGGGTCACTTGAACCCAGGAGACAAAATTTGCAGTGAACTGAAATGGTGTCACTACATTCCAGCCTGGGTGACAGAGCAAGATTCAGTCTAAAAACAAACAACAAAAACAACAACAACAAAAATGATAAAATATAAGCCAATGACTTTCCTGAAAAGGAATGTAATGATTCAAAGCAAAATATTATCAAAATTATGAAGCAATGTATAAAAAGATAAGACTACAGAAATAAGTTGAGTTATTCTAGGAATTTTTTTTAGAAATAGAGCATTGCTATGTTAATCCAGGCTAATCTTAAACTCCTGGCCTCAAGCAATATGCCTGCCATAGCCTCCTGAGTCACTGGGATTATAACTTGAACCATCACACCAGGCAAGATTGGATTAAAATTTAAAAACCTCCCTATATTATAGTATACCTAATTATAGTATACCTCCCTATAATAGCAAAATAAGGTACAAATTTATGTAATAGTTTAAGTAGATCCAGAAATAGTGTTTGGTAAAATTCAACACCTATTTATGATACAAAAAAACTATTTCTGAGTAAGCTTTAAATTACTCTAAATTAAAGTCTTCTACACAAATATAGTATATAGCATACTAATTGGTTATAAATATGGAAAGTTTTCCCTCTGAGACTGGGAATTGGGCAGAGGCACTAACTCCTTCTGTGTCTATTTGTCATTGCCCTGGATAGCACGGCCTATGCAATAAGACAAGAAGAAAGGTACAAAGCTTACAATAGAAGCAATAAAATTGTTATTCACACAAATGTAATGTGCACAATACAAAGATCCTAAAACACATAAACTATAAAATTGAATGAGTAAGTTTAGCAAGGAAATGAAATAGTTTAAACCAAATTAAAATGTAAAAAACTGATACATTTACAATAGAAATAAGCATGGGGATAAATTTAAGATTTTTCAGAGAAATTAAAGACATCTTTTCTTTTTAAATAGAGGGATATGCATATTGTTAATAAATTGGAAAACTCAATAATTTTCCCAAGTTGTCCTATAGACCTTGCAGGTAAAGCAAAATAGTCATAAAGTTGTGTGCTCATGATAATACCTACCCTCCACCTCATAGGGTCCATTAAAGTATGACTTCCCCCAGACCCAAGGGCCGAAGTAAGAAGGAGTACCCAAGACAGAAACCACAGTCTTTCATAACCTAATCTTTTTATTTTCTCTTTGCTTCTAGATTAACCAACCTGGCTTTGACATGTTCTCCCGCATGTGATGCTACAACTCTCAATTAGATTACTATAAAATTATATTGTTGCCCCAAGAACACTTCTACCTCTTTGAGAAGATTTAGTATGTGTTGTTCTTAATGTTTAATTATTGGATGAAAATCTTCTATTAAGTTCTTTGGGGACCAAAATTTTTATTACCCAATTATGAAAATGTAGCCATATATGTACTCTACTGAATCTCAAGAGATTCTAATCAATATGTCACATTTTAATTCAACCATTTTCTTCACTCTAGTTATTTATCTTATTATGACTACTTGACACTAGTGATGAGTGTTAAGCATTTTTTTCAATTGCCTTTTTTGAGAGGAAAGAGTGGAATAGGGAAAGCAGTAATTTTAAACCAGCCTCTGAATCCTTATGTAATATCTAGAAATACACGATTTTAAATTGACTTTAGGATGAAAGCCATATGGCATAAAAATATCACAAGTTTAGTTTTCATATATTTTTTGTAGATATATACATATACATACAAATAAATATATATAACTTTAAAATAATTTATTCCCATATTATGTGGTACATTGAAGATTTATAACTTGGGTAGTGTATATTCTGTTCACTTTACATTGAAGAGCCTTATTCATAAATATTAAGAGCAAAGTGATTCTTTGATAAACCACTCTTACCATAGAAAGATATGCTGGTAAAATTTAATTTTTTAATAGAGGTTTGTGGAGAAAGGAAGAGAAAATAAAACATCCCCTTAGAAAGTAAGTGAACTAAATATTGCAATGAACTCAAAACATAAACAGTGATTTATTTTTAGAAATATTACCTCTCATTAAAATTGAATAAATTATTCATATGACCACAATATGACAAAATTGTTTTCCATTAGTTTCCTAGCAATAATTTTATATTTCTTGCTGCATCAAATATAAATGCCAGAAGAAATGATATGTGAACACTTTATATAGTAAATACTTCAGTTTCTTAGAAAATAAATCTTTATTGCTTAATTATATACGCGCATGCATATATATATATAAAACTATGTACACACATATATACACACAGACATACACACACATACATATACACACAAATATATATATATACATATATAGTTTTGCATGGCATAACATTTCAGCCAAAAACAGATTGCATATGACAATAGTCCCATAAGATTATAATGAAGCATATATAGAAACTTAATATATGACACATGATATTGTCATTGCAGATTAAATAAGGGAAATGATTGAAATTCAGTAATAGGGCAGGGACATAGAGTGCAATTACACTCTATGATGTTCACACAACGATAAAATTGCCTAACGACACATTTCTCAGAATGAATTCCCATCACTAAGTGATACATGACTAGATTTCTCATGTTATGGTTGACATATATTCAGTTTCTGAAATCAAGAGAAATTAAAAATATAAGAAAAGTAGCTCTCAAAATTTAAGGAATGCATAACAATTTGCATGATGACAGGTTCATTTGGGAATATCAAGTTTTTTACCCCAACTTTTGGGAATCATAAAGCCAGAAAGTGAGGCTCTTACAAGGGGGTAAGAAACTCCTATGAACCCTCTCCGGTCACAGTCAGGAGTTACCACAGGGTACTCCTAGTTTTATTTTTAATTTTTCTAAAATAAGAGAATCAGTTTCCTTAAAAATGACTTCAACAATTCAATTATTGCTTGAAATCATATAAAATGCTTTTAAAATAGTTTTCAAAATATGACTTGTTACTGGCAAAAGCATGAATATGTATAGAAGGTTTTTATTGCATAATGACACATTCTTGCATATTTGCTAATTAATAATGATTTTTTAATAGTCCGGATATTTAGGACTACGTTTCCCTTCCTATTAGAAGCCAGTTTTAAGTTAGCTGTATATACATCACTCTGAATGTTTACATTATCTCCACAAGGTTGACATTCTGTGGAAAGGTAGGAATTAAGTAGACTTAAGTCATATTGGGGCTGCAATTCCCCAAGTCATAAAAAAATGAGAGGATATTTATTCTCAACTCCATTGTAAGATGAATATGCAGATTTCAAAAGGAATATCTATAATTGTCCCCTATGCTGTCATTGGTTCATATGTGGAAAAGTTCTGAATGTATTAAAATGTTTGTTCCAGTCCAAATCAAACGGTGTGGTATGTAAGCACCCTTTCTCTCTCTGCTCACTACAACCAAGCCCTAACCATAAACTGGGTGATACAGGAAATCAACAAGAGACAGTTTAATAGTTAATTATTAATATAGTAAAAATATGCCTGTCCAAGCCAGCCAATTGATACTACAAACGATGATGAAGTCTGTATATGTATACCTATCTCCTTAGGCTCACTGTGCAAGTTCTACAGAATGTATAGACACTAGCAGAATTGCTAGTATGAAGGGTATGAGCATGTTCAGTTCTGCCAGGTATCACCCAATTGCTTTCAAAAATTCTACCAATTTACACTCTCACCAGCAATATAGGAGTTGTCATTTTCCTATATCTTTGCAAAAGTTCAATATCTGACTTTTCAACTCTTGTCAATCTGATGAATGTAAAATGTTATTGAACTGTTGTGTTTGCATTTCCTGATTACAAATCAGGCTGAACATCTTTTGGACATGTCTCATATCCCTTGCTAATTTTTAATTAGGATATCTGTCTTTTTCTTATTGATTTTGGATAATTCTCTATGAATTAAACTTCTATAAAAATTACATTAACTGAGATAAGAGACCATTGAAGATTGGGAAAATGTTTGAGAAAATCATTCTTCTTTTTCACAGTAGCAGATTTTGTTAGTTGAAAACCTCATATCCACTGCCTGTAGAGACAGTGATAGATTATCTGTTGTCTCCTCATTATTCATTCTCTCTTTCTTACCAACAGAACCTGATTTAAATGGAGGCTATACTTCTTGGCTGTCTTTGTATGGGTGATCATGTTACACAATGCTGCCCAATAGAATACAAGTATGAGTTGCTGTTTAGAAATTATAGAAAGACTCCTTAAGTAGGGTCAGACTTAACTGGAATGTGTATTTGACCCTCCCTCTTCCTTCTTACCTTTCCTGCTTGGAACATGGCCTCAATGATCACGTATGGTGACCATGAGAGTGAAAGCCACACCCTGAGGCTGAAGGTGAAGAAAATGCAAGGAGACTGGAGTACTGAAGGCATTGTGGAGTGGCTGCACTGGTCCTGAGGTGTCAACCTCAAAATCTTTACTCAGGTAAACCGATGATAGATTCAGTGACAAGTAACACCCCAGAGTTATCAGAGATGGGGATTTCACAGAAAACACAGCAGGTAAAAATGTTTGCTTCTGTGAAGCTTAGGTTCCAGTTTGGGGAGACAGACTATAAATACACCGCTGAATAAATAGGTAATATAGGGAAAGGTAAGTTAAATAAAGAAAAAATAGGCAAAATAAGGGGGCTGCCAGTTCTAAGTGTCTGAGGGTTGGCAGAGAGGTAGCGTCTTCTTAGATAGACTTATCAGTAAGGCTTTTCTAATAAGGGGATGCCCAAGTCCCTGAATAAAGTGAGGAAATAATGCAGAGCACTCATGTGAAGGGTTTCATGTGGAGAGGTTATCAAGGGTAAAGGCTTCTAGGGAGACTGACAAGCAATGGAGGTGTGAAGGTGTGAGGGTGAGTGGGAGAGAATAGGTGGGAGACCAAGCTTGGGGTCCACACTATGTTGGTCCTAATAAAGAACTTTGATTCTTATGAGGACTAGATAAGATACAAATGATATATAATGAGGACTAGATAAGATACAAATATAAAGTGTCTGGCAAATAGCTTGCCTCTTACATGGAAAAGTAAAGGTTCCATATAGTTTGTATGCCAATATTCTTTGAGCTACTTGGAGGCCAGAGAACTTGCAGTCCAGTAGTGTGTGAATTAAAGAAGGGGTCTCTTGGCTGGGTGTGGTGGCTCATGCCTGTAATCCCAGCACTTTGGGAGGCCGAGGCGGCAGATCATGAGGTCAGGAGTCTGAGACCAGCCTGGCCAACATAGTGAAACCCCATCTCTACTAAAAATACAAAAATTAGCCGGGTGTGGTGGCACGCACCTGTAGTCCCAGCTACTCGGGAGGCTGAGGCAGGAGAATCACTTGAACCTGGGAGGTGCAGGTTGCAGTGAGCCGAGATTGCGCCACTGCACACTAGCCTGGGCGACAGTGAGAGACTCAGTCTCAAAAAAAAAAAAAAAAAAAAGAAGGGATCCCTTTTCTGTATATGAATTTGTAGAAGTATATCCCCCTGTCCCCTCTCCACTGGGCAGGCCCCACACTGAGCGCATGGCTTGGTGCACAGACCATGGCCATGGCTCCACTTCTATCTGTGGCCTAGGTAACTCCAGGTAGTGCAAATCAGCATAATCACATATGGTGGCCCTGACTAGCATTACTCATTTTATTTCGAGCTCCGAATATAATCTGCAGTTCTAAAATCATGAACATAGAACATATTTATAGATGTCTCAAATTATTATGCAAGTCTAGTCATTTGAACATTCCATCAACAAGGTACCATTATTGTTGTCCTTATTGTTTATGGGAATATTTTAAACAAGGAAATGCTTACATTTGCAAAGCCTTGTGTAATTTTTTTATTCAAGACTTTTTTCTAAAGAATTGTGAATGAGGTTTTTAATACATCTTTGTCAGTGAAATAATAGGGAATAAATAGGTGACATAACATACTTGCTTTCCTCTCCTTACTGCCTTTTGGTAGTGGATGATTTTCTTTTTCTTACATGAGGTAGTTATTATCACATACTGGTAGTACCACTAACCGCTTCTTGAAACATCATTTAAATTTTAGTGCCACTTTTGTATTACACAAGCATTTTAAACTCAAGGATGATATAGAGATTGTAAATTCCCAGGATATGAGGTACTTCCTTTCACCATGATTAATACTTTTGGCAGGAAGGATGGAATAAAGAATATTGTACATGCCAGAATTTTATAGTCACTCAGTGTACCCTGGGGGGTGGAAGTTGCAAGAAAGCTCATATTCCTGCCCTCTTTATATATACATCTATTTTTTTTTTGTTGAAAAAACAGAAGTTCAATAGGTCCATGAAGAGATTACTGAGTCTGCTAGGTCCTGCTGGTGCATACCTGCTGAGACAGGGTAGAAGGTCACACAGTTATCCTCACCATGCTCCAAGGAGGAAGCCTGCTGTGGCTAAAGTATGTGTTCTTATTAAATATATATTGTAAAGTACCTCTGTTGATACTGTTAAATTCCTACCATTAAAAAGTTGCATATAATCAACGCAGCTAAGTTAATGTTTCCGTAAGAACCTTAGTGTTAAAACTTGCTTAATATGACATTAATCTAGGATTTTGTTTGTTTGTTTGTTTTGCTTTGGCACAGACAAAACCACATACCATGAATACATGTGTAATTTTAAATGTTTGTAAAATCATAACAAACTATGCTGAGAACATACATCTTTATGGTGTCATTTCTGTTGGGCAAAGCTTGGTTTCCCTATTAACAATGTAACTGAAGTTCTCACATCTTTCTGCCAGTTTGTGGAAATGTCTTGATTCAGTTGTCTTTGAAAGGAAAATAACAAAAACAACCCAACTGGTTATATGCTGTACATATAACCAGGCTCAAAGTGTGCATTGTAAATTCTGTTGGTATAAATCTGACTTAAAGAAGAATGTCTGTTTACAGTGGTTTTATTGAATGCTTGTTCTTAATATAGGCAAGTGAAAGCTGTGGTATTAAATCTAAAATATTTTAAAATGGAACCACAGAGCATGACTTTGATTTACCATGGCAGATGTTTCTGATTCTAGATTCAAGAGTCAGTAGGTTTTATCACAACTGCAAAGCTCTAAAGAACTATAATGCCAGTAGTTGATCTAAAAAATAGGAAATATTAATCTTTGTAGATTTTAATGTCTTAAAAGTATTAAAATTGTAAAAAGTCAAATTTATCAGAATGAAGTGAATGAATTAATGTTATGTATATGTTCTATGACTTGTTTATAATTCTAATATTTAAACCAATCTTTTAAAAAGACTAACATTTAGAATTACCATAATATTTAAGATTAAATCTTGCTTAGATGGTGGGTTTTTTCCTCTCTCGCATATGAACCATTTACTTCTAAAATAAAGCTATTTTATCCCTTGTCATCACACAGCCATAAAAATTGCAGGCAGTCAGAAGTTAGCAATGGCTGCTTCACAGACCCACAGCAATACTTAGTAACAGATTTTCAAAGCAGTTCAAAGAGTCCAGTTTCCATCTGTGTTTGGTGAAGGATGCACAAACCTTGAGGCCATCTGAAAACTCAGCTTCATCTCTAACACTTGGAATAACAAAGGTGTTATTTTTCAAAGCTGCATTCTCCCCTCCTGGGGTGGCTCTGCAGATTCAGTTCAGGGAAGGTGGGAAACTTCAGAGCAGGTATTCTCCTTCTAGACTTTGCCTCCTTCGGGGAGTTCTTTTGAGGGTGTTACAATGGTGGCCTCCTGAACATGGGTTACTGCCAATAGAGGCCAAGAGTTAATGAACCTTATAGACAAATCCCTTCTTCTGATTTTCTGAGCAAAATATCAGCATAGAACCAGCCATCTCGTTTCTTCCAGACTAGGAGTGCTGTTTAATCAGGAGAAAGTAGAGGGTGCTCTCTGCCTACGATAAACTCATGAATGCTGAATGATGATAATGTCTCCATTTCATTCAGCTGATTTTGTAAAACCAAAGCAGGAAATAGTTGGGAAAGAAAAGGTTGAGTATCCTTGTTTACAGTTTGCTGTAAATACATGTCAAATTTCACTGAAAAAAATTGCATGTCTTTCCTTTTTTTGTTTGGCAGTCCATGTATTGATTGTCTGGCACCCTTTTTGATAGAGTGTCTTTCTAAAGACTATGTAACATAAGGTTAGCATGCAATTAATGAGATATAATGGAAATATAGATATTTATTTGCTGTCTTTTTATCACTCAAACTAAGATGGCAAAGTCAAGAAGAACATAAGCAGTTTGCTCTTTAGTTCTTTGAATTAAGCTCATGTCTCAGAACTTCTCTAGGATTATATTTTGAATTTATTTTACATAATTCAAAGCAATCTCAAATGATTCTTCATTGAAATCCAAATTCCAGTAACTACAGGTATAGTTTTACTTGGGAATATTTTATTTGAAAATATATTTTCATAAAACTACAGGTTGATATATCATAAAACATGTTTATAAGAACCAGAAATTTTATTTTATAGGGCTGACAAAAAATATACCTTAGTGTGGAAAAAAAAGATTGAGTTAGGTGATAGAACTTATGCATAAAGATTATAATATCCTTATTATATCAACATTGTTTCTTGTTTTTTTTAAAAAAACTTCTTAAATAAGACCTCTTCATAAATAAAAATGTACTCATTTCATAAGTAGAATATATATTTACTTGATAAAGAAAACTGAGAAAATTAGTAAATTAAAAAATTGTGCTTTTGACCTCACATTCAAAAATATTTTGATATAGCAAAGCCTACTGTCTGAAGTAAAACAAGAGATTTTTCATGGTAACATTTAAGATATAAGTAAAGTATATAAAAACACATGCATTGGCATCAAGCTGTGAGCTTCTTTTTCAGGAGACTGGGATAGAGAGGGATTGAGCAAAGCTTTACTTCTCTCAAGTTTCCAGTCATATTCCCATTCACTCTGAAGGCAGAGTAGAAGCCAATAGTGTCAAATGTGGAATGGCCGAGAACAAGACTGCTATTTATAGAGAGCCAACATGAAAGAGGATATAATGACCAATTTTTTTCTGCTTTTTTGCATGTGGAACTATCTTTACTCACTTACCAATTCTTCACTATCAATGCCTGTACAAAGAATGCTAAAATAAAGGGGATAGCAAGAAGAAGTCATAAAGAGAATATGCATTAAAGGAGGGCCACCACAAAACAAGATAAGGTACCTAAGAACTCATAGAAAATGTATTGTCATTTGAGAATCCAGTTTTTGCAGTTCAATTCATGCTAAAACAGTTGATTTAAATGTATTATAATTTTTAAATTCCTTGCATCTTCTCTGTCATATCTTTGAGTCTTATTTTATTAAAATTATAATCTCTACTCCTAAAATATTATTTTAGTGATCATGCTGACATTAAAGGCATTAATGGTGATTCTAAATCACTTTGTTTTCTCATGGGCTTCTATACAAATTAAATTTTAGGAACTATTTTTATTTCCAAATTTTATTTTAGGATCAGGAGGTATATGTGCAGGTTTGTTACATGGGCAAATTGCATGTCATGGAGGTTTGGGGCACAGGATAATTTTGTCATTCAGATAATCAGGTTAGTACCTGATAGGTAGTTTTTTAATCCTCATTCTTCTCCCAAACTCCACTGTCAATTAGGCCCCAGTGTCTGCTATGCTCTCCTTTGTGTCCATGTGAACTCAATGTTTAGATTTCACTTACTATAAGTGAGAACATGTAATATTTGGTTTTCTGTCCCTGCTTTAATTCACTTAGGATAATGATCTTCAGCTCCATCCACTTTGCTGCAAAGGACATAATCACATTTTTATAGCTGTATAGTATTCCATGGTGTATACGTATCACATTTTCTTAATCCACTCCCCTGCTGATGGGCATCTAGTTTGATTTCATGTCTTTGCTAAGGTAAATAGTGCTTTGATGAAAATACGTGTACATGTGTCTTTATGGTAGAATGATTTATATTCCATTAGGTATATACTATGTGATGCAATTGCTGGGTTGAATGGTAGTCCTATTTTAAGTTCTTTGAGAAATCTTCAGACCGTTTTCTACAGTGGCTGAACTAATTTAAATTCCCATCAGCACTGTATAATTGTTCCTTTTTTCTTGGCAACCTTGCCAGCATCTGCTATTTTTTGACTTTGTAATAATAGCTGTACTGACTGGTATGAATGGTATTTCATTGTGGTTTTTATTTGCATTTCTCTAATGCTTACTGATATTTAGTATTTTTTCATGTGCTTGTTGGATGCACTTGTGTCTTCTTTTGAGAAGTGTCCAGTCATGTCTTTTGCCCATGTTTTAATTGAGTCATTTATTTTTTGCTTGGTGATTTCTTTGAGTTTCTTACAGTTCCTGGATATTAGAGCTTTGTCAGATACACAGTTGCAAATTTTCTTCGATTCCATAGGTTGTCTGTTTACCTTGTTGGTCATTTCTTTTGCTGTGCAGAAGTTTTAAGTTTAATTAGGTACCACTTGTTAATTTTTTGTTATTGTTGCAATTGCTTTTGGAGCATTCCTCTTGATGTATTTGCTGGGGCTAATGCTCAGTATAGTGATTCCTTCCTATAGATTTTCTTCTAGGGATTTTATAGCTTTAGGTTTTACATTTAAGTCTTTAATCCATCTTGAGTTGATTTTTGTATATGTTGAAAGGTAGGTGGTCCAGTTTCAATCATCTGCATATTGCTACCAGTTATCCCAGCAGCATTTATTGAACAGGAAGTCCATTCCCCATTGCTTATTTTCATCAGCTTTGTCAAAGATCAGATGGTTGTAGGTGCATGGCTTTATTTCTGGGTTCTCTAACCTATTTCATTGGTCCATATCTACGTTTTTGTGCCAGTATCATGCTGTTTTATGTACAGTATCCTTGCAGTATAGTTTGAAGTCAGGTAATACAATATCTCTGCTTTGTTCTTTTGGCTTAGGTTTGTTTTGGCTATTTGGGCTCTTTTTTTGGTGCCAAATTAATTTTAGAATAGTTTTTTTTTAATTTTGTGAAGAATGTTGTTGATAATTTGATATGAATAGCATTGAATCTGTACACTGCTTTGAACAGTATGGCCATTTTAACAATCCATGAGTATGGAATGTTTTTCCATTTGTTTGTGTTGTCTCTGATTTATTTCAGCAGGGTTTTATAGTACTCCTCGCAGAGATCTTTTACTTCCTTTGTTAGCTGTATTCCTAGGTAGGTTATTTTGTCTGTGCCTATTTTAAATGGAATTATGTTCTGGATTTGGTTCTCAGCTAGAATGTTATTGGTGTAAAAAAATGCTACATATTTTTGTACATTGATTTTGTATTCTGAAACTTTGCTGAAGTTGTTTATCAGAACTAGGAGACTTTGGGCAGAGTCTATGGGGTTTTCTAGGTAGAGAATCATATCATCTGTGAAAGAGGTAGTTTGGCTTCCTTTCTTCCTACTTGGAAGTCTTTTAGTTTTTTGTCTTGCCTGATTCCTTTGGCTAGGACTTCCAGTATTCTGTTGAATAGGAGTGGTGAGAGTGGGCATCCTTGTCTTTTTCTGTGCTCAAAGAGAATATTTCTAGCTTTTGCTCATTCAATATGATGTTGGCTGTGTGTCATAGATAACTGTTATTATTTTGAGGTATATTCCTTTGATGCTTACTTTGTGGAGGGTTTTTAACATGAAGGGATGTTGAACTTTACAGAAAGCCTTTTCTGCTTCTATTGAGATGATTATGTTATTTTTGTTTTTAGTTCTGTTTATGTGGTGAGTCATATTTATTGAATTGTGTATGTGGAACCAACCTTGTATCCCAGGAATAAAGCCTACTTGATCATGGTGGATTAGCCTTTTTGATGTGCAGTTAAGATTCAGCTTGCTAGTATTCTGTTGAAGATTTTTGCATCCATGTTCCTTATGGATATTGGCCTGAAGTTTTCTTTTTTTGTCATTGTGTCTCTACCATTCTTGATATCAGAGTGATGCTGGCCTCAAAGAATGAGTTAGAGAGAAACCCCTTCTCCTAATTTTTTTCAATAGTTTCAATAGGATTTGTACCAGTTCTTCTTCAAACATCTGATAGAATTCAGCTCTGAATCCATCTTGTCCTGGGGTTTTACTGGTTGATAGTTTTTTTTTTTTTTTTAATTACTGATTCAGTTTGGTCTGTTCTGGGTTTCAATATCTTCCTGGTTTAATCTTGGGAGATTGGATGTTTCCAGGAATTTATCCATTTTTTCGAGGTATTCCAGTTTATGTGCCAAGAAGTGTTCATAATTATCTCCAAGAGTTTTTTGTATTTCTGTGGGATCGATGGTAATGTCTTCTTTGTCATATCCCATTGTGTTTATTTGGATCTTCTCTCTTTTTTTTTCTTTATTAGCCTAGCTAGTGGTCTATATATCTTATTTATTCTTTCAAAAACCAACTTTTGGTTTTATTGATGTTTTGTATGCTTTTTTCTCATCTCTACTTTATTCAGTTCAGCACTGATTTCTTGTCTTCTGCTAGATCTGGGGTTGGTTTCTTCTTTTTATTTTCTAGTTCCTCTTGGTATGATGTTAGTTTGTTAATTTGAGATCTTTGTAACTTTTTTATGTGGGCGTTTAGCACTATAAACTTTCATCGTAACTCTGCTAAGGTGTATCTCAGGGATTTCAATAGGTTTTAACCTTGTTTTCATTTATTTCAATTTTTTAAATTTCTGTCTTAATGTTATTGTTTTCCTGAAAGTCATTCAGATGCAGACTGTTTATTTTCCATGTAATTTTATGGTTATAGTGATTTATTTGTGTTAATAATTTTTCATTTCAATCTTTTTATAAACATTTAATTTATTGCAAGGGAAGGGAGAATGGTGTTTAAAGATGTGAAACACTATCATGGATCCTATGGCTAAGAAATGAAGATAGGAACTGGAGACTAGGCTGCTGAGGCTATTGTGCAGCCTCAGGATCTCCAAATTCACATCTCTTTTCTTCCCTGCAGGAATCTTAACTCAAAGGAGATGAGGAATTTGACAAAAGGTCAACGACAAGAGCTTAGAATGAACTAGTTCATGATGCTGGTTTCTCTCCCAGTATGCTACTGGTACTTTTACTCATTATCATGAGGTAAAACTGTTGCTGAGCAGCCACCATCTGCCTTATTTATTCTTAACTTTGAGAGATTAAGACATTGAAAACATACACACAAATTATTTCTGCATAAACAAATACATGCATAAATAAGTAGGTGAAATAATTATAAAAGCATAAGAAGCAGCATTTAGAGATTATGCAAGTCCAGCTCATCAATGACACAGCTATCAAATTAAATCACCTCCATGTAAGAGTAATTGTGTTACTTAATTGTTTGATTCTTTATCCTAGACAGTGGTTTTAGGAAATGGGCACAAATACTAACTCTAAGAATAATGACAGAAAAAGGCACCTTTTTATGCATTATTATTCCAGATTGTCTTAGTCACAATTCCCACTCATTCTCAATAGGAAGTCTAGGTTCTACCAACACTCTTCTGTAAGTACACCTTTATCTTTCTCACTTCTATATTATTCTCATTCATACTACCCCCCAGAACCACTACTACCATTCTGAAATCATTTCCTTCTCTTTTTGCATACTATATGCTACATGTATGCTGTTTATACATACCAATCTCCTTTTCAAACCCTGTGCTGTTGGGGAAATCTTTTGTGATGCACTACCCAGCTCCAACCTCTGAAACCCCACAACACCAATTATTAGATACATTATATTTATTGTTTTCACTTGTTGTCTCATATTTTTCTGCTTTTCTACATGAGTTTCTCAACTCACAACCTTCTAAAGGACATTGGCCAGGTACTAAAACATTTTCAAATTTTCTTGATCATTGGTATTAGTCCGTGTTCATGCTGCTGATAAAGACATATCTGAGGCTGGGAAGAAAAAGAAGCTTAATTGTATTTATAGTTCCACATGGCTGGGGAGGCCTGAGAATCATGGTGGGAGGTGAAAGGCACTTCTTACATGATGGTAGCAAGAGGAAAATGAGGAGAAGCAAAAGCAGAAACCCCTGATAAACCCATCAGATCTCTTGAGACTTATTCACTATCATGAGAATAGCATGAGAAAGACCAGCCCCCATGATTCAATTACCTCCTCCTGGGTCCCTCCCACAACACGTGGGAATTCTGGGAGATACAATTCAAGCTGAGATTTGGGTGGGGACACAGCCAAACTATACCATTGCTTTTCACATCCCATGACACAGGTGAGGTGTTCACTTAATATTTGAGTTGTGATTGCAACTAACTTTTCTTCTTTCTTTCTCTCTTTCTTTCTTTCTCTCTCTTTCTCTCCCTCTTCCTTTCTTTCTTCCTTCCCTTCCTCCCTTTTTTCCCTCCCTTCCTTCCTTCCTTCCTTCCTTCCTTCCTTCCTTCCTTCCTTCATTTTCTCTCTCTCTCTTCTCTCTCTCTCTCTCTCTCTCTCCCTTTCTCTCTCTCTTTTCTTTTTAAAGATTTAAAATCTCTATAAATGCCTATGGGCTTATGGGATTGACACACACTTTAGGTCCTAAAATGGTTTCTTAGTCATTCATAAATTTTTAGCTAAAAGTGGCAACTGGTGCCAACATTGCAATAATCATTCTGTGAGTTAGTTGGTCTAAGCCTTTGAGTTTGCTCATTGGCTACAGCATCAAAAAGCCATCATCTTAGGCAGCTAAATTTTATTGAAATTGCTACCCCATTTATATTTCATACTGTGATTTATAAAAATCACTGTTAATAATTAACTTTTGCTTTCATGCCTCTTTTTAAAAGTGCTTTAGTGTTTCACAACTGTCTCATGTGCATATATTTTACACACACCTATAACAATACTTTGAATACAATAGATGTAAGATATTTGATCATTAAATCAGATATATATATGCAGAGCAAAACATTCATTGTGAATTCATTTCTTGACTATCAAAGTTCAAAAAGTGAATATGTAACTAGTCAATTGATATGATTTTTGAAAAACAAACAAAACTATGTTCCATGCTAGAGAAGGTAACGTATGGGAAAGAATCATGTACACTTCAATATAATTAATTATATTAAATGAAATAATGTTAAACCAGATTAGAATAGTATTAAAATAATATGACCAAGCAGATTTTATTCTAAAAATGCAAAGTTGGTTCAATATCAAGAAATCTATCAGTTTGTCACATCTCTCCGTGCAAAGAAAGTATTTGATTCAACATCTAGTTCTAAAATTTTATAGTTACATAGGAATTAAAAGAAATTGTTAGTATGAGTAAAATGTGATTGAGAATATAAATCTGTTAGCAAATATTGTAAATATTTGAATCAGAGGGAAGCAGAGATTCATTATGTTTGGTTCTAGGCTTGGTATTTGGCAAAGCTTTCTTCTGGCTGCTTTGGCCTCAAACTTTGGATATTCAATCAGCAATTAGTTTATTCAAGGTTATTTCTGGCTTACCTAAACTTGCACATGAACTTTAACCTTGTGATAGTGTAATTCACCATTTACTCTAAACAATTAAACATTTATATAAACTGACATGCCATTAAGATTTATTTTAAATAGCTAACTATTCACCTTCAAAGAGAAATAGTCATCTAAATGTAACTTGAAAATATTTAAAATATTGAATAAATATTAAAATAAGATAGTCATTTAAATCATTACTATGTATGTATTATTATAAGAATGAAATGCTACTATAAGTGGTGATGACTGGAATCATGAAATATTTTGAATAAAAACAATGATTAATAACATTAGATATTTAAATGAAAATGGATATAAACAATCAAATACTAAGATACAAGGCATTAACTAAATAACATTTAGAAACACATTGTATCTTTTTTGAACAAATTAAAGTTTGTAAACATTTTAAAAAGTATTGCAAGGCCAAATATTTGCTTATAACACTTATACCACTGACATATTATAAGCACTGAAAGAAAGTCAATTGCGGTTAGAATTATTCTAATTAGATTTCCTATAAATAATCAATGTCAGCAAAAGTCCTGGAATATTACTTTTTTTCACAACCTCACTTCTTCATTCCATTCCTCACTACTATGTGAAAGAATGCTATGTGAACACATTATCGGCATTCAGTGTTCTAGTTAGACACATAGCAAAGCGTTTTGTCCAGGATATAAAACAGTTACTTCTTTTCATTAGAAAAAAATCACGGCTTGTATGTTCATTATGTTTTATACATTAAAATAAGGTATCGCAGAGTCTGCTAAGAAATGTGTAGAATAATATGTCTACAGAGGGTTGTTAAAACCTGTTTGATGGCATGACCTACAAATGGGGTGGATTTTTAAAATAGTTCCTTCTTTGCCATATATGGGCTTTAAGAGTTAACCACTTTAAACTGGCATCCACATTTAGAGTCTTCTGAGTTTAGTTTCGGGATAATGCTACTGAAATCAGGTCATCTCAGATACTCTGAACTCGTTTGTTGTGGCCCTCAGTGAAAGGACTAGAAGAAGTGAAGTCACCTCTGATATTGTAGATTCCAAGGAATAAACACTGAGAACATGTTTGACCTGTTTCTGAGATCTTTGAAATCAAAGAGATTAGCTTGATGGTAGAATTTATATATGAGCAGAATTAGTAGCCATAATAATTAAGAATACTTTCATTTCTTAATTCATTCACTCATTTTCTCACTATCCCAAATGTCTATGGATCATAAAAGTATATATTATGAACACTATTTGCAGACATTGTATCTATGCTAAAAAGCCATAAATCCAAATCATTAAAGAGATTACAGATTAGTTAGAAATACAGTTTTGAAAAATTAAAGGCTATTCTATTACCAGTATTATTAGTCCATGTAATTTTTTAAAAAATTATTATTTTAAGGCCAGGAAAGTCTCTCATAGAAATCTTTGTATAATGTTCATGCTTGTCATATCCTAAGATGATTCCTGGGAGCATTTTTACATTTTGGAATCTTGTGTATTTCCCTATAGAGAAGGAGTGACTTTTCTATGAGCATTCTCTGCAGTGAAAAAGATCACTGGATTGGAAATGAAGAGCTGAGTTATCATATCATCTTTACAATAAATTGCTTTGTAACATAAGGGGAGTTCCTTATTTTGTTCGTATTTAAATTTCCTCAGTAATTAAAGAAGCAAGTTAATGCATATCCTTCTAGTTCTAAAATTCAACAGATTTACGAATTAGAAAAAAAATGTTAACATCTTGGACTTCTCACTCTCCTCCTTGAAAAACTCATCACTTAATGCTCTTCAATAAGTCTCCCTACAAAAGGAGATTCTCAGGTAACTAAAAAATATGGATTTCTGTTATCATCTGCTTTCTGTAAGAGGCAACTGATTACCAAAACATGCATCATCATATTCACTTACCTATTTTTGCCTTCACGGCAGAGACAAATAAAGTTCATTAAATCAGCATGTTCCTCTCTATTTTCCAGGATTTATTACAGTTGTATTATGACAATATGACTGTGTTTTGGTAAATAAATATAAGTAGAAGTGATGAATCACTCTGGTTCTGTGCCTGTTAGAGTCCTTGTTTCTCCTTTACCTCTTTCTTTTCTTTGCTAAGGAGACACAGGAGGACACATGTCACGAAGGCAAATTTTAGATTACTATGAAATTTGCTTGATCTCTAGGTCCTTAGATGGAGGACAATCTCTATATACCCCAATATACTTTGTATGAATGAGAAATTAAGTTTAGCTGTGCTAAGCAACTGAGAGTTAAGAGTACATTTGTTATTACAATGTAACTTGGTTCATCCTGACTAATATAACCTCTATATTGTGGCTTTTCTATCATAAGTCTCTTCAAAAAATTGACGTGAATTTACGAGACATAATATGCAGATAGCTATATCAGCATTGAATATGTTAATGACTTCATGTTATCCTATTTTTCTTACATTTAGGGAAAACTGATCAAAGTTTCTTGGCTTTCACCTGACTAATTATTTTCTTCCTAATTGATTGCCCTGAATACTTATAAAGTTACCACTAATTGAGAAAGAGGACTTCAGAAAATACAATGCTGTTTAAGGGAAGAACGACTCTTTAAATGTAAACTTTGCAGATAGTTTTGTTTGAAATTATTCAGCTATAGTTTTACATGAACAACTTATACATGCTGATTTATACAGGGTATTTTATATGTAAAATATCTATAAGTGAATGATATAGTTTGGATGTTTGTACCCTTCAACTTTCATGTTGAAATTTGATCCCCGATGTCGGAGGTGGGGCCTGGTGGAAGATGTTTAGGTCATGGAGACAGAGCCTTTGTTAATGAAGAATTCTCCCTCTATTAGTTCCTTTGAGAATGGATTGTTGAAAAGAGCATAACATCTCCTGTTCACTCTCTCTTGCTTTCTCTCTCCATGTGACACATTGGCTCGTCCATGAGTGGAAGTAGTCTGAAGCCCTCACCAGAAATGGATGCTGGCAAATAAAACTCTTTTCTTTACAGCCTACCCAGCCTCAGGTATTCCTTTATAGAAACACAATTGGATTAAGACAGTGAGCTTTTAAAGCTCAAATTAATGATTTTTTTAAAATTACAGAATGTGGAAAATAGCCATATGAGATAATTTCAACTACATCCAGAAGGATAATTACTGCATGATTCCTTTTATGTGAGGTATTTAAAATAGTCACTCGTAGAAGGGCAGAATACCATGGTGGTTGCCAAAAGCTGGGGGTAAGGAGAAAGAAAGTGTTGCTTATCAACGCGTATAAAATTTCAGTTTTGCAATATGAACAAGTTCTAGAGAACTGCTGTACAACATTGTGCCTATAGATAACAATCTTTGTTATCTTTGCCCATAGATAACAAACTTTACAGTCTTAGGATAATATAAAAGAACCTTTGTAATCTATGTGGTCATCATTGATTTTCGTCACTCTTCCCTCTCATACCAAGGTTTTAGTCCCACCCAATTTTGTGCTAACCTCCTGCCTTTTCATGCCTCTGTATGTTTCCATATGTCCTCTGCATAGATGCTATTTACTCCTTGTTTGGCAAAAGACATCATCTTCCTTCACTATCCTTCTTACTGCCATTCTCTCTATTGTTATTACTAATTTCTTCATACATTGCAGGTTCTTTCCTTGTTTATACTTCCAGGGTACATTTCCCATGCTTCTAATTATGTGACAAAAATTTAAACTATTTTTTTAGAATATTCTTAACCCTTTCTATTATGACTTCTGGAGAGTAAGGATACCATATCATTCATCCCCATATCCTGAGGACCAATCAACGAAAAGCCTTCAAAAATAAATAAAATAGCGTATTCTTTTACATATATTTTTAATAAAAAACTGTTGCTGGTTACTATAAAGGAAGACTGACAACAGGAAATCCCATTTTGGAGAGCAGGGTTTCACTTTATTGAATATGTACTTTCATGAATTTTGACTAGAAATTTTGGTAGAAAGCATTCTGAAAAAATCTATTGGAATTTAAGGATGCAATATTTACTGGCTGGACACAGTTGAGATAATTTCCAGTAATTCAGAAGCCATGTGAAATTTGGGGCTCAGCCATGTATTTTCTGTAAGAACTTTTTTTTTTTTCTGCAAAGATGCATTTTGTTACTAGCTTTTTAGGCGGGTAGAGGGAACCCTGATGCCACAAAATTTCTGACAATAATTTAAGTGATAGAGATGGCATGAAGGGATTCTGGCCAGGAAAATACTAGAAGTACCAAGCAGCCATGATTTCCTATGCTAATTAATCTGAAACAGGGCATAAAATGCAGATGCTCCTCAACTTATGATAGGATTACTTTCTGATAAACTCATGTGTCTTAATTTATGTATGTTGCTATAAAGAAATTCCAAAGGCTGGACAATTTATAAAGAAAAGAGGTTTATCTCACAGTTCTGCAGGCTATACCAGAAGCACTGGCAACCACTTCTGGTAAAGGCCTCAGAAGTCTTCTACTCATGATGGAAGAGGAAGGCGAGCCAGTGTGTTCGGAGATCATATGGTGAGAGAGGAAGTAAGAAACAGAGAAGGGAGGTGACAGGTTTTCTAAAACAATCATTAATCGTTACGTTGGGAACTAACAGAGTGAGAACTCACTCATTATGGTGAGGTCAGCACCAAGCCATTCTTTAAGGATCTGCCCTCATGACCCAAAAAAACTCTCAGTAGGCCCACCTCCCACATTGGGGATCAATTTCAACCTGAGGTCTAACGGGTCAAAAATCTAAACTATATAGTACTATCTAAGTACAATATATCATAAGTTAAAAGTGCATGTAATGCTGGCAACACAGCAGACAGTGCCTGATTTATGATAGTTTGACTCAGGATTTTTTTGAATTCACAGTGGTTCAAAAGCAATAGGCATTCAGTAGAAACAATAACATCATCATAAGTGGTAACAAGGTCTTCCACTAATGTTAGGGTTACATCCAAATAAATCAGTTGTAGAGTTGAAAATTCTTCAGTCAGTTAGGGACTGTCTGTAATGACAGCTCCTTGAATATATGGCAACGCTTAAGTTCATCTGAGGTAGAACCAATTGTCAGGAACAATGAAATGCATATTTAGATGGTTTCAACTATAGTGACAGGGTATTTCTGGAGGACTTAAATGTTTGGTTGTCAGGGTATTGAGGATCATTATAATAAAAACTACCTCTTAAAAATTCTTTATAAAGGTACTATAATATCTTGGAGCTCAATATACAATCTGTGTGTGTTTCCAACCTAGCTAATTATCCTAGCTTATTTTGTGCTGCTATAATACAATACCTGAGACTGAATAGTTTATAATGAACAGAGATTTCCTTCTTACAGTTCAGGACCCTAGGAAGTCCAAAGTCAAGGAGTCCACATCTGGCAAGGGCCTTCTTGCTGTGTCATTCCATGGTAGAAGTTGAAAGGAAAAGAGGGCATGCCAGAGAAGGAGAGAGAGAGAAAGAGAGAGGAAGAGGGAGAGAGAGAGAGTGTGCAAGAGGTTGAAGTTGCTGCCACAAGCAATTTATAATTGGCATTAATCCATTTATTAAGGTGGAACTTTCACGTGCTAAGCCACCTCCCATTAGGCCCCACCTCCCACCACAGTTGCATTGTGGATGAAGTTTCCAACATGTGCTTTTTGGGGGACACATTCAAACCATAGCACAAATATGCCCACATTAGCATATACTGGTGTGTCTTAACTGGAGAATCAGATGAAGAATTGGATCTGCAATTAGGGATCATTTCTTTCCAATAAAAAAGGTTACATTGATAACAAAGAGCAACATTACAATTAGTACAAAGCGAAGGAACAACTGATTTATGCTCCAATTTTGCACTCACAATAGCACAAATCTTCATTGAATAGAATGGGCTAAATTTCCTTTACTATTTAAATTGCTATTGAATATGAATTGTTAAATTCATATTCTTTCTTGCTTAAGTAAAATATGTATTTTATATCACTCTCTATATAAAATTTAATGATTTTTAAATTTGTGTACATACTGTAATCTCTTTGCTGATATGGTGAAGGCCATGACTTAAAGCCCTTGTAAAATGCATTCGTATTCTTAACAAAAAACCTGTTGTTTCAAAAACTTTTGACAATGAGGGAGCAGGAAAGGGAGTATGTCATTCAATGCAATTCAAGAACCAATCGGTGAACTACAGCTCAATAATATCATTTTGGAATTTTAAAAAGAGTAATTATTTACTTAATTTTTTGTAGAGAGAGGGCCTTACTATGATGCTCAGGCTGAAATCAACCCAGGCTATTCACAGGCATGGTTCATTGCAGCCTTGAACTCTTGGATTCAAGAAATCTTCCTGTCTCAGCTTCCCAAGTAGCTGAGACTACAAGTGTCCATCACTGTACTTCAATATTTTTAATAAGTATAATTTTGCTATCTAAAAATCGTAAGTTTATATTAAGTTAATCAATTAAATTCAATTCTTTGAAAAAGAAATAAACCTGCTACTTCAAAGAAAAGCACTGATGACATTTAATAATAATCTTGTGTATAATATGATCCATCTTTAAGGAGAACTTATCATCTTTCCTTCCACTTAACTTTAATTCATATTCAGGGAGTGTTTGCCTAATATCACCTGAGTAAATTATTTCATTTTTCTTAGCTACAGTGGGCAATTATATTTGTTATTTTAATAATATATACCCTAAAAGAGAAGTGGAAGAAAGAAAAATTGTTCTTCTTTTAATATTTTATAATCTTAAAGTATGAAGATACTCTCAATTTATAAAAGCAAAGCAGAAACCATATCTGGAAAGATAGGCATTACATCAAATAAGATATAATCACTGTGACTCAAGCTTCTTTATTTTAAATATTAATTATTTGAATTCAGTGTGTCTTTTATTGTCAATATGCTGATAATATGATTGTTTGGCTTCATACAATTTCATTGCAACACCTAGTGTGTCTAACACAATAATGATATTTATTGATAATTTTATTTAGTTGGAACTAAACTAGCCCTCACAAAATTGACAAGTGGCCTAAAATGACTCTTTTAAAGATAATACAAATAAAATAAGCACATTACCCAAAACAGCAGAGTAATAGTTCTTTCACTACAAGTTATTTCAGCCACAACGTGAGCTGAAAAAATGACAATGATAAGTAGTGCAAAAAATAAGTTGAAAGTATCAGGATTTTTTGAAATACGGATTTATAACCACTATAATAAACACTGAACATTATCTAGTATGTATATATTTTATGCTATACATATTATACAATGGTAAATATGACATTTTCATACATTACTGTCATTAATACCAAAGATAGAAATAAACTAAATTTAGACCCTGGCATTAAAATTTGTTTATCCACAAATATTAAAATATTTTTGAAATCATGAACCATGTCTAACTAACCTGCTCCTAAGAAAATATATAATTAGGGCTAATGCAACTTTCATTTAAAAAATTGTATATTGTTCGTTAGTAAATAGAAATAAAATAATTGACATTTATTTGTTTCATTTGGCTTACCTTAATTTCTGTGTGAATATTGTGTGATATACATAAAGCAATGTGTTATATAAATCATAGATAAATATAATATTTATTGGGGTGGTACTCAAAGTATTTTAGTGCTAAGGATTCAAGTACATTTGTGGCTTTTTCTTAAAAGATAAATATCATGGTTTGTGTATCTATTGGTAGAAAAAACAAAAATGGTGGAAAGAATACATAATAATGCCAAGGTAAATGGTGAAGCCACAGTTCAAATTCAGGTCTCTGAATTCTGAGACTAGACCCTCTGCCATTTAATATACAACATCACCTAAAGCCAAAAATCTTAAGTTGCTTTTCAGGACTTTAAACATGTCCTGACTATCTCTCCAGCCTTTGAGGTACTTTCATGCAGTTGATAGACTTTCTGGGAAAAATATTATCACAGCAAACAATGTTGCATGTAATGAGTTTGGTGATTAGAAGACCTGCTCCTCAATCTACGTATATTTCTATTCACACAAAAAATATTTGGGACAGAAAAATTCTTTTAAACCTGAAATTTGGTGCCTAAGTTACTGTCAGGTCACAATAGTGTAAAAATTAAAATGGCCTGGTCCATTTCCATCTTCAACCAGCTCTTTCAATTCAAGAAACATGGAAGTAATAAAATAACGTTAAAAGTACACAATGGGTTTCTTAAAAGTCTTGTTTCATTTTGCTTATCAAAGTTACAAGTCTAATATTAATCCTTTTGAAGCCTAGTAAGTGAAGATTAAAGCATTCTAACATGCTATCTATAGGTGTGCCATAATGAATTATGATCCTTGCCTAATTCCATGTAATGGAAAAGCTCCAGTAAGTAACAAACTGTTAATCAGTGCAGAGGCACAGAAGATCAATCTTTGATTCCTATATTCACAAACTGGTTATTTGGTCACATCAGAGAGCAGGCTGAGTGTTGGAATAGATTCCTAGAAATGATGGATGTAATTGTCAAAGCTGCCAGGGTCAATGTATAATGTTCATAGAAGAACCAACCCAATTCAAGCACCTTCCATTTATCATTTATGCAATTTGACCCCTAGTTCTCTTTATAATAACATATAAAGGAGAAACCACTGCCATGTTCATTCCATTGGAATCTTGTGCACTTTCCACTATCATTCAGGTCACAGCCTTTTTTAGACTGGGGTTATTTGTACATAACTTTCCCTTCTCTGAGGGCATTGGGACAATTAATTGAAATATGGATTTAAAGAAGATAGAAATAGATCCATGAATCTGTAGGTAATCGCCATGTTACCATGTAGAATGTTTTGAAATCCCAAATCAGAATCTTTCTGATTCATCATCTACTTACTGTTATAATACACACTCAACTTTGACATTGACAATATTGTGTTGAGAATTATTCCAATAACCAGCATTTTACAGGTGGGTTTTTCTTATGAAATTTACAAGTGCTAAAGTGTTAGGTGTACAAAAATTTAAAAGAAAACCTCAAACAAATACATATCAATGTCATATATATTTTCAATTGGAGAACAATATGAGGAAATTTTATTTATTTTGCTTAAACAATTGGTCTTCTGCGGCAGTTGATGAATTAATGGACACTATCACAGATGAGTTCAGTTACAATTATACATATTATTAATTCTAGCGTCTTATCAAGAAAAACAGCTGTTTGGAATTCTTGGCTCTTTCTTTGTTTTTAGATTTGTGTATTTACAACACTTCCACAAAAGTGTGTTCTTACTGGATATTTGCATTAGAATGTAAGCTCATGAGGACAATGCTTACTCTTGGCCAGATTTTAGATTTCTAGAAGAATGAGTACATTGTAGAGGCTCAGTATTTACTGAAAGAAAAAAATAAGAGAAAGAAGGAAAGACAACGTAATACACAAAGGAAAGTGAACACAGAGTATAATGCATATTATTTTAAAATATGTAGATATTGAAGTGATTTGGGGGGTGTTTCCAAAATTACATATGATTCATTATGATATTATTATCAATGACACTATTACCCACTTTCTGAAACTAAAGCAGTATGTTTCCTAAATTACAATAGATATTTATCTGTTTTAAAAACAGCAACATGATCTTACAGAAAATGCAAGTAATGTGAAAAAGGAGCAATCATAACTAAAATGATATAACATTGAAAAGTGCCTCACTGGTTTTCTTCTTCACCTCAGGATAAGTATATCCTTAAATATACTTCAAAAAACTGTAATAAGAAAAATAGCTCTCCAAAACCTAATACTAAATAGAAAATTAGTATCAAGTGACTTAAAATGTAACTTAAATGAAAATGTCACAAACAGTCAACAGATAGTTTCTAAATGTCAAAATAAACCTGTCACTCTGCAAGAAGCTCAGAGAAGCATAGTCCTTCTGAGTGTGCAGTTCTAGCAGGCACAGAGATAAATGAGAAATAATAAACGTGATAACTGCTGTAATAGGCAAATACAGAAAGTATACTGAAAATAAGGGCAACAATTTTGACAAACAAAACATTAATAAACAATTGAAGCTACAAAAAAGACTCATAATTTTAATAAATTTTGCCTTCTTCATCTCTTCTCAAGAAAACAAATGCCTCCGCTTTATTGGCTGACATGAGCATAAGGAGATGTAACAGCTCTGATTTGTATTACTGAATCTCATTTTCCTCATTTGTGAAACACGAGTTTAAAAATCCTTTTGAAGGTCAAATGCGAATATTTGATATTACTGTGTAAACTGTCAAGTGCTACACAAATATTAGTCATTTTTTTCACAATTATTTTTAGCATGTGTATGTCACATGGTTAACGTAGCATTCTCATAAAAGAAACCTTGAAATGTCTCTCCTACTCAATTTTTATTTTGCAACTATTTTCAGTCATTATTATGTATGATATGCTTTTTAGGGGCATTTGAATTTTAAAGCGAATAAGTAAAAACTGAAAGGAGAAGGACAATGAAATTATGAGACTACAGTCATAATAACTTCATTGATTAATTTTTCATAGAACTATATGATATTGCTCCCAAAAGATGTTCTGAGAAATTAAAAAATGCTACACCACCATTTGAAATGGCTGTACAATTGCTGCTTATGTTAGAGTTAACTTTTTTTTGCGTGAAAATAAAGTTATATTTTCATATAATAAAATAGGGAAACTAGGACTTTTAGTGCTACTTGCTCTTACCAGAAATAATCATAACTTTTAAACTGTTCTTTATGTTAAATTACATTTTTCATTTTTACTACCTCATGTTTTAGACGAGGCATGTTTTTTTAAATGTATTTCCACACTCTTATTGTACCTGTATGATAAACTACTGACTTACATTCATACCATAATTATTTTTTAGTTTTATTTGTCTGTTCCTAAAGAATCACAGAAGTAAAGAATTGTATTTATGCTTGTATTTTTCAGCAACCTTATGTCAGAAAATGATGCATATTACTGTAGAAATCACATATGCAAGTCCAAAGGGAGATGATGAAGAAGAAAGCAAGCTTTAAAGTCTGCACATTCCTAACACCACATTAGGAACTCAGCACTCATAGTGAAATCAAAGAATGATCACACTCAATTCCATCTCAGACCTAGACTGAAATATGAAACTTCAAAAAGAAAAGAAAGTTAAGAACTTTAGGCTAATCAAAATTTTCCAACATAGTTAACATTATTGGTGCCTTTATTGCACTAGAAAACATAAACAAGAATCCAAGTTTTGTATATGCTTAAATAAAAATATTTTTATTTCTATCCATTATGACATATAAGCAAGTAGTAAAATAAAAGCAAAATAAAATGATGTGTAGAATTTTCTCAGTCTAAAAAAATTCAATTGAGACTATTAATTTTATGGAAACCATGAAGAATTCTTCATGAAATTATATTATACAGTAATTTTTAGCATTCTACTTACATTTTACATCATCAACAAATTAAAGGAAATCTTTAAACAGTATTTTTTCAATTTTACTGTTCTGATAATCTTTTTGACATTACATATTTCAAATAAAACATTCAAAATAAATTCTACGTGCTGATTTGAGCTTTTGATGTAATCATACTTCTGTATCCATAGTAATGTGAAGTTAAACTTTCTCCTCACAATGTAGATCTTTTATAACAACAGTGTTATTCTTTTCTCGGACACAAACCCTGTGATATCACACAGTATCCATATGCTGTATTGATATATTACATGGCTCCAAACAGTAGGCTTCAAATAAATGAAAAAAATCATATTTGTGACAAAATTCTAGAAAAGGGAATGGTAAAATGGGAGAATAATTTCTAACTTTCTAACTCTGGGTCAGTGGATTTGGGTATATTTAGATGGACACGCATATTTGCACACTGCAAGTGTGCACATGTGTATATATATTTATATGTGTTACCCAAAATATATGGATTCTGTAATCATTTAATCTACACTTTTACATTTATGAAATTTGATAAGGTATTAGCTTACCTATGTTCAATTTGATGTAAAGCCAACAAAATCTCTGTCAACATTCATTTTAATTAATCCAATAATGTTAATCGCTGATAGCTTCATTCTCCTTTTTCCCTCTTGGCAACCAGAAAGGTAATTCTCCCTCTAACTTAGCTCTCAGGGTGCCATCCAGGAGAGATTGTCATCTTGCTTTCAACTGTGTCCTCTGACCCCACCACTGTCTTCCTATAACAGTCCTATCTTCGGGTATTTAATGAACTTTGTACATGGCTAAAAAGTTAAAAGTGCAGTGAAATGTTAGGCCTTGCTGTGAAATGTTCCATTGTTTCTATATGTCTAATTGACCTTTCATGTTATGCAAGACAAGAAAAGCAAACCAATAGGTTTCTTAGTATCCAGTCCAACACAATCTTTATTATTAATATGCTAAACATGTTTCTTTCAAGGCATTGACACCTAAACACCGCTAGAAGTATCAAAATGACTTCTCATTAATAAGCATGATATTAATCACTGTTGCCCAGAACTAGAATCTAACTGCGAAATCCCCTGGTGGAAATTGCTATAATCGTTCAAACTACAGGAATGAATATTTTTCAGCATAATTACTGCTGTCGTCTTACTGAAAAAATATCCCATTAGATGGCAGCTTTTAGTTACGTAAATCGTGTTGATTAATTTTTAATTTCCAGCATTTATATGACATTGCA
This sequence comes from Nomascus leucogenys, assembly GCF_006542625.1. Taxonomy (NCBI): domain Eukaryota; kingdom Metazoa; phylum Chordata; class Mammalia; order Primates; family Hylobatidae; genus Nomascus; species Nomascus leucogenys. Next base: position 68,284,877 of record NC_044391.1, read on the forward strand.
CAAGTAAAGATCTTTGATAATTTAAATGGTTAGCTGAGCAATTATTAAAATAACTCACAGCAATTCAAACATTCATTTACTTACTAGAAGTGCCATACATCATTAACTCCTGATTAAAACAAAGTTGGCAAATTGCAAGTGCTGAATTGATCACTAAGATATTTATCTCACGGTGTTTAATAAAACTATTTGTGCCGTGTATGATGCCTCAGCTGCAAGGATAAAACTTTAGTATAAATGTGTCAAAGCAAAGGAATCTAAACAATACTGGCAACATGGCATCTCAACTGTGTGCTCAAGTAAACATCTGTGGCTCTAGGCAGGCAACCTAAATGGTCTATAACATTACCATTTGTATCTAACCCAGTAACTCTTTCATTTAAAACAAACAAAAGTTTCGATACTTACAAGAAAACAATGAGTTCTGAGTCTTACTTGTGTAATTTATGTTTTTATTGACCTGTTTGAATCTTCATCTTAACTGTGAATTCTCAGATAACTTTCAGTTTCTTTATCTGTAAATTGAGAAGGTAACTGTGCTTAGTTCATAACGTTGTACTATGGCATAATATGACTCAAGAAATAGAAATTTGCCTAGATAACATATGGGATGTACTGAGCAATAAATCATCCTTCTCATTAAAATGTCTATCACAATTTTTTCAAATGTATGGCAATAATGGAAAGATAAATGTTTTATACCTGAAAATAAATGTCTTTTGGTTCTTAATGTCTCTCTGCATTAGTCTTCATAAGCTAAACACAAAAGCACCCATGTATTTGGTTTTCAGCTGAGTTGACTATCAATTTTTAGGGTTTAATTAAACAGAATAAAAATTTCACAAGTAGATGACTAGATATGAGAAACCACACTTTTACCATAAAAATAATTATTCCCAAGTCCCACTGCAACTGCAAACTTGAAAGAAAAATTAAATCTGAAATATTGCAATATTCTAACATCTAAAATTTATATTTTGAGGTCGGGTGGCTCATACCTATAATCCCAGCTCTTTGGGAGACTAAGAAGGGAGGATTGCTCCAGGCCAGGAGGCTGAGACCAGCCCAGACAACATAGCAAGAACTACCTAAACAAAATAAATAAATTAATTAAATAAACTGGACATGGTGGCACTCATCTGTGGTCCTAGTTACTCAAAAGTTAATGTTGCAGTGACCTGTGATCACACGCTGCACTTCAGCCTGGGCCGCAGAGCAAGACTTTGTCTCTAAAAAATAATAAAATAAAATAAAATAAAAGCATTTTAAGGTATTTTTTGGAAGTTTGTATAATTGCTCCCAAAACATGGACAGTGTTTAAATTTGAGTACTTCATGAGGAATTGGTAGAGAAAATTGTTCATGTTGTTTTCCAAAAATCAGGATAAATTTGTTAGAATTTCATATACAAATAAATGTCTAATACCTTTTGTAAAATAAATGCTGACAAAATTCAAGAAGTTGTCTTTATAGCCTTTTCCCTCAAAATATTCATAGTTCAATAGGAGAATGAGGAGGAGCAATAATTACAATGTACTGTGACAAGTGTTACGATATATACAATTACGTAACTTAAGTGGAAAGGAAGTTCTTAACTGGGTTTAGAGGGGTTTTGGAAGCCTTCCCAGGGCAGGGACAGTTGAGTGGATCTTGAAGGATAAGAATTTGCAAGAAGAGTGTTTGGGAGAAAACATTGTAGGAAAAAGAAACATTGTTTGTTTCAATGAGTGAAGTACTAAGAGTGCATGTGGTTCTCATCTGTCCCGTTCTTAGAACATACTAGGAGCGCAATAAATATTTGTTTAATCAATGAATGAATCAATGAGTGAAATATATTGGGAAAAGTGTTCCAGAAGGGATTTTAAAAATCCTGTAAAGGAAAGGTAAACACCCTTGACTATAATTTTGCCTGTTTTTCTCTACGTTATTGTGATGTTTTTTCTTTTAACTCATAAGCTCTGTTTTACTTTTTTGGTCCTTTCACAAATACCATCCATAAATGGTTCCTGAGACGACTAGTGTCTTGATCCTGGATATTATATTTATCTCTGATACTCCTTTGTGTGTGGTCCTGGATTTGTATGCCCACTGATACATAACTCACCTCTGGCACTGCTCTGTAACACAGAGGCCTGGCTCCTGGGAGGCATGGTTCCTAGGCTCCCATAAAATTATTTCCTGTTTGACTTCAATCAAGGGGTGACAATGGGGAGATTAGAGAACAAGAAGATGAGAAATGCCAGAGTGTGTTTTCCCCTCCTCCTTAGCAGGGGATAAGTATCCACAGTGATTCCATGGCCTGCCAGATAGTTCGCCATGTTTCCATTTTCTACCTAGTGACCCTAATCCCAGACTCTTCTAACAACATTTCCTCCAATTGTTTTCTCTAAAGGATTTGGGGATTATTTTTGGAGATTTAGGTATAAAATATGTGTCTATGTTTCCAATGCAGTGTGCTTTCTATAATACTACAGTGTTACGTCATTGAATATATTTGACAAAGAAATTACAAACTATAACTAATGTAAGAAGAAAATAAATGGTGGAGAATAAGGAAGAAAAAAGGCATTTTGCCAGTAAGGAATGTTTTTGACTTCATATAACAGATAAATTAAGCATGGATTAAACAGACAGGGATTTCTGTTTTTCAGATGTGAACCAGTCATAGTTAGGCAGTTGCTGCCATTGATCAGTTGCTCTGCTACGTGGTAGTAGCCGTGATTCTTTTGCTATCTTCTCCATGGAACATGCAATTTCAGGCATTACATCCGTAATCAATGGAGGAAGAAGAGGATAAGGGCCCCACAAGTCAAGAGTATCACTTTTTATCTTGAAAGCAAAAGCTTCCCCAGGGTTTTCAGCCAAATTTACATAAGTCTTATTGGCCAGAAGTGTGTCACATGACCAAACAATTACAGCAGAGGCTAACAAAGTAAATATTCACATTTTTTAGCCTCCTTAGTAGAGGATGGAAACTGAGACTGAGATTGAGTGATGGGTTAGGCAGCCAACAGAGGCATGTCAAAGGGAACTATCTTAACGATAGATAATAAATAAATGCCAGTTTCGAGGAAAGTAAGTGGTGTTAAAGAAAAATCTTTTGCTAATAAAATTACTTGGTTAATGTCCAAGTTTGGGACAAATGAAGTTAAGAAATGTTTGACAAATCATAATTCAGCAAAGACATATTTTAATATGTGGAAACTGAGGCTCAGGGAAGGTGAGTAAATTCTCCACATTAATGCACCTGATTCATGGCAATGCCAGTTTTCAGGACTAACTTTGTTTTAATTCTGAGAGGTGACAGCATGCTGGCAGCCCTCACAGCCCTCGCTTGCTCTCAGCACCTCCTCGGCCTCCACACCCACTCTGGCCGCACTTGAAGGGCCCTTCAGCCCACCGCTGCACTGTGGGAGCCCCTCTCTGGGCTGGTCGAGGCCGGAGCTGGCTCTCTCGGCTTGCGGGGAGGTGAGGAGGGAGAGGCGAGGGCGAGAACCGGGACTGCGTGCTGCAGTTGCTGGCCAGCACAAGTTCCGGGCGGCTGTGGGCTCGGTGGGCCCCACAGTCAGAGTGGCCGGCCGGCGCCACCGGCCCCAGGCAGCCAGGGGCTTAGCACCCCGGCCAGCAGCTGCAGAGGGTGCACGGGGTCTCCCAGCGGTGCCAGTACACAGGCGCTGCGCTCCAATTCTTGCCAGGCCTCAGCTGCCTCCCCGCCGGGCAGGGCTTGGGACCTGCAGCCTGCTATGCCTGAGCCTCCCCCTGCCGCCGTGGGCTCCTGCTGAGCCTCCCCGACAAGCGCCACCCCCTGCTCCGTGACACCGGGTCCCATCGACGGCCCAAGGGCTGAGGAGCATGGGCACACGGCACAGGACTGGCAGGCAGCTCCGCCTGCAGTCCTTGTGCTGGATTCACTAGGTGAAGCCAGCTGGGCTCCTAACTCTAGTAGGGACTTAGAGAACCTTTATGTCTAGCTAAGGGATTGTAAATACACCAATCAGCACTCTGAGTCTAGCTCAAGTTTTGTAAATGCATCAATCAGCACCCTGTGTCTAGCTAATCTGGTGGGGACTTGGAGAATCTTTATGTCTAGCTAAGGGATTGGAAATACATCAATCAGCTCATTTGCAAATGCACCAATCAGCACCCTGTGTCTAGCTAATCTGTGTGGACTTGGAGAACCTTTGTGTCTAGCTCAGGGATTGTAAACACACCAATCAGCACCCTGTCAAAATGGACCAATCAGCTCTCTGTAAAACAGACCAATCAGCTCTCTGTAAAATGGACCAATCAGCAGGATGTGGGCGGGGCCAGATAAGGGAATAAAAGCTGCTGTCCCAGACAGCAGTGGCAACACAGTGGGGTTGCTTTCCACAGTGTGGTAGGCGTGTTCTTTTGTTCCTTGCAGTAAATCTTGCTGCTGCTTGCTTTTTGTGTCTGCACTGACTTTATGAACTGTATCACTCACCGCAAAGGTCTGCAGCTTCACTGCTGAGCCAGCGAGACCACGAACCCACCAGAAGGAAAAAACTCTGAATACATCTGAACATCAAAAGGAAAAAACTCCGGACACGCCGCCTTTAAGAACTGTAACACTGACGGCGAGGGTCCGCGGCTTCATTCTTGAAGTCAGTGAGACCAAGAATCCACCAATTCCAGACGCAATTCTAAACCCTTTAAACTTTCTACTGTAATGTATGGCCATGATATGGTTTGTCAGCTGCTAGCAAAGAATTCTTGAATCGTATATATGCGTACAACCTATCCATACACTAAACAAATTATTTCCCCACCCCCACAATCCTCATAGTGACTTTTGTACTTCAAAGCTGCTCCTTACATTAAAGAAAACATGTTTTCATTGCTATGAAATTTTAACAGAAAAATAATATGAATTTTTCCTTAAGACCAAATCTTTCAGAAACGATCTGAGTTGTAGCTAGTATTAAAAATAATAAAGGAAAATCTTAAAATAATACTATAGTCTGTATTCACATTTTGGCCCACTATTACCCTCAGGGGATATTTTTGCACTAAATTGGTGCTGTTTATGTCTTCTAAGTGCAGTACAGATAATTAATTCTGATGATTTCTAACAATTTCTGCAATGAAACATCACACTAAATGTAACTTATATTTTTCTTATTCTGTCTATTAGAGTGTTACATGAATATTCCATTCAACTTTATAGTTACAGTCTGGTATCTAACATAGAATAGATGTTCTCTTACAATTCTTTTAATTGATTCTTTCCTAGCCCAGTCTGATATTTTGCCTGCTATACCCCTGCGTCATGACCACCACCATGCTCTTCCCATGTATTTACTTCCCATTAATCCTTACCATGTTTAAAGGCAACCTAAATTAACTTTGTTTTAAAAAGCACTGAAGGTTTAAATTGTAAGGATTATTAGTCTATATTAATTTCCCACTCTTTGATTAGTACCATCTACTACATGTATTGTGGAAAGTTGACCCTCTCATGTCTGCCTAAATGCCAGAACTGGGAAGTACATTGGCATCTGTATCAGCAGGTTTTCCATTTTGGACATCTCTATTTAGAAACCTCCTCTTTGAACTTCCTCCCGATGGAATTAATTCTGTATCTGGATAAATTTTAATCTATATGACATGTGACTTAAAGACACACTGAGTCTATTTCTTTACATTTTTAATATTAAATGGAAAGGTTGGGTTATATATTCTCTGAGGCGAATGAAGTTCTAATATTTGGTATTTATGTGATTCTTTGTTTACCATTAGCTACCTCTTTGAACTGTGTCTACCATGATTAGTCTCCAGATCCTTTAACAAAGTGTGCTTCAATTTAGTAAATCATATTAAAATGTAAGTCAGAATCAGCAACTACAATAATACATTATACAGACAATAATAGCTACTATTTAATAATTTAAAGTGCCAGACAATGTTGTAAGAATTTTGTGTGCGTTATTTCATTTAATCTTCACAACACTTCCTTGAACTAAGTGTGAAGCAGTTTGCTGTGCTCTGATTACCAACATGTCTGAGTTGCATGAGACTGAACACATTCATACACAGCAAATTACATGAAGTGGATTGATTACTTGATAGGAGGCAAGGGACAACAGAAGTCTAGGATTCAGTGTGAGCTGGTCTCCCAGTGCCCAGGCAACTCTGTGGGTGGATGGAGCCTTCGCTGCATGTGCCCAACTTGTTCTACAGCTGAGCGCACAAATGGGGCAAAAGGCAGCCTGCTCCAGGTTACATACCTCGATATTCCATAATGCACCTGGGCAAAGCATTGAAGGGCATCCTGTTCTGGGGGGCCTAGAACAGAGCCTGGCTTTTCAAGCCAGCTTCCCCCTTATCTCAGGATGTCGCATTCCTAGCATGTAGTATAATTACTCTTTAGAACTGCAAGTGAGAAAGTGAGGAGAACTGGGTTTGTCCAAGACCACTCAGAGAACTGTCCCGCAGTAATTCTCTTACTGCTTCATTTAATGATGAGAAACTGGCCCTTGGAAATCTTAAATTTTCCACGAACTTTCCAAAGCTGAAGATCAAGGAATCCTCTTTTATATATATTAGTTTTTATTACCTTTCCCATATAGTTCCATTTAAAAAATTGTTAACATAAACTTGCTCCCACTGTATTAATGGCTTCATTCTCTTATAATGCCCAAATATTTGTTTAAACAAGATTTTAAAACTTGCCTTGGATTGTCAAGGTAACTTAAACATTTAACTATTAAAGTTAAATTCCAATGAAAGTTCCTCATGTTACTAACTCAAAACCTAATTTCTGAAAATAAAATATATTGGTCAATAGTTCCATCTAAAAGTCTTAAGACAAAAAGTTTGCAGATAACTTCCATTTTAATAGGCTATATTAACATGATAGGGCTATATTAAGCACAGTTTTTCCAAACACTGAGTACGTTTGTTGGATTCACTGTTAGGCTTTCAACATTTATCCAATATCTTAATATTATCATATTTTTATCATACTCTCAGAATTAAATGAAGCAAATATACATTCCCACATCTGTGAAAGTAAATGTTTATTCAGTCTACTTACAATGCTCAGAAAATTTGTCACCTACATGCAGGGGAAAGAGACATATTTTTGTAGAGTTAATTTATTTGAAAAGTCACACACATTGCATAAATCACCTGATTTATTTTTGTAATAAGCAAGATAAAACATGAGATTTCTCCAGAAGGTAGAAGACTGAGATTGAATTGGCAATTTTGTTAGATTAATAATGTTAACTTCTTACATTAACTTTAGGTTTGCTCGTGGTTTAAAATTAAGTTACTATTCAGGAAGCTTAATAATCATCATTTCAAAGTTCTGAATTCACATTATAACACAATAGGGAGGGGGTTCCATGGTTGTTCTTCTTAATTTAATTTTTCTGAAGTGATAACAACATTAAAGGAGAAGACATTCTGATCAGAAATAAAATGAGTGATATATGTGACTTCCATCATGTGTTGGAATAGTCACCCATTCTCTGAGGTTTCCAGTGTTGTGACCAGTTCCCCATTTTCCCCTGAGAAACCTTCCCACAAAGCATCTCAATTATTGGTCAGTGCCAAATTTGTAAAATTCACCATTTACTCTTTGCCTAATCATTATGTTCTGCATGATCATAGTCTTACAAAAAGGAACCAGGACAAATTATGGAACTTCATGTTTACACAAACGTGTGATTTCTGGTCAATAAGATAAAGAATTAGCCAAGGCTGGCAGTTCTCCAAAATCAACTCTAGTGAAACTACAAATATGAAACATAAGTAAGGATTCCAGGAGCTAACAACCACCACCACACAAAAGAGTCCCTTTGTAAAACTCCTAGAAAGAATAAAGGATGTTTTTATTATTATTATTATACTTTAAGTTCTAGGGTACATGTGCACAACGTGCAGGTTTGTTACATATGTATACACGTGCCATGTTGGTTTGCTGCACCCATTAACTCGTCATTTACATTAGGTATATCTCCAAATGCTGTCCCTCCCCCCTCCCCCCACCCCACAACAGTCCCCGGAGTGTGATGTTCCCCTTCCTGTGTCCATGTGTTCTCATTGTTCAATTCCCACCTATGAGTGAGAACATGTGGTGTTTGGTTTTTTGTCCTTGTGATAGTTTGCTGAAAATGATGGTTTCCAGCTTCATCTATGTCCCTACAAAGGACATGAACTCATCATTTTTTATGGCTGCATAGTATTCCATGGTGTAAAGGATGTTTTTATCTGGATATATCACTGTAGCTTGAGGAGCAGAATTGCGGGACAAATCAACGAGAAGACAGGCCAGAGGAAATCCTTTTAAACTCTACCCATATGCATGCCAGTGCTGGAGTCCTTGAGTTACTTTCAGGGCCTTAAGTGGGTAAACAATTTATTCGAAGAGGCATTAACTGATCAACTTCTATAATCATTCCTCCAAATTCTTTAGGGTGTAGATTTTTACCTAGGTGTGAGGACTGATACTAATGTTGTTTCACAATAATGGTTAAATGTACAGCCCTACTCATAGTTATTGCCTGGTACAGTAGCTTTAAACAGATAAAATCAACACTGAGACCTGCCCCTGGACATTTATCCCATACTGTAAGGAGACTGGCTGACACCCCAAGATAAAATGAGATCACAGTTGAAAATAACTAAACACCTGAGTAAGAAAACCTCCTCGAAAGAGGACATAAAACTGAACAATCTACCTTACCTGCCACTGAGTTACAGAACAGGTGGAATACAGATTTAAAATAAGCCTATTAAATATCTTCAGGCATTAAGTGATGACAATAGTAATATAAGATAAGATTGCTTTCACCATTCATCCAACGCAGATTAATTTCTCTAGTTTTGGGTTTGCCAAAACCAAAGAAACAGTAGCAAAATGTTTGTCACTAAAACTAGAGGCAATATATCATAATCAATAAAACAGAAACAAAACAAAACGGTTTTTTGTTTATTTGTTTATTTTATTGATTTTCAAGCCCTTGTGTTTTAACTTTGTGGTACACCAGCTTTTGGAACTAAAGTGATATAACTTCCCAGAGTAGTGGTAAAACAGCCACGAGACAGAGTTGAGCCCTTAAATAGGCAAATTTATAGATTATCATGTGTGATAGTGTACACAAACATATTTACATACATATTTATTTTCCTGAGTAATACATGTACATAATGTTAAAATGAAATTCTACAGAATAATTAAAGTTGAATGCAGCTGTCTCCTGCATCACTCTTCCATTGTCCAAGTTCAGTTTTTACATCAATGACTTGAAAACATTAGGCAGTTACTACTGATTCTTCTAAAATATATGCTCCATGAGGACAGAAATTTTCTGTTTATTGATGGTAGTTTCACATTGGCATGTTGGAAACTTTCTTCAAATGTCTCGCTCCAGGTAAAAATCTGGTAATAGAATAGAACCATTCTATGTGCCTTAGTAGAAGGCGGGGAGGACACTTACGCAATTGCAGAAGTTCTTATATCAGAGGAGGGGAGAAGACAGAGGGCTCAGTAGTTCAATGCACATGTCATACAGACCTATACCTTATTTCTGTTCTCAGGCAAAGCTTCTGTTTTCTAGTCTAGAGGCTCTTGGGGATTCTGCAGAGTACTTCTTGGCTGAATTCCTTTCAGACATTCTGCTGACTGTGGCTTTAGCTGCTCTGTTGCCATGCAGGTGACTTTCTCTATCTCTCTTATGACATTAAAGTTTATTTGTCATTAGCAGTGTATACTTTTTTCCTCTGTTTTTTTCTATTTACTATCATTTATGAATTTAATGTAGGTCTCAGAGGAGAGGGTAGAAAAAACATGTGGTAGGTTTATTACTCATATTGGTAATTTTCATGAAATTTTTCTGATATAGAAGAGTTTTCTAGTTTTTATGTCACTATTGAGCTGCCATTTTAGAAGGCCATACTCTCAAACCATCAGTTATGTTCATTTCAATCTCTAATAGGCAGGGAGGGGCACTAGGTTCTTTACAGGGCCATCTCAAGCAATGGCAAATGAAGGGCGGTTAAAAAAAAAAAAAAGCTGTTGTGTTTGCTCCTGTTTAAAGCACAAAGGTAGGGAAGCCAGAGAGAAGTAGGATCATGCAGTGTTGCCTGTCAGTTCCAGGGACTGATGTTTTACATGTAGGTCTACAGACATCATCTTAAATTTGAAAAACAGAAGCTGACCATTTTGAAAAAGGATCTATGTACCATTTCATTAAATGAACAAAAAAAATTAATGAAAAATAAAATGGGAATGTGAAAATACAGTCTCAGATCATAGAGATGTAATAGATTATGCAGCATATTTTTTTCTTATTTCCTATCTGATTATAAAAATTGTCTTAGCTGCTTCAAAAAATGCTGATATATAAAAAACCTTCAGAGGAAGAAAGATCATGAAGCAGACAAATAAATGTGTCATTCACTGTGGTAATATACTGGTAGAGAATAGATTGAGCTCTGAGTAGTTAGTTAACAAAAGAAGGCACAGTGAATTTCACAGCTTTCCTAATCAGAAAGAACATAGCCTGCTGGTTGCTTAGAGGAGTTATATTTTAAACTTTTTATTGACTTAAAATGTTTCAGATGTCAGCAAATTTCTTACCTGTGAATCAATAATTTCAGAAGAAATACAGTAGGTTTGTAGGGAAAAAAAATGATTTTTTTTTTTTTTTTGAGATGGAGTCTCACTCTGTCGCCCAGGCTGGAGTGCAGTGGCGCTATCTCGGCTCACTGCAAGCTCCACCCTCCAAGTTTAAGTGATTCTCCTGCCTCAGCCTCCTGAGTAGCTGGGATTACAAGTGCCTGCCACAGTGCCTGGCTATTTTTTTGTATTTTTAGTAGAGACGGGGTTTCACCATCTTGGCCAGGCTGGTCTTGAACTCTTGACCTCATGATTCAACCGCCTCGGCCTCCCAAAGTGCTGGGATTAAAGGAGCCATGGTGCCCCACCAAAAAATGATTTTTGAGTAAGATAAATATGATTTTCACACTGGGCCACATGCCCTCAGAACTCTGTCTTAATTTTTCATCTTTGTCTTTAGGGGTTTAATTGTATGTTGTGTATCCGACACACAGACTTCAATAAAGGCTGACTACATTTTCAAAAGCTGAAATACACTATCATCACCATCATCTTCCCACCCCTCTGTCCTACGACATGCCGACTTGCAGTTTTTCTGTTTTGATCAAAATCTATATCCCTTTTCCTTAAGGAATTTAGGAAAGCTTAGGTTCCTAAATTTAGGTTTGATCGTACAAGGCACATTTTAGAGTAATAGGTTAAAGATACACATCTAAAAAGGTTATTTGTATCTTTTGCTGAGATTGGGAGTACCCACAGTTTTTGTGTTAATGCTCACAAATAACAGCAATATAGCATACCATTCCTATGCATCATATTTAACCATCTAATTGCAAATTAAAACAATAGGAAAATAGACAGAAATGTAGAATTCATATCAATGGAAATAGCACGTTTTTATGAACAAATGTTATCTGAACACATCAACCTGATTTATATGCAGAGATACTGCTTCTACAGAGTACAGAAAGAAGGACTAACTACAGTTTCAAGGCACCCTTGAAAATAATTATTCTCATGTCCTCCTTCTGCCCTTTTTCTTCTTGGTGGTCTTCAGACATTCTTTTTCTTTAATAGTACCAGAAGTAGTAGGGGGTAAGAAGAAGGGGTAGGCAAAGCAATTTTGTGTACAGTTACAGATATAGCCTTTTGTAGTTTAATTTTTGAAACTGCAGCCTTTGGTTCTTTGAATCTATTTACACAGATGTTGGGGAAGACGGCTTGTAACCATCTACCACTGGCCTTGTGGTCACCTTTGCCTTTAAGCAATCTCTGGGAGGTACATTAAAAATGATTGTATTAGACACCCATATCTAAGATACCATGTTTTTATTCCACGTTCTCCTTTTGGAATGTAACCTAACCCCATATTCTTAAGACACAGGGATGTTTACTTAGTATTATATGATTAGTCCATTTGGGGACCTGTAGTTTTCTCATGTTAATATCAGTAGTTTATATAATGTATGTGGGGTAAGCTAACTGCACACCTATTATGCTACTTCAATATTTCAAAAATGGTGGAATTGAATTTTGACACATAATGTCAGCAGTTAGCAGTAAAGAGAAAATAAATCTTACCTGATTTTAGGCTTCAGACTTTGATATTAAGAAAAATATTTTCAGATGGTAACATTGAATAAAACACTAACTGAAATATAAAAATATGTGAAAACATATCACAATAATTAATGGTAATATCATTAAAAGTTAACAGGATATTTTGTTTTCTCTTTTCCGTCATTTTGCTATATTGGCTACTGTGAGAACCATTAAGGAGGATGCAATAAAACACAATTTAATTTTGCCTTTAAAATCTTGTTATCCCTCACTCCCTCTCTCTCGCTCTTTTGAATACAGAACAGTAGGTTATTTCTGATTCTTCCCCTTAGGGATGTATTCTGTTCCTTCAGATTTTGCAGGTGCCCATGTCCTGCTGCTATGCCAAATGCTTCACCCTCCTAGGAGTTTTTACCTGTCCAGGTGTCATGGCTGCCAAGCTGAAGGATGAACACTAAATTGAACAGACAGGGAGATATGTATAACATGGTTTTCATCCTCCAACTCAGAGGTGTTACATATATGATGGCACTGAGGAACCAGCAATAGTGACTAGACAGTTTCTCTGCTTTAGCAAACTCGGATCTCGCTCCCTAACTGGTCATATGGACCTCCTGCCGCTATGCCTAATAACTGCAGCTCAGTTACCTACATCCTTTCTCACCTTTTTACCAGGAAGGAAGCATTGTCTTTGATTGTCCATCAGGACTAATCCTTTCTCAGCATGAAACTTGTTAGCATAATTGCAGAGAAAGCTCCAAAAAAGGACATTAGAAGTTGTTCCTTTTTAAAAATGTATGTAATTTGAATGAAAAGTTACTGTGTGTATTTCGCTAATCCAGCAGTTAAGGTTTCTTCCATTATCATCTTTTTCAATCTTTATATTTTCATTATTTCTATGTAATTAGAAACCCTTCTCAACTCTAAGAAACATTAATAATAATCTTTATTAACGATATCATAATCGAGAGAAGTTTTAGTTAAGATTTTTTAAGACTCTTATCTCCAAAAAAAAATAAATTATGAACAATTCCAGTTACTTTTGGATCTTTAGTCATATAATTGGATTGCTCATGGACTTATTTAAAAATAGAATGAAAGAACTTAGTTCTGAGATATCTTTCCAAAAGAATTATGAAGTCACTGAAAACCTGTTTATTCAAGAGAATAAGCTGAGAGTGCCAAGGGTACTTGCCCATAAAGTGAATGTGCTGCAAGCTAAAAAAAAAAGATAAAATGGGCAGCAAATGTATGCTTGGATGAATATAATTTCTATTTACTAAGATAATTATATATTGAACTTTTAAAAAACAGAGAAAGCCTTAAAATTTTTTATAAACAGAAGGGGAAAAATTATCGTGGGTATCCTAGTTTAAAAAATATAACTTACAAGAGGGTAATGTCAATATTCAAGGTAAAACACAAATATTGAAGGAAGAGGTTGTACAAATGGAGAATAAAAATATTATATAGTCATCTATTCATGTACTGTTATTATTATTAATTTGTTAACCTATGGAGCCATTTAGCTTTTGTGTTTTTGCACAAGGGAAACAGCACAGTGTCAGACAGGTAATTGAAGTTATCTGGGGCTTTGTTTGATCCAACTTGTAAGTAAAGAAAAACAAATAAGAAGGTTAAAAAAAAGGACTTTAAAAGCTGCAATTGGTGCCCAAGACACATCTTGACAAGTATAAAAAATATAATTAAGATTCCTTGAATATTACTGAAGTGAGAAGTTTCTACTACTATTTTTATATTTCAGTGAAAATGTAGTGTACTTTGATAATATTAATTTTGCAAAAGTCTTGTTATTTTTTAATGGTATTGTTCAGCTCCTTATGTTTGAAGATACCATTTTCAAGGTCCTAGTTCAAAACAACTTTTGTTTTGAAGCAGAGAATTCCTAGTGCAAACTTCTCTTGTTAGTTTTGTCCAGTGTTTATCATTAACATGATGACCATGACACGAGGGAAAGTAAAAATTCTAAGAAGGGTCTTAACTTCCCTGCAAAAGAAAACACAGTTAACATTTGTTTTCCCCAAGCTAAGAACATTTTATAAAAATTAAAATAGCCTTACAGTTTAAGGTTAGATAGCATGAGTTCTTCCTTTTCATTAATGATGGAAAATAACTGGAAACGGAATGGTTAACCCATTAAATTAGTTAACCCATTCAATTTTAGTTAACCCACTTCAGACATGCTTTATAATGTAACTTTGATTTGGAATATTGGAGGATTTATGCCAAAAAACACCTCAGGCTGAATTTGATACCGGTGGGCTAGGGGAGGTCCCCAAACATGGTGGGACTTCAACCCCAGCCAGTATCCAGGCTCTTGCACCATAGTGTGAAGGATGAGTCAGAAAATAGTGAAAGTACAGAGATTTATTGGAAAATGAAATACACACTCAAGAAAGGGGAGTGTATGCCTACTTAAGAGAGTTGCACAAGGGAGTTTGGGGCTGCTCCCTTTATGGATTTTTTTAACCAAGGTGTGGAATATTCATGATTTTTGGGAAACGGTAGAGATTTCTCAGAACTGTGGTGCCATCCATTTTTACACCAGATATGAATGTTCCTGGAACTTTCATGGTGTTGGTGGATGTGTAATTTAGTATGTGAATGAGCATATAATGAGGTCCTAGGTGAAACCTAGCTCAAATCCAGCACCATGTTGGGTACAGTTGTTCTTAGCCAGCTTGGCCCTCACCCTGGTTTTTCGGAGTCTTATCAGCAGCTAGTTTATGCAGCTCTTTGGACAAGGGTTTTTTTGCTAGTCATGTGAAACTGCTGCCTGGGATTTTCTATTCTGCAATCACAGTGTATTTTTTCCTGTCTCAAATTTATATGCACCTTTCTCACTTTTCTGCTCAGGAAACTACACTCTAGGATGTTCTTTTGCTTAACTTTTTTAAGAGCATTGGTAAACCAGTTTCGTTTTCCCAAATACTTCTGAGAATTCCTGAGAGGCTTATACATGTCTCAGCTAAAATCCTGGCACTGGACCACTGCCTTCTCAGCTGCATGTTATTGATTTCTTTCTTTAGATAAGATCTTACAGGCCACAACTGCATGGGTTCCCCCTACATGGTGCACTAAAGACCAAAATCAAATGTTTAAAACATTTTAAGTCTTAGATATAGCATAAAAGGGTTACAGGATAGAAAACAACAATTTGGACACAAAAGATTAAGTGTTTTTATTAACTCTTATTCGTACAATCATTTTGTAATTTGTCTTATCAGAAATTAGACTCAGAGAGAAGAAAGACTGCCCCCTCTTCATCCAGACTAAACCATCTCAAACACCTGTCTCATTATTTACCTTGTATAAGATCTCCATGTATGAGCTCCCATTAAATGTTGCAAAATTTATACAAATGGCCCTAAGAAAGAATATTAACCTGCAGAGATAAATCCAGTGTGGAAATGGTCATAATTCAGACAAACTTTGATATTGTTACAGAGAGTACTTTTCCTTGAAACCCTATAGTTCTGGCCATCTGCATTGGAGATTTTTTTTTTTTACCATCTCATAACCAAATGGTCCACTAGGTTAGATTTTCCAGGATAGAGTGACTAAAGAGTCAATAATTTTTGCAACAGAGAAAACCTTAGAAATAAGCTTAGAAATTAGTTTGACCAAAGTTTCAAAGATCTCAAGACCAATCATTAGGGCTCAATCTCAGATTGTAATAGTGTTTTCTACAGAACAATGGCTTTAAGTACACAGATATTTTCACATTTAGTATATATTGCTGGAAAGTCTGGTCCTAAAGTAGGAGTAGTGGATGCATTTCTCCTTTCGTAAGAAATTTGACCCTCAGGAGATAATAACCTTATGAGAATAAATAGTATTCTCCATTTTCTTTGGCTGTCTATACCCACATGAAATTAAATATATGAAGGATATTTCAAAACATTCTGGAAAAATAAAAAGAATGTTTTAAAAAATAAACTTTAACCAGTATCAGTCTTTGACAACAAAGTTAACCATTTTAACTATACAGTATAATTTTAGTTTCCAGGAAAATGTATGAATAGGGAAATGTTTCTTACATTATACACACTTTCTCGAGTGATGTCCTAGGGACTCCTGTAAAATGCCTCATTGATTGAATTATAACCATAACCTTAATGCAAATGGTATATTAGAGCATTTTTTTAAAAAAGAACACATGTATACATTGGATAGTCTTCCAATTGTACTGTTTCTTTTGTATGCGTGTATGTGTATGTCTATGTAACCTTAGGTAGTTACAGAGATTAGATATTAGACAAGTAATTAGAAAGTAACCAGATTTTCTTTGTCATAAAAAAGAAAATGATTAATTTTAACTGAATTTTTAGTTGAACAGTAAAACTGGATAAGAATTTACCCTATTCAGGGAAAAGATGTACTGTGCTTTTCAGACCAAAAGTATTCTTTCCTGAGTGACCCAGTGTTGGCCTTTACTGCAGAAATAGATTTGTGTTGGTAGACCCCTGTAGCCAGCTACCTGCAGAGAGAAAGGAATCCTGCTAAAGAGAATTCTTAACACAGTAGTTAAATATTCTTTCATTTGGGTGAAGTTTCACATATGATATTCTTTTCTATTCAGAATAATTATAAACCTTTAGTTTTAATACACCTTCAAAATAAATAAAATAATTATAAAAATTAACAAGATAATTGTATATTCCTCATTGAAAAGTTTTAGCCTATTCAAATCTAGCAAGTCTACTCTGAAATACCTGAGAAAAAGGTGTAAAATGAATAAGAAAAGAAAATACAGCAGAATGTACCAGATGTTTTTATGTATTGGTTGTACATATATCTTTCTCTGTTAGCTTTTAGTTACAGACAGAATGCAGTGTACAAAATTTTATTCACAATAGATGGTCATGCATCATATATTCACATATGGATATCATTTCTCTGAAGATTGAAATAGAAAGATAGGAAAACACAATATGGTATATATGCTGAATTCTATATATAAGCAAATGTGAATTATATAGTTAGATGCTCTCTTCAAGAGGCTTCTTATCACTATCTCCCTAGGTAGTGTAGGGATTAATTAGTTAAAGTTTATAGGCTCTTTGAAGCTAGGAAACACTATGGAAATGCTAAGCATTATCATGGTAACACGAGAGTGAGGCTTAAGTGATTTGCAACCCCATCAGCTCTTTGAAATGTGTGTCTAGCCTGATTCACAGTTTTCTCTTACAGTGTTTTATGGATTGGAAAGTTCTTATCAGATTTGAAGATGAAATGTGTTCTATTGAAATCATACTAATCTGTGCAATCAATCTTTTTTCTATATATTAGTAAAGTGATGTTTCTCAAAATAGAAGAAAACTTGGGATATGATTTGAAAGGTAATTTAATAAAGTAGAATTTTGACATTAATTATAACTCATTATTATCATTTGATTGACTAAGCTGTAGTTCTCTTAATTAGTGCAACTGAAGTCTAGTTAATTTGCATAAAGGTAGCTATTCCCATCTTTTATACTTTAAAAGACAGTCTGGAGACCATTCACTGTTTCCATAAAGCCTATATAGATTTTATTAGCATGTTCCAATCATTCATCACTACAATAATGTCAATTCTAAAATGTAATCTGCTCAGGATTTCTTTAAGTAATGTATTTTACTTTATTTTTTATTTCTGTTTTTATTTTAGATTCAGAGTATATGTGCAGGTTAGTTACAAGGGTATATTGTGCGACGCTGACATTTAGTCTGCTATTAATCCCATCACCCAGATCATGAACATAGTACCCAACAGGAAGGTTTTTAGCCCTTGCCCCTATCACTCTGTCCCTCTTTTGGGGTCCCCAGTGTCTACGGTTCCCATCTTTATGTCTGTGTGCACTCATGAATTAGCTCTCACTTATAATTGCGAACACTCAATATTTGGTTTTCTGTTTCTGCGTTAATTTGCCTAAAATGGCTTCCAGCCACATCCATGTTGCTGCAAAGGACATAATTTCGTTCTTGTTATGACTGTGTAGTATTCCAGGGTGCATATGGACATATTTTTTATCTAATTCACCACGGATGGGCTCCTACATCGATTCCATGTCTTCGCTATGGTGATGAGCTTGAGAGTGCATGTGTCTTTTTGGTAGAATGGATTATTTTCCTTGGAGCATATACCCAGTAATGGGATTGCTGGGTGGAATGGTAGTTCTGTTTTTAGTTCTTTGAGAAACTGCAAACTGCTTTCCATAGTGCAGAACTAATTTAAATTCTCGCCAACAGTGTAGAAGTGTTCCATTTTCCCTGCATCCTTGCCAACACATATTTATTTGTTTGTTTGGCTTTTTAGTAATAGTAATTCTGACTGATATGAGATGGTATCTTTCTGTGGTTTTGATATGCATTTTTCTGTTGATTAGTGATTTTGAACACCTTTTCTTATGTTTGCTGTCCACTTGTATGTCTTAAGAAGATATTTTAAATAAACATAGAATTACTCCCTCTATTCATAAGTCAAATTCTGAATATATCCTTTTCTTTCCTCCTACTGCATCATTTTATATGGATAATGAGTCAGTAAAATGATGAGCTGGTTATATATTTTATTTCATACTTATATTTGTAAAATGTTTTTCTTTGAAAAAACATTTTCCATTTTTTTTTAATTTCTTGGAAGTGACAATGGGGACAGACAAATTTTGAAGCGATTACTGCACAAGGTGATTCAAAGTTAAATTAACTATTGTTCATTATAAAGTTATCTGTTTTTAAATAAAATTTTTATACATTATAAATACAAAACAATGTAATAAATACCGATTTAACCCCACCTAGAAATAACAGCTATTAATGCATATCTTGTCCTATTTACATTACATTTGGTTATAATTGAAATACACCCCCTCGAGTTCATTTCCCTTTCTCCATTTCCAGAGGTGCCATTATCATGAACCTGGTATTACCTGTATATTTTTATAAATGTATCAAAATACGTATTTCTAAATAATACTAGTGTTTTGTGAATTTTCAGTGTTTATCTGAATATCATAGATGGGTATTATTTCACATATTTTTCCTCTTAACATTCTTGTTGAGAGCTACCATTATTATTCTACTGAATTCCATCATGTTCCTAATGAGTTTATTGAAATGGTACAATAGAAACCCTTCTCTATGTCTCCAGGTGCACGTGTGTGAGAGTTTCTAATGAACATACTAGAAGGATAGCTGGACTGCAGTGCATGTACAGTTTTAACTTTGAGGAGACCAAATATTCTCATTTGCTCCCAGGAGTACCACTTCATTACTATTGTTCCTCCATCCTAATTGGCTTAACATATGTCCTGGATTTTTCATTTTTAATGAACTATTATTATAAGTTACATTGATTAAAGCCAGCATGGGTTTGTTAAATGTTGATTTTGCTTAATACCTACAGCTATTGTCATGGTTCTACCATTATGTGATGAAAATAAAATGTTAACAGAGTTATGACTTCAATAGGGAGTTAAGTCTGAAAATCAACTTTATTTTCCTGACCCATTTCACACAAAACATAGATAATGCTTCTCTTTCAAGGACAGCATGCAGAGTGCTTGATAATAAACCAATATCCACTGAGCGAGTGGTGGCTAGGGATGGCTAACTTCTTCCAATCTTGCGTGGTGATGGAGGAAGTACTTGACATAGTTTTTTATGCGGTCCACTTATGTGAAACTGCCAGACCATCATATGGTGGGTTTGGGAAAAATGAAGGAAGTAATAGGCTAGATATATGTAAATTATGTGCTGTAAATAAACGCTGAGGACACAGAGAGGAGTTAATTGGTCTGGCTACAGTGGTTTTGTCATCTCTCATATACTTACAACTATTGATTCGTAAATTGCTTGGTAATGGCGACTTTTAAAAAACAATCTGTTTCAGCAGCAATGACCTAAAAAATTTAAGTACATATTTAGTTTAAAATTACTGAATTTCCCTTTCAATCCAATTGTGTATTGAAAAATGCCAACAAACACGTTGTACAGTCATAAAACTTGTACAACGTGTTTGTTGGCATTTTCAATTCGATCCACGATTGGGACCACAAGGCTAACAATGATATCCCGGAATCCAGAAGATAGAAAGCTGAGGGGAAAAAAATGCTGCTATTTCAGAAGTGAATACTTAGTTACACCAAGAAAACTATGCCTGAAGACGACATTTTCATAGGTTTAATGTGTGAACTTAGAAAAAGTAAACATAATTCTGAGAAGCATGGCTTTTTTAGATTAAATTACTGTTTTTTAAATAAATTGTGTGCATTTTAAATTAATTAATCTAATTTTTCTGCTTTTATGAAATATGCATCAATAATTGTTACTATGTTAGCTCCATTAGCAACAGAAGAAATTTCAAAAGTGTTGAATAATGCCCTTTTCCATCTAACGGAAAATTAGATTAAAACATTTTCCACTTTTCAATCAATCACTGGAACCAAAATAAAGCTGTTGAAAGTTTATTCTGCCAGGAATAAAAGACTGAACAATATGATAAATGTTTTCTAAAGTTCAGTTAAAAAGCTAAACATTGTTGATAACCTTTTTATTGGTGATGAGAAGCAACTTTGGAAAAGCTTGAATGTAATTTTATTAAAAAATCAATGAAAAATGAAACACGTTTTGTAGAAAAGAACCACGGATAATTATGGCTACAAAACTGATTAATGATATAAATATATTCCAGAATAATTATTCTGCCTGCTATTTTTTAATATTTAGAAAACAAATAAAAAGAATTTATTTTTCTGTTTTGCTTTAAGATAAGTAATTATGGTTTTGAATTTTTGAAGGATTTTCTTTTCAAAAATAGTTTGAAGAGAACTCTTTTATAGGCCCATCAGTATAGTAAAAACTATTTGTGAGCAAATAATATATTAAATGTGAAATAATTTTGTATATTTCAGTACTTTTATATTCTAAAAAAGTTTCAGTTTAAACAATAGTTTTTAGTCACCCTAACTTTACTAAATATCGTCAAATAGTTCTGTGGATTGAGGGAACAAACTTACTCTTCCTTACATCCTTGACCTCACTTGGTTTTATTATTTGAATAGTTGCCAAGCTAATGAATGAAAGTTGGAACTTCATGTGGTTTTGACTTATATCCCCTGATTACTAATGAGCTCCAGCATCTAGTCATGTTTTATTGGTCATTTGACTTTCCTCTTTTCTGAAATGGATCTAACTAGTCACTTGTCCTGCTTTATTCTACTGGGTTAGATTGTCTATATTTTTTCTTGTATATTTCTGAGAGTTTTTTGTCATTTTTTTTGGATATTGGTATTTTATGTATATTTTTAATAGTGCTTTTCTGGAGTTTTATAAACGCCCAAGATAATTTTTAGAACTTATGATCTGAAGATTTTCAACAAGCCAACTTAGAAATCATTTTGTGGCTATAATGCTAACTTCAAATGAACTAAAGAATTTTGCCACTTTAGAAAACATACTTAAAAGATATTCATTAGAAAGTGCTAAAGTGCTCAATTCTATCCATTTAATAAATGTTGCATTTAAATAGTCATTTTAACAAAATCATTTACCCTAAGAAACAATTATTAAATGTTTTAAATTACCCAGCTCCTGGATGGTTTACTAATATTTTGTAATTGTCATTTTGGTAATAATCACTTAGCATACTTGTTAAACTACTGGTTCTCCAAGTCTCATTTCAGATTACTGAACCGGGATTTTGAAGGAAAATACCTAGAAATATCTAAATTTTTTGGCCGGGCGCGGTGGCTCACGTCTGTAATCCCAGCACTTTGGGAGGCCGAGGAGGGCCGATCATGAGGTCAGGAAATCGAGACCATCCTGGCTAACACGGTGAAACCCCAACTCTACTGAAAACACAAAAACAAAATTAGCTGGGCGTGGTGGCAGGCGCCTGTAGTCCCAGCTACTCTGAAGGCTGAGGCAGGAGAATGGCGTGAACCTGGGAGGTGGAGCTTGCAGTGAGCCGAGATCGCGTCACTGCACTCCAGCCTGGAGGACAGAGAGAGACTCCGTCTCAAAAAAAAAAAAAAAAAAAGAAAAGAAAAAAGAGAAAAAAAAGAAATATCTGAATTTTTTTAAGACCCACGTTTTTATTTGGGGATGTTTGGAAAACTCTGCTTTGACGCATAGGAGAAAGTAAAAAACAAAAACACACACAAAAAAACAATGAAAAGCAAGTCAGGAATCAGGAAGAAATACCTTATCTTTTGCTCACCCCCTCCTTCTCAAATCATCTGCCTTTATTTTCTTTTCCATTCTTAGTAAATACTATTCCAACAATCTAGCATTTCACAGGCATAAGAAACCTGCTAGTTTGCAATTTAGCAAAAAGTAAGAAACCTATTTGTGAATATTTTCTTTAGGAACATAACATTTCTAGAGACACATTTGTGTGTCAGTTAATGCTATGTCTTGCTATAAAATAGCAGTATTTAACAAAAATATTTTACCACTGTAGCAAATTACCTCCTGTAAATGTTCCACCGCAACTCGGATTATATTGAAAATTTGGAGACTTCACATATTCATGGAAGATTGGAAAGCATCTTCAGATGCCAGAGGCTATAACAAGAGTTATTACTCTTATTAACTTCCAAATTGTTTTGTGTTAAAGCAGATGCGTGGGTACTGGATACAGAGGTAGGCCACTGAAGCATAACTGTGGTTAAAGTTGCAAAAGATTTGGTGAAATTGCACATGGTAACATCTCTCCAGAAAATTTAGACCTTGGCTCAGCTGAGAGATGTTCTAGAAAAGGATATTTCTGATTCTCATTGATTCTCCAAGGGAGATAGCACAATATTGTGGGAGGAAGCAGTTTTATAATGTGACATCAGACTTTAAGAGAACTATTTCGAGGCCGGGCGCAGTGGCTCACGCCGGTAATCCAGGCCCTTTGGGAGGCCAAGACGGGCGGATCACAAGGTCAGGAGATCGAGACCATCCTGACTAACACGGTTGAATCCCCATCTCAGCTGAAAATACAAAAAATTAACCGGGCATGGTGGCGGGCACCTGTAGTCCCAGCTACTCAGGAGGCTGAGGCAGGAGAATGGCGTGAACCCAGGAGGCGGAGCTTGCAGTGAGCCGAGATTGCGCAACTGCACTCCAGCCTGGGTGACAGAGCAAGACTCCGTCTCAAAAAAAAAAAAGACCCAAATTTCAAGGGTATGAAGTGGAGTCTTAAATATCTACTACCTGAGGGTGCAGTTATAAAGATCATATAATGACAATTGATCCTATTTGCCTTGTACTTTTCCCTAAAACAAAGACATCCTTTAACTTATTTAGTATAGCTTCATGTGGTTTCTTTTGGTGTTTCTGTTTTTTGTTTGTTGTTGCTTGTTTACTTTTTGAGACGGAGTCTCACTCCGTCGCCCACACTGGAGTGCAGTGGTACTATCTCAGCTCACCGAAACCTCCATTTCCTGGGTTCAAGCGATTCTCCTGCCTCAACCTCCTGACTAACTGGGATTACAGGTGAGGGCCAGCATGCACGGCTAATTCTTTTTTTTTTTTTTTTTTTTTTTTTTTTGGTATTTTTAGTAGAAGAGACGGGGTTTTGCCATGTTGGCCAGGCTAGTCTCGAACTTCTGACCTCAAGTGATCCACCTGCTTCGTCCTTCCAAAGTTCTGGGATTACAGGCCTGAGCCACCATGCCTGGCCTCATGTGAGCATTTTTAAGAAACATTTTTTCTGGTGACAAAGAAAAGAATAGTAATTCTGGCCGAGTATGGTGCTTACTCCAGCATTGACGTTGCAGAGGTCCAGCTGTTCTGTAAAGAAACTAAACTGAGATGGATTGCTAAAAGAAAAAAAAAAAAAGGTGGACAATTGCAGGTTAGTTATTTTCTAAGTCTATATAATTCTTTTCTTTTCTTTCTTTCTTTCTTTTTTGAGATGGAATCTTGCTCTGTTGCCCAGGCTGGAGTGCAGTCGCATGATCTCGGCTCACTGCAACCTCTGCCTCCCAGGTTCAATCAATTCTCCCGCCTCAGTCCCCAGTAGTTTGGACTACAGGTGCCCACCACCACGCCCAACTAATTTTGTATTTTTAGTACAGACGGGGTTTCACCATGTTGGCCAGGCTGGTCTAGGAACTCCTGACCTCAAGTGATCTTCCCGCCTCGGCCTCCCAAAGTGCTGGGATTGTAGGCATGAGCCACCATGCCCGGCCTAAGTCTATATAATGTTTGGGCAGGACAAACAGCCTGTGAAGAGTTGGATGTGAAAAATAAAGAGTTACTGAGAAAATGCTGCCTCAAGAATTATCCTCTACATTTCTAGCTTGAAATATAGAATATTTGGTGCTGTGAACTTCTGAAATAGTGAAATACTTCAGGAGGAAACATGTTTTGTGGATGAAATAAAGGTCTGGTTTTGATATGAGGGGAAGTAAAGCAGGCAGATGGATATGCCAAGTCTGAAGGTCAGAGCAAAGATCTGGCCTGGAGATAGAAATTTGTTAATGGTCAGCATAAAAAGGGTGTTTAAGCCCTAAAAAACAAACAAACAAACAAACAGCAAAGAGGATCCATGACTGAGATCTGAACAATGTAAACACCTGGAGATATAGTAAAAGAGCCAACAAAATACATGCCAAGTTCATATTAAAGTTAACGGGAAAAGACAAACTACTTAGTGAGAGGTTTTCAGACAACTAGCTATTAGCTAGCTAATTTGGGAAAAAATAAAATTCATAAAGAATCCTTGATCAGATATCCAAACATAAAAAATAAAAACTGCTCACATGCTAGAAGTAAATATATAAAAGTAAATTATTTTTAATGACAATATTATATAGACAAAAATAATTACTCTAAATTAATAGACAATATGTTTTCTATCACTGTCTTGCTTTTCTTCTCAATTTATTCATGTGTCATTTTAACTCACCGTATAATGATTCCTCTTAATCCAATTATTTTTTATTTAACAATCCATTTGTTTTTAATAAGTGCGATATCATATTTCTCAATAGAGGAGAAATGTAGAATTTGGCCTGTTATATTTGAAACACCTTTGCTTTTCAGAGTTGGGCTTCTGGAATGCGGTTAATTTTAGTATTCTCATCAGGCTCTTATTTTTCAGATTTCTGTGATTGCTTCTCCAAAATAACCAGTGTCTGAAGGTGATGACTACAATAAAATTAAAATTATGCACGCTTTCAAGAAAATTATGTGTAAGTAAATTTGAAGCTTTTAAATTTGAGGCCTATTTTAAACACGCTTTCATCTGAGTTTTCTATTCACTTTTCTCAGAACCTCAATCGTTTTTCCTTTCAGACCAGATATTACACCGAAGAATATTGTAATATTGAGACTCTTATCTGAAGAAATAGGGACTGCAGGAAAACTTTCAATGGGTAAAATCATTCGCTGAAGTCTCTACATGAAATTTGTCAGAGCAAAATTGTGACATAGGAATCATTAATGTCTTTTACTCAGTTTCTGCATTCCAGATGTCTCCTTTCCTTTCCCTGGCACATAGTGTCTTTAGTTCAGACAACTGAACGAATTTTTTAAATATTAATTTACTGATGACATTATATGGTGCACTTTCATGAGGATGGATTCTATTGAAGAGTATTCCAATGCACATGCCAGCGCTAAAACCAAAGGAAAAAATCACTTGTGGAAGAATCCCAAAGCTCTTTGATAATATTTCAGAAGAGATATTTTTAGGCTGGCATTCTTAGATTCATTCTTCATTTTAACTAGTATTTTTAAACTGTAAATGTATAGAGAAAATGAAAGAAAAAAACTAGACAATAACAAAGAGTACTTCAGCCCAGATGTCTAATTCTCCCTTCTGAAGCTGTCCCTAATACAAGTTTGTTTAATTTCTTAGAAATACATATTATATTAAAATACATGTTTTTAGGTTAAAAATGATTATATTCTCTATATGCTATCCTGTACCTAACTTATTTCTCCTAATAATACTTTAATCAACAAAGAGTAACTTTGTTCTCCTTAATAGCACTAATGGGCTATAGCATACAATTTTCTGGATGTACTTTACTTAAAATTTCCTTCTTTCATGATGAACAATTATGTCATTTCAAAGCTTTTGCTATAACAAACAATAACACAGTAAGATCTTGTACAGGTATCTTTGTATGCATGTGTGAGTACATTTGAGTGCTTTAATTTTTATTTTCTTTGAAGTATGGATTCATAAAATTCCTGAGAACTGCTTTATTGTGCTTTTTACTTTTTCAAATAAATGCGGACTTAAATCATTTGCAGCTGACTTCTAACCTAATTGCATCAGGTCAAAGAACTTGTGGTGTTTAAGTTGACATTTGTTAAGACTTGCTTACATGCTAGTATGTGACTAAATGTAAAATAGTAGTAGTAAAGTTTTATTTGTGCATGAGAAAAATATTCTTTCTCAACTTATTGTATTTGGAAATTGATATATACCTATCAGAATAAATTTGTTTATTTATTTTTTCAAAACTTGTTTTTTAATGATTTTTATAACCTTGACATCAATCTTCAAGAAATTTTTATCGAATTAATGCTTTTTTTGGGTTGTATTGTCTGGATTCTCCACAGTAGCAATAACTATAGTGTGTATGTGCATGTGTATATGTGTATATGCATGTGTAACTGCATGTGTGTGTGTGTATATATATATATATATATATCGAGAAAGAGAGAGATTATAAAAAATTGGTTCATGCAGTTATGAAGTCTGACAAGTGTTCAGATCCACAGTTGGCAAATTGGAGACCTAAGAGAACTGATAGCATAGTTCTAGTCTGAGTTCAAAGGCCTGAGAACCAGGATGGCCAATGGTGTGGTTCCAGTTTGAAGGCTGGGAACCTCAAGATCCAAGAAGAGTCAAGGTCTTAGTTTGAATCTAAAGGCATAAAAACATAGGTGGGAACTGAAAAATGAAAACACTTGGAGACAGGAAGGCGAACATCACACACCGGGGCCTGTCATGGGGTGGGGTTGGGGGTGGGGAGAGAGGGATAGCATTAGGAGATATACCTAATGTAAATGACGTGTTGATGGGTGCAGCACACCAACATGGCTCATGTATACATATGTAACAAACCTGCACGTTGTGCACATGTACCCCAGAACTTAAAGTATAAAGAAAAAACAAAACAAACAAACAAAAAACCAAAGTTCCAGCTCAAACACAGGCAGTGGGAATTCCCCTTTATTTCATCCTTTTTGTTCTACCTAAGACTTAAACCCATTGCATAAGCCTCACCCACATGGTGAGGGCAATCTGCTTTACTCTGTCTATCAAGTAAAATGTTAATCTCGCCCAGAAACACCTTCACAGACACAAAAGGTTAATGTTTGACCAAATGTCTGGGCATCCAGCGGCCCAGTTAAACTGACACATAAAATTACCAGAAGGGTGGATTAAAAAAATTATCCCTTAAGTTTTGTCATTTTTGAGTATATATATGTGGTTATCTTATTAGGTGCACACAAATTTTAAGTAACTATCTTCTTGCTGAAGAAAGACTTCCATGATGGAGTTGCCTTCTCTATCTTCAAAAATTATTTTTTTTGTATTAAAGCCTACTTTTTATAAAATTAATATAAACATACCATCTGTCTTTTGGTTAATATTTACCTAGTTTATTTCTTTCTATCCTTTTACTTCTAGTCCCCATGTCTTGATGCATTAGACTGCTCTCTTGTAAATATTCTTTAGCTGAAATTTAATGAATGAGTACAGACCATTTACATTTATTAAGGTTACTGATATTTTGGGACTTATTTCTATCAACTGGCTTTTTTGATACATACGCTCCATTTATCACCTAATAGTGGCAAGCAGACTTTCCTCCATTTTCATTTTTGTTTCCTTTTAATCATGATACTTTTCAGAATATTCCAAAGTATGAAAAATTATATTATAAATACTCATGTACAGGTACTACAGATGTTGAAGAAATGAGCCACATAAGAAAGTGCATGATATCAGTAAACACACTACCTGGCTTCAAAATCTAGCTTTATGTGAAACTGGGCAAGCCATTTAAACTTTCTTTGCCCAAGTCTTCTGATCCTCAAAATCTGCCTTGTAATAATGTTATCTCCTAGATTTTATTGTTAGAATTAAATCAAGTAATATTTGTAAAGCACATACAACCGTGACTGCTACATAATAAATAAGATATGTTTATTACATGTAATATAGTAATTAAATGTTAACATTTTCCATATCAGTTCATTTCTCTTAGAAATAAAAAAAGTAAATAAATATTATGGGAGTAGTGAAAGCTGAACACTACCTCTATCCTTTTTTCCTTTTTTCTCTCCAGAGGTAATCATTATCCTGAAGTTAGTGTGTATTTCTCCCACATATATTTTTATACAATATTTACCCATAGAAAATATATAGTATTGCTTTGGAGGAATTTAAAGAGTACATAAACATTTCATACCATAGGTATCCCTTTGAAATTTGCTTTTTAAACTTATTATTATACTTTTGAAATTGCAGATGCTCATATTTACAGTATTTCATTCATTTTAACTACTGTATTACATTCCATTATATGAAAGAAAAGCTATTTTGTCATACATTCTCTCCATTGAAAGAGAGTTAAATTTTTCCACTAATTTTTTCTTAGCCCCAAAACATTTTGTCCCGTGTTTTCTTACAAACATATGAGAGTTTTTTTTATAGTGTATATCAAGAAGTAAAATCTCCTGGTAATTTGCCTGTTTCCAAATTTACCAAGCATGGCCAAACTACTCTCCGAAGTGACCGTGTCAATTCACAGCAACGGTGCCCAAAGGCTCGTGCTTTCCCCATACCCTTGTCAACACTTGACTATCTTAGATTTTTAAATTTTAGTCAATATCATAGATAAAAAATGGCGTTTTATTGTAGTTTTAATTTTCTTTCCATGTATTTATTGACCGTGCAGCTTTTTTCCTCTGTGAAGTGCCTGTTTATATCCTTCACTCTTGTTCTATATTTTAGCCTTTATCTTATAGATTTACATGTATTATTTTATTTCATACTAACTCTTTGTGCTATAGACATCTCTTTTCAGTTAGTGATATGATTAACTTATTTTTTCATGGTGTCTTTTGTCAAGAAGATTTTAATTTTAGTACGTATACTTTAAAAAATTTTTATGTTTTAAGGCCTTTTAAACCTTATTAACAATATTCTTCTGATATTATAAATTATCCTCTAGTATTTTCTTCTAGCAATTTAGCAGCTTTGCCTTTTACATGTATTTTTTAAATCATCTGCAATTTACTCTTGTGAATACTGTGATATAAGGATTTATTTTTATCTGTCATTAAAAAAATGTGTTTAGTCCATTGTGCCTTCAATTTTTTTCTCAGGATATTACTTAATAGTCCATTATTTCAGTATTGTTTAGACTGTAACTTTTGTCATTATATGTGTATTTATTTCTGGATTGTTTATTATGTTCTAGTTGCAATAGTTCATTCTATACTATGTTGTTTAGAAATAGCTCTATAGAAGTGTTCACTGTTAGGCAGATTGTGCCCTCTTTTTGTTCATTCTCTTCAACACCATCTTTGTCCCCTTCTTTCTCTAAATGTGGCTGAATTAGCCTTAGCTCTTTTCAATTTCTGATTTAGGATCAGCTTGTCAGTGTTCCTGAAGCATCTTGCTGTAATGTTTGTTTATTATTACTGCCTAAATTTATATAATAATTTAGAGAGAGATGTTTTATTACGTACATATTTTTAACAGTTGCCTGGTATACCTCTTTATGTATATAGGCTTTCATTTATTATGTCTTTTAATAAAATTTAATAATTTTACTTGAAAGTCTTGTTTATTTGTTGCTACATTCATTTTTATATGGCTGGTAATTTTGTTCTTATAAACTGTATAAATTAAAAGGTGCATTTTCAAATTAATTCTTGAAGATACAAGTAATTATAATCAATATTTATTAATGTTCCACTTCACTAAACTCTTAATTGTACTGATAAAATATATTTTCTTTTGATTTGTCTATTATAAACAATTATGTCATATCTTCTGCAAAAAATGCATTTTATCTTTCCTATGTTACAATATTATATTTTATGTCACATTGTATTTATTAGCATCTCCCAAATAACGTTAAATAGAAGTGTTGATATTGGGAGTCTTCGTTTTATTCCAGATTTTCAATAAAACGCTCTTAAAGATTTATCATTAAGGTGTGGTATTTAATGTGAATTTTGATAAATTTGTTATTTGGTTAAAGAAGATCTCATCTAGTCCTAGATTGCTAAGGATTTTTGTCTGACTTGATTTAAACTCAAATAGATATTAAATTTTTTCAAGAGCTTCTTTCCTGCATGGGGTGAGAGGACAGCATAACTTTTTCTTTATTCTATTTAATGTAATAAAATACAGATTTTTCTAAAGTTTGCTAATCCTAAAACCATACTCCATCATTGTGTGTGTAGAGAGGCACCTTCTAATAGGACAATGAGTATTTTGTTTATTTTATGTATTGCTGCATTTAGTTTGACGCTGATATGTTTTAGATACTGATTCTGATTCACGAATGGTTCTATGTGTGATTTTCCTATTTCTCATCAAGTTAGTTTTGGTAAGTAGTTTTTCTGAAAGTTGTTCATTTCAACAAAATTACAATTTATCAGCATTAATTGGCCATAGTATATGTTTAGATGTAAAAAAAAAAAGCCTTGTATTTTTTTGTCATTCCTAAATTTCTTTTGTCTTTTATTTTTCTTTTTCTTCTGTGGGTTTGCTTGAGAAGCATCTATTTTATTCATCTTTTCGAAGAAGCATCTTTTGGTTCTCTCGGCCTTTCTGTTCTTTGTTTCCATTTTAGTCATTTCAGTTCCACTATGCAGTATCTTCTTTCTCCTGCTTTCTTTGAGTTTACTCCCTTATTATTTTCATGATTTTTTTTAAGAATGGGGAAATAGGTAGTGAATTTTCAGTCCATTTTTCTTTTAAAAATATTCACTTAAAGCCTTAAAATTGACTCGTATTACACCTTATCAGGATAGCATAAGTTTAAATAAAGTGCTTATTTTGTCTTTATCTCTATTTTCCAGTTTCCTTAAGATATTCAAATTGCATATATATGTTTTTAAAATATCTTTTTTTATTTCGATTATACTGTATGTCTCGAGTAGGACTGTTTCTTAAATATTTCATGTTTCCTTACAAGATTATGGGTTTTCTAATGGTTTATTTTCAATTATATGGTTTAAAACTGTGTTTTTACAAATATTTGCCTTATGCATCTATCAATCACTAGGAGAGATTTGTTAAACTTTCCACTTTGAAGCTATATTTGTAACTTTTCTGAATAGTACTCTAAATTCACTTAAATATATTTTGAGTCTATTATTATATGACTTTTCTTAAGTAATACTCCATTCTTGAAAGAAGCATTTTGTATTAAAAATATTTTGTCTAATATTATTATTCAAGGCAGTGGAGACTACCTTCTTTTCTACAGTATATACCTATTTTTATATATACATGTATATTGATTTTTTAATATTTGTGTTTCATTATGGTTTAGCTATATTTTGTAGTTATTTCTGTCTGTAACTTTAGGCTTCTTTTTTCTCTCCCTCCCTGCTTTCTGTTTACTAGCTTGGTGCAAAAGTAATTGTGGTTTTTGCCATTGAAAGTGATAGTAAGAACCGCAATAACTTTTGCACCAACCTAATAAAGCTTTCTTAATCCTTTATTTTCTCTGCTTATTTAAATAATGTTTATTCTATGTCCATATATTTAGTGACTTCACCTAATTTGTAAAACAGCTCCAAATGATACAAGGCCTCAGAATCATTTAATTGTGATTATGCCTTCTAATCAAATTGTTTAGAATTTTAGCTGCACCTTGTAAATATATATTGCCGAATTATTCACTGTTAGTGTTATTATTTACTTGGTTATTTGCTAGCTTAGGTTTATCTACTTCTTTAGCAATTTCTTCACTCACCTTACTTCTTGCATTTTTCCTTTTGTGTGAAATAGCTTCCTTCCTGAAACATATTTTTAAGAAATTATTTCAGCAAAAAAACTGTATGTACTATGTCCTTTCAAATATGGTATATCATAAAACATCTTTATTTCACACTCACTCTTGAATAATATTTTTAAAATTTCATTGTTTTACCTCATCACTTTAAAAATATTTTCCTTATGTCTGAATGTTACTTTTGAGAAATTTCTTGTCAATGTAAATGTCATTTATTATAGGACATTTGTCATTTAGTTCTAGTTGCTTTTAAGATAATTTATTTATGTTTAGTATCTATTTAGGGTTTTTGATTGCTTGTTTTTGATGAGAACAATAGAGATCCACTCTCTTAACAAGTTTCAAATAAGATAGTACAGTATTGGTAACCATAGTCACCATAGGGGAATGTTTGCATGGGCTACCAGTGAAGTTTCAGGTGTCAAGTCTTGCAGTGTATTATGAATTTGCTTTTCCAGATGTCTTAGATCAGTAATTGTATAGCTTACCACTCCCAGCATTTAAATTTTTTTTCAAAAAATCAATAGCTAGTTCCTGCAAATGTGGAACGTTTGCACTCTGCCTGATGTCAGCAAATGTATATTACCATGCACTCAATCCGAATGTTCTCTATCACACCTTTTATCTAATTTTCACCACTGCTGGCAGCCTTATCTCATAGCCTGTGACTGAGGATCAGTGCAGGGGCAAGCAGTGGCTTTCCTACCACTCCCTATCTAATGTATCACATATAAAATAATGAAAACAGTGTACTTACTCTGCAAATACTGCTCTAAGACATACTCTTTAGCATCTTATGTATGTTCATTTAAGTTTAGCCCTTACAGATTTTCCAACGACACTGTCCAGACTTATTCTCTACTTCTGTTGAAAAATTATTTTATTTCTTTTTTGTTAATTCTTATTCTGCCTTTGTTTTTTCTTTATTTTTTAAAGAGAAGAACAAGATACGAGATTGAAATATATTTATACAATGTTTACATAGAAGTAACCCTCTAAGTCACTTAAGATGTGTGTGTGTATAAATTTTTGATTTGTTAGTTTCTTTTTATTATTTTGCCACTAAGTCAATTGGTAACACTTGAGTTCTTTTTCGTTAATTAACAAAAATAATGCGTGAGTATGGGATGTGTGACAGTTAAAAATAAAACAAGTTACTTTTGTTATAAGACTATCAATTTAATTTTGTGAAATTAGAGATACTTTTTGAATATCTTTAATTCAATGTAAAGTCATCTAACTGCTTTTAAATTCAATTAAGTAACTTTTTGTTTCTTAATTGTCCTATATATTGCTTGTTGTCATTTTCTCAGAGAAAATTAGTAACACAATATCAGCTTTACCAATTCAAAATTTTCAGTTTGTTACCTTTGTTTGATTTGAAAGTCTTAGCTCATTTTATTGGTAGATCTTACTGCCTTTATTTCAACTAAGTTCTTTAAAATTTCAAAACAGAGGGGTTTAATAAGTTAATTATCACCTTGTTCTCTGGTAGAACTACTCCTACTCAGTTACGGTGCTGGAGATGATACCTTTGCATGGTCTTAAGTTTCAAATCAAAGGGAAACTAAGCCAAATTGAATTATCCACTGCTTTCCCTTGACCACCTGACATTATGATCCAATCAGTAACACTTTAAAGCCAGTATTTTAGGTTAAACAACAAACAACAGCAACACAAAAAACCAAGGAACCACAGAAAGCTAAAGATAACTGAAAGCTTGTCATCATCATCAACTCTGTTACTGTAGTATTCCATTAAACCAGAAAGCCAAAACTTATGCTATGCAGGAAGTGCAAATAGAAGTGGATCTCTATTATCCATACGGTGTTTGCAGTTTCTGGGTTCAACTGAACCAACCAGACCCACCTTGCACCCTGTGGCATAACCTGATCATGTTCCTGTGGCTTCTTAAATATGATTCATTTTTTCTTTGTATGGCTTTATTTCTTTAGTGATTTCTAGATAGTCTTATTGACTGCCAGCCCCTATTCACTCTCAGCCTCTCAGTTTATTATTTCTAGAATCCACTCTATTTTTTTGAAACTATATATTTTAGGAAAGACATCTGTGGCTGTCATCTCCTTTTGTTTTATTCTGGCAATAAAGTTGATGCTGGGACATCAATCGTCTGTCTTTAGAATCATATATAACCTATGATTTAGAACGAGTTTTTCATCAAAAATTTGCAAACATTCGCATGTATCTTCATTCACCATCTCTTCCCACTCTGCTAATTCACTTTGTCTTCTAAATGCTTTTGCAGTTGGACATTGCCAGCCACAACCCCTTTCTAGGAAAATGTTCTTTTTCAACAATATAGATGAGATTGCTTTTCTAACTGCAGTGATTGATCTAATCAGAACTTCATAAATCTTTAACAAATTACAACTCAATGCATTACTGAGGTACCATCGAAATTATTTCAATTATTGTCAAAATAAATCTTGGGGTGGGGATGGGAAAAGGGGTGCTTTTCCAAAGAGTACCATTAGTTTGTTTCAGTTTTTAAAAAGCATTTTTGAGGGTGGCAGAAGGGAATAACTGAAACTTCAATGAGCTGGAATAAAGCAAGCCAACATTACTTTAACCTATAAGATCTCCCGAAAAACATGTACACTGAGTTTGAACTATAGTATCACTTCACAAAATTCCTCCTTAATAATACAGTTTTTTTTTCTAAAGAAGAACACCCTTTAGTCAGATGGGTTCTGTATTCTACAAGTGGCTTTAGAGACTGGTGATTTTGCACCAGCAGTTACAGTAACTAGAGAAGAATTATTGCTTCCTTAACTTTGTGGCTGTCTGTCGACGGAAAAAAATAGCTTAAAAAAATCAAAGCCAGATGGCTCTAGAGGAAATGCCTCTAATGCTTCAGCTGTTGTTAAGACACCCCAGGGGGAACACTTTTATGGCTGGTCACCATGGCCCTGCTTTCCTGGCCCATCTGCTCCCTAGATCTTGTGTAAGACCAGTCATGGCCTCTGTTAACTTTAAGTGAGCAGCAAGGCACCTTGTTCTGGCTCCATAGTGCCTACTTAAAAACAAAACAAAACAAAAACAAACACAGACAATGCAATATTTTGAATATCCTCAAATAAGGCCTCAGCTAAAACAAAAGAGAGAAATTTGAGACCAATTGATACACGACTTTTTAAATCAGCAGAACTGTCTTCTATTTCTTTACAAGTAGTGACCAGTTGGCAATGAGAAACCTAGAAAACTTGTGAAAATTAAATTTCTTCTCCAAGAACCTGCCATAAATCATCCTTTATAATTTTACTCAAGAGACATGAGAATGATGGTCTGTATATCATCCACAAATTTCTTCATTGCAATGAGGTTAAAAGATAGTGTTATTAAGAATAATGGTTAATACTATACTTGCATGTTAACTAAAAATGTAAAGTTTAAAATGCAGTTTATTTTACCAAGAAATGAATACCCATTATTCCAACTGTATTCATTTGGATGTGTTTGAGAATTAAATACATAATGTCTGGAACACAATATACAGTTGTAGTTTATTTTCCCTGTCTTGTAGGAAGGCAATCCACAACATTTTGAAGAGTTGTGTCATTGATCCATGGGTATTTAAGTGAAATAAGTGAAACTAGTATCTATCTTCAGTAGCTCTTACTCTTGCTAGAAGCAATGTCAAGGATGCAGTACCCCCAACAAAATTTTATGAATCTCTTCATCACTAGTAAACTATGGCAGAGCTTTAAATTACTATGACTCCTAGGAGGACTTCTAATTTGGGGTTCTTGGAGCCTAGATTTCTGTTCTTCCTACAAATTACAGATTCAATTCTTTGGTGAGAAGTCATCTATTTAGTGGCAATGTGTGCTGAATGGTTGTGTAAAGTAAAACTAATAAACCTTCTAGGATGAAAAGTATCAGAAAAAAAAAGATTGTCAAAAGAGTCTGTTTTTAACAATGGTAACAGAAACTAGCATGTGCATATGGTGAAGGCAATAACATACAGAACCTCTTTGTGGTTTCACAGGAAAAGGTGGCAACCCAACCTCAGCGTGATAGCAATTATGTATAAAGAATAATGCATTCTCAACTTCAGTGTGATAGAGTTTATATTTTTAGGTACAGTGTGACTTTTAACTTTGTTGGGTTGGTAATTAAAATTAAGGTAGGTGCATGAATAATTCATAATGAATTAAAATGTCTCATATATAAAAAGACACTACTAGTCAGTTATTTAGGAATTACAAAATTTGTTCTCTTCTGTCAGATATTCATTACTTCTAATGAAAAGTGTTAAAGAGCCCACTTTTTAAAGCAAACGTAAATCTGTCTCTGGAAATATTTTAGTGTGATTGGAACTCATTGATTCATTTACTCCCAGAGGCTTCTAATGGGGACATCACTATTGAAGCACAGGTTGAAATATAATCCTGAGATAACTTTATTTATGTCAACATTAAGAAGAATTTTGTGGCCAGTTGCAATGGTTCACGCCTCTAATCCCAGCACTTTGGGAGGCCGAGGTGGGCAGATCACGAGATAAAGAGATCCAGACCATCCTGGCAAACATGGTGAAAACCTATCTTTAATAAAAATACAAAAATTAGCTGGGTGTGGTGGTGCATGCCTGTAGTCCCAGCTACTCGGGAGGCTGAGGCAGGAGAATCGCTTGAAGACGGGAGGTGGAGTTTGCAGTGAGCTGAGATCGCGCCACTGCACTCCAGCCTGGCGACACGGCAAGACTCGGTCTTAAAAAAAAAAAGGAATTTTGGAAAATATTTGTATGTATTTCAACATCCATTAATGAATTTTAACTGAAGGTAATTTCATATTTATTTATAAAATTAAAGGGTCTTCGGGTTAACTTTTAAATCTTGAATACAGTGAATTTAAGAATTTAGAGTAAGAACAGATATATTTAAGGTAATAATTTTGGTTGAAATATCTACTTTAAGACAGAAGGTATGCTGTCTTATCATATAAAGTTACCTTGCGAAAGATCATAGGCAAATCCAGGACTCTGTCCTTGTGCCCTGATTGTACCTCCTGGGCCTTCCTCCAAATCCTAACTGCCTAACTGCAGTTCAAGTTTGAGTGGGGCGCGTTTCTTGCTATAACCAATGAAAGCCTAACTGCAACCACAATAAAACATTAATCATATAATCTTATTCAGTGTTCTTGTACCACACTATGCTACTAATCCTGCTAAGTGTAGTTTAGTGTCTGAAATCCTCTTGAATGAGAACTTTGTTAATAATTTTCCGTGGTGACTTACTTGATGTGGGAAATATATTCCTCTCATTTGGGATATTTAGTTCTGTAAATCTATGATGTGTTGATTAATTCCTGGCTCTTTCACTACAATGAGCTATGCATAACATCTAAACAAAATTAGTAAAAGCTCCAAAATATTCTCTTGCCTGTATATCATATATTACCATATCAAGAACACTAAGTCTATTTATTAAATTGAGGCTGTAACCGCAATACTATTAAGTATAACATTTTAATTTTCTAGTTCATTATTAAAAGGAGCCCTAAAACGGTTCAAAACAGGTTAGTTCCAGTGCATTTCTTTATTAAAATAGGAAGAAATTTTTGAATCAGAAGATGAATTAATGTCAAAATTTGTCATATGGAATGTGTATGTTATTGTATACTGATGCTTTTATAACTGTTTTTGGTGACTGGAATATAAAATTCCCCACAAATAAACAATAAATTAATTGTGACAAAAGGAAAAAACTTAACATATCAAATTACCTTATACTTAACCAAAAATAATCCCTACTGATTATGTAAATTAACTTTAACGTTTAATATTTATTTGAATTATAATATTAGAAAACAAATTAGCCATGGAGAGTATTTAAGTGTGTATGTGTTTGCGAAAGGGTATTTCTTCTCGTAAAATGGGTTATGTTACAAAATAATTTCAAATCAGTTATTTATAAAAACCTTCTCTATTTTCCCATAATAATAATATCACAAGTACTAGAAAGATACATAACAATCTTTATAATTGCAAGGTCCAAGATTAATAAGCCTTGAAAGCCAAAACATAATTCACTTTGACTTTAAAATAAGTAGGAAGATGGTTAGAAGAGTGGAGGAAAACGGTCAATGAAAGTGAGAAAAAGATCTGGCAACTAAACACCTCTAAAATCAAAAGTAATGGAAAAGCTGTCTGGGTGTGGATTTCTTTTTTCTTTCTTTTTTTTTTTTTTTTTTGAGACGGAGTCTCGCTGTGTCGCCCAGGATGGAGTGCAGTGGCGCGATCTCAGCTCACTGCAAGCTCCGCCTCCCGGGTTCACGCCATTCTCCTGCCTCAGCCTCCAGAGTAGCTGGGACTACAGGCACAGGCCGCCACGCCCGGCTAATTTTTTTTGTATTTTTAGTAGATGCCCGGGTGTGGATTTCTAGAAGAAAGGTAACATATACAAGTCACTTGTAATCTCATTGTCCACAGAATAAAAACGGTCTAACAGCTCATTATTTAAAATTAAAAGTCCTGTTGTTTAGCAAATATCCACACTTTCCATGGCAGAATTGTGCTTTTCTGCTCCTTGCTTCTGGGTAGGGGGCAATGGGATGTTCACACATGGGAAACAAGGAAGGTCTTGAAATGTGTTGGCAGTTGAACTTACCCTCTTGCCTTCCTGCTTTTCTTTACCAGAAGAAAATAAGTTAGCTGTAGGATTTAGGAGAACACATTGAAGAAGGCTGAGACAAAAACTAAGCCTAACTAAGCTTAGAAGAGTTAAAACAACAACAACAACAACAACAAAAAACAAACAAAAAAAAAACAGTTTATCTGGAACTACAAAGGCAAAAAAAAAAAAATACATGCTTACTCTAAAATGCCACTAAGTTTTGGTATGAGTGATTATGCAGCAGTATTGACACACTAACTGATACACTCTTTAAAGAAAAAAAAAACAGTTTTACCAAAGAAACATTTAGTACAGAAAGTGTTAGACTAAGCCTATACAGGAAAATTAAATGTAATATTAACAAGAACAGTAAAGATAACCTTGGTAGCAATTATAATTAAAACAGAAATGTTTTACTTGCATTATCTCATTTTATATAAAAGACACAATTCACATTGTGAATTGGAATGCTTACAATTTTAGCTTTACTCATTAGAAAAATGTATTTCTATATAAATTGGGTCTCATATTTTCCACTCAAATCAGTTTAGCCATCTCTTGTCCTAGTATGATAAAATTTGGTTTCCTGAATGAAATAGCAGTAACAATAAATATCGATCTCCTTGTCACTGATGCTATTTATGACTTTCTTATCAAAGTTAGTGCCTTTATTATTTTGGTTGGGCAGTCCTTAGCTTTTTAAACAGGCAAATATTTATCCTTAAAGAACATCTATCCTTGCCTCATCCTTTTGCTAGCATATAACCTGAAGCAGGAGAGATAGAGAGAGAGAAAAACGGAGAGAGAGTCTTCAAAAATAAGGGATTATTTCTGCATCTTAAAAGACAGTAAAATTTACTGGTGAGCTTGAGGGAAGAGTTCTACGTCCATTCTAAGCAGAGAAAAGAGAATGTTCAGAACTATGAGATATTGTGGCCCACTGGAAAACAGATAAAACGGTGGTAAGATTTGAGAATGAATTCAAGCATGGGTGGACCAAGGAATGGAGTGCGAAGGTCACTGGTCATTAAACATTTGGGTTGAAATGCAGAATAATTACCTTGAAGTTAGACCTTTGTTGTTCAATGAATTTGTAGTTTTTAGGGAGGAAAGTAAAATTTGATTTTATCTGTTTTTAAAAGCAAAACTCATATGTTAGTGTGAAAAAAAAGATGGTAGTGCGAAGAACTCAAAGACCAGTTAGGAGTGGAGACTGACACCTGTTAAGAAAACAAGAGATGTTATATTATTTCAGGTGATACATGCACTTTTGAACTCAAGTAGAGGCTGTGAGGATGAAAAAGAGTGATACATGTGAGACATCTCAAAAGGCAATGGAATTTCCAATACTTAATAGCTCCAAGGCTTAGCCTGCTCCCTTTTCTTTGGCCTCCACTCCAACTTTAATTTCCAGACCCAGATTCCTGCCCTGTGTATGTGATCCTTCACCACATGAATAAAAAAGAAAAATGTGGTAATCGAATCTGACAGGAACTAAAGTTAATTTTTTATTTTATGAACAATGCCAATGTAGTCCTGGTTCCACTACACCTTATTTGACAAGTTATTTTTAAGAGGGTTGACATTCTAATCGTTGATGAGCAAACAGATGCCAATTACAAGTGAATTTGATCCTTTCATTAGCATAAGCGCAAAAGGAGATCTTACTTGAAAATACTCTTGGTTGATTCATTATTGAATATGTTTAAGAAAATTAATTGCATATTTAGAATATGTAAAACTGACTTAATGCAGCCTGTTTTCTATTTTAATTCAGACTGTTTCTTAACCTAATTTTTTAATATTGAAAATAATGCAATATGTAAAGTTATATTATCATTCACCAATTAAAAGGAATGGAAGCTATATCTCAGAAAGAAAAGTACTACATCCTACCAAGTATAGTTCTGAGAGTACTTTCTTCTTGCATTGTTAATCAGATGCAAATATGTATTAGAATTGTTGATACATTCATCTTCATAATGTCTTTTCAGCTTGTTAAAGTGAAGTTTACGAAGCTCCTGGAGGAGTAATAGGCTGCATATAATGGACTGGGGAGTGAAAACTTCGGTTCTATATGCTTAATTAGTTTCTAATTTCTCTGTAATCTCCTCATGAGTCTCTAACAGAAAATAATATTGACCATACATATGGTACAAGTGGGTGCTGGTATTTTGGATCATTCTCAATGGGCTCACTAAATTATTTACTAAGCCTAATGTATTACTAATTC
Source organism: Nomascus leucogenys (assembly GCF_006542625.1). Taxonomy (NCBI): domain Eukaryota; kingdom Metazoa; phylum Chordata; class Mammalia; order Primates; family Hylobatidae; genus Nomascus; species Nomascus leucogenys. Next base: position 68,325,895 of record NC_044391.1, read on the forward strand.
AAATTAAACTGCACCTCCCATGTAATTGTAAATTCAATGAGTAAATAGTGCCCTATGAACATCACGGGCCTATCATTAGAGATAAGTGAATGAAGTGCCTCGCACAATGTCTGTAAGGAAATAATGTAACACCTTACCCCGCTCCATTAAAAGAACAAGGGTTTACATCATATTCCACGCAAGGGAAAATTTTAAAAATGCTTTGTACCCTAAGGTAAACAACAATGACAGCAAGGATAACAGACTCATTCTGTCTAATTCAAGTCCACAAATTAAGTGAAACCTTGAGACTTTCTTGTAAGTCACTGACTCCCTAACAAAAATAAGTTTATCCTGACCTCTGAAATTTTGATGTGTAGAAATTGGAGAATATCTTCTAATTTGATAATAATTCAAAGCAGTTATTAATTTTCCATCATAAACATTACAAATTTGATAAATTAAATTTATTTCTAGTCTATTTTCATTTATTTAATTTTTTTTTTTTTGAGATGGAGTCTCGCTCTGTCACCCAGGCTGGAGTACAGAGGCACGATCTTGGCTCACTGCAAGCTCCACCTCCTGGGTACACGCCATTCTCCTGCCTCAGCCTCCCGAGTAGCTGAGACTACAGGCGCACGCCACCAGGCCTGGCCAATTTTTTTTTTTTGTATTACTAGTAGAGACGGGGTTTCACCGTGTTAGCCAGGATGGTTTCAACCTCCTGACCTTGTGTTTCGCCCTTCTCGGCCTCCCAAAGTCCCAGGATTACAGGTGTGAGCCACCAGACCCAGCCTCACTTATTTAATTTTAGGAGAAAGTTCTGTTAAAACCTGTACTCCAATGAAAATTTTTCTGCAAATGAATTTATTTTTTTTCTAAATGATTTTGTTTCTGACTCTACTTTTGACACCTGATTTCCAGTGAGTGCTCAATAAAGTGTTTTATATTACTGTTATTATTATGGCAGTCATTTTCATAGTGTATAAATATATAGAAATTCAAATATATACTCTATGATAAATTTTCAAGCTGCAAGTATTCTGGTGGCTTTAGCAGAGTTAGGAGACATTAAACAAACAATTTACTTCAATTTTTCTTGTTACATAAAGCAATGATGCATGTTTCCTCCAAGGTTCAACTGAGCATAGTATTCCATGACTACTCTGTGAGGTAATAATGTGATCACACGAAACCAAACCCAGCTGAAACATTGGGGAAAGATTAATTTTGTATACATGGTTATCATTCCATATTTATTCACCAAGTGCCATCTGGATAAGAAGCATAAGATATGTCAACCAGGCATAATCGACTGACTCTATAGCAGAGACTATTCCCAATATATAATCCCTTCTTGTCTGGACACACTGTTCTAGATACACTAACCACCTTAAATACTTTGATGATTCTAGACACTCGGTCAGCTAATCCAGACCAGGGTACCAGTCCATGTCCTGTTAGGAACCAGTTACCCCTCATAGCTCATATTACGGCCTGAGCTCCGCCTCCTGTCAGATTCTCAAACCCATTGTGAACTGCACATGCAAGCGATCTAGGTTGTGCACCCCTTATGAGAATCTAATACCCGATGATCTGTCACTGTCTCCTGTCACCCCCAGATGGGACCATCTAGTTGCAGGAAAACAAGCTAAGGGCTCCCACTGATTTTCCGTTATGGTGAGTTATATAATTATTTCATTATATATTACAATGTAACAATAATAGAAACACAGTACACCATAAACGTAATGTACTTGAATCATCTTGAAACCATCCCCACCCCACCCCCCTGGTCAGTGGAAAAATTTTCTTCCACGAAACCAGTCCCTGGTGTCAAAACGTTTGGGAACTGCTGCCCCAGAACAACCACTCCAGATAAGACACAGTGACTGAGTTATATGAGTGACCTGAGAAATTAAAATTTCTAAAAACATGAACCAATCTGGACAAAAAGACTATCTCCCCAACATCCCAGGAGAACACGGCCTGCCTTACATTCTTACAGGGATAAAGGGGCATGGCCAAGTAGAGATGTCAAATAATCTCTAAGTGGGCCATTCACTCTCTTTTACGTGTATAAAATGTGTACATTTTCTCAAGGTTTAGTTGGGCATGGTTTCACATAATCAATCCCGATGAGTACTCCAGCATCCTCCGACCTGCTGAAAACTACGCCTGTTAACTTATCAATGTTGTTGCTGATTAATAAAGAATAAGTAATAATTATTTATAAAATTTTAATGCATGTCTTAGTGCTTGTTTATTTAATCTTTTAAAAATTCAGTTAGCTAATGTTTATAATGTGTGCTATTAATGTGTCCCCTCTTTGGAACCCCTTACAGAGAAAACTGAAAGTAGGAATGCCTTTACTACTAAGTCTTTTATAAAGATAAACTCAGACAGAAATTATTTTTACTTTCTAAAGCTTATACGTAGTAAAATAATATGCTATACTCCTAACAATTTTATTATTGAATTAATTAAGTGTCATATCTGAAATGAATGAGGTTAGTTGCAATGAACTTTTTGAATAAACAAAATCCGTTAATATTTTACTATGAATTATTAAGGGTTGCTAGAATGATGTATGCTATACTGAGTTCTGCCAATTTTCTAAATATTACAGTTAGTCTTATTCATTCCTCAGTCTGTTCGACAGTTTTTTGAGCATGTATTGCACATTTGGAAATTAGAGATCAACAAGTTGATGTACAATATATGAAAATTATCTTATCTGACATAAAAAATGTAATCTGTTTCTAAAAATAAGCCACACTTTTGGGTGAAATACACACATTCTATTTATTTACTATTATTATTATTATTATAATAATTATTATTATTATTATTTTGGAGACAGAGTCTTGCTCTGTAGCCCAGGCTGGAGTGCAGTGGTACCATCTTGGTTCACTGCAACCTCCATCTCCCGGGTTCAAGGGTTTCTCCTGCCTCAGCCCCCGGAGTAGCTGGGACCATAGGCACGTGCCACCACGCCCGGCTAATTTTTGTATTTTTAGCTGTGGTACGTGCCTGTTATCCCAGCACTTTGGGAGGCCGAGACAAGCATGTTATGAAAGCACAGTTTTCATTGCTCTTTAAAATCTAAACTCTCCTTAAATTGTCATTCATTCAAATTTTTTAATAATCTAACATAATTTTTATCCTAGCTTCCATTGTTTTCTACATTGCTGTGCAATTAAATATTTCATTCCAAAATCTATTTAATATTTTATATTCCTCGACATTATTTTCTTCATGCCAGAGGAAATAAAGTTACTTAAGGAAAAGGTGCAGAAGATCACAGAGGAAGTGGGACATGAGCTGAGCCCTGAAAAGAGAATGGAACTCCAACCAGTTGTGGAAGGGTCTTGACTGTCAGGCAAAGGAACTTAGAGCTGATTTGATGGTAACCTCAGAACCTCCATATTTTCTTTTTGTCTTACTTTCTTTTGTGAAAGTCCTTTCTTAGTTTCCAAGTGTGGAAACTTTATTTACTTTGATTCAGAGGTTATCAGGAAATTTAAAAAAGTTTCAATCCAGTAGTTAATAGATTAAATAATGAACAAGAAAACAGCAAGGACTGTTTTTCTTTTTTCCCACTTTCATAAAGCTAAGTGAAACACATCAACTTTAAGAAATTCTCCTCTTTCTTAGGCCAAAATTAAGCTCTAAAGTTTAGAGGCAAGTAGAAAATCAAGCATAACCTCCCCTCTTGCTACAAACAAAAGAAAACAAACCTTGCAGCCAGGACAGCAGGAATCTGGCTTGGTAAAACTGCAATCAAAGCTGCTCTGTAGATCAGCCAGCAATGAATCTCAAGTGGTAATATGGGAGCATGCCACCACCATGATGCTTTCAATCCTAGTTAGCAAATACCCCCTTCTAAGATAAAATCTGTCTCCTATGAGTAACCATCAGGGCCATAAGGTTGACAAACCCAAACGAAAGCATCTTTTGTTATCCAAATGCCATTATAAATCACATTTTGTAAACAAATGTTGCTTAATATTACTCCTACTTTTTAACCAAATACAAAAAGTTTTATAGGTTCAAAAGTTATGTGTGTTCTGAGATATGTATACTAATATAAAATGCAACATGATATGCTATTCATCTTTTCAAAGGTAAAATGAATATATAATTACATAACCATAAGTTAATCTTTCAGAGATATACAGAGAAATACAGAGACATACAACTAAGCTTGTGAAAAATATAAAGAAATGACAAAAATGTGAAGAAAAATCATACTGTAGCAATATAATAGGGGTCATAGTTGTTTTCCTTTTCTTTTGTCTTTGCAAAAACTGAATAATTTAATTGTCAAGTACCTGAAAATTTGATACTAATTCCCTTAATTACATGGTACTAAAAATTTTCTTCCAAGGTTTCCATAGCATTTAGTTTAGCCAAAAGTAACCTTAGCTGAGGCAAATAGTTTTAAGTGAAAATTTATTTATCAAATACTACTTTGGAATTTTAGGAAAGTTTTTTTTTTAATTATAATATGGTTACTTTGATCACATTTAAAAATTAGTGGAAATTTTGAATAATGACAACTCCTGTGAAAGAAGCAAACAGCTTAGTATATATTACATCTAAAGTGCTATTAGTTTTCTTCTCCCTCTAAAAGAAATAAATTTCAATCATGATGCAGAATTGTTAAATATACTCTTAAGCAAGTACAAAAATAATAAAGGAAAATCGTTAGATTTCCATATTTCACAGAAATGTATTAGTTTTATAATCTGTATAGGAGACTATATAATCTATATAGGAGACTCACTGAAAAAGTGGTCTTTAGGGTTTTTACCTTTCCTTTTATGTGATGGAGTTTAAAAAGATGAAAGGCAAGCTTTGTGTTTACATCTGGAGTATAAAAGCGGCTCAGTATGAGAGAAGGACATTCCATGAAATACTATGTCAGAAACATTCTCAGTCAGAATTCCAGAAATAGCAAGATGTTAAATAGATAATTAAAATGTCTTCAAGGTTTAAACCATAGGGACTTAGGTTTTTAATCATGTAGTGTATATTCATCAGAAGTTTTTACTTTTATCTTGATCAGATTTTGATGCTGTCTTTGGGGGAAGAAAGACCATGGTCTGTACTTCTGAAATTCTTTAGTTTGATAGGATCTGATATTAGCATGCTTAACTCAAAATAGCTATCATTTTATTAGATGGCTGGCAGAAGCCTTCAGCCATGGCTGTCTTGCGAAACAATGGGTTTCTCCATTTCTGATGAAATAGGAAAGCTGTGGGAACTTCTGTGTCATGGCATAGGAATTGTGTTACCCATGGTGTAAGATTTTTTTTTTTTTCAGGGAATGAATCAAACAGAAGGATGTAACTAATCACAACCTTAATGTAAACAGACTTCATTCCAAATATATATATTTTTAATTTAATGCAAATATAAGAGTATACATTTGGCAGCAAGGTGCTTATTCGATCGAAAAGCAAATATCTAAATATGTCTTTGATTATATACATCATCAAAGATGTGCAGCTTAGAAACTCACCCATTTCTATCTCCTGGCATATGTGGCATTATTTTTTTCTACTTCATTCTCTATTTTGAAAAAGGCACCACAAAGTATACTTCATAATGGTGGGCATTAAAATTAAAACAAGAAAATTATCTTACATCAACCTATTATTAGTTTCATATTAAAATATGTGTTGCCTAAGGTTAGATTTAAGATTTAATTTGAAATATAGATGTATATACCTTTAATACTGACAACAGTCATAAGATCATTAAATATTTTTCTATACTAATTTTCATATCAGTCTTCTATCACATTATGCAAAAGTGAGTTGAAATTATTGTATTTCTTAATATTTGAGATTTAAAAATGAGATACTTCTCTAAGTCATAGTGAATGACAACATTGCAAATAATAATTAAATTTTCCTTAGTATTATTGCTAATGAAAAGGGAACTAAAATCATTATAGAACAAGATGTTTCAGGTAATTGAACCATCTAAAATTGCTTCATATTTTACATAGAATAAAGAAATTAACTTACCTTGCTTGTTACATTGGATAAGAAAACGAGAGGAATTGATAAAGAAATATGTCAATGAAAATATTCTTATTCATAGTGAGTTTTAAGTAGTAAAATTTCAGATTCTGTTTACATTTTAGTTTAATTGCTTGAATATACATGTAGGTGGAGAAAATACTAATTGTGCATGTTAGACGGGATGATTGGTAGAAAAGCAAAATGTCCTTCACTTATAATTTGTAGTGTAATATCAGTTAAATGAAGAAAATATTATTGAGGCTTTTAAAACAGAATTCATAACTGGAAACTGATTTTTTAAATTTAATAATAAGAGGTCAAATATAAAACTTTCTAAAAACATTTTATAGTATGTATATGGATCTATAGTATATAAGTTGATACTATTTAAATATATACCACAAAAATATAGTATAGGTAGAATTAACTTTTGATAAGATTTAGTTTATCTCAAACTCTTAACAATGTCTGGGTACACTAAGCAACTGATTTTTCTGTTGCTGTTATTTCAGGTCTGGTTTCTAATCTTATCAATAATGGAGCTGAGGCAGAGTAAAATTTAGACTTCTTTCATAAACATTATTAAAACTGAGGTTCACACCAAAATCATCTGGTTAGAAAGGAGGATTTAAATGATGGTATAATTTTTAAATATGTGAAACAAAAATCAAATTTACTATAGGCACAGAGGCATGGCTGCCTCGTCCTTTATTCTGTAAACATCGAGTCTTCAAATTCCATCTAATATCAGCAAATGGTCAGTTTATCTCTTTCCATTCAAAATTCCTACAATTGTTTTCAGCTCTTTTACAAAATTTCTCTCAGTATGAAGTCTTGTCTGGATTTTTTTTAAAAATGTTTTGGATTTAATTTGGGGATCTTTTAGAAAAACAATAAGATGTGAGGTTTTAACTGAAGGAGAAGTTTGAATTAAATATTCTAATTTAAAATAAGTTAAAATAAATATGTTACTGTGTTTCAATTCCATTGAATTATTGGTCTCAGATGTTCAAGAGTACAAAATGTATTTCAGGCCTGAGGCTATTTTTACACACACACACACACACACACACACACTTAAAACATTCAGTTGAATAAAATAACATTGGAAAGACTTTTCATATTATAGGCCAGATAGCTTATCTAAATTTTCCTGTATTTAAAATAATTAATTACTGAATTAAACTTCATATTTTAGCAAAATGTCATTTATATATAAATAAATCATAAAATATACTTTTCATGAAGTTTTATTGAAATAAAATAATTCTGTCATAGCAATTACCTGTAATTTCAAATATATTATATTTTAGTTAATGTTAATGAAAAGTAAAATTAGGTTGTTACCCATCAACTCTTCTAACTCAAATCAGGAATTTTAAATAACTAAGCTTGAATATTTTAAGCACAAACTCATTCATATCAATCAGACATAATTTTTATTTTGCCTTTTTGAGAAATGATCTAAATACTCAATCATTTAGGAAAGAAGATTATAATTAAAACAGTATGCAATTTAATGTTAATCAGAAATTATATGATGTACAGTAGCAGGTGAAAATATTCAAATGTCTTCCAAATAACAGAAGTAAAGCTGAGAACAGTCTTTTAATAAAGGCTATTTTGCCTGGTAGGAAAAGATTGTTAGTTGTAAAAAGAAACCTTTTAAACTAATATGATGAGGTGCATGTAAAAATTAATATTATGCTCTAATGTTCTCTCTAGTGAATAGCCCAGGTTGATTTATTCATTTAGGTAATTATGTTCAGCAATATTAGTAATTCACTGTTAAATTGAATTTGGAGAACGAACAATAAATTGAAACTGTAGTCGTATTTCTTTCTCACTGTGTAACAAACAGAGATGTATTGATGTAGGTTCTGAGTGTACTACATAAGTTAAATTCCCTAGACTGCAATTTGATCAAAAGGCTTTAGACATTTACTTGAGCTATATTAGGCGGCTGCCATTGGATGGCAGTAAAATTCTACATCAATCACTTTAAGCAAAGTGAAGCTGGGAAAATAATGGGACTTTTCTTTTATTATTTAACAGCAGAATGCTGATTTAAAAGGCAAAGCTCAGGGGGTTGCATATATTGTGGCAATACCAACTAATTTTTTTTAACTGTTTTGTTTTCTTCTCTGCTCTATTTAAAGGGAGGTGCAATTTTAGAAAAATAATTCATAGTATTTTGTCACAGCAAGAGATGTTTTTGCTTTTCTTTTACGTAATAAAAATTTTCATTTTTTTATTTTTAAAAATAAGTCAATAAAGGGATATTAACAAATTATATATTATTTAAACCTTTGCACAGTATTAATGCCTAAGTCCTCTTTCCGTTTTCTTCTGATTGTAAAGCCCATGTGCATTTTGTTCAGGGTTTAAAGGATGATTTATATAAAGAGCTGTAAATATTATAATGTCTAATTTTATTGAAACAATTTGAATAGAGAACAAAAATTTGAAATCACACAGGAAACATTGCTAACGATGATATTGCAGAAGAGAGTGTTCCTTCTCAGGAGGCCTTAAATTCTGTGCTTGTACACCACTGAAAGTAGTCAGTATTTTGCCCCTGAGATAGGAAAGACAATACTGAATATTTCCGATCTTGTGTTAATCTATAGTTACTCACGAACAATTCACAGGGAGGTACAGTCTGAAAGAAAATCTTTGTCATCTTAAACCTGTTGTGTTTATCACACAAAACTAACAGGAATAAATAGCACAGAGAACAAATAAAATGAGATATGTCCTAAATGCCATCTCACATAAGGAAATGTATGTTCTTATGTCTCTTCTCCCTCATTTAGAATTTTATTTGGTTAGAAGTTGGTAACATCAATTACAATTTATTTGGCAATAAAATGAACCAATTGTTTTCAGAAAATATTCAGGACGGTCTGACACAATCTGAGGGCGATTAATCAGGATTTCCTGGGATCAAACCACAGACTTTTCTGCTATTTATCTTTTCCCTCACTTTATGTTTAAAGTCTATTAAAAGTTTATAGTCTTCCAAAGATCATATTAGGAATTAAAATTCAGGCATCTCATTCCTGACGCAAAGATTGTTAGAAGAAAAGAAAATAAATGGGTTATCATGAATCCATTCTCATCATGAGGAGTGTAAAAAGCATGCACAGTGGAACGATATTCATTTATTTTTACGGCAATGCTCGAGAAGAGAAAAAAAGGAAGTGAAATAAACTTAGGGATATGTAGTATTATTACTTCCAGGCACAGGGAGTTAGAAATGCTGGAATGAAATACCTTAGTATGCAGGAAAGGGTATATTTAACTGTGTGTGTGTGTGTGTGTGTGTGTGTGGTAGGACGCCATTTTTTCAGGCTTTGGTTTATTCAGTTACTGAACATTTCTGATGCAAAAATTTGATTGAACATTTATTTAACTATTTGACAGTATTTTTAAAAGTGTATTTTATTGAATTTCTTTGAAAATAAAGAATACATTTGCATGGTTTTTTACACTTGCCATTCCCCAACATAACCTAGTGGAAATATATATATATATAAGTGAACCTCAAATATTTATACCTACAGTTTTAAAAGAAAAATATAATCAATTAAATATTTAAAATTTAGATATTTTGCATTTGCATGCAGGGTCAAAACAAAAGCACTTCTTCCAATGAATTACAAAATTGACTGATGCTCTAGTCTCAATCCTAGTTTGGTTAATTATATCTACGCATTCAAAAAATAAGCTGTTTTTACATAAAACGTAAGAAAGCCTTTGTAAATACGTAACTGCATTTCTTTATATTGAGATGCTGTATATCCAAATGTAACTGATTATTTTCCTTAATTTAAAAAATAGAGATATGGTAAAATTTATTCTCAATAAGCAGGGCATGTTGCAAATACTGTGTTAAATTTAATGGTAAAAATTATTTAAAACACCCATTTTCTCATCCATAAATGTCATAGGAAATTTACTACAGATCTCTGAAGAAATTATGTGGCTTTATCCAGTTTACTTGTATAAATATAGCTTTTCATATTAAATGTTACAAATGAATGCACAAAATAGGATAGCTTAGCAGCTATGATATCTGTTTTAGCATTCACAGTATGCTTTATACTCCTCTGATGCATATTCATTTAGTGTTATTAAGCCTGTACTTAAGCATAGTATTAAATGCTCACACTTTGGAGCTGAAATTTCTGGGTTTGAATGTTGATCCTGAAAATGAATAACTGTGTGACCTTGGGGAGTGTACATAATCTCTCTGTTTCATCACACAGACACTTATAAGGCAATGTCGTAAATTAAGTGATTGAGCTGTGCTTTGGCTAAAATAGAGCATGTAGAAGAAGACGCTCAGTCTAGCCTACAGGCTGCACAGCTGGGGGAGGTTGGGCAATAGAGAAGCAATTCCATGAAGGACATACCTTTAACTGGGTCTTCAAGAAGAATAGGAGTCAGCCACGGGAGGAGGATTATGAGAACTATAAGCAGGAGGATCAACCTGTGCAAAAGTATAAAACACAAGAAAATGTTTGTAATTCTCTCATGGCATAGGCATGAGATACATGTGAAAATTGAAACATGATCCTTGCCCTCAAAGAGATTTAAATTTATCAAAAAGAACCAAATAAGAGTACCTTTCCTAGATACTATCTTATGCTGTAGTAGAATCTGACTTCTGTCATTTAATTCAACATGCAGATTATCCAGTGAGGCAAATAGGCCTGGGCTTTTATAATAGATTACATCTATATTTTAAATCTGGAAGCACAGAAAATAAAAAAATACAAATAATTCGTCCAATTCTTACAGCTAGAAAAATGAGCATGTCTGGATTAAAAATCATCTTCTAATTCAAATAATACATCAATAGTGCTACACTGGAGTCACCATATTTTCAATAGAAATGTAGAATTTTAAAAATAATGAAAAGATATAAAATTCATATGAAAGATTTTACCAACAGGCTACCAAATGAGTGGAGATTAGGCCAAAATGGTAGATTGCATAGAAATCTTCCAATTAAAAAAAAACTGTAAACATTGTAACACCAAAGATATAAACCAGAAATTATGAGTAATTTTATAAGATAGCAAATAGTTGGAATTGGGTTAATAGAAAAACCAGAACTGAACAAACTGTATAACGAACATAAGCAAGAAAAAGCTTATAAGAAGGCAAAATGAATTTTTTTATTTTAGTTGAAGAAATTTGCTATTTAAATTAGAAACTCATTAGAAAATAAGAACAGGTAATCTAAAATCACCCACCATTTGAGGAAAAATAATGCCATGAAATAAAGGGACCCAACAAGTAAATACAAGAAATAGCTACCAAAGAGCAGAGTTAAAAGAGAAAATAGAAAACTAAAATAAATACACGCAATGACTACAGATAGAGGCGGTATGATAAAGTATTCATTAACAATAACAAGAATCAACTGTGATTAAAAGAAACTGATCATTAAAATATAAAATTTAATTATGCAAAAAATAACCAAATTATTAATATCAAAGCCGAAGATACAATTAGTGAGCTGAAAGACTGTGCTAAGGAATTAAGAGCCATTACCCCACAGAATGTTTCTGTGTTATTCAAATTTCATAGAACTTACCATTTTGGCTTATGTTTATATAGTAAAAGTGTATTTTACCTATCCAAAACATTTTTAACAAAGTAATTTGCGGAAAGATTTTGAGTTACAATTCAGTGGTTCCTGAGACTCCTATAGAGATTTTTAAGGCACACAAAGTGTCAACAAAGAGAATGAGTATATTGGTTATTTTGGGTGAATAGAAAAGTTACTAAAAGTTGATTTTCTTTACCAGGTTCACATTTTTATGTAGAACATTTCTTAAGGCAATAGAATCTTGATATTAAAATGGAAGATATAGCTCAACACGCAGCACAAAAGCACAAAGAGATAAATGAAGACATGGGTGGTATATTGAGAAGACCTGCTATCCATTGAAAGTGCATTCCAAAAGACAAGAACACGCAAATGAGATGAGGAAATGCTTCAGAGTTGAAGACATATCTTCACACTGAAACGTCTATCAAGATACGATAAAAAATCAGACAAGTAGACTTAATGTGGTGAATTCTCAAAACAAAGAAGATGATACAATTATAATAAAAAATGCTACCAGAGAAAAACAAGCAATTAAACACTCATTCACACACACACACACACACACACACACACACAGAGACATACACACAAGCACAGCCCTCAGATTATCTGCAAAGAAGCAAGAATCAAAGTGGCAACAAATTTTCCCTTGGCAAAATGGAATTTAGAAAACAATGAAGCAATATCTTCAAAGTTCTGAAAGAAAATGATTTTAACTTTTCTTCCCATATTTATCTATATTTATATTGTCTGTATCTATATATTTCTCTCCCTCTCTTGATATCTACACACACACACAAACTTTGTATCTCTTTGAATCTACACATACTTTGTATCTATACACATATATGCGTTTATGTATATGTGTGTGGGTGACATATATATGTGTGTGTGTGTGTGTGTGTGTCAATTAAAGTAGTTTTTGAAATGCAACCTGTGGCAGACTGTATTTTCATAAAAAGTCCAGAGCAATATTTCTGGTACCACATTTTCTGCAGAACATCAGCACTCCTTATCAAGAGATGGATGTCTATTCCCCATGTCTTTAAACATAGAGAGACTTTTTAACTGCCATGATAAACAGAGTGGACAGAAGCAACACTTGTTAACATTTATTATACAAAACTTTAAAAATGCTGTGTGATAAAAGAAGCCATCAACATAAAAGCAACAAATTTGTAGAAAATACTTCAAACATACATGAGACCAAAAATTACCATGAATAACATTTCTAAAATACCTTAAAAATTAGTAGAAAAATTACAACCATAATTTCAAAAATGGAAAAATTCAAGAATGATCATGTTGCAGAAGAAATACATATGGGCAATGAAATACAAAAAATATGCATAGCTGAGTAAATGTCAGGAAGATGAAAAGTGAAATGGCAGTACGATGTCACTTTGGCTTATAATATTGGCAAAAATACTTTTCAGATTTGCAATGTCTAGTGTTAGTAAGTGTTTAGTATATAAAAGACTGTTACACATGTTTGATTTTATGAACAGCAACTGATAGTCTCTAATTAAACTTTAAAAGGTGTAAATTTCTTAACACGAGTTCTTTTTGTAAAAATTTATTATACAGAAATATTTCTGTGTGTGTACACATCTATACAAGAAAGTTTATTAGAGCAGTATTGATGACCTCCAGAGTTAAAAATAACCTAAATGCCCATTCTTAACTTCTGGCATATACATAATACAAAGTATAACATAAATAACACAACAGTTGAATAAGATAAATGTATTCATATTGATAGGTGTATAGAAATTATCAGATATGTAGTAGAAAATATTTTTAAAACTTCTTAGTAACTTTACTTATAAATGAATACATATAAGTTTATGTAAATACATACTTATGTATGTATGATATGTGAAAATATATATACAGTGATCCATGTACTGTTAATGGAATTAATTTTGGGGGGCTAGTTGTGTGTGTCCAGCATATGAATAATTTTATTTTTAAAAATTTATGTGGTTCAGTGTTTGTTTTGTCAAAAGTGTGAATAATGTATATGTGAATATATATTGACATATTGTTCAGTTTTTAATGAAAATACTTAGGGTAAAACAAAATTCTACAAGTTGGGCAAGGCTCAGTGAGAATAGATTGTCTTTGCTCCATGTAATGTCACCTGGGACAGCTTTAATGGGACTGGAAGATCTACTTCCAAAATAGCCTCACTTACATAGCTGTCAAATTGATATTCATTCTCAGCTGAGAGCTCAGCTAGAGCTGCTGGCCCAGGATCTCCTCCATGTCACCTCTCAACTGGCAAGGTTGGACCTATCACAGTATGACAGTCTCAAGTTAGCTGAACTAAAACTACTGGTAGTTCAACTCAGGGTAGTTGAGTTTGAGTCCCACTAAGTTAGAGAGATTAGATAAAAACCTCCAGCTTTCTGTTGAAATCGCAGAAAGGATGCACTTTAGGAAGAAAATCTATATGCCAGGAATAAGGAATTCATAATGAGAATAAGGATAAAACCCAAATCGTTTCATCCCAAAAAGTATAAGACCAGAGTTCTACAGGGTCAGTGTTGCTAGCCAACACTTTCTGCTAGAATGAATGCCAACATTTTTCAGAGAAAGATAAATGAATCCAGTCTCTAAACATGCTACTGAAGTTCATGTAGAATTTTACTACATGTGTATAAAAAACGAGAACATTCTCACAGGGAAGATAAATAAGCAGTCAGACTCCACAATGACCCAGATACTGGAATTAGCAGACAAGAACTTTAAAACAGTTCTTAAAAATGTGTTCAAAGTCTTAAAAGAAAAAATAAAAAGAGTGTGTTAGCAGAGAGGACTCAATATCTGAAAAATTTTAAAAGTGGATGGTTTTAGCAAGATTTGGAGAAGAAAACAAGGTCAGTGATCAAGAATGTGGTGGGCAAAATAGCTTCTAGATGCTAGAAAAGAAAAGGGAATGGATTTTCTGCTAGAGCCTCCAGAAGAAATTCAGCCTTGCCTACACCTTGATTTTAGCTTAGTGAACCCGTTTCAGATTTCGGACCTCCAGAACTATGAGGACACAAAGTTTTATCTAAAACCTGAATAATAAGAACTCGTCAGCTATATGAAGATTAAAAGAAAAAGATTTCCAGGTATGAGAAAAAGCAAAGGGGAAAGGCTCTGAATCAAGAGAGAACTTGAAAACCTGAGCAACTTAAATAAAATCATATTAACTCTGGAAGAGGGGATGGGTTTGAGATCTGAGGCCAGAGCCTTAGGCAGGAGCCAGATAATGAGGGCCTTTTGGATCATGGTAAAGCAGGTAGTTTTCTTCTAAAACCTATCCTCCACAAAAGTCTTTTAAGTAGAGTGACTTAATATAATGCATATTCTAAAAAGAGGGCAGTGTTACAAAGAATGAATTCGAGAAGGTAAGAGTGAAAAGGGGTTAAACTTTAGGGAAGATATTGCAATAGATGAAGCAAAATATAATCGTGGCTTGGATTTACAGTGCATATTGACAGCATAGTCTAATTAGAGATATTCTGGAACTCATTTTAACAGGACTTAATTATGGATTTTATGTAAAGTTTTAAGGCAGAAAGAAATTGAGGATAAACCTTTGGTGTTTTGGCTTAAACGGTTGATAGCGGTTTAGAGATATATAACAGTGAATGCCACTCTTCATAAATGACTCAGCTGGAAATCGATGCTAGATATGCCTGAATCTAAAGCTCTTGTTCTTTACTACTGTGCTAAGCTGAAAAATTGTCCCTTCTTGGTCCCAGGTTTTCTTGACTAAACAAACAAACAAAAAAAAAAAAAAAGAAAAAGAAAAAAAAGTGAAAAAGTAGTTAAGCCAATATGACTTCTCTCACATTTGTGGTTCTCTGCGATATCTAAGACTTTTACTCAATTTCTTGGTCTACACATCAAGAAACATGAACTGAATCAATGTATATCCAATTTAAATTACCCAGTTGTGTCAGTCTGAAAAGTTCAACATTCACATGCACATTTACATACACACAGTCAAGAAATAATGGGATAAATTGGAAAGTACATGAACTTGGAGTCACAAATACGCTTGTTTTTGAGTCTTGCCACGAGTGCTTTCTGATATGTGTCACTGTATATGTCATTTAACCTTTCTGAAACTCAATTTTTTCATAAGTAAAAAGCAAATATTAACTCTCAGAGCATTGTAACCAAGCAAGTTACATTTGACCGTGAAATTAAAAACTAGAAATACTTGTTGGTTTTCAGTGGTCCGACTTACAAAAATTACAATCATTGTAACATTTGAAAATAAAAAGATGTGTGTAAAATAAAATTAATAATTTTCTTTTCTTCTTCCAATCTCAAACATAAACACTATTAGCAGTTTGGCAAGAATTTTCATGCAGTTAATTTTGCATCTTAAACATTTGCAAAGATTACACATGTGCATGTACACACGTGCATGTACACACACAATATATGTACATTCTATAATTTGCTTTTGCTAAAATATATATTTTAGATTTTCTCTCAAGGTAACGCATATATCAACCTGATTTGTGTTAATAACCACATCATAATGAATGCTACATTTACACCAAGGTATCAATGGGTGTACCACTTAATCATTCCAATTTTGAGGAAAATTCAGATTATTCCAAGTCTTTAATGTTAATAACAATGCTATAATAACTATCCTGGAATATTTATCTTTTAATCCTGTAATTTTATTTGTATTTAATAAGTGGTTGAAATGGGAGAACTAGTCCAAGTGTTATAAGTACTATTTATTTAAATTATTTAAATACTAAATTTACATAATATTAAACTAAATTATAACTACTTAAATACCAAATTACTTTCCAAAAAACTTGTAATAATCACATTTATTCTCATACCTAGAATTTCACCAACAGCAGATGCTAACTATTAATTTTAATTTTTGCTAAACTAATGAATGTAGTATCTGTTATCTTAATTTTATTTTTTGATAACTAATGATAATCTGGTCTTATGTTTTTGTCTGTACTTATTTCAGTGAAATACATGCTTTTTTTCTTGGACTTTTTAAATAAAAAATGGACTACCTACATTTCTTATTAACTTACGAGCACTCTGTATGTTAGAGGGATCAATTACTTATTTAATACTTGTTTGCAATGATTTTCTCTTGATCTGTAAGTTTCGTTTTGATTTCATTATAACTTTTTCCCAATGTAAGTTTTTTATATTTATGTAATTAAATGTATATATTTTTCACTCTATGGTTTCTAGGATCTTAGGGTGAACCAAAATATGAAGTCTCCTCCAATTTTAATTTTTCTATTTTCTTCCAGTCTTCTTTACTTTTTTCACATCTTTAATTCATCAAGAAATTATATGCACATAATGTATAGTAAGGTCTGATCTAATTTTTTGTCAGTGTAACTGGTGCTTAGCACAAATTATTGAACAATGGATCCATGAATTGTTTTAGTTCCTGTATAGGGTTTAATGTTTCTAGATTTAATTCTGTTGCATTGATAAATATGTCTATTTCTGTGCCAGCCCTGTGATGTCATGATTATCCTAGCTTTTTGCTGTGTTTTAATATTTGCTAGGCCAAGTCTTAGCTTGTTATTTTTGTTATCAAAACCTTCTTAGAAATGTTCACCTTTCTATTCTTTTATGAACTTTATGATAATTTTAATTATTTCAAAAGCACTTTTTATTTCATTTGGACTCTGTTGTATGAATATCAGTTTTTCTGGAAATATTTGTACTAAAAAACTGGAAACTTGGATGCTTAAATTCTCGTTTGATTGAACGAAAGCAAAAGCAAACTAAACAGTAAAAGAAAAGCATGTTGTGCCTCAGAGTGCTCCAGGAATTAAGTACAAACCCAGAAACATAAACTTTTGAAAGGAAAGGTAGAACTGACTTGAAGACACTAGTCAGAATAAAGTTAATCACAGTTGTAGTTTATTAACTGCTTATTTGATAAGACTACTGTGTGAGCTACATGGATTATTCTTTTCTTCATATAAGAATATCACAAGGTACATTTAACTAGAATGACTGGTTAGGCATGTTTGTGGTCAAGGAAGCTCATATTCCGTGTTTTGGGAAAGAAGAGATCAGATATCCTCATTTATTTTCATGCTATGAAATGGCTGAGTAGCGCTATATTGGATGGCTCACTTCAGAAGAAATCTGAAGTTTACAGTCCTGTGAAAAGCTCTTTTTCTAATAGTGATGGTAGAACAATTACAACGCAGATACTTGGAGAAGAAAGTACCTTTTATCAACTCTACATCCCTGATAATTGGTAAGCAGCAAATGTGGAGAAGAATCTATTGAGGAATCTCTAGAAGTTTTACCTTTCCATAAAAATGAAACATAATAAAATCAAACTAAGTCACAGAAATAAAGTAAAATTGTCAAAAATGTTTAGGTGGTGAGACTTGAATAATACTGAAACATTTCCAAGAAAAGCTCTGAAATACTTTTCAGATAGAAGAGATATTTATATGGTTAGGTTAGAAGACAAGAATCTTGCCTGAAGGCATAGAGAAAAATAGAGAAATTTCAAACAATACAACCACAACAAAAATTCTTTTTAATCTGGTACCTTTATTATTTTTTCTCTCTTAGTTTTTTCTCGTGATTCAATATACTCCTAAATCTTGAATGCTCTTTTTCTAAACTGCTTCTGCCAATTTTTCTAATTCTGAAATGTCTGATCCATTACTGAGTTCAAAGACGTATGCACATGACTTTAAACTTTGTCACTTCTGAACCCAGAGAAAAATTAAATGAATGACCTATAAACATTTTATTTAATAGTAAATCTATGTAATATAAAGTATATAGATTATAACAGTATCCAATTTTAATTTGAGCATATCCCCATAATGTGTAATATAGAGAAAAGCTGAAGAAATATAAATGAAAAAATATTTCAAAGGATGAAATATAAGGGTTTATTTCAAAAGTGAGAATAGGTTAGCTGTCATATATCACTATCTTTGTATGAGACACTGAGCATATCTGGCCGACTGAGTGAACATTCTCTTCCTTCAGCTTCTTATGTGGTTCCCTAAAAGCTATCTGTGTGGGGGGAAATGAGGATATTTAAGATAATATGTAATTACTTAAGTAGCATGGCATCTTAGAAATAATAAAACACAACTATGGATATTTAATAAACAAAAAAACACATTAGAAATCTTGCCCAGTGTCCATAAGGCCCAGGAGTAATAGGAATCCTGTTGTCTGAGCCTCCTTCCACCATACTCACCACTTTATTTACCTGTCTCCTATAATTTTATTCTTTTTTATTTCCTTCTTGACTACTTATTTTTTTGCTCTTGTAATTGATGCAGTGTCTATGTTTAGCCAATCGCTGGACCTCCTTTAATGTTGACACTTACTATTCCAAATGTAGAATATTACTGAGCTTACTTTACCTAATTTGCCAAACTCCTGTTTCCCATTTTCTGGACGCTTTAGATGCCAGGGCTCTCTGTTCTAGGCACTCTGTCCAGGAATTTGAATTTATGTTGCCTTCCTGCTCTACCTCAGACCCTACCAAATGATCTGCAAATGCATTTGAGAATAGAGTCAATGACCTCTTCACATTTGAAATGAATGCAATTTTATGGGGTTTTCATAATGTAAAACCAAAAAAAATTTTTTGAATGTCTGTATGTAAATAGACAACATACAGCAGAGTAAATGGTATTTTATAATAGAGTAAAACATAGCAAAAAGTTACCATGTACCAATTAGCATTTTACTTTCAATAAATATTGAATCCTTAATATAGATATATAATAAATAATATATAATACTCTACATATCATATGAGTGTATTATTATTCAACATCTACCGTGTATTTAGGTTGTGTCTTTAGGAACTCATTAATATTATTTGGTGAAATTATATTGGTACAGTTTTCTGCATCACAACCACAGAATGTTTTCTAAGAATAAATATTTTGTAATATTAAATGCCAATAATCAATTTCTCAAGAAATTGCCACTAGATTTTAATAAGTTAGTGTTATATTACCTTAGGTTTCACTATATTTCATGCATCTGAAAAGTTCAGAACCATTTCAAATAGCAAGTCCATTTTCCTGTTCTAAATTTTTGTCTAACCAAACTAATTGATTTCAAATATTTCCTATGTGTCCTATATGTAGTGCTAAAAAAAGACTAATGTTGAACTTTAAAGCAGTATTTCACTCTTTCTTCACTGGCAAATCTCTTATTAAAATGGAAATAATCATTTGGGTTTATACAGTATCATATTATCAAATGTAATGAGAAGAGCCTATTTAGAATTTTTAGATGCAATCTTGGTAATGAGAATTAATTTTGCCAGCCATGTAAGATATATATCTAAAGTTTAATTTGTGTTGTTTAGGTATTATTTTATTAAATATCTAAATCTTTGGAAATATTAATCAATGTGTTTGACTTCAGAAATGCTTGCCATATATCCATCACAATTGTTAATAAAATGAAGTCTTGACAGATTAAAATTTTTGCAGGTTAGAAGTTTTCAAAGAAAATACAGCATACGAAACCATAAATGGTAATATTCTCCAAAATCTTAAGTCAAATGATGTAATAGCATTAAGAAACAGGTAAACTCTTCTCATTAGAATAATATCTTATCCAATGAAATGTCAAAAGGTAACTTAAAAAGAAAGCTAGCTACTGCTTACTCATTTGTTGTAGAAGTAAAGAATAGTAGAAATAAGAGTAACAATGATTCACCTTTTCATCAAACAAAAATCTCATTACATTGAGTTTTAAATCAGCAGAAGTGTACTGAACTGTCCAGATGGTAGGATTGGACTGAATATTAGACCAAATGCACTAATGGTTCCTGACAACAGTGCATAGATAGTGCTGAAACATGACAGTGTAAGCAGAAGGAGTCTCTCTTTCTCAGTCTGCTGTTCCTCTCCTCTCCTCCAACCTCATCTAGCCTGACATTTGACAGTTGGCAGATATTTCATCCCAAGGAATGGGGCCAAATCTTTGATTTGAATCAGCATATGGAAATTGCTTCACTTTAATGTCCATGACAAATTTGTTTGCATTTTCTATTTCTTAGATTATGTGAAAATGCTTATTAAAATCAACTGGATATTTGGATAAGTTATTAGATTCCTTCTTTTGTTGAACTTTCTCACAGGTGTAAACTATAACACTACATTTCTTTTAGTTGAAGAAAAAAGTACCTTGTCAAGAAAATTAGACTTTGAGAGTTGTTACCTTATTTGTGCTTTTGTCTTTCGAACAACCTGTAAATGTAATGTCATTACATTTATTTTTGGATGTGTTTAGTATTGGAGATAATTGTCTTTTGTATTGAGAGTGGAGACTTATGATTTGTGGCCAAATAATTCAGCATTATGCATTTGGGCCATATCATATCCATTTTAGAATGAGAGGAGGCTGAAAGGGCGCAGAGGCTCATGCTGGTAATCCCAGCACTTTGGGAAGCCGAAGCAGGCAGATCACCTGAGGTCAGGAGTTCAAGACCAGCCTGGCCAACATAGTGAAACCCTGTCTCTACTAAAAAAAAAAACAACAAAAAATTAGCCAGGCGTAGTGGCGGGCACCTGTAATCCTAGCTGCTCGGGAGGCTGAGGTGGGAGAATCGCTTGTACCCGGGAGGAGGAGGTTGCAGTGAGCCGATATCGCACCACTGCACTCCAGCCTGGGTGACAGTGGGAGAATCTGTCTCAAAAAAAAAAAAAAGCCACAAGAAAGAACAAAAACAAAACCCACAATTAAGCTTTCTAAATGTATAGGTATATGTGCTCCTATAAAATACTTATTCCATTTATTCAACAAAATTTTATTTAGCATACATATCCTGTTTAGTGTTGTGGATACAACAGGGATTAAAGAGTCAGTCCTTCTCCCAGGAGACTTACAGTAAAATGGGAACAGTGGAGGCCATCTCCCATTTTATTTCTCTATAACAGTAAAGAAAATTTCAAAAACAAATGTCTAAAAATGTAGAATTTATATTATCATACAAATTATTTAATATCTAGAGATAAATTAAATAAATATTTATAAGACATTTTACCAAAAACTATGTTATTATTGAGATAAATTGAAAAATATTTAAAAATGGGAGAGATATATAACATATTCACAGATTAAACACTTAATATTTTTAAGATTTAAATTTTTTCTACATGTATCTATACATTCATTATACTCTTAATCAAAATCTCTTCATTTACCTTAATTGTTAGTCAACTCACTTTTGGATATATACTCCAGAAACACCTGTGTATAGGTAATAAGAAAAGGAGTGTGAAGATGCTTATCACAGCAGTATTTGGGATAGTAAGAATTTGAAGATAACCTAGGTGCTCATTACGGAAAGAATAAGTGAAAACAGATGGATAAATTATTTAGAAAAAAGTACATAATTTTACGATAATGAATTAGAAATATATTCAACAACATAGATAAATCTTAAAATGTTGGAGAGAAAAGTAAAAAACAAAATGAATGCTATAGAATAAATCCATAGTACGATACAATTTTTGTACACTTAAAGAATATACACAGACACCATATATTTCTCAGAATTACAAACATTTAAAAGATATATTTGAGTAAGTGCCTGTTTTAACAATAGGAATGGAGATTTGCTCAGCTATGTAGATGAAAATGAATTGAAATAAAGAACAGCTTTGCAAATATTAAGGATAACCATGCACCGTGAATAAAAGAGTATCTTCTATTCATGGCACATTAAGTTCTCTTCAACTCTATTCATCAGAAAAATACATATAAATATAAAATAAGGTATTGAAAAAACAGGAGTCATCAGTTAGGTCTACTATTCTTAAAAACCTGACAAACATTAAAGAAAAAAACGTTTCTTGAATTTGGCAATATAGAGGTCTTTAATGATCTCAACAAGAACAATTTTGGTAAAGTGGGAAGGATACCAAAACTCAACTTGCTATAGGTGCCCTCTGGCCCCCAAAATTCACATCTGTCCACAAGTGCAGAATACATTCACACAATGCCAACATCCCCAGTATTGCAACCCATTACAGCATCAACTCCAAGTCCAAAATTTCATCTAAATATCATCAGTTTTAGAAGTCTCATATCTTGTATTTTAAAGCCATCTAAATCAGGTATGAGTGAGACTTGGGGTATAATCCATCCTGTAGCAAAGTCATTATTCATTTGTGAATCTGTGAAACTGAAAAACAAGTTATCTTCTTCAAAAATGCCATGGTGGAACAAACACTGAGTAGGCATTCTAATTCCAAAAGGAAAAAAAATGGAAAGGATAAAGAGGTTACTGGTCCCAAGCAAGTCTGAAATCCAGCAAGGAATGTTCCACTAGGTTTCAAGACATGAGAATAATCCTCTGTGGCTCAAGGCTCTACACTATGGGCTCACAGCAGCTCTGTCCTCTGCCTCTGTGCCTGCTGCCTCTTCCTCAGCCCCACTGGCTTCTGCTCCATCCATGTCAGACTCGGCCTCTGCACTGGCTACATCAGACCCAGAAACCCAGGTGGCCTCTGTTCACAGCAGTTCTGTCATTGGAGTTATTCTTTCTTTTTCTTGAAGGACAGCTTAGGTTTGTAGCCAAGTAGTTCTGTTAGTTCACTCCTGTTTGTACAATCCTAGAAGTCTGACAGCCTTCTTTATTTCATCTCTTCTCTGTCTCCTTCAGCTCAAGCTGGCAGTATTTCTGCTGATACAACCTTCTTGCAAACCTAATGAATTTTCCTTTATATGTTACAGAGATACATGCCACTGAAAAAGAGGGTCCTTCACAGATCTTTTCTGAATCACCTATCCTATTCCAGGAGTCTGCCTGAGACGACAGGAATCACATATCGAATCTCTTCAGCAAATGATTTCTTTGGCCCTCTCTATAGAGCACACTTTTTCAACAGTCAATAGCTTAATTTTAGCATCTTTTGCAATCTGGATAGATCAAGAATATTCCAGATCATCCAGTCCTGGTTCCTCTTTTCTTAACATTTCTCCCTCAATTTCTTCCTTTCATCTTACATTTTGCTATAGGCAGTAAGGAGAAACCAGGCTTCATTTTCATTTTCAACACTGCTTGAAAACTACTTGGCAAAATATTCAATTCTGTTGCTTACAAGTTCTGCATTCCACTCAGCAGCAGAGGGCAATTGATCTGCTTTCTTCCACTTAATAGCAAGGATCACCTTACCTCTAATTTCCAAATATGTTTTTCTCATTTCTAAGACCTCTCCAGCAATGTCTGTAAATTTTATGTTACTACCAACGCTCTGTTCAAAGTGATCTAGGCTTTTTCTATCATATGCCTCAAAATTCTACCAGTTTCTACCCATTAGCCAACTCCAAAGCACTTCCATACTTTCAGATATTTGTTACAGTAGCATGCTACTTTCTGGTAACAAAATCTGTGTTAGTTTCCCAAGGCTGCCGTAACAAATTACCATATGCTTCATGGTTTAAAATAACATGTATTTAATTTATCACAATTCTGGAGACCAGAAGTCTGAAATCAAGGTGTTGACAGAGCCACACTTCCTCTGAATACTATAGGAGACTTTCCTTCCTTGCCTCTTCCAGCTCCTCGTGGCTCCAGGAGTGCCTTGGCTTGGGACTGCAAAACTCCAATCTTTGCTTCTATCTTCGCATGCCCTTCTTCCCTGTGTCCCTCATGTTTTCTTTTAAAAGGACAAGTCATTGAACTTAGGCCCCACCTTAATCCATGATGATCTCATCTTAAAATATTTTAGCTGCAAAGTCCCTTTTTCCAAAAATTGTCACATTCACAGGGACCGAGGCATAAACATGTTTGTTTGCCTAATAAGCAGAGAGGCCACCTTTTAAGCCACTACACATTTTTCAATTAAACACATTTAATTTGGAAGTCACATTGAGGGCAAAGACTATATTTCCTTTTCAACTTTGTGTCTCTGTGTATTTTGCAGCATCTCAGCACTCAATGAATAATTATTGTAAGAATCAAAAGTGTATTTCAAAACAATAATCAAAGTTTTCTAGAAGTCTGCTAAATAAGTTAAACTAATTTTTAAAAATTAACACATTTGGTATCAGTAGAAGACCATGGTTTCATAGTATTTAAACTATGAGTCCAGATTCTGATTACAAAATAGGTCACTGTCCCGTTTAGCAAAATTCTAATTGCATGAAAAAAAATGGCCTTGTGTATGAGGTTAAATATGTGAATACAGTGCAAAAAATTTGGCTGTAACTATTGGTAATCATAGATAAATATTGCTTTTCAAGTCTACATTGAAATTAGCTCAATTTACTACCGTGGTCAATTACATAGCCAAATACATTCTTGATGGGACTTGTGTAATGGGCCATCATTCTTTCAAGAACAAAATTGTTTCCTATTCCTGTGATTTGATAATAAGTAATAAACATGTAATATATCAATTTACAAAGTCAATTACATAATCAAGAAGAGTGCCAACAGCAATAACCAAAACACTCTGTACTGTATTTACTTTCATATTCTCCACCTTCCCTAAGGCACCAGGCCTGGCATTTTTCCTACTTTCTCAATTTTCTTTGCATAATTTTCCACTTGGTGGACTGCCATTGTCAACAGTAACACTCTTTAACTTCTGCAGGCTTGGTAAGAGCAGTTGAAGAGACGAGAACTGTGTTTAATTAAATCCTGGTTGCCAAATGTAAATGCAAAAGTGCTTAATTATTCAACATTGCTAGTGATGAAAGTCAGAAAAGAGGCTCTAGAAGAAGTTTGGTGGATCATGATCTTTTAGATACAATCCTGAAAAGTATCAATTTCCTGTTTACCTCCTTTAAATGAAAAAAAAAAGTTTTTAAAGGAAAGCAGATGAACACATATATAACTTGTGAAATACCTTGCTGAATAATTCTAGCCGCTGAAAAAGATACATATGGAAATGGATTATGTGGTCTTAAAATTATGTGTAGGCTATGTTTCATGAAAACATCTACAGGCTTTCTGATTCATGTATATTTAGAGGGGCATCTTTAAGCAAAAGCAAAAGAGGAAAGGAAGATAGAATTTGGGGACAAGAAACAATTCCACTTTAAACTTTGATTTTTTGTTTCTTTCAAAACTTGTTTTAGTTTTCATGGCATCATTTAAATATTACAGGTTTAAAAGTGCATGGGATTAATTAGTTCAATAAATTTAATGTAATTTTAGTCACAATACTAACTCCTAAGGTGTTTTTGCGTAAATTTGAGTCAAATTCCTCTCTAAAAGAATACCTACCAAGTTATTTTTTAAATATAAGCACAAATATATTAGGCATCTACCATGGGCTTACAATCCTATTCCTTTAATATGCATGTAAATATAAATGAGATAAAGTTCTTTGGGTAAATGTTCACATTTTACACAGCATTGTGTATGAACTCTTTGTTTCTTTAACTGATTCGTTTTTATTATAATACTGATGATAACATTTGGATAAGGTGGCATGTTAAGTTTTACCATAGAATAGCTAAACAGAAATAGATCAAATTTTATACAGATGTGGTTATCCCCAGATGTGAATATAGGAAAAACTTGGTTTTGTCTCTGGGTGTTTATTCACCATATAAATCTACTAGCACATTCTTATCTGTTATGTAAATAAGATGTGGAATTTCAATAGTGTATCAGTGTTCTACAGCAGATGGTACGCTGAGATTTACCACACCATTACATTTAATGGGTTTGAATTCATTTGGATTTCTTGATGTTCTCTCTGTCCTTCTCATAGCAGCAATGTTGCCAATGTTCCTGATTATATATGATTTGAGAGAGTGCTTAAAGAAGAAAAACTCCTTTATCTTAGAAATATGAGTATTTTGTGTCAAAGTTTAAAATGTGTCTGTATTGCATTTCAGAGGATTTATATGGCCTATGAGGAAAAGATAGTTAATGAATATTCAACAAAATACTAGCAGTCATTACACTCAAAGATATTTTATAAAATGGGAATACACAATTAACTATTGTAGTGCTAGTAGGGAGTGTTCGTTTGAAAAACAAAAAGAAATTGTCAGCCTGGTTCATCATGTTTTGTAAAAACTTTAATGTAAGAATACAAAGACTCAAGAAGGCACACATCTTAGTCATAACAAGGCAAGCTATTCATGAGTATTTCAGCTAACAAAAATTTATATAGTATTTAGCTCATTAATTACTCAAGAATAATGAATAATATCCCTAAATGAGTTGGATCTATAAAGGGTCAGACCTCAGTGATAATTGAAAATGACAACACTAGCCATATGAGCATTTTTGTTTCTGAACTTGTGCTATTTAGAAGCAGAGTGAGTGCTGGTGTAGCATTAATCAGTTAGTTACAGAAATTACTGTGGGTGAACACAGACTGGAACAAAAATAAGAAATTCAATGCCAAAAATATAACCTATATTTTAAAATCATTTTATCTCAAAGGGTAGCCAACAAAACACTAGCATCTAAATTACTTCTAAAATGTTGTTAAAAATAGAGATGCCTGGGACTTATCCCAGATTCACTAAATCCAAAAATCTATGGGGCTAAAATCTAGGTATGAAAACATTAAAAAGATCCTCTGCAGTGATATTTATTATGCACATCCTAATATTTATATATATATGGCAGGCCAAAATTCAAATTCAATATCTAAAGCAGACTTCTTGGGTTTAAATTGGGCTTCTTTACTTACCAGTTTTGTGGCCCTGGGCTCATTACTTATCCTCTCCATATCTGAGTCCTTTCAACTCTAAATGAGGCTAACTTACCTACATCACAGAATAATTATGAGGATTGAGTTAATGTTTACAAAGCAGCTAGTACCTAGTACATGTAAACACTAATAATATAGGAGTAAATAAAATGTCTCCTTAACAAAGGAGATGAAAGATCTCTACAAAGAAAACCACAAGGCATTGAGGAAATAAACTGTAGATGACACAAATTGTAAAACATCCCATGCCTATGGATTGGAAAAATCAATATTAAAATTACCATATTGCCCAAAGCAATTCACAGATTCAAATCACTTTCTATCAAATAACCATCATTTTTCACAGAATTAGAGAAAAACACTTCAAAAATTCATAAGAAACCAACAAAGAATCAGAATAGCCAAAGCAATCCTAAGCAACAAGAACAAATCTGGAGACATCACATTACCTGACTTCAAATTATACTACAAGGCTATAGTAACCCAAAGGGTATGATACTGATAGAAAAATAGACACATGGAGCAAGTGAAAAGAATAGAAAACCTAGAAATAAAGCCAGTTGCCTACAACAAACTGATATTCAACAAAGTCAACAAAAATAAACAATGGGAAAAGGACACCCTGTTCAATAAATGGTGCTAATAAAATTGATAGCCATATGCAGAAGAATGAGACTAGACTCCTGTCTCTCATCATGTACAAAAGACTCAAGATGGATTCAAGACTTAAATGTAAGAAATGAAACTATAAAAATCCTAGAAAAAACATAGGAAAAACTTTTCTGAACATTGGCCAAAGGAAAAAATTTATGACTAAGACCTCAAAAGTAAATGCAACAAAAACAATAGATAAATAGGACTTAATTAAACTAAAATCATTGACACACAGCAAAAGAAATACCAAACAGGGGTAACAGACAATCTACAGAGTGAGAGAAGATATTTTCAAATTATGTATCTGACAAAGGACTAATATCCAGAATCTACAAGGAATTCAAACAGAACAACAAGAAAAAAATCAACCCCGCTAAAAAGTCAGCAAAGGACAGGCATTTCTCCAAAGAAGACATACAAGAAGCCAACAAACATGTGAATAAATCCTCAATATCACTAATCATCAGAGAAATGCACACTGAAACCACAATGAAATACCATCTCACATTAGTCAGAATGGCCATTATTGAAAAGTCAAAAACCAATAGATGTTGGCGAGGATATGGAGAAAAGGGAATACTTTTATGCTGTTGGTGGGAATGTAAACTGTACAACCTTTATGGAAAACAGTATGGAGATTTCTAAAGAAACTAAAAATAGACCTACCGTTCGATCCAGCAATCCCACTACTGTGAATCTACCCAAAGGAGAAGAAACCACCATATTGAAAAGACACCTGAACTTATATGTTTATCGCAGCACTATTCATAAAAGCAAAGTCATAGGGTCAACCTGTTTCCATTAATAAATGATTGGAGAAAGTACATATGGTAATATACACCATAAAGTATTATTCAGCCATAAAAAAAGATGAGGTCATGTCTTTTGCAGCACCATCTACCTATGGAGCTGGAGCAATATCCTAAGTGAAATAACTCAGAAACAGAAAATAATAATACCACGTGTTCTCACTTTTAAGTGAGACGTAAACAATGGGTGCACATGGTCATAATGATGGGAAGAATGGAAACTGAGGATTCTAAAAAGAAGAAGGATGGAAATAGGGTGAGGGCTGAAAAATTACATGTTAAGTATAATTTTTACTATGTGGGTGATGGGTACACTAGAAGCCCAAACCTCACCATTACACAATATATCCGTGTAACAAACCTGCACATCCATCCTCAAACCTATAATTTAAAAAATTTAAAAATAAAATAAAAAATACAAATGTCTATTGGAGCTGCAATATCATAGTTAAAATTACCATATTTTCTATTAAAAAACAAACAAAAACTTCCTAGAAATTTTCCAAACCCTGAATGTAACACAAACTATTTTTCCTGATTGGAAAATAATAGAAACCAAAGTGCATTCCACATTGTTTTTGATTTCTTCTTTATTATAACATTATAATAAATATTTTTTAATATTATTAGACTCAGCTTCCAGTCATACTCTGAATAAAACATCCTTTCAAACTTTTTCAGTCATGAAATATATCAACTCTGGTGACATACCCATTCTCATGAATGGTTAACATGATTTTCATAGAAAAAGATGAGATTTAACTCTCTTGGTGCATATATGTGCCATGTTACTTTCAGCAAATCATTTCAGTAATACAGCATGATAGTAACCTTACAGTGACACTGTAGACACAGTATTCCAGGGACTTTATTTTCAGTTCATTTGTGGGATATTGGACTCATTTGGCAGTAGTACTGAAGTCACATTCATTTATAGGCACTTCAGGGGCATCCACATAACATCTTATAATTGCACTGCAATAGCCTGCCATTGCCGTGTGTTTATCAATTTTCAGTTCTTAGAAGACTTTTCAATTATTATCTGTAAGCTTGTTAAATTTACAGTCATTTGTCAACATTTAGAACAAGAAAAGATGAGTGCTAAAGACGGGAGAACATGATTATATTTTATTTGACTTATAGCTGGCTTTTTACCTAATGACAATTAATTCCAAAAAATAACCCCAATTTTAATACATCATGATGTCATCATTTTACTCATTCTAATATCAAAATCTTAAATTTTACATATATCTCATCAGAATCAACTGACAAGCTTTTCTATATTGAAGGCAATATTTCTGGGAAGTCCATAATTGTATTTGCAGCGTTATTCACACAAGCTTCCAGTAAGTCTAATTACTTCTTCAAATTGGCCTGAAAAGCATTTAGACAGTAGGGCTTTCCGTTGGCCCAGAAGTCATTTGATCTCTTTATGACTTCCCTAAGCTAGCAGCAGCCATTTCAGATTGGCTCTGACTGTGAAACAGGCAATGGTACATCTGTTTTTTGGTTTGTTTTTTAATGGGAAAAACACTTTCTAAGCAGGCAAACTTCATGTCCTTACTTATGCAAGAGTTATGTGTAACCCTTTTAAGATATGTAAATGGATGTACCTCTGGAAAAAAGGTTCATCTGAATCTAATTCTGAAACTAGAAGAATGTACCCAGGTCATTTTATTATTTATTTATATATATGTGTGTGTGCGTGTGTGTCTGTGTGAAATAAAAATACTACCACGTAGGTTCAGGCTGACTTTAATATTTTAAATATAAAATTTCACAAAATTTGGAAAGTGTTCAAATCTTACATTTTAAGTAGTGATAAGTAAAACTAAAACTGAAATGTGTCCTTTGTGACATGATCTTTGCCTTCTTGGAGCTTACAAAATATAGCCACCCAATTTTTTTAAATTAGCATATTAATACTTTAATATAAATACAAATGCAAATGCTTTTGCATTGCAGTTACTTGGAAAAGCCTTCAAAAAATAATTTACTATATACTTTAATCTCAGGCAAAATTAAGACTAACATACTCTTATGAAACTAAAAATGGTATGGTAATAAAATCATAGAGTCATTTAAAAAAAATGTTTTAATACATTCAGTCTTTTCCCAGTCTCACCATTTGAGAAAATGTTAATTTATCGTACAATTTGTGATAAACACATAAAGAGGGATTTATTATCAACTGTAAAATCTATTGTAATTGAGATCTGATGTAATAATTTGGATAACTCTTCAAGTATTTTGAAGCTATCACTGAACCAACTAGTAATAATAAATCAATTTAAATACTAAATATAATATTTTTCCTTATCTATAAGAGTCACTGATAATATTAAAAAGCTAGAAAATACAGAAAATTTTAGAGCATTTATTTTAACATTACATGGAATTTGGACTCGATGGTGGATTTACTTATGTCATAACATTTGAAGTACCTATAGATATAGATACTTAATCTATATCTATAGATACTTAAATATTCATGATCCAGTTACTATATGTGTATTTGTGTACATATAATAACACACACACAAAACTGCTTGATTTTTAAAATATCTTAAAGTTTAAAAGACCTCAAAATATCTTATATAATGACAATAATAACTCAGTGAAAATCAACATAGAGATGTGTTAAGAAATTCATGTTTTTCTCTGATTTTCCAACTTGGAAATGAAAATATTTAATTTAATATCTGACAGGCGCATCATACACACAAACCTTCTATATTCCTGACAACCACCTTTGACTTCTGTATATTCTCTATACTTCACATCTAACCAATTCCAAATCATGCAAATATCATCTGATTTATTTAATAAATAGTTATTGAACATCCACTATATTCCAGACACTCTATAGATGCTAAGACTACAACAATAAAAAACCAAAAGTTATGACTTCTTCCCTCATAGGACTTATAGAGGGCACAGGCATCAAAGCAGAAAAATACATAAATTTAATTACAACCTGTGTTATGAGCTATGAAGAAAGTTATAATAATCTATAGTGAAGAGACCTTAACTCTGAAAAATTCAAACAGTTATCCATGAAGAAATACTATTTGAGCCCATCTGAGGAATGAGTTAAAATGAATCAGGAGCAGGGAATTGACTCATTCCAGGCCCCCCCACCAAATCCCTGAGGACAAGGGAGGGAAAAGTCAATACTGATCAGCACAGAGAGTGAAGAGGAGAATCGTATGAGATGAGGAAGAAGTTAGGTAAGAAGAACCTTATAGAGTAGGAGGTTTTTTAAGAGCACTCTAGCTGCTGCGGACGGAATAAATTAGTGGGAGACAAAAGTACACACAATAAGAACACTTAAGACACCACTGCTACAGTCCAGGCAGAGGCGACAATGACTTGGAATAAGATAGGGCAGTGGAAATGCAGAAGAGGATAAAATTGAGAGATACTTAAAAGAAAGAATCAGAATGACTTGGTAGAGTTGGATGTAGGGAATGAGGAAAAAAGAGATATCAAGGATGATTTCTAGATTTCTGGGATGCATAATTAGATGGGTAGTGCTACCATTTATCGAGATACAGCAATGTAGAGTAGGACTCAGAATGGGAAGGAGAAAATCTATTCCAGCTATGAGTAAACTGAGTTTAAAGTTCTTTTGAGACATAGAAGTAGAAATGTCAAGGAAACAAGTATAGAGACACAATGATTGTAAGAAAAATAGGGGCTTAATTTTTTAATTTTTAACACCAATAATTCAAAGATAGTAATTGAAATCATGAATTTGAGTGGTAATCACTATGAGGACCTTAATAGATGGAAAACAAGGGTTTCTCAAAGTAATTTGTTGTGAATACTGGGAGTAAAATTAAAGTGAAGAAAATATAAATAAAATAAAAATAAAGACACATCATAGTTTCCAGAGAATATTAAACAGAATCACCTGAAAATTGTTGATCTATGAAGAGACTTGAGTTAGGATGTCAAATATGACAATAATGTACATTTTTCCCAGAAGATAGAATACTACAAAATAATTTAAACATAGTACAAGTCTGTAGACAGAGAAACCTATTAGGAGCTATAAGAATTATAAACGACTACTTATGTTGTTCTGCGAACAATACAGCCCCTTCTAGATTTATATTATTAGTACATGTATAGCTGGAAAATACGTTGTAAAATACGGCTCAATTTAATCTCTCATCAATAAGCCAATCTCTTTGTCTCATATTCTGTCTACCATTAAGTAGTAACTTTATGGTGTAAAGAGGTAGGAGGATGTTATACAGAACAAATAAAGAGATTCTTGCTCCTTTTGTACTGAAAAATCTTAAGAGTAGGAAGAACAAGAGACATAAGAATGGAAAGAGGGTGGGACAGGTAGATCCTGAACTTCTCTTTCTGTGTTTAGCCCAGAGAAAGTAAAGTGTATTAAAACGTTGAGAGAAACAAAAGATGAAGAGTTTTGCCCAATGTAAGTTTCAAGATTTAAAAACATGTCCTTTAATGTTAGCTTCTTGTTACCCCTAATTCTTAGTCCCAAATCCTGTCCTTGCGTGAATTTGGAGAGCAACTCCATGGCAAATGAACTTGGCACCTCAGTGGTTAAGAAATTAAATAACTAATGTTCAACTGTCTTAAACTGTCCTACCTATGTTGTAAGGATGTGACTCAGAGGTTTTCACAGTCTCCTTGGGATTGAGTGCACAGTATGGAGTTGGAGCTTTCCAAGGGCACTGGGTAGACTGAGGAGTGGACATCTTGTCAGGGTCTAGATGAAAGGTATGGTGAAGCATTGGAAAGGGCTTTTTCACCTATGCATGCTGAGAGAAGTTCGGGTAACCTGAAGATGCAGACCAGGCTCTGACCAAGCCTGCAGAGCCCAGATCACATGCTTCACAGAAGCCAAAATAAGCAACCAGGTGAGCACTGAATTGGCAGTCCAACTGGACACATACTAGTGGGGAGAAGGCTAAAGCAGTCAGAAAAGACTGCAGTGATTAACAGCAACACAAGCAAAACCTTTTTTTTTTTTCACTAGTACAAAGTCCCTCTCATACATCAGATACCACCTTGGATAAGAAAAGGAGGAAAGTGAAATGAGAAAATTGAAGAATTGAGCATTTTGCTCAAGTGACTGTTCTCATTATTGCATTAAGCTAAGACTACTTTATTTTCTTTTTTTTAATTTTTAAGTTTTGTGAGTATGTAATAGCTGTATTTTTTCCCTATCCTGAGGTTCAAGAGGCTCAAGAGGAAGGTCACGTAACTTAAACACATAATAAACAAGTTACCCTTTTTTAATACATCTGAGGATAATGCAAATCAATTTAAGCCGTCATATAAAGTTCTTAAAACCTATATCTAACTTGCTTGTAAAAACCTTGAACCATTTTTAGTCTTTTTCATAACAGTGCGCACTTCATCATCATTCTTCAGTTTCAGTATTTCTGTTATAAAATTTTATTAAATTCAGTTTGGACATTAAAACAGTAGAGCAGTATCATAAATTATATGGTATCATGTATTCCAATAAGATATGATACCATTAGATAAGAAGTGCAGTGCATAAACAAATTCATTTAATATATTATTTTCATTTATTTAAGCATTTTAATCTGGATTAAAATTAACACATTTAAGAAGAAGTTCAAAACTAGGATGTAAGAAACTGAACCTATTGATGAAAACATTGTTAATGTTTTAATCTTTATTAGTTTGAGATAAAAATATGAGTTTTAGATTTGTAACATCAGTAACTTGTAAAAATTCATATGTGTGTGGGTGTCTATCATCTATATATATATAAAACTTAAAACTATAGATAAAAAATAAACTTTATATAATCTTTACAGTATGCAATTTTTCTTCTGGGCATTATAGGCTTTATTTAGTCCATTTTATACCCTATGATTTCAGAATACTATCCAAATATATGTATTAATGAACTAACTACTCTACATTATTATATAGCTATATATGTGAACACAAAGGTTGGGATAAGAACTGAATATAGTCATTTTTAATAAAATAGTCCAAGGCATCGCCATATTCTATGTTCTAATTAGGTTCTATTGTGGATTTGAATTTTTTTAAAAGCTCAAAAATAAAGTATTTTTGAAGCTAATTAACTTCAGTAGTTTCCTAGAGACAAGATGTCTTATTCCTTCTGTTCAGCAGGTATGTGCATGTCTTAGGCAAGAATAAGACAATTTAGCTGAGGTTGTATTTGATTAGATTGATTAAATATGCATTTTACTCTGTAAAGACAAATTTTATGTATATTAGTTGGACAACTATTTCTAAAATCTTTGAGCTTTTCTTTATTTCATGCTGTCTGCTCATGTCTGCCATGGTTTTGAACAAAGAAACAAGCTGTTTTCCTGAAAATGTGAATATATTTCCAAAATGTGTTTTCTACCTCACCTATGATATTTTGTACCAATAGAGTCAATGCATTGCCCATTTCACTGTGAGTAGAAAAAAAATTTCTATGTTCACTTTTTGGCTGAAAAATACCAATGTGAAGACTATACATTTGCATTTGTTTTTAAATTAGGAAAAGAGTAAGTTCTTTTGAAGTAATGCTCAGAGTAATGCTCTTTTGCAGGTAATGCTCAGAGCCAAGCATTGTTTTAAGAGCTTCAAATGCAGTAATTCATTTAATAGTCATAGAAAATCTACAAGACAGTTATTATTATCTACATTTTATAGCTAAGGAAATGTGGACACAAAGAGTCTGAATTGCTTGGTCAAGGTACATAATTACAGAAGAGTCTGAGATTTTTAATCCAAGCATTTAACCACTAATCCTTATAGTCTCAGTTGGTGTTCTATTACATTTAAGTACCTCCAGACACTCAGAAACCTCCCTCTATATTTTTACAAACTATGCCAACTCAGCTGCCAGTACTTGTCATTTGCACTTCTTCAATATCTCTCTCATTAATAGCTGTGCTGTATTTTGTGTTCTAATTTGTCCTGTCATCTCATTTTGCCTTTTTTTTTCCATAACATCTTCAGTGTCTTCCACTTCCAATCCCATTTATACACATACATCAGAATAAACATTCTGGCATCCCTTAGTAATAGAAACACTTAAACTAGGAATCAAAGAAAACTTTCCCAGCCTGATAAATGACATTTACAAAAACAATAACTAGCATCATAATTCATAGTGAAAGACATGACTATGACGTTCTCCATTGCCACTTTTGTTCAATTCTTTACTAAAAATTTAGCCAGGACAATTAAGCAAGAAAATTAAATAAAAGGTTTCCATATTGGAAAAAAATAAAGAAAAATATCTCTATTTGCAGATGACGTAATATTTACATAAAATCCTGAGAAAAGCACTAAAAAATCTATTAGCTAATAAATGAGTTCAGCAAGGTTTCAAGATACAAGATCAATACACAAAAATTTCATTTCTATATACTTACAATGAATAATCTAAACACGAAAATCAGACAATAATTCCAGTGGCAATACTATCAAAAATATATAATACATAGGGCAATTTTAACAAAAGAAATGGTAAACCTATCACTGGAAACCACAAAACATTGTGTGTGCAAAAAAATGAATTTTATACATCAAATTGTTGAATAATATGGAATCTGAATTATATCTCCATAAAGTTTATAGATAGATAGATACATAGATAGATAACCTTTTTGAAGTACTGCCTTCTCAGAATCCTTCAAGTGCTCTCTTTGGTCTACAAATTAGAGACAAAATGCCTGTGCATAAGCTAAAAGCTCTTGTGATCTGGCCTTTATCATTTTGTTCCTTTCTCACTCCATTAATGATGCATTGCAACTAATTATGCCTATTGCTCATATTGTCTCTATATTTTCTCTTTGTCCTGCCTTCTCTACTCAAGAGATACCTATCTCTCCATATTTCCGTGTAAATCTTTTCTAACTTTTAGTCCTCATCCCCAATGCCATCTCTTCTCTGAAAGAAATGGTTCTCTTCTGCTGTACCCAACCTCTCTCACCTCTGAAATTTCATAACACTCTACCTCTGTACCTCTCTCATATCACTGTTCACTTTCCATTTTCTAGCACAGTTGAGTCAACACTACAAAAATTCCTTGAGGGTGGGATTTCTATCTTATTTATTTATGTATTTATTTTATTTTTGAGACAGAGTCTCACTCTGTCGCCAGGCTGGAGTGCAGTGGCTCGATCTCGGCCAGTGGCATTATCTTGGCTCACTGCGACATCCGACTCCCTGGTTCAAGAGATTCTCCTGCCTCAGCCTCCCGAGTAGCTGGGATTACAGGCACGCACCACCATGCCTGGCTAATTTTTGTGTATTTAGTAGAGAGGGGGTTTCACCATGTCGTCCAGGATGGTCTCGATCTCCTGACCTCCTGATTTGCCGGCCCCAGCCTCCCAAAGTGCTGGGATTACAGGCATGAACCACCATGCCCAGCCTAATTTATTTATTTTTTTCACCTCCTACAAAACTAATAAAAAAGCCTGCATGTAACTGGTGCTCAATAAACACTTTAAATGAATTAATTATTTATTCAAGAAAGAGAACATGAATAAATGGAAATAAATAATCCAATGAATGAATGAATCTTATTTTTTCTCTAAGCTTTTTAACGAAGCATCTGGGTTCTTATTTGCAAATAACAGAATCTGGTGTGATTAATTTAGACAAAATTTTTTTTTTAAGTATATAATCTCACAGAATCTCTGAAAGGGCTGAAGAGCCCTAATTCTTGTTATCAGGAACAAAGCAAAAGCATACTGCAGATGCTGATGTAGGGAAAATGCCACCGGTCCCTACCAGCTGATCAGCATTCATGAGATGCAAGACAGGATCATAAAACTCTGTTAATGTCACCCTTCAACTGAACACAAGTTTTAGCTAGAATCTACAGAATCAATATGTGTACCTTCCTAGAATCCACGTTGAATACCTCTCCTTTCAGAATCTATTGCTTGTGGAAAGTCAAATATGTTTAGCAAGGCATGAAACAACTGTAGTCATTCATCAGTGGTCACAGAGTCAC
Organism: Nomascus leucogenys; assembly: GCF_006542625.1. Classification (NCBI taxonomy): domain Eukaryota; kingdom Metazoa; phylum Chordata; class Mammalia; order Primates; family Hylobatidae; genus Nomascus; species Nomascus leucogenys. The sequence goes on from NC_044391.1 coordinate 68,363,715, forward strand.
ATTTAAGCATAAGTTTAAAGGTTTCATAGACTTTATATTTATTATTCCGAATAAACATTACTCTCATGAAGATGAACTGGTGGTTGAAGGCCTGTAATTCCCCTCCAGCTAGGTACACTGTCATTAGCCATAATGAAAATGTCTCTGGGTTTCCATGTAAGTGCACATTGCCCACCTTACAAGATAATACTCCTTAGAAATGAGAATTCATTTTCTTCGACCAACAAATATTTATATTGTTCAGATATGTCCAATTTTGCCTTGACAGTTATAGTCCAACAAAGAATTTATAAGAAAAATATCACAGGTAAAGTTGACAAGAGCCAGAATAATTTTAATGAAAAGACAATTAAATTATTTTAAAAAATTCACTGAGGCCTTTCATTTCTTAGCATAATTATTTTTCATTATGGTTAAAATCAGATTCTGGAGCCAGCAACAAAAGTAAAAAAAATCTAGCAAAATTTATTGACGAAAAAATTAGGCTTTTTTTTTTTAAATTGAGAAACTTTAGGAATGCTCTGTTTCTCCTCCCAGCACCCATAGCCATCTATCCTGTCCCACAATTCAACCTGCAAACAGATTAAGCAGCTGAGTTTGTGGAAAGTATGTTTGCTTTACGCTAAGAACCCTTGTGTGACACTATGGTGACACCCCTGACACTTCGAAGAGTGCTACAGATGGTTCTTACACGTCAGCAGGAAAACCAGGCTGAGAATTCACAATTTGTTTGTAACCCCAATTTTTTCGTAGAAATCAGTATTTGGTCAAAAAGCAGAAAAGACTTTAAACAACTTCTTTTTTTTTGGTCAATACTGCTCAAAAGATATAGGGTGCCCTATATTTCAAAAGAGAATCTACAACTTAAAAAACCTATAAATTGAAATGTTTTAACCTGATCGTTGATGTTTTAATTATGCTACAAAAATTTATGATGAGCAGAACTCCTGTACATTTTAAATAATGGATTTTTTCTTTTTAGAAAAGTATGGAAAGCATGAAAGTTCTTGAGTTGATACATCTTTTCTTGCAAATCTGTTTAAAAGTTTACGATTTTTTCTATATCTCTTTGCCTCATCTATTCATTACATAGTTACAGTATATAAACTTCCATGTCTTTATAGGCCCCGACATTCACTCAATCAGATCAAGCGCATACCAAGCTACCCTTGGGTTTCAACGCCGACTTCACAAACCAGTGGACTGAGAGAGATAACAATTCAAGTTAAAAATGAGTGCAGTAAATGTTAAGCAATATCACTTGCCAGTCATAAAATGAGGAGAAAAATAGTGTGACAAGGATAACCCTCAGTAGAAGGAACCAAATTATCTGACTGTAGTATTATCAGTCTTAGAAAAAGTCCTGATTTAGTTTTCTTTTCATGAGTGTCTGATGTAATTTTATACAGTTACTTAAACAAATCAGATGGATATTCTAGTCTTTTACTTAAAAGTGTAAAGACTGGAAAACTCCAAGCACCTGAAATACCAAAGCGTGAGAATGGTGGAACTGGCATTGTGGGTCAATAATTTAATTACTATTGAGCCTCAGTTTTCTTAACTCTAAAACAGAAAAACTATGAAATACATCACATAGTTGCTGTAGATACTAATTAAATGAGATATGTTTAAAGGATCTAAGAGACTGCCTGGTCTATAGTAGGCAATAGATAATTGGTAGCTATAATTACTTAATTAAGCATAGCACGATTTACATATCAAATATATTTGTAATTATCTTTATTTTGTTCTGTATAATAGTTTCCTATGAATAATTTATAGAAATAGCACAAGCATTATTTTCAGCACTGAACAGGTGGGAAAACTCAGACAAAATGAAGTTAAGTGATTTAACTAAGAAGAGCAGGAAGGACAGCTGCAATTATTTTATCTTACAATTATACTCTTTCTATTAATTGGGTGGGTGGCATATGCGAAGGAATAAAAGAGCCAAATTATAATTGACATAAGAGAGAAACTAACAAGGTAAGAGGGGATAGGTTCATTTTTAATCCACCAGTCTTCAAGACACCATTTTTCTTTATAAAATCATAGACTTCACGAGTATTAAAAGGTGTTCATTTTTGGCTACCCATGATATCCCTTGTCCCCCATATCCATTCTTAATTTTTTTTGCAAAGAATTTTTGGCTAATCATATAGCCACACAGAGCAATACTTTATATTCTAGCTTTGCTTGAAGTCAGGTGAAACCATGTGATAAGGTTCTGGCCAATGGAATATATCAGAAAAGGTGTGTGCAAATTTTGGCTATTCCTTTAAAATAAGGGACTTGGCATTCCATTTCCCTTGTAATTCATCTGGCTGGCTAGAATGTAGCCATGACCACAGGAGCTGGAACAGCCTTCTTGGACCATAAGATGGAAGGTGTCTGTTGAGGATAGCAGAGCAGCTAGAGAGAACCTAAGTTTCTGAAAACTTTGATGATTAGAAGCCACTACATCAGCTTAGAATTGTATACAAAAGAAAAATAAACTTCTATCTCATTTAGAGGTAGAATTATCTTTTAATGAAGGTCAGCTCATTTATTCTACTGTTGCTACTACCCCTACCACTATTGAATGGGCACCCTTTATCACAGAATCAAAGAAAGCTATCAGACTGGTTCTTAGAAAACAACTAGATCAGCATCTTGCCACCCCCATCGTATATTTGTCAACTCAGGCAATAAACTCTCAAATGCTAGGATTTTAATTACATCTCAAAAGTTGCAATTTAATACAATTTCTTCTGAATCATGCCTAGGTTTTGGTTTTTGCTTTACTTCTCCATTCATTAGTAAAAGTAAAAAGAATATATCAATAATCACAATATAATATAATGTTATATCTATATTGTTTATTCTAGTAATTTAACTTTTAAATAACTTAAGAATATAAATATTTATAAAAATTATTAATTTATAAAGTGAGGTTTAAGAACCACATGTATTCTATGATACAGTTTTGGCTTGAAAATATACATTTGTATATTTGTGCATATTTGTATGAAGTGTCTATGTCTATTCAATGAGAACTTATGAAAGTTTACACAGCAACTTCTCAGTAATGCCCTTTGGGAGAGCAATTAAAGATAATAAGTAAAGAAATTTGGCTTTTTTATTATATACTCGTATATTAATTGAACTTTCCAATGAGCAATTATAGTTTTTGTTATCTATTTTCATAAAATTTGCTTTAACAATTGTATATGATCCCATCAAAAACAGCCATAAACTATTCAAAATATAAGAACATAAATACAACAAAATGCATTTTATTATTTCAATATGTTTTATCTTATCTTTAATCTAGTTAACATAAACTGTACAAAAAAAAAAAAACTTCTCTATACAGAGCACTAAAGCAATAGTGAGTAACCCAGCAGGAACTTCTCCATATTCAAGAGACTAAGAGTAAAAACAGTGCAGGTAGTTGCCAAGGTCTACTGACAAATACTAAGTCAGGGTATATACAGGAACTGTCTGCCTCATTGTAAACAGTTCAAAATAGGGTGTGTGTCCTAAAAAGAAGACAATGAAGATGAAGGAAAAGGAGAAAGAAGGAGGAGGATGAGAAAGAGAAGGAAAAAAGAAGAAGAAAGAGGAGAAGGAGAAGAGAAAAAGAAAAAGACAGGAGGGAGAAGAGGAAAAATATTAGGACCGAAGAAAAAAATATAATCAGATTATTATTAATCTCAAATATAATGATTATTTGTGAATAAAAAGATAAATCTAACATTTTCATTAGTCAATGCCTCTATTACTCAATTAATGAAAAAAAAACTGTGTTCTTGATATAATCAAAGATTTCATCAACCATGAGCAAACTTTTATAAAATGTGGAACTTTTATAATAAAATAACATAATAAAGTAGAGCTTCAATATATTCAGTAATTTTAATTTTTTTAAAGAAAATCTTGCAAGTCCCAAAGCAATCTACTTTGTTTTGCCTATTCTCCAGTTATCTGTCAATGTTTTGCCAGAATTAAACAAATCATGAATAAAATTAGTAAAACCTCAAATACAAAAGATACGTAATAAAGAGCTAAAGAGTTAGTCTATAAATACCATAGTTTGTATGTTCATTGAAGGCAGTAAATACGACTCATCTTCTCATTAAATTGACCATAGAGGATTGTGAAAAAATTAATACTTGACGTGTTATTCATAAAATAAATACGTGTATCTATTTTGAAAGTAAATAAAGAGCAACTTTTTTTGTTTTAATCAGTATAGATTGGAAATAAAATTTAAATGACAAGTGATATTTATAATCAAAACCCTAATATCTAGATATTGTCTTTTTGAACAAAGTTGTGGGAAGTGAATGCAGAGCTAGAGGACACCTGAAAATAAAAGACAGAGATGTAATACATTTTCCTTAATGAATAAATACTGTAACAGAATAGGGTGAGTTTCTGCTTTGATATGTTAACTTTTTTCCATTTAAATTTCAGTTCTGTTAAATCATGCAGGGAACAAAGATAAAGTTGGGATTTAATTTAGGGGTAGACTGGAGAGGAAAAAGCAAAGACAGGAAAACACCAGTAGAAAACACTAGAGAAACTTAAACACTAAGAAAGCTAAATTACAACTGAGTGATTAAAATCATCAACCTCCAATGCAACCTGACTGATGTAAAATCTGTTGTTTCAAGATTGAAACTATTAATCTAAAACTCATGAAGCAATGGTTAGTTAAAATAAAAAAAAAAAAATAAATGAATAGTTTCTACACAATAAAATTACTGTTTTTTTTGTTGTTGTTGTTGTTTTTTTTAAGATGGGGTCTCGCTCTCACGCCAGGCTGGAGTGCAGCGGTGCAATCTCTGCTCACTGCAACCTCTGCCTCCCGGGTTCAAGCGATTGTCCGGCCCCAGTCTCCCGAGTAGCTGTGACTACAGGCGCGTGCCACCACACCCCGCTAATTTTTCGTATTTTTAGTAGAGACGGAGTTTCACCGTGTTAGGCAGGATGGTCTCGATCTCCTGACCTCGTGATCCGCCTGCCTTGGCCTCCCAGAGTGCTGGGATTACAGGTGTGAGCCATCCTGCCCGGCCTAAAATTACTTTCTAAATAGGTAACTGAGCTATAGGAGAAAAACCAAGGTTTAATTCTAAATAAGGGACAATTAAATGAAAATTACAATGCAAGTCTAGTTTCAAAATTCTTTCTTACTATATGTATATTTCAGTTGAGTAATATAATTGATTTTTAAATAACATGGTTTTTAAAATTTGTTTCTTAGAAGAAAAAGAAAAGAAGAAAAACAAGGAGGAACAAAAAGAAATAATGAAGAAGCAGCCGTTGCTCAGCTATTTTTCTATTGGCTTTACCTAAAAAGAGAACTGCTTTGATGTGACCATTACAAGGTACCAACAACATCTGGCAGCAGTTATCTTGTATTACAGTCCTAATATCCCTGGATAGACTAGCCAATCTTTATGCCGTTTTAGTGTTTCATTTTTAATAAAAATGTCCATAAATGTGTATGCATTTGCATGTCTTATATAGATGGGAAACAGAATATTTGATTAATTTATTAACAGCATGTTCAGAAGGTTTGTACAATGAAGATAATAGATGTTTTATACAATAGAAAATACAATGAAGAGCAGAAATATTACAAAATATGCAATAGTAAAATGGATAATTAGATAATAAAATCCTAGTTCAAAATATAGTCTAAGTTCTAAAGTTGTTTTTTTCATTTTTTAATACATATTAGTCTTTTATGGAGGACAATATTCTTAATCATCTAAAATTATCACAGGATTTTGATAGTTCTTATATATCATCATTCTTTATTAATTATGTTCTTCATAGTATTCTCAAAAGTATAAATAATTTAGGGACATAAAGAAATGTCCACCCCGTAATGACTCCCATTAGATCCACATATACTCATTCATCCCCCAGCTACTTATTTATTACTTATATATTGAGCACCTACTGTTACTCAGGCACTATTTATTAATAGTTTTAGGAATAAAATGGTGAACAAGATAAGGATAATCTTTGATTCCACCTATTCTCTATACTCTCAGGAAACAGACAATGAACAATCAGGGTAATGAAAAAAAATAGTTTCAGATTGTCTTAAGTACTATGTGGGAAATAACCAAGGTGCTGTGCTGGAAACAAGCTGTTCGAGGGAATGAGAAGTTATTTTCAAAATCTTTCAACAAGAAGCCTAAGAAATTCCTCATTGGGAGGTGACTTTTCAGTCACTAGACTTTAAGGATGAGAAGAAACTGGACGTGAAAAAAAGTCGAAAAAATAGAACGAGAAAAAAGATCCTGAAGGGTGAAGCAGCTTCCTTGATTTAATATGTATTTTTAGGGTGCGGTGAACCAGGGGGAGGGGGATTGAGGTGAGTTTGGAAGGTGGAGGAGGAGGGGAGGCCAGACCCTTCAAGTTGTGGTAGAAAGTTTGTATTTTATTCTAAGTGAAAAGGAAATGCTTTTGAAGAGTTTCAAGCAATTTACTGACATAGCCCAATTTAGGTCTACAGAAAACTTAAGTATTGTAATGAGAAAAATATTTGTGGAATAGTAAACCAATATATTATTTGCCCTAATTAAACACTAGTTTTTAGAAGCCTGAGCTTGCTCTATCAAGAACCTAGCCCATCTGACTCAAATTGTAGATATTTAACATTACCCAAAGTGCAGAGAAGGCACATAAAATAATAATTGTAGAGGAGTTTTGGGTAGACAGACAGGAAAAGTAGTGAAAAATTTTTATGGTCCAGTGCGGTCTGGGAAGAAAGACACCAAAGTGGAGAAAAAAGCAAGGAGTGAAACACAGAGAGCATAGCTTTCACCTGCTCTTCTGAAATCCCAGAGTCAGAGGTGTGGAGTTAATTGAAGGGAAAGGTTTTTACCCACCTCTGTTTTGATCTCTGAAAAGACAGCTTCACTATGTGGTGTTTGTGTCAACACAGGTCATAGCACAGAAAAAATAAAACGGCGATATGGCATTTTTTTTTTTTTTTTTTTGAGACGGAGTCTTGCTCTGTCGCCCAGGCTGGAGTGCAGTGACGTATCTCGGCTCACTGCAAGCTCCGCCTCCCGGGTTCACGCCATTCTCCTACCTCAGCCTCTCCGAGTAGCTGGGACTACAGGCGCCCGCCACCACGCCTGGCTAATTTTTTGTATTTTTAGTAGAGACGGGGTTTCACCATGGTCTCAATCTCCTGACCTCGTGATCCGCCCGCCTCGGCCTCCCAAAGTGCTGGGATTACAAGCGTGAGCCACCGCGCCCGGCCGGATATGGCATTTTTAAGCAGAGAGAATGCTGAGAAAAGGTTCAGAGTTGCCCTTGTGAACGGGGACAAGGACGGGACTCTGAAGTGCCCACACGTCCCCTGGAAAAGAGTTGAGCCCAGAGCTGGGAGGCATTCCTGGGGCCACCCTGAGAAGAGACAAGGCAGTCACAGTGCTGAAGCCACAGCATAAACAGACTTGTTGGCCATCTAATGGAGGGTGGTTTCGAAAATAAAAGAAGAGCACAACCAACTCCTGAAGTATCCAATGGAACAAGTCGAAAATGTTTGCTGTAGCTCAGAACACAGCATAAGAGTCTCAGGAATGAACCAGACATCGGCGGGGCACTGTGGCTCACACCTGTAATCCTAGCACCTTGGGAGGCTGAGGCAGGTGGATCACCTGAGGTCAGGAGTTCAAGAGCAGCCTGACCAACATGGTGAAACCCTGTCACTACTAAAAATACAAAAATTAGCCGGGTTTGTTGGCGCACGCCTGTAATCCCAGCTACTGAGGCAAGGGAATCACTTGAACCCAGAAAGTGGAGGTTGTGGTGAGCTGATATCGCGCCACTGCACTCCAGCCTGGGCGACAGAGTGAGACTCTCTCTCCAAAAATAAGTAAATAAATAAATAAACCAGACATCCTACAGCAACGATCTGGGAGGAACCAGGGGCCCAAAAGACACCCCAGGAGTCCCCCATCTCTTCTCCGCTTCTGCAAGGGCAAGTGGTCCCCTTGTGTCCCCTCCCCACATTCTCATTTGCCACTTTGGGACTTACAAGTGGCAATCTGTAAAACAAATCCCTTTCCTGAAAAAAAAATTAAACCACAGTGTAAAATACTATTAATTAACCAGTTAAAATCTCCACCATAAATTCTTTCTCTGTTTGTCAGGGTCAGGGCTTATGAGGAAGATTAGACTTGTAAGAGACAACCAAGAACCTTCAATTACTTGTACATCAGAGTTGTTCTAAATGTAAATTTGCAGCACTAGCATGACACTTAGACTTAATTTAATTCCATCTATTGCAGTTCATTGACTGTTCATATGTAATTAGTACACATTTAAAAATACATGTTTAAGATATGAGTACTGCTATTAATGAAGTGATCTGAAATGAAAAGTATTCTGAACCAGCATAAGAAATCATATGTTCTATGGCTGATGCCGTCACTGCTGCCAACTGGCCCTATAACCTAGGGCAAGTCATTTAATTTCTCTGGCCATTAATTTTCTCTGGAAAATGAGGAGACTGGACTAAATCATCGCTAAGGTCAATTTTGATTTCTGATGTCTGTCATGTGAGTGCTAAAATAAGGCCTGCTGAGATGATGGTGGTTAGATTTGCATTAATCAAGAAACAATGATAATAAGTGTAGAACCATTTAGTGAGTCCAGGCCATTTGCCTGGCACAAAGTAAGTCATTTTATGTAGGTTATTTCTAATCATCTAAACAAACCCATGAGGAACTAGCAGTTCAGAGAAGCTGTAATTTGCTCCATGCTACACAGTTGGTAAGTGGTATAGCCAGGCTTCTAACTCATGTTTTCTCTAAAGTTTCCAAATTATATACAATAGTACTTATTATCCATCTTTTTACATTGTTTGATTTCAAGATACCAGCTTGCAGGCATTATTAAAATCCTATATATCCTTCAAGCTCCTCATTCTCTATGAAGTTATTTTTACAGCATTGAGGCAAAGTAAACTATGTCCTGAGCTCATGAAGAACTCTGATCATTCATTTAGCACTTTTTTCAAAGCTAACGCATTTTTCTAATCTCCTCTATCTCCTGTATACTCCCAACAAAACTATAAATGCTCTGAGGGAATGCCAAGAAATGCTTGGGAGGAATGTGGCATCAACAGGGGTGGAACTTAAGTGAAGAGAGTAAGGTGCCTACAGTCAAAACCTCAAGAGGTATCACTGTCAGGATCACACCACTGTGTAGGGTCACCTCAGCCCATTCCTGGTCCTGTACAGCCCATAGCAGCTGGTGGAAAGCTAGTTCACTGGGATGATCTGAAGTTCAACAACTTTAGTTCTCAGCTATGATGCCTACTGATTTGGCTGCCAGTGAAATCCAACATAGTGCCTGGAAAATCAACCCGGTGAAAACAAAACTGAAGTTCAGAAGGCAGAGAAGAGGTAAGGTAAGCCAGAGTAGAAATGCCTTCCTTGGTAGCATATTTGTTTTTTGTTTTGTTTTAAGATGGAGTCTCTTTCTCTCACCAGGCTGGAGTGCAGTGGCACGATCTTGGCTCACTGCAACCTCCACCTCTTGAGTTCAAGCGATTCTCCTGCCTCAGCTTCCCAAGTAGCTGGGATTACAAGCGAGTGCCACCACACCCAGCTAATTTTTGTATTTTTAATAGAGACCAGGTTTCACCATGTTGGCCAGGATGGTCTCGATCTCCTGACCTGGTGATCCGCCTGCCTTGGCCTCCGAAAGTGCTGGGATTACAGGCATGAGCCATCACGCCCAGCCTGGTAGCATATTTTTATAGTATAATGGGTCACCAAAGAGCTGAAACAAGAAACGAGAAGATATGTTTTTATTCAGTTATTCCCTGGAGCTAAAAGACCCAGTGGCACAATGTTGTAAATGGAAAGATTTTGGAAGCAACTCCTGTAGATTGACCTACGTGTGTTAATGCCATTAACAAAAAATCATAGACTGGGTGATTTAAAAAACAGAAATTTATTTTCTCATAGTTCTGATGGCTGAAAGTCCAAGTCAAGGTATCATCAAGTTTGATTTCTTCTGAGACCTCTGTCCTTGGCTTTCAGATGGTGGCCCACTCTGTGTGTTTACATGGTTTTTTTCTCTGTGCTCATGCATCCCTGGTGTACCTTTGAGTGTCAAAATGTCCTCTTCATATAAGGACACCAGCCAGATTGGACTAAGGCCCAATTTAATTGCTTTATTTTAATCACCTATTTAAAGGCCTTATCTACAAATATAGTCATATTCTGAGGTAGTGACATTAGGGCTTTAATATGAATGAGTGGGGGCCTTGGGAATTCAGCCCGTAATACGATGAATCTAGAGAATTATAAGCTGTCACATAGACAAATATACTCACGTGGCTAACAGCATGACATGCATGTTAATAAATATTATTTATTCATGTTTCAAGATTCAACTCTGACAATATATAGGTAAACAAATTTTTGTTGAATCAATATGATTGATTCAATGAATAAATTTGTTTACTATCTTGAGTGGTCACCATCACACTATGTGAATAACACAACTTAAGGGTTAGAGACTTAGCTGAGATACAAGTTAATATATCACTCCCATCTTTCTTATTTAAAAGTTAGTATTTTAATTAAACAATTGAACTTAAGCAATGTTACAAGTTAAGCAGAAAAATCTTATTTAGCAAGATCTTTCTTCAGTAAATATCTAGAATTGAATATTTTTCTTGCTTTTTCGTCTTTATTAGCTTTAATCAGACCTAATTCATATACTTAAAAATGGAGGACTGAATATTTACTACCATTAAATCCTATACTGATACTAAATCACCTTTGGACTGACCGTCTGGTTTCAGATGATCATAAAGTAAAACATATTTTATTTATTTCAGCTGCTGAAAAGGTTCTGCATTATGAGTACTTATTTTAAGTATTTATTGAAAGCATTAGGATAATAATGGATAGTAATCAATTTTTATTTATTCATTGTATTTTTAGCATTACACATCTTCTTATCAGCCAAAATATCTGGGCCTTTCCCCTTTGCTCCTCAGCTCTAAGATCCCCTGATTCCCTTTTTTAATATAGCAATAAAAGGAAAAAAGAAAACTAATTTTGTAGATTTTCTTCTTTTACAGATTACAACTTTTTTGTCTAGATTCTGTTTAATTAGATGATATTTTCCTACTTGGCTTTAAAAATAAAATAGCCCATTACTCATCAATTACTATGAAAAAAAATCATTGTTTAAACATGAAATTCAAATCGAATAGTTTACCCTTAGCTACAGGCCAGCAACAGGTGAGGTCACAGTGTAAACAAAGGTCCTCAAATATATGTTTTTGGAAAAGTATGTATTCTTATTTGTTAAATTTATCTTTTTTTTTTTTTTTTTTTTTTGAGACGGAGTCTCGCTCTCTCACCCAGGCTGGAGTGCAGTGGCACGATCTCGGCTCACTGCAAGCTCCGCCTCCCGGGTTCACGCCATTCTCCTGCCTCAGCCTCTCTGAGTAGCTGGGACTACAGGCACCCGCCACCACGTCTGGCCAATTTTTTGTATTTTTAGTAGAGATGGGGTTTCACCGTGGTCTTGATCTCCTGACCTCGTGATCCGCCCGCCTCGGCCTCCCAAAGTGCTGGGATTACAAGCGTGAGCCACCGCGCCCGGCCGTTAAATTTATCTTTACATTGTCTTTTTACTTGAAATATTTGAGCCACATTATAAATTATGAGATTAAATAAGTATATTTTTATATCAAATAGAATTTCTTACCAAGTTTTTATAAGATTAATTTATAGCAGCACTTAGCAAATAGAGCTTGTGTCAAGTTTAAAAGACCACAAAAGACATAAACTTGAGTAGAAATAATCTAATCACTAATTTTACAGATGAAAAATTAAAGGCCAGATAGTAAAGTCATAAACAGAGGAATTACCTTGAAGTGGCTTTCATTTTTAGGTTCAGAAATTATTTGAGAAATGTGTTTTGGACAGAATCTTCGAGAAAGAAGTAGGTGTGATTGCAGGTAATCATGCATAAGCCAAAAGTATATAATTAATTCAATAGAAGTGAGAATTGAGGGACTAGCAGCAGGTTTTGCAGCAAATGTGAGCTTGAGGTTTGTGTGTTAGAAGATGGGGAGTCAGTTGAGAAATGATATAAAGTTCAATGTGACAATTACATAGTTTGAGACAATGCTGGTTGACAAAATGGACTAATAAGAGTGGACCTAAAAACACCTGTAAGAAAAGGACATTCTTTGATCCTTTTGTAAACTAACTTGGTTTTAGAGAAAGACTACAGTAATGCACATGAAGAGAAGAAAGTGAGTCCACACAATGTAGTAAAGAAAAATACAACAGGAATGTGTCATATATTCATATATATGTTACGAGTCCTAATAACAATTTCTTGACACTAAAATTAATCATGTTGAGTTTTGTTAAAGAAAAATAAATTATTATAAAGAATGTAGGAAAAAGGCCATCAAAGAGGACAAAGATGGTTAAAAATTGAAAACATCCCAAATTTGATAATATTATTTGTGTAGCATAAATGAACTAAGTCAACTCCCCTTCCATAATAATGCCTTGGGAAATACTTCATATAAGTGTTTTAAAACTAATAAAAGATGGTGGTCTTAAAAAAAAAAAAAAGGAAAAAACCTAATATGTGTTTAATTAGGCTATGTAAAAAGACTTTGACCTTTTGTACTTTCAGTAGCTAGCCAGTCTCACAGAAAGTCTTATGTTTTAGACCTGAGAGCTGGTCTACATGACAGCACATATTTGCAGTGATGAAGGCTAGGGAGAAAAATCTCTTGGCTTTCACATATCCTTTGTACCAGTGTCATTTGCCAACATAGAAAGTCCATTTTTTTCTTCCCAGTGGTGTTTATGGTAAAGGAGAAGCTTATCGTTTCATAGTATGCGTTTGCATGTTGTTTGGATGCTAAGCATTCCACCTCAGAGAATCTTGAGATGGTGGGAAAGCTCAGAATCCAGTCACTTGAAGTAGGAAAACAACTCTCATGCAGTGCCCCTCTTCTTTGCGTTTTCCTCAACTGATCAGACCCCTACAGTGTTTTCAACTCCAGAAGTGTGAACAGCAAAGCAAAGCTAAAATATCGGCAGGGCTAAGGATATGCCTAGTCTTAGTCTGTTCTTGTGCATACCATCATCGACTGTATAACACTTTCTAAAAAGGGAATATATCACAATTAAAGGCTGAGAAACTTCGTGGAAAAAAGAACTATCATAATTGTGGTTAGGGAAATGACAGTAACTGGTCCCAGGTCATGAGATTTTATGGCTTACCTGAGTAAAAATATTCTGCATTTGTTACCTTGTCCTTTTTATTTTTTAGTAGAAACATTAGTTTATAGGAATTAGTGTCAAAATTCCAAGAATTATTGATAATACCCTGTAGTTGGTTGAGTTACATTTCCTAAAAAACCTATGCTGAAATTATAAACCTGGATACATGTGACTTTAACCTTATTTGGAAATAGAAACTTTATTTTATTTTATTATTATTATACTTTAAGTTTTAGGGTACATGTGCACAATGTGCAGGTTTGTTACATATGTATCCATGTGCCATGTTGGTGTGCTGCACCCATTAACTCGTCATTTAGCATTAGGTATATCTCCTAATGCTGTCCCTCCCCCCTCCCCCAACCCCACAACAGTCCCCAGAGTGTGATGTTCCCCTTCCTGTGTCCATGTGTTCTCATTGTTCAATTCCCACCTATGAGTGAGAACATGCGGTGTTTGGTTTTTTGTCCTTGCGATAGTTTACTGAGAATGATGATTTCCAGTTTCATCCATTTCCCTACAAAAGACATGAACTCATCATTTTTATGCCTGCATAGTATTCCATGGTGTATATGTGCCACATTTTCTTAATCCAGTCTATCGCTGTTGGACATTTGGGTTGGTTCCAAGTCTTTGCTATTGTGAATAGTGCTGCAATAAACATACATGTGCATGTGTCTTTATAGCAGCATGATTTATAGTCCTTTGGGTATATACCCAGTAATGGGATGGCTGGGTCAAATGGTATTTCTAGTTCTAGATCCCTGAAGAATCGCCACACTGACTTCCACAATGGTTGAACTAGTTTACAGTCCCACCAACAGTGTAAAAGTGTTCCTATTTCTCCACATCCTCTCCAGCACCTGTTGTTTCCTGACTTTTTAATGATCACCATTCTAACTGGTGTGAGATGGAAAACTGGCTAGCCATATGTAGAAAGCTGAAACTGGATCCATTCCTTACACCTTATACAAAAATTAATTCAAGATGGATTAAAGACTTACATGTTAGACCTAAAACCATAAAAACCCTAGAAGAAAACCTAGGCATTACCATTCAGGATATAGGCATGGGCAAGGACTTCATGTCTAAAACACCAAAAGCAATGGCAACAAAAGCCAAAATTGATAAATGGGATCTAATTAAACTAAAGAGCTTCTGCACAGCAAAAGAAACTACCATCAGAGTGAACAGGTAACCTACAAGATGGGAGAAAATTTTTGCAACCTACTCATCTGACAAAGGGCTAATATCCAGAATCTACAATGAACTCAAACAAATTTACCAGAAAAAAACAAACAACCCCATCAAAAAGTGGGCAAAGGACATGAACAGACACTTCTCAAAAGAAGACATTTATGCAGCCAAAAAAACACATGAAAAAATGCTCATCATCACTGGCCATCAGAGAAATGGAAATAGAAACTTTTAAGATATAATCAAGTCAAGGTAATGTCACACTAGATTAGGTTAGGCCCCAAATTCAATGACTTGTTATCTTTATCGAGAAAGAGAGATTTAGAGACACAGAGACACACAGAGGGAAGACAGCCATGTGAAAACAGAGGTAGATGCTGGAGTGATATAGCCACAAGCTGAAGGATGCCAAGGATTTCCGGAAACCACCAGAAGCTAGGAAGGGCATGGAAGTTTTCGCCTCTAGAAACTTCTGAAGGAGCATAACCCTGGCAACATCTTGATTTCAGACTTAGTTTCCAGATGATGAAAAAATTTATTTCTGCTTTTTAAAGCCATCCAAAATGTGATGATCGTTTATAGTAGCCCTAGTAACCTAATACACTCTCGGAACTATAATTTTCCCCTGATTATAAATTATGTACCCATTGTTATCTTTTTAAAAATGTTCTCATTGCTAATAAAAATATATAATTTCCAACTTTTGTTTATAGAAGGTGTTGATATGTCTTTTAAAACTTCTAGTAATCTTAAGGATTTCTGTACAGAATATGGAAATTTAAAGAAAAAAACATTTAGTCTTCTTAATGAAATCAGTGTTGATTGGGTGAAGACAAACATCCTCATTCTCCCCTGCAGTCTGGCCTCTTGGCCTCTTCCTCTAAGCATCCAAGAGTAAATCATATAGCTTGTTACTGTACAGTGAATTTCAGAGGGAGATGATGATGATGATGGTGATGATGATGATGATGGTGATTACTAGAAACAGGAAAATTCATATCTTAAATTTTTTGTTTGATTGTAATTTGTTAACATTTACTGGTATGTATCATGTATATTATACATCCACACACACAAACCCCTTTGAATAAACAGTATTATGTTTCCCTTTCCCTTTGTCTTAGCTTGAGTTCCCCAGAAAACAAGCCTGAAATAAAAGAGTATGTGTGGGGTACTTTAATGGAGTATATGAGACACAAGAGAAGCAATACATGGAAAGAAGGAGATTTACTATAACATCTTATCAATTAGACCAGTTTGATAGGAAGTTAGGGCAATTCTAGAGTTAATAATTTACGATAAAGAAGCTCCTCTACATCTTCAACAATCTCAATTAATAACCTTCAACCTTTTTGCCTGGAATGACCTAAGCTCTCCATAATGGTCACTACTTCTCTTGCAGCCCACCCAAGCAGAGGCCACTTAATCTCTCACAATCCATATATTATAAGGCCTGAGTGAGGTCAGGATTCTTCTTCCTTCCTTTCTAATATCATATTCAAGCACACTCTCCTCAGTTTATGAACCCTTCCCTTTGACTTTCACCATCTTCCTGTCCATTCCAATTCCTGCCAGTGATTACAGTGAATTCAACATTCACACAAAGGGCTCACCAACCACTACCAGTTCCTGAACTTTCTAGTTTCCAAATACCTTCCCCTTAACTTGAAACTGGAGTTCAGCCATTTTCTTTCACTGTTTTCTCTTAACCATTTTGTTTCTTGTGAAAGGGTCTCACTGTGTTGCCCAGGCTGGAGTGCAGTGGCATGACCATAGCTCACTGCAACCCTGAACTTCTGGGCTCAAGTGAGGCTCCCACCTCAGCCTTTCAAGTGGCTGGAACTACAGGTTCATGCTACCATGCCAAGCTTAATACTTATTTATTTATTTATTTCTTGTAGAGACTAGGTCTTGCTACGTTTCCCAGGCTAGTCTCAAATTCCTATCCTCAAGTAATCCTTCTGCCTTGGCCTCCCAAAGTGCTGGGATTACAGGGTCTTGCTATGTTGCCCAGGCAAGTCTCAAACTCCTAGCCTCAAGCAATCCTCCTGCATTGGCCTTCCTAAGTGATGGGATTACAGGAATAAGCCAATATGCCTGGCACTCTTAACCTTTTATTTTACCAATATTTAAACAACCTTGCCTCTATACCTCACTTGTGGAAGCCTAAATGTGGATGACCTCATTCATCCCCTGTCCAAGCTGTTTCCTAGAAAGCTGACTGTCATGTTTGAGCTGCATTATGAACAGGCCCATGTGGCAATAAACTAAAGGCAGCCTTTAGCTAATAGCCAGTTAGGAACTGAAGCTCTTAGCCCAAAGCCATGAAGAACTAAATCCTGCCAACAGCCATGTGAGCAAGCTTGGAAGCAGCTCTTTCCCCACATGAGTTTTAAAATGACTGAAATCCTGGCTAACACCTTGATTGCAATCTTGTGAGAAGCCCTGAGCCAGACATACCCAGATAAATGTGCCCAGATTCCTGACCCACAGGAACTGTGAAGTAACAAATGGTGTTTTTTTAAGCCACTAAGTTTTGGTGTAATTTGTTACTCAGTGATAGATAACAAACAAAGTATCTCTGCCCCCTCACCAAAGTCATCTGTCCCTTTGGCAACTGGAGTGTATGCTAGAAACTAATGTTTTGTGATTAGGAAATTGGTAGCTTGGAAGCAGTGGTAGAACCTCTAAGAAAGTCGTCATAAAAAAGAGAGAAAGTAGCTGAAGGGAAGTCATCTATACCCCATGACACACCATGTAAATGCATCTAAATTTCTACCTTCCCCATAAAGTATTGTTGTTGTCATTGCCTACTTAAAAGTCAGCTCTTAAGGACTTGGTGGTCTAGTCAAATAGTACATTATGAGTAGAATTACTCTAATGCATTATTTGAGCTCTTTCTATCTGAGCAATTTGGTAATACTTACTTCTTCCTATTCTCATCCTTTCCCCTGCTCAGTTTAATTTAATAACATTTTCATCTCATTATCCTGCTCCCACCAATAGGATGTATCATATCTCAAATACTTCTTTGCCACATTTTCGTTTTCTGCTATTGCTTACATGTACTATGATAATGATACTAACAAAGGACAGTGGAAGGGCACAACCTTATGCAGGAGCAGATCACTGTTATTATCCTTTGTTTCTCCATGCCCAGAGTCCACTGTTTCCGTTTAGACAATGTAAATATTTTGATTTCTCTCTTCTAACTCTTTCCTAGGATTGGCTTGCACTGTATTTTAAGGGCTTATATTTGGAATCCCTCTTTAAAATATTATAGTTCAACCAATTTATATATCAGTCTATTGATCTCATAGCATAATTATAGCATAGCATACGTATGGCACTAGTTCAATCAGTGACATCCATAAAACATTGATATAGTATAGGTATTAATAGCATGAATGAGTTACTTTGTCTCTCAGTGTCTCAGTTTACTGCTATGTCAAATGGGATTGATAATCACTTTTACTTCATACAGAGATTGAGAGGATTGAATGAGTTAAATACTCAAATCACTTAGAACAGTGACTGGCACGTAGAAAGGCATAAGTGTTTGCTGCAGGTACCAAATATAAACTTTCCACAAATAGGATTATTAATTTTTTTTTTTTTTTTTGAGACGGAGTCTCCCTCTGTCGCCCAGGCTGGAGTGCAGTGGCGCAATCTAGGCTCACTGCAAGCTCCGCCTCCCGGGTTCACGCCATTCTCCTGCCTCAGCCTCTCCGAGTAGCTGGGACTACAGGCGCCCGCCACCACGCCCAGCTAATTTTTTGTATTTTTAGTAGAGACGGGGTTTCACCGTGGTCTCGATCTCCTGACCTCGTGATCCGCCTGCCTCGGCCTCCCAAAGTGCTGGGATTACAAGCGTAAGCCACCACGCCCGGCCAGATTATTAAATTTTATAAACAATTTCTATATTTCTAAATACATTATCTCACCTCATTATGACAAAAAACCATTGAGTAAGAAATGGCAAAAGTTATTGTACTCATTTTACAGATAAAGACACAAAGGTTAAAAAATAAATAAATACCAACATCAAATCTCCTCAGTGTCAGGGCCAACACATGAATCTAGATTTTCTTCTGGAAACTTTTCTGAAGCTTCTTCTGCCTGCTTTAGAGAGGTCAAGAGGTGCCAACATGTGATCTTATTCATGAGGACTCAATGAATTGTGATTTTCCAACCTCCACCAGCACATAGGCAGCTCAGTCTTTCCACTGGGGAACATGGTGGGGGGTGTGTGTGTCTGTGTGTGTGTGTGTGTGTGTGTTCATTATGAGAATTCAACAAAGAGTTGATGTGAATATTTGTGAAGAGAGAAGAAATTGCCATGAGATTTGGAATTCCCTTTGGGCAATCATCATATTGTAGTTTCTTAAGCATGGAATGATGTATATCCATTTCCTGGTGGAGGTTGTGGGGGATTTTTTTTTCCAATATCACACAGTAACATAGTAATTTGTGGCCAATACTCAGGGATGTTGGAATAAAGATGCTCAGGACAACACTTAATCAGGCTTTCTTGAAAGCGTAGTTTTGTTTTATGTTCATTTTAAGAGAAGAAAATTTCCAATCTCACCATTTGATAGAGTAAAATAAAACCCATAAAATAAAGCAGAATGTACATCTCATATTTTTACAGCACTTGAATGGTGTTTCTGGTTTGAACATAAGCTAATGCCTTGTTTTTAGCTGTACAAAAATGCAATAACACAAAAGAAAGAGCTTGTACTAATGGAAGCAAGCCACGTATTAATCAGTCCAGCTAGGGAGTTAAATCCCTTTGTTCTCACTCTCACTAAGTGCAGCATTGCCAAGAGTCGTAGGTATAACAGTTATAAAATATCAGAAGACAATAATTTTTTAAAATATCCAAAACCTGTTTTTAATGTCTGGATTTCATGTACTTTATATTTTACTTTTTTATTTTTTATAGAAAGTCATTGTCAGCAGAGAGCTATCAGGTCCTAGTGTTTTATCTGTAACACCGGTGAAAGCTCCTCCTCCTACTTCTGGCTTGTGAGAGTTTCTTTCCTTTGGGGTGGTGGCTGGTGCCAGAATGAGAGGAAATATCATGCCCTCCGAGAGTCAAGAGCAGCTGGTGCAGTTGTCCTGGTGTTTATGGGATATTATAGGCATAAAGGCACATTTGGAACTGGTTGAGGAAAGAACTTAATGCCTCTTTCTTTTATCTTTATAATCCACTTTCCTAGCAAGGATTATCCTGCCGTTCATACTAAATTTAGCAAATGCAGATTAAAGAAAATAAAAAGCTATGTTGCCACAAGGTGCTGTGAGAATGCAATGCATGCGCTAGATAGACAAACTGTGTTTTATCAAATGAAACAATAGAGTCACAAAGAAACTTGTTCAAATTGTTTTTTTTTTCTTTGAACAATGAAAGACATTTTTGTAAGAATTAACCAGAGGGAGTTGTACATCTGGAAAGCGGTGAACACATAGCTTCTATTTGGGAGAAAACTAACATTATTGCCAAAAAATTATCCATCTGTAGTATGATCCAAATTTGTCAAGCTAGGAGTGTCATAGACAGAAATTTGCTACCAGAAATTTGCATTAGATAGTATTTTCACTATTTATTTTTGATGACATCTTTTTTTGTTTGGGCAGAATTTTTATAGTGTGTATTTAGTGAAGAGCTACAGAACCTTAATAAAATAAAATAGTAAAGCATCAGCATGGCAAAACTAGGGTCACAATGGTGACTTTTAAAAAATTTCCCTACAGAAATCAGGTCTCAGGCACTTTTTGCAAGTCGCAGAAATTATTCCTTAGTGTTGGGTTGTCGGCTGTTTTATATTCTTACCCTTCCCATTATTCCTTATTATTTTTTCTGGAACACTTTAGGGTCTATTGTCCACCTTCTCAATGAACATCAGCATTGTGACTATTATAGGGCATTCATGTCTGCTTTATTCATTTATTAAATGATTAATTTAGGAAACAGTGAGAAGCGACTCTGGTCCACAGATTTAGGAAGGCACTGGAAATACAAAGATGAATACATGCCCAGTTAACATAGCAGAGTGAATTTTCCTCCAAAACATAGAAATGCTGTATAAATGATAACTATTAAATATTATATGGTTGAACTCAAAGAAAAAAATTTAAAAAGTTGTCACATGCAGGAAACAAAGAGCACAAAGCCAATGCATTAAGATAGAGCTGAACTCAAGGTGGGCTTACTGATTTCCAACAATTATTTAAACTTTAAGGGGTGAGAGCACAGGTTTGATTCCCAAATAAGGGTTCAAGATGAGGCCCTTATATCTTGAAAGGCATAAAGCCTTCATATAAACTGAGAAACTATGGACATAATCTGGTCATTTTCCTGGAATATGGCATGGAAGTGTTCCTTCTACAAGTAACTCGGGGGTTGTGGGGGGAGAGTGACCTATCAGAAATTGGAACCCAAGCCTACCCACATGCAACTAAGTTTGAATTTTTACTTGCGGTGTGTTGAGAGTAAATTTTGCCTCCTCACAGAGGCAAACTGGAAAAGTATGTGTGTACTTGCATCCAAAATACAAGGTACTCTCAGAAAAGACAATGCCTACTAGAAATAATTATACCATCAGAAATCACTAAAATTAGTTACCATAATGAAGTAAACACCTATGATAGGGTCAATAGATGCACTAAAGATAAGGCAACTGGAATTCCTTCATAATATTTGACACTTAATGTGTTATGTGGAATAATGTTTTAAATTTTTGCACCCATATTTTAATCTTTTCTCAATTTTTTCTTTAAAAATATGTAGACTCTTAATTCTCATTCCTACATATGTCTGTCCCATGGCTTGAATTGAACTTCAGTTAATGAAATGTTGTTAAATTCTGCAATTTTAAGAAAGATTTCATATTTGTTTGATTACTCATTCTCTCAACAAGTATTATGGAGAGCTATGGTGTATCAAGCACTGTGCAACATGTTAAAGATATAGCACTTAAAAAGACAACGTTAATGTGGCTAAAGAGGTAAGTGAAGTCTATGAGACAAGGAGAAAAGTCAACAGGTAGTTATAATTCAGCAAGATAAATTAATGACATAAACAACACAGTACACATTGCTTTTGAACTAACTTCACTTTTACAAACTGGGAAAGGTGTTGGGTTTGCCCTGGTCAAGTTTTTGAATTTAATGTGTTAAAAAAAAACCATTTTATGGCATACAAATAAAATAAGAATTCTCCTGAATAGAAATCACTGGTCAAATTAGCCTCACATTATGTTCTACAAAAAAAACTGCAGAATATTTGGCAATGTCTAAGAATCCCTGATAAAGAATATGGCATGACCCAAAATTTCATACACCTAAATTTTCAACCTTATGGAAAATTAATGAAAAGACAACTTTACATATTTGAGACCTGAGAAAGTATATGCTATGCTACCCAATGAAAAAAGTTAATTAAAAAAAGCACATTACAGTTTAACCAGTGATAAACCAAAATAATGAATTAAGGAAAAGAAAGGGTGGAGCCAAGATGGCCCAATAGGAACAGCTCCGGTCTCCAGCTCCCAGCCCGAGCGACACAGAAGATGGGTGATTTCTGCATTTCTGCTTGAGGTACCGGTTTCATCTCACTAGGGAGTGCCAAACAGTGGGTGCAAGACAGTCGGTGAAGCGCACTGTGCGCGAGCTGAAGCAGGGCGAGGCATTGCCTGACTCGGGAAGCGCAAGGGGTCAGGGAGTTCCCTTTCCTAGTCAAAGAAAGGGGTAACAGACAGCACCTGGAATATCGGGTCAGTCTCACCCTAATACTGCGCTTTTCCAATGGGCCTGGAAAACGGCACACTAGGAGATTGTGTCCCGCACCTGGCTCGGAGGGTCCTATGCCCATGGAGTCTCACTGATGGCTAGCACAGCAGTCTGAGATCAAACTGCAAGGCGGCAGCGAGGCTGAGGGAGGGGCGCCCACCATTGCCCAGGCTTGCTTAGGTAAACAAAGCAGCCAGGAAGCTCGAACTGGTGGAGCCCACCACAGCTCAAGGAGGCCTGCCTGCCTCTGTAGGCTCCACCTCTGGGGGCAGGGCACAGACAAACAAATTCAGCAGGAATCTCTACAGACTTAAATGTCCCTGTCTGACTGACAGCTTTGAAGAGAGTAGTGGTTCTCCCAGCACGCAGCTGGACATCTGAGAACGGACAGACTGCCTCCTAAAGTGGGTCCCTCACCCCCGAGCAGCCTAACTGGGAGGCACCCCCCAGTAGGGACAGACTGACACCTCACTCGGCCAGGTACTCCTCTGAGACAAAACTTCCAGAGGAACTATCAGACAGCTGAATTTGTGGTCTCACGAAAATCCACTGTTCTGCAGCGACCGCTGCTGACACCCAGCCAAACAGGGTCTGGAGTGGACCTCTAGTAAACTCCAACAGACCTGCAGCTGAGGGTCCTGTCTGGTAGAAGGAAAACTAACAAACAGAAAGGACATCCACACCAAAAACCCATCTGTACATCACCATCATCAAAGACAAAAAGTAGATAAAACCACAAAGATGGGGAAAAAACAGAGCAGAAAAACTGGAAACTCTAAAAAGCAGAGCACCTCTCCTCCTCCAAAGGAATGCAGTTCCTCACCAGCAATGGAACAAAGCTGGATGGAGGACGACTTTGACGAGTTGAGAGAAGAAGGCTTCAGACGATCAAACTACTCTGAGCTACGGGAGGAAATTCAAAACAATAGCAAAGAAGTTAAAAACTTTGAAAAAAAATTAGAAGAATGGATAACTAGAATAACCAATGGAGAGAAGGGCTTAAAGGAGCTGATGGAGCTGAAAGCCAAGTTTCGAGAACTACGCGAAGATTGCAGAAGCCTCACTAGCAGATGCGATCAACTGGAAGAAAGGGTATCGCTGATGGAAGCTGAAATGAATGAAATGAAGCGAGAAGGGAAGTTTAGAGAAAAAAGAATAAAAAGAAATTAACAAAGCCTCCAAGAAATTTGGGACTATGTGAAAAGACCAAACCTACGTCTGATTGGTATCCCTGAAAATGACAGGGAGAATGGAACCAAGTTGGAAAACACTCTGCAAGATATTATCCAGGAGAACTTCCCCAATCTAGCAAGGCAGGCCAACATTCAGATTCAGGAAATACAGAGAACGCCACAAAGATACTCCTCGAGAAGAGCAACTCCAAGACATATAATTGTCAGATTCACCAAAGTTGAAATGAAGGAAAAAATGTTAAGGGCAGCCAGAGAGAAAGGTGGGGTTGCCCACAAAGGGAAGCCCATCAGACTAATAGCTGATCTCTCGGCAGAAACTCTACAAGCCAGAAGAGAGTGGGGGCCGATATTCAACATTCTTAAAGAAAAGAATTTTCAACCCAGAATTTCCTATCCAGCCAAACTAAGCTTCATAAGTGAAGGAGAAATAAAATACTTTACAGACAAGCAAACGCTGAGTGATTTTGTCACCACCAGGCCTGCCCTAAAAGAGCTCCTGAAGGAAGCACTAAACATGGAAAGGAACAACTGGTACCAGCCACTGCAAAAACATGCCAAATTGTAAAGACCATTGAGGCTAGGAAGAAACTGCATCAACTAACAAGCAAAATAACCAACTAACATCATAATGACAGGATCAGATTCACACATAACAATATTAACGTTAAATGTAAATGGGCTAAATGCTCCAATTGAAAGACACAGACTGCCAAACTGGATAAGGAGTCAGGACCCATCAGTGTGCTGTATTCAGGAAACCCATCTCACGTGCAGAGACACACATAGACTCAAAATAAAGGGATGGAGGAAGATCTATCAAGCAACTGGAAAACAAAAAAAGGCAGGGGTTGCAATCCTAGTCTCTGATAAAATAGACTTTAAACCAACAAAGATCAAAAGAGACAAAGAAGGCCATTACATAATGGTAAAGGGATCAATTCAACAAGAAGAGCTAACTATCCTAAATATATATGCACCCAACACAGGAGCACCCAGATTCATAAAGCAAGTCCTGAGTGACCTACAAAGGGACTTAAACTCCCACACAATAATAATGGGAGATTCTAACACCCCACTGTCAACATTAGACAGATCAACGAGACAGAAAGTTAACAAGGATATCCAGGAATTGAACTCAGCTCTACACAAAGTGGACCTAATAGACATCTACAGAACTCTCCACCCCAAATCAACAGAATATACATTTTTTCCAGCACCACACCACACCTATTCCAAAATTGACCACATAGTTGGAAGTAAAGCTCTCCTCAGCAAATGTAAAAGAACAGAAATTATAACAAACTGTCTCTCAGACCACAATGCAATCAAACTAGAACTCAGGATTAAGAAACTCACTCAGAACCGCTCAACTACATGGAAACTGAACAACCTGCTCCTGAATGACTATTGGGTACATAATGAAATGAAGGCAGAAATAAACATGTTCTTTGAAACCAACGAGAACAAAGACACAACATACCAGAATCTCTGGGACGCATTCAAAGCAGTGTGTAGAGGAAAATTTATAGCACTAAATGCCCACAAGAGAAAGCAGGAAAGATCCAAAATTGACACCCTAACATCACAATTAAAAGAACTAGAAAAGCAAGAGCAAACACATTCAAAAGCTAGCAGAAGGCTAGAAATAACTAAAATCAGAGCAGAACTGAAGGAAATAGAGACACAAAAGACCCTTCAAAAAATTAATGAATCCAGGAGCTGGTTTTTTGAAAAGATCAACAAAATTGATAGACCGCTAGCAAGACTAATAAAGAAGAAAAGAGAGAAGAATCAAATAGATGCAATAAAAAATGAAAAAGGGGATATCACCACCAATCCCACAGAAATACAATCTACCATCAGAAAATACTACAAACACCTCTATGCAAATAAACTAGAAAATCTAGAAGAAATGGATAAATTCCTCGACAAATACACCTTCCCAAGACTAAATCAGGAAGAAGTTGAATCTCTGAATAGACCAATAACAGGTTCTGCAATTGTGGCAATAATCAATAGCTTACCAACCAAAAAGAGTCCAGGACCTGATGGATTCACAGCTGAATTCTACCAGAGGTACAAGGAGGAACTGGTACCATTCCTTCTGAAACTATTCCAATCGATAGAAAAAGAGGGAATCCTCCCTAACACATTTTATGAAGCCAGCATCGTCCTGATACCAAAGCCTGGCAGAGACATAACTAAAAAAGAGAATTTCAGACCAATATCCTTGATGAATATTGATGCAAAAATCCTCAATAAAATACTGGCAAACCGAATCCAGCAGTACATCAAAAAGCTTATCCACCATGATCAAGTGGGCTTCATCCCTGGGATGCAAGGCTGGTTCAACATATGCAAATCAATAAATGTAATCCAGCATATAAACAGAACCAAAGACAAAAACCACATGATTATCTCAATAGATGCAGAAAAGGCCTTTGACAAAATTCAACAACCCTTCGTGCTAAAAACTCTCAATAAATTAGGTATTGATGGGACATATCTCAAAAGAATAAGAGCTATCTATGACAAACCCACAGCCAATATCATACTGAATGGGCAAAAACTGGAAGCATTCCCTCTGAAAACTGGCACAAGACAGGGATGCCCTCTCTCACCGCTCCTATTCAACATAGTGCTGGAAGTTCTGGCCAGAGCAATCAGGCAGGAGAAGGAAATAAAGGCTATTCAATTAGGAAAAGAGGAAGTCAAACTGTCCCTGTCTGCAGATGACATGGTTGTATATCTAGAAAACCCCATTGTCTCAGCCCAAAATCTCCTTAAGCTGATTAGCAACTTCAGCAAAGTCTCAGGATACAAAATCAATGTTCAAAAATCACAAGCATTCTTGTACACCAATCACAGACAAACAGAGAGCCAAATCATGAGTGAACTCCCATTCACAAGTGCTTCAAAGAGAATAAAATACCTAGGAATCCAACTTACAAGGGATGTGAAGGACCTCTTCAAGGAGAACTACAAACCACTGCTCAACGAAATAAAAGAGGATACAAACAAATGGAAGAACATTCCATGCTCATGGGTTGGAAGAATCAATATCGTGAAAATGGTCATACTGCCCAAGGTAATTTATAGATTCAATGCCATCCCCATCAAGCTACCAATGACTTTCTTCACAGAATTGGAAAAAACTACTTGAAAGTTCATATGGAACCAAAAAAGAGCCCACATCGCCAAGTCAATCCTAAGCCAAAAGAACAAAGCTGGAGGCATCACGCTACCTGACTTCAAACTATACTACAAGGCTACAGTAACCAAAACAGCATGGTACTGGTACCACAACAGAGACATAGATCAATGGAACAGAACAGAGCCCTCAGAAATGATGCCGCATATCTACAACTATCTGATCTTTGATAATCCTGACAAAAACAAGAAATGGGGAAAGGATTCCCTATTTAATAAATGGTGCTGGGAAAACTGGCTAGCCATATGTAGAAAGCTGCAACTGGATCCCTTCCTTACACCTTATACAAAAATTAATTCAAGATGGATTAAAGACTTAAATGTTAGACCTAAAACCACTAAAATCCTACAAGAAAACCCAGGCAATACCATTCAGGACATAGGCGTGGGCAAGGACTTCATGTCTAAAACACCAAAAGCAATGGCAACAAAAGCCAAAATTGACAAATGGGATCTAATTAAACTAAAGAGCTTCTGCACAGCAAAAGAAACTACCATCAGAGTGAACAGGCAACCTACACAATGGGAGAAAATTTTTGCAACCTACTCATCTGACAAAGGGCTAATATCCAGACTCTACAATGAACTCAAACAAATTTACAAGAAAAAAACAAACAACCCCATCAAAAAGTGGGCAAAGGACATGAACAGACACTCCTCAAAAGAAGACATTTATGCAGCCAAAAAACACATGAAGAAATGCTCATCATCACTAGCCATCAGAGAAATGCAAATCAAAACCACAGTGAGATACCATGTCACACCAGTTAGAATGGCCATCATTAAAAAATCAGGAAACAACAGGTGCTGGAGAGGATGTGGAGAAATAGGAACACTTTTACACTGTTGGTGGGACTGTAAACTAGTTCAACCATTGTGGAAGTCAGTGTGGCGATTCCTCAGGGATCTAGAATTAGAAATACCATTTGACCCAGCCATCCCATTACTGGGTATATACCCAAAGGACTATAAATCATGCTGCTATAAAGACATGCACACGTATGTTTATTGCGGCACTATTCACAATAGCAAAGAGTTGGAACCAACCCAAATGTCCAACAACGATAGACTGGATTAAGAAAATGTGGCACATATACACCATGGAATACTATGCAGCCATAAAAAATGATGAGTTCATGTCCTTTGTAGGGACATGGATGAAACTGGAAAACATCATTCTCAGTAAACTATCGAAAGGACAAAAAACCAAACACCGCATGTTCTCACTCATAGGTGGGAATTGAACAATGAGAACTCATGGATACAGGAAGGGGAACATCATACTCCAGGGACTGTTGTGGGGTGGGGAGAGGGGGGAGGGACAGCATTAGGAGATATACCTAATGCTAAATGACGAGTTAATGGGTGCAGGAAATCAACATGGCACATGGATACATATGTAACAAACCTGCACATTGTGCACATGTACCCTAAAACCTAAAGTATAATAAAAAAAAACTAAAAAAAAAAAAGAAGCTGTAAGAATAACTGATTACAGTCAACATTCCCATAATTTGTAATGTCTTAATTTTTAATCCCCCTGTAGATGAAAACAGTATTTCTGTTTCAAATTTGGGTAATTGAATAGTGACTTAATGTGCAAATTGACAGTGATTGTCAAAAAAATTTCCATCATATTGATGATTAAAGTAACAAGGGCTGATTTTCTTTTAATTTAATCTCTCCTTTACATGTTTTGCCAATCAGGCCAGCTTTTTCTAATTTTGCTAGAAATAGGTGGGAAAGCTTTTGCTCTCCTGCCTCCACTGTTTTAAGTACAGTAAGTTTTCATTGTGGCAATAGTTCTGAGAGGATTTTTTTAAAAAGCTTTGTAAAATTATGTGAATCCTAATTAATGTTTGGTTATGCTTATCATTCTTGCTATTTTAGTTACATCACCACTTAATAGATCTTATTAAAGCAATGTAATAACTAAGTATTGTTAGAACACCCATTAGCTAGCATTCTAAGCCTTGTTCTTGAATTAATTATTCAAAGCCAAAGTATTCATCTTCTTCAATTTTATACTGTAATAGATGCCAGAAGTCCTGAATTCTAGCTACTAAACCTGATTTTTCCAGATTTGACTTTCCCCAGTAGGGAGATTGAGAGCAATACACTGGCTATTTCTAAGGTTATTTCAAGCTTTAGAATTAAAATTCCAGCATTATGGAAAAAGTGATCATCCAAGTTCAGGTCAGAAATTACCAGAGTTCGGTTGGTTTTAGCTGTAATACACTGCAGTGTCTAAGATTAATGAACATGTATATATAATAGGTATATTAAGAAAATCCTGATTCCCACAAGGATGTAACTAGTAATGTAACTAGTAATTCACAGACTCTAAATAGGCAGCTGATACCAATGCCTATCAAACAGAAGGGTAAAGAGGAATGTCATTATCCATATTGGAAAATGATGGAAGGAAAAGAACTTATAAACCATTTCTTGTGTTTTTCTCTCCCCTCCTCCATTTGGCCTCCCACCCACCCACCTTTCACTAGCACCATATTGATGCAGGAGAACTGTCAGCTGCTGGGAGTTAGTAGTAGGGCTGGGGTTTTGCAAATGACCTCACTTTGTTTAGAATTTCTGTTTTCCATCTGCTTTTGGCAAACATTGCTGCATTTTTAATAAGTTAATCTACTTTTAATATAATTGATGAGCATTCCATTTGCTTTCCAGTGCAATACTGAGATTGTTTTATATTGAGGAACAAGGAAGCCTGGCTTCCTTCCCCATAACATCCCACGGGCCCCTTCTGCCATTCATAACTAGAACTGTAATTTACTTTCTTCTTTATCGCTATTTAGGAGCTTTCCTGTGGCCTCTTTCTCTGGTTAGCAGATTCAGTCTCTCTCTCTCTCTCTCTCTCTCTCTCTCTCTCTCTCTCTCTCTCTTTTTGGTCCTTGCCGTAGGATCAAGGATGTGCATGGACCGTGGTGCCCTTACCAATTCTCTTCTAAAGGACAGATTGTACAGGCGACTGGCATGGGCCAAGATTGTCAGCCCTTCCATTTGAAGATCTTCCTACCCTTCTACTCTGCCCGCCAGTGAGGAGAGAGAGAACAAATTTCAGCCAATCTCAGGGATTCTCCTCATTTGTTTTCTTTCTTTTTTTTTTTTTTTTTTTTTTTTTTTTTGAGACGAGGTCTCGCTCTTTCGCCCAGCCGGGAGTGCAGTGGCGCGATCTCGGCTCACTGCAAGCTCCGCCTCCCGGGTTCACGCCATTTTCCTGCCTCAGCCCCCCGAGTAGCTGGGACTACAGGCGCCTGCCATCACGCCCGGCTAATTTTTTGTATTTTTAGTAGAGACGGGGTTTCACCGTGTTAACCAGGATGGTCTCGATCTCCTGACCTCGTGATCCGCCCACCTCGGCCTCCCAAAGTGCTGGGATTACAGGCGTGAGCCACCGCGCCCGACCTCCTCATTTGTTTTCTGACCTTCAACTCCACATCACTTTCTCGTCCTTTCCCTTCAAAAACTAACCTTTTCAAGCTGGTGAGTACGCAAGATTTGTCTTATGTACCAACTGTGACTGGCTGTGTGTGCCTGGAATATTATTTGAATAGTGAGTCTGGGCTTACTTAGCAGGAAAGAATGCTACGATCTCTGTAAGTTATGGGAAGGGGAAGGATGCACCTGGAACCAACAGCCTCATTAGTCCTTACTTCATACCCAGATAGAAGTGGTCCTGTCTTCTCATGTATTCCAACTGTTTACTATAGGAATTATGCCATGCAGCATTGAATTACACTTGCTTTTAGAAAGTCTTCCTGCCCTCCCTTGCCATTCCTGCCCTTCACTGTAACTAAAAGTGTTTTAAGGACAGTGACCAT
Source organism: Nomascus leucogenys (assembly GCF_006542625.1). Classification (NCBI taxonomy): domain Eukaryota; kingdom Metazoa; phylum Chordata; class Mammalia; order Primates; family Hylobatidae; genus Nomascus; species Nomascus leucogenys. The sequence continues at coordinate 68,394,243 of NC_044391.1, forward strand.
GTTTTTCATACGTGTTTTCTACTTATGGCCTACCTAATATTTAGCCTGGCAGATAGTAAGTGCTAATACAGTAACATATCTGTGGAAAAATGAGATTGATTTTTTCTCTTTATCTAGTCTTCTACTATCTTATCCCCCGGAGCTGATTTGCAAGTGCTGCTTTACCTTTAACAGCTCTCAAATCGGTCCCTGCTTCTTGCAGCTGAAAACATTCTTTTCTGACTGTTAAAACTCAGCTATGCTTCAAGTAAACTTGCCTGGGAATAGTTTTGTGGCACCTTTTCATCCTTACTCCAAGCCAGGTGAAGTGTGCCTCCTACGTGCTCCTCAGGGCACAGACCTCTCAAACTACTTACTAACTTGTACTTCAGCTGTGGTTTTCCTGTAAAGCTCTCTCTCAATCCTCAGCTCCTCAAAGGCAGAAGTATAAAACCTGGCAATATCGTAGGCACTCAATAAATGGGCCCTGAATGAATGAATAAAACAATTAGGTGTACATTAAGATGTGGAACACAGTGCAAAGCTCAAATATTTTATTACCCAAAGTGTTTCCAAGACTAAATTCTGTGACGTGCTAAATTATGGCCCTGACAGTTCTTTAGATAACGTTTTAACAAAATATTTCCCTAGAAAATGCATTGCCATGGGTTTGATTATTTCACATTTGATTTTCATTATCACTCTTGTCTTCATTGGGAAAGGCCATTCCTTCTTTTCTCTAGAGAGCATGCAATGGGTAACTTTATGTTGTTTGATAAACTTACGCAGTTTACAGGAACAAAATCCTAGTTACAAATTCAAGAAGCCCAAATCAAGTATTTAATAACCCACAGGGATAACATTTCTCAGAGAGAATATAGATTTCTGTTGACTCATTAATTTTCTCACTCTGAAGAAAATAGTTTGCTTTCAGTCGTGATTATTTTCTGTAAAATCACTTGCATTGAAATGAGATGAAAAATGTACATAAGAAAAGCAAACAAGACAAGAGAAGCACTCGTTTCTTTCTATATTTTAATCTCTGTCCCCACACAAATTTTGCTTTACAAATGATCTTACTTTGAGTCTATGATACATAGCTTAATGAAGTAAATATTTAATCATAAAACATATGCTGAAGAAATATAAAAACACTTTATGTGTTCTCACTTGTAGTTTCTTTTGTAAAGTGGACATATAAAACGAGTTGGAAAATTTGAGAGGAAACAAATAAATATATAAGGTTTGAGTCAAAAAAAGAATTAAAAAAATGGGTTATAAAAATATGTGATTCCAAAGAAAATATAGTTTCCAAACAAAAAGAAAGCATTAAAAATTATTCCCGAAGAGGAAAATATACTCTGTAAAATAAAATTAGGAAGAATAATCAGGGATCTTTGACTCTTGAGATATCAACATATTGATCAGTAAGAATGAGCTCTTTTTTTTTTTTTTTTTTGAGATGGAGCCTCGCTCTGTCACCCAGGCTGGAGTGCAGTGGCGCAATCTCGGCTCACTGCAAGCTCCGCCTCCCGGGTTCACGCCATTCTCCTGCCTCAGCCTCTCCGAGTAGCTGGGACTACAGGCACCCGCCACCACGCCCGGCTAATTGTTTGTATTTTTAGTAGAGACGGGGTTTCACCGTGGTCTCGATCTCCTGACCTCGGGATCCGCCCGCCTCGGCCTCCCAAAGTGCTGGGATTACAAGCGTGAGCCACCGCGCCTGGCCAAGAATGAGCTCCTTAATAAACGTAGCAAAAAGGAAGCCAAAAAGAAAATGGTTGGTCTTACCTTAAGTAAAATTGGCATAATATGAAGCTCTGTTCAACATAAGAAATACTTTGGCAACAATAGTGATAAGAGCTCATGGAACTAAAATTACATAAAATGACCTCAGATTCATATTTTTTCAAGCTTTTTTTTGCTAATTTGCAGAATGATTATATTTTATCTACAAATTTCCAATTTAATTTAATTGCTGAGGTCATTTAGGCCAAAAAAACTACCTGATCAACTTTTCTAAAATTGATCTTGTCTATGATAAAATGTTTATTATGCATATTAAAGATACTTAAATTCTAGCTGACATAAAAGTTATTAATGAATATTTACTTCTTTTACTATCTTCTCTGTGTGTTTTATTAGAAAGTACCACAAATAAACCTCAAAGACTACTTCGAGCAGTATCAACAAGTTCATTAAATTTGGAACAAGAAGATGGAAATGACCTAAAAGATAGCCATCAATAGTTTAAAATAAGTGGTCAATATTTTCCCACAGAACACTGGGAAAAATTAAAAGGCATTCGCTCTCCATTTATGCAGTGTATATTATTATATTCATGTTTTGTTTATTAGAAAAGTCAAAAGATTGAAGAAGGTCAAGTTTGTAATGGAAATTTTAATGGAATCTTAGAGTAAAGGTAAAGTAGTTGTGGAAAAATAATTCTTACCAGTGGGAAAAATAATCTAGGTAAAAATAACTGTTAACATGAACCAAAATTTAAAAATTGTTTTCTTCATTTATAGAAAGGAGAAATCAACCATTTCTGTAATTTTGACAATATAACTGAAGAATGAGCTGTGTTTCAAAATTATAAATGTAAACTCTAGGAGAATTAATACGGACTATTTACTTTTTAAATCACCAAGGAATAAAAAATGAACAGGAAAAAAGGAAGAAGATAAGACAGAAAATAATGAATAAAATAAACAATGGTGACTTAGAAATCTGAAAATAAAAATAATAAACATACTTTTTATTATTATTTAGTTATTTTTTAATTTTAACATTTATTTTAAAGGTGGGGGTACATATGCAGATTTGTTACATTGGCATATTGTGTGATGCTGAGGTTTGGGGTATAATTGATCCCATCACCCAGGTAGTAAGCATAATACCCAACAGGTAGTTTTTCAGTCCTTGCCCTGCCCCCTCTCTCTCCCTTTTTGGGGTCCCCAATGTCTATCATTCCCATCTTTATGTTTACATACACCCAATGTTTCGCTCTCACGTATAAGTGAAATCATGTGGTATTTAATTTTCTGTTTCAGCTTTAATTTGCTTAGGATAATGGCCTCCGGCTCCACCAGTGTTTCTGCAATGGACATGATTCTGCTCTTTTTGTGGCTCTATATAATTTTGTGGTGCATATGTACTACATTATCTTTATCCAATCCACAATGGATAGGCATCTAAGTTGATTTCAAGTCTTTGCCATTGTAAATAGTCCTGTGATTAATATGTTAGTTTTGTGCGTCTTTTTGGCAGAATAATTTATTCTCCTTTGGGTATACACCCAGCAATGGGATTGCTAGGTTGAATGATAATTTCATTTTAAGTTTTTGAGATATCTTTTTTTTTTTGAGATATTTTAAGTTTTTGAGATATTTGAGTGTGCTGGAAGTCAGAGGGCAGAAAGGCCTGTTTGGGAAGAAGCAGCAGGGGCAGGGGCACACTGAAAGCAGTCTTGATGCCTCTTCAGAGGATGGCTGCTGGTATGCTTGAGGCTTGCAAAAGTGTTCAGGTGTTCAGGCTTTTTGTTCCCTCCCCAGTCTGGGGACAGCAGGATAAGGGACCACAGCAACTGCAATGGCAGAGGGCTTGTCAGTTGCCTCTGGGAGATACACCCCAGAGAAATGCAGAGCCTCCAACCAATTGGAGTAATCAGATGGGAGTGGTATGGCTGTGCTAGAGTCCCAGGCCAGTGGGCCTTGCCTGGCAAGGAGGAGTGGAGGTGGAGCTTGCAGTCTCTCCCTCCTCAGCACCATGGTTGGAGCCCCTATCCCAGGGGCATGTAAGAGAGCCTGTCCTTCCTTGTTGGCAGGGCTATGGCAGCTGGCATTAGGGTTCTCAGAGATCCCAGGCCCATGGGTTTCCTTATGGGCTTGGGCAGTAGTTCTGCCCAGACACAAGGCAGATCTCTGTGTCAGTCTGGAGGCCTGGAGAGGGGTCAGGGGATACCTCCTATACCTAGGATTACAAAGGTCAGTGGTAGAATTATGAGTCCCTGGGCTTTTCTCCACTGACCCTTTCCCCAGTGTGGGGAGCTTCCCCTGGTTCTGTACCAGTCCTAGATGGATGGCTATCCTGCTTTGCTCCTCTCTGCTCTCCATGGGTCCTTTTGCTTCCTTGGTAAATCCTGGTGTGGCCTTTTGGATTATTCACCTGAGCAGCTAGTGTTCACTTGCCATTTTGTTTCCTTTTCAATAGAGTGGCATGCACCAGCTGCTTCTTGTCAGCCATCTTGAAATCTCTACATTCTTTACTATTACAGTGAAGCACATTAAAATAATTCCTCATCCACAATATATTGAATTTACATTAAATACATATGCCTAGTTGTGGGTGTTTTTAGAGTTTATAGAGCAGGATACTTTTCTGGCCCTTATAAATGTTATTATATAAAGGTTTTGAGAAGATAATTAGCTCACTGTATTAAAAAGAGAGAAAAATATGTAGATGTAATGGGTTATTACATTCAAATTAAGTTCAAATTATTTCATTATGATTTATGATTTAACTTGTGTTATGCAGTGATTCAACAGCTTTTCTTATTTTGTGCCTAGATTCATTATATTATTTGTTATAATCAAATAATATTTTTTCAATTTTATAAAAGCTGTCATTATAACATCATATTGAGTAAACTCCCATGTGCAGACATTAAAACAGTCAAAGCAGACTTATTAATTGCAAAGATCTTTCTAGTTAATGAGGACTGATTTCCCTTTTCAGTGAAAAATAAAACCAAAATGTGATACAGATGAAAGGTATTTGCTTCCAAACCAGGATGAGAGTTCAAGAGATTGTATAGATTTTCAATATGTGTAAAGGAAAAGCCTGCTTTCAACTTACAGTAAACTAAATCTGGAAGATAACTTGAAATGAGGTTGTAATGTGACCATTATCCTCTAAGCTATACCTTCCTAAGTGTCATGCCCCCTCTCGCCATATAGGATCTTTGCACAGCCTGTTTCTTGTGCCTGAGAGACACTTTTCCTCTACTTCTATTTGTTCAATCTCTACTATTTCTTTAGGTTTCAATCATGTGTCAAAAATTAATTCCTTAGGGAAGTTTTCCTTGACCTCTTTAAGAAATTCTATTTCTGCTTTTATGCTGTCTGCACACCATTTTATTTATTCAACAAATATCTACCATACTTAATTGAAACCAAGACACTGCTGATGTTAAGACTTTTTTTATTTTATTTTGTTTTATTTTATTTTATTTTATGTGTAGTCACTAGGAAAGACAAGGAGATGCTAATTACATGATGACACAATGTTTTATACTATTCAGAATTTTTATTTTACTTTTATTGAAACAGCTTTCTTTGAAATATTTAGACATAGATTTCTACCATATATCCATCTTATGCATGTATAAAAGGGAAATTTGATATGAAATAAAGATATTTCTAAAATATTTACATTCAGAATACAACTTTTCCTAGTTTCTTTCAACTCAAAGCAGTCAATATCTATGTATTTTATATAATATTTTATTTAAACTATAGAAAGCATTGGTAATGTACTTCTCAAAAATTTGCTTCAAGATCAAATTCGGTTACTTTCTTTTGAGAGTTTGCTGCAATCTTTTTCTTTGTAGAAGGTTTACATAGGTACTTTACTAATTTTTACCACAATGTTTCAAATTAAGGTTTTCTGATATGATCAGAACTTCTAATTTCTTCCTCAAATGAACTTCGAAGTGTTTGATCAAGCCACCAAAAATATACAACTAAGATCAACCATGTGTAGCTAATGCCACCTATCACACCTTAGCTAAGTGAATGTACCATGTTACTGATTACAGTAGCCCAATATCCAAAATGTTAAACTATACCTTTTAGATTGATGAAATGTGCTGTGTAAATGTCAATGCATCAAGCCCTACTTTAAGCACTTTATGAGTATTAACAGTTTAAATCTTCATAACAACACAATGAGGTAGGTATGATTATTATTCCCATTTCCTATGTGAGAAATCAGAAACGTTTATGAGGTTAAGTAACTTGCTGAACTTAATACATCCAGGAAGTGACAGAATCACTTACACAGTTGCAAACTTGTATATCACTTATAACTAAAACCAAGTTGTAATTTATACTTGCTCCTTTAAAAAATTAATTTTTTCCATGGCCACATTGTAAATGCAATGAGAACATGAAACAAAACACAGTGCTTAACACAAACTGAAAGCTCAACAGGTATTTATTGTAGAGTGAGTATGAAGAGTCTCTGCAGCATCTTCTCTAAACTTAGTATTTTTCCTTCCCTGTTCCTTCCTGTTAACTTGACTTTTGCAATGTAGTCTTATGACTGTAAGAGTCATATGTCTCTTATAGTCATATGTCTATAAAAGAATATGTATTTTCTTATGTGGTATAATTTTATGAAAGTCAAAAGATTTTTCACTTGAAATTATCTTCCTTAATGATTAGTGGAAATCCACAATTAGTGATTCATATTTTGTGTTTGACTTTTTTTTTCTTTAAGGTATTCTTTTTAGATGTAAATATATGAGAGGTATAACATGGTAAATAATATTGTGTAAATTTATTTGACTTGTCTTTCCTGTTGATAGAAGGATGGGTTTAACATGAGGACTTAAGATGCTTTCTGTGTGAATCAGTATGAATTTGGTAAAGCTGGAAGGGTTAAAATCAAATTTCACCAAAACCAGATTGTTTTAAATTTTTATTGAAGTATAGCAGACATATAGAAAAGTGTACCTATCGTAAGTGTACAAGCTCGTGCGTTTTCATAAAGTAAACAAACCTTAACCAAACACAGGATAGTATCGCTGTGCTAGAATCTCTTGCTACTAACCCTGCAACAACTACCACTTCTGACTTCTTTTATCACTGATTAGTTTTACCTGCTTTTGAACATTATACAAATAGAATCTTAAAGTATATAATCTTTGGTGTATGACTTCCTTCACTAAATTTATATCTGTGAGATTCACTTATTTTTTTCATGTAGTTATAGCTCATTTATTCTCATTGCTGTATTGTATTCCATTGCAATAAACATATCACAATTAATTTACACATTTTACCGTTGATGAGCATTTTCCAGTTTGGGGCTATGGCAAACAATACTGCTATAAATCTTTTTTGCACCTTTTGATAAAAAGTAAGCAATAACTTCTTCTGGTTATATGCCTAGTAGTAGAATCTGGGGCCATATAATATGCTAAATGTTCAGCATTAGTAGATACTAACAAATATTTTACAAATAGATTGTACTACTCATCTTTTAGTTTTTTTAAAGAAGCACCCATCCTGGTAACTTACCTAATCTAGAAGGACTTTCATGACACACTGAATCCTTTATTCAACATATACATATTGAGAACCGACCATGTGCAAATAATTATTAATAGCAAATTTTATGCTTTTGTATTAAAAATATGCTTATATATTCATTTCCCCTTGATCCCACATAATTGTCTTAAAATAGGTGGTAGAGACATTATCATTCTTTATTCTAGTTAGATTATGAGGCTCAGGGAGGTTAGATGATTTGCCATTCACAACTGGTGAATGGTAACGTCTATACGTGAACCCAAAAGTTCTTTTTTTTTTTTTTTTGGGATGGAGTCTTGCTCTGTTGCCCAGGCTGGAGTGCAGTGGCACAATCTTGGCTCACTGCAAGCTTCGCCTCCCGGGTTCAAGCAATTCTCCTGCCTCAGTCTCCTGAGTAGCTGAGATTACAGGCAACCTCTACCACATCCAGCTAATTTTTGTATTTTTAGTAGAGACAGGGTTTCATCATCTTGGCCAGGCTGATCTTGACTCCTAACCTCAGGTGATCCACCCACCTAGGCCTCCCAAAGTGCTGGGATTACAGGTGTGAGCCATCGTGCCCGGCCTAAAAGTTCTGACAACAAATTCTATGATTGTTCTACTTTGTCATGTCACTTCATTGTATGAATTCAACATTTTTTTTTCTGTCAATCCACTTCTCAGTTGTAGAACAGTGGAAGACATGGTACTTCAGAGATTATTCTGGCAATCACACCTACTCCATCATGACATCAGGGAGGTGACTTCTGTTCATTGCTTTTTATCATTTTATTAATGGGGTAGTTGGGTACAGGAGCAGTTCCAGGGCTTTCCTTTCTGAGCATGCCATGAAGTAACCTAGAGGTAAAAGGAGGCTTAACTTTTCTAGATGTCCCTGGGAAAAGCCAGAGGAAACAGGCAGGGAAACGGAGCCAGCATTTTTCATCCCGTTCAGTTTTGTTGTTTCTGACAACCCCTTATCCGACAGACTCTCTTATACCTCATCTAATTTTATAAATCAATAATCATTTTATCATCTGGAACAAAAGAAACTTTGACTAATAAAATTTAGTCTCATTGGCGAAATAGTTCTGTTTCAATAGGTTGTATAAGGGAAAAGACAGATAAATGTGAATAATTATTTTCACTCTAATATTGATATAGTATAAATACATTAAGTCAAATATCACTGCACACACAAAAAAATCCAGTTGTTAATTATTTATATAAAGAAAAAAATCAAGACAAAATGTACCTTTTATGACATATACATTTACGTCAGAGTGCTTAGATTAATTTAGGGTACTGAATGACAGGCTTTAATTGCACACAAAAGTACTGGAACAATCTTTTGTTTCTTTATTTACTTCTATTATAAAATGTCTTTGCAGACTTAGCCATTAACATTTTCTGCTTTCTCAAGGAAAAGATAATTTACCCACTTAAAGATATTAGACTCCTGTGTATTGTTTTTCTCCATTTGGTACCCTTGATTCCTCCTCTGAACACTTGAGTGCTTGCAATCAGGGCACAATGACACTCACTAATAACAACTGAACCACTGCACCCGCCATAATGCTGTGCAGCTCCCAGACTCACCACCGCTGAGCCCCAGCAATGTGGAACGGCATCCCTGTGCAGAGGCTGGCTCCCCTCCACAGCTGCATCTGTTCCCCATTCTCACCTCAGAGCATCCACTGTGAAGCATAACCCCTGATGAACACATGTAGACCAAAACTTGGTCCTATTTTCCCCCTGAAATTCTCAGATCCTAAAATTCTAGTTCTTTATTTCTAATACTTAGACACCACGAGCCATTGAAACAATTCTGTGGTTCAGAAGAAATCACGTTCATTTTATTTTCATTAAAAGCATTTTCCACTGACAGAAACAGTTGAAGGAGGCTGGTCTGACTTTTGTGACATACAAAATATATTTTTATTTTTGTGATAGGTGGTGAAGAAATTGAATCTTTAATACAGATGATATGAATGCAAAGATTGTCCATTTTGGGGGAGCTGTGACACCCCCTCAATTGTTTTCTTTTTCAATGCCTAGCTTCATCCTCATAGTCAAGCTTGTCTTGTTTTGTTTTAATTGTACAAGAATTAAAAATATTTGGCCATCAAGGATCAAAAGACAGCATGATCCTTTTGAAATATTTGGAGATAATCCAGTAAGTCATAAATCAGAATTTTTTAACCAAACTAAATCATGAAGAAAGGATGGAATTTTCTCTCACAAACAATGGAATAATCAGATTTCTAGTGACTGTTTTGACTCTTTAGGGGCAGATTATATTTTACCCAGGGTCAGCATTCATGGAACTATATTATGGCTGGGCGCTCTCACCACTGTAATCTTACATAGCTCTTTAGAAATTTTAACAGTGTAACATGGGAGATTCCGGGAAGAAAGAAATCCACCTTTGTGTCTTTAAAAAATAATCCATCTTTGTTCTCTCCAGTCAGTAGCTCTAATGTTTTATTGGCCCAACAAAATTCACGTCTGTGTATAGTCTCCTTTTTTTCTCAAGTATTATCCAACAAACTTGATCGTTTGGTCTATAAACCCTCTGAGAACAGTGGGCATCACTTATACAATCCAGCAGCGACTGATGCAGCAGCAAAGTATGCAAAAAATATCTATTGAATAAATGAATGATTAAAAGCATGAATTATAGGATTTTCCATATGCTTAGACTAGATATTTACCTTAGGAATGTCTATTATTTTAATGCCAAAATGTGAGGTATGTATAATTTAAGTCATTTTTTGAAGCATGAGTTTCCAGTTGTTATCTCACAATAGCATGGGTACTGCAAAGACAGACAGATGTCTGCACTGTGCTAAGAATAATCCCCAATTTACCTTTGGTCTTTTGCTCACCTCCTCTCTCACTAACAAGGCAAGTGAACTAAGAGCTGGAGTCTATTTCACACTATGTGGGTCTGGATTAGCACTGAGCTTTTGTTGGCATGGTTTTGTTTTGTAAAAGATACTAGTAGGGATGAAACAGAAGTAGAATACTGCAGGACCTTCCTACTCTTTCTCTTTGAGTTCTTTCAATTTCCCTTTTCTCCGGGTTATTCGTAATACCTGTCACCATGAGCAGATTTACCAGCAACAACCTCCATCATCCAGAAAAACCAGGTTTCTGACTCTTTCCACTGCATACCAAGTATCACTGACATTTCTCTTAAGCATCAACAGTCAGCTTTCTGCGTCTGTGTGGTGTATCTGCCCTCCCTTCTCCCCCACTTTTAATGGTAGAAATTAGGTATAAAGCTCAGTGTTTATATTAACTTCATCATTACCTCTCAGAGGAGTCAGATGATCAGTCAACTAACATATAAAGGGAGCAGAATGTCTTTGGGGACAAGATATAATATTAATTACTGGGGTGTACTTCCTGTTCCCTTTGTAATATCCATATGCAGCCCTTGTCAAGTGCCTCTACCGGAGCCTGGAGGGATGCTCATCACTCTGCAAGCAGGAATTTGGCTGAGATTACCATCTACATAGTCAGAAAAGCCTTTCAGCAGCAGAAGGGCTATTTGTGTGTGTGTGCAGTTTCGTGCACATGGGCTGCGGGTTACCTGTGAGCATCAGCCAGTTAAGGCCACATGCCAGTGAGGAGACTCAAGTCTTCACTTCCCTCCACAGATGGGTATAGACACAGATCTGAAACACAGGGGGTTTGAAGCATGCAGGACTGTACCAACAAAGATAACGGTCCCTCACAAATAACTGAGCCCTCTCCAGGCACCTCATTTTATGTGTCTTTCATTTTTATAAGGCACTGGTGAGTTCTGAAAAAAAAAAAAAGAAAGAAAGAAAGAAAAAGAAAAAAAACAACTGGCAAAACAGAGAAGTGGCCATGCAAAGCTACAGAACAGCAGCTTGATGCTTCTCCCAAATAGGCAAGCAGAGCTTTAAATCACTGCAAAGCTTGCTATTTACTTTTTTCATTTGTTTTCTGTTCGAATTTGCCCAAAATATTGACCCAGCAAAGGAAGTGACTGGAGAGCACAAGTCAGGCTTTCTCATTAGCTGTTTCTAAATCTTCATGGCCCTACAAAAATCTTTATTTGTGTGTTCTGAAAATGGCAAGAGATACGTATTGTATATTCAAATAATATAGCAGTAAAACCAAGATTCAAGGGTTGTTAATCTCAAACATATTATGGGATTGCAGCGCAACTAAGGTACTGAGTGTCTCCATTTTAATTACCAGGGTTGGCAGAGGAATCCAATTATGTTGCTGTGTCCCCAACATAACCCTTTCTCTTTGTTTGCTGCTTGCCTATTCTAAGCATGTTTTGATCACCTTTGTTTATTTTTTTGTTTGCTGCATTTTATTTTCTACTATGCAGTTCTCCTGCTCTAATTTGAGACATATTTTTGGAGGTTTTATTCCCATCAAGAGTTGCTCATCATCCTCTTGCAAGCATAAAATGTTTCATGTTAAGAATATTTTTTTTCTTTTATCATTCCCTAGTGGAATTGAGGCAATGAGGATGACTGGCTTCCCATATGTGCCAGACCATTGTTTGAATCTGGTGGTTATAGGCATGGGTTGCACAAATTAATCTAACGCTGAGCTTCTGACATCACTGGGAAATTTCAGACTAGGAGTAAATTTTTTTCCACCCGAATTCTTGGTATGTAAGTAAGAAAAAATGCATGGCCTTTCTGCTTTTAAAATATTTCACACCCTATTACCTGTAAGATCTCAGGATAGAGAAAAATATAACACATTTTTCAATCAAAATTATCACTCATATTCATAGTTGGCCACAGTCATTGTCTGCATAGATTAAGGACAGATCAATCACTAAGTTCTTTCCATTCTACTCTCCTTTATCTCTGGAATCCACTCTTTCATTCCTGTTCCTTACTGCCACTACCCTCGTTCTTCTCTTAATATTTTAGTAATTTCTTGACTATTCTCTGTTTCCACTCTCTCTTTGCTCTCTCCCTCACTACCACTTACACTCTAAAAGCACACACATGGCCATCTTAATTTCCTTCTCAAAAATCTTACATGGTTTTCTGCTACCCACACACTATTATTCGTTCTCTTCATTGAACATTCAACATTTCTCTGGCCTGCCACCAAGCTAACATTTCTACCGATAGGCTTATTTTCTCATATGCTACACTTTCGTCAAACTGCACTATTGACCCTGCTTAAATATAAAATATGCTTTTATATCATTGCTTTAAAAAAATTTCCCATGCTCTATAATTAGCCAAGAATCTAGTCTTTCTTCCATTTTCATATATTCCAATCTCATCTTTCAGGATTAAGCACAATTATTACTATTATCCTACTCACAGTCATTGAAGTCTCTGCCACAATACTGTTTTAAAACATAACATTTTGTACTTGTTTTGTCTTCATTACGTAAATATTTATCTCCTCTAACAGCTTACAGTCTGTGGTCTATGTTTTACACGTTGTATCTCTTCAGTAGCCTTAGGACTGTGGCCTTCATACAGGTGTTCATTCTTTCATTCAACAAATACGTATTGAGTTACTCAGTAACAGATACTATGCTAAATGCTGAGGATGTAGCAGTGAATTTAACACACTTGTGCTTGAAATATATATTCCATTGAAGGAAAACAAATAAACAAATTAGTAAATATATGAGCTATGGAAGAAAACAAGCCTGGGAAAGCAGTATAAAAATTGAGAAGGGTGCCCCTGCACTCTAGCCTGCTTGACAGAGTCAGACCTTGTCTCAAAAAAAAAAAAATTTTTTTTGAGAAGGGTGGAATATAATTATCGATAGGCTGGCCAGGGAAGGAGACATTTTAGAAAGTAAGACGCTTGGAGAAAGTGGGAGAAAAGGTCACAAGGGAGGGGCATTGCAAGCTGATGGGTTAGCATGTACAAAAGCTCCATGAAGGAGCTGCTAATGGTGAAAGAGAAAGGAGGAGAAGGATAGGAGATGAGGTGAAATCATACAGTGAGTTGGGTATACAGCGGTAAGCAATCATAAAGTACTCTGTAGTTTATTGTAAGAACATTGGTTTTAATCTAAATAATATGGCAGATCATGTAAGGTTTGAGCCGTAAGGGAAAATTATATCAATTATGTTTTAGAGCCTCACACCAGCTTCTGCAATTAGAATGGATTGAAGGAGGCCAAGAGTGGGACCAGTGAGAACAATTGCAATTTTATGAAGATTTGGACCAGGGCAATGTAGTGGGTGTGGTGAGTTCTGGAACAAACTGTATAGGATCCTTATTAATCTTCTTTCTAGCCAATAGTATGAAGGCATAAGAAAAGGTTAGATATACACTCCATGGTCTTGAAAATAAGTGAGGGACTCCCTGCCTATTATAATGATGCCCTGAATGACAAAGTTAACTAATTATTACACAGTGTGACCTAAATCAAATTAAGATGACAAGAAGAAAGTTGAGAAGAAGGATTAAGAGGAATAGAAAGAGGAGGGGGGGATGAGAAAAAGAAGAGCCTCTCCAACTCTTTTTGCACTGACCCAAGAGTTCCACTTATGCAAGACTGGATATAGTTAATAGTAGAACATAGTGCATGGCAAATTTATATAGCTTCTTTAATGAATTGTTTTCTTCAGATTTTTTTTATCCTCCAAGCACAAGCTTCTTAAAACAAAAGGTAAATTACTTTGATTTTATCCTTAAAACTAAGAGATTTTTTTTAAAGTTTTAAGATATAGAAATTATCTTTCCTTGGCTGCTCATCAATTCCGTCATATGTTAATCAATAAAAACACAAGTCTTAATAAGCACCTACTGCATACAAGACGTCATCCTCCACATTTAAGTCACTCTTATAGGATATTACAATGCAGTTGGGAAGTCAAATTATTACATGTGTTCTAAATAGGGTCATGGTTCAATTATTAATGATTAAAAGAGAAAACAAAAAATAAGCAATATATAACCAACTAGTTATTTCTTATCTGCAGGAAAGAAAACTTACTGTTTCTAAATAAGGACCACCTATTGTGTTGATGTAATTAATATAATAGTGAAGACTTCATTGAAGAATGAGTATAGATTAGATAGAATGAGAAAAAGGAGTCCAGGTGTAGATGAGGTACAAATAAGTTCAAGGAGGAGTGTTTAAGTAATAAATGATCTAGAATGGATCACATAGGTGGGAATAGGATAAAAAGAAGACTGTAAAGAAGGTTTAGCTCTAATAATAACAGATTTTAGATCCAAGTGAATAAAGCATAAAGTTGGACATTAGCCAATGGAACATGAAGGGCTGCTGAAAGTTTTTAGAAAGTATAAGAAGAAAGTTGAAATGATGAAAGCTTTGTTTTATTTTTATATATTTTTCCCTTTATTTTTAATTAACATTAAACAGGTACATACTTATTGTATACAGAATAATGTTTTGAAATATGTATACATTGTGGAATGGCTAAATAAAGCTAATCAGCATACACATTACCTCACATATTAATCATTCTTTGTAGTGAGAACACTTAAAATATATTCTCTTAGACATTTTTAAGTATGTGATACATTTTAATAACTGTAGCCACCATGTTGTGCAATAGCTCTCTTGAACATATTCCCCCAGGTGGCTACCATTTTACTCTCTGCTTCTATGAGTTCAACTTTATAAAAGCTTCACTTTATAAAGATCAACAAGGAAGCCATGTGAAAAATGGATTGGAGGGGAGAGGAAGTTCTGAGACCACATAAAATTAAATGTTGACAATTTTGAGACCTCACTAAGAGTCTAACTATATATGTCTATAAGTCTCCTGTCTTATATAATGCTCCCGCACTTCTCTTTTAACATCTACATTGGTATTCCATTGCAATCATAAATGAAATGAACAACATCCAGGCTGAATCAATACCACTATTCCATTTGTAGGCCACGTACTTTTTTTTTTTTTTTTTTGAGACACAGTCTCGCTCTGATATGTAGACCACATACTTGGCATATAACTTTGACTAAACAGTTGCCTTGTCATCTCAAAGCCAGTAAATAAAAGTTAGCACAACATTTATAATAGAACTTTCCTGTCATTTTAGAATCTTGGATAAAACCACAAAGCTTATAATATTGGGTGGTAAGTATTCCACAATCCAAAGAGAGGTACTACATTCATTATGGTGTGGTCAGTTAAAAGAAAGCTGAACTGGCTCCGTACTATTTGTTACTTGCAGCCTATAAAGATTAAGGCTACAGATGTATTGATGAGAAGAGGGTTTCCTGAAGTGAGGAAATGTAGGTGTGAAGACCGCTGTCAGGATTTTCCTCTGCTCCTGCAGATGGCCCTACGGCAAATCTGAAGGCTCTAAAAAACCCTTGGAAATTGAGAGAAATTGCAGTCAAGAAGAAATTGACTTTTTACTCCTTAGCTGCAGAAAACCAGAAACGGGCCTCATGCTTCTACCAGGATGGGGAGCATTGTGACATCTTAGCAGAGCTTGTTCTGTCACTCCTGGAGTTTGGACAGCAAAGAGAGACTACAGCCTGGATTTCATAATACAAGTCTGAAGCTGGGAGGAGGCTTGGAACACCCATACAAAGAGCAGAAAGGCCACAGTAGGAACAGGCTAAAATTCTACAATTTGACAAACAAGGAGGTTTGAGGTCCATTGAACAAAGTGGGTACTGTGAAAGTTAGCTAGGATGAGGTCATTCTGAAAGTACTACCCTACTTACCCCCTTATAAAAAAACTATGACTTGCCATGGTGAAGACTTTGTGTGATGTTCTGTCAGAGGTACTATTTGAGAACAAAATCCAAAAGGTCAACTCAAGATTATGACATTATCATCAGAGAATATGTAATATTGAAAGGCACTGTGGGGTGGATAGACAAGGGTGATTCATAAAAAATCTAACAGCACATACTTCATAAAAGTTTGAAAGCCTTCATGTCTGCCATGACAGGGGGGAATAATCTGCCAGTTATTGCTAGCTAAGAATTGCCAATAGTTCCACCTAATAAAAAAGAACTTTTCTTTCTTCTCCTTTTAATCTTCTTCATTATGTTTGGTTCTTGGAAGAACCATGAAGATGAGGAGGAAGAGTGGCCTACATAAAAGAGCGAGACTCTGTCTCAAAAAAAAAAAAAAAAAAAAAAAAAAAGGTATGTGGCCTACAAATGGAATAGTGGTATTGATTCAGCCTGGATGTTGTTCATTTCATTTATAATTGCAACGGAATACCAATGTAGACGTTAATAAAGAAGTGCAGGAGCATATGTAAGACAGGAGACTTAGAGACACATATAGTTAGGCTCTTAGTGAGGTCTCAAAATTGTCAACGTTTAATTTTATGTGGTCTCAGAACTTCCTCTCCCCTCCAATCCATTTTTCACATGGCTTCCTCGTTGATCTTTATAAAGTGAAGCTTTTATAAAGTTGAACTCATAGAAGCAGACAGTAAAATGGTAGCCACCTGGGGGAATATGTTCAAGAGAGCTATTGCACAACATGGTGGCTACAGTTAATAACTATATATATATATAGTTTAGTTTACAATAAAAGGAAAGAGAAGAAAAGTTATCCAAGGAAAACAAAGCAACAAGTTGTGATAATAGTAGTAGTAAAATTTAACATATAAAATACAAAAAAAAAATCTTAGCTGAAATTAAATCAGATTGTGATTTCAGATTTGGAGTGTATAGAGTATATTGTTTTATGAAGTTATAATGTTTTGTTTTCTTATTTATCAGAATGTCTATGAACATGCTATAATTTGCATCCCACTAGTTATAATCAGCTCATCTTTGATGTGAGATATGTCATTTTTTCTTAGAACATTGTGTCCTCAAGTCACATGTATTATACTTCTGGTCCCACCACAAAGCCTTTGGAATACAGAGTGCTATTGAATTGGATTTCCATTTGGATTTCTTCCAGAGCCATTGCTTTGAGAGCAGCACATGAAATAACAAAATTGGCATGGGCTGGTTTAACTCCATGCCTAACTGTTGTTTTCTCTTGATGATAGTGTGTGGGATAGTTGAAAATGCAATCCACAATGTTGCTTTTCTATGCAGACAAATTACATTATATATAATTTAGCATTTATCTTCAGTTATATTCTGAAGCTTCACACATTTCAGTAAACATCTCTCTTATAGCTTATGATAGATAATTGATAACAATAGAGGATTGAAAATAAAGAAGCAGAAATGATTGTACTTATTTACTAGCTAGCACACAATAGCCAACCTTGGATTTTTCTCCTTCATAATTTTATGGCAAAGGCGGTAATGTGAGATAACAGTTTGTTCAAAAGCATTCAAGTAGAAATAAGATAAACGTGTTCAAGAAAAGAGAGAAGACAAGCATGGAGGCAACATGGTAACCATGTAGGGGGGCACTTAGGGGAGGAGAAGTGGTGTCAAAGGAGGCAAGACCAAAATCAAGTAAAGTTTAGAGGCATACACAAAAATTTGTATTTTGTTTTAAGTGTGAATCTAAAGTACGGGAGAAATTTGAGCAGGGGTGGTATACAATAATGATTTACATTTTTTTATATCACCCTACATGGAAGATAGACCATAGTGGGAGAAACTCGATATGTGTATTAGTTAAGTGTCTATTGAACTACTTTGGTTTGTAGAATAGTGAAAGAGGAAATAGCATTCAGAAATATGACTAGTATAGATTTTAAATCATATGGTTAATTGTATTTATATCATTAGCAATTCTGATAACTCATATTTCTGGTGTGATATTTTCCTCTAAGTATCCTAAATAGCAGTTTGGAGTATACTTAGCAAGAGTATTTTTAAAAAATACATGAGCCCAAGATAGATAAAGGCATATGTATTTTTATATCTATGAGTTTTTAAAAAGTTAATGGAAGAATTGGATTGAGTAGGCAAAAACTTGAAAGTTTAACTGTGCATTGTACTCAGAACATCTTTTTCTAACTTTAAGCAAGAATTTAGCATTTACTAAGTTTTATGAGGTTTGCTATTCTATTCTAAGAAAGCTGTTATGATATTGAGTAATAACCCTGAACTAGGTGCTAAGAACCTGATTTCTAATTGAAGAGCTGCTATTAAATGTTTGATTTGAAGGACCTAGTGTTCATTCAGGATATTTGTAACTCAAATATTCTATGATAATCATTGTAACTTTAAATGATACAGATAGAACTAAGGAGCATAATTAACTGTATTATCCAATGTTATTGAGAATAATTGTTAGCCATTACTAAAGTGTAATACATATATTACATATATTTATATTTTACATGTATATTTATATATAAACATATACTAATATTTAATATAAAACTTAGAAGATAATATGTATAATATAAAGTATATAAATATTTTTATATAATATTCATATATAAAATATATAAACAGATATATGTAATATATATTTATGTACATACATAAAAGATATGGGATCTTGCTATGTTGCCCAGGCTGCTGGCCTCTAACTTCTGGACTCAAACAATTCTCCCATTTCAGCCTCCTGAGTAGATGCAGTTTTGGGCACATAAAATGTTGGTACAATGTGAACTTTTAAAAATCTTTTTGAATTTTCACTTTCGGAAAGATGGAGTAAACATACTTTACCTCATGCTTTCCACTAAGTACAACTAATAGCTCTGGCCAGTATATAGAAAACAAGTATAAGAAGACTCTAAAAGTTTAGAAAAAAGGCAGACCAATAGGGAACTAGGGACCCAAGGAAAGAGGATGCTGAGTTCTTTGTGGTTTTTTTTGTTTGTTTGTTTCGTATATGCCAGCTTAAGAAGCTGGCAATCCACAAATGCCAATGGGTACAAACAACAGCAAAAAAATGTTCTAACAAAACTCTGCTCTCTGTAGTCAAAGGGCTAGTAAAGAAGCAGCTTAGCAAGATAGAAAACTTTTATATAATAATCAATATAATTGGCAAAAATTCCCCAAGCCATTTTAACTAATGAAGAACAAACACACACAAACTTGTGTGTGTGTGTGTGTGTGTGTGTATGTGTGTGTTTATAGACCCATGTATTCAGAGCCCTCAAAATCTGCAATGGATGAAATGTCCATACAATTAAATAATCAAATTGTAGTTCATTTTAAATCTGCAACATGGCTGTATCATAGAGGAAATCAACTAATCAAGGCCCATCATTGTTTTAAACGTTCCTGCTGCTACTTGTATTATATTTGGTCATTCTTGCATTGCTATAAAGAAATACCTGAGACTAGGTAATTTATAAAGAAAGGACATTGAATTGGCTCACAGTTCCCCAGGTGGTACAGTAAGCATGGTTCCAGCACCTGCTTGACTTCTCGGGAGGCCTCGGGAGCTTTTACTCATGGTGGAATGCGAAGCAGGAGCAGGCACATGACATGGCAAAAAGGGAGCAAGAGATCAGGGGAGGAGGTGCCACACATTTTAAAAAAAACAGATATCCTGAGAACTCACTCACTGTCACGAGGAAAGCACTAAACCATGAAGGATCATCCTTCGTAATCCAAATAGTTCCAACCAGGCCCCACTTCCAACACTAGAAATTAAAATTCAACATGAGATTAGGCAGCGACATATATTCAAACTATATCATTACTATTCCCAATTCAAGTTAAATTTTGGTAATAGTTTATTTGATTATGGATCAGGTACTCATTTTCCTCTTGCAAGACATTTAAAAACAGCAACAGTAGCCTAACCATCTCAAACTTTTAGAAATATAGATGTAGTAAATTTCAAATAAAGCATAAACCTAGATTACAGCTATTTATAGAAAAAACTAAATGTTATATATCGTTAGAATAAATATACAAAACCATACTAAGTGTTTTAATGTTGCTGTTTTAAAGGATTCTAACTGACATTTTACGAATACATCTATTTATAATTGTCATACCTTAATGGGACAATGAAATTAAAACCCCTTATTTACAAAAATCCTCCTTTTCCCAAAATGGGCTTCCTAGATATGTGGCCTAATTTTGTTGTGAAATTAGATTATATGTCGTAGTACCAACATTTAATCTTGTACAATTAAATATACAATTAAAATGGAAGTCTTTATTCATTTACTAAAATCATGTTATACAATAGTTTTTAGTTTATGCAAGCAGTTCTTCATTTCAGAATGAAAAAATAAAATGGCAGAAGTCTAAAATTCAAATAATTATTAAATAATTATTGGGTAAGTAAATCTTAAAATTCAAAAGGTTTTATATCTCTCATTTTCTTTGTTGCCCTTCACAGAGCTTTGCAGAGGCCTCTTTCACTGGTCTTCTGGAGTTACATTTAATTTCTTCTCCTAAATAATATATTTCTGTAGGACTGTCTTTTCTAGGTTGTGTTATTTT
The DNA here is from genome assembly GCF_006542625.1 of Nomascus leucogenys. NCBI lineage: Eukaryota > Metazoa > Chordata > Mammalia > Primates > Hylobatidae > Nomascus > Nomascus leucogenys. The sequence goes on from NC_044391.1 coordinate 68,414,835, forward strand.
GGTTGTTTACTGTTGCTCCTGTTTTTGTTTTCTATGAGAGAGAGAGAAGAGAAGTAAAAGAGGGAATGATTGAAGTCCAAATAGAAAATATTACCCAGTATAAAAAAGTATAAATCTGTTATTTAAGTTCAAAAGACCTTTTTAACCCCTATCTTCACAAAGTTAGGGAAAATTTTTATCCATTTTACAGATAAGGCAGTAGAGGCAAAAAAGAGTTAAAGTGTTTTCTAAGAACACTGCATGGCACATTATAAAGACTTAAATAATAATAGAATGAATGTTTGAATGACTAATACTAGTAAGTGATAAGTGGGGAATATAATCTAAGCTTCTCTCTATTAATGATTACACTACCACTAACTACATTGCTCATCACATTAAATATAAAAAATCTCATGAAGCTATTAAATTCTACTTTGTTTCAAGGATTGACATTTCTTAGAAAATATTTATTTATTTTTTCTCTTTCTCCAAACCATGTGCTGTTTAATGACTGAGAAAGAAAAAAGTCATAATCTTTTGGACTTTGGGAAATAGTAAATAATTCACTTAAGGTACTCTATTTAGTCTCTTAAACATGTGATACTTAATCCAGACCTTTCCTTTAAATGTCATATTTGCCTTCTTCTAGAAATTATATATTTTTCAAACAAATGAGATGTTTTCTATTCCTACACCTTGCTATATCCACTTACATGAGCTTCTCAGTTTACAATCATATTAGTCTTATAAAACTTTATTTTTGTTGGTTAACATATACATTTTACACTTAGGAACAGGTGTAAACTCTGACATCTGGAACATCCATCAGAAAAGAATGTCCCTGAGGCACTTACACAAGAGGATATCAATACACATTCAAACAATGACATTTCAGACAGATAAATGCCCTTATATCAGGGCACCAAATAAGAAAAATAGGAAGCATGAGCAAAGAGCACATGACATAAAATGAAATACATATGTAGAGATTGACCATCATTTGCAGGGGTTAGGGCCTGATTCCATGGTGAAACTAAAGTCCATTTTAAAATGGGAGATTTAACATTTAACAGCTAAGCACATAAAAAGGAATTCATAACAGAAAAACCTACATCAATTGAAGTGACCTTTCTCAGAGATATCTTTTACAGATTTTCCTTCTGGCTGTCTCTTTTCTTCCTTGCTCTACTGTAGACCTTTTTCAATAGGGACCTTTTTCTTTTTTTCCCTCATGTATACTCTTATTTTACCCTCCTTAGTCTTATGAATCAGCTTCCACTGGAGAAGATTTTGAGATGGTACTTCTATCCTGGTGTGTGAATACTTTGGAACCTTCAGAATCCACCATATTGTATGGGACTCTTTCAGGAAGTTGGCTCATATTATTGTAGTAGGGAAAACAAAAACAGAGAAGCACGAAATCCTGCCACAGTTGATGCACATGAAATTCCTCAAAAAATTTTTTTGTCATGTTTTCTTTATTTTATCCCATCCATGTAGAAGTCTAAGGGATATCTTTTGCTAACTCTAATTCATAAGTCCAAAATCAGAGCATAAGAAGAAAGTTACAAATTTGATATGGGAATAATTATATGAATGATAAAAGGAGTCTTATTATTATAATAAATTAGATTAATATCCACTGAAGAATGAATTCAATAAACATCATAAAAATACAAAATCATCATCCTTTTTTCTTAATCAGAATCTTTGTTTGAATGACAACTAATATAGTTCCACAGAGGAAAATTTTGAGAATTTATAAAATTGATCTAAATATCTAAATCTTAAGGTTCATTTTACTATCATAAGCTTAAAGGACACAGCTTTTCAAAAAGGATAAAAGAAAATATTGTTCTTGGGAAATGCATGACCATGGCTTCTGGAATCTCACCCCCATACCCCAAGTTGCCTCATTTAAATATGCACTCTTACTAAGCCAACATCATAATGTGTATGTAATCTCCATGGAATATGTGAAAATGACAAGGCATCATTCATATGTAATGGCATTGAAAATATGTAAGAATGACCAGCATGGATATATGCCATTACTTAATTGTTATACACCAGGCTTAGGAATAACTGAGCCTAACAAATCTGACCCTCAAGGCTTATTATGGCAAAAAAAGTAATTTCTTAGAGAAGTGCTTTTTAAGTAGATTATTGTTACAAGTCAAAATGATGCAACTGGTGCTTCAGTCTCCTGACAGCTTTTGACAATGGCCAATTTGGTTACTTTTGGCAATAGAACTCTAGGAAACTCAATCAGTGACCTTGGCACCATGCCATCTAAAGAGATATTAAGAGGTAATGCTCGTCTTGCTCCTCTATTAGAAAGTTCAGCTGGTTCCAAACATACGTCATGGCGCATCAGGGATAATTCCAAAAACAAAATTAACTTGGATTCAATTCACTGACTGTTACATATAAAATAATGGAGACAGTCTGTTCTCAAATGGAATATTATTATTGGAATATATGTACATGTATGGTGAAGAGATCTTAGCTTGAGAGACTGTGTTGAATTCATCCTAGGATTCAGATATGTTTGAACAAATTTAATGAGTTTGTTCAAGTTGGTCTGGTTGCATAAAGGGCTAATTAACTTACTAGGAAAGAACAAATCTGTCGGAAAAAAGAGTAAGTGCACACAAACTTGTTAAGTTTCAAAAAAATATGAAAATTTTTGACTATGGATCAGATGTTAGCTGTTTCATCCCTTAAAGACAGGTAGTAAAGAATTGAGTGGAAAGGGTGTAATAAAGTAGAGCTGGTTCCCTAAAATCTCTGTAAAACATGAAAAAATATGAGCAATCATAGCCTATGTAGCAGAATGTAGTACTTTCTGTAATTTTGATAATTATTGACCTCTGTGGTCACATTAGTGAAGTAGCAAACCAATCCAGCCTCTGTGTACAATGAAGAAAAAAAAAAACTGTATCAGAGCTGAAATGTCAGAGCATTAGAAGAAGAAAGATATATCCTCACAATCGCTGGAGTAGGAGACAAGATAAATGGAGGACTACTTGTGGTATCCAAGAAAAGCATGCAAGAGGAAATCGTACTCTCTGCTTATCAGTTGAATAACTGCTTTCAGCGATCCCCATGGGGACAGCTTGAAGTCTGTTGGAGAAATCTGAGAGATGTCAAAAGTTCTGAAATCTTATGGATAGTGGCAACACCAGAAAAATACTATTTTATTACTCTGGAGTCATTATATTTACTCCTGGACTAGTTTATTTTGGAAATTTGGGTACAAATATCTATTGTTTGGGAATTTCTTCTCCTTCAGATTACTTTCATAATGATTTCATCTTGGAAATGGCTGAAGAAAAATCAGTCTGAATAAGGTTTTGATAGAACTCTCTATGTTGAACCAATGACCTAGATAATTTTGCACCATCAGCTGGCTGGAAGTACAAGTCTGCTTTCAAGATTAATTAAATTTTGTCTCTTTAATCGATATATAATAAATGAGTCAATAATGATTAAGTCTTGCCTGGACGTATGATCTTACACAAACGAACAAAGAAGTGTGCCTGCATCCAGTGCTCTGAGTGGCAGAATCAGGAGAGAGGTGCAGTAAAATTCTGTCTCAGTCACAACATGAGGCACCTCATGCTTATCATATGATGCAGTAAGACAGGGTGTGAAACCTTTGACTTTTCTTCTTGCACAAGCAGTGACGTCATGGGCCAGGGTGTAGATCAAGATCAAGATTACACATTAGCTGATATCACATATTTTACCATTCACTTCCATTGTGAGGTAAAAATGCTTTTATCAGAGTTGGGAGAATGGGAATCAAGGAAGTGGTGAAAGGGAAGAGATGGATGTCTTATGCCATTTGCTTCTTTGCCTTCTTAGGTGCCACAGTTGGGTTTTGTTTCTTTCTTTCTCTTCATTTTTTTAGCCTGTCTGTTTCTAAATACACAAATGAAGTGACAAACATTGGTGACTTAGGGAGAATCAATAATTGCTAAAATTCTTCTAACTCGAAAGAAGTCACTTAAAATATATATGTAATACGCTTGCTCGCTCTCTCTCTCACACAGACACACACACACACACATACACACACACACACATATTTTCACATTAAATTTACCTGAAGACAAAAGCAGAAATATATACAGATACTTTTATTCCCTATTTCGGTATCTTTGTATTTTGTTTTTCTATCCTATTCTTCAGAAGAAAAAAACTATTATGCATAACCTTGTCACCAGACCTGGAACCAAATTAAAAGCTTCCCCTTTCAACCAAGTTTTCTCTTATTAGGTAAATACCATGGATTCGTACTTATGTTTAGGAAAAAAATATTGTGTTATTTGTGTAATTAAAACAACCCAAAATTTTTGTATCTCGTAATGCTTCTCCTACATGGCAATGCATCTGGTGTCTGTGACATGATGTTCTCAGTAGAAATGACTGCAGGGGAAATGAAAACAAATTAAAGTCTTAGAACTTTAATTTTTGGTTTTTCTAAAATAAATTTTTTCCTCCTCACAGAAATGGGAAGTCAAATATCTAATTTATATGAATAATTTAAGCATTAAATAGGAAAAAAATGGTCAAACATGATTGAACATTATGCTAGCTGCACCAAGATCAGAGACCAATACTCAGTACAGGCCCTTTTGCCTCGTTCTGTTTCATGGTGAAGAACTAACACTCCAATATGACCATTAGCCATCTTCAGATGAATGCTTTTAAACAAGTTGTTAATGATTGAGTAAAAGCCATCCCAATTACAGGAAAAGTGCCTCACCAGTACAGCTACTTCTATTAATAAATTAAATTATTTCATTGTCTAAATGAAAAACACCATGTTTTAAGCAGAGCCCTAAAGGACCACCAGTATTTTTTATATATCTAATTGCTGTGTTATGGTTACACTTTCATAATGTTTTGTAACTTTCTAATCCATTATCCGTCAATAAAATTATTTTGCCCTTAACATTGAAAGCATGTTTACTTCAAACACCATCCTTCCCCTCCCACATACCAACAAAAAGGGGGAGAAATTAAAAAACAAAACAAAACAAAACCTTTTGACTATAGAAAAGAAGAAAGCATTTATTAACAGCAAAGCTTAGGAGACAAAATTAAAATGATTTTAATTTGTTAACTCAATGGAAAGAATAGGTCACATTTTAAATGTGTATTCTGAGAACTGAGTTTTCTCAGGCATCTTTTAAATGAGTAAAGGGAGAGATAATTGAGATTGGGAAATATAATATGCTAAGAAGTGTTCATGTAAGGAATACACTGCCCCTGAGATCTTAAAAGTCTTTCAAAGACTGAAATATCATGGGAAACACATGATAGTTGAATTCAGTCAGTTTTATTCCCAGTGTGAAATAATTGTGATTAAATATAGTCATAATATCTCTTAATAAAGTTTTAACTTTTCCTATATAAGTTTAAAGTTAATCTAAAATGAATTCTTCACCTTAGAAAAAGATGATTTGTCATAAAAGATAATTTTATTTGCCAACAACAATGCAAACATTTTACCTCCTAGAGAAAGCAAGACCATCAGGAAATACGTTTATTTACTTTTCAATTTTGATTAAATTCATACAAGTGCATTGGGGGAAAATTGATTTTTGTTTCCCTTTTGTTAAACTGATGATCTTCTGTATCTTCTACACAAAGATCAAATGTGTGAGTTTTCTTATATGTAAAAAACATCTGTGGTAGCACTCTCTTAAGTATGTTTTGCACAATGAAACAACAAAAAAGTGGTTCTTCATATTACTTTCATGATATTCTATATGTACCAACAATTGATATTGATAGTAAAAATGAGAAAAATCAATATGGGAAAATTCTAAATTAACAACTTTTAATGGTTAGAAACTACATTTTTAGCTCATCATTGTAAATTATACATTATTTTCATATTTCTATATGAATGTATGTACTTTTTATAAATAAAAATAATGGAAAATGCAAAACCTCTTCAGTCTGTATCAATCCCAGATTACTACCCTAACAAAATGTGACACAGTAATAAATCCAGAGAAAGAATTCTAACGAACTATGTACATGTATCCAGCATACAAACAGACTTCCTCTTTGGTAGGAATAACAAGATGGGTTGGAAGCAGGGCTCTGTGGCCCATTACAAAAGACTAAGTGAGGAAGTTGTTATATCTCCAGAAGATAGAGTAGGAGGATGTGACAGCAGCTAATCAGACATTCCATTCCAGAGTTTCAAACTTAGAGAGTATGAGAAAAAAGAGGATCCAGTTGAGCTTATTTCTGGCAGATATGTGGAGTAGTTAGCACAACAGTTAATGTCAGAGATCGCAGAGGGTCCCAAATTATGGTGTATCTTAAGTTGACAACTTTCAGGGTCTTGGCCTTTCTGCCTAAGCCTGGTTTTCCAAGACTTCGTTTCTATACCATGATGTGCCCTTCCAGGAAATCCCTTTTGTGTTTAGTTAGCCAAAGTGATTTCCATCATTTACGCCCAAGAATCCCACTCATACCATACCTCACCCATGATAGCTTAGGCATGACATGGATAAATACATGGCTTAAGTAAGGTACGTGTTTAGAATTAGCATTCACTAAAGAGGAAATGCAGTTAACTTTACTTGTATAAACACACCTGATATTTAGTTTGAAACTTCAGATTGCTAGTATTTGATTATTTTTGACATTCACTGGCAATTTCATAATTTTTAGACTAATAAAGAGAATATCTCATTGAGCTGAACAAACCATTCTATGGCATGCTTTCTTTTTAGGGATCATAGAATGGGGTTTTTGTTATTTTTATCCTAATATTTTTATCTCCCAGGAGCTAATGAATTTCTATGATTACCTATAAAGTATCAGAATCTTAACTGGGGCTCCAGATGGATACTTTCATGATTATAAAGGAAATAAACTTTGACTATGATTTATTTAGACAGAAGTGGGAGGTGGTTCATTTTGAAAGGAATTATGCATGCATATATAATTCACATACAAAACACACTTTTCTGTGAGATCACAAATTTCAGGATGTAGTCTTATCTAGCATATCTCTCTTTAAAGAAGCTACTGGAAATATCTGAAATAAAAAATAGAATAAGACTCACTTTCCAACCAATTCAGAACAAAATGCCTAGAAAGTAATTACTTGTAATAGTCAAGGTCAATAAAGCTAATATTTATTATGCCTCTCCTATGACCTAGGCAACATGTGATGTTCTTTATATGCATTATCTTACTTGATATTTATGGCAAACCTATCAGAAACATATTACCATTGTGTGCATTTAACAAATGAAAGATTAAACCTGAGATAGGTCAGATAATCTATTAAACATCACAGGGTAAAAAGTGGCATGGCTAGTACAATAACCTAGATCTGTCTGACTCTAAACCCCATAATTACAAACCCATAATTACCCCCAATTTAGCTGGATACCTGGATATTACTGCTAATTACCAGATAAAGAGCAACTATATGAAACACCTTAGGTGCCCAACAGAATAGATACACTTTGATCTTCTTTTAATCCTTGGACATTGATGGTTCTGTCTATCAGTAAAGCTACTGTTTCATCCTAGGGACTTCCATTTTCTTCCACACTATGAACTTTTTTCCTTTTTCAGGAGTCAGATGTTGCCTATCTCGGTCTTCTGGAAACTGACCATGACAATCCAGCTGTGCTACATTGCCAGCCGACATGCTAAATGTGGGCAAAACTGCCTGTGCATTTATCCCTATTGTTAATGCATATGTGACACACGTGAGAGGAGGAGGGAGGGGAAAACAGAATAAAGAGAGGTATTTTATATTATGTAGATATATATTTCCTTTTCCAAGTAGAGGGTAATATGTCAATTGCTTTGTAGTTCCTAAGCCTCTGCTTTCATCCCTCCAGTCTACACAGCCTAACACAATACCAAAACATTCCATTTAGGCTTTCATAACCAAACCAACACTGGCCACCTTGAAACGAATAAACCTGTTCATGACCAGGTTACTTTTGATGCCTTCTAGCCTAGGTTACTGGTGGCCTCTAGAGAGTTTAACAATGTGTAGCTCAGGCAAGGTCAAGGGAAAATACGGTAACTTGAGTATCTTTCTGTTTACACAGTCATTATGCCAACTGCTAGGAGATTCGGCATTCTCAGTATCCATCCATATTCTCAACTTTGAAATTCAGATTCTTATCCACAAGACAGTAGACATTTGTCCTGAAATTCTTTTTTTTTTTTTTTTTAGATGTAGTCTCTCTCTGTTGCCAGGCTGGAGTGCAGTGGCAAAATCTTGGCTCACTGCAGCCTCCGCCTCCTGGATTCAAGCAATTCTTCTGCCTCAGCCTCCTGAGTAGGTGGGACTACAGGCGTGCGCCACCACGCCCAGCTAATTTTTTTTTGTATTTTTTAGTAGAGACCGGCTTTCGTTATGTTGGCCAGGATGGTCTTGATCTCCTGATCTCATGATCCACCCGCCTCGGCCTCCCAAAGTGCTGGGATTACAGGCGTGAGCCACAGTGCCCGGCCTGTCCTGAAAATTTTTACATCTGTCTGTTAGATTAATTTCTCTCAAAAGGATTTTAACCAACATATTTTATGGATATAGACAGACAAAATTTGTTATCTTTATTATATATAGAAAATCATTGGTAACTAAACTATAGTGAGAATGCAATTGCCTCCAGGATAACCTATGTCCTTTTGGAAATTCCAAACCTGTGTAAGCTCTTTGATGGAGCAGGAAAAAATGATGGAGAAGCATAGAGGAAGAATGTTGCAATGTACCATTAAATTACTATTTCTTCCTATCATTCACCTGAGTATCACAATATAATACAAGCTCTGAAAAAAATTTAAGAGAGATTTCCAAGATACAGAATAATAATCTACTCTGATGCAAATTAGTAATATCATTCATTAGCTGCTGAAAGCATCTCCAAAAATAAAAACATTCTCTTGTAGGATGATTGTTTTGGTATTATCTTAATTTCCTTCTTTGAGTATGAAAAGTATTGAAGGTGAATAATAATGAAAGCATACTGTGCACAACGATTCAAGTGGCGCTTAGAACCTTATTCTACTTCTTGTGCCATCAGAAATAGTCAATTTCACATAATATGTTTTTACTCCTACTTGCAACATAAACCTTCTACATTTTAAGTCATGCTTAGCATGTTTCTCCTCTTCTGTGCGTGTCTGCATGCACATGTGTATGTGTGTGCCTGAATATGTCTGTTTGTGTGTGTATTTGTGTGTGTGAGAGAGAAAAAGAGAAAGAATATGCCAAGAAGATAGAAAAAGGAAGCTTGTTTTGCTTTTATATTTCAGCAGTCTTTATTCTAAAAGAATTCTCCTAGATTTATGGGAGAAAAGATATGCCAGGAAAGAAATTTATTTCTTCATTCAACAAATATTCACTGAATGCCTAGAACATGTCAGGTACTTGGGATTATATGTAAGTTTTTTTTAGAAAAAGTTAAAAATAAATCTCTGCCATCATTAAACTTATTTTCTTGTGTGTGAGACAGTGAATAATAAACAGTAAAATTATAGTATTCTTTAACTATATGTCACGTTGACAAAAAAAGTAAGGCAAATAAAATCTATAGTGCTGGGAGAGGGCGCAGTTAGTAAGGATAGGCCTAGTTAAGAAGGTGACATTGAGAGAACACTTAATAAAGGTGAGTGGGTTAGCCTTGTAGATGTTGTAGGGGAAGAGAGCTTGAGGCAGAAGGAATGGGTAGAACAAATTTTCTGAAGTGAAAGAAAGCATGCCACATGCGAGAAAAAAGAAAAAAAGTACAGCAGGAAGGTCAGGATGGTGGATTGAAAGTAAACTTTCAGGAATTCAGGTCAAAGAGATACTAATATGAGTGAAGCAAATCCTGTAATCTATTATAATAAATTTAGATTTCCTTTTGAATGGAAGAGAATCATTGGCAGATTCTGAGCAAAGGAGCTATAGGACCTCTCACTAATATTTTTAAAGTAGCATTCTGCAGTATTTGGAATAATGATAGAAGGATGGTCTATCTGGGAGACCATTACAGTAAATCAAGTGAAAGACAATGGAGGCTTAGACCTTGGTGATAGCAGAGGTTGTGATAAAAATTGATCCGGTCCTAGAAATATTTTGAAAACAGAAAAAAAAGAGATTTCCCTGATGGTATAAAATGTGAATGAAAGAGAAGTTTTGGAGAGAGATCTAAGGTTATGAAAGGGTGGTTTCCATCAACTGAGATCAGAACGATTGTAAAACACTTGTGAGAAGAAAGTTCAAAAGTTCATTATTTGTAGACAGCAAGTTTGAAATGTCTATTACACATCCAAGTGGACATGTTCAGTGGGCAACTGGACATGTGAATCTGGAGGAAGATTATGGCTGGATTAGATCACAGAGGGAGTGTGTGTAGATAGATGAAAGATGAGTATGAATTACTAAGCTTTGGGGGCAATATCAAGAGGTAGGAAAGAAGAGGATGAACCAATGTCTGATAAGGAAAATAGAATCTACTCTAGTGTTTTTGAATAGAAAGATAATATGAGAAATGATTTTACATGTTTTTGTGAGAGGGCAGAAAAATGAAAAAAGAGGAAGGTCCTGTTTCCTAAAGATTAGTTACTACGGAAAGATATTAAGGTCTCCACAATAGCAAAATATCAAAAGCTTGTCTAAGCCCACAATGTTCTCTGTAGTTGCTTCACAAGTCCCTGTTGTTTGAAGGATATTGCCTCTTAGAGTCCAAACTCACAATAGCAATGGATCTCTGCCAGATCCCCAGAGCTATTGCAATAGCCTGCAATAACCTTCAGTGGCCCAGAATCATCCAGTGTTACCACTAACTCAGCTACATTGGGAACCCTGGCACAAATGCTGGAACCACCTGTACTTTTGCATGAATTTACGGTCGCTCAGTGAGTGCTGCCAGAAGGGAATGGTGTCAAATCACTGACAGCCTTCCCATCTTTCACAAGTGTCCCTATTGGTAGAAAGTAACCAGAACCCAGTTGGCAAGAGAGTATTTGAATGCTAGCTTTGTACAAAGGACAGTATAGAAGACAGGGATATAAACATGCTCAAGTGCCAATGAATAATGTCTAGCAACTTCCAATATTTATTATTCAGTATCCATATGCTCTCTTACCATATTTAAACTTCTAAATAGTGACAATAATGCAAAATAGTATTTCTACTAACATGATGCAACTATCTCACATATAAATGATGACATTTTCATTCTTTCCCCGAAAAATAGAAGAAAAATCTTATCACTCACTGTAACCATTTTTGTGGATGTTAATTTGATGTTAATTGCTCTTCTAGTTCAGTCACAGTTTTATTCGCTATACTCATTATTTAAAATAATTAGAAAAAAGGAAGATAAAAAGAACAGAATGGTGTTTATGTGTGTGTGTGTAAAATTACAAAATAGGCAAGAAAAGGTATGCATAGCTGGTTCCATCCTAGTTTCTGTAATTGATCACAGACAGTATTTTCCATTTATGATTTCCTTTCTCCACTATCCATTCTGTGGTTCTTTCAGCCTAAGCTAGCCAGAATTTTCCCCAGTAAGATAGCTTAAAACCTAAACCTTTGTTTCTCAAGGTCTAATTTCTAAGTAATACTACCCTTTATTGGTTTACATATAGTCTTCTATTGATTTATACCACTAAATATTAAAATAAAGGAGATCACAAATAATCTCTTGGGATCTATACAAAGAGCGCTCTCTCTCCCTCATAACAACAGATATCTGTCACGACAGAGCAGAGCACTCTTTTCTTTGCCTGTTGGCAGGAGAAACCTTAAATGGCCAGGTGGCTATCACAATTTTCAATTCCCAAAATCACTTTTAGTCCTTTATTGAAATGATTTCTCCATTTTGAATGAAGACTTTTAAACTAGCAGAACCCAAAAGTTTCAGGACAGAAAGCAAGAAGTAAAAAAAATAAAAAATTTAAAGGAAATACTAACTTTACGAGAGAGAAGACATTTTTACTTCTATCTTTCAATTCTTGGACCTATATACACAAGCCATGGATGTCTGTTGGTTCAAAGCATGCCCTGAATTTTGTATGACAGTGCCTAAATTTTCAAGATTTTGACTTTCAGCTCTCAGTGAGTCTTCAGCAAGTAATTCTACTGTTTTGTTGCTCTGTAAGGACACCTGACTTTGGTAGAGAACATTTTAAGAGGAGTAAATATGATGGGTATGAGAAGATTGCTGCATGACTCTTTTTACTAAAGGAGTTCCTTAGTCAGCAACATTATGTGAAACACCATGGCGGAGAATAAGGTCTTTAGTAAGTTCATGGATGTCAGTGCTAGCAAAACTAAAGCAAAAAGGAAAAGAAAAGCTTTAAATAGAGTAAATATCCATTCTGGTGAGGATAAATTGCTGTCCTCTTCATGACGAAACTGTCCAATGAAGCCACTTTGCTACCAGATGGACAGATAATCCCCTGTAATTCAGGGGTCAGGTTTGGAATTTAGCTTTAGTTTTTGCTAGTGGCAAGTTGGGCACTCCTTAGTGGCAATTGTCAGAGAAGTCTCATTGAATAGGGATATGTGTTGCTGAGCTCATTCATAATCTCTTTTTTATGCAGCCATGGTCACTCTGTACTGAATCCGTTGGGCAAATGCAGAGGTATTGGGGAAAGAAAGGTCAACAAACGTGTACAGAATGAATCATTGTCTCTCTCTTAATGATATTCTCTGTAACAGGTGTTCTTTTGCAAATGAAATTATGAGATACAAACATCTTTATATGTTTTGCTTTTTTTCAACAGGCTTATTGTCTTAGTCTGTTTGGGCTGCTATAACAAAAATATCATAAACTAGGCTGCTTATAAATAGCATAAATTTATTTCTCACAGTTCTGGAGGCTGGGAAGTCCAAGATCAAGTTGCCAATGGTATGACACTTCCTTGTGGGCAGTGCCTTCTAGCTGTTTCCTCACCTGGCAGAAGGGACTGTCTGGTTCTCCAGAGTTTCCTTATGAGGGCACCAATCCCATTCATGAGAGTTCCACCCTCATAACCTAATCCTCTCTCACAGGCTCCACCTTCTACTACCATTACATTGGAAGTTAGAATTTCAACACATCAATTTTGGGGGCATACAAACATTCAGACCATAGTATTTATCCACGTGCTTTGTCCGCTATCACTAAACATTTTGTATTTTTTTAAGTTCCATAATATCCATCCAAATAAGAGAAACAAAAAAGAAGGCAGTTTAGAAGACTATGCGTTATTTATTCCCCAAATATTTATTGATTACCTATGCTTAGTACTCTGCTACATGCTTGATGATATTATATTGAGCAAAACAACAAGGTAATCCAAAAGTGAATAATGCTGAGCAAAATAAACACTGGACTAAAGGAGTTTACAGTTTAGTAGGGTATACACTAATTAAATAATTGCACAAACATATGATTTAAATTCTTATAAGTCCTATGAAGAAAAAGAGCATGGAGTTAAGGAGGCATACAGAAGATCTGGTATAGAGGGTCGGGGATGATTTCCCCTGAAGTGATGTTTGAGCTGAGATATACAGCTGTACTCCGCAGCAATTAATTAAACAAAAAATTTGGAGGAAGGGAGAAGTGTCTTTCTAGAGAGAGAGAGAGCATACATGTAAGTCCTGATGTATTTTAAGCATCTGAGATAAGGCCAGTTTAACTGGAGGGCATGGTCTCAGGGGAAGAGAGATTTGAGATGATGCTGCAGATGTGAGATGTGGGAACCAGCTTATGGAGTGCCTTGAAGGTTAGAGGAAGAATTGGGATCTTCAAACACAGCAAAGGAAAGCCATCAAAGAAGCAAAAGAAAGATGTCATCAGATTTAAAGAGATCACTCGGGCTTTAATATAGAGCAAGTGTTCAAAATGGGTAATAGAGAAAAAATGGAGAACATCAGTGGTTGAAATATCACCATTAGTAAAATAATTTTGCCATATTTTAAGCTAAATGGGCTCTGGGGTATGGCTTTAGAAGCAAATTGCCACTTAAATTGAATGTATAGAAAAATCCATTCTTTACATTCCTCACAACTCAAGTATATAGACACCTCTGTTACTCAAATGGTAGTCATTCGTCAATACAGCTCTTCTCAACCCATTCACTATCTACACGGTGGAGAAATCTGCACAAACACCCATGGTAAGGGAATCACCACTTCTGAAGTGATGGTGAAAAGAAAATGACTCCAAAGGCACTGGCAGTGAGGAACTCTGTGGTCCTATGTGGAGACAGTGTAGCTGAGAAAGGCATGGACTTTGGAGGAAAGGAACTTGGTTTAGAAATCAGATTTCTCCCTTATTACCCATGTGCCTTTCCGTAAATTGTTAATTCCTTCAAGCCTCGAACTTCCTAACTTGAAATATTTGGCTTACCAGCTGGGTGCGGTGGCTCATGCCTGCAATCCCAGCACTCTGGGAGGCCGAGGTGGGCGGATCACGAGGTCAGGAGTTCAAGACCAGCCTGGCCAAGATGGTGAAACCCTGTCTCTACTAAAAATACAAAAATTAGCTGGGCCTGGTGGCAGGCGCCTGTAATCCCAGCTACTCGGGAGGCTGAGACAGAGAATTGCTTGAACCCGGGAGGCAGAGGTTGCAGTGAGCTGAGATCGTGCCACTGCACTCCAGCCTGGGCGACAGAGTGAGACTCCTCCAAAAAAAAAAAAGGAAGGAAGGAAGGAAAAAAAGAAAGAAGAAAAGAAAAGAATAGGAAAGAAATATTTGGCTTACCATGTATATAATAACATCTAGTGCAAACAGTTACCACAAGGATTAGTAGGAGATACTGGTTACACAAGACCTAGCATACGGTGTCATTCGTAGAAGGTAGCCTATTCATATTCATTCCCTTTGCTAAACTAATCTAAATGTTCAGTGATAGTATCTTCAGGTCAGTTAATGTTACTTCCACACAACAATATCATTAACATTTATTGTATCTTTTGCCTAAAATTGTGTACCATTTTAATGCAATTCCATTGATTAAATTATATTATAAACAAAACATGGGAATCAAATTTTATTTTTCTACTCAGAACATCTAGGATATGGGAATTTTGCAGTAAAAACAATAAATACTGATGAATTCAGACATTCATAAAAATCAGAAGCAATTAATCTAGAAAAATTACTTTATTACTGTTAAATTTAGAAGTCTTGAAATTATATGATTTTTCTCTCTTCCAAATAGCCAGCAATTCTCTCATTATCTTTTTTGTTAGAAAGAGAAAAAAAGAAAATAATAAGTTAGAATTTGATAGAAGTCAAACGACTCTATGGTAGATGTTTTTTATACTTGTCTCAATTTTTTTTTCTAACCATCCCCTGTGATCTATATTATTGTGGCTATTAGACTGGAGATGAGAGATGTTCAGAAGAAAACTCTCCCAGGAGATTAGCATATGAGAAAGGATGAGAGTGATTCCATAAGCAAATGGCTTCCTTAATGTCATCAAATCCTCAACAGAACTCAACAGCAAACAGAAACTTAGTATCATAAATACTAAATACAAACTTATTACTAATTTTTACAAAAATTACAAATTTGTTACCAAATTATTACTAGTTTTTCTTCACTATTTAGTTCTTCTTTTATCTATTTATCTCAGGAGAAATTGTTCTCATGAGAAACTACTTAAAAATATTTAACTCTGGTGTCTGAATATCTGCTAGCCAAGCAGTAGAAGTAATGCGTGTGATGCTTTTATGACAAGCATGTTTCCCCTGGCTGTTGTTTAAAACCACGTACGACTTAGTTATTGTGTAATATACTAATAACAGATTTCTTTTTTTGTCCATGTAGGCCAATTTGGGAAAATGTGACATTTATCCAGATGTTTAGTCAAACACACTCTAATTAAGTTGTACAGGTTTACAGATAAAACAAAGTAAGGCAGTGTAAAGGAAAAAATTCTTGGAATTTAGTTTGAAAGACAGCTTGCCTTAATAATTTTGATGATATTCTGAGACTTGATTAATATATTTTTCTCTGAAATTTGCAAGTTTTAACGAAGAGAGTAACAAGCTGGTCAAGGTGGCTCAGGTCTGTAATCCCAGCACTTTAGGAGGCCAGGACAAGAGAATTGCTTGAGGCTAGGAGTTTGAGATGAGACTGGGCAACGTAAAAAGACCCCTATCTCTATAAAAAAAAATTGAAAAAATAAAATTTAAAATTAGCTGGGTGAGGGACGAGATGGTGCTCACCTGTAGTCTCAGCTACTTGGGAGGCTGAGGTGGAAGGATTGCTTGAGCCCAGGAGTTCAGGGCTGCAGGGAGCTGATTGTGCCACTGCACCCAGCCTGGGCCACAGAGTGAAACTTTGTCTCTAAAAATAAATAAACAACAACAGAAAGGTAAAATTTTCAAAACTCCTCCATATATGTTTACAGGAGGTCTCTTCTTTTTTTTTTTTTTTTTTTTTTTTTGAGATGGAGTCTCGCTCTGTCGCCCAGGCTGGAGTGCAGTGGCGCAATCTCGGCTCACTGCAAGCTCCGCCTCCCGGGTTCACGCCATTCTCCTGCCTCAGCCTCTCCGAGTAGCTGGGACTACAGGCGCCCGCCACCACGCCCGGCTAATTTTTTGTATTTTTAGTAGAGACAGGGTTTCACCGTGGTCTCGATCTCCTGACCTCGTGATCCACCCGCCTCGGCCTCCCAAAGTGCTGGGATTACAAGCGTGAGCCACCGCGCCCGGCCAACAGGAGGTCTCTTCTAAACTTCAAAATGAAAGCTACTTATAAATGTCAATTACATAAAGATTAAATTTAGAAACTGACAATGTAGGGTATACAAAGCAGTGAGGTGTTAATTTAAAAGTGTCTTTGTAAATTCTGCCTTCAGGAGTTGAAATGTACAAGAGTCAAAAGATGGTGATTCAGGATGCTCCATGTTCAATGAAGTTTCTTTGTTCAGAAACCAGTGGTCAGAGAAATGACTGAGGTTTCAGTAGAAAACCTTTTTTTCATCTTTAGTGACAATATTAATGAGTTTGTAAGTCAGAAAAATCTTAAACACAGGTTTTCTACACTTAGCTCAACTACATATAAACATACACACACACACACACACAAGAATGGCTACATAACAGAATGGCCATATAACCTTTTAACATATAAAACATATATAACATAAAATGGTCACATAACAACATCAGTAAGTTATTTTTTAATCAGGAACACTTTTCCTTGCCAACTTTGCTCTAAAGTAAAAGAATGATTTTAGGAAAATTTACTGGAATGATTCAGGAAAGCTGTACGTTTTATCATATACACAATCAAAAAGTTTAAAGGTCATTATACTCTTGCTTTGCAATTATCTGTTTGGAAATTTTCAAAGAAATATCAGAAGGAAAACAGTGTATTTTTAAAATTCGTGTAGTACAATAATTCTTTTTAGTGGATGAAATACACTATCCCAGCAAATCAATCTCTGGTTCTTGTATGGAAGATGATCCGTTTATAGATGACACCTTAATGCTGTCCATTTTGATACACAGTACGAGAAAATAGTTACCAGTAATTACTCTCTCCCCTTGCATTCTTTTGGTGGACCAGCAGATAGACTGTGACATCACTGGTAGAAATGTTGACATAATGTAAAGGTTACTTCTAGCATTAATCTGAGGTCAGGGAAGATTCTGAGAGCTACAAGACATTCTTAAAGTGCTTTATACATACTAGGACACAGAATCCGTTTACAAATGTGATCTCATTGTTCTTCTAGTCAATCATAGAATTAACTGGATTTGCACTTGTACGTAGAGTTAAAAGGAAACCTCTTAGACCAACTGACCTTTCTAAAGCACACACACACACATACAAATCTGTATTTTCTTATTAGGAAAGATGTAAAATATATTGTTACATGTATTTGCTTTCTTTAAAATAGATATCATATACATTTAAACAGCTATTATCCCCATGAAAACAGCATATTCAAAATTTCCCAATGAATTTCTTTAGTGGATGGTGAGGCAAATTTTAAAAGAAGGACCAGAACATATAAGATGTCATGCATAGGTAGTGCTCTAAACTCTTATCTCTATAGAAGTACAGAATGAAATAAACAGATGAGGCAAATATAGATAAAAGAAAATTCAATGTAAATTGTCTGTGGGGGAAAAAGGATAAAAATATTGCCTCTCATAGTGGAAAATATTTGATTAAAGGATTAAATACTGACATCAGGATTCTTTTTTTCTTCATCTATCTACTCCTCCTTGGCTAGACTCTTTTCTTATTCAGAGTAACAGTAACCATATTCTTCCAGGTTCAATCAAGAGTAAAACGGAATACCTTTCCCTCCAGCCTAGATCCTGAATTACTTTTTAATTACTCATGATTGGGTCATATATTTATCCATGAACCAATTATTATGGCAGGAAACAGATTAAGAATGACATAGGTAGTGCTTCTCTGAAATGAACTCTGGATATATTAGTAAAAGAAGGGGGGAATCAATGGTAGGCAACTAAATATACAATAAATGTTCTCTTCATCAAGAACAACTTTGGCAGGGCAAATACTTATAGAATGGCCTTCCATTCTAATCAAATTATGAGTTCAACGGGAAAAAATTTCAAGTATGTTTAAAGAATAGATAATAGGTCAGAATAGACAGAAATCATAAAGAGTTTTTTATAAAACTATAAGAAAATAAAGACCAAAATCAGAATGTGACAAAAATTTGATGAGCCAATGAGTTTGTATTTTAGTTCTGAAACCGATGAGGAATCAAAGCTGATGTTTGGGGAAAAAACTGTTACCTGCACCTAGCAAAGTACCTGGTACCTCATATGCCCTTGATGAACAATGCATCTTAAAGAAACTAACTCGATAATAACTTGCACTGTGAATTCGAGTGGTGGAATAATATACTTAGTTAGGATACCAGTGAAATAAATCAGTAATGCCATTCAAAGAACTATCAACTTCTTATTTATTAAGTGTTTTTAGGTACTTGGTAATTGATTCAAACTGTATTGAAGTGTTTGAAGTTGGTTCAAAACTGTTGGAATAAAAAGCTGTTAAGAAAGTTCAAAACAGATACTTTCTTTTTATGTTTGGATACTGGCTCCAACTGATTCAAACTGATTGTAAATAATTCAAACCAATTAAGAGCTAAGACAAAATTTTTTATATTGAAACTGAGTAATCATAAGTATTTGGAGTCCTTGAAGCTATTGTTTTCTTGAATATTCTTTGAGTTAAATTGGAGGTCTTTTAGAAAAGAACATCAAAAACCTGATGGAAAATTTGAAACTTGGAGCCTATGTGGATGAAAAACTGGAACAAGCTGTGAGAACTTTGGATCCTTTGCAGTGAAACTTGTACTGCAAACACTGCTGCCATCGATAAAACCAGTCCTCACCCTGGAGAGCAGTAGCCACTTGACAACAGTTTTCACTTGTATTAGAAGGCATGCAGTGAAAAATTAGTCTTGGCACTTGCCTGTGAGAGTCTGTTCTGTCTCTTTCAGTTTGAGGTTTGCAACCTACCCAGTTCTTTCTCCCCAGTATATAACAAGTGATACTTGATACTTTTTCTTCACTCATGCTTGAGCCACCCCCCTAAATTTGGATATCTGACGATTTACCAACCTGTTCTTTGAATGAACCCCCTCATGGAAATATCTCCATCCCAACATCCCAGAGGTTGCTGAATTTCATTATTTCTGGCTTTTCCTGCCTTGTGTCTAACCACAGAGGACAAAGATTTTTTGTTTAAACCTACAGAGGCTGAGAACTTAGTCAAGAACATCCTGTAAGAACAATTAGGCAGTTTATTTTGTGTTGATAGTGTGGTTCTCAGATTAAACATAACAGAGTCACATTTCAGAAACGATCTTGTAGATACATGTTGCTTATTCTTGCTAAGCCTCCGTTTCCTTATCATAAAATGAAGTCAGTAGCATTCCTACTTCCTAAAATTATTGTGAAAAAAATGTGATAATGCAGTCAGTGTGCTCAGCCTAACATCTTGCACATAATAATCTCAATAAATATTAGATCCAAGAAGAACGGGACCTCAGAAGAAACACTTTATACATTTGACTGATTACGTGTGGGGTGAAGGGGAGTGGTGGGAGAATCTTAGAAGATGTGGGATTTACAATAAATTTTTAATTAGTGCAAGGAATAAAGTAGTTTGCAGCTTATATTTTATGGTGTCATATTAGAAAAGAGATGGCAGAAGGTAGAAAAATCAAGTGTGACCCTGAGGAATGCTAACAGATTTGATGGCTTAGGAAAATTCTGAAAAATAATGTGCCATTTAGCACATTAGTAAATATATATCTAGAGTAGAAGCCTATAATACAGGCAAAGCAATCCACTGAAGGCCACTAAAGAATATTGGAGATTCAAAATAAACAGTTTGATAACGGGAGGATTGTCATTCAATGAACAGTGCGCCAATGATGGTTGTGAAAACTTCCTAAAAGTAGAAGTTGAAAGCTAAAGAAAAAAAAATCTGTTTAGGAAAGACCTGAGGAAGAATACATTAATATATTCCCATGCAAATCTCTAAGTGTAGTTTTAAAAACTAGGTTTATATTGTAGCAGGTATGGAAAATTCAGACAATAGAATAGAACTAATGTGAACTAATGTTTTCTCATGATTCGAAATGTAAAATACTAAAAAATTTTAAAACTATAAGTGAAAGTTCATTCTTTTATAGAATATAAGCATCTCTTCTCAGCTAAAGGAAATTATCACCTATTTTAAAGCTTTTAATTAAATTAACATATGTAATTGAATTAGATTTTACACATACTGGTCTACCATACTTACTCCTATTTGCTCAGTGCTGGCCAGGTAAAAAGATTTAAGAGGAGTCTGTGAGGTGCCATCTAACCTCAAGGGCAGACCCTCAAGTAAATCTGATCCATCTCACTGCTCCAACTCTTCTCTTCCAGACAGGACTAGCACATAGGCTATCCTAGGATAAAAGTAGATATCACACAAAATTCTTACACCTTTAATTTTCTTTCAGTTGTTTTAAAGTCTATAAGCTTAGCTTAAAATAACCAGCAAATACCTTTCTCTGTGTATATAGTCTACCAGTTACTTTATTAATGTTTAATCAGAACTTTAGAGACCTCAGAGTTGTGAACAGAAGGTGGAAAGAAAAATAATCTCATAGTATTGCAAACAATAATAATTATTACTAATTAAACTTCTATTCTGTTCTAGGTCCATGACATATTTATCTTATGTCAACCTCATCCAACTGTATGATGTAGATGCAGATTTTACTATTTTAAATCTGCCAAAAGATAGATGTTAGTAAAACAAGGAACTAACCTTTGAGCCTAGATGTTCTTTTTTTCATTTTTTAACAATTTTCTTGAGGAATATTTTACATATCAAAAACATCAAGTGAATGATTCAATGGTTTTTGAATTTTACTCAAGTAAAAATTTAACAACCATCACCATAAATCAGTTTTAGAACATTCTCTTTCCTCTAAAAAGATTACTCATGTTCATGTACATTTAGTTCTCATTTTCAACCACAGTCTCAGACAACCACTATCAACTTTCTCTCTTGACAAATTTGCCTTTTCGGGACATTTCATATGGATGCACTCTTATGCTATGTGGCCTCCTGTGTCTGACTTCTTTCATTTAATGTAATGTTTTAGGTCCTCCCATGATGTAACATGCATCAATAATTCATTACTTTTTATTGCTGAATAGCATTCTGTTGTATGAGTATAGCACATTTTATTCATTCATTCATTAGTTGATGGGTATTTCACTTTTTCCCTCCTTTTTGCTATTAAAAATAATGCTGCTACGAACATTCACACACACATCTTTGAACAGACATATTTTTTAATTTCTCTTGGGTATATACATAGGAGTAGAATTATTGAGACATATGGTAGTTTTATGTTTAACTTTTTGAGAAAATGATGAACTGTTTTCCAAAATGGCTGTACTATTTTACATTGTCACCAGTGTTGTATGAGGGTCCCTATTTTCTAAATCCTCTAAAATAATTTTTTCTTGTCTGCTTTATTGGTTATAGCCATCCTAGTGGGTATGAAATGATATTTCATTATGGTTTTATTTTGCATTTTCCTAATGACATGATTTGAGCATCTTTCTGAGTGCTTATTAACCATTCATGTAACTTCTTGGGTGATATATTTGGCATATTTTTCCCCATTTCTTAATTGGGTTGTATTCTTGAGTTCTATGAGGTCTTTGTAAATTCTTGATACAAGTTCCTAACTTAATATTTGTTTTGCAAATATTTTCATCCAGTATGTTGCTTGTCTTATTAGGTTTTAATGGTGTTTTTTGAAGTACAAAAGTTTAGAAATTTATTATGTCAAATTTAGCATTTTTTTCTTTTGTGGACCATGTTGTTTGCTGGTATATATAAGAAATTTTTGCCTCACTCGGGTCATGAAGATTTTCTATATTTCCTTCTACAATTTGTATTTTTAAGTCTATCATATTTAAGTCTATTATTCACTTGAGTTAATTTTTAGCTATGGTCTGAGATGAGGGTGGAAATTTACCTCTTCACATGTGGATATGTGAGCTAGGCATTTCTGTTTCCAATAACAACCCTGTTCTACCATACCAAACTGGCTAGATAAATACGAGTGGAGATCATGCCTGACTGGCTTCCTATAGTGACTTAATAGTGGTTGGATGAAACTGCATACCTAGGGACAAGAAGCTGCAACTCACCTGAGCCAAGAATTGTCAATTGCGATTAGTTCAATTATTTAACATCAGAGTTCACCACATCAGTTTTTGCTCTGTGATGGATTTTTCAACTTTACCATGATAAAAAAAGTAGAAACCCTACTTGGAATTTTGAATTTTGATATTTTCCAGGCTCGCATTATACAGTACAATATTCTTTCTTGTGATGCTGGGTAGTGGCCATGAGTTATAGCTCCCAGTCAGTGACACAATCACAAGGGCAGACTACCAATACTCTACAGTGTCTTGAGTTGCCAGCAGTTTTTGGATATTGTGTTTTGTGTTTTTGCATCTGATCTTGCCTACAAAATGTCAATTTGTTTCTCCTCCTTCTGGTGGGAAGAAGAAGAGGAAGGCAATTACTCTTGAGACAAATGAGATAATTTCCCAGCATGAAGCTGGCAAACCAATAATGGCCATCACACATGAGTTAGGACTTTTGCAATCTATGATTTTGTTCACCGTTTTTTTTTTTTTTTTTTTTTTAGACGGAGTCTTGCTCTGTCACCAGGCTGGAGTGCAGTGGCCTGATTTCGGCTCACTGCAACCTCCACATCCCAGGTTCAAGCGATTCCCTTGCTTCAGCCTCCTGTGTAGCTAGGACTACAGGCACACGCCACCATGACAAGAAGTGGATCAGTGATGCGGTGAAATCATCAGCATCAGTTAAATCCACTGTCAACACGAAGAAAAAAGCTGGACCAGCTAATGTTAAGAAAAAAATTACTTGTCACATGGATGGAAGACCAGATAACAGAAGTATATATGGAAGGATATGGCTTGGCTGTGTCCCCCCCCAATCTCATCTTGAATTGTAGCTCCCACAATTTCCACATGTTGTGGGAAGGATTCAGTGGGAGGTAATTGAATCATGGGGGTGCATCTTTCCCAAGCTATTCTCATAATAGTGAATAAGTCTCATGAGATCTGATGTGTTTATAAAGGGGAGTTCCCCCGAACAAGTTCTCTTCTTTTGTCTGCTACCATGTGAGATGTGCCTTTCACTTTCTGCCATGATTGTGAAGCTTCCCCAGCCACGTGAAACTGTGAGTCTGTTAAACCTCTTTCTTTTGTAAATTTCCCAGTGTTGGGTATGTCTTTATCAGCAGCATGAAAACGAACTAATACAGTATACTCTAAGCCTTCTGACAATCCAGAATAAGACAGTGTCTTTCAGTACAGTAAAAGAGTGTGCCAATGGTCCTACTATGTTTATAGCAAGTCACAGTGGTTCCATTGCTTCAAGTAGCTTATAATTTTCATAATGTGAAGGTCAGCAATGAGGCAGTAAGTGCAGATACTGAAGGTCTTGACCTTTTTAAGGAAGAGCAACATAGCATAATTGTGGATGAGAAATACTTGCCAGAACAAATATTTTACATCAATAAAACAAGCTTATTTTGGAAGTGTATGTCAGTGGATACACACATTCCTCAAGAGTCCAAGATAGTGAGAGGATTCAAGACATTGAGAGATTGTTTGACCTTGCTTTGGGATGGAAATAGGAAATGTCATAGGGTTCAAATTCAAGCCTTTTCTAATCTACCACTCAGAGAACCCTAGAGCATTCAAGAATGTGAGCAAGCGTACACTGGATGACAACAGCTTTGTTTGAAGACTGGTTTTTGAACTGTTTTATTCTTCAGGCAAGATATTATTGTAGGAAAAACAACATCCCATTTGTGATTCTTCTGATATTAATGCTCCAGGGTATCCACAGCATAACAGTAACATACATTCTGATGTAAAGATTATATATTTCCAGCTGAATATCATCACGCACATTCAACCAATGGACCAAGGTGCAATAGCAGCATTCAAAGCATATGTTTGCACAGGCTGTTGAAACAACTGAATCTGGATGAATGATCCTAGAGTTCTGGAAAGGTTTACACATTCTAAATGTTATCCAGGACATCAATGCAGCATGGGAAGAAGTCACACAGCAATGCACAAATGGCATTTGGAAGAAAGTTTTGAATGCATATATGAACATATTCAAAAGCTTTAATATAGATTCTGCTGTTAATGAAATAGTAAGTAACAAGATATTAGTGCTTGGGAACCTGCTAGAATTGGATATTGATGAAGAGGATATTCATGAGTTTGTTTGCACTGAGGCTGAAGAGCTCTGCAGTGAGGAGCTAATTGAACTAGAGGAAGAAAGAAGAAGTTGAAGCACAAGAAATTACACCCAAGGCACCAAGAAAGCTCACAACAAGAAAACTAGCAGAGGCATTTGCTACTATCAGCAGTGGCTTATGGGTGTTAGACAAAATGGATGCCAATTATGAGGGACTCATAATAGACAGGGAGTTACAGGTGCTCATGCTTGCTATAGAGAAATATATAATGAAAATAAGAAAAATGTAGTTAAAATTTGGTATCTTCCTGAAGTACACTATGCCTGCTAATCCATCAAGTATGGATGGCTTCTGTCAGCTATTCTCAAGCCTCATTCAAAGAGAAATTAATGACCCTGTCACTGTTGCATCCTGTCATTCGGCAATTAATTTTCATTCAATGCTTCAAACATTCCTCAGGAGCAGTGTGCTTTCAGCTGTGTACCTAAGTGGTGAGTGCCCATACAACCATTCTGCTTTTCACTTTCACTACAGTATTTAATAAACTACGAGATAGATTAAATGATTTATTATAAAATATACTTTGTATTAGGTGATGTTACCCAACTGTAGACTAGTGTAAATGTTCTGAGCATGTTTAAGACAGGCAAGCCTAAGCAATGATGTTCAATAGCCTAGGTGTATTACATGCATTCTTTTCAACTTAGGATGAGTTTACTGGATATAACCCCATCATAAGTCGAGGAGCATCTGTACTATTCAGCAACAGAAAGGAGACAATTACTGATTCACATAACAATGTGAATGAATCCCAAAGCATTATCCAGAGTAAAGGAACCAAACACAGGAGTAAATGCTATATGATTCCATTGATATGAAACTGTAACAAAATTAGTCTCTGGCAGTAGAAATCAAAGCAGCAGTTTCCTGGAAAAGAAAATTGGTTGGAAATGAGTGATGAGTGAATTTTTTAGGTAATAAAATATTCTATATCTCGATATGAGTGTGGCTTCCAGGGGTATATATTTATCAAAACCCACTGGCCTGGGGCTGGGGGCAGTGACTCATGCCTGTAATCCCAGCACTTTGGGAGGCTGAGGTGGGCGGATCACTTGAGGTTACTTGGCCAACATTGTGAAACCTGGTCTCTACTAAAAATACAAAAAAATTAGTCAGGTGTGGTCGTGTGTACCTGTAATTCCAGCTACGTGGGAGGCTGAGGCACAAGAATCGCTTCAACCTAGGAAGCGGAGGTTGCAGTAAGCCAAGATTGTGCCACTACGCTCCAGCCTGGGGAACAGAGCGAGAATCTGTCAGAAAAAATAAAAAACCATTGGACTATGAATTATAACTATAAATTATAAGCTATAAACTATACCTCATTAAAACACTACATTAAAAATATTTTAAGATCTGTCCTACTGTATTAGTTTTCTATTGCTACTATAACAAATTAACACAAACTTACTAACTTAAAACAACACAAATTTATTATTTCATTGTGTTTAGGCCAGAAGTTGGAAATTTATCTTATTGGGCTACAGTTAAGGACTGCTTTCCTTTCAGGAGGCTCTAGGGGAGAATCCATTTTTAGCTACTAGAGGCCAATCACATTCCTTGGCTTAATTCAACTTCAAACCCAGAAATGACCAGTCAAGTCTGTTTTGCATCACATCGTTTGGACACTCTTCTGCCTCTCTCTTCTACATTTAGGGACTCTTGTGATTACATTGGGCTCACCTAAAATAAGGGTAGTCCTTATTTTAAAGTCAGTGGATTAGCAATCTTAATTCCATTTGCAACCCTAATTTCCTTTTGCTTTGCAATATAACACATTCATAGGTTCCAGAGATCTGGACACCATTTTGGTGGGGAGGATGAACAAAGGAGTGCTATTCTGACCACACCTAGAAACCTAGCCATCGCACCTAATATTGTTTCTATGAGAAAATAACAATTATTGAATAATCTGAGCCATTCAATCTATAGCCATCTGTTGAATGTTTACTATTACAAGACACTAAAAGAGTAATCCATAAATAACACACTTTCTGTGTCTCATTGACAATATTGTACAAGGTATTTTCAGATATATTGTAAGCATTGCAAATTGCTAAATGAAGCTTGATACGGTGGCATAAACCAGTAGTTTTCTGTATCCTCTGCTATACAATAGACACCTCTATATTGAGGAAAAATGCTTTTTACTATAGAAAATACTGGAGCTTCAGATATTTATCCCAAACACATACCTGAACATTAAAATTACTCATTGCTGTGAATGACTAGGAAACAAAAAAAGCAGCAGCCCTGCTTAGCAGGTATCATATTGAGCGTCAAGGTGAAGAACACTTTTGAAATCTTCTGACCATTGCCATCTCACTCATGCTATCAATTAACAAAACAGAGGTGGGGAGGTTGTGGAGGGGTGGGGCAAGCTCAGACTTAGCAGTTAGAGCAAATTCTTCCAAGATACATGTTTCTGTTTCTGTAAGATTTTCTTTAAGACATAGTCTTCAGATTTGTTCCACCTCATAGTGTTGAGGTCTAACTTTCCTTAAACAATATTACAATTATCCTTAGAAATTTGTCAGTAGACTTGACATAACAGAGAAAAACAAAGTGGATCATTAATTTTGTGTTAGTTAATAACTAACTTTATACCTTTAAGCCTTGAGCACAGTCCTTTGATTTATTATAAATAACCCAGAAACCTTTCATAATTTTCCTAGGCTATACATTCCTGGATCCCACCCCAAAACATTCTAATTTAATTTATCTGGGTTCCAGCTAGTATATCAGGGCTTAAAAGGTACCCAGGTGGTATTTATCTAGTATTGAGAACTACTGTTTTAAGGTCAGAGTTAAGAACTACAGAAATAAAGCAAGAACATGAATGATTTGGCTAAAAGAAAGCAATTTGAGTTTACCACCCCAAGAGCTGTATTACAAACTTAAGCACTGTCCACAGCCTGAACAACTGGTATTTTTTGTATAGTAAATTATATAGCCACATAGCCAATGTATGTCTGATAGTAAGTACCTGATAGTAATCCCCATATATTTAAGTATATATTTATTGAATCAATCAACCTGTCAAGTATCATCACACAGTATTTTGTTCTTCAGTCATCTCAGGATGATTGAAAAGATATTAAGAATTTTAAAACACATGGATTTTTTCACATATTTTGATTCATTTAATGTTTCAGTTAAAAAAAAGTCTGATTTTTTGTTTTGTTTTGTTTTTTTGAGATGGAGTCTCACTCTGTCACCAGGCTGGAGTGCAGTGGTGTGACCTCAGCTCACTGCAACCTCCACCTCCCGGGTTCAAGCGATTCTCCTGCCTCAGCCTCCCGAGTAGCTGAGACTACAGGCGCACACCACTACTCCCAGAGCTAATTTTTTTGTTTTTATTTTTGGTAGAGACAGGGTTTCACCGTGTTGGCCAGGATGGTCTCAGTCTCTTGACCTCATGATCCACCTGCCTTGGCCTCCCAAAGTGCTGGGATTACAGAATAGTCTGAATTTTTAAAAAAATTTATGGCTCAAACAACGTGTTAATGTTTGTTACCATTTTTAAGTGTCCAAGATATCAAAGTGAGGTAGGAAATCAGCAGGACTTACTTTCTGAGCAATAATCATGACCCTGCTGATAAAGCAGAATGCAGTAAAGAAACAAGCGGAAACTAGCAGATGGCGACAAAAGCAACCTCCAGTTGCCTTCACTGATTAAAGACCACCAGCGCTATTTTTAAACATAACTGTTTAAAAATGCCATGACAACGATCCAGAAGTTATCTTATATGGTTTCAGGAATTTCCCCACCCCTTTCCTATAAAATTCTGAAAACCAGCCCCTTAATTAGCATACAATTAAGAGTAAGGATAAATATAGCTGGCCAGCAATCTACCCGGACTGCCCCTCTGGACTGCTCTGTTTGGGTACACTGCTGCTGCTGCTGCTGCTCTGGTCTGTTCTGCCTATGGAGCAGCCACTTTGCTGTACACCGCTACTCCAGGCCACTCTGCCTATGAGGAAGCACTGCTCTGTGGGACAGTGATACGGCTGCACACCGCTACTCCCGGCAACTCTGCCTTTGGGTCAGCCCTGCTGTGTCTACGGAGCAGCTATTTTGCTGTATGCTGTTGCTCTAATAAACTTCTTTCTTTCTCTGCTGGCTGGCGCTTGAATTCTTTCCTGAGTGAAGCCAAGAATCCTCCCAGGCTGAACTCCAATTCGGGATAAACCTGCAACCGCTGGAGAACTTGATAATGATTTTTTTTAATTAATTTTTTCACTTATTAATCCATTGTAAGTCCAAGATTTCTATAGTGTTATAACAGATGAAGTAATAAATAGAAAACTGTTTAGTGCTAAAAAATGAGTCATATTCCTGGATAGAAATCTTTACAGGAAATTATTTGTTTGATTGTTTGTTTGTTTGGGATGGGATGTCTAACTCTAAATTTTATTTGAATCTTAATATCAAAAAGTGCATATGTCCCCTAAGGGATAAATATTGTCAAACAGTGGTGAGTAAGAAAACAGTTTGATTAGAAGTCTTAGTCCTCCTTTTATCCATAAGGTTGATTTGCCTTTATTCGTTGGATACATGTAATATGGGCCATTCCCTAATCTCCCTTAGATAATTATGGGTACTTTCCTAGGTAACTGTGCACCTGAAAAGGAGAGCAAATTATAATTTTCATGCACTGGCTCCAATAAAACACTGTTCTTGAGTATGCAGACCAAAACTTTTAACAATATTAAGGGCTTAAAAGTGGTAAACAGAATTCAAAGTAAATTAATCTCACAATCAGTTCCGTGTGGTCCAATCCCCACTCTGAGGATAGCTTCATATTTCCTTTATTCATGGTTTGAATCACTATCACAGCGTATTGCAGAATTCCATACTGGCTTCCTGGTACATAGAGTAAAGGCTATTACAGTACCAAGTAAAAGCAAAAGCCACTGAGCCTCCCTTTTCCTAACACAGCAATAAGTGAAATATCGTAATATATGCATAAGGGTATTGAAGTGATTGTTATTACCATTAATATGATATGTTTTAAAATATTTTTTTCCTTCTCTTGTACACAGGAGATAATGGTGAGGGTTACATATGTGGCTCGCCTATATTTTGTACAATCTCACAAGAGAACCATGACAGAACTAGAGGAAAATAGGTGCTACTCAGATATATCGGACACAAAGAACAGTGATATCATTTTTATGTTTAGCTTTTGGACATGACTTTGGGTTAGCTCCTGTTGAAAGGGAAAAGCCCATTTGAAATCACATCATAGAAAAGAGTTATGTTCAGGGGGGCCATTTTAGAAATCACATATTTTTAAAAAGAAAGTATGGTGCGGGAATTTAGGTAGCTATTGTTTCTCACATGAGTACATTTCTTTCTTTGCTTTTCAACAGGATTGCACCCCTTGGACCACTAAAGTGAGTTACATTCAGTAACAGATTCTTTGTCCTTGAAATTTCAGTATTATCAGTGATAACCAGGGTAAAAGATTGAGATTTAAATAAGATTTGAGTTATCTAAAAGTAAGAAACCAAGTAGAAAAGTCATATGTTACTATTGAGGAGATAACAGGAAAGCCTGTGTCCTTGTCTTTAAAAAAATGCTTTTGCTTGAATTTTGTGAGGTACCCCAATGTCCTTCCAATAAAAATCTCCTCTCATTTCTCACTTATTTTTTATTACTTCTCTTTTCTTCTCAGTTTCTCAGTTATTTTCTGTTTCTTGCAACCGAAGACCCCTAAGTTACACAGAAATCAGATTTAAAAATATAGACTCAGAGGAATGTAATTATTTTGAATTGAATGGAGCGAAAAGTGCTGAGACTCCTACCCACGTTCAGATATATGAAAGTGGTGCTCAATGAGAAAGAATCTTTAAACAACCACAAGCAGCGACCGGCTGGAAACTGGGCCTCCTGAAGATGAAGTCCAGAGAACAGGTGGCTGTTGCCATAGATCCGCTTAAATAGGATGAGGAATGGTAAGCCCACCGAGTAGAATGGCTACATCTGACAGGCCTAGTAATGAAATTGGAGATGGGAAAGCCCAGGCCCTATGGGTTTCAAAGCACAGGATGAAATTCAGAATCCTTGTGTGAGTGTACAGAACAGTCCCTTATTACTTGCAGCTATGCTGCGGAGCACACAGAAAACTAATTCCAGGGATGCATTTTGCACCTTGCTGAATTATAATATTAGTTGAATTCATAAACTCTCATGTATGTGAAAGCTAAGGCATTAATTAAGAAAGAGTGGACTAGGTATAACGTCATAACAACACTCTGGCATCCAATTTCCAGAATTTAAAATTATCTCTCCGCCTAAATAGCTGTGGGGTTCTAAATAACTTACTCAAATTATATGTCTTACTTTTCATGGGGAATACTAACAATATTGTTAGTAGAATTATTTCATGAATAGCTATATTTTAAAGAATAAATTAGATAACCCACACCAAACACTTAACACAGTGCCTAGTACAAAGATAGTATTTGGATGTTAGCTAGTAATTCAAGTAAAATCTTTAATAATTTTCAAATAGATGAAAAAGATCTGTATTAAGTGTATTTATCAAATGATTACTTACTCTGCTACACAATCTTCATGTTCAAAGAAATTTAATGCATATTTCTTACAATCAGAAATCTTCCAATTATTCTGGGAAGGCCTGAATAAAACTTGTAAAAATTTAAATAATAACATAGGAGAAATAGAAGGTCAACGTAGTGAGACAAGAACTCAGTCACAAGGTTTTATAAGATTAAATGCTCAATGAATGCTCTTGGTAAAAGGTGTTATATTTTTCTTAAATATCTTTTTTATCAAATGACTATTTGATCTACTGTATTTGAAGAGTTAAACTCATTTCTACATGTCTTATTTTTGCTTATGTTCTTATAGCAAGGATCAGTCAGACCTAAATATTTGTTTCCGAACTGCACACTTTGGGTTTTGACATTTATTGTTTTATTTCCTAAGCCAGAAAGTGAATCTTTGAAACTGTAAGACAATAATCTAAGTGGAAAGTGCTTTGAAAGCTCTTTGTAGTTGGCAATAAGGCTTTATTAATGACAATTGTTCTCACATGATGGATGTACTTGCCATAATACCTATGGGCTTATACTGTGACTATTAGTATTTCCTTGAACAATTCCCTAAGTGACCATATATAATTTAATACACCTAGCCTCCCAAAACACATTGTCTTGTGGATTTGTCAGTAGTGTATCTTAATGAGAAAAAATGTCCTCCTTAAATCAAATGTAAATTACTTTTCAAAAAAAAATCTAACTACAGATAAAACGTACTTTTAGAAACATAATCTTGCAATACATTTATTAAAATTTTGTTAATTGAATCATGTTTTCCATTGATTTGCACTATTATATTAGAGATGTGTTCTTATAGTAAGAAATTTGACCAAAAGTGAATAAATATCACAACTTAGAAATGCAGAGTATTTTAGATTACATATTCAAAAAGAAAACATTTTGCTGAAATAATATGTAAAAACGTATCTGTAAAGTTTTCTGCATTCCTGTGTGTGAACTAGAAAAATAGTACCTTAATCACATAGCTATTGTCAGGAGCAATTAAATAAGACTTTAAATGCTATAAATTTCACAATACTGTGCAATATTTTTATCATAATCCCCTTCACAAACAACATGGCTTATCTGTAGTTTGCCTTGCTTGCTCTACAAATGCTCAGATGACCATCTGGTACAAAACGGTGCTCAGAATCATTTACATCTCTCTTTTTCTTCTAAGTTATTTCATTACCTGTTTAGCAATAATTTCACATAAAGACAATAACATCTATTTTGCTTAATTTTCTATTGATATCTAGTTTCCAACAATATTTAACTTTCTATTTACTTTTAAAATGTAGTCTGCAACATAGCAAGTGAGTTCCTCTTTCACTAAAGATCGAGGACAGAGAATTTGGGTCATCTGGCCTAAAGTGTTTAATAGCTAAAAAATATATCAATCTGGTTTAAAAGTGGAAAAAGTGACATAAAGATGTTGAGCTGACCCCTTCTCACTTTATTTCTATGGATCATCTCATGGTTCTAATTCAAGTGTAATAGCAGAAGTTGGATTCTCTTCATGCTACAATCATAAGAGATGTTGTTAAATGTACACTTGTCATATTCCTTTAAATACACCCAGAAAGGATTTATTCTTTCCATTCTGTCTTCTCCATTCCACTACCATAACTTGAGTTCAGGTGGACTTTTCTCTCCCTGGACCATATATCCCAATAATCTAATATAACTACACATAACACCAATCATTTCACACATTAGATGCTGATCTAATCTTCTGCTCACCTCACTAACCTTATATTCTTGAAAACAACTCTAATCGTATTACTGCAAAAATATCAACAGCTCATTACTTAAGCAGTAAAATTCAAACTCTTAAATCTCCAAGTGAAGGTCTACTGTCATTGACCCCTGCTTTTCATCCAGACCCCAATTCTTCCTGACACTCCCATGAAACTGGAGTACTTACTCTTACTTATCAGTACCATTCTAGCACTCGTACCTCCATTTGTTGGCTTGTGCTAGTCCTGGGTATACTGCCGCCGTCTTCCCACACTGATGATTGCACCCAAATAGAAGGTCATTCATTGATTTTTTACTATCACAACATTTAATTATTCACTTAAGATAACGGCCTCCACTTCATCCATGCTGTTGCAAATTACAAGATTTCACGTTCCATTCTATGTATCCCCTAAATCTGTCAAAATAAAAACAAATAATTTAATGCTCATTTGCTTGATTTATTTCTGTCTTAAATTATTTGGGGTACTAGTAAAAGAATGAGATTAGATTCAGGCAATCTCTAAGGCTCCTAAAGTTCAAAAATTCTATTCCAGGCACTCAGAATATCATGACAAAATGTGAATATTTTTGTTGACTAAAGTGGTATATTAAAGCTTGTGTTTGACTAAAAGTGAACCGCTGGGTGAATTTTCACAATGTGAACACACCCAAGTGACCAACACCCAAAGAGACAGAATGTCAGCAGCACCCCACAAAATACCTCTAGTAACCCCTCCCAGTTCACCAGGTACATCAGTAGGTAACTGCTGTCTTAACTTGCAAAAGCACATATTAACTGGAATATTTTGGAACATCATGGACATGGAATTTCTCTCACAGTTTGTACTGTTTTGTGCCTGGCTTCTTGTTGTTGTTGTTTAACATTATGTTTGTGAGATTCATCCAAACAAACAAACAAAGGTTGTGTTTGAAAGACATTTGCCAATATTTGTTTTTAAATTACTGTCAATACTTGAAAAGGTCGCTAGATGTAGATGTTCTTAGCCTTCCAAGGTACCATGATTTCTCAATTTCCTGCTCTACCTAGCACAGACAGCACCTAATTCTTATTAAACACAATCAGCAAACTGTAGAAGTGTAATAATACTGTTAAAAAATCTAGTTCCCAGCCAGGCGTGGTGGTTCATGCCTGTAATGCCAGCACTTTGGGAGGCTGAGGCTGGTGGATCACCTGAGGTCAGGAGTTTGAGACCAACCGGGCCAACATGGCAAAACCCCATCTCTACTAAAAGTACAAAATAGCCAGGCATGGTAGTGGGCGCCTGTAATCCCAGTTACTCAGGAGGCTGAGGCAGGAGAATCGCTTGAACCTGGGAGGTGGAGGTTGCAGTGAGCCGAGATTGTGCCACTGTACTCCAGCGTGGGCAACAAGAGTGAGACAGCATCTTAAAAAAAAACAAAAAAAAAAACTACTTCCAATTTAATAACTCGCTAAAAAAAATCTAGATTCCTTAAATTAAATTATCCTGTTTAGGCACAGTGGTAAATATTTAGCAAACTACAAAATATTTAGAAAACACTATATAGAAAATGTTGCTTCAGAAAATAGTCCACACATCTTTGAGAAGCTAAATTTTTTTAGGTTTAATATAATGAGTTCAGACATCCCAAAAGATGTAGTCAGAACTTATAAACTGATAAGCACAGTTGTTTTGAACTGAAGGTTTTTCTTATCTATAACTTCTCAATTACAGTTCAAAACCTAAGGGAAAGTGGCTGTTTATATTCAATTTTCTGAATAGTTTAAATTTGTGTCAAACTCTGATACTTTAAAGATCAATTTTTTTAAAACTTTGACAATAGTTGATGGATCCCAAAAGAGAGGAGATTTGAATCATTAAAATAGGTTCCATGGGCAAGAAAAATGAACTGAAATCAATATAACAATTCCAAATGAATTTCCATCATCTTCACAGCTGTTCAGAAGACAGAAGATAGATCTTTACCCTTTATTCATTTATTCATTCAGCCAACAAATATTATTGAACATATACTGTGTGTGCCAAGCACTGTTTGGAACAATGTGCCCCAGCAGTGAACAAGTAGGCAAAAATCCCTGCCTCATGGAGCGTACATTCTAGCAAAAGAAGAAAGATACAATTACTAAATAAATTATACACTAATTTAAAAGGCAGTATGTACTATAGGAAAGAGAAAAAAAGATATCTGGGTGATAATGGTGGCATGATTTAAAATAAAATAACCAAGGAAAGCGTAACGGACGCTGTGGTTCTTGAGCAGAGCAGGCTCACTCTTCATATTTGCCAGGCACCCCTGGAAACGATAGGGTAGCCAAGAAAGGAGCTGCCAGTTTCAGGTAGGTGTTCCTCCTTGGCTTGGAAAACTCTGCTCTGTAGGGGGTGGGACTCGGCAAGATGGGAAGTAAAACTGGCACTGCTAAAAGAACAGACACAGGGCAGAGGTCCATTCATTTCCCACATTTGGAAGTAGTGCTGGGGCACCGACATGAAGAAGATGAGGGAGATAGATAGGGGCACATCTCAGGAAAAGCATCCCGAGCTGAGGGCACTACAAAGGCTCTGAGACAAAAAGTGCCTGGAAAATTTGAAGAAGCTAGAGTTGAGGCAGAGTCATCTGGTGGCAAATGGTGGGAGATGTGGTCAGCATGTAATAAGAGACAGAAGAGCGGAATTCTGCAAAGGCTTTTAAGGACTGGCTTCTCATCTAAGTGAAGTAGGGTGGGGGTTGTTGCTACAGGATTTTGAGCAAAGGAATGATGCGATCAATTATGTGTTTTAAAGAATCATGATAAATATCAAAGTACTAAAGAAAAGCTTAGTAAACATCTTTAAGTAAATGTTTTAATTTACTTGCATTCTCATTCAGGGTGTCATCTCTTTACATCAATTGTTACTTGCATAAATAGTTCTGTGGTCCTGGAGAAAAGAAGAGGCTTTTGTTTTACTTGCAGGTGGATGCATGGTTTTGGAAAAGGCCCTGCATGTCTCTGCACCTTTTTGCCCTTATCTGTAAAATTAACCTATTAGGCCAAATGGTCAAATATTATATCTTACTTTGTGAAAAAGGTACTGAAAATGTGCACTACGAAGTTTCTTGAATTATTCTGATCTTCAAAACTTAGTTTAAACATTTTCCATCTAATTTTAGGCTTTAAGCAACTTTGAAAATCAATGATTTCATTCTGGCAAAAGTTTAGGAGTTCATTCTGATATTAATAAAATTGTTGTGCTACGCAAAATAGAGCTTTTTGGTTGCCTATTGCAGATGGGAATATTTTTCTGTGCTTTCTCTGTGTACTATAAATAAAGTTCATTATTAAACTCATAATAGAAACATTTATTGGGAGAAAACTGCATACTTCATTTAAAATAAGAATGGTATACAGCACATATCACTGTTCTATTAAAAATAGATTAATTGAAAGTATCTGAATGCTGATAATTTCAATATTCCTGAGATATTGTTGTTTATAAACATCTTAAAGCAGAATGCAACTTTGTGATCATACAGCAACTAATAAAAGAAAATTTACATAAACTTTAGTATTTGATCAATCCTAGAAATTATTCTTGGAAACATCCAAGTGACTTTTTTAACCGGAGTAAGTTTTAAAAATAAGATTAACGTAATAGTTTAGCATATTTATGAGTCACATCATTGGCACAGTCAGTGCAGTCTGGATATAAATGCAACCTAGATGTTAAGAGCATTTTCTACGTCTTGGAATAAACTTTTTGGGAGAACGTATTTTTTTCTTTTCTCATCCGAGTGCCCACTCCAAGTCCTCACAGTCAGCTCTGTTTGACCACCACTTTTAAGCACATAACTGCTCAGTAACTCACACATGAATAGCAACTTCAGAAGAGAGCCCTATTCATTGAACAAGTTGGTGAATAAAATTTGGGGAAAATTAAGTCTCTCAAGTGCTGATCAACATTTCCCTTGGCATCCTATTAGTCTCATGCTGTAACTGCCTGACAATAAGACTGTGCAATTATCTTACAATTACAGCTTCAAGATTTTAACCTGAATGGGTTTGTTGGGTCCCACTTTCATTATTTTTGCCATATGTTATACTAATGAATGTTTTGTTGTATTCTTTCTTAGCCAAGTCTTTCTCCTGAGACTAGGAAGTCAAAACAGTAATATCTAATTTACTGTATAATGAGAAAGATATACTAATCATTTGATAGTTTCTTTTCTTGCTTTCTTTTTTTCCTTTTTCATGACTGACTGGCTATTAGACCTTTCCTGTTGAAGTTAATTAGATTGGAATTTTTAGAAAATAAAATAGAAGAAAAGGGGAAGAAAATCTTAAGAGGAGGAAGAAAAGTAAGTAGAGAAAGAGGGAAAAAGAAAGAAGTAATATGAGAGACAAAAATTACAATACAAGAAAAACTGTGGTTAAAAAGAAAACAACTGTCTGATTTGCTTCCCATTTCATTTGTCAGGCTAACTAGGGCCTTAAAACCTTTATATTTTACCACAAGAAACATATTACCACTCATTTTTAGAGTAAAAATGGACGAAATTAGAAAGTTATATTATATTTTTATTCATTTATTCCTGTCTCAAACTATATTCTTTACTAGAATTCCAAAATTTTGAATTAGAGCTCACACCTTGAACCATAAAATTAGTGAATATATTCAGGTTTCTTAGTTTTGTATTTAACAGTGTACTTACTTCATCATGAAAATCTTACCTTGAGTATCTATTTCTATACCAAATTTCATTCACTTATTCTCTCATTCATATTTACGTATTCAGGCACTTAACCTATCAGAAATGTTGCTTATTTTATACTGTATTTATATAGAAAATCAGGGATTTGTTTGATTTAACATCAAATTCTGAAAATTTGTTTCTGGTCAAATATTTACAGCATGGGGGAAGTTTATTCTGAGAGCTTATTCAGAATAAAAGGTAGAATAAATGATAAATACCGTTTTGTTTCTAGACAGAAACAGAAATAAGAAAAAGAAAAAAATATCACCCTACAAAGAAGCTTCTTTGATAGTCTAATTTCCTCAAACCAACTAAATCATATGTTTAATATTTAAAATGTCCCAGAAATAGTTCTTACACCTATCAAAACATATTTCAGCATAAAAAATGTAAATAGATCAGTGGAAACAGAGCCTAGTATATGTAAAAACTCAAAATGCAATAAAACAAACATAACAATTTAATGAGAAAAGAATTGACTATTTTAGATGTGCTATTGGGAAAACTCACCATGTACTGAGAAAACAAAAGTCAGCTTAGATTTTCATCTCTGTCTTTACATAAAGAAAGTCTAGTTGAAGAATGAGTTTGGATTGGGGGAGGAAATAACAAAGATAAACATATTATAGCTTGTAGAAAACTAGATGTGAATATATCAGGACGAAAAATAGTATTTCCAAAAACAAGGAAAAAATAAGAAAAAAAATTACTATCTAAAACTGTAAGATACCAGCATGCAAATTAAAATGTAAAATGGCAAATATATTCACAATATACATGGCTGAATGTTTAATAATCTTACTATATAATAAAATTTTATAACTAAGAAGAGTATGTGTACCTCAGTAAGGAAAAAAAGGAAGTAAAGAAAAACCAGACACCAAAATCAAATGAAAAATGCATTATTAAATAAATTCATGTGTATTTTAATTATATTAAAAGATTTATATTTGAGAATGATCGAAACAATATAAAAGTAAAACATTTCATTTTTTTCTAACTGCATGGGCTATAGTGAAATAATGCTACATCTCTGCTATGGAAACGCTGCCATAAGTATCATAGCTTCGGCAAGTAATTCCATGCACTGGGTAAAATTTGAGTGAAAAAACAGAATCAAATTACATAGAGTATTTTTTTTGTAATTCTTCATAGATAGGTAAGTAGATAGATGATAGATAAATAAGGGCTGGAATGAAATACATTTGACCCTGGAACAATGTGGATTTGAATTGTGTGGGTCTACTCATATGCAGATTTTTTTCAACAGAACCAAAATCAAAAATACAGTATTAGCAGGATGTGAAACTTGCATATACTGAGGCCCAACTTTTCTATACACAGGTTCACTGGACAAATTGGGGTACTCGAGTATGTATGGATTTATGTATATATGGAGTTCCTGGAACCATTCCCCAATGAGGGAAGACCTTACATAGCAATGTAAACAGTGATGATGTGTTGATGATGACATTATGGCTGGTTTCTATGTTTAAAATTTAAATTTATTTATTTATTTATTTATTTAATTTATTTATTTTTGAGTTGGAGTTTCACTCTTGTTGCCCAGGCTGGAGGGCAATGGTGCAATCTCGGCTCACCGTAACATCTACCTCCTGGGTTCAAGCAATTTTCCCACCTCAGCCTCCCAAGTAGCTGGGATTACAGGCATGCACCACCATGACCAGCTAATTTTGTGTTTTTACAAGAGATGGGGTTTCTCCATGTTGGTCAGGCTGGTCTCGAACTCCCGACGTTAGGTGATTCGACTGCCTCGGCTTACAGGTGTGAGCCACTGCACCTGGCCTAAAATTTAAATTTCTTAATTTAACTTTTTACTTAATTTATACATTTCTATACTTAAAACAAGGATATTACTGTTATAATAAAGAATTGGTAAATATTTTTAATAAAAGTGCATCATCCTCCAGCTGTCCTTTTCTGCCTTCACATGCCAGAAGGACTTTACAAAATCAACCAACATGAAATGTGAAGATTTGGAAATGAGTGCATTTGACCCTGAGATAGCCTGCTTCTTTTCTCAGACCACACTCAGGCCACACTTTCCTTCTACTTCACCATCAATACTCACCTTCACAATTTGTGGGCATGTCTGGCTTCTGAACTAGACCCCAAGATCCTTCAAGAGCGTGAAACTCTCTGCTTCTACCCTTATCCAGCTATCCCCACCCCCCTCTATCATAATCCTCAGTCATTACAGCAGCCAGAAGGCCTCTTAAAATTTACATCAGATTATGTCACTCCTCTGCTCAAAAGCCTCTGATGGTGTCTTTTCAATGAGAGTAAAATCATCTTCTTATAATAGCTTACCACGCTGTTTGGACCACCATTATTCCCTCTCCACTTTCACAGCTTCCTCTACTCTCTCCCTTGTTCTCTTTACTGCAAGTGTTCTGGTATCTTTCTTGATCTTCAACCTTTCCTAGGATGGTTGCACCACAGCTCTGCCTGAAACTCTTACTGAAATCACCCCATTTACAATCACACCCCTGTAGTCCTCACAATCCCTTTTACTCTGGTTTACTTTTCTCACTAGCACTTATCACCTAATAAACTTTAAAGTTTAGTTATATATTGTGTTTTTGTTTGACTTTCAATGAGGCTTGGGATTTTTATTTCTTCTATCTATTATTATCTCCAGTGCATAAAATAGTGCTTGGCTTGTAGTATTTGTTGACAAAATAAAAGTTTATAGTACTGGTCCCTAAAATAGGAGGAAACACACATATACAATATGTATTTAATGTTTTTTACAAAAATTTAAAAATCACTTTATATAAATTATTTATCTTTATCAACTTCAAGTTGTTTTTTCTCCCACCTCCAAAATCTTTATTAAAAGGGGGTTGAGGGAAATAGGACAGACAAACTTCTACATTCAACAGTGTAATACCAAATTTTATTTTTAATAATGTTGTTTCCTCAGTTGAAGTACAAAATTTAGGGGATAAAAAGTAAGATCTATTTTTTTACCATTACATTAGAAAATTTTTTTGGTAGAACACGATCAGAGATCTCTTATCTCATCAAAAATTCTTACATGTTTTTGTCTTTTGCTTTAATTTATAGAATGGATATATACAATACCGATATTTTCTCAATAATTTGTTTCCAGGGAAATGTTTCTCTCCTGCCCAAGATACTGGTGTTAAATTAGAAAAGTTGGATGATAAATGAGAGTAGCAGAGTTGAAAGCTGGTTGTTTAATTAGGAATAGATAATCTCATGCAATAAGAAAGACTTATCCAGTAAGATTTGTAAATTCCTCTGTAAATCAGAGTAAATAACTCACATGCGATATTAACTCATTTACTTACAATGCTCAGATTGAATGTTAATATGGTATGTGAGTTATTTACTCTAGGTCCTACAATAGGGACAGAATACAGAAGTGCAACCAGGAATTATCTGATATGTAGCCCCTTGAGCACTGTTGTGCACTCCCAGCCTAGTGCTGTGAGGGGCAGTGAGTTGCACTTAGAGACACCTGGGACTCCTGGGCGCTGGTGGAGTCCTCCTTACACAGTAGCAGCATTGGCCGTCAAATTTCAGGAGTCTCCATAAAGTACTGCAGGTTGGCTGAATGAGTGGAGCAACTTTGAAGGGAGTCTCAGTGATCCTCTTTCCCAATCTTAAAGCTGGTCAGTTCCTAAAGGTTGGCTTAGCTCATCAGCCCTGTTTTTAATCTATTTTGAAAAAGTTTCAAATTAATTTAAAGCTTAATATGGCATACAGTATAAATATGCTGCCCATTCAAAATCCTAAAAGCCAACTAACCAAGATAAGGGTCTTGTCTAGTTTCCAGAAGTTTAACAGGACAAATTCTCCAAGATTTGGCAAATGATGAGTACAATTATATGCCCCAATTTACATCATAGGTTCACATTCCTAGCTACTCTCTTCCTTCAGAATGAAGCTTTAACATGATTGCCACACAAACTTATGTAATACTGGAAAGATTGAACTACAAAGAGATTGACCTTTATTTACACCTGAGAGGGTTCTCCTGACACCTTTAGCTTATTCTTGTTCTTAGAAGGGGAGGGTCCAATTTCAACATAGCTACAACTTACATCTTATCCTAGCAAAAATTTACTGAAAAAAGTATGTATGTTGTCTGGTCATAAAATAGACTATTTTGTGAAAATAGTCTGCATGCTGAATTGTGCTTTCACCATCAAATGACAGACAAAATCAACAGATTATTCACCTTATGCTTTGGTATAATTATTTAATTAACTTAAAATAGCACAAAGCTATCCTAGCCTACAAACAGTGGACAATTTTTTTAAAAAAGCATTGTAAGAATAAGATATTTAAAATACATTCATGGAGCAATCCCTAAGTTTAGCTTGAAGGAGTTTATTTCACCTCAGTAAATTTCTACCTAGTTACCAATTGTCCTCAGAAATGCCATATTAGCTCACTATTAAATCTAAAAAAGAAATCTTCAAAATCAGCAGTGAATTTTTCTTTCTTAACATAAAACATTTGAAATGACCTGTTTCTCTGTTTTTGCCACAGGCAAAAAATGTGACCTACTAGTCTCTTAAAAAAAAAAGCCACAACCCCCAACAAAACAGAAAGCTGAACATCTGGAGAAAATCTAGCACCCTAAGATTAATTATACAATGTAGTAGCAGGTGGTGCTAAGAACTATTAAGCTGATTTAATAAAAAGGGCAAATATCTCCAATTCCATTTCTTCCAATAAATTCCTACAAGCAGGTGCAACAGCACAGCTGACTCAGTTTTCTCCTGTTAAGTAAAAAAGAGCTTCCATTATTTTTTTTTTTTAGAATCTCTGGGCCATTACTGTAATTAAAATATCACTGTACACTATGTTTTATTTTTGTCATTGAAAGGAAATGTAAATAATGCATAATCAAAGTATCTAAATTTCTGAAACAACTGTTGATATGCTGACAGATTATGTGGATGAAAATAAACCAGTCTAAATATAAAGCTACTTTTCTTTTCATTAAAAGGGGTTAATGTTTTTGAAGCTAAATCCAAATAATAAAAATATCTTAAGAAAACAGCCTTTTAAAACGAAAGAAAATCCTTGTTCTCAGAGCATGTATACATTTTATTTCATTAATGTCACTTAAACTTCTCAGTTCTCAATTTTCTCATTTCTGAAGTAAAAATAAACAATTTGATCTCTCCATATTTTAAAAATGGCCTAGTTCTAAGCTTTTTGGGTGATTTTCCTTTTTAAAAAATGAATGTCCATTTTTTCCGTCTTCCATTCCAAGATGGCCAAATAATACAAGATTAAGACAGGATATGGAATCTGAATTCAGCTGGATTGACACCTCAATAAGTGGAGTTAAGTTTTAATTACTGGCAATCATTGAAAACACTAAGGGTAATAGAGTCAGAAATACTGCATGATTACTTAAATGTTGTGACTACTGTGATGGTTAGTACTGAGTGTCAACTTGATTGGATTGAAGGATGCAAAGTATTGATCCTGGGCATGTCAGTGAGGGTGTTGCCAAAGGAGATTAACATTTGAGAAATTGGGCTAGGAAAGGCAGATCCACCCTTAATCTGGGTGGGCACCATCTAATCAGCTGCCAGCACAGCTAGAATATAAAGTAGGCAGAAAAAGGTGAAAAGACTAGACTGGCCTAGCCTCCCAGCCTACATCTTTCTCCTGTGCTGGATGCTTCCTGGCCTCAAATACTGGACTCAGAGTTTTTCAGTTTGGGGAGTCAGACTGGCTCTCCTTGCTCCTCAGCTTGCAGACGGCCCATTGTGGGACCTTGTGATCATGTGAGTTAATACTTACTAAACTCCCCTTTATATATATCATATATATCATATATATAAAGCTCTTTATATATCATATATAAAGCGCTTTATATATGTGATATATAAAGATATATATAAAGCTCTTTATATATATGATATATAAAGATATATATGCATCTTTGGATATATATCAAAGATATATATGTATCTTTGATACACCTGCATCTTTGAAGAGCCCTTTGAAGAGCCATATATCATATATATATCATATATATGACATATACATATATGTATATGATATATACATATATATATCTCATATATATCATATATGTGATATATATAAAATTAGTTGTGTCTCTAGAGAACCCTGACTAATACAGATTTTGGTACCAGGAATTGTTCTAGAGGAACAGAATATTAAGGATGAAGGTCTTTCATTGGTACTAGGGTTTCTGGAGTTGGCTGCTTAAGATGATTAGACTCCAAAAAATGCTAAGGAATCTACTTATAA
Organism: Nomascus leucogenys; assembly: GCF_006542625.1. Lineage (NCBI taxonomy): Eukaryota > Metazoa > Chordata > Mammalia > Primates > Hylobatidae > Nomascus > Nomascus leucogenys. The sequence goes on from NC_044391.1 coordinate 68,459,032, forward strand.
TGGGATGGAGCAACTAATAGTCCTTGATGTGAACTGTTTAGAGAGTTATGCAAAATAAATGCATGAGATACTCCTGATACACAGCTCAAGAGAGGTGAAGAGTTTAGTGACTCTACACATACTACCTTTTACCATATGTGGTGAACCAAGGACATAATGAAGCTGATTAAGTTTAGTGGACAAAGTGGTGAAATAAAATAATGAGCTCAGGGATTCTAACTCCTGCTACAGAAGCAGATATTGAGCCTCAAATCTGCTAAGATTGCCCTGAGTGGGAGTCTTATCTGAAGTTGTGGAAAAACAGACACAAGCTCTTATCATGTGAGGGGCTGACCTGCAATAAAAGGGGCATGCACAAATTCACCAGGTGTCTACTGTTAAAATGAGGACATTGATTGGAAAAGAATGGCACTCTGCAACTTGGAATGGGGACGTGAGGGAGGACTCTGATGAAGCTGGGGGTCACTGAGTTTCTAAACTCTGATGAAACTTTTTTGTCAGAAGAAACAATTTCCCCATCTCTCCAGTAGAGGTAACATCCCCTCCCTGACCCATGCTGCCATCAGCCTTTCCACCTTTGTCTGAGGAGATAAACCCTGCACTGCCTGAGACAACAGTGACTGCATCCCCTGAGGTAGTTGCCAGACAAGATAATGTTGACTCTCCTAAGGAGCCACCGCCAACACCCTTGTTTGCTTCTAGACCTATAACTAGACTAACATCCTGGTGGGCCCCTAGAGGTGAGGTTGAGACTGTGACCCATGAGGAAGTGTGCTACACTCTAAAAGAACTGCTTGAGTTTTCCAATTTATATAAGCAGAAATCTGAAGAACAGGCATGGGAATTGATATTAAGGATATGTAATAATGATGGAAGGAACACAGAGGTGGATCAGGCTGAATTTATTGATTGGGCCCAGTAAGTAGGGACTCTGCATTTAATGTTGCACGTCGAGGAGTTAAAAATGGTTCTAAGAGTTTATTTGCTTGGTTAGCTGAAATATGGATTAAAAGATGGCCCTGGCTGGGCACGGTGGCTCACACCTGTAATCCCAGCACTTTGGGAGGCCGAGGCAGGTGGATCACAAGGTCAGGAGTTTGAGACCAGCCCGGACAACATAGTGAAACCCTGTCTCTACTAAAAATACGAAAAAACAACTCGGTGTGGTGGCGGGCACCTGTAATTCTAGCTACTTGGGAGGTTGAGGTAGGAGAATTGCTTGAACTCGGGAGGTAGAGGTTGCAGTGAGCCAAGATGTGCCATTGCACTCCAGCCTGGCTGACAAGAGTGAAACTTTGCCTCAAAAAAAAAAAAAAAAAAAAGATGGCCCACTGTGAGTGAGCTGGAAATGCCTGATCTCCCTTGGTTTAATGTAGAGGAAGGGATCCAGAGGCTTGGGTGATTGGGATGGTGGAGTGGGTTAGTCACTTGAGACCTACTCATAACAGCTGGGGCGGGGGGGTCCAAAAGATATACCCATGACAAATGCCTTGTGAAATAGATTTGTGAAGGCAGCACCTGCATCTTTGAAGAGCCCTGTAATTGCTCTTCTCTGTATGTCAGATCTAACAGTGGAAACCACAGTCACTCAACTACAAAATTTAAATATAATGGGAATAATTGGATCCTAAGGTGGCAGGGGCCAAGTGGTGGCACTCAACCATCAAAGGCAAGGTGAGCATAGCTACCGTAATAGACAGCAGAGGCAAAGCAGCAATCAGAATGGTCTGATTTGCATAGAGCTCTGGCATTGGCTAATTAATCAGAGTGTTCCTAGAAGTGAAATTGATGGGAAGCTTATGCAAGCAGAAAACTGCTAGGTCGAATGGACAAAAGGTTAATTTGAATTATAAAAACAGAGAATCATGGCCCCTCAATAAATTTTCAGACTTGAGTCAGTTACAGACTCAGAACCCCTTGAATGAAGGGGAGGCCGGGTCCCCTTGAGGAAAGAGACCTCTACATTACCAACAATTTATGCAGTGATTCTCCCATCCTTCCACAAGGAGACCTCCAACCTTTTACCAGGGTAACTGTGCACTGTGGAAGGGGAAATGACCAGACATTTCAGGGACTACTGGACACTGGCTCTGAGCTGACGTTGATTCCAGGGGACCCAAAACGTCATTGTGCTCCTCCAGTAAAGTAGGGGCTTATGGAGGGCAGGTAATTAATGGATTTTTAGCTCAAGTCTGACTTACAGAGGGTCCAGTCGGTCCCCGGATTCATCCTGTCATCATTTTCCCAGTGTCAGAATGCATAATTGGCATAGACATACTTAGCAGATGGCAGTAGCCTCAAATTGGCTCTCTGACTGGTAGGGTGAGGGCTACTGTGGTGGGAAAGGCCAAACGGAAGCCATTAGAGCTGCCTATATCTAGAACAATAGTAAATCAAAAACAATATCACATCCCTGGAGGGGTTGTGGATATTAGTGTCATCATCAAGGACTTGAAAGATGCAGGGGTGCTGATTTCCACCACATCCCCATTCAACTCTCCCATTTGAACTGTGCAGAAAACAGATGGATCTTGGAGAATGATGGTGGATTATCGTAAGCTTAACCAAGTGGTGACTCCAATTGCAGCTGCTGTACCAGATATCGTTTCATTGCTTGAGCAATTTAACACATCTCCACAAACATACATATATATGTGTGTGTGTGTGTGTGTGTGTGTGTGTATATGTTATGTTAGTCAGAGTTCTCTAGAGAGACAGAATTAATAGACAGATCTATATATACACACACATATATATGTGTGTTTATTAAGTTACACCATCCTCTAGAGAGACAGAACTATGCACATATATATGCGTGTACATATACATATACAATATATAATCTGTCTCTCTATTAATTGTCTCTCAAGAGAACCCTGACTAATATAACTACCTATATTTCTTTAAAATTTTAGCACTTATAAACTGACATGTATAAAATGCATTTTTCATTAAGTTTTTAATACAGGCCAGTCATAGAATACTTATGGGCAATGCCAATAGAAGTCTGCGATAACTAATCTATTTTGCAGACTTCACACGTTACTGTGGAAAACTTTGGTGAATCATGAAGTCTGAATTTTAATTTTTTAATGTATATCTTAATATACTTTTTTAAATTATACTTTAAGTTTTAGGGTACATGTGCACAACGTACCCTAAGGGTTTTTTGCATCTCTATTTCCTTCAGTTCTGCTCTGATCTTAGTTATTTCTAGCCTTCTTCTAGCTTTTGAATGTGTTTGCTCTTGCTTCTCTAGTTCTTTTAACTGTGATGTTAGGGTGTCAATTTCAGATCTTTCCTGCTTTCTCTTGTGGGCATTTAGTGCTATAAATTTCCCTCACACACTGCTTTGAATGTGTCCCAGAGATTCTGGTATGTTGTATCTTTGTTCTCATTGGTTTCAAAGAATATCTTTATTTCTGCCTTCATTTTGTTTTGTACCCAGTAGTCATTCAGGAGCAGGTTGTTCAGTTTCCATGTAGTTGAGTGGTTTTGAGTCAGTTTCTTAATCCTGGGTTCTAGTTTGATTGCCCTGTGGTCTGAGAGACAGTTTTTTAATAATTTCTGTTCTTTTACATTTGCTGAGGAGTGCTTTACTTCCAACTATGTGGTCAATTTTGGAATAGGTGTGGTGTGGTGCTGAAAAGAATGTATATTCTGTTGATTTGGGGTGGAGAGTTCTGTAGATGTCTATTAGGTCTGTTTGGTGCAGAGCTGAGTTGAATTCCTGGATATCCTTGTTAACTTTCTGTCTCATTGATCTGTCTAATGTTGACAGTGGGGTGTTAAAGTCCCTCATTATTACTGTGTGGGAGTCTAAGTCTCTTTGTAGGTCTCTAAGGACTTGCTTTATGAATCTGGGTGCTCCTGTATTAGGTGCATATATATTTAGGATAGTTAGCTCTTCTTGTTGAATTGATCCCTTTACCATTATGTAATGGCCTTCTTTGTCTCTTTTGATCTTTGTTGGTTTAAAGTCTGTTTTATCAGAGACTAGGATCACAACCCCTGCCTTTTTTTGTTTTCCATTTGCTTGGTAGATCTTCCTCCATCCCTTTATTTTGAGCCTATGTGTGTCTCTGCATGTGAGATGGGTTTCCTGAATACAGCACACTGATGGGTCCTGACTCTTTATCCAATTTGCCGGTCTGTGTCTTTTCATTGGAGCATTTAGCCCATTTACATTTAAGGTTAAGATTGTTATGTGTGAATTTGATCCTCACATTATGATGTTAGCTGGTTATTTTGCTCGTTAGTTGATGCAGTTTCTCCCTAGCCTTGATGGTCTTTACAATTTGGCATAATTTTTCAGTGGCTGGTACCGGTTGTTCCTTTCCATGTTTAGTGCTTCCTTCAGGAGCTCTTTTAGGGCAGGCCTGGTGGTGACAAAATCTCTCAGCATTTGTTGTCTGTAAAGTATTTTATTTCTCCTTCACTTATGAAGGTTAGTTTGGCTGGATATGAAATTCTGGGTTGAAAATTCTTTTCTTTAAGAATGTTGAATATTGGCCCCCACTCTCTTCTGGCTTGTAGAGCTTCTGCCGAGTGATCAGCTGTTAGTCTGATGGGCTTCCCTTTGTGAGTAACCTGACCTTTCTCTCTGGCTGCCCTTAACATTTTTTCCTGCATTTCAACTTTGGTGAATCTGACAATTATGTGTCTTGGAGTTGCTCTTCTCAAAGAGTATCTTTGTGGCGTTCTCTGTATTTCCTGAATTTGAATGTTGGCCTGCCTTGCTAGATTGGGGAAGTTCTCCTGGATAATATCCTGCAGAATGTTTTCCAACTTGGTTCCATTCTCCCTGTCACTTTCAGGTACATCAATCAGACGTAGATTTGGTCTTTTCACATAGTCCCATATTTCTTGGAGGCTTTGTTCATTTCTTTTTATTCTTTTTTCTCTAATCTTCTCTTCTCACTTCATTTCATTCATTTGGTCTTCCATCACTGATACCCTTTCTTCCTGATCAAGTCGGCTACTGAGGCTTGTGCCTCCATCACGTAGTTCTTGTGCCATGCTTTTCAGCTCCATCAGGTCCTTTAAGGACTTCTCTTCATTGGTTATTCTAGTTAGCCATTTGTCTAATTTTTTTTCAAGGTTTTTAACCTCTTTGCTATGGGTTCGAACTTCCTCCTTTAGCTTGGAGTAGTTTGATCGTCCAAAGCCTTCTTCTCTCAACTAGTCATAGTCATTCTCCGCCCAGCTTTTTTCCTTTGCTGGTGAGGAGCTGCATTCCTTTGGAGGAGAGGTGCTCTGATTTTTAGAGTTTCCAGTTTTTCTGCTCTGTTTTTTCCTCATCTTTGTGGCTTTATCTATCTTTGGTCTTTGATGATGGTGACCTACAGATGGGGTTTTGGTGTGGATGTCCTTTCTGTTTGTTAGTTTTCCTTCTAACAGTCAGGACCCTCAACTGCAAGTCTGTTGGAGTTTGCTGGAGGTCCACTCCAGACCCTGTTTGCCTGGGTATCAGCAGCGGAGGCTACAGAACAGCAGATATTGGTGAACGGCAAATGTTGCTGCCTGATCGTTCCTCTGGAAGTTTTGTCTCAGAGGAGTACCCGGCTGTGTGAGGTGTCAGTCTGCCCCTACTGGGGGATGCCTCCCAATTAGGCTACTCGGGGGTCAGGGACCCACTTGAAGAGGCAGTCTATCCGTTCTCAGATCTCCAGCTGCGTGCTGGGAGAACCAGTACTCTCTTCAAAGCTGTCAGACAGGGACATTTAAGTCTGCAGAGGTTTCTGCTGCCTTTTGTTTGGCTATGCTCTGCCACCAGAGGTGGTCTACAGAAGCAGGGCAGGCCTCCTTGAGCTGTGGTGGGTTCCACCCAGTTCGAGCTTTCCAGCTGCTTTGTTTACCTACTCAAGCCCGGCAATGGCAGGCACCCCTCCCTCAGCCTCGCTGCTGCCTTGCAGTTTGATCTCAGACTGCTGTGCTAGCAATGAGCGAGGCTCCATGGGCATAGGACCCTCCAAGCCAGGCACGGGATATTATCTCCTGGTGTGCCATTTGCTAAGACCATTGGAAAAGTGCAGTATTAGGGTGGGAGTGACCTGATTTTCCAGGTGCCATCTGTCACCCCTTTCTTTGACTAGGAAAGGGAATTCCCTGACCCCTTGCACTTCCTGGGTGAGGCGATGCCTCGCCCTGCTTTGGCTCACGCTCGGTGTGCTGCACCCACTGTCCAACACTCCCTGGTGAGATGAACCTAGTACCTCAGTTGGAAATGCAGAAATCACCCATCTTCTGCATCGCTCACACTGGGAGCTGTAGACAGGAGCTGTTCCTATTCGGCCATCTTGGATCCACCAAATATACTTTTTCTAAAATGTATTTCTCAACTATTTCTGTATAAGCTTGAGGCACAAAATGTATTATATAAAATAATCTTATTTCACATCTGAAACAAAACACTTCTCAACTTATTTTTAAATTATTGTGTTTTCTTTTTCATTAATTTACTATATTTTTTAAACTTTTAAGTTTAGGGGTACATGTGCAGGTTTGTTACACAGGTTAACTTGTGTCATTGGGGTTTGCTGTACAGATTATTTCACCACCCAGGTATTAAGTCTAGTACCCATTAGTTATTTTTCCTGATCCTCTGTCTCCTTCCACCCTCCACCCTCTGTAGCCCCTAGTGTGTGCTGTTCCCCTATATGTTTCCATGTGTTCTTATCAATGATTGTGTGATTTATTTCCTCCAAGAGTCCATTAGGCCAACTAGTGTAAATTATACAACACATAGGTGTAGAATATTTGATTTGTGTTCATTATATGATAGTAAAAATATGCTTACCTATATTAACTTTCTAATCTTTATATGTGGTTCGCAATATGTATTACAATTTGGGCTTCAGCGATACTGCTTGCCACATTGCTAAATTCTCTGCATATTTATTGCTGAAAGACCACATACCTGCCTCACCACATAGCAATTTCTATAAATACATTTCCCTATTAAACCATCAAAATAATTTTATACATATATTTGTAAATATGGCATTTGAAAACATTGTAGCTCTCTGGTTGTAAGATATTTTTGAAAGACAGGTCCACTGTATTTTGAGGATTGGTTCATCTGTTTGTGTTTTCAAATTCCCAGATAATTACCTCAAAAGTAAAACCATCATGAGCCTGATCTTCATTCTATTCTTCTAATATAGCCTCCTACCTCACAGCCTGAGAAACTCAGTGAAAAGAAGAAAGTTATTATTCATTGAAGATGATTAAAGCAGCCCCTGTGAATTCTTTAAAAGTGAACAAGACAGCAAATATTTGGTGTTTTTGAAAGAATACTACTGAAATCCAAGATAAGAAGAGGCACTGAAAATATTTTGAGATGCAGCCCCCAGCCTTTAGAATTAGTGTTTCCTTTTCATCACAGATAAGTTATGTTATATTCTATAGCAATATAACAAAATATTATATTACTTATCCATTTTGTATAGCCACAAAGAATGATGAACTTTTTTTTCTGACAATGTCAAGCCAAAATAACTATTCAATGAGAAAAAAAGGAAGAAAATCAATACTTCAGCCTATCTACTATCTTTTTTTCTAGCCATCACAATTACTCCTCTACATATTTTTTCTTTCCTTCTCTCCCTAATTCTGGCTTTCTCTTTCCATCACTTGTAAATCAAACATGAAAAATTTTAAAAACATATATTATCTCAACCTTTAAGGAGCTTAGAACCTCACAGAGTAAATATAAATGATTAAAATAAACTGCATTGAGGTTTGGGCAAAAGATTATGATAGGGTAAAAGATAGAATAGAAGCAAAGTATCATAAGAGTAGAGAGAGGAAGTCACCACCAACTGAGATCTGAAGGGTGAGTCTGAGTCCGATGAAGAGGGAGGGGCCCCTGGGTGAGGAGAATGTGGGCATTCCAGATAACAAAAGAAATTAAGTGAGGCTTGAAGATAGAGATAAAACTGTGGTAGTGTCTTCCAGCTGTGTGCTACAATTCATTTTGTCTCCTTCCTGGACATTCATCAACACTATTTCCCAGCTTCTCTCTCAATTTTGTGTTTAGGTGTGGCTTGTGACAATTTCCCACCAATAAAATGTGAGCAGAAATGATGTATATTACTTCTGAGCCAAGCCCACCCTCCCTTTCACATTTGTCAGTTAAATACCAAAATGTACCTTCAGGATGGCAGAGTCACAAGATGGGAAGAACCTCTGTTCCTGAGGCACTGTCAGAAGAAGGCCTCGCTCCTCTATGCACCATTATCTAAACAAGAAGTACACATCCATTGAGTTTAAGCCATTACACATTTGTCCTATCTCAGCTAACATTAGGGGCTAAATGGTGGTAGTCGTGGGGGAGACTTGCAGGCTAGATTAAAACATTTGATCTTTATTATAAGGGCAATAAGGAGCCACTGAAGGGCTTTTAATTGGAAAGTGTCATGTTCAAAACACCGGTTGTCTTCAATTAGCTTTAATGAAGATGAATATGTAGCCATTGTTTTAAATAATTCAGGTAATTTTCCCTAGACTCCTGCCCCTCTCACATGATAAATAATATATGCATGATTTACTCAAATGGTTTTAGTAAATCATTGTATGCAAAATGATAGCCCATCTTTTTTTTTTTTTTTTTTTTTTTTTTTTTTTTTTTTTTTTTTTTTTTGTGAAGTCTCACTGTGTTGCCAAGGCTGGAGTTCATCGTGCGATCTCAGCTCACTGCAACATCCTCCTCCCTGGTTCAAGCAATTCCTCTGCCTCAGCCTCCCGAGTAGCTGGGATTACAGGTGCACACCACCATGCCTGGCTAATTTTTTTGTGTGTTTTTAGTAGAGATGGTGTTTCACTGTGTTGGTCAGACTGGTCTCGAACTCCTGACCTCAGGCAATCCTACCTGCCTCAGCCACCCAAAATGCTGGGATTACAGGCGTGAGCCAATGTGCCCAGACCCATAGCCCATCTTGATACAGATAATAATCATAAATATCTGGAGTTGAAAGGATTTAATAGATAATTTTCTCATAGTCCATTATTTTACAGAAAAAAGAACCATAAAGGCGAGATGCTCAAAGTCACGAATGGTTGTTAAGAGCAAAGTGTGAGATTAGGAACTACAACCAAATTCTTTTGCTATCATTCCAAGGCTTTTTACACTTTGTTTAGCTGTTTTAACTTCTTTAGCCCAAGTACTTGAAACCTATCAGATTACTCTGGGAACATGAATTAAACGATTAATCACTAAAAAGTTAAAGTTTTGCACTAAAAATAAATAGACTATCAAGCCATTAAAAGATGTGGAGAATTTTTTTTCCATTTATGTAAAAAATATCATTGGTATTTTGATAAAGAATGCATTAAATCTGTGGATCTCTTTGGGTGGTATGGCAACTTTAGCAATATTAATTCATCCAATCTATGAATGCAGGGTATCTTTCCATTTATTTGTGTCCTGTTTAATTTTTTCATCAATGTTTTATAATTTTCAGTGTAGAGATCTTTCACGTCCTTGCTTAAGGTAAGGCATCTTACTTTTTGGTAGCTATGTAAATGGGATTTTTAAAAATTTCCTTTTCAGATGGTTCACTATTAGCATGTAGAACCACAAAGGAGCTAGAATAGCCAAAGCATCCTGAGCAGAAAGAACAAAGTAGGAGGCATCACACTACATCCTTCAAAATATACTACAAATCTATAGTAACCAAAATAGCATGGTACTGGCATAAAGGCAGACACATAAACCAAAGGAGTAGAATGAAGCCCCAGACATGGATTCATACACCTACAGCCACCTAATTTTTTACAAACATGCCAAGAACACACACTGGTGCAAAGATAGTCTCTTTAAAAAATGGTACTGGGAAAGTTGGATACCCATATGCAGAAGAGTGAGACTAGACCCCTACCTGTCATCATATACAAAAAACAACTAAAAATGAATTAGACTTAAATGTAAAACCCAAGAATGTGAAACTAATAGAACAAAACATAGGAGAAATGCTTTATGACTTCAGGCAGGGATAACAGACTTTTGAATGTTCTTACCACAAAGAAATTATAAATTCATGTGGTGACAGATACACTAAATACTCTGATTTAATCATTACACAACATATATACATTCTGAAACATCAAATTGTACTCCATAAATATGTACAATTATAATGTGTCAATTTTAAGAAATAATACATAAGAACACGCAGGGACATAAAAAAGCAATTTACAAAAGAAGAAGTATGCTTACTTTATAATTTATTACCTCTGAAAGAATCAAACATCTATTCAAAGCTCAATGAAAACCCCCCAAAAAAGACGGAGGAAACTTAAATGCATATTAGTAAGTGAAGAAAGCCAATCTGAAAAGGCTATGGCCTGCGTAATTACAACTATATGACATTCTGGAAAAGGCAAAACTATGGAGACCTTAAAAATAATCAGCTTTTGCTGAGGAAAGAGGTAAAGGAGGGATGACTAGGTGAAGCATAGAGGATTTTAGGGCAGTGAAACTACTGTCTATGATACTATAATGGTAAATAAATATCATTATACCTCCATCCAATGCCAAGAGTGAATGATAATGATATGTCAATACAGGATCATCAGTTATAACAAATGTACTACTCTGGTGGGAGATACTGATAATGGGGAGGCTATGTATATGTAGGGGCAGGCAGCATATGGAAAATCTCTGTATTTTCTTCTCAATTTTGCTGTGAATCTAAAACTGCTCTAAAAAATAAAGTCTATTTTCTAAAAAGTTTTACTTTTGGCAATAGCATTATATTTATGGATTTGGAAATATTTATGGAATTTTAAGAATATAGAAATACAATAAATTATTTCTTCTGCCTTTGATTGAGACTTCGTTGAACTAAAATGAATGAAATATTTTTACACTTTACATCTCCTTACAAACAACGTCTCTGTATCAGTTAAAGAAAGTATTGTGATGACAATTTTCTATCTTTGTCTTTAAAATGTTGTGTGTTCATAATCTGACTCTTCCTGTACATCTTCCTGTACTCATTTCCTAGTCTTGAAGGGAATTGCCACAGCCCCTAAGTGTTACTCTACTGCCGTTTGTAGAATACCTGATGTGACTGAATTGACTTAGATTGGCATTTTGCCTGTGCTGCCAAATAATGAGATAAAAGGCACTCTGTTGAGGAAGTTGCTTTTTAATTTTCCTGGAGTAACTAAAAGCCCATGGCTGTTACTGGTAAGAATGATAGAAATATATCCATCTGCAAATATAAGAGAGATGAATATATCGAATAAAAATGAAGGAACATTAGAGTAGCTTACAGATCAGTAAATAAGAAACTATAATAAAGCACATGATGGCACATATTAAGAAAGTATTTGCCAGCGTGGACATTTTCCTGCAATTGATGTTAATTTGGTGTCAATACAGATCCAAAGAATAAAAAAAAAAAATCTTAGTCTCTAATGGCAAACTGGAAACTAATGGAAATAATATGTGTAATGTGTGTTAAAACTTCTGAATAGCACAGTTGCATTTAGCTCTTTATCTTCTAATCTCATAAACACAAAGGTATAATCCATAATTAATTGTAAATAAATGAATCAGTCTAAATATATATTTAAATATATAGTATAAGTATTTTTAAATTATATATACTATATATTTAAATATATAGCATATAAATATATTTTATTTATATATATTTATATAAAAATATAAATATATATTTATCATATGTAAATAAAATATTACATATAAAATGGAATATCCACCTTTAATGGTGCCTTAGGTTATATACTATACATATATATAGTATATAGTATATAGTATATAGTACATACTTCTACCTAAAATAATGACTATATGTGTGTGTACAAAATATATAATTAGAAAATGTACATCTCTTTGAGTAGTGATCTTTCAGTTAATCTACATGTTAATGGAATATCCACCTTTACTGGTGCTTTAGGTTATATATTATATATATAATGATTTATATATCATATCTATAACCTAAAGGATATAACATATATATATATATATATATATATATATATATATATAATGTAACCTAAAGCACCAGTAAAGGTGGATATTCCATTAACATGTAGAAATCATTTCAAAGTAAACTTGAGATAACAAGTGATTCTAGTCTTTCAACATTGTATGGCTCATGATGATAGGTTCAAGAATAGGCTATACCCATCTGCACATTGGACATGCTTTTACAAATGAACATTCAATACATTAGGAATGGCAAACATATTGATAATATGTATAACAGCCAAATCTGAGAGAACAGGAAGTTGACCTAGGATAAGAGATGTAGGAATTGCAGAAAGAGAAACATTCAGTGTAATTCTAACTTTGGGTGAGAAAGCTGTCAATTCTTCATTTTCCTTATGTGTAAAATGGTCATGATCATAACTATCTTACAAGTTTTATGTGAGAATTAGAAATTGTACACACCCACATACAACACATGATGTCTGGCATTGTATCTAGTACATAGCAGGCATCTAAAACATTGTAGCCTAATTACCATTATTATTAATATTATTTTTGGGTTACAATTATTGTCACTTTAAGTGCCACAGATCAAAGTTCTCATTCAGTTCGTCAATACATTGTTTCTTTCAGAATGAATGGTAAATGACATGAATATTTAACTGAAAGATTACTACTTGAAGAGATGTACATTTTCTAATTATATATTATGTACACATATATAGTCATTACTTTAGGTAGAAGAATATACATATTTTATTCTACTAGGATTAAAATAAATGATATTATGCTACAGAAGTATAGTTACCAATTACTTGCTTATTTCATAAGATAAAAAATAATTTGCCACAGCTGTTATCTGAAGTTTGAAACCTTTTTGTGAAAGCTGTATGAAAGTGTTCTTCATTTTACAACAATGAATAAAAGGTAGTTAACTTAAAAAAAAAAAAAAAAGCTTCAAGCATATTATTTCATGGTGGCCCTGGAGAATATTGGACAGAAAGTTCAGGATAAACTATAAAAAGCAGTGTGAAGAGACGGGGCTGGTGAAAGGGGCCAAGGGGCTATGGGGCCATGTGAATCCATGTGGAAAAATGATCGGTGCTGGAGAAGGTTAAATTCTCAGTCCCTGAAGTCTCGCTGTTGTGGCTACAGCCCAAGAAAGTTAATGAAAGAAAGGAGCACTGACAACTCCTGCTGCTTCGACAGGAGCTTACTACCTCATTACTGGCCAGATTCTTACAACAAAAAGAAAAGAATACTTCTGCCAAGAAAAAGAGTAAGAGCTAGAGTGAGAGAGTCATCCAAGCAAAGCATTGCTGATATTGGGTGAGGATCAAAGTAACATCAAACAAAGAGAACTGGACAAGAAATAGCTGAGCCAAGAGCTATGACTAGACTAGAGAAGGATCCAAACCATAGACAGGAGACATGGAAAGGACAGTTAAATCTCTTAGTCCTCCCTGCAGCACAGGAAAAAGTAAATGAAGTGACACCATCTGCTCACTTTCCCAAAAGAGAGAGTTTCAACTCCTCATGGTTAGCAAGGCGAACACTTTCAGAAACATTATTCTAATCGCAAATGATTAGAAATGATTCCTAGAAGTGAAGACTTAACTCACAGTGTGCCTGATTAATGAACGTTTTCTGCACATCCCACTGCACTTTGAGCTTACTTTGAAAGCACTGGCTAGAGACAGTTTCTGAGGCTTTGAAATTATCCTCTTAAAGACAATAGGATGCTACACTTTTTCTCTCTGTTTCTCTAAGCATACAAATAATGATTTTTTTTTCCCTGAAGCACCATAGGAAATCACAGTGTTCTTTCAAGACTAGCAAATGCAGTTTTTGTTTCAGGTTTGGGGAAGGGGGTTTGGGTGTGTGTGTGTGTGTATGTGTGTGTGTGTGTGTACCTAACTGGAGATGTGAGGGGGGTACAGATCCACTAAAATTAAATGTTAAAACATAAATGTAAATATATATAGTAATACCTTCCATGGAGATATATTTCTTGCTGTAGATTTAGATATTTAACTCCTAGTGTCATCTCTTTAAGAAGTAAATCATCACTATACCAAATTAAAAACTGACAATACCAAGGGTTGGTGGAGAAGTGGAGCAAACAGAATTCTCAAACATTACTGGTGGACGTAAATACAGAAAGCTGTTTGGTAGTATCTAGCAAATCAGAACCTAAACCCTCTCTGTCCCAGCAATTACATAATTTGGTATAAGCATAAACAAAACACATATGTTTATGTACCTCAAAAGACATGAACTAGAATTTTTTTAGCATTATTAATCAAACTGGAGACAATGCCAACAGAAGACTGGATAAATGAACTGTGGTATATTCTCAAAACAGAATACCGCACAGCATGGGTTGGCAAAATATGACCCATGAACCAAATCTGGTCCACCACCTGCTGTTGTAAATAAAGTTTTATTAGAACACAGACTTGTTTATTAACTTATATATTGTCTACAGTCGCTCTCATATTATAACATGCTACAAGGGCAGAATTGAGGAGTTGTGATAGGAACCATACAGTCCCCAAAACACAAATATTTACCATATTTACTTTTTATAGAAAAACTTTGCCAACTGCTGCTCTCCAGCAAAAAACATAATGAGCTATTGTTACAGTCAACAACATGGATAATCCTCACAAACAAAATATTGAGTAAAAGCAGCCAGATATCATGGTGAACTTACTGTTTGATTTCATTTATATAAAATTCAAAAGCATACAAAGTTACTCTATGGTAATGGATGTCAAAAAATGATTACATTTGCTGAGCAATTAAGGTCTAAAAGGAGCATGAGGCACCTTTTAGTACTGCCTCTATATGAATAATGGTTTCATGACTGTGTTTATTTGTGAAAAATGACCTACAACTTGTGAACTTTCCTGTATATTTCAAAAACTTTGCTTAGAAAAGTAAAAAAAAGAAGTTAATCAAAATTAAAAATGAAGGCAGTTTCAATTCTGTTGACAGTTACTTAAAATATTTTCAAGATTTTACCTGTCTCTCTTAAGGGTTGTTTCTACTAATGATAGAAAATAAATGTTAAATAACAACAAGAGAATATAAAGCCACAGATATTAAAGACAAAGCTTATTTTAAAGTTGAGAGTTATAAACTGAAAATGGACACCTTACAGTGAGTGCCTACTTAGCTTTATATAACCAAAATATATAGATGCTACTTTTTGCCTACAAATAATTTTTGAAGTTTTCTACCTGTTTTCTAAACAACATAGAAAATAACCCTCTAAGTTGCTCAGTTACTACATTTCCTACAATAAAACACTTAAACAGCAAAAACAACAGGTTGTTTTTGAGGTTCTTTCATTGATATTCACTCTACCATATGTCACTTAGAATATTTAAAGTTATTTAAAATTTATTTTCTTAGATTTAATTAAAAGATATTTATTAATACTAATTATGCACTTTTACTCTTCTCATTGACTAGGTGAGTAGAAGTAAATAAAGTACATGACATTTCTAATTTACATTATTAGAAATTGCAACACTATCTAGAATTACTTATCTTTTTAAATTATGAAGTAACAGATAAAATCAAGAACGATCAATAATTTTTGGAAATCCATATGAACTGTTTCCATTTGTGCCCTCCCTCTCTCACTTCTCTTTCCTCTTTATCATTGAATCTTTAATATTACTGAAGAAATGTCACTTAAAATATAGCAGAAGCAGCTAGAAAACTTTTTTTTTTTTTTTTTTGAGACGGAGTCTGGCTCTGTCGCCCCGGCTGGAGTGCAGTGGCGCAGTCTCGGCTCACTGCAAGCTCCACCTCCCAGGTTCACGCCATTCTCCTGCCTCAGCCTCTCCGAGTAGCTGGGACTACAGGCGCCCGCCACCACGCCCAGCTGATTTTTTGTATTTTTAGTAGAGACGGGGTTTCACCGTGGTCTCGATCTCCTGACCTTGTGATCCGCCCGCCTTGGCCTCCCAAAGTGCTGGGATTACAAGCGTGAGCCACCGCGCCCAGCCGAAAACTTTTTTATGGAATACAAAAATCAAATGATAAATTCTCCTTTAATAAATTTTATTGCAAAGAGAGTGTTAGAAAAGCAGCTCACAGTTGCAGATGTATATCTGATTTCCTGAGATTGACTTGGTTTGTTTGTTTTCAACTTTTAAAAAAATATACGGACTATAAATGTAATTTCTGTATGTAAATACTCAAATTGAAAAGTGAAATTCAATGTTCTATGTCCTTGAAAATCCATGAGTTCTTCTAAAAGAAAGTATTCTGATACTAGATTGTTTAATGAATCAATAACATGTCAGAAAGAAAATCAAATAATTATCCAATCTTGTGGAGGAAGAGTACCTAGATTTGTGGCTGGAGGGATTTAGGACAGCTAGAAAGTTGCGGGCACTTCCACAACATGATCCGAATACACACACACACACACACACACACACACACACACACACACACACAGTGGCAGATGTTCAAATACAGAAAACTACTGAATGCCACGTAGTTTTTGAACCTTGCAGATTATCTATGTTTCCTTTTTTCATCCCCCTAGAAAAGAACTCACTTTTAAATTGAGTTCTAAGCCTTCCCTTTTGTAAACACTCTCTGTTGTAATTTGCTCTCCTAACTATAAGTTCCAAGAAAGCAGAGATAACATGTGTTTGCTCAATATTATGTTCCCAAGACCTGGCATTGTACCTAAAACATAGCAGGAGGTCGATGAATATTTATCATATGAAAATAAATAAATGAATGAATGAAGGCATACAAAATCAATCCTAAATAACTGCAGATGAGAAAAACTTCAAAAAATATAAAATCAACCAGAAGTGAAATAAACAGCAAGGACAGGGAAAAGGAAGTTTTTGAGCTGCAGATCTTGTTTATTCATCTTAAACCACAAGTTAAATTCAATTAGAAAAATTAAGACACTAATGTTAGCAATGGCTGTTTCAAGATAATAAAGTTGAGCAATTAATGTTCTTTATATTTGTAGATGTCTATCAAATATTCTACAATAAAGTTTATTATTTTATATTCAGAAAAAGCGAAAATAAAGAAAACAAAACACTTATTTTAGCAAATACTTACTTATTGTCTAGTATATGTTAGGCGTTGCCCAGATGTCTAGATATGGATATGAGAAAAACAAGGTCCCTGCCATTCAGAACTCAGATTTATGCAGAAGACAGTAAAATGAATTATTATAAGCAGTATAATGAGTGCTAAAATTGGTGTGTTCATTAAACACTAGAGAGAAAGCAATCATCTGGGCATATGTCTAGCAGAGTGGAGAGGCCTGAGAAGAGTCACAAAGTGGGTGACCTGTAAACTGTTTTTTTCTAGATTATATTTAAAGAAATTACTAAATGAACTATTATGTTTAGTAAAACTGATCTTAAAACCACTGTTACTTTTTTTAGTAGTTACGAGAGCTTGAGAACATAACTATAAATAAACTAACCATTTATAATTTAAGTTATAATCACAAGCATGAAGCTAGAAAAGTACTATTTATAGATGGAGGAGAAAAGGGATTTTCCTTTTTTCAGAGAACACCAATTTTAATAAAAAATGAGCTTTTATAAATCAGTAGCTCCAAAACCTTTTCCTTTCAGAAAATGATGCCTTTTTTTATAATAGAACAGTCTGATAATCTCACAACTTTGCCAGAATCAGATAAAACTAAGAGGTAAATGTTGCATTTGTTCATTCAAACAAAAAACAATAAAACAGAATGATGGAAAGAAAGAAACCTATGTTTTCTTTATTTGTCCTGCTTGTATATATGTTTTTCAAAATCCCACAATAGTGGATTAGTTTAGAATAATACTTATCTCCTCTTCCTCTTCTGGAATCTTTGAAATCAGTGGGAGCTGCGCGCGCGCGCGCACACACACACACACACACACACACACACACACGAAGAGACTGAGTATGAGAGGAATAAAAAGCATCAGCCTTTTGAAGCCAAAACTGCATTTATATCAATGCCCATTTTAAATATACTCAGTTTGAAAGAGTAACCTTTTTGAATATTTAGCTAGTTAATGAGTTAGGAGATTTCTGATTTTACGCAGTGACTTTCTACTTTTTAAGTGCTTAAATAGAAAAATCTTTGTTTTAAGAGTGATTTTTACTGTAAATCAATTTCTGAGTTTTGTGTAAGTTCCAAACAGTGAAACGAAGGCAATAAGATGAAGTCCTCATTGCTCAACTGATTAAAAATAATGTTTAATATTTATTTAGTATATTAAAGCTGTGGCTATCCAATGTAAGAAAGCAATCAAGTCAGGTCGGGCGCGGTGGCTCACGCTTGTAATCCCAGCACTTTGGGAGGCCAAGGCGGGCGGATCACGAGGTCAGGAGATCAAGACCACTCTGAAACCCCATCTCTATTAAAAATACAAAAAATTAGCAGGGCGTGGTGGCGGGCGCCTGTAGTCCCAGCTACTCGGAGAGGCTGAGGCAGAAGAATGGCGTGAACCCGGGAGGCGGAGCTTGCAGTGAGCCGAGATTGCGCCACTGCACTCCAGCCTGGGTGACAGAGCGAGACTCCGTCTCAAAAACAAACAAACAAAAAAAAGAAAGCAATCAAGTCATCTTGCCCAAGGAGCCTATTATTGAAATGTGTCTGGTCTTACTCTCAGAACATCCCTAGTGATTAAAGTTTAAATAAGCTATGAATTGGAGTTTTTTGAGAGTGAGGAGTCTTCAGTAGCAGGGAGTGTTTTGGAAGGATTACCCTCTTTAAATTTATTTGGAAGGTATTGGGCACCTTCCTTATCATGTATGCCACCAGATGAGACATCTGCAAGATGTTTACCAGATAATCTATACCAGATAACAGGTATATGTTATCAGATACGTTAGAGGAAAAATCATGGAACATGTGAGAGAAGAGATTTTAAGGGAGATGAACTGCATAATTATATACTTATTCTATAGATCCAAAAATAAAATAGATTAAAACTAAATAAATAAAATAATATGCATAACATCATCTTCCCAACCTAAGGGTAAAGATAGTGTCATAAAAATACTTGGGTCCATTCTTCCAGATTCAACTATAAATTAAACTTGTCTATCAGATATACTACCAAAACTATTTTTATTGAAACATGATGTGATTTGCAGATGAATCATATTCCCCAACTCTTCTGCTGGTAACAGATTTTCCAAGATGTGTTTAATAATCTGAATTCCAATGAAGAATACTTATAGCTATCTGCAACATAGAGGAAACGTCTACTATGGACTCTTATTTTAGTTGCCTATTAGGAGAGGATCATTATTAGTCTTGTACTCTTCAGAATTTTGTGAAGAACAGGTTCTTCTATTACTCCAGAGTATCATGAAGAACAGGTGCTTCTGTAACACTTCTAACACAATATTACCCTAGTCTCCTCTACCCAAACTTAGAAGAATGAACCAGAGGCCTGGACATAAGTATATGTCATAAAATGCATTTTTTTAAGATAATCAGGATTTCAAGTAAGCTACATTTTAAAATAACTGCCATTTTTTTCAGAGTTAATTGGAAAATCAACATGCAACAAGAGTGAAGATACGAAATTTAGGAACAAAGCATTAAGACCTGTGCCAGAATTGTAGTTTCTTAAAAAAAAAAAAAAAGTGAATTAGCTGTCACATCTCAGAAAAAAATGTTCATAAAGTAAACTAATCTCCAGGCAGTGAGCAAGTCTTGAGGGAAGCCCCTCTCCCATTCTGCTCCATGTATCAAGAGAACCATCGGTCCAGATCCGCAGTCAACAGGGACCTCATCTACTCTCCTTTCACTCCACTAGATTCCATCATTGCTATGGGGACTACAAAAAGGCATTGTAAGGTAAGGTCATTTATTAGCTATTCCCATTTCTAGTTCTCTTTATTTTATCACAGATACATATAATTATGAACATTGTGCTGTGGGTTTTTAATGTTATTTACAGAATAAAGATTTTCATTGCTAACTTGAAATAGTGACCATTATCACAATTGCAGCCCATAATCATGATAGACAGCTTCCTACTGTAATTTCTCTGCCCAATCTCTTCGCTTCATACTAAACTCAGGTTCCATTTACTATGCACCTGCTATATGACAAGTGTGAGGATAAAGTCATGAGCATGTAGGCTTATGAAGCTTATGTTCTTTATGGGGAAATGGAGAAGATAAGTGAATAGATAAATAAAGATTTTGTGATAGGAATTCTGAAGGTAACAAAACTGGGTGATGCTATTCAGCATAGAAAGTAAGTGAGTTGGGAGGGGAGGAAGACACTCCTCACACTAAAACTCAGAAAAGCCTCCCTGGAATGAAAAAGTGAGCTGATTTCGAAGTGATGAGGAGGAGGTGGTTATGGACTAATCTAGAGAAGACAGGGGCAAGCAGAGAGAAAATCATGAGTGTATTAGTCCATTTTCACACTGCTGATAAAGACATACTCGAGACTGGGAAGAAAAAGAGGTTTAATGGACTTACAATTCCACGTGGCTGGAGAGGCCTCACAATCATGGCAGAAGGCAAGGAGGAGCAAATCACATCTTATATGGATGGCAGCAGGCAAAGACAGAGAGCTTGTGCAGGGGAAGTCCTCTTTTTAAAAACCATCAGAGACTTATTCACTATCATGAGAACAGCATGGGAAAGATCTCCCTCCATGATTCAATTACCTCCCACCAGGTCCCTCCCACAACACATGGGAATTCAAGATGAGATCTGAATGGGGACACAGCCAGATCATATCAATGAGAAAACCCTGGGGCAGCTCCATGCTTAGTATGATCTAAGGATAGACAGGCAGCAAGTGAGTGCAGAGTGCACCAGAAAGCTTGGCATGAGATTTAAAGGAGAGAGAGAAAGGTCACAGAGAAATTATGTAGGGCTTTTAGGCCTGAAATTCAAAATGTGATGAAGCTATTGATGGATTCTATGCTCATGTATGGTGTTATCTAACTCATCTCTCTGACTGAATGTGCAGAATAGATTATAAAGGGAGCCCAGTATGGAAGGTAAGGATAATTAAGAGACTCTGGAGAGGTCTAGGTGCCTAGGTGACCCATGTTGGAGGTTTGCACTGAGGACAACAATGGAAATGGACGGGGTGCATCCAAGTTATTGGTTAGAGAACATCCTTTTTTAAAGCTTTCATAGATCCCAAAGCCCTTGCCTCTTTTTTTTGCAAGTGTTGATGGTAATAAAGAAGGGAAGTGATTATTAAACAGCAAGGAAATACAGTTATGTTTTATTTTTCTCAAAAAAAAGTTTGTGTTAAGCAGTTTGTAAATTTTTATCCTTTCTTGTAATGCTGTGAGATATTAAGGAATATTAATTTTAGAGATGGAGTTTTTCATTAAAAAAATTCTAGTAATTATAGATTTTTGGTCTAATTTTTACATTGTGAAACATAATTTCTCCAAATAACAACAACACAAAAGAAAAATTAAGCAAATTCACACACACACACACACACACACACACACACACAGAGAGAGAGAGAGAGAGAGTTGTGGACTGCATTTTTATTCCTATGTCATGAAAGAGCCATTATATAACTTTTAATTTATGTTTATGTGGGCTTGAAAATTTAAACATTAATTTCTTAGATGAAAAAAATCTAAAAATTAATATTTTGGAGATATTGGTGTTTGTGAACATTTGGCCTTTCCATTTTTTTTTTTTATAAATTCAAAGAAAATATTTTAGCAAGAAAATTAAATTAAAACATAACAATTTATAAATATTCTACAAAGATTTCATGGTACAACATGTTCCAAAAATAAACCGTAAACAACCTTGTCATTACAAAGCTGACTTTTCTAAATCCAAACTCTTGTTCTCTATCTTCTTACAACTGAATAAATGAAAAACATATTTAGCAGTGTCTGTAGCTATCATATTCTCATGCTCTCAAGAAATGAAGTATGAAATACATAAAAACACAGGAAAGCAATGGAGTAATGAAAACTTGGTGGAAAAAGGAATTAGCTATTCTGGAAAAGCTAGAATAAGAAGATAGGAGGCTCTTGTATTCATTTTATGAAAAGGTATAAGATGAACAAAGTGCCCCTGGGTGCATTGGATTAAAATAATGAAAACAAACCATTTACACATAAAAGGCAAAAATAAGTGTGTATCCTAGAATAAACTTAAATCCAACCATAAATAAAAATTTTTCTGTCCACTTTTTGTGTCATATATTCATTTTATTACACACTCTCTTTTTTTACACTGTTTATACATTCTAACTTGGAAATAGGAGAAAAAGTATGGAAACATGATAGGCAAAATCCTAGAGAATTTAGAAAGTTTTCATTTGAAGAGAGAAATAGCAACAAAAAATATTATAAGAATAAATTATCATCTTGCAAACTAATCTTAAAGGTAGCAGGCACTCATCAGTAGCTTTTGCCACCATGAGAGCTAATATTATCTGTGATGGTAAAGCTTACTAGGATTTCTCTAAAGGAACACAGTTGGGACTTGTTCCTAGCAAAATGCAGTATGCTCTGTGAAAGGTAGGGGTCCCTCCAAAGGGGATTACATCCTGCCAAAAAGCTCATTTGTATGAGCTTTCCCCCCTCCCAGGCTCCCCAGCAATTCTCCCTTTTGCTTGGCACCATGCAGCAGCATCACGTGACTTTTTGGATTGGCTGATTGAGTTCATTGAACATACAGCCTTGGCAGTGGCAATTATCCTGGCAGTGTCAGAAGCCAGGAAACATATACCAGTAAATGGATCTCATTTTAATCACTGTACATAGGGTTTGCTTGATTTATCCCATATCATACCAAGCTCTAATGTGGCAGCCAAACTCTTTACTCAGTTGCCATGCTCAACAAAATGGTTAACGCTGAACTTCTATTACCTTGCCAATGTATAGTTTTCTATGGTTATCTTTTCCTTTTTAACTGTTTTTCTGTCATTTTTGTTTCCTTCCCAATTAGGGTTCATTAATAAGGTTGAGCAGGTTCAATTTTGTTCAATTACTAGAAAGTATGTAGGAATAAAGATGTTTCTGTTTGAACCACAAACAACTTTTAACAAAATTTTAAAAGAGAAACTAAAAATTATTATTCCAAACAAGATTAGTAGAGTTTCTTGCTCTATTAACTTTTCATGTAATCTAATTTCTTTTGAAAATTGTGGCTGGAAGTTTTTATTAAACCCCTTGGTGTCTCAGTAAGTGCCTGAACAGAGATTGAAAAAAGAAAGTTCACACTGACACTTAACATACTGTCATGGTCTTTTCAGTGTGTCCACTTGGCTAGGCTACAGTCCACAGTTGTTGAATAAAACATTAATCTATGTGTTGCTGTGAAGGAGTTTTGTAGGTGTGATTAAAGACTATAGTCAGTTAACTTTCAGATAATCTTAGATAATATGGGGAACCTGATTCAGTTAATTGAAAGGTCAAAATCACCACCAAGGTTTCTCTCAGGAAGAAGAAATTCCACCTGTGAACAGCAGCTTCACTTGATGTGCGAGAGCTCCAGCCTCTCCTAACTGATGGCCTGTCTTGTGGGTTTCAGACTTGCCTATTGAGCCCCCAAAATTACATAAGCCAATTCCTTATAAATCTCTCTCTCTCTCTCTATATATATATATATATACACACACACACACACACATACACACACAGACATATATATACACATATATACACACATGTATATATGTGTGTGTGTATATATATATATATATATATAGAGAGAGAGAGAGAGAGTACAGGTTCTACTTCTCTGGTTGAGCTTTGGTTGACACGTATTTGGGTAACTAGAAGTGAATTACTGCTGTAATAAATACCTGAAAATGCAAAGCGGCTTTGAAATTGGGCAATGAGAACATTTGAGTGACATAATTTTTAAACACTACCTAGATTGTCTTAAACATACTATTAGTAGAAATAAAGATATCAATAACTCTGTGGATTAATTACTCAGAAGAAAATGAGGAGCATGGAAGAGAAAAGCTAAATCACCTTAGAGAATATCTAAATTTTCATGAACAGACTTATAGTAAATATATGTATATTCTAGGTACTCCTGGTGAAGGATCAAGAGAAAATGAGGGATATCCTATTAAAAACTAGAGAAAAGGAGATTCTCATTACATAGCAACAGAAATCTTAGCAGAATTGTGTCCTGAAGTAATGTGGAAAGCAGACCTTAAAAATGATGAAATTAGACATTCAGCTGGGGAAATTTCCAGGCAAAGTGTTGAAATTGCGATCTAGTTTATTCTTCCTGCTTATCACAAAAGGTAAGAACAAAGAGCTAAATTGATAAAAGATGTGCTAAAAACAAAGAAACTAGGCCCTGATGATTTAAAAAATTCTTGATCTACCAAAATTTCAAAAGACCCTATAATTAAGAGATTTGCCATTGAAAATGGAAGTTGCAGAGGAAAAAAGAATCAAGAATATGGCCAGGCAACCTTTAGATAATACCTCAGGAAGACTAAAAAGCTAAGTATTTAGTCACACAAAGCCTTCTTGAAAATAGTGTGTGTGATTCATTGATTCCCTCACTCAACTAGGCAGAAGCCAAAAATAGAGATGGGATCTTTCAGAAAACATCTCTGGAAAAGATTGTTGTCTACTGGAGTGAATCCTCATGACAAACACAGAAAACCACCAAAATTCTTGAGAATTTTTATACCAGGAGGAATACTGCCAGCTTTAATTGAAAGAAAGAGAGAGAGGATAAAATGAAAGAAGTCTTTCTGACCCCCAAAATTCTGCAGGCAGGAAATAGGTGATAAAACCACCCAGCAGCAAACCCAGGATATAAATGATGACTCACAGGGTAGATCTTCAAGGGAAGAGAATGAAGCCTCAAACTCGGACTGCAGAGGCTGGAACTGCAAATCACAAACAATCATTTCCAGAATTTGAAATCTCATGTAGTTTGCCTGGCTAGATTTAAAAGTTGTTTGGGATTGATGACTCATTTTTTTCTTATATTTTCTCCTTCTTTGAGAAGGAATGTCTATAACTACTCTCCTATGCCGGTCTCACTATTGTATTTTGAGAGTAAATATCTTGTTGTCTAGTTTCATGGATCTACAAATGGAGAGGAATTTTGTGTCAGAATCCAATGCACTCATACCTAATTTAAATTATTTTAGTGATAATGAAATTTGGGACTTCTGTGCTGATGAGATTTAGATGGGATTTTGGACTTTGAGTTGATGATATAATGGGTTTTGATTTTATGGACCTTTGAACACAGTGAATGTATTTTGCATGGGAGATTAGCTTAAATTTTGGGGGTACAAAAGAGAAACTGTGATAGGCAAAATAATGACTTCCCAAATGTATCCTAATCACTGGAAGCTGTGATTACGTTATTTTGTATGGCAAAAGGAATTTCACAGTTGTGATTAAGTTAAGGACCTCAGGATACATGTATTATCTTGGATTATCTGGGTGGGCCCAATATTTACAAGGGTCCATAAATGAGGAAAAGTAGGGAAAAGAGCCAGAGGGAGATATATCCATGGAAGAGGTCAGAGTGATACCATGTGAGAGATGTGAAAAGGATTTAATTCAGCTTTTCTAGCTTTAAAGATAGAAGGAGTCTACCAGTTTAAATAATGTTGGCAAGCTAGAAGCTAGAAAAGGCAAAGAAACAGATCCTACATAGAGACTACAAAAAATAATTTAATCCTGTTCTAAAAAGTTTATTTTTACCCTGGTGAGACTAACATCAGACTTTTGACCTACAGAACTGTAAGATAATAAAGTTGTGTTGCTTATGTGTGGCAAGAGACTATACTGATTCATTACCCATGGCTAATGGTTTGGCTGGATAGTCAAGTACTTAAAAAGAAGCACAACTGCAAATTTGGTTACAACAAGGTCTTGGAGAGAGAGGTATATGAATAGAACTCTCTTAGTGGACATAGAATATAAAGATATTTATATTTCCTATGAGTGCTCACCAAAGGGTGATTTCACCAGACAATGCTTTTAATACGTAGTTTATAAGATGGTTTGTTCTGTGGCTACCGATGAGCCTCTTTCCCCACTCATTTCTCTGATTTCACATAGGGTTCACAAACAAAGTGGCCATGGTTTCAAGGATGGAGATTATCCATGGGCTTAGCAATATAGACTTGCACTTACAAAAGATTACATGGCTAACGTCATGTATAAGTGCCCAATCAGCCATCATCAGAGACAAACACTGAGTCTCTCATATGACACCATCCACTAGTATGATCAACCAGCTGATAGGTTGATTATGTTGGACCATTTCCATTCTGGAAGAAGCACCATTTTGTTCTTACTAGAATAGACACTTATTCTGGATATGGATTTGCCTTCTCTGCCACAATGCTTCCACCAAAACTACCATCTATAGACTTATAGAATTCCTTATCTTCTGTTACATTATTTTACATACCATTACTTGTGATCAAAGAACTCACTTCATTGCAAATAGGGTACAACAATGGGCCCAGGCTCATGGAATTCACTAGTCTTACTCTCTTCTCTTATTTTGAAGCAGCTGGCTTGACAAAGTAGTGAAATGGCTTTCTGAAAGCACAGTTACAGTGTCAACTATGTGGCAATGTGACAATTAGTTGGAGCTAGGACAAGTTCCAGGCTTCTGTATGTGCTTTCAATTAGCTTCCAATAAATGATTCTCTTTCTTCCATAGCCAAGCATCTTAGTCTGTTTTGTGTTGCTATAACGGAAAACCATCACTGAATAATTTTATAATGAGCAGAAATGTATTGACTCATAGTTCTGGAGACTGGGAAGTCTAAGATTGAGAGGCCATCATTTAATGAGGGCTTTTTGCTGCATCATTCCATGGTAAAAGGGAAAAGAGAGGGTGAAAGAGAGAGTAAAAGGGGGTCAAAATTCCCCTTTTATAACAAACCCATTCCTATGCTAACAGTATTAATTTATTCATTCTGCACACATGGTCTAATCACCTCTCATTAGACCCTACCTCCCAACACTGTTATATTGGGAATGAAGTTTCTCAACACATGCTTTTTAGGAGACACATTTAAACTATAGTTCCGCTGGGTGCAGTGGCTCATGCCTGTAATCCCACCCAGCACTTTGGGAGGCTGAGGCAGGCAGATCGTGAGGTCAGGAGATCGAGACCATCCTGGCTAACACGGTGAAACCCTGTCTCTACTAAAAATACAAAAATTAGCTGGGCATGGTGGTGGGTGCCTGTAGTCCCAGCTACTCGGGAGGCTGAGGCAGGAGAATGGCCTGAACCTGGGAGGAGGAGCTTGCAGTGAGCCAAAATCGCCCCACTGCACTCCAGCCTGGGCGACAGAGTGAGACTCCGTCTCAAAATAAAAAAATACATAAATAAATAAAATTTTAAAAAACCGTAGTTCCAAGATTCACAGGTACAGGAATCAAACAAAATAAATGGAAGTGGTACTACTCACTATTACCCATAGTGATCCACTGACAAATATTTTGGCTTCCTGTCCCTACAACTTTATGCTCTGCTGGGCTAGAAGTGTCAGTTCCAAAGGGAGAAATCTTCTGCCAGGAGATAAAATAATGATTTTGTTGATATTGTCAGAGGGCCATTTTGGGGTCCTCATGTTTCTAAATCAATATGCAAAAAAGTTGGACACTCTACTGGCTGGTGTACAGAGGAAACTGGGTTGCTGCTATACAGTGAAGTTAATGGAAATGTATGTCTGAAATACAGGAGATACCTGAGGGCTTCTCTTATTCCAACCACGTCCTGTAATTAAATTCAATAGAAAACAACAACAACCCAATATAGGCAGGACTGCTAATGTCCCAGACCCTTTAGGAACAAAGATTTGGGTCCCCAATCAGCAAAGAATTATGATCTGATGAGTTCTTGCTGATGGCAATGGGAATATGGAATAGGAAGAAGATAATTGTAATTACCTGATGTGACAACAAACTAGTTGGAAAAACAAAGATTATATTATGAGCATATCCTCCTTATTTGGTTACAAATGTTTGTGTACATATTATTCAAACATTTTTTTGCTTTTATCACCCTTTTGTTCCTTCATTATCTACAAAAAGTGTATCAAAAAGCTAACTTTCAACTTTCTCTCACAATACTTAAGTTGAAGTATATAAAAGAAAAAAGAGTGAATATTCCTAAAGGACTTTACATCCTCTTTTAAGGCAAGGGTTAGTTTGTTCTGGGTTGTACCCAAGAAAGTTTCATCATGTTGGGCAAAAATATGACTTTGTTATTGTCCCTATTTAAAGATTAAATAAGGTTTAAGATATGTCTTAAGGAGATAAGTGCCAAGTTGACAAGGAGTGGACTGTGACGGCCTTTTTGTTGGGTCTGCTTGGCTAGCCTATAGTCACTAGTTTTTCAGTCAATACAGGTATTGCTGTGAAGGTATTTTGTGTATGTGATTAAAGTCCACAATCAGTTGAAAGTGAACATTCTGCAAGAATTGAATAAAACTGAGTATTTTCTGTAAATTGAGAAATTGTACTAGCTGTCTGGAATGCAATTTAAAGGAAGGTGAGCTGAAGTGCTTTAAGTGACTTCATGCAA
The DNA here is from genome assembly GCF_006542625.1 of Nomascus leucogenys. Classification (NCBI taxonomy): domain Eukaryota; kingdom Metazoa; phylum Chordata; class Mammalia; order Primates; family Hylobatidae; genus Nomascus; species Nomascus leucogenys. Next base: position 68,487,563 of record NC_044391.1, read on the forward strand.
CCCTGATTTATTGCTTCATGGGTTGAATGTAATGTGGCTTTGAAACAGAGTAGTAGAGAATGGCTAACATAAGGTAGAGGCTGCAATTATTAACATGAAGAACAAAGTGGTTGAGTTCAGAGAAGGGATTGACATCAACAAATCAGAAGGAGTTGTTTGGAATATAAGGACAGTAGATGCATGGAATTAAAAATTTGATTTTGCTATGGAAATTTATTTTTATATACAGCATGAAAGATAAATAGTGAAGAATAAAGTAGTAACAATATGCAATAAAGGCAGTGTACTCAATGGGCTAAAAATATTGTAAATTAGTGCCAGCAATGTGGAACTGAGAAAAAGATGATATTAAGGTAAATAGTGTCTTTTAAATAACCGGTATCTGTGTGAATAACTGTGTAGCCACCCAAAGAGAACCACTATCTTAGCATTTTATTGCTGCAAATGAAAAAACTAGTCTCATCTTGTCATCTTAAAAATTAGAAAACAGAGGCCCAGACAAAGTACCATTGTCAGTGGCATGAACTAGTTCAAGATGGCAGAACTAATAGAATTTATGTTTGTTTGTTTTTTGTTGTTTGTTTCAGTTGCCAAGCTAATTCTCAGCATTCTTACTTTGAGAGATAGCATGATATACTGGTTAACAGCACTGGATCTCAACCCACACACACTGGCTTCAAGTCTTGAATTTGTCATTTATAAATGATGTAACCTTAGTCAATGATACACTGTTTCCTCATCTCCAAAATGGAAATGATGAAAACTGTTTATTTCAAAGGGTTATTGAACATAATAAATGAGTTTGTTCATTTAAAGTATTTAGAATAGTGCTAGGCACAATTATAAATGCTGAGCAGATGCTAGCTATTATTATAAGGACAATTCTGTGAAATTATAATGGATAGATTTTGAAGTTTTAGGTTACAATAGATACGGAATACCTGATGACAAATTAAAATTCTAGTCTCAATATCTGCATAGCTAAAGTGAAAATATGGATTAGAGAATGTGGAGAAATAGGAACACTTTTACACTGTTGGTGGGACTGTAAACTAGTTCAACCATTGCGGAAGTCAGTGTGGTGATTCCTCAGGGATCTAGAACTAGAAATACCATTTGACCCAGCCATCCCATTACTGGGTATATACCCAAAGGACTATAAATCATGCTGCTATAAAGACACATGCACACGTATGTTTATTGCGGCACTATTCAACAATAGCAAAGAGTTGGAACCAACCCAAATGTCCAATAATGATAGACTGGATTAAGAAAATGTGGCACATATACACCATGGAATACTATGCAGCCATAAAAAATGAAGAGTTCATGTCCTTTGTAGGGACATGGATGAAACTGGAAAACATCATTCTCAGTAAACTATCGCAAGGACAAAAAACCAAACACCGCATGTTCTCACTCATAGGTGGGAATTGAACAATGAGAACTCATGGACACAGGAAGGGGAACATCACACTCCAGGGACTGTTGTGGGGTGGGGGGATGGGGGAGGGACAGCATTAGGAGATATACATAATGCTAAATGACGAGTTAATGGGTGCAGCAAAACAACATGGCACATGGATATGTATGTAACAAACCTGCACACTGTGCACATGTACCCTAAAACCTAAAGTATAATAATAATAATAAAAGAAAATGTGGATTAAAGGGTAGGATGAAGGAAAGACAATCATGGTCTTTCTTCATTTTGTTGAATTAAAGATCGTAGTAGGTCATCCATTTAGAAAGTCAAACACAAGTGATTTTTTAAAAACCATGAATAATGGGTTCAGACATTTAAACGCTATCAAATAAAAGAATTTGGCCAGTAGAATAGAAGCTTAAGTCACTTGTTAAAGTTGTGTCTTCAGTGATGGTGAGTTGAGAAAAATACAAATAACATCTTAGGAGTTACTTCTATGATGGGAATGGTTATAAGGAAATTTCTGAGAAGAAACCCCATATAAGTAGTAAGAAAGAGAGAGTAGAAAACAACTTTGTTTCTTCATGGAGGGATGCTTAATAAGCCTGTAAACTGCTGATAAATGTAAAAAATCATAGCAGGAGAGTCGTTTTGGATACACTATGAATGAACAGGGACTGGGTGCCACAGCACCATATTCAACCACTAAAATGAAGAGTTGTTAGACTAAAGTAGACCGATAAAGGCAAATGGAACTCAGATGAAACCTCTCAGTGGCATCACTGACTTTTTTAGAGCAACTAAAAGTTAAATGTATTTAAAATCCTAAGCTCTGTGACGAAATATTTTCTGGATACATTGCCATGAGAATGGCTTTTTGAATGGGTGGAGTGGTTGTCTAACCCTAACTTAACAAGACCCCATATGTTTTTGGTGTAGGAGTTGCATCAGTGACTCACAAAATATAGTTAAGGGATTAACCATTTATAGTGCTAGATACTAGGAATTTTTGTATTTGGCTACATAACATATTTCCTTTCCACAGGAGGTAGTTATGACAAATTAGAAGTCTGAAAATTTTCTGATGGTGTAAAGGCCCAGCTGTCACTGGGGAGTTAGTGATCAGATTTCATAGCTGCGTGGTCCCGTGGCGCCACGGAGAGCTCCATATGGTCACCCAAATGTTCCAGCTAAATCCACTGAAAATTTCCAATCTGAGTTTTACTAGTAAAGAATAAAACTCTTGTATGAATTTATCATTATGTGCCTACCAAGAAGAAAAGTCTTGTTAACTGGTTACATTTTTAAAAATGGAAAAAATAATCTATCTAAGGACAACTTTGTACAGCTGTTATGCTATCCTCATGATAAACAGACAATGATGCACTCCTGGGAACTCCACAGAATTTAGTCTACAGCAATTGTATTATATCTAGGGTAGGGGGACTTTTTAATGGACGTATAGTAAATAATTAAAGTCTGTGGAAATATCTTCTTACGATAAGAAACAATTTTATGAGCCACTGTTCTCTCATTCGCCCAGAAAATCACCTATGCTAATTTGTTAATGTAATTACTATGTGCTGTGACACTTGTATTCATGTCAAAGATGTCAGCTTAAGCCTTATCTAATAACAAATGACAAATGCATAATTTATTGATTCTTAAATGGCTATTTCCTTTGATATATTCCCTGTAAGCAATTTGCTTGGAAACACATCTGGCTCATAAAGGTAACAACTGTTTAAAAGAAGGTCAGTTCTATGTCTTAAGGTTAAAGAAAGAATACAGTAATCTTTTATTTGTTACATTTCTATGCCAAATCAGGAAGGCTTTATGCTTTGTAATTCCATTTGGGCTTTGATGATATTAACAATATAACAAAAATATTTCACTAAAGTTTCCAACTATTGAAAATATAGGTATTAACTCAAATATTCTTTTATGAAAAGTTGTTTCATTTTTAACAAAAGGATCCGGTTTACCTAATTTTTATAACACCCACTGGACCCTACTAGGTTGAATATTTGTTTTTATTGAAATTTAAATGCATGCATCTCTCATTTTGTTATTGAAAAAAACTAAAATATTATTAAGGGTGCTTCAAATATTTAATATTTCTCAATTTAAAAGGTTGAACCATTGATTCTTAATCACATAAAGCTGACATAGCTATTTTCATTCTTTGTGGTGGTTTTCAGATTTTCTGGATAGTTTCATTCCTCTTATAAACATAAGAAAGTATCACCTCTCATTAATTATTTCATCCTTTATGTTTCTCTGATGAAAACAAAGTATAACTTTTGAAATACACTTTAAAGATTTTTGAAATTTTTAATTTGTTTGTGTACAAAGAAATGCACATAGAGAACAGACATTTTTAAATCCCTGTAATAAAGAGCCAGGCACCTTTAACTTTACATTTCACCTTGCAGCACACACAAAATGTTTAATTATTTGAGGATTAATGGAGGTAGTTTATAATTAAGCTGAAGTATGAACTGATGTCATCATCTCAGTATGATGATATACATTTTTATGCCAAAGCACCTGTTGTTTTGGAAGGAAGCAGCTGATATCATTATCTGCGCAGCCAGATAGCCCTGTTTCCTGCTGCTTAAAAAATTATCCTAAGGGTTACCTAAGTTGGAGTAATTCAGCATTTACGTTTCCATACCCAGAAGAGGACAGAATGGAGAAAATGACTTCTCCAGCAAAGAAAGAGAAAATGAGAGACACACTGGGAGGAGGAAAAGGAGAACATCAACGTAGGTGACCAAAGGATACTAGAATGGTCTTTGTAATTTTTCTAAGAGCATTTGTAAGTTGCAAAAGAAGAAAGTAATTGAAGCACCTAATTAATTTTATTAATGTAAATGAAATGTTGCATTGCTGGAGGGAGTGGAGTAAAAAATATATACTTTATACTTTAATGCATCATGTAACAAACCATATTTCTAAATACTAAGAAAAATGTTTTCATTTACAACTTTAGTGTGTACAAAATCAATGCACCACTGACAAGATACCAGTGACCCAAATTTTCATTTTTTCACATCTAGTACTTACCCTGCCCCTGAATTTTTTTATTTACTGGTTGGCCTTTTGGTCTATTGATATATATTAGTTAGGAATAGAGGTAACCCATAAACACAAATTGCCATGTAAACATATCAATCAACATACTCTCTTGCCCTGTCACTGGCTTCATCCCCAAATTGGGAAGAAATCTCTAAGTGTCTCAGTATAAGACAACTCTACAATGTCTCACACTGCCAAAACATGTCCAATATATATTAACTATATTTATTGATCTCATGCATGTAGACCATGTATGCTTCCATACTCTTCTATGAAAAGTCGTTGCCTAGTCAGTGCTATTTCTTACCGAACAGAGTTCTTCTCAACTTACTTCTTACTGTTTATTCCTCATTGAAACTCACTGCCCTAATCAATAAAGCCCATCTTCCACATATTATTTTATACATTTTTTCCTCCACACAGGCTATCTCACATGGTGCCTACACACTAGTTATTATATCTCCAAAGATTATTATTGTTGATTATTGAGCACATTTTATTCATACAAAAATATGAGGTAGGTACTATTATTGTATTAAGATTGTACATGAGGAAACTAGACATTATAGAGTTAATTTGCCCCGGTCATACAGTTAGTAAATGGTAGAGTTGATATGCGAGCTTAGTCTGCCATATTAAACCATGTTGTCTAAATCATTACATATATCCTTTCTGGTGTAACTTTTTCAAGTATACTATTTCCTTTCCTTAAGTGAAACCTGATTTTTCTCTGAAGACCACACTTACAAAACTTGTGTCAGGATTGCTCAACTCTCACTTTCACTTTTTCTCTCCCACTCCAACACTCCTAATAGGTCAAGGGTCATGATAAGCAGCCTCTTTGCTACCTGCTGACCCCAATAGTCACACACAGTTTTCTGGTTTTTTTGTTAGGCAGCTACAGGAATTTACCTGGAATAATACACACAGATACAGGTCACACAGATACTGAGTTCCCAGTCACTCAATACTCGTAACATCAATGGCCTATACTCCACACTATTTCAGTCATCATGTGGGCTTCATCACAACAGTATGCATGTAAAATTTGAAATTCTGAAACACTCCTCTAACTGTGAGATATTCGCCCTACATATATTTTATTCTCATACTCCATTTACCTTGTTCTTCATCTTCTCATAACTTCCAGTTTCTCAACACTTTCAGAGTAATTTATTTGATTTCTCTGGTTTTTAGGTCACCTATTTCACTTCCCAGCTTGGATGCATGACCCTTGTGGTTTTGCATTTCAGCTATTATCTTACTGCCACCCTAGAATCCCTTACTCTTATCATCATTTCTCTCACCAAGTCCAAATCTGGTTATTTATTTTATATGCTTTCATTGTTGGAGAATATCTGAAAGTCATGTTAATTGGTTCAATTACATTTTCAGACTATGTAATCTTAATGATGCCTATTGCTCTACTCCTTAACACCACACGTTTTCGAAAGTTGAAGCTCTCTTCAGATACTTCAAACAATGATTTCAGCCTGCCATGCTTTTAAAATGGATTGTTCTCTTCAATGTTCATGCATCAATTTGCTGGTACATTTTAGGTCCTCATTGTCTTGATTTCTAAGCAACATTTGAACCTTTTCATTACTTTCATCTCTTAAACTTCCATGACACTAACAATAAAATATTGTGGTACATGTCTATAATATACATATTTGTATTTTTTTTAATCCTCACTGATGGTTTCTCCTAATCTTTAGGTAGTGTTTTACAGATAACAGACAAAAGCTAATACAAACAAGCATTTTCTACCTATTGCTGATGAAGGGATTTTACACAGGAAGTGTCATTATTGTGCAAATGGGAGTCTTGTGTCACATATTTCCATACGTGAGAAAAAATTTTTTCCTACGTAAAGGGTTCAAAAATCCATCAATAAGTACAAAACTCAAGGAACTCTTTTAAAAACATAAAGTACAATAACATTTTATGTTTCACTCATCAGATCAAAAATTTTGTAACATACTGTTGATAAGAGTGTGAGGAAATAAGCATTTCATTTGTAATTGTGTACAACCTCTGTGGAAAGCAGTATCTTTCAAAATTAAAAATGTACACAGCTTTTGACCCAGCAAATCTAATTTTAGGTAAATATTTTTAGGTGTACATATCCCTTCAACATAATGGTGTATGTGCAAGGATATGATCTGCAGCTTTGATAGCAATGGGAAGACACTGGAAACCACCTAAAAGTCCACAAATTATTGGAATAATTAAATATAACAGAGTATTGTGCCACAATTGGAAAGAATTATGTAGCTTTTATGTAATGATATATAAAATTTTGCAATATATTTTAGGAGAGAAAACACGGTACAAAAGACCATACATCATAAATTACTCTCACTTTCCCTCTCTCTCCTTGCACACACACACACACACACATGCACACACACGCACACACACACACATACACACAGAGGGAAAAAAGGAGCAGGATGTTCCATTATAGCTTAACAGTAAGAGTCACCGGATGGAAGGTGAAACTATGAAATGGGAGCTGGAGCCACGGAGCAGCCTCAGTTCTGCAAGAGATGTTGCCTGAGATAGAGAAGTATCTTGTCCTCTCTCTCTTTCTCTAGCCTCACAGCCTATTACTTGTGCATTCCACTGGCTGAGTCCAGTAGGAAATAAGCTCACACGAAGGCTTGGAAAATGAAACACTCAGGGATGACTCCACTGGATATACAAAGCAGAAATGGATTGGAAGGAAAACAGGCCAGCTAGCTTTTCCTTTTTCTTAGCAGCCATTCACATTTTTGTACCCACATATAAATTACATATAATAATGTCATGTTTTGTCTAACATGAGGCAACCATTCATTATATAAACTGAGATCCTCTTGCCTTATCTCCAACATTGTATCTCTCTCAAGTACAGAATCTATGGAAAACTCCTGTCCGGGTGTGGCACCTCATGGGGTCTGTTGACACAAGGACTGAAAATGTAAATTAAGCACTATTAACACTCCTTAAACAAAATAATAAGTGTACGGGGGAGGGATTTAATTACATATATATGTGAAATATATTAAAATATATACTGAAATACATATGTCTGCCTGTACGTATACACATATGCACATACACATACACGCACAGCTGCATACCAAAGCAAACAATCACAGCTGCAGAAGTCCTCAGTTCTGGAGACAATTATAAAGGTGTGATTAATATATTTATCATTTCTTTTCCCTCTACTCATATTACTGTTACTCTCAGATCAGTTAATCAGTACTTTTTATTTTCAAGAGTGTCTCAGATCTTAATTCCAGAAGGTTTTACCTTTATTGTATTGGCCTCTATAATTAGCCAGGAAAGTAATCTGATAAATTCAAGGGAATCCTATGAGTTCCAAATGTAGTATTTCTTGCTATTATTTTATAGCAACAACCCAATTTTTCTTTGATAAATTGGGACAGTGAGCCCTACTAATACTAGAATTTCTCCTCTGACTGTTAATTGAAAGGCATAAAGAGCCATGCCTCTGAAAATAACCCCATGGCAGCTTTAACTTCTGGATCTATTGTATCCCATAGTAGACACTTAGACAAGTTTAAAGAAACTGAAAGAAAAATATCTGTGAATGAATTATTAGGTATAATGGTGAGAGGAACTCTTTTCACTTCCATTTCTTGAATGCAGAAACTGTGAATGCTGGCTGTGAGAGAACTAGCATCACATAGTAGTGGCAGATTCAGAGTATAATACCATATGTCATAGGAGAAAACCTCAACTTCACCTGGTTTCCCATCAGGTACCATAACTGTCTTCAGTGGGCTATCCACCAGGCCTGCTGCTTCTGGGTATTGGGGTTTGTGGTTAGGCCAGAGAACACCCTAGCTGTCAGCTTACTTTTGCATTTCTCTTGCAGCAAAATATGTTCCTAAGTCAAAAGCAATATTATACAGGCTAATATGATGGTGCATAGGGAATTCTCTAATTCCATAGGTGGTGCTGCTGACAGGAGTACTGTGGGCATGGAATTCAAATTCATATCAAGAATGAATATACCAGTAAGGAAAAATTACCTTTACGATGGAAAAAGTTCAGCGTAATCCACCTACCACAAGTTGATTGACCAGTACCTACAGAGAATCATGCCTAAAACACTCAATGTTAGCATCTGCAGTTCAGAAATTAAAGACTTATCAGAGACAATGTAAGGTCAACCTTGATAAGAGGAAGTATATGCTGACTTTTTTGATATTCTAGGCCTGCTTACCAACAATCTTCCAATCCTGTTCTTTTCAAGTCCCTGACCAATGAGAACAAACATTAGTCATTGCCCGTGACTCAGTGTAGAACTTTTCCTCAAGTCATCACTCCTTCCACACAAAATGAACAGCTGCATTTACTATCTAAAGTCATCCTAAGCACAAAGAAAAGTGTTGTCCCACTCCCAAATGTGATTTGTAAACCCAATGAACTTCAAATGAAGTATAACAAGTAAATTCTGGGGAAAAAAGTAAACCGTGGGGAGGTTGACCTTTACCACCATCCTCTAGGATTACCCCTAAGTGGGACTGTAACATGGCAGCAGTCCACCTGCAGCCTGTGCCAGCATATTGCACAAGTTCTCTGTAAACCAAGACCAATCATTTCTCTCTCCATCAACAGGTCATAGAAAGTCTACATGAGGCCACAGCTGTTGGTTAATGAAGGAGCAGAAATGTAATTTTCTGAATTACAGAAAAAGTAGATGTCATACAAGTATAAGCCACCTTTTCATGGTATTTACTTGTGCTTTCAGGATTGGCTCAAGCAGTTGCTCAAATATTATATGCCAATATCATTTCACAATGTACTGCTTCTGAATATATGCAACCTTAATATAAGATAATTTTCAGGTTTATTTCTGTTAAATTATAATTCTACAATTCCACAATTTGGACCATCATATTTGGAAGAGCTCAATTATGTCTGCATGTCTGCTACTATAGAAGATACTCTTTTATGGTGTCTGTAACATCTGTCTGATTATTTAATCATGACATGAACAAGGAACTAAAAGCCGCGAGCCTATACTTGTCTTTCTGTAAGTTCATCAAAGTTGTCAGAAGCAACCATTTCAGAAACAGTTCTTGAAATCCTTACTGTGATACTGGTAAGGAGAGGTTGCTACTTGTTTTCCCAAAACCTTGCCTTCGACTGGCACTTCATCCAGTAAATGATAAGCTCACTTAAGCAATTTAAGCCATTGTATGCCAGCTATTAGTAATATCTCATTTTCCACCTGCACAGAGCTTATGTTTGTGTTTGCACTCAAATGAGAAGAAACCCAATCTAACAAGCCCATTTTGAAAGGCTAACTCATGGGATTAATCCAATAATAAGTTTGTCAATCAAGGTTCAATCAGAAAAATAAAGTCATAAACAAATAAAAATTAATGTGATAACATAGGTGACAGAAGAGACTGAGACTCAAATCAAGGAGTAGGGGAGAAATCCAGAGATTAACAACAGCAGAAACCGCTTTTTGCTTTAGGCTGAAGTGGTAGAGAGATCAGGAAGTATTAACAGAATTCAGGAGCTCATGTAAGTAGAAGAATCTGAATCAGAAGCATCTGGAGCAAAAGAAGAGCCATGACAACTTCCTCTGTACTATCTGAGGTGGAGTCATTGGGTGAGAGCACTCTGATATCTCCTTTCCACTTGTTTCTTAATATTTGACAGAACTTCCAATAGCTAAATCCTAATGGAAAAGAGCTATCCCTGGAGCCTGGGAAGTGCAACTCACAACAGATCTGCCCACCTATAATTCAGCAGAGCAGGAAGTTGGGCAAAAAAGTCACTTCTCTTGTCACACCTAGGTTCTGAGGCCAACATGTAAAATAATAATCTGGTATGGTAAAAAAAATCATCTTGGAAATTCCTTGAGTTGCCCACAAGGTGAAGAAAAGGTCTTTAAATACAAGAAGTATATCAGTATGGAGATATGCTCATGCCACAGGTGTTCCTAGAAGAACAGAAATCAACCAAACAGAAGTATAACTCTGTGCCCTCTCCCACCCATGTTCTGGGATATATGTAAATGGAGTGAAATAATAGAGACAATAATTGAATTTTTAAAAATGCGTACATGGCCTAGCGTGGTGGCTCATGCCTGTAATCACAGCACTTTGGGAGATCGAGGCAGGTGGATCACCTTAGGTCCTGAGTTCGAGACCAGCCTGGCCAATCTGGTGTAACCCTATCTCTACTAAAAAATACAAAAATTAGCCAGGCATGGTGGTGGCCTCCTGTAATCTTAGCTACTCATGAGGCTAAGGCAGGAGAATTGCTGAAACCTGGGAGGTGGAGGTTGCAGTGAGCCGAGATCATGCCATTCCAGCCCAGGGTGACAACAGCGAGACTCTGTCTAAAAAAAAAAAAATGCATACATGTATGATGTGACTCCACTATTCTTTAAGTAGTTGTATGGGCAAAACTTAGAATTGTTAGTAAGACTCTGAGGCAAAAATTGACCAACCCACTTAATCTACACCAAATTGTATGAGGCAAGAGACGTGGACCTAGTGTAGATGGAATAGACTAAAGACATCTAGAAGTTATAATAATAGTAAGCTTGATTGAATTTTGTATAGGAAAAACAATACATACTTTTTCATAAATCATCCAATCTACTACATCTTTGAAGATAATAAAAGTGCCACTAACAATTATACCAGGAAACGTTGTCCCAGACAAACTCAGATACATCACATCCAAGTTATGATGATCTGTGAATGTAATTCTTTGGATTAGGGAAATATGAGGCTAGTCTGCGCATTCAATGATGTTACAAAATTATGTTAATTTTCTTAGAGGTGATAGTGGTGTCATGGTTATGTAGGAAAATATCCTTATTCTTTAGATACGTGTGTATACTGAAGTATTTAAACATAAAGTATCATGATGCATTCAGCTTTTTATTGGATGCTTTGACAAAAAGGAAAGATGTGTGTGTGTGTGCGTGCACATGTGCATGTGCATGTATGTGTGTGTGCATGTTTGTATATAGAAAGAGAAAGAAAGATGGAACCAGCACAACAATACGTTAATGGTAAGTTAGATAAAGGGTATTATGTTTCCATTGTTCTGTACTTTCAACTTTTTCATGGGTTATAAATATCCACTCCCTCCCAAAATAATATTGCCTAGGGAAGAAAAAGAGGACAATATGGTAGATAATAGGAAAATAGATAATACATATTTGAATATATGTTTGTGGGGGCAATCACGTTGATTCCTAGCTCCTACCACACCCCTAGTGATTCAGGTTTAATTGATATGAGATGAGATCAGAACCAATATATATTAATGCCTCTCAAATAGGTTTGAGAACCATTAGCTTTGACAATTAATTATGTGCTGGTGACTTTTAAGCCATACTCACTGTTCTTACTCCTCTCTTGCACTGTAGTTCTGCATTTCTAGCTGTCTGATCCATAATTTCTTCTGTAGAGCTACCAGGTCCCTCAAACTTAAAATGCCTCAAGACAGTGTTATCGTCTTTTCCTACCATCTCCATTTCTTCCACACAGTTTTTATTTCTTTGCTTTTCTATTTTATTTTACTAAAGACACCTAAATTCTTCCAAGTACCTGAACTAAAATGCGTCGTTATTCTTTCTTTACCTCCCCCATCCAACCAGCATCAGATGCTGCCATGCCTTCCTCCCAATTGCCATCTTCATCACCGCCACGCAAGACCTCATTATCTCTCTCACTGTACCACTACAAGAGTCTCATCGTTGGTCTCTTACTTCTATTTTATCTCTCCTCGATGAATCATAGGCACTGAAACCAGAGTAAGCTTCCAAAACCACACCTCAAAAACAAATAAAAAACACCAAACTTTTGATTATACCCTACCTACTAAACTAAATGAAAATTTCATTTTCTAACTTTTAAAATTCTCCATCATATTATCCCAATTTAATATTCCAAGCTTATTTTTCATAACACCAGATACATACCTTATATTTGAGTAAAAATTCACAACTGCATTTTCATGATCCATATCCATATTGAAATTGTTCTTTGCACATTGTTTTCCTCTCCTAACTTTCTCTTTAGAAATTAACTATTCTTTAAAGACAAAGGCACTCCTTCCTACAAGAAGTTTCTTTTATCTTGTTTAGTAAATTGCCAGAGGACTTCATTAATATCAAGCCCACTTTCTCACCTTTACTATTGGATCGAAGTTTTGCGTAAGAGAAATACCATGAGTTCAGTGAGTTACAGCTGAGTCTCTAACAATAAATTAAACTCCAGATTTTGGAAAGAATAAAAATGGGAGAAGTTGTCTGGAAGGTAGAATAGAAGGATTGTAGAAACTGACCAGTAAATGAACATTAATGCTCCCTTTTAATAGATTAACCAGCTTGAAACTATTTTAAAATAACTTGAAACTGTTTATTAAAATTTAAATAGATAAATGCTCCAAAACAGTGCACATAAAGCTGCAGCTATCTTGTGATTCTATCTTATCATTCTAATGTCAGTGAAGAACTAAACTAAATGTTTTCTGTCATTTTTTATGTCACTATAACCTTTGGATAAAATTACAATCTTACACTAATGAGCATTTGAAAAAAAAAAAGGCTGCCCATATTAAATACACTATATAAAAAATTATATGTAATGAATATCTGTATAATTATGTGAATACCTGCTAAGTGTAAATATGCTATTGTGCTTCAATCTCTAATCCTGTGATTGTTTAAAATATAAAGAGAAAGGAGAAACAGAAATGTTCTAATGCTTTATCTCAAAGGAAAATGAGATATGTAGTTTCCTGTAGGATTTTTGAGGCTGTAAAATATGATGTGTTGTTTCTCTTGGCAGCACAATTATTCTTAACATTTGACATTCCACTCAAAATAAGAAATATTTTTCTTTATCTTCTGTCCATATTTATGATTTAATTGAACAGCACGTCAAAAAAGTAACAAAATCGTACAGAATTCAAAATGCAAGGTATAAAAGTGCAAAAGAGAAAAAAAGCTGTCATCTGGAAATGAAAGAAGTAATACACCAAAGAGAAAATCAGTGATTAAAAATATTCATATTCCAATCACTTCTCATGATGTAAAAAACAAATATTAAAAAATAAATGAAAATCTCTATTGTAGAAGTGAACAGAAGTAAAATTATTTTATCTAAACAAATTTGTCACAGGAAATGAAGTATCTAGAATGAAAAGAATTTCAACAGAAATCATGAAGGTCATAATAAAATTCTTCTAAAAATGAATTAATATGACTATAATATATCATGACATATTTTTATTAAAGGTATACTTCACAATATATCACATTATTTCTATTTACTACTTAGTTTTCTTTGTAAAATTTTCTTTGGTGACTTTTATATATTTATTTTAAAGGAATAAAGTATTTATGTATTTCTTTTCTTAAGTGAAAATTATTCTCTCAGTAGTAAGAGATAAGTTTTTAAACTTTATGTAAATAATAACATACAATTTCCTTGGTTACTTATTTAAATTTTTCTTTTTTTTTTAGATACTAATTTTTGCATTGCTTTTTTTTCAAATCACTATTCCTTTCTGTTGAGAAAAGTACGGCATTGTAGTGAGTTTCTAATTTTTTTCCTAAATAATTATCATCATATTTTCCTCTACAATTTTCCTCAACTATAATTAGGTTTGGTTTGTATGCATCCTTTACAACATTCCAAATAAATTTTTTCTTTTAATTTCTTCAAAAGACTGTAATTTTTGTCTTATTCCACATTCCACCATCAGTCATGAAATATATTTCTGGCTCCAGAATCATCACGTTTCTTCTAACATACATTTTAAATGCTAGGGTCTCTAGGAAGTAAGTTAATCTGACATTGAAAAATATATTTTATATATGAATAAGCACATACTCCCTAAGTCATTCCTTCCTTTCACTTACATACCCACATCCTTTTAGTCAATAATCCTATTGGCTCTGCTGTCAATATGTCTACAGACTCCATCCACTTCTAGCTGTTTCTAATGTAGAAGTGGATGTAGAGATTATCAGCAAATGTAGAGATGTTAGAAGTGGATGGAGTCTGTACACGTATTGACTCCTTTCTAATGCATCATTTCTCACCTGAGTTATCATCACAGTTCTCCAACTGGTCTCTTGCCTCTATCTTTGGCCCACCTTTCCTCTCTCTGCTCTTCCCCACTTTTTATAGCCTATTCCCAAATACTGTCAAGCTATAAATCAAAATCCTCTCCATTCTTACCATTTTACTCAGAGTTAGAGCCAAAGTCTTGTCATTTGCCTAAGCTGCGGTGCATGATCTGAATCCCATTGCCTCTCTGACCTCATCCCTTGCTAATCTTCCCTTCACTCTCTCAGCTTTATCCACATAACTCCTTGCTCTCTCTGTAGCATACCAGACTTGACCCCTGCTTTAGCATCTAAAGGGATAACCCAAAGTGTTTTATCCTCATCGAATTCAACAGAACATATGTCACTACAATAGCTTTTTTTCTCATATTTGTTCAGAAAATAGGCATTGAGCTCCTCCTATTTGCCAGATACTCTGCTAAGCTTATGAAATACAAATATGCAAAAAGAAATCAGTTTCCATACAAAGCAAACAGTCTAGCAAAGGAGATAAATGCTATGATAGAGATAAGCAAAGGGATATATCAGTATACATTGTAGACACTCAAGCTTCAGAGAAGAGTCCAGCCCTGAAGGATTTGTAAATGTTATAATGGTTAATAAGGAATTCAGAGGGGATTTCAGCCAAGGAATAAACAAAGGCAAACAATTAGTAGAAAATGGGATCAGTTTGGAGAACTGCAAGATAGACCCCGACATTTTGAGCTAGAGTGCTAACTAGAGATGTCCAATAGACAGATGGATATATGAGTCATAAACTCTGGACAGAGATTAAAAAATAAAGTTGAGATATAGATTTGGGAGTCATCTCAAAATGGCCTTTACAAATTAATTTTAATGTAAATAAATTAAATTGAGTGAGAAGCCAGATCAGAAAAGAGATTGTTTAGTGAATCAAACTAAACATGATTATAACAAAGGAAATCCTAGGAAAGAGCCCTGGGGACCAACAAAATTTAAGGCAAAAGCAAGGAAAAATCGACCCATAAAGGAAGGTGAACATTATGGTCAATAAAAGAAAACCAGACAGTGCTACAGAAGAAGAAAATATTTCAGCACCGTCAAGTGATACAGAGAAGTCAGAGGTGTAAGAATTCTATCAGTTGAGGAGTTTTTTGTTGGTCTTAGCTAAAAAGATTGTTCAGTAGTTTGATTGCCTCTAAAGCCAGATTATAACTCTTGATGTGTACATAAGTGATGTTAATAGGAGGAGGCAGATACTTAACGATTGCAAATACAGACATGAGATGGTGGGCTATGAAAGGGAATAAAAAACAGAATGCTCACTGAAGGCAGATGTGCAATAAAGGAAGTTTTTTAAGGTGGAAGAAACGTATGGATGCTTACATTTGAATGAGAAGGATCCAGAGAAAAAGAAATTTTGAATAATAATGACAATAGATAGCATTTATGTCATGTTTACTTTATGAACAGCTCTATTTTAAGTACTTTATTTGAAATAAATTATTCAACACTAGGGTGAATTTTTGTCCTCCTCACTTAATAAATAAGAATACACAGGCAAATACGTGATTAAGTAGTTTTCACAAAGTTGCACAGCTAGTAAATAAGCAAGTCAGAATTTCAAACCGGGAAATATGCCTTTAGAATTTTCTCTTTCTCTCTCTCTGAAGGTACAGTAGATAGATTAACTTCAAGGGATCACTTGACAGAATTAAGGACATGATTGAGATTGAAGATAGATAATGAGTTTAAGGTAGAATAATCTGAGAACCCCCACCACTCAGGGAAAAAACATGTGACTCCCAGAAGGATACTATGTAAGTATGGCTTTCCTCATTCGGAAGATTCAAGCAAAGAATCCAGTTAATTAATTTAAGGGAGAAGCCAGATAAGAAAAGAAAGTAGCATACATTTCTGTGGTAATTCATGGATTATTATTATTATTATTATATAAGGAGCAGATACAAAGTAACGGGGAGTAGGTAGAATTTTGTTTATCCAATCAACTATGCAGTCTAAACAAATAAAGCTCATTGTTTTGGTGGCAAATTACATTTTTTAAGGTAATTTAGCAGCCTTCAGGATCCCCAGAATACAGTTGGTAGGTAGCTCCACTCGGAGCCATCTTAAGCCCAAAGGAGCAAAAATTCCAAGGAACAAGAAGGAATAGGGGTTGGCATCCCATTGTTCTGTGGGCTCATGTATTGTATTCTAATTTAATCATCTGGGATATTACCTTAATATCACAAAAATATTTATTTTAAAAAACGATAGATTGAGTAATTGATTTCACAGTTGATTTTACAATTAATCTATGGTCTTTTAAAATAAGTATTTTATAATATTAAGTATTGTGATGGTTAATATTGAGTGGCAACTTGATTGAAGGATGCAAAGTACTGTTCCTGGGTGTGTCTGTGAGGGTGTTGCCAAAGGAGATTAACATTTGTGTCAGTGGACTGGGAAAGGCAGACCCACCCTCAATTTGGGTGGGCACCATCTAATAGCTGCCAGCACGGCTCAAATCAAGTAGACGTAAGATGGAAAGAGCAGATTTGCCGAGTCTTCTGGACTTCATTTTTCTCTTGTGCTGAATGCTTCCTGCCCTTAAACATCAGACTCCAAGTTTTTCAGCTTTTGGACTCTTAGACTTATACCAGTGGTTTGCCAGGGGCTCTCTGGCCTTCCACCACAGACTGAACACTGCACTGTCTGCTTCCCTACTTTTCAGGTTTGGGACATGGATGGGTTTCCTTGCTCCTCACCTTGCAGATGACCTATTGTGGGACTTCACATTGTGAATGTGTGAGTCAATGCTCCTTAATAAACTCCCCTTTATTTGTACATCTATCCTATTAGTTCTGTCCCTATAGAGAACCCTGACTAATACAAGTATAATACTTATTGTAAAAATATTTGAAAAATATGTAGAATTGCTTATAAAAAAATCATGTGTAATCCCACCAAGGAGTGAAAATTCTAAAACTCTTGGGATTTGTGTGTTTCTAATATTTTACAGGTACACATATGCCCATGTTCAAGATCACATAACATAGAAAATCTCTAGATCCCCTGCTATTACTTATTATTTATCAGATGAGCATGGTCTAATATAATTTGAAAGTCTTTTAAAACCTTTTTAAATGTCTATTTAACATCTTATTCAAGTAATAGTCTATAATTTATTTGGCCATTTTCTATTATTTGTCGTTGAAGCCATTTTAAATTTTTTGGTAATATAAATAACCCAGCAATGAATGTCTCTATAATTAAGATTTTATTTTTAATTTTTTTCTCAGATATTTTCCCAGAAGAAAACTATTGGATTAATAAATTTGAGCTTTCAAAAGTCCTTAATGAATTTTTCTAAATCTTTTTATAGAAAAACTGACAATTTACCCTCCGCCAGAGTGCATGAGAGAGACTTCTTCACCTATTGAAGGAGGAGACCATTTATTATCTAGAGAAAAAACAAACAACTTTATTGATTGCGTGTGAATGGGAGAGATGTACTTATTTATATATTATAGTCACTCTAAGCAAAACAAGAAGTTAGAGGAAGTAGTTAAAGATTTGACAGATTTTCAGAATAGGGAGGTTTAGGGATTGGATGAGTTTCATTCTTGGGAGCATGGTTACTGGAGTTAGGCTGTTGTTGATTAGCTAACATTCAAACATGTGGCATTGTTATCCACTGTCTGACTTTCAGAGCCATGGATACAGATCCAAAGCATCTGAGTAACTGAGGTAAGATTAACCTCTATTCTGCTTTGTTACCTGACCAAAGTTTAGGATTATGATGAATAAACTATTCATTTTGTCATTATTTGAATTTTGAAAGTATAAAATTTTTATTTTACACCCTATCTCTAACATAACTGAGAATTATATTTTAAATATTTGTTAAAGGTAAAAAATAAATGAGATCTCATTGAAGTTCTCAAGTGGATTAGTAATGAGGTTTAATTTTTTTATATGTTTCCTTTGCTAATGCCTGTCATGTACAAGTGTACTAGGGGATGCTAAGACAAATAAGACCTGTAAACATTCACAGAACAGTTGAAAAATCTGGGAAATAATCAGACAATTGCTATAGGATGTGCTGAGAGTTGTCATGGATCTAAGTTAAGGTGGGCAAGTGCAGAAGAAGGGCATGCTTCTCATGGAAGATAATGCAGGAGCTGAGTCCTGAAAGCCAGACAGCCAGCTACAAGGATTCAAAATGGAGAGGATGTGTGAAACATCTGAGAGTTCTAAATAGTTCTGCACAGACAGAGCAGAAAGGGTAATCATCAGTGACCAGGCTGCGGAGGAAAATATGGATATATTTGTAGCGTCACATCAAGGGAAAAAAAAGTGTGAAGATTCTGTAAGACTATATAGATGACTATATAATTGCCTAGCTGATAGAATGTGGGAGACACAGAAGTAAACAGAGTGAAATCATTTACACTAGGATAACTCCTAGTTTACCGAAGTAGGCTAGAGAGGAGATGCTGCGTGCACAGACATAGGGAGTTGGAAGAGAAGGAGCCCTGAGGCAGGATGGAGGGTAAATTCAGTTTGGGACATGTTGCATTTGAGCTGCCTGAGGAAAATATAAATGTAAAAGAGAGGTTTTCTCCTCTCTGCCCTTACCCACAAGTCCTTCCCCCTACGGTCCCCTCCTTGTGCCTTCTCACTCTCCAAATCCTACCCAAGCTATAGCCAAAGTTTAACCCATTAGTCATAATAATCTTTGTCTACCCGAATTCAGTTGAAACATTTGCCTAAAAACTATTTAAATAACACTCATCCAGAGGTATGAGTTTTGTCCTCTCAAAAAAGCTGCTTTTACCTTGTTGTATGGCCCCTGTATGAGATAGGATCAACATATTGGACAGCAAGTCTGTTGGCTACTTGGATTTCAGTAAATAGCAACTAGGAATGAACAACTCATTGGGTGAGGTAAAAAACAAGTTGGAGGCTGATTTGAGGAAAGAATGCATGCTTTGGGGAAAATATGTACTTATTACTGTAAATTGTTTATCTCAGTCACAGTGAGTGACAGCTGAGATGTGATAGAGTAGAGAAAGTGTTTTCCTAGTAAAGGGTGATGAGCTGTGTTGGGTTTTGTGTAGATGGTATGCCATGACCATATTTTATATATATATATATATATATTTTTTTTTTTTTTTTTTTTTTTTTTTTGAGACGGAGTCTCGCTTTGTCGCCCAGGCTAGAGTGCAGTGGCGCAATCTCGGCTCACTGCAAGCTCCGCCTCCCGGGTTCATGCCATTCTCCTGCCTCAGCCTCTCCAAGTAGCTGGGACTACAGGCGCCCGCCACCACGCCCGGCTAACTTTTTTTTGTATTTTTAGTAGAGACGGGGTTTCACCGTGGTCTCGATCTCCTGACCTCTTGATCCACCCGCCTCGGCCTCCCAAAGTGCTGGGATTACGAGCGTGAGCCACCACGCCCGGCCCATATTATATTTTAATAGATGGAATCCCAGCGTGTGATCACTGCCATGGTATTGTCCATTAGTGACTTATTTGCTTTTATTTGTATGTAAGGGAAGAGCACCTTCCTAGAGATTAATAGACATTGAAATGCATAGACACAAGGTTTGATTATTACTAAGGCTCCCTTTTCCCCCTGCCTTACAACATAATAAAGCTTTAATCTAAATTAGGTTTTCAAAATTATACGTAACAGAAGAGGAAGACACATAAGCTATGCTGACATTCAGAATATACAGTAATTGCCCAGGAAGATGCACTATGCCTGTAGCTTATTAATCATAAGCTTTGAATATCATTTAGTTATTTCATATACGTCACCCAAAAAGTATCACTAATGCTTTAAATAATACTCATGTAGCATCTGTTATTGCCTAACAATTGAAACAGACAGATGTGAACAGTGATAACAAAGATGTATATCTTTTTTCTAAATCAAATAGCACCTTCTCAGAGACAATAGTTTAGCAAGAAAAAAGAAGTGCGAATGAACAGATTTTTTATACATTTAACACAATGGGAAAAGAATTGTACACATGTCTGATTTTTGTGATATGACTCAAATTGAAACCACTATGGGGTTAGGAATTAAAAGGAGCCCAGTTCACAGTAGTATGGATTAGCAATTCTAAAATTGCTATCTCTGGATTTTAGGATTGAGCATATGAGTGAGTAATGCTGAGAAAAGTGAAAGCCACATTGCTGCCAGTTGGAGAATGGAATTAGAAATATAAAAAGAAAAAGACAAGAATTACCTCTGTTCTAATAAGTTTAAATGGAAGTAATACTACGAATGCATAGATTTTAATATATAAATAAAATTATAGCTACTGATAAGAGATAGATATGGATATATGCATATCTATATTTTGTAGTTCTTTCTATTAAAAGGGACTAAAAATAAAGATGCCTGCATAGCAATGAGCAAACCTAGTTCTCATATATTAGTTTCCCTTTTTTAATAGTCCGAGTTTCTTAATTAAATTATACAAAAAATCTATCATCTTAGCCACTTTTGAGGGTAGAGTTCAGTGATGTTACATACATTCACATTGTTGTACAGAACTTTTTCCTTTTCCCAACTATAGGTTGAGTATAGTTGGCTTCATTTCTAGGTGCTTTCAGAGGGATAAAAATATGGAACACTTTATGAAAGTCCATGTCATCTTTGCACAGGGGCCATTCTAATCTTCTGTATCATCCCAATTTTAGTATATGTTCTGCTGAAACAAGCACTGAAAGACTATTTGACCATATATATGTGGGTTTAATTCTGGGTTCTCCATTCTGTTCCATTGTTCTATTTTTATACCAATATCATACTATTTTAATTATTGTTGCTTTATTGTAAGTTTTGAAATCCAGAAGTGTGATACTTCAAGCTTTGTACTTCCTGTTCAAAACTGTTTTGTCTATTTGGAGTCTTTTGTTATTCCATATGTATTTTGGGATAATTTTTTTTATTTCTGCAAAAAATGATATTTTGATAGGGATTGCATTCAGTTGGCTTTGAGTGATATGGATAATTTAACAATATTACATCATCTACTCCATGAACATAAGATATCTTTCCACATGTTTTTGTCTTTTATAATTTCTTTTGGCAATGTTTTGTGATTTTCAGTGTCCAAGTCTTTTTCTCCTTTGTTAAGTTTATTCTTAAGTATTATATTCTTTTTTATGCTTTTGTAAAAATAAGGTTGTTTTCTCAATTTTCATCTCAGATAGTTTTTTGTTAGTGTATGGAGATATAATTGATTTTGTTGTACATTGATTTTTTTATTCTGCAACTTTGCTAAATTCACTTATTGATTCCTTTAAAAAGAGAGAGAGAAAGAGAGAGAGAGAGAGAGAGAGAAATGAGGTCTCATTCTGTCACCCAGGCTAGAGAGTAGTGGCACAATCTTAGCTCAGTGTAGTCTCAAAGTCCTGGGTTCAAACAATTGTCTTGTTTCAGCCTCCTGGGTAGCTAGGATTATAGGCATGCACCATACTGCCTGGTTATTTTTTAAATTTATTTTTATTTTTATTTGTGTGTGTGTGTGTGTGTGTGTGTGTATGTGTGTGTGTGTAGAGCCTGGCTGGGTCTTGCTATTTTGCCAGTGCTGGCCTTTAACTTCTGGGCCCTCACATTATCCTCTGAAAGTGCTTGTATTACAGCTTTTAGCCACTATACCTGGCCTAATTTATTAATTCTAACAAGTTTTTGTTTGTATAGTCTTTAGGATTTTCTAGATATAAGATTATACAATCTGCAAAAAAGATAATTTTACTTCTTCCTTTACACTTCTTGTAAGGCAGGTCTAGTAGTGCCAAATACCCTCAGTTTTTGTCTAAGAAGTCCATTTCTCTCTTTTATTTTGCAGTGACAGTTTTGCTGGTTATAGCAGTCTTCACTGGCTGTTTTTTTTTTTCCTTTTAACATTTCAAATATATTATCCCTCTGTTTCTGGCCTGCAAGTTTTCTGCTGAGAAATACACTTATAGTGTTCATATGATTGAGTAATATCAAATGACTGTCTTTAAGTTTACTGGTTCTTTCACTATTGAAGCTCTCTATTGAGTTGTTTGATTCAGTCATTGTGTTCTTCTGTTCCTAAATTTCTATTTGGTATTTTTTAACTATCTCTTTGGAAAACTTCTTCCTTCATTCATGTATTGTTTTTCTGACTTTTGTTTAGTTGTCTATCTGTATTATCTTATAGCTCACTAAGCTTCTTAAGATTATTTTGACCTTTTTTTTTGTCTTGCAGTTCATAGCTCTCCATTTATTTAGGATTGGTTTCTAGTGAGTTATTTTATTTCTATGGTGGTGTCATGTTTTCTTGGTTATTTGTGATTCTTGTAGCATTTCATTGATATCTACACCTTTGAAGAAGTAGTCACTTATTTTAAATCTTTACAAACTGGCTTTAGCAGGAAAACTTCTTCACCAGCCAGAGATTCTGAGCAGGTTGCCTCATAGGGTCTTTGGAAGGGCCTGCTGATAGGTTTCACAGGTGAGCAGGTCTGGTGCCTTAATCTGTGGAGGCCAACCTGGTTCCAGGATCCACCTGGACAAGCCCAGAGCCAGGTTCTGTAGAAACAGCCCTGGAGCTTGAGTCCACAGAAGGCAGGCTTTCAAAGAGGGTCAACCAGAGCAAGCCTGGATTCTGGGTCCACAGGGGCAAATTTGGAAACTTTGATCTACCATTTTCTCATTGTTTCAAAAGTTTAAAAACTATTTCACATTAGTGGATTTCCAATAAAGAAGCATAGATTTGAAAGTATTCAAGTTCCTGAGATAGCTAGAACCAAAACATAACTATGTCCTCTATATTATATGTTGAGAGAATGGCTACTGTATTAAAATTATGCTGTATAAATGTTATTTTACTAATGTTACTAGGGTCTAAGATAGAAGAGCATCTAATATATTTTTGATTGGCTGTTAGAATTGTATTTCCAAAATAATTATAAACATTTTAATCATTGTTCAAATATGTGGTGTTAGTATTTTATACCAATAAAATAAAAATATAGAAATATTTTAGTAGTTTAGTTTCTATTTAATTTATATAAGAATGGTTCTTATGTCATAAAATATGTAGGAATATTCAATATAAAAGGATTATAGTAATAAACTTTACCAATTCTGAATATTAGATATTTCACAAAGTACTAAAATGAGTGGCAGCTGCTCACATTTGAAGATAATGCTCATGTCATTAACCAAAGATGTCATTCTAATTTAAAGTTATATTAATAGAAGATTAAACAAAATCCAGAGCATCATGCTGAAAATAGCATTATTAAATTGTAGAAATTTTTACCATTACAAATGTGCTTGACACAAATCAAACATTTTCTGTGTAGTCATTACAAAATAAGTGTTAACTATTAGGACCTATGACAAGAAAGCCTAAAATTTAGTTAGAATTTATTTATATTTATATGAGATCTGGCTCTTAAAACTGAATTTCAATGATTTTAAGATCATATTAATACTTAGTATTCTTTAAATATTTTTACTTTTAAAAATATAATTTAGGCCAGGTGCAGTGCTCACGCCTGTAATCCCAGCACTTTGGGAGGCCGAGGCAGGTTGATCACAAGGTCAGGTCAGGAGTTCGAGACCAGCCTGGCCAGTAAAATGAAACCCCGTCTCTACTAAAAATACAAAAAAATTAGCCAGGCGTGGTGGTGCATGCATATAATCCTGGCTACTTGGGAGGCTGAGGCAGGAGAATTTCTTGAACCAGGAGGCAGAGCTTGCAGTGAGGCGAGATAGCACCACTGCACTCCATCCTGGGCAACAAGAGCGAGACTCCATCTAAAAAACCGAACAAACCATAATTTAGTCCAAGATGAACCTGGGCAACATATTAAGACCCTAATTCTACAGAAATATTTTTTAGAATTTAAAATTTAAATACCTAAAAAATAATTAACTTATGAAACTTAAAAAGTATGCAAAATATTTAACAGTGACTTCATAACATATTAATAAAGATGTGGTATAACTGAAACTGTCATACATTGATAACATTGAAGAGACACTTTCAAAAACAGTTTGGAAATGTCTAAAAAGGCAAACGTAACGTGTAGCATATATGATAAAGCAATCACCTATGTAGCTATTTATCCAAGAAAAGTGAAAATGCACATTAGGAAAAGACTTGCATTTATAGTTTTTTAGTAGCTTAATTTATATCAAAAACTGGAATCAACTCAAAAGGCCATCAACTAATGAATAGAAAAACATACTCTGGTACATGCATACTGTGGGATTTTACCCAGCAATAAAGAGGTAAAACCTAGTGAGACACTGTAGCAACACAGATAAATTACAAAACCATCATTCTAAGTGAAAGAAACCAGACAAAAAAGACAACATATGCACAATTTCATTTAGATAAAATTCTTTAAAAATGGCTAACTATATTAACAGAAAACATATTGTTTGCCAGGGTTTAAAGTCACAGGAGAAGATCGACTGCGAAGAGGAATGTAGGAACTTTTTTGGCTGATGTCATGTTTAATATTATAATCTTGGTGAGAATTACATGACTATGTACATTTGTTCGAAACTTGTCAAGTACTACCTCAATAAACCTTACTTACCAAAATAGCTTATCATGGAAATAATGTAAATAATTCTGAAATGTTGGATATATTTTTTATTTGATAATCATAATATACTATGTGTCTTTTTTTTCTTTTATTATACATTAAGTTCTGGGGGTACATGTGCAGAAAGTGCAGGTTTGTTACTTAGGTGTACACATGCCATGGTGGTTTGCTGCACCCATCAACCTGTCATCTACCTTAGGTATTTCTCCTAATGCTATCCCTCCCCTAAACCCCCACCCCCTGACAGGCCCCAGTGTGTTCCCCTCCCTGTGTCCATGTGTTCTCATTGTTCAACTCCCACTTATGAGTGAGAACATGTGGTGTTTGGTTTTTCGTTCTTGTGTCAGTTTGCTGAGAATGATGGTTTCCAGCTTCATCCATGTCCCTGCTAAGGACATGAACACATCTTTTTTATGGCTACATAGTATTCCATGGTGTATATGTGCCACATTCTCTTTATCCAGTCTATCATTGATAGGCATTTGGGTTGGTTCCAAGTCTTTGCTATTGTGAACAATGCTGCAATAAACATACATGTGCATGTGTCTTTATAGTAGAATGATTTATAATCTTTTGTATATATACCCTATAGTGAGATTGCTGGGTCAAATGGTATTTCTGGTTCTATATCCTTGAGGAATTGCCAGACTGTCTTCCACAATGGTTGAACTAATTTACAATCCCACCAACAGTGTAAAAGCGTTCCTCTTTCACTACATCCTCTCCAGCATCTGTTGTTTCCTGACTTTTTAATGATTGCTATTATGTGTCTTTCTAGATGTTCATCAGAATTCATTCTTTCTGTCTAACATAGTACTAGAATTACAACTGGAAAATTGTTGCCTAGCTGGGGACTGTTTTTTTCAGATTCTCTGCCATGGTCAGGTGATTGAGCTCTATCAATAGCATGTTAATGAAAATAAAATTTGCAATGTCTGTTTGACTTTATTAAAACTATTTACCTTTAGTTTTCACTCTTTGTCCCTACTCTCTGGAATAGGGATGACTAGAAAGACCCTAAAAATCATGTATATAAGATGGTGTAGTTACTGCTGGCTTCTGTGAAATAGAACTACTAATTCATCACAATGATTCATATTTGACTGATTTTGAATAAGAAATGATTTCTTTGTTTTTTAAGCCAATGAGTTTTGGGAGTTTCTTTGTTATTACGATGTAGCCTATGCTACTCAAAAATCACTTTTCCTAATGGAAATCTCTCCTCTGATAGTATGAACTCTCAAATAAAGACTAAAAAATTTCATCACATTCCACTTACTAAGGATTTGAGAAATAGCATCTTTGTCCCTCATTCTATTTTTGAGTAATAACGTCTATCTTCTTAAAAGTGTGTATCTTCCTTTGATATTTATGTCATGTGTTTATGTTAGTATCTGCTTTTCCTCATCAGAGAGAGCTGCTAACCATTCTTTTTTCTTCAGTAATGAAAAACTTTTTCTATGTTTAGGTCTGACATCAACATAGTCATCTTAAAGACTTGATGGATGATGTAACACCTTGGTTTCATGAACTTATTTCCATTTTTTTGATTAGTGAATGTATTTATTTCAATAGTTTTTGGAAAACAGGTGGTTTTTGGTTATATAGATAATATCTTTAGTGGGGAGGGGTGATTTCTGAGACTTTGGTCCAATTATCTTTTAAACACTACTTCTGCCTCCACTCTGAAAATTCTTACTGGCCTCCCAGGTTCCAGCGATTCTCGTGCCTCAGCCTCCCGAGTAGCTGGGATTATAGGCATCTGCCACCATGCGCCACTAATTTTTGTATTTTCAGTAGAGGTGGGGCTTCGCCATGTTGGCCAGGCTACTCTCAAACTCCCAACCCCAGGTGATCCACCCATCTAGGCTTCCCAAAGTGCTGGGATTACATGCCTGAGCCACAGCACCTGGCCTAACCAACATATCTTGATCTCTGAAATCATTAATTCATAATTCCATTGTCTCATTTATTTTCTTCACTTCCTCCATTGTTTGCTCAATTACTGGTGCTCACCTGTTCTATCTCATGGAGGTCACATTCTATTAGCCATCTCATGCCTTCATGTCCTTTTCATCCCAGTTTAAAACTGAGGGTCCCTCATTTCAATCATTCTCTTGCTTCTTCCCCAATCTCTGTTGCTACTTTGCAACCTCTTAGTTTTCATATAAAAATATTTCCAACTTGCATAGCCCCATTTATTCATGCAGTAGGTGAACGTTGATTAAAACAAACAACTCAACAAATTATTACCACTTAAGCTCCACCAGTTCCTGAAACATTACCCACTAATTCCACTACAGGTCTCTATTCCCTCTGCTATTATGGTAAGAGTAGCAATGGTGGTTAAGATGCTTTGAATAGTTTTTCTCATACCTACAGTAAAATATCCTGACTTATGACCATTCTCTTACATATTAGTAAATTTTCTGTTGCCACAGAGTCTAACATAAAAATACATTGTACATTAGCATACATTATACTTATTCTATACATTTTCAATTTCTATGTTGCATATTGCTGATCCAAATCTCAAACATTTAAAATACAAACTGACATAAAAAGACCCCATGTAGAATGTCAATGGAACAGATTTAAAAATCTAGCAGAAAACTTTGCAAGATACATGCAATATCTGCATGAAATAACGTGAATACTAAGGGACATTAAAGAAGAAATATTTAATGAACACAAATGTTTATATGTTGTCAAGAAAACTCAACATCATAAAGATTTCCATTCACCTTAAGTTTTAAAACTACCCATCTATAAATTTAATGTGATTTGATTATATTTTAAGAGAAAGGAGAATAATTAAACTGACCCAAAATTGTATGTGAAAAAAATAGCAAGAAAAGTTCATAAAGAGTATTGATTGGGAATTAGATATCCCAATGTTATATCATACAATGAAGCTACTATAATTTAAAAATTTTAATAGTAATGTATCATTGCTCATATGTAGTCAAGAGAGCAAAAAGTTTACATAAAGACACAAATGCATACAAATATTTAGTATTTAAAACAAATGAATTTCACATTAGCAGAGTGTATTAGTCTGTTCTCACACTGCTATCAAGAACCTGAGATTGGGTAATTTATAGAGAAAAGAGGTTTAATCAGTTCAGGGTTTGGTGGGCTATACAAGCTGCTTCTGGGAGGCCTCAGGAAACTTAATTATGGCAGAAGGTGAAGAGGAAGCAAGCACATCTTCACAAGGCTGGCAGAGGTGGGAGGAGCAGGGCTACACACTTTTGCAACAACCAGATTTCATGAGAGCTCACTCACTATCACAAGAACAGCATGGGGAAAGTCCACTCCCATGATTCAATCACCTCCTACCAGGCCCCTCCTCCAACACTGGGATCACAATTCAACATGAGATTTGGGTGGGAACACAGAGCCAAACCATATCATGGGGAAAACTGACATATCATGGGACAACTGACATCAGAAAAAAAAAATACTGTATCTTTACATTATAACTTATAACTGTTGAGTCATAGTTCTGGAAAACTATTTTACATACATTCTCAAAAAATGTGTGAAATTTAAAAGGCTACGAATCCTGCCATTGAAAATAGCCTAAGACTAGAAACAATACACTAAGAGGGAATCAGTAAAATAAATTATTGTACAGTTATTTAACAGAATACTACAGAAGCAGTAACACAATGAGAGGATTCCTAATATATTGACTGAGAATTTTCCCAAGAAATATTGTTAAGTAAATTAAGTGATTCAGAGAATGGTGTACATTGTATGCTATCATCTCGGTAAAACCATTGCAAATTTTTCCGGGAGGGGGGAGGAATTAAATGACTTGGATCTAAGGACATGAGGGAAAATTTCATTATATGCCACTATGGAATGAGATTCATGAAAAACACTTGGATCTGAAATTCTATACATTGTGAATATGTAACCTATTCCAACATAAATGTAGCTTAAGTCAGAGAAATAATAATTTTTTTAAAATCACATGATTTTGACCTACTGTTTATATCATATTTAATTACAGAGATTCTGTAGATACATTACACTTACCAAGAGAAACCATGGGGTCAGAGAAGGATTATGAGACAAATGCATATAAATGCGTTACTTTGCATTACTTTGCAAATGCATTACAGACAAATGCATTACTTTGCAGAATGCTTGGCAAATGGCAGAACTTCAAGAATTGTTTCCTCATCTTCTTTATCTTTGCATAGTACTTCAGTATATATACTGAAGTACTGTATTTATATATATATATGTATATATATGTGTGTATATATATGTGTATATATGTATATATGTGTATATATGTATATATATGTGTGTATATATATATGTATATATATATGTGTGTATATATATATATGTATATACACATACATACCCAGGTACAAAAAGTAGATATATTTGCATACATACATTTGCATATATTTGCATATACATATGGTACATTCGACATTTTGATAAAGGCATACAATGCACAATAATCACATCAGGATAAATGCAGTATACAACAACTCAAGAATTTATTATTTGTGTTACAAATATTCCAACTCGTATAGAAATTGTCTTTCTGTACCTGGCTTACTTCACTTAACATAATGTCACCCAGTTCTATCCATTTGTTGCACATGACAGGATTTCATATTTTTCTATATGGCTCAATAGTACTCCATTGTGTATATGTACACATTTTCTTTATCCATTTGTTTGTTGATGGACATTTAGGTTGCTTCCAAATCTTGGCTATTGTGAATAGTGGTACATGGCAGTGCAGATATCTCTTTGATGTACTGATTTCCTTCCTTTGGGGTATATACCTAGCAGTGGAATTACTGAGTCATATGGTAGCTTTCAGTTTTTTGAAGAAACTCCATACTTTTCTCCGTCCTGGATATACTAATTTACATTCCCATTAACAGTGTATGAGGGTTCACTTTTCTCCACATTCATGCCAGCATTCATTATTGCCTGTCTTTTCAATAAAAGCCATTTTTAACTGGGGTGAGATGATATATCATTGTAGTTTTGATTTGCATCTCTCTGATGATCAATGATGTTAAACACTTTTCATATACCTATGTACCATTTGTCTTTGTTTGAGAAATCTCTATTCAGATGTTTTGCCCATTTTTAATCAGATTAGATTTTTTATATTAAATTGTTTGAGTTCCTTATATATTTTGGTTATTAATCCCTTGTCATGTGGATCGTTTGCAAATATATTCTCCCATCCTGTGGGTTGCTTCTTGACTTTGTTGATTGTTTCATTTGCTGTGCAGAAGCTTTTAAACTTGGTGTGATCTCATTTGTCAATTTTTGCTTTGGTTTCCTGTGCTTTTGGAGTATTACTTAGGAAATCTTTGCCCAAACCAATGTCCTGGAGATTTTCCCCACTGTTTTCTTCTAGGAGTTTCATAGTTTGAGGTCTTAGATTTAAGTCTTTAATACATTTGGTTTGATTGTTGTATATGGCAAGAGATAGGGGTCTAGTTTCATTATTCTGCATATGGATATCCAGTTTTCCCAGCACCATTTATTGAGAGACTATCTTTTCCTTAGCGTATGTTCCTGACACCTTTGTCAAACAGGAGTTCCCTCTAGGTGTGTGGATATGTTTCTGGGTTGTGTTTTCTGTTCCATTGGTCTATGTGTCTATTTTTATGCCAGTACAATGCTGTTTTGCTCATTATAGCTCTGTAGTATAATTTGAAGTCAGATAATGTGATTTTTCAGTTTTGTTCTTTGTGCTTAGGATGACTATTATGGGTCATATGGTTTGGCTCTGTGTCCCCATCTAAATCTCATTTACAATTGTAATCTCCTGAGTTGAGGGAGGGACCTGGTGGAAGATGACTGGATCACAGGAGTGGTTTTCCACATGCTGTTCTCCTGATAGTGAGTGAGTTCTCACAAGATCTGATGCTTTAAAAGTGTTTAGCAGTTCCCCTTCTCCCACCCACTCTCTCTCTCTCTCCTGCCACCTTATGAAGAAGGTGCTTGGATCTCCTTGGCTTTCTGCTATGATTGTAAGTTTCCTGAAGCCTTCCCAGCCATGCAGAACTTTAAGTAAATTAAACCATATTTAAAAAATAAATTACCCTGTCCCAGGTAGTTCTTTACAGCAGTGTAAAAATGGACATATACATTTTAGAATTTTTTTATTTCTGTAAAAAATGTCATTGGTATTTTAATAGGGATTGCATTAAATCTGTGGATTGCTTTGGGTAGTATGGAAATTTAACCATATTGATTCTTCCAATTCATGAACATAAAATATCTGCCATGTTTTGGTGTCCTCTTCAAATTCTTTCATCAATGTTCTATAGTTTTTATTACAGAGATACTCACATCTTTAAGTTAATTCCTAGGTATTTAATTTTATGTTTGGCTGTTGTAGATGGGATTACCTTTTTATTTCTTTTTCAGTTTGTTCAGTGTTGGCATATAGAAGTGCTACTGATTTTTGTATGTTGATATATTCTGCAACTTTATTGACTTAGTTTATCAGTTCTAATAGTTTTTTTCATGGAGTCTTCCAGTTTTTCCAAATGTAAGATGACGTTATCTATAAACAAACAAAGATAATTTGACTTCTTCCTTTTTAATTTGGATCCTCTTCATTTCTTTCTCTTGTCTGATTGTTTTGGCTAGGACTTCCAGTACTATGTTGAATAACAGTGATGACAGTGGACATTCTTGTCATGTTCTACATTTTAGAAAAAATGCTTTCAGTATTTCCCCATCCAGTATGATACTAGCTGTGGATCTGTCATATAGGGCTTTTATTATGTTGACATACATTCCTTCTATTCCCAGTTTGTTGAGGGCTTTTTATCATGAAGTGATGTTGAATTTTATCAAATACTTCTTCAGCATCTATTGAAATAATCATATATGGTTGCTGTTTAATTCTCTTAATATGATGTATCACATTGATTGATTAGCATATATTGAACCATTATTGCATCCATGGGATATATCCCAGTTGGTCATGATGAATGGTTTTTTAATGTGTTGCTGAATCCAGTTTATAAGTATTTTGTTGAAGATTTTGCATCAGTTTTCATCAGGAATATCGATTTGTAGTTTTTTGTTTTGTTTTGTTGTTTTTGATGTGTCCAGTATTCCCTTCTCTTCTATTTTTTGTAATAGTTTAAGTAAGATTGGTATTAGGTCTTCTTTACATGTTTGGTATTATTCAGGGTTCAATCTCGATAGGTTGTATGTATCTAGGAATTTATCCATTACTCTAGGTTTTCCAACTTATTGCCATGTAGTTGCTCATAGTAGTCTCTAATGATGCTTTGAATTTCTGTGGTATCAGTTATGATATCTCCTCCTTCATCTCTGATTTTACATCTGTTGATCTTCTTTCTTTTTTTCTTAGTCTGGTTAAAGTTTTTTCTATTTTGTTTACATTTTCATAAAAGCAACATTCTGTTTTGTTGATATTTGTGTTGTTTTTTCTTTTACCTTCATTTATTATTATTATCATTATTATTTCTGCTCTAATTTTATTTCTTTTCTTCAAATAATTTTGTGTTTGGTTTGCTCTTGCTTTTCTAGTTTTCTAAGATACATCATCAGATTGTGTATTTGAAATTTTTCTACTTTTTAATGTAGTTACTTATTGTTATAACCTTTCCTCATTGTATTATTTCCACTGTATCTCAAAGGTTTGAGTACATTGTGTATCCATTCTTATTTGCTTCAAAAAATTTTTAAATATTCTTCTTAATTTCTTTATTTACCCACTAATCACTTGGAGGCATATTGTTTACATTCCCCGTGTTCGTTGTTTGTACATTTTCCAGAGTTTCTCTTGTAATTGATTTCTGATAACATTCCATTGCAGTCACAGAAGATGTTTGATACAATTTTATTTTTTTGATTTTTAAGGACATTTTGTGGCTTTGAGAATGATCCATGTGTTGAGGAGAAGAAGGTGTATTCTGCAGCTCTTGGATCAAATGTTGTGCAACTATTAGGTATACTTGGCCTACAGTGCAGATTAAGTCAAAAGTTTCTGTGTTATATCTTCTTGCTGAAATGACCCCCTTATCATTTTATAATGCCCTTCTTTGTCTCTTTTTGTAATTTTGTCTTGAAATTTCTTTTGTCAGATACAAGTATAGCTATTCCTTCTCTTTTTTTGATTTTCATTTGCATGAAATATCTTTTACCATCTCTTTATTTTCAGTAAAATATTTGTGTCTTTATAGGTGATGTGTGTTTCTTAACGTATCATTAGGTCTTGTTTCTTTATTCATTCAGCCAACCTATGTCTTTTGATTGAGAGTTTAGTCCATTGCTATTATTGTTCAATGTTATTATTGATAAATAATGACTTACTACTGCCATTTTATTATTTGTTTTCAGGTTGTTTTGTCATCCTCCCTTCCTTCCTGCCTTCCTTTTTGTAAAGCTGATTTTCCCTAGTGGTATGTTTTAATTTATTACTTTTTATTTTTTGTATCTCTGTTGTAAATTTTTTATTTGAAGTTACCACAAGGCTTGCAAATAACATCTAACTTATTATTTTAAACTAATAACAACTTAACACTGATTGCAAAAACAAACAAGCAAAAAGAAAATCAATAACAAATCTACAATTTAACTTCATCTTTCCACTTTTTAACTTTTTTGTTTCTATTTATATCTTATACTGTGTCTTGAAACACTGCTGTAGTTATTATTTTTGACAGGTTCATCTTTCAGTCTTTCTACTCAAGATATGAGTAGTTTACACATCATAAGTACAGTATTATAATATTGTGTGTTTGGCTGTGTACTTGCTACTACTAAGGAGTCCTGTACCTTCAGATGATTTCTCGTTGCACATTAGCATCCTTTTCTTTCAAATTGAACAACTCCCTTTAGCACTTCTTGTAGAACAGGTCTGGGATGAAGGAAATCCTTCAGCTTTTGTTCGTCTGAAAAAGTCTTTATTTCTCCTTCATGATTGAAGGATATTTTTGCTGGTTATCCTTTTCTAGAATAAAAGGGTTTTTTGTTTGTCTTGTTTGTTTTTCCTTCAGCATTTTAAATATGTCACGCCACTCTCTCCTGGCTGGTAAGGTTTCCATTGAGAAGTTTGCTGCCTGATAATTATTTGAGTTCCTTTGTATTTTGTTTCTTTTCTCTTGCTGCTTTTAGGATCCTTTCTTTATCCAAGACCTCTTGGAGTTTGATTACCAAATGTCTTGAGGTAGTCTTATTTGGGTTAAATTTGTTTGGTGTTCTATAACCCTCTTGTACTGAATATTAATATCTTTCCCTAGATTTGGGAAGTTCTCTGTTTTTATCCCTTTGAGTAAAGTTTCTACCCCAAAGTCTCTCTCTGATTCCTCTTTAAGATCAATAACTCCTAGATTTGTCCTTTTGAGTCTATTTCCTAGATCTTTGAAGAGTGCCTCATTCTTTTTTATTCTTTTTTTTGGTCTCCTCTGACTATGTATTTTCAAATAAACCATTTTCAAGCTCACTTATGCTTTATACTGCTTGATCAATTCTGCTGTTGAGAGATACACATTCTTCAATATGCTGATCAAATTTTTCAACTCCAGAATTCCTGCTTGATTTTTAGAAGTTATTTCAATCTCTTTGTTAAGTTTATCTGATAGGATTCTGAATTCCTTCTCCATGTTGTCCTGAATTTCTTTGAGCTTCCTCAAAACAGCTATTTTGAATTGTCTGTTTGAAAGATCTCATACCTCTGTCATTCCAGGATTGGTCACTGGTGCATTATTTACTTTGTTTGGTGAGGTCATGTTTTCTTGGATGGTCTTGATGCTTGTTGATGTTCATCAATGTCTTAGCATTGAAGAGTTAGGTAACTTTGTAGTCTTCATAGTCTAGACTTCTTTGTACACATCCTTCTTAGGAATGTTTTCCATGTACTCAGAGGATATTGAGTGTTACGATCTAAGTCTTTGGTCACTTCAGCTGTATCTACCTTAGGAGTAGCCCAAGCCCAGCAATTCTGTGACTCTCACTGACTCAGAGGTACTGCTTTGCTGGTCTTGGGTTAGATCTGGGAGCATTCCCTGGATTACCAGGCAGACTCTGGTTCTCTTTCCTTACTTTGCTCCAAACAAACAGAGTCTCTATCTTCATGCTGAGCTAGCTGGAGCTGGGGTTGGAGTGACACAAGCACCCCCTTGGCCACTACCACTGGTACTGCTCTGGGTCAAACCTGAAGGAACAACAGCACTAGGTCTCACCCTAAGCCTGTGGTGCCTGGCTACTATCAATGTTCTCTCAAGGCCCAAAGACTCTTCATTCAGCAGGTGGTGAATACAGCCAGGCATGTGTCCTTCTTTGCAAGCTACTTGCAGCTATGGGCAGGTCCAGAAATGCCATCTAGGGGTCAGGGCCTGGAGTCAGGAACCTTAGGAATCTACTTGGTGCTCTATTCTACGGCAACAGATTGGGCACCCAAGCCACAAGTCAAAGAGCTTCCCACTCTTCCTTCTCCTTTCCTCAAGCCGAAGCAGTCTCTCCCTATGACCTGCACTACCCCAGGCCTATGACCAATACTGCCTAGGTTCCACTGATGTTTACTCAAGGCCCAGGGACTGTTCAATCAGCTTGTGGTAAGTGCTGCCAGGACTGCCTGGGTCTCTTCCTTCAGGACAATATGTTCCCCTCTGGCCCAGTGCAGGTCCAGAAATGACATAGAAAAGCCAAGGCCTGGAATCAGGAACCCCAGTAGGCCATTTGGTGCTATATTCCATTGTGGCTTGGCTGGTACCTAAGTTTCAAGATGCAGTTTCCTTTACTCTTCCCTCTCCTTTTGTCAAGCAGAAGGAATCTCTTTCTGTAGCCACCACAGCTGGGAAAGTGCTGGGTCACACGTGAAGCCAGCACAGCAAGGCTTGTGGCAAGGATTTTCTGGCTACCACTGATGTTTATTCATCCATGGGCTCTTTAGTTAGCAGGTGATGAATACTGCCAGAACTTTCCTTTCCTTCAAGGCAGTGGGTTCTCTTCTGGCCCAACATGTGTCTAGAAATGTGATCATTTCTGGGCAAGCAGGACTTGCCCAGAAATTGCAGTCCGTGTGGCCTAGACTGCCCTTTAATTTTATTTAGGATCCCAGAGCACTTTACTCTGTGATTTACTGGCTCTGGGCTAGCCAGAACTCTGGTTCTGACTACTGGGATAGATGATTCCCCTCTGAGTAGGCCTGGTATAAATGCTTTATCCATGGTCTAAATGCTTTCTCCATTCAGCAGTCCCTGGCTGAATTCTGCCCCATGTTGCTTTCCACTGTGACAGGGCAGCACTGAGCTCCAGTGCAATGTCCCACAATTACTTTTCTCTCCCTTCCCCAAGCACACAGATTCTTTTTCCTTGTCATGAGGCCGCTGCCAGGGAATGGAGCAGGGGTAGTTTAGGCAATACAAGACTGTCTTTCCTACTCTCTTTAGTGCCTCTTTCTTTAATATGATGTTAAAACCAGACACTCATCTAATCACTCACCTAATTTTTGGTTCTTATGAAGGTGTTTTCTTGTGTGGATAGTGTTTAAATTTGGTGTTCCTGCAGGGGGAACAATCATTGAGGGTTCTATTTGGCCATCTTGCTCTACTCTGCTATATTAGACACTTTCAGTACAATAATAAGGTCATTGCAAAGTCACTGGTCCTTGAAGCATTTACTGAAAGTTTGACTTGTTACCATAAAACAGTAACTACTCTTTACCACTAATCCACTAGCATCAAGACCAAAAAGCATCTTCCTTAAGCAGTAACTACAGGCATGTCGTCCCTAGAATACTTTGCCTAAGACCACTGTCTCACATTTCATATGGGACAGTAATTGTAAAGAACGAGGTGGGCGGATCACGAGGTCAGGAGATCGAGACCACGGTGAAACCCTGTCTCTACTAAAAAGTACAAAAAAATTAGCTGGGTGTGGTGGCGGGCGCCTGTAGTCCCAGCTACTCGGAGAGGCTGAGGCAGGAGAATGGTGTGAACCCAGGAGGGGGAGCTTACAGCGAGCCAAGATCACGCCACTGCACTCCAGCCTGGGTGAGAGAGCGAGACTCCGTCTCAAAAAAAAAAAAAAAAGAGAAAAAAAAAAAGAATGTGGTTGTTTTTCCATACCTCAGTGCAGTTTTCATAAAGACATTAACACATTTTAAAATAATGGTGTCATGAGATATTCATAATGTACATGTTTCCTATAAGGTCATGTATATGATCTTGAAGTAATTAAATTATTCTAATTTCATCTCTTTCATTTTTCTTTTATTCTTCCTTCTTTCTTTCTCTTTCCTTATTTAATTCTTCTTCCCTTTCATTTCTTTCTTATTCATTTTCTCCCTTCCATCTTTTCCTGCCTTTCTGTTTCCTTTGTTCTCCAAGTCAGAAATATTGTTCTTCCCCATTTAATCAATCCAGAGGCTCAGTGATATTAAATAATTTTCTTCTTATGCCATATCAGACTGAAAAGAAGGAGAAAAGAGTTTTAAAATTTAATTTTCTATATGGCTATCTCAAATCCACTACTTGTTCAGAAAGATCCCTTTGAAATATCTAAGTAAGAAAAAAATGTCCATTTTTCTTGGGCTATACATCAAACTGCAGCTATCTTTCTATAGCCCCATTGTTCTCTCTCAAATGAAGTCTGTAATAACCTGATGATTATATTAATATTTTGAAACAGCATAATACAGTCAAATGGACAGTATAGTCCTGGCCGGCAGATAGTAGTATGGCATTGACCCCTTTTCATTTTCTGTTGATTGACATGTGTTCTTACATGGCTATTTATGATAATAAATAGATAACATGGAAAATTATTGCAATGATGCATGTTTAGTTGAGGGACTACCAGAATTCCTGTGTAATTTAATCCAGTTTGGAGGAAACCTAAACCCATTCTAAAAATCAACAAGCAGTAGATACTTAAATAGGAAGCATATATGTCTCCTCTGGAAATATGTTTCGAATAAGTATTATGAATACAAAACAATTCTAAAAGTTTTGAATTCCAACACAATTACTGTTAGTAACTGTTTATTTTAAATATGTTAATAAAGAATAGTTTTTCTTAACATGAAAAAAGAGTAAATTATTTAATTTTAATTCTTTACTATTATAGCAAAGTGTTCAATGTAGTAAAACCTGTTGGATTTTTCTACAATAAATATGGGCACCTTGTCACCTAAAAAAACCATTGGTTATTGCTGTTCTTTTGAATTTTAATATTCCTGAAGGTTAAATGAAGGCTTTTTGTCTGATATGACAGATTTTTCCCACAGCAGGGCAAAATTTTGAGAAATCTGGATGCATGATTAGACACCATAATCTTTCCCACACATCAGGTATAGATAGTTAAATTATCTTCAGAATATGAGATTATGCATGCAAAATAAACAAATTTAAATGTGTATACAATTACCTGTAATCTGGAAATGAAGTACATATTGCTCATGAACTCTAATTATTTGCTCTCACACATAGAGATTTTTGTGTGGTAACTGATGTCTCCTATTAGAAGCAGTCCGTGAATTGCCATTACTAAAACTCACCAGTTTTTATGGTAAAATGGCAAAAGATCTTTTTCTGTTCTTAAGAAATTCAAAGTTTTGAAATCTATTTTCTCTCACCACAACCTGCAGAGACTTGATTTTATGGGCAATTAAGATAAATTTTACTCAATTATAGAAATTGTACTAACTTAGAAAGCCTGATGTATTTTTCATAATTTTCTGTCAGTCTTTACCTCTTCAATAATAAAGGCTTACAACCAACTACTAATGGGTTTCTTTTAATGCTAATATTTCCATTTTTTGACTATTCTGAGAGAAGTTTCTCTAGTGATAATATCACTTAAAGTGTAATTTTTGCACTCAAATATTTATTTTATTTTCTTGAACACTATCAACTGTTCATGAGAAGCTCATAGAATCTTTTGTTTCATGGGCCATAAATAAACCCCAATCCACCACTTCAGCACATT
Source organism: Nomascus leucogenys (assembly GCF_006542625.1). Lineage (NCBI taxonomy): Eukaryota > Metazoa > Chordata > Mammalia > Primates > Hylobatidae > Nomascus > Nomascus leucogenys. The sequence goes on from NC_044391.1 coordinate 68,526,755, forward strand.
TCAAATTGTAATGCACCGTGTAATGTTATAGGCCATTATACAGATGTTTTCTGTTATCATAAGGTGGCAGACAGTGACACTGAAATGTCTGCTTGCTTTAAAGAGATTGTATGAACTCAATCTTGACTCTTAATGTAATAGTTTTTTTAACTATCAAAACCCAAATGCATTCAAGCATGTTTGCCCTTCGAGTTAGCTGATATATTTGAATTTTTCAGCATAACAACTCAGTGAAAGATATGACCTTGCTTTTGCTAATTAGATACAAATAAAAAGATAAGGCTATTTCTCTGATTCATACTCCACTGTATATCTTTTCTGAAGAGATTCAACAATTGATATCAAGCACACTGTTCATATAGAAAGTTCCTAGGTTACAGTCTTTGGGCTTATGATTATAAATAATGCTACTCTCTTTTTCAACGTAATAAAACTACAACCTGAATTTGTTATTTTTTTTTTTTTTCAGTTTATGGTTGTAGTTCTCTTTATGTGGAATGGATGAACCCTAAGTACAGATGGAGGTATATTCATGTAAACAACATGGTGCACAATTCTGTTTCAAAACTAAATTTCCCTTGGAAAGGGAAGTTTATTAGATCTGAATTTCTTGCCTACAGATCCAAATGTTGGATGTGAATAATCTACTTTTTGTAGGATAGAGAAAGAATCAGACTCACTTTAAAGCCAAAATATACTGGCTATTAACTTTCAGCCAAAATTAAAATGTTCCCCAAAAAAGAATATAGACAACACTAAGAAGTCTAAGGAGGATCTATGTTGAATATTTTCATCTATAACAATAATAATATTGATGACATTCTTATGATATTAGTAAGTATCAAGAATTATGCTGAATACTTTGTAGATACCACTTCACTGAATCCTCAAAACAACATGAAGAAGTAGCAACTAACATTTATTCAACATTTAACTAGGTATTTTATTATTGCATTTAATCTTCAAAATGCATTCAAGATAGTACTATTATTCTTTATCTACCAATGAGAAAAACTTAATAGTTGTATAATTTATCAAAGATCTTTGCAGTGGTTTTCTATTGCCACATAACAAATTACTACAAACTTAGTCATTTATAACAGTGCCCATTTGTTAGTTCTCTGTTCTATTGATCACAGTTCTAAACACAACATGGCTGGGTTCTCTATTCAGTGTCTCGCAAGACTAAAATTGAGGTGTCATTTAGACTGAGTACTTGTCTCGAAGTTCCGCGGTAGAATCTGCTTCCACACTTATCAGGTTCTTGGCAAAATTCGGTTCCCTGTGACAGTAGAATCCCATTTATTTGCTGGATGTCAGCTGAGGCTGCTTTCAGTTCCTAGAGGGTACTCACATTCTTTGGCCATTTGGCCCCTTGCATCTTTAAAGTGAATAATGAAGAATCTTCTGTCAAATTCCTCTCATAATTCAAACCTCTTTCACAGGAAGACTTGTCCCTTTTAAGACTCACTTACTTAGAAGGATGTTTTTTCTTAAGGTCGACAGTGTCATATAACAACCTAACCACAAGAGTAATATCCCATCACATTCACAGTCTTGGGGACTATACAGACTGTGCACAACAATGGGCAGTAATCTTGAGAGACATCTTAGAATTTGCCTATCAAGGTCTTACAGTAAATGGAATGCAGGCATTTTTTTTTTTTTTTTAATCTCAATTGTCAAAGCTCTGGCTTAGCCATTTATCAATTCCAGTGGGGTTAGTATAGGAAGGAACCTCTAGATTCTCCAGAGCTATCTCAAAATGAGAAAGAGATTTCTTTTTCACTCTGGGAAGCTCTGCTTTTTTTTTTTTTTTTTTTTTTTTTTCTTTTTCAGACAGAGTCTCACTCTGTTGCCAGGTTGGAGTGCAGTGGCGTGATCTCATCTCACTGCAACCTCTGCCTCCCGGGTTCAAGCGATTCTCCTGCTTCAGCCTCCCTAGTAGCTGAGACTACAGGCACACACCACCACACTCAGCTAATTTTTGTATTTTTAGTAGAGAGTGGGTTTCACTATATTGGCCAGGATGGTCTTGATCTCTTGACCTCCTGATCTGCCCAACTGGGCCTCCCAAATTGCTGGGATTACAGGTTTGAGAAGCTCTGCTTTTAATTCAACTTTTACATGCTGAGTTTATTTATAAAATTTCATTTCATTTGAAGAAAAGCTCAGCAGTTAATAATTTTGAAAAAACTGTTGCTCGATATACTATTTTTAATACTAATATTACATGATTTTTAGTAATGGAACTGTATGTATGCACAAAAGTATAGATTAATTTTTGAGGAATAATTTACATACAGTGTAATGCAAAACTGTACCATGTACAGTTCAATAAGTTTTGACAAAAGCATAACACCCAAACCTATAAGGTAGAAAGCATTTTCATTGCTCCAAAAATTCCCTCTAACCCTTTTAAGTCAATCATTTCTCCCCTATGCAGAGGCAACCTGTGTTATTTATACTACCATATTTTAGTTTTTTCTATCCTAAAATTTCCTATAGATAAAATCACACAGTGTATATTTTATTGTGTCTTGTTTCTTCTTGCTTCTTAATGTCTTTAAGATTTAGCCATGTTGTTGCATATGTCAGTAGTTCACTCATTTTTAATATTTAGTAAAATTCCATTATACGATATGCCATAGTATGTTTGTCCATTCTCAAGTTGATGGATATTTAGGTTGTATTATCAGTTTTTGGCTCTTATAAATGAAGAGTGTTATGGCTTGGCTCTGTGTCACCACTCAAATATCATGTTGATTTGAAATCCCTAATGTTGGGGGACGGACTTGGTGGGAGGTGATTGGATCATGGGGGCAGACTTCCCCTTCCTGTTCTCATAATAGTGAGTGAGTTTCCATGAGATCTGGTAGTTTAAAGTGTGTAGTTCTTCCCCGTTTTCTCTCTCTTTTTCTCCCACTCTGCCATTTGAAGAAGGTGCTTGCTTCCCCTTCATCTTCGGCCCCGACTTTCATGTGCGTCCGTGTGAAGAGACCACCAAACAGGCTTTGTGTGAGCAACATGGCTGTTTATTTCACCTGGGTGCAGGCGGGCTGAGTCCGAAAAGAGAGTCAGCAAAGGGTGGTGGATTATCATTAGTTCTTATAGGTTTGGGGATAGGTGGTGAAGTTAAGAGCAATGTTTTGCAGGCAGGGGTGGATCTCACAAAGTACATTCTCAAGGGTGGGGAGAATTACAAAGAACCTTCTTAAGGGTGGGGAAGATTACAAAGTACCTTCTTAAGGGTAGGGGGGATTACAAAGTACATTGATCAGTTAGGGTGGGGCAGAAACAAATCACAATGGTGGAATGTCATCAGTTAAGGCTATTTTTACTTCTTTTGTGGATCTTCAGTTACTTCAGGCCATCTGGATGTATATGTGCAAGTCACAGGGGATGCGATGGCTTGGCTTGGGCTCAGAGGCCTGACAATGACTACAAGTTTCCTGAGGCCTCCGCACCATGCTTTCTGTACAGTCTGTGGAACCATGAGTCAATTAAATCCCCTTTTTTCATAAATTACCCAGTCTCGGGTAGTTTTTTTTATAACAGTCTGAAAATGGACTAATACAGAAAATTGATACCTGAGAAGTGGGGCATTGCTATAAAGATGCCTGAAAATGTGGAAACTACTTTGGAACTGGGTAATGGCAGAAGTTGGAACAGTTTGGAAGGCTCAGAAGAAGACAGGAAGATGAGGGAAACTTTGGAACTTCCTAGAGATTTGTTGAATTGTTGTGACCAAAATGCTGATAGTGATAAGGTTAATGAAGCCCAAGCTGAGGTGGTCTCAGATGGAGATGAGGAACTTATTGGGAATTGGAGTAAAGGTCACTCTTGCTATGCTTTTAGCAAAGAGACTGGTGGCTTTGAGCCATGCTCTAGGGGTCTATGAAACTTTGAACTTCAGAGGATGATTTAAGTTTCTGGCAGAAGAAATTTCTAAGCAGCGAAGTATTAAAGATGTAGCCTGGCTGCTTGTAAAAGCCTAAACTTATTTGCATAAACAAAGAAATTACCTGAAACTAGAGTTATATTTAAAAGGGAAGCAGATGACAAACTTTTGGAAAATGTGCAGGCAGTCCATGCAGTAGAAAAGAAAAACCAATTTCCTGGGGAGAAATTCAAAGCTGCAAAAATTTGCCTAAGAAAAGAACAGCCAAATGTTAATAGCCAAGACAATGGGTAAAATGCCCCCAGGGTACTTCAGAGACCTTCACGGTAGCCCCTCCCATCACAGGCTCAGAGGGCTAAGATGGAAAATGGTTTTGTGGGCCTCACCCAGGGCCCAGCTGCCCTGTGCAGCCTCAGGACATGGTACCCTGTGTCCCAGATGCTCTAGCTCAAGCCGTGGCTGGAAGGGGTCAAGGTACAGCTCAGGCCATTTCTCAGAGGGTGCAAGCCCCAAGTCTTGGTGGCTTCCGTATGGTGTTGGGCCTGTGGGTGCACAGAAGACAATAGTTGAGATTTGGGAGCCTCCACCTAGATTTCTGAGGATGTATAAAAGTGCCCGGAGGTCCAGACAGAAATGTGCTGCAGGGGAGGAGCCTACATAGAAAACCTCTACTAGGGCAGTACAGAGGAGAAACGTAGGGTTGAAGTCCCCACACAGAGTCCCCACTGGGGCACTGCCTAGTAGAGCTGTGAGAAGAGGGCCACCTTCCTCTAGACCCCAGAATAGTAGATCCACTGATAGCTTGTACCATGTGCATGGAAAAGGTACAGGCACGCAATGCCAGCCCGTGAAACAGCCACATAGTCTGTACTCTGCAGAGCCACAGGAGCTGAGCTGCTTAAGGCCTTGAGTGCCCATCCCTTGCATTACAGTGGCCTGGATGTAAGACATGAAGTCAAAGGAGATTATTTCCGTGCTTTAAGATATAATGACTGGGTCGGGTGCGGTGGCTCATGTCTGTAATCCTAGCACTTTGGGAGGCTGAGGCGGGTGACTCCCTTGAGGTCAGGAGTTCAAAACCAGCATGGCCAATATGGTGAAACCCTGTCTGTACTAAAAATACAAAAAAATTAGATGGGTGTGGTGGCAGACACCTGTAGTCCCAGCTACTCATGAGGCTGAGACGGGAGAATCACTTGAACCCAGGAGGCAGAGGTTGCAGTGAGCTGAGATCGTGCCACTGCACTCCAGCCTGGGCAACAGAGTGAGGCTCCAGCTCAAAAAACAACAACCATAAATATATATATTTAATGACTGCCTTTCTGTATTTTGGACTTCCATGGAGCCTGTAGCCCTTTTATTTTGGTCAATTTCTCCCTTTTGGAATAGGAAAGTTTGCCCAATGTCTGTACCTCCATTGTATCTTGGAACTAACTAACTTGTTTTTATTTTACAGGCTCATAGATGAAAGGCACTTGCCTTGTCTCCGATGAGACTTTGGACATGCATGGACTTTTGAGTTAATGCTGGAATGAGTTAAGACTTTGCAGGACTGTTGGGAAGGCATGGTTTGTTGTGAAATGTGAGAAGGACATGGAATTTGGGAGGGGTCGGGGTGGAAGGATAGGGTTTGGCCCTCTGTCCCCACTCAAATCTCATGTTAAATTGTGATCCCAGTGTTGCAGGAGGAGCCTGGTGGGAAGTGATTAAATCACACAGGAGGACTTTCCCCTTGCTGTTCTCTTGATAATCAGTGAGTTCTCACAAAATATGTTTGTTGGAAAGAGTGAAGCACTTCCCCTTTTGCACTCTCTCTCTCCTGTTACCATGTGAAGAAGGTGCTTACTTCCCCTACACCTTCTGCCATGATTGTAAGTTTCCTGAGGCCTCCCTAACCATGCTTCCTGTACAACCTGAAGAACTGTGAGTCAATTAAACCTCTTTTCTTCATCAATTACTCATTCTTGGGTAGTTCTTTATAGCAGTGGGAGAACAGACTAATACAAAGTGGCTACGCATATTTGTGCACAAGTTTTTTTTTGTGGCCATATGTTTCATTCCTCTTGGGTAAGTACCTCTGAATGAAAATTCATCTTCTGAGCAATTTTGGGGAATTTGTCTCGGCAATTTTATTTTGGTTTTCAGTGTAGAAATTTTGGACATCTTTTATTACATATATCATCAATATTTTATAGATTTTGATGTTATTACAGACAGCATTGGTTTATCCATCTTATTTTTTCATTTATTCATTGCTAGTATGCAGAGTATACAACTGATTGTTTTTTCAAATTTTAAATTCAAGGGGTACATATGCACTTTTCTTATATGGGTACATTGTGTGGTGCTGAAGTTTAGACTTCTAATGATCCTGTCACCCAAGTAGTGAACAAAATTCCCAATAAATAGCTTTCCAACCATTGCCCCTGTTCCTTTTGGCCCACTTTAGAAATCTCTAGTGTTTATTGTTTTCATCTTTGTGTCTGTGTGTACCTATCTGGAAGTAATATTTCTTAGAAACTCAAATGTAGAGAGGGTTTTATAATATATGCAGAAGTAAAATATACCTATAGGATAAAAGATAGAAAGGGATAAATGGAAACCTATTATTTTAATGTTCTCACCTTATACATGAAAATATTTAATATTATTAATAATTCCAAATAGATTATTATAAATTGAGCATGCATATTTTAATCCTTATAACAACCACTGACATAAACTAAGAGATGTAGGTTAAAAGCCAATAGAGGAAATAAAATGAGGTTTAATCTAAAATAAAGCAGGAAAAGAGGAAAAAGGAACACAGCACAAATGGGACCAATAGAAAACAAAATAATGAGAGTACAATTACACCCAACCATATCAATATGGCATTAAATACTAATTGCTTGTATTTTAGCCTAAAGAACTGTATATAATTTTTATTGGAATTAATTTTGCTGGTAAAAATTCTCTCTAATTTTGTTTGAATTAAAGTGTTTTCATTTTGTTTTGAAGGAAATTTTTCATTTTTGATGGAAAATTCAAGGATGACAGATTCTTTCTCTCCTTTAGGCACATTAAATATGTTATTCCATCATCTGCTGGTTTGCATTGTTTTTAATAATAAGCCAGCTGCATTTTATCAGTTTCCCTCTACATAAAGTATAAAGTTCTTTTTGTACTTTTTAAGATATTTTATCCTTGCTTTTTAGCATTTTTCCAAGATGTACCTGTGTGTGTGTGTGTCTGTGTGTGTGTATGGACACTTACTTTTTTTGGAGTCTGTTTAGCTTCATAGGTCTGAATATTATTACTTTTCATCACATTTTAACATTTTTAGTCATTATTTTAAAAATATTTTTTCTACCTCAATCTATTCTCATTCTAGAACCCCAATGACATGAATATTAGACTACAATTTTATATTGTCTAACATGTTACCAAGCTTCTGTTGATTTGAATTGTTTTATCACTTTATCTCAATTTGGCAAATTTCCAGTGCCCTGTGTCATATTCAACATTCATTTCTTCTAACTGCTCTATTTGCTATATGTCCATTCTGTGATTTTTTTTTTTCTTCAGGTACTTTGTTAAGATTTGGAATATTACCTTAGTTCTTTTTTTATAGTTTTCATTTTCTGCTGAGAATCCCTCATCCATTCACTCATTTTGACTGTCATTTTCTTTAAATCCCTGAACATATTTATAATCACTATTTTAAAGTCTCTGTCTTCTATTCCCAACATCTGTGTCATCTGTTTATCTCTATCAGCTGTTTTATTTCCTGCTTATACTTCATATTTCTTGTTTCTCCATGTTGAGTAATTTTCAATTATATACTGAACATTTTAGATCCTATCTTGTTGAATTGGGGAAATTATCTTTTTTAAAAAGAGTGTAAGTTCTTTTAAAGAGTTTTTCTTCCATATTAGATTTAAAGAGTATACATTCTTTTAAATAGCTGTTTTACTGGCATAACAGGTTTCCCTTTTCCATTTTGTTTTTAAGCTTTGTTGTGGCTGGTCTAGAATAGTGGTTACTTTTAGACTAATGTAGACCTTATTTTAATGCATGGTCTTTCTGGGATATTACATTTGCAGTTTGCAGCAAGGTTCTTCTCTCTGGTTGGTTAAAACTTCAACATTTCCTAGCAGAGGATAACCTGTAGAGTCTCTTTCAACTCAAAATCTGCCAGTAGCTTTTCTTGGCCTCATGGATTCTCACTTTAAGCGTGCCTAGCTTACTTTTTAGCCAAATACTCAAGGGTACTTTCATAAAGATTGCGGAGCGTTCATGGCTCCCAACCTAGTACTAGGCTTCTCCCAACCTAGTACCCTAACCCACAAATTTATGTACTTTCTGCAGCCCTAAATCCAGTCTTTATATCCTATGCCCAGCAAAACTGAAGCTTTGTGTTTTGGCTTCACTTCAGTGCCATAATATGGAAAAATCCCCCAGGCAGAAAGATACCATAAATATAGAACTCACATCATGTACATCCCTCTTTTCTCAAGGATTAGTCTTCTATTGTGTGTATGTAGTGCCTAAAATTAACTGCTTAATATATATTGTCTAGTTTTATAGTTATTTTAGAGAAGAGAGTAAGTTCAATTTCCATAACTTCATCACAGCCTAAATGAAATTTATTTCTATACTGTTTTCTGTGCTATTTCCAATTTAATCTCATTAGGAGACTTGAGTGACCAAAAGCAATCTGTCTGTGGTGGTGAAGCACATAAACCTTGGAAACAGCATTTCTAAGCTCAAATCTTGTGTGGCCATATCTGAGTTGTAATACTTGGGCAAGTTACCTAGGCTTCCTGGGCCTCAGTTTTCTCATTTGTAAAATGAACATCATGATACTTCTGAACTCAAAAAGTTTTAGTGAAAGTTAAATAAATTAATATATGCGGGGACATCAGCAAGATGACTGACTAGAGATGCCTGGTGTTCATCTACCACCCCCCAAACTCAAAAATGAAGGGCCAAGGCAATGAACAAATATTTAAGATTTGACTGGTGTTTTGAAGGGAGAGCATTAGAGTGGAGCAAGGGAGTGGAGATGCACCTGGGGCTATTGGAAGTTCAGGAGGGGCACCAAGCCTCTGTAGCCCCAGCTCAAATCAGATCTACCTAGAGTCTGGAGGGACTTCCCATTGCTGGGAAAAGGTAAGCAGAAGATCTCCACTAGCCCCCACTGTCACTGCAAATACCTACAGTCATTATAACAGAAAAATCCCATAGTCATAGCAAGTCATAATCCAAGTAAAGAGCTTCCAGGAACTCATGGAACTGCATTGCCTCAGATTAGGAGCACAAAGTGTGTACTCTCCACACTCCATCCACCCCATGTAAGTCAAGCTGCTGCAGCAAAGTGCCATCTTGAGGGCAGAGATCTCTGGGGTGCACCTTGCTCTGGAATCCAGCAGCCACTGCAACTCTCCAGCACTGGAGCTTCATATTCCACCAAGCCCACCCAGGTGGCTAAACTCCACATCCCCAGAGGCACGAAGCCTTGGCCCAGGATCAGATGTGACCCTGATCCTGTATTGCAGGGAAACCAACCCTCACCACTGCACTTCTAGCTGAAGAAATAATGTGGCAGTCCCACCCTGGATGAACCTGCCTTTAAGCTGGCCAAACTGCTGACCACTGTTCCTCAAGCAGGAGAGGCCCCTGAGCCTCCAAGCAACTGATAGGCCCCCATTGACTACATACCTATGATCAAGACCTGAGAAATAGCCCCACAGCAACCCTGCTCTGCAACCCACAGACAAGCCTTGGCTTGTCTATATAAAAGATATATAGAACAACCAGAAAAAAGTAAATAAAATGGCAAAAGTATGTTCTCATGTATCAATAATAACATTGAATATAAATGGATTAAATTCCATATTGAATATAGTAGATTGACCAAATGGATTTAAAAAAAAAAAAAAAAAAAAAAAAAAAACATGACCCAACTATATGCTGCCTACAAGGAACTCACCTCACCTGTAAATACATACACGGACTGAAAGTGAAGGGAAGGAAAAAGATATTTTATGCAAACAGAAACCAAAAGTGAGCAGGAGTAGCATACTTATATCAAGCATAACAAACTTCAAGTCAAAAGCTGTAAAAAGACATAAAGAGGGACATTGTATAATAACAATAGGATTGATTCAGCAAGAGAATATAATCATTGTAAGTATATATGTACCCAACACAGGAACACCCAGATATATAAAGCAAATATTATTAGAACTAAAGGAAGAGGTAGACACCAATACAATAATAGTTGAGGACTGCAATACCTCACTGTCAGCACTGGAGAGATCATCTGGACAAAAAATCAGCAAAAAAGCATTGGATTAAAACTGCACCATACACCAAATAGTCTTAACAGACATTTATAGAACACTTCACCCAACAGCCTAAAACAATACATTCTTTTCATCAGCATACAGAACATTTTCCAGGGTTAAATATATGTTAGGACACAAAATAAATGTGAAAATATTTTTAAACATTGAAATCATATCAAATATATTATCTGGCCACAAGTAGACTACAATCTGACCAAAAGTAGACATTAATCACAAGAGAAATACTTGACCGCATACAAATATATGGAAATTAGGCAATGTGCTCCTGAGTTATCAATGAGTAAAAGAAGAAATTAAGAATAAAATTTAAAATTTCTTAGAACAAATGAAAATACAAACAAAATCTATGGGGCACAGCATTAACAGGTGGGTTTATAGCAATAAATGTTCACATCAGAAAACTAAAACGTTTTAAAATAACCTTATGATGCATCTCAAGGAAGTAGAAAAGCAAAAGCAAACTAAACCTAAATTTAGGAGAAGGAAAGAAACAATAAAGTTTAGAAGAGAAATAAAACTTAAGACAAAAAAATGTAAAAGGTCAACAAAACATAACTTTCTTTTTGAAAAGATAAACAAAAGTGACAAATCATTAGCTAGACTAACAAAGAAATATCCAAGACCAGATGGCTTCTACCATCTGAATTCTACCAACATTTAAAGGAGAATTAAAACCAATTCTTTTTGTACTATTTCAAAAAAATGAAGGCAAAATTTTCAGATTAGCAAATAGTGTTTGTACATATTAATCAGGTACATAGTGATATTTCAATTCATATGGTATATAGCTAAAGGTAACTAGAATATTCATCATCTCAAACATTTATTATTTCTTTGTGTTGAAAACAATCAATACCTTCCCTCTAGCTATTTGAAACTATATAATATATTGTTGTTAACTACAGTTATCCGACGGTGGTATAGAACACTGGACCTTATTCCTCCTATCTAGCTGTGCACATTGACAACACTACCTAAAGCAATCTACAAATTCAATGCAATCCTTATCAAAATACCAATTATATTCTCCACAGAAATAGGAAAAAAAATCCTAAAAATTGTATGACACCACAAAAGACCCTGAATAATCAAAGCAATCCTGAGTGAAAAGAACAAAGCTGGAGGTATCACACTACAAGACGTCAAAATTAATACAAAACTGTAGTAACCAAAACTGGATAATACTGGCATAAAAGCAGACACATAGACCAATGGAACAGAATAGACAACCCAGATATTAATCTACATCTCTACAGCCAAATGATTTTTGACAATGGTGCCAAGAACACTCATTGTTTAAATGACCATCTATCTCTTCAACACATGGTGCTGAAAATAAACTAGATACCCACCTCTTACCCTATATAAAAACCAACTCAAAATGGATTACAGACATAAATGTAAGACCCAAAATGATAAAAACTATTAGATGAAATTATATGGGAAGTGCTTCAGGACATTGGTTGGAGAAAAGGTTTATGAATAAGACCTCAAAAGCATAGGCAACAAGAACAAAAATAAACAAATGAGATTATATCAAACTAAAAAGTTTCTACACAGCAAAGGAAATAACCAAAAGAGTAAACAGACAACCTACAGAATGGAAGAAAATATCTGCAAACTACTCATCTGACAAAATATTAATATTCAGAATATACAAGGAACTCAAACATCTCAACAGCAAAAAAAAAAGGTCTTATTTTTTAAATGGGAAACTGATCTGAATAGACATTTATCAAAAGAAGACATGCAAATGGCCAATAAATATATGAAGAAATGTTCAGCATCACTAATCATCAAGGAAAGGCAGATCAAAAACCATTAGGAGGTATCAACTCTCCCCAGTTAGAATGGCTATTATCAAAAAGACAGAAAAGGTAACAAATGCTGGTGAGAATGTGGTAAAGGGGAACTCTTATGTTGGTGTGAGTGTAAACTAGTGTGGAGAACAGTACTGGCGTGCCTCAAAAAAACTACAAGTAGAACTACCAAACGATCCAGCAATCCTACTACTAGGCATTTGTCCACAAAAAAAAGGGAAATAATATTGAAGCTACATTTATATCCACATATTTATTACAGCTGTATCCACAATAGCCAAGATATGGAATCAACCTAGGTGTCCAACAACAGATGAATGGATAAAGCGAATATGGAGTACTATTCAGTGGAATACTATTCAGCCATAAAAAGAATGAAATCCTGTTATTTTCAGCAACATGGACGGAACCAGAGGACATATGTTATGTGATTTAAACCAGGAAAAGAAAGTTAAACACTGCATATTCTCACTCATTTTGATTTCACAGAAGTAAAAAGTAGACAGAGGATAGCAAAGACTGGGAAGAGAAGGTGAAAGGGAGGGATAAGGGGACTTTTGTTAAAGGATACAAAAGTACAGCAAGATAGAAGGAATAAGGTCTTGTGTTCTATACCACTGTTGGATAACTGTATTTAACAACACTATATTATACAGTTTCAAGTAGCTAGAGGGAAGATATTGAATGTTTTCAACACAAATAAATGATAAATGTTTGAGATGATGAATATTCTAGTTACCCTTAGCTATATGCCATATGAATTGAAACCTCACTATGTACCCTATTAATATGTACAAATATTATTTGCTAATTTGAAAAATTTGTTTAATTCAGAAAAAAAAACTTTGCAGAATATGAGCCATCACAGCTCATTACCTTAATTCTGTTAGAGAAAAGCCTTCCCTCATGGTACTAAAGTCGTTAGCTACTTTGATGTGTTGCAAAAGTTGTGAGTTTTATTTTCAGGTTTAACTACTATGTGGGGTATTTTAAACATATATGTGAACTTGGACTTTTCCTTGAAGAGACTAAGTATAATTAAATGATCTGCCCATACAAATTTGTTCAAGCCTTGCAACACAGGTTCATGAAAATCTAAGAACTCTAAATTATATTTTTGACAACTCAGAAGAAAAACACAAACACAGATGAAATTTAAGAACTTTATTTTAAAAGTTGATAAAACTCAAATACAAAATTTTAACTGTAATTTAGAAAGATACCTTGGGACATTTCAATAACACAAGTGATAAATTACAGACTCCTGATATGGATACTTTGGTCACATTTAAATTTATTTTGTTAAATCATTGAGATAAAATTGAGATTAAAAATTAATGGAATATGAAATCGAAGTGTTAAAGATGAGTAACAAAATCAAGAGAAATTATTCTGGGCATTGAGAAATAAATAGTAAAAATGAAATATTTCAATTATAACAAAAATTGAAATGGAATTCATTAAGAAGAGACTAATCATTTCACAATGTATACATATATAAAAACATCATCTTATACACCTTAAATACATGTAATTCTGTCCATTATATCTCAATAAAGCTGAAAACAATAAAATTGCAAATGAAAGGAATTTATGAGCTTTTAAGTTATTTAATAATTGGTAGAATGAGTTATATAAGCTCATTGAAATATATTCAAATTTCTTTCTCATTTGATCTCAAACTGTTTTGATAAAGATGACATAAAACTCAATACATAATTACAATGAGTAGATTGGTAACTGAGTGCCTTCAATTCAGAGACTATGTAAGATTAGTAATTGTGTAAGAAAACTTGGATTGTGATGAAATGCCTATGTAAAAAATATCTGAGAGAGCTTTCTGAAATTTGACAAAAATAGTATGTATATACACACATACACATATACACACAGATATAAACATATACATACACACACATACGTGTATATTGGTTATATACTTTTATATAGCCAATTATATATAGCCACAGTTTAAACTGTGAAAAGGTATAAAATAAATTTTCTAAACTATCACTAATAAAAAGTAAATACTGATGAATCACACTATAGAAAATACTAAATTATCTTTCTATCTCTCTTTAGAAAATATTACAAACTATTCTTATATGAAGAGACCATTAAGGAGTACACAGCCATAAATTGTAGGAAAAAAAGCATGAACAGGTGTGCCTGGCAGTTAATTAATAAAATATATATAATTGAAGAACTCAAATGTTATAATTACTTATTACTACCCAATCTTCTAAAGACCAAACAAAAATCATAAACACAGGCAAATTGTTACTACCACGAGTTTGTTACATATATGATTATGTCCCTATATTCTGTTTTCCCAGGAAAATTTCTTCCAACAGAAAGAAAAATTAAGTAAATTGGCATAAAGGCTAGCAACAAATTAGTCAGTAGTTTGTTGCTTGCTATTTCTTTGCTCCTGGTCTTCTCCAAATGGGTAAGCAAGTATACTCCATATATTTATGGTTAAGGTAGGAAGAAGATACCAACCATTTTACTAAGTATTAGCTCAAACGTCTTCTACAGAACAAATAAATGCTGACATTTAATGAAAATTCTAATCAGTGCCAAAGCAATACAGAGTTCGTACCTTTGTCTGCGAATTAGGCATTTGTTTATCTTATCTATTGCCTTATATCACAAGTTGCCCTGGTGCCTAAGCCTTTAGAGAAAAAATCCTATGTAGATGCTTCTTCAATTTTTAATTCTACTCCTGACTGAGTTTAATTTCTTATCATGTAGTTGATTCCTTATTTAAGTCCTCCTCTCGCACCAGGACAACATACCTCCCCATGGAAAATTGGAATACAAGTCTTTATCCCTTCTGGGTTATTACAAACTTTTGCACCGCAACTTTCAGGTGGTTGCCACTAGAGTCTTCACTACTCTGGCTCCCTCTGCCCCTTAAAAAGGGAAAGAATTCATTCTATTCCTTTTTGGAAATGGGGAAATAGATGTTTTTGTTCATTCACCAGTACTATGGACAGGCTACCTCTTACCAGATGACTATTACAACTTCACATAATAAATGTGAGATTATTTTTTTCTCCAAAGATCATCCACTCCATTGTACTTGAGACAAATGGAAGAAATAATCTTCTATCTCTTAACATGACTCTTACATGCTATTTATAAATAATTCTATTATGCTGAACATATCCATCTTCTGGCCCAGTATCAACCCAAATAAATTGAGAGTACCTCTGCTTAAAACTTGCAGATATGAAGAACGATCCTTACATTGTTTCTCAATGCAAGCCTTTGATTTCTCCCCCAACAGTAAGCACATGTGTTTTACTTTACCTAGCTTCAAGTCTCTCCTCTCCAACATCAACTACACCCTTGTAGGTCAAACTTTATATTCTGCCTTTCCTTCTCTTTTGGCTTCCTCCCATCCATACTTAAATATGTTTAAGTCTCTCTCATCTGAGAAAAAAACCCACTAAAATGTCATCGATCCATATGAAAACTCCAACCATGTGTTGTATCTTTTCTGTCTTTTATAGCACAGCCTTTCAAAGTTTTCTTTGTAGTCTGCAGTCACTTTACACGCACTCATCAATTCATCAATCTCTGGTTGTTGAATCTGTTATATAATATAAGCCATTTTTATTCCTTTCTCAGTCTTTTATGCAGCATTTGGTACTGTCTAAATGCTCTCTTCCTCTAGGTCTCTGACTCTGTATCCTCTTGATTGTCGTCTTACCTTTGGCTGTAATTGTGTTTCCTTCACTGGCACTTATACTCCCTCTAATTAAATATTAGTGTTTCCTGAAGTTTGATCCTAAGCTACTTCCATAGACAATAATATTTTATCTCAGAAATTCAGTTGCCATCTCCATAGTGCTCTCATTTTTATTCTTTATTCCATAAGTTTCTTCAGTTTCAGACTAGAAATGCTTACAGAACATTTACGCTTATGAGTTTACAGCCACCTCAAGCTTACAAAATCTCAAACTAAACTCATAATTCATTCATGGCTGTATCTTCTCATGTCCCCTGTCTCAGTGAGTATCACCATTGTCTTCCCATTTACCTACATCAGAACCCCAGGCATAATACAGAGCTCATTTATCTCCTTCTCCTTCTCTATATTTAATCAATGACTAAAACCTGTCAATTCTTCATCCAAGATATCTTACAAATCTGTTCATTGTTCTTAATATTCATCATTATTACTTTATAGGTATTGTCATCTTCTAACTAGAAAATACTAGTATAAATACTAATTCCTTTTTTTGCCTCATTTGGCCCTGCTGGTACATAATGCTGCCCCAAAGATCTTCCATAAGTGCAAACTTGTATCTGCTACCCACCAGCCGAAAACCTTTCCACAACCCCTTCTTGTGATAAGGAAAAGTCCAAACACTTCATCCTACTTACAAGGCTTACATGACCACATCCCTGCTTATTGCTGCAGGCTTATTTCTTATATATATCTCTTCCACTTATCTTCTAAGCATCAGCTATACAGAACTTATTTCAATTCGCCAAGCATGTCCTATACCTGCTTGCTTGCAAGCCTTGCCATGTGGTGCTCCCTCTTTCTAGAAAACTCCTCCCACTATTTATCCCCTTTCATCCCCATGGAGACTTTGTATCACTTCTTGCATGTTAATTTTCTATGGATATGTATGTACTTCTCTAAGTGATTTGGGGATCCTATCCCAAGCACTTTCATTTTATCCTATAATTTCCCTGTAAAGGTACATATATTATTTCCCTCTACTATAAATAATAAACAACATGAATACAGTACTTATACATTCCTTGTTCGCCATTGTGTCCCACATGCTAGGCACAGTGCATGGTATATAAATATTACGTTTATATAATATACGAATGAATGAATATATGCATTAAAAATGACTTAGCAAAACATTTTCAAAACTTCCATGTTCTTCACCATGCCTTTCTTTCTGGCTTTATCACCTCCACATAGCCCAATATGGTACATTACACATGCAATTAGGGTTTCCAAATGGCTTATGTTTTCTGCCACCTCTGTGTCTTTGCACACTCGCCCTCTCTGGAGTGCTCCCATATAGCTTCTTCACATGGACTACTCAGCTGAAACTTCAACTCTTCTAAAAAACCAGTTTTTCCAAAAATTCACTGACATATCATCCACTTGACTCCTAACACCTGTTAGGCCATTTCTCTGTTAAATTACTTTTCACTACTACTACACAAATAAGATTTTTCTTTTCAAAGCTAGTGATGATATTTTGGTGTAACTTTTTATCAAATATCTAGCAGAGAAACTAACAAATAGGAACCAATCACTGTTTACTGAATAAAAGAGGGAAGAGGCAATCCTAATGACTCATGATGCTTTAGTGGCCTGATGGGTTAAAAAATTTTAGGCATGGCCCTAGATGTCTGAAAGTCAATTCTCAGGGGGAATTAAATAAAATAAAAATTACATACACATGAGCTTCCTTTACATTTCATGTTCACTAAGGGTAAATTTTGTTGAAACATTTCTTCATAGTCGACAAAAAGGAACCATTTCTGTTTTAGAGATGAGCAGTAAATCAGAACCTCTAAGAAATCTTACCTGATTTGAGTAAACCAAATTAGCCTTACTACCTTTATTCCATGAAGAGAATTTCTGCTGCCAACTATATTTACATTAGATGAAATGAAAGGTGAAGGCTTCATTTATTCAACTACTCACCTGTTCCTCAGCAAGAACTTAGTATCAGCTCAATTTTTTGGAAAAACTTATTTTGATTTAATTTTAAAGTATTTCAATATTTCCAGTTTTCAAATAATATTTTAACAATATTTGATGCCCTAAAAACTAAAAGAAAATGTATACAATAACATACACATGAAATAAGATATTCTCTGGATTTCTCTGAATCTTAAAACTAATTAATGAAGGTTTTACAACTCAGAAAATAATTATTACATGAGTTCTTAAAAAATAGAAGAAAAACAAAATTGCAACAACATTTGTTTTTCTTACATACAAGGACAATTGTTATTCATTGCTTTCTTGAAGCAGTTGATGCATCTTTGGCATGATTAATTTTTCTTAACAGCTATATCATGTTTTGAATTTACTACATAACCAAGTTTTAAGCTTATAATGTTCCAAAGTTGAAAAGAGAACATAACTTACGAAGTGCTTGTAATACCTCTATGTATATGTTTGAAAATCATTAAGTAGTTGTTACTCTCTCTTCCCCAGCATCAATTACTCCACTCTAAATTTACTTACTCCACTCAATATAATGAGCTCCCAGAGCACGTTTCATTTCAGGGGAAAGCACACATTCTTCACTTGTGGTCAGTGGGATGTGGTTAATTTGAAATCACTTAAACTATTATATCTGTCAAGTGCAGTTATTTTATTTTCAATTCACATCAGTGTTTTAGTATGCATGTCAGTTACTAGGTCAAACTGACAGATTAATTCAGGAGCATTTTGTTGCAATACTCTTCATCACTGTCATTGTATGTAGGCCACTAGTGAAAATTAATACCTGCCCATTAAAATTGATTGCCAAAGATACCACCTTTAATGTAAACAATAATGTATAGATAAGAAAATGGTGCTAAATTAGATATTATGGTTCACAGCTCCTATAGTATGGGTCATTCAGTTATGGAAAATATTTCAGGAATATTAAACTTTGAAAGCAACAAGATACTGAAAAAAGCCTTCGGAATGCTGTAATAGTCCTGAAAATAGTCTGGTGAGGCTTTTAGTATTATTTTAGTCTGTTGCTCCTTATTATAGCCAGGATTTCAAATGGTGTGTGTGTGTGTGTGTGTGCTCACGCGCGTGTATCACACACACAAGCACATGTGCAGGGAGAGAGAGACAGAGAGAGTTAAGGCATAACTATTTAAAGGTGAATATTGCATTGGAAAAAAGGTCTATATTAGACTTGTAAAAAAAAAAAACAAAAAATAGAGACACTGAGAAACTGGCTGGGTCTATGTCAATAATAAATAGCCATGAATTAATAAAAAGTAATAGAATTTAAATGAGCATTTGGAAAATATACTGCCACAATAGCGTATATGCTGCATTAGTAAACTGTATTTTTACCACATGTAGCCATGCTCTCATCATTTTATAATACTGCCAACAGCACTGAGCATTTGATAGTGAACAGGTCTACAGTTTTCTTGGGAGTTGTATAAATAAGGTGAAGTTTTGATTAATAGTATATTAGTAGCAAAGATACAAAATTCAAAACAACAGCCATAAAAACTTATCAGACACTAAAAAAATTCATTTCCTCATAAAAGAAGAACTATATACTCTGGAAATAGTGGTTTGAAGTTACACCACTTTTATTAAAGTGGTAGTACAACAGGAAATAGAACATCACCTTTATTCACAGGCATCTAGAGCTGAAACCTTCAAACATCTATGCAAAACTGGAAACTACACAAAAAATAACTAGGCACAGCCCAAGAAGACCAGAAATGTAGTATAGAAGCAACCCACATGAAACCTTTTGGCCATGGCAGAAACATCAAAAGATGTTACTTTGAAAGACTATGCAACACTGCATCAAGGATGAGAGCACAATGAAGTATTCCTAGTAGAAATTAGAGAAATCTTTCTTATCTGGGAAGTGTGGATCAGCACTCTCCATATCACTTTCCTGATAATTCAGAAATATTCTGCTTCTGACCTGCAAGCTTTGATTCCTTACAATATGTGTATCTTTTAAGTACGCTAATCCAGTAAGTAAATCATCAGCTATAGTGCAACAAAAGTGTAGTTTTAAATTAAACCAATTAACAAAAACCTTGACTCTTCTCATTAAATTCTGAAATTCGTGTGTTCTACCTGTGTGTTCTTTGAAGAATGTGTTTTTAATATTCTGAATTAATCCGTTTAGCGAAACATTGAGAAGAGCAAATCTAACTTCGTTTTTTAAATATATTTCTAGTTCATTTGACATTGCTGATTAAGTTCTAGTGGCTAGTTCAAAAGTATACACTTATGGAACAGAAAAGGATTGAAAAATAAACATCATTCAAACTATCTTAATCCTATAGTAAATAACTGAGTTTATAGGCTAAAAGCAGTTAGCTAAAAAATCTTTAATTTTTGAAGTCAACACAATTATACTTGAGAGCCCCCACATAAATTTCTATTCACATTTGTTTCTTTGGAAAATAACTTAGTAGGATGATAATTGGTACACTGTTACTAAAGGGTTTGAGAAGCACAGAATTAAAACTGTTAAACTGCTTTTTTGTGTTTGGTATGGATTTTACTGTGCTATGATGCATATATTATGCATATGCATATGTGCTAACAATACGACTTTTTTGTAATCTCAGAAAATCATACTTTGGGGCAATATACAAAACATTTATCTCTAGTAATGTTAGTAAATATGAGGATTAACCCAAATTAATTTACTGAGTTACCTCTAACCCAATGGTTCTCAATGTTATTCATGAGAATCTTCTGTGAGGCTTTACTAAAAATGCCTGCAATACATCCAGATCTATTGAAGAGGAGCAATGGGGTAAGGTCTTTAATTGTATAATTTTAGTAAGTTTGATGAAGGATTCTCAAGTTAACTCTTGTTTAAGAAACACTGCTCTGAATATTGATGTTACTTTTCTCTCCAAGATTCATCTCCATTTATATCTCTATATCCACCTAATCATATTGTTTACATGTTGTAGCTCTAGTCTTCCCTTACAAGCCAGATTAAAATGGCAATATTCAAGACAGTCTTGAATAAAAGCACATAATAACTAACAGAAAATTTGTAAAATTAGATGCTCTAACAGAGTTTATATCAATCCACAAAACTTGAAGCTATAATAAGGGCATTACATACATAATAATAACATGAAGATAAAATATAATTCTCTAACAAATCAAGCACCTTCCTCTTTCAAAATCCAACTTAAGACTTTCAGTTTTCAGTTCTGCATGTAAGTATCCTAGAAGTTGCCACTCCTTTCTAACAACTAGTTAAAAGCTAAATAGACTGAAAAAATCAAGAACTCTTCTTGAATTCATAAGAGGTAAGGACACAGGACAAACTTCTACACCTAAAAGTGGGAGAAAGACAGGTGACTGCAGGGAGTCACAGCTTACCAGAACAGAAACTGATGAGTGGAAATCACTTCAGGAGCCAGTTCTGGATTAGGAAAACTTGAACTGTAATTGATGAGTTGCTGGAGGCTCGGTGTGGAGAGTATGAGAATTAAAAACTCCATGAAAACTCAGTTATCGTGGGGGTCCCTGCACATTCGTGAGTTTTACCTACAGAAGCTCAACCAGGTACTGCAAACAAAGCCATATTCTGTCAGAGAATATTAGAAACATCTGGGAAGTTTTTTAAGCTGCCAATAAGTAGGTCTTACCTCTGATATTCTGATTTGGTTGGAAACAGGTGAGGTCTGAGTAGAAGGGCTTTTAAAGCCTTCCCAGGTGATTTTAAGATGCCAATAAGTAGGTCTTACCTCTGAGATTCTGATTTAGTTGGAAACAGGTGAGGTCTGAGTAGAAGGCATTTTAAAGCCTTCCCAGGTGATTTTAAGCTGCCAATAAGTAGGTCTTACCGCTGATATTCTGATTTAGTTGGAAACAGGTGAGGTCTGAGTAGAAGGAGTTTTAAAACCTCCCCAGGTGATTTTAAGATGCAAGCAAGTTTGAGAACCACTGCGTTAGAAAGAGACATGGACTTTTACACGGGTTTCAAAAATTTGCCCTAGCATCTTGTTACTCAAAATGTGGCTCATGATTCAGGAGCATTGATACCACCTGAGACTGTTTAAAATTGAGTAGCGGGGGGGGGGGGGGGGGGGGGGGGGGGGGCCCACCCCAGATGCACTGAATCAGAATCTACAATTTGCAAATATTTCCAGGTGATTCAGGAGCACATTAAACTTTGAGAGGCACTTCTGTAACGTGATATTGAAATGACTGCAATCATCTTTTTGCTTCATTTCCAAGTTTTAGGAAACTTTTCCTGGGATAACACCAACATGAAACTGCCACCATACTGAAACACTCAAAATTTTAAAAATTGGTAAATATCCCTAAAAAGACCTCAGGTGGCACTTTAAATATAAGAATGTTTGTGGTGAAGGGAGTCAGCTGTAAGCTGGAAAGTCCGAACTAAATGAGGCAATGGTCCCACTTCCAAGGATTCTCAGCTACCGGTTGAACCTGGGACAATCAAACTAGAATATTTAAGATAAATAGATAGTTGCTTAAGGGAGCCTAAAGTTAAGATCATGTTTTATGTAGCCATCAATCACCTTTACTAAGAGCTGCTGGAGACGGGGCAGGCAGATTCCACCAGTGTCTATTGTTTGAATGCCTAATTAGGGAAAGGTACAAAATTTTCAATGAAAGTGTTTTAAGCCACTTACCCAGGGTTGAATTGTTAAAATTTTGATCATCAATGTGTAAATGCAGACTTAGTTTTAACTCCATTCTGTAAAAGCCTGGAAGGAAATTCGCTGCCTTTTGACTATTAAAATTACGGGCATAGTAATCAGGCAACAGTACCTTCTGTATGACTATTGACACTCATATTCTCTTTTCTTTAAATAACTCAGGAAGAGAAACATTTTCCAGAGATTGTTCAACGATTCAAGGTCCTTAAGCATAATCAACAGGGAAACGGATCAAGTAAAGGGGTCCTTCTAGTTGCCAATTCTTGAATTTTTCTTAGTAAGAGGAATGCGACAAAAGAGAAAGTAAGAACTTTCTGAGGAAATGTTCTCTTTGTATGGTAGAAGATTCTCTGCTGTTGAAAATGGATGCATTATGCTAAGAAGTCACACTACAAACATGTTTAATTCATTCATTTAATTCAAAAATATTAAATTTATCAATGCTCGTTATAATGGCAGGCACTCTGGTAGCTACTAGACATACAATATTAAGTGATACCATATAGTCGCCGCTCTCATAGAGCTTACAGTCCAACGAGATAGACAGACAGTAGACTAATAGCAATAGCAACATGAACAAGAAAAATTAATTAAAAGTTTATAAAAGTGCTGGGAAAGCAAAAAGAGCATGTCATGGTAGAGAACACTGCAGCAGGGGCTACTTCAGTAGGGTATTCAGAACTTCTCCTATTCTAACTAAGACACTGCACTATTGTAGAGAAAAAAACAGAGCAACCTGCCCCCTCTCACAGCTCAATTGAGACCCAGTATTTCCTTTGAGAAACATCATTTCCAACTCTTTAAAATCAAAGCAACGTTTACCATTCTTTGGTCTGACCCCACCCTGGAGATATGTTTCAAATTTTACAGATGCTGATTTAGTGTCATATCAGCAGATTTAGCATCAACCCTGGAGGATAGGTCCTACACCAGATTTTTTAGTCAGTCGGTTATAAACTCCACTCTCCTTATATGCAAATAACTTCAAGCCTGCTATTTTAGCATTTTAGTATATTCTCCTACCCACACCAATCATTTTACAGAAGGTTTCTCAACAGTTGCACTATTGACATTCTGGGCCAGAAAAGTTTTTATGGAGATGGGGGCTGTCCTGAGCCCTGCAGGATATTCAGCAGCATCTGTGACCTCTCCCCACTAGATGCCAGTAGCACCTATCCCCTCCATAAGTTATGACAATGAAAAACGTCTTGACATTGCCAAATGTCCCCTGGGTTGGCGGTCAAAATCTGCTCCCCTACCCCTACTGAGAACCACTGAATTAATACTTTTGCTACTCTGTTGCTAGGTAGAAATACTGATTTAATTAGAGATTTAAACTACTCAAGACAGGTTCTCTCTGAGTTTTATATAGATCACAGAGTTTAAGACCTCATGATAATTAACACTGAAAAATCTTTTGTTACTTATTAAAACTAGAACCTCATTAAAACAGCTAAATTTAAACGTTGGAAAATTAAAATGCATCAGAGCCTTGAGTCAAGTGTTAAATAAAGAGCTGAAGGTGCTTTAGGGGCACTTCTCCAGGACACACGCTGGACACCGAGACAGGTAAGCATCTTGGCCACTGGATTTCCCTCCGTTGCTGAAATCTCTGCCACTGCAACAAGAGAACACTCTGTGCAGCTCACCACCTGTCAGTGAAGAGGATTATTCTGCTATCCTTATTATATAATTTCCAGGTCTTCCACACTTTTGATTCCAAACAGATGAAGCTGGAAGAAAACGAAAAAAGAAAAGAAGAAAGTTGTAAGATGGATACAGTTGAATGAAGCATAGACTGAGATCACTCCTGTTAGGGATGTAACTTCTCACATAAAGAAGTAGAGAAAGCTCCTTCCCATCCTTGCTTGAGTCAAGAGTTTATTAAATTAATTTGCATATAATGCTTAATTTAGTAATGAACAATCTTTTCACAAACTGTTCCAGTAGCACTTATCAATTTGTGACTTCTCCTTATGTCGTAGTAAAATCTTCAAAAACTTACTCTTAGAGTATTTCGACAAGATGGCTGGGCGCGGTGGCTCATGCCTGTAATCCCAGCATTTTGGGAGGCCGAGGCGGGCAGATCACGAGGTCAGGAGATCGAGACCATCCTGGCTAACATAGTAAAACCCCATCTCTGCTAAAAATACAAAAACAAAAAATTCGCCGGGCATGGTGGTGGGCACCTGTAGTCCCAGCTACTCAGGAGGCTGAGGTGGGAGAATGGTGTGAACCCGGGAGGCAGAGCTTGCAGTGAGCTGAGACCTCACCACTCCAGCCTGGGCCACAGAGCGAGACTCGGTCTCAAAAAAAAAAAAAAAAAAAAAAAAGAATATTTTGACAAGATGTTAGATCACGGATTTAGGGTAAAGAGTATAATGAATATTTAAAATTATGTAATTCTCAGAGCAATTTTTAAAGAAAATAACTATTATCTGTTTAAAAATATTTTGCCTAGGAGTATAAAATGGTATAACTATTTCTCAGAACTGTTTGGTTATCTCTTACAAAGTTAGATTACATGTACCTATGATCAAATAAAATGAAAACATATATCCCAAAAAAGACTTGCCCAAAAATATCCACAGCAGTCTTATTTGTAATAGCATAAAACTGGTAACAACTCAAATGTCCATCATCAGGAGAAGGATATACTATCATTTTGCATACATAAAATGGAATATTTACCTCTTAATAAAAAGGAAAAACTACTGATGTATGCAGTGTGATGTAATCATGTACATTTTAGAAATAATGCTGATAAAAAGCAAAACAAAGTCATTTATATAAAACTCTTGGCAGGCAAAACCAATCTATGATGATTGGAGTCAAGAAATAATTACATATAGATGAAGGTAGGGAATTAACTGCAATGGGACACATGAGAATTTTGTGGGGTCATGAAAATATTTCATATCTTATTTTTAAAGAGTCACATTAGTTTATATAATTGTCAAAACTCATAAAATTGAACAACTAAAAATTGTGCTTTATTGCATATAAATTATAAATTATAAAACAATATAAAATATATTACCTACTTACATTAGAAAATACAAAAAGAAAAGACAAAATCATAATTTCGTCACCTGAAGATTATTGTCAAGCTGTTTGAGAATATCTTTCTGTTTATTTTAATTATTTTTCAGGATTTCCCGAACCTTTAAACATAGAATTATCCCAGGGCTCAGTCCCTGAATGTTCTTTCTTTTCTATTTGTACTCACTCTTTTGGTGATCTCATCTTGTCCAATAGCTTTTAATGTTATCTTTATAGTAATGGTTTTCACACTTCTTTTCTGTCTACTTGACACTCATGTAAATGTCTAATCAATATCTCAGAATTTATTAACAATGAGACCCTAAATTTTCCACCAAATCAACCCTTAACTCATAGTTTTTCCATTTCAGTGAAAAAAACTGATTCTTCCAGTGGCACAAGCCTAAACCTCAAGTTCATGCTTTACTCCTCCCTTTCTCTAATTCACATATTCAGGAATCCAACCATTTTTTCACTCCTTCAAATGCTACCACTCTATTTTGAGCCACCAGTACTTCCAGTCTGGATTATTACATGGCTGACTAGTTGTATTAGGTTGTTCTTTGCATTGCTATGAAGAAATACCTGAGACTGGGTAATCTATAAGGAAAAGAATTTTAATTGACTCATGATTCTGCAGGATGCAGACAGCATCTGCTTGTCTCCTGGTGAAGCCCTCAGGTAGCAGGCACATCACACGGCA
The DNA here is from genome assembly GCF_006542625.1 of Nomascus leucogenys. NCBI lineage: Eukaryota > Metazoa > Chordata > Mammalia > Primates > Hylobatidae > Nomascus > Nomascus leucogenys. Next base: position 68,552,990 of record NC_044391.1, read on the forward strand.
AGAGCAGGAACAAGGTTGGGGGGAGGTGTCACACACTCTTAAACAAACAGATCTCATGAGAACTCACTATTATGAGGACAGCACCAAGACATGAGGGATCCACTCCCATGATCCAAACGCCTCCCACAAGGCCCCACGTCCAACACTGGGGACTACATTTCAACATGAGAATTGGGCAGGAGAAACCCCCAAACCACTAGTCTCCCTGCTTCCACCCTTTCTCATCTACAGTCTGTTTCCACACAGCAGGCAAAATGTACCTATGAAAACTAAGTCAAATCAAGTTACTCCTCTGCTGAAAATATTTTAATTGCCTCTGCCTGATTCAGAGCACAATGATGTGAAGGCCTTATGAGATTTGCCTGACCCAACCTCCTTCACTTACCTCTTTATTTTCATCTACTTCTACTGTCGTCCTTAATCCTCTCCAGCTACAGCTCATCTTCTTGTCCCTTGAAGACACCAGGTATGCAAACACTTCAGGGCCTTTACATCTCCTGCTGCATCTGTCCAAAAAATCTTCCCCACAATGTCTACATTACTCACCATTTCCTCTCCTTTAGGTCTTACTTAAATGTCATCTTCTCTGTGAGGCCTTTTCTGGCCACTCTAGCTAAAATTGCAAACTCTCTTCATCCATCATCCTCAGTGCCTAGAATGACCATATTATTTATGCTTCAATGTAAGTGACTTAGCAATGTTCTTTGGATTTGCATTATCAAATCCTCTACTTTCTCTCCGTTTATGGAGTTGAACTCAAAAGGGAGTTAGGGAGATACACAACAATTAAGGCAAAAGAATGTGTATTCTCTGTAAACAAATCTCAATGTGGGTTTTTAAGTTTAAAAAAAAATAAGTGGCAGAAAAGAAAGTTGACTTAAAAACAAAAACCTGGAAATTTGCACAGGTTTTGGAGGACCTTAAGCTTCTCTATCAAAGAAGCTTGTTATTACCTAATTGTGAGGAAAATATGAAATATTTACTAAGTAAATAGTTATTGCTTATCTATTAATTAGTCAAAGAATTGGGTACTAGCATGAAAGAGACATTATGACAAGATGGTGAGGGAAGGAGCAAAAGAACCTAAACCATACCTGGCCCTGCCATCATTTCTTCTGTGTCCCAAAATGGTGTATCTCCAATTCACCCAGCTTGCTCCTACCACAGCACTTGCACACCAGGGAACATTGTTATTTCCTCCATAAGGATTAAGTATGGGAATGCCTAATTCTTCTACTTTAGTACTACAACCAGTAGTAAAGACATTCAAAAATTCATTCACAGAAAAAATGGAAAACATAAATCACAATGAGGTAAATAAAGGCAAACAACAGAGAAGAAGGTAATTTCGTAAAATGGAAAGCACAGTGTTGACACAAAAAAGAGCTCTAATAACTTTTTTATGGCAATAAGTCTTTATTTTTCATATAGGATGCCAGTGCAGGTAACCATCAGAGAACAACCTGCTTTTTAAAAATACACAGAACTGAAAAAAAAGAAACATTTTAGCATGGTGCCTTACTGTACATAGAAAACTAATGAACATCTTCAGGCACTATGACTAGGACATAAAATGAGTTAATGCTATTTGTTGATACATTATGAATCACTCAGCATTATTATTATTACAGGCTACATTTACCTGAAAGCAGAATTACAATCATTCTGACAGCACTGGGCAATTCTAAAATGTAGGTCTCGTGGAAAGTATGTACAACCAGCAAGCAAGCAAGGAACAGATGCCATGTCCTTTTCTGAAGGGACAGACTGATTTGGAACCTGGCTCTGTAGATTTTAAGAATTGATATAGCCATCTTAACAGCTTAATATTGAGTTTCCCTCACTGTGTATGTTGGCAACCAGCAAAAGTGAGAATTTCTGTAACATGAGCTAAATAGGTCTAGGATTAAAAATGAGAACACTATCCGTATGACAAAATTGCTTCTTCACAATTGGCAACAATTGTTGCCCAGTTCTCACCTGTTGTCCTGCAAAAACCATTCACCTGATGAGTTTTCTCTTATTGAATTGCATTCCACTACATATTACTTATCAATTAAATATTGCTTAAGTATTCATGAATGCATCCTGTGATGGCTAATACTGAGCATCAACTTGATTGGATTGAAGGATGCAAAGTATTGATCCTGGGTGTGTCTGTGAGGATGTTGCCAAAGGAGATTAACATTTGTGTCTGTGGGCTGGGAAAGGCAGACCCACCCTTAATCTGGGTGGGCACCATCTAATCAGTTGCCATGACAGCTATAATATAAAGCAGGCAGAAAAATGTGAAAAGACAAGGCTGGCCTAGCCTCCCAGCCTACACCTTTCTTCCATGCTGGATGCTTCCTGACCTCGAGCATCGGACTCCAAGTTCTTCAGTTTTGGGACTCGAACTGGCTTTCTTTGCTCCTCAGCTTGCAGATGGCCTATTGTGAGACCTTGTGATCATGTGAGTTAATACTTAATAAACTTTCTTTTCTTATATATACACATAAACTATATATATTATATATATATATATAAATAAAATATATAGTCAACAAGTCCTTACCTTACCCTTAAAGTCCTCGGCAATGTTTGTCTTTGCTAGCTTTCCAGCATTTTCTAGTCTTCTCTACTCGTTCATAAAGATTTACGTTTTGACCACTTTAACAGAAGCCTCTGCAGGATATGGAGAGAGTACATACAAGGTGGGCAGAAAGGTTTTGTAGAGGAAGCTTTCTGGAGGGTGGAGAGGGAGAGGGAGATGATGTTTCCCAAACAAGAGAGCAGGGTGAACAGAGGCAGATGCAGGAGTCACAAGGCCTGGTAAGGAATCAGGATGCGGTTCAATAGAGCTGAGGCGAAGGCTTATAATACAGTATGTTGGTGATGGGACGAGAAAACCCCGAGTTAAGGAAAGAGGTTGAAGGGTAAATTCCTGGAAATCTTTTTATGCCAAGGTAAGGAATTTGATTGAAATATGGTGAGGCCATTATCATTCTATTAAAAACACTGCAGATTTGTTAAGAGAAGAGATGGCAAAACCACAAGAGTTAGCAAAGTCTTCCCTGAAAATAAATCATTTTGTGCTTGATCACAATTATATTAAGGTTGATCATTATAGAGCATCATATGTGTGGCCTCCCTTCTACCTTTCAGCCTGCTATAATAAATTATCACAGGGCCAAATTAATATTTTAAAGACATAAATCAGATCATGTCACTTCCTTGCTTAAAAGCTTCCATGGCTTCCTAGAGCATTTAGAATAAAATGGAAAATCCTTACCCAGTCTTTAAAAGTCCTAAATGATCTGGCCCCTGACTACCACTCCAGCCCTGCAGTTAGCCTTCCCCATCATGCTTATGATGATACTTCAGCCACAGGGGACTCACTTCTGTTCTCAATAATGCGCACATCCATCCTTCTATAGGGATTTTGCACTTGTTCTTTCTTCCTGAAGTTTTTATTACCTGATTTTTTTAATCAAGTCTCCTGCTTGTTATTCAGATTTCAGCTCGACTGGCATCCTCTCATAATTACCTTATTTGTGTACTTGTTTATTATCTGTCTGTCTCTCATGCTAGAATATAAATTCCTTGAAAAGGGAGATATTCTCTATTTTATTTATTGCTTAAATGCTGCTACTCAGAAAAATTCATGGCACTTAAGACATACTCAACAAATATGTGTTGAATGAATAAAAGAGAAGCAGAAATTTCTATTTTATAAAAGTAAAAAAACACATTAAAGTAGCTGTTACTTTGTGTTTTATATATGTGTATGTCACAAATATGTTCATGTACATGTATTTTTTACTTCTTTGTAATGAATTAGCAAAAATGAAAAAAATTAAGCATGGCAGCTGCAAAAAATAAATAAATAAATAAATAAATAAATAAATAAAATGTGAAAGAACACCAAAAGTCAAATAAACAAATCAGAAAAATGTAGGTGGCCATGCATTAGACATATTTAACCTGTGATGTTTGTCTCTTTCTATTCTTGCAAACGAAATAGTTGTTAAGGAGAATAAAATGAGGAGCAGAAAGAACTCATCCTTGATCCCATCTGGAGAGCTTGTACAAAGAGAGACTTAGAAGAAAGGACAAGAAAACATGCTGGGGTCACAGAAGGAAACTGAGTTGAAAGGAGGGAAAAAATCTGCATTCCGAGTCATTTAGAACAGAGAAGGAAGAGAGACATTATCTGAAGACCATGTTCACCAGAGGCAAAAAGGCTGAAAAAGAAATCGACATCTGTGAAAGGCTCGTGCACCCCAGATCTGAGGGGGCAGATGAAGATTGTTTATGTAGCATAAGAAGATGTTGGGAGAAGGAAGGAACAGGCTCACATGGAAACATATGCTCTCCTAAGCGACTTGAAAAATAAAGCATGCAGCCGAGAGAGAAACATCTGTGTTGCACACGGGCAGACCACCAGTAGTGAAGCAGACTAGGGGTAGAAGGGAAAGGCGTACACAAACAAGATCGGACATTATGTCTTGTCAAAATGACATGTAAAGGCATTGGGTCTGCATCTCATTCTCTGGTGAGTTAATGGGAACTCAGCCATCTGGGGAAATCAAGGATGAGTAAATTAGCTGCTTTAGTGTTTTCATAGTTTTGCAGAAATGACAAAGTGTTCACAAGTTTCTTCAGGGCTTTTTATTCCTGCTGGAAAAAATTCTTTAGAGTACAGATTATTTATAGTTTTTGAGAAACATATTGTAGAGCTCTTATTCCAAATCTACTGCAATAATAGACGCAGCTGGATTTCTCATCCTTTGACCACATTTTCAGTACATAATAGCTTTAGAAAAAATTATTTCACAATAGTCAATGATTGTAGGAATTTTGTATAGAATTAACCAGATATCAGTTTCCATTAGGTATTGAGTTGTCAATGTGAAAATTTATTTTAATGATACATACTAAATTTTTAAAACTATACTTAATAATAACTAAAACTAGTTATAAAATGTAATAGTTTCTTAAACTGTAGAAATAAATTTTCAAGCCTTTGCTATTCTATTTATACTAACTCAATTTTATTGGTTAAACAAAAAGTTAAAAATTTTTAAAAAGGCCAAATGACAATTGACTATTGGATTACATATAGCTTACACTATAATTTTATTATGTGGTAATTTGCTATGACTTTATATATATATACATCTGTAAGTTTATATAAAACATCTAGTCATATTCATCTTTACACAGACATATACATAGCATAATTTTATTTACAGATATAATTTTTATTATAAATACCAACTTATTTTTAAAAGTGAGGATCTCAGATAAGGAAGCCAAAAGGAAAAGAGAGAAGTAACTTAAAGTATGTGGTATCTGATATCCACTGCACAATTCCTGAAATGATTTTTTTAAAGATTACATAAACATGTAGAAAACACAAATATTTAAGGACAGAAAATTATTGAAATTATAAAAATACGTTTTGTGGCATCTTGATAGTATAAGAATGTCAAAGGCCTAAGCATACACAACAATCAGAGAGAAAAAAGTAACTGTAGGGTAAATATAGGAACCATAGAATACTTTTAGAATAAGTGTATGGTAAGCGTGAATCAACCATGGCTGAGAAAAATAAACTGAAATAAAAATCCATTGGTCTATATTGCAGAGATAATAAACCAGATCCTGGTAAAATCCCAAAAGTTAAATTGGTGATGTTTAGTTTTTACATCATCTTGGTATCATTCCTGCCTTTCTCTCTAAACAAGTGCCCACTGCCCAACACTCCATTAGGTTGTTGTGCATGTAATTCATAAAACTTTTCTTTCTCTTCATTCACAAACTCTTCATATTACCACTCCTATGTATTACTTCTTCAGCACTCCTTGATATCTGCTGTGGAAGGAAAGGTGAACTAACATTTATTAGGAGCTTACTAATTACCAACTTTTTAATGTGTTATCTTAATTCTTACGACAACCTTATAAGGTTTCCTTTTTTTCTTTTTTAAAGACATGGAAGCTAATACTTGAATATAGTAGTGAGATAAAATGATGAATTAAGATTTAAAACAGATATGTCTAACTTCAAATATCATGTTTTTTCTCTCACACTATATTGCCTATCTAATAAACTACTCCTGACTGCATTATTAATATCTAATAATGACATGTCATGATTCCAAATTATCATTGTCAAATGCCAACCAGTTCAAAAAGAGCCTTCTTTTTCATTCCTCTAACTATTCAAGTGATACATGCTCATCATAGAAATTTATAAAATATAAAATAATACAAAGAGAAAAAATGTTGCTGTAACAAATCACACAGAGGGGAAAGTCAGTCACTGCTAACATTTTAGAATAACACCTTTAGTTCTTTTCTGCTCCTTCTGTATGTTGTGTGCCTTTTAAAATCTACACAAACAACTGATATATTTGAAAAATTCCAAGCGGAATAGTAATCCTTTGAAAAATGTCACTTTGATAAAGTATTTCCCAGTGTCTCAATCACCTATTTCATTTAATGGTGAAATTTCCACCAGCAAATAGCCCAGTTCTAATATTCAAATAAAGGAAGAATAGAGGTTGACTTACAGAACGGTGGAATGAAAATCTCAGTGAAACACTCAGTCTCTCACAAAAACAACAAAATACTGACAAAACAATAAAAGTAATCATTTCCAGAACTCCAGAAATTAACCAAAGCCAAAAAACTATGTTATAAGGCCAATATATTAGAACAGACATTCTAAGGCCATATGCTGCCTTGTTTTCTTTGAGCCTTATAGGGCCCAAAGGCTCAGCAATGAGTTTGCTTGATCTTGGCAGATATATCTCCCACCCAGCAGGACAGGTTCCCTACTGAGGTGATTCCCTATCCGCTGCATCAGCTGCATTCTACCTGGCCCTCTACCTAACCAGTTTCACCTCCTTGCCAGCCTGCAAAATTATTCAAATGAGCCACTCACATTTTCCTGTCAGAAATAAGGAGCACACCATCTTTCTGTTATTACAAAGCTTGTCCCTCACAGTCCTTTCTGGTTCACTCTATTTCCAAGCACCACTCCCATGCGGCATATGGTGTTCTCCCTCCCCAGGCTGAGTACATGTAATTAATAAACTGTTCCTAGTCTCATCTGCCCAGTGTCAAATGTAATGTATTTGGCCATTTTGTATCATTTAGTGCAAAAGAACCCTCCTTCACCCATGGGGTCAATGGGAGTGATCAGAATATGAATAAACTGAAAATCATCTATGCAAGAGAAAATACTGAATCTCTTCAGACAACAGGCATCTGTGACATTTAGATTGGGCTATTTCCACTCCCCAGCTCTCCACATCTCAGTAGTGCAGTACCATGAAAAGCCAGCCATCTTGCAGCCAAGATGGAACTGAACCCTCTTGGAGCTCAAAAAACAAAAAAAACTAAACTAAAATACAGCATTCATCCTCAGAACACAGTGGGTATAATGTCCAAACATAATGTCCAAATATACAGCTCCATGGAAAATTTCTTTTCTCAGAATGTTATGGCTATAAGATTTAACACAGATTTCAGCTTAGCCAAAGTAAAGATGAGGGGAGTACTATCCCCAGGTCATTGCTGAAACTATGTCAAACTGCTCACAATATTGCAGCAGCAACCAAATTTGGACAGTGGAAGGAGGTCTGATAACAAGGTTGTTACAGTATTATTATGGACTGAAAGTCTGTGTCTTCCCCAAAATTCATATGTTAAAGCCCTAGCGTCCAGTGTGCCTAGATTTGGAGATAGGCTTCTAAAATAATAATTAAGATAATTGAAGTAAGATGAAGTCATAAGGGTGGGGGACCCTAATCTGACAAGATTAGTATCTTTGTGAGAAGAGACACTCTCTCTATATAAAACTCTTTTTCTGTTGCCCATATGCACAGGGCAAGGAAAGGCCATGTGACCTCACAGAGAAAAGGTAGCCAACCACCAACCAAGAGGAGAACTCTCGCAAGGCACTAATGCCTGCTGGCACCTTGATCTGGGAATTCCAGTCTGAAGAACTGTGAGAAAATAAATTTCTGTTGTTTATGTCACCCAGTCTATGATACTTTGTTTTGACAGACAAAGCAAACTAATACAGATTTATTAGCTAGAATATCAAGTTTTCAAAAAAAATATGAGATATGTAAAATAAAACAAGAAAGTGTGCCACATAAAAGAGCAAAAATCAGCCAACAGATCATTTCCCTGAGGGGACCTAGATTTTTGACTTAGTAGATAAAGATTTTAAATCACCTGTTTTAAATGTGTTCAAATTACTTAAGGTAATCATATCTAAAGAACTCAAGAGAACGATGACAATCATGTTTCACTGAGAGTATCCATAAGGAGATATAATTTTTCTGAAAAGAACCACATAGAAATAATTCTGCAGCCCAAAAGTAAAATAATGAAAAAGAATAAATTATTAGATGGGCTTAAAATCAGACTCTCACTGGCAGAAGAAAAAGATCAACAAACTTGACAGTTTAAGAGATTACTCGTTCTGAAAGGCAGAGAAAAAAGCAATGAAGAAAATAAACAGGACCTCACACAGACCTGATGGATATCATCCAGCATATTAACATGCACATAATGGGAATCCTATTAATAGACGAGAAAGAAGAAGAAATGATATTTGAAGAAATGATAGTCAAAAATTCCAAATTTGATGAGAAATATGAATCAACACACCCCAGAAACTCAATGAGTTCCAAGTAAAACAATCTCAAAAAAAAATCACCACCTCCAGACATATTATAGTCTAATTGAGAAAAGTTAAAAAAAGAGAGAAAATTTTAAAAATAATAAAAGAAAAATGACTTATTATATATAACTAATCCTCAAGATTAATGGCTATGTTTTATCAGAAACTGTGGAGTCTATAAAGCAGTGGAATAAAATATTCAAAGTCCTGGAAAAATAAAGTTTACAAACCAATAATTCTATATCCAGTAACATTATCCTTCAAAAATGAAGAAATTATGGCATTTCCATAAGAACAAAAACAGAGAACTTGCGACTAGAAATTCTGCCCTGCAAATATCATTTAAGTGCATCCTTCAAGCTAAAATGAGAGGACACTAGACAGTAACTTCAGTCCACACAAATAAATTTAAAAGCATCAATAAAGTAACTATATAGGCAAATATAAATGTCTTTCTGTTTGTAACTTTTCCATGCTCTTACTTAAAAGACAATTGTATGAAACTATAATGATAAAATTTTGTTGATGGGCTTATGACATCTAACGTGTAATTTGTATAATTGTAGCACAAAGAAAGAGAATATATCTCTATTATAGCAAAATGTTTGTATGCTATTGAAATTAAGTTGGTATAAATTTCAATTAGATTGTTTTAGGATACTAATTATTAATTATAATTTCAGGCAATCACTAAAAAATCACTAAAAACTTTAAAAACAAGGAAATTAAAATGACATATAGAAAATGTATTTTAAACACAAAAGGAGACAGTAATGGAGGAATACAGAAACAAAAAAACACATAAGACATACTGAAAACAAGCAGCAAAACATTTAATGTAAATCTTTCCTTATTTATAATTGTAATAAATATAAATGGAGTAATCTCTTCAATCAAAAGGCAGAGATCAGAGGGTTGATTTTTAAAAATCTCCTATGTTTTTGATATCTATGAAAGGCACACTTTAGATTCAAAAGCACAAGTAAATTGAATGTAAAAGGGTGGAAAATATAAGAAAAAAAGCTTAGAGAACTACATTAATATTAGACAAAATAGACCATAGGGACAAAAATTGCTTCTAGAGATACAGACATTTTTAAATGATAGAAAAATCAATCTACTAGGAAGTATAAATCTATATGCACCTAACAACAGAATTCCAAAATTAATGATGCACAAAAAGACAGAATTGTAAGAACAAATAGAAAATATAACAGTTATTAGTTAGAGATATCAGTATCTTACTTTCAATATTAGACAGAAATTTAATGAAGGGCAACTTCACTTGTTAATTAGAGGCACCACGAAAATGCTTGCTTTCTGGTGTAGGATGCCTACACCAAGCAAGCTTTTTCACACATCATCTCCTTTACCACCATCATATCCATCATCATATCTCAATGTATACCTTAAATTCATTGACTTGTTCTCTGTATAAATAGTGTCACCACCCTAGTCCAAGCTACTATAATCTCTCCTTAGCCTAGCCTAATATATTCTTATACTAATATCTCTCATTTATCTCTTTTCCTCTTCCTGTTCATTTTTCACACAACAGTTAGTGCCATGTAATTTTTCTTTTTTTTTGTATCATAGCACTACACCTGAAACCCTCCATAAGCTTTTCATTGTATTTAAAATAAATTCAAATTTTTTTTTCTGTGGACTACAGAGATCTGCATTACCTTGGCCTGCCTAATTCTCCAAACTAATTTTAAATTTCTGATTCTTCATCTTCTTGCCACATGACATCTTTCTGTTTATCAAACCCACTAAGCTGTTTTTCAGCATTACTTTCAATCTTGCTAGTCCTTCCATGAGATATCTTAAATCTCAGCTTAAATATGCTCTTCCCCAGAGAGATAATTCTTAATCCAAACCACATCCCTTTGCCACTTTCTTTCATTGGTCTCTACACATTTTTTTTCCTTCATAGGGCTTATTACTCTTTCTTATTACATATTTGTTAGTGATATTACTTGAAAACTGAATTCAGTATTCATCTGTTTTACCTGATGTTTTTAAACAATTTAACCTAAGCCAAAATATATACCACAGAATTTAATTTAATATGGAAAAATAATTACAAAACATAAATGCCTTCTAAATTATTCAGACTATACTTCTTTTCTGTGAATGATTCCTGAATCTCTTTAGATTTATGTCACCTTTAAAATATGTTTTCTGGCTAAATTCTGCATGGATATCTCTTTCCCTAGGATCAAAAAATATTTTTATCTCTGGTTATTCTATTTCCCTCACTGACAACATGCATAATCCTCAATATTCTAAATTTTAAAAAAATCATTCAAATATTCTTTAATCAGACCTTGAATGCATATCCTTTCATGCTCTTTATTATTAATAATGACAAATAGTGTCATGATTTATGATCATTTCAGACAAATTTTGAGGCACATTAAGGAACATTGGGCTAAGAACTTGAGTTTCTCATCAAGTTGTACCCATCAAGTGGGTACAACTAAAAATGAAAATATATGCCTATAAAAATGGCATATGTTTTAAACACTTCCCCTTTTCTTAAAATGGTTGTAATAGTAACACTTTTTACAATAAAGGAGATTGAAACTTTTTCATGTATTTTATTTCAATAAAATTTTAACAGTCTTTTCCATTTCTGCTTTTTCGGAAATTACAGTGACCTCCCTGGAAAATCCTTTTTCACTAAAAGTGATTGATCAAACAGAATGTTTGGCTAGAATAAAGTATATTATATTTATTCACACTCCTTCAACATTGGGGGCCATTTAAACAACAACTTTTTCCGACTGACATCAATACGTGAAATTGTGCCCAGACATTATCAGAAATTAATTACTTGCACCAATATTCTTTTGGAAGGAATATCTTCTGATTGTTTTTCACTTGCAGTGTACAAAAAGGGTATATCTTTTTAATTTGTAAAACTATATACCACTTATGTTGTATAAGAAATTAGTTAATACCATATAATTTGCCACCATATAACTTACCATTATGTAATTGCCACATGGTCAGTGATATCTATCTGCCTTGGCCAGAAAATGATTTTTTATGAAAACATGTATACGCATGTCTACATGCATTAACAAGATATTTTGGTGAAAATATTTCATTAAAATGAGTATGTGAGTAGAGGATGAATAATCAGGACTCTATATTTTAATGATCCTGTTCATCTGCTCTGTAATTGCTAGGCCATAAATTTCAAATTCAGCATCTTTACTAATAACAACCAATCACTGGGATAATATTTAACTCTTAAGTGTACAATTTCCCCTGGAAAACATTAAAATTAATCTCAAAATATGTGTTCACCTATAATATAATGTTCCTAAATAATTCTTTTCTAAGAAAATTAAGATAATCTCTGACACTTCCTATATATCACATATACTTTAAATTTTTCAAATTCCAGTTGACTTGAGGGAAATGACCCATTCTGTTGCTTAGTGATAAATATAGACATCAAAAATATTCAGAGAGAATTCATCAATGCTCACTTCATCAGGACAGCAAAGAAACTATAAATAGAGGATATATAGGATGTTTTTCAAGATGGATGAGTAGGGACACTAGATGCCAGTTTTCCTCAGAAGGAAGATCAAAGTTACAGGTGAATGGTCATGATTCAAATGGGAAGCTGAAGGAAGAGAGCAGGAACTGTTAGCACTTGGAAAGATGCAGGGATGCAGAAAAGGAAAGAAGCGAGACTCTGGCAGAAATCAACCCCTGAGGAAATCCTGGTCCCTCAGAAAGGGGCTAGAACACCACCAGCACATTTTGTGATGGCCGCACCGTGTTGAGGGTAAGCCTACCACCACATGGGCTTTCACAAATAGTGGGACCTATCTGCCCCTCCCTACACAGAGCAGTAATATCTTAGGTGAAGGTGCATTTCTGTACTCCCTCATTCTTGTGACAGTCTGCTGACTATCAAATTGTTAAGAAGCCCCTGCACCATCATGATCCTGGGCAATTCTGTCAGTGGCAAGTTGGGAACTTCCCAGGGACAAAGCATCAGTGGCAAGTTGGGAACTTCCCACGGACAAAGTACCAGGTAGCAAGCTCACACACATGTGCCTGCAATCTCCTCAGGTGCAAAAGGAGATGATGGGTGCCATACAGTTGTGCACCCATGAGAGGCCACTGCCCTGCCTGGAGAATCTCAGCCCTTGTGCCTCCACTAGATCTTCTGAAAATACACTCTAGAATCTACTCTGACTTTGGCAAGCACAGGGGATCAGTAGATACCTGAGGAGCTATGGGACCCTTAGAGATTCAGCCCTCAAGCATGGCTGCCCCTAGGGGAGGGTGAAGCCCAGACTGCCAAAGCCCCCTTGAGATGAAAGAAACATGGGTATGGTGCCAGTTGATAAAGGGGACAACAATGATTGCCGGGAATGAACTTGGAGAGGGGGTCGTCTCCCACTCACCCATTCACTGTTACAGATATAGTAGAGGATTTCCCTACTGGAGGCTAGTATGAGTGACTTTGGAGACAACTTTATCAGTACTTCTTGAAGTAGCTGCACGTCTGTTGAAGGTGAGCCTGAGGCAGGAAAATAGGGTCTGGAGGCAGGGAACATAAGGCTGATTCACACTTCAGCTATAACAGGAAATATCCTCTCCATAGGGCAACACCCAGTAAATGACTTTGTAACTTTACTTCATCTTCTTCATTTACATAGGGCATACCCCAAATAGAGGGTATTTAAACTCACAGAAACTCTGTAAGAGGGCCTTTGAGCCCCTAGACTCAGGCTCACTCCCACACTGTGGAGTGTACTTTCATTTTCAATAAATATCCTCATTCCTTCCTTGCTTTGTTTGTGCATTTTGTCCAATTCTTTGTTCAAGATGCCAAGAACCTGGACACCCTCCACCATTAACATATTTTGGCAAGCCAGCCTGGAGGAAGAGGTGAGCCCAAAGTTTGGGATTTAGTCTTCTCCTTTCTCCTTTTCCTTTCTGCTCCATACAAGGGAATCACTTTCTCTCTCTTTTTCTTTCCAACCTGGGACTCTTGGGCAGCGCCTAAACATGGAAGCAACTGCAGGTTTCTGTCCATGGCTAGTGAAACTATGGGGTTTCCATGTGGAGAAGCCTGACCACCACTGCCCAGTACATTTAAGGAACCTGGGGCTTTTTCATTTTATTTTCCTCTCTTTCTTTTTCAGTCTTTGAGTGGCCGTTTCCTAGTAGCTCCTTGGAAATTGAGGGCAATTTCCAGGGGTCACTCCCTGGTATTGCCTGAAGGCCTAGGAGTGATTGGGAATACTTTCCCTGCCCCAAAGCAGGGACTTTTTAAAAATCTTTTCCAAGAATGGTTCCTGATCCCTACATGCTTGAAGCAAACTCGCACATTGCAGGTGACTTAAACTTTCTTTTCTTATGCTAAATTCTTCCCTTCCCCTATTCAAGTGGCTAAGGGCAAAGGAAACCTACCCAGCCTCCAGTTCCTATTAAAGTTCATGGAATGGGAAGCATGGAAAAGTGAGAGACAGGACTAGCTGGATTTCCTGGGCTGACTAAAAATCTCTAAGCCTAGCTGGAAAGGTGACCGCATCCCCCTTTAAACATGGGGCTTGCAACTTAGCTCACACCCGACCACTCAGGTAGTGAAGAGAGCTCACTAAAATGCTAATTAGGCAAAAACAGGAGGTAAAGAAATAGCCTATCATCTATTGCCTGAGAGCACAGCTGGAGGGACAATGATCAGGATATAAACCCAGGCATTCCAGCGGGCAATGGCTACCCTCTTTGGGTCGCCTCCCTTTGTATGGGAGCTCTGTTTTCACTCTGTTAAATCTTGCAACTGCACTCTCTTCTTGTCCGTGTTTGTTATGGCTCAAGCTGAGCTTTTGCTCGCCGTCCACCACTGCTGTTTGCCGCCGTCACAGACCCGCTGCTGACTTCCATCCCTCCAGATCCGGCAGGGTGTCTGCTGTGCTCCTGATCGATCGAGGTGCCCATTGCAGCTCCTGATCAGGCTAAAGGCTCGCCATTGTTCCTGCACAGCTAAGTGCCCGGGTTCATCCTAATTGAGCTGAACACTAGTCACTGGGTTCCACAGTTCTCTTCCGTGACCCACGGCTTCTAATAGAGCTATAACACTCACCGCATGGCCCAAGATTCCATTCCTTGGAATCTGTGAGGCCAAGAACCCCAGGTCAGAGAACATGAGGCTTGCCACCATCTTGGAAGCAGCCCCCCACCATTTTGGAAGCGGCCTCTCACCATCTTGGGAGCTCTGGGGGCAAGGACCCCTGGTAACAAAAGTATGACTTTATCAAATTATAAGGATGATAAAAAATCAAAGATTACAACTAGGTACCAAAGGAAAGCTCATAGTAGGCTCTGGAGGGAATGCATGCAAAGTGGCACCAGTACCCACCTAAGGCCAGAGATGATGTCTGGAACTCTAAGATTGGACCCCACAGGAGGACGCTCCAGAGGATCCTCTGGACCTCAAACTCTCCAAAGAGGACACTCTTGACAGAGGTTTTGAGGTCTAATAATAAGCCCTCTTTAGAATTTTCTCTCCAAGTTGCAATGCTGCTTGGCCCCAAAATTGTTTAGAATCTGAAGTTTGCTGTCTAATGGGAAAGTGGGATGGCCTTGCATGTATCCAGGCTTTTGTGCTGCTGTTCTAAATAGAGGGCCTGGTTAACGTGTGACACCCTCCTTTGGTACTGTTTTGCCCCAGTGTTCCTTGGAGTCTGGGGAGGTTCAGCCTTAAAAAAACAAACTGCCATAGAGACTGCTTTACCCAAAATTTTGGTTCACAGCCTTCCTTGGATTATCTACTGGGGCAAAGTAAAACTTGCAAACTTATATTGCTATCTCATGGCTAAGGTTCCAAGCTATTGGATCTTTGTTTATGTGTGTTGTATACATGTCTAGATGTGTTCATTTGTATGTACACTTATTGTTTATGTTGTGTCTACCAAATTGGCTTATAAGTAAAAGAGCGCTCATAAATTAAGTAAATAAGTCTAAGCAATTTTCAAGTTCACGTAACTTAAGTATAACTTTGCTAAACAAACTAGCTTTAAAATTATAGGAGGAATAAAAATAGAAAGGCCTCCCGAATTGTAAGCATACATTTTGTCTGAATTTTATGTTTGTTTTTGCTAGATATTTTGAAATGACAGTGTTAATTCAAGCTGGAAGCTGCATGAGGTGAGCCTGCCTCCCATTCTATTCAAAGTCTCACTGAGATAAATGCATATCTGATTGCTTCCTTTTGAAAGGCTAATCAGAAACTCAGAAGAATGCAACCATTTGTCTCCCACCTGTGATCTGAAAGCCCCGAACCCCCTCCCCATCTTGGGTTGTCCCACCTTTCCAGACCAAACCAATGTTTGTTTTACATATGTTAATTGATGTCTTATGTCTCACTAGTTAGAAGTAAAAATTAAGTACAGTGAATCAGATAAATGTTTTAGGTAAACTTTTTGTGTAAGTTAAAATCTTAAAGTTATTTTGTTACTCATTTAATATCTGGGTCATTTCCAATTAAAAAAGCATTGTGATAGGGGAAAAATGTTTCTAAAATTGTGAAATTGTTTTTATGTATAAATGCCCATATCTGATAGTTCAGGATTTCTTGCTTTTTAGGGTTTCACTAAAGTTTTAGGTTACTAACAATAAAAAATTTTAGTTAACACATAATTCTGTATACAAAATGTGCCAGAAAGGGTTATATTATTGGTGGAAAAAATAATTTTCTCTAATTCAGAAGTCATCTAAAAGTTAGTTCAAATTACAGATTTGAAAAGTTTATTCAAATTACAAATTTATAAAACAACGTAGTAAGGAATCATTAAGTAGGGGAGAAAGATGTGGAAAAAGTTTAAATAATAAAATATTCCTTAAATCCTGATAGAGAATTGGAGACATTTGGCTAATTAATATTTTCATAGATAAAGCTCTTAGTCTTAATCAAAATAATAAGTATTGTAAAGAAATGCATCAGCAATTGGGCAATTCTTTTTTAATACAGTAAGCATGACGCTGGATTTAGCATGGAGTCAAATTTCACATTCTTGCTTGCATTTCTTCACACTATGTTTAATTTACTGTTTTGCATGGATAGTGCTAGAGTACTTATTGGTAACCGGCCTAAAGTGGATTTCTTGATTGCACAGAATGTATAATGATATTGGTGAACTTAAGGATATTGAACTGTGTAATCGGGAATAAAATATTCAATATGTGGGGTTCTGAGGGCCATAGATAACACTGCAGTCTCCAGGGTAAGTTGAGTTGGAAAATGTAGGGGTGGTTTCCTATTTATTTGTTTTTGCTTCTAATTTTCATTCATTTGCTGTTCATTCTCCTCTGACTTTGCCTGTGTATCCATATATATAAAACCATGACGCTTTTTAGATTCTAGTGGAAGCCTTTTATTTGGTTCTGTGAATGGCTATTTTGTTTCCTATGCATTTCTAGCAAGTCATCATCCATTCCATTTATCTGGAGTTCCTAAGCTACCTTTGTTGGGCTGCAGGAGTTAATGGAGCACACCAGCTTTTTATCCTTAAAGTAACTTTTTGGATTTTAGGCTTCCTGATACTTTAAGTGTGTTGAGTATATTCTTACAAATATAATTTAAGTCATATTTATCTCTCTGCCTAGTTTCTCCAAAATTTGTAAACTATCTATGAATATTCTAAATTCATGGCAATGTGTCTGTCTGCATACCGTCAAGCAAGGTCACCAGGGCCACTCAGGGAGAGAGAACCCAGAAGCCTGACATGGCAGCAAAGGGTAAAAATTTCTTACCGGGCAGTCTCTGGCCTCTTTCTGTCTGTGCAAACTGGTTAATCTCCTCTTTGAAGTTTTAAATTAATTGGTTTAATAATAATAAGAGCTTAAATCAGGTATTTTGTCAGAAAAGTAGAAAGTGTTATGCATTTTAGTTCATGTGACTTTAGCAATATTTTGGAAATAAGGACGGTTTTCAAGATTATTAGTAAAATATGAATTTCTTCACAATGTAAACGTGGTCTAAATTATGTTCAAATATTAGGTTTGCTCAATGCTTTAAGGTCATAAACTGCTTCTTTGGCTTTCAAAAATTGTTTAACTTGCCTGCTTTCCAGCTAGGTAAAGCCTGGGGACATGTGTGCTTTGCCACACCCCTGGCTACGCTGGAAATAGTCAAACCTTATCAGAACACAACTTACCAGGTCTTATTTTAAAATTTGCCATCGTAACATACAATTAAGACCATATTGCACTTATTCCAAAATTGACCACATAGTTGGAAGTAAAGCACTCCTCAGCAAATGTAAAAGAATAGAAATTATAACAAACTGTCTCTCAGACCACAGTGCAATCAAATTAGAACTCAGGATTAAGAAACTCACTCAAAAACGCATAACTACATGGAAATTGAACAACCTGCTCCTGAATGATTACTGCATAAATAACTAAATGAAGGCAGAAATAAAGATGTTCTTTGAAACTAATGAGAACAAAGACACAATGTACCAGAATCTCTGGGACACATTTAAAGCACTGTGTAGAGGAAAATTTATAGCACTAAATGCCCACAAGAGAAAGCAGGAAAGATCTAAAATCAACACCCTAAGATCACAATTAAAAGCACTAGAGAAGCAAGAGCAAACAAATTCAAAAGCTAGCAGAAGGCAAGAAATAACTAATTTCAGAGCAGAACTGAAGGAGATAGAGACAGAAAAAACCCTTCAAAAAAATCAATGAATCCAGGGGCTGGTTTTTTGAAAAGATCAACAAAATTGATGGACCACTAGCAAGACTACTAAAGAAGAAAAGAGAGAAGAATCAAATAGATGCAACAGAAAATGATAAAGGGGATATCACCAACGATCCCACAGAAATACAAACTACCATCCGAGAATACTATAAACACCTCTACACAAATAAACTAGAAACTCTAGAAGAAATGGATAAATTCCTGGACACATACACCTTCCCAAGACTAAACCAGGAAGAAGTTGAATCTCTAAATAGACCAATAATAGGCTCTGAAATTGAGGCAATAATAAATAGCCTAAAACCAAAGAAAAGTCCAGGACCAGACGGATTCACAGCCGAATTCTACCAGAGGTACAAAGAGGAGCTGATACCATTCATTCTGAAACTATTCCAATCAATAGAAAAAGAGAGAATACTCCCTAAATAATTTTATGAGGCCAGCATAATCCTGATACCAAAGCCTGGCAAAGACACAACAAAAAAAGAGAATTTTAGACCAATAATCCTGATGAACATTGATGCAAATATTCTCAATAAAATACTGGCAACCCAAATCCAGCAGCACATCAAAAATCTTATCCACCATGATCAAGTGGGCTTCATCCCTGGGATGCAAGGCTGGTTCAACATACACAAATCAATAAACATAATTCATCACATAAATGGAAGCAAAGACAAAAACCATATGATTGTCTCAATAGATGCAGAAAAGGCCTTTGACAAAATTCAACAGCTCTTCATGCTAAAAACTCTCAATAAACTAGGTATTGATGGAATGTATCTCAAAATAATAAGAGCTATTTATGACAAACCCACAGTCAATATCATACTGAATGGGCAAAAACTGGAAGCATTCCCTTTGAAAACTGGCACAAGACAGGGATGCCCTCTCTCACCACTCCTATTCAACATAGTGTTGGAAGTTCTGGCCAGGGCAACCAGGCAAGAGAAAGAAATAAAGGTATTCAATTAGGTAAAGAGGAAGTCAAATTGTCCCTTTTTGCAGATTACGTGATTGTATATTTAGAAAACCCCATCATCTCATCCCCAAATCTCCTTAAGCTGACAAGCAACTTCAGCAATGTCTCAGGATACAAAATCGACATGCAAAAATCACCAGCATTCTTACACGCCAAAAACATACAGAGAGCCAAATCATGAGTGAACTCCCATTCACAATTGCTACAAAGAGAATAAAATACCTAGGAATACAACTTACAAGGGACGTGAAGGACCTCTTCAAGGAGAATTACAAACCACTGCTCAACAAAATAAAAGAGGACACAAACAAATGGAAGAACATTCCATGCTCATGGGTAGGAAGAATCAATATTGTGAAAATGGCCATACTGCCCAAGGTAATTTATGGATTCAATGCCATCCCCATTAAGCTACCAATGACTTTCTTCACAGAACTAGAAAAAACTACTTTAAAGTTCATGTGGAACCAAAAAAGAGCCTGCATTGACAAGAGAATCCTAAGCCAAAAGAACAAAGCTGGAGGCATCATGCTACCTGACTTCAAACTATACTACAAGGCTACTGTAAACAAAACAGCATGGTACTGGTACCAAAACAGAGAGATAGACCAACGGAACAGAACAGAGCCCTCAGAATTAATATCACACATCTACAACTATCTGATCTTTGACAAACCCGACAAAAACAAGCAATGGGGAAAGGATTCCCTGTTTAATAAATGGTGCTGGGAAAACTGGCTACCCATATGTGGAAAGCTGAAACTGGATCCCTCCATTACACCTTATACAAAAATTAATTCAAGATGGATTAAAGACTTAAATGTAAGACCCAAACCTTAAAAACCCTAGAAGAAAACCTAGGCAATACCATTCAGGACATAGGCATGGGCAAAGACTCCATGACTAAAACACCAAAAGCAATGGCAACAAAAGCCAAAATAGACAAATGGGGTCTAATTAAACTAAAGAGCTTCTGCACAGCAAAAGAAACTACCATCAGAGTGAACAGGCAACCTACAGAATGGGAGAAAATTTTTACAATCTACCCATCTGACAAAGGGCTAATATCCAGAATCTACAAAGAACTTAAACAAATTTACAGGAAAAAACAACTCCATCAAAAAGAGGGCAAAGGATATGAACAGACACTTCTCAAAAGAAGACCTTTGTGCAACCAACAGACATATGAAAAAATGCTTATCACTGGCCATCAGAGAAATGCAAATCAAAACCACAGTGAGATACCATCTCACAACAGTTAGAATGGCCATCATTAAAAAGTCAGGAAACAACAGATGTTGGAGAGGATGTGGAGAAATAGGAACACTTTTACACTGTTGGTGGGAGTGTAAATTAGTTCAACCATTATGCAAGACAGTGTGGTGATTCCTCAAGGATCTAGAACTAGAAATACCATTTGACCCAGCAATCCTATTACTGGGTACATACCCAAAGAATCATAAATCATGCTGCTCTAAAGACACATGCACATGTATGTTTATTGCAGCACTATTCACAATAGCAAAGACTTGGAACCAACCCAAATGTCCATCAACGATAGACTGGATTAAGAAAATGTGGCACATATACACTATGAAATACTAATGCAGCCATAAAAAAGGATGAGTTCATGTCCTATGCAGGGACATGGATACAGCTGGAAACCATCATTCTGAGCAAACTGTCACAAGGATAGAAGACCAAACACCGCAAGTTCTCACTCATAGATGGGAATTGAACAATGAGAACACTTGGACACAGGGTGGGGAACATCACACCCCGGGGCCTGTTCGGGGGTGGGGGGCAGGGGGAGGGATAGCATTAGGAGAAATACCTAATGTAAATGATGAGTTGATGGGTGCAGCAAACCAACATGACACATGTATACTTATGTAACAAACCTGCACGTTGTACACATGGGCCCTAGAACTTAAAGTATAATTTAAAAAAAGACTACTAGAAACAGTTTTACATGCAAGATGTGTAAGAATAATAGAATGTGTCTGTGTGTTTTTTAAGGTTATAAAATGTTTTTGCTTCTTTAAAATTTCTGAGTTATCATTTTGGCAACATAAATAATTTATGGTATTCTGGAATTCCAAAATCAAAATTGGCTTTCCTAATACCTGGCTTTCTGGATGAATCACAGTGCTTTTGAAAACACCCAGAAAAGAGGTCAACAGGATTATCTGATGTGTTTAGATACATGGGATTGCCAAAAGGATGTTTCATCTTCTTTTGGTTATATATTTGTGAATATTACTAATATATATTCCTAAATTGTAGGGGATTTCTAAAATTCTAATGCCTAACTATATCCTATCAATTATAATTATGATTATTATGTTATGTTATTGTAAACCACAATAATAACCAAGTTTCTTTTCAGTGCTATGCACCTAATTTGGAAAAACAACTGGTATCCAAGAGGATATAAGTCTAATGTTATTTAAGCATACACTCATGAAGAAACATTATAACCACCTTGTCCTTCCTGAGTCCTTAAAGCTTTTATTATTAAAAGTTCTGCATTCCATGACTCATGGAAAATATATAATGACCCAAATTGAATACATTGGTGTAGTGACGCACAAATTACTAAAATAGTTTATAACCAATGCTTGATCCCCTATTCCTCGGAAAACAATTAAAGCTCCAGGTACACTTAGTCACTTATATGGTGGGCCATATAAGAATTTTATAAAGGAATTTCATTCAATTGTTATTTTCAATGCATGTTTTCTGGTTGTATAAAAGCTTTCCCATGACAGAGGGCTGATGTTATAACAGTAGATTATTATGCTACAGTGTATTTTCACCAGGTAAAAAAGTTTTTTATGGTTTGGATCTTCTGAGAATATTGGAGAAAGACTGTCCTTGCCGTCCACACTATAGCAAAACTTCAGGACCTTGGGCTTTCAGTTCTTGATGTCACAACTGAGAAAGGTCCCTCCACACTTTTGGAACTGTGCATCCAGTGGAACCCTAGAGGTAATGCTAACCAGGGAAATTTCTCCCAAAAAGAAGACAGCATCCTTGATGAGAACAGCTTTTCCCAAGTTCACAGATTAAGACTTCTACTGTCATGAAACTCTTATCTTTGAATGTTTTTTCTTGCTTATACCTCCATGAACTATAGAAGTGGAAAGGGGGCCTGTTGTATACACTTATGAGGTATAATTTTATTTGTGAAGGAGTTCACAGCCAGCCTTATACATGGATAACCTTATACTTTGAAAGATAAAGGATAAAGGCCCAATGTAAGTAAGAAACTGTAATGGTACACGTGTTGCCTCATAGTCGGTCGAAAACAAAACATTGGTTCACTCCTCTTAACCCACATCATGGGTTAAAGAGAACACTGCCAGAAGGCCTTCACTCTTCTAAAAGGACATCATTTGTTAGGTCCTTTTTGCATGGTTTAACTTAAAGGAAGCAATGATTAGAAATGTATGCCTCATGATAGGTTCCATAGCAAATTCTACTGTAAAGGCTACAGTTACACAACAGACTTTAAATTCTCTTGTGAAAGTTATGCTAAATAATAGAATTGGCTAAACAAAGAAGTATCTGTGCAGCTGCTGGCACTTGTGGCTTATGGATAAATACATCACATGAAGATTATAAAAATGTAATGGTAGGGGATTGGTGAAGAAATTGCTTAGTCAAGTGAGTAAACTTGATCTATTTGATTTTAGGAGGTTTGGTTTATGGGAACCCTGGGTAAGAAGCATACTCCAAACTCTTGGTATTATCCTCCCAATAGTCATAATAATAGTCTCCCTGGTGCACTGTACTTTCTTAAAGGCTTTAAGTGCTTGCATGTAGCCATCTCTAGAATGTCATATGGTCTCTCTTCAACTGGAATAACAGGAGCTGAAAGAAATGTGCAGCCATGAGGATAGCATAACCTATAAATGACATGCTGAGACAGGAAGCCCAAAATAATGGTAACTGAGAGTGGCAATAAGGCCCTAAGTTTTGGTCACATTCTCACCTGAGTAAGAGCCTGACCAAAAAGGGGAATTTTTTTTAACAAAATTCTGGGAGGCCATTGTTTTGTACTAAGCTCATGCACTAGGCCCCAAAAAAACAAAAAAAACAAAAATGGAGCCGCTTGTGCTAAGAATTAAAGGAAATACTTAGATTCTAGAACAGACCGGGTTTTGTTTTTTCTCCTGCAAATCTCTATTACAGACATTCCTGACAGCATAGGTATCCATCCCCTGAAGTTCTCACTAAATCTTTTAGCCGAATTTATTTCTTGTCACCTGGAGACCATCAAGCTTCAGATGATCATGCAACAAAGGCTCCAGCCAGTTTTCTAGCAGGGAATTATCACCAAAATGAAAATTCTGAAATGACAGTTAAATAATTCAAAATATGGATTGCAAGTAAGCACAATGAAATCCAAGAGACAGCTGAAAATTAACACAAAGTAATCAGAAAAAATGATTCAGTATAGGAAAGATGAGATAGATATAATTTTTAATACAACTTCTGGAATTAAGAGAATCACTAAAATAATTTCAAAATGCAGTTGAAAGCTATAATAATAAACTAGACCAAGCAGAAGAAAGAATTTCAAAGCTTGCAGACTGGTCTTTCAAATTAACCCAGTCAGACAAAAATTTTAAAACATAACTCCTTTTTTTATTATTATTATTATACTTTAATTTCTAGAGTACATGTGCACAGTGTGCAGGTTTGTTACATAGGTATACATGTGCCATGTTGGTTTGCTGCACCCATCAACTTGTCATTTACATTAGGTATTTCTCCTAATGCTATCCCTCCTCCAGCTCCCCACTGCCCGACAGGCCCTGGTGTGTGATGTTCTCCACCCAGTGTCCATGTGTTCTCATTATTCAGCTTCCACCTATGAGTGAAAACATGCAGTGTTTGGTTTTCTGTCCTTGTGGATAGTTTGCTTGGAATGATGGTTTCCAGCTTTATCCATGTCCCTGCAAAGGACATGAACTCATCATTTTTTATGGCTGCATAGTATTCCATGGTGTACATGTGCCACATTTTCTTTATTCAGTCTATCACTGATGGACATTTGGGTTGGTTCCAAGTTTTTGCTATTGTGAATAGTGCCACAATAGACATACGTGTGCATTTGTCTTTATAATAGCATGATTTACAATCCTTTGGGTATATACTCAGTAATGGGATTGCTGGGTCAAATGGTATTTCCGGTTCTAGATCCTTGAGGAATCACCACACTGTCTTCCATAATGGTTGAACTAATATACACTCCCACCAACAGTGTAAAACATTCCTATTTTTCCACATCCTCT
The DNA here is from genome assembly GCF_006542625.1 of Nomascus leucogenys. Taxonomy (NCBI): domain Eukaryota; kingdom Metazoa; phylum Chordata; class Mammalia; order Primates; family Hylobatidae; genus Nomascus; species Nomascus leucogenys. The sequence goes on from NC_044391.1 coordinate 68,577,702, forward strand.
CCAGCATCTGTTGTTTCCTGACTTTTTAATGATCACCATTCTAACTGGTGTGAGATGGTATCTCATTGTGGTTTTGATTTGCATTTCTCTGATGACCAGTGATGATAAGTATTTTTTCATATGTTTGTTGGCTGCATAAATATCTTCTTTTGAAAAGTGTCTGTTCATATCCTTTACCCACTTTTTGATGGTGTTGTTTGTTTTTTTCTTGTAAATTTGTTTAAGTTCTTTGTAGATTCTGGATATTAGCCCTTTGTCAGATGGGTAGATTGCAAAAATTTTCTCCCATTCCATAGGTTGTGTCTTCACTCTGATGGTAGTTTCTTTTGCTGTGCAGAAGCTCCTTAGTTTAATTAGATCCTATTTGTCAATTTTGACTTTTGTTGCCATTGCTTTTGGTGTTTTAGTCATGAAGTCTTTGCCCATGCCTATGTCCTGAATGGTATTGCCTAGGTTTTCTTCTAGGGTTTTTATGGTTTTAGGTCTTATATTTAAGTCTTTAATCCATCTTGAGTTAATTTTTGTATACAGTGTGAGGAAGGGATCCAGTTTCCTACATATGCGTAGCCAGTTTTCCCAGCACCATTTTAAAAAAGAATTTCTAAAAACTGAACAAAGCCTTTAGAAAAATGAGATTATGTAAAGTGACCAAATCTATGACTTACTGGCATTCCTGAGAGAGAAGAGGAAAATATAAGCAGATTGGATAACATACTTGAGGGAATCATTTCAGAAAACTTTTCTTATGCTGCTAAAGAGGTAGACATTCAGAAATAAGAAATTCAGAAAAAACCTGCAAGATACCATTCAAGACAAACGTCACCAAGGCATATAGTCATAAGGCTGCCAAACTAAGCCTAATAAACAAAGGAGAAATAAAGACTTTTCCAGACAAACAAATGCCAACGGAATTCATCACCACTAGGCCAGTCCAGCAAGAAGTGCTCAAAGGAGTTCTAAACATGGAGATAAAAGGATGATACTTGTTACCAAAAGAGCATATATGAGTCTCAATTTCACAGATTTTATAAAGCAAACACACAATTAAGATTATGAAACATGAATTATGTAATGATAAAGGGTTCAATTCAACAAGAGTTAACTGTTTTGGGCCAGATGTGGTGGCTCATTCCTGTAATCCCAGCACTTTGGGAGGCCTAGGATGGAGGATCAGTTGAGCTCAGGAGTTCAAAACATTCTCTCTACAAAAAAATAAAAAATTAGTCGTGTGTGGTTGTGCATGTTTGTAGTCCCAGCTACACAGGAGGTTGAGGTGGGAGGATCCCTTGACCCCAGAGGCAGAGATTGTAGTGAGCCAAAATCACACCACTGCATTCCAGCTTGGGCAACAGAGTCAGACCCTGTCTCAAAAAAAACAACAAGAAAAGCTTTAACTATTACACACAAACACACACACACACACACACACACATACACACCAAACACTGGAGCACCCAGATTTAGAAAGTAAATACTACCAGGCCAAGAAAAACTGTGAACAGATATATAATATGAGTGGGAGTCTTATATAACCCTAAATACCCTACTAACAGCACTAGATAGATCACTGAAGCAGAAAACTAACAAAAAAAAACCTGGACACTTGATCAAATGAACCAAATAAATCTATACAGAACATTCCACCCAGCAACTGCAGAGTATACATTTTTCTCATCTGTGCATGGGATATTTTCTAACATTGACTGTATCCTTGACCATATGGCAAGTCTCAATAAATTCAATAAAAAATGAAATCATATCCAGTATCTTCTCAGATCACAAAATTACAAATCTATACCAAGAGGAACTCTGAAAACCACACAAGTACATGGAAACTAAACAACTTGCTGCTGAATGATTTCGGGATAAACAATGAAACTAAGAAAAAAATCAAGACATTTTTTAAAAACAAATGAAAATAGAGTCATAACATATCAACACCTCTGGAATACCACCAAAAGCAGTATGAAAAGGAAAATTTATAGTGCTAAATGTCTATATGAAAAAGATTGGAACATCTCAAATCAATAATCTAATGTCACACCTAAAGGAACTAGTAAAATAAGAACAAACCAAACTCAAAGATAGCAGACAAAAAATGAAATAACAAAGATCAGAGCAGAAGTAATTGAAATTAAGATGAAAAATATATGAAAGATCAGAGCAACAAAAAGCTGTTTTGTCAAGAACAAACAAAATTGATGGGCTGCTAGCTAGATTAACCAAAAAAGAAAAGATTCAAATATGTACAATCAGAAATGATAAAGATGACATTTCAACTGATACCATGGAAATACAAAAGATCAACAGAGACTACTGTAAACATCTCTATGCATACAAACTAAAAAACCCAGAAGAAATGGGAAAATTCCTGGAAACATACAATCTCCCAAGATTAAATTAGGAGGAAACTGAAATTTTGAACAGACAAAAAATGAATTATAAAATTGAGTCAGTATAAAAAATCTACCAACCAACCAAAAAAAAAAAATAAATAATCAAATTCTACCAGACTTACAAAGAAGAGCTGGTATCAACTTTACTGAAGTGATTCCAAAAAATTGAGGCATTCCTCTGAAGCTCTTTCTATGAAACCAGTATCATCCTGATACAAAAATCTGGCAAAGACACAAAACATAAAACAACTGCAGGCCATTATCCCTGAAAAACAAACACACAAAAATCCTCAATAAAATATTAGTAAACCAAATCCAACAACACATCAAAGGTAATTTATCACAGTCAAAATGACTCAACATATCAATAAATGTGATTCCCCACACAAACAGAATTAAGAAGAAAAATTATATTATTATCTCAACAGACGCAGAAAGATCATTCAATAAAAATCAACACCTCTTATGATAAAAACCCTCAACAAACAAGGCATCAAAGGAACTACCTCAAAATAATAACAGCCATATAGAACAAATCCACAGCCAACATCATACTGAATGGGAAAAGTTGAAAGCATTTTCCCTAGGAATTTGAACTAGACAAAGATGTCTGCTGTCATCACTCCTATTCAACGTACTGCTGGAAGTCCTTGCCAGAGCAATCAGCTAAGACAAAGAAATAAAAGGCATCCAAATTGAAAAAGAGGAATCTAAATTATCTCTGTTCAGTAATGACAAGATCTTGTACCTAGAAAACTTTAAAGACACCAAAACACTCCTAGACCTGATAAACAACTTCAGTAAAGTTTCAAGGTACAAAATATACAAAAATTAGTTCTATTTTTATATATCAAAAAGATCAAACTGAGGACCAAATCCAAAACTCTATTCAATTTGCAATAGCTGCAAAAAAATAAAATACCTAGGAACACCTTTAACCACGGCGATGAAAGACCTCTAGAGGGAGCACTATAAAACACTGATGAAATCAATTGAAGACGATACCAATAAATGAAAAAAACAACCCATACTTAAGGATAGGAAGAATCAATACTGTTAAAATGACTATACTGCCCAAAGAAATCTACAGATTCAACATAAAACTTATCAAATTATTAATACCATTTTTATGGAATTAGAAAAAACAATTCTAAAATTCACACAGAACCAAAAAAAGAGCCCAAATAGCCAAAGCAATACTAAGCAAAAAGAACAAAACCAGAGGCATCACATTACCCAACTTCAAATTATACTGCAAGATTATAGTAACCAAAGCAGCATGGTAATTGTACAAAAAAAATCACAAATAGATGAATAGAAATAGAACGGAATGCAGAACCCAGAAATAAAGACATGTAACTACAAACAACTGATCTCTGGCAAAGTTGACAAAAACAAACAATGGAGAAAGAACACCCAATTCAATAAATGTTTTTGGAAAACTGGTTAGTCATATGCAAAAGAATGAAGTTGGACCTTTGTATCTCACCATATACAAAAATTAACTCAAGATGGATTATACTCCAATGCAAGACCTGAAACTATAAAAACCTTGAAAGAAAATCTAGGAAAAACTCCTCTGGACAGTCAAAAATTTAGACTAAGACCTCAAAAATAAGCGCCCCAAATATAAAAATAGACAAATGGGACTTAATTAAACCAAAGATCTTCTGCACAGCAAAAGAAACAATCAATAGGCCTGAGCACAGTGGCTGATGCCTGTAATTCCAGGAATTTGCAAGGGCAAGGTGAAAAGATTGTTTGTCGGCAGTGGCAACTCCAGGATTTATATGAAAGAATTTAAGGAGCAATGATTTAACTTAAATATAAGGCCAGAGGGATTGCTTAAAAATGACAAAAAAAGACTATTTTAATTAAATTCCATATTTATTTCAGATGGCTTGAATCAAAATTTGCTTAGAGTGCACAGTTTTTATTTTATTTATTTATTTTTAATTTCACTTTGAGTTCTGGGATACATGTGCAGAATGTGCAGGTTTGTTACATAGGTATACACGTGCCATGATGGCTGCACCCATCAACCTGTCATCTAGGTTTTAAGCCCCACATGCATTAGGTGTTTGTCCTAATGCTATCCCTCCCCTTGACCCTCTCCCCCTGACAGTCCCAGGTGTGTGATGTTCCCCTCCTTGTGTCCATGTGTTCTCATTGTTCAATTCCCACTTATGAGTGCAAACATGCGGTGTTTGGTTTTCTGTTCCTGTGTTAGTTTGCTGAGAATGATGGTTTCCAGTTTCATCCATGTCCCTGCAAAGGACATGAATTCTTTCTTTTATATGGCTGCATAGTATTCCATTATGTATATGTGCCACATTTTCTTTATTCAGTCTATCATTGATGGACGTTTGGGTTGGTTCCAAGTCTTTGCTATTGGAAATAGTGTTGCAATAAACATACGTGTGCATTTGTCTTTAGAGTAGAATGATTTATAATCCTTTGGGTATATACCCAATAATGGGATTGCTGGGTCAGATGGTATTTCTGGTTCTATATCCTTGAGGAATCACCACACTGTCTTCCATAGAGGTTGAACTAATTTGCATTCCCACCAACAGTGTAAGGGTGTTTCTATTTCTCCACATCCTCTCCAGTATCTGTTGTTTCCTGGCTTTTTAATGAACACCATTCTAACTGGTGTGAGATGGTATCTCATTGTGGTTTTGATTTGCATTTCTCTAATGACCAGTGATGATGAGCTTTTATTCATATGCTTGTTGGCTGCATAAATGTCTTCTTTTGAGAAGTGTCTGTTCATATTCTTTGCCCAGTTTTTGATGGGGTTGTTTTTTTCTTGTAAATTTAAGTTCTTTGTAGATTCTGGATATCAGCCCTTTGTCAGATGGATAGACTGCAAAATTTTCTCCCATTCTGTAAGTTGCCTGTTCACTCTGATGATGGTTTCTTTTGCTGTGCAGAAACTCTTTAGTTTAATTAGATCCGATTTGTCAATTTTGGCTTGTGTTGTCATTGCTTTTGGTGTTTTAGTCATGAAGTCTTTGCTCATACCTATGGCCTGAATGGTATTGCCTAGGTTTTCTTCTAGGGTTTTTATGGTTTTAGGTCTTACATTTAAGTCTTTAAACCATCTTGAGTTAATTTTTGTATATGGTGTAAAGACGGGGTCTAGCTTCAGTTTTCTGTATATGGCTTGCCAGTTTTCCCAGGACCATTAATTAAATACGGAATCCTCTCCCCATTGCTTGTTTTTGTCAGGTTTGTCAAAGATCAGATGGTTGTAGATGTGTGGTGTTATTTCTGTATTTCTGAGGCCTCTCTTCTGTACCATTGGTCCATATATCTGTTTGGCACCAGTACCATGCTGTTTTGGTTACTGTAGCCTTGTAGTATAGTTCAAGGTCAGGTAGTGTGATGCCTCCTGCTTTGTTCTTTTAGATTAGGATTGCCTTGGCTATATGGGCTCTTTTATGGTTCCATACAAAATTTAAAGTGGATTTTTCTAATTCTGTGAAGAAGGTCACTGATAGCTTGATGCAAATAGCATTGAATTTATAAATTACTTTGGGCACTATGGCCATTTTCACAATATTGATTCTTCCTATCCATGAGCATGGAATTTTTTTTCCATTTGTTTGTGTCCTTTCTTATTTCCTTGAGCAGTGGTTTGTAGTTCTCCTTGAAGAGATCCTTCATATCCCTTGTAAGTTGTATTCCTAGGTATTTTATTCTGTTTGTAGCAATTGTGAATGAGAGTTCACTCATGATTTGGCTCTCTGCCTATCTATTATCGGTGTATAAGAATGCTTGTGATTTTTGCACATTGATTTTGTATCTGAGACTTTGCTGAATTTGCTTATCAGCTTAAGGGGTTTTGGGGCTGAGACGATGGGGTTTTCTAAATACACAGTCATGTCTTCTGCAAACGGAGACAACTCGACTTCCTCTCTTCCTATTTGAATACCTTTTTTTCCTTCTCTTGCCTGATTGCCCTGGCCAGCACTTCCAATACTATGTTGAACAGCAGTGGTGAGAGGGGGCACCCTTGTCTTGTGCCAGTTTTCAAAGGGACTGAAAGCAGAGTCTTTAACTTAGATTATGACTTTATTTGGTGACTTGGTGGAGATAAGGGACACAATCAAGGACTCTGTTGTTTCCACTGTGCACAAAGAATCAAGATTAGAGTAGCCCATGGGAGACCACAGTAGGCCATAAATACTGTTTCTTAAGTTGTTAAATCAGAATGTCTATCTATAAAGAAGGAGTATTACAAAAACTTGCAGGGACATAAAGATGACAATGATAGACACTGGTACCTACTGGAAGGGAGAGGGAAAGAAGGAGGAAAGGGTTGTAAAACTAACTGTTGGGTACTATGCTCAGTACCTGGGTGACAGGATCATTTGTAACCCAAATATCAGTATCACACAATATACTCAAGTAACAAACCTGCACATGTACCTACTGAATCTAAAATAGAAGTTGAAATAAAAAACTTGTATGTGACTGGAATCTTAAGGATGTTCTTAAGTAGTTTACTTCCTGCCATCCATAATTATAGTGTCACCTATATGCCATATATAAAGGCACTAGATAGAAGTCATTTTTATACCATCAATCATGACCTTAATTGTAATTATTATGCCATCCCTGCCATCCCTGGTGCATTATTACAAACTTGTGGTCAAAAATGTCTTCACTTGTGTAATAATTATTTAGGGCCCACTCTGCTTACTACACCTTGTATCATTTCATTGCATTCAGTATTCATTCAGTAAATGTTTGCTGAGTTTAACTGAGAAGCTGAAAGTGGCTCTGCTGCTTTAAGAGGGATCACTAGTCTAGACTGGTCTAAGAAGCATTCTGGAATATATGCCATGTTCATATCTGGTTGACATTTAAAATGCTCTTCTTTGTTTTTCAGACCTCTTCTAAGTTTCCTTCTTTATTCTTCTATATGTTACTCACCTAACAGCACAACCAAAGAAGACTTCTTAATGTTTCCTACAAATGTCTCACAGTGACCTACCTTTGTGCCTATGGTCTAGCAATTTCTTCATTCCAGAATGTTCTTTAGAATTCTCACACCTATATCTTTCCTCTTGAAATACTACTCATCTCCCAAAAAGCTCTCAAACTGCACATCTTCCAGTATTAGCATGGGCAGTGCCTTACCAAGTTGAAGAGGCAGGCTCAACCTGCCTAGTCACTGGGGTAATGTTGCCACCCTAGTGGGCCTGGAAAGCAGAGCATCTGAGCGGAAGAGGATTATTCTTGACCCTTAAGATCACCTAGGGTACGCATTACTATGTTTTGGGCCTCCTTGAGACCTTTTACCCCCTTTCTTCCAACTTATTTCTCCCTTTTTGAATGGGAGTGTCTATCCTAAACCTATCCCATCAATATATTTTGGAAGCATATAACTTGTTTGGTTTCACAGTCTCACAGCTGCAAAGAAGTTTTGCCTTAGGATAAATTGTACATCAGATTTTACCTATTTCTAATTTAAATGATCTTTAGATGAGACTTTTGACTTTATAGTTGATGTTGGAATGAGTTAAGACTGTTGGGATGGAATAAATATATTTTGTGTTCTAAAAAGACGTGAATTTGAGAGGTTAACAGTACAACGTTATCTGCAGAATTTTTTGTTACCCAAAATTTCTATTTTGAAATTCTAACTCCCAGTGTGATGGTATTAGGAGATGTGTCCTTTAGGAGTTAATTAGGTTTAGATGAGGTCATGAAGTTGAGTCCCCATGAATGGCATTAGTATCCTTGTAAGAAGAAATACAAGGATTGTCTTTCTCTCTCTGGGCCATATGAGGATACAAACCTAAAAACTAGGAAGAGCCCTCATCAGACAATCTATCTGCTGATGCCTTGATCTTGTACTTCTCAGCTTTTAGAACTAAGAAATAAATGTTTATGGTTTAAGCTGGCCAGTCTGTCTATAGCAGCCTCAACTAACACATTTTCTGAAACTTTTTTTGTTTTCTCCTCTATTACACATAATTGGCACTTCATACCACATCCTCCTTTGTGCCTTTTCTATTGACTTATGTAATTTTCTGCCCTGTATTTCCGTAGTTTTTTATTCTCAGTTTTCTCTCTTTTTTAAACTGTACTCTCTTTGAGGAAAAAGGACACATACTATCCAGCCCTTTGGTTAGTATTATTTTTAATTAACTGTTAATTTTTTTAATTTTTTTAAATTAACTGCTTATTTGCCAAAATTGCATTTCCCTGGGTTGCATATACATAGATAATTATTGCAACTGGTACTATGGAATATTGTAAAGCAGCATAAATACCACCTGCCAGCTTGTTAGAAATGTAGAATCTCAGGCCCCATTCTAGATCCACTGTATCAGAATCTACATTTTTGAAAGATCCCAGGTGACTTACATGCACCATAAAGTTTGAGAAACACTGTATATGTTCATGTATTAGTATCAAGATGGCTGAGTGTGAATCTAGGCCTCACTGTTTGCTAGCTAAGCCTCATTAGACACATTAAAAAGCTTCAGTAGTTTCAATCCTGAGTGACCAATAGAAACATTGTAATACAGAAGGCACACAATAATCAGCAAGAGGAAATTTATTTAAACAAAGACATCGGCATTCTAATGACACAAAAAGAAGACTCATTCAGTATTAGATACTATATTAGAGCACATTCTGAATAACTATGTCCTTTACTGCAATATGAAAAAGGTTGATATCAGGGTATTCTACTCAAAATTGTAAATAGAAGTCATGGAAGTCTATAGAAGATGTCTATAACAGGAAGATATTTTCATGGAAAAAAAGGATGGATTGTAGGAAAACAGATTGTTAAATGGCAGAAATAGAAGATTATTGCAGTAGTAAAATGAGAATTATACTGGTCTAAAAAAACAAGTATCAGTAGGAGTGCAATGAGATTTAAAATACTTTGAAAAATGAGCATCGATGAACTGTGGAGGTTGGTTAGAGGTAAAAAGAAGAGAGTTGAGGAAAACTGAAAATGCCTGAGCTATGGGGTCTTAGAACCCACAAGCCCAATTCAATCTGTACCATTGGACAGTCACAAATTCTGTAACCTTACTACTTGTTACTATTAAATCTACTGTAATAAAATGAAATTGACATATGAGGAATGAGAACTTTCTCTTTATTCTATTTACTTTATTTGGGAGATGGTGTGGTTGGTAGAAATTTGCAATAGAAAAATTCCATGTTCAAGGTCTGTCAGAACCCTGGAAAATGAATATATACATGTCTTCCAAGGAAAGCATTTTGATTGGTAATAGCATTATTTTAGATACATATGTGCATATAAGATTGTGAAGAATCTAAATAAATGAAAATAATAGCATATTATAATTAATATCTATTAACCAATTTTCTCTACATATTTATAATTCTTTGCATTTTGTAGTACAATTAAATTAGCATTGCACTTAATGTCTTAAAATTTGGAAACCATAAAGACTTTAGACATAAGATTTGAAAATAAATGTGACTTTACTATTCTATGTAGTTTATTCACTTATAAAGAGCTATCTTTTCTGTGATTTCATTTGTAAAATGAACTTCGTGGTTCATTTAAATTTGGTAGATATAGATACACTGGGTTAATTGAAGAGAAAAATAATTTGTAAAACATATTTTCAAATATATGCGTAATTTCATACTTGTTCTTGATTTTATCTCATGTAAGCAATTTAAACAAGGTTTAAAGAAAAAATGTATTTTAGGAGCTATAACACTAACTTTCTGCTACAGTTTATCACTGTAAAAATCATTTCTATAATTATGCAGTCTTGCTTGCATTACTTGATAATTAGCTTTAATTATACTTTCAGCTAATTACTCAAAATGTGACCTTTTCTAACAAAAGTCAGGCAAGAAGAATGTAGGTGAGGCACAGAAACTACACAGTACACAATAAACAAATTGGTGACAGTAATTTTTTATTTTTTGCTTATCTACTCAACACTTTGGCAATCCATTACTAGTTACGTTTTATCTTATCAAATTTCATGAAATAATTACCTTTACTACAGAATTCCTTGACAAACTAGAATATCCAAATGTTATTTAACCTTTAAATGGATTTTGATAAACTGGAATGTACTAAGTCTGTAGCTATCATGTAGTCGAGCCTTCATTTATTATCATATATTTGAAAAAATATATTCCATAAAGAAAACTTTGAGTTATATTATCTGTATATAAAAACGTCTTTCATTTTTTTAAATTTGCTAATCCTACTCTTTCTTAGAGAAAGTTTTATTAGCTACATTACCTTCTACAGTATATAAATTTAGCACAAGTCAGTAAACAGGGCATGAGGAACTGAAAATGCCAATATCTTGTTTTTGTCTTTTTTGATAGGTGAATCACCCATAGTCTATAGCTATTGAAGCCTGAAATTCATCCTCGCCAAGATTTGAGAACAATTAAATATTATGTGATTTCATAAATTTGGGGGGAGATTTTAAACACACCATCTGTTAAACAGTAGAATATGAGAAACTGAAATCCATGTAATACTTGTTTAAAATAATCTTTATTTTTACTGGTAACAAGTATAAGTGAAAAATGTAAATCATTAAAAATATTTACAATATACGTCCTCTCAGCGTTTTATATGACTCTTTTTACATAGCTGTAATTATACTTTATTATCCATTTTATTTCATAATTTTACAACAAAAAAAACCCATAAGTATTCAATATTTTCAAAATCTTTCATAAAAGTATTTTAATGACTGCATAATAGTCCATGCTAGGTGCATGTTCATTTATCTTAACTATTAATATAATAATTTAACTTAATTATAAGTGACTAAGGTTTTTGAGATATATTGCATCTTTATACTCCACAAATTCTGGTTTACGATGATATTTACTAATTAAGTCTATTTGCTTCTATGCAAGATACCTGAAGGGGAGATCCTCAAAGTCTTAAAGACACATTGCTGAACATTTAATCTGCTTCTAATGTTGTGCATATCAGGTAAATAAATAAAATTTTGTTTGAATTTTATACAATTTTATTACTTGTTTAGTAACTTTATAGATTTGGTCACTTTGTTGATGTAGGGAATTAACAGCAGTATGTAAAAGTCGATGTTTTCAATAAAATTAGCATATTAGCTTTTCTTAGACGGTGTGGAAAAATATGAAAAAATATGGAAAATCTTTGCTTAAACCTCCAGTTCTCATTGATTTCTTTTCAGACTTTCAGAACTCTTACTTTGATGTTCTTGATTCCCTACTATACAGTATTTCAAGTCCCCTGAGGTTAGGGATCATATCTTAACATTCTGGAATTCCACAGTTTCTCACACGATATTCTCTACATTTGGATCTCAAGTTTTAATAGTGATGAATATGATAATAATGATATAAAAACAAAGGGGGAGGAATGGTAATCTTTTAAATACGAGTGGTGAGATAAGGATTAGTTTTATTTTCATATTTAGTGCCACAGATACTCTCTTAAAAGCTCTCCACTCCCCTTGTATAATGTACTTATAGACGCATACAGCACACAGAGCACTGAGCTTGTCATCAACTCTAGCCCACCCTCCTATGTCTGCTTCATTGGTTGAGTTGTGTGTTTAATAGAAGTCAGTTACGTTTGAACCGATAGTATTTATTTCAAATGGGCTTGTTACTGAATTTATATACCATTAATTAACTATTTAATAACCCAGTGGACTATGAGTGCAGAAATAAAATTTTTGTTTTCATGAGAGTTCAATACCTTGATACAACTAGATAAAGGCCAAAGGCTTTAAAAAATGTTGTGGACTTAGACATAATCAAGATACCACGTAAGGTTAGAAAAAAATAGTCTTTCTAGTCCAGAAGAACCCTGAACTCAGATTACTTAAAATGTGTTTTTTTAATTGTAGCTGCTATTCAAAAAAAACTGAAACAAGAAATTATAGATAATTCAAATGGGTTGGGATTTATTCAAGAAGGATGTTGGAGACCTCCAATCAGCATATCGATTCTATAAACAGAAACAACTGTATTTCCACAATGTTTTAGGATTAATTGAAAAAAATATTTAAGGTATGAATGTATCTTTTTTATGGTTTCATATTTTATACTACTTTTTTAGAGAATAAAACCGAAAGGAATTAATTTTATATTTAAAGCAGGGTCTAAGTTGATGGCTCCACTCTATCATTAACTAGCAGAAGTAATCTGGGCTAAGCAGCACTCTTCTATAAGCTTAATTCCCTCATCAATGAAATGTAAGAATCAGAGTAGGCTACCTTTACGGTCATCTCCAGCTTTTAGGGGGAAAAAATGTATGATTGCACAAGCAGCAAGTTCCAACACAACATGATACAGGACAAAATATTAAACTTATCAGACCAAATTTGGTTAAGCTAAATATTAACATCATTGGGGAAATGAGGAATCAGTAGGTAGGTTTAGTTAATTATGAAATGCCCCCCTCCACTATCCATTCTTTTCTTCAGTCTTTTCATAATTAAATAATGGCCACCCCACTAAGCCTTAGCAGGGAACATAATGTAGTACAGCTCTCTAGTGGCTTTGGACTGATCCAGCTCTTTCCTTACCCTTTCCTTACCCTTCCACCTCTTGCCTGCAGTTTTCAAGAATAGTTGTGGAATGTCCTGGGAATGCAATGTCCTGAGATAGGGAGAAACCACCTGAAACAGCCCAGGCAGTGTTCCTGTTCTTCCTAGGGAATGTTACATCTTGAGTGAGGAAGGAACTGCCTATGACAGCCCAGGCTTTTCTCTTTTATTCCTTGGAAGCAGGATGTCCTTTAAAGCTTTGGCCAGTGAGTCTCATTACTTCTGAGGTGGTGCAAGTGAGGCATGCATCAAAATTTCATCCATCTTGGGTAGCTTTCTTGGGCCTTGAGGGCTGGCTCACAACGGATCTGAGACCTTCCGTTCCTTCCTGCCCCTCTGTAAATAATAAAGTCACCTTGCATAACCTGTGTGTGAGCGTGTCCTGTCTCACCAGGTTCTGACCAATTAGGAACCAGTGCCTGGTGGACCTGAACAGTAGCCCAGGATGCAGTGGGCAGAAGTCTTTGGACTCCTATTTCTAGTGGTTGGGTTCTCACGTGACCAACACTATGTTCCCAAGATTCCTTTGCAACTAGGGGTGCCTAAGTGTTTATTAAATGGATGTAAGTAGAAGTGATATATGCAATCTATGGGCCCACCATTAAAACACTTGGGTATGGCTCCTCTCCTAAGCTAAAAAGGAGACGTGCCACTCAAGAGTCAGCACTGACCATACAAACCAGAGAAATACCCTACAAGATGGTGAAACATCAACATGGAAGAAAGCTGGTTCCTTGGATGACTTTGTGAGCCAGAGAGACCCCTCACAGACTACCCAACTGCCTCAGGGCTGTTGTACAAACATTAAACAGGCATAGAACTTGTGTATATATTGTTGTATCACTACAATATAGAAACAATTTTCAAACTTTTGGAAGTTAAAGTCTTACTTCTTTGAAGCCCCACTGTCAAGTATGAATTTCAGTAATGACAACACTATGCATACTCACAGTCTGTAAGAAGTAGTTTAATATGGGCTTGGACTAGTTCAAACTTCAGCTCTTATGCTTATTTACCAACAAACCTCAGCTGTTATGCTTATTTACCAAATGACCTTGAGCCTAACCTAAGGCTTGCCACATTCTAGCTACTTAATAAGTGCTCTATAAAATTTATAGACAATTGCCAAACAAGGTGAAAAAGTTTTGTAGTTCACTACCACTTTATTTTACTTATTTTTTTTTCTCTTTGGGTTCCATCATAAGCTACTTTAGAAGAATTTTAATGGAATAAAGGAATTTTGTTCAATTATGTTTTCTATAATATGCTTTCCACCTTAACTGGGTGAATCCACTGAAAAAGACAATTTGAATAATCATGGATACATCAGATCTACTTATCAATATTTGTTGTTTCCTTTATTTTCTTTAAAATGTTTAAAAAGTTTTCCATAGTTTCAAGTTATTATATTTCACTTTTTAAAACTCAGGATTAATATAATAAAAGCTAAATGTAGAATCTACTCTATTGGAATAAATATGATTTTAAATATACATGTTACTTTGTTTCTAATATTATTAATATGATATCTAAGCTAATGTTATATTACAATGCTATTGTTTATTTCTTTAAACACAGTTTAAAGAAATTTGAATTAATGTAAGAAAATAAAATTATTTCCATTTCTATATGCTAGTTAATATCTTATTATTTGAAGAACTGAAATTTAATATATGTCATGCTTCAAAACAAGTTTTAACAGTAGTATCTTTGAAATTTATCAACCATAAGTGAATACAAAATTATTCTTGATAATTTCCGACTTTAGTAATACTACTCCTTTATTTGCCATTCCAGCAGTGATGTATTAGGAAAAACAAGTGTATTCCTTTTAAAAATATGACTCTGATCTCTCCTTTGATCTTAAATTTTACTATTCACTGCTAGTGGAAATGTACATTGTCATCACAAATTTATAAGGACATTTATTAATAAAAAGCAAAAGTCTATCAAATTTGCAATCCATAATGTAACAATTTCAATTTTGGAAATCTATGCTAAGGATATAATGATATATGTATACAATAATTCATGCAAGAAAGAGTTTATGGTAGAATTATTTAAATAAGAAAATTCAAAATAACCTAAATATTCTGAAGTGATTACCAGTTAAGTAAATTCCTTGTTTAAGTGAAATAATTAGAATTATATTGTATGACAAATTTTAAATTATTTTGTTAAATGCTTATAATGTGGGAAAAAATTTTAGAGTAAACATTTTCTATAAAATATATATTAATTATGCAATAGAATAACTATGCAAAAATATAAAAAAGGCTTTTTACTTCCATGTTTATGCTTTTCTGTATTTCCTACAATTATTGTATTGAAAATTATTATATTTATGATTTAAGGAAAAGTATTCTTTTTAAAAATATGGCTCTGATCTCTCCTTTGATCTTAAATTTTACTGTCTGTGCAATACTCTGCACAGTTACTCTTTAGGAAAAGATTTCTAGTGTGCTACAAAAGATTACACATAATACCTCAAAAGATGGTTGGAATATTTCAGCCATTGTTTTATTTATTTTTATTTTTACTTTTACTTAAAGCAATATTATTATAGTTGGATTTATCTTCTCTCTTATCCTCTCCTGATTACAGAACCTCTTCCTTTCACCTTTCATTTTAACTGGTTGGTAGCCTCCAGGTTTTTCCCACACTTTCCATTTGCACAGCGCTCTGTGCCTTATTGCTTATGTAAAAAAAAAAAATTAAAAAGAAAGAAAGAAAAAAATCCAGGTTTTGAAAAAAGCAAATATTATAAGAACAAAGGCATGAAAGATGGATTTTATTTTAGTACAGGCTATTGTTGAATCATAATGACTTTCTTTTGTCACATAAACACACATGGCAGATAAAACATGCTGAGAGAGCTGCTCTCTCTCTTAAAAATGTCTATGTAACAGCAAAATTTAAAACTAAAGTTGAGATAATCATCTGAAAGTTTCCTTCTATGAACATGCTATAAAGGATAAAATTAGGAGCAGAGTACTAATTATTCAGAATATTGTCGGTATCAGTGCTTTCCAATGGAACATTTTGTGACAGTGAAAATATTTTGTATCTGTGCTGTCCAATACCATAGTCACTAACCTCATATGGCTATTAGCACTTGAAATGAGGCTGATGTGACTGAAGAACTTAATTTTAAATTTTATGTAATTTTAATTAATTTAAATTTAACTAGTCACATGTGCATACTGGCTATTACACTGACAGTCTAAGTATATTGAAATTTAACCTGAAATCCAGATTCAGTATGATTATCTAACTATAATTTCCTATTATCTGCTATTAAAAATAATTTTTCAATTTTAGGAAATTCAAGAGCTCATAGCTATTATTATCACCAAATTTAGTCACAATTAGAAAATCCAACACAACTTTTAAAATATAAGAAAATAAAATGAAGTCATATTATAATACTTTTATATAGTACTGACTGACTTTGCATAATCAAAGTAAAATGAGAAAATTAAAATTCTGTAATTGAAAAAAATCCAAAAAAGGAAAAGTAAAAGAAAAACCCTGCCTACATTATATATTCATATGTCCATGCTAACTCTAAGAAATTAAATGGAATTTTATTTAATTTTTTAAAATTACAAAACACAGCTATTGAACAAATTCCATTTATATAAGTGCAGTACATTGCATATAATAGGACATTTACAGATTTTTTAAAATAATTTTAAATTACTTTATAAAAAGCTATAAACAATTGCTCAATATAAAATGTTTTTGAATATTTAGAAAAGTAGAAGTGAAAATAACCCTATATTCCAACTAACCAGACAGGTACTATGATCATAATATGTATTTCTTTTCTCATTTTCCCTAACTTTGTTATATTTTCCTATGTAGTTGTGCAACATTAGTAAAAACTCTACATAAATGTTTTAATTGACTACATAGTATTCCATTGAGTGGCTACACAACATTTAACTTAATCATTCCTTTTTAGAACATTTAGGTTATTTCCAACATTTTATATTAAAATGAAGCTAGAATAAATATACACCAATTTTTTAAAACCTCGTTTGCTATCATCAACAGTTAATGTTCTTGCCCACAGAGAAAACTTATAATGGCCATATTTTGAAAGAACTCTTACCAGAATATACTGTAATGACCATTTCTACAGAAGGGAAAAAAACAGATGATCTTCCCAAAAATATGTTTGGGTAACTAGAATTCAGACTTGCCTTATTATCAATATACCACAATAAAGTCATCATTAGTTTTTCTCTGTGTTAGGTAAAATTACATTGAACTAAAAAATCTGTATATTTTCTTTTCTTGCTTACAGACAGTGGCAGTTTACTTCTTTCAAATCTATTTTTATTCCTTCCAACTCTTGTTTTAAGTTCAGGGTATACATGTGCAGCCTTGTTACATGGGTATATTGCATGTTGCTGGGGTTTGGTGTACAAATTATTTCATCACCCAGGTAGTGAACATAGTACTGGATAGGTAGTTTTCCATCCTTGCCATCCTCTACCCTCAAGTAGGCCCCCATGTCTACTGTTTCCTTCTTTGTGTCCATGTGTACTCAATGTCCAACCTTAAAAAAAAAAAAGAAAGAAAGAAACAAAACTGCTACACCTAGGCAGTTGCTGTTTTGATATCCCTTGATGATAAATGTTTCTTGTCAACAGGGAAAGCACAGAAAGGAATCTGCCATACCTTTTTGGTCTTGCATTGGCTGAGGAAAGGAGAAATCTATCAATATAGTCCTATAGGTTCACTAGCAACTAACTCTCAAATCTCCAATTCTTTTATTCTTTAAAACTATTCTTCATATCAAGTAACAGACAATTTGGAGATGCCGAAGTTGTTTCCAATTTAGAAATCCAATAGATTTCTCATACTTAGGGTTTTCAATTAATGAAAATGAAGATAAATAGGTCCATTATTGGTCCTGTCCCCAAAGGATTTAGTAAGCTCCCTGCTAAGGTAAAACACATAGTTCACAACAAAATAACAATTATGAATACAAAAATGCTTTAAAAAAATTAGACAAACATTTAGAAGAGAAAAACTCTGTGCCACATTAACCAGAGAGAAAGAGAACAAGATGAAAAGAGAGGGTTATTTACATTTTATATATTTTATTATGAGCGTTTATCAGATATTAGCAATTCTGATATTAAATTAATACCCATAGAGCTACATAGTCTTTATTCCTTCCTTCCTGCCAATTAGTAATGTACATAATTCCATATATTTTTGCTCAACTACAATTTTTTGATAGTTTAGAAGGTGTTGAAATTTTATTTAAAGGCTAAAACAAAAGCTTAAATGGTGTGCTTTCTGTTTTGTGAATTGCAGACACTGCTTTAC
Source organism: Nomascus leucogenys (assembly GCF_006542625.1). Classification (NCBI taxonomy): domain Eukaryota; kingdom Metazoa; phylum Chordata; class Mammalia; order Primates; family Hylobatidae; genus Nomascus; species Nomascus leucogenys. The sequence goes on from NC_044391.1 coordinate 68,596,033, forward strand.
TGATACAACACCCAAGATTCTAAGCTGACATCAAAGCAAAAAAAAAAAATCATCTGAAATGACAGCAGCAGCTGCAGCATCTGCCTCTAAATTAGGCTGTGTTTCAAAGTCTGGACTCAACTGCTAAGCAGTATAAAGACCCAGGAGGAAGGCTGCCCAGAAAAGAGTGAGCCTTCCGACCTAACACATCAAAGTAACACATGCTAGGAAGAGCAATAAACGCATGTGGCCCACATTCACGTGCCGCCTAATTGCGCTGGGCTCATGAAACCAAGACAAACCTTCAGCTGATTCCTGGTTTAAGAGAGGATTTGAGATCTTTTCTATGCAGAAAGCTGACACAAATTGGTTGCAGATTAGAGTCTGACTCTGCAATGAAGCATCCCATAATTTCAAAAGATGGCCATTTTGGTGTCATATAGCATCTTCGAAACACTGACTTCCTAATGTAGTAACATATAAACTAACCATTAGGTATAAATAACAGCTAAAAAATAAGCTTCATAAATGAAGAAAGCCTTAATTTGTACGTTCAAGGATAGATGCTTTGAAGAAAGGCTTTTTCATTTGTTTTGCATATAAATTACCAATTTTGAGGGCATTTATCTTTTAAAGCATAAGCTATTTAACAAGATCTTAGAATACTAATATCTAGTAAGAGAAGAGAGAAATAGATATATGTTTTAGAAGTAATTTTTAGTAGAAATGCCTACTGTCATAAGGTTTGCATTAAGGGATTATTACCATACACAGAGGATGTAATATATTCAATTGCAAAATTTGCAATTAGATATATAGCAACACACATAAGAAAAGCTTAATAAATTAGAACTCTGAATTCTTTTCTTCTGTGTTCATGCCTTTATGCTATGCTCTTTACTCTGTTTTGCAGTACATTGTGCTATTATTCTACAAAACATTATTCTGTATGTGTAAATTGCCAAAGTTAACTTATACAATTACCTGAGGAGACAATTATAATTAGTGGAAAGATGATAATTAATCCTATTAAGTGAAATATGCATGAGTTTTCACCGAACATATGCAATGAAAGAAAAACCTCAGAAATGTGCAGGGTGATTATAAATAGATGGGAATAGAAAGAAAAATTCATCCATCCTAAAATTCTAAAATTTTTGTCTGTAAGTTTAACTAAATAAACATGATCGCAAAGCACTGAGAGTCAGAAAATTTTAGAATTAATCTCTTTACTGCTCAGATGATACACATCATAAAATAAATTCTGTAAGAATACAGTTTCATTATATATTAAGAGCCTATTCCAAGAATTTTCATAAGGGCCAAATTCCATTAACAATAATCCGCTCTGAATTTATGTCTATAATATGTAATAGGCTGACTCACGTGTTCTCATTGCTTGGAAAATATAAGCATTGTATGCTTCAAAGAAGGGCAGCCATGTAATGGACCATTTTCATTAGGAAGGTAGGGATTGAGGGAGTAAGAAAATTATTCCAAAAAAATCATGCAGTCGTCTCTGTTACCAATATCTGGTGCTTATTGTGGCCTCCAAGGTGGAGAAAATAAAACACCTTTTTACTTTTGTGACAATTCCGATTGTCGTGTCTTTCAGGACATTTTTGCATTCCTTAATATCACAAGATCATCCTACTACATGATGTACAAAGTGACCTCAATGAATGCCTTTTGTCAGGGCCATAACATTGGTAATATGGCCAAATCACAAAGACCATAGTTCATGTCCCAAAAAGTTGGAATGGATTTACCCCTTTGGGAAATTTCCCTGATCTACATCCATCTCAAGTCCCTTGAGACTACATAAGTGGATCCTGACATTATAAAGATTTGCCACAGAGGATGTCAGGAATAACCCAACCTAACAAGAAGTCTGCATTTCCCTGGATGGGTAACAGTCTCTCTGCTTGGTATATGCCACAATCCCAATTCTGAATTGTGCCGTTTTTTCTGACAGTTGTTGATTTTTTTGGTATCTTAACTGACCAATAACTTTAACCATCTAAATAATCATATATCATTGCAAGCTGGTTCACGTTATTTCCAGAGCCATAAATAGCCAGGATTATGGAGTCAGAAGGAAGACTAAGGCAAACAGACTAATGTGCTTGGCTTGTGTGCACAGCCCACATTGCAGAAGGGTAATGATGCAGTCCTCAGCCTTCAGTCTCAGGGATCCACAGGTGAGTGGTACTGTGCCTTTGCCTTTGCCTTTGAGATTGAAATTTTATCTTCTCTAATAGCAATTCTGTGCTCCAGAGCAATGATAACTACTTGGAAATTTTCAGTGCCTATGAGCGATTTTACTTATGGCACAAACTCTTTCAACTACATGGAGATCTTTGAAATGAGACTGAAAACATTTTCAAAATAATTATAACTAGCATTTATATGTGCTTTACAGTTTAGAAACTTTGTTTCATATGCACTAACTTGTTCAGTCTTACCAGCAACCCATGAGAAATATTATTATGCCCAATTTTAGGTGAGGAAACTTGAGCTCACAGACAGAAAGAGTAAAATGCTCTAATTCAGTTAGCAAAGTCGTATATCCAGAAGTCCCCCAAGACCTTCGGCTTCCAAGAGCTTTGCAGTTTCTACATCAGCCACAGACAACCTCTTTGTATTCGGTAAACCTCTCACCCACGGGTTGAATGGAAAAGCAATAACTTTTCCAGTGTTTCATTCTCAAATTTATCATGAAAGATGAAAGTAATTTATTAAAAGTCCTTGATAAAGGCTCATTTGAGATCTTTAATTATAGCCTTAAGTATTATAATTTTGTCTTATTTATGCCTTAACAGTTTCACAAGGGCATCTTGATATATAAGTCCTTAATTATTAAAAAAACTGTATCATGATGTAATTGGCTTAAAATAAAATGAGGTAAAACATACTGGAAAGTTAATAAGGAATAAAGCCTTTAGGATGACTATTTAGAATATTTTTATTTCTGTTCTATGAAAATATCAATACATAGTTGATCTTCCTTTCTTATTTTACAGCATGAGAAATACTACGATTTAATGTATTTTTAAATTAGGCAATATTGCTTTTAGACACCATTATTTATTAACAAGCATTAATCACTATAAAGTGAAATCACATATAATTTGGATAATGCAACCCTATTAACCTGGTTTATTCAGGGCAATTCCATGAAAAGGAAAACAAAGAGCTTCTTAGGTTTCTTCATGAATATCTCAATATATTGACTTTTCTCCCAATCCGTTCAATAAGAATTCACAGCACACACGCTATGTATACATCCACACACATGTGTGTGTGGATGTATGTGTGTGTATGTATATATATAAAAAACATATATATTATATAAAAAACATATGTATTATATATAAAACATATATTATATATTAAAACGTATATATTATATATATCTACACACACACACACATATAAACATATTCTGCCTTCTTGAAGCACTCTGTCTACAAACATAAATACAATTTGGAGGCCAGGTGCAGTGGCTCATGCCAGTAATCCCAGAATTTTTGGAAGTCAGACTGGGAGGATTGGTTGAGACCAATAGTTCAAGACCAGCCTGGGCAACCTGTCTCTACAAAAAATAAAAACTAAACTTAAAAAAATTTAGCCGGGCACAATGGCATGCACTTATAGTCCCATCTACTTGGGAGGCTGAGGTGGGAGGATCGCTTAGCCCAGGGGTGCAAGGCTATGATGGCACCACTGCACTCCAGCCTGGGAAACACAGCAAGACTCCATCTCTAAAATTATATATATATATATATATATATATATATATATATATATATATAAAATATATAAAATACAAATATATAATATATAAAATATATAAATATATAATATATTATATATAAAACATATAAATATATATAATATATTATATATAAATATATATAATATATATTATATATAAAACATATAAATATATATAATATATTATATATAAAATATATAAATATATATAATATATTATATATAAAATATATAATATATTATACATAAAATATATAATATATTATACATAAAATATATAATATATTATATATAAAATATAAAATATATTATACATAAAATATATAATGTATTATATATAAAATATATAATATATAAAATATAAATATATAATATATTATATAAAATATAAAATATAATATATTATATAAAATATAAAATATAATATATTATATATAAAATATAAATATATAATATATTATATATAAAATATAAACATATAATATATTATATAAAATATAAACATATAATATATTATATAAAATATAAACATATAATATATTATATAAAATATAAACATATAATATATTATATATAAATATAAAATATAATATATTATATATAAATATAAACATATAATATATTATATAAAATATAAATATAATATATTATATATAAAATATAAATATATATAATATATTATATATAAAATATAAATATATATAACTATATTATATATAAAATATAAATATAACTATATTATATATATAATATAAATATATAATATATTATATATAAAATATAAATATATATATTATATATAAAATATAAATATATATAATATATTATATATAAAATATAAATATATATAATATATTATATATAAAATATAAATATATATAATATATTATATATAAAATATAAATATATATAATATATTATATATAAAATATAAATATATATAATATATTATATAAAATATAAATATATATAATATATTATATATAAAATATAAATATATAATATATTATATATAAAATATAAATATATAATATATTATATATAAAATATAAATATATAATATATTATATATAAAATATAAATATATATAATGTATTATATATAAAATATAAATATATAAAAAATATACAAATATATATTACATATAATATACATTTATATAACATATATTTATATATTATATAAATGTATATTATATATTTATATTTTATATATAATACATTATATATATTTATATTTTATATAATATATTATATATATTTATATTTATATATAATATAGAAATATAAATATAAATATATAAATATATAATATATAATATATAATATAATATATAAATAAATATATTATATATAATATAATATATAAATAAATATATATTATATATAATTATATATACATAAATTTGATAAGAGCTATGATAGAAAGTAAATAAGAAAATGAAACACTGTGAAGGCCATGCTAGGCATCTCTGAATAAATGGCATTAAAATTCAGTAGGAGTCAGACAAGTGAAAAGTTGGGGAAAGAATTCTCCATAGTAAACAATCAGTTTGTATGAATTCCTATTCAAAAGAGCTTTATTTATTCAAGATACAAAAACAATAATTAAGTGCCTACTATATGGCAAACTCCATTCTAAGTACTGAGGTAACAAAAAAGTTTTCATCCATGGAGCCCACATTCAAGCAGAAGAAAGAAAGTAATAGAGCGAGGAGGTAGTGGGGAGAGGCTTGTAATTTTGGGATAGTGTCAAGTGCATCAATCTAAGGGTGCAAAGTTTCTGTATAGAGGAATATACTTCTGTAATTTGTTGCACAGAATGGTGGCTATAATAAATAATAATGTTATGTATATTTCAAGATTTCTCAGAGTATATTTTCAATGTTTTTACCACAAAAAAAGTATATGAGGTGATGAATTTGTTGATTAGCCTGATGTAATCACTTCACATTGTAAACATATATCAAAGCATCTCACTTAATAATTATATACAATTACGCTTTGTTAATTAAAAATAAAATATAAAAAGAAAGAAACAATACTAGAAAATGTAACAGAAAGCAATTGAGGTTGGGGTAGGAGGAAGATGACTTTTACATTTGTTGGACAGAAAAACCCCTCCTAAGGAGGTGATAATTTAATTGTGACTTTTTTTTTCGTTTGTTTCTTCGTTTTTATATTATAATACTTTGCTGAAAGCAGAAAAATAGTAGAACCAAAAATTACAAACAGGAATGTGGAATCATAACAAAAGAAAGAAAAGAGAACCAAAGATGAAGCTAGCAGGTGTGGTTATTATGTTTTGATTGCCAAAAGTGAAACAGCCAAGCAAAGATCTGAGGGAGGAAGGTTCCAGGTAGAGGCAAGAGCAAATTCAGGGACTGTATGGTCGAAATGAATGTGGTGTGTTTAGGCAATGAATAATCAGAGGCCAGTATTGTTGAGATGGGAGAGGAGCAACACCAGCAGAGCTTAAGAACATGAGGCTTAGGGCCATGGTATAGAGTTTAGCTGTTAAAATTTGCGGAACTCAAGGACCCTAGTAAGCAAGAGTGAGAGAAACTGGAGAGCTGGATAAACCACGAAGGCCGTTGTAGGTTGGGTTAACATTTTTGAATTTTAGTGCAGTGGGAAATTAATGAAAGGCTTTAAGTAAATTAGTGACATAGTTCTGTTTCAGCTAGTGAAGGACTTGCATGTGGAACAAGAATGGAAGCAGGATGAGCAGTTAGAAGGCCATATTAGGCGCTCTAGTGAACATGATAGTGCTGAAAGCAAAATTAGAGTGGTAAAGATGGAGAAAATTAAGCAGAGTGAAGATACTACATTACTTACAAAAGCCAGTTTAAAAAAAATACTCTACTGATGGTATTTGACCTCAAGATACTAAAATGCATCTTTTCAAAAAATATTAAGTGCGTTACATGTACAGAAAGTAATTTAAAGTAGTGCACTAAAAATAAATCTTATTCCTTGCTCTTAATTTTAATATTTCCTCTCAGGAATGTGCTAAATTGGTTCATGTCTTTATTAAAACTTCCTGCCTAGGAAGACGTTATCATCATCTTACGGACCCCTGAACGCAGAAGTTTTCACTGAAGAGTTCATATGCATCTCCAATTTATCAAATTTAACGTCATCTTAATTAAGTCGAGATTTCTTTATTTTCCCCCTGCTGTTTTAATGATAATATATTCTGCTTTCCGAAATACAATAAAAATTATATGAACACAAATCCATTATAAACTCTAATTTTTAAAGGAAAGATACACTTTGATATTAATTGTTTTCAAAAATAAAGCTCCTGTGAAGGAACATGAAACACAGCTATTTACATTCTTACCAGAAGAGTTTCAAATCAAAACGTTGTTTTCATTACTTCAACATTACTGACAAATTCTGTCAGTTTGTAATTGAAGTACCTACTGTGTGTCAAAATATTTTTCTCCTCTCAATTGGTGAAGCTAAAATAAAAAGAAATTTGATAAAACTCCAATTTTCCATAGAAATTCTTGTTGCTTACGCATTTTGTATTGGTTCTCAAAAATGTTTCTTCTGTTTTACCCTTTCTTACTAAGAATATATATCCAAAAATAGCTCATTCCCTTAGAAGACAGAATACTGACATCTCAAGATGTTTCCATGATGGCAGTGGCTATAATGACCCATATACTACAGAAATGTCAACATGGTTAGAAGCCATTGAGAGTACTGGTGGCAAGTAGAGAGCAAGTGTGTGGTCATGGAGAGGTAAGCACACCTGGATGTTCTTGGGTTAGATTCCAGGTGTCAAAGCAGGGTTAACTTCCACAACTTTTCTGTAACTCCTCAGAGTTTTAGGTCACAGAAAGGTAAATATAGTGATGTGAGTCAGTTTGAAAGATCTGCGTTCACTTCCAGGTGCTGACTGCTTCTGGAAAGCACTACCAAAATTGCAATTAACTAGAGGCTGTTACCGGATATGGACTAAATATAGCCTATAGGATGGCCCAAGAATGTCCATTACCAGAACAGAATAAGAAAATATACTGAATTCTTACCTTTGTAATGTAATGAACAACTGGGTCTGGTTATGGGCTATAGCCCGTCTTCTAAGGTTACTTTGGTCTTGACACCTCCACAGCTCACCAAACCCTTCTGTGGTTTGGTAAGGAGGGACCCCAGATGTCCTCTCTAGCTGTTACTTGTGAACATATATTTGGTATTCAGTTACTTCAAAAAAGCATAGTCTTACTTTTGAAAAACCTGTGCCACAATGTGTAACTTTAAAATAGTTAGTATATTAGTAAAATAAAAGCTAAATTTTTGAGAACCAGGAAATTTGTTTTACATGCATAATGTCACTTATATTCACAGTATCTTTGTACAGTGAAGGAAAGACTGGAACTCAAGCAGTCTGAGTCCAGAATACAAACTCTGGAAAATGTACAGAGTAATGGACCGGTGGTTTGTGAGGCACACTGTTATTTTATCATCATTGTCATTATAACTGTCAAGTAGTATGTGCCTATGCATTAAATAATCAAACACAACTTTAGGTTTGTCCTCTATCATCACTATTAAATTTATTCAAGAGTTTAATCTCCTACTTTGGGAGAAAAAAAATGAATGTGGTTTTGCATTCATACTTAGGTAACAGATAATCTTATAGCCATCATGAGTTATAAATACAGAGCGCCTTACGGATTTACTGAAAATCTGTTCTGAAATTCCCTTGAGTTGCCTGGATGCCTTTTGCCTATGCTTGTAACTCTCCAAGGTTCCTACAAATCCAACATTCCTATTTGACTTCTTACTGCTAAGGTCCCTCTCCTCCTGTAATCACCTATTAAATAGGACACTATAGACCCTATGTCAGCTCTTTCTCTCAAATATCTCGTATCTGGTCTTTGGGAATCATACTTTCTTTTCCTTGACATACTCTGATATATACAAGTAGAATACCACACAGTCATCTCTATCCTGCTTTTTCAGGTTGCCTTAAACCAGCAGTCCCCAACCTTTTTGGCACCAGGGACTGGTTTTGTAAAAGACATTTTTTCCACAGATGGGGTGGAGGTGGGTGGTATGGTTTTGAGATGAAACTGTTCCACTTCCACCACAAATCATCAGGCATTACATTCTCACAAGGAGGGTGCAACCTAGATCCCTTGCATGCACAGTTCACAATAGGGTTTGCCCTCCTATGAGAATCTAATGCCACTGCTGATCTTACAGGAGGTGGAGCTCAGGCAGTAACGTTCTCTGGCCTTCCACTCACCTCCTGTTGTGTGTCCTGGTTCCTAACAGGCCACAGACCGTACCAGTTCATGGCCCAGGGGTTGGGGACCCCTGCTTTAAAGTCTTTTAGTCTCAGGGCATGCATCAGTCCACTGTATCTTCTAACTGCAGGGGACACCTTTCAGGGTCCTCAAGTGGGCTCATGGAACCACACTTCTCCTTGAAAGGAAGGGAACAACCTCGCCCCCCGCCTCCACTAAAACACCTATAGAGGTTCCTCAAAGCAAAGAAATAGGTGTCCCCAAATAATTTTATTTGATAAATTCTGCCCCATTCTTTGCACTCTCTCCACTCTTTTATATCTTGAAAATGAGCCAAGGCAACGCAGAGTCATAGAATCTATTCTCAGCCATTTCCTTAGTAAAACCAGTTTATAGTGGTGTATCTCATTCTTTCGTTCGTACTTGACATCAATTGCTATGGCATCAAATTAAAAAATAAAATAGTAGGAGTCCTAATCTAACATCCTAAATTATAAGTGAGCATCCACTATGTTGTAGACACAATGCTCCTTGTCCTTGGCATAATTTATAACCTACCCACTACACTTTAATATATTTTTATATTAAAAATAGCTAAAATGAGATTAAGTGCCCTCTTCAGTGAACTATCACTTATCACTCACACACTAGATAGTATGTGCTATGCTACTTGATAGGTCTTTTCACATCAATAGAACATAGTCCCTATCATCTAAAGAAATTACACACTAGCAAAACAATTAAAAAAGTAAAGAATATTTTAAATTACAAGAGATTAATATTATAACAGGAGATAACAAATGCGTTTGAAATATATAGAAAGTATACATCCCAGGATTGTAGCCGAGGGAAAATGATTGAGAGGAGGAGACTATATACAGAAAAGATGTCCTGAAAAAGTATTGCCTATAGAATATATATGAATTGGGCAACAGGTGAAGAATGGGAAAAAAGCAAACCAGGCAGGGTATAGCGGACTCTGTTGCCTACAAACCCAATATTCTTTCCCTTTCTTTTTTCCCTCTTAACAAATTCCAGATTTTCTCAGACACCCACTCCTCCTGTATACACCATGTACCTCAGAAGAAGTAAGATTCAGGAGTGGCTCTGATTGGTCTAAGGTGGGGTTCCTCAATCATGGCACTTCTGACATTTCGTGCCGGATAATTCTTTGTTTAAGCAGGCAGTGGGAGAAGAGAAGCTGTCCCATATACCATAAAATGTTTAGCAGCAGGGTGTTACCACCCACTAGATGATAGTAGCACCCAACACATTCCCCCAACAACCCACCCTGCACACCTCAACTTGCGACAACCAAAAATATCTTCAGACACTAGTAAATGTCTGCTGGGGAGCAAAATATGTCCCCTCACCTCAAGTCACAGGTCCAAGGATAATTTCAATGGTTCTACAATGAGCATGTAACCAAACTCTGACTCTTCTCATTCTTCCTATCTCTATTCTGTGTATTGCTGTGATGCCTGGAACTGCTACAGCCATCTTGCTTCAGCTTGAAGAAAAAGGTAGTTAACAAAGATAATGGAAGAAAAGTAGAAAGAACCCAAGACCTTGATGATCTTGTTAAGTGGATTCTTTGCTGTAGGAACTGTCCTGAATGTCCTGATACATGAAATAATACATTTATTGTCTAATACAGTTTGTTTTGAGGTTTTTACAAATTGCAGCACAGAGATGTTTAGCTGGTACAACAAGAAACAGGCATGTGCCCCATTCTGAGATTAAGAGAGTAGGGTACAATTAAGGAACTTCAAGTAATTCAGTATGGCTGGAGTATGAAAACTTGAATGACTACATGAAGAAAGATCAAGTATATGACAGCAATTAGAGATGAAAATACTGTATGCAACGATAAGTAGTCGTTGGGAGATACTGAAGGTTTAAGTAGGATCAGAATTGGTTTTTAAAACACAGGTCAAGTTTTGAATGCCAGATGAGAAAAGCAAGACTGAAGTCAGAAATCAGCATTAGGAGGCAATTGCAGTAGTAAATGTGAGAATAGAAGGGGCTTTCTTTACTTCCACTTCACAAAAATAGTTTGCTTTTTAGTTTTTCTTCACTGCATTCAAAGTTAAATGATCAAATTTCTGCTTCTAATCCTTCTGAAACAATGGTTTCTCATTTGAGGAACGTGTCTCATTTATAGTTAGCTAATACACCAGCAGTTAAAACCAAAAAGGATACTTCTACTTTTATACTTTCAAGTAAAACAGATTTCTACATACAGGAATCTGACTTTGATCTTTACAATTCTACCAATACAATAGTCTTTTTATCACACAATAATTATATCAAGACTTTCATAAAGCTAGAGTAACAGCCATGTGGGCCTCTCATGCATAGTGACCATATGTAGGGAATGAGCTGTGAGATGAGAACAGGGCACAAACACCGGGTCTTGTTCCAGACGGTTGAGTATGCTGAGGTCTACCTATTAGTTAAGTGGGATATTTTTACAGTCTATTTTCCCAATTAGTTATGGAGTTGTATGCAAAATCTTTAAATGGTTTAGAGCAGAACAACTTTTTGCCATAAAGTTAAATTAGGACTATTCAGAAGTTTCTACCATAAAGATTTGTTTATGAAACTTTTTAAATATTAGTTATTTAATTGACAAACAAAAATTATATGCATCTATGGAGTACAACATAATGTTTTGAAATACGTATGCAATAAGGAATGGCTAAATCAAGCTGATTAGTTTATGCATTACCTCACATACCTATCCTTATTGGTGATAACACAATATCTACTCTTGTAGTGATTTACAAGTATACTATACACTGTTAAATATCGTCACCATGTTGTACAATAGATCCCTTGAACTTATTCTCCTAATGGAAATTTTGTATCCTTCAACCAACATTTCTCCAACCCACTCCCAACTCCTAGTTCCTGGTAACCACCATTCTACTCTTTGTTCCTATGAGTTCCACACTTTAAGATTCCACCTCTAAGTAAGATCATGCAGTATATGCGTTTCTGTGCCTGGTTTATTTCACATAATATAAGATCCTCCAACTCCATCTATATGATCTCAAATTACAGAGTTTCTGTCTTTTTTAGGGCTGAAGAGTATTCCATTGTGTATATACACCACAGTTTCTTTATTCATTCATCTGCAAATGGACACTTAAGTTGTTTCCATCTCTTGTCTACTGTGAATAATGCTGTAATGGATATAGGAGTGCAGATAGCTCTTCAACATACTGATTTTAATTTCTTTGGATATATACCCAGAACTTGGGTTTATGAATCATATGGTAATTCTATTTTTAGTTTTTTGAAGAACCTCCATATTGTTTTTCATAATGGCTCTACTAATTTCCATTCCCACCAACAATGTACAAGAGATCCTCTTTCTCCACATCATCAACACTTATTTCTAATCTGCTTAATGATAGCTGCTCTAACAGATGTGAGGTGATGGTTCGTGGTTTTGATCGGCATTGCATTGATTATTAGTGATGTTGAGCATTGTTTTTCATTTGCCTGTTGGTAATTGCATGTCTGCCTTTGTCCATTTTCAATAGGGTTATTTGTTTTCCTGTTGAGTTGTTTGAGCTTTTATATATTTTAGATACTAGGCTTTCATCACATGTAGAATTTGCAAATATTTTCTCCAAATCTGTGGGCTGCCTCTTTACTCTGTTGGTTGTTTCCTTTGGCTTACAGAAACTTTTGGTTTAATGTAATCTCATTTGTCTATTTTGATTTTTCTACTTGTGCTTTTGAGGTCATCTCCAAAAAATTATTGCCTAAAGCAAAGATTTTTAATACTTTGAGCAATGAAACCTAATGGAGGTTTTTCCTTTTTCTTTTAGTAGTTTTACAGTTTCAGAATTTTTAAGTTTATAATTCATTTTTAGTTGATTTCTGTATATGATATGAGATGATAGTCTAATTTTATTTCTCCGCATGTGAATATTCAGTTCTCCCAGCATGGTTTATTGAAGAAACTTTCCTTTCTCCTCTGTGTGTCCTTGTTATCTTTATCAAAAATCAATTTTACTGTAATCCATAAATTTATTTCTGGGCTCTCGATTCTTCTTTAGTGGTCTGTGTGTCTGTGTTTATGCCACTACAGTGTTGTTTTGGTTACTATAGCTTTGTAGTACATTTTGAGTTAGGTAGTTTGATGACCATATCTTTCTTTTTGGGTTTTTTGTTGTTTATTTGAAGGGATTTTTGGTTTTGTTTTGCTCAAAATTGCTTTGACTGGTAGGGGTATGATGTGGTTTGGCTGTGTCTCCACCCATATCTCATCTTGAATTCCCACGTGTTGTGCAAGGGACCTGGTGGGAGTAACTGAATCATGGGGGCGGGTCTTTTCCATGCTATTCTCATGGTAGTGAATACGTCTCATGAGATCTGATGATTTTAAAAATGGGAGTTTCCCTGTACAAGCTCTTTTTGCCTCCTGCCATCCATGTAAGATGTGACTTGCTCCTCCTTGCTTTCCACCATGATCGTGAGGCCTCCTCAGCCACTTGGAACTGTCAGTTCATTAAACCCTTTTTCCTGTATAAATTACCCAGTCTTTATCAGCAGCGTAAAAATGGACTGACACAGGGCATCTGTGGATTCCTAGTAATTTTAGGATTTTTTTCTATTTATGTGAAAAGTGTCATTGGAATTTTCCTAGAAATTGCATTGAATCACTATCAGTTTGGGTAGTATTGCCATTTTAACAATTTTAATTGTTCCAATTCATGAACACAGAATATGTTTCCATTTATTTGTGTCTTCAATTTCTTTTGTCAAAGATTTATAGTTTTCAGTGTATAGGTCTTTCACATCCTTGGTTAAATTTATTCCTAATTACAGATTCTCCTTAACTTAAGATGGGGTTACATCCCAATAAACCAATCATAAATTGAAGATATTATAAATTAAAATGCATCTAATACTCCTAACCTAATGAAGAGAATAGCTTAGCCTTGTCTAACTTAAATGTGCTCAGAAGACATATATTAGCCTATGGTTGAACAAAATATCATTTAACACAAAGCCTATTTTATAATAAACTGTGAAATATCTCATGTAATTTATTGAATATTATATGAAAAGTGAAAAATAGAATGCTTGTATGAGTACTCAAAGTACAGTTTCTAATGAATATGTATCACATTTGTAGCATTCTAAGGTTGAAAATTTCTAAGTCAAACCATCTTAAGGACCATTTGTATTTTATTTCTTTGTACCTATGGTAAATGGGGTTGATTTCTTGATTGTTTTTCAAGCAGTATGTTGTTAGTATATAGAAATGCTCGTAGTTTTTGTATGTTGGCTTTGCATATTACAAATTTACTGAATTTATTTATTAGTTCTAACAGATTTTGGTGGAGTTGTTAGGGTTTTTTATATATATAATTTTGTTATCTATAAAGACAACTTAACATCTTGCTTTGCAATGTGGATATTGTTGATTTCTTTGTCTTGGCTAACTGCTCTTTGAGGACTTCCAGTACTATGTTAAATAAAACTGATGAGAGTGGACTTTGTCTTGTTCCTATCTTAGAAGAAAAGCTTCCCATTTTTCATCATTGAGTATAATGTTAGTTGTGTGCTTGTCATTTATGACCTTTAGTATGTTCGAGTGCATTCATTCTATACCTAATTTGTTGAAAACGTTTTATTAGAACGTTGGATGCTGAATTTTGTGAAGTGCTTTTTTGTATCTACTGAGATGATCATATGGTTTTTGTCCTGAATTCTGTTATTATGGTTATCACATTGATTAATTTGCATGTGTTGATTTTCCTTGCATCTCTGGAATATATCCCAGCTGATCATGGTGAATGATCTTTTTAATGTGTTGAATTCAGTTAGCTAGTATTTGGTTGAGGATTTTTACGTCTATTTTCATCAGAGATATTGGCCTGTTTCCTTTTCTTACAGTGTCCTTATCTGACTTTGGTATAAAGGAAAAGCTGGCCCAAAAAATGAGTTTAGAAGTTTTTTACTTCATTTTTAGAAAAGGCTGAGTAGAGGTTAGTATTACTTCTTTAGATATTCAATACAATTCAATAGTGAAACAAGCAGGTGCTGGACTTTTCTCTGATGAGAGACTTTTTATTAGAGATTCAGTCTCCTTACTTGTTATTGGTTTGTTGAGATTTTGTAATTCTTCCTGAATCAGTTTTGGTATTCTGCATTTTTCTAGAAATTTATCCATTTCTTGTAGGTTATCCAATTTGTGGACGTATAATTGTTCATAGTAATCTCTTATAATCCTTTATATTTATGTGATATCAATTGAAAGATCTCCCTTTTCATTTCTAGTTTTCATCTTTTATTTTTTCTTAGTCTAGCTAAAGATTTATTGATTTTGTCTCTTCGAAAACAAACTCTTATTTTTGTTGATTTTACCTATTTTTTGTCTCTTTTTCATTTATTTTTACTCTGATCTTTCTTATTTCTTTTCTTCTAATAATCTTGGGCTTAGTTTGTTTTTTTTATAGGTCTGTAAGTGGTTATGCAAATTTTGATAGTAAATTGCTGATGGTAAAATTAAACATACTGTATTAGGCTATCGGAAATATACTAATTTATAATTTTATTTATATCAGAGATAGGTTAGTCTATATATCTCTGTACTGTTTTACATGGTATATTTGTGCAGGCACTTTTTCCTGCTGAAATTTGCTCTTATTTTCTCTCTCTCATAATGCTGATAACACTGAAATTCCACCCACAACATATCTTAGTTCATTTTAGAACTAATGTTATGGAAGTAAAAAAATGTATATTAGGAATTATTTAATACTTAATCTTTTTCCTCTCTTTAATCAAGAATGAAACTGAATAATTTACTATGTTAAAGAGGAAGTACCATGAAACTGTGATCAATATCTCTTTGATATTTAGTACCTTTTCATTGGCTTTTGTTTTGTTTTTGCTTTTGTGTTAAAACTGATCTACTGTTTGCAGCCCTTTTCTAATGTCCTAACTGACTTATTGATTTTATTCTGTAGTTTAAAAAATTAAAGCTGCTGCATTAACTGGTTTTTAAATTCATTTTTAGCTTTCAGCTGAAAGAGGTAACTGATATGTGTGTGCACCTACGCCATGGGAATGGCTAGAAAGAATGTCCAAAAGGGTTTGCTGATGGTTATATCAGACAGGGATACTCACATCAGAAGCAGTTATGAAGAATGTCTGATGCAGACATATATGTGCATGTTTATAAGGATCTAATCTTTCACCAATGAGCAGGTGATGAGTGTAAGTAGTTTTTAAATCCCTGGTACCACAATGGAAACATGAATTATCCTGTTATCATAGTGCTCCAGAAAGCAAGCAACTTCTTAGATCATCTGTTACATCCTTTGACAAATTTAGAATTAGTTCTTAGAGAAGGTCTTCCAGGGCTTGTTCAAAGTTTAGATTTCTTTGTCCATAAGCATTTCTCCATTTTCCATGTCACTGACTTTGATTAAGTAGCACTTCTAAAAATTATGTTACATTTATATTTGATCAATTTCATCTTATTAGTTCTAAATATTCAAAAGTAAAACCAATGTTCTTTAATTTTTTAAGAACTAAAGCTATCTTTTTAATTCAAAGACCTAAATCGTAATTTTTAGTATAAATAAATTAAGCAATTTATTTGCCCCAAAACCCATCATTGTTATTAAAAGTGTCTATACTTCTATCTTAAACATCTTATTATCCAAACTATGGTAGAACGTTTTTGTTTGTTTGTGAGCAAATTACTATTTTGATGTGGAAACACTAAAATGTTTAACTATAAATTGATAGTTTCCCCACCCCACCCCACCCCCAGAAAATGCTCACATCTTTGGAAAACTATTCCATTTCTGGTAGTCTATCCTAAGAAAATAATACAAAAGAAAGGAAAGATCTATACTTCAAAGAGGAAAATGGAAAACAACCTAAATGTCTAGCAATGTGGGAATAGTTAATTAAGCTAGTTTTCCATTTAATAAAAGCTTATGAAAATTCTGCCTGTTCTATTCAATACTGATGGCAAATCCTAGTATACAGTAGGCACTCAAGATGTATCTGTTGAATAAATAAATGAATGTTTCACCCATTAGCTTTATAATTAGGAACACTAAATGGCAAAAATGCTTCTGATGCAAAGCGCAAAATTTAGCAAAAATGTAGACACAGAAATGTATCTATTATTTGGCTATACTCTTTCTTTCTCTTTTTCCCTTCCTGATGTCCATTTATTCTACTTCTTTTAGGCTTTGTAATCACAAGAGCAAGCCATCTTAATTATACCAGGCAAAGGGGCTCTAGCATATAAATGACATAGAACTCATGCTGTGGCAATGGTTTTAAAAACGTATGTAGGTTTACCTTTAGCTTCAAAATGGAAAACATGTCATTTTTGAATACAAGTCTACCTTGAAAGGTCTTATAGCCAAAATAATATTTTTTAATTAGAAAAATGTTAAACAGTGATAAGTATAAAGACGATAAATAGAAACAATTATGACAAACATTTTAAAAGTCAGATGAGGATTAAATTGGTCCATAAAATGGACACTAAATTTGGGGTAGAAGCGAGAAAATAGATATTCAGTTATTGGCAAACATTTCTATAAAGAAACCATTCACAATTTTTCACTCACCCAGGCCACATGAGTACCACATTGACATAGAAGACTGTCCCAGAAACAACATATTAAAATCCTTCTATTGTTTTAAAACATACATCATTTAGCAAAGAGGTTATTCATGATGTGAAATGAATAGTTTATGTGTAGAAGTGGAGAGGAGCTGATGGTGGAAGAAAGTCTGGTGCTAGATAAGGATATTTTGCAGTGATGTGACCTCATGTGTATAATAATGTTGCATTTCTGTCATTACAATAAATCCTCACTAAACATCCTGGATAGGTTCTCGGAAATTGTGACATTAAGCAAAATGAAGTATAAGAAAACCAATTTCACCATAGCCTAATTGACGTCAACAAGAATTAAAGTTTCTATGGCATATTTTGGTCACAAAAACATCACCAAACTTCCACTTCTTTTTTTTGGCGCAGTGGCAGGGGGGTGTGCGGTGGGGAGGCGGGTTTCATGTGGATTTTATTTTTATTTTCACTTTTTTAACATTTTATTTTAGGCTCAGGGATAAATGTGGAAGTTTGTTATATAGGTAAACTCATATCACAAGGGGTTTGTTATACAGATTACTTCGTCACCCACTTACTAAGCCTAGTGCCTAATTGTTACTTTTTTCTAATCCTCTCCCTCCTCCCACCCTCCATTCTCAAGTAGGCTCCAGTGTGTGCTGTTCCCCTCTTTGTATCTATGAGTTCTCATCATTTTTTTCCCACTTGTGAACATATGCTGTATTTGGTTTTCTGTTCCTGCATTAGTTCGCTAAGGATAATGGCATTCAGCTCCATAAAAGACATCTCATTCTTTTTTATGGCTACATAATATTCCACAGTGTATATGTACCACATTTTCTTTATCTCATCTGTCATTGATGGGCATTTAGATTGATTCCATGTCTTTGCTATTGTGAATAGTACTGCAATGAACATTCATGTGCATGTATCTTTATGATAGAATTACTTCTATTTCTCTAGGTATATATCTAGTAATGGGACAGCAGGGTTGAATGGTTGTTCTGTTATTAGCTCTTCGAGGAATCACCACACTGCTTCCCACAATGGTTGAACTAATTTACACTCCCACCAACAGTGTTTAAGCATTCCTTTTTCTCTGGAGCATCACCAGCATCTGTTATTTTTTGACTTTTTAATAATAGTCTTCCTGACTGGTGTGAGATGGTATCTCATTGTGGTTTTGATTTGCCTTTCTCTAATAATCAGTGATATAGAGCTTTTTTCCCCATATTCTTGTGGGCCACATGTATGTCTTATTTATAAAAGTGTTTGTTCATGTCCTTTGCCCACTTTTTAATGGAGTTTTTTGTTTCTTTCTTGTAAATTTATTTAAGTTCCTTATAGATGCTGGATATTACACCTTTGTCAGATGCATAGTTTGCAAAAATATTCTCCCGTTCTTTAGGTTGTCTGTTTACTCTGTTGGTAGTTTCTGCTGCAGTGCAGAAGCTTTTATGTTTAATGAGATCCCCTTTGTCAATTTTTACTTTTGTTGCAATTGCTTTCCATGTCTTCATCATGAAATCTTCGCTCATTCCTCTGTCCAGAATAGTATTGTGAAGTTTGTCTTCCAAGGTTTTTATAGTTTCGGGTTTTATATTTAAGTTTTTAATTCATCTCGAGTTGATTTTTATATGTGATGTAAGGAAGGGGTCTGGTTTCAAGCTTCTGCATATGGCTAGCTAGTTATCCCAGCACCACTTATTCAATAGGGAGTCCTTTCCCCATTGCTCATCAAGACCAAAACACTTCTAATATTAAACATTGAAATAAATATGGGCTACACATACATTTAAGAAATATTAATTTGAAATGAGTAAGATAACTATTTACCCAATCATTCCAGTTCAGGTTCTTGGGTGTCCAGTGCCTACCCCAGCAGCTCAGAGTACCAGGAAAGAACCAACTCTGGACAGGATGACATCCCATCACAGGGCACACAATCACACACATACGCTTGCCCAGATGGGGACAATTTAATACGTCAATTCATCTAATGTGCACATGCACATCTTTGGGATACAGAAGGAAACCCAAGTAGCCAGAGAAAACCCATGTGGACGTGGGAAGAACACATAAACACCACACAGACAGTGGCTCCAGCCAGGAATCCATTTTTTTTCTCATCACTATACAAAACGGCATGTAACAAAATGACATTATTCAAGAACCTTCAGTGTATGTTTAGAATCGGAGATTTATAAGAAGAGAGTCCAGGTATCCTTAGCACACAGCATGCTACCTGACATATTCTGAATTTCATCAATCCTAAGACTCCGTAGAGAATAAACTGAATCATTATTTCATGTAATTGTAAGAAAGAGTAGTGCTAAAGATTTAATTATGGCATGCCATCACAGGTAATCAAAATTGTATAAATGTTACGATATGGAGGGAAATGTATGTCTTAAAAGTTCATTATGGCAGTAGGAATTCCAGAAATATGTGTATGAACCACATATCATAGATATCCTTATAGTACTTCTAGACTTCTATTTTACTTTTTTGTTTGTTTTGGTTGGTAACAGCAAAGATACACTATATAATGCCCTCTAACTCCTCAAAGACCATTGAAATTATGCAAGTTCAAAGGTGAGAAGAATGATAGAGAGAATCTAGTCCATACGCTTACTCAATAAAAGTGAAAACTCAGGCTTATAGAGGTTAGGTGACTTGTTGAAAGACCCAACTCTGTTACATCATGTGCCAATCAAAAAATTCCTAACTCAAAGGATACATGCTTGAGGGGATGGATACCCCATTCTCCATGAGATGTGCTTATTTCACATTGTGTGCCTATATCAAACATTTCATGTACCCCACAAATATATACACCTACTATGTACACATAAAAATTGAAAATAAAAATAATTTTTAATGCCTAAGACTAAAGTTTTTTTACATAATTAACTTTTAGCACCAGTAATTGGAATAATCCATGTCAAAGGATACTTATATTTATTAATAACTAAAACATATCTCTATTATTCTATTAAAATAGTACTATGAGTTATTAAATCAGAGATTTATTTCTTATTCTATTTAATTATTACTTACATATTACCTGTCTCCATGTATAGGCCCTTTGTCAAATTTTCCTACAAACATGAAACATGACAGAATTAGATTGTCTTATTCCAGTAGTGCCATGATTAAGGAATCATTTTATAAATAATGTATTGTTTTTCCTCCCACTAAATCTTCATTAAACCAAGCATCAGTATACTCACTCATGTTCCACCTATGTTTTAAAATTGAGTTTTTGGAATGACTGTTTTGATTTATTCTCATATAACTGTAGTCTAATAGGTTTGTCTTAATTCTTTCCTCTGCTGACAGAAGTGGCCATAGCTATAAACTAAGCAATTTGTTCACTAAGCTGTCAGCAGTGATGTAAAGATTCTTGCCATGGGAAGTTTCAGGCACAGCTGTAGAAAATGCAAGTTTCATTTAAGTAAGTTTCATGAGTCTAAAACCACAAATTCCATTGAGATGAGTCTTTGGCCTTTGAATTTCATTTGGTATATCACATTCACACAGTTCAAAAAGAAATAGCAAACTCTGGGGAGCCCATGAGTTTTGTAAGCCTTCTAGGAGTTGCTTATTTTACTCCATTTGGTTAATTCTACCTAAAAGAAAGAATTTATCTATAGGCCATCTTCAAAATAATGCATGCCTTGTGGGCAAGTCATTCCATGCTGTCACATTTTCATGCAAGTGAAAAGTGTTCAAGATGAATATCAAGAATTGTGTGAGAGGGAATATGCCGAACACGAGGAGTGGCTAAGAGATTGGTTCATTTGGAAAATGGCAGAAGTGGAGGAGGGAAATTTGTATGACAATTATAGAATTCTCTTTGATGATCTGGAAAAGCTAAGGTGTGTGAACTAAACATACTCCTGATAATCCTTTGTGTCATTTCCCATTTTATGATAAAATAAATTATTCTTTTGTAATGTGTTTTTCTGTAAATATGACCTGCTTATAAAAGCTTTCCTCACTACAATGTTACCTATTTGCCAGTCTGTATATTTTAATTTCCAAGATATGATAATCTGCATTTACTTGATACAGTGAGAGATAGGGAACAAATTTTTTTTTGTCCTGTATGATTATCCAGTTGTCAGACTATTCTCTGAATAATCTAGCCTTTCTTTACTAATTTGAAATGATATTTATAACATGAGCACACAAAGCCATTTTAGGAATCTCCATTATGTCCCATCTGTAACTTCAGTACCAGAAACACACTGTTTTAATATCATTATACTTGTTAGTAGTATCTAGTAGTTCAAATATTCACCTTAAGTTTCAGAAGAATTGGTTCTTCTCATATTGCATCTTCTCAGATAAAGTTTTGAATCATCTTGTCAAATTATAAAAATAGTCCTTTTGAAAATTTACTTGGAAATACCTTAAATTTGTATGTTAATTTAGTCCAAACTGGAATCTCATTTTTTGAAACATCTTTTATGGTATATTAAGGTTTTGTTAGATAGATGTACTACTCAGTTAAGTTCATTTCTATATTTTTTCTAATATAAGTCAAATTTTCTCCACTATATTTTACAAATGGTTGTATATTATCAATAGAAAAGCTTATAAAGAATCTACTATGAACCAATAATTACACCAGGCACCGAGGATGGAAAAAAAAGAGAAGAAAACGGAGGAAGAAGCAGAAGGAGCAGTGCTAATTCAAGGAGCTTATGTTTAGGTGGGTGAAGCTATCAAGTAAATTAATGATAAAATCAGATTGTTACTAATAAGGCATAAGACAGAGGGCATGATGGTGAGCTGCAACTGTCATGACCATCTATTCACCATATTTGCTGTCTATATAGATTTTATTTCCTGAAACAATTCGGTTGAATCATTCATATGAGAAAATTGGCTTATTCTAGCTAGTGATTAGGTATCATTTTTCTTGCCATAGAGAGGCTAATTACTTGCCCAATATTACTTCATTGAATTACTATGAATCTATTATGTACCTGACATTTTGGTAGGCAATAGGGATAAAATAGAGACTAAAAAATGATAAAATCATGTATTCACATAGTTTACAGTATATCTGGTCAAATATAAAACACTTTTTTTGAAGACAATATTGCCTGGGCTTGAGCATATGAATATGAATGGTTACACACACACACACACACACACACACACTATAAAGAAGTAAAATGTCATATATAAGGAAATCATCTCACCTTCCTTTCAAGAACCTGTAAAATGACATATTAACTATGCTGATGTAGGCTGAATAATGTCCCTTGCTCCCCCTAAAACATTTAGACATCCTAATCCCTGGAACCTGTAAATATGTTAAGTGGTAAAAAAAAAAAAAAAAAAAAAAAAAGGCTTCGCATTGGGATTAAGTTGTGGATTTGGGGATTGAGAGATTATTCTAGTTTATCTGAGTGGTCCCAATATAATCACAGGGCCCTTATGAAATAAAGGAGGTCACAGCCAGCGAGAAGACAATGTGACAACAAAAGCAGAGGAAGAGAAGATGTGATGGCAGGGGGAGGGGTCAGAGTGATGCAAGGAAGGGGCCAGAAGCCAATAAATGCAGATGGTATCTAGAATCTTTAAAAGGCAAGGAAATTGAATCTCTCCTAGTGTCTCCAGAAGTAGTACAGCTGGGTCAACCTATTTAAAACTTCAGACCTTTAGAACCCTAAGATTATAAATTTGAATTATTTTAAGCCAGCCACCAAACGCATGGTAATTTGTTACAGCCATAATAGAAAACTTAATACAGCTGATAAGCTGATAGATTCACACTCCTCAGTATAACATTCACAGCTATCTCTCAAATAATCACAGTGCAACTTTTTAGCCTTATCTCTTACGGCAGCCTAAGTTGGTCCATTCAAAGCAGCAATTCAATCAGTGTCATCTCCTTTTGGCCTTCTATACCTTTTCTTACTTAGCTCCAATTCTAGTCACGGACTATTTCCTTTTCTATGAAATTCATGCCCATTGCCTGCTTAAAGCCAAATCTCTAAGTTCAATTTATTCCACCAATTTTAATCTCTCCCAGTAAAGTGGTATCTAAGTAGTACTTTAGCTTTTTCAATCCAATATCATGCTCAGTAATAATTTTTAAGTCATTTTAAGTATCCAGTCTGCTGCTCTACTAGATTATAACCTTCAAAGGAACAGGGAATATATGGGCTTTTGGTTTTTAATCATTTTGGCAGGGCCTCCCAAATTTCTCACATCATTGCGTGTACAGAAAATACTAGAATTTGCACAGCACACTTGAGTAAATGCATGATGTTGTTCCTGGCTACATTTCTGGCTACCCCAGGACCTGTCCAAAG
Organism: Nomascus leucogenys; assembly: GCF_006542625.1. Taxonomy (NCBI): domain Eukaryota; kingdom Metazoa; phylum Chordata; class Mammalia; order Primates; family Hylobatidae; genus Nomascus; species Nomascus leucogenys. The sequence goes on from NC_044391.1 coordinate 68,620,016, forward strand.
GCTCTGTTACTTAGAACATGGAAGCTGGGAAACCCTTCTAGGTACTTAGCACCATGCAACTCATTCAACTGGCGTTCAATATATGTTTGCTAACTTGTTAACCAGAAATAATAAAACTATTGGCATTTTTAAAAGCAGATATATATGGCTGTCAGAAAAAAATAGCAATACTCTATACTTTCATAGAACTATGATTTATGATGTGTTTAACACACATGCATTTTAAGTTTATTTGACTATCACAAGAACCCTGTGAGATAAGAATGTAGGCATTATTACTGTCATTTTATAAATGAAGAAACTAAGACTTTGAGGGACAAATTACTTTCCAAAGCTGTCAAATAGAAAAACCAGGACTGGAAACTACACCTTCTAATTCCACATTTATTGGTTTATTTTTCCCATGATGATTTAAGGCCCTTAAAGGTAGTAATAGTGATTCTAAAACCCAGGTTAAAATTTCAGTGGACTCATTCATTTGAAATGGCTTTTGAATACAAACAAAACTTTTATGTTTCATAGTATGAGGCCACTTGGGTCTTTCTCCTAAGTGATAAAAATGATAAAACGTGGCATTTTGTCAATTTCTGGTACTATTTAATGGTTTTTGTATTAGAACAAAAAATAAATCTTAAAGGTAAAAATATCTTAGAATACAAGATTTTAAGTTTTACAGTTAACTTGCTGAGGCAGCAAATGGAAGCCCCATTGGGAAAGTGCTACAAGGTAGATTAAGATAAGAGAATGACTCAAATAGAGAAGCCATATGCATTATGAAAAATGCTTGGGGGTCTGCCTGTCTGGAGGATAAAGAAGACATATACCTCTCCACCCTCAAGGAATATGAACAGCTGAATTCTTTTATTCTTATATTACCTATTGAAGTCAGCAAGCTCCTCCAGGAGGAATCAATAAGAAAGCTGCATACTTAGAGTGGATAGCAGTGAGCTATCTATTACTTGTCTTTTCAGACATAAAATGAAAAAAAGTAATTTATTTAAATTAGGGGGAGATAATATGGTAACTTACCATAAGCAATTTGTGTGCCTACTTAAAAGAATAGCAGTACCATTCTGGGTGCCCTCCAGAGCCACATAAATGCAAAAGAAGAAAATAACTCACCATGGTCTTTGTTAATTCTCTCTGTCACTCAATTATTGTTAATTTAATAAGGCCATTCCTTTAAATGAATGATTCTTCAGGAAGCATGAGTGTGGTAGGGAGGTTAGCTGTGTGCCAAAGATTAGAAAGCCTCATTTTCAGAGTTCTCCCTTTGTTCACTCCAACACACCTGGTTAAAGCTGTTTTCTGTACCTGCTGTATTTCATGCTAGATTTTGTGAGTGGTTACTTTTAACATGAAAATGACTTGATGAAGCAATAAGGAGGATGCTGGAAAGAAATTTGGGATTGACTTTGGAAGAAGATATTGGCTGCGCCTCTTACTGGCTGTGTGATGTTGGGCAATTTAGCTGTCGTTAAATCTTACGTTCACATCTAGAAAATGGATGATAAAAAATCATACCTACCCACTGTATGGTTGTGATATTCTTTCTTACAAGATGATTCATTTAAAGTGTTCACTGTAGTGTTTAGCATCCCTCAAACTTCCTCAGTCAGGGTTTCTCTGCTAAATTATTTTCAGAAAACAGATCTCTCCACATGTTTTAAACCAGTACAATACCTTAGAGTTTGTGGATGAAAAAACTTCATTTTAGACCCAGGGATTCAGTTGCATTAGATATGTAATGCTATATATTAACCAAATTCCTGGGTCTAGTGTTTGTGTGTGTGTGTGTGTGTGTGTGTCTGTGTGTGTGACAGAGAAAGAGAGAGAGATTAGTTAAGCAGTAGCTTATTGGAATCCACTTTTTGAAAATAATAATGACTAGCTAAAAAAACATGGATCAAAATAAGAACCTTAGGTTTAATATTTTTAACATAGATCAAAATGTATGTTTGAGCTTTTATTTATTTAGTGATAAAATAGAATAAAATATTGCTTTGTAGTAATACCCGCAGTTACAAAGAGATAGCTAGATAATCACATTCTAATGCAATATACATTTTCACTCCCTAGTATTAAAGCATAAGCATTAATCCTTAAAATAAGACAATGGAATTAAAAAATATCAAGAGAAGCAATAGCCCTCATTTATAAAGGATTTGTCATTACCTAGACAGTCTATCTTATTTAATCTTATAACATTCCCATGAAACCATCACTATTATTACCTCTTTCTACACATGAGAAGGGATTACTTTATTCACTGGATGTTTCACAGTTAGGGACTGGCAGAGCCCAAATTCAAACCGACGTCTAACTACAAAGATCTAATTCATAAGCACTATTGTCTGTTATCTCAAATATAAATACAAATTTAAAGCTAAAGGAAAAGATCATTTAAAGCTAAAGGAAAAGATCATTTAAAAGTCGTGAAGGACAATAGAGAGAAAATGGAGAATCAAACTCAAGAATCTATTCTGGCCTCTCCCAAAACATTCTCACTAAAGTCACAGTGGAGTACTATCAACCCAGCTCTAACTCCTAATAGCACTATGACCCTGCACAAGTCACTCCACCTTTTTGAGCCTAAATGTTCTCATGAGCCCAATGAGAACAGTTACTTCTGTTGAGGTATAAATGAAGAAACTAAGACTTTGAGGGACAAATTACTTTCCAAAGCTGTCAAATAGAAAAACCAGGACTGGAAACTACACCTTCTAATTCCACATTTATTGGTTTATTTTTCCCATGATGATTTAAAGGTAAAGACAAAATATGAATTATATAGAGCCTGGTACATTGTAGGTGTTCAATAAACAGTAGCTATTGTAATTAGCACTGCATCCCCGGCTCAAAGAGCTCCAGTGTTTTCAGCCTACTTTAAATCTATATATAATTCTGGAGAATACGTCAAAATTTAATGTAATATTATGATATTCACAGAACTTTTACATTTTGGTAACGATACAAAAAATTTTATAAATACATTTTTGGGGTATATTTTTAATGATATCTGCTTGTATTAATGTTTATAAGTATTATTCCAGGTTAAAACTACAGACAAGAAAAATTTCTAACTGTGTTTTGAAGAAATAGTGTAATTCTTTTGAGACAACCAACAAAGGCTCATAAAGCATGACATGCAGAGGGGAAAAAGTTCTCTTCCAACCTGTATGCAGATGCCTCCATTCTGTTTCCCGCCATCATCAAAGACAAAAGCTACATTTCTATGATGGTACTGAAGCAGAACAACCATCACTGTATGGCAACAGTGTTGAGCTAGGAAGGATGCAACATGAGGAGAACAGCAAAAACGAGGAGCAAAAAAAGAAATCAATAAAAAGCCACCTGCTTATGACATGTAGCTGGAACCAGCTGATATAAGCACATTTTTAAAGATGTGATGAAATTTTTCCTTGTGGTCTTTTAACCCTGAAAATGAATGTTCTGTGCGGGGATAGGATATTTGAGACCCAGGCCATCTTCACTAGCTGTTCTCTAAACACACAGGGCTGAAACTGAACAGTGATGGTATTTTAGCACCATGGTCTAGATTTATTCTGTAATACCATTACAATAAATGTTATAATGCTGAAAAAGAAGTTTGAATCTTCTCATTCCTCATCCCCATCCATACCTAGTAATAAACACAAAACTGATTTGTAAAAACAGTACTTCTACCTTTGTGTGAATATACATAAAAATATATTTCCTAATTCCAAAGCAAATAAAACTTTGGAAAATATCTATCAACCTAAGAGAATCACATAAGAATTTTAAAAACAATTAGACATGGAATTTTAAAAATAAGCATCCAAGTAAATTCCTTAAAAACTGTGGCAAACCGACAAAAAAAAATCTGCTCTCCGAAGTTTAGAAAATGAACATGTGGTCTTTTTCCCACGGCAAGAATATCTGGCATGTGAAAGTTATTTATATTAAAATCTTTGAGTGATCTCCTGTTTATTTTTTATGTTTAATTTATTTCAACTGTTTTCAGTAGGAGTTTCCTCAAACTACCATTAGAGGGCATGAAAGAATAATGTGCAGACCAAAATCAAACAGCCCCCAAACATAACTGAAGAAAAGAGCTACCATTTATATTTGGTTTCAAAAGAAAACTTTACAAAACAATTAATAATTGAAATAATTTGTATGTGAGAAGTTTTAATGAAAACAGCCATCTATAAAGAAATAAAGGTGGTGCTGACAGTTATTTCATGTGTAAAAGACAGAAGCAAATAACTAAAGTTTTAAGAGATATACCTTGATAATCTCAAAATTAGCCTTTTCCAGTTATCAATCATAGCAGACATGGTGAAAAATAAGAGAAATAAAGTAAGTAAGTAAGCAACTGAGGCGGGATTGGTGGGGGTCAGGGAGTATGAGAGAAACACACCTAGAATGAGAGAAGGAAGATCTGATCTCCAACTTTTACCTATGAGATGTGAAAAATATATATATAAAATAAAAAATTCAGGAATATATTTCTCTTTGAAAAGCACAGGATCAATTTTGTGTCTTCAAAGTCTACCCCCACCTAGCTGGCCTCTCTTTGGTTTTCTTACACAACTTCCTTCTCACCTAGGGGCAACGGCAACAAACACTGGATCAAAGATGGAGTGGATTTCAAATATGCTAAAGTAACCTAAATCTCCCAATTCTTTAAATCACTTAATTCAAAGGATTTTAAGTGTATACTCTATTCTTAAATGCCATGCTCAAAACATACAAAATAAATGGATCCATATCCAATTAGGATTATATTGTCAAATAAATGTTAATAAAGCTAGTGCCAACCTAGGTAATATATTTTTAGCTCATGGGAAAAAATTTACAGCTTACATTTCAGATCAATATAAAATTATTTCTTATATGGATGCCTCCTTTGCAGCAATCACTCTTACCTTTATTGAATTCCAGGATAAATTTACAGTAACAATTCCTTTCTTTAATTTACAAAATGATGAAATCCCAAGATTGCCTTCAAACAGAAGGAACACAGCCTCAATATGTTTCTATTACACTATGAAGAATGCTAAGACTCCCTATAGAGCACTTTGAGTTAACTCCTATAAATTTTCTGCTTAAATTTTCAAACAGGGGGAACTAGGGATATATACAAGAACATAAACTCACCTTTCAGTGATGATTCTGTCCTGGTCTATATTGCTGAAAGGCATAAATAAGGCCATAAAGGAATTGGAATTATACTAAACAGTATCTCAGACTCTGCACTCTGTTTGTAAACACAGACCTCTGGAAAGTGCACAGAGACAGATGAAAAAAATATTCTCAACTCTCTGAGATCAGAGGAAGGCACTTAGCAAGTCACCTACCCCATAGGATCCATTCTGACTGACTGAAAATGTATCTGAAAAAGTTCAACAGCTATAAATAAAATAGGTAGCAAACGCATATGCTAGACACACCTCTTATTACTTACTTTAATTTTCTACTGTATTATGTGAATAAAATTATATAAAAGTTAAAACATTTTGCAATGTGATCTTTTGTTTTAACTTTTGTAACAAAAATTTAAGATATATCTTTGTTAGTAGTTTCTGTTTTTAAGTACAGAAAACAGGGCTAAGTAGCTAAGAGAAGATGAGGGGTTCCATTATATAGATTAGAAAATAAATAAACACTTCCTTTCTATGATCCAAGTACAGCCTCACCTATAAGGTTCCTAAACTTCTGTGTTCATTTTTCTCATAGCCATTGTCATCAAGTATTATAATTGTATTTTTATTTATTTGTCTCCTCCTTAAGACTTTAAGTTATTTAATGGTAGAAACTGTATTTCAAGAACAGAAGGTGTCACAGGAAAATTTTTTGATACATGTTTGGTGTATTAATCTGTTGAGAAAAGACTCATCAGCCACATAAAAATACCTTCAGGTCTATAATTTATAACTATGCTTATTTGTTTTATTTGACAAAATTCATTGAGCATCTATTAATATTATGTGACAGAAACCATCATAGACACTGGGAACACAGCAACAAATAAGATGGCAAAGAATTCCCCTTTTCTTGTGGAGCTGACCTTCTTTGGGGATAGCCAATGAGCAAAAATGAACCGAAAAATAAATAAGGAAAATGATAAGAACAGAATAAGTACTGGAAACATAAAAGAAGATGAACACGCATAGTCATAGTCAGGATTTCCTATCTTCATGTAAAAAATAAACCTTTTTTGAGGAACATGAATAAAAGATAAATCTCGCCTACAGTGACGTAAGGGTGTGGTGCAAGCCCTAAAATTAACATTATGTGCTGCCTTGTTGTCTGAATCCGCAAGTAGCCTGACTTCTAGTTCTCTCCACTCTCCTTCTGCATATATGGTCCCTTAGGGGAACAACCCTCTTTATCAAATGGACCAAATGCAGTTCCTGTTTATCCCTCGATAGCAAGTATCAATTCCCTGACAGCCCATAGAATTATTCAAAGTAGCTGGTCACACCCTCCCACAGGAACCAAGGGACACCCCACCATCTTACTACTACAAAACCAGCCTCCCACAACCCCGAGTTTTTCACTCTCTTCCCAAGTGCAATCCCCATGTGGCCATGCATGGTATGCAATGTCCTCCTTCCCCAAGCTGTGAGTATATGGAATTAATAGTTAATAAAATATAACTAATAAATCTCATCTGGACCCAGTGTTGTGTGTAGTGTGTTCAGCCATCTCTACAATCCTAGGGTAGGAATCCCTCCATCACCAACAGGGTAAGAGAAGGCAATCAAACCAAAGTGTTCTACATATCTGGCCTAAAGTTACACACAGAAAGACAAGTACATTTTCATTGGAAGAACACGGACCTCGGACTCAGAGAAAGCTTCTGTGGTTAAGTTCTTTCTTCTCAACCAAGAGTAACCATCTTAAAAACAGAGGTTATTGCCTTTAACACATTGCTTTGTATCTCCAACATCCTGTACGTAAGTAGATACCAATGGCAAATCTTTTCACCTTTCTTCAGCCTCACTCAGGATGGTCCCAATCCTCATTTAGAAGTTTATTTCACAAAACGTAATGTTTGAAAAATTTTCAGACTGATTGTAGATACAGAAGACATTCTGGTGTTTCTAACACAATGTCCACAATGGTTCATAATACTTCATAAAGAGATGTTATAACACATCCTTGACATCTTGAATGGCTTCCTGTGACTATGCCTTTGTACACACCTTTTCCCCTTTCATCCCAAATTTTTTCTTTTTTGTTTTTCAGCTTTTAAATTTTTACTTAATTCCATATAAATGAAAGTACATATGAATGCTATTATTTGAATAGTTATTTGGGCATAGACAAAATAATGGCAATTGTTCTTATTTTGGACAAAAAGTTGTTTTAAAGTAATACAGCATGTATATTATTTTGTCAAGTATATTTGGGCACTTCTTAAAATGATGGGTGAATTTAGGAATAAATTATTTTTCGGCAAACTATTCCCAAAAGAAACCAGTGTGGAACAGTATTCTTATGAGTTTATTTTTGTGATAAAGTAAAAGGACATTTATACTTTTTTTCCAAGGGATTCACTTTTTATTGATGCATAATAGATGTATATTGTTTTGAGGTGAAACAACTTATTCCATGTGATAATTTATTACATTCATATGATTTGTAAAGATTGAATCCATGTACTTGGGGTATCCATCACCTTAAATATTTCCCTTTTCTTTCTTTTTTTTAAAAAAGAATTTCACATGATTTTATTCTATCTAATACTGTACCCCCTCCCCCAAATAATTGGATATTATCTACATGAAAATGGGGAAACTGGAAACTTTAATGAGGAAACTTTTAGTTGTCCAAGTTGTCCTAAGCTCTTAAGACTAGAATTAATATGGCTCATTTAAGATTGGGGCAAATGAGAATTCAATAACCAAAACCTACAAACTGAAATTCTGAAGGGAATTTCTGGGCTACTACTCCAGTATCAGGAAAGGCACAGGCTCTGTGATTAATTTTCTTTTTATTGTTATTATTGTTATTATACTTTAAATTCTATGGTACATGTGTACCATATGCAGGTTTGTTACATATGTATGCATGTGCCATGTTGGTGTGCTGCACCCATTATCTCACCATTTACATTAGGTATATCTACTAATGCTATCCCTCCCCCATCCCCCCACCCCACGACAGGCCCCGGTGTGTGATGTTCCCCACCCTGTGTCCAAATGTTCTCATGCTTCAATTCCCACCTATGAGTGAGAACATGCGGTGTTTGGTTTTCTGTCCTTGTGATTGTTCGCTCAGAATGATGGTTTCCAGCTTCATCCATGTCCCTACAAAGGACATGAACTCATGCTTTTTTATGGCTGCATAGTATTCCATGGTGTACATGTGCCACATTTTCTTAATCCAGTCTATCATTGTTGGACATTTGGGTTGGTTCCAAGTCTTTGCTATTGTGAATAGTGCCACAATAAACATACGTGTGCATGTGTCTTTATGGCAGCATGATTTATAATCCTTTGGGTACATGCCGAGTAATGGGATGGCTGTATCAAATGCTATTTCTAGTTCTAGATTAGTTCTAGATCCTTGAGGAATCGCCACACTGTCTTCCACAATGGCTGAACTAGTTTACAATCCCACCAACAGTGTAAAAGCATTCCTACTTCTCTACATCCTCTCCAGCATCTGTTGTTTCCTGACTTTTTAATGATCACCATTCTAACTGGTGTGAGATGGTATCTCATTGTGGTTTTGATTTGCATTTCTCTAATGGCCAGTGATGATGAGCATTTTTTCATGTGATCATTGGCTGTATAAATGTCTTCTTTTGAGAAGTGTCTGTTCATATCCTTTGCCTACTTTTTGGTGGGGTTGTTTGATTTTTTTCTTGTCAATTTGTTTAAGTTCTTTATAGATTCTGGATATTAGCCCTTTGTCAGATGCGGATTGTAAAAATTTTCTCCTATTCTGTAGATTGCCTGTTCACTCTGATGGTAGTTTCCTTTGCTGTGCAGAAGCTCTTTAGTTTAATTAGATCCCATTGGTCAATTTTCACTTTTGTTGCCATTGCTTTTGCTGTTTTAGTCATGAAGTCTTTGCCCATGCCTATGTCCTGAATGGTATTGCCTAGGTTTTCTTCTAGGGTTTTTATGGTTTTAGGTCTTACATTTAAGTCTTTAATCCATCTTGAATTAATTTTTGTATGAGGTGTAAGGATGGGTCCAGTTTCAGCTTTCCACATATGGTTAGCCAGTTTTCCCAGCACCATTTATTAAATAGAGAATCCTTTCCCCATTTCATGTTTTTGTCAGGTTTTTCAAAGATCAGATGGTTGTAGATGTGTGGGATTACTTCTGAGGGCTCTATTCTGTTCCATTGGTCTAGCTCTCTGTTTTGGTACCAGTACCATGCTGTTTTGGTTACTGTAGCCTTGTAGTATAGTTTGAAGTCAGGTAGCATGATGCCTCCAGCTTTGTTCTTTTGGCTTAGGATTGTCTTGGCAATGCGGGCTCTTTTTTGGTTCCATACGAACTTTAAAGTAGTTTTTTCCAATTCTGTGAAGAAAGTCATTGGTAGCTTGATGGGGATGGCATTGAATCTATAAATTACCTTCGGCAGTATGGCCATTTTCACGATATTGATTCTTCCTACCCATGAGCATGGAATTTTCTTCCATTTGTTTGTGTCCTCTTTTAATTCGTTGAGCAGCGGTTTGTAGTTCTCCTTGAAGAGGTCCTTCACATCCCTTTTAAGTTGGATTCCTAGGTATTTTATTCTCTTTGAAGCAATTGTGAATGGGAGTTCACTCATGATTTGGCTCTCTGTTTGTATGTTATTGGTGTATAAGAATGCTTGTGATTTTTGCACATTGATTTTATATCCTGAGACTGCTGAAGTTGCTTATCAGCTTAAGGAGATTTTGGGCTGAGATGAGGGAGTTTTCTAAATATACAATCATGTCATCTGCAAACGGACAATTTGACTTCCTCTTTCCCTAATTGAAGACCTTTATTTCTTTCTCTTGCCTGGCTGCCCTGGCCAGAACTTCCAACACTGTGTTGAATAGGAGTGGTGAGAGAGGGCATCTCTGTCTTGTGCCAGTTTTCAAGGGGAATGCTTTCAGTTTTTGCCCATTCAGTATGATGTTAGCTGTGGGCTTGTCATAAATAGCTCTTATTATTTTGAGATACGTCCCTTCAATACCTAGTTTATTGAGAGTTTTTAGCATGAAGAGCTGTTGAATTTTGTCGAAGGCTTTTTCTGCATCTATTGAGATAATCATGTGGTTTTTGTCTTTGGTTCTGTTTATATGCTGGATTACATTTACTGATTTGCATATGTTGAACCAGCCTTGCATCCCAGGGATGAAGCCCACTTGATCATGGTGGATAAGCTTTTTGATGTGCTGCTGGATTTGGTTTGCCAGTATTTTATTGAGGATTTTTGCATCAATGTTCATCAGGGTTATTGGTCTAAAATTCTCTTTTTTTGTTGTGTCTCTGCCAGGCTTTGGTATCAGGATGGTGTTGGCCTCATAAAATGAATTAGGGAAGATTCCCTCTTTTTCTATGGATAGGAATAGTTTCAGAAGGAATGGTACCAGCTCCTCTTTGTACCTCTAGTAGAATTCGGCTGTGAATCTGTCTGGTCCTGGACTTTTTTTGGTTGGTAGGCTATTAAGTATTGCCTGAATTTCAGAACCTGTTATTGGTCTATTCAGGGATTCAACTTCTTCCTGGTTTAGTTTTGGGAGGGTGTATGTGTCCAGGAATGTATCCATTTCTTCTGGGTTTTCTAGTTTATTTGCATAAAGGTGTTTATAGTATTCTCTGATGGTTGTTTGTATTTCTGTGGGATCGGTGGTGACATCCCCTTTTTCATTTTTTATTGCCTCTATTTGATTCTTCTCTCTTTTCTTCTTTATTAGTCTTGCTAGTGGTCTATCAATTTTGCTGATCTTTTCAAAAACCCAGCTCCTGGATACATTGATTTTTGAAGGGTTTTTTGTGTCTCTATCACCTTCAGTTCTGCTCTGATTTTAGTTATTTCTTGCCTTCTGTTAGCTTTTGAATGTGTTTGCTCTTGCTTCTCTAGTTCTTTTAATTGTGATTTTAGGGTGTCAATTTTATATCTTTCCTGCTTTCTCTTGTGGGCATTTAGTGCTATAAATTTCACTCTACACACTACTTTAAATGTGTCCCAGAGATTCTGGTATGTTGTATCTTTGTTCTCATTGGTTTCAAAGAATACCTTTATTTCTACCTTCATTTCGTTATGTACCCAGTAATCATTCAGGAGTGGGTTGTTCAGTTTCCATGTAGCTGAGCGATTTTGAGTGAGTTTCTTAATCCTGAGTTCTAGTTTGATTGCACTGTGGTCTGAGAGACAGTTTGTTATAATTTCTGTTCTTTTACATTTGCTGAGGAGTGCTTTACTTCCAACGATGTGGTCAATTTTGGAATAAGTGTCATGTGGTGCTGAGAAGAATGTATATTCTGTTGATTTGGGGTGGAGAGTTCTGTAGATATCTATTAGGTCTGCTTGGTGCAGAGCTGAGTTCAATTCCTGGATATCCTTGTTAACTTTCTGTCTCATTGATCTGTCTACTGTTAACAGTGGGGTGTTAAAGTCTCCCATTATTATTGTGTGGGAGTCTAAGTCTCTTTGTAGGTCTCTAAGGACTTGCTTTATGAATCTGGGTGCTCCTGTATTGGGTGCATATATATTTAGGATAGTTAGCTCTTCTTGTTGAATTGATCCCTTCACCATTATGTAATCGCCTTCTTTGCCGCTTTTGATCTTTGTTGGTTTAAAGTCTGTTTTATCAGAGACTAGGACTGCAACCCCTGCTTTTTTTTTTGTTTTCCATTTGCTTGGTAGATCTTCCTCCATCCCTTTATTTTGAGCCTATGTGTGTCTCTGCACGTGAGATGGGTCTCCTGAATACAGCACACTGATGGGTCTTGACTCTTTATCCAATTTACCAGTCTGTGTCTTTTAATTGGAGCATTTAGCCCATTTACTTCTAAGGTTAGGATTGTTATGTGTGAATTTGGTCCTGTTATTATGATGTTAGCTGGTTATTTTGCTCATTAGTTGATGCAGTTTCTTCCTAGCATTGATGGTCTTTACAATTTGGCATGTTTTTTGCAGTGGCTGGTACCGTTTGTTCCTTTCCATGTTTAGTGCCTCCTTCAGGAGCTCTTTTAGGGCAGGCCTGGTGGTGACAAAATCTCTCAGCATTTGTTTGTCTGTAAAGGATTTTATTTCTCCTTCACTTATGAAGCTTAGTTTGGCTGGATATGAAATTCTGGGTTGAAAATTCTTTTCTTTAAGAATGCTGAATATTGGCCCCAACTCTCTTCTGGCTTGTAGAGTTCCTGCCGAGAGATCAGCTGGGCTTCTGCCGAGAGATCTGATGGGCTTCCCTTTATGAGTAACCCAACCTTTCTCTCTGGCTGCCCTTAACATTTTTTCCTTCATTTCAACTTTGGTGAATCTGACAATTATGTCTTGGAGTTGCTCTTCTCAAGGAGTATCTTTGTGGTGTTCTCTGTATTTCCTGAATTTGAATGTTGGCCTGCCTCACTAGGTTGTGGAAGTTCTCCTGGAGAATATCGTGAAGAGTGTTTTCCAAGTTGGTTCCATTCTCCCTGTCACTTTCAGGTACACCAATCAGACGTAGATTTGGTCTTTTCACATAGTCCCATATTTCTTGGAGGCTGTGTTCATTTCTTTTTATTCTTTTTTCTCTAAACTTCTCTTCTAGCTTCATTTACATTCATTTGATCTTCAATCACTGATACCCTTTCTTCCACTTGATCAAATTGGCTACTTAAGCTTGTGCATGTGTCCTGTAGTTCTTGTGCCATGGTTTTTAGCTCCATCAGGTCATTTAAGGGCTTCTCTACATTGGTTATTCTAGTTAGCCATTCGTCTAATCTTTTTTCAAGGTTTTTACCTTCTTTGCGATGGGTTCAAACATCCTCCTTTAGCTCAGAGAAGTTTGTTATTACTGATCGTCTGAAGCCCTCTTCTCTCAACTCGTCAAAGTCATTCTCTGTCCAGCTTTGTTCTATTGCTGGCGAGGAGCTGCGTTCTTTTGGAGGAGAAGAGGTGCTCTGATTTTTAGAATTTTCAGCTTTTTTGCTCCGGTTTCTCCCCATCTTTCTTTGCTGATGGTGACGTACCTATGGGGCTTTGGTGTGGATGTCCTTTCTATTTGTTAGTTTTCCTTCTAACAGTCAGGACCCTCAGCTGCAGATCTGTTGGAGTTTGCTGGGTTTCCACTCCAGACCCTGTTTGCCTGGATATCACCAGCAGAGGCTGCAGAACGGCAGATGTTGCTGCCTGATCCTTCCTCTGGAAGCTTCGTCTCAGAGGGGCACCCTGCCATATTAGGTGTCAGTCGCCCCCTACTGGGAGGTGTCTCCCAGTTAGGCTACTGGGGGGTCAGGGTCCCACTTGAGGAGGCAGTCTGTCTGTCCTCAGATCTCAAACTCCATGCTAGGAGAACCACTACTGGCTTCAAAGCTGTCAGACAGGGATGTTTAAGTCTGTAGAAGTTTCTGCTGCCTTTTGTTCAGCTATGCCTTGCCCCCGGAGGTGGAGTCTACAAAGGCAGGCAGGCCTCCTTGAGCTGTGGTGGGCTCCACCCAGTTCGAGCTTCCAGGCTGCTTTGTTTACCTACTCAAGCCTCAGCAATGGCAGACACCCCTCCCCTCACCTCATTGCCACCTCGCAGTTAGATCTGACTGCTGTGCTAGCAGTGAGCGAGGCTCCATGGTTGTGGGACCCTCCGAGCAGGCGCGGGATATAATGTCCTGGTGTGCCGTTTGCTAAGGCCTTTGGAAACATGCAGTATTAGGGTGGGAGTGTCCCAATTTTCCAGGTACCGTCTGTCATGGTTTCCCTTTGCTAGGAAAGGGAATTCCCCGACTGCTTGTGCTTCCCAGGTGAGGTGATGCCCTGCCCTGCTCCATGGGCTTCACCCACTGTCTGACAAGCTCCTGTGAGATGAACAGGGTACCTCAGTTGGAAATGCAGAAATCACCCATCTTCTGCGTCGCTCACGCTGGAAGCTGCAGACTGGAGCTGTACCTATTCAGCCATCTTGGAACCTCAAGTTTTTTCTTTTATCAAAAACCTTCCTAGATTTTTCAAGATTGGAGAATTATTTCAATTATACGAATACCCATAATACCATGGCACATATCAGACATTTCTAGTTCACTAGCTTGTATTGATGTTTTTTTCTGTGAGCTCATGCCATCTCCCCAACCAAGAGTAAACACCTTAGTGGCAGAGATTATAGCCTTTAACATATGGCTTTGCGTCACCAATGTCTTGTACATGCATACTCAGTAACCCCTTGTGAGTGAAATCAGTAAACATGTATCCTGCCTTTCTCCTCATTTTTGCTTATGCTGTAATAAAAACATTGGTTAAAAAAAATTCCTTTAATTTTGCATCATCACAAAGATTTTTATAATAAGGGCATGACTCACAGTGGAAACATCTAAACAGATTCTAAAGTTTTGACATGAGGATTAAACATATTAAGGGCTGATTTTTGCTATTGTACTCTGTAGTTTTAGGATATTTTTATTTGAATAGAAAATTGAATTTATAAAAATGGGCAGCAAAACACATTCAGAGCCATCATTTACTATCTGTAGGTCGGTTCTCAACCATCAAAGCTTAACTCTTCCACAGCATTAAAAGGCATGAAGCACAGCACAGCCCTATAGCAGTGATCCCCCCTAGAGACTGTTGATTGATGGGATGGATTAAACAGACTCCCTAACATGCCTGCAAAGCTATCAATTTAAAAAAATAAATAATAACAATGATAGGTACACTCTCAATCATTCAGAATTCTTCATAAAATCTTTTATTTATAATTTATTCCATAGCATAAAACATCTAACTGTAAATCAAATTTTATTCCTATTTATAAACACATCTATATAAACCCATTCTACTTTTTTAAATAATTTCAACTTTTATTTTGTATTCAGGGGGTATATGTGCAGGCTTGTTAACTGAGTATATTGTGTGATGCTAAGTTAAGGTACAATTGATCCTGTCACTCAAGTACTGAGCATAGTACCCAGTACTATTTCAACCCTGTCCTCCTTCCTCCTTTCCCAATCTAGTAGTACCCAGTGACTACTTGAACCTATTTTAGATATTGACTATACATATATGGCTGTAAAATATCTTTAGAATATCCAAAATATAACCAACTATCCTGTGGGTGTATTTTAGCTGGATGTCATAATGCTTTACATATTTGAATATTAATACTTTCAAAGAGAGCAAGTATTCTAACATTTACTAAGGACTCACTAGTCCCTATTGTCTTACGTTTGGATTGATTTGATAACAGCCTTTCTCACCCACAGTTTTGACTCTAGGAAGCAGACAGATACTGGAAAGTCAGATGTCCTGGATGCTAGTCCTGTCTCTAACTTCCTGTGTGAATTTGGGCCAATCATGTCCACTGAGAAACAAGAGGTTGGGCTAATTGCTGACATTACTCTTAATAATGCACGCCCCTACTATTAGGTCAGTGCAAAAGTAATTGCAGTTTTTGCCACCAACTGAATACATCCCTTATACTTTATTTGTGATACTTAGAATTTATTATAAAAATTTTAAAAGGACAGGAATTGGGCTTTCCACAATAACTGAACATCACTTACACTGCATTTTTATGAATCTTTAATAAATGTCTACTTACCACAAAGCAGTTGTTGGCATGTCTGTCAATTTGAAGTGATTTGTGATATTTATAGCTTCACTTTATCACTCATTTATTTATCATTTAACAGAATTTCCTTTTGTAATAATTTCCTTTTATAATAATTCCTTTCCTTTTAAAAATAATATTTATCATTTAATGGAATTTCCTTTTCTTAGAGAAAAAGAAGTAAATAATGCATCATGTTTTAATATTATGTGATAATTTCTTTATTAAAATAGCAGTGTCATTCTAACTATGGCAGTATAAATTTTATGGCATAATTTTTTTTTAACCACAGTAAGTCTTTAAATGAGAAGAAACATATTGGAATCACTTTAAACTTTTAGTAAGATTTCAAAGAGCCAGCCATAGGGTCCTGGTGGCATCCTGAGCACCAGGGTCTGTAGAAAGCTGACTCTCCTGCTGGTGCTCAGTGAATGCCAAGTCATCATAATAAGGTGCATTGTTGGAACACAGCAGATGAATCTTCAGGAGGGACAGGCTCAGGAAGCATCTCAAAAGACTCATACTTGATACACTTTTCCATATGCTTTATTAAGCATTTTTATATTTTTTGAAAAAATTCTACTGTAATTTCAAGTGTATTATAATTCTAGTCACTACTTGATACAATAAATGTTTAAAATTTTAGTATTAAAATTTGTTTTATGTCCTTAATTTATAGACTTTGCCAAGACTCCAAAAATAACTGCAATATATATTTGCATTTAAAAGTGAAATCCTCTGACAATGTCACACACAATTTTATTTTAAATCCAGAATAAAAAGTTTAATATAAAAATGTTAAGATATAGATTATATAATAGCAATAAGTCTTTTTTTTTTTTTTTTTTTTTTTTTGAGACAGGACCTTGCTCTGTTACCAAGTGTGGAGTTCTAGAGTGCAGAGGCATAATTATGGCTCACTACAGCCTTGACCTCCCAGGCTCAGGCCATCCTCCCTTTCACCTCAGCTTCCCAAGTAGCTGGGACTACAGGCATGCCCCACTACAGCCAGCTAATTTTTTAAATTTTGTAAAGATGAGATCTCCCTATGTTGTCCAGGCTGGTCTCAAACTTCTGGGCTCAGGCCATCCTCTTTCCAAAGAGCTGGGATTACATGTGTGAGCCACCATGTCTGGCAATAAAGTCATTTTAGATTTAATTATAAAAGTTCTTTTAACTTTGGGAGGCCAAGGCCGGCAGATCACGAGGTCAGGAGATTGAGACCATCCTGGCTAACATGGTGAAACCCCGTCTCTACTAAAAATACAAAAGCAAAATTAGCCAGGCGTGGTGGTGGGTGCCTGTAGTCTCAGCTACTCAAGAGGCTGAGGCAGGAGAATGGTGTGAACCCGGGAGGCAGAGCTTGCAGTGAGTTGAGATCACGCCACTGCACTCCAGCCTGGGCAAAAGAGAGAGACTCTGTCTCAAAAAAAAAAAAAAAAAAAAAAAAAAAGTTGTTTTAATTGGATTTTCATGATGAAAAATAATGCTTATATTAGAAAATTGAAATAAATTATTTGCTTCTATAGAAGACAATCAGTGACAACTGCTATGCTTAGAAATTTTATGATGGGGAAACTTCTACACAATTGTAATAACAAATTTAATGATCCTTTTACTCTCTTTATGTTTTTCTCTTTATTTTATTAAGAATAGATCCATATACAACTAAGTAATGTTAGCTAAAGTATAAGATAAAATATGTTAAAATGCAAATATTTAGGAAAGTCTGCCATCAAAGAGAAAAATAGGTATTTCAGTAGCATTTTTCTCATTGACAATTCTAGTATTTACCAACTTGTAAAGATGTTTTTCCCAAATTAAATAAAAACAACGATTTGTGCCAAAACAAAGAGTTTTATATACTCACAATCATTTCTTGTTTAACACTTGCTGACTACAATAACAGAATCCAGTACTCGGTAAGGGATAGAGCAGACGCCAATCCAATATTTATTTAGGAAACAACCCTAAGGTGATGACATTCTTAAAAAAAAATGCTTACAATAGTAATTGGGGTAAAAAAAACTATTGAGGACAATACATGGAAGAAACTAAAGAGTGAAAAGGAATGAGGGGACCAGAAAGCAGGTGTTATCTCTGATAATGGTAAATCTTGCCTTGAACTACAATATAAAATAACTCTGAAAGAATAAAATTATAGGAATATGGCAAAGAAACACAGGACAAATTCAATGCATTTCCTTGCTAGAACATTCATAGATGATAACATGCCTAAAGAGAGATCATTATTTATTCTTCCCAGAACAATACGTGTATAAAGGGTTCTAATTCAATCTCAATTTTGTGTCCTTGAGGAAGAGGAGTCTCAGTATGGAGGTGTATTAGTTTACTTTCACACTGCTAATAAAGATGTACCTGAGACTGGGTAACTCATAAAAGGAAGAGGTTTAATTGACTCACAGTTCCACATGGCTGGGGAGGCCTCACAATCATGGCAGAAGGCAAATGAGGAGCAAAGTCACGTTTTACATGGCAGCAGGCAAGATAACTTGTCTAAGGGAACTCCCCTTTATAAAACCATCAGATCTTGTGAGATTTATTCACTATCATGAGAACAGCACAAGAAAGACCCACCCCATGACTCAATTACCTTTCACTTGGTGTCCCCCCACAACACATGGGAATTGTGGGAGCTACAGTTCAAGATGAGATTTGGGTGGACACAGAGCCAAACCATATCATTCCACCCCGGCCCCTCCCAAATCTCATATCCTTCCCAACAGTCCCCCAAATCTTAACTCATTTCAGCATTAACTCAAAAGTCCCCAGTCCAAAGTCTCAACTGAGAGAAAGCAAATCCCTCCCACCTATGAGCTTGTAAAATTAAAAGCAAGTTAGTTACTTCCTAGATACAACAGGAGTATAGGCAATGGATAAATATACCCATTCCAAATGGGAGAAATTGACCAAAACAAAGGGGCTACAGGCCCCATGCAAGTCCAAAATCCAGCTGGACAGTCAAATCTTAAAGCTACAAATGATCCCCTTTAACTCCATGTCTCACATCTAGGTCACACTGATGCAAGACGTGGGTTCCTATGGTCTTTGGCAGCTCTGCCCCTGTGGCTTTGCAGAGTACAGCCACCCCTCCTGGCTGCTTTCATGGGCTGGCATTGAGTTTCTTTGGATTTTCCAGGTCACGGTGCAAGCTGTCCATGGATCTACCATTCTGTAGTTTAAAAGACAGTGGCCCTTTTCTAACAGCTCCAATTTGCACCCCACATTTCCCTTCCACACTACCTAGCAGAGTTTCTCCATGAGGGCTTTGCCCCTGCAGCACACCTCTGCCTGGACATCCAGGTGTTTCCATGCATCCTCTGAAATCTAAGCAGAGATTCCAAAATCTCAATTCTTGAATTCTGTGCACCCACAAGCCCAACACCATGTGTAAAATGCCAAGGCTTGGGACCTGAACTCTCTAAAGCAATGGCCTGGGTTCTACATTGACCCCTTTTAGCCATGGCTGGGATGCACGGTACCAAGTCCTCAGATTGCACAAAGCAGCGAGGTCCTGGGTCTGGCACATGAAACCATTTTTTTCCTCCTAGGCCTCCAGCTTGTGATGAGAGGGACTGCTGTGAAGACTTCTGACATGCCCTGGAGACATTTTCCCCATTGTCTTGACTTAATATTTGTCTTCTCATTACTTATGAAAATTTCTACAGCCAGCTTGAATTTCTCCTCAGAAAATGAGTTTTTCTTTTCTATCACATTGTCAGGCTGCAAATTTTCCAAACTTTTATACTCTGCTTCCCTTTTAAACATGAGTTCCAATTCCAAATCATATCTTTGTGAATATGTAAAACTGAATGTTTTTAACACCACCCAAATCACCTCTTGAATGCTTTGAGGCTTAGAATTTTCTTCTACCAGATGCCTTAAGTCATCTCCCTCAAGTTCAAAGTTTCACATATCTCTAGGGCAAGGGCAAAATGCCACCAAGATCTTTGCTAAAACGTAGCAAGGGTCACTTTTGCTCCAGTTCCCAGCAAGTTCCTCACCTCCATCTGAGACCACTTCGGCCTGGACTTTATTGTCCATATCACTATCAGCATTTTGGTCAAAGCCATTCAAAAAGTCTCTAGAAATTTCCAAACTTTCCCACATCTTCCTGCCTTCTGAGCCCTCCAAACTGTTCCAACCTCTGCCTGTTATTACAAAGTTCCAAAGTCACTTCTACATTTTTGGGTATCTTTACAGTAGCAACCCCACTCTACAGGTACCAATTTACCACATTAGTATGTTCTCATGCTGCTCATAAAGACATACCTGAGTCTGGGTAATTCATTAAAAAAGGTTTAATGAACTCACAATTCCGCAGAGCTGGGGAAGCCTCACAATCATGGCAGAAGGCAAAGGAGAAGTAGAGTCACATCTTACATGCAAGCAGACAAGGGAGCCTGTGTCGGGGAACTCTCCTTTATAAAACCATCAGATCTGATGAGACTTATTCACTATCACAAGAAAGTCCCACCCCCATGATTCAATTACTTCCCACCACATCCCTCCTACAACACATGGGAATAATGGGAGCTATAATTCAAGATGAGATTTGGGTGGGGACACAGCCAAACAATATCAGGAAGTGAGGATTAAAATATAATATAGAGGAGATTATGCAAAAGCAATCTATAGTCCTAAATTTGAATAAGAAATAACAATGAATTCAAATGCAGAAGTATAATATCTGTGTGTATGTGAGTGTGCTTGTGTGCGTATGTATATAAAATCCTAGCTCTCTTAACTAAAGGAATCTAGAAATAATAACTAACCAAGTTTTCCTAGTGCCCAGATAATGATCTTAAAATACCATTTCTTACTAAGAGAAACCAGGGCTTCTTGGAGAAATAGCTGGTTTCTGGTGTGGGGAAGAAAACATACAGATGAACTTGAAACATGGTCATATTAGATAAAGAAGAAACAGTAAGAGATTATTACGTTCATTGCAAAAGAACGAAGGTGCCAACTTGAAGAAGGCCCTGCTGGCCAATGATACAACAATGTGAGCTTCAAAAAAGAATAATAATTTTAGTTAAAATAAAAAGTGTTTTTTTTTTTTTTTTTTTTTTTTTTTGAGACATAGTCTTGCTCTATAGCCCAGGCTGGAATGCAGTGGTGCTATCTCGGCTCACTGCAAGCTCCACCTCCCGAGTTGAAGCCACTCTCCTGCCTCAGCCTCCCGAGTAGCTGGGACTACAGGTGCCCACCACCAAACCCAGCTAATTTTGTTTTTGTATTTTTAGTAGAGACGGGGTTTCACCGTGTTAGCCAGGATGGTCGATCTCCTGACCTCGTGATCCGCCCTCCTCAGCCTCCCGAAGTGCTGGGATTACGGGCATGAGCCACTGCGCCTGGCCAAAAATGTTTTAGTCTATAAGTTCACAGTGATTTTCTCTTAAATACTAATAAATCATCTTCTGAGAGTAAAAAGGAGTCAACTTATTATTTTGAAAGCTGATAACTAAAGGGAATTAATCAAGCATTTATCCTGACTTTCCTGAATGAACTGTCCTACTGAATAACCAAAGAGATAAGGGGAAGTATGCACTTCATCCCCTTAAGATTTGAAAAATAAAGGATAGAACTAGAATATAATTGTTTGCAAATACCAATGAATTAATAGACCTAGGCGCTGAGCATCAATAGCAGCTAACATCAGAAAAAGAGAGAGAAACAGCATTCAATGCCTCCTAATGAAAGAAAACACAAAGTAATCTACTCTAAATCTGATCACGCCTCTGGATCCAGCTACTGAGTTTCAGTGAATATAGAGACCAAAGGAATTTGTTTAATTACAGTCAACATTTGCCCAGGTTCTTCAGCACATAAATTTTCATAAGAAAAATGGACAAAGGGAGAAATTGTAGATTGAAAGAGACATAAAACGACATAATTTTTAATTAGTCAAGATTAAACTGTAGTATCTAGAATGCACACTTGACTAATAAAAAAGGAAGTGAAGACTATAAAAGTCAAAATAGTGGTCGCTCTTGGGAGGAGGTGGGGATTATGTTTGAGAGGTAACAGGAGATGCTGAGGTGAGTGGCAAAGTTCTCCTTCTTGACCCGTGTGGTAGTTAACAAGATGTGTTGCTTTAAAACAGTTAATGAAGCCATACATTTGTGTAGCTTTCTGTATCTTGCTTTATTTACGATAAAAGGGTGTTTACAAAAAGTTTTGGTGGTATAATTCCTACCTAATTTTAGAGTATAATGATACCATACTAAACAAAATAATAATAATTTAAAAAAAAACAGAAAAGCTTTACTTCTTTTAGAAGAAGAAAATAACTAAAATAACTTTATATGGTTTGGCTCTGTGTCCCTACCCAAATCTCAGCTGAAATTGTAGTTGAGGGAGGGAGGTGATTGGATCATGGGGGCAGTTTTCCCCATGCTGTTTTCATGATAGTGAAAGAGTTCTCATGAGATCTAATGGTTTTATAAATGTTTGGAAGCTCCTCCTCCAGGCTTCTGTCACCTGCTGCCATGTAAGACATGTCTGCTTTCCCATCCACCATGATTGTAAATTTCCTGAGGCCTCCCCAGCCATGTGGAACTGTGAGTCAATTAAGCCTTTTTTTTAAATAAATTACCCAGTCTCAGGCATTTTTATAGCAGTGTGAAAATGGACTAATACATAAGTTATCATGATTAAATAAGTAAAATAAAGTCCAACATTTGTATTTGTTTTTGAAAGTAATATAGAGCTTATTTATGAAATAAAATGAAAACCACAAAATTCAATGTTGCTATAAAGACTGGTTAGTCAAAATCATTTAACAAGAATGTTGTGTTCATTGCCTATTTGGGAGCTCTTTTTGGATTATATGAGGCCGTTTATGTTTTTTATCATTTACTGAACTAAATGATTCTCTGCAAATAGAATATGTGATGTTTAAAATAATCTTAAAATGTTTTATATGGATTAAGAAAAAAAGAAAGCAGAAACAATAGAAAATCAAAATGTATAAATCAATAATACATAAGAAGCTTTTTTGCTTGAGTTAAATATATTTTGTTAAACCACATACAAGAGAATCTATGACTAAAATAAAGACCAAAAAATACTTATAAGTTAACCAATGGGCACCAGATGGTGATAGGCAACAGCTATTGTTTTCTGTTGATACAGATACTGGTTTAAAACAAAACTTTGAAAAACGATACTTGTTTTGATTTAGTACAATTTTACACATAATTTTGAATATTAACAGTATTTTATAGGTCTCAAAAACAACATATTGTTCAAATTTAGTAAGTGCTAACACCTGCAACAAAATAACATAATACACTTCTATGCTTTTTAAAGAAAATATCAGTTTTCTGAATTTGACCTCATAAAAATCTAATTATTCCAAACTTTCTATTTATATGAACCACATAAGCAAAGTGTTTTATTTTAAAATCACAATCATGGCAACATTTGGCAAGCACATATAGGGCTCACATTACAGTTAAAACAAAGAGGCAATTTTAAGCCCTTTAGGCTTTTGTAGCTAAGAGACCCAACAGGGAAAAATTTTAAATATGAAAGAATGAAGTTTGTTCTAAACAAATTACAATTATGTAAGATTTATGCAGTTCAAATTATTATTGGTTTCCTTTAAATCTAAGAGCGTGTGTGTGTATTATGAATTTGTAAATTATATAGATAATACATTTGGAATACATACTGCTTTAAGAATACTTCGAGGTAATTCTTTAATCTTTCTGGGGTCTATGACATAATACATCCTAGGAATTTAACTATTTAAATTTAAAAAGTATCATTATTATTTTGCACATCACCCTAGTAACCATTTCAGGTATTTTTTTTTTTATGACTTCACATCTGTTACAAAAGCCTCATGGCTATCAGTCGTCTCACCATCTCTACACACTTCCAGATTTACTTACTTTTATCTGTTAATCTAACGTTCTTTAATGGCTTTCTTGCTATTTCCTTGCTTGAGAACCTAACTTTTTTTTTTTTTAAGACCAAGTCTCGAAGTTGGACCACCTCCCGGGTTGGAGTGCAGTGGCACGATCTTGGCTCACTGCAACCTCTGCCTCCTGGGTTTCAGCAATTCTCCTGCCTCAGCCTCCCAAGGCGCCTGCCACCATGCCTGGCTAATTATTATTATTATTTTTTTTTTAGTAAAGACAGGGTTTCACCATGTTGGCCAGGCTAGTCTCAAACTCCTGACCTCAGATGATTCACCCTCCTCAGCCTACCAAAGTGCTGTGGAGGACCTAATTTTTAAATACAAATTTGAAAACTTTTCAGTCATTCTTCACTCATGGTTTCAATATTCATCTCAGTGTTCCAAGCATTGACACAGGGATATAAAGATTAAATAGACTATTCAAATGGCAACAAAAAATAACAATGACAATATAATGTGGTGAGTACGCTGACGGTGCAGAGTGATATTATAGAATTGTAAAACCTAAGAACCTAGTCCATATTTGGGGGATAAATGTGCTGGTAGGGCTGAAGGCAAGTCAAAGGAGGCTTATGATGAAATCAGAAAAGGCCTGCACCTCTAAGAAATCACAATTTTATTCTGAAGGTTTCAGGAGGTTAGTGAAATGTTTTAAACAAGGGAGTAACATGATCCAATTAACAATTTAGAAACATCACTAAGGCTACAATGTGGCAAATAAACTGAAGCAATCAAAACAGAAGACAGGAAGACCAGTAAGGAGGCTAATGCTGTAATTTAAAGAAGAAAAATTGTGAGACATAAACGAAGAAAATAATACTGGGAATAAGAAAAGAGAAAAGAGTCAAAAGGTAAGTAAAATAGAATTGTTAAGATTGTACTGCACATTAGCCACAGAGATAAAAGAGACCCCAGGTTTGAACAATGTGGAGTGTAAGGGTATGGGTTAACTGAGATGCACACATTCTACGTAATTTTAGAGTATAATGATACCATACTAAACAAAATAATAATAATTTAAAAAAAAACAGAAAAGCTTTATTTCTTTTAGAAGAAGAAAATAACTAAAATAACTTTATATGGTTTGGCTCTGTGTCCCCACCCAAATCTCATCTGAAATTGTAGTTGAGGGAGGGAGGTGATTGGATCATGGGGGCAGTTTTCTCCATGCTGTTTTCATGATAGTGAAAGAGTTCTCATGAGATCTAAGGTTTTATAAATGTTTGGAAGCTCCTCCTTCTAAAGGAGGAAAAGCATATTAGATGAGCATGAGCTCAGTTTGGAACACATCCAAATTACCTATGGAACAGTCAAGAAGAAATGTCTAATAGGAGACTAATCGCTCCCCCTCTCTCTTTTCTCTCTCTCTTTCTCATATATATATATATATATATATATATATATATATATATATATAAATTAAGAGTCATTGCAGTATGGTCCCTGAAATCATACCGTTAGAAACTTATTACTTAAAGTGGAAAAAAATCTAATCCAAAATGTAAAGTAGGAGTAGTCAGAAATATGAAAGCCAAGAGAATATGAGACTATGATATCACATAAGCTCAGGTAAGTTAGTTTATAATAGTAAGGAGTGACCAGTGACCAACTGAGAAAAAATGCTTTAGAGACATCAATATAAAGACTGAAAGAGTGACTATTATCAATGATTTTGGCAAGAACTATTTTAATTGCCTGGTTGAAAAGGAAACCAGGTGGCAATAAATTTAAAAATGTATAGACAATTACAATATGAAAAGTGCAAATGTTGTCAACCTTTTCAAGGAGAGAGACAGGTCAACAACTGAATGGAGATCGGTAACTTTGTCTAAAGAAGATATTTTTAAGCAGGAGTTATATCTGAGAAGGAAGAGCCAATGGAAAGATAGAGAGGGAGAGAGGGATTAAATAAACAGGAGAGAGGAAAGAAATGATTAACTAAGTTTCCTGATGAGTTAAGAGGAGATGGGATCTGCAGCTGAAGTTGGGAAAGAAGCATCAGAGAAAATGAAGATTATCTCTTTCACTAAAAATGCAGAAAGTGTAGTAAAAATGAATGTGTATAACAATATGGCAGTGATGGTTTCTTCTTCCCAATGCATTCTCACCAGGGAATAGAAAGAAATTAAAAGACATGTAGTAATTATTCAGTTATAACTTTAGAAAAAGAAGCAAAAGTCACATCTCTTGGCATCTGTGTGCTGTGAAGTCAGAAAGTCAACCCTCAAAGATACCTGTAGACTTACCAATAAATTAAATGAAACTATTCATGTAAATGGGTAAGCAATACATTTTAAAAGTTTGGTGTTGCTCAATTATGCTCACTCTACTATAAGCTATGCTTAAAATACTAATTTAGTAAAATAATCTCTTTGAATAATAGGATTACTCATTCAGTGTATGACATAGCAAAAGACACAAAGCAAAACTGGTCAGGTCCTGTGTAGAAAACTGCAAGAGATGAGAGAAATAAACTTGCTACAGGGATCTAGGAAATGGCTTGATACCTAGACAACATGATGTAGGAAGCCACTATAAGCACTGAAGTAAGAAAAAAAAACATAAAGTCCTTGTCATGTAGTAATAGGTAACAAGCTTTGAGTCTATATTAATATCTAACACTCTTTATCCTTGGGTGAATTCTTGGGCTTCAACAATGAGGCTGAATGATTTTTGAGACATAGGGTATAATCCCATGACTATAGCTTTGGACATATATTTTTCATGTCAGGGTCAGAAAAGCACCCTATTTGTAGCAGGACTTGTACTTTTGTTCTGGTAATATTCTATCTTAGTCCATTCCCATACTCTAGAACAAGGCCATCTGGAGCTTTCTACCCACGGAAGAGAAGAAATGACTGCTAAGTGAGAAATGACTAAGGATAATCTGTGTTTCCCAGCCCGACATTTATGTTTCCTCCTTAAAGAATGTCTGAATGATTTGACTTTTCTCCCTTCAATACATAAAAACTGAGACATGGGTCGGGCACAGTGGCTCATGCCCGTAATCCCAGCACTTTGGGAGGCCGAGGTGGGTGGATCATGAGGTCAGGAGTTCGAGATCAGCCTGACCAATAAGGCGAAACCCTATCTCTACTAAAAATACAAAAATTAGCCAAGCATGGTGGCATGCACCTGTAATCCCAGCTACTCAGGAGGCTGAGGCAGGAGAATTGCTTGAACCCGGGAGGCGGAGGTTACAATGAGCCAAGATAGTGCCACTGCACTCCAGCCTGGGGACAGAGAGAGACTCCGTCTCAAAAAAAAAAAAAAAAAAAAAAACAGACATTCAGTAAGTTTGTACAGCCATTATACAAAACAGTATGGAATTTCATCAAAAAAAAAATAGATCTACCATATGATCCAACAGTCTAATTTCTGGGCATATATCCAAATGAAAGGAAATCAGTATGTGGAAATGATACCTGCTGTGATTATACACACACACACACACACACACACACACACAATCGAATACTGTTCAACCATAAAAAGAATGAAATCCTGTCATACACAGCAACATGGATGATCCTGGAGGATATTATGTGAAGTGGAATAACACAGGCACAGAAAGATAAATACCACATATTCTCACAAATATGTGGAAGCTGAAAGTTGATCTCAAAGAAGCAGACAATACAATAGTGGTTACTAGAGGCTGGAAAGAGTAGTGGGGGAAAGGGGATATGAAGAACTTGGTTAACCAAAACAAAATCACAGGTAGATAGGAAGAATAAGTTTAGTGTTTTGTAGCACTGTACAGTGATTATAATTAACAATAATTTTTTGTATATTTTCAAGTTGCTAGAAGAGAAGATTTTGAATGTCCCCAACACAAGGAAATAATAAATGTCTGAGGTCATAGATATGCTAATTATCCTGATTTGAACATTATATATTGTATACATATACCGAAATATCATAACATTGTACCCCATAAATATGTATAATTATTGTTTAATTAAAAATAATAACAGTTTTAAAAACCCAGACATTCAGAATAATCTAAAATTGGTTGATTAAATAGGGAAGACTTAATTTTTAAAATGGCCACAATGCATCTTTTCTTGGAAGTGTTTTCATTCTTATCTCAATATTTAATTGAATAGGATAGAGACTTTCTATTTCAGTCATGAAAGAGTAAACATACTCTACCGTCTCTCACAACATGTGGTATAAAATCTGGACAGAATGCATTGAACATCTATTTTAGGACTCTGAAATGTAAATAGTAGTAAGTACATTGGTGAAGAAGACCAAAATAAGAGCTACCTTTCAACTGGCAATAAATTTACCTTATTTTTTCCTTTCTGGTATCTACCAGGCTGAGCTCAACATAATCTGAAACATGAAGTGGACACTATTGGCACAGACAGAGAGTTCTAAATCATACTCTCTAATTTTGGTGTAAGGAATGGGGAAAGATCCTTTAATGCTCAGAGATGATGGGAAAAGTTCTCCATATTTTTGTTTTGTTTTTTTTTCTTTTCCCTCATTCTCTTGAATGTAAGAAGTGGTGACATTGACAGTGGTGCAAACCTGTAGTAGCCTAAAATTTTATTAAAAATAGACCTTTTTCTATTATCAGCATTATTTAGATGGAGCAAATTTCCTTTTTTGTTATTGTTCCTTCTCTGTCATTTTAAGACATGGCACAGTTATAGTAAGCGCACCAAAGAACAGGGTAAATAAAACATCAGCTTCCTGGTCAGAAAACCAAAAATGGGAGCCATAGGAATGAAAAGATACCAGGAGATCATGCTAAAATTTGGAAAAGGAGCATCCAAGAGGAAATAAATCCCAAAAAGTTCTTTATAATCGAAAAAATTCTTTATAATCTCGGCTTACCCCTGAGCTGTACATGTGTGGATCTGATGCCATTCAGGGCACTAAAGACTTTGATAATTGAACTTACATATAAGGCTATAGCCTAGCTCTGACATTGGCTATGGGTGACACACATGAAAAAACCTGCAAAGCACTACAAAGTCTTTAAAAACAGAATTTACGGTGAACCCACAATTCACAGAGCCTCGATAGAACTTATGCCTTAAATGGAACCAGGTCAATCACCTGCAAAAAAAAAGGCAACACTTTATATAAGATTGAAATAAGACCTAAAAGCCAGTAACACAATATTCAAAATATTCATGGTACAATAAAAATGACTTGGCATACAAAGAATGAGTAGAATTTCAACTGGATTGATAAAACTCAATCAACAGACACCAACACAGGAAAAAAGACAGAAATTAGAATAATATACTAATCAGCTATTATGACTGTACTCCAAAGGCGATCACTCTAAACAAACAGAAAGACAGAGAAAATCAACAAATGAATAGAAGATACAGAAAACATACCAAGGGAAATTTTAGAACTGAAACTACAGTTACTTAAATAAAACATCCATGTAACGGGCTCAGTAGCAGAAAAATATAACAGGAAAGTCAGTGGACTTTGAAAACAGATTAGTACAAAGTCAGTGAAAAATTTAACAGAGGAAAGTCAGTGAACTTTGAAAACATATCAGTAGAAAGTGTTCAAGCTGAACAACAATAAGAAAAAAACTCAAAAAGGAGACTGGGTCTGAGACTGTAAGATCTTACCAAAAAGTAAAATATTTGTTTTACTGAAGTTCCGGAAGGATACAAGATAGCGTACAATCCAGATAAAAATATTTGAGGAAATAATTACTAACAAATTCCTAAATTTGCAAAACACATAAAGCTACATATCTGAGAATCTTGGTACATCCCAACAGAATAAACCCAAAAAGCAAACACTAACCTATACATATTGTAATTAAACTGCTGGAAACTGAAGACAAAAGAAAAATAGTCTTGAAAACAGCTTTTAAAATGACATATTAATGATAAGGAAATAAGGATTTGAGTGGCTTCAGAATTCACGTCATAAATGGTAGTGATTAGAAGAATGTGGAACAATGTTTTCAAAGTGCTGAAAGGAAAAAAATCCCAAGCCAAAATTTTATATTCAGCAAAAATATCTTTCAGGAATAAATGGAAAAGTAGAGAAAAACTAAGATTTAGTCATCAGGCTTATTCTAAAAGAACTGCTCAATATAGATAGTTTTTCAGGCATAAGGGAAATGATGCCAGAAGAAAACTTGTAGTATCAAAAATAAAGTAAGAACAAAAGGTATTTGTCTATACTGTAACCCCTAGAACACCCATAAAAAATCAATGATGATGATGATGATGATAGATAGATAGATAGATAGAGTAAAAAATACAATAGACAAATTTTAATGGAGTATTTTTTAAATGATTAAGTAACCCTAAAGGAGGCAGTAAAGAAGAAACAGAAGAATAAAAGTGGAGTGATCAAGCCCAAGATAAAATTATAGACAAAATTTCAAATACATAAAATTACATTAAATCTAAATGGTCTGACTATATATAAATGTATGAAAGATCAATAGAATATTTTTAATGATCCAAAATGCTGTCTACAAGAAATTTACTTCAATACTAGAGGTAAATTAAAATCACAAGGAAGATAAAAAACTATACCATTTATGCTCAAATTAGAAGAAGCCAGAGTGAATAGATTAATGTCAGATAAAGTACACCTTGCAACAAAGGATTATCAGGGATAAGGATGGACATTACAAAATGACAAAAAGAGTCAATTCACCAAATAGACATAAAAATCCTTTAGGTGGATGTACATGAAAACACAGCTTCAAAACACATGAAGCAAAAAAGTGCCAGAACTAAAAAGAGAAATGGGTAAATGCACAATGATAGTTAGGGACTTCAAGACACTTTTGTCAGTAACTAATAATATCAGCAAGAAAATAGAAGAACTAGACAACACTACCAACCAAACAAATCTAAATGATATTTATATAACACTCCAGCCAACAACAGCAGAAGAAACATTTGTTTCAAGTGTACATGAAATATTTACCAAGATAAATCACACCCTGGGTCATAAAACAAATCTTAATGAGTTTAAAAGAATTTAAATCAAACAAAATATGTTCTCCAAACATAATAAACTAGATCAGAAATTAATAATGGGGGAATGGGAAGATGACCAACTAGGTGCAGCCTGGAAGTTCCACTCCCAGGGAGAAAGACCAGGATTTCAACTCAACTAACATAATTTGAACAAATTGTTGGAGAGAAAATGCCAAATGTGGCAGATGCTGAAGCTGAAGAGGAAGAAGCTATGAACCACATATGAGGTCCCTGAATGCCAGGGCTGGTTCTCACTCTGAATGGCTTCTGGAGAAAGGGTTAGTGAAGGGACTGAGGGACTTCCTACTCTTGCTGCGGGCCTCTGGGTTCTTAGCTTCAGGGAACCCCACACTGCCCACAGATACTTGAGCTGATGCGGGGGATCTCTCCAGAGATTTGACAGAAACAGAGCTACAGCAGGCAGGTAGCTGGGGATCTTTGTGTGGAGGACAGCTCCAGGGAGACTGGCCATAAGTGCACATTCCCCAGGGTTACCTATCTTCCTGAGAGCCTCTGGCCCCAGCTAACTGCCAGGGAACAAGCAGGGCTGGCTTCTCCGTGGGCCTAGGGTATGTCTGTTTTGCAGGCCCACCTGCCCACCAGCACACCCCAGGCTCCTGCCTGAATGCCACACAGAAGTGTGTTCACAGCACAACCCTGCTGCCCATCCTGGGTGCTTTGTTCCATCTGAGTGCTTTCTCGTAGCCCAGGAGCAGTTCAGATCTTGCAGCACACCCAGAATCCTCAAAGAGGGAACCACAAGCAGGTCCTGGTATCCCAGGGCTGCAGCCCATGGCTCAGAAGTGCTAAGCAGGGATCTATGCCTGGCACTTACAGAGGAGGAGCCCACACTCAGAAAACTGAGAGAGATGAGCCTCATAGGTTTGCAAGCTGGTGTAGACCTAGGCGTGCTTCCTTCCACAAGGCTTCCACACCAGTAAGAATCCTAAAGACTCTGACAAAATGCTCTGAGAACTGATAAAAGACTTTAGTAAAGTTTCAGAATATAAAAATCAATGAACAAAATTCAGTAGTATT
The DNA here is from genome assembly GCF_006542625.1 of Nomascus leucogenys. Lineage (NCBI taxonomy): Eukaryota > Metazoa > Chordata > Mammalia > Primates > Hylobatidae > Nomascus > Nomascus leucogenys. The sequence continues at coordinate 68,651,724 of NC_044391.1, forward strand.
TCTATACACAAATGATGGCTGGGCTTAGAGTGAAAATAAGAACACAATCACATTTATAATAGCCACAAAAGAAACTGAGACACCAAGGAATACAGCTTATCAAGGAGGTGAAATATCTCTACAAAGACTAAAAAACCCTCCTGAAAGAAATCAAAAATGACAGAAATAAATAGAAAAACATTCCATGCTCATACATTGGAAGAATCATTATTGTAAAAATGGCCATACTACCCAAAGCAATTTAAAGATTAAATGCTATTCCTATCAAACTACTAATGTTATTTTTCACAGAATTTGAAAATAACTATCTTAAAATTCATGTGGGGAAAAAAAGAGCCTGAATAGACAAAGAAATCCCAAGAAAAAAGAACAATGCTGGAGGCATCATACTACCTGACTTCAAACTACACTATAAAGCTATGATAACGAAAACAACATGGTACTCCTACAAAAACAGGCACATAGACCAATGGAACAGAATTGGAAATTCAGAAATGAAGCTGCACAGCTGAATAGCTGTATGCAGAAGATTGAAGCTGAACCCCTACCTTTCACCATATACAAAAAGTAACTTGAAATGGATCAAAGATTGAAACATAAGACCTCAAACTGTTAAAATCCTAGAAGACAGTCAAGGAAATACTCTTTTCAACATCAGCATTGGCAAATAATTTTTGGCTAAGTTCCCAAAAGTAATTGTAACAAAAATGAAAATAGTGAAGTGAGACCTAATTAAGCTAAAGAGTTTCTGAACAGCAAAAGAAACTATCAACAGAGTAAACAGACAACCCACAGAATAGAAGAGAATTGCAAACTATGCCTCCAGCAAAGGCCTAATATCTGGAATCTGTAGGGAAATTACAGAAATCAACAAGAAAAAAAAAATAACCACCTTAAAAAAAGAGCAAAGGAGCTGAACAGGCAGTTTTCAAAAGATGACATACAAGCAGCCAACAAACATACAAAAAACTGCTCAGCATCATTAAATGCCAAAGAAATACACATCAAAACTGCAATGGAATACCATCTCACAGTAAACAAAATGACTATTATCAAAATGTTAAAAAACAACAGATGCTAGTAAGACTCCAGAGAAAAGGGAACACTTATACCTGTTGGTAAGAATGTAAATTAGTTCAGTCACAGTGGAAAACAGTTCGGAGATTTCTCCAAGGAACTTTAAACAGGGCTGCCATTCAGCCTAACAATCCCAATGCTGGTTATATACCCAAAGAAAAATAAATCATTCTTCCAAAAAGACCCATGCACTCACATGTTCATTGCCGCACTATTTATAATAGCAAAGACGTGGAATCAACTCAGGTGCCCATCGATTGTAGATTGGATAAAGAAAACGTGGTACAAAGGCACCATGGAATACTACACAACCATAAAAAAGAATGAAATCATATTCTTTGGAGAAACATGGATGCAGGTGAAGGTCATAATTTTAAGTGGACTAATGAAGGAATGGAAAGCCAGATATGGTATGTTCTCACTTACAAGTGGGAGCTAAACACTGAGCACACATGGATGCAAATAAGGGAACAATAGACATTGCAGACTGCTACAGGGGAGAAGGTAAAAGTGGGGAATGAGTTGAAAAACTACCTATCTGGTATTATACTTACTACCCGGGTGATGGGATCCATACCCCAAGCCTCAGCATCATGCAATATTCCCATGTAACAAACCTGCACATCTACCCCCGTATCTAAAATAAAAGTTGAAAATAAATAAATTGCTAGCCCCCCAAAATAAAACGAATTAAATATGGTTATATTCACTCAATAGAGTATTATACAGCAATGAAATCAAATGAACAACATCCATAATATAGACAAAATATCCAAACATAATGTTGAGCAAAAAAAACCAGACACAAAATAACACACACTGATTTACTCTATTTACATAAAGTTTTAAATAGGTAAGTGTAATTGATTGTGATAACATTTAAAATAGTGATTACCTTTTCTTGATGAGGGGAGAGGAATGTTGTGTGGTGCTCTCTTTCTCGATCTAAGTGACATCTACATGGGTATGTTCACTTTGTGAAAATTTACTAATGATTTGTGCACTTATATGTAGCATACATAAGGAAAATATATAGTACTTGCCCCCAAAATCATTTTATAGAAAACAAGTTTTTCTGCAATATATGACTAAATGAAAAAACTTAGAAACAGCTTGTATATACAGCCAACAATCACTGAAAAAAAGCTCAACATCACTGATTATTAGAGAAATCAAAATCAAAACCCTAACAAGATAACGTCTCACACCAGGCAGAATGGCTACTATTAAAAAGTCAAAAAATAACAGATGCTGGCAAGGTGGTGGGGAAAATGGAACACTTATACACTGTTGGTGGGAGTGTAAATCAGTTCAACTATTGTGGAAAACAGTGTGGCAATTTGTCAAAGACCTAAAGACAGGAATTCCATTCAACATCTGGGTATATACTCAAAGGAATATAAATCGTTCTATTACAAAGACACATGCACATGTATGTTAACTGCAGAGCTATTTACAATAGCAAAGACATGGAATCAACCTAAATGCCCATCAATGATAGACTAGATAAAGAAAATGTGGTGTACATACAACATAGAATACTATGCAGCCATAAAAAGAATGAGATCATGTCCTTTGCAGGGACATGGATGGAGCTGGAGATCATTATCCTTAGCAAACTAACACAGGAACAGAAAACCAAATGCTGGACCGGGCGAGGTGGCTCACACCTGTAATCCCAGTACTTTGCTTGTAATCCCAGCACTTCGGGAGGCCGAGGCGGGCAGATCACGAGGTCAGGAGATCAAGACCATCCTGGCTAACACGGTGAAACCCCCGTCTCTACCAAAAACACAAAAAATTAGCCGGGCGTGGTGGCGGACTGCTGTAGTCCCAGCTACTCAGGAGGCTGAGGCAGAAGAATGGCATGAACCTGGGAGGCGGAACTTGCAGTGAGCCGAGATCGCACCACTGCACGCCAGCCCAGGCGACAAAGCAAGACTCCGTCAAAACAAACAAACAACAACAAGAACAAAAAAAACCAAATACTGCATGTTCTCACTTATAAGTGGGAGCTAAATGATGAGAACACATGGACACAGAGAGGAACAACACACACTGGGGTCCATCAGAGGCTGGATGGTAGAAGGAGGGAGAGGATCAGGAAAAATAACTAATGGATACTAGGCTTAATACTTGATGAAATAACCTATACAAAAAACTCCCATGACACACGTTTACCTATGTAACAAGACTGCACTTGCTGCACATGTACCCCTGAACTGAAAAGTTAAAAAAAAAAAAAGAAAAGAAACAGCATCTATACTCTGATTCTAATTTGATGAAAAACACATATATAGATGTAGATATAGATTGTATATAGGTAGGGGTAAAGGTTAAATATAAATATAGATGATATATTTATTGATATAGTAAAAACAACTGGAGGCACACATACTACATTATTAATAGTTTTCATCTCTAGGTAATGAATAACTACCATAACTACCAATTTCATTACTTTGTTCTTTTCTGTTTTTCAATGTATTTTCTTTCAAATTTCTAAAATAAGAAATTATAAAGTAAAGAAAAAAATTATAATGTAAAGATAAAAGCTCTGAACACTTGGAAATTAAAAATTACACTACTAAATAATATATGGACCAAAAAGGAAGTCTTTGGAGAAATTAGAAAATATCTTAAACTGAACGATAAAGTTCAACACATAAAAGTTTGTGAAATAACAATAAAGCAAGCCTTAGAGGGAAATTTATAGCATCAAATAATTATGTTAGAAAGAAGAAAGGTTTTGAATCAATAACCTAAGCTTTCATGTTAAGGAAAAAGGAGAAAAATAAACCCAAGGCAAGCAGAAAAAAGAAAACAATAAATATAACAGATATCAATAAAATGGAGAACAAAATACAATACAGAATATTAGTGGAACCAAAATGTGGTTCTTTGAAAAGGCAAAGTTGAAAAACCTTTAGCAAGATTGACAAAGAAAAAAAGATGCATGAATTAATATTTTGATTTTTATTTATTATTTCTTTTTAGAGACACAGTCTCACTCTCTTGCATCAGGCTGGAGTATACTGCACAGTCACCTCACTACAGCATTAAACTTTTGGGCTCAAGCAATCCTCCCATGTGAATTAATATTTAAATAGTATATCCATTAAGGAAATAATGAAACTTCCAGATTCTCACAGGTTTGAATTTTAAAACCCACAGATTACATTGTTTAAGAAAAAATTATTTGAAAATCTTCTCTTGGGTTTTCAATGTTCACCGACAGGAAAAAAAAAAAAACAAAAAAACAAAAAATCACAAAACAAAAACAAAAAAAACCTTGTCCTAAGATTCATGTATCCCGCTTGTTTCCAAGTTATATGCTCCCTGAGACCCCTGGGAACAAAACTGGGCAAAGAGTAGATAATTTCTGTAAGGAGCCCCAGAACCTGAAGGAAAAAGTCTAGATTAGTGGCCAGCGCCACCAGTTAAGGTTAGGTTGATTGTGCCCTGCACAAGGCACTAATCAAAGAGCAGAGGATAGGAGCTGAAATTCAGCACAAGTTCACTCAACTTCCCATTGGCTGTATACACCCAGAGGGCGAAAAAAAAAAAACCTTTTACCTAATTCTCACAGGAGTGCCACATAGTCACCAAGCCAATGAGAAAGTTCCTTTCTATTAGGTTGGTGAAAAAGTAATTGCAGTTTTGCAATTAAAACTGCAATTACTTTTGCACCAAGCTAATATTTCCACTTTGTTGAGTGGCTTCATCATGAAATAGTGTTGGATTTTGTCAAGTGGTCTTTTTTTCCACTTCCATCGAAATGATCATGTGGGTTTCATCCTTTATTTCATTGATTTAGTGCATTGTATTGGTTGATCTTTGTGTGTTGAACCAACATTGCATTTATAGAATAAGTTTAACTTATTCATGATTTATACATTTATATGCATGCAGAATTAGGTTTGCTAGTATTTCTGAGTCTTTTTACATTAATGTTTTTAAGATAAGTTTTTTCAGAGTTTTCTTCTCCTGTGATGTCTTTGTCTGGTTTGATATCAAAGTAACAATGGCCTCATAGAAGAGTTGGGAAGTGTTGTCTCCTCTTCTGTTCTTTGGAAGAGATTGAGAAGCATAGGTGTTGATTCCTTTTTATATCTGGTAGAAATCACCACTGAAGCAATCTTGATCTAGTCTTTTCTTTGTGAGAAGTTTATTATTTTTAAATTTCTAATTCTACCTCTTTAATAGTTATAAATCTATTCAGATTTTCTACTTATTCTTGAATCAGTTTCAGTAATTTGTGATTTTCTTTCCTATTATTTCAGAGAATAAGATATTGGTTTTGTTGATTCGCTTTACTATTTTTCTTTTCTCCATTTTATTTACTTTCACTCTAATCTTTATTTTAATTTCCTTCTTTTGGCTTGTTATGAGCTTCATTTGCTCTTATTTTTCTCTTTTCTTAAGATGAAAATATTATAGTATTGGATTGAAAACTTTATTGTTTTGTAATATAGGTGGAAAGAGCCTGAAATATCTCTGTAAGCACTGCTTTATCCACATCCTATAAGTTTTGGGTTTATTTTTATTCACCTCAAAGTATTTTCTCATTTTTATTGTTTTTTTTTTTGATCCATTGATGATTTGGGACAATGCTATTTTATTTCCATAGAATTAGAATGGCTCCAGTATATATCTGAAACTCCAGAAGGGCATACACATGTACAGGGCTTGAGCATGCCTAGGAAATATCTGAGAAGGCCATACTCACACCTCTAGCTTGAGGCTCTGCACAATCCAGAAGTAAAAGCTGATGCAGAGTTTTAAAGTACCCAAGTGTTAAAGGCATGCCCCAACACACATATGAAGCCTTCAGTAAAGGCTGGGATACTTACTGATTCATGGCATTTAAAAACCTATGTCTGATCATTAGCTGACCACTAAGTTAAACAAGCAGAGACTTCTGTGAATGCATATTCAGAGGTGACAACATGCTGGCGGCCCTCGCTCCCTCTCAGCGCCTCCTCTGCTTGGGCGTCTGCTCTGGCCACGCTAGAGGAGCCCTTCAGCCGGCCGCTGCACTATAGGAGCCCCTCTCTGGGCTGGCCGAGGCTGGAGCCTGCTCCCTCTGCTTGCAGGAAGGTGTGGAGGGAGAGGCGGGGGCGGGAACCGGGGCTGTGTGCTATGCTCACATGGCCAGCACGAGTTCTGGGTGGGCGCGTGCTCGGCTGGCCCTGCACTCAGAGCAGCTGGCCAGTGCCACTGCCTGGGGCAGTGAGGGGCTTAGCACCCGGGCCAGCAGCTGTGTAGCAGGTGCTGGGTCTTCCAGCACTGCCATCCCGCCGACGCCACACTCGAATTCTCACTGGGCCTCAGCTGCCTTCCTGTGGGGCAGGGCTCAGGACCTGCAGCCCACCATGCCCAAGGCCCCGGGCAGTGGACGAGCCTCCCTGACGGGCGCGACCCCTGCTCTGCAGCACCCGGTCCCAATGACCGCCCAAGGGCTGAGGAGTGCAGGTGCGTGGCGCTGCAGGACTGGCAGGCAGCTCCGCCCGTGGCCCTGGCTCAGGATCCACTAGGCGAAGCCAGCTGGGCTCCTGAGTCAGGTGGGGACTTGGAGAACTTTTATGTCTATCCAGAGGATTATATAGGCACCAATCAGCACTCTGTGTCTAGCTCGAGGTTTGTGGATGCACCAATCAGCATCTGTACCTAGCTAATCTGTTGGGGACTTGGAGAACTTTTATGTCTAGCTAAAGGATTGTAAATAAACCAGTCAGCACCCTGTGTCTAGCTCGAGGTTTGTAAACACACCAATCAGTGCTCTATGTCTAGCTCAGGGATTGTAAATACACCAATCAGCACCCTGTGTCTAGCTCGAGGTTTGTAAATGCACCAATCAGTGCTCTGTGTCTAGTTAATCTAGTGGGGACTTGGAGAACTTTTAGGTCTAGCTAGAGGATTGTAAATACACCAATCAGCACTCTGTGTCTAGCTCAGGCATTGTAAATGCACCAATCAGCACCCTGTTAAAACAGACCAATCAGCTCTCTGTAAAATGGACCAATCACCTCTCTGTAAAATGGGCCAATCAGCAGGATGTGGGTGGGGTCAGATAAGGGAATAAAAACAGGCTGCCTGAGCCAGCAGCAGCAACTGGCTGGGGTCCCCTTCCAAGCCCTGGAAGCTTTGTTCTTTTGCTCTTTGCAATAAGTCCTGTTGCTGCTCACTCTTTGGGTCTGCACTGCCTTTATGAGCTATAACACTCACCATAAAGGTCTGCAGCTTCACTCCTGAAGCCGGCGAGACCATGAACCCACCAGAAAGAAGAAACTCCAAACACGTCTGAACATCAGAAAGAACAAACTCTGGACACACCATCTTTAAGAACTGTAACACTCACCGCGAGGGTGTGTGGCTTCATTCTTGAAGTCAGTGAGACCAAGAACCCACCAATTCCGGAACCAATATGACAGTGAATAGGGACCTGAGTGAAGCATTCAAGGAAACTCACTAAACAAACAGCAACAACAGTAACAAATAGTAGCAACAGTAAACCGTGAGTGGAGGAAATCTTTTTTTGGGAGTTAGCACATTATATTATTTAAAATCTCCAGTTCTCCACAAAAAATATGACACATGCAAAGAAAAAGGAAATATTGCTCATATATGGATATAAAAAAGCAGTCAGTGGAAACTGCTCAGATGTTGGACTTATTAAAGACTTTAACTCTGCTATTATAACTATAACAAAAATCAAAGGATACCATGTCTGAAGAATTTAAAAAAGTATAAAAAAAGTCTCATCCACAAAGAATATAGGTAACAATATAAAAATTATAGAAAATAATCAAATAGAAATTCTGGAATTGAAAAGTATAATAACTGAGATAAAAAATTTGCTAGTAAGGCCCAATAACAGATTTGAACTCCCATAAGAATCAGTGAGGCTGAAGGTTAAGTCAATTTTTTTTCAATGTTTAAAACTATTTCCATTTTTTTTAAGTTTTGTTTTTGTTTTGTTTTGTGGTGGTTTGTTTTTGTTTTTGTTCAACCTCTTGCTAACCCCAACTGGCTCTGGGTAAGGTCAAGTAAAGACATGTCCTGGTAAATATAATACAGTACTGTATTTTAGAGGGTCTCCTCCAGGATGCTGCTAGATAGATCAAGTAGGGACAATTCTTTGGGGATGAAGTTTGGAGATATTCCAAAGTCATCTTACCCCTTTTCATGGCTGCTAATCTGATTGTTTTTACAGCTACTGTGTTTGCAAGCCTGTTCAATTCCAAGCCTAATAAACAGATAAGGAGAGGGAGATGGGAACTGAGCAAGTTAAAATGCCAAGGAGCTCACTGTTCTTACAGATATTCAGCTACAAAAAAAAAAAAAAAAAAAGTCTTGGATTGTTGTAAGCCTTTCATTAATTTCCAGAGTTCTGAAACATTGATTTTGACAAGTTTTACAATGATATGGAGGAATCAGATTTTCAAAAATCCTTACTCACCATTCCAGCAGGGCTTCCCTTCAAGTATAGTATTTTTGATAGAATGATTGGGAAGTATTCTTTCTAAAGGAATGTCTCTCAATAAAGATGATGGGATTCTGGAAACGGCAAAAAAAAAAAAAAAAAAATAGAAAGCTGTCATGGGATTGAAGCCAATTCAGAGGAAAGCAGTGCCAGGAGATGAATTGAGGTCAAGAGATGGAAGCAGGAAGACATTATTCAAAGACTGAATTTAATCTTATCTGAAGCCAGCATCCTACTGAACTTTCAATTTTTATAATTACAAAATTTCACTTTTCATAAGCCAATTTGAGTCATTTCTGTTACCAGAAAATAAGAGTTCCAATGGATATAACATTATATTTTATATTGTCTCCTAAGAACACAGGTGAATCAAAATCAAATCAACTCAGGGATAATCTATCATGTGAGATACCTGATGGCTCTCCTATCTTTACTTTAGTTGGGCAAAATGGATATCAATTTGGGAAAACACTAAAGACTGAAGTTAAAGTCAAGGAAATGGGTAAGATAGTCAAGGAAAAAACGTAGAGAAAAAAGAAGCAAAGGTTAAACAAAACCTTGAGAAATGCCTACACTAAGTTTTAGAAGAAAGGAGAGAACCAAAAGATAATACAGAAGGAATAAGAACATAAGGAAAACAAAAGTTGGGGAGAGTTTCAATGTGAGCAACAATATTAAATGTTAATGTCAGATTAATGGCCAGGGAAGAAGCCATTCACTTTGTAGATAAAGGGCACAGTAACTTCTGCTAGAGTAATTTCAGTAAAAGAAGAAAAGCTACTTTGGAAGAAGGAAAATATAAACCTTGAGAATTTCACTGAATAAAGAAGGATACCAGAGCCCAAAGCAACATGTTTGACTCTAAATAGCTATTTGACCTCTGGATCACATTGTTCCCCCAGCATATCTGATTAAAATAAAGTAACTGAACAGAATGCACAGGACAATGCAATATCTTATAATAAGCTAGCCATTTATCTACTTCAGCAAAAATCCAAAATTGGGACCATAAACACAATACAAGAAAATGGTCTGCTTTCCAAGCATAATAACACTTTTAACATATCTTACAGAGAGAAAAACTCATTTAGTTTTATTTAATGTTACTCTGACTGGCATTATCCAAGACATAAGTGAATGACTTTGAAGTTTGAAGGAAAAATGGAAATATCAATATGAAAGAGTTAGAATGACTAATGTGTGAGAAAGAATGCTATAAACTCCAGTACTCATGAATTAGGAGGAACAAAGGCATGTGGTCTAGCAAACTGAGAGGTGGTGAGGCATGGACGGCAGATGTAAGCTGGGTATCATTTCACATCCCTTTGCAGCTTCAGAGGAAAAGAGGAGATACAGAAGGATTGTTATGTCACATGACTAAACATCTCCCTAAATGCCAGTGGTTAAGAGCAGAAAAATCCACGTAATGCTTTGGAATAAGAAGAAAGTATTTTAATAGCAGATTCCACCTCAGAGGATACATATTAATTCTGAGAGATTGTATAAGAAAAAGAAGACTTGACAGGAACTAACATTGGTTTTGTGAGTTGAAAATTACCAGGAAGACAAGATACAGAAAAGCTTTGTAAATCAGAACTAGAATTCTTCTGCTCTTCAAATTATAGGTCACAGAAATATTTGATTTAACCAGTCTCTAATGGTGCCAGCCTGTCAGGCTGAAGACTACTTACATGAGTTTCTTACAATGCAAAATAATAATGCTGTTAAAATTAAAAAGGTTTAAAATGCATTTCCTTTTGATGGGATTAAGAAAGTCCTAATATTTGGAAAAAGGAAATTAATATTAATTTTCTAAGAAGACTGACTTGCTTTAAATATATTTCAATAACAAAAGAACTACTTTTATCTTTATCTAAGAATTTAGGAAGTTGAATTGTGTGTGAAAAAATTGGTTTTTAATATTTGCAAGCATTTGATAAATTTTAAGAGGCTGTTTTTCCATGCTCTTTATTAATGTCCTTAAAGAATAATAGTAGAGGGTATAAAAAAAGAAAGAAGGGAAGAAGGCAGGAAGAAAGGAAAAAAGGAAGAAAAGAAAGGAGAGAGAGAACAAGAAAGGAGGGAGGAAGGAAGAAAAGAGGAAAGAAGGAGAAAAAGGAAAAAAATCAACAGAGTGCTTACTGACTTTGCAAAATCTAAATTCATTGTCTGCTTTAAATATCATTATCATTTCCTTTTAGGAACTCTGATAGAAATCTTTGCTATTTATACTGTATGTTTACAGTGAAATAAAAAGATAATAGAAAATTGTGTGTACTATAAGGATTAAAAATGTCAAAGCCACTTAACCAGGTTTCCTGACTTCTGCTTTGTCTGCCTGAGTTAGCTGGCAATAAAAGAATAGACAAGACAAATATTGTAAAATTAAATTGAGAGTAACCAACGTGAATAATGCTTTTATCTCAAGACATCTATTACCTGCCTGCCAATACTATTTATATTAGCAAAGGCATTTTTTGTTGTTGTTTTCCAAGTCTACTTATCTGAGTAATCAACTGCAAATCTCTTTTTCAATTGGGAAACATTGGTCCCTATGAGGACAACTCTTTCAGGGTATCCGAGTATAACTTAATTACCTAGAAGTGACTTATAAATTATAGTTCTTAGACCCTGTAGCACTGCTTACCTTAGTCCATCTGTGTTGCTATAAAGGAATACCTGAGACTGGGCAATTTGTAAAGAAAAATGATTTATTTGGCTCTCAGTTCTGCAGGCTGTACTGGAAGCATGACATAAACATCTGCTTTTGATGAGGGCTTCAAGAAGCTTCCATTCATGGCAGAAAGTGAAGGGAAGCCAGAATGTGCAGATCACATGGTGAGAAAGGAAAGAAGAGGGCTTGCAGATGCCAGGCTCTTTTTAACAAGCAGCTCTCATGGGAGTTAATAGAGTGAGAAACAACTCACCCACTACTATGAGAAGGGTGCCAAGCTAATCATGAGGGATTTGCATTCGTGACCCAAACATCTCCCACCAGGTCCCACCTCCAACATTGAAGATCAAATTTCAACATGAAACTTGGAGAGTCAAACAAACCATATCCAAACCTTAGCAATGCATGTCTTGTTTTTTTTGTTTTTTGGATGAGAATCACTTAAAACAGAAAAGAGCCAATATCTGCCCTAACCCCAAAATTTCTTTGTTATCTTGTGTATTATAAAAATGCAAGCTAGCTTTATACTCTGTTCCCACATTTGATTTTGTTCTAATGTAATTATTCCGTTTTAAAATATTTTCCTCAGAGTTACATAAACACTCCCAGAAAACATTCCACTTTTACACTACAGTTTCCAGTGCCCAGGGCTACCTACCCCCAGGATGTAAAGAAAGAAGAGTATACACTCAATTTTACAGATCCCTATAAATAACTTACTTTTTTCTTTTCTTTTCTTTCTTTTTTTTTTTTTTTTTTTGAGACAGTCTCGCACTGTCGTCCAGGCTGGAGTGCAGTGGCGCGATCTCTGCTCGCTGCAAGCTCCACCTCCCCGGTTCACGCCATTCTCCTGCCTCAGCCTCCAGAGTATCTGGGACTACAGGCGCCCACCACCATGCCTGGCTAATTTTTTTTTGTATTTTTAGTAGAGATGGGGTTTCACCCTGTTAGCCAGGATGGTCTCATCTCCTACACTTGTGATCCGACCGCCTCGGCCTCCCAAAGTGCTGGGATTACAGGTGTGAGCCACTGCGCCTGGCCTAAAATAGCTTACTTTAAAAAATAATGTAAGATCTATAGTACAATATAGGCAAATATGAAATTTCACTGATGCTTTATGGATTTTTCTATAATGAAACTGTTTTTTTGTTTTTTGTTTCTTGTTTTTTTTTTAGATGCAGTTTGCTCTTGTCACCCAGGCTGGAGTGCAATGGTATGATCTCAGCTCACTGCAACCTCTACCTCCCAGGTTCAAGCTATTCTCCTGCCTCAGCCTCTAGAATAGCTGGGATTACAGGCGCCCGCCACCATGTTCAGCTAATTTTTGTATTTTTAGTAGAGACGGGGTTTCTCCATGTCGGCCAGGCTGGTCTCGAACTCCTTACCTCAGGTGATCTGCCTGCCTTGGCCTCCCAAAGTGCTGGGATTACAGGCGTGAGCCACCATGCCTGGCTATAATGAAACATTTTTGAAGATGATTATACCAGGTAAAAGAAACCTCATCTAAGAAGAAGAAGTGGGTCAGAGACAAGGAAGTCAATTCTTTAAACAATAAATGACATTTTTTAAACATGAGAAATACCAGTTAAATTATTAGATTGCCTAAACTAAAAGAAGACAAGCAGGAAGCAGTCAAACATGAAAGTAATGTGCTGCAATCAAATTTGGATACTAATCTCTTGCAATAAATGTTCATGCAGGGCTCCCTCTGTTGACTCCTCTGCAGCTACATACATTTCTTAATGAAGGACATGCAACCTCCCAATATTAAAGACATGCGAAGATTCATTAGGAAAGGCTTTAAATTATCCAAGCAGATTTTCTCCCCAATTGATGATTAATGTCATTAATCAACTGAAGGTTCCCTTGTAGTTCTACTAAATAGGTATATCTAGAAACAAATGTGCATTTTTTTTAACAAGAGAAACACACATATTCCTGGATAATGAAGTTGAGGTATTTATTGTGCATATTTATCATTTATGTTATCAGAAAAGCAATTTCTTAAATCATTCAAAATTAAATTTTAGCAAACTCTTCTTTCCTGCTTTGTGTTAGTAGCAAATCTTGTAATTAAGGTTCATGTATATAAGAAGTATTTAAAAAAGAGATTGACAGTCTAAGCATTCGTCAGTGTTCACCATTGCATTCCCTCAGTTTTCTTTTCCTCCATTTTTTTCTTCCATTTCTCTGCCCCGCTTTCCTCCCCTGACACTTTTTATTCATTGCACATTCTTTTTCCTTGTCTCCTCCTGCTACCCCAGCTGATTTTATTCTCCTCCTTCCTAGTCCTTAACCTCCTGGACCTCAGGAAAGAAGATGTCATTTTAAGTTTTCCTATCAGTTCACAAATTTCCCCTTAAACAGTTTCGGTTTCCTTAACCTTCATATGGAATATTCAACTCTTTCACCTCATCAGTTGCTTGTTTTCCCTTTTCCCTAAAATCTGAGGGACATGGTCCAACACACACCCTGGTAAATGCTAGAGTCACATACTCAATTCTAGATACAGCTTGGCTAAGTGGGAACTCACAGAAGCTCACCTCAGTAGTAGAGAGTTACTGTCCAGGGGAGTGAGGGAGTGGTTAATAAAGGATTGTCACGTGACATCACCCTGCTATTTTAGTTTCTACTGTCTGCTTGCTTCCTCATTTTAGTTAGGCAAAAGTAATGAGCCTTTTGTTCTGCAGAATTGCTCTAAAAACTTCTTCAACAGAAGTCCTTCCAGCAAAGTAAACATATGTTAATTCTACATATTCCAAATTCAACCAGCTATCACTAGAAATGGGGAGAAACTGAGATTTTATCTCCTATTAAGTATTCAGTTCCTATTTCCTATCACCCATAGTAATATATAGGAAATCCTGGAGACCTTTCATAGTAAAAATCCTATACTGAAATAATCATGTTGAGAATAGGAAAAATGAAATCTAAATCTCTTTATTCCCATGTAATCTTTAATACTGTTTGAGGATTGCATTGTGAGTTAGGTACAGGTGACATTAACATCCTCTAGATTTCTATTTTCATGAACCCCAAAGCTAAATGAAGCCTCATCCTAAATTCCAAATTTACACACTAGATTCAGTTAAAACAGCCTAGAAACCTTATTAAGTGCTATCTAAAGGCTCAAGACAGAGAATTTGAATTTCACTGTCCTTTTCTTTTCTCTCATTTTGTTACACAGTGTTTAGCTAAGGCACATGACCCTTTAAACCATTATAAACAGTGAAGTCTCACAGTTATTTTATTTTAAATTATTTTTCCTCCTTTATTCATTTATAGCCCAAGGATTACAATGTTTTTAATGATACATTGCCATTCTGATTTATGTCACTATGTGCTTTGGACTTAAACTATGTGATTCCATGCATTTTACTTTGTACTCCTTTGACTGCTGTTATAAAGAAGTAATGTTCTCAGGAAGTCTCTCATTGTAGCTCAGAGCCAATCATTACAGTCGAAAGCATCCAAGGTTTCAAATGATAATGTCAAAAGTGAATTACAGCTTTCAAAATAAAGTATTGTTGGGCTACATTGTGAAAGCAGTATATTTTTCAATCAAGGCTTTACAGTCATTTTCAACAGCATTTTATGAAAAATTTTCAAGATATTAACTTTCCAAATATTTTCAGTAATTTCAGAGCTTTTGGATTTTTGCCATCCGTTCTCAAATGTCAGTTGAACTAACCTATGAAACCAGTAAAAGCAAGCATAACCTAAAAGCCATACTACTGGTACCTGGATCATGTTTATAACTTTTTATTTAATATCCATTATTTATGGGGTTATTTTCTCTTAAATTTTGATTACTGGGTATTAATGTATTAACTCTATTTTAATCAGTATAAACTAGGTTAGCAAGAGATCAATGAAAAGCAACAGAAGAACTAACCCCAAGATACTGACTATTCTTCATTTTACCTTGGTGCCTGCAAAATTTTTCACTTGTGTTTTAGAGAACCAGTATGCTTCAAGATAATCAACAGTGAAAGGGAATCAGTGCATATTGTTACTGATGGAAGGTATCCAAGTCACCAGCAACAAACTGTACAGATCTGTAGCAACCTCAATTCTTGCCTCCTCAGAAGAAATAATTTGACTGAGGGGCGTAAGGCAGAAAAAGAGACTGAGGCAAGTTTCAGATCAGGAGTGGAAGTTTATTAAAAAGCTTTAGAGCAGGAGAAAATGGAAGTACACTTGGAAACGACCCAAGCAGGCACCGAGAAGGTCAAGTGCAACATTTAACCTAGATCCTAGGTCTTTATAGGCTGTTCCACTTTCCAGATCTTGCACCCCTTTCCCACGATTCTTCCCTTAGAGTGGGCTGCCTGCCTGCACAGTGGTCTCCTCATGCTTGGGAAGTGCGCACACACAGTGGGTTTTGGAAGTTGTGCACATGCTCATCTGAGACTTTCTTCCCTTTTCCAGTGGACTACCCCAGAAGGTCATATTCTGCCGTTTTGTCTCTTAACATGCATGCCCAGGCTCACTCACCAAATACCTGAGATTTTACTGGAAGCCCTTTTTGCTTCTCCCTGCCGCCTGCGTTCAATTAACACTTTAATGTTAACAGCTGTGGGCCATTAGGAGATTGTCTCTCCCTGGTGCCAGCTGCCAAATTATCATTTTTAGAGAGTCAATGTGATAATTGTTGAACCATCACTGATGATCGCCTGACATTCCTGGTGGACAGGGGAAGAGTCCTCTCCTGCCCCATTTATGCCTGTCGAACTACCTGTAAAAATATATCTGATTAAATGAAAAGGAACCATATCTTAGACTCTGAACTCTCAAGAATTTCTTCAAGTCTTGAGTTTGCATTGGAATAGCTATATGTCCATGCATGCCAAAAACAGGGACTATGTACTGGACAGATTATGAACCAACCTCAGGGGAGCAGGTCAGTTTTGCTATCAACTCATGAGCATTACCCTGACATCAATACTACTCAATGCTTAGTAATCTTAGTTTGTTTTTCCTCTTTACACTTATAATTTCATACTTTTTTTCATTTTTCTGACTATCTAACTTTTACTTATCCCCTCACACTCAATAGAAGATCATGAAACATTCTTTTTTTTTTTTTGAGACAGAATCTCGCTGTCGCCCAGGCTGGAGTGCAGTGGCGCGATCTCGGCTCACTGCAGGCTCTGCCCCCTGGGGTTCACGCCATTATCCTGCCTCAGCCTCCCGAGTAGCTGGGACTACAGGCACCCGCCACCTCGCCCGGCTAATTTTTTGTATTTTTAGTAGAGACGGGGTTTCACTGTGTTAGCCAGGATGGTCTGGATCTCCTGACCTCGTGATCCTCCCGCCTCGGTCTCCCAAAGTGCTGGGATTACAGGCGTGAGCCACCGCGCCCGGCTGAAACATTCTTCATGAAGAAAATAAAAGCTATTAGAGATGATGCTCTTTATCTTTCCACCTTACAAATATAGCTGAATTTGCACCTTTTTTCTCTTTTCTGAACAAAATGAGAGTGTCTGTACCCTGATTCCTTCTCTACTAGTTTCACTGAGTCCTCCTTTTGTTAATCACCCTCTCTTAAGCTCTTCAACTTCTATTCCTCTACTATATCCCTATTTCCTTGTTATTATTATCAACACATATATTAGTGCACTTTATTTTTTTAAAATTTTCTGTTAAAGCCCATCAATGATAGACTGGATAAAGAAAATGTGGCACATGTACACCATGGAATACTATGCACCCATTAAAAAAATGAGATCATGTCCTTTGCAGGGACATGGATGGAGATGGAAGCTGTTATCCTCAGAAAACTAACACAGGAAAAGAAAATCATATACCACATATTCTCACTTATAAGTAGGAGCTGAGTAATGAAAACATATGAACACATGGGGAGGGGAGAACAACACACACTGGGGCCTGTCAGAGGGTGGGGGATAGGAGGAGGGAAGCATCAGGAAGAATTGTTAATGCATGCTGGGCTTAATACATGGGTGATGGGATGACATGTGTAGCAAACCACCATAGCACATGTTTACCTATGTAACAAACCTGCAATTCCTGCACATGTACCCTGGAACTTAAAATAAGAGTTGGAAATTTAAAAAAATTGCTGTTGATCACTTCCCAGTGATCTACTTTTCTTCTCACCTTGAAAACCAGTTTTCCAAATAAAACCAAGTAAAACATTCAGTATTTCTCATCATCATTTTGCATTTCATTTATCACTCACTCTAATGTGGGTTCCACCCCTAACACTACATGCAACTGTTCTGCTCTTGCTAAAAATGAAAACTATCTCTATGTTGCCTAACCCATAGATGATTTTCTTTCCTTACCCTATGTGAGTTCTATATTAGTTTCTTGGGACTTCTGTAACTAATTACCACAAACTGAGTGGCTCATAATGACAGAAATGAATTCTCTCACAGTTCAAGAGGATAAAATTCTGAAATCAAAGTGTCAGCAAGGTTGGGTCATTATGGAGGCATTGAGGAAGAAACCTCCCTATGCCTCTCTCCTAGCTTCTGGTGGTTCCCAGCAATCCTTGGTGTTCTTTGGCTTGTAGATACATCCATACAATCTCTGCCTATATCTTGGCTTCTTCTGTGTTTTTGGATGTACTCTTCTCTTCTTATAAGGATGCCAGTCATAAGATTACTGGCTACCCAAATCTCTTCTGACTTCACTGGAACTTGATTACATCTACAAAGATCCTATTTCCAAATAAGGTAAAATTCATAGGTATAGGGAGGTTGCAACTCGACCATATCTTTTTGAAGGATACAACTTAACTCACTCTAACTTTTTACTAACATTCAACAAATTTGAAGCTCTTCTAGAATTATACTATTCTTTCTTGGCTTCTGGAACACTAAACTGACCTGGTTTCCTTTCTCACTCTTTGCCCCTCATTTAGGGATTCATTCTTCTATATCCAACCTGTACATTTTGGAGATCTTCAAAATTCAACACCAGGAATTCTCTTCTCCCTATACATTCACTACCTAGGCAATTACGTCTTTGCCGAAATTTGAAAAAATCTCACGTTAGTATCCAGATATCTCTTGAGTTTCAGACTACTCTTTTCGATGCATATATGTCGTCCCTGTTCAATATCATGATATTGTTAAGATAATGTATCTAAAAGTAATCATTAATTTTCTAACCAAATTTGTTCCTTCTCATATCTTTGATTTCTCAGTAAATTTCACTTTCATTAACTAAGATTTCCTTTAATGCTAGAAATCTTAAGTGGTTGACTTTTCCTTTCTGTTAGCCCCTTTCCCAGTCCATCACAATTAAGTACCAAGTTAGTTGCTTTCACCTTTAATATATATTTCAATTCCATTTATTTATCTCCATTTACCCAGGTATCAACTTAGTCTAAACCAAAAGCTTTTCTTGTTTGGAGAAGTGAAAAGCCTTGCTAAATGTTCTTACTCCGTATTTTTATAAACAAGTCAACTTAAACTTTGAAAAATATATCAGAACATCAGAACAAAATTCCAAATCTTTCTCATAATCTTCATAAACTGTCCCCTGCCAACTTTTCCATACTCATTTCCCATCAGAATTTCGAAGACTTGTTCACTACATCTTGAACTCTTTCAGTCTTCCATAAACACAAAGCATATCACGTCCTTTACATATGCCCTTCAACATACTTTATCCTCATTCTTCATCTCTCCAACTTCTATTACATACTCAAGTTTTGATTTAAATATCACTTTCTTAGTGAGGACTTTTATAATAATGAAACTGCTACCCTTATAAAATTACAAGTTCTGTTATAAAATATGTTATATTTTTTCATGTTATCCAATACTTTTACTCAGAGTAAGTTTGTAGTTACATATTTGTATATTTTTAACTTCTAGTTTTCCTTGTACATCTCCGCCAGAGCTCTTGGGTGACCAGGTGTATTGTCAATGAGCAGTGGTATTTTTAAAGGAATCTTTATATTTGAGCAATAGGTCTCAACAGTGAGCTTTAAAAATTCCATAAAACATGCTGTAAATAGATCTGTGTTATCATCCAGGCTTTATTATTCCATTTACAGAGCACTGGCAGACATATTTAGCATAATTCTCAAAGGTTTTATGGTATTTGGAAGGGTAAATGAGAACTGGCTTCAGCTTAAAGTCACCAACTGCATTAGCTGCTAATAAGAGAGTCAGCCTATCCTTTGAAGCTTTTAAGCCAGGCAGTGACTTCTCCTTTCTAGTTATAAAAGTCTTAGATGGCATCTTCTTCCAATAGAAGGCTGCTTCATTTACACTGAAAATCTGTTGTTTAGTATAGCCACCTTCATCGATGATCTCAGCTAGATTTTCTGGATAACTCGCTGCAACTTCTACATCAGAAATTGCTGCTTCACCTTACACTTTTGTGTTTTTTAAAGAGTTTCTCTCCTTAAACCTCATAAACCAAGCTCTGCTAGGTTCTACCTTTCTTCTGCAGCTTCCTTACCTCTCTCAGCCTTCACAGAATTAGATAGAGTTAGGTACTTGCTTTGAATTAGGCTTTGGTTTAAAAAAATATTGTGACTGGTTATTTGATCTATCCAGACCACTAAAACTTTCTCCAATATCAGCAATAAAGCTGTTTCATTTTCTTATCATTTGTATGTTCACGGGAGAAGCTCTTTAAATTTCCTTCAGGAACTTTTCCTTTGGCTGTCTTGGTTTTCCACATGCCTTCTTCACTAAGCTTAGTTATTTCTAGCTTTTGATTTAAAGTGAGAGATGTGTGACTCTGTTTTTAACTTGAACATGTAGAGGCTATACTAGGATTATTAATTGGCTAAATTTCAATATTGTTGTTTCTCAGAGCATAGGGAGGCCCAAAGAGAGAGAGAAAGACAAGGGAATAGGCAGTTGGTGGAGCAGTCAGAACATGCAGAAGTATGAATTAATTTTGCCATCTTATATGGGCACAGTTCATGACGCCCCAAAACAATTACAATAGTAACATCAAAGATCAATGATTACAGATCACCATAACAGAATAATAATTAAAAGTTTGAAATATATAAGAATTTCCTAATGTGAAACAGAGACACAAAGTTAGTGCATACTGTTAGAATAATGGCACTGATACACTTGCTTAATGCTGGGTTGTCAGAAAGCTTCAATTCATAAAAAATGCAGCACAATGAGGTATGCCTATGTATTAATTTGGCCATTTATAAATGTACTATTTTATTCTATATTATAAATAAATGTGTCATGTTTTAATTATAAATATTTTATAATTCCTTACTAGCAGATATCCATGTGAAAAGAGAATCAAAATTCTAAAAGTGACGTAGTAGCCCTTAATTAACTATTTAGATTTCTATGCGTAATCTTTTTCTTCCATTTCCGTCTAAAAAGCAAAATTTTGCTTTTAATAATAGATAAAATCAATGTATACCATTCAACATATAGTATCATATTTCTAATAGCATAGATTTAAAAAGTATAGGGGATTATTATGTAAAAAATAAAATATTATATTATCATATCTCTCTTTCAAGAAGACATTTGTCAGCAGTCTCCATTCTTTGTCTCTAAAACATACTACAATTTACGCTGTGTAAATGCATTGTGCCCCAGTCTTTAACTGATGTCTTTTAAATTATAGCTATTATACCTTATTAACTATTATGTAAATCTTTTCTTTAAAAATATTCTTAATGTACCATGTCCATTAGTTTGTCAATATGATTAAAACATATGAGAAGAGAAGAAGAAGAAGAAGAAGAACAAGAAGAAGAAGAAGAAGAAGAAGAGCAGAAGAGAAGAAGGAGAAGAAGAGAGGAAGAAAGAGAAGGAGATGTAGAAGAGCAGAAGAAAAAGAAGAAGTTGTTATTTTTCTATTTGGTTGCTATATGTGAGAAAAGAAATTGATTAGGCATTTCGCTTTATTTAAGAGATATATCAGCACATAGATTCACAGTCTGCCTTCATTTAGTCTTTTCATTTGTGATACTCCATATTACATGAGAGCATATCCATTTGAATCTCTTTAATATTCATGATCCTCTCACCAGCCTGAGCAAAAGAGCTAAAGCATTTGATAGCAATCTGAGGAACTTGATTAACAATGTACTAATCATCAGTACCATTGACCTGATTCAAAAATGTTTTTAATTCATCCATCACTTTTATAACCAAAGATGATTGCATTACTTTACCATTTTTTATTTAAATAAAACCCCATGAGCTGAAAATATCAAGCTATTTCTACTAAATGTACCTTGCAACCAATTTAATTTATTTTTAAACTAAGTTCTAAAGTGACCTATAATAACCAATTAGTACTTGAATATAGAAAACCAGAGCACAAGTGTCTCTTTAGTAAAATCAATTCACTTTGACTTCAAATCACTAAATGTTAAATTGTGTCAAAGAATTAATTTTGCAATAAATTATTACTATTGTTACAAAAATTCAACTAAAGGATATTACCAGGAATAATTATCCATATATCAAAATGCATTGAACGTAGAGTATGAACTATAATTACCCCCAATTGCTTATCATTCAAATGTTAATTGTAAGGATTTCATTTTTTTAGCCATAACACTTCTTTTTAATTATCAAAAAACATTTCTAATGTATCATAAAAATATAGTACTGGCATAATACATTTAATAATTTCAAAGTATAAATATATACTATACTATCACTTCTGGATTCAAATATTACTTATCATTATTAGGCTAATATAAGATGATATAGGGATCTAGAAGTGCAACAACTTGCCTTTTGTGCCCAAATGTCACTGAAGACTGGATTTATTGGTGAACTTGTGGAAGATCACATATTTTTAGGGAAAAAATAAGTGATTCAATTACCATGATATTGAATACATCTGAGAAAAATAACAATATCATTCTCCAGATGGATTGAAACATATCTTCATACTAACAGACCAAGAATTAAGAATAAGCCAGGTGTGGTGGCTCATACCTGTAGTCTCAGCACTTTGGGAGGCTAAGGGTTACTTAAGGCCAGCAATTAAAGACCAACATGGACAACATAGCAAGATCCCATCTCTACCAGAAAAAAAAAATTAGCCTGGCATGGTGGCACATGCCTGTAGTCCTAGCTAGCTACTCAGAAGGCTGAAGTGGGAAGATTGCTTGAGCCCAGGAGTTAGAGGTTACAGTGAGCAATGATCACTCCACTGCATTCCAGCCTGGGTAACAGAGTGAGACCTTGTCTCAAAAAAAAAAAAAAAAAGGAAGAATATAAATAATTAGGTTGTTTCTTATGCACATCTGATTTTCAGATATTATACTATATTTAACATCATAAGCAAAACACAACTGTTGCAAATGTTGCAAATTATTTCAGATTATACTTTTGCATTAGTTCAACATATTTTTATTCTCTAAATTATTTTTTCTGAAATTTGATCATAAGAACTATACACACACACACACACACACACACACACACAGAGATGTAGTGGCTGGGACACAGGGCACCAATTTTTCCCTCTTAGGCCTCCAGGTCTGTGATGGGAGGGGCTGCCAGGAAGCTCTCTGAAACACCCTGGAGATATTTCTATAGAGACATGAGGTCTCGCTATGTTGCCTAGGCTGTTTCCAAACTCCTGAGCTCAAGTGATCTTCCTGACTTGGCCTCCCAAAAGTACTAGGATTATAGGTGTGAGCCTGGCCAGAATATCAAATATTTTTAAAGTCATTATTTAGGGTAGCAAACTATTGAGAACATTATTATAATAGATTTTAATTTGCTTAAATGTATAGCCTAGCCTTCTTTGTGAGAATTTAAATTTTCAAATAGTTTAGTTATTGCATTAATTCCCTGGCAAAGTCTACATGTAATTGCATAAAAGTAAATAGGACAAAATACTTAGTGAAGCAGATAATGTCTCTATACTAACTAGGGTCTGGCTATTCTGGGAATCATACCATTTGAGCCTATGTGGATTTAGCTTATTTCCAATTCAGATATTTAAAATAAAAACCTTATGATAAATATTATTATTCAATTGATTTTAGTTTACAAATATGAATAATAACAAAATATTTTAAATTATAATTAGGAGTCTAAGTTTTCATTATAAATATTTCAATAACAAATATTGAACTTTTATTTTCAATACTTACAAAGCAATGTATCTTTTAAATTTCTATAAGCATAAAAAACTTTTGAAAAAAGTTAAGTAATCTAAATAAGTTAATTTCCTTATATAACTAGATCTGCCAGATATAATAATTTGTATTATTATTTAAGAGTGTGAGTTCTATCTTGCAGAGAACATCCTAGACAAAACATGTCCATCTGTGAACAAGCAAAGTGAAGATTATGAAAGCATTAGGATTACGTTCTTCTTCTTTCAATATTTGTGTAAATGTTTGATGACTGGCCATTACAGATAGGATGAACTTCTTCATTTCCACATTATTTTATCCATAATAGTTAAAGATACTAAGGAAAGAGAAGAAATTTTGCAAGTAACTCAATAATGTTTAATATTTTTCTACAATTGGACTAGGCTACTTAACTATGTGTGAACGGCAATACTGATAAAATATTTCTATTAAAAACTCTACTTGTCTACTTGTTGAGAAATGCAGATGAACATTTTGTGAAAGATGCTTCTAAACAATGAAAATAGTTCTTCAAGCTAAGCCTCCTTGGTTTTCCCAAAATTGTTTTTCCATGATATGTAACTGCTTTGTGGACATTGAATGGAAGTAAAAATTTGAAATAGGTACTTTGTACAAGTCCCCAAATACTATTTGCAAAAAGCTCTGCAAAGGTTTGTTATTGAATTGTTCTTTGATCAAATGATATGTGGTATTAACCAAGTTGGGTAAAAAACTGTACACCCAGGTGAATTTAAAAAAGAGAAATGAAATTTCAAATAGTTTAGCAGAATCTTTTATTCTCAATGAAAAACAAAGTTGGTCAAAGCTAAAATGGAATGTTGGGGTTTCAACAAGTAATTCACTATTTCTCCTGTTGCTTTCAAAATGTTTAGAAACAAAAATACACATGAGGTATGTACTATATATGTGCAAGTGAGCATTAATTAAAAGACTACTGTTCCCCCTTTATGCAGAAGCACAAAAACCATCTATCTAGTCTAATGCTGGACATATATGTCCACTATGTCCATACAGTTCCAGTAGTAAAAATATCTACACCCAAGCAGAGAAAGAAAAACGATATTTGTGTAAACCAAACCTTAAAAAATTGGGCTCAGTGTTATTTAATCTGGCTAAAAAAAAATATTGGCACAGAATGAAATATAAGTGGATCTCCATGGGAGGAATAGTATGTGTAGCAATGTCTATAATTATTATTCATCTTGGAACTTTTTTGTATAGGTAGGTCCCTTCAGATAAGAAATTAAATTATTCTTTTGATAAGATATATTCTCTCTTAAACTCACTGACAACAAGGTAATCCAAACCTCTGAGCTAAATTGGAAGAACACTGGACTTATTTTTCTGTGGGAAGTTGAACAGCTTTCTGACTTGTACCTGTATTCATGGTGATGATATTTACATTACTCTTAAAGACATGATTAATAGAGTCCATTTGTGATAACTAAAACAACCTTCGTTAAATTGAACATTTTAGTTTTAAGCAGCTTTGGGGGCATTCAGGTAAATACATCATAAGAGTTTATAATTAGTCTGACATTTCTAGACACAATCAACTTGCAGATTTGAATACCTGATTTACATGTATAAATATCATCATGCACTGACAATTCACAATCTTCCTTTGGAAAATGTAATTCCTTCATAAGTCATTCTCAGGTGGATATTCATTTAACTCTACACACGCACACATTTGTGTCGTGGTGACATTCAGGAGATCTTTTCTTAATCACTAAAAAATATTGCTAAGCTATATGTTTTCTCCCCTAGTAGTCTTACAGATCTTATGTGACTCTAGATATAAACTCTTCAAATCTCTGAAAAGGAAATTTAGCAAATTAATTCTATATTATAGGTTCCTTTTCCATATTTTCTAATATATTTTTAATTTTTCACAAAATACATATTCTTCATTAGTTTATACTTAGATCTTTTAAAATCTGAGTATTCACAGGCTACTTGTAAATGAACATAGAAGTAGTTTTCATTATGGCACTGAAGATACAGAACAGAATATTAAGGTCCTTATTCAAGTCCTAGAATATAAATTTATTTAGCAAAATAAATTTTTGGCAGAGAAACAAATGTGATGCTATGTATGTATTATTTTACTAACTGTCTGACATTATTTATGGTTATATTTTCATAAACCTCTTTAATTAAATGTCCAAAACATAGATGGAAACATTCTACCTGAAAAGTAACTAAGTCAGAGTAGGGAATGAAGAGAACTATCAAACAAAGTATAAAAATAAAACTTCAATACAATCGGATAGGTTGAAGTATACACTCACAGTAACTGATATGAAAAAATAAAAATGCATGCATCTCTTTAAAGAGCTATTGTACATAAACCATTTATTTTACATTATTTTAAGAAAGTGTTGCTTAAATGAGGGTATTTTGTACAGTAAAATGTTTAAATTGAATAGATTTAATTTTAGGTCCAGCCAAATGTGTAGTTGTCAAGCATTTAATGCTGAAATACATTGCCTTAACAAATGTTATTTTAGAGCTGTTTGCCTTTTAAATTCTAACACTCTGTATATCTATTTGTCTAGCCGCCATCAAGGAGACTATTGTAGCTGGAGGCGTTGGTATGAAGACGACTAAAGGGCTACATCATGTCAAACCGTCAAGTAGGAATTATTGCCTTTCTTGCCTCAGTTCCCAGCTGTATTATGTCACCAAATCACATCACAGTGTAATCAAAGATGAATAAAATATTTTTTTCTTTACCTTAAATGCTTTTTCTGTCAATTACAATCAAAGGACATGATTTTAAGTCTGTCAGTTTGTGAGGCTCTTTCCTACTGATGACTAAAGCTGTAATCTGCTAAATATAAAATGAATAAGAAAAGTCTTAGAATGACTTTGCTATTAAGAAGAATGTTTTTTTTTCTTCCCACAAGAGACAGAAAAGTAATTGGTCTTTAAAGGATGAAATCAAAGATGTTTTTTAAAAAATGATCCCTTTGGTTTTCTTCCTTTTATGCTTTCCCCTTCCTGTCTTAATGCTAAATCTTCATTCGCAACACTGGTTTGTCTTTCTGAGAAAATACACATACTACTCTAATCAAAACTATATCGCTCTTTGTACATATTTTATTAGTCCCTTGTTTTCATATGTTCCATAACTTTCTTTCCATATTACTCCGATTAGGAACCCTGTAATATTAACAGTAATTCTGCTATAACTCCAACTTCTAGGCAGGTTTCTGGCTTGATTACATTATTAACCATAATAAAAAAAACATTTTCCCAGAATGATTTTAACTTGGTAGTTGGGATTGCTTCCTTTGATCTTCTTCGTGTTATTTTACGATATGTGGCTTCTCATTTACACTACAAATGCTGGCAAAAATGAAAGTGGTATCTCTGCTAGCAATGCCTGATAAAATAAAATAACTGGTTCAGCAGTCTCTGCCAGCTGCTTTCATCGATGAAAATCAGGTTGTTTATAATGGAGGAGAAACGCTTATAATGTAAATGTTTGCCATCATGAGAAGCTTTAAGTAACTTTGTCATGAACTTCTGCCTCTTTTATCAATTAAATTTTTCTTATTTCTATATTTCATATTACCTAAGCATATATTTGTGCAATAAAGACACTCCCTGTGTGCCACACCAAATATCATTCTTGGGTGCTAATTTCTAGAACTACTCTAAGATGATGTAAGAATAGAAATGTTATGTACACAATTTTAATTTATTACCTTCAAAATTTCTCGTAAACCCTCTGGTTCTATTCTTGCCCTTTACCTTCATTGTTATTTATTCACCAAAGTGAGAAAAGTATTATTAACTGTGTTCCCGTGTTGTTTTAAGATGTTCCTATTCTTTAGAATTGGAAAGAGGAAATCACAGACACTTGTTAGTATTTTTATGTCATTTATCACGTTCACACACACACACACACATACACACACACACACACACACACAAACGGAAATACCAGACTGAGAAAACAGTATGGAATCAAGCGCTGCATATAATCTAATATCAAATACAAATATTTAGTGCTATATCTTATTCCAGATGCCAGTAAATTCAAATCATTTGAAACAATATATCACACACTGAGAAACGGACTCAAGTTTCTTCAAAGTATTTTAATCAACAAATGACAAGTTGCCCAAAGCATTACAAAAGAACCCTTTGAAAGAGGGACTCAAAACAGAGTTCTCCTTGTCATTTTTGTCCCTGGCAATGTGATCTTGAACTTAACCTCACAGTATTTTAGTTTCCAACACACATACCCCTAAAACAAGATGAGGATCAGGTTTCTACTAGCAGCCCCACTAGTTCCAAAAGGTAAAAGAAATCATACGATGTTAGAGCCACGAAAAGCTTGTACATAACCTCGTGCAACCCTTGCCTTTATTTTACAAATGAAGAAATAAAGGGCCAACATGTTTATTGATAACTCAAGTCAGAAAGCTCTTTTATTTCACGTTTAACGGACTTTTTTAAATTATTATTTCGTATTTCCATCAGTTTTTGGTGAGCAGGTGGTGTTTGGTTACACGAGTAAGTTCTTTAGTGGTGATTTGTGAAATTTTTGTGCACCGTCACCCAAGCAGTAATCACTGTACCCAATTCGTAGTCTTTTATCTTTCACCCTACTCTCACCCTTTCACCCAAGTCTCCAAAGTCCATTGTATCATTCTTATGCCTTTGCATCCTCATAGCTTAACTCCCACTTATGCGTGAAAACATAGCAATGTTTGGTTTTCCATTCTTGAGTTACTTCACTTAGAATAATGGTCTCCAACTCCTCCCAGGTTGCTGCAAATGCCATTATTTTGTTACTTTTTATGGCTGAATAGTATTCCGTGGTATTGAGGGGTGGTTGTGGTGGTGGTTTATGGATACCTTCCTGGCTGTCATTTCAGGGGGTAGAGCTTTAATGGAGCTGGGTCCTGCCTTTGTGCTGAGGAGACCTCGTTCCTGAGATCAGGCATGACCAGGTTAAGTGCCAAAACTACTGCAGGAACACACCAGGAAAGCAGAAAGAATCTATAGGCCCTTTGAAGGAAGCAGATTGCTCCTGCAGGACCCAGGAGACAGCCCAAATACTGTGCTGCTATCCATAGCTGACAGACTGGAAAAAGATCACATCACAGGACTCTGTGCAGACACCCACCAATGCCACCCTGGAAAATGGTAGCTCCACTAGGTGGCTAGATCCAGAAGAGAAATAACAATCACTAGAGTTTGGCTCTCAGGAAGCCACATCCCTAGGAAAAGTGGGAGAGTACTACATCAAGGGAGCACCCCATGGGATGAAAGAATCTGAACATCAACCTTTGAGCCCCAGACCTTTCCTTTGATATAGCCTATCCAAATGAGAAGGAACCAGAAAAAAAATTCTGGTAATATGACAAAACAAGGTTCTTTATCACCCTCAAAAAAAAATCACACTATTTCCGCTGGGTGTGGTGGCTCACGCCTGTAATCCCAGCACTTTGGAAGGCCGAGGCGGGTGGATCATGGTCAGGAGATCGAGACCATCCTGGCTAACACGGTGAAACCCAGTCTCTACTAAAATACAAAAAATTAGCCAGGCTTGGTGGCGGCCGCCTGTAGTCCCAGCTACTTGGGAGGCTGAGGCAGGAGAATGGCATGAACCCGGGAGGTGGAGCTTGCATCTAGTGGAGATCACGCCACTGCAATCCAGCCTGGGCGACAGAGTGGGACTCCATCTAAAAAAAAAAAAAAGAATGAACAAAGCCTCCAAGAATTTTGGGATTATGTTAAATCACCAAACCTAAGAATAACTGGCATTCCTAAGGAAGAAAAGAAATCTAAAAGTTTTGAAAATATATTTGGGGGAATAATTGAGGAAAACTTCCCCTGCCTTGCTAGAGATCTAGACATCCAAATACAAGAAGCTCAAAGAACACCCAGGAAATTGATTGCAAAAAGATGATCACCTAGGCACATAGTCATCAGGTTATCTAAAGTCAAGATGAAGGAAAGAATCTTAAGAGCTGTGAGGCAAAAGCAGGAGGTAACTTATAATGGAAAACCTATCAGATTAACAGCAGATTTCTCAGCAGAAGCCCTACAAGCTAGAAGAGATTGGGGCCCAATCTGCAGTCTCCTTGAACAAAACAATTATCAGCCAAGAATTTTGTATCCAGCAAAACTAAGCTTCATAAATGAAGGAAAGGTACAGGTTTTTTCAGACAAACAAAATGCTGAGAGAATACACCACTACCAAGCCAGTACTACAATAACTGCTAAAAGGAGCTCTAAATCTTGAAATAAATCCACAAAATACACCAAAACAGAAAGCTCTTACTAAACATGCTTAGCATCAAGGATTTTCTGAGACAAAGTATCTGAAAAAGTATAGCATCAAGCTTCACACAGAAATAAGAAGTCTAGAAAAGTGACAGTGACTTTTTAAAGTAAACTTTGAGTACATAATTAACATCTGAATATATTTTTCTTAAAAAACAAAATATTTCATATAGAACTAAAATTCCTTTGCAAACTCAAATTTTACTCTCCTTCATTCAACTCAACCCCATTCCATTAAAGAGAAAAACGACTGCATCAGAATAGGATTTTTCTTTCCAAATATTTTATGTGTGTTGATAGGTATATATGTGTAGCCACTGGGGAAAAATACTATTGGCGGGTGGGGGGGGATATCTGAATGTGATCTCAAATACGGGCAATCTTAATAATGTATTGAAGACCAACATTGTGCTTATGACCTGATGGTAAGCAAAAGACACAGCATCTTGGCACAAAACCTTTAACAATGATATTAACAAAGATTGTCTTTATACACATGATCATTTGTTTTTCTCTGTACTACTGGATTCAAATCCTTTCTTGGTACTTTCTAATAGTAAGACTTTGAACAAATCATTTAAATTCTTTGAGAATCGGTATCCTTATCTATATATAGTGAAGGTAATTACTATCTCATTGAGTGTCTATAAAGACGAAATAAAATCAAATACCCAGGACAGTGCCTGGAACATAGTATTTACTTGTGTATCACTTACTCTATTTGATTGTAATTAATTATCTTCCTTTCCCCTGGAAATGCTAATTATTTGAGGAATAATATGACAATAAATTGTCCATCTTTTCTATGTTCACCATTTTGAACAGTTCCTGTAATATATAGTAGACACTGAAAAACTCTTGATTATCTCGCTGTCTGGATGAACGGATGGATTAGCAAATGTGTACACAGGTCAATTAAAGGGAGAGATGCAATTATTTGGAAAACTTAACCAGTTTTCAAATAACAAGGCGAAAATATTACTTTAATTTATCCTTAAATGTTTCATTTTATCAATATTTCAAAATTTTTGTTCTTTATACATGCCATCTGCATGATATTTACCACACCATGTATCACATGCACTAGTAGTTGTGAAACTTTATTCTGCCATATGAAAATGGTAATAATTGTATGGCTTACTTGGGTGTACCAACCATGCTGCTCCAAATCAGAAATGAGGAAAGAGATTACAACTCTCCCAGCCACACTTAGGCTCCCAGTGAGCTGGGGGGTGGAGGTGGGGGGGTCACTAGTAACTAATTATGGCATATCAGCCTCACAAACAGGGAAGGAGGCTCTAAATACTCTGGTTTACTTAATATCATTTATTTAAAATGACTTTAAATATTATTTCTATAGTTAACCTTATCCTAGTAGTGATATCTGTGAAATATTTTGTTGTTTTTGTTATTTATTACTTGGGAAGCACATCCATATCATTTCAGGGCTAGGATGCTCTGTAGAGGTTCTCTGAAGGAGTCTTTCCATCTGGAATGTCCCTGGCCACTGTGTCATTGGGAAGACACCATGGTGAACAGCATATTGGTTATTAAAGACGTCTGCCTCCACTTTCACTGGATAAAGCAATCTCACAATCATAATGAAAACCAAGGTTGTGAGGAAATGTGATCCTCTGTCTTACAAGAGACTGAAAAACAGCCCCAATGACTACTCCTTATTTTCTTTTACTATTTTCTTATTGAATACTATCAAAAAGACTTTAGCATAAGGGAGCATATTTGAATAATTACACATCAAAAATAATAATAAAATTAATTTTTATAAAAAGTATTCAAAATATAATAATGCTACTCAGCCTTTAAGTACAGAGGCAGAGAAAGGTTGGTGTAACTTGGCAATAAGACCCATGGCTATTATTGCAATGGCAATACTGTACCTGGATTAGATTTACTTCTCAGTGTTTCACCCAATCATCATTTACAAACTCTAAGTTAAATTTTTCAAAATTCTATCTGCCTTCAAAATAATCATGCATGAAAGCATACAACCCGTTTTTTAAAGATAGCATAACTCCATCAGCCAAGAGAGTGAGCTTGTGCAAGCACAAGTGTGCTGCTGCTCCAGTGTATTTCATTGAGCCACAACCTATCTCTCAGTGGCAGATGCAGCTGCCCTGCAGTCCCATGGTGGCCATATCACAATCACAGCCACTTCACTGCATTAACCATGATATTGCCGCCTGTCCTCTGATAATCCCACATTGCAGAACCAGCATACTATATCTAAGCAACTTAGATATAGTACGTAGTGTAGGCCAGAGTAGTCTGACTGATGAATAAAGTGTTAATTAACTGAAAAAGCCAAGTAGGTTGGAGTTAAACAAATAGATGAAGTACAAATTTCCTTAGAGGAAAAAATTACTATAAATAGAAATGTGTCAGGGTAATTTCCATGACATTTTTTAAGTAACCAAATAGGATCCCAAACAGAATGATGAAACAAAATTTCTGAATATTTTGTTATGGGTTTTTTTTTTTTTTTGCTTTTCATTTGAATGTCTTAATGTGTCTCTGTCTCATTCTGTGGAAATTATATGAAAGTAGCACATTCTCTATCCCACATGCAGTGTCTGTACTGACAGGTGGCAGGTGGAAAGCATCTCTAAAAGGAATGCGCCCCTATATTTCTAAATGCCCTGTGGCATACCTTGATGATACACAGTATGATATAAGAAATGTGCTCTAAATCTTCAATATGGCAGCCAACTTCCATTCTATACACTAAGCAGATATGAAGCATGGAGACCTGATGGAACATGCATCCTTCAACCTGGTAAATGCAGCTAGATTAACAAAAATATGTAAAAACAGCCAATAATTATAGAAGTGTTACTTGCCATTGCATAATTATTTAATAAACCATATAAGATACAACTGTTACTCAGTCACAGAGGCCCTTTTCACACTGCACCATATGGCTAATGGCAGCAACTGCACATCACACCATACTGAGTATTCCTTCTCATCATACTGTATTGGCTACAGACTCGGTTTGCAGCTAATGTGTGTGTTACTCTTTCACTACATGTTTATTTGATGAGACGGTGGTGTCTGTTTTTGGTGTTGAGTCTAAAATAATAAGCTACTATTTTAATACCTTAACTGCTAAGTTACCTCAATATTACTTTTCCAAGATGGATTTTTAAATATAAGTTTTGTTATCTTTTGCCCAGCTGTAATTCCAAACACTGGTCTTCCACATTTTGATAAATGTCAACAAGGGAGGTCTATGTTTATTATAATATCACTGGTAGATGTAAAAAGCTAAATTCAATTATGTACTGGCATCACCTGAGAACACTTAATTGGTGGATTTCTTTTTTATATCTACTATAAGGTTGATAGCAAAGCTCAGAGAGGCTCAAATAATTTAGTTCCAGAAACTCTATCTTCCACGTCCAGCCTCCAAGAACACCTCAGTGAGGCTTTTACAGCAACTTTTTACTAAATATCAGCCCATGTTGGGATATTCCAGGCACATATCTTCAACATATTGTTTTTAAATGAACATGAATTGAGTAATGCCTATTTTTGGTTTTGAGGGTAAAAAAACCAGGAAAAATGTCAGATTGAAAAGTTGCAAGAGTAACATCAATTTAATTTTCAAAAATAAAACCAAATATTGGGTGAATTTATTCAGATTTAGCAATCACGTAAACTAATTCATTTTCAACTTTCATACCAGATGTTTTGGCACTGGTGTTAGATTCTAAAATGATTTGGATGGGAGAGATGAAATCATCCCTGGGAATAAGAAGACTAGCCATTGTATCTGAACAATTAAAAAAAATAGGAAGTGAAAAGTGTATGATCAGCATCACACTCTTTGCCTGGAAGTAAAAAGAAATACGAGGAAATATGTTTCGTTTTATTTTGGGTTCTTAAAAAGATATAGTTTTAATTTCATATTAGGAAAACCTGTTTCTGGTTGACAAATTTTGTTTCTAAACATTAGAATGTTTCAAGTTAGAAAAAAAGTGTTTACCCTCTTTGAATTTAATCAAATTTGTTAATGGCAGAAATTAGCATGACTAGTGCTTAGCAGAAAATCAAGATGATTACTCCTAACATGTCCCAGCTTTAAAGAACCCAACGTGTTCATTTTGTATTTCAGCCAACATAATTTTGTAGCAGTTTGGCTTCAACTATCTTTCAAGGATAACAGAATAAAAGATTAAGTTTTCCTTGTTCAAAAAGGAATCATTTAAAAATGAGACAAATTTGACACGACTTTGGTTGGAAATATAACCTCCATGTTTATAAAAATTCACATATAAAATCATGAAATTAGATGAACAAAGGCTTTCCGATTAGAAAACAAAAATTACTACTCTAATCTTCCCAGATCCAACAGAGAATTCTTATTTTGTTCGGCAGCTTATTTGTTGGGTAAAATTTTGTGTTTGTGTGTTTCTTTATAATATATTCTAAAACTTAAATTATAAACAGAACTACGAATGGACCTTCGTTCATTCTGAGTTTGAGGTTAATAGCTGAATATGTGTTAAACCTTAGTTTTAAAAATAGTAAAAATCACAAAAGACATCAATACTATCCAACTATCAAAATTATCAGTTAAAGCACTTATTTCTTTCATAACTAATTTAAACTATTTCTACATTACACTTGTTATATTAAAAATGCATATATCTCTAATGAGTCTTAACATGTAACAAGAAAAATAAATAAATAATAAGAATGCATGTATCTCTATTCTAATTAATTTGTTTTTCAATACCATCAGCTTTGTTAGATAGAACATGTATTGCCTAATTTGTAGGTGGGCAGTGGGAGCATGACTTATTAAGACTATGATCCTCTATTTTTATGAAGCTTGCTTATTCCTTTTTTGCCTTGCTATTAATCTGGCTATGAATGATTTTTTTTTTTTTCGATAGCCAATGATGAGAAACAAAATGGGTAAGGATTGCCTTTATTAGGTGTCAACTTTCTCTCTGGTTCTTTACTTCAAGGAATAAAAGAAATCTTTGGTTTGTTTTTCTTTTCCCCCCCAGTGAGCAAGAAGTGAGCCTGCAAAATCACATAGTACATAAAAGAAAGGCTTAGGTGATTTGTCATCAGGGACGATTAGCTTGCTTTAATTTCTCTGCTTTAGAGATACTAAGAATAAAATCTCTGCTATAGCTAGAACAGTGCCCCAGCAAATTTAACTACCATAAATTCCTGCCAATTCACTGGGCTATGGGCTAAAATTTGTAAGGTCTGGCTCCTTGACACATGATTTTATTATGCCTGATCTTACAGTGATGTGGGATATGCAAGGGCACCAGGATGTCCATAGTAAATAAGTTGTTTCAATGCACCTAATAGTACCCTGGTGCCAAGGAAGTGTTAATTTACTTCACATGAGTGAACAGTCTACTTCTAGACAGCAGTTTACCCACCCAGGCTCACCATAGGATTAGCCCATTACTAATAAGGCTTTTGCCTTTGTTCACTTCTACAATGAGTCCTGCCTTTGATACATCATTTTCAGAGCTATTGCTTTATAGTTTGGTGCATTGGTATCAAGATCTTTTTTCTTTTAAACAGTACAGAATTACGACTCATTTGAATGAGAAAAGTCATGAATTTAATGTATAACACAGGTAAAACTGACATCAATTTATTTGGTTGTTTCTCATTCTTCTCCAAGGTTCCTCAGGCATTTCCAATAAATGACACCCAGGGAAAGAATAGGCCCAACATGCTAAACTATCTACTGACTACTGTATACAAATACCCACAAGGAAAAAAACCACTGAGATTTAATTGCTTGTTAATAAGTTTTTTTAATTGACCTACTGTAGTCTGGTGTATTCTGTTATCTTTTGTTTGTTTTATCCAGAGGCCATGCTGTGATATCACCTCAATGAACCAAAGACAGGGAAATACACAGCCTAGATATGTATAAACTAAAACAGTTGGCATCTCTCTCTCTCCTGATGATTTTTGTTCTTTGTAAAATCACTAAGAAATTTTTGAAAAAAAAGACTAGAAAAATAAAAATCGGAATAATAAAACCTTAATTTCTATGGATTATCTCACATCTTCGAACATATATTCCTATTTCCTCAATCACATAATTGAAATATTTTATTTCTACATTTTGACAACAATATTTATAATCAAAGCAATACTTTTCTATGATGTTTTCAATGAATACATTTTTTTCAATAATTCAAAACAATAAGTTTTGCATCTTTTTGGTGGGTGTGTATTTTAGAGAAAATTATTAGATTTTCTCAAGAACAGACATCAAAGTCAACAGGTTAAAATCATGTCAACAAACAAATTCTTCTGTGGGTTTTAAACAGAAAAATTACATTTTCTGTCCACCTAAATTAGAGAAGCTATTTTATATAATAGACTACTTCACAGGTAATATAATATATTTTACATTCGACAATGTGCCATATTTTATCCACGTATTTTACTTGCGAATATATCTACAGCAAACATTCATTCTCTGGGATATGTTTTTGCAATAACAGTATTAAGTAGGGAAAATGCATACTCTGTCTGAGATGGGGAAGATCCCCAACTGCGAGCAATGTTAAGAATGGAAACACATAAGGTGTGACAATAAAGTAATAAAACTAATTTCCTTGTGTGGTTCATAAGCTAGCTCTAAAGTCAGTTCCATGAACGGCCTTCCAAAAACGTTCTAAACAGTGGAGAGACTATGAAAATCACCACCTCTCCTGAAGTCGAGTGTTAAAAGGTGCAATAATGAGTGTTAACATTTCTATACTTTTGTAAAAAGACATACCTTCTTAAAAGTTTTACCTTATGAAGTCATTTCAGGTCTAATCTTTTTGTAATTCCATCAGAAACTTATAAAATTATTTGAAATGCTTGAGAAAGCATTAAAGTTCCAAATATCTTCCACACAATTATTCACATTTTACATTGCATGTTATAACATTCTGGTGAAGTGAGGTTGCCTAAAGGGGTACACGTATTTTGTATATCTAATCTTAATGTAAGGAGATGAATAATTATTTTCTGTTAAGTATTTTAAGCAACTCGAGAAAGACATGTAATAAGATGCATCAAGAATTATCAATGAACCAAGGAGAATCTCAGTATGCAGGAAAGATCCCATTTCTTCCTGATTGCAACTTATGTACTCCAGTAACTTCAAATTGATAGTATATTAAAAATTCAAAGTATTATTCTATAGCGCCTTTGAATTTTGAGAGCTAAACCTTAAAACTTACTTGATACTAATCTAAGTTACATGCCTTGGGAAGGAGGCATGTAAAACACTTTCTGTCATAGGAAGAAGACGGACCTCATTCAGTGGTTTTTGACATTTGATAATAATTGCTTCTTCATCTGAAGATAAATAGTTCTCCCAAATTTTTCACATCAGTTGCTGATAGTCACATGACATAAATTCTCTTTTTAATGCAAAAAAGCATTAGATGGTTTACAAAGTTAGAAAATAAAGCTTTTTGCTAATATCAATAAAAGAATAATTACCTAGTCATTGCTCATATCAGTTAGGGACAAAAATCAATATATCAAGGCCTACATGTTTGATGCATCATGTCAGAGATGAAAGGAACTTTTCAAATTATAAGCATGTCGTTTTACAAGTAGAAGAACCCAGGTCCAGAAAAGTAAAGTGATTAACCCAACATCCCACAGTAAATTAGTGAAAGAACCAGAATGAAAACCCAGAATTATAAGCACACTGTGGAAAACTACAGTCTATTCTGTTTGTTGGTGCAAACAGAAGCCTCACTTATCAAAGTCAAGATTCTCCTCTTTGGAAAGGGCAGCTGGTCAGGGTCAGTGGCAGAGCCTCCTGGCCACTGATGAGTTTACTCATCACAAAATGATTTGAACTGTGGTCCCCAAAGGTATTAGCATATGGACTGACACGGGCTACCAAAAACAAGCTCAGCGTGAGTAGTTGTGCAGTTTGGCTCTACACATTGGTAAATGACTAAAGAGTTGAAGATGAGTTGAAATCCAGCCCATGCTCAATGTGATGGTTAATTTTACATGTCAACTTGGCTGAACCATAGTGCCCAGATATTTTGTCATACATTATTCTGTGTGTTTCTCTGAACTTGTTCTTGTTTTGTTGTTTTTGTTTTTGTTTTGTTTTGTTTTTATGAGATTAACATTTAAATTGATAAACTCTGAGAAAAGCAAATTATCCTCAATAATGTGGGTGGGTCTTGTTCAATATTGAAGGCTTAATGGGACAAAGTTTGACCTTCCCCAAGAAAGAAGAAATGCTACTCGCAGGCTTCACCTCTAAAAGTTGCATACTGCAACTTTTCCATCAGTCTCCAGCCCACAAACCCGTTACATTAGACTTTAGACCCACAAGTCCTCTATAATTGTGTGAGCCATTTTCTTAAAGTAAATCTCTTTCTCTCTTTTTGTTCTCTCTCTCTCTCTCTCGCTCCACATACATATACACATCCTGTAGCTGCTGGTGCTCTGGAGAAGCCTAATACAGCCTACTCAACACTCATGATGGAAGGTGTACTTTTCTCTAATCTTCACAGAAGTACTTATATGGGCTGGCAAAGTCCTGTCTTTCCTTGTCACTTATTTTTCATACCATAAATAATAATAAGCTAAACACTAAGGATTCATTCTACTTAGTTCCTTGAAATTCGTGTTTTAAATATTAACAAAACTTAAAACATGCCCCTGAAAGATGCCTGGAAATTCAGGGTCACCTTTGACACAACGAGACTTAAAAAAAAGAAACCAGAAGATACCATCAGGTGGTAAAACCTTTCTCAAAGGACCCAATTTCCTCCTCCATTGTGTAACTTTGACCTATGGTTTCCCTGTCCCCTTCTGACCCTGACCTCTTGAGTTGCTGATTGCTCTGCTCTCTGCAGTTTTGACACCCATGTGACCCCTACATACAGGATTCTGTTTGTTTTCTACCCTTGGACTGGACTGTACTGTACCTCTAAATAGCTTGGTAACAAGAGCACAACATAAAGGTCCTAATTCCTTCTCATGACAAAGCTAGGCCTTAGAATAGTGGAATTTGATATGTATTTATTAACTCATGTTACCCTAGCCAACTTTCCATAACTGTTCCTTAATAAACAAATCGTTAACATGAATTTATTAGTAAATAAAGCATGTTGCCACTCTCCAAAAAGTAAAATCTTGGACCATTTGCTTTTTTTATTTTGCAGCTTTCTTTTTTTTTTTTTTTTGAGACGGAGTCTCACTCTGTTGCCCAGGCTGGAGTGCAGTGGCATGATCTCAGCTCACTGCAGCCTCCGCCTGCTGGGTTTAAGCAATTCTCCTGCCTCAGCCTCCCGAGCAACTTGGATTGCAGGCGCCTACCACCACACCCGGCTAATTTTTGTATTTGTAGTAGAGACAGGGTTTTACCATGTTGGCCAGGCTGGTCTTGAACTCCTGAGCTCAAGCGATCCAGCTGCCTCAGCCTCCCAAAGTGCTGGGATTACAGGCATGAGCCACTGTGCCTAGCTGGCATTTTTTAAATTTTACTTTAAGTTCTTGGGTACATGTGCAGAACATGCAAGTTTGTTACATACGCATACATGTGCCATGGTGGTTTGCTGCGCCTATCAATCCGTCATCTAAGTTTTAATCCCTGCAATGCATTAGGTATTTCTCCTAATGCTCTCCCTCCCCTTTTTTGAAGTATATTTTATATAAAGTTCTTTTCCTACCTTAAATTATATACCTTAAAATATTTTAAGTTTTAAGCGCTGCATGCATTAGGTATTTGTCCTAATGCTCTCCCTCCCCTTTTTTGGAGCATATTTTATATAAAGTTCTTTTCCTACCTTAAATTATATACCTTAAGATATATTAACTCAGTAAAAATAAGTTAGCTATATGCTTCTAATCAGTGTCACAAAAATGGGGACTTCTTTAGCATAATCATGATAAAATTTCTAGTGAACAACCCCAAGGTAGAAGATCTCATTTTGTGGCATGCAATATGAGATCATATGACAAGCTGAAGTATGCTGCACTGTACATGGCTCTGCCTGCCTCCCACAAAGAAACTGAGAATTTTAGCCAAGAAAGCAAACAACCTGCAATTTTTTGGTAACTTTTTTTATTTTCTACATCATGAATATAAAATACTTTCATAAATATGTGTATATATATTTTAAGGGCTCTCCCAAGACAATATATGTAATATGATTTTGGTGGGGCTTGGCTTATTTACTGGTAGACGTGTGGCTGGAAAAATAAGCAAGCTTTTGAAACAAAGCCTTCTCCAGTTAAACACATAAATTATCCATGTTTAACGAAATACACCAGTTTCTCCTTTATAAGACCTTTCCTGACTGTCTGGATCTTAGACTTTGGATTTCAGGTCAATTACAGCCTCTCTACTATCTTAGTTTGGTGCTTAATCTTTCAACTGTGATGTATATTTCTATGCATACAATCTTTTTTTTTTTTTTTTTTTTTTTTTTTTTTTTTTTTTTTTTTTGAGACGGAGTCTTGCTCTGTCCCCCAGGCTGGAGTGCAGTGGTGAGATCTTGGCTCACTGCAGGCTCCGCCTCCCGGGTTCACACCATTCTCCTGCCTCAGCCTCCCGAGTAGCTGGGACTACAGGCACCCGCCACCACGTCCGGCTAATTTTTTGTATTTTTAATAGAGACCGGGTTTCACCGTGTTAGCCAGGATGGTCTCGATCTCCTGACCTCGTGATCCGCCCGCCTCGGCCTCCCAAAGCGCTGGGATTACAGGCTTGAGCCACCACGCCCGGCCACAATCTTATTTTATTTATTACTAGATTCTGAAATTTTTCAGGGCAAAAATTTTGTTTCTATGAATTTTTTGTATCTTATACATGGGATCTTCTAGTTGAACGAACAATATTTTCTTTACTGACTGAGGAGTGCTATCTTCTTTTTAAGTGATGCCGAACCTATAAGATGGGATCAGCTTTCTGTTTTAAAGGTTGATAGGCAATACATAATTTAAATTGGATTTAGTTAAACTAAAAAAGATTCCATATCCGGTCTTCCAGAACTGCCAGTTTGCCAATTTGGAGGATTAAAATACAAATCCAAGACGCTGACATCATCTATATTCACTCTCTTTGTGGCTCTTATGACAACAAAGAACCAGAGCTGTTACAGATGAAACTAGCATT
Source organism: Nomascus leucogenys (assembly GCF_006542625.1). Taxonomy (NCBI): domain Eukaryota; kingdom Metazoa; phylum Chordata; class Mammalia; order Primates; family Hylobatidae; genus Nomascus; species Nomascus leucogenys. The sequence goes on from NC_044391.1 coordinate 68,692,537, forward strand.
GGTGAACCAGATCTTTTACCTTTGTCAGCCAGCAGCATGCATTCAGTTTGTACTCTGATCTTAATGACTGTCATTCTGTAATAAGTTCCTAATATTCATTCTCTGTAAAGCATTCCACAATCTGTGTTCTCTTCATTTAACCCTCTGTGGTCACCCTCCGATCTTAAGCAATTGTGTAAACTGACATTTTCTGTATCTTAATTTTAAAAGTGAAAAAAAAACTACTGACAATAAAGATATTCACTCTCACTCAAAAATATTTTGATACAAAGTATTGAAATTTCAGTTGTTGTTTGGGCACCATCTTCCCGTAGGATTTGTTAGGTAGATATTTCTATCTCCAAATCTACTCCAAAGTAGAAAGGGGAAACGTTGTCCAGATTTATCTATTATTTAGTCATTAATTTAAAAAAATATTGACTATAAGCTATATACCAGGCACAGAGCATGTTCTGGAGAGAGAACTGTAAACAGGGTAGATTTAGTTTTAGTCCTCATAGGGCTACCAATAAGTGATAAAAATATATAAGTAGAGGTATCTAAGCCTTGGAGACTTACAAAAAGTCATCTTCTGAGGCCATAACACATGCAAAATAATTACATGATACTTTGAATTAAGTTAACTACAGTAAAAAGTTCTAATAAGCATCAATCTTAATGAAACAAACATAACAATATAAGATTATGAAGCACAGCCTAGAAAAATGTCCACTCATTCTACTTCATGGCAGAATCAGTATTAAAACTCTTGTTTTCTGACAGATTGCATTGCTTGATTAAACGAAACAATGTCATAGCCCAGAACAGTGTCAACTCAAATCCAGTTTAGTTATAAACATTTCATTTCTCCTTTCTCCGTCTCTTCTAACTCACTCCAGCACTCTGCCTTTTCTGAAAAGAATAAATCACAGACAAGATAAGAGACAAAGATGGCATTGTTTTACTTACGGCTCAAATCAAAGGGCACTTGCCCCTTGAATATTCCTGAATTTGGAGATATCTTTTATTTGATTTATTTTCTTTACATGTGGTGAAAGAGAGAAAGCATAATAGCATCTATTTAGGAAGAAATTCCAACCATACAAAATAAATAGAATAAAACACTTACATTTTTCTCTCTGGCTCACACGTGTGAAACAATTCTAGGAAAAAAAAAAGTAGTCTGCCTTCATTGCTCAAGAAAACCACTGACAAACTTTAAATAAATAAAGGCTGCTGTTATTCACCTTAGAACATACCATGAAGTCACTCCTCAGAAATCACAAATCCAGATCTGTAGAAGGATCTCCTATGCATTAGAAGGCCCTAAATTGCCTCTTAGAGTAAATTTCCTGCATGTCCATATTTTAAGTCAGAGCATTCCAGACATATACTCAAACTTAAGGCAAATATGTTGTGCCAGCTTCAAGTGAAAAAGTAGGAAACAACAAAACAAATTTCATCTGATACATACAGATTTACAAACTAGTATTTATCCCATAAGCATCTTTGTATCTGCCTCCTCAAAATTCTATTAAGTATAAACAAAGACTAGTTCAGAAAGCCATATTTCAAAAGATGTAATTATTAATACATTCACAACTTAAAAGGAAATTGTAAGCTCTTTGGCAACTCCTAAGTTAACAATTTTGTTGACAAAATATGTCATAAATATTTTTTCTCTTTTGTGGTTTTTTTTAAATTGTGGTTTAAAAATAACATAAAATTTGCCATCTTAACCATTCTTAAATGTACAATATAGTAGTGTTCACTATATGCACATTGTTGGTCAATGGAGTCCTAGAAAATTTTCATTTTGCAAAACTTAAACTCAATGCCTACTGAATAACTCTCCTTTTTCCCCTGACCCAGCCACTAAAAACCACTGTTCTACTTAGTTTCTAAGAGTTTGACTATGTTAGCTAAGAGTTTGACTATGTTAGGTACCTCATATGAGTGGAACATACAGTATTTATCTTTTTGTGATTGGCTTATTTCACCTACCATAATGTCTCCAAGAGTCATTCATGTGACAGAAATTTTTTATTTTTTTAAGCCTGAATAATATTCCATTATATATGTATACAATATATCATTCAGATGCTAATTTCAATTCTTTTGGATATATACTCAGAGTGAGATTTCTAGATGATGTGTACTTTTAATTTTTATGAAGAACCACCATACTGTTTTTATATTTTTGTATTTTTAATTTTTATGAATTTTTGTATTTGTATTTTTAATTTTTATGAATTGTATTTTTTAATTTTATGAAGAACCACCATACTGTTTTCAAGAATGTAAAATGAATGCACCATTTTACATTCTTACCAACAATGTACAAGGGTTTCAATTTCTCCCCATCATTGTCATACTTGTTATTTTCTGTTGGTTTATTTTTTTTTAAATGGTCCTCCTAAAGGGTGTGAAGTGAGACCTCATTGTGGGTTTGATTTGCATATTCCTGATAATTAGGGATGTTAAGGATCTTTACGTATTTTTGTTGGTCATTTACCTATATTCTTAATGTCTATTCAAGTCCTTTGCCTATTTTTTAACTAGGGTATTTATTATTTTATTGTTCAGTTATAGAAGTTGTTTATATATTCTAGATATTAATACCATATCAGACATATGGTTTGCAAATATTTTCTCCCATTCCTTACACTGACAGTTCATGCTGTTGATTATTTCCTTTGTTGCCCAGAAGGTTTTAAGTTTGACCTGGTCTCATCTATCTATTTTTGTGCTTTTTTTGCCTATGCTTTTGGTGTCACATCCAAGAAATCTTTGTTAAATTCAATATTATGAAGATTTTCCCCTGTGTTTCCTTTTAGGAATTTTGTATTTTCAGGTCATGTTTAGATCTTTAATCCATTTTGAGTTAACTGTTGTACATTGTGTAAGGTAAAGGTGCAGTTCATTCTTTTGTATATGAATATTCAATTTTCCCAATAGCATTTGTTGAAGACACTATCCTTTCCCCACTGTGTATTCTTGGAAGCTTTGTCAAAGGTTATTTGACCATATATATAAAAATTTTTTCTGGGGTCTTTATTTTGTTCCATTGGTCTATATGTCTGTCTTTGTGCATGTACCATACTGTTTTAATTACTGTGTCTTTCCAATATGTTTTGTATTACAAAGTGTGAGGCTTCTAGCTTTGTTTTTATTTCTCAAAATTGTTGTGGCTATTTAGGTTTCTTTGGTATTTCATATAAATTGTAGCATTTTTTTCTATTTCTACAAAAACGGAAATTGAAATTTTGATAGGGATTATTTTGAATATGCAGATTACTTTGGAGAGTGTGGATATTTCAACAATATTAAGTCTTTCACTCTATGAACATGAAATTGTTTTCCCATTTATGTGTGACTTTTTAAATTCCTTTCAGCATTGTGTTCTAGTTTTCAGTGTACAAATCTTTTGCCTCTTTGGTTAAGTTTATCTTTAAGTGTTTTATTCTTTTTGGTGCTATTGAATTTTTTTTAATTTTTGCAGATTATTATTACTATATAAAAATAGAATTAATTTTTTGTATTTTGGTTTTGTACCCCATAACTTTGCAAATGTGTTTATTAGTTCTAACAGTTTTGGGGTTTTCTGAAATTTTTAGGATTTTCTACATATAAGATCATGTCATTGACAAACAGAACTTGGTTCTGTGTTTTAGTTTCTATTTCTTTGTTAACGTTCTAATTTTGTTCATGTATCATTTTCCTGATTGTTTAGCTTTCTGTCTGTATCCTCTGATACTTCATTCAGCTTCTTTAAAACAATTATTTTGAATTCTTTGTCAGGTAATTGATACATAATCTTTTCTTTCAGGTGGGTTTTTGAGATTTATTTTGTTCTTTTGGTTGGGTCATTTTTACCTATTTCTTTGTACGTGGTATTATTTTCTGGAATTTGTGCATTTGAAAAAACAGCCACCTCTCTCAGTTTTCATGGTCTGGATTCTTATAGGGAAAACCCTTCACCAATCATCTTGATTAGAGAGCCTGAGGGCCTCTCAAGCTTTTTCTGGGAATTGTGAATATAATTTCCCAATGGGAGAAGTTTCTTGTTTTATCAGGAACTTGTAATTTCTTGCTCCCTCTTGTGTATATCTTCAGTACTGCAGGTGCTCTGGTGCAACAAGCCCCTGAACTCTTGTCAGGGGTCCTGAGGCATCCAAAGTAGTTCAGTCTCATAAGTATCCCAAGTCAGATGGGACAGAACCAGTCCACCAGGCAACCCCTGAAAAGACAGAATGTTGGACACACATTTCACTCTTCACTTTCCATCCCAGGGGAGAAGCCACAGCTGGATATTCTCTTCTGATTGTGCCAAGCTGTGTTGGCATCTTTGGCATCTCTTTGTGGTATTGCAGCTTCTCTGGTACTGCAGCAAGCCACCAAGCTCTCTCTTTTTCTCAGTGACCTCCACACATCCTAGGATTGGTCTCCCAATCAGACGAGACAGAAACTAGTTAGCACTCCCCATTAACATTCCCAATTAGACGAGACAGAAACTAGTTCCTCAGGCAGTCCCCCAAACACTAGAATGTTAGACATATGTCTACTTCTACTTCCTTCCCAAGGAAAAAACTGTTAGTTAGGTGTCTACTTCCAGTTGTGCTGAGCCGTACTTACTTGAGGGAAGGCTTACCATGGGTAAAATAAAATGCATTCTCTTCCCATTTCCATGTTGCTATTCTTACCTTAGAGCTCACCTGGGGGTACTGAGACGTTTTACTTGGTTTCTAGAGTTCTCCTAAGGGCTTTAAGGCTTTTGGACCATGTGTTGTTAAGCCAGAATTTTTGCGAAGGTATAAGGTCTGGAACTTCCTATTCTGCCATCTTGCTGACATCACTATCATTGTATTTCCTAGCTTCATTTTTGTTTGACAAATTTTAATAAGTATCATCTGCATACTAGTCCTAGGCTAAGTGTTGGTAAAGCAAAGATAAATAACTTAGTGTTAGGATATTCATCATGGAATTCTATTGGTTTCTAAATTTTCTCAGGAGCATTTTGATTCTAGAATGACTATTAAGTCTTATAGATATTTTTAAATTTAATTTATTTTTTAAATGTGTAGTTATGATCTGCCTTAATTTACAGCTAAGTGTTTATTGTTTTTCAAATCTAAAATTTTAGAAGAAAATTTATAATAATTCCTAATAAAATAAATACAAAATACCATACATCATAACTTCAAATGATTTTATCTAATTTGTAATAACTTAAGCACTTTACATGTGTTATTACATAAACAAACTGAATTAGCAACAAGGTCACAGTAATGTTTTGTACAGAAATCATGCATATTTCATCTGAATTGAGATTCCATTCTTATCAATTATTATATATGATATTGTTAGATACAATTCTAGTACTTTGCAATATGATATTAATAACAACTAAATTAATATAACTAAATAAGAAAATTTATATTTACATGTCCAGACACCTTCACCATCTGGTACTTCGTAATCAGTGGAAATAACATACCTATTGTTCTTTCATTTCAAAGTAATCATCGTAGAGCAAAATTTTATTCGGGGAAGGAGTTGTTGTTCATTCATTGTTTTTGTCTGTGTTTTGCCAGTTCCTGATTGCAATTTGATTTTTATGCCTTGTAATGGACACCTCTTGATGAAACTGCCTAGAGGCTCTCCTGTTTGATGTTCCTACTACCCAATCTTTGTGTAGTCATGTCATGGTTGTTCACTGGGCAGAATCAAATGAACAAAAAATAAACACCTAATCTAACCTGGACCTTCTCTATCTCGTAAGAATGTGTAACTGGAACTAAGAGACATTAATTTTAGACTTTAGGTTTATAATATGTAAGTTTATAACCCAGTGAAAAACAATATTAATCATATGAACTAAGAAGCACAGCATATTGATTTTCCAATAATTAAAAGTAAAATACATGAGGAAAAAAGGAAGCCAGACAAAGATTTGAGATAAAAAGCTTTGGGAGTTTCCAAATCCTTTATGAAGTCAACCTTTATTTCCACACTTGGGGTCTGTGAAGTCTCCCAGTGGCCTTATAATAATTTATTTTCTTTTTATTCAAGGTAGGTCAAGTTAATTTCTGCTAAACTTAATTAACTCTTTGTATGCAAGTAATACTTCACTTTGAATAAGCATATTATCTATTCCAAGTGAATAAGCTACATATTATGTAAACAGAAATAGTAAGTTTCAAATCGTCACTTTGATGCAAATAATGAATTCACCCTTTCTGGAAATCAGTTTATGCCTAGAAGGAAGTTAGTTCCAGGTAAGATCAAACCCAGTAATTTTTTTATAATAAAAATAAGCTATAGTAACTTATTAAATTCTCGGTGGACTCCATCAACACAGTGCTGTTGGTGGAATTACCAATCTCCCCTGCTGACCATAGGCTGATCATAATATCACATAGAAAAGTATACTATTTAACTCAAGCAATGTTATGAACAGAACAGTTCTTGGTTGATTGTTCCATACACAGAGAGACCTTATCTTCCAGATATTAAAGGTCCTCTACCTAAATATATTCCTCCAAATGAAACTTCAGCTCAAGTGAAAATTAACAATGACTCGTTAATAACATTGCCCAAAATGCAAGCTATCCTGCACTGTTCAGTGCCAGTTCTGCTTTTAACTGTAAGTTTCATAGGAAGAATGTAACTCATCAGCTTGAGGAATTTCTCCCTCCCAGTAATTTAAAGGCTCCACTACAGCTGGGGATGGAGCAGAGTAGGAAAGATTAGCTGTCATGAGATGAAAATTAGACTTTTTCTTCTCACAGTGCTAACGTCAGTGGCTTTCCTTGCTGGCAAAAACCTTTTTAACCTTAGGATTAATTTTTATGTTTTAAGCAAAATGATCATAGTATGATGTGTCTTTTTTAACTGCTAGGTTAGATTTTGTCTTCAAAAAAATCAAATTCCATTTAATAACAAATCAACTGGTCACTGGCTAGTTGCTTTCAAAATCACCAGTGTCTGTCAGTATAATCAATCCATGTTACCTTACTTCATGCTTCAACTAAAGGACAAAGTTTTCTACTTTACCCAATCCAAAACAGGGTTTACTAAAGATTTTTCTACTACCATCCAAAATCATTCTGATCCACTTCACCTCCCACTGCTTTCCCTTTTTCTATTTACCCATCTTAGACTTCCCACTTCCTGCTCCCAAAATATTATGAGTATTACAACAAATACTGTCTGTTTGAGTGATTTTTCTATAGTCCCTGGTCTTCTTTAAGGAAAGTCAATATATAAAACTCATAAAAGTAGTTTAAAATAAAATGTACTTAGATGTAATAAACAAAGACTTTCATTGACTATAGAACTATGAAGCTAAAAACCTTTGCTTTGTGTTTATAAATCAAATTTTGGTTGGCACGGTGGCCGTATTTCTTGAATTCTATGCACACTTTTAATCAGTAAGCAGTGTGACCAAATGGCTTTTTTCTAGCATGTTTCCTGAATAAGGTGTCAATCAAACTGAAGGAAAATGTTTAATCTAGGACATGGTCTATGGCCAGTTCAAGTTGACCTAATTTATCATCTTCTTAAGCTGGAGCTTTTAAATCTAGCCTAAGGATACAGTCCTAAATTGTATAGCCCATATGGTGAAAGTATGGTTCTACTGCTATTAACATGTCATTGTTCATATCTTGTTGCAAAAGTAGCAGAAAATAGAACATCTACAAACATAAAAGCACTGTTCTTGAGGGAATTCAGTTAGTCATCAGTTGTGTAAATGTGCAATTTGTTTTTACTATATGAGCCACGCCCCAAAGGGTGCATCAAACCATCTGAAAGATAATGTACGGGTAAAAAATTCTACTGTGTGATTTTTCTTTTGAAATATCAGTTTAAAGATGTATATCAAGATGCATGCTTTAATCAGAATTTTAGATATCTGCATGACATTTAGAAAATATTTATGTAAACCTCATAATAATTACTGCCTGGAAATCAATTGAAAATGGACATTTATTTTCTGTGACATAGGGAAATTAAAGGAAATCTGGTGATCTGTAAATCTATTTCCTTCACCCAAATAGAGCATCCCTCACAGTGTGCCAGCAAAGTTGATACATTTATTAAAGTGTTTCATGAAAAATAATATACCATTGTCCAAGCCCCATCATGTAGAGCAGTGCTTCTCAAATTTTAACATGCGTCAGAATAATCAGCAGGGTGATTCATAGATTGCTAAGCAACACCCCAGAGTTTCTTATTCAGTAGATCTTGGGTAAAAGCAAAGAATAAGCATTTTTAACAGGTTCTGAAGTAATGCTGGTGCTACTGTGCTGATGCTGGGACCACACTTTGGGGATTAAAGTTATAGGTAATAAATGAAACATCTAAGGTTAGCTGGTCCATATGCTAGGACATTTATCCCTATAAAATGGTCAAATACTAGGGAAAAAGGTAACAGGAAAAAATGGTTTTCCATAAATTATCTTCCTATAAATCCATTCTAGAAATCTCATTGAGTCTGTAAAAGCAATACGGAAATTTCTAGTTAATGGTTTATAATATGGAGATTTGAGTTAAAACTGAATCATTTTGCAAAAAATATTTGTTTTCTAACAAGTCTTTTCTTCATCCTTCCCAGCAGAGTAACTAAATATCTTTAAACCTTCTCTTTAATCTGTAAAGAATCCTCTAATTCCTAACACATGATGTAACTTCAGGAAAAAAACATTAATGAGAAAGTGAGTTAAGTGCTTAGAAGGAAAATTCAACCATATGCAGTTCTCAGCTACAGTAGAGATAAAATATTTATATTTCTTAATTACTCTAATTTTTCAAAGAACAGAGATTTTTATGTATGCATACAATTTGACAATTTGAATTTTTATTCCTCACTCCATTGCCTTAAGGTCAAGTGAATATGTCTTTATTTTCATATGGTCTTTATTTTCTCCTGCAGATCCTGAAGGAGCTTTTAAGCATGCAGCCACTCTAAGCTCCCTGCCATCCAACTGGGAAGATACGAGCCAGACAGTCAATGACCCTAAAGAGAGGAGTCTTGCTCAGCCTGGTGCACATCAGTTGGAATGATAGTATGTCCTATAAACAATGAGGGGAATTACTCCTGAGGGGAATATAAGAAACCTAAGTAGATGTTTATACCAAAAATTAGTTATTTTATGGTAAGTGTTCTAAAGTCTCAGCTAGTAGGCATGAAGCCTTCACTAACTTGAGTGGTGATGTTTCTGATTTTGTGGTCATTCCAACTGAAGATGGTCTTGCATTTGTCTTTGTATTATCACTGAGGCAAAACTTTTCTTAGCAAATTAGTGGTACAACTAAAATTATAGGAGAAATTTTTAAACAACTTAAAAGAAAACATTTGCTTAAACCCTTTCTGCAGTATCACACATGTATCCATTTATAATCAACTCACAAATAATTCTTAGCCATTTATACTGACATGTCTTCTAAGGACTCCAACTAAGCCTTCTTAAAATTATAGTAAGTATGTTAGAATTTTGGAATGTCATGAATTTTAAAAGAGTATATAATTCTGGTCATTTTCTCCCAAGTTAGGCTAAGTTTCTCCCATGTTAGGCTAAGTTACCTAAGTTTCACTGTAAGAGCTACACAACAGAATCACATATAAATTCTTTCATTTTCCACTACCTCAACCTATTCTTATTGATACCTTCTTTGCTAGCATGAATGTCTTCAAGATGACTGTTTTCATTACCTTAGCTAATATTTAGTTCATACTATCAGGGTTTTTTTTCTTGCGGTACTATGAATGCTTCTTGGCTTTTTAATAAATATAATGCAATTCAATGTGCATTTCTTTTTCATGAAATTTTTCAGAATTTTTCATTGTAATTTTAATGTTTTATAACCAGTACCATAGTTATATATTATTTTAATTTAAAGAAAAACTTGAAATTCTATATTCTTAAAAACTATTTGACTTAAATACCCAAATTTTCATGACAAGAAAGAAGAACTGAAAATTATGAAGGATGCTAGCAGTACTTATTTAGTGTTAAGACTAGAGCTGTAGTGGTGTCATTATGAGAATGACTGACCTCAAACGACTAGCACTTTGAAAACCATATTCTAAACTAGTTTAATCCTCCATGTAGCACAGGTCACTTCAAAATTAGCATGTGATCTATCCCATAGTGTTGGCCTTACAAACAGAAAACCCAATGGTGTGTTTGCTTCATCCACTCTTCACTGTAAGTACAATGAAAACACATTCATCAATGTGCAAGTATTTCTAAATATTATATACGCATGAAACTACAAATTGCATGTACTGTTCACAAGTTTAGATCTTCACTCTGTTTGTGCCTGTTTTTAATCTTAACTATCCCCTGTGTCACAACAGACTACATGTCTAAAATGAGTAAGCTATTTTTTCTTGTAAATGTATAAACATAAAACCTATGTGATGCTTAATAAATACTTCATCAACAATTTCCAGACATACTTTCAGAATTATGAGAACTATCTCAGACTATTTAGAAAAAAAGTTCAAATGTCAATAAATCCTTCTTTTACATCAGGAATAGCAGGATTTTTAATTATATACTCTATTGGGGGAAAAGTAGAGCTGGACATTTATTAGGAGACAATAAATGTAGTCTCCATAGAACTAAATTCTATAATTATTAGAATGAAGAGTATTATGTTCTTCCTTTTAACTTACAGAAAATAAACCTAATAAATATTCATAATTTTGAAGATCATATTATTATGTTACTCTAGAAGACTCACTACATTAACTTAAACATTGATTCACGTTTATAAGTTATGCTATTAAGTAAAATAACTGACGTTTTTTCTTTTTAAAAAATCAAAATAATGATATAAAAATGAAATCTCCTTAACACTGTCTACAGAGGCCATATAAAGAACAATATCTACTGATGAGACTAGAAAAATATCAAATACTGTTTTTTCAACCTTGATGAGGAATAAACAGGATATCGGAGTGCCCACATAGCAAAATTGATCTAACTTTAATCTTTTCTGTTGAAAAAAATGTAGTTCATTTCCTGCTTTTATTAACCTTTACTAATTTACTGAATATTAAATTTGTGAAGGCAGTGGCTATATTAATTCATCTTTTTATTCCCAGTCTATAAAACAATACCATTTACACAGATATTCAACAGATGTTTGTCAAATTGTAATCCTCATAAAGATCAGATTAAACAAAAAATTAGTAGAAAGTAAATAAACAGGCAAGATGCATATCAGTATAGTCTCAATCAGGTACTAAGATGGCATTGTTAAAATCTATGAACAAAATCCAAAATTAACACTTTTTTTGGGCTTTGTAAGCTCACAATGACCTTCTCAAACTACATGTTATTGGGAATGATCTTTTTTCACCACACAGTTCTCTCATTTCTTGTAATGTTTTTTCATTCCATATTTAGTTGAAACCAGTATGTCACTACTAAAATCAAAAGGTAAAGCATTGACCTTTACATGGTTAGAGATTTAAATAATATTCTTCTATAAGTATCTATTAGACAAGATTTACTTCATGCTATTTTCAATCAACTGTACAGGCAGGCAGTATGTATATGAAATAAATTCCTCTATTCAAGCTAACGAAAATATCTCATCTACATTTTGTTTATCCATGGAAAGAAACTGAGCATGTCCTCTGCAGTTTTACTACAGGTCATCTGAAGGGCAGCCCGTGGATTCCTCTGATGCATGCAGACTTCCCAAGGGCCAAAGAACAAGGCCCGTTTGATCCAGCACCTGCTGTGAGCCCATCACTTGGATACTTTTGCTGCAAATTTTTACCAGACTGAACAGAGTAATATGTAAAGGGGGAAAAAAGCTCAAAGAGCAATAGGAAAATCAGCAGGAAATCAACAGAAAATATTATTAAGAACGCTGATCAATCATCTCAGCATTATTTTGCCCAATATGGTTGCACTTGCAATAGGCCAGCAATTGGCTCCAGGACTGATAAGCGTTCTTTACGTGTTTTATAGCTTAAAAGATCTCTGCTTGCTTCTTACATATGATCCAGGTACATAGCAAGAAATAACCATATTTACTAATCTTTCACTTCTAAACAGAGAATGTTGTAAGCAACTGAAACTTGCACTTAGTAGAATAGTATCAGAGATTGAAAAGCAATTATAAGAAAATTTTTTCTATCACTAGCACAGTAAGCAATTCGGTATTCCATAAGAGAGAGAAAAGAAGATCTATATTTCTAAATGTAGTTAAGAAATGGCTTTGGAGTTGGGGTTGATGAGTCAAACCTCATAGGAGAGATCAATCAAAAGTGAAACGAAGTCTAAGTAGGTTGTTCTAATGTCCTTAGATTGATAGAAATCTGTACAAAATTATATTCTACCAACTTTTATAAATAAAGCCCAAATTTAAATAACTGCAAGTATAAAGATGATAAAGAGCAAAATCCTTGAGTAATTTTTTGTTTATCTATCTTAAGATGCAAGCTGCCTGACTCAGATACAGCAAAACCAATATGCACATACTGGAAAACTAGAAGCACTATCTGAAATAGAAGAGTAGAAAATGCCACAAGTAACTTCAAATACATTAACTACTCTTCTAGTCTTCTCAGCTATGTTCATCAAATTGGGTTTGCCAGTATTTATCTTCTGAACCGTCAGAAAATACCTCAGCAAAGGCAACATCTCTAAGAACTCACAGTCTATGAAAGACTTAAGGCATGTACACAAAGAGCAGTACAAGGAAGAATACTTGTGAGCACATTACTGCTGAACAGGGCAGCTTATTGAAGAAACAAGTGTTCGAGCTGGACTTTGAAGGGTGAGCAAGATTTCAAGAGGCAGGAATAGACATTTGCTTATTTTATAAAGAGCAGTTACACTTAAAACTCATCTTTACTTCTTTGCCTTCCTCAGCACTGAGTACAACGCCTTCACAAAATAGGCATTCAACATGTATGTATTTCTTACTGATGCTATTTTCTTTTCATTTCTTTCTCTCTCTCTCTCTTTTTTTTTTTTTTTTTTTTGAGACGAATCTCGCTCTATCACCCAGGCTGGAGTACAGTGGCACGATCTCGGGCCACTGCAGCCTCCGCCTCCTGGGTTCAAGCGATTCTCATTCCTCAGCCTCCTGAGTAGCTGGGATTACAGGCACCCGCCACCATGCCTGGTTAATTTTTGTATTTTTAGGAGAGACGGAGTTTCACCATGTTGGCCAGGCTGGTCTCGAACTCCTGACCTCAGGTGATACACCCCCAGCTTGGCTTCCCAAAGTGCTGGAATTACAGGCTTGAGCCACCACGCCTGGCCGATGCTATTTTCATATTGAAGAGTTATATTAATTTAATAATGTCTTGGCCTGGCATTCTTGAATATGCACAACCTCATTACAACCTTTATTTTAATCATATTACACAATACTTCCTGAAAAGGATAGGATAAAAGCTTTACTACTATTTCTATAATTTCAGGGGACATACCCATGACATACACCAGCCAGAATTATCTTTATCACATCTTTGCTAACTAAACTTTTATGCATCCTGAAGATCCAGTTTAATTTCACCGCTTCCTGAAAGCCCAGACAGTAACTATCACTTCCTTATTTATACTCCTTATACATTTTTGTCTTTATAATTGTTCATTTCTTATATTAGATCTTTTGAAAATTAGGAACTAGATCTTTAATATATGGTTTTTTCCAAGGTGCCTCAATCTTACACATAGTAGTTGCATAATAAATATTTTGATGTAATTTGTTCTAAAGTCCATATTACTATTTTTTAACACTTAAATTCCAAAGAAGATGTCATCTATGTTTAAGAAAATAAAATAAAATCAGAAAAATAATTCACAATATTTCTATTAGCCAAAACAAATATCTCAGAAATATTTTGGGAGAGGGTTCAACTTTTATTTTAGAATCAGGGGGTGCATGTGCTGGTTATTACAAAGAGGCATATTGTGTGCTACTGAGGTTTTGAGTAGGAATGAATTCATCACCCAGGTAGTGAGCATAACCCTCAACAGGTAATTCTTCAACCCTTCCCCACTCCCTACCACCCCTCTCTTAAATTTTTCAGTGTCTGTTGTTCCTGTTTTTATGTACATGTGTAGATGAACATAAATGTGTAAATATTTAGTTTCCACTTATAAGAATATATCACAAATATTAAAACTTAAATCTCTGTCACTCTCAAAATTCATCCATGTAGAACAGAAATGTCTTACTGAAAATTGCATGATAAAATATCAATATCTTGCTTGGCTCTTATATAAAACTACATCTTCAAATAAAAAATAAAATATAGTCCTCGTGATTCGTTACTTTGGGGGGAAATAAAAATTATCCCTGGGCACAGAAACAAAATCCAATATTCATAGTACAAGAAGCATTACTCTATAACCAGCTGTCACTCAACCCAGTCAAAGAGACTGACCACCACTTGGTCAAATATCATTTTATCACCAACATCTAGTTAAAAAGCTTTTCTTGCTATAGAATTCAGATATAATTCTATGTTACATTTAAGGTCTAAGGGCTTTGTGCATGAAAAAGAACAAAATTATAAACCTAATTCACAAAAATGTTCTGTACATGTAAATTAAACTAATAAAAACTAATAATCAACACTAAAATATATAAATCACTTTGATAATTCAGCACATCAACTTTTAAAGGCTTCAAGCTATTTTAAAATAGAAAAAAATAAACAAATTATCACAATTATCCTAAAACTTATTGTTACACTTGGGTTTAAACTACCACTAAAATGTTGGCATTGTAGATCTAACTTATTTTTGGTACCTTTATACTTATATTTAGGCTGCACAATAATCAAAAAACACCCAAAAGGAAAAAGATAACATTACAGCTTATATAGCTTGTTGGTTGGGACATGGAGATGGAGTGAGGCTTTCAAGATGATTCAGCCCTATGCCAATATTTTCCAAGCCAGACCTTTTTTTTGTTTTTGTTTTTTGTATAAGTCTAGGTTCATTTTCTAGGCCAATAGTATGTTTCCAGTTCTCTTTCAAAGAATTTTCAGGTTTTTAATATTTTGATGCCTTTTCCAAAATGATGCATTATTTGGTATTGACTCAGTATCACTTTATTAGTAATATGTTTAATTTATAAATGTCAAAATTAGTAAAAATTTAGTTTTAAGCTTCTCTTCAAAAAGCCCTGTTAAAACACACACACACACACACACACACACACACACACACACAGCAAAAACAAACAAAAATTCTGGTTACTTTGAATGGAGAAGAATTATAGATCGGCCGGGCGCGGTGGCTTACGCTTGTAATCCCAGCACTTTGGGAGGCCGAGGCGGGCGGATCACGAGGTCAGGAGATCGAGACCACGGTGAAACCCCGTCTCTACTAAAAATACAAAAAATTAGCCGGGCGTCGTGGCGGGCGCCTGTAGTCCCAGCTACTCGGAGAGGCTGAGGCAGGAGAATGGCGTGAACCCGGGAGGCGGAGCTTGCAGTGAGCCGAGATCACGCCACTGCACTCCAGCCTGGGTGACAGAGCGAGACTCCGTCTCAAAAAAAAAAAAAAAAAAAAAAAAAAAAAAAAAAAAAAAAAAAATTATAGATCAAAATCTGGGTTCCAGATGAAATTAACTTTGTTCCAAACAATTTCTAGAGGGACAGTAGATAATTACTTTGGGGACAGGTCTGAAAAATTTATTTATTTTAAAGGCCATGAGCTCACAATGATAGGTATGAGTTAGTGTTAGCATCACTAAACTGTTTTTTTCTTAAATAAATATATTTTCATTTCCCTTTTCTACAATATACATCAAATTTTAACCAATCACCTAAACTGTAATTGTATCCTCTTTTCTTTTACAATTCTATGTGTTGCATGGACCATAATTCTTTAGCCATTTTATTAACATCACTAACTTTTTTGAGAAAGCATTCCTAATTATATGACCAAATGAACTAAATTTGATATCATTAAGGCACTGATTTGTACTTTCTTTGAAGCCTCTGCTATGATGAATTTTTTTGGACATTATTTTTCTTAATTAGCTTCCTGCTGACACAATACAAGGCTGCTTGCTCCCTAATCTATCTTCTCCATTGTCCTATCTTTCCCTCTTATCTACATCTTCAATTGGCCACTAATTCACTTCCTCTCAAGAAAAGAGCTACACAAATATTTTTATATTTTTTCTGAATTATATAACATTAATTCTTTATTACTTGTAAGATACAAATCATCCACATATAGAAAATGCTACATATTTTTTTCTAGGTCTAGTTTGCTAGTTTCAGGCACAATGTTAAGATTGCATTGCCACTTAGCTACAACTAGTGACTTATTGGTGTATGGAAAAAGTGCCCAGTGCAATCTTATGGCCTCAACATTAATAATACCCTAAATTTTTAATACTCATAATCTCCAAGTGCACTGAAAATATAAATTTGCCTAAAGGAGTGAAGACATACCTAAACTTCTCTCAAGATTGGAAAAATATTCTTTTCAATATGAAAAATAGTATATACTTTGCTGGCCAATATTTGTATACATACTAGACAATCACATGTATAATGAACTTTCCTGTTACATGAAAGTGAAATTTTATTGACCCTGACAATACAGCAATTTATAAGATAAAAATTACGAGCCAATCCAATATTCAATGATAATTTTATTAAAAAGTTGTATTTCAAAAAATCATCAAATAGAATTCACAAATTCTTCCAAATACATGTTGTAAAGATCATGGTCACCTTTATTTAACTGTTGCTTTTGTTTGGTTAACTCAGGAAATAATCAGATGAAATTATTGGCTTAACCATTAACCTTTTGCTGCAGGATAATTAAGTAATCAGAGAGACCGAGGGGTTGAGGAGGAATTATTTAATTATTTAGGTGCACCAACCCAGTTGGATTAACATCCAAAGGACTGAGTCCCGAACAAGGGGTCAAGCTACCTTTTAAGCATTTCGTGAGGTGGGGGGTGATCTGTGCAGGGGGAAGTGTATTACAGAAATGAGAAACAAAGACAGTTATTCAGTTAAGATATGCATTACATTATTTCTTACTTTTCAAGGAACAGCATGTTTTATGACTTGAGATTATCTGTCTAGTGACCTTGCAGCTGCACAGCTAAAGAAACAGAGTCTTCACAATGCCTGGGAAAGGGATAAGGCTTACTAGCCATAGAGAGAAAAACAGGCAGTTAATTTTAAAGGACCCCAGCCCTTTCTCCTCCTCAAGGGGAACTGGGTTTTCTTACATACAACTGAGTTTTTGCTTACACAGTTTTCAATTTCTTTTCATTCCTGTTCCACTTTTACATAAATTTATTTTCTATTGTGCTAATTATCAATTTATTGCCTCTCAGTTCTAAATCCACCCATCATTGCCCCTCTTGTAATACTGACACTAGATCTCATAAATATTTGTCATTTGCCAACTGGGATGATACTAAGCTTTAACAACAGAGAGCACAGGAGGGCTGCTGCAGTAGGAAGGGGCTTCTATTTCTGGTTCTGGGGTTTTCCTTCCTTTTTGCTCTTGCAACTCTAAGCTGCGTAGGGTAGTCCCAAAAGATGCCACTCTCAGCCAGTTTCAGTGACATCCCCACATACAGCTTCCCAGCAACTCCAGCAAAACGCACCACTGGCAGTCTTTCTGCTGAATTCCATTGGCACCACCACTGGTGGTTTCAGACCTCCATCCTTGGTTTGGTGCACCACAGTGAACCTGATTATTCAGTAAGCCACAACTATGCTCCCTTTGGCAAGGTCTGACCCCTCAGCTGTGGGGGTAGAGGTCTCTTCTTTCTTTGGCCAATTTAGGGTTCTATTCTAATGTTAAATTAAATTATGAATTATTTCCTCTTGGATGCACCATAGTACTATAAACACAACACAACGAAAACTGAATACTTCCTTGTAAACCTACTTCCTCTTAATGTATTATCACATCAGTGAGTTTACCATCAAAGTATTACACGTGCTTTAAACACAGGAATCTTGTAAATGTCTTTTGCTCCTTTTTCTTCGCATTCAACCTTTGTCACACAGAATCTTTCTTTCTTTTTCCCCTTCAACTGTATTTTAAGTTCCAGGGTACATGTGCAGGATGTGCAGATCTGTTACATAGATATACCTGTGCCATGGTGGTTTGCTGCACAGATCAATTCATCACCTAGGCATCAAGCCCAGCATACATTAGGTATTCACCCTGATGCTCTCCCTCCTCCAGACCCTCTGATAGGCCTCAATGTGTGTTTTTCCCTCCCTCCACCGCTGTGTCCATCTGTTCTCATCATTCAGATCCCACTCATAAATGAGATCATGCAGCATTTGGTTTTTTGCTCCTGCATTAGTTTGCTGAGGATAGCCGCTTCCAGTTCCATCCATGTCCCTGCAAAGGATATAATCTCATTCCTTTTTATGGCTGCATAGTATTCCATGATGTATACGTACCACATTTTCTCTATTCAGACTATCATTGATGAGCATTTGGGTTGAGTCCATGTCTTTGCTATTGTGAATAGTGTTACAGTAAATATATATGTGCATGTGTCTTTATAATAGAACCATTTATATTTCTTAGAGTATATACCCAATAAGGGAATTGCTGGGTCAGATGGTATATCTGCTTCTAGAACTTTGAGGATTCACCACACTGTCTGCCACAATGGTTGAACTAATCTACTTATTCCCACTAACATTGTAAAAGTGTTCCTTTTTCTCTGCAAGTTCACCAGCATCTGTTGTTTCCTGACTTTTTAATAATCGCCATTCTGACTGGCGTGAAATGGTATTTCATTGTGGTTTCGATTTGCTTTTCTCTAATTATCGGTGATGTTGAGCATTTTTTCATATGTTTGTTGGCCATATGAATGTCTTCTTTGAGAAGTGTCTGTTTATGTCTTTTGCCCCTTTTTAATGGGATTTTTTTTCTTGTAAATTTGTTTAAGTAGCTTGTAGACTCTATATTAGACCTTTGTCAGAGAGATAGATTGCAAAATGTTTTTCCCATTTTGTACTTGTCTGTTCACTCTGATGATAGTTTCTTTTGTTGTTCAGAAGCTCTTTAGTTAAGTTGGATCCCATTTGTCAATTTTTGCTTTCGTTGCAATCGCTTTTAGCGTTTTTGTCATAAACTCTTTGTCCGTGCCTATGTCCTGAATGGTATTGCCTAGATTTTCTTCCAGGTTTTTATAATTTTGGGTTTTACATTTAAGTCCTTTATTCATCTCGAGTTAACTTTTGTATAAGGTTTAAGGAAATTTTCTGCATATGGCTAGCCAGTTCTGCCAGCACCATTTATTAAAAAGGGAATCCTTTCCCTATGGCTTGTTTTTGTTAGGTTCATCAAAGATCAGATTGTTGTAGGTGTGCAGTCTTACTTCTGAGTTCTCTATTCTGTTCCATTGGTCTGTGTATCTCTTTTTGTACCAATACCACGCTGTTTCAGTTACTGCAGCCTTGTAGTACAGTTTGAAGTCAGGTAGCATGATGCCTCCAGCTTTGCTCTTTTTGCTTAGGATTGTCTTGGCTATCTTGGTTCTTTTTTGGTTCCACATGAATTTTAAAATCTTTTTTTATAATTCTGTGAAGAATGTCAAAGGTAGTTTAATGAGAATAACATTAAATCTATAAATTACTTTGGGCAGTATGGCCATTTTCATGATATTGATTCTTCGTATCTATGAGAATGGAATGTTGTTCCATTTGTTTGTGTCCTCTCTGATTTCCTTGAGCATTAGTTTGTACTTCTCCTTGAAGAGGTCCTTCACCTCCCTTGCTAGCTGTATTTGTAGATATTTTATTCTCTTTGTAGCAATTGTGAATAGGAGTTCATTCATGATCTGGCTCTTTGCTTGTCTGTTGTTGGTGTACAGAAATGCTACCAATTTTTGCACATTTATTTTGTATCCTTAGAATTTGCTAAAGTTGCTTATCAGCTTAAGAAGCTTTTGGGCTGAGACAATGAGGTCTTCTAGATACAGGATCATGTCATCTGCAAACAAAGATAATTTGACTTCCTCTCTTCTTATTTAAATATGCTTTATTTCTTTCTCTTGCCTAATTGTCCAGGCCAGAACTTCCAATACTATATCGAATAGGAGTGATGAGAGAGGGGATCCTTGTCTTGTACTGGTTTTTAAGGGGAATGCTTCCAGCTTCTGCCCATTTAGTATGTTATTGGCTGTAGGTCTGTCACATATGGCTTTTATTATTTTAAGGTATGTTTCTTCAATACATAGTTTATTGAGAGGTTTTAACATAAAGCGATGTTTAATTCTATCAGAGGCCTTTTCTGCATCTATTGAGATAATAATGTGGTTTTTTTCTTTAGTTCTGTTTATGTGATAAATTACAATATTGATTCACATATGTTTAACCAACTTTGCCTCCTGAGGATGAAGCCTGCTTGATTGTAGTGGCTAAGTTTTTTCATGTGTGGCTGGATTCAGTTTGCCAGTGTTTTATTGAGGATTTGTGCATCAATGTTCATCAAGGATCTTGGCCTGAAGTTTTATTTTTTGTTGTATCTCTGCTAGGTTTTGGTATCAGGATGATACTGGCCTCATAAAATGAGTTAACAAGGAGTCCCTCCTTCTCAGTTGTTAGGAATCATTTCAGAAGAAATGGTACCAGCTCCTCTTTGTACCTCTGGTAGAATTCAGCTGTAAATCTGTCTGGTCCTGGGCTTTTTTTGTTTGGTAGGGTATGTATTTCTGTCTTAATTTTAGAACTTGTTATTGATCTATTCAGGGATTCAATTCCTTTCTGGTTCAGTCTTGGGAGGGTGTGTGCAACCAGGAATTTATTCATTTCTTCTAAGTTTTCTAGTTTATTTGTGTAGAGGTCCTTATAGTATTCTCTGATGGTTGGTTGTATTTCTGTGGTGTCAGTGGTGATATCCCCTTTATCATTTCTTATTGTGTCTATTTGATTCTTCTCTCTTTTCTTCTTTATTAGTCTAGCTTGTGGCCTTATCTATTTTATTATTTTTTTCAAAAATTCAGCTCCTGGATTCATTGATTTTTTTGAATGGTTTTTTATGTCTCTATCTCCATCAGTTCCACCCTGATCTTGGTTATTTTTTGTCTTCTAATAGGTTTGGAGTTTGTTTGCTCTTGTTTCTCTAGTTCCTTTAGTAGTGTTGTTAGGTTGTTGATTTGAGGTCTTTCTAGCTTTTTGATGTGGGTATCTAGTGCTATACATTTTCCTCATAACACTACTTTAGCTGTGTCCCAGAGATTCTAGCATGCTCTCTCTTTGTTCTCATTAGTTTCAAAGAACTTCTTGCTATCTGCCTTAATTTCATTATTTACCAAAAAGTCATTCGGGAGCAAGTTGTTCAATTTCCATGTAGTTGTGTCGTTGTGAGTGAGTTTCTTAATTTTGAGTTCTAATTCGCTTGTGCTGTGGTCTGAGAGGCTGCTTGTTATGATTTGTTTGTTATGACTTCAGTTCTTTTGCATTTGCTAAGGAGTGTTTTACTACCAACTATGTGACCAATTTTAGAGTAAGTGGTGATGAAGAGAATGTATATTCTGCTGTTTTTGGTGTTACCTATAATCTTTATAATCATTTTTTGAGGATGGCTTTTTCCTCCCATTCTCATTGTCAATACATTAATCATCCAGAAAGTGTCCCCTCTTCTTTCTCCCTTTGATTATTCATCTTAACTGGTTACTGACTGATTTCTCCTTATGATTTACCCCTTCCAATGCATTCTCCATATTCTCCCCAGGACAGTGCCCTCTCCCATGCTGCACTCACCTATCATCCTATCTCCCATACTGCCTCTCATTTTAAGCCATACCCTAATGTTAGTTCTTTTGTACTCAGAAAAAGGGTTCAGCATGTTTTCTGGCATCTGTAACACTGTGGGTTCATGATCTTCTATCAGTATTTCTATTCATTTTCTCTCCATTATCTTTCTATTTCTCTTCCTTAGCCTTTAGTGATCTTCAGTTTACTATTTGTTTCAAGCATAAAATATATATTTACAAAAGTACCTTAACAATACCTACATCAATATAACTATGCAGGGAAATGTTTGAAGTTTCTTTTAAAAACCCATATAGCATATACTTGATATAATTATTCTGATGACTATAATCTCAACAAAAGAATTTTCTAAGATCTACAGGGCAATATCTTTTCCATCACATATCCATAGAGTCTTCACTTTCATATAAAGAAGAAATCCTTAAAGTAGGGATATAATATTAATAATCCATTATAGATTTCATGCTGTTGAGATTCTGTGAGAATTCAAGATAATTTTAAAATGATTAAGCATATGGGTTTTGAAATTCAAAAGTTTTGAGAATACAGGGGGCTTTCTACATACAAACTGTGTCAGATTTCTTAAGTTATATACTTTTAATTACATACTTATATGTAAGATGAAAAAATATCTAATTTCTAGGTTACTTGTAAGAATTTCAATGAAACAATGTATATTTAATGCATATCACAATTTCTAGCACCTAACAAGTATTCAGTAAAATGTAGCTGAAGCAATAATTTAGGATTTGTGTCTTTTTTTCTTTCTCTACTCTCAATTATCTCCTTTACATTTATTTTTTTAAAATAGCTTAACACTGAGAAAATAATGAAAACCTGAATGATTGCTAAGGAGGATGATGTATTCTTTGGGCATACCACAACGTAATTTTAAATACAACTTTTAGAACCCTTTTGTGTAACCACCACTAAACATTTTGAAAGCACACCAGGAGGAAGAGAAACATAAATTCAGATTAGTAGTCTAGTAGGATTCTTCCCTGGAAGTAGAGATATAGAAAGCAGAGTTTTTTTAAGTAATGCCTTATAGAAAGGGGAGGAGCTGGAAATGGGAAATGTCTATATTATTTTTCAACCCCTAAATAGGCCAAATTCCAAAGGGACAAAGTTCCTGGAGTGAACAGGTTACTAGTACAGAAACAGATGGAAAGGAAGTGGAAAGCTGCTCCTGAAGGGAGGTTATTACACACATCTGTGTGATGATCACTCATTAAAAAAAAAAATTCACTACAGAGTTTCTAAGTACCCTGTTTATCTTTTTTGTCTTCTCTTAGTTCATTTATGTTTTTAAAAGAGCCAGTACAATAAATTGCTTGAAAAGAATCATCTTTAGTGGTTGAGGTAGCCCCCTCTGGTATTCTGAATATTAGATTTATAGGCACTCAGGTCTCTTTTTCATTACCCTTCCAAGGTCTCTCCATTTCAATTCCAGTTGTTCACATCCTGTTTCAAGAGACACCCTGTGGAGCTGATCACATGCAGGAGAGTCTGTTTAAAAGTCTTTTACTTATTAGGAAAATTCTCTTTCAGAATCCTGGCATCAGAGAAGACCCCAGGGTCCCATGACCACAATAAATGTGCTGATCTTCCTCAGCACTCAAACTGGCCTTCCTCATTCCTTTCACTAATTCATCATTCCTTTCATTTTATAAATCAGAAGAAAATTTCAAACCTTGATGCCACAAAGGAATGGTGGGTCAAATCTCTTGGTAATGCAATTTCATATTAATTTTGGAATTTCATTTTTTTCATTATGGTAAATCTATTTTTATGTGTTTGATCTTGCTATTCATAAGTAATGGCTTTTTTGTGTGTTGTCATCTTGCAAATAATGTTCTATCATTTTTGCCTACCCAACAGAATGTGTGATTAGAGCAAATCCAACAATCTACAGCCTACAGGTCAGATCCAGCTTATAATTATAACCTGTTCGACCCTCAGAATATTTTTAAATCCTTTGAGTTTGTTTCCAACATTTAAAAATTAGAATTTTATGGTGAATCTGAATGCCCCATTCTTGTGAAATAATGAAAGGCCTCCCAATATTACATTAACCTTTCTGCTTGAAAACAATTGGCTAAAATCCTTTTAGACTGGGCTATGTTTTACAATATAACACAGCCTCCACAACTCTCTAATTCTCCCATCCCACTTCATTCATTTACATTCTCTCCCTCACCCCTTTCAGCACTCGTATTTGCAATCTCCTGGCAAAAACACACACACAGAGATTATACCTGATGTCTAATGCGTATACATATTTTTCTCAAAATTTTCATCTTACATTTTTTTCTCTCAACAAATATTTTCTGCCCTAATTCAAAATCTGTTCAGTTCTACATGAAGATTATTGCCAAATTTTTAGTTTCGCTAGCATGCTTTCAAATGTAGCAGAACTCCAATGTCAGGCCAACCTAGAATTAATTCAAACATGTCTAGGTGTGCCCACCTTAATAGACGGTCATGGAAGTGATATGGTAGGATTCTTTTGCATGGAACTCTTAGAAGAAACATCCTGGGGGCCCGGGATAAGGGTCATTCTAGAGGAAGCATAGGCCCAAATACAAAATTGGAGTTGTAGTAAAGAAGTGAACCTCAGATAGCACCACTAAATCAAAGTGGTTTTGACCCAGCCCCCATTCACTTTTGCCTGAGTCCAAAGGAAAGTGAGGATTCTAAGTGGAAACTGCAAGACCTAGTTCTTTAAAAAATCTGTGTAAGACAATGTTGGTATATATAACACTCCTCTGTTTGCTCTCTGCCAGAGTGCAACCCCAGAAAATTATTACCTTATGTTGTTTTACTAAAATATGCTTGATTGTTAAAATATTTATTTTTATTCAAAACATGAAAACAAGTGAACAGATGAAATCAAGTGAATATTTGCATAATCTTGAGAGTGGAGTTGGACACCAAAGAATGAGAAAGTAGAATGATCAATCTGACTCTATAGACTTTATGCATGGTAAACTATTTCAAACTTAAATGAAAACCTATTTGCAATACAGATGATGAGGTGAAAGTATCCTTAATATAGAAGGTGGTCATATACATTCTTTTAACCAATAAGAAGATTAGTGGAAAAGTGAACAAGATTGTATGTTACTCGTAAAATAGTCAAATATCTGAAAATATCTTAATAAATGTTTAATGTCATTCATTACTTTAAAACATATTTAAACTAAATATGAGACATTCTTTTTGACTATCATATTAGCAAATATGAAGAAACTATAATATCCTTATAAAACATTGTATGTAAAAATTGCCACAACCTTCCTGAAGGACGAATTGACACTAAGTATTTAAAAATGTTAATTTTCATATTCCTTAATTTGCAACACTTCTAAAAATGTATACTAAATGATAAAATAGAAATTTGGACAAAGATGTATATACAGAAATGTTTATTGGAAGTTTAGTAGTTTTAATAATAGAAAACTAAAATAAGAAGAAACCCTTTGTAAAAAAAGAATCAAATAAATAATTTGATATCCATGTAGTTGGATATTATCCAGCTCTTTAAAAAAATTGTACAAGGAAATTTATTAACAGAGAGGAAAGTACAGAACATATTATTACTGTAAAATATATGGAAAACATACACAGACTTTTTTTTAAAAAAAAAAAGAAAGAATCTTTATGAAGAATATCACCAAAATGCTAACAGTGGTCATGTGAATTTGGGACACGTAATTTTTTTACTTTAGTTCTTTCAAAGTCAGCTACATTTTGTAGGAGATAAAAAATTTGTAATTAGGGTGAAAAGCAAATTTTATTTCAAATGTTTATTAGATAAGGTAATGGTTAAGGAAGTGTATAGGCTAGTTTCAGACTTACATCAAAAGTGTTAATTAAAAATTGAACATTACAGCTATTATGGAAAGTAGTATGAAGGTTCTACCAAAAACTAAAAGTAGAACTACTATAAAATCCAGCAATCCATCCACTAGGTGTATACCCAAAGGAAATGATGAACTCCTATGTTTATTGCAGCATTATTCAATTGTTCACAACAGCCAAGATATGGAAACAACAAAAGTGTCCATTAATGGATAAAGAAATTGTGGCATATGGATTAATATATATGAATATATTCAACCTTAAAAAGAAAAGGATACTGCCATTTGCGGCAACATGGATGACGTTGAATGACATTATACTAAGTGAAATAATCCAGATATTAAAAATATACTGCACGATCTCACTTATATATGTGGAATCTGAGAAAAGTTGAATACATAGAAAGAGAGAGTAGAACGATGGTTGCCAGGTGTGGGGCAAGAAGGAAGAGGTTTACAAAGTGGGGAGATGTAGGTCAAAGGGGACAAATGTGTAATTATCTATAAGTAATATGTCTAGAGATCTAACATACAGCATAAGGACTATAGTTAATATTGTATTGTATACTGAAAATTTGGTGACAGTAGATTTTAGGTGCTCTTACAACACACACATGAAGTAACTATGTGAGATGATGGATATGTAAATTGCTTAACTGAACTAATCATTTAGCTATTAACTATGCTTATAGTTAAACATTATGCATGACATGATGTTTTGATATACTTATACATTTTTATATATAAAATAAAAATAAATAAATGTAAAAACTTAAAATTCATAAATTAAAAAAAAAAAAGAAATTTGGGAGTGGGTCTGGGCAGGGAGTTCTAGAAGCACTGGTAGTCCACAGCAATGGTGGCAGGTTTTGAGTCATCTGGCAGAAGGAGAGATCCACTAGGGATAGAAATCCCTGGTAGACACAAAAATTTCTAGTGGAAAAGGTGGGCACACCCACTACAGACAGGTGGCTTATCTTGAAAAATGACACCAGAGTAGGACCAGCAGAAATAGCAGGGATGCCAGGCAGATGCCTTTTGACAGTGCATCAGATTTTTTTTTAACTTTTATTTTAAGTTCAGGGTTACGTGTGCAGTTTTGTTACATACGTAAATGTGTGTCATGGGGCTTTGTTGTACAGATTATTTCATCACCCAGGTATTAAGCCTAGTACCCATTAGTTATTTTTCCTGATCCTCTCCCTTCTCCCACCCTCCACCCTCTGATAGGCCCCAGCATGTGTTGTTCCCCTATAGGTGCCCACGTGTTCTCATCATTTAGCTCCCACTTAAAAGTGAAAATATACAGTGTTTGGTTTTCTGTTCCTCCCTTAGTTTGCTAAGGATAATGGCCTCAGGCTTCATCCATGTCCCTGCAAAGGACATAATCTCATTGTTTTATGTGGCTACATAGTATTCCACGATGTATATGTACTGAATTTTCTTTATCCAGTCTATTGTTTATGGGGATTTGGGTTGATTCCATGTCTTTGCTATTGTGAATGAACATATACGTCCATGCGTGTTTATGATAGAACAATTTATATTCCTTTGGGTATACACCCAGTAATGGGATTGCTGGGTTGAATGGTATTTCTGTCTAGGTCTTTGAGGAATCACCATACTGTCTTCCTCAATGGTTGAACTAATTTACACTCCCACCAATGGGATATAACTGTTTATTTTTCTCCACAACCTCACTAGCATCTATTATTTTTTGTCTTTTTAATGATAACCATTCTGACTGGTGTGAGATTTGTGGTTTTGATTTACTGCATCATATCTGATCATGAAAAATTTGGATTAGCGCTATGGAGACTTCTGGACATAATTGGGATATACTTTGCAAGGGCTAGAATCTTACATTAATAACTAAACACAGGAGACTTCAAATTATAGGTGATTTTTGTAGAAGTGGCCCCATGTTTTGTAGCAGGTTGGAATGGTCTGATGAAATATGAATAGGTCCATTTCTCATGGTTCTAACAATAATACCTATATTCATATATATTGCTCTTTTATCTGTATTTTGCAGACCCATGAAATACATTTTGCTAAAGTTTACTTCTGCTTCTGGATGAAATACAGAATTTAACTTTTATTTGATAACCTGCACAAACATTTCTGAAAAACTAAGACCTTTTTAGAAGGGCAAATGATAAATTAGTAGAATCAAAGCCATTTTTCTGTTTCAGACTATAATATTATATTATTGTATAAGTGTGGCCAAATCACTATAATTTTTTATCCTCTAAAACAGGGCAAAATAGACCTGTCTAAAGTTTTGAGAGCTTCTTGTAAATGCTGCTTCATAAAAGGTAAGATTTTGAGGGTACAATTAAATAGCATTCAAATGCAAAAGACTAGTAATTCAGCATTCCTCATGAACATTGTGGATTTAATTCAGGTAACATATGATTATTTCAACATGTAAATACAGCTTTTTGAGTCTCAACCTGTATCTATGCAAACAAAATCCAAGTGATCATGTATATATTATAGTGCCATTTCTAAACCCCTGTCAATTTGTTGTTGTATAGCTAATTAGCTGATTTTAAAAAGTGTCAATCACATGATTTACTTTTAAGTATTTCAATGGAGGAAAGAAAAGGAAAGAGAAACTAGATAATGCAAATGTGACAAATCATGATGATTGCTAAAACTGGATTGTGAACATATGGGAGTTCATTGTACTATTCAGTCTAGTTTTGTGTATGTTTGAAACTTTTCATAGTGAAAATAATTTATTAAGCCTTTTAATTGCTGATTCAGATATCATATTTTTAATATTCATTCATATGTTAACATGTGCTTATTTTATATCGTAGAGGAAACTTTAAATTCATCTCCTTCTCAGTAGGCAGAGGCCTCACTATGTTTCATCTCTAACTCAATTTTTTTAGATGCAGTGAAGGATATTCATTCATATCCCCATCAATTTTAATAAACAAGCATATGACAAAAAAAAAAAAAAACTCCTGTGACCTCTAACATATCCTGTTTCAAATGGTCCAGATCTGTGCCTCCATAGTCTTAGGAATAAAGTCCCTAACCTCAGTAATAATACAGTTATTGCTCACCAGCATTCTGAGATGCATTTAAGAAGTTTGTCTAGCATATGTTCTGGGTTTTCACAGTCTGAAAAACATGTTCTAAAGCCCATTCATTTGCACAAAAGTCTCAAAGATTAGATCACTATGATATTTCATAAATTACTATGTTCTCTAGTTGTCACAGATAGCTGTTGCACAGTCACTGGTTACCCTAAATGGAATCCAAATACCTCTTCCCCTATGGTACTCTGAGACTACGGTCCCACTACCCTTTGAGGTTTCAGCATTATTACTTCTGGTTTGCCCAGGGCAGTTGCAGTTTATGCCTTATTATTCCAGTACAATTATTAACACACTTCATTTCATTCAATCCAAATCATTTCCTATATTCAATGTAATTAACCAAACATTTATTCCTTTCCATATGTATCCTGAGATGTACATATGTACTCTTTTTTCCTCTTTGTACCTTTAAACATTGTTTACTTTAATTAGCAAGTACCCCATGCCTTAAATTGCCATTTTTAGAAAATATAATACAGCATTTCCAGTTAAGTTCAAATTTCAGATAAGCAATGGATAATTTTTTTAGTATAAATATGTCCCATGCAATATTTGGGACATACTTATATCAAAATTATTCACAGTTTCTCTGAAATTCAAATTTAACTGAGCATCTTACATTTCATTTGGCAATTCTATCGACACCTCAATCTATATTTCAAGACCTAACTCAAATGCTTCGTCCAGTCTGAGACCTCAAGTGAAACCTTCTTACCTCCTTCCAGTGCTACCTCACAGAGTATTTTAATTGTACCTCTCTTATGATACCAAGTGTTCTAACTAGTGTCTAACAACTCACGTACATATCTCCTGCATTTCTCTTCATGTGACTTGAGGACAGTAGTTGAGCTTTACTTATTTTCCCAGTCGCATTACAAATCACATGTTGATCAATACTAGGAATCAATAGTTTGAACGTCTAAAAATAAGTATGTTAGTAATCTTAGTTGGATTTGACAAATTCATAGCTTGAAATTCCTCAGAATTGTTTTCAAACCCTCTGATGCCTTCACAGTTTCTCACAAGAGCAACTGAATGATAATATCTGCTTCTTCATCCCAAAATTAAAAATATTGCTACTAGGTTCATTGATTGTAACAAATATACCACTCTGGTGTGAGATGTTGATAGTAGGAGAGACTGTGAGTGTATGGGGCAGGGAGTTTATGGGAACTACGCATATTTTCCAGTCAGTTTTGCTGTGAACCTAACACTGCTCTAAAAAATAAAGTTTATTTTTAATAATTAAAAAAGGTTGATTTGAATTAAGCTTTAAAAAATTCAGCTGCTGTTAAAAATTTCCTAAAATAATGGATGTTAGCCAGGTGACATATAAGGTACATATAATATATATTATATATACAAATGCATATATATTATATATAATTATATATATAATTGACATTATAAAGGCTTTCTGTCCAATTTTTAAAACTACTTAAATCCAAGCTTAGCTTGGGAATAGCATACTCTTAAATATATATATAATTATAATATAATATATTTATATAATTATAATATAATATATAATATATAAATATATTATAATAATATAAAATAATAAAAAGTTTGGAAATAGCATACTCATATATATTAAATATAATATAAATATATTAAATATACATTAAATATAAATTTATATTTAATATATTATATTATAAATTATATATAAATATATAATATATTTATATATTATATAATATATTTATATATTATATAATATATTTATATATTATATATTAATATGTATCTATTATATGTATATAGTAATATATAATACATTAATATATGTATATATTAATATATATGAGTATGCTATTTCCAAACTAAGCTTGGATTTAAGTAGCTTTATCTTAAAAATTGGACAGAAAGCCTTTATAATGTCAATTTTGCTTTATTTGGGCTATACATTTTTAAATTAACACAAAGCATATAAGCCCTTCATATGCTAGTTTTCCGGTGGATAGCTCCCTTTCAATGTGCCATGTTTAATAAATATTGTCAGACTATCCTATTTGCTAAGAGCACTGAATTCAATGTAATTTTAGTACCTAATTTTAGAACTATTTATTTTATTGTGTGTGTGTGTTTGTGTGTGCACGTTCACACACTGGAGAAACATAAACCAGTTAATTATTGCTGATTTTCATAATTCTTCCAAAGGATAGAAATAATTGCCTGTTAAACAACTTTCAAAAAAATATATCTTACCATAAAATTATTATTTTTTGCATTTCTTTGGAATCACTCATTTTTTCGTTGTTCAACAATTGACTACATTCATTCACTGAAGCTTTGTACTTGGATATTATTTTATAGCATATTGCAGTTTCCACGACAATAGTCTAAAAGGTATACATTAAACATTTTTGCAAACAGAAAAACAAGAATTATAAGTGCAAGCTAAAATGTTTTCTCAGAGGAAACACTGAGTATTTGCAATGCGACATCAAATTAAAAACATAAATCGAACCCAGTTTTGGCTAAATGATATTGCCTTTCACTTTAAAGCAGTGTATCAGACCTTTAGTCACAGGTCGAATCAAGACACGCTAAAAGGGAAAACATCATTTCCATTTTGAGAAAAATTAAGTGGTCTGGTCTCCCCAGGGATGTCATCATCCCCGGCCAACACACAGCTTTTAGGGTTGTGAAAGAAGTATATAGAGCCCAGCCTAGTCAGCCAAATCAGTTGAATCAACCCCAGTAATCAGTGGGACACTGATGTCACAGCCAGACCACTCTCAGAGGCACAAAGAAAATGCACTCTAAGGCCAAAGAAAGAATGCAAACACTACAGTATCTTTCAGACAGTAAGAGACTTAAACAAGATGTTTTTCTTAAATTCTATTGTTGCCGTTGAAAGCCAGAATTCGGTACCGAGCTCCACATAGAGGGAGAGAATTGGATTTGATATAATTTTAAACAAATTCTCTCTCTTACAAAACTGTAAATAAATACATGTACCATTGAAAAACATGACGGTAATTTTATATTTTACTAATAGGGTAATAGTGTAGTCTCCACAGATATTTCACCATGACAATTTGACAGCAGTGGTATTTTGCTAATTTCTAAATAAGTTGGAAGATAAAGTGATTCACAGTAAATATAATTGATCTTCCTCTCACCGCTGCATAAATAGTATTTGTTATAAAAGTTTAAAAACCACATTTATGTATTAAATTATTAAAGCAAGTATAATGCTTCCACATTGTATTGTTTTGCAAGGGTTATCATGGAATCTTCACCATTTATCATACATGTACTTCTGTCTTTTTTCTACTCAGAAGCACAGCATGAAGAAACTTCATTTCACATTGAAACATCACTGTGTGGAACAGTGTGATGAAATGAGACACAGGAGGAGTTATACTCCGGTAAACAGTTGGTCTACGGGAATGATAGCATTTTATGCTGAGACTGATATATCAATTTTAAGTCCTAAGAGATGACTGATCTGAAAGCCAGAATGTCACTAGTGATGAACTATACGCATGTGAAAAATTACAGGTAACATAACGAGGCCTGCTGAGAGGCCTCTCACTCAGACCTGTTTTACAAACCAACACTGAATGCAATGGGTCCTCCTCTAGTGAGGGTTCCGATTAATTATTCCATATCGCTAGTAGACAAAAAGCATTCACGTTGTCATGAACATCTAAAATATGCCACTAAATAATCTAAGTTCGGTGATGTAAATGTGACCACAAATATATTTCAAAGCTAACATTTTTATATGCATACATTTTTATAAACAAAACAGAGATGGAGGTTTTAAGAGAAAACTGTTTCAACAATCTGAGTATAGAATTCACAACACTATACTTTTGGTTCAAATAAAAGAAGCAACACCTA
Organism: Nomascus leucogenys; assembly: GCF_006542625.1. Lineage (NCBI taxonomy): Eukaryota > Metazoa > Chordata > Mammalia > Primates > Hylobatidae > Nomascus > Nomascus leucogenys. The sequence goes on from NC_044391.1 coordinate 68,725,125, forward strand.
GTTTTGTTTTATCCCACATTCCCAAGGTGCAAAGCACTTCTCACTGTATATATAAACTGTGGAACAATTTTGAAAGTATTTTCTGGATTAAAATAAGAGGTTCTGGAGTTACTTCTGGCAGCTATAGTCGCCGGGTTATAAACTGACATTTAGCACACCATCAGAGTAAAAGATAAATGGTGGAATTATTATCTTTATTTTTTCTAACCTTAAACATTTAACCTCACATAAATATAGGGAATTGAGCAGAAGATCTGAACAGTTATAAAAAAATGACTCTGTACAGCCATGAGCAAGTTGTCAGTACCTCAGTTTTCTTATCTGTAAGATGGGAATAATACAGTCTTTCCTCAGAGGGTAGTGAGGATTAAATAGTACATGTCGAATGTTATATAAGAATTTGCTGGCCGGGTGCGGTGGCTCAAGCCTGTAATCCCAGCACTTTGGGAGGCCGAGGCGGGCGGATCACGAGGTCAGGAGATCGAGACCATCCTGGCTAACATGGTGAAACCCCGTCTCTACTAAAAATACAAAAAATTAGCCGGACGTGTTGGCGGGCGCCTGTAGTCCCAGCTACTCGGGAGGCTGAGGCAGGAGAATGGCGTGAACCCAGGAGGCAGAGTTTGCAGTGAGCCGAGATCGCGCCACTGCACTCCAGCCTGGGGGACAGAGCAAGACTCCGTCTCAAAAAAAAAAAAAAGAAAGAATTTGCTGTTATTCGTTACTATTTAGTATTTTATATTGCCATTGCAGGAATATGAGGAAATATATTCTTTCATAACTAATAGTTCTGCAGTGACTGGACTAGTATAGAACATAAATATACAGCAAATGCCATGGCCTGAAGATGAAAAACAGACACAACACAGTGGACTGCCCCTCATCAAAATCTAGGAGCATCTGATATCTAGGAGTAGGTATATAATTTAGAACCAGAGTTTCTTGTTTAGTTTTCATTTTCAAAATGTTTTTGTTATGAGCTAGTCATGAAAGTTTGTTGACCTCAGTTTTTTTATCTAAAATGGGAACAAAACTGCCCTTCTCACAAATATGCTGCAAACTTTAAATATGATGGCAATTCTGAAAAGCTTAAGGAGATGTATTAAAATAGATTATCTACCACATACCCATGTAATCTACAATTATTAATTATAATAAAATTCCTCCTTTGTCTATGTTATCACTTAGCTTCATAAAATGTAACTGCCTCATGAGAAATCCACTACTACCAGCCTTATTATGAAGACAACTGAGAAGGAAAATAACTTCAAAAGAAACTGTAGATATTTCTGACACCTAATTAAAATGTATGACTACAACAAAGTCTTATAGAACAAAAAAATATAAGCAATTCATCTTTTAAGTTCCTCATCAATAATTTGGTTTGCCTATTGAAGGGACTCAAAATATTAAGGTCCTTGTGAAAATCTTTGCAGTCAGGAACTGAATCGTTTAACATTTTCTCCCAGCCATGATCATTGGCTTCTATCCTCAATGTACAATTCAGAGTGGCATTTTTATATATGTGTTTTTTTTTCTTTTTAATATATGCTGGCCTCCAATTTTCACATTGTCAAAACTATTATTTTTTTCCTTGACAGTTTCATCAATTACTTTAGGTTTAAAAACTCCATCTTCATCCAGAAGTCAATTAGTCACGTATATGTTCTTCATCTCATAATATGTTTTCATTTTTTACCTAGAATTTATTTGGAATTTACTTTTTATAGGATATAGGAAAGAATCTGCCAGTCTGGACAACATAGTGAGACCTTGTCTCTACAAAGAAAAGAAAAAAATTAAAAATTAGCCTGGCATGGTGGTGCACACCTGTAGTTTTAGCTACAAGAGCTGCCACGAGGCTGAGGTGTGAGTCTCTCTTGAACCCAGCTGTTTTGGGTTAAAGTGATCTATGATAGCACCACTGCACTCCAGCCCAAGCAACAGAATGAGACCCTGTCTCAAAGGAAAAAATAATCTAATTTATTTTCCCCAGTAAACCAACTGTTTATAAAATATTTATTGAAAAAATATTTTTAAATCAGCAAATAAATCTAACTTTTTTCAAGTTGAAGAATTGAAATGAATTGAGAGAATACGCTCTTCGGTGAGAACAGGTGCATAAAACAGAAAAGTAATTTGGCAGGTGGAAATTTGGCAACAACAAAACTTGAGTGTAGAGCAAGAGACTAAATGAAAGAGTGGCAATGATAGAGAACTAGGAGTGCACCATAGTAGAGAATAGACACTTTCCCTGCCAAATTTCACTTGGGCAGGACCAAGGAGGGGGCTGGAAATGAGTCTTGCTAGTGTTGTGACTCTGAGAAAGTTAGGAAAATGGAATGATCAATGACAGCTATCCAAAGCACTTGCCAGTTGATAAGCATAGATGGGGAGGGAAGGTTAGTCACAGTAGTCAGCCCGCATCTCACAATATTCATCTGATAATCTTGGCATAAAAGTAAAGAAAACAGATCTGCTAAGTAATCCTGCATAATCCATGCACATTTAATACACAGAAGCTGAAAAAACACAGATAAACATAATTATTCATTTATCTATCTATCTATATTAAGTCCAAAGACTTAATATAGATTCTACTTGTCCTACATACAAGAGATCAAAAAATGAATTCAAAAAAATGAAAACCTGCATCATCTGTAATCCTATCTCCTGAAATGCACATAGTTAATTGTTCTTAGCATTTGGCAACTGTTCTTCCAGCCTTTTATAAATATAATTGTTTTTATAAATATAGTATCATTACATGATTTACAGAAATAAGAGAGAGACATATAAAATGCAGTAATTGGAGAATAAAGTCAGAAAGGAAAAGATTAGGATAGGATCAAGAACTTGAAATGTGACTAAAACAAAAATAAAAAATACTTAGGCCACCTACTTCAGGTGGGACACAATTTTTTTTCAAAGCCTTCTGCCAGTCAAACTGAAAGGGAACTGTTATATATTCCAAAACCTCATTTAAAAAAAATAATTTTCAGGAAAATGGAATTATATGTCTCTCCAGTGTACTTAACATATGTTTAATACATGCCTATAATATACATATTAATATGTTTCAAAATACTTGTCCTTTTCAGAAACACCTAATTGGGATGCAGCAAGAAATAAGCTTGTCAACAGAAAAAAAAAAAAGTAAATTATACTATGGTCCAGAATGTTTTACTTTCAATTTAAGAACCTGCCATCAGTTCAAAAGTGGAAAACTTTCTCATTTTTCTAAGAACTTGCAGAATGTATCTACAATGTAGTGGAACTTCTAAGGGTTTGTAAATTTAAATGTCTATACAAAAGCCAGGCAGGAATCATAAACGATTGACTCTGAACCTGGCTTAAAACAATGGGATAGGCATTGCAGTGAATTCAAGAGTAGAAGCCCTGACTATATATATATATTTAAGTATGTATTTAGGTATGTATGCATACTTTAATGTTTGAACTATTTGCTGGTCATACAAATTACATTTGCTTTTGGGGATCCTCCTGTATGCAATCTCTATATATTTGGCTGTTGATTTTTTTTTAAGATCTTTGCCTATCACTATCATCAACAAACATAATTCATTAATGATGTTGCATGTGGAGCACTGTCCTGGTTACCAAATAATGCAGCCAACATGAGACACATCATATGTACTCTAGAGACATCATCACTTCAGGCTTCATAAAAGCAATGCATGTTCAGAGAATTCAGAGGCTTTCTAAGTTTTAAGATATGAAAAACCTTTATAGATTTCACATTGGAAAAGCAGTAACAAGTATTATTTCCACTTGAAACCAGATTTTAGCTGTTAGAATAGATTTGGGGGTTTATTCTTGAGCAGAAAAGCAACAAAGATCATATATTTTAACCACCTGCATTTAAAAGTGGCAAAACGGATATGGAAAGTGGTAAAATAAGTTGTTTAAGATGCACTAAGTAAGTGGAAATATTACCTGCACTGTAGGATCTCTGGATTGTACTGTTGTCCATACTATGTTCTTAACATAGTTCTAAAGCATGTGTAACATTTATCGATAGTGAATTAGAAATAAATACTAAATCAAGGGATAGCTAATTTCCAAGTTTTCAAGAATAGAATTGATACTACATTGATTTTTATTAAAATATGTACCAACTCCATGTTATATGAATTAAAGAAACACTATCGAAAAGAACAGAAATAATAAAACCATTTCTGTTATATATTCTTTTAATTTTTAAATTAATATACAGCAAAATGACTATATTATGTACATTTGTATGAATTTTGCTACATGCTTAAATTTGTATAACTACTACCACCATCAGGACACAGAACATCTCATCAATCCCCAAACTCCCTTGCGCCACCTCTTTCTTTCTTTCTTTCTTTCTTTTTTTTTCTGTCATCAGAGTTCAGTTATATCTTTTATTACTTTTGATTCTACTGAAAGATCTAAAATTTAAGCCAGAATAAATGAGAAAAAGAAAGAGAAGGGAGTGATCTAATAGGGGAAAATGGAAATATCACAAACTAATATGAAGAAAGGATATGTTTCAACATGGTAGAATGTCAGTATTAACTGTCTATATTAATAAAGTTACAACTTTCTCCACACTCTATATAATTTCATTGTTTTTCAGTAAGTCAGAAAATTTCTAAGGCAGTTCATAAAGTAAGTCTTTCTGAAATTATTCGTTTTGTATTTTCTGTAAAGCCCCACATTGATCTTGTGTGATCTGAACAGGCACCACCTCTTTCAATCACACTCTCTCCTCACTCTCAACCCCCGGTAAACACTGAGTTTTTTCTCGTCACTATAATTTTATCTTTTAAGAATGTTATATACTATGATTTGTTTATTCATTCACCCATTGAAGAAATGCTTTCTGCTTTGGTGACTATAAATACGATTGCTATAAAGAGTGGTGCATAGGTGTTTATGTGAGCATAAGTTTCCATTTCTCCAGGGTAAACTCCGAGGAGTGGAATTGCTGGGTCATACGAGTGTAATATTATAGAACACTGTCGGACTATTTGCCAGAGTGGCTGCATCATTTGGCACTCTCACCAACAGTGTGTAAGAGTTTTAGTAACTCTACATCCTTGCCAGTCCCTGGTGGTGTCAGGTTTAGGCTTTTCAATTAAATAATAATAATAATAATTACATGTATGTAGTGGTATCACATTGCAGTTTTATTTTGTATTTTCCTAATGACACTGAACATTTTTCATATGTTCATTAGCCTGCCATATGTCCTCTTTGGTGAAAAGTTTGTTCAGATAATTTGCCCACTTTTTAATTGGGCTATTTGATTTCTTACTGATAAGTTTTAAGAGACCTTCTTATATTTTGGATACAAGTCATTTGTCTTATGCGTGATTTGCAGAAATCTCCCAAACTGTAGCTTGTCCTTTCATTCTCTTAAAATAGTGTCTTTAGCAGAATAAAAGTTAATTTTCATAGTTAAATTTATCCTTTTTTTCTTTTAAAGAACATGCTTTTAGTGTCATGGCTAAGCATTCTTTACCTAATCACGGTACACGAAGATTTCTTTTTCTTTCCTTTTTTTCTTTTTCTTTCTTATTTTTTTTTTTTTTTTTTGAGACAGTCTGGCTCTGTTGCCCAGGCTGGAGTGCAGTGAGCAATCTCGGCTCACCACAAACTCCGCCTCCCGGGTTCTCCTGAGTAGCTGGGGCTATAGGCATGCACCAACACACCCGGCTAATTGTGTATGTGTGTGTGTGTGTGTGTGTGTGTGTGTGTATTTTTAGTAGAAACAGGGTTTTGCTATGTTGGCCAGGCTGGTCTCGAACGCCTGGCCTCAAGTAATCCATCCTCCTCAGCCTCCCAAAGTGCTGGGATTACAGGCGTGAGCTACTGCACCTGGCCCATGAAGATTTCCTTCTATGGCTTCCTTAAAAAGCTTTACAGTTTTATATTTAACATTTAGATCTATGATTCATTTTCAGTTATTTTACATAAAATAGGTGAGTTTTAAGTCAAGGTTTTATTACATATGTATGTCAAATTGTTTCAACATTATTTGTTGAAAATACGTCATTTGCCTATGTTCCTTTCTCAAATATTCTTTGGCTATGTTTGGTTGGGCCTATTTCCAGAGTCTGTTCTGTTCCATTGATGTATACATCACCATCTCATTGTGGTTTTGATTCGCATTTCTCTGATGACCAGTGATGATGAGCATTTTTTCTGTGTCTGTTGGCTGCATAAATGTCTTCTTTTGAGAAGTGTCTGTTCATATCCTTTGCCCACTTTTTGATGGGGTTGTTTGATTTTTTTCTTGTAAATTTGTTTAAGTTCTTTGTAGATTATGGATATTAGTCCTTTGCCAGAAGGGTAGATTGCAAAAATTTTCTCCTATTCTGTAGGTTGCCTGTTCACTCTGATGGTAATTTCTTTTGCTGTGCAGAAGCTCTTTAGTTTAATTTGATCCCATTTGTCAATTTTGGCTTTTGTTGCCATTGCTTTTGGTGTTTTAGTCATGAAGTCCTTGCCCATGCCTATGTCCTGAATGGTATTGCCTAGGTTTTCTTCTAGGGTTTTTATGGTTTTAGGTCTAACATTTAAGATTTTAATCCATCTTGAATTAATTTTTGTATAAGGTATAAGGAAGGGATCCAGTTTCAGCTTTCTACATATGGCTAGCCAGTTTTCCCAGCACCATTTATTAAATAGGGTATCCTTTCCCCATTTCTTTTTTTTTGTCAGGTTTGACAAGGATCAGATGGCTGTAGATGTGTGGTATTATTTCTGAGGCCTCTGTTCTGTTCCATTGGTCTACCTCTCTGTTTTGGTACCAGTACCATGCTGTTATGGTTAATATAGCCTTGTAGTATAGCTTGAAATCAGGTAGCATTTAAGACAGAGTTTTGTTTTGCAGTGCAGTGGTGCAATCTTAGCTAACAGCAACCTCTGCCTCCCGGGTTCAAGGGATTCTCATGCTTCAGCCTCCCAAGTAGCTGAGATTATACAGGCACCCACCACCATGCCCAGGTAATTTTTTTGTATTTTTAGTAGAGACAGAGTTTCACCATGTTGGCCAGGCCGGTCTCAAACTCCTGACTTCAGGTGATACGCCAGCCTCGGCCTCCCAAAGTGCTGGGATTACAGGCATGAGCCACTGCTCCCAGCCAAATTACACTGATTTATTTTTGAATACTGAACTGGCCTTGCATTCCTGGAATAAACCCTATTTAGATATATAATTTATATATATCTATATAATATAATTTTATATATCTAAATAATATATATATCTATATTATTTATATGTGTATATATACATATGTGTGTATATGTATATTGCTGGATTAAGTATGTTTATGTCTATGTTCATGAGGGATATTAGTCTGTAATTTTTTTGTCTTCTGTATTTGTCTGATTTTGCAATCAGGTGAGGCACATCTGATTTTTATCAGGTGCTTCATAAAATGAGTTGTGATGTGTTTCTTTTTCTTAAACATTATGGAAAAGACTGTGTAGAGTTAGTGTTATTTCTTCTTAAATGTTTGGTAGAATTTGTGAGTGAAATCATCTGGGCCTAGAGATTTCTTTGTTGGAAAGTTTTTAACTAAGAATACAATTTCTTTCATTTTTATTGGACTGTGTCTATTACATGTTTCATCTTGGGCGAATTTTGGTGGTTTGCAGTTTTTGAGGAATTGATTCTTTTCATCCAGTTTGTCAAATTTATATGTGTAGGGTTGTCTGTAGTAACCCTTTATTTCCCTTTTAATATCTATTTGGTCTGTAGTAATATATTCCTTTTTAATTCTCAATATTGGTAATTTGTGTCTTCTCTCTCTAATTTATGAATTATGTAGATACATATTGTTGACTTTCCAAGTATTTGGACATTTTCTTTTATCTTTTATCTTCTTTTTTGATTTCAAGTCTAATTCCATATGATTAAAGGACATATTTTGATCTCATTTTTTTAAGTTGTTAAGGTTTATTTTAAACCCAAGATATGGTGTATTTTAATGAGTATCCATGTGCACTTAAAAAGAATACATATTCTGTTATGTTTGAATGAACTGTCCTATAAATATCAATAAGATCTAGTTGATCATCTGGAAAATGGTCTGGTTCACTTTTCTATACTTGCTGATTTTCTGTCTCAGAAAAACATGTTGGAGTTTCAAACTATAATTATAGATTTATTGATTTCTTCTTTCAGGTCTGTGAGTTTTTGCCTCAACAGAATTTAGAAGTTCTATTGTCAGAACTGTGCATTCAACAAAGGACTAATATACAGAACCTACAAGGAACTCAAACAACTTAACAAGTAAAAGCAAATAACCACTTTAAAAAGTGGGAAAAGAACATGAACAGTCATTTCTCACAAGAAAACATACTAGCAGCCAGCAAACATATAAAAAACTACCTATCACTTATTATTAGAGAAATGCAAATTAAAACTACAATGAGATACCATCTCACACTAGTCAGAATAGTTACTACTAAAAAGTCAAAAAACAACAAATGTTGCTAAGGATGCAGAGAAAACACTTATATGCTGTTGATGAGAATGTAAATTAGTACAACACTTATGGAAAACAGTATGGAGATTTCTCACAAAACTAAAAATAAAAGTACCATTTGACCCAGCAACCCCACTACTGGGTACCTACCCAAAGAAAAAGAAATCATTAAATCAAAAAGACATCTGCACTCGTATATTCATAGCAGCACTATTCACAATACAAAGGTCATGGAATTAACCTAAGTGTCCATCAGTGGATGATTGGATAAAGTGTATGTGGTATGTATACAGCATGGAATACTAGGCAGCCACGAAAAAGAATTAAATTTGTTTTTTGCAGCAACATGGATGGAGCTGAGGTCATTTTCCTATGTGAAATAACTCAGAAACAGAAAATCAAATACTGCATGTTCTCACTTATAAGTGGGGACTAAACAGTGGGTACATATGGATGTATAGAGGGAAATAATAGACACTGGTGACTCCTAAAGCAGGGAGGATGAGAGGAGGTAAGGGTTGAAAAATTACTTATTGAGTACAATGTTCACTAATTGAGTGATGGGTACAATGGAAGCCTAAACACCACCACTGTGATATATCTATGTAACAAACCTGCACATACCATCTGAATCTATAAAGATTTTTAAAAATTTAAAAATAAGCTATGTTATTAAATGAACTCACATTTAATACTGCTATAGCTTGTTCAACTGACATTTCTATCATTATGTAATGCTTCTCTTTATTGCTAGTAATTTCTTTGCTCTGATATTACTTTATCTGATATTAAATTACTCAGCTGTCTTTTGATAAGTGTTTGCATAGTATATCTTTTCTCTTTTATTTTACTTTTACTCAACCTATATTATCACATTTAATTGTCAACCCAGAGTCTCATAGCGTAATATTCAAAATGTTCTGTATACAATCCAAAATTATTCACCATGTGAAAAAACAGAAATATCTCAACTCAAAAAGAGAAATACATTACCTGAGGTGATAAACATCCCAATTTTCCTGATTTTATCATCATACATTGTATACTTGTGTCACATGTACCCCATTAATACTTATAAATGTTATGTACCCATAAAAATTTAAAAGAAAAAAGAAGAAAAAGACAATCAACAGATGCTGACTCTGTGATGTCTTCATTAAATTTGGGCTTCTACCAACAAAAAAACGAATTCAGGTCAATAGTAAAAGCTGGCCGGGTGCGGTGGCTCACTCCTGTAATCTCAGCACTTTGGGAGGCCGAGGTGGGTGGATTAACTAAGGTCAGGAGTTCAAGACCAACCTGGCCAACATGGTGAAACCCTGTCCCTACTAAAAATATAAAAATTAGCCGGGCATGGTGGCACATGCTTGTAATCCCAGCTACTCAAGAGGCTGAGGCAGGAGAATTACTTGAGCCCAGGAGGTTGAGGTTGCAGTGAGCCAAGATTGTGCCACTGCATTCCAGCCTGGCTGACAGAACAAGATTCTGCCTCAAAAAAAAAAAAAAAAAAAAAAAAATAGTAAAAGCTGAGTTTTAAATGAGTGAATTTTAAATGGACTATAAATGGTTTAAAATAAATATAAGAAAGAAAATAATAATGAGATATTAAAGTTTTAGAAGAGTTAACGAGCATGGCAACTTTAAGTTTGGTTTAGGAATAATCTGGCTTAGAAGTGGAAAAGTGTACAAGATAAATGCATCTCCTCTCCCTTTACTTCCAGAATTATGGAACTCTTTTTTTTTTTTTTTTTTTTTTTTTTTTTGAGCCAGAGTCTCGCTCTGTCGCCCAGGCTGGAGTGCAGTGGCACAATCTTGGCTCACTGCAAGCTCCGCCTCCCGGGTTCACGCCATTCTCCTGCCTCAGCCTCTCCGAGTAGCTGGGACTACAGGCGCCTGCCACCACGCCCGGCTAATTTTTTGTATTTTTAGTAGAGACGGGGTTTCACCATGGTCTCGATCTCCTGACCTCGTGATCCACCCGCCTCGGTCTCCCGAAGTGCTGGGATTACAAGCGTGAGCCACCGCGTCCGGCGGGAACTCATTATTTTATCTCATTAACAATGAGATAAAAATTTTAATACTGTTCAAGATGGTGCAATATTTTTCTACATGTTGAAAGGGAGATATATGGAATATATACCACAATGAAATATTATTTTTAGACCCCTCTGAAATTTTACATTTTGGAGGTTCAAGAGACATTTGAGAATTTTATGAAAACCTTATATTTCATTGCCAAAGAAAATAAAAATATATATATACCAATACCAAAACGTTCAAAATGTATAGACCCACTTCAGGAATCCACAGGTCGTGTATTGAGAATTCTCGATTTGATCATTGCCACTCAGATTTATTTTTTCCTAATGTTTTAATTAACCTATATTCTAGTTAAATAACTAAAATTACACATTAATTCATATTCAAAATACAACTTTATTAAACTAAATAAAATTCAGCTACATGGCAAATGTGTTCTAGAAAAGTGTGATCATTAAAAAAGTTCATATATTTTATGTGATTTTCTTAATTGTTTTTCAATTATCTAAGTTAGATATTTCTTTCAATAGAGAAAATTCTTTTGTAATATCAATTAAATGTTCAAAAAAGGAATAATATATTATTTCTACAAAGAAAGACTTGAAAAATTCAAAAGGTAAAAAGTCATACAAACCAAACAATACCTTTCATTTTGTTGAAGAGTAAATAAAAATTAAAATTAGAAATACAATATGAATGAATTCAATAACATTAATACCTTTCAAATATGTGGAATTTGATGGGGCCATACCAGCATTCAGGAGTGATCTTTAGAACCAAAATACTTATTTTAGGAAGGAGGAAATAAATAAGCCAGAGAAAAAAGAAGTAGAAGATATTGATAAAGGTTAAAAGCATAATCAATGAAAATAAAAGCAAAACTGACCCAAAAGACAAGTAAAATTGATCATAAAAACCAAGAGCTGAGTATTTTCAAGACTTACAAAATAAAGAAAAATTCGGTAATAGGGACAAGAATAAAAAGGCATGAATAAATCAATAGGTACAAGAAAAGTGAAACCAAGAGAACTGAGCTTAAAATTTAAAATGGAATGCAGTGAAAGGCTTTATTCCAGTAAATTTACAAATCTAGGCAAATTTAAAGGGCAATGATTTGATTCTGACGAGAAAAGCAATAAGAGCAGGAAGCAGCTTGCTCCGCCAGGATCCAGCAAGGCAGAGTCAGAACAGCACCTCAGGGACCAGAGTGTGTACAAAGATGACCTGACCAGGCAGAAGGAAGGAGCAAAGGACGAGGAGAAAAGAAGTCAGGGTGCAAGATGAGGGTTTGGGATTTTTGTCAGGAGTTTCAGTGGGAAACTCTAGAAGGAAGGAAAAATGTCTCAATAGAGTTTTAGAAATTTTTTGTTTGTTAGTTTTAAGGGCTCTATATAATATCCACCGTGCCCTTTCATTGATAAAGAGCTATAATCTTAAGTCATCTGAAGTCAGCTCATTATTTCTTTGAATATAATATAGATGGACACCAAGTTTTAGGAAATCTAGGTTTAGATATAGATGTACATGACTGGACGAAGAACTGCAAAGATACTCACCAAACTTAACACTGCAGTGATTAAACTCAGAAAGAGGATTAAAGTAGGCAAGGTGGTAGTTGAAGGAGAAAAGATTCCTTATTTTACTCTTAACACTACACTGTTCTTTAGACCTTTTACAATTACTATATATATATACATATATATTTATTTATATAATTTTTAAATAAAGTGAATTTTAGCATTTTTTTCAAAAAGTAATAAAATTTTTTCACTTCCCATTAGAGGTTTATAGAGTTACTTCCTCCATATATCATTACAGAATTTGCTCAGTGTCCATATGCCATTCAATTATTTATTTATGCACTCCAATACAAAACTACACTCTTGGTTCACAAGAAGATCATTTCATTGAGGAAACATGAAATAAGGGGGTGTTTTGTTTCTATTTTTGTTTGGTGTGTTTTTTTAAATAATCTAGTAGCATGTGCATGACATAATGGAAAATCTATATGAAGATTTAGAAAAGACATATTTGGGCCAGAATGCTATAGCTTGCTATCATCCTTGTGGAAAAGTTAACAGAGAAATTCTTTTGGACAGGGAGAAGAAGGAAGAAAATTTGCTTAGAGGGAAAGATGATAGAGATATTTGAAGGTAGGGAAGAAAATTATAGTAGACCAACCCAACTAGATTAGAAGGCCCACGGGAAGCCTAAGTTAGAAAATGAGGGTGAAAGCAGAGTGGGAAGCACTTTTTGCCTTATTGGAAGATACATAGTGTGGAAGTTAAGAGCTGTGGCTCTGGGGTTCCACAGACCAGAGTTCTTTTGTTTTCGTTTGGTTGGTTGGTTGGTTTTATTTTACTTTAAGTTCTGGGATACATGTGCAGAACCTGCAGGTTTGTTACATAGGTAAACATGTGCCATGGTGGTTTGCTGCACCAATCAACCCGTCACCTAGGTATTAAGCACTGCATGCATTAGCTATTTGTCCTGATGCTCTCCCTTCCCTCGCCCCACTGACAGGCCCCAGTATGTGTTGTTCCCGTCTCTGTGTCCATGTGTTCTCATTGTTCAGTTCCCACTTTCGAGTGAGAACATGCAGTGTTTGGTTTTCTGTTCCTGTTTCAGTTTGCTGAGGATGTTGGCTTCCAGCTTCATCCATGTTCCTGCAAAAAACCATGATCTCATTCCTTTTTATGTCTGTATAGTATTCCATGGTGTATATGTACTACATTTTCTCTATCCAGTCTGTCATTGATAGGCATTTTGGTTTGTTCCATGCCACAGACCAGTTTCTAATGCCACTCACCCCTCTACGGGCTAGGGCAGAGATCTCAACCTCCCTAATCCTCAAGAAAATGAGGATAATAGTAATACTAACCTCACAGAATTATCATAAAGATTAACATGAAAAGTACTTAAAGTACTTGGTAAAGTGATATGCAGTGACTTGAAAATGTGCATTATCTTTCATTATTGTTATTGCATGCATGGAGTTTAGATATTGTTGAATCAGCCAGCATTTGTCAAGTTGTATTTTACAGAACACTAATTTTTAGGTATTAAATGGTTTTTACTCAAAGAAGAGAGTTCCTTAGGCAGAATATCTTGAGAAAATCTGAGTTGAACATTGTTATTAGAAACTTTAATATGCTTATAAGCGTTTCAGGCAGCATATCCAGAACTGTTGTTTTGGAGATTTCGTTCTAGAGAAATTACGTTTCTCAGGGCATTTTTTGGAATATTCTACACTGGGAACATGCTAACTGCAATGAGATAATATTGCAAGTCTTTAATCAGTAAAGTAGCATGAGGTGGAAAACAGTGTTCCTTTAGTTCTTGTTATCTTACACAGTTTGAAAATCAAAGCAAGATAAGTGAGAAGGATTTTGCAATAAGCCTGGCATTAGAAATCAAGAGCCTGGACTGAGAGTATCTACCAGAGATTGTAAATAAAGGGACGCGTACAAAACAACAAAGAGAAATGTACGCAGAACTTGGTGAATGGGTGGGACAGGCATGATGGGAAAAGAGGGTGAAGTAGAGTCAAAGACAATGACATAATTTCTACTCAAAGAAACTAGAAGAATGAGAATGCTATTTATAGAAAGAGGAAACTAAGAAAAACAAGAGAATGTTTTAAAAATGATATAAAGCGCCAGGCATAGTGGCTCACACCTGTAATCCCAGCACTTTGGGAGGCCAGGGCGGACAGACCACAAGGTCAAGAGATCGAGACCATCCTGGCCAACATGGTGAAACCCCATCTCTACTAAAAATACAAAAATGAGCTGGGTGTGGTGGCACACACCTGTAGTCCCACCTACTCAGGAGGCTGAGGCAGGAAAATCGCTTGAACCCGGGAGGAGGAGGTTGCAGTGAGCCGAGATCACGCCACTGCACTCCAGCCTGGGTGACAAAGCGAGACTCCCATCTCACAAAAAAAAAAAAAAAAAGATATAAAGTTAGAACTTTGGAATTTAGAATAATGGGATTTCCTCACGAAAATATGAAGAAGAAACCCACTGAAGAAAGCTGTCATATCTTGAAAGATTAGGACTTACCACAATGACTGCCACATAGTGGATGCTCAATAAATAAACTAATTTAGGAAATTTAAGAGGAGTCAGCACAGATATGTTTGATAATCCTTGAAAGGAACAACTACCTAAGGGATGATTTAAACAGAAAAGTCCCCTTACCTTTGAAGTGAGAGAGGAGGAACCACAGGTAGGCAATGAAAGAGCTAGAGAGCTCTAGTCAATGAGAGAACTAAGGAGTAGGCAGAGATAGGAGAAAGAAGAGTGAGGAGAGCCCAAGAATAAGAGCATTTTAAAAGAGAGAAAACAGCCAGCAGCAAAAGAGCAGAGAATTCATGGGAAGGTAAAGACATTGGCAAATTATAATTAGCCACTTTTGATTTTGTCAGCTTCATGATGATAAATGAAAATTTTCAGGAGGTGACACAGCATATATGATGTGAGTAAAGTGGAGCACTAGGTAAAACAACAACAACAATAACAACAAACACTTGGATTAAAGAAAAGGAAATGGAGAAACAAAAGACTAGGTAGAAGTCGTGGTGAGCTACAAGGGAAGTCATCTCTCTATGTGAAAGAACTTTTACCTACATGAGATTACATAATTCAGAGGAAGGAACTGGGGATACCAGAGGATTTGTCATATAAAGTTGTAAAGGAGGTGAAATAGGAATGAAGTAACAAATTAGGTGGAAGAGAGAGACAAGAGAAAACAGACATTTCCATGAGATGATTAACAAACACAACAAAAAACTGGCCTGGGGGATAAGTGTGTAAAAAAAAAGAATAACTACTGAATAACTAAAGTGTGTGAAAACGAATGGTTTTATCAATCCCTCTGTCAAGTATGGTCAGATTCTTTTTGTTTGGGAAAGAAAGCAAATGGCAAGGCACTTAATTTTTGAACTAAGTCATCAGAGAATAATGGGAAGTGAGCACAAGAAACAGAAATAGGGGAAAGCAGAACTGGAAAGAGGAGGAAAAATATAAGAAAAGGGAAAAGACCAAGATTTTGTAGCATAAAAAGACCGCATATATTTAATATTTTAAAAACATGATATAGTTTTAATCTATAAAATTACAACAGCTACTTATGTATATATACTTTGCTATCAAATTTGTGCTTCAACCACTCTATAGAAAAGCACATGAAGGACAAATTAAAAGTATTACTTTAACTGAAAGAAAAATAGACTTTGCAACTCATTACAAAGACAAAATATAAATAAAAAATACAAAGTGATTCAAAAACACAGTTTTCATAATAGACTCATAAGAATCCATTATGGACTATTAACCAAAGACTAAACTTTGGCAAGAGAATGGTCAATAGACTCATAAGAATCCATTATGGACTATTAACCAAAGACTAAACTTTGGCAAGAGAATGGTCAAAAGACGGCAACTAACTTTCACATAGTGCATCTCTATGATTGAAAGCAAAGGATGAAACAAAAAAGCATGGGATACTTTTTGTGAAAGTGGCAAGAATTTTGCAGTTGTGAACACCAGTCAAAACTGTCTCATTTTATTTATTTTATTTTATTTTATTTTATTTTATTATTTTATTTTATTTAGCCAAAAGTCTGTCCTGGGAATCCTAATATGTTTCATGCATAGCTGGAAGTGTCTTTTCAACACAGTTTCACACATCCATAAAAGATCACACAGCTTCCTGTTCTACTTGCCAGCACCCACAATTGTATTTTCATATGTCTGTGAGCCCTTAGATGTCAGAGACAGACACAGCCTCCATTCACTGAAGTCATGTACCCACAACAAGGCAAGTAGAACGTGATAGTAAAGTTACGGCATATCAGGTTACGAACTTTAAGGATCTAGACTATTCCATCAGCAAGCATTTTCAACTATGAAATGCAGTCCATCACAATATTTTCAATAAAATTTCTGCAAAATTAGATGATAACAAGACCATGATATTTTAAATTGAATGAATTTGAAGATAGTTAAGAATTAGACTCCAAGTGGAATACTTTATGTCACAAGCTATGAACACTACTGTTTAATGTACACTCATGCTCCATCTGCTTCCTTTTCCATTACTCGAATCTCCTAACCAGTTTCTCATGCACACGTTTCAGCTCCATGCTGTGTTTTCTATTTATTGAATACATTTCTCACTTCAACATTTTTCCACCTGAGCTGGCAGTGGTGGCTTTTATGGCTGTACACATGCAGGTCTCCCTAGATTATGAACTTCATATTTTTTCATTTGCCTCATGCTTCAGTTCTCTAGCTTAGTAGGCCTTAAAATGTGCAAATTGAGAAGTGTTTTGAGGCAGCCATTGCTATTCTAGGCCATTGACTTGTCATCAATTAGATTAAAACATTGGTTTACAAAAATAATGTTTTATCTTTACTTCATAAAAAATAAAACAGTTGCAAAAGGGAACCCAGCTGTGCTAAGAAGCAAATTACTTTATGTGGGTAAGCAAACATCTTCTGGTCAGGACTGCAATGTATTATTCAAGTCCATTTTACTACATCAGTTTTAAAGTAATGTGAATGTTATGTGTTGTTTCTAAGTAAAATAAGGGGGGTAGGGGAAGTTCGAGGAGTTTACTTGTTTTTGTTTCTTTTTTTTTTTTCTCCAAGCATGCAGAAATTCATTTGGGTTCTTAAAAAGCACGTTATCTGAAGTTCCATAGGTAATAATACACACCTTGAATAATAACTAACGTACTTATTTTCACAGTATCTTTAAATTCTGTATGAAAATGTTTATAAGTAAATGAGTAAGAACCCAATCCACAATCCTGAGTTATGTAACATTGCAAAGTAGCCAAATATCCAAGAATTGTTCACTTTGTTATATGTATTGATTTTAAAAAGAAGGAAGAAGGCAAGAGAGAAGAAATCACCAATATATTATTTTACTTGTCAGTGAAATCAAAGGACTTTACATATTTAGATTCCAAAACAACATATTGTGATAACTTCTTACCTAGGAAAGGTTTCTGTGAGCAGGAATTTTTATGTATCAAAATCGTAAGGGACAAAGATTATATTCTATTTCCATGGACAGGTGATTTCTTCTATTTTTCTCAGCATTATATGATTTTCCTTCTAATTATTGGTTGTTAGTACAATGACTAATTAAAAACATGTTTTTCTATCACAATCATTTTAATGCAAATGTGGGAGAGAATATTATCAAAAAGCCAGAAATGACAGAGCTAGTTGCCTCGGTGCAAAAGTAGCATTTCTATTTCCTGCTGGCAGATGCATTTGCCAAGAAATGTCTAATGTAATAAATTTAGAAACTTTAACCAGCATGGCAGATTTGTCCATTTTTGCTGTCAAACACTCACACTGGCACTTAACCTGAGCAGAAAGAGGCACATGACAAAGCTTATAATGAAAGATTCCAAAATCATTAATGTTTATCAAATAAGATCTTTCACTGGCTCATGTAATGAACATACATACATATGTATTATATAGCTGATGGAATCAGTATCACTATGTAATGAAAAGTCATCTTAGTATCTTGATTTCTAAAAGCAGGAAAGGGTAATCCTAGTATAGTTCGATTTTGCTGCTAAATATATTCCAGAAAGTTAAGTAAGGCACAAAATATACAGGAATCAGCTCAATGCAGTCTAACCCTATCAAACATAGGTCAGCGCCATCATAGCAGCCAACAGAAATTTCTTCCAGTGGAGCTGGTGAACAAGCTGGACACAGAAAGCCTAGAATTGAGACAGAATTACAGTGGCATTGTATAAATAATCTAACTGTGACCCATGGGGTTAAAACCTATAATTGGAGTGATACTTCAAAGCAATGACTACTTTTTCAATGCTATTTTGTGCAACCAGATAGGAAGCTGACTTGTTGGGGTTTTATTGGCCAGGAAAAGTACTGCAAAAGTGATATTTTCAACAGCTGCTGGTGCATTTGTGCTCTGACAAATTAGAGGCTAAATCAAAGCATTAAAGAACATCAAAGGCTTAATTTAATGCAAAAACAAGTACTCCAACTGGATCTATTTTACAGTGAATTAATAATGCAGATTTACACAGAATGTAGATGCTTTGTTTTATTAATGCTTAGAAGAGAATTTTTGTTTGCAAAATATAAGATCCATAGGATTTCTTTTTTAACTATACAAAAAAGAGAAATGATAATTTGATGTGTTGAGTAAATTCTAGAAGTTTACCAAGTGATTGGCTATTTAAATTGAAATATGTATTGATTACTAAAACTAAGTATATATTGCCATGATTTAGTGACAGAATACATACACAGCTGAACCACTGGACTCAACTACAGTCTTATGCAATAATTTCCCTGGATGTCAAAAACTTATTCCTTATCTATGATATTTATATAAGCAATATATATATATACATGTACATACATAACACAAGCTGTATTGAGGATTCATGCATATTCAGTATACTTGTCTAACTTTCTTTTTACCAGCAGTTCTTTTCAAAGATGAAAAACATCTTGTGAGACATTTCATAGAAATTAAAACACAAATAAAATGCAACTTTACAAATGCTACTCAGTGTTGATATGAACAAAAACAGATAACTCTAAGAACTGAAGATGTTGATTTTTTGTAACTCCATGGAAATATTCACCAATGTAAACTGTTCTTTCTACCTTGGTTGGAACTTAACCTAAGTTTTAAAATAGATATTAGGGCATTTGGAAACTCATCCAAATATGTTGAGCTAGATTTATTGTATTTGTTTTCACTAAATTCTGAATATCATCTTAATCCAGGACTGCCCTATATCCCCAAGCATTATTTCAAAATATACAAACTCAAAAAGAAATGAGGGAGACAGATTTTTTTCAGAAAATATCCCCATATTGTTACAAGACTGGCATAGAATTCCTTGTAGAAACAACAAATTCCAGATTTTTTTCTATGTTGGCATATTTGGTCATTTATGCAATTAATATTTAATACTACCATGTTTCATTCAGTCCTTTAACAATATTTAAGATTATGCTTACTTAAAAATTTACTTTTTTCAAAAAATTGTTGATGACTAAATATATCATCTAAATTAATATTAATTTCTTACTTAGTCCAATAGGGACAGGGCATTAGAAGTAATTAGTGCTCATTTTTCCTTCAGGAAGAGAACAGATTCTGCCAGCCCACTCTGCTGAAAACTACAAAAAAAATCTGAGCTCTATTGTAAACAGAATGCTCAGTTTGAAAATAGTGAATTTGTAGCTATTATATATTACAATAAACCCCCCTTCCTCATTAATTTTACTGAAGTCTCCAGATGGGAAACAAAATATTAATTTTGTTCAGCCCTAGGCATTGTTGACTGTTAAGGTACTCACTAAATCACTCATCTTATTCACATTAATATTAGATTTCTGCTATAAAAATTTAGAACCCTTGGGTATGGGGCTCAGTTTGTCATAAGTATAATTAATTGTTTTTAAAAATGATTAATTCGTCAAAATGGCAAAAAAAAATATTGGGCAGACAAGGCTCCTGAGCAAGCTAGCCTACCTTAAAGTCATGGTAATACTCATGAAATTATGCAAATTAATTGACTCTTCCAATGTTGCATAAAATGCTACTACTAGTACAATGCATGGAACATTAGGCTGTTCATCCAGCAAAAAAAGGAGGGGAGAAAAGTTGCATTTCAGAGGCTGGAATCTTCACAAGCAAGGCCTCATGGTTGAGGATACTCACAACTACAATCTATTTTTCTACAAAGCAATTAGCTTTTAGCCATTGCACACAGAACTTGTACTGTTTATTATAATTTTTTCCCCAAGCAACTGTCAAGAAAAATTCAGATATGTCTTGTGGGTTTTCCCTCCCCCTAATACAAAGAAAAGGAAGAGATTTTTATTATTCAAACATCCTAAAGAAAAAGTGATACATGTTCTAAAATTATTCGGAAATACCAGTTTTTACTGATAAAGTCTCATTTAAGGGCCCCAGAAAACATGATACATTATATTGAAAATCTCAATGATTAACTTCATGATGTCAATTCAGTTTACTTACTAAGACAGTAAGAATCAGTGTCAACAGCAAAATTAAAAGCAATGCCTTCAGAATAATTATGCTGTCCAAAAGTAAACTTAGAAGTCAATTTTAAAGACTAGAGGAAGAATAGCAAATTTAGAACATCATATATTACTGAATTTCTTAATATCATAAATGCATTCTTATTTTAAATGATCTCTAGCAAATGAGTGGTAAAATTCAGACATATTCAACAGTTAAAATTTTTAAATTAACGAAATTGTCCTATGAAGTTATCAGACTCACTTTAAGGAAATAACAGAATCTCCCATGTAAGATTTAGATCTGAATCAAAAAAGACTATATCCCCTGGTTTCTAACTGTGCTCTCCATTAGACAAATGAACTCATGTAATCAATTATGGTTTGCGGCAACAATTCCAGCCTTTGTCTAACAGACATGTATTAATTTTCAACTCTCCTCCATCAATATTACATTAACAAAGCACTGCTCTTACAATAAAATATCTTTTCCTCAAAGTTCTATTTCTTTATTCTCATTTTTATAACAGCTTAAGACTACTTGATTATAAAATTAGAATAATTAATTTTTACATTATAACTTTATCTTAATTTTAAATTAATTACATTACTTTTGTTGTCAGAATTTCATGCTTTGATATAATTCTAGTGATATGCTTCTGAAGACCATATATTTGACTTACATTTAATGAGAAAATAAAGACATAATAGAGAGGGTGCTTCCAATAGCAACTAATCCTCTTCTAAGACAATATGTAAACCTAGTTTAAAGACTTCTCAATGATATAGACAAGAGTTTTCACAAATTTTTTTTAATCACAGATTTTAAAATGTGTTCTAAATGAACACAATTTTTAGGGGGGCTTGGCATTCCATGATGTTATGGTAATTATCAGTACTTAAGTCATTTATTTACTTTTAAATGTATATTAATCAGGCAATGTTTCTAACCTTGCCCTGTTCATGGTAAGGTTGTGTTGCAGAGGTTTCTAAAGAACTCTTGCAAGTAGATGCTTCAGCAAAAAAGGTCAAAGTTTCCCACACTACTTTCCTATCTATACAAAAAAAAAATCAATATATTGAAAGTATAACCTGGATTATCATTTTACTTTTTCCTATATTCATAATATGAAGCTTTGTAAAACTAGAAAATCAGGACAACATAAACATGCAAACACACTCATTTCTCAAAAATATTACGATAGAAAGTATCTAACGACCAACATTGTGCTCAGTGAGTACACTGGTTTGTGAAAATCAGAAAGTAATTAAAAGAAACACCCTTACTTCAAGTAATGATGACCTACTGATGTAATTACACATTTCTGTCACCAAGTATGTATTAATTTATGCACATTTATAACTATAGCCAGTGCATGTTTTTACATAGCTCAACAATCCTCAGCTAGGAGACTTGAGCTTATTGGCCCAATTAGGCAAACACTGGGTGGAAGCTGCTGCAGCTACTTTCATTACTATCCAGAGTTCATTGTGTGGATTCCAATTTTAATGTGCAGTTAAAAAATGGCTTAAGCTAATATATGCAAACAGGTGGCATGTTTTGCAATGTCCAAATATTACCCTCATCATCCCTTAGATGAGCCTTAATGAGCCTTCCTGCTCATTAAGAATCCCCATGTCAGATTATTTCAAATTCTCATTAAGAACCCATCTTTCACATGTATACAAATAACCGTTACATCTATGTGCCAAAGTTACCACAAAATGTCATGATTTCTCATATATACCATCTCCTCTAATTGTTTTTTCCAACAATTGTTTCTGTACTGTGAGCAGCAATTATGGAAATATAGCAGGTAATAAAGCTGATTATCTGTACACTTGGAGGATTCTTAGAGAAAAACTGCTTAGATGAATGATTACTATTAGGAGAGATTACCAGATGCCATGAAAGGTCTATGAAACTTGAAGTTCTAAAAATATTTTCCTATTTGTTCATTCAAATAAAAGCATAAATGTCAACACACATCGTAACAGTTGGCAGGACTACTCTTTATTGAGTGTTTATCATGTGTTAATACTGTAATCAGGTCTACATTTGTTTGCATTTAAACTCTGCCATCAGCCTATGAGGTAGATATATTTGCCTGTATCTTATACATGAAGAAACCAAGGTGTAGAGAGAAGTCAAATATCTTGCTGTAGGGCCTCAGCCTCAAAATTTATAAGTAGCACAGCTAGAATTTGATATCCCATAACGGTCTGTTTCCAAAACTTGTTTCTTTATCTACTGACCTTTACTACTGCCTCTGTCATTTTCACCAAGAAGCCTTGCTGGCCACCATTCCCCATCCCAAATCAGTATAACTTCCCTGACCCTAGGCATTATTGTAGCACTTTATCAGTGACTTCATGTTTCTTAAAGGCAGGAAATTGGTTCTGCTTTTGTTTTGTTTTTTGTAACACTGGCTCCTACCACAGCATCTGGCATACAGTAAGTGCTCATAAAACATTAGAAAGAAAAGGATCTATAATAGAGGCCAGAATCAAATATTTGTCATTTTCAATATTAATATTCATTCTTTATAGTTCAAAAATATAGCCCAGAACATTTCTTTTATATTAAAAAGAAATTTAGCAACCTATCTTATCAGTTTTCATGAGCCACAGGAAATGTAAAGGCTTCCTGCCTCTTAAGAATCCCAGAACCTAGGAATGTTATATAGGTTTACCCAAACTAAGATAATTGACAGGTTCCACTTCCATAAAACTCTTCAAGGAAAGACAGTAGGAATCTGTCGATTCTGCCCTGGACGCTCTGGCACTAGAAAGCCCAGGTTTGTTTCAGAAGCAGCAACGTGTTATGGATTAACAATCCACATAAAAAAGAAAAAAGACCAAAGCAACACATACTCAAAAACTTCATTTGCATTACAAATAGGTAACCTGCCATGGTATTTTGCTACCCCACTGACACGTTGCCAGGGAACAACAGAAAAATAAAAACCAGTGTGTCTACTCACAGGTGAGGAGCAGAGCTTGAATAAAGTGAAGCTGCTATTCAATCTGTTACTCAGTTCGCCACATAAACATACACACACTCTCCTCCCCAGCCAGGAGGAGGAAGATGACAGGGGCCACCACCTCCTTCTACTGTAGGTCCCCAGCATAGAGGGACCCTGAGGTTCTGCACATGCAGAACAGAATGTTGAAAAAGAATGAAGTAAAGAAGGTAGTGGCATGGAAAAGAGTCACTGTAATTCTCATCCAGAGAAAAGACATTTTAAATCTAATGGCAGCACCCAAAAGTAAAAGTCATAGTTGGTTGTAGCAACTGCCACCAGTAGATTTAGCTAGGCCAGGGAAGACTATTTCGAAGTGCCAAGGCAAATTCATTTAAGAAAACTCATTCAACAAACATTTATCAAATGTGCTATAATCTGGGTTACTTTTAAAGTCCATTGTTATGACTCTTGGCAGTTTGTGTTTGCTTTTGCTTCATCCCTGAATCTATCTGTAAAGGCAGTTATCATTCTCTCTGGTTAACTAATAAATTAGTTGCGTCTGAAAGGGCAGTGACTTGTCCAGGTTTACTCACTGGGTAAGTAGGAGACTTAGGATATCCAAAACTAAATTCAAATATAAATATAACTGAAAAGCCCTCATGTTCTCTGCATTCTGCCATAACGCCACACGAAATCTCAGTCCTCTAGCCACCATTTTCTTTCTAATTTCTAAATCGGATACACCATGTAGGATTGTATTTATTCTGTCTTTACTTACATACCCTTCCCTCTCTCTCTGGTTACCACCTGAACTCTATGAGACCTCCGCCTGCCCACACCACCTTCCCTGTGCTTCTTAACCCCAGGGGAATTATCTTTGAGAGCAAAAAAATATGCTGTCCTAGACAGTGCAGCAGGAGACACCCTACATGCCTGCCTATATGATCACCAACTCTTCACATCACCCACCATTTCCTCTTCAATTAGCCAAACAATGGATCAGGAGCCAGAGCAAGCCTAGATTTCACTGAGAACCAAAGTCCCTTTCTAGTTCTTCCTAAAAAATGAAGTATTTCCCCTACTACATAAACCAGCAACATTGGCACCACATTGTTAGGAATGAAGAATCTCAGCCTTCCAGACTTACTGAAACAGTAACTTTTTTCTGTACCCTAAGTGTAGGTTATTTGTATGGACATCATAGTTTAAAAAGCAATGGTGTCTAACTCAGGACCATTAGCAAGAAAGGACCCTCTGCCTCAGAAAAAGACTTGCACCAGTGATAGCTACCAGAAGGGTAAGCTTAGGTAGTTGACAAACCTATAAAAAGAGGAGGTGTATGGAATAATTATTGTCCTTGGTTATTCTAATCAGATCACTGTGATATTGTGTTCTTGCTTACAAACCAGAAAAACAAGCATTCTGGATCTGAAATGTCATCCTATGCAATGGCTTCTTGCTGTTAATAGGCTAGAGGATTTCTTAGCTGTTTTCAAAATCCCTGGAAAATGTTTTCTTATAGCTGCTATTTGAGAAAGACATCAAGACCCCAATAGATTTTAGAATCAGATAGGCCTTTAGGAGAATGGGGACAACCCCGTAACAACTATGCAGGGGTGACATTTTACCAAGCCAAAGAACCTTCTGAGGTCTACAGACATATAAAATTTTATCTTTTATATGATACAAAATCTTTATTAGAATAAGAAATATGTGATTAAAATAGTTAGTAGATTTGAATGAATGCTGATAGAAATGAACTCACTCCAAGTTTTTAAAGCAAACTCAAACTTGCTAGACCAGAAACTACACTGAAGAGAGATAAAATAATTTCTATTATTGTATGAAGAGCTACTAAAATGTAATTTCTATCTTGAAATTATAATTTAGAAAAACAGACCTGGGCTGGGCGCGGTGGCTCACGCCTGTAATCCCAGCACTTTGGGAGGCCGAAGCGCGCGGATCACGAGGTCAGGAGATCGAGACCATCCTGGCTAAAACGGTGAAACCCCGTCTCTACTAAAAATACAAAAAATTAGCCGGGCGTGGTGGCGGGCGGCTGTAGTCCCAGCTACTCAGGAGGCTGAGGCGGGAGAATGGCGGGAACCCGGGAGGCGGAGCTTGCAGTGAGCCGAGATTGCGCCACTGCACTCCAGCCTGGGCCACAGAGCAAGAAGACTCCGTCTCTCAAAAAAAAAAAAAAAAAAAAGAAGAAAAAGAAAAACAGATCTAATGATACATAAGGTTTGACTTTTTTACTACGTAAAGTCTGACTGGATGTTTGTTTTGGCTTTTAGTAAACAATATATTTTTCAAACATTATGCATCATATTTTTTCACAGTTAATTTTCTGGAAAAATAAAAGCTGTATATAGCTATATCTGTAATTTAAAGTTACTTCCAATTATACCTAACACATCTTTTCCTGGATCTGCGTACACATTTTATGGTTAATTGGTTTTGGCTAGATACAGACATAGTAAGAATATCTTCCTATAGTAAACAATGACTTTTCAACATATAAGGTCCAGATTGTCAGCAAATGAAAAAGAAGTAAATCCTATTATGACAAAACTAATTTCCACAGAGGTTTGGCTAATACCATGAACAGACTTGCATTCCTTGAGTCATAATCACTATGTATTTAGTGAAGGCCGATTCATCAGTATTCGTCTATAACAAAAGGCATAATGCTCAGAACCTGTCGACAGCATTAACGAAATGTTTCTTGCACAGTAAAATACACAAGAGGAAAACGTGATAGAGAAGGAATAAAGGAGTTAAAGAGTACATTTTCTCAGGACTTGAACTTTAGAAAGACGAAAATTTACACCAAATAAAACTTATTTGGATGATACTTTTCATGACAGTCTGAAAAGTGTCCATTTCTTGCAGGGAAAAAAAAATGTAATTAATATCCTGAATATGTATGTATATGAGCATAAACATAATTTATAATATTTATTAAGTGCTGAAAATGTGCCAGGCACTTTCCTAAGAACTTTACATATATTAGTGCGTTTAATACTTACAAGGATACTATCAGATAAGTACCACTATTATTATTATCCTCTTTTTTTCTTTTTTTTGAGACAGTCTCGCTCTGCCGCCGAGACTGGAGTGCAGTGACGCCATCACGGCTTGCTGCAAGCTCCGCCTCCCGGGTTCACGCCATTCTCCTGCCTCAGCCTCCTGAGTAGCTGGGACTACAGGCGCCTGCCACCACGCCCAGCTAATTTTTGTATTTTTAGTAGAGACAGGGTTTCACCGTGTTAGCCAGGATGGTCTCGATCTCCTGACCTCGTGATCTGCCCTCCTCGGCCTCCCAAAGTGCTGGGATTACAGGCGTGAGCCACTGCGCCCGGCCCCTTACTATCCTCTTTTGTAGATGAAAAAGCAGAGACCCAACCATGTTACGTGACTAGCCCCAGGTCATCAAGAAGTAAGAAGCAGAACCAGAATTTGAGCAAAGAAAGTCTGGCTTTAGAGGCTGTACTCAAACACCCAACAACTGCCTCTCACTTGCAAGTGCAAAATATTTTAATGATTATTTCTTTTCCCTGTAATTTGCAGTATTCCTATGTACTTTATTCCTAAAGTGGGTAGATTTAAATGGCTTATTTGTAAGAAAGTTTTCTAAGATAAATATATTGCTGTTTCACATACACAGCAATTTAACTTGCTCTAGAATCTCTCCCATGTATGCACATAAACTTGCACACATGTATACTCATATACTTCCAGCACATCATATGTATAAGACAAAGAGAGAAAAAAAGCAAGCACACCTTTTCTGATTAGCATCAAAAAATTAAAATATGCTTAAAGAATTTTTTAAGTTCCCTAATGATATTATTTTCTTCAAGAGTGAATTTAGTGCTTGCTATAGTCTGTATTAATCCTGTCCAAATCTATGATTATTTTTGTTTCCAGAAAGTTGTCAAGAAAATGGAAGCCAAGAAAATTAACAGCCAAGTTTCATTTCTTCATGAGATGAGAGAGAACAAATTAGATACAACAGAAACGTGTTAGATGGGGGATAGGAAGGTGTAATTATATTCACTTATTCAGTCTGAAATTCATCCTTATCTATTTGATTCTGGGTTTATGGCTGCTTATGATTAGCTCAGGAGACTTGATAAAAGATTATTCTCTCAAAGACAAAGATTACTAAGATACTACAAAAGAAGAATATTTTGCTAGTACATGCTAAAAGAGTATTATCCTTATGACAAGGAAACACAACTGCTGAGACACTAATGAATTTCTGAAGCCATTGCTTTTCCTGTCTTCAAGTTAAAAGCAATAAATTAGAATGGTGAGATAGTTCATTTAACTCATGATATTCAAAGGTAGCTGTCAAAGTGATTTAAATTTTATATAAAAATATCAATGCCTGGCTAATTCCCATCTTAGTTGTAAATTGTTTAATAAATCTGTGTTGACTTTACCATTCTCAGTGATTACACAGAGACTCTTAGTAAACAGGATACATTCTATATTAAAGAACTTTAAGGTGTATAAGTAAATCACATTGTATTAAACAGTATTCCTCTAACTTGTCTGATTTTTAGAATCACCTAGATTGCTTGTTTAACATACAGGCTTAGGAGTCCCTTCCCAGGCCTATTCAATCCACGAAAGGTGTCTGTGAATGCACGCTTTAAGCAATGTTGCCACGTGATTCTTAAGATTGAGGACATTTGGGAAACTAATCACATATTTGAATTCAACTTAAACCCTCTTTATATAATCAATTCTTGAGTAAGTTTGACACCATCTTTAGAAACAAGTACTTTCTGGAACTACGGAGGCTTATGTTGAGAAGTGACACTGCTAACTACTCAGTCATAAAAAGGAACGAAATAATGGCATTTGCAGCAACCTGGATGGAATTGGAGAGCATTATTCTAAGTGAAGCATTAAGTAACTCAGGACTGGAAAACTAAACATCGTATATTCTCACTCACGTGGGAGCTAAGCTATGAGGGCGCAAAGGCATAAGAATGATACAATGAACTTTGGGGACTTGGAGGAAAGGTTGGGAGGGGGGTGAGGGATAAAACAGTACATATTGGGTACAGTGCACACTGCTCGGGTGATGGGTGAACCAAAATCTCAGAAGTCACCACTAAACAACTTATTCATATAGCCAAACAACACCTGTTCTCCAAAAACCTATTGAAATTAAAAAAAGAAGTGAGGCTGCTAAATATTTTTACTTATGTTTTGACAGAAATGTCCATATCAACTGAATCTCTGGAGTTCTACACTAGAACAAATAATAAAAGTTAAACATTTTCACCAACATAAAAGCTATGACTGCAAATGCTAACAATATTTCCTATCGCTTCTCTTCCACATTAGAATTCGAACACATTAAATAATTTTTACTAATATTAAAATTTAAATACATTAATGTTACTAATATGTAATGATAAGAATTCTGTAATATAAATAGATAAATCAAAAGACATTAAATACTATTAATTTAGTATTCTGTACAAACAACAGCTCAAGATTTTATTTTTTAACCGTTTCCCCCTTTTATTCACTTTTTAAAAATCCTGCAAAATTCTGGCTATTTCACCCCGAGTACGAATATCATATACTGCCATGTTTACATAAAATTAATGTTTCTATCAGAAAATGTTACCAGTTTTTTTCAACAGGAGGCTTTTTAATCTATCAAAAATTAGTACTGCTTTTCATATCCATGTCTCATACATATAAAATATATAGTATAGTATTATGGCTATAAACACTGTTATTGAACCCAAATTGTATGGAAAATCCCACAAATGTTTGTAAGTTGGGGGAGAGGAGAGAAATAATTAAATTGGAATTAAACTACACCATTTTCCATGCCAGCTTTTTAATTTGTTTGGAATTTATAGGAAAACAATATTTACAAACTTAATAGCTATAGAAGTAACATAAACATGGCTGCCTCATCT
This sequence comes from Nomascus leucogenys, assembly GCF_006542625.1. Taxonomy (NCBI): domain Eukaryota; kingdom Metazoa; phylum Chordata; class Mammalia; order Primates; family Hylobatidae; genus Nomascus; species Nomascus leucogenys. The sequence goes on from NC_044391.1 coordinate 68,754,644, forward strand.
GAGATATAAATTTGTTTCTTGTTTATAAAGAAGTACCTGGAAATAAAAGACATTATAAGTCAAATTTCCCAGGTGTGTAAACAAAATACTTGGTCTATTATCATTCTTTCCAAATAAATAATTAACTTTAGAACAGAGGGCTTTGGGCTCTTCAGAACAGCTCAGTCATTTTTTACCTTCATGGAGGGTAACCTTGGGTTGGAGACGTGGCACCCAGGTAAGATGTTAGCACTCCACTTAGAACAGAAAGCCATCTCTGTCCCTCTGTTTTATAAAATTGAAATGCACTGGATTGTAGAACTATATATATTATATCTCCTTTCTGTGAGGCCCACCAGGGCACCCGTGAAAAGAAGATGTATCTCAGTAGGATTTTCCTTGTAAAATATTTAAATGAAAAATTAAGCATTTTAGGGCTTTCATAATCATTATTTTTCATCATGCAATAAAATATCCATACAATGCAAAAACACTGCAGTTGTAACAGCATTTTAATTTAAAAAATAAACAATACAATAGTGATTTCCAAGAATGCCATGCAATAGAATAAGAGAAATACCAAGAGGAGGAAAGGAAATTATATTTTTAATCTCTTAGAATGTAATATTTAACAAAGCTACCCTTCACTTTTATTTCAAACAAAAGCCTTTTTTATTAGAGAAATCAAGACAAATTTAGTAGGCACAGCACAGATTATTTACATGTTTTACAGGTTCTCAGTCTTGTAAAGTAGCATTATCACTTTTATTACTTCATTGCTTTAGCTTATCACATGACTAAGTCTGCAAACCCAGAAAGACTTCTTCATTAACTTAAGAAGCAATTTGGATTACTTACTGAGTTTGGGTGCTGGAACATTTGATTATAAGAAGAGGTGGTGAAAATAGTTATATTAAAAGCTGAAAAAATATACAACAAAAATATTTTTAAAGTTTCTCAAAGGAAGTTCTTCAATATATATATTTTGTACTTTCTAATTGGCATTTATAGAAACTATGTGTCTAAATATAACCATATGGTGAAATTTTATAATGCAAACATTTAAAGCACATAGAATCAAATGTTAATGCATATTCATTCTCCATGGGGGAAGAGTAAGTAACTCATGGTCATAGAAATTGGATTTCAGGAAAATTAAGTCCACAGGTCACTATATAAGTAAAAGAAGAATTCATCTATTTCCTTTTTTAAAAATTACAGGCAACACCATTGTAGTATACATCAAGCAAAGGATATACATTGCTTTAATTAAAATTGGCAGTCATTTATAATGGTGATCCCTTTCAAAGGCCCTAAAGTTCTTCAATTTAAATATATGTGCATGTATATATATATATTTTTCATGGTCATTTGAAGAAATATCAGTTACTTGGATGTTTACATTTTGTTTATGGAAATAATTTTTCCATAATATATTATAAAAGGCTAAGATCCTTAATGCTTCTTCACACAAGTAAAAACACATAAACAAGAGGCTACTGAAACACAGGGCATGAGGTCAACTTTGATGTCACCCAACTTTACATTAAAATTAAATGTTAGAACTCTGTAGGAAGTAAGCATACTGGGTGTGCACGGGTTAACCTAAGAGCCAGGGTCAGGAGGAATTAAAGTCAGCAGGGGCCACCAGATGTTAGAGAACCCCAGGCATCATCTCCCAGTTGGTGATCTGCCTCTCTGGCCCCACCTTGTCCCAGCCTGTGTGCTTGAATCACAGCACTTCCCATTGCCCTCCTGACTCTGACCTCCAGGGTTCCTGACCTTAGTTTACCAAACTGGCTTTGCTCTGTGGTGAGCCTGACTTTGACCTGACAATCTGACTCATATTCTGTTCTGTTTCTAATCTTGCTTCCTGTTTGTTCTGTCTGCAGTATCCCAAGTCTTAATATATTTCCACAACAAAATCTTTACTCTTGACCAGCTTCTGTTTGATGCAGTGGTATTTTTATGACTAGGCCTATACACTAGCCAATGTCTCTATTCTATAATAAAAGAAATGGCCCTAGCCCATTCTTTCATAAATTTTAGATTCCATGAATATGTCAAGGTTTCTAGATTTTTAAACTGTATGTATACCTATACCTTTATAGTGTATAGACTTAGGTAGTTAGACTTGAATCAGCAAATTGAAGATACAGAAAGTTAAGTTTTGAAGAATGTTTTATTTTCTCTATCTACTAAGTCTGATAGAATCAACTGTGCATTTTCAAAACATGCATAAATAGCTTTGTTTTATTTATCTTGAAATACTAAACACAACACATGTATAAAAAGAAAAGGTAGAAATGTTCTTTTTAATAAACAAATAGACAAAGTAATTTAATGTCATGTGACATTCTTTCTAGAAATATGATGTGATATGGGATGAAGGTGTCACACTGTGAAATTTTAATTAAAGCATAGATCAAATTCCAGTGCTGGGCCAAAATGTATAACTATCTCCACTTTGCCTATCAGTCAAAGTTTGTTTTCTGGTACAATTGCAAACTAAAAGTCTTTGTATTTTCTAACACATGTAGTGAAAAAAATGTCCACTTAGGGTTAAGTAACTGAACTGTGTAACTTTACTATAATCACATGAAACTTCAGTAACTGAGTAAATCAACTTCAACCACAAAAAATCAGTCAGTAAGCCCTAGATGATTTTTACATATTCATCACTCCAAAATAAAAATTATTTATATTGATAAACTCCATGTAGGCTTATAAAGCCATTGCACATTACAGTACCTTCTGAGCAGCATTCTATAAATAACTGCAATTTAGAGAAGCTGACAAAATACAAAGTCCAGAAACAATCCATGCTTAAGTCATGTGAGTTACTGTATATCTCTTTGACAAATCTTAATTCAGAAAATTCAGGGCCCCAAACGGTGTGCCCTAACAGTCACACTGTCCACATGTGCATGCCTGGGAGCCTAAGCACAGACAAGTAAATAAGATATTAAAAGATGAAAAGACAAAGGATGATTTCAGAACCACTCTCAACTGTATTCTTAATATTTGTTTTCAAGTTAGATAAGGAAAGAATTTTGTGAGAGACTAATATCTACTCCCCATTCTGATAAAATTGTGCTGTTTTGAAGCATTGCCTGAAAAACCTAAGCGGGTTTCACTGGTCCTCATAGTAGCTCCTAACTCTGGTATAAAAATCAAATTATATCTTTACCTCTTTCGATTCATTATTTTCTTTCTGAAAGCATAAGCTCCCACAAATCTTGGGATGCTACTCTTAAAAGAGTCTTATTTGAAAGGAGGACATCACCACACTCTACTAGCAACTGAAGAGAAGATGTAGTGAAATGCCTCCCACAGGAAACATGAGCTGTCATCAGCAAAGGAAAAGAGGCCTAGGAGAATCTCTCACTTCAACTTGGCAGATATTTACTATACAGAGTAGAAGCTTATTACATTTGTTTGCTTAATATCTTGACTTAGTCCTAAATGGAATTTTTATGTTCAAGTAAGAAGGGACAAAATGGAAGAGAGGGGACCGAAAATGCACAGTTACAAACAAAGAGATAATTTCCTCAAGAGAAAAATGATGGGGAGTCTTATTTCACCCCTTTCTGGGTCTCCTGGCTGCAGGGCCTGACCTGCCTAAAATTGTCTGTAGGATACTCGAAGGAGTGACTTAATGTTTTATCCAGTGTAACCAAGGTTATAGTTTAGTGTCAACCTGGTTTAAGAAATACTATCTTGAATGGACACGGAGCTGCTGTATGAATGACCTGGCTGAGGTGATCTTTAAAAGGCTGATGGAGGAGCTAGAGGTTGTAGACAGAAGCTGCTGCAGGACTCACATAAACAACCACATTGGGAACTTGAGAACGTGTGCCACTGCCCTTTGCGGGACTAGTCTGTGGTTTCTAGCACCTCTAAGGACCTGTCAGAAGAACCAATATTGAGGTCTTCACTTCACCTCACACCCCCACAGCACAATTTTGTTGTTATTTTTTTTTTCATGCTTGTCTAGGAGTTAGAGAATGTTTAATGGGACAAATACATTAAAATGTAGTTAAAGGTAGAAGAAGAACACATTCTCCAATGGGGGAAGGTGTGCTGCATCTACAGATGAAGCCAGTGAAAAATCAAATTCTTTTTTTTTTTTTTAGTATCATATACCTAAAGAAACCTCAGTGTTTTATTGTTTTTTTGTTTTTGTTTTTGTTTTTGTTTTTCAGTTGCATTTATATCTGAAAAAACATTCCTTAAGCCTCCACTTGGAAGGAAGGAAGGAAAAAAAAAAGACGCAGACTTGGTGCTCTGTAAATTGAGCTGGTCTGAAAAGAGTGAGACTATGCTACTGTAGCTGCTTTGACACTCACCAGCATTGTTTGCTTTCAACCACGTCGGCTTGGATAGTTGGCTATTTAGAGCCTTCTGGCCATTGAGAGAAGTAGAATCTCTGCATTCTTTTAAAGCATCTCCATTTTCTAGTAGTCACTATTTTATAGCTCTACAACTCTTTCTCCTTTTTCAACTACAATCTGCCCTTTCTCCCACTGGTTTCAATCAGAAATGAACTGGAGTAAAACTTACTATGTGGCTAGTAAATCCAAGGCAAAACACGCGTTTAGGGTAAGAAAAAATACCCACTAGGAGAGTAACCTGATTAAACTGGAGTAGTGAGGAAAACTGTGGAACAACCACAGTTAAATCTAAATTAAGCAACTTCTGTAGATTTTTTTCTACTTTCTTTCTAAAAAAAAAAAAAGAGAGAGAGAGAGAGAGAGTGCTTGTTTAATACAATGCTTGGCAACACTTTAGTTTTCTTCATAACCCTACAGAGAGATTTTATAATATTTAGCAGAAAAATCTAAGCTACAAAAATATAGTAGCTTTTTGGTTATGCTTAGTCCATCTCTTTTCAATTTAATATATTGGTGTATATATAATAACCCAAGTTCTAAATGTTAACGTATATGAATAGCTTTGTAAGTACTTGATCAACAAAAGTCCCCTGCTTTTTCACCTGTTTTTTGATACAACTATATAGTTTACGACCTACCTGTATTTACCTGAGGCATTTTCCCCTAATTCGATGACTAATAATAACTCTTTAAGTCAATCTCTTGTCACATACTGTAAATGAATTTAAGAAGTAAAAGTATTACTTATTTAATGGGTACCTTTTTAATTGTATATAAATCAATGTAAGTAAACAGCATTTTTGAGGCAGAAATGTTTTTCCAAAGAAAACAAGACAATTTATGATTGTGTATTCTGTTACAAAGCTTAAAAACTGCAGGTTAACCAAATTACCATAGGGACTTTATTCTTAATTCTTCCCATCACCTAAGTGAATTATTAAGTCTGAACCTTTCAGTTAGAGCTGCATTTCTTTCTAAATACCTTCCTACTTAGCAGCCTAAAGGGACCCGTCACATCAGTAACACCTTCTATGCACTGTCGCGTCCCAGCTTGAACACACTAAACTCAGGGGCCTTTGAAATCTTTAAAGCCAATCATACATAAGACAGATTCTATATTGCAGGGCTGGCTGGCTACACTTCAGCACAAAACAATATTTCAAGCTTTCTGATATACATGTGTCACCTCTTTGTGACAAATAGCTAGTATTAATTAGGCACTAGACTTGGTGAGATTGCTGTTATTAACTGAGAGAAGATGGGTTGGATTTAATTGTGTGTGACATCAAAGTCAAGTGACTGATATTTCAAGCATCATTTAAAATGTTTGATATTGAAGTCATTGTATTCACATAAAGACTGTCTAAAAATATAAAGGAGACTGATGAGAAAAGAACTGAAATGGATTTGTACATCTATCTTATGAAGTGCATTTGATGTCATTTTACTGGTGTTTTTGACCCACATATGTAATATTTATTTGTTTAGCGGCATAAAATTTTCATTTCATAATGGAATTTAAACTTTTCAAAATTAACACTAAGCCAGATATCGTGTTTATGGTGGTAACTGCTCTTAAAAAGGCAAGTTATCAATTTATATAAAATATGCTTTGATGTAAACAGAAAATATGAATAATGAGAAGTATTATTTTGATAAAAATATGTGATCTATAAAAGATAATTGAGTATACAAAAATAACTAATATGTATTTAAAACTTTTTAAACAAAAATTTCATTGAATTTTATAGAGAAATCAATTTTGCTGCACAAAATAAACTGAAATCCTATTATTTGAATTATTCAACGATAACCAACTTTTGCTATGTTGTGTTAATACATGAAAAATGTAGGAGAGAATTATTATAAGTTAACATCAATCCAGTAAGTCCAATTGGTTAAAGTAAGGATGATCAAATATAAAAGTATCATAATAGTTTGTTTAATTACTTTCAGAACAAAGATTAAGATACTTATTTATTCAATACTTGACATAAAATACACAAGACAATTACATGAAAATCTGCTTAATTGAAATGTAAAATGCTGTAGCAAAACATCCCTTGGATATTGTTTTAAGAACAGAAATAGAATTCATGATAGCCAAAAGTTAATGTTATTTAACATATCACCAAATGCTATAAAAGGTGAAGAAAATATATTCAAATATAAAAATCTTGAGAGTTAGTAAACAATGTTAAATCATTGCATTTGAATAATTTTTTCACTTTTCTTGTTTTGTTAATCATATAGGTACGTCCTTATAAAATTTAGTCAAAAAGCTATGCTTAAATTTTTTAAGTACATTTTAGTTTTTGTATTATATATACAATTTTCTTTTTTTCTCAAAACACTCTGAATTCTTACAAAAATAATCATTATTAATCATTCTATTTTTTGACGTATTTGACGAATGATCAAAAATATAACTGTAGACAAAAAGAGTGATTTTTAAAAAAAGAAGTACTATAACATCACCTTTGGAATAAATTTTACCCCTCCAAAATTGTAATGTAGTGTTTTAAGATGGTCATGAGCCCTTAATTCTTTAGATAAATAGTAAGATATGTGCATGTGCCTATGTATATGTATCAATTTACATGCAGTAAGTTCCAGGAATAAACAAGAAGAAATCCATAACTTTTGCTTTCTCTGTACCTGATAAAACAATTGTAATTAAAAAGCCAACTTTACTAGACCCATAAACCTAACCAGTGATTTTTTAAATAATATTAAGCATATGCCCTCTAAAATTCAAGATTTTAAAATAATATTAAGATAAAATAAGCCATGTATTAAAAATTATTCAATACCAATTGTTACTTTGATTTAGTAAATTTATAGCAAACAAGTGTTTGGCAGCTGCATATTGACATATCAAAAAAGCTGGTTTCAAATCCATATCCAACTCAGCCATTGTAACTACTTTAAATGTTATTTGTAAACTATAAAGAAGTATTCAAAAAGTACTATTAACATAAAAATCGTAAGAATAGGGCTGGCTGCAGTGGCTCCTGTCTGTAATCCCAGCACTTTGGGAGGCAGAGGTGGGTGGATCGCCTGAGGTCAGGAGTTCAAGACCAGCCTGGCCAACATAGTGAAACCCCATCTCTACTAAAAATACAAAAAATTAACTGGGCATGTTGGTGGTCACCTGTAGTTCCAGCTACTCGGGAGGCTGAGGCAGGAGAATCGCTTGAACCCAGGAGGTGGAGGTTGTAGTGGGCCGAGATGGAGCCATTGCACTCCAGCCTGGACAACAAGAGCGAAACTCCATCCAAAAAAAAAGGGAAGGAAGGAAGGGAGGGAGGGAGGGAAAGAAAGAAAGAAAATTATAACATTCTCTTTTTAACATAAAATTTTCTGGCTTCCAACAAGAACACTTTCATTACAAATGAATCAAACTCACTTAATAAGTGTGCTCTAGATCCACCATAAAAATAGGTAACAATCACGTTAACCTTCCTTCACATATCCTATTATTGTTCACAAAGTATTTTCATTTTCTTTTGTCTTATGTTCACAGTAACCTTAAAGTAGGTAGAAATGTTTATTTGTCTCTGAACTATGCATGAATTTTTTTTGTTCCATTACACCCCGCTCTCCTCCCCATCCATTTTCTTCTTTGTTAAATGATTGGTGAGTAAAATTGTGCAAAACTATTAAAGAGAAATGGTAGTTTACTGGGGATCTGTTCCAAGTAAACCCATTTCAAACAGGGCCATCAGAACTTAACTTAGAGAAATACTTAATATGAGGGCCACCTGATAACACAACAGTTTAATGTGGCAAATACACTGGGTTAGACTTTTCTGCACTCTTAAAATGTGGTTGTGGATTGGTTCTATTTTCCTTGTGTGCAGACCAGGCCCAGGTCTAATGTGATTGGATGTTTTTCCCCTCTGTCTTTTCCAATGTATGTCACTGGTTTTCTTTATGAATGGCTGATTAGAGAATATAGGTAAGGAAATCATGTTCAAAAGTTTGATCCATTCATGAACTTAAGAATGCCCCTGAATCTCCCAAACATCTTACGGGATTTGTAGTGCTGTCATACAGTGAAGTAGTGGAAGGATCTGCCAATTCTTTCCATCTATCAGATAGATAGATATAGATAGATAGATAGATAGATAGATAGATAGATAGATAGATAGATGACTTCTAAAATATAACATAAACCTAGGAGGCTAGAAAGTGATCAAGAAATGTCAGTCTGATCACTCTTGGAGGCAATAAAAGCCCATAAGACTTTCATTCGACCTTCCCTGGGCCAATAATTCTATCTGGCCCAGTCTCCTCCTCCTCTTTCATCTGTAGAAGGTTTATAAACCCTACAGAGATAGGGACTTGTCTTCTCCACCACTGTATACCCAGTGCCTAGAACAGACACATTCACGTAGTAGATTCTCCATAAATATTTGTTTTGTTTTTAATCCCACAGATGGGAGATTAATGGTTTCATGTAGATTTGAAACAGTATCACACAATGTTTACAAATCAATTTAGAAGTATCTAAGCTAAGGTTAAGGGAAAGGAATGTTGCTGTGGAAAATGATTCCCCAGAATTGATGTTCAGCCAGAATATAGCTCATATGTAGAAGTATGTCTGTACTGATCATTATATGGAAATACATGCTAGTTGAAACATATCTGCCCTCTGAGCCACCCTATCCTCAGTTATTCAGGCCAACTCTGCCTGGGGAACCACAGGTGGGCACCCAGAGGGCACTGACCTGGTACCCTCTAGCCTGCCAAGCCTACCAGCCAACCCATCTTGGTTGCTGCATGCCAGTCCCCATCTCAGCCTTTTTCTCTGGTCAGAGCAGACCACAGCAGAATAGACAATGGCCCAACTGTGGCAATGGCACCCTGACAGGGAAATACCCAGTGCCCATCTGCACCCTTCGTCAACCAGGCTGTTGGCTCGTACTGCCAAACAGCAGTCCCCAAAAGTCACATCACAGGGTGCTCATTGATACCTGAGCTTCCACAGTTCACTGAATTAATCCTTAAATATTTTGAACAGCACTCCTAAGTAACACTATGTGTATAAGACATTCATCTGTCGATGACAAAGATAAATAATAGAGAATTAGGACTGATAGGGACCCAAGACACCATCTTATCTCAACTATTAATATCTCAAATTAGGAAGCTCAAGTTCAGAGAATTTTAGTAATGTGCCTAAATTTACACAGAAAATTATAAAAACGATAGTACTGAGGAATATATGTATGCATTTTCAAAATATTTTTAATTGAGTCTAAATTTTTTTAAATACAATTACTTATGAGAAGAACTATGAATAAATGCAAAACAGAAACACAGATTTCAACAAACAACCAACAGCACCATGTCCTTTCAAATTCCCATAACAAATTTTTAGATAGAGAAAATTTATTACAAAACATGAGTGTTTTCTTAATATTATAACTTTTATTCTAAAAAGTTCAGGGCTACATGTGCAGGTTTGTTATACAGGTAAACTTGTGACTCAGGGGTTTCATGTACAGTCACCCAGGTACTAAACATGGTAGTCGACAGTTATTTTTTTTTCTGTTTTTTTTCCCTGAACTCCTCCTTCCTCCCAATCTCCTCCCTAAATTTCTCACATTTATAATAAATATATATTTAATGGCATTCAAAATGAAGAAGTATGTGAAAATGTCTAGGGAAGTCCCTGACATATAATAGATGTTCAAAAATGTTAAATCAATTGCAAAACTATTAATTAATTTATTAATGAGGATAATGTCTTCTGAAGTTTTTTAGCTTTTATTTACACATGATGAATAAGCCAGAAAATCATATGTTAATTCTAACCAAAGGTTCATTCTTCCTGTGTACCTACCCATGATTCTAGGGCAGGGCACTGTCACCATCCAGACATCTTCTATCTTAAGATGAATGAGACAGGTGATAGATTCAATGTTACTCATCCCTAAAGAACCATGAGTTGGTTCCACTGCACCCCCGTCAAAGCTTGAGTCTAGAGAAAGGCTAAGAGACAGATGAGATTTCAGCTTCCATCCAAGAGGAAGGACATGTGAACTAAAATGGACTTCACCTCCAGTGAAGTCATTCATCTCATCACAAGCAGGATTTATCTCTTAAAGGCTTGCCTCCCCTTACATTCTACTAAAAGAAACAGAGGAGTAATTATATCTGTCTTAACAAACTTTATTTAATATTACTAATTAAAATATGTGTGTGATAAAACAGTACAAAACTGTTATTAATTTTTATTTTGAAACAATATATTTTAACTTAGAACATACTGAATTTGTGAATCTAAATATTCAATATGACTCATTTCTAGCAAGCTAATTTTCATAATATTCTGTAGGAGGTTCCCCTTTAATCTGTGCCTTGAACGTTTCCTCCTTACATTTCTTACCAATGAAAGATTTATGGAAATTGTAATTTTAATAGAAAATATTTACTTAATGGTCGAACAGTTCTGTGAACCAATAGGTTAGAGACTATATTTGGTAGCTTGGATATTGACTAACATTTTAATGCAGGATACTGATAATTAAAAATATCAAACCTGCATTAAGGCTATCCTTAAACATACCTCAAATTAATTTCCTCTCTTTGGGTCATCATGAATACAAAATTATTTTATCAAGTTCACTTGCTAAAATGGACTGGATTCATTGTTTTTACCATGTAAAACCACTCATTAAATAAATATTTATTGGGCAACACTGCAGCTATAACAGTAAATTAGACAGATAAACATCCTGTTTTACATGGAGTTCATATTATAGCATGGGAAACAAGAATGTAAAAGTGAACACAGAAATATAAAAGTATAGATAATGAAAAAGGCATCAAAAAACTATTCTGGTGGAATTAAAAGACAGTGAGGCAACTGATGTGTTGGGAAAACCTTCTCCAAAAAGTTGATATTTAGGCTGTGTGCAATTTGACTCTAAGATGCCTACTATGGGAAAATCTTTGTGAAGAGAATGCCAAGCAAATGAAATAGCTATGCAAAGGCTTTAAGGAAGACACAATAGTTAAAGAAGCCAAGAAGACTATGGTGTTAGAGTATAGTGACAAATGAGCATGGAATGAAATGAAATGATTTAGAAGTCAGTAGACATGAGATCATCAGGACAGCTATAGCAAAGTGTCTGATTTTATGCTAAGTGCAATAGGAAGCCAGAGCTGAAGGTAGGGACCCACTTCTTCAGCTACCATCTTTGTCCAATACAACAGTAACCCAGATTAAATTCTCATCAGCAATAAGCTCTTCCGCACTGATCTTGTTATCTCTGCCTCATGGGGATTAATTAGCATAGGGCTTCAGTTGCTCTGTAGGAAAGGTAGAGAACTGTCCACAGTCTGTGTGTGGAAACTATGTTTCAGGCAATATGACACCAGGCTGATTCAGTACCCAGGCAAGAGCTTCTCTGATTGTTTCAATTTACTTCCAGTTCCCTAATTACCTTTTTTCATCGAAATGAAATATTAAGTCTAATATGAGCTTCTCAATTTTAATTTGATTTCTTAACCATTGTAATCTATTTATCAAGTCATTCTATATTCTGAATTTCATGTTATATATTGCCAAACTTTATTTTTAAATTAATCTTTAGAAATATCAACATAAAAAGGTTTCAATAATATCTTCTCCAAGAAAACCATGAGTTGACAAAATATTATTACAGAGGTTGAGCCAATGTGATGGCTCTTCCATTTCAGAAAGCCAAGGAATTATTTTTAAAGAGTAAAAAATGCGGGTAGGTATTTTTGTTGGGAAAAAAAAAGTCTCCTTTTGTGTTCTCTTACCATTCAGAACTCAATCACTAGAAAAGTTCCTTAGTATGAAAATATTTTAGAGTTCTAATTGCTGAGGGGGAACATTTATTAAGGTGCTTTTCATTTCTGAAGGAACATTGCTTAACAGGGTTTCTACATGTTTTTCTATCACTAGTAATACAAAGGGTTCTTTCTTTGAGAAAGAGTTTCTGTAGTAGCAACAGGCAAAGCATTTGTAGAGAGAAAAATAAGAGCCAAGGAAAGGCAGTATTACCAAGATCCTCAGACTATTACTGTGTTATTGACAAAAAGTAGAAATTATGCCTTGAAAATTCTAATCAGGTTCTCCAAAATGGAAACTTTTCTGTGCTTTCAGGACAGTGACATTTGGAACAATATATTCTTTTACATAATAGGATGACAAAAGCATGACTATCCACCTAAGAAATTATACTTCCCTGAATATGTGTTCTTTTTCCAAAATCTGTGTTTTATATTAAGAATGCTGTAAGATGAGGGTACTGCTGTCACTATAGACATGGCTATCACCTCAACTACCTTCACAGGCAGTGGCCTCTACAGATCTTTTGTAGTTTTACCAGAAAACTCCGATGTGGGTAAAATACCAAATATATATATAATTTTGTTAAATTTAGGATAAGTTTGTCATGTAGAAATAAATACTTTTTTATAAATCAGTTTCGCAGCTAGAAAAAGCCTTTTATTTCGAAGATGGGAAAACAAGAGATGCCCTACTCATTGCATGAGCTAATGTAGCAGCCAGGCTCTACTAACGGTGGAAATTCTTTCCTCTTCGCTGTAATTTTTCTGTGATTTTGGGTTGCTTAGAAAGTTGTAGACCCAAAAACTGATTTATTTTGTTACCTAAATAGAGAGAAAAGGAAGGAAGAGCAGAAGAGAAGGAAAGAATTCAAGTAGAAACTGCAGCTAATATATACCGATTTTTCAGCTAATAAAGAGGAAGAAGGTAATTTGAAAATATCTGCTTGGCAAACCAGAGTCCTCTTTAGGCTATTGCTGACTGTGAGCTGTTTTCTCCTCTCCGAAACACTGCCACAATAGCTAGCAAAAGTCTGTAAGATCATGAATGAATTTATGCAACAATTTCTGACACAGAAATAGTCCAGTATGGGGCCCTAGGATCTGCATGAAGTTTCAGAATCTAATTCCTGTAACTGCCACTCATAGTTTGTTTCTGAGATCAATTACATGACCTTTGAGAATAAATACGTTTAATGATGATATTTTACTCTATTAAGCTAAAAACTTCTTTTAACATTTACAATTTCTAAAACTGGGCCACCATAACATACTTGGCATGCAGCAAACCAAATAATGGGCATGCATTAGCTTTCATAGATGATGTCAATTAAGCACCTGATTATAAAATTGGGATTGCCTGCTTTGGAGAGCTGAAATTCTGAGGGCACAGTAGTTAGCTTCAAGTAAAAAAATCTATGGTCATAAAAAAAGATTTAAAAACCGTGGAAAGAATGTTTGTTCTGTCTGGACTATCCTGAGATATAAAAGATATTTTCCTTCTGTTTCAGAAAGATGCAAAGTAAAGTCATGTGGCCAAGGAACGTAGGGTATAGACCTTATCAGTTTATGACACAGAAGGGATCCCTATGGTTTGGTATTTTGTGCTTTTTTAAGCATCTGCCTTGAAATTTTTATCACATAATTATGTAAAACAAACTATAATGCTTTGTAATATTTGCACTGGTGATTGTAACATCTTGCAATTCTGTAAAATATAAGAACAGCCAGTCCGTACATTCAGATTGAAATCTAAGGCAGTAAAAGAAAAAACTCTCAAGTAGCACATACTAAATTTTTACATATGAGCCAAACTAAGATTTTAGAAGTGTCCTTGGACTTGAAAGTCTTATTTTCAGATTAACAAATTTGACATACATACATATGCATACACACACACACTTTATAAATCATGCATTTTATAAAAATAACAACTGAAGATTCTTGAAAACTTCTAAGTTATGTGTTTCTGTAAGTTTATGTCTATACACATACATGTACAGCATACATAAACTGTAACACACATTCACACATTCAAATTAGCTTTGTTTTTTGAGGGAAGGGTAAAATTCATCCAAACATCCAGATATCATGCAATTTATTCACTTAATTCAGTCAACTCTATATCAACTGCAGCCTCAGTAGACTCTCTTAATGCTGTTGAATTTTGTTGGCTGCTCTTTTTATTTTTTAAATAACAATGTTCTCTAGTTATAAAAGTTATACTTACTAGATGCATAAAACTTAGAATATCAAAGACTCACCAAAAAATATTCAAAGCCCATAATCCTACTACCCAGAAACCACTACTGTTAATATTTGATGAATTTTTGATGTAGTATCATTTGGACTCTAATCCTACTATTCCAAGACCATCACTATACAACATTTTGATGTATGTACCTCTAGTCTTTTTTCGTGATATCATTTAGCCTGTAGACAAGGTATAAAGCAAGCTATATCCCTCAGGAACCAAAGCCATTAAATGCCAACTGACAGTGAGTAGCCTGCTTGTCAACAAGCCCTTTTGAAGGGCTTGTGGTGCTAGTGATGCTCAGTGGTAGAATCACCTTCCTTGCCTGCCCAGCACAACTAGAGAAGAAAGCCTGGGACACTGCGACCTGTTCACCTGCCCCTCCACATGCAGAACTCACAGTGCTCAATTAATGTTGTATTTAAAAGGACAAAACCAAGATCTACCACCAAACTCCTGTGGAACCTCAAGTTACTTCATACCTCTGAGCCTTGGTCTGAGAAATGAATCATTGCAGTTAAAATGATATAATGCATATAAATGCAGTACATGACACAGTACTGTAAAAATCTAAGGGTAAAAAATTAAAGTTGCTCCTAGTTATGCTATTTCCCAAGACATCACATATCAGTAGTGAAAAAAATCATTATTTTATACAGTAAAATATTCAAGTTAGAAAAGTGAGTATTTTTCACTTGGAAAGATAAAGCTACTTACTACTGAATTTAATGTTCCACTTAAAAACATTTTTAATTTTTCAAAGCTTGTCATCATGCAAAAAGTTGTTCACCATTATTGTAGACCATCAAATTACCCAGTTGCACCTACTTTTCACTAATATGCATTGATTTATTAAAATAAATACAGCTGAGTTCCCGGTGTATATACATTCAATGTGTAAAAGTGTGTAATCTTCCAAAGTAGAGTTTCTTCATGAGAAATAGCATCCTGATTTTATAATAAAATCCAAAGTGACAATCAGATATCATATGTAGAAATTTTATTTCTGGCTTGCAGAAAGTGTATCTATTCTATTTTTTTAATAAGCTTGAAAGCATGAGAAGCCGAGGGATATTTTCCTATTTTATTCAAATTATATGAAACCATACATATGTATAATTATGCAATGCAGGGATCATGGATACAAAGAATAATGCTAGTCCTACATCCCTTTGCAGAATTAAATGTCTAAATATTTTATCCTGTTCAATGTTCTACAGTACATGAAAAAAAAAACTTTTGCCATAGAAATTAGAACATTTCTAGATTCTCAAATATATAAAATTTGCTATTATTTAGGATAAATCAAAATTTATCAAATATAAGCACCTTCATCTCTGCCTATTCATTTAGGTAATATTGAGAATTTTCTTTAAAAACCTACTATAACTGATTCTAATACACGCTATTAAATACTGATTCAATTATTTTTTAAAATCTTACACTTAAAAAGATACTATATCTATAGCTTCTTGTAAACCATCAAAAGAGATAACTTATGGTTTATAAAAATTATTCCAAATTATTTTTTAATTGGAAATAATTAATTTTATGAGTTTAACGTGACCTGGATACCTAATAGGTTGAGAATGATATAAAAAAGATAAATATTACAAAAAAATAAATACTATATAAATACTTTATATAGTATTTATATAGTACTTATATAGTATTTATATATATTTATATATTTTATATATATTTTTATAGTATTTATATAAATACTATAAAAAAGATAAATACTATAAAAAGAAAGGTATTGAAAAATCTCACTGCAAAACGTAGGTACAATAGAGGGCAGAACAAGATGGCAGAATACAAAGCTCCACCAATTGTCCCCCTCACAAGGACACCAAGTTAACAAGGACACCAGGTTAACAATCTACACAGAAAAAAACACCTTCATAAGAAGTAAAAATTAAGTGAGCACTCATAGTATCTGGTTTTAACTTCACACTGCTCAAAGAGGCACTGAAGAGATAGAAAGAAGGGTCTGGAATCGCCAACGCCACTCCTCCCTACTGCAGAGAGCTGCTGTGTGGTATGGAGAGCACCTCTGGGCACCAGGACAGGAAGAGCACAGCAATTGTGAGGCATTGAACTCAGTGCTGGCATGTTAGAGCAGAAAGAAAAACGGGACCAAACTCAGCTGATGTCTGTGCACAGGGAGGATTTAAACCAGCCCTAGACAGAGGGGAATTGCTGATCTCAGTGATCCAAACTTGAGTGCCCACAAACCTTGCCACAGTAAGCTGCAGCCTTCTGTGTCTCCAAGTAAACTTGAAAGACAGTCTAGGCCATAAGAATAGCAACTCATAGGCAAGTTCTAGTGCTGAATTAGGCCCAGACACAGTCAACTGATGGGGGTGGGATGACAAGTCATACTGAAACACCAGCTGGGCAGTTAAGGAAGTGTTGGCCTCACTCCTCCCCTAACCTCAGGCTGCACAGCTTGCTGCTCCAAGATACCCCTTCCTTCTGCTTGAGGAAAGGAGAGGGAAGAATGGGGAGGACTTTGTCTTGCTTCTAAGATACCACCCCAGCCATAGCATGATACAGCCCCAGTCAGAGTCATGAGGCCCCCGGTCCAAGTCCTACCTCCCAAATAACTTTCCTAGACAAACTCTGGGCCAGAAGGAAACTCACTGCCTTGAAGGAAAGGATCCAGTCCAGATAGCAATCATCAGCGGCTAACTGAAGAATCCTTGGGCCCTGAATAATCAGCGGCAACCCCCAGGTACTACATCGAGGGCCTTAGATGAACCTCTGAGACTTGCTGGCTTTAGGTGAGACTCGGCACATAACCAGTTGTGGTGGCTACAGGGCAAAACTCCTTCTGCTTGAGAAAAGCAGAGGGAAAAATAAAAGGGACTTTGTCTTGCACCTTAGGTACTAGCATGGCAACAGCAAAGTAGAGTACCAGGAAGGCTCCTGGGAGTCCCCAGCTGTGTGACTTGACTCTTGGATGGCATTTCTAGACTTGCCCTAGGACAGAAGGGAGCCAATGTCCTAGGTCAGGAAGCATTCATGAAAAACACATTTAAGAGACCCTGGGCCTTCAGGGTATATTGGCAGTAGTCCAGCAGTACTCTTCTCAGCCTGGGGTGGCAGTGACTATGGGGTGAGGCTCCTCTCCCTTTCAAAAGGGGAAGGAACAGGGGGAAAGGCTGTATAATGTCATTTGAGTGCCAGCTTAGCCCCACTACAATAGAACATCAGGTTGACTTCTGAAGTTTTTGACTCTAGTCCCTGATTCCTAGACAGCACTCCTGGAACCATCCAAGGGAAGGGCCCAGGTCTGGCTGGCTTTGCCACCTGTTGATTGGAGAGCTCCAGGGCCTTGAGCAAACATAGGCAGTAACCAGGGATTCGTTACAGCAGGCCTTGGGCAAGACCCAGTGCTGTTCTGACTTCAGGTCCAACCCAGTGGACAGTGGTGATGGCCAGAGGGGTACTTGGGTCACTCCACCCCCAGCTTTAGGTGTCTCAGAACAGAGAAAGAGACTGTGTATGTTTGGGAGAATGTAAGGGAAAGGACCAAGATAGTACCTCTACAAGTCTGCAAGAACCACAGCATTATTGGGCTGGGGTGCCCCATAAAGCAAATACAACTTGGATCACAACACCTAAGTCTTTCCAAATATCTGAGAAGCCTTGCCAAGAAGAACATCTACAAATAAGCCCAGAGAGTGAAGACTACAATAACTATCTAACCCTTCAATGCTCTGACACTAAGGAATATCTACCAGCATCAACACCATCCAGGAAAACATGACCTCACCAAATAAACTAAATAAGGCACTAGGGACCAATCCAAAGGAAACCGACATATGTGACCTTTCAGAGAATTCAAATTGTCTGAAGAAACTCAATGAAATTCAAGACAACATGGGGAGGGAATTCAGAATTCTATCAGATAAATTTAACAAAGATATTGAAATTATTTTAAAAACACAAGAAGATATTCTGGAGCTTAAAAATGAAGTTGGCATAGTAAAGAATACATCAGAGTCCTTTAGTAGCAGAATGGATCAAGCAGAAGAAAGAATTAGTGAGCTTGAATACAGGCTAATGGAAAATTCACAGTCAGAGGAGACAAAAAAAAGAATAAAAAACAATGAAGCATGCTTGCACAATGTAGAAAATAGCCTCAACAACGGCAAATCTTAGAGTTATTGGCCTTGAAAAGGAGATAGAGAAAGAGTAGAGGTAGAAAGTTTATTCAGAGGGATAATGATGAGAATGTCCCAAACCTGGAGAAAGTTATCAATATTCAAGTATGAGAAGGTTATAGAATACCAAGCAGATATAACTCAAAGAAGACTACCTCAAGGAACTTAATAATCAAATTACCAAATTCAAGGATAAAGAAAGGATTCTAAAAGCAGGAAAAGAAAAGAAACAAATAACATATAATGGAGCTCTTATACATCTGACAGCAGACTTTTCAGTGGAACTCTTACAGGCGAGAAGAGAATGGTATGAAAAATTTAAAGTGCTGAAAGAAAAAAACTTAAGCTTGAATAGTATATCTGGTGAAAGTGTCCTTCAAACATGAAGAAGAAATAAAGACCTTCCAGACAAACAAAAGCTTATGTGAGCTATTATGAGCAATAAATTTATATTATATTTATATTATATGCCAATAAATTGGAAAATCTGGAAGAAATTGACAAATTCCTGGATAAATACAACCTACAAAAGTTGAATCAGGAAGAAGTCCAAAATCTGAACAGGCTAATAACACGTAACAAGATTGAAGCCGTAATAACATTTTTCCAGTAAAGAAAAGCCTGGGACCCAACGACTTCATTGCTAAATTCTACCAAACATTTAAAGAACTAATATGAATCCTACTCAAATTGTTCCAAAAAATAAAGGAGGAGGAAGTACTTCTAAACTCATTCTACAAGGCCAGTATTACCCTGATACTAAAGCCGGACAAAGCCACATCAAAATCAGAAAACTGCAGACCAATATATCTGATGAATATTGATGCAAACATTCTGAACAAAATGCTAGCAAACCAAATTCAACAATACATTAGAAAGATCATTCATCATGACCAAGTGGGATTTATCCCTGAGATGCAAGGATGGTTCAACATACACAAGTTAATCAATGTGATACATCATATCAACAGAATGAAGTATAAAAACCATATGATCATTTCAATTAATGCTGAAAAAGAATTTGATGAACTTCAACATCTCTTCATGATAAACCCCCTCAAAAAACTGGTATAGAAAAAACACACCTCAACATAATAAAAGTCACATACAACAGACCCACAGCTAGTATCATACTAAATGGGGAAAACCTGAAAGCCTTTCCTCTAAGATCAGGAATGTGATGTGGATGTCCACTTTTACCACTGTTATTCAACATAGTACTGGAAGTCCTAGCTAAAGAAATCAGAAAAGAGAAAGATATAAAGGGCATCCAATTTGGAAAGAAGGAAGTCAAATTATCCTTGTTTGCGGGTCATATGATCTTAAATTTGGGAAAACCTGAAGTTTCCACAAGAAAACTATTAGAACTGCTATACAAATTCAGTAAAGTTGCAGGATATAAAACCAACATACAAAAATCAGTAGCATTTCTATATTTCAACAGTGAACAATATGAAAAAGAAATCAAAAACTTATCTCATTTACAATATATGTACTACCACACATAAAATTAAATACCTGGGAATTTACTTAGCCAAAGTGAAAGATCTCTATAATAAAAACTAAAAAACACTGATTAAGGAAATTGAAGAAAACATAAAAAAATGGAAAAATACTCCATGTTCATAGATTGGAAGAATCAATATTGTTAAAATGTTTATACTACCTTAAGCAATCTACAGATTCAATGCAGTCCCTATCAAAATACCAATGACATTCTTCACAGAAATAGAAAAACAATCCTAAAATTTATATGAAACCATAAAAAACCCAGAATAGCCAAAGCTATCCTAAGCAAAAAGAACAAAACTGGCAGAATCATATCATCTGACTTTAAATTATACTGCAGAGCTATAGTAACCAAAACAGCATGGTACTGGCATAAAAACAGATACATAGACCAGTGGAACAAAATTGAGAACCCAGAAACAAATCTTCTGCACCACAAAGGCTACAGTCAACAAAGTGAAGAAACAATGCACAGAACGGGAGAAAATATTTGCGAACTACTACTCTGACAAGAGATTAATAACCAGAATATACAAGAAGTTCAAACAACTCTATAGGAAAAAAACAAACTAATAAGCTAATCAAAAAATAGGCAAAAGATTGGAATAGACATTTCTCAAAAGAAGACATACAAATGGCAAAGAGGCATATGAAAAGAAGCTCAACATCATTAATTATCAAAGAAATGCAAATCATTGCAATAAGATATTACCTCATCCCAGTTAAAATGGCTTACATCCAAAAGACAGCCAATAACAAGTGCTGACAAGAATGTGGAGAAAAGGAAACTCTCGTGCATTGCTGGTGGGAACGTAAATTGGTACAGTCTGTATGGACAACAGTTTGGAGCTTTCTCAAAAAACTAAAAATAGAGCTATCATATGATCCAGCAATCCCACAGCTGGATATATACCCCAAAGAAAGGAAATCAGTATAACTAAGAAAAATCTTCACTCCTATGTTAGTTTCAACACTGTTTACAATAGCTAAGATTTGGAAGCATCCTAAGTGTCCATCAACAGATGAATGAATATAGAAAATGTTACATGTGCACGATACTATTCAGCCTTAAAAAACATGAGATCCCGTCATTTGCAACAACATGTATGAAACTGGAGATAATTATATTAAGAGACATAAGCCAAGCACAGAAAGGCAAACATCACATACTCTTCCTTATTTGTGAGATCTAAAAATCAAATCAATTAAACTCATGGACATAGAGAGTAGAAGGATGGTTACCAGAGGCTGGGAGGCATAGTGAGAGACTTGTGGGGAGGTGAGGTTGGTTAATGGGTACAAAAAATAAAAAGAATGAATATGAAATACTATTTAATGGCACAATAGAGTGACTAAAGTCAATAATAACTTAATTGTATATTTTAAATAACTTAAAGAATATAATTGGATTATTTGTAATTCAAACAATAAATGATTGAGGGGATAGATATCCCATTCTCCATGATGTGCTTATTTCACATTGCATGTCTGTATCAAAACATTCCATGTACCCTGTAAAAATATACATCTACTATGTCCCTACAAAAATAAAATAAGTAAAAATTTTAAAAAGAGATACAAATTTTCTAAATTATTAGTAAATAAATTTTATCATTATGAAGTAAGATTTATACCAGGAAAGCAAGACAATTCTGTATCAGAAAAGCTATTAACATAATACAGCACATTGCCAAATTTAAATTGTATAATCACCTCTATAGAAATATAACAAAAATAAGTAAAATGTAACAGTATGATACTTAACATGTTACTACATCATTAACAAAAATGTCATGGCAAATGCAATAATGATAAATATTTAGAAGTATTGTCATTAAATTAAGGTAAGGCCATGGATTCCCTCTATGACACCTTCTGTTTTACTATATTATACATCTTAGCCAAAGCAAGAAGGCAAGAAAAAGAAATAAAATATAAGAATAAGGGAGTGTATAAAAAATTTGTTTATAGATGATATTATTGTGTACCTAGATAATCCAGGAGAATCTACAAGTGGGGATGGGCTTCTAAAATACAGGAATGAATAATATTGCTGAATAATAACCCATAGAAATCAATATTGTGCCTATATACCAGTACTAACCAATTATAATATGTAATAGATCAAAGATGCTATTTATAATATCAGTAAAAACTCTAAGGTAACAAAAAATAAATCTTACAAAATTATATAAAACTTTCACGGAAAGAATTGCAATGTAATGCAAAAAAAGTAAACAAATAAATGAAAAGAAATGCTGTGTTCATAAATGGAAGACTTACTGTTCTAAGTCTGACTTTTCATTCTCCCACAAATGAAACTTTAGTGTAATTTCAGTCAAAACAGCAACAAGAAACATGATGAGCTTATCTAAAATTTAGGTGATAATAAGATGTTAGGAATATAGTAAGATGACTTTGAAACAGAAAAAAAACAAAATTTGAGAAATTTCTCAACCGTGTATCAGGAATTTTACCAAGTTATAACAATAAGACAGGGTGATAATGACACAGGTATAGAAAAATTGACCAATAGTGTAAGACAAAGTGCTTACAAACAGACTTATTCATGTATCAATAATCATTTCATATGTGACAGTTGTAATTTGCCAATATTTACAAAAATTGATGATACATATAATTATGAACATATACAACCAAAGTTTCACAAGTGAAGGAGAAATAAAGTCCTTTACAGACAAGCAAATACTGAGGGATTTTGTCACCACTAGGCCTGCCTTACAAGAGCCCCTGAAGGCAGCATTAAATACGGAAAGGAAAAACTGGTACCAGCCACTGCAAAAACACACCAAAATATAAAGACCAATGACACTATGAAGAAACTGCATCAACTAATGTGCAAAATAACCAGCTAGCATCATGATGACAGGATCAAATTCACACACAACAAAATTTATGTAAATGGGCTAAATGCCCCAATTAAAAGACAAAGACTGGCAAAGTGAATAAAGAAGAAAGACCCGTCAGTGTGCTGTATTCAGGAGACCCACCTCACATGCAAATACACACATAGGCTCAAAATAAAGAGATGGAGGAGTATTGACAAAGCAAATAGAAAGCAAAAAAAAAAAAAAAAAAAAAGCAGGGGTTGTTATCCTAGTCTCTCACAAAACAAACTTTAACCAACAAAGATGAAAAAAGACAAAGAACAGCACGACATAGTGGTAAAGGGATCAATGCAACAAGAAGAGCTAACTATCCTAAATATATATGCTCCCAATACAGGAGCACCTAGATTAATAAAACAAGTTCTTGAGACCTACAAAGAGACTTAGACTCCCACACAATAATAGTGGGAGACTTTAACACCCCACTGTCAATATTAGACAGATCAATTAGACAGAAAATTAACAAGGATATTCAGGACTTGAGCTCAGCTCTGGACCAAGCAGAGCTGATAGATACCTACAGAACTCTCCAGCCCAAATCAACAGAATATACATTCTTCTCAGCACCACATAGCACTTATTCTAAAATTGACCACATAATTGGAAGTAAAACACTCCTCAGCAAATGCAAAATAACAGAAATCATAACAAACACCCTCTCAGACCACAGTGCAATCAAATTAGACCTCAGGATTAAGAAACTCACTCAAAACCACACAACTACATGGAAACTGAACAACCTGCTCCAGAATGACTACTGGGTAAATAATGAAATTAAGGCAGAAATAACAAAGTTCTTTGAAACCAATGAGAACCAAGAGACAATGTACCAGAATCTCTGGAACACAGCTAAAGCAGTGGTTAGAGGAAAATTTACAGCACTAAATGCCCACATCAGAAAGCAGGAAAGATCTAAAATCAACACCCTAACATCACAATTAAAAGAACTAGGGATGCAAGAGCAAACAAATTCAAAAGCTAGCAGAAGACAGGAAATAACTAAGATTAGAGCAGGACTAAAGGAGTTAGAAACATGAAAAACCCTTCAGAAAGTCTACTTCTAAGTAGATACTCTAGAGAAAATATACACAAGGGTATAGATGTTTAAATTAATGATACAGCCTTTTGGCTGGAACTGTCATCTTCCAGTAATTTTGCCAAAATGACAAACACAAAGGGAAAGAGAAGAGGCACCCCATATATGTCCTCTAGGCCTTTTAGAAAACATGGAGTTTTTCCTTTGGCCATGTATATGTGAATCAATAAGAATGGGTACTGTTCAAAAAGGAATGTCCCACAAGTGTTACCATGGCAAAACTGGAAGAGTCTACAGTGTTACCCAGCATGCTTTTGGCATTGTTGTAAACAAACAGCAGCATGCTGATGTTGTTGTAAACAAACAGTTAAGGGCAAGATTCTTGCCAAGAGAATTAATGTGTGTATTGAGCACCTTAAGCACTCTAAGAGCCCAGATAGCTTCCTGAAATGCATGAAGGAAAATGATCAGAAAAAGAAAGAAGTCAAAGAGAAAGGTACCTGGGTTCAACTGAAGCTCCAGCCTGCTCCATCCAGAGAAGCACACTTTGTGAAACCAATGGGAAGGAGCCTGAGCTGCTGGAACCTATTCCCTATGAATTCATGGCATAGTAGGTGTTAAAAAAAAACAAAAGACTTCTGGACTGTAAAAAAAAAAAAATTAATGATACACTGGAATCAACATAAGTGTCCATAACATATAAATGAATCAATAAATTGTGGTTTATTCATACAATAAAATAATATTCATTATTCATCAGTTGGAATAAATAAACAATAGCAACATGAAACTATCTCAGAAACGTTATATTGAGTCAAACTCTCATGTACTGCTTGTCGAAAGGAGAATAACGTTTTTCGAAAATAATTTCCTAACATAAACAAGACTTTCAAATATATTCATGTTCTTTGACTCAAAAACTCTTCTTGAAATTTTTTGTAACTGTATTATAAGGAATATGGAAAAAAACGTAGGCACAAATATGTTCATCACTGTGTTTATATAACAAAAATAGTAGAAGAAATGTAAATAAAACATGGGAAATTGGTGAGCTAAATTGTGCATAGACAAGTGGAAGAATACTATGTGTCCATTCAAAATAGCATGATAAAGCTTATGATAAAATAAGCAATAATAATAAGCAAAAAAATAATAATAATAAGCAAAATTATTTTTCCAGGGCAATTGCTCTCAACATTAGAGATGACTTCCTAAATGCATCACATAATTCAAGCCAACTATTCACATAGAAATAAATGTAAATGAAATGAGTAACTTAGAGAATATGTCATCTGTAGCCATGGTAGCATACTTTAACCATAAACTTCTTTTGTTTTCAGCCTTATCTCTCCTGTTTCTCAGTGGTTATCTTCAAAATGACAACACTGGGTAAAAATCATGGTTGTTTGAATTTTTCATATTCTCACTCATACATAGGAGCTAAAAAAAAAGTTAATCTCGTAGAGTTAGAGAATAGAATGCTAGTTACCAAAGACTGCAATGGGGGAAATGCATGAAGAGAGATTGGCAATGTGTACAAACATACAGTTAGATAGAAGGAGTAAGTCCTAACATTCAACTGAGAAGAAGAGTGACTATAGTTAGCAACAAAGTATTGTATATTTTAAAATAGCTAGAGAGGTTTTGAAATGTTCCCAACACAGAGAAATAATAAATGTTCAAGGAGATGGATATTCTAAATGCCCTGACTTGATCATTACTCTCTATTCATGTAACAAAATATCATATGTACCCCATAGATATGTACAAATATTATGTATTAGTTAAAAAAAATAATAAATAATTATGGTTGTTTGGTTTTCTTTGCAATACTTTATTCAAATCAAATTCTATTCCAGTATTATTAATCTTCAGGCCCATTTTTCAGGACCAAACCAACCCATCATTTAAGGAACACTTGATAGTGCTATAAAATACTAGAAATATTTTAAATTATTAAAATTGGATACTAATAAAAATACAGCCCAATTGTTGCCAAAATCATTTACAGAATTTCTGATGTTTATAAATGATAGCATGTTTTATATGATCCTGGAAAAGATGGTTAGCATTTATTTTTGTGAGTTAAAATCACACTCTTCTAAAAACAACATATACCCAGTTTGTAATTTATTTGCCTGCCAGCTATAAAATTGAAATGACAGATTTTTATTTTTATGTTGGCAAGTTATTAAATATGAAACCAAATCTAAATGATACATAAACTGAGGAGGGAGCCAAGATTGCTGAATAGGAAAAGCTCCAGTCTACAGCTCCCAGCATGAGTGACACAGAAGACGGGTGATTTCTGCATTTCCATCTGAGGTACCAGGTTCATCTCACTAGGGAGTACCAGACAGTGGGCGCAGGACAGTGGGTGCAGCGTACTGTGCATGAGCCAAAGCAGGGTGAGGCATTGCCTCACTCGAGAAGTGCAAGGGGTCAGGGAGTTCCCTTTCCTAGTCAAAGAAAGGGGTGACAGACGGCATCTGGAAAATCAGGTCACTCCCACCCTAATACTGTGCTTTTCTGATGGCTTAAAAAATGGCACACCAGGAGATTTTATCCCGCACCTGGCTCGGAGGGTCCTACACCCATGGAGTCTCACTGATTGCTAGCATAGCAGTCTGAGATCAAACTGCAAGGTGGCAGCGAGGCTGGGGGTGGGGCGCCTGCCATTGCCCAGGCTTGCTTAGGTAAACAAAGCAGTAAGGAACCTCGAACAGGGTGGAGCCCACCACAGCTGAAAGAGGCCTGCCTGCCTCTGTAGGTTCCACCTCTGGGGGCAGGGCACAGACAAATAAAAAGACAGCAGTAACCTCTGCATACTTAAATGTCCCTGTCTGACAGCTTTGAAGCACACACCTGGAGATCTGAGAACGGGCAGACTGCCTCCTCAAGTGGGTCCCTGACCCCTGAACCCCAAGCAGCCTAACTGGGAGGCACCCCCAAGTAGGGGCAGACTGACATCTCACATGGCCAGGTACTCCTCTGAGACAAAACTTCCAGAGGAACAATCAGGCAGCAGCATTCACGCTTCACAAAAATCTGCTGTTCTGCAGCCTCCACTGATGAGACCCAGGCAAACAGGGTACGGAGTGGACCTCTAGCAAACTCCAACAGACCTGCAGCTGAGGGTCCTGACTGTTAGAAGGAAAACTAACAAAAGAAAGGACATCCACACCAAAAACCCATCTGTATGTCACCATCATCAAAGACCAAAAGTAGATAAAACCACAAAGATGGGGAAAAAACAGAGCAGAAAAACTGGAAATTCTAAACAGCAGAGCGCCTCTCCTCCTCCAAAGGAAGGCAGTTCCTCACCAGCAATGGAAAAAAGCTGGATGGAGAATGACTCTGATGAGTGGAGAGAAGAAGGCTTCAGATGATCAAACTACTCCGAGCTACAGGAGGAAATTCAAACCAAAGGCAAAGAAGTTAAAAACTTTGAAAAAAATTTAGACGAATAACCAATACAGAGAAGTGCTTAAAGGAGCTGATGGAGCTGAAAGCCAAGGCTCAAGAACTACGTGAAGAATGCAGAAGCCTCAGGAGCCAATGCGATCAACTGGAAGAAAGGGTATCAGTGATGAAAGATGAAATGAATGAAATGAAGCGAGAAGGGAAGTTTAGAGAAAAAAGAATAAAAAGAAATGAACAAATCCTCCAAGAAATATGGGACCATGTGAAAAGACCAAATCTACATCTGCTGGTGTACCTGAAAGTCACGGGGAGAATGGAACCAAGTTGGAAAACACTCTGCAGGATATTATCCAGGAGAACTTCCCCAATCTAGCAAGGCAGGCCAACATTCAAATTCAGGAAATACAGAGAATGCCACAAAGATACTCCTTGAGAAGAGCAACTCCAAGACACATAATTGTCAGATTCACCAAAGTTGAAATGAGGGAAAAAATGTTAAGAGCAGCCAGAGAGAAAGGTTGGGTTACCCACAAAGGGAAGCGCATCAGACTAACAGTGGATCTCTCAGCAGAAACTCTATAAGCCAGAAGAGACTGGGGGCCAATATTCAACATTCTTAAAGAAAAGAATTTTCAACCCAGAATTTCCTATCGAGCCCAACTAAGCTTCATAAGTGAAGGAGAAAAAAAATACTTTACAGACAAGCAAATGCTGAGTGATTTTGTCACCACCAGGCCTGCCCTAAAAGAGCTCCTGAAGGAAGCACTAAACATGGAAAGGAAAAACGGGTACCAGTCACTGCAAAATCATGCCAAATTGTAAAGACCATAGGGGCTAGGAAGAAACTGCATCAACTAACGAGCAAAATAACCAGCTAACATCATAATGACAGGATCAAATTCACACATAACAATATTAACTTTAACTGTAAATGGACTAAATGCTCCAATTAAAAGACACAGACTGGCAAATTGGATAAAGAGTCAAGACCCATCAGTGTGCTATATTCAGGAAACCCATCTCACGTGCAGAGACACACATAGGCTCAAAATAAAAGGATGGAGGAAGATCTACCAGGCAAATGGAAAACAAAAAAAGGCAGGGGTTGCAATCCTAGTCTCTGATAAAACAGACTTTAAACCAACAAAGATCAAAAGAGACAAAGAAGGCCATTACATAATGGTAAAGGGATCAATTCAACACGAAGAGCTAACTATCCTAAATATATATGTACCCAATATAGGAGCACCCAGATTGATAAAGCAAGTCCTGAGTGACCTACAAAGAGACTTAGACTCCCACACAATAATAATGGGGGAATTTAACAACCCACTGTCAACATTAGACAGATCAATGAGACAGAAAGTTAACAAGGATACCCAGGAATTGGACTCAGCTCTGCACCAAGCAGACCTAATAGACATCTAAAGAACTCTCCACCCCAAATCAACAGAATATACATTTTTTTCAACACCACACCACACCTATTCCAAAACTGACCACATAGTTGGAAGTAAAGCTCTCCTCAGCAAATGTAAAAGAACAGAAATTATAACAAACTGTCTCTCAGACCACAGTGCAATCAAACTAGAACTCAGGATTAAGAAACTCACTCAAAACTGCTCGACTACATGGAAACTGAACAACCTGCTCCTGAATGACTACTGGGTACATAACAAAATGAAGGCAGAAATAAAGATGTTCTTTGAAACCAATGAGAACAAAGACACAACATACCAGAATCTCTGGGACACATTCAAAGCAGTGTGTAGAGGGAAATTTATAGCACTAAATGCCCACAAGAGAAAGCAGGAAAGATCCAAAATTGACACCCTAACATCACAATTAAAAGAACTAGAAAAGCAAGAGCAAACACATTCAAAAGCTAGCAGAAGGCTAGAACTAACTAAAATCAGAGCAGAACTGAAGGAAATAGAGACACAAGAAACCCTTCAAAAAATTAATGAATCCAGGAGCTGGTTTTTTGAAAACATCAACAAAATTGATAGACCACTAGCAAGACTAATAAAGAAGAAAAGAGAGAAGAATCAAATAGATGCAATAAAAAATGATAAAGGGGATATCATCACCGATCCCACAGAAATACAAGCTACCATCAGAGAATACTACAAACACCTCTATGCAAATAAACTAGAAAATCTAGAAGAAATGGATAAATTCCTTGACACATACACCCTCCCAAGACTAAACCAGGAAGAAGTTGAATCTCTGACTAGACCAATAACAGGCTCTGAAATTGTGGCAATAATCAATAGCTTACCAACAAAAAGAGTCCAGGACCAGATGGATTCACAGCCGAATTCTACCAGAGGTACAAGGAGGAACTGGTACCATTCCTTCTGAAACTATTCCTAACCATAGAAAAAGAGGGAATCCTCCCTAATTCATTTTATGAGGCCAACACCATCCTGATACCGAAGCCTGGCAGAGACACAACAGAAAAAGAGAATTTTAGACCAATAACCCTGATGAACATGGATGCAAAAATCCTCAATAAAATACTGGCAAACCAAATCCAGCAGCACATCAAAAAGCTTATCCACCATGATCAAGTGGGCTTCATCCCTGGGATGCAAGGCTGGCTCAACATATGCAAATCAATAAATGTAATCCAGCATAAAAACAGAACCAAAGACAAAAACCACATGATTATCTCAATACATGCAGAAAAGGCCTTTGACAAAATTCAACAACTCTTCATTCTAAAAACTCTCAATAAGTTAGGTATTGATGGGATGTATCTCAAAATAATAAGAGCTATCTATGACAAACCCACAGCCAATATCATACTGAATGGGCAAAACCTGGAAGCATTCCCTTTGAAAACTGGCACAAGACAGGGATGCCCTCTTTCACCACTCCTATTCAACAGTGTTGGAAGTTCTGGCCAGGGCAATTAGGCAGGAGAAGGAAATAAAGGGTATTCAATTAGGAAAAGAGGAAGTCAAATTGTCCCTGTTTGCAGATGACATGATTGTATATCTAGAAAACCCTATTGTCTCAGCCCAAAATCTCCTTAAGCTGATAAGCAACTTCAGCAAAGTCTCAGGATACAAAATCAATGTACAAAAATCACAAGCATTCTTATACACCAATAATAGACAAACAGAGAGCCAAATCATGAGTGAACTCCCATTCACAATTGCTTCCAAGAGAATAAAATACCTAGGAATCCAACTTACAAGGGACATGAAGGACCTCTTCAAGGAGAACTACAAACCACTGCTCAATGAAATAAAAGAGGATACAAACAAATGGAAGAACATTCCATGTTCAAGGTTTGGGAGAATCAATATCGTGAAAATGGCCATACTGCCAAAGGTAATTTATAGATTCAGTGCCATCCCTATCAAGCTACCGATGACTTTCTTCACAGAATTGGAAAAAACTAATTTAAAGTTCATATGGAACCAAAAAAGAGCCCGCATCAGCAAGTCAATCCTAAGCCAAAAGAATAAAGCTGAAGACATCATGCTACCTGACTTCAAACTATACTACAAGGCTACAGTAACCAAAACAGCATGGTACCTGTACCAAAACAGAGATATAGACCAATGGAACAGAACAGAGCCCTCAGAAATAATACCACACATCTACAACTATCTGATCTTTGACAAACCTGACAAAAACAAGCAATGGGGAAAGGATTCCCTATTTAATAAATGGTGCTGGGAAAACTGGCTAGCCATATGGAGAAAGCTGAAACTGGATCCCTTCCTTACACCTTATACAAAAATTAATTCAAGATGGATTAAAGACTTACATGTTAGACCTAAAACCATAAAAACCCTAGAAGAAAACCTAGGCATTACCATTCAGGACATAGGCATGGGCAAGGACTTCATGTCTAAAACACCAAAAGCAATGGCAACAAAAGCCAAAATTGACAAACGGGATCTAATTAAACTAAATAGCTTCTGCACAGCAAAAGAAACTACCATCAGAATGAACAGGCAACCTACAGAATGGGAGAAAATTTTCACAACCTACTCATCTGACAAAGGGCTAATATCCAGAATCTACAATGAACTCAAACAAATTTACAAGAAAAAAACAAACAACCCCATCAAAAAGTGGGCGAAGGACATGAACAGACACTCCTCAAAAGAAGACATTTATGCAGCCAAAAAACACATGAAAAAATGCTCATCATCACTGGCCATCAGAGAAATGCAAATCAAAACCACAGTGAGATACCATCTCACACCAGTTAGAATGGCCATCATTAAAAAGTCAGGAAACAACAGGTGCTGGAGAGGATGTGGAGAAATAAGAACACTTTTACACTGTTGGTGGGACTGTAAACTAGTTCAACCATTGTGGAAGTCAGTGTGGCGATTCCTTAGGGATCTAGAACTAGAAATACCATTTGACCCAGCCATCCCATTACTGGGTATATACCCAAAGGACTATAAATCATGCTGCTATAAAGACACATGCACACATATGATTATTGCGGCACTATTCACAATAGCTAAGACTTGGAACCAACCTAAATGTCCAACAACGATAGACTGGATTAAGAAAATGTGGCACATATACACCATGGAATACTATGCAGCCATAAAAAATGATGAGTTCATGTCCTTTGTAGGGACATGGATGAAACTGGAAATCATCATTCTCAGTAAACTTTCGCAAGGACAAAAAACCAAACACCACATATTGTCACTCATAGGTGGGAATTGAACAATAAGAATACATGGACACAGGAAGGAGAACATCACACTCTGGGGACTGTTGTGGGGTGGGGGGAGTGGGGAGGGATAGCATGAGGAGATATACCTAATGCTAAATGATGAGTTAATGGGTGCAGCTCACCTACATGGCACATGCATACATATGTAACAAACCTGCACATTGTGTACATGTACCCTAAAACTTAAAGTATAATAAAATAAAATAAAAACAAAAAAAATTGGAGGTTTTAGTATGTTTTGTTCTCTTCTATTAAAACAGCACTATTTTTAAATGAAAAAAAGATACATAAACCAAATCCTGAGTTTTATGCTGCAATCAAATTAACTTTAAAAATATTTAGTCATTTCCTTAATACAGTATTGTAATAACTGTCTATATGGCCCCCAAATAGGGATATCTGTGTCAACCCCCAGAATATGTAAATGTGACTTTCGTTAGAAAAAAATTTTTGCAGATTAATTAATTAATAATTAATATAATTTTTATAATTTTTATAAATTAATCATATAATATATTTTTTTAAAAATTGCAGATTAATTAATTAATAATTAATATAATTAAGGATCTTGGCATGAGATGACCCTAGATTATCCATATGAGTCCTAAATCCAATGATAAATATCCTCATAAGAGACATACAAAGGAGAAACCCACACAGCAGAATAGAAGGCAACGTCAAGACAGAGGTAGACATTCAAGTACTGTAGCTACAAGCCAAGAAACATCCAGGAATGCCTGGAACAAGCAGAAACTGGAAATGGCAAGAATAAGAATATCCCATAGAGCATCTGGAGGAAACATAGCCCAGCTGACACCAGGATTTTGAACTCCTGACCTCCAGAACTGTGGGAGAATCAATTTATGTTGTAATTTTAATAATTTTTGTTGTTTTAAACCACCAAGTTTGTGGTATCCTTTTAAAAAATAGGAACCAGCTTATTTTGTTTCAAAACTTTATTTATTTATCTCAAAATTAATTACTCATTACAGAAGCAACAAGAAACTAATACTCCATTCTATAATTGTCCTTTAAAAAAAAAACTTTTGATTTTTAACAGCAAATATATCCCTTTAGAAATGTACACTAATCCTTGAGGGTCAGAATGAAAGACATGCACAAAAATATACGTAGCAAAGGACTACCAAATCAATACCTGTTTTCATTATCAATTTTGATAAGAAAAATTTGTTTTTCATTATAAAGTTCCAAAATAAGCTAGTTTCCACTTTTTAAAAGAATTTTAGCTTTAAAGCCTGAACATACCTCAACATATATCTAATGATTAAATCTTCCCTACGTAGTGAATTAAGCACATCAAATTCCTATGACAATTACAGGGTTTATTATTCAGCAAATTATCATTGTCATCATATCTACTAAAACTTAACAATATTAAGAAGTGATTTCATAGCATTCTAAATAAATATTATACAGAAAAATACCATAAATTTTGCCTTTTATCCTTATGCATTTACTGAGAAGAGATGGAGGGCAGAGATGAATTTGTCTATTTGTGGCAGGAAAAAATCTCTGATGTTTTGCACATGTATCCCAGAACTTAAAGTAAAATTTTTAAAAAATCTCTGAAATATTTCTGTACATTTGCAATTCATCACATTTATCACTTACCACTATTAGACTCCCTCTGGCATCCTTGACATCTCTAAATAACATTTGAATTCCCAAAATTCTATCAAAGATTCAAATTATAAAAATTATTTTATTCACTAGAGCACCTAATGAGCATAAATTATTCTATTATGTACTATATATTACTTGTTAAAGAGAATTTTAAAATAAAAATATAGATATACTGATTTTGAGTCAGTTTTCTCAAAATTTCTCTAGACCAACATCACTCTCTCCAAACATTGTTGAAAGATTTCTTCAGAGGTACCATGACAACTTTTCACCGATACCCTATTTGTAGAGCAGGCAAAAGGATGCATGACCAAATGAGTTTGCAGTTCTTGAGGCCTTGTCAGCTAACATGGTCTAAACCAATTTAAGGCTTCAGCCTACATCCACATTGGAATCATTCTACAAGCAAACTCCATTCACAACCCTGAGTTTAGCGAATCCTACCATGTGTCTTAACCTAGATAATTATTTTTCTCTGTTCATATTTTTCTTGCTATAGCATTAATAAAGTCAAAGAGGAGGATATAAAGATTAATGAGTGTAAGAATGGCAGGAGAAGAATGCAGTAAATTCAGTCAAGAGACTATGGTAGCTAAAACCTTGATGGTCACAGTCAAGATGAGAAGCTGTGTCTAATAAATAAAAATGCAAACAAAAGCAAGAAACCCAATAAAAAAGAAAGGGAAGGACAGGAGAAAAGGAAGGAAGGAAAGGGAAGGAAAAGGAGGAGAGAAGGAAGGAAAGAAAGGGAAGGAAAAGGAGGAGAAAGGAAGAAAGAAATTCTAAAATAAGTATCCTCATGTAAC
Source organism: Nomascus leucogenys (assembly GCF_006542625.1). NCBI lineage: Eukaryota > Metazoa > Chordata > Mammalia > Primates > Hylobatidae > Nomascus > Nomascus leucogenys. Next base: position 68,789,320 of record NC_044391.1, read on the forward strand.
TTTTTCTAATCATAAGCAAACTTTTCAAAAATTTACTGAGTACTCAGGGTCTCCACTCACCTCTCATTCATTAGTCAGGCCACTGCGATCTGGCTTCTACTTCATTATTCCACTAAAGTAACCACACCAGGGCCACGAATAATCTCCTAATTGTTGAATCCAAATGGACTATTTCTAAATGTTTCCTTTTGTGGTCTCACTATAGTGTTTGACTACTTATCTTAACTTTCTATCCTTTGCTTCTCCAACACTATGAGCTGCCTCTCTCCCGCCATTACAAATAATTCATCATTTTAATGGTGTAGGAACATCCTGATAACATACTATACTTAAGTGGAAAAAGCAAGCAGAATATATGTACTTTTTGCTATGTAAATATATGATAAATATATTAATATATTAAATATACGCATAGTAAAAGAGTCTAAGAAAGCATCAAATGTGAGTATTTTCTCTAGGTGATAATATGAGCAATCGTATTTTTTTACGTTTCAAAGCAACTTAATAAAGATCATTTTTAGGTGCATATGAACAAATAATAAAAACACAAATACAGAAAGAGAGATGTCTCTTCACATCAAGATCTTCTTTCATTCCAAATTAGAGTGATATTTCCAAATACATTGGACAATACCATTCTCCGGTATTTATCCAATAATATATGCATATATCTTTCAAAATATATAAGCATAAGAATATTAACAGCAGTATCAAATGTAAAAGCCTCCAAATGGGAAACTTCTGAAATGTTCATCAACAGCAGAATGAATAAATAAGATGTGGTATATTCACTCAATGTAATACCAGACAGCAATAAAAATGGACAAACTACAGCCACACGAATTAGTGTTTTTATTTGATTCACTGTTTTTATCTTTTTAAAAAAATACATATTGCAGATACACTATCTCATTGGATGGTCTAGTCAATAAAACAATTTTCATAACACCAATGGAAAAGTCTCAGAAACATAATGTTGAGTAAAAATGCCATATACATATATACTGTAGATTCCATGCATATGAAATACAGAAAGAGGCAAAGTTAGCCCATGATGCCAGGGTAGTGATCATCCTTGGGGATACATGAAACTGAAAGAGGACACACAGGGGCTTCTTAGGTGCTGGCTGTATTCTTTTGTGATTTGCGTGCTGTTTACATAGGCATATTCACTTTGTAAACAGTCAAGATGTACATTTGTAATTTATATGTTTTTTTCTGTATATATGTTAGATTTCAATTAAGTTCCCAATCACTTAACTAAGAACCAGTGGTGTCTTTGAATGAGGAAGTATCACTACTATATTTCTGCATGGGTCACATTTTCCCCCATCAAAAATATCTGAATCCTGTTAAATATTGCTGCACTTCCTTTACAAAATAGTGAAAAGATAATGATCAATTCAAAGGTGAACTTCTGCAAGCAGACTTTTGATTTTTATTTCAAATCCAATTCCTGTGAATTACTTTTCCTCTGAAAACCCTGAGAGTAATGATATGTGTGTGCACGATAGAAGCAGAGTTCCACTCTGCAAATTTTCACTTTGTGCTATTATCTAACTTAGTGCTGATGCACAGAAAATAGAAAAATACTTTTGAAATCCATTGAGTCAGGATAACTAGGAACTCAGAAGATAATCAAAAACTAAAGGAAACACATGTGTGTACTAGTAAAAAAAAAAAAAATTACACATTAAGTTCTGAGTGGTCCCCTTAACAGCTGTGTGACTTTAGAGATGTTGTTTCACCTTTCTCAGTCTCAGTGTTCTCACCTGCCACAGACTCTTCGCTAAAAGGAGAAAACAACTTTGGGCATAGGAAATGTTTCTCAAAATAAAAATAGAATATTTCAAATGTGTTTTATAACTCACTTAAGTTAATAATGCTATGATATAATCAAATGTCTATATTTTATGGAAAACTACTCTGAGACCATACTAGCATAATTTTTCTTTGCATTATGTTATCTACACGTGTGTATGGTCACTTGTAAGTCCATACCCATACTTATATTAAATGGGGAAACTTTGAGAGTGCTACATTTAGTCATTCTGACATATTATTTGAGAAAAGGAGAATGTTAATGTAATAGGTAAACTTTCTGCTCATATTAATAAAAATGATACCTTACTGAATCTCAACATTTTAAAAGGAACTCCGAATTTTTAATGAAACATTCCAGAATGGAATTCTCATTAACCTTGGACATCCTCCAGATGCTTCTTTGATAATATTAACTACCTTAAACACCATGTGGTTTCAGCCCACTGACCCATACAATACATGGTGTGAATGCATATGTGAAAGCTGAAATCAAAGTTTGGGAAAGGTGGGTTGCCCAAGTCAGATGAACCTCTACAGACTCAATATTTTTGTTAGCCTTTGTTGAGTAAAGTTCACATCATGGTTTTTTTTTCCCTTTAGCTACTTATCCAGATGATAAAATTGTGTGTTCAATGTTGTCTTCAATTTTAAAGGCAGTTGAATTGTTTGGAATTGTCTGGATAACAGGAAATAACAAGAATCTAAAGCCCTACACTACAAGCTTCTACAGTATTTTTGTAGCCAATGATGGACTTAATTAAAATAATATCAAGATTTTTAACTCTAAATTTATAATTAAAGATGCAATCTACTCTACTCATTTAAATTTCAAGAAGCAGAAAAGCAAGGAAAGCCTCATAAAGACAGAAATTTTGTGTGCTTTGTTCATTTCTGTATCTCCAACACTCAGTACAATGGTTGGCACATATAAGAGTAGTGCTCAATAACTATTCATTGAATGAATGAATGTTCCCCACTAGCAGACAGGGAAATTAACTTACATTGCCAAACCTTGCTTCGCCCACCAGATAACTCATAAAAAGTTTTTATATTATGTCCTTTTTCATTCTTTTCTTTCCTGGCTTTCTTCTGGTAGTTTCTAATATTTATCATTTGAAAGAATTTTCAGTTATTTACTGTACCAATTGCTTTCATATAAAATATAATGCTCAGAACTAAAATCAGTTTCACAGGTGTTGTATAATCAAAAATGGTATAGCAATTACATTTCTTTACTTATTCCAGACATTATACTTTTAACTTTTAATTAAAATAATATTTAAATTATGCCAGTTTTGTTATTGATGAAAGCATTATAATGTTAGCTTATGTTGAAATTGAAGTCTATTAAACTCTTTTGACCAAGTATCACCAATACAAAAATACATTGAGGACTATATTAGAACCCAAATGATAAATTTTACATTTATATCTATGATTTTAAAATTTCAGGTTTATCATTTCCAACTATTGAAATTTAAAAAAAATTATCAGTGGTAAATATATTAGCCATCACTGTGGAGCAGTACCATACATACCTTAATCTAATGCTCTTCCTTATAGCTAAATTATGTCGTTTAAAACAATTTTTTCTCTTAGAAACAGTGGAAAGTTTGGCAGTTCCTAAATCACCAGTGCTATTACAACTAATCCCTAAATCCTTTCTTGATTTTAGCTATAACTGTAGGTGTTGGGTAGGGGTCTGTGAGGTGATATTTAAATTCAGGAGGTACAAGATCACACAGAAGAGCAAAAGAGAAAAATATGAACTAGGAAATGGGCAACATTCAAAAGGTTCTACCTACTAGAATTGAAGCTAGGAAGGGAAATTTTCCTCTAGCAATTTCTTGCATATGTGGTCTCTTCTCCTCATTCTTACCTTCCTTGAACCTCAAAAATAATGGAACATAAGGCATACTGGTATGAATGAACACCAAGTCTTCCTTAATTAAATGCCTTTCTTTTTCAAAGAGCCAGTTAAATTTTATGGAATGTGCTCAAACTAACCATAAGATATTTTCTGAACTTCTTTTTTTAACATAAAAACTCCTATGACACATTTTTATATGAAGAATGTATCATGAGTTTAACACATCTACTTCATTTAAATTCATACACACACACACCCACACACACACACTTAACTTTTGGGTTCTAACCTCTGTATCATAGATTGATAGATACTTGAATTGTACATTTAGAGGGATTCTTAGTGTCTTCATACTTTTCTGCTTTCTTTGAAACAGTGAGCATTTAGAAAATAAGAACTGCATCTCAATGACACTAGAAGGTAGCTACTTAATTAATTCATTGTGATGAAGATAGTGGTGGTGGCAATTATAAAGTATAAGTTAATTAGCTATGTTCACAAGAATTTTCATAAAGCAATATTTTAAGTGCCACACATACACTTATCATATGTATTACTTGTAGTATTCATTATAATTGTCAAAAAAAAGGGAAATGGTGAACTATATCCTTAATCATGTAACAAATATTTATTGAGCAGTAGTCCAGGCACTAAGGATAGAGAAGTAAAACACAAATGGCAAGTTGCTGTCTGCATAGAGCTTCCATTTCTTTCTTTCTTCCAGTTCCTCTTCCACTTGTTCTCCTTCTTCTTCTCTTCCTCCTTTTTCTTCTCCTTCTTCTCTTCCTCCTTCTTCTTCTCCCTCCTCTTCCTCTTTCTTCTCTTTTTCCTTTTCTTACTCCTCCACATCTTCCTCTTTCTTCTTCTTTCTCTCAAGCATAGAAAAACATAATAAGCCCTATAGTCTACATCTAAATGTAAAAATAACTGTAAGTGAATATTTGCTCTTTGGAAGGCAAGAAGGAGCAAGTCATGTCTTACATGGATGGCAGCAGGCAAAGAGAGAGCTTGTGCAGGAAAACTCTCATTTTTTAAACTATCAGATTTCATGAGACTTATTCACTATCACAAGGAGAGCATGGAAAAAACCTGCCCCCATGATTCAGTCATCTCCCACTGGGTCCCTCTCACAACATATGGGAATTATGGAAGATACAAGATGAGATTTGGGTGGGGACACCGAGCCAAACCATATCATTCCACCCCTGGCCCCTCCCAAATCTCATATCTTCACATTTCAAAACTGATCATGCCTTCCAAACAGTCCCCCAAAGTCTTAACTCATTTCAGCATTAACTCACAAGTCCACAGTCCAAAGTCTCAACTGAGACAAGGCAAGTACCTTCCATCTACAAGCCTGTAAAATCTAAAGCAAGTTAGTTATTTCCTAGATACAATGGGGGTACAGGCATTGGGTAAATATAGCCATTCCAAATGGGAGAAATTGGTCAAAACAAAGGGGCTACAGTCCCCATGCAAGTCCAAAATCAAGCAGGGCAGTCAAATCTTAAAGCTCAAAAATGATCTCCTTTGACTCCATGTCTCGCATCCAGGTCACACTGATGCAAGGGGTGGTTTCCCATGGTCTTGGGCAGCTCCACCCCTGTGGCTTTGCAGGGTACAGCCTCCCTCCTGGCTGCTTTCACCGGCTGGTGTTGAGTGTCTGCAGTTTTTCCAGGCAAACGGTGCAAGCAGTTGGTTGGTCTACCATTCTGGGGTCTGGAGGATGGTGGCCCTCTTCTCACAGCTGGACTAGGCAGTGCCCCAGTAGGGACCCTGTGTGGGGGCTCCAAACCCACATTTCCCTTCTGAACTGCCCTAGCAGAGATTCTCCATGAGAGTCTCACCCCTGCAGCAACTTCTGCCTGGGCAACCAGGCATTTCCATGCATCCTCTGAAATCTAGGCAGAAGTTCCCATACCCCAATTCTTGACTTCTATGCACTCGCAGGTTCAACGCTATGTGGAAGCTGCCAAGGCTTGGGGTTTCCACCCCCTGAAGCCACAGCCACAGCTCTATGTTGGCCCCTTTCAGCCACAGCTGGAGCAGCTGGGATGCAGGGCACCAAGTCCCTAGGCTGCACACAGCACAGAGGCCCTGGGCCTGGCCCATGAAACCACTTTTTCCTAGGCCTCCAGGCCTGTGATGGGAGGGGCTGCTATGAAGACCTCTGAGATGCCCTGGAGACATTTTTCACACTGTCCTGGAAATTGACATTCGGCTCCTCATTACTGATGAAAATTTCTGCAGCTGGCTTGCACTTCTTCTCAGAAAATGGGATTTTCTTTTCTACCATGTTGTCAGGCTACAAATTTTCCAAACTTTTTTGCTTTGCATCCCTTATAAAACTGAATGCCTTTGACAGCACTCAAGCCACCTCTTGAATGCTTTGCTGCTTAGAAATTTCTTCCACCTAATACCGTTAAGTCATCTCTCTAAAGTTCAAATTTCCACAAATCTTTACGGCAGGGGAAAAATGCTGCCAGTCTTTCTGCTAAAACATAAAAGAGTAACCTTTGCTCCAGTTCCCAACAAGTTCCTCATCTCCATCTGAGACCACCTCAGCCTGGACCTTATTGTTCATATCACTATCAGTATTTCTGTCAAAGCCATTCAACGAGTCTCTAGGAAGTTCCAAAATTTCCCACATTTTCCTGTCTTCTTCTGAGCCCTCCAAACTGTTCCAATCTCTGCCTGTTACACAGTTGCAAAGTCACTTCCACATTTTTGGGTATCTTTTCAGCAACACTCCACTTCTGCTACCAATTTACTGTATTAGTTCATCTTCATACTGCTGATAAAGACATACCCGAGACTGGGCAATTTACAAAAGAAAGAGGTTTAATGGATTTACAGTTCCAGGTAGCTGAAGAGACCTCACAATTAGGATGGAAGGCAAGGAGGAGCAAGTCACGTCTTACATGGATGGCAGCCGACAAAGAGAGAGAGCTTGTGCAGGGAAACTCCCATTTTTAAAACCACCAGATCTCGTGAGACTTATTCACTATCACAAGAACAACACGGGAAAGACTTGCCCCCATGATTCAATTATCTCCTGGGACCTTCCCACAACAGGTAAGAATTATGGGAGCTACACAATGAGATTTGGGTAGGGACACAGAGCCAAACCATATCAACTTTCCTTCACATGTGATATACTCTCGATTTGCTTAGGCCAACAAATACATATTTTTTTTCTGTTTAATATCACATATTTTACCATTTTTGCATGTAAATGGGTCATGAATTTGTGTCATGGTAAAAATCCTTTTACCATTTCAGGGCTCACAAAATTAATGTCTGACATCATTTTCAGAATATATTTTAACTACACATGTTAAGTAAATTAATAGAACATCACAAATCAAATAAAAGTATTTTATCACTGGAAATTCTAATTGTTCAATATGTGAATGTGTTTAAGAGTCAAACAGAAAGAACAACTTAAAAACACATTCAAGTCACTTAAAAATCCAAGCACAAATTGATCAAGAGATGACTGAGAGCAACATGTGCTAACAGAACGTGTTTTTAGTGGAAGTGGATTGTTTAGAAGAAGAGACTAGCTTCATGTGAACACTCCTGAGTGGCTGTTTTATTGAACTACACCTGGTATTTGTTTTTTTTTTTTTCAGGTTGGCATTTATCTCATTTCCTGCATTATTCCATTTCCTTATTTCAGCATCTATGTTCCTTGCATTATATTCCTATATATTCCTATGTTAGTAAGAGAACAGGATATCTATATTTATAAAAAATAAAGAGGCCTGTCAGCTTTTTTCTCTAAGTCTATGGGAATTAATTATACTTTGAAATGGTTATAATGATATTCAAAAAGAGAAATTGAAATGTACCTTTTCAAATTCAAAAATAATCAAACTGAACCTTAGCATAGGAAAAGAAAGCTAATATATTGACATTGTGAGGTTTTACTCACTTAAAATTATAGTACTCACACAGTATTGAATAAAAAATTGGCTTCTAATGCATTACTCTCAGAAAAGTTGTTTGTATTTATTCACTTGTATTTTGAGACAAAATATTTCTAATGTAAATATATTTTTAGTAAAACATGATTTTGAGTATATTAATTTTAAGAGTATAAATGCCAACATTATCTTACATTTTTCTGTAGCCAAGTTTATAGAGTTAGCTGATGATTCATTTTTTAATACAATGCAATTTCAAAACAATACATACCTAGTTTTTTTAAACAAATATCAGAGACATAATATGCTATATGAAGGTAAACGAAGTATAGGTGAATGATTGTTGAGATAAATAATCTAATACTATTATTTTGTTTAAATAAATGAAATACAAGGTACTAAGATACCATAACATAAATTAATAACCACATTGGTGTTAATGACTTTTTTAACATTTTTTAATGCCTAGGCTTCTATGAAACACTGTGCCAACAGTGAGGAAACAGATGGTTAACTTAAGTGACTTCAACTTATACTAAGGACACTGTGCAAACTTCTAGTAGCTGCCACATGCATATATGAAGGAACCTAACTTATATGAATGCTGCCACATTTTTATTTTGATTGGAAGTTTAATAATTAGACTTGAGTGAATTAATAATACCCATTCAAAACGACTCCCCATTTTTGTAGCCATCATATCATTGATCATGATAATGTGTTACAGAAAGAACACTGGATAAGAGAAATCGATAATATGAAGTTTTGTTCTAATTTTAAGTTCTATAACCTAAAAATCCTATGACCAGGCCCTTATGATCAAGAAACACACATTAATGAAGATAAGGCATAAATAAATAAAATGCCTACCCAATACTATGAAGCAGCATACAAATATAATAAATATAATAATTACACAGTTTTGAGGAAAAGGAAAACTGGTCAGTGGTTAATGAAGAATGGCTTCAGTTGGATATTAAGAAAAGTACATGAATTAGTTTTGGAGACAGAAATGAGAGAAAAATTTTAAACTAATTGAGCATAATGAAAGAATTAGGAATGAACAAGATGTATAAGCAGTAGCTCACACAAGGACCACAGTGACATGGTTATTTTAAATTTGAGGAAACTTGGTAGATGCAGCATTTTAGGTTTCTTAGGGTAAAAACCTAAGATCTAAAAAACATATACTTGAGTGCAGTAAATAACTGAATTAAAATGTGCAATTTAAAGTTTAAATGAAGCAAATATTTAAAAAGAAGTATTTATTTGCCAAGTTTATCTTCCTATGTATTAAAAACATTCACATTCCTTATTAATAAAAGCCAAGGGATCACATCACATATTTTATGTATTTTTCCCATTACTAGAATTAATGAGAGAGCAAATAAATTAATGAATCAAAATTCATTTAGAATTGAAAAGTTATTTGCTGCTCTGAAGAACAACTATAGTAAGCAAGTCAAAAAGTGGTGGGGTCTGTGGTGACCCCCTTTCTTGGAAGGATATTTCACAGTAGGTCGCTCTTTAACCTCCTCTTCCAACATTTCTATTGCTGTAAGAAGACAGCCAGAGAGCGAAATAAGCCTGTACGACCTTATTAAGAATATCTCTAATAAGATGGCCTTGCTTTCAGACTTCTACACTTTGATCAGATACATAAAGGTTAAAATAATTTCTCTGGATAATGTTTTCCTCAGTAGTTATATAAACAAAGCAATAAAATTAGAGAGCATAGAAGAACATATTATTAAACTGCTAGTATAATTGTAATATCTATGAGCTTCATAATAGAAAACAAAGCATATTTTGATAGCAAGAAAACAAAACCTATTAAAAGTTTTCACACAAAAAGGTGATAATTTTCATTCCTCAAGTATTTGGCCCATTTTTTCTTTAAAACATAATACGAATAACCAATTAAAATAAGACTTTCTTTTAAACACTATGTCTTAAACGATGTTTTGGTTTCTCTCTGAAATATATATATATCCTCTGATTCTTCTACTCACTGTTGCTAAAAACATACGCATTGTAGAGGTAGAAGCAGGAGTTTCCTAGTTCCATCAAAATACTTTTTGGGATTTTACAATGTGATTCAGACTTTGTAAAAATCCATTTTCAATTTTTACTTCAATATAATATTACTTTTTTAAATATATTCAAAAGCTCATGGTAATGTGACCTTAGGTTCAGATGAAGAGGTTATGTCAATGGCTATTTCTAGTTTATTCTTGACTTTGACCTACTTAAACTATATAGAGTGTTAATTCCTGGGAAGTTCCAGGAGTTCTAACAGAGTTTTATTAACAATAAATCTACATTAGATATATTATTTTAAACAAAAAGCACTTTGCTTTCTCTTATCATTAAACCCTTATATAGTTATAAGTTCATAATATTAAAAGATACAAACGTAAAAATCTAGTGAAGCGCTGGTTAAAACTTCATCATTAGTACAAGTTATCATTGATTTGTTTTAAATGACATATGCAAAATAATTACTTTTTGACTTAGGTAACAATATTTTTATTGCTTCTTTCCTATGACTGCAAAAATAATCTCAAAAATGGAAATTATCCTTAAATTTTATAAAATTCTCAAAGTGTAAATGCCTAAGCCTCTCCTCAACAATGTACAGTATTCCTCTTGCCTTTACAGTCGTAGTTTTGGTGTTCTCACTAAAAACACACTGCCCCTTTTTTAAAATGGAAAGCTTTTAGAAATTCACTCTGGATTCTTTTTTCTTAATTAGTTGAACTTCCAACAAAGAAATAACAGCAATTTAAATCACTATTTCACTGTCTTATTTTCTACCTTTTTTGTCATATTTAATCACATATGTTAGTTTCAATACTTTTAAGTCAAATTTAGAAATATTTGAAATATTGGCATTCAGATAAGATCAACCTAAGAAGTATAACCCAATCTGAGGTCTGGACAAAATGTTGTGAAGAGAAAACAAAGAAGTAACATCTGGAATTTTAAAAAGTGATAAATAGATGTCTTCTGTTAAGTATAACTTCTGTATACTTATGTGGCTCACAGTGGGTGATTTCTATTTAAAATAGATTGTTTATTTTCTAGTCATTATATTTCTAATATACATGCATGATCTCCTTTTCTAAACTTGCTTGGACTATAACTTATTTATAGTAAAAAGTAATTCTTAACGATTTCAGACTTTTATTCAAAATTCACATTTCATGGTATTACATTAACTAGTTTGGTATACTGAGCAATACTTGTATTTACTTAACATTAATATATAATCTCAGGAACTTGGGCTACAGGAATATAACTAATATTGACTATTAAAGTGCTTAACATGCTTAATTAAATAAATCTCTATTTGTAAAATAGGGGAAAATATGCGTGACTAGTACTGCAAATTTCAGTTTTAAGAGAAAATGGATGTATTTTCTACTAGCTCAAAGATACAAGGGAAAAATTTATCTTGTGTATTATCTAATAGGCCTTCCAGAGCTAAAGACCACAGGAGGTAAGGCTAACAAAATTAATATGCAAAGAAGCTCAACACTGGGGACGTATAATTTTCTTGCAAATGGTTTTGTTTTAAGGATGAAACAACACAAGACAATATCAATTTCTTTCTTTTTTTGCAAATAGATGAAGCTTTAAAAAAATTAACACACGACAGCAGGTGGGAAAAATCTAGACAAGTAGATATTCAAAGTAGGGAGAATCCAAATTTGATTTGCTTAACATTTTACAAACTAATTTAAATTCATTGGTATGTCTTTAAAAAATCAGCTTAGGTACATGTATTTAATTCACGAGATATTGGTGATCTGTCAGTCTAGAAGTAAAGATTTAGTAGACTTGGCGAGTCACTGTATGTTTTTGAACATGAGAGGGTATACAAAAAAAAAAGGAATTTATCATTTAAAATTTGTATTTATAATATTATCTGTAATGAGCATCTTATCTGTAATTACTTCACTCTTGATCCTTTCATTTAACATAATATTAATATGTAATTGATTGCAAATAACCTGGGTAGGTTAGTAGACAAATAATCTATAAATCTATTTTAAGTATTCACCATACTCAGAGTTACCCATGGAAAATGATACATTAACATTTTAAACAAACAATGCCATTTTCATCGATCTTCAAATGCAGTAAATTAAAATTAAATAATTTCTTCTAGTTATAGAATTAGTAGTTTCCACACTTGTTCTTAATCAGTTAGCAATATATATATATATGTTGTCTGCCTTATATTAAAGAGCTCACTATTATTAAAAATTTTAATGTATTTCTGCACCCCAGGAATATTTGGTTCTGCACTACTCCTATCAATTTAAAATAGTGTCAGACAGCCTTTGAAAATAACAAATCAGTATAATTAGAATTTTTTAAATCTGAGCTTTCAGTAGAAAAAAATGGTATGCTAGAGCAAATATCTTACTTCAACTTCTTCTCGTAATTTGATTTTCTAATGTGTCCAAAAGTGATTTGTTGTAACAATAATGTATACTAGTTTATATCCCAGCAACACTGAAGGTATAGAACAAAATCACATGCATTTTGATTGGGAATTCTTGTGTGAATAAATGATTACATTTAATTGGCTGATTTAGATATTAAAGACTAATGGAGCAAGTTTGAGGGTTTTGTTGTTTTAACAATTAGCTTAAAATAGTTGATCACAGTTGATATCAAAATGTAATTGTATTTTTCTGGATGTAACAGAAAGAAATAATTTTACTACTTTGAGTAGCAGTTTTGAACTTCTTTCTTAAACACATCAGACATATTTTTACCTCTCAATGATGAATTCATAATCAGAGATATTAATATATTAGATTAATGTAGTGTAATGTAGTGTAATGCTATGCTTTACAACAGTGTACTAAAAAAGTCTAAATGATTCATACCCCAGGGAAGAGTTGATGCTATCAATTTAAAGTGTTTAATATACATTTATTTAAATGTGAAGTTGCACTTTGCCTGAGGAATGAGTATTTAAATTGACAGCCTAATAAAATTCCTAAGTAATGTAGTCTTCCCCCCCATTTACTTATTAGTCATATTTTAAAATCATTCATTTAGAGACACCAGAAAAGCATGTGAACTAATTGTTAAGGGATATAATAATTGTTTAGGGAATTAAATGTTAATTCTATGGCTATCTTCTTTTTCATCATAAATATAGAGCTTTGATCTTCAGTCTTCTTAAGAGCAAATAAATTCCTGGATCAACAGTTCTACATAATGTTAATAATATATATATAATTTATTTAAAATATTCTGGCTCTTCCTGTTCAGGGAACCATTCGTTTGGATCAAAGGCTCCAATGAAACCAATGAATAGAAACCGCCAGAATATTTTAGCTAAGTAATGTTTCTAAGATTTAATAGATAAAAACTAATCCTCTTTTCCAGAAGCATTTTAGTTAAAATTTCACACATTATTATGCCTTATTCTATTCTCATAATTTGTGGTCCTTGAAAATTTTAATTGTAGACATTATAGAATTGAATTACTTTTCATGCAATCAAATTAGTTACATTAATTATTTGCTAGAGCTATAAATATGGAAATCTGGTAAAGAAAATCATTTTGGCTTTTCCAGGTAAATAATTAAAAATTCATTTTCCTTATGTTCTGAACAAAATGATAATTGTCCTAATAAGTACATAGAAATTTTAAATAATTCATTAATAACATGTATCATTTGTAAGCCTTATTTTGCCTTCACCAAGAGTTACCTATTAGTCAACCACAATCTACTAAAGTGTCTGAAGTATCCACAAGCTGTATGTGGTAGGTTTCTACTCTATTTGTAACATATCAGCCTGAAGTCTAGTGGAGTTGCCATTGTGGAAGGGTTCCAACCAGTTATGGTGCCCTTCACATTTTCCATCGATTTGGCACCTTTCTGGCCAGAAACTTGGACCACACATACACACAGTGTTACACAGAGGGTGTAATGCTAAACTTCCAGGGGTTGCTATATGGTAACCCCATCAAGTGAATTCAGCCTTTAGAAGGGTTTGCTTTGGCCTCACAGTGTTCTTTAAATTTCTCGATTTGCTTGCCTCTAAGTAGGCATGCTCTCTCTAGTTAGTTCATCACAAGCCTACCATCTCCTGTGGTCTTTTATTTGGCCCAATTCACACAGTGTCATAAGCAAGTAGATTTGGGATTTCTTATCCTTGCTTTGGCCTGACAAGTACCTCACAAAAAGATTGGATTATCCTGATTTAGAAAAAAGCCCCACTGTTTTTATTCCATTCTTACTAGTCACTTGTTTTATATTTTAAAATAATCCCCTGCTTCTTCCCAACCCTGAGGGTTGACACCAAATGAAAATAACTCTATTGTTATTAATCTGTAGTATACTTACAACAACCTGCTCGAAAGTGTAAAGCACAGTAAGTAGAATAAACCAAAAAAGATACGTACATGTGAAAATATCACTACCACATAAGAATACAAAAATGAAACTTTAAAGAGGTGTTATGTGTCCATTATTTATCAAGCAGAACATTAAATTGTTAATAATAATTAACAACATTGTTATTTATTTTTTAGTAATATAACAATGAACAATTGTTAATAATAATCATTTAATAGCCATTTGTTTCTGTGCTGGAAGCAGTCAAATATTGTTCTCTAAATAAGGAAACTTTCATTATGAAACACCATAATATCGTGTACCACCAAAATTACGTGATGTAGTTAAAAAAATAAATTCAGTAATATCTCAAAGCTATATGTTTTTAAAATATTTTTGCACACTTATAGAATCATAAGGAATAACTACAGATCATTTTAACACATAAAATTAATGACAAAATAACATATTAGCATATGCATGCTTGTATTATAGTAATTTAAATATTAACCTTTTCAAATCTTTGAAAGAAGTAATTTATGTCTATATATTATCTAGCTTAAACTTAATTATCTCTTAATCCTATTTAAATTATGAAACATATTTCAAATTTGACTTCCACACAATGAAAATGTGTGTATGCAAATAAACAAATTTTTGTAAAACTATATGAAAGTAATAAAGTGAGGAATGTATTTTAATAAAAGTATATACTCTCAAAAATTTCATTATTTTCCCATTTCAAAGAGAAGAAAGTGGCAGAATAAAAACATATTCATTCATAGCTAAAGAATGTAGTGCCCAAATGTCTTCCTGGAATCATTTAATATAAATGTAATATAAATGTGTTAATTCATGACAATATTGGGTTAAATAAACGTTGGGGTTAGTATAGTGTAATTTTCTTTTGTGATAAATGCCACTGACTTGCTGTTTACTTTTCAATTGAATTTATTTGCCAAATTATATACCAAACAGTCCCATGGGCTTACTGAATATATGAGGACTAACAATGAAAAATGTACATAGTTTTAGGACCAACTTTGTAAATTGCCTTAATAATAGCTGGTATCATGTAATAGTATTTTCAAGCAGTACTTTTAATTTCTAGCTCATAAAGCCTTTTCATTGAACCCCAAGGGTGTAGCTATAAAAGTAAGATTTAATTTTGTATATAATGTGGCCTAAATTAGCTTTAAAGCAATAGGAGAAACATGCAGTTACAAAAGATAGGCTGAAATTATTATAATTTGATATGAATTTCTGTAACAAAATTAATTATTATTTCTGTTGTAACATAATTTGTAGTAAAAACTTAAGAATATTCAGAATATATATTTTATGTCTTATATTTTTAAAACTGTAACAAATGTGTGGGAAAACGTCATGGACATATAAGAGGAAACCAAAGGCCAAAAACATTTTTTCTCATACATTCAAGTGCCCAGGCAGTCATGAAAGCCAAAGATATTTGTGTAATGTGAACCTTCTTAGTCAAAATATCTTTCCTACATTAATTTTCTGCTAATTATTTGCCATTGAGGCAAAACAAAGAAGGCTCAACATTGTTCTTTGGTACCTTATACTTATATATAAAGAATATAATTCTTTCTTATGTTTGAATCGTGCTTTACAATTGACAGTAAGTTCCTATTTGTGATTTCATCTTGTCCGTGTGTGAATGTGTATAGCAAGTATTATTAGTATCTCTATTTCATTGATAAATAAGTTTCATTTCTTGCCCAAGATTAATGCATTAAGATGATTAACTCATTTGCCAGGTACAACAGTATAATATTTCAATATATAGTAGCGTGCCAATAGGTCAAGGAAAATCTTTCGTGTATTTGTAGATTTGGATGGCCAATTTTAATGCCCTATATTTCTTAAATGTCCCAAAGAAACTAATATCAATCACTAACAGGGTTTAAAGTCTTTTTAAAATGACCTGTAACATACACCTTTTTTTTAATTTCTAAAGGAAAAAAATTATTCATAAGGTATGGCTATTCTTAGTAGGGTGAATAATAGCTATAAATATATCTACATACTATAAGAATTTAATGTTTGTGACCTATAGTTTTATACTCAAGAGAAATATTTAGTCTCTTTCTAAATAAATGTTGATCTTAAAAATAAGTGACGAAAAATATAAAATGTGAATTTCTATTTTAAAATGACATTGAGGTTTTACTCCTTTTCTTTCTAAATTTTGAAGTTAATACACTTTATACTGTGTTTTGAAGTCTTGGCATATTTCTTTACAAGGACTTTTTCTAATAACATATAAGAAAGTATTGCTAAATCTAAAAGCCCAGCACCTGAGTTTTAAAGTCATAAGTAAGTAATTTTACATTTCAAGGCCTTGATTTCTGCTTTTACATTAAATAATTAGGATATACAAATTCTAAGTGCAATATACAGCTCCGAAACTTACACAAATGTACAAAATAGGCTTACTTTTTTTCAAAGTCTTTTTCCAAAGGAAAAAAAGAAGGATTGCTGCTTTTCTGTATTTATTACCTTAATCAATCCTTCCCCAAAAAGGAAATTGTCATATTATTTAACTCTTAATCAAATTTTGAAAATTAGTACACACAAAAATCAGTAATGGGAGAATAGTGAAATATCTGAAAGTATGTTTTAAAATGTTAACATTTAGCATACAGAGGAGGGAATTTCCACCACAAAAAATATTTAATTTCATTTTAATAAACATGGGAAATATTCAAATATTATTTATCTTAATATAAAATACCTATATTCAAATCTTTTTTATTTTAACATAAAATATCTTGCTATGCTAATCATCTCGGTATCATAAAATGCGATATTTATTTTAAAATATAATATGAGAATATATAAAATTATTTTTTAAAGGTGGTCATTGTTGCCACATATACCAAAGCGGAGCTTGAGACCAGCACTGGCGTGTGGTTGTAGTCTCTGTCCTGTAGGAGACGTTCAGGATATGGCACCATAGCAGCGCATTGAAGGCCTGGCTGTGAGTTCACTGACTAAAAAGCCTGACATGGCATTAATTTATTACCAATCTGGGAGCTTTTCTTCCCCTTACTCATTTTTTTTCAGGCTTGTCTTTAACTGAACATTTAATTTGTTTAGTTGCTGTGATTATGCTTTGGTCACATTTGGCAATGGGAACGATCTGGAAAGCTTAGAGGGAATACATTATGGTGCCATAAATTTGAGATGGAACTATGTTTTTGTATTTCTGCCAGGAATATCAGACAGCAAGTTACTGTTTGAAAATCTGCTTTTTCAGTCTTCTCTGCTAATACAGGGGTGGGTGGTCCCAAGGTCATCTCATTCCATCCTCAGAAAGACAATCACTATTCCTGATGTGTCGTCCTGCTTCTGTCTTTCCTCACAACCAAAAGGAAGAGATAGGATTCGAGTTCAAGGTTAGGAAGATATTCTATTACTGAATTGATTTTATAAATAAACTTGGAAGTTTTCTTTTTGTTTCCTCTTGCACCAACACAGATTTATCACCCCAGCTTTTCCTATTTAGAAATTCCCCTGCACAAGTTGCACATTCCACACCTGAAGTGAGAGGCCCACATTCTCCCCGCCCTAGACCGTGAAGAATGTGTTCCTGATCTGCATCTCATCCTGGCTTCCTGCAAGATAAAGAGGGATTCAGACATAAAGACTGGAAATTCCCATGAAGAGACAAAAACAAATGATGTGGTTCAAAGAAGTTGTTACAAGAAGAGATGCATTCCTGATGTCGTGCAAACGATTGTGAGCATTCTCTATCCTGCAGAAGTTTCCTAAGAGCAGTTACGTTTGCCAATTCAGTGTCTCCATGAGTTATCTGACTCACAAGTGTTTATTGTGAAAAGATATGTTGCCTGGCAACAGCTTTAACATGGCGCAACTGACTTTTCTGCACTTCTAAAAAGATGTTTTATTCATTAGTTGCCTTCCTTTGCTTATTTGTATGGGTACACCCTCCCCTTCTGTATCAAATTCCACTTTCTGGTTGTGAATATCTCCCTGTGAGTCTATGCTAACCATGCCATTGCTCGGCATTTATACTTATCCACGTGTGTGTGATTAATACACAATGAAATGACTGAGAGGGCCATATCCTGCTATATGGGGAACAAGGAGCCATCCTTGAGAACTACACTAGGCTATATCAAAAATCCTCTTAAAACAGGAAACCAAATACTACATGTTCTCACTTATAAGTGAGAGCTAAATACTGATTACTCATGAACATAAAGATGGCAACAGTAGACATTGGAGACTACTAGAAAAGGAAGGGAGGAGTGGGGAAAGGGTTGAAAAACTATCAGGTACTATGCTCTCTACCTGGGTGATGGGATCGATCATACTCCAAACTTAAGCACCATGCAATATACCCATGTAACAAACATGCACACGTAACCCCTGAATCTAAAATCAAAGTTGGAATTTTTAAAAATAAAAAGATACCCTTAGTATTTAAAGGCATTTTCTAAAATTCAGGCATTTATAGGTTGAGAGGGCTGTGATCAGTTCTCTACTGGATTATATTCCAAATTTCTACTCATAACAATGAGCTTTGGGAATATGGAAAAAACATCAAATAATAGCCAATGAGGTGTTTTAGACGTTACTCAGCTATAAGCATTATTTTACCCATATTGGCATTATAGCCAACCCTTTTGTATCTCCTCCCAGTCCTCAAATTACAAAAGCAAGCTTGTCATTGAACCTACAGTTCTAAAGTCTGAAAGAGCAACTCAGCCACCTAGGGAATGAATTAGACATTTGAGTCACAATTGTAAAATTTCCATCCTGAGATTATTTTGTCCAAGCCTTTTTTTAAAAAAGGAGACTAGAATCCCAGAACAGTTATAGCACTCTGCTGAAGTCACACAAGTGCTTAGTAACTCAAATCACAAAAGCATGGTCCCATGCTACACTTGCAACAACATCATGAGATCATCCTTCTTGTGATTTATAATCAGATACGAAAATATTGTTTCTGCAGACAGCATAACACTTAAGAAGAAGGAAATCTGGTCACAATGACTACCTGATATTGCAGCCTCTCTAATAGGAACAAGAGAGTCTACCGCTAGTAACATTCATTGTATAAAAACAAAAAGAAATAACATGTGCTTTCTTAGTAATTATCACATACAAGCATCACTTTATCCCATTTAGGCTTCACAACACTAGGAGAGCTTTATCACCTTCAATTTACAAAATTGACTTTAAATATTTAAGTAACAATTCATATGGCTAGCAAGTGACACAGCTAGGATTTGTACCTAATCATTGAACTGTACCCTCTAAGAGCACAGAGTGAGCATGTAAATATAAATGTAAATAATTACATTTGACAGTGAGTATGCATCACCTAAAATAGTATGAAATTTAGAGCTGAAAAAGTTTTTTGACACAATATATTTGCTTAATAATAATTGATTTGGCATATGATTTTTTCCAAGCATTCATTGTGTTAAATGCTGAGAAACTCATTCATTCATTCAGCAAGTACATATCGTTCTCCTGCTGCATGCAGGATACTACACCCAACAGCAGAAACATAACCATGAGCGAGAGGGAATTTGCATCCTATCTATACTATGCTTGGTCTTTCAAGGGAAATAGACAACCATAATGAGACCTAGATGTGAGGAGAAATGATTCATATGCTGGGATTTGATTAGGATAAGTAGGAGGTAGCTAAGGCTCTGAGACAGAAAGGAGCTGAGTGTGTTTCAGGAGCTGAAGAAGGTCATTTTGGCTAGAATGCAGGTATTGAGGGAGAGGACAGGGCATGAGTCTGGGGAGGAGGAAGGAGCCAGATCACAATGGTCAAAGCAGGCCACACCAAAGATGCCAAGATGGTCCCTATTTTCATGGGAGATTGCGGTCAAGCAAAAGCACAGAATTATTGACAACCATGTATTTTGTAGGTGGCGCTGGATAAATTAGTTTACAGCAGAGCCAATTTCTAAAAATATTTCATTACAAACGTGGTCTTTTCCCCCCTTTTGAGCATAGATCAGCAACCTAAACTATTAAGAAACATTTCCAAAGCACTGGATATCTAAGTCAATCTTGTTTTTCAGACACATATGTGTTTATCTCTATATGTAAAATAAATATGGTCTCATTTACAGTTCTTATAGTCTTTTCTATTATAATTTTACTGCTCTACTGAACTATAAATTATGTTAAAGAAACCAATAACTGATGGAAAAATTATAAAATGTGAAATACAAATTAAGTTATGATCAAATAATAATTGCCTTATACTTAATGCTATTTTAAAAATAGAATATTATGTAAGTATACAATATTTATTCATAATTTTAAAAATGAAATGAGTACCAACCAAATTTACAGAAAGTCGTGAAAAGGAGTGGTCAGTTTGATAAACCTGTCAATATTAAACTAAAATAAGAAGAGTTAAAATGGCATGTGCGTAAAGCATTGTATCTATTTCTCTATGCTCAGTCATGTTCTTGGTTTAAGAACAACTGGAAGAGTGTGGGTGGCTCACGCCGGCTATCTCAGCACTTTGGGAGACCGAGGTGAGCAGATCACTTCAGGCCAGGAGTTCGAGAGCAGCCTGGCCAACGTGGTGAAACCCCATGTCTACTACACACACACACAAAAAAAAAAAAAATGCTGGATGTGGTGCCGCATGCCTATAGTCCCAGAGAATTGCTTGAACCTGGGAAGCGGAGGCTGCAGTGAGCAGAGATCCCACCATTGCACCCCTGCCTGGGTGACAGGAGGACTGTCTGAAAAGGAAAAAAAAAAAAAAAGAAGGATAACTTACTTTAAAGCTAAAAAATTAAGAGAAAAGTCATGGGTTATTGTTTTGTTTTTGTGCTACACAAAGAATAATGGTGTAGTTTTTATAACTGAAAAGTTGATTAAAAACTGGACTGTATTCTAAATTCTTGATGAAAAACCCATTCAGAAATAATTGAATCCACGTTTTCAGAAACCACTAAAAGCTGTTTGTAAACTATTCCCTGGTATTTGCATTCATAGTGGGATATTCGGACTATTTGAAATGCAAAATGTGGAATCAATATCTGACTTTAATGTACCATGTTAAACACTTTAATGTGGTTACTACATTTTGAACTGTTAAAATTAACAATGCCAGCACATCTATGAAAAGAATAGTCCTCATTTTCTCTTTTAAAACAAATAGCATTTTTGTACATACGTTTCATCATGTTTTTATGTTTTAGTAATTCAGATACAGAGCAAATTTTTCATTGGCATAATTTTTCATTACTGCAAGTTGCAATGAAGGGTAAATGAAAAAAAAAAAAGAAACTAATTAGATTTTCTTCTCTAAGCCCTACCTTGCATACATATCATAGCATACATATCACAGCAAAAGTCAATGAACTAGATAATTGCCGCAAATTAGGAGATTGTTCCTCTGCTGACATTTAAGTTTTGAATCTAATGGTTTCACTATTTAACTGACCTTTGCTGTACTAATTATTTGCTTTTATAGCATTAAATATTTTTTAAAGTCAGTACATTGCTTAGTTAGGGAAAAAATGTAATATAATCAGCACTATTTTGATATGTAAACATCCAGTAATACTGACAACAATCCTCAGTTTAAACCTACAAAACACTAAGTAGGAAACAGGAAAGAACAATGTCAACAAAAGCCCAATTTAGTAATTTGCTAATCTTTTATAGGTAGTAGTCAGCTTATAGTCACGTGTATATATGTCCATGCTTTCAACATATATCTTTGAAGAATCTGCACAAAACAAAAGCTATCTTGATACTACCTCAAGATGGCAAGTAGAACTAAGTCCAAGGTGGTGTAGGGAGCAGGCAAAATAATAGCTAACACTTGTTTGTGCTTATGACGTGGCTGACACTTTTCTAAGCACTTTTCATGCACAGTCTCATTTATCAAATCCTCATAGCAGCCCTAATAAGGTAGGTAGCAATATTGCTATTATAATGTTCCTTTAGAGATGAAGAAACTGAAGTCAGAGAAGTTAACATCCCAAAGCAGAACCCTTCAAGACACTGCTGCATTGCCTGTTTGCATGTAAAACAGAAGTTTTCAGCCATCTATTCTTTATTTTCTGAAAGCCTACACTGAAATATTTTTACATTTTGAAGTCCTTTTTGCCAGCTAATTTGCAAAAGTATCATTCTCCAGGTGCCTGCTACCAAAAGTTTTCTTTTCAATATAACCATTCCCTGCTACTGTAAAATTTGAATACAAATCATCTGACATGCTATCTTGGTTGTTGGTTCACTTATCAAATACATTGCTAAGCTATAAAGAAGTGAAAAAAAAAATGGTCCTGGAAGTTTCTTCTCTGCAGGCACAACTATGTAAGATTTCAAGGAACCATGACTCAAAAATCAAAGCTTGCACAAATTGGATGAAGAAAAGCAACAAATGTCCTCAGCAGCCCTCTTTATAGCCATAGTGTTCCCTACTGAGCCCTGAGTACAGTGCTCTGGTGAGCTCTGAGGGGATTTATCCTGCAGGTAAAGGCAGTTTTTAGGACTCCCTAGAGCTTCTACTAGAGATTCCTAACTGATGACTTGCACACCAACTCTCTTGGCAGGTGTAATTTTCAGTTTTCCCCCAATACTTAAGAACACTTAGAAATCAGGGGATTTCAGGCCGGGCGCGGTGGCTCACGCCTGTAATCCCAGCACTTTGGGAGGCCGAGACGGGCGAATCACGAGGTCAGGAGATCGAGCCCATCCTGGATAACACGGTGAAACCCCGTCTCTACTAAAAAAAAAATACAAAAAATGAGCAGGGCGTCGTGGCGGGCGCCTGTAGTCCCAGCTACTCAGGAGGCTGAGGCAGGAGAATGGCATGAACCCAGAGGCGGAGCTTGCAGTGAGCCAAGATCCCACTGCTGCACTCCAGCCTGGGCAACAGAGCGAGACTCTGTCTCAAAAAAAAAGAATAAGAAGAAGAAATCAGGGGATTTCACAGCGAATCTGGATTTACAGTCTTCTCTTGAAAAATATTACCATCAGTCAAATTTGGGCAGACTCCCACATGACAGTGATGAGCCTAGACTCGGCATTGTATCTTCAGCTGATTACTGTCCTCATCACTATTGCGTCTGATGTAAGATCTTACATTACATCCTCTCATTTTACGTAAGGACCATTTCCTGTGTTACCTGGGACTCCTCAGTCTAGACAAGAGTTTGTGACCTTTGCCCTAATCCATGATTTCTTCCAGCCCTGAAATTCTGTTTAAAAACAACAAACAAATAAACAACAACAACAACAAACCTGGGGCATCACTAATCCGAGTTTACTGATTTACTCAAGGTCCTCATTCTAGGACTAGTTGAGAACATAGTCAAAATTGATACTCGGATCTTCTGAAACCTAGGGTTTTGCTTTTTCCAACACACCTACTACTGCCTCTTATTTGCACATGAATTGATCCGGTTCTAGACCAGTAAAATTGGGAAATACAGTTCCTGAATCTATAAGGAAAGTTAATTTAGGCTCTTAGGGAGTAGGAAAACCTGGGAGTTGGATTAAGATTTGGGCCATGCGCAAGTGTTCCCATAAATCCTATTTACAGGCCTGGCATAGAGACTCATGCCTGTAATCCCAGTACTTTGGGAGGCCGAGGAGGGCAGATCACAAGGTCAGGAGTTCGAGACCAGCCTGGCCAATATGGCGAAACCCCGTCTCTACTAAAAAATACAAAAAATTAGCTGGGTGTGGTGGAGCAGTGCCTGTAGTCCCAGCTACTCGGGATGCTGAGGCAGGAGAATCGCTGGAACCCGGGAGGCGGAGGTTGTGGTGAGCCAAGATAGAGCATCTGCATTCCAGCCTAGGCTACAGAGTGAGACTCCGTCTCAAAAAAAAAAAAAAAAAAAAAATTCTATTTACAGAAAAGATTTCAAGACCTGAGAGTGTGCCTCGTGAATAGAAAAGGGTATAAGTGGTGTGGGGTAATAAAGAGACGATACTCATATAGGTTGGGCTGGCTTCTATGACATCATCAGCTCCCTGTGTGGCCTGGAGTCCTCTGCATACAGAAGTGGCTGTAAGACTCTCTCCATTTCATAGTGTGATCATGGCTTCCCAGAACCCTCTAAGAAGCTGGGATATGCAGGCTTGAAATTGCACATCCAACTTAAGGCTAAAGCCAAGATAGGCCTAAAGGTCATCTCAAAAATTAAGAATATAACCTTTTCCAAATTTTTAATAATAAATTGCTGAGCAATTGGATCCAGAACTTCAAAGAAAAACATTTTTAATTCCTCTGGAGGAATCATACAAAAAATTTACAAATGACTATAATGTGTAAAATAATCTGGTAATTCTTTTCTCAGAAATCCTATTATTCAAACGGGATTTCACACTAATTAGTTATTCTTTTTATTCAGAAGCACCAGTCGGGCTAGAAAGCATTGGAAAAGAAACCAAATGTAAACAGTTCCTGAAACAAAACTCTTTTTGTCTAAAAACCAACAGATTTATTCCAGTAATAAAAATTCCTACACTTAAATGCATGCACATATTATTATATCCATATTAATTCAAACTAAGCTGAGTGTATGTATGTGCTTCTATAGCTTTATAACAAATAAAACACTACATTTTGATTTCTGTACAGACCAGGTAAATGAAAATAAAAGCCTTTATTTTTATTTATTCATTTAGTAATTTTCTAAACGCAGAACAAGAACCTAGATTTTCATTCCCTAAATGATTCATTATTAAATTGAGTTTGAAATCTGCAACACAAAGCTCTCAAATATTCCAGTGCTCTATAAAGAGAACTCCAGCAAGCTGCACAATGTTGCTTAGTCTTTTTGTTTGGTTGAAGTGTAAGTGCAAAGCTGTTGACCTTCATGTTTTATAAATCATCTGGGTCTGCTCAAGGAAAGGCACTTTATTATTATTATTATTAATGTGTGAGGTAAACTTTCTGAAAACCTGTTGCTTTCTCTATCATAAGTCCTTTCTTCAAAAACATATTCTGTCTTTAAAACCTATAAAATATTGTCAACTGATTTAAAGTAAGAAATCATTTTTTTTTCCTAAAGCTATCTCACTGAAGAAAAATGTGAGGGGAAATGAGTCTTCCAGTCAACCTTTGGTCATATACCTCAGACATCTGTTTCTCATAAGCTAAAGCTCCATATTTCACATATCCTGACTCCATTAAGTTATTATCTAAGAAAAAAAATTAGGTTTTTTAGAATAAAACACATTGAGGTAATAACAGCTAGAGGTTAAAACCATGGGCTTTAGAGTTAAACAGACATAGGCTCAAATCTCAGTGCCCCCCTCAAACTGCCACTAAGTTTTCAACTTCTTTAAACCTTGGGCTTTTGTGCATAAAATAAAGTAATAATATAAAGTATTCAGCATGTTACCTGTCACTGAAAACCACTCAGTAGATGGAGGTTTTATTGTTGTTTCCACACAATAGTCATACTACACAGAGTACTAGTAAGACTATTATTACCCATATTCTCATCTCACACAACTCTGGAAGAGGATAATCAAAAGTACATCAAGAAGGGTTACTCCCTCATTTGTTGTGTTGTGCGTTAACCCGCCTATCAATTTACTCAATACTAAAACAAGCAGAAATGATGGGAAGAAGAAAACATACAAAATTGAATACTCAGTCGCCAAACAATGTGGTGGCCAATGCAAAACAATAGGAGTAAAGCAAAGCAAAAAAGAAATAATGGAAAAGGGAAAAAGAAAAGAAAAGTGCAAAAAGGAGGAAGCATGTAACATCCTTTGAGTTCATTCTATCTGGCTACAGTCCATAGTTAAATAAAGGCATAGCTCCCAGAAGCCATCATTGGATAGAAGAGTGATTGAGAGCAACACTATGGAGTGAGGGAGAGGGGAAAAGCTGGAATAACTATGTGCACACACATACACTCACAGGTACCACCTGATTCTATCGAAAATTACGAATATTCATCTACACATATGGATTTTAAAGAATATATATGTATACACACATCATGTATATTTTATTAGATACATATGAAAATATATATTAGGAGAGATATATATTATTTAAAATACAGATTAATAGATACAAAGAGATGGAGATAGATTACTCTTTTAAAATGGCGTGTTACTGCTTTTTCAATTATTTCTGTAGTCACAATACCCAGTTTTGTCACAAACACATCTGAAGACGAAAATGCTTCCTCTTTGGTAATGAAGAGTCACACTGATGTTCTTGAACATGAAGCTTTATCGATAGGCCCATTCAAATTTGACAAGAACCCTTCCACAGGTGACAAACAACTGGTTTTTTTTTTAATTTTTTTTTTATTATTATACTTTAGGTTTTAGGGTACATGTGCACAATGTGCAGGTTTGTTACATATGTATCCATGTGCCATGTTGGTTTGCTGCACCCATTAACTCATCATTTAGCATTAGGTATATCTCCTAATGCTGTCCCTCCCCCCTACCCCCACGCCACAACAGTCCCCAGAGTGTGATGTTCCCCTTCCTGTGTCCATGAGTTCTCATTGTTCAATTCCCACCTATGAGTGACAACATGCGGTGTTTGGTTTTTTGTCCTTGTGATAGTTTACTGAGAATGATGTTTTCCAGTTTCATCCATGTCCCTACAAAGGACATGAACTATTCATTTTTTATGGCTGCATAGTATTCCATGGTGTATATGTGCCACATTTTCTTAATCCAGTCTATCGTTGTTGGACATTTGGGTTGGTTCCAAGTCTTTGCTATTGTGAATAGTGCCACAATAAATATACGTGTGCATGTGTCTTTATAGCAGCATGATTTATAGTCCTTTGGGTATATACCCAGTAATGGGATGGCTGGGTCAAATGGTATTTCTAGTTCTAGATCCCTGAGCAATCGCCACACTGACTTCCACAATGGTTGAACTAGTTTACAGTCCCACCAACAGTGTAAAAGTGTTCCTATTTCTCCACATCCTCTCCAGCACCTGTTGTTTCCTGACTTTTTAATGATCTCCAGGTAAGGCAATCTTACTCGAGGTATACAACTTAATGTCAATAAAACTGTAGTTTTTGTTGTGCCATAAAGGCTTTTTTTCCTTTTTAAATGGTTGGTCTTTTGATTATTATTTTTTTATTATTATTATTATACTTAAGTTCTGAGGTACATGTGCAGAACATGCATGTTTGTTACCTAGGTATACATGTGCCATGGTAGTTTGCTGCACCCATCAATGTCATCTACATTAGGGATTTCTCCTAATGGTATCCCTCCCCTGCTCCCCTGCCCCCCAACAGGCCCCAGTGTGTGATGTTCCCCTCCCTGTGTCCAAGTGTTCTCATTGTTCACCTCCCACTTATGAGTGAGAACATGCAGTGTTTGGTTTTCTGTTCCTGTGTTAGTTTGCTGAGAATGATGGTTTCCTGTATCATCCATGTCCCTGCAAAGGACATGAACTCATCCTTTTTATTGCTGCATAGTATTCCGTGGTGTACATGTACCACATTTTCTTTATCCAGTCTATCAATGATTGGCATTTGGGTTGGTTCCACGTCTTTGCTATTGTGAGCAGTGCTGCAATAAACATGCTTGTGCATGTGTCTTTATAGTAGAATGATTTATAATCCTTTGGGTATATACCCAGTAATGAGATTGCTGAGTCAAATGGTATTTCTAGATCCAGATCCTTAAGGAATTGCCACACTGTATTCCACAATGGATGAACTAATTTACACTCCCACCAACAGTGTAAAAGCATTCCTATTTCTCCACAACCTCTCCAGCATCTGTTGTTTCCTGACTTTTTAATGATTGTCATTCTAACTGGCATGAGATGGTATCTCATCGTGGTTTTGATTTGCATCGCTTTAATGACCTGTGATCATGAGCTTTTATTCATGTTATTTTTGCAATCTATCCATCTGACAAAAGGCTAATATCCAGAATCTACAAAGAACTTAAACAAATTTACAAGAAAAAAACAAACAACCCCATCAAAAGTGGGCAAAAGATATGAACAGACACTTCTCAAAAGAAGACATTTATGCAGCCAGCAAACATGGTTGGTCTTTTTTAAGAATAATTCTTAATTATATATACATAATTCTTAATTATAAAATTTACATATATATTTCTTAAGTATAAAATAACATGCATATAAAAACTGAGGAATACTACCTACTTAATAATAATTTTTCAACATAAGATACTGACCATATGATCATTTTGCATGCATATATGAAATAAAATGAGAAAGTGGGGAAGGAAAAATACATTTTAGTGCTTAAATACCTCAAAATACATTACACATATGTACTCATAATTTTATAATAATTAATTTTAAATGTTATTATCTGTAATCCTATAAAACTAATCATGTGCTTTTATGCCTGCTTACTCTAGATCCTGCCACCTTGATCTTCCTGTTGAAATTCTGTGCTCCCATCTAGGCCCAACTCATTTGCCACCAATTTCTACAGTAATTCAGTCCTCCTTGAACTCCGATAGTATTTTGTTCCACCTCTCTTATAAACTTCCCTTTATTTTGTTTGCTCTTTAGTTATATACATACCAGTTTCTCACTCCTGAAGGAAAAGATCTTTATTACCTTTGTTGAACCATCTTTAGCATTGTGTCTGACACAAACATTTATTTGATTTTACTGATGTAAAGTATAACTATTTATTTATTCTCCAAAAGATAGTCCTGATTTAGATCAAGAAATTACTCTCAGATCCAAAAAATAATACTTTGGGTGGGGGTGTAAATTGGAAGATGTCCCAATATTATTAAAAACCAGCATTCCTGGGTTTTGATATTTAGATGGATTTTTTGTTATCAAGCTTTTATACACTCTGACCAAACTTAAAGAGGCAGGCAATGTGTTGAATTCATTCCAGAATATGAGTTTACAAGGAAGCTTTTCTTGAAGTTCTCTGTGTAGTGAATAACAGTTTTACCTATATTCTTGGTTCCATAAGCACATTAAAAATGTTTTTAAAAATAGTACTACTCTCTCTAATGCACATTACAAAAACTTTCTGAAAGCAAATTAACTAGACATTTTCAAAAAGTAGTACAGAACAGTGTAAAACCAAAGGAGAATCATTATCTTTCTTACTCTTCTGAGTTCTTCACCTTGGTTTTACAAGCCATGACCTGGAAAGCTTGCCTACTTGTCTTTACTTTCTATTTCTAAAGATAGTAGTTGGCTGGGCATAAACACTCATGCCTCTAATCCCAACATTTCAGGAGGCAGAGGTTGGATTCTGACCAAATTTAGCAAAAGATCTATATATATTGAATTCCCTTTGTTATTGTCTTAAAGTATTCAAGAAGAAAGTCAGGTCAGAGGAAATTTCTATAGAGAGGAGGACAGCTGGTAAGAACTTGAGCCCAGGAGTTTGAGACCAGCCTGGGAAACAATAGTGAGACCTCACCCCCAACAAATATATATATATATTTTTAATTAGCTAGACATGGTTGTATGCACTTGTAGTCCTAGGTACTTGGGTGGCTGAGGTGGGAGGAGAATCACTTGAACCCAGGAGGTGAAGGCTCAGTGAGCCGTGATCGCACCACTACACTCTAGCCTGGGCAACATAGTGAGAACACATTTCAAAAAAATAAAAAGTAAAGGTAATAGCAATTCATTTTAACCATTGCTTATTGAGTGTTTGCTATGTGCTAGACACTGTTCTGACTTACTTCTTAAAACAACCTTATGAAGCAGATACTATTTTCTCTCCCATTTTACAAATAAGAAACTGAGGCCTGGAGAGATGAGTCATTTCTCTAAGTCATATGGTTAGTTTACGGCAGAGAGCGGATTCACACTCATATCTGTCTGACTCTGGGTATGAACATTTAACCACTCCTCTACAGTGCCTCCCACTGTGAATGCTTCGTATGCAGAAATTATGAAAAATAACCAGATGTCTAAATAGTTGCATTATTTCATCTGCTCATTTGATCTTTTTACATGCATATGTCCATTTCTTCTATAGTAATTTTCAAAAGTGTGGACTGATTCTGACCAAATTTAGCAAAAGATCTATATATATTGAATTCCCTTTGTTATTGTCTTAAAGTATTCAAGAAGAAAGTCAGGTCAGAGGAAATTTCTATAGAGAGGAGGACAGCTGGTAAGAACCTGAGTGCCTGAAAAAAAAATTGGTTTAAGATCAACTCTTAGGGTAAGAAACAATCAGGTTGGGTATTGGCAGGTCAGACTGGCAGGGAGGACGCTGAGTTCTTCTGCAATCCATCCATGTGAGGAAAGTCTGTGGGTCACACTGCACTAGTTGCAAGAATTAATAATTGTCCAAATTATTGTAACTCTAAGAATTGTAAGTAAAGTCTGGGATGAATTCTAAAGACCTTGTTTAAATATAGTCTCCAGCGTCTGTTATTTGAAGTGGAATTCAATTTTGACCAACCAAAACATTTTTTTCTCCACTTACGAATGAAAGAACAAGGGCTGAAATCGGTGTTGAATACTATTATGAATATAAAATTTAATATTGCTCAATAAAAGTGTAGTCATTTTTCAGTGGTGTCTTAGCTAATTAGTACTTTAAAAAAAATTTGTTTTCTAAATTATTTTTATTATATGAAATTATTCTCAAATTATTCATAAAATGACTAATATCTGAAATTGTAATTGGGTTGTACTGATACTACATAATTATTATTAAACATTAGATGTACAGATATAAATATGCATATACCTATTATGTCAAATTTGTTAATATTTCTATTTTTTTAATGAGAAGTCCAGTATGAGTAAGGAAAATTTATTATTAAACACAAATGAAAATTTAATTCAGACAATATTTCCATAAGCTAGTCACCTTAAGCAAAGTACAAAACCTTATTTAAATGAGCAAATTACTTGTCTTATATAATGAAAAGGAATATTCTGCCATGTATTTCTACATTATTGAAACAACTTAAGGAACATTTAAGAAAAAATTTAATGAAAAATTCAAGAATATTTTTGACCAGGACTTAGGACTGCCAATCAAATTTATAGTCCATCTGTGTTAGTTTCTCATATTCATTGTCTAAGAGATAATAAAGTAACAATTGCTGCTTTTACTATGTCAAGGTAGATATGAGTAATATTTATGGACCATATGCATTGTAAATATTATAGGGTTTACACTGCACCCAAGTGGATATCTTTATACTTGAATAGACCAGAGAATACTCATTTTTTCCCAAATGTATTTTTTTGTATTAGAGATAATGATACTATGCAAATTAGCAAGGCTTAATGTTCCTACCAATATTTGGTGATTTGAAATCAGCCCTGGTTAACAGATGGCCCAATCATTCTGGAACATAATTGATATTCTTTTAGAAAATCTCAACAGAAAGGCCAATGGACGTGTATTCCACCTGGTCCCTTGAGAAATTGTCATTTTCAGATAGGAAACTTTCCCGACAACGGAGTTTATTAGCAAAATCCTGAATTTTATACTCACCAAAGGCAAATGTGTTTTCAAATTTCCCCCAGTGTTCTCATTTTTCATATCTTTAATTTTTTTAGCTTTGTATTTGTGTTGTTCTTTGAAATTGTTTTAAGATTGCTAAAAAATATATTTATCATGGTGTCTTACTCAGAGGTGAATTTTCTGACAAAGGCCAGCGAACTTAGCGAGATTCAGAGAGGAGAAAAAAAAAAAAAAAAACTATGTAATCAAACCTGGTATGCACCCAAAGTTTAGACAAAGCAAATGGAGCCTGGCACACATGAAACGATTTAAACCACAAGAATTCGTATGGCTGTAATAGCATTTGTGGGATCACTGTATGACATGCATGCACACCTGTTAACTAGGAACACAATTTCACATTCAATGGCTGGCTCCTAAACAGAAACAGCTTGTGCTTCCCATTGACATGAAATGTCAAGACCAACCTTGCAAAGACACAGATATCCCAACAGTTCACTCTAACCACCAAGCATCACCTAGACTTCCTGGAATAAAGACCATCCCTGGGATCTCGAGAAAGCACGAGCCTTTCAGAGAAAGAGTGGCTGAGACCAGGTGTGATTGATGAGACCTCTCATTTATACAATGAGATTCAAATCCAGGCTGAAATAACCAATGTAATGAAAGAAAAAAAATCTAGTAAAGATTAATGAGTTTTAAGAACTGTACCCTCTGTTCTGAAACAAATGTGGTAGCATTATTGTTATCACTTCAAAAGGAAAGTCTTTTCTGTTTTTAATCTCAGAAATTTCTAATCTTTTTAAAATTTCAACTATAATGTTTTAAATTCAGTAGTCAAGATTTCATTGGAGGAAAACAGATATATACAAAAAGGTAAAATAATGATAGAAAAAATGCATACCTCTTCTACTAGGAGAAAGTCACATTTTAATGTCTTGGGCCACAAACATCACCATGTATGTAACTTTTAGCTACAATCAGTTGAGGTACAGATAATAAATTCTCCAACATTTGGCAGTTTATTGAAGAGAAATAGTCACAACATGAGCTACATAAACTCATTCTCTAAATGAGAATATTTTAAAAGATATTGACTGCAGATGTTTCAAAGTAGAATTTAAGATCTCACTGGGTGTCCCCAACTGGTGATCACTCTGTTGTAAGCTTAACTCTTTAGCAAGGTCGTTCAAATTTCTGTTTTCCCCTCTCAACTTTTCACCCTGCAAGCAGTCATTGTTACATTTCAACACTTCTTTACATCAAGCACCTAATATAAAATGGGAACAGCTGCAATTTCACTGCCCAGCCCTTTCTTCCACGCTTACAACATTTGTTCTGTTAATGTAGGTTAATTCTGCAAATAACACTTCTGTAAATTGTTCTTGCAAACTGCTACATCATTTATGTAAGGACTTCTGTGAACTTTGAAAAATTAATGCCTTTAATTTTGGTTGATGGCAACATCAGCAGAGCTCTGTAAATTGCACTTTAATGAGATTTTGCTACAGGGGATAATCTGCTACTGACAGAAGAACATCTTGAAAACATCTGTAGACCTATAATTCCTCTATGACGATTAGATCCCACCACAAGACTCCAAATACAAACCCAAAATAAAGAAGGACAATGTAAAGTTCTAAATGAGAATACAACCTGTTCTTTAAAAACAAGAGGCCCACTATGAAAAGTTTCATGCACTGAAAATAAATCATTTTTGGACTAATTAACATTTAGCTTTATTTAATTAAGAAAGACTATTACTATCTCCACTGCTGTGCATCTGTATATAATGAAGCAAACAGCAGTAGGTATAAGACACCACTGAGGGATATGCCCAAGTAACCCAGCACTATAGGTGCAAAGGAATGTCTATTACTGTTAAGTAACTGACATCAGAGTCTTACTTTAATGTTGTCATAAATAAAAGGAAGATTTCCACAGATGCCTTCACATATGTTTTCTTATTTGTCTCTGATGGAGACTGGAAGTTGGATTAGATGCCAAAATTAAATGATTTAAATAGACAGCTGCATAATGGAAACTACTAAATAACACCTTATAAACAGTTTCTATTTATAGGAAGTCTAAATCACAGAAGGATGACAAATTTTATTTTGCTAGAGCTAACACTACTTGTTCTAATGCCATTACGTCCAATGCCCGTAGTTATGTTACCTTAACATTCACTCTTGCTCATGTTTGTGAACACATACCCTCTTTAGAATGGTAGCTTTTGAAATCACAACTCATTTTCTCTAGTCAAACAGTACACTTGCAAAACAATCTATTTAAATATATATCATATTTCTGAATTTGCATAGGTTGAAATAAACAGAAAGTGACTTATATTTTACACTATATTCTTCCCTTTCTATGCTGTGAAGTTAATAGCTACTTGTGAAAATATTGACTTCCAGACCATAATTTCCTATCTATAATGCTTATGTATATATGATTTTTCATAGGAAATAAATTAAGTAAAAACTGCAGAATTAAATAAGTGCATAAAGAGACACAGAGAAACTGTCACTTTTGGAAAACTTAAATATACCAGCAGGTTTGTTTGCTGTTTTAATTGATCCTTGGAAACCTATATTGTACGTGTATTCTAAAACATAAGTGATAAATAAGAACAATTTAAAAGACTCTCAAAACTGGATCTGAACAGCTTCATTTTGTAATAAATGAGGGAAGCTTATATTACTTCATTAGTAGAACCCAAGACAAATCACAGTTTTCATTCTTATGCTGTGTATAAAACGCAGCAGGGAGGGAGTGAAGTGGAAATGAGGTGGCGATCTTGAAAGGAGAAAAGAATACATCAGGAAGTGGCCAGTAGACAGTTTCGCCTGTAAAATCTGAACAATCCAGAAGGAATGATGCTGCATGCACTGGGCATTAGGCATAAGCACCTGTATCTTGCTTCTGCTCATTCCCTGACTGAGATTTGTGAGTGGGACGTTAGGGTCTTCCCCAATACATATGGGTCAGCTCCTGGACCCCATTTTGAGCTTAAACTTTGGGCCATCATTATGGTTTCTCCCTCTCCTCCCTTTCTGAGATGTGTTTACTGGTCCTGCACCTAAATCCATTCATCAAAGACCCCATCCCTACATCTATTCATAAATATACCTAAGGAGTCTCTTATGCATAGCTAACCAACTCATTCCTTTCAAAGACTGCAAGTGCAAATAAATACACAGTATTGTGGGTAGCCCTCACAAGAAATACTTCACCAGTTCCAGAAAGAAGGCATCTGGGGGAGCAATTCAGATAATTTAGATGATTAGGGTACACCTCTTAAGCAGTACTCGGTGCTCATCAACCTAATGAAAAACTTACAATCATAAAATTGTATATTATCTTTCCTTCTCAGGATTAAGCTTTGTCAAAATATGACTTCCAAAGATAAAGAGGGTCCATTCAGTAACTAATGATATTGCAATATGTTTATTACTTACTACAGTCAATTGTCTTTAAAAACTCATCCTGGAAAAACAAGTGTTGTCAATTATTTGCTATATACAAATACAGATTCACAGAATTTGCTGCCTTTTTCTTTCTGAATCTGAACTGGGCCCACTTGCCATACCCACAGGTTTAATCTCTTATATGAGTTTACAAAACTATCCTCCTTTTAGGCAAGAAGCATTTAAGGAGTTCTAGACAACCCTTGGGACCCAGCACCTTATGTAAATAGAGTATATTTTAGAGTCCAACAAACTGTTGTTTTAATTTCATCTTAGACACTTCTGAGCATTTAAACGTCCCGAAAACTATTAAATCTCCCTGAATGTTGGGGATTTTTGTTACAAAATGAGGGATAATAATGTCTGCCTCACAGAGTTTTTGCAAGAATTAAATACATTACACAAGGGGATTTCAAAAAGTTCATGGAAACGCATATTATAAAAAAAACTATGCAGGGATTTCAAAAATTTGTACACCAAAAAAAAAACTCATACTAACTTGCTAAAATGTCTTTAAACAGGATCTAGTTTGAGGCACTGAGAAGGATAAGACATTGGTTTGAAAACAGCCCCTATCAGAGCAGCATGATTTCTGCTAAAATTGAAGCAAGAACAAACATGAAATTTATGGTGAAGCTTGGATGAAAGAACGGTGAAATCATCAGTCCATTATAAAAAGTTTATGGGGTCAATGTGCCAGAGAAATCAGCAGTTTAGAAATGAATAACTCATTTTAAGAAGGAACAAGAAAATGTCAAAGATGAAGTCTGCAGTGGCAGACCATCCACATCAGTTACTGAGTAAAAAGTTCATCTTGTTCACACCCTAATTAAAGAGTACTGATGATTAACAGCACAAACAACAGCCAACACCACACATCTCAACTGGTTTGGCTTACACAATTCTGATTGAAAAATTAAAGTTGAGCAAACTTTCTGTTGAATGAGTGCCAAAGTCTTTGCACCCAGATCAGCTACAGACTAAGTGCCATGGAAATTGTGAACAAGTGGAATCAAGGTTCAAAGGCATGTCTTTGAAGAATTGTAACAGGAAATAAAACATGGCTTTACTAGTACAATCCTGAAAGCAAAGTACAATCAAAGAAATGGCTACCAAGAGATGGAAATGGTCTCATCAAAGCAAAAGTGGACCAGTCAATAGCAAAGGTCATGGCAATGATTTTTTTATTATTATACTTTAAGTTCTAGGGTACATGTGCACAATGTGCAGGTTTGTTACATATGTATACATGTGCCATGTTGGTGTGCTGTACCCATTAACTCGTCATTTACATTAGGTATATCTCCTAATGCTATCCCTACCCCCTACCCCCTACCCCCAACCCACAACAGGCCCCAGTGTGTGATGTTCCCCTTCCTGTGTTTAAGTGTTCTCATTGTTCAAATCCCACCTATGAGTGAGAACATGCGATGTTTGGTTTTCTGTCCTTGCAATAGTTTGCTCAATATAGTGGTTTCCAGCTTCATCCATGTCCCTACAAAGGACATGAACTCATCCATTCTTATGGCTGCGTAGTATTCCATGGTGTATATGTGCCACATTTTCTTAATCCAGTCTATCATTGACGGACATTTGGGTTGGTTCCAAGTCTTTGCTATTGTGAATAGTGCTGCAATAAACATGTGTGTGCATGTGTCTTTATAGCAGCATGTTTTATAATACTTTGGGTATATACCCAGTAATGGGATGGCTGGGTCAAATGGTATTTCTAGTTCTAGATCCTTGAGGACTCACCACACTGACTTCCACAATGGTTGAACTAGTTTACAGTCCCACCAACGGTGTAAAAGTGTTCCGATTTCTCCACATCCTCTCCAGCACCTGTTGTTTCCTGACTTTGTAATGATAGCCATTCTAACTGGTGTGAGATGGTATCTCATTGTGGCTTCGATTTGCATTTCTCTGATGGCCAGTGATGATGAGCATTTTTTCCTGTGTTTGTTGACTGCATAAATGTCTTCTTTTGAGAAGTGTCTGTTCATATCCTTCATCCAATTTTTGATGGGATTGTTTGATGTTTTCTTGTAAATTTGTTTAAGTTCTTTGTAGATTCTGGATATTAGCCCTTTGTCAGATGAGTAGATTGCAAAAATTTTCTCCCATTCTGTAGGTTGCCTGTTCACTCTGATGGTAGTTTCTTTTGCTGTGCAGAAGCTCTTTAGTTTAGTTAGATCCCATTTGTCAATTTTGGCTTTTGTTGCCATTGCTTTTGGTGTTTTAGTCATGAAGTCCTTGCCCATGCCTATGTCCTGAATGGTATTGCCTAGGTTTTCTTCTAGGGTTTTTATGGTTTTAGGTCTAACATTTAAGTCTTTAATCCATCTTGAATTAATTTTTGTATAAGGTGTAAGGAAGGGATCCAGTTTCAGCTTTCTACATATGGCTCGCCAGTTTTCCCAGCACCATTTATTAAATAGGGAATCCTTTCCCCATTGCTTGTTTTTGTCAGGTTTGTCAAAGATCAGATGGTTGTAGATGTGTGGTATTATTTCTGAGGGCTCTGTTCTGTTCCATTGGTCTATATCTCTGTTTTGGTACCAGTACCATGCTGTTTTGGTTACTATAGCCTTGTAGTATAGATTGAAGTCAGGTAGCATGCTGTCTCCAGCTTTGTTCTTTTGGCTTAGGATTGTCTTGGCAATGCAGCCTCTTTTTGGTTCCATATGAACTTTAAAGTAGTTTTTTTCCAATTCTGTGAAGAAAGTCATTGGTAGATTCATGGGGATGGCACTGAATCTATAAATTACCTTGGGCAGTATGGCCATTTTCATGATATTGATTCTGCCTAACCATGAGCATGGAATGTTCTTCCATTTGTTTGTGTCCTCTTTTATTTCATTGAGCAGTGGTTTGTAGCTCTCTTTGAAGAGGTCTTTCACGTCCCTTGTAAGTTGGATTCCTAGGTATTTTATTCTCTTTGAAGCAATTGTGAATGGGAGTTCACTCATGATTTGGCTCTTTGTTTGTCTGTTATTGGTGTATAGGAATGCTTGTTATTTTTGCACATTGATGTTGTATCCTGAGATTTTGCTGAAGTTGCTTACCAGCTTAAGGAGATTTTGGGCTGAGACAATGGGGTTTTCTAAATATACAATCATGTCATCTGCAAACAGGGACAATTTGATTTCTTCTTTTCCTAACTGAATACCCTTTATTTCTTTCTCCTGCCTGATTGCCCTGGCCAGAACATCCAACGCTATGTTGAATAGGAGTGGTGAGAGAGGGCATCTCTGTCTTGTGCCAGTTTTCAAAGGGAATGCATCCAGTTTTTGCCCATTCAGTATGATATTGGCTGTGGGTTTGTCATAAATAGCTCTTATTATTTTGAGATACGTCCGTTCAATACCTAGTGTATTTAGAGTTTTTAGCATGAAGTGCTGTTGAATTTTGTCAAAGGCCTTTTCTGCATCTATTGAGATAATCATGTGGTTTTTGTCTTTGGTTCTCTTTATATGATGGATTACATTTATTGATTTGCATATGTTGAACCAGCCTTGCATCCCAGAGATAAAGCCCATTTGATCATGGTGGATAAGCTTTTTGATGTGCTGCTGGATTCGGTTTGCTAGTATTTTATTGAGGATTTTTGCATCGATGTTCATCAGGGACATTGGTCTAAAATTCTCTTTTTTGTTGTGCCTCTGCTAGGCTTTGGTATCAGGATAATGCTGGCCTTATAAAATGAGTTAGGGAGGATTCCCTCTTTTTCTATTGATTGGAATGGTTTCAGAAGGAATGGTACCAGCTGCTCTTTATACCTATAGTGGAATTCGGCTGTGAATCCTTCCGGCCCTGGACTTTGTTTGGTTGGTAGGCTATTAATTATTGCCTCAATTTCAGAGTCTTTTTTTGGTCTATTCAGGGATTCAACTTCTTCCTGTTTAGCCTTGAGAGGGTGTATGTGTCCAGGAATGTATCCATTTCTTAAATTTTCTAGTTCATTTGCATAGAGGTGTTTATAGTATTCTCTGATGGTAGTTTGTATTTCTGTGGGATCAGTGATGACATCCCCTTTATCATTTTTTATTGCATCTATTTGATTCTTCTCTCTTTTCTTCTTTATTAGTCTTGCTAGTGGTCTATCAATTTTGTTGATCTTTTTAAAAAACCAGCTCCTGAATTCATTGATTTTTGGAAGGGTTTTTTGTGTCTCTATCTCCTTCAGTTCTGCTCTGATCTTAGTTATTTCTTGCCTTCTGCTAGCTTTTGAATGTGTTTGCTCTTGCTTCTCTAGTTCTTTTAATTGTGATGTTAGGGTGTCAATTTTGATCTTTCCTGCTTTCTCTTGTGGGCATTTAGTGCTGTAAATTTCCCTCTACACACTGCTTTGAATGTGTCCCAGAGATTCTGGTTTGTTGTCTCTTTGTTCTCATTGTTTTCAAGAATATCTTTATTTCTGTCTTCTTTTCGTTATGTACCCAGTAGTCATTCAGGAGCAGGTTGTTCAGTTTCCATGTAGTCGAGCGGTTTTGAGTGAGTTTCTTAATCCTGAGTTCTAGTTTGATTGCACTGTGGTCTGAGAGACTGTTTGTTATAATTTCTGTTCTTTTACATTTGCTGAGGAGTGCTTTACTTCCAACTGTGTGGTCAATTTTGGAATAAGTGCGATGTGGTGCTGAGAAGAATGTATATTCTGTTGATTTGGGGTGGAGAGTCCTGTAAATGTCTATTAGGTCTGCTTGGTGCAGAGCTGAGTTCAATTCCTGGGTATCCTTGTTAACTTTCTGTCTCGTTGATCTAATGTTGACAGTGGGTGTTAAAGTCTCCCATTATTATTGTGTTGGACCTTTGTAGGTCTCTAAGGACTTGCTTCATGAATCTGGGTCCTCCTGTATTGGGTGCATATATATTTAGGATAGTTAGCTCTTCTTGCTGAATTGATTGATCCCCTTACCATTATGTAATGGCCTTCTTTGTCCCTTTTGATCTTTGTTGGTTTAAAGTCTGTTTTATCAGAGACTAGGATTGCAACACCTGCTTTTTTTTTGTTTTCCATTTGCTCGGTAGATCTTCCTCCATCCCTTTATTTTGAGCCTATGTGTGTCTCTGCACGTGAGATGGGTCACCTGAATACAGCACGCTGATGGTTCTTGACTCTTTATCCAATTTGCCAGTCTATGTCTTTTAATTGGAGCATTTAGCCCATTTATATCTAAGGTTAAGATTGTTATGTATGAATTTGATCCTGTCATTATGAGGTTAGTTGGTTATTTTGCTCATTAGTTGATGCAGTTTCTTCCTAGCATCAATGGTCTTTACAATTTGGTATGTTTTTGCAGTGGCTGGTACCGTTTTTTCCTTTCCATGTTTAGTGCTTCCTTCAGGAGCTCTTTTAGGGCAGGCCTGGTGGTAACAAAATCACTCAGCATTTACTTGTCTGTGAAGGATTTTATTTCTCCTTCACTTATGAAGCTTAGTTTGGCTGGATATGAAATTCTGGGTTAAAAATTCTTTTCTTTAAGAATGTTGAATATTGGGCCCCACTCTCTTCTGGCTTGCAGAGTTTCTGCCAAGAGATCAGCTGTTAGTCTGATGGGCTTCCCTTTGTGGGTAACCCGACCTTTCTCTCTGGCTTCCCCTAACATTTTTTCCTTCATGTCAACTTTGGTGAATCTGACAATTATGTGTCTTGGAGTTGCTCTTCTTGAGGAGTATCTTTGTGGTGTTCTCTGTATTTCCTGAATTTGAATGTTGGCCTGCCTTGCTAGCTTGGGGAAGTTCTCCTGGATAATATCCTAAAGATAGGATATTTCCAACTTGGTTCCATTCTCCCTGTCACTTTCAGATACACCAATCAGACATAGATTTGGTCTTCTCATATAGTCCTATGTTTCTCGGAGGTTTTGTTCATTTCTTTTTACTCTTTTTTCTCTAAACTTCCCTTCTCGCTTCATTTCATTCATTTGATCTTCAATCACTGATACCCTTTCTTCCACTTGATCGAATTGGCTACTGAAGATTGTGCATGCATCATGTAGTTATCGTGCCACAGTTTTCAGCTCCATCAGGTCATTTAAGGTCTTCCCTTTGCTGTTAATTCTAGTTAGCCATTCGTCTAATCTTTTTTCAAGGATTTTAGCTTCTTTGCGATGGGTTCAAACAATCTCCTTTAGCTTGGAGAAATTTGTTATTACCAGTTGTCTGAAGCCTTCTTCTCTCAACTCGTCAAAGTCATTCTCCGTCCAGCTTTGTTCTGTTGCTGGTGAGGAGCTGCATTCCTTTGGGGGAGAAGAGGCACTCTGATTTTTAGAATTTCCAGGTTTTCTGCTCTGGTTTCTCCCCATCTTTGTGGTTTTATCTACCTTTGGTCTTTGATGATGGTGACATACAGATGGGGTTTTGGTGTGGATGTCCTTTCTGTTTGTCAGTTTTCCTTCTAACAGTCAGGACCCTCAGCTGCAGGTCTGTTGGAGTTTGCTGGAGGTCCACTGCAGACCCTGTTTGCCTAGGTATCACCGGTGGAGGCTGCAGAACAGCAAATATTGCAGAACGGCAAGTGTTGCTGCCTGATCCTTCCTCAGGAAGCTTCATCTCAGAGGGGCACCTGGCTGTATGAGGTGTCAGTCAGCCCCTACTGGGAGGTACCTCCCAGTTAGGCTACTCAGGGGTCAGGGACCCACTTGAGGAGGCAGTCTGTCCATTCTCAGATCTCAAACTCTGCGCTGGGAGAACCACTACTCTCTTCAAAGCTGTCAGACAGGGACAATTAAGTCTGCAGAAGTTTCTGTTGCCTTTTGTTCAGCTATACCCTGCCCCCAGCAGTGGAGTCCACAGAGGCAGGCAGGCCTCCTTGAGCTGTGGTGGGCTGCACCCAGTTCGAGCTTCCCAGCCACTTTGTTTACCTACTCAAGCCTCAGCAATGGTGGACGCCCCTCCCCCAGCCTCACTGCTGCCTTGCAGTTTGATCGCAGACTGCTGTGCTAGTGGTGAGCAAGGCTCCATGGGCGTGGGACTCTCCGAGCCAGGCACAGGATATAATCTCCTGGTATGCCCTTTGCTAAGACCATTGGAAAAGCGCTGTATTAGGGTGGGAGTGTCCCGATTTTCCAGGTACCATCTGTCATGGCTTCCCGTTGCTAGGAAAGGGAATTCCCTGACCCCTTGCGTTTCCCGGGTGAGGTGATGCCCCGCCCTCCTTCGGCTCATGCTCCATGGGCTGCACCCACTGTCCGACAAGCCTCAGAGAGATGAACCTGGTACCTCAGTAGGAAATGCAGAAATCACCCATCTTCTGTGTGGCTCACGCTGGGAGCTGTAAACTGGAGCTGTTCCTATTTGGCCATCTTGGAACCTCCCCCAGCAATGATTTTTTTTTTTAGAATGCTCAAGGCATTTTGTTTGCTGAATTTCTAGACAGCCAAAGAACAATATTGTGGGAGGTTTTTGAGAAAGCTTACCGTGAGAGTGTTTTGAGAAAGTTAGCCAAAGCTTTAGCAGAAAAATGCCCAGGAAAACTTCACCAGAGAGTCCTTGTCCAATATGACAATGCTCCTGCTCACTTCTCTCATCAAACAAGGACAATTTTCTGAGAGTTTCCATGGAAATCATTAGAAATCCACCTTATAGTCCTAATTTGGCTCCTTTTAACTTCTTTTTGTTTCCTAACCTTAAAAAATCGTAGAGGTTACCCATCTTTCCTTACTTAATAATATATGTTTCAGTTCCCAGGACCCTCAGTTCTTTAGGGATGAACTAAATAGCTGGTATCATTGCTTACCAACAATTCCTTGGATAGAGATTTTATTGAGAAATAAGGTTTATATTTTTAGGGGTTTTCTTATTTTTATTTTCCTTTTTTCTTTCTTTTTTTTTACAGTCTCACTCTGTCACCCAGGCTGGAGTGCAGTGGTGCAGTCTCAGCTTACTACAACCTCTGCCTCCCAGCTTCAAGTGATTCTAGTGCCTCAGCCACCTAAGTAGCTGGGATTACAGGTCTTTGCCACCATGCCTGG
This sequence comes from Nomascus leucogenys, assembly GCF_006542625.1. Lineage (NCBI taxonomy): Eukaryota > Metazoa > Chordata > Mammalia > Primates > Hylobatidae > Nomascus > Nomascus leucogenys. Next base: position 68,832,207 of record NC_044391.1, read on the forward strand.
CTAATTTTTGTATTTTTGGTATATACCAGGGTTTTGCCATGTTGGCCAGGCTGGTCTTGAACTCCTGGCCTCAAGTGATGTGCCTGCCTTAGCCTCCCAACTGCTGGGATTACAAGCATAAGCCACCACACCTGGTCCATATTTTTAGTTTAGTTTTTAATTCCATTTTTTCCAGAAACTTTTTGAAGTCCCCTCTTTTTTTGGTGGGGGGGAGAGTTTCACCCTTGTTGCCCAAGCTGGAGTGCAATGGCATGATCTCGGCCAACTGTAACCTCTGCCTCCCAGGTTCAAGTGACTCTCTTACCTCAGCTTTCCAAGAAGCTGGGATTACAGGTTCATGCCACCACACCCGGCTAATTGTTTGTATTTTTAGTAGAAAAAGGGTTTCTCCATGTTAGCCAGGCTGGTCTTGAACTCCTGACCTCAGGTGATCCACTGCCTCAGACCCCAATGTCCTGGGATCACAGGCATGAGCCACCATGCCCAGCCGAAGTCCAATGTTTATGTAAAGAAAAGACATACATATGTAGAAAAGTGTCAGTAAATATTAGTTTATTATATTAGTTCCCTTTTCCTCTCTCAACTTCCCCCACTCCCTGGCCAGTTGTTACCAGTTGCTGCTATCTCCTTACCTAAAATGTTTCAGTCAAGCGGCCGTGTCTTTACACAAATAGTTTTCAGGACCATGGAGAGATCTCACGAGCCCTTTTCCCCAAAATATATTAGTTCTGCTGTGCCAGGGGTTAGTATATTGATTGATTAAGAAAATATATTCTGAGGATCTGCATAGGCACTATGTTAAGTTATGGAGAAACAGCATTTTCAAAAACAGATAAGTCCCAAAACTTGTGATGCTTGTAATCCAGTGATGAACTAGACATTAAACAAAGCATTTGACTCCTACCATTACCCACCAAAAGAAAGCCATACACAACCACCAAATAGATAGGTAAGATGACAAAATGTACAAAGTCCTATAAGAGGAATTCTTATCTAATCTTGGGGGGGTTGCAGGGAGGAACTTGAAAGAACAACTGTCCTGAGAGGTTACATTTTTGCTGAGATCTCAGGGACGAATGAGAGATAATCGAATCATGCCAGGCATGGTAGCTCATGCCTGTAATCCCAGCACTTTGGAAGGCTGAGGAGGGAGGATCCCCTGAGCCGAAGAGTTCGAGACCAGCCTAGGCAACAAAGTGAGATGCCCATCCCTACAAAAAAAAAAAAATTAAAAAATAGCTGAGCACAGTGGCCCAAGCCTATATTTCCAGCTATTTGGGAAGCTGAGGCAGGAGGATCACTTGCATTCAGGCATTTGAGGTTGCAGTGAGCCATGTTTGTACTATTGCACTCCAGCCTAGGTGATAGCATGAGATCCTGCCTCAAAAAAAGAGAAGAAGAAGAAATAACTGTGTGAAGAGAATGATTAAAGAATGCTCCTAGCTGGGCGCGGTGGCTCATGCCTATAATCCCAGCACTTTGGCAGGCTGAGGCAGGTAGATCACCTGAGGTCAGGAGTTCAAGCCCAGCCTGGCCAACACAGTGAGACCCCATCTCTACTAAAAATACAAAATTACCTGGGCATGGTGACACATGCCTGTAATCCCAGCTACTCAAGAGGCAAGGCTGGAGAATCACTTGAACCCAGGAGGCAGAGGTTGCAGTGAGCTGGGATTGTGCCATTGCACTCTAGCCTGGGTGACAAGAGTGAAACTCTGTCTCAAAAAAAATGCTCCTGAAAAAGAAAGATCTGATAAATTTTTTAAAGGCCAGTGCAGCTGGACACAGTGGTGCTCACTCGTAGTTCCAGCTACTTGGGAGGCTGAGGCAGGAAGATTCCTTAATCCCAGAAGTTTGAGACCAGTTCATGCAACATCGTAAGACCCCATCTCTATATAAGAAAAAAAAGAGACCAGTGCAACTAGTGTAGAGTTATGAAGGAGTAGCACAATGGAAGATGAGACGTAAGCAGACTCTTGCAAGTCATGCTATGAATATAGCATAAAGATAGAAGACTTGTAGATCTCCAGGTCATTATTTTTTACCTATTCTGGTTTTTTTTTTGGTGTATGTTAATAGTTATTTTTAAATTGTAAGATCTGGCCACAATGGGCCTGCATTTCTATGTGAAGACAATAAATAACCATTTCACCAAGTACACAAAGCATGAGCTCTCCAGTTTGTCACAGTCTTAACTGGCCAATTTCACCCATATGCATTTTCTGCTCATCCCCTGTAGTCCTCTAAATTTGCAACCCTAGATTTTGTTTTCTGCTTTGTCTGTCAGATCCAGCCCTGATTTTGAGTCTCAGTATGGAGAAGTCACTGCCTTTTTTCTTTGGGTGACATGATGATGACCAACTCCTTGAAAATATTTTCCAAGATAACAGTGTATCCCACACTTGGCGTAAGTGTGCACAGCTACTCAAGTTGTTACAATCCACTCACCCAGTAGGAGGTTCTTGCTAATGTTTCTTGGTTCTACCAGATGTTTTCTTTGGCCATACCCTCCAGGCACTTCTTTCACCTCTCTGCGGACTTTTTTTTTTTTGATGGAGCTTCGTTCTTATTGCCCAGGCTGGAGTGCAATGGTGCGATCTCAGCTCACTGCAACCTCTGCCTCCCAGATTCAAGCGATTCTCGTGCCTCAGCCTTCTGAGTAGCTGGAATAACAGGCCTGTGCTACCGTGCCCGGCATTCTCTGTGGACTTTAGTGTTATCAGTAGTTCAATAATATACCTATCACAGTCAAAAGATACAGTTCCAAAACCTTGGTCTCTTCCCATCTGTCTTTTTCATCTTTCATCGAAAAGCCACTTCTCTCATTATGTCAGATAGATTAGTTTCAAGCAGCACTCTTTTAAAATAATAACCAAACGTATATTAGAGAGAATAAGTTTGTGACAAATCCTCAGTAATTTGGGATTCAACTATCCAGATCCCTCAATTAACAAATCTTTTCTTAGTACTTTACTTATAGGAAAAAGAAGAAAATAAAAAGCAAAAAAGTTTCAAACATAAAGGTATATATTTCCATAGACAATCAAAGAATTCAATGTAGTCTCCTTAACTTTCTACATTTTTATGTGAACTGATGTTCAATGAGAATTGATATACAGTATGGAGACTATAAGAGGTACTACAAGTTCCTAGGTCATCAATCATATTCATTGCATTTCTCATATACTAAGAAAGGAAAGGTGCTGATTTGATGCCTTATGCATAGTAATAACCTGATATTTGATTAATAGAATTAAATGCAGGCTAGCATAGTTTAGAATTATGATGTTAAAATTAAGTATAAAATTCATTTATCTGGTATATTCTATCATTTCTAGAGAAGTAGTGATTTTATTAGACATTGGATAATTCCTATTAAAGATATCAATAAGCCAGTAGATATCACATAAATAGCATAATTGGAAGGCATTTGTTAAATAAAGGTTGCCAGAAGGATTTCCCTTAGAGATTAGTTGAAAGCACTTCCTGTTCTGGCAACAGCTGCCACATCTTTGCTGTACATCCCGTGCTGCACTTGTTAGCGTCCTACTCACAACCCTTTTCCCTGTTTGCCAATGGTAATGGCCCTTTTCCTGACAGCACCCTAAGAGAAGCCCAAACTCCATCGGCTTTCTGTCCCCCGGCCATTGTGGTTAAAATTTGTATCACTGCAGTCTTTATCCATTTGCCCAACAATCCTGAGGTAACTGTGCATTTTGAGATTCTTTTAACATTTGCCTTTTGCTACAAAGAGCTTTGGCGGAAAAATTATCTCAAATAGCATAACAGATGTTTTCATCACTAAATTTTTTGGTAGTTTAAATTAAAATAAAAATGGTACACTTTGTACATTGGCTTTCTTGTACGTAAGCCTTTAATGCCAGCTAAATAACAAAAGGGGCCATTAATGTAAAATTCAGCCTAAAGTCAATTGTATTACAAGCACTCTTAATACTTGTACATTCTTAATGTAACAAGAAGTCTGAAAGGCACTTAACTGAATACAGCTGTATGCAAATTTGCTCCAAACTCCTGAAGGTTAGAAACAGACATTATTTTAATCTTGAAAAATAAACCACTGAGTGTCTAGCATTTGGGTCTGTTAAACTCATCTACTAATGATTCCCCTATTAAACCATAATAAAGTGTTTGAAAGTTGATCCAGTCTTTTGCACATGGTAAACAAAGAGACTGGAACTACAGCAAGCTCTGCCAAAAACCAGTAAGAGGATTCTTTAATATATACATCCTCACACAGCTGTCATTCACCCCCACTGTATTATATATTTTGAGATAATTAAACAAAAATACATGCCATTTATCTAAAACTCACAAATTTGCCTTCTGGGAATGTAGCACATTCTATAGTCTGATTCAGAAAGCTATTATCCAGCTGAAGGTGAACCAGGTTTTTACAGATGAAAGAATAAAATATTCACAAATTAAAATGTGGGTTGAGGTATAAAAGATTTGCCTTGTCACTTAGAAGTGTGGTTCCAAAAGGAAGCACACAAAATATTAATAACACTATTATCATTTCCAAGCATACTACATTATGCTATCTATAGTTCTCAAGAAGAAAGCTAAGGCATAGATATGTGTATCTATAAACAAATTGTTTATTAAATCAATATGGTTTTCTAAAAATAAAGAAAAATCTCATTGGAAAATAGAAAGTAATTAATCATATCATAAAACAAAGAACAAGGGAGGGATCATTCCTTGTTTGGTGTGCTTACTGTACTTAAGCAAAATAACTGGAGTATCTCGAATATTTTTTAAATGCTGCCAAGTTAGAGTTTATAATACCCTTAGATTCCTTTTTGATAAAGCTAAGATATATTTTGGAATATAAATACCAAGTAAATGAACATCAAAATTAAACATTGCTACTATAGTGCCCAGTGTAATTATTATCATTTTATTCACTGAAAATTCAAATGCTTTTTAAAACAATTTATTTGTTGGTCTTTTCTTTATTAATGTAAATAAAACCAAGTTATTTATCATTTATGGACATATCGCAAAAAAAGAGCAAGAATGAAAGAATGAGAAAGAAAAAAAGAAAAAGAAAGAGAGGAAGTGAGGGAGGAAAAAAGAAGCTTTCATTTATTCAACAAATATTTAATTATAGCCTACTATGTGACAGGCATTATGTGAAATGCAAAGATACAATAATGAACAAAAATAGGCAAAAGCATTATCTTCATAGATCTTATAGTTTAATTTTGGAGTCTGATATTTATTAGATAATGATAAAAAGTATACACAAATTATAACTGTGATATGTGCTACAAAGAGTTTTCTGTGAAAATGTATAATAAGAGGTTAGGTAAAGCATCCTGAAGGAGTAAAAGTAGAACTAAGATTTGAAGATTATCTGGGAGGAGTGCTAAGGTGTATTCCCTACAAAAGAACGTGTGCAAAGGCCCTGTGGCCCCTTTGGAGATGGAAAAGAACTGAAATAATGGCATGGCTTGGAATTATGCTGCTAATGAGGCTTAGAAATGTAGGTCAAAGCCTGGCAACAAAGAGCCTTGTAGGTCCTGCTAAAGGTTTTGGTCTTTACCTCAAAAGCAATGTGAATCCATTGAGAACTATTTTAATCAGAAATTTGATATCACCAGATATGCATTTCAAAAGGAAATATCTAGCTGAAATAAAAGGAACAAATTGAAAAGGGACAAGAATGAATATTAAAAGACCAGTTGAGACATTTCTCTGAGTGAGAGAGAATGGTGTCTTGGATTAGTTTGCTAGAGGTAAAAAGAAGATCAGTGGATATATTGGAGAAATATATTAGAAGTAACACTGATAGAAATTAATTTCAAATTGTGTATGGGGGTCAGGTTTCTGACAAGTATCATTAGATTAATGGTTATACCTTTCATTGAGAATGAAAGAACTAGAAGAGGGGTAGGAAAGAAAATAATAAATTCTGTTTTGAACATGTTGAATTTGAGGCGCCCTTGAGACATTCTTAGCAGAAATGTCAGTTCAACATTGATCAACTAAAGTGTGTGTGTGAATATGTCTGTGCATGTGTGTATGTGTGTGTGTGGGTAAAAAATGTTAATTCTCTGAGGACTACATATATTAACCTTTCTATTCTATTCAGTGTCAGGCACTTTTGGAAGCGTTAATAGGTAATAATGTATTTATTAGTTTCCTACAAACTCCTCAGAGCTTAGTTTTTATGGAATTAGCTTTTAAAACAAGCTATTTCTAATACCTTAATTTCCTATGGCAGAAATTATAAAATTATGATATAAGAAATAAAAGAGAAAAAAAGGCACAAGCTTATTTAGGAACATATGAGGAAAGTAAGTTAGCCAGAAATCTTAGCAGAGATACATGTGAACTAGTTACCTAAAATGAATATATCTCATGATCAGAGGAAGGGTAAGTAGTGGTGCAAAGTATATTCTCTTTACAATCCTGGATCTGGCTGCCAGCGCCCAATGATAGATTTCTAGCACATTCTTCAACGTACCGACCGAAAAATTGAAATATACCAAATATACTGTCTATGTTGCATGTTAGAAAGATATAAAAAGAAAATAGTTTCAACAAGATAAAGTTTATTTCTCTCCGTGTAGCTATCCAGGGAAGGCCATACAAGGATGGCAGGGGCTGCAGTCCACAAGGTCTGCCAGAAATGCAGGTTCTTTCTATTGCATTGTTACACTGGCCTCAAAACTTTGCCTTTAGCTTATAATCGAAGAGATCTACTTCATCCAACAGAAAGAGAGACAAGGCAAGTGGGGCACATGCGCATTCCTTTAAAGATATAGGCCAGAATTGGAGTGCAGCACTTTTGCTTATACCCCTTAAGCTAGAACTGAATCATATGGCCACACCTAGCTGCAAAACAAATGTAGTCCTTAGCTAAGTATACGTGTGGATATTTTGTTACTAAAGAAATAAGAATGTAGTTTGGTGGACAGGTAGTAGTGTCAGGCATAGTCAATATTCTAGATGACTCTGTCTCTAAAACCAATTCATTCATTAATTCAACAAAAATTAATTGAATGCTCACACACTGGAAAGAGGACAATAAGACACCCTCCATCCTTAACTTCATGTAGCTGAAAGTCTATTAACATTGGGTAATAAGCTCAACAAAACCACATAGAAAGACATCAAACCCAGTTTTCAGGTAGAAGGTTCAGAAAAAGTTACCTCAATCAAAGAAAAATTAGATCTAAAGAATGAGTAAGGCTGGGGGTGGTGGCTCATGCCTGTAATCCCAGGACTTTGGGAGGCCCAGGCAGGTGGATCACCTGAGATCAGGATTTCGAGACCAGCCTGGTTAACATGGTGAAACCCCATCTCTACTAAAATTACAAAAATTAGCTGGGCATGGTGGTGGATGCCTGTAATCCCAACTACTCAGGAGGCTGAGGTGGGAGAATTGCTTGAATCGGGAGGCTGAGGTTGCAGTGAGCCAAGATCACACCATTGCAGTCCAGCCTGCAAAAAAAAAAAAAAAAAAAAAAAAAAAAAAAGTGGGGTGGGAGAGCCAAAGCTCTGTAAATAATCTCTCATAAAGAAATAAATATGAAAGTTTATCATTTTATTAATGTAAGGTTTAGAAAGTGATAATTTCCTTATATTTTTTAGATTTATCTTCTCCTAATTTTCTTAGAAGAATAAGAGAAACATGAATATTCTGGCATAGAGAAAAATGAATACTCCCACTGAAAAGGGCCTTTTGCTACACTATATAATAAATAAATAAGAAAGTATTAAAATGTGAAATTTTATACTATTAGTAATAATATTAAGATCCCAATAAGTTCTTTTAAAAAATAAAAGTCACAAACAATTTATTTAAAATATGAATGGCATCAGATTTCTTACCATCAACATTGGAAACTAGAAAACGACAGTGCACTCTTGTTGAAATTTTATGGAAATAATCTTCAACTAGAAATATATATCCAGTCTAAATAATAGTCAAATATAATGATAGAATAAAAGAACTTTTAGACATGACATTTCCTAAATATATTTACTTCGGCCCATTTCTCAAGAACCTAGTGGAGAATATATTCTACCAAAATGGGGGTATGATTTAGGATTGAAGTAAATATGGGAATCAGAAACAAAGCACCCAAACGTAAGAGGTAAGTTATTTATTGGGAACATTTGACACAGCTTTTGTACATCATGGGAAGATTTGGCTACACATGGAAAAAACTAACAAATTTTAAAAGTAACACAGTTTAACTCCAGGAAAAACAAAAAGTTACATAATACAAAATGTAATCATCAGATGCTATTTGGTGTATGAGAAAACAATATTTACATCGTGCAAATAATAAGGAAAATATAGGCCGGGCGCGGTGGCTCACGCTTGTAATCCCAGCACTTTGGGAGGCCGAGGTGGGCGGATCACAAGGTCAGGAGATCGAGACCATGGTGAAACCCCGTCTCTACTAAAAATACAAAAAATTAGCCAGGCGTGGTGGCGGGCGCCTGTAGTCCCAGCTACTCGGAGAGGCTGAGGCAGGAGAATGGCGTGAACCTGGGAGGCGGAGCTTGCAGTGGGCTGAGATTGCGCCACTGCACTCCAGCCTAGGTGACAGAGCGAGACTCCGTCTCAAAAAAATAAATAAATAAAAATAAGGAAAATATAACATTTTGATAAATTGAAGGATGAGTAAAGGTAAAGTACTGTGTCTCCTCTGGCCAGATGAAGAAAGAATCATCTTTCTGAAACTATATGGTTATCAGATTAATGCCGAACATACACACATCTTCCTCTATATGATAAACCCTATCTGGAGTGCTGAAAAACCATGACCCTTAACCTTCCTTCCTTTGGAGTCAGAAATCTCAACTTTCCTCTCTACTAGGTCTTAGCTGGTGGATAGTTTCATTAAAACTTTCTTTATCTACATTTTTCTGAGAATGTCTTTACTTCTACGTGAACTTACTTAGAAAAGGAGGGTAGATACCCTCTATCTTTATTTCCGGACTTTTAATATACTGTACATACCAAGGACTGTTGTTAAACAGATTGACACAGAAGCCAATTAACCTTTTGCTGACCTTCCAGGGCTTAGTATTTGTTGCCCATTAGAACTAGAAGGTCAATGAACCAAAGATTAGGAGGAACCAATGATTCAGGAGGAAGTGGGACAATGTCAGGGAAGAGCAAAGACACTAAAGGACTGTAAGGAGAAGGGGCTCAAGAAAATAGATCTCCTGGAGGATGATGTCGTAGGATACACCCCAAGAAACTACAGAGTTAAGGATCCTGTGAACTGACACTCTCAAAATCCTAACACCCTGTTAACTATGTATGGGTTGGATTACATTACTGGAACCTGAAGAAAAGAACTGGAAAAATATTTTTCTGGATTTTGTGTATATGTTCCGCTAATTTTGTTGTGTTCTGCACTCTTCCTTCCTCCATAATATGAGATCAATGTCTGGGTTTCACTACTCGTTTTTCAGGTTTCCAATTAACTCCCACCTCTTCCAAAATACCCTCCATCCTATCTGCAGTTCTCATAGAGCTATCAGTCTGCTCCCTCCTTTAGCACTTCATTCTACCTTAATCACTATATGATCATAATTTTTTTCACACAAATATATTATGAGCTTCTAATGTTTAAAAAAAAAGTCTTATGGTTCTGCATTTTCCACAACTGTTAGTACAAAACTAAGTGCCTTAAAGGAATTGAATAAATACTTTATTCCTTATAGTTTTATGTTACTATACAAAAACAACAACCTATCACATGCTTATGTACGTAAGCTGTGTGCAATCCATTATAAATGTAATCTATCTTTATATCTATTTATCCCCTTGAGAAATTTATAATCTTCTGATTATATCCTTAAAAAATTTTTAAGTTGTTAAATGTTTAGAAATTTTGTCAGCTGGTTGTTAAATAAAATCATTATTAAAAACTAAATTTTATTTTAAAATATGTGGTATATTAAATATATTAAAATTACCTAAACTACTTTAAAAATAAAGATAATAAGTATTTAAAATCCTTCACTTTGTATTAACCACACTTTACTATTATCTCGCTCTTTAAGTCTGCTTTAAGTGACATCACATTGGTAGCTTGAAAATGGTCTGAAACTGGTGACAATACTTATACCATTAAATTTGAAAAATGTTACAAAACAAGCCTTATTATTGTGTTGATATTGTTGTCTACACTAATGTAGATTAAACTTAAAAATGTGCCATTTCTGTAGCCATTAAATTATGAGTAACTCAAAAACTGAAGAAATGTACTTCCAATATTTGAAAACAATTATCCTATTCAGAAAAAAAAAGTAACATTATTAACTAACAAGTGAGTTTCAACATGTCTTAATTGGTTTGTTTCCTTACTATACGCAAAAATATCAACCAGCATTCATATTGAAACTACATTCATTCACCAATGGCAACCACAGTTTGGCTACAAGTAGAGTTCAACAAAAATTAAAGGGAGCACTCTGAGAATCAATTGGCTATAGGGAATTTACGGTAAATAATATTGTATATTTTATTATTTTAAAACTGTTCATAGTACATTCTTTCTATAGTAGCATTTATAATATACATGTACATGTATACATACTTTTTTCATTGAGCAAATTCTTAAACATCTGTCAGCACACTACTGCCTAAGATAATTGTTTACAATGCAAATTCCCAGGCCTCAATCCCTCAAATTTCAAAGAAGTGCTCCTATAGTAAAGCCCAGGAATCTCCTTATTAAACAACAACTTTTTTCTACAGTGGAAGCCTAAGATTTTTATCAGAGAAGAAGAGAAAAATAAATGAAAGAAAATATATATTGCGAAGAATTCTAGATATTAGCAGATACTTCCTTTAAGAAGATCCTTACTGATGAAAGAGACCATATTCTATTATTGAGGAGGGAAACAACCTGTGTCCATAATTCTACACTGGGTATTATACTAAGCAAATCTATTTTGTAAATTAAAACTAAAAGATTTTTCTTCAGAAAATACTTGTTTCTTAAATTATTCATTTAACACTATCATTATAGTCAAAACCAATGAAGAAAATAAGAAGCCATTTTAGAACTATTTATGAAATATAGATATCAGTTATAGTTTTTCTTTCTCCTACAAAACTAATATTATTGAAAACTGTCTTCAACTATAAAATGAATATTTGGCTCTGGGAATATTTCACTGAAGCATTCTATATTCAGAATATCAAACTGTACAATTTGTACCACTGAAATTTATAAATTCCATGTTTGTAATTATCCCTTTAATATTTTATCACCATTTCTACCCCATAATATACAAATGAAACTTTTCTCTCCTAGTTTTATGACATAATATCTCTTTATTATAAGACCATCTAAATAACTTCATTTAATGACATGGGTTTTGAAAACATCATTTTAAGCCAAACAACTAAATATTTTTTATGAGCATGCCATTAAACATCCACTTAACTGATTTTATTCAATTCTGCTAATAACTTTTAAGGCGTTCACATACAATCCCTAGTTATTTCATTTTTTTATTGTTCAACAGTTTCTGGAATATAAACTTTAAGAAAGAGATTGGATGCTGGCCCAGGAAGGCCAGCTGAAACACCAAAAGAGACCAGGTAAAGTATTCATACAATTATGAGAATCGTTAGTATGAAGAGATGTACAGTTATTCATTATTTGAGTTAATTCAAAACTATTTCCTCACCTGCCAAAAATTCAAATAGGCACATACCACACTTCCATATCCACATTTGTACATTACCTATTTCCATGCATTGCACACTGGGACATACCAACTTATGTAGATGAGCCATAACATACTGGTCTTAATATGGTTAGCTGTAACTACCTTTAAAAGCCTGTGTTCTTGCATTTTGTAACTTATCTGAAAGTAAAAAGGAAGTTGCTTTATCAATTGAGAGGGAGAAATGAATGGTTTCAGACAGCATTAGGCAGATCCTATTTTCTAGACATCCTCACTTCTGGGAGCCTGTGGAAATCAAAATATGATAAATCTTCATGTAGTCAAAGCCAAGCAGGTTCATCACTTTATCTGTCTTTAACATCTAATTCAAAAGTAACCAGCTACATTCACAGTAGGGCTTACAAGTAAATTAATTCAAAGCCCTTAGAAACCTTTCAATAACCAGAATTAAACTTTCCTTGTCAGAAGCTTAACAATGCTAAAATTTTAAATTAAAATATCTTTTTGAAAGTTTTGAAATTAATAAATCTAATTCATTTGTGACACTAGAGACAATTTAAGTTTTTGTAATTAAATAATCTAAGGAAAATCTATTTGAATTGTTTTCTGAATGTCTTAAAAGTTAAAGAATCATGCTTAAAATGAAAAGCCTTAAGTTTTACACTCTTGATAAGTTGCTAGTATCTTAATCGTGATATTAATATACTTTCCGTCATTAAATTTTTAATATAATAAATAGCCCCTATATTTACTAGTTTAAAATCCTTTAATACACAATTAAGTACACATAATAAGGAGATAGCTAAACATTGTAAGTAGAATGTTTATTTGGAGCTTTAAATTATATATTTAGGAGCCAGTTTTTTTTTTTTTTTAGTCCTAGAAATTCATAGATCACTTTTGCAATGTTAATTACTTGCAGTCAATATAAAGAAAATCATCAAAATAATTAGCTATTTTCTTTTTAGTTTTATTCGCCTACTTGCTAAAAAGAAAAGAGGGACTTTTGGAAATCCATGTACATAGAGAGCTTATCACATATTATATAATTAATTTTTAAATGTTTCAAATACACATTATCCAGTGTAAAATTTTGACCTGATAAGATGTGTTTTCAACTTGTTGTTTGTTTAATGTTCGGGATATGTTCTTAGAAATATATTTAAAATATTTTTGAATGAAATGAAGGTGTCTCCTCTTCTTACTATTGCCAAACCTATGATTTATACACAGTTTAATTATTCAGATGTTTATTATGTTCTACATAATGAAATTTGGACCCTCATATTTTCTTCCTACATCCTAGATGCAGGCTGCAATTATAGCCACAGATATCTGTTTATTTGATGAATTTTGCTTCTTCTGCATAGTTTGATAAATATGGAAATAAGTCAAAACCTACTTTATATACAGTAATTAAAGTGAAAAATCTAGTCATGATGCAAATCCTTAATTGGACTCCAGGAGAGATATGCAGAATTTCTCTTTAATAATATGGGATGACTGGGGACAGAAAAACAAAGCACACTAAAATATGGTTTAGAAGCACAATTAATCACAAAACAGAAAACAACCAATTTAGCATAGCTCATTCAGTGACTCTCATGGCTCAGGTAATGTTCTTTTAATCATCTGGCTCTAATATTAAGGTTGTGTCATGTGCATCTGAAAAAAAATACAATATATATGCTGATCTTCAGTGTGAAACGTGTTCTTTGGTCTAATTTGTAAACAGAGCCCTTTCATAACAAAACGCTTAGACTACTTAATGACATGTAAGTGAATGATCAAAGTAGTACAAAATGCTTTTAACTGTGTTCTGTAAATATATTAATTCATTAGACCCCCCCAAAAGAAAAACCTTCATTTCTCATAACAATTTGTTAGTTCTTGTGCAAATTTTGTTTGGTCCTAATGGGTAGGAACAACCAGCCAAGATATGTTTTAGGCTTATGACAAAATAAAGGATATACTTCTTAAGCAAAATTAAATTAACGTACCCTGGGATTGTGCAGATGTGGCTGGAAAACAAATTATATATACATTAAAAAAAACCTAAGGAAGACCATAAGTATTTGTTTTCATGTACAATACATGCATTTCTCTAATCAGCTTTAACTTAGCCATCGTTGTCCCCTAATTTGATTGTAAAGCTATTATTCTCCATATAGGCTTTCGTAATATCTCATTAAGGGAATAATTACATGAACATGCTTTAACTAGAAGAAACTGAATTTACTGTGCTACTTTGTTTAAATAGAAACTCCATTCTTCTGTTCTGTAGAAAATACCTCCGCCCCACACTAAGCAAATGAGAGTACTGCGTTTGAATTTAGAAATGGTCCCTTCCCAAAGTTATCCTGAATTACCTAAGTACACCAAAATTACCTATGTGATTGCATCCTCAGAGGAGCAAAAAAGAAGCTTATGGCTTTATGCCTCACAGGCACTCAATGACATTATCACAAGGATCATTTTTCTCTTCCCCAGATGTGTTCATCAGGACAGACCATGACTACAGCCTCCATGCTGAGAGCAGCTGAAATCAGAGAGGCTTGATGTCCAGTATTCAAATCACTGCCAAACTCTTTCTAACACAAGATGCCTACCTTCCCAAACAGATGAAAGGAACCAAAGATAACTGAGTTTAGATGGAGTCTTCTCTTGGCTTTCCCAATGACCTGACATCTCTATGAGATACTTGCCATAAAACTTACAGGCTACAGAGAGAATGCCCTTTGATGTCTTTTAATGACAGCCTGATGGCCTTTGATGTGGTCCTATGGCACACGTTTTAGTTTGCAAACTGAAGCACAGTTTAATAGCAAACAATTTCTACACGAGTCAAAGTAATATTGATGTTGCTCACCTCTAGAACACGTTTACAACCAAGAAAGTGAAAAATGTATCTTATTTTGATATGTAGAATAAATGTGTGTGGATTTAATTATAACTTACCTGATGTTATAAATATTCAAATGTACAGTGAAAAATGGATTCATTGTGTAAATTTCACAATGGTCAGCATGATTTACTTATAGAATATTAATAATAAGGTCCCAGTCCTTTCAGGTAAATACAGTAGATTTAGAAGGAAATGTGCTATATTTGACTCCTATATTCTCAATACATTTTCAGAAATACTTAAAAGAAGAAAACATTTCCTTAATTACTGAATCTTTGGTTCTCCCCTTTCCATTATAATTAGAGATTTGTATTTGGCAAAAAGATTATTTATATTGTTTTCTCTTTTCATTTCTCATGTACCAATGTCATATGTTCATAATCTAAAATTCTGGAGACATTGCTTGCAGAATAAAGGTAAATCAGTCCTTCTCCACACCTTTTGACAAATTAGTGATTTATTCTTTTCTGCAGTGCAAATTAAATGTGACTGCATAGCTGAACTTTTCCTCATGTGATCATCACAAGAAAAGGTAAAGTTAAAATAATATTTCTTAGCAGCCCTGGCAGACAAATTTCTAGCTCCATTAAATAGATGCTTTCAGATGACCTCAATTTCATCAGGTAAAATTAAAACTAAAATCCATTGAAAAATTATATCTACATTATTTAGGTAGTAATCAAATAATCCAGGGTAATTAGTTGTTAATTAATCTTTTAATTCATTTGCTACTTCAAAGAAAATTACTTCAATGGTTTTGTGTTGTTGAAGTTGCTTTATTAATAAGAAAGTCTAATATAGGTTTAATTTTAAACTATGTTAAGTAGAATTGCCTTGATATTCCATAACATTTGCAATATGATAGAACTGAAACAGGCTATCTATTAAGATGAAATCATGTCCCTTAAAACTAAAAGAAATAAATAAAAAGTTATTTCTTAAAATTTCAGCCAATAGTGATGTATTCTTATTTTAAAAACTTTTATTTGAGAGACTATTACAAATGTATGTGTAACTTTGCATTTTACTAGCAGGTTTTTATTTTCATAACAAAAATTCTAAAAGTTTCAATCTAACTACCAGAGTGATTGTGTGATTAGTCATGCAACAACTCTTTTGTTAAGTGTCTATAAATATTACAACCAGTCCAATGTTAGCTGTAATATTTAAAAATTTTTTAAAGACTAAAATTATGACACCTTTTAAAAAGTCCAACATTTATTGTCACCATTTAAAAAAAAGAAGAAGAAAAAAAGGAAAGAAGGAAGGAAGCAAGGTAAAGACAGAGGAAGAAATCACCAAAACAATGTTTTCTGGCATCTGAAAATTATACTGGCATTACAATGTGGAAACAAACTCAAGCTTCTCATTGGAAATATATAGGCTTAACTGCATGTATTTATAGGTATGTAAATATGTAAAAATATAAAACCATTTTTTAATCTTGTGAAGCCTCAAAAATGCCTGTAGTTTTTTATTCCTCTCTAAATGAAAAAATCAACAAACCAGGCTTTTTAAACTCTGTTATTTTTAAGAAACTGTAGATTATTTATTTAATATTCCTTTATCATTTAAAATATCTTAGAGCTTTCAAATATCAAAGGAAATGTATAAAACTACATAACATATAGTTAACATATAAAACTGTAATTATTATCTATAGCTCAATGTGTTTCATGTCAATAGTAACTAACAAAATAGCCTTTAATCCTCTAACAGGTTACAAATGTATATGAGAGTGCCAAGCTTTAAAAGACAAATAAACACACTCTGTAAAGTATGACAATAGAGGGCTCTTGCAGTTTCATATCTGACAATAAAAATCATTATTGTTCTCTGAAGGCATGTGTTTACAAAAGCTAAAGCAAGTATGGCTTTCACTTTCTCCCCTACCATCTCTGTCAATTTCATCACAATAGGGATAATTAGGAAGAAATGTTAATTGTTTTATACATTTTAAAGCTATACTTCTGGCAAAACTCAAGACTTTTTGTCACTTGTCTTCAACATACTGCAAATTTTTTAAGTGAAATGCCTAATTTATATACTACCAAAAATCTTGATTAATAACTTTCAATTATTTCAATTTCTATTTCTTTCATATTTTATGAAATTATTTCAATTATTATTTCAATTTCTATTTCTCTCATATTTTATCATATAAATATATGGAAATTAGAAAAAAACTACTTTTCTTCATCATAGGATTATAATTCTACTGTGAGCAGTAGTTCTTTTCTGAAGAAACACACCATTAAAACCGGAAATATCTGTTAAGATTCCTAAATCTTACGTAGGTAATTTTGCAAATATTCTCTAACCAAGTAGAATAATAAAGGTAATGTGCTTCCCCTGCCAAACAAAATATTCTGTAGTTCTGGGATGGAGTGTAAATTCAAGCCCTAGAATTTAAATAACTATTTTAGATAAAAACATTGTTCACAGCCTAAAAATGGCATTATAAAGTATGCTGCTGTGAAGCTAAATTAAGTTTATTACATAAGGATGTAATATACACCTTGTGGTCGTGAAATGATTAAAATTTCTACCTCCAGCTCTACAACCCAAAAAGCAGACACACTCCTTATATTCAAAAATCTACTCTTGGCCACGCGCAGTGGCTTACACCTTTAATCCCAGCACTTTAGGAAGCTGAGGCGGGTGGATCACCTGAGGTCAGGAGTTCAAGACCAGCCTAGCCAACATAGTGAAAACCCATCTCTACAAATACAAAAATTATCTAGGCATGGTGGCACATGCCTGTAGTCCCAGCTACTTGGCAGCCTGAGGCAGGAGAATCGCTTGAACCCAGGAGGCGGAGGTTGCAGTGAGCCTAGATGGGGCCACTGCACTCCAGCCTGGGTGACAGAGTGACTCCATCTCAAAAAAGAAAGAAAGAAAAAAAAATCTACTCTTGAACG
Source organism: Nomascus leucogenys (assembly GCF_006542625.1). Taxonomy (NCBI): domain Eukaryota; kingdom Metazoa; phylum Chordata; class Mammalia; order Primates; family Hylobatidae; genus Nomascus; species Nomascus leucogenys. Next base: position 68,849,730 of record NC_044391.1, read on the forward strand.
AATAACAATAAAACTAGCAAAACTTCCGTGGCACTTGCTGAGTGCCAAATACTGTACTAAGAGCATAAGACACCAAGTTATTTTGTCACTCATCCTTACACAACTCATTTCATCTTTGTATGATATGTGGAATAATTACACATTACCTAAAGGAGGAAACTGAGGCAAAGAGAGGTTAAGTACCTTAACCTAAGTCACACAGTAAGCAAAAGTAACTATGAGACAGTATTGATTTGGCTTCCTAAGTCAGATAAACAGCATAGCCTTCTAAATGGCCCCCCTTAAAGCTAGACCTTTGCAGCTTCAACATCCTAAGGAAATGAGATAGACCGTGCCACAAGAGATGAAGTCAGGAAGAGATGGCCAGAGAAATCTCAGCAAAAGGCAGCCAGCCTCCTACTCGGCTGGATGGCCTGAGAACAACCCTTATTAAAGGAAAATGATCATAGAGCTTGAACCCTCCTTGATGCAGAAGTCCCCTAGAACCATGAGAAAATACCATGAGTGAAGATAGGGTACATGCCATGGGTCACCAAGTGGGGATGAGCACTGAAAACTTGGCCCACTAGATATGAAACCCGAGGAAAGTGAGGGCAGGAGAAGCTGCAGCGGCATGGACAAGCAACAACACAGAGGCCAATGTCCAGACTGACAACTGCGTGAGACAGACATTCTGTTAGGGAAATGAACACACTCAACAAAGAAGGGCAGAGGGAAACATAGCTGTAAGGTTTGCACTGAGAGCAACAAAGCCTCAGTTGTTGAACATTAATCTAAGGAGAAGGAAGCTGTAAAATCTAGCCTCAAAACCCATAGGAGAACAGATGAGGGCCAAAGGAACTGAAGGGTTATGAAAACAGTTGATAGAGCAGAAGGCAACAATTTAGCCCTCATCAGAAAACATTTACCCATTCCCCATTTGAGTACCAGTAATGTGGTCAGCAAAAGGGTCGCCTTGGCACAGTCTATAATTAATTGCAATATTTGATTTTATATTTAGTAAATGGAATTAAGAGTTTTTGCACAGAGCCATTAGAGTTTTCTCTAGACAATACCTTTTTAATTGCAAGTTTAAGATCCTTAATAGGGAGTTTGTCATGTTTAAATAGCTAAATACTGCTGGATCCTAACAAAACACTGGTCACTGGGCAGGTGTGCAGATAGACATGTCATCACCCAGTTTGCGTATTTCTCCCAGACTGATGGAGAATGTGAGAGAGACCAAACAGTGGCAACATCATTGGTGCTTCATGGCTTTATTGGGTAAATTATCAAGAAGTTCACTCTTTCTGTTTATTTTTCATTGAGTATTGAAGTAGGTGGTATGTGCTATAAGTGGTGGGCATAATAAGGTCACTTTGTTGATTCCAACTAAGTAGATAATTTGTGCAATATTGAGGTAATTGTTTTGAGCTTGAGGTATTGTTTGAGCTTAAATTACTTTGAGCATTTTCCTTCCCCCATCTCAGTTCTCTCTGTTTTTTTCTTGTTTTCTTTTTGTCAAGCCCTTTTTATTTTTCTCATCTTAAAGTATCTCTCTCCTCTTAATGTGGTTCATATCAGACTGACAACCTCCCTCCCTGCACACCTGTGTCAATCAAAATGTAGTTTTCCACCACAAATTCTAAAATTGAGTGATGCTTTTGGGTTCATTAGAAGAAAATATGTGTGCCTTTCTCTTCTCCTCTGAAACTCTTTTAACTTACTTTTTTTTAATTATTATTTTTTAAAGCTCTAAATATATATAGAAAAGGATTTCGGCTTTTCTTTCCAGTTCAAATGTGCATATAGAGGTATTTAGTATATCCCCTGAATTGAAGTAAGCTAATTTGAAAATCTACTTGAATCCTATCCAATTATAGATAGCATACTATAATACAATTTAAAGTATCTCTCCTATTGTACAAATCCTTCTGTTTAAAAAAAAGCAAACTGATAGAAATGAATACAAATAAAAAGCATCATCTTTTTAAAATTCATTATATTTGCATTCCACCCCCATGTAGTCCTCATTATCTCTTCTTAGTTGATTCCTATAGCCCTGTGCTCATTTTTTCAATTTTAATAAAGGAATTTTTATTTCTTTCAATTACATATGTTCCCAATGTTTTAGTTGCCCCTAACATTTTTCCAATGAAGGGCCAAAAGTCATAGTTTTTTTATGTAGTTTTGCTGCAGTCGACATTACAGTTAATGTCCTTTGTCTAAATTGTTCATCATTATCCCCTAAGTCTTTGTTGTTGTTGTTGTTGCATTATATTTTTTCATTCTCTGGAATACCTAATGTGTTGATATTGTTTTCCAAGACTCTCATTATTTCTAGCATTCTGCCCAGAGTAAAGAATGTATATTCTATTATTTTCTAAATTGCTTTTAAGCTATTTTTAGGAAAGTTTGAATAATTAGATGGCTGCAATACATGACTCTTTTTGATTGTCCAAGACAAATCCGTGCAAATACAAGCTATTTTACACACATTATTGAAAATTAAGTTATTTCAAAGACTATATGTTTTTAAATTCTAAGAAAAATGAGCCAAAATACATATTTAAATATGAAAACAAAAAATCCAAAAGTTATTCTACTTAGAAAAAGTCATATACTAAATATAAAACTTAGAGAATTTAGAATTCTTATGAAGTAAATCTTAAATTCATATTCTCTTCATCATTCTATTTTGTAGTATTTCTTTCAGAGAAGAACTAGCCAACCAGGGATGGTAATTTATAAAAATTTGTTATTTGTGTTTTCTATTTCGGCTTTTCCCTAGGCCTGAAAAAAATATTTCAGGAATTACACCCCCAGTCTATATATGCCATTTGAATAACAAAATCATCAATACTTGTATCAAGCAAATAAAAAGGAGTATTAAAAAGATCTTTTGCACGTTTGTTAAATATAAAAAATATCATATATAATATCTGCTATATTTACATGGCCTTAAAATTCAAATCATAAAACTGTTAACAGATTTTTGCCCATTTTTAGGAGAGAGAAGGGGGTTGTGTGGAGAAATTATAATCTTGAATAAAAGAAATTTTTTAAAAGGTGATTTCTAATTCCCTAACCTGTAACCAGGATGTAATCCTAAACCTTAACATTCTATTCTCATGGAAAAGTTCATGAAAACTTATACCATATATGAAAAATTATTCATTCATGTATAATTTAATGTCATATTAAACAATAACTGCAGCCAAGCACAGTGGTGTGCACCTAAAGTCCCAGTTACTTGGGAGGCTGAGGCCAGGGGATTGCTTTGAGCCTGGGAGTTGGAAGCCAAACTGGGCAACACAGTGTGACCCAGTCTCAGGGAAAAAAAAAAGTGTTTAAGAAAACTAAACTCCAGATTGTATTCAAGAGGGAAACGTGCAAAGAAATGTTTTCTATTGTAGCCACAAGTAGTACCAAATAAACATGGTACTCAATTTGATTTTACCAAACGTATATTTTTCTGCTTGCTCCTATTCCCAAAAAGTAACAGCCAGAGTGGTATAGCAGCCTCCGGTGTGCTTTTTGAATCATGGCAAAAGTTGCACTTCTGGCACACACACCACAGTCCCAAAACTACAACCTGAAGACAATCACAATCAACTAGAGAAAATGTAAGGCGGGCACACAGAGCGGGGATAAGTGATACATGTTATGAAATAAAAGCAACTTTCTCATATAGAGCCAGTATCTTGACAACAGCTTGTCATTCAGAACTATAGGTGTTATTAGGTTAAGAATACTGATTCACAGAGCCAGCATGCCCAGCATTAGAAGGTTAATGTTTCACTTAGAAACAGTAATTTATTTTCTGCTTAAAGTTGGTTTTTGACAAATACTATAATATAATGGATTGTCTTAGTATATAGATGCTTATTAGTATAGGTGGAAGAGGCCCTGGGACAGAGCTAGTTTGATATTATACTATGTAATATTTTAAATACTCAGCTAATGCTAGAAGTAATTAAGATACCTCTATGTCTCTATAGGAGATTTCAGAGAGAGAATCTTTTTAGGCGAGGTTTAAAAGGCAGAGATTTGATTTGAACTGGAATTGTTCGGTGTTCTGAATTGAGAGGTCGCCCTCCTGCTGTTTGAAACCGCACCAATTGGGAAACCTAGAAAAGACGTTGCCAATCTACCCAAAGTGGTCAGCCTATTGGAGAAAGCCTGATCCCAAGCCAAAAACCTTTAAAATTACATACACCCAATTTTCAATGAAATTGTTTTCCTTTTAAAATTGCCTATCTAAATTACTATGACAAGCCTAACATTTAAATAATCATGAGAATAATTTCTGTAAACTCCACACATAGCATTCTCATTCCTGGCACTGAAAATAGCTATGACTATAACCTGTTATCTCTGTCTTACAAAATTCAGATTGCTGGAGTGGTTGCCAAATCCCGTGGCTAGGTTTAGATAGTGAGAAATAAAATACACAAGCTATAAGTAATTAATGAGAGGAAGCTGCACTTTCCAACTTTGTTTTAACATGCTTATTGATGAATTCTTATTTTTTATATTATTTTATTTTATTTTATTTTATTTTATTTTATTTTATTTATTTTTTTGAGACGGAGTCTTGCTCTGTCACCCAGGCTGGAGTGCAGTGGTGCAATCTCGGCTCACTGCAAGCTCCGCCTCCCGGGTTCACGCCATTCTCCTGCCTCAGCCTCTCCGAGTAGCTGGGACTACAGGCGCCCGCCACCACGCCCGGCTAATTTTTTGTATTTTTAATGGAGACGGGATTTCACCGTGGTCTCAATCTCCTGACTTCGTGATCCGCCCACCTCGGCCTCCCAAAGTGCTGGGATTACAAGCGTGAGCCACCGCGCCCAGCCTTTTATATTATTTTAAATAAAGACCTCACAAGAACACCTTCTCCATCAATTTCTTCTTACTTTATGGAAAATGATAGTAAATCAAGATACATAAATGACATCTCTATGTCTCCAATATACATCTCTATATAAAATGACATATCTATGATTTCATGATTTTGTTTAAAGCATTAGTAAGCTACTTAGCAGGGATTCTAGCTTAACTGCAGAGTGGCTGTTGAGATTGTTCAAAACCAAGCCTACATATTTGTCTGTAAGACTTTAAATTGAAGGTATACATTCATACATTATCTTTCTGTATCAGGGATGCATGAAAAGAGAACAGAATTTGAAAAGGTTAGAAAAGGATAAGAGTAAAAAGGAGGTAACATAAAGATGGCATGAGGAAAACCAAAATGGCAATTAGTAGTTTACCCCCACCCTAGGGAGGTGAAATAGATAAGGAGAATTCTTTGTTGAAGTGATAAGTGAAAAAGTGAGAGGGTGGTAAAAACTTTATTTACTGTATCATTATTACCCGTAATCAGAAAATATTGTCCATGCCACCAAAACAGATACATGTAGCAGAAATTTTTTAAAAATTGCATTTTATAAGTGTTAGCCTGATCTTAAAACTCCAAACTCCAATCTCCAAAGCATTATTTTAAGAAAGGAAGACAGTACTATAGGATTCAACTATAAGTGATTAACCTTTAATTATATTACCATTATTCACTTTTCTCCCAAAATATACATAATTTTTCCAGACTTACTGAAACTTTTTCAGACTTATTAAATCTCTTTAATTGCTAATGTACTCACTTCCTACAATTTGCACTACATTACCCCAAATTTGTCCTCACCCTGCAGAAGTGCTTCACAAAGACTTTTATTGTTTGCCAAGAAACTAACCCTCAAGAATAGGCAGAGGTTCCTATACAAGTGCTAATAAGTGCTTGGCTTCCATGCAGCAATCTCGCCACTGCAGCTCTCACACAACAGTGTTAGTAAGTATTTAACACCTTTAGGGAAGCCTCCTGGGTTGGGGACAAAGCACCCAAAAGAGGATATTCTAATCCTCAACCCCAGTGAACTCTGGCATGTTTGGCATATTTCAAAATCACCCAGAGCACCTCCTTATATAGACATCAGGTGTCTTTACCAAAGATCCTGATGCTGTGGAGTTGGGACAGGGCCTGGGAAGCTGCATTTATGAGTCCATCATCACCTATGATCCTAATGCAGACAATTCATGGATAAGATTTACTCTGGACTGCTCCAGTTTTTTGCATACTATTTTGTCATGATTATTAACAGCAACTCCTTTTATTCTCAAAGTATCATGGTCTAGACAGAGAGTATATAGTTGCCAACATTGGACCCAACTTTATAGAATCAATCATATGGACCACATTTTGGACTGCCCTATTCTACACTGTTTTTAAGAATAGGATGTAAATGATCTGCAGATCACTTTAGACCCTATCACAATTGTGCTCATTGATTTGACTATTTTTAATGCCTACCATATACAGGTGTTGATCTAGGCCCTAAGATACAGTAGCAAACAAAGCATGCCATCTATATTCTTTAAGATTTGTGAGGAGTAGGATAAGGGAAGCCATACATGTACAAAGACAATGTCAGATAGAAAATGCTGTGACAAAACTGAGACTAATTGAGATAGAGAATACCTGTGGGTTTGGAGGAAAAGAGACAGGGTGGTTGAGAAAGGCCTGGCTGAAGAGGTGAGCTCAAGAGCAAAAACTTGAAGTATAATAGGTTGATTCATTTGATAAACAACACACAAGTCAATGTGGTTTAAGAGTAGAGTGCAAGAAGGTGAGGGCCAGTCAGAAAAATAATCATCACCATAATGACAATTATGAACCAGGCATAGCTGTAAACCTTTATATACATTAATAGATTTAAAATTAACAATAATCCTATGAAGTAAGTACTATTGTCCCCATTTTACAGATGAGGAAATAAAGACCTGGAAGCTGAAATAACTTGATCAAATACCCACATGTAGCACGTGATGAACCCAGGATTTACAGCTGGGAAATCTGGTTCCAAAGTTTGTGCTTTTAAAACATCTCTCGATGATAATAATAGTAGTAATGATAATAATTATAATTAATGCCAGCTAATCTCAAGTAAGCACTTACTATAGTACTCTTTTAGGTATATTTCAGGTATAATCTCATCTCATCATCCCAAAAATTTTCTGAGATAGGTACTATTATTTTCTCAATTTTACTTACGAGAAAAACTGAGGCACAAAGAGAGACTTTTAACTTGCACACAAAGGTAGCAAGTGTTAGAGCAGAAACACATCACAAAAAGCCTTGCAAACCATGAGAAATCATATTAAATTAGATGATCTGATTAAAAATGTGCCCCATGCACATTTTTACTCTTAAAATAGAGTCCAGATAATTTTCTAGTAAATTTTTCATCTTTAATATATGTTTTTTTTTTTTTTTTTTTTTTTTTTTTTTTTTTTTTGAGACAGGGTTTCTGTTGCCCAGGCTGGAGTGCAGTGGTGCGATCATGGCTTATTGCAGCCTTGACATCCTTGTCTCAAGGGATCCTACCACCTCAGCCTCCTAAGTAGCTGGAACCACAGGTGCATGCCATGACACCTGACTATTTTTTGTATTTTTGCAGAGGACAGGGTTTTACCATGTGGCCCAGGCTGGTCTCGAACTCCTGGGCTCAAGTGATCTACCTGTCTCAGCCTCCCAAAGTACTGGGATTATAGGCATGAGCCATCGCTTGAGTCTATCTTTAATGTATCTTTAAAATCTACTTTCAGTATTAACTTGGGAGTCTCTTGCAAAGCGCTCAAAGTCTATTTTGCAACATCTAAATTCTTTTTTTATTCTGGAGCCATCATACTTTATGGTATTTCTGGTTCTTCCTTGGCACATTTCTGCCTTTCTACACTATAGCTACTAATTCTGTGCATTTACTTTCATTTTGCCACTTCACTTTGTATGGTTTCTATCTCTTCCTTTTCACTTATGAAGACCAGATCTTTAGAATTTTATGGTTTAAATTAAACGTTAATTGAAACCCTGTCCTTTGCAAAGGGCACAACAGGCCAGTCCTTGCAGGCTGGTTATTAAGTCTCCAAGTTATTAAGTCTTCCACTGCTGTGGCTGTGTGTCTCTAATGCAAGCCACGATGCAAGGAGTGCTCCTGGACTTATGTGTACTCCATCAGCTCACAAACTTCATCCCCACACTCCCACACCATCATCACCAAACACACAGTTTTCTCCACAAAAACCATTTTAGGTTATTATTTTGAACTTGCTTTTCCCTTTAAAGTTTTTCTTAAAGCCATTCTAAAATAAACACCTGTATAAAATGCTGGGGCCAGGAGAGCCACTATAGTGAGTCTTCCATCCTTGAAGGAAGTGTCTAGAAATGGTTAGAAAGAAAAGCAAATAGAGTTGGTTGGTATGTGCTAATTCCAGAATTTTTGCAGTCCTGGTAATTTTCTAACTCTGTTTACCTAAAAAATGTAGCCAATTATCTCATTAGCTTCCTCATTATCGTTTCACAAATAAAAATCAGTCTGAAGCACAGAGAGGTTAAGTGACTTGTCTAAGATGCAAAAATCAAACGATAATATTAGAAACATCAAAGAACTGGAATAGATGAGCAGAACACCATCTCCTTATGAGAAAGTTATGTTAATCTTTATTGAATCATACATAGCTATGAAAAGTGAGAGGAAATAGACCCTGAGAACAATTCCCAAAAGCAAAGCAGAAGACAAATCATACTTGATCTAATCAAAATCTAGCAAGTGTGCTGAAGAAATCATCCAGCTTTAATTTTTCAGAAACCATTAGTTATCAAATTAGATGGAAGATAAAAGAAAAAATTGCCTTTGGCTGAAACCTACTGCTAAATTTGGTCAATTTTGTTGTTTATCAGTGCATAAAGTCCTTGCATTTACCATTTGACAAATCTGGAGGAAAAAAAACACTTGCTGCAATCAGGTGAAGTAGGTTATTAATGGTTCTGAACAGATACACAGGATTGCCTCATCCTGAGGCAATTAAGGATTGGAAGAAAGAAAATCTCTGAGGACTGACTTCATTGGAACAGGTAGTCTTTCTACAATTGACATTGTTTGTATAATTCTGAATTGCTCAGTACATTTCTTTTTTTTTTTTCGACAAGTCACTCATGAATTCAGAGGTCTTCCTTTTTTTTTTTTAAATTCCAGCTCAACAAGAAATAACCCAAAGAAAGCCAGAGATCTTACAAAAGAAAGATAGAGGCAAAAAGGTAATTTGCATTCTAACACTTCACACTGACAAGGTTGAAATAAAATTGAGACAAATTATTGAGAAGTAAATTAAATAAATAGAAAACTTCCAGGTGACCTTTCAAGTTGAATCCCTGTACCACTTTGACTCTGGCAACCCTGTCTAATATTACTTGTCTGTCAAAGTTGCAAATCAAAGCATCTGTAATTTTTTTTTTTTTTTTTTTTGAGACGGAGTCTCACTCTGTTGCCCAGGCTGGAGTGCAGTGGTGTGATCTCGGCTCACTGCAACCTCTGCATCCCAGATTCAAGCGATTCTCCTGCCTCAGCCTCCTGAGTAGCTGGGATTACAGGCGCCCACCACAACACCCAGCTAATTATTTGTATTTTTTAGTAGAGACAGGGTTTCACCATGTTGGCCAGGCTGGTCTTGAACTCCTGACTTCAGGTAATCCACCCGCCTCGGCCTCCCATAGTGCTGGGATTACAGGCAAAGCATCTGTAAATTTTTTTTTTTTTTTTTTTGAGACGGAGTCTCGTTTTGTCGCCCAGGCTGGAGTGCAGTGGCGCAATCTCGGCTCACTGCAAGCTCCGCCTCCCGGGTTCACGCCATTCTCCTGCCTCAGCCTCTCCGAGTAGCTGGGACTACAGGCGCCCGCCATCACGCCCGGCTAGTTTTTTGTATTTTTAGTAGAGACGGGGTTTCACCGTGGTCTCGATCTCCTGACCTCGTGATCCACCCGCCTCGGCCTCCCAAAATGCTGGGATTACAAGCAGCATCTGTAAATTTTAAGGCCAAAAGTTCTTGGGAGGGAAAACACTGTTTCCCAAATACAAAAATGTAGGTGGACAGAGTTGAATTCAGCATGCAAGTTTCTATTAAAATGTTATTTCCTCCAAGAATCTTTCAGTGGCCATCCCCCAACACACACATACCTATTTACACAAGATTAGATTAGGTTGTAGTAACTGATTTCTCAAAGTGACCTGCACTACTCTTATGCTAGCAGATGTCACACATTATTGACGTTACTTGTATAATGTACTGTCTTTCCTTATATTGAAATGTATTCATCTTCAAGAAATGAAATAGTTCAAACAATAAGGATATTTATTATCTACTTAACATAAAGATGGAGATGGGTGGATTAACATTGTCATCAAAAGATCCACTTCTTTCTCCCCTTTCTCTCTGTCATTCTCAGCTAATCAGCTACTCCCTCATGGTCACAGGATGGCTGTAGTGTCTCTCCAGACAGACGTAGAGCGGAACCCTGCTTGAGTCTATTACTTACTGAATAAATAACCTAGTGTCCTGGTTTGAAGTTGCCTTTTACATCTATCTGGGCATAATTATCCCCAGTATCCCCCTTTCGTGCTCAAAAGTATTTCTATTTGAATGAGAAATTATATGGCCACTCTACCAATGTCCTGAGGTTAGTTTCTTCAATTCATTGAGTCTTCCATTTTCTTTATAAATGATGAAGACACCTTTTGAATGGGGTGCATGTAAGAATTAAATAAGTGGGATTTTTTTATGTAGAGTGCCCAACATCTAGTTAATCCTGAATGGATGGTACCTCTTTAGATCAGATGCCTTAATGTTAAGGATGAACTGGAAGATGGAACTTGAGTGGTTACAGAAAAACATTCTGATTTTTCAGGTACAAGAAATAAAAAAGTAAAAGGGGAGAGGAAACCAAGGGCAAGCTGGTATTGAAGGACTTAAAGGCAAATTGGATGTGGGGACTGAAGGAGAAGAGGTGTGAAAAGAAAACTCCTTGATCATGAGCCTGAAGGACTGAAAATTAGTGATCTTAATACATGAAACAGACTTGAAGGGGAGAAGAAGGAGGGACAGAGGAGACTTTCAATTCTATTTTGGACATGTCCAGATTGACAGACCACACATTAAAAAATACATATTTTTGCTAGGAAACTGAAAATAGGGCTTATGAACTCAGGATGGAGCTTGAGGCTGAAGATAGAAATTTAAAAGTCACCTATATGCAGCTGGGTGCAGTGGTTCATGCCTGTAATCCCAGCAGTTTGGGAGGCCGAGGTGGGTGGATCATCTGAGACCGGGAGTTCAAGACAAGCCTGGCCAATATGGTGAAACCCTCTCTACTAAAAATACAAAAATTAGCCGGGTGTGGTTGTGGGCACTTATAATCCCAGCTACTTGGGAGGCTGAGGTAGGAGAATTGCTTGAATCCAGGAGGAGGAGATTGTGCTATTGCACAGCCAAGACTGTGTTATTGCACTCCAGCATGGGCAACAGCAGCAAAACTCCATCTCAAAAATAAAAAAAAAAAATTTGCTGGGTGTGGGGGTGCGCACCTGTAATCCCAGCTCAGGAGGCTGAGGGAGGAGAATCGCTTGAGCCCGGGAGGTGGAGGTTTTAGTGAGCTGAGATTGCGCCACCGTACTCCAGCCTTGGCGACAGAGTGAGACTCTGTCTCAAAAAAACAAACAAACAAAAAATAGCAGGGCGTGGTGGCTCATGCCTATAATCCCAGCTACTTGGGAGGCTAGGGCAGTAGAATCGCTTGAGCCTGGGAGGCAGAGGTTGCAGTGAGCCGAGATTGTGCCACTGCATTCCAGCCTGGGTAACAGTGTGACTCCATGTCTAAATAAATAAATACACACATACATAAAATAAAAGTTACCTATATGCAATTTTTGAAGCTACACAAAGAAATTGTGACTGGTACAGAGTATACAGGAAGAAGGCAAATAGCCCAAGGACAGAATCTTGGTAGGGGGACCTTTATTTAAAATTGGGAGTTAAAATGTGGATTGAGCTACAAATTAACAAGATATTTCAGATCCAAGGATCTAATCTTGAGAACAAAAACAAAAAAGGTAGGTTCAGTACTCAGAAAACCATCTAATATGAATGCATGGATTCATTGTTTTTTCAACTTTCTACTGCATTCCACATAAAGCTTCGATTACATAGCGTTTGTATCAATGGATGCTGAAAAAAATAACTCAGTCATCAACACATGTGTAATGAATGCCTATATCATTTTCAGAAATGTCTTTATTTTGGAGTTATTCTGTTATTTGTGTTGCTATGGTCACCACTATCACATACCTAATACCTAATACAAAAGCACATGCAGTTATTCTTCATAGGAGGCTGAGCAATGTTCTCTCTGAAATGGTGGAGAAAAGTTTATGCCTCCATCAGAGCATTACTAGGACCACCTAACATCCTATTTTGTGATTCTAAGATTACAAATTGTGTTTTGTTTTCCCTAGAAAATATATTAGATATTTCTTTCACTTTCACCAAAAGATATATCAGTATTAAGGTAATAAAATTAAGCACAATATAATATTAACTTCAGCTTGACTCTTATTTAACCCTCAATTTTCATTATTGTATATTCTTATGTGAATCATGTTTGATTTTTTGATGTGTTTTCTTGTATTTGTAATAAAGTCAAATGTTTATTTGCTAGTTTATATTTTACATGTAGATACTTATCAATTACTTTAGTAACTATAATACAACTCACTATACAATTTATTCACATTTTCTGAAATATTATCCAGAATTTTACATCCTCCTGAAGGGGCCACTGGTCATCACAAACAGAATGAAATAATCCCTTTCTTTATCTTAATGCATTATCCCCACATCAAAATCAAAATCCATTTAATCTTTCTGTTGCATAGAAAACTCCAGAATGTTGCCCCCTCTGTTCTGCAGTGTCCTGGTGGTACCAATATTGTTCACTGATTTTATTACCCCAACTTAATCCTGTATTGCTCAGCAAAAAGAAAAAAACATGCAATTAAAGTGTGCTAGCAGCAATAGGGATATTTTTTCCCAGAAACAAATACTTCGGAAAATAGATTTCAATAGCTTCTAGATTATGGCACTATCATACCATTAGTCAGAAAGATCATTTTCAGTGAAACAGTGTCACAAACCAAAAGAGAGAGAGAGAGAGAGAGATGAAGAAAGCTGGTGACTCAGGAGCACCCAAGCAAGATAACTGAAATCTTCAATCCCCAAAAGATCACGAAAGCCCCAAATACAGTTGTTAATATAAATAACATCATCGTAGGTTGGTATTAAGAAGGTCAGGCCAATTCTCAGCCTAACAAAGAGGATGTGTTCAGGAAAGCATACCAATTATTTTTCCAAATTCCCAGCCCCCAAAAAGTAGCAACAAATTTAGATAATTCCATGCAGATGTAGGCAAATAACTGACTGTCTACTAGACAAGAAGAAACAGCAAGCTATATACTCCAGATGGTTTTTGTTGGCTCATGAAAACATTAGACTGCCAAAGCATCAAGATTATCAGCATTTACTTATTTCAGTTAATAAATCATTTCCCCAGAGCTACTATAAATCCCATAATATTTAAAACTTTTTATGTAGCCATAATTTGATCAAATATCGTTTGCTCTCAAAATTTCCCTGGAGGAGTTTCAGACCAGCCTGGGAAAGATGACGAGACCCCATCTCCCCCAAAAACTAAAAATTAGCCAAGCGTGGTAATGCACACCTCTAGTCCTATCAGGAGGATTCCTTGAGCCCAGGAGTTCTAGGCAGCAGTGAGCTGTGATCATGCCACTTCCCTCCAACTTGGGCTACAGAGCATAACTTTGTCCCTTTTAAAAAATATCCCCTGGGGGAAGGACATAATTTGAGGTTGTTATCTTTTTCAGTTTGAAAAGCAGAAGTAGGACCAATATGTTATTTTCTACAATATATACAAAGTCAGTCATAACAAAATTAGTTACAATAAACCTGTGTTCGATAGATCAATAGGGTAACTATAGTTAAGATTCATATATTGTACATTTTAAAGTAGCTAGAATAGAATAACAATTTAAATATTCCAAGAATAAAGAAAAGACAAACATTTAAGGTGATGGACATCCCAATTACACTGATTTGATTATATAAATGTATCAAATTATCATAGGTACTCCAAAATATGTATATATAATACATATCAATAAAAAAAACAAAAATTTGTTAAAATGAAATACAAGACAATCAATTTTTTAGGTAACTGAAGAATATTTTGCTCCCTAAATAACATACAGAGAAATAATATTGAACTATATATTTTAAGTTATGACTACTAAGTTTATAATATTTGGATAAATTACTGCATGCTACATTGTGCTGTCAAGTGTCTGCCTGTTGCATGGCTACTGTCCTCCAATCCCTACACACATGCATATTCTGGCACAAATCTTGTTTCTTTGGGCTTCTAATATGCTCCTTTCATGTATGTGTCTATGTCATATCAATTATTTCAGCCTCAGGCCCACAACTTCAAAGAACACAAGGGCTGAGAGCCTCTTTTTCTCTCAAATAAGAGATTATGAAAATAATATCTTCCCATATGGTATCTACTGCACCCTTATTCCAACATTTCCAGAATATAATAGGTGTCTGGTGAGGGATTTGGTCCTGCCTTCCTAAGGCAATGAAGTCCACAATCAGGACTTCATATAATGATATTTTCATTGAGAGCTTTTTGTTCAAAGGCAAGCACAGGTGCGACAAAATTGTGAAAGGAACAGATTTGCCTTTCGAAGAGCTAACAGTCATCAGTAATGTGTATAGTCCCACAAATAAAAGCTGGGTGGAGACCAGAAGACCTAGATGTGGTCCTAGACTAGCTGCATTGATTAAGAGTCAGTTCATTTCCCTCGGCTTCATTTTCTTGATCTGTAAAATGAAGGATCTAAATGATATTTAGATATCCACCAGAGACAAGTCTCTCTCATACTGCATTCTACTCCCAAAGTTTTCTAGATTATGAGAAATCCTCTAGACTTTCATATTTTGTTTTGGCTGGCCTTTGATGCCTATATTTCTCCCACTATACCTCTAAATGTAAATGGGTCACCACAAAAAACCTACTAATTTTTGCTTAGGAAACGTTAATTTCATGAACATTCTCTAAATGACTATTTTAATATAATAGAATAAAATAATGGAAGTGTGTAATCCTCTCTGTGAGTGTAAAAACATTATTTTGATTATATGTGTCGATAGAACTGGTCATAGCAATTCCATATATGAAATCATTATGTGTTTTTAACTCTCAACACTATAGAAAATCAGGAAGATACTAGTTCTTCTAGAACTAAAAGGGATCCAGTGTTCTTTCAGAGACTACACAGAAGAGGTTTCGCCCACAGGTTCATCATGACTGGAAAAGGTGGTGAACTCTCCACCTAAAAAACAAATGGACAGCTAATAAAAGGCTCCCTGCTCCCAGGAACCCAGTTGGGCCGGCTACGCCCTCGGTTTTGCAGCAGAGCATTTCACTGAAGCTTGGCACAAGTTCTAGGGTGTCAGCTCCACCTCCAAAATATAATGCATCCAGTGTGAAATAAATATATCCCTGTAGCCAATAAGAATAAACTGCTCTTGGTGGTTTCTATTTTTATTTCATAGTTGTGTTATACCAAAAATCATGTTGTTTTAAAGATCTACTGAGTTAATTAGGACAGGAAAATAGTTAAGATGTTGTTGAAAATGAGGTAATTGTGAATAAATATTGCCCACATTTACAAAAACACAAATATATAAAACATATTTCCAGGCAGCTGCAATATAACATTATGTTTTAAAATAAATATCAACATTAAGCATGTAACTCAACAAATATCTCAAATCAAACTCTCTTACAGAAATATAATAAGATAGTAGAATATCTAAAATTTGAAATACAATACCATCATTAGAGAATGTGGCATATTATATAAATTTTATTCCTTAGCAAATACTCTTATCATTTGTTAGTTTGGTTAAGTAAGAAATTTTCAAGAATATGTTATTTTAGGTATCTTTACTCTTGTATAAATAACCTATAAAAAAGTTTTAAATTACTATAAATTTGTTTTGATCTTGGGATATGTGTGTATACCTATGTGTATGGGGGTACACATAAATACATATATAAAGCTAATATGTAAAAACCATATAGATTATTTGATTATTTCAATATAATTAATATTCATACTTTACGATGTAAAGTGATAAAAACTTTTTTCTTGTACATTAGTTAATTAAGGTCATACTCAAATTTACAAAATAAGATTTGTTGATGTTTAAAACAACAAATAATTACAGATAAACTTTTCCTTTGGGGAAAAAAATTTATAATTAACTCCTCATCCTCTTCCCTAAGCATACCAGGATACTAAAACTTGCCTGAAATATTATTTGAGTCCACCAATTAAATAATTATGTGCAATTTTTACAATCTGACCAAACACAAATCAAAGCCCATACATATTTAGCAAACTTTGTTATCTACATCATTTTTATGCCAGTGGCTGTACTATGATTTTGTCTTAAAATCTTCATAAGAAAGAGAGGATATCTGAGAAAAAAAAAAAAAAGTATATTTAAGAAGTAGGGAAAAAAACTAGTTTTATAGGTCTTTTTACTTATTAGAAAGTCATCTACATAAATAATCAAATAATGGTTTACTCACTTGTTTGAATATATAACCATAATAATATAGGGAAAGAGGGAAAGTAGTTCAAGTATTAGACCATAAAGCAATTCAGAAGTATTTAACTGATGGCAACAGAAAAAATATTTAAAACTAGTATAATTCTAGGAATAGGCCATTTCTTTGAGATGAATATATCTTAATTTCATAAATGATGATCAAAGGTGGAATAAAAAATTCATCAGGGTGAAGATTGTCAGCAATTCCTCGTAAGAATTCGGAATGATTTGAGTAAACAGGAAAAGGAATACAGAGACATTTAGGGGACAGTGATGGGCAATCAATGCAAATGTTTTTTACTTTGTAGACTCAAACTACATAAACAGCTCCTGCCAGTTCTTATAAAATCCTACATGTTAATTAAATGTGAGATTAGAACCATTTTTCCCATTTTAATTCTTACTCTAGAGGAAACACATATTACAGAGCCTTGTACTCACCTTTTGCAGATTTTACAAGTCCTGGGCACCTTGTCAGGGGCTACCCAAGGTTGCCTATGCCTTCAGCCAGGTAAGATTTTAAGAATTAACACTTTCTAAAATCACATACTCAGCTGATAGTTTATGTGGCCCTCATTTTCTGTGTTTCTCTGTATCTACCCTGCTCTTCCTACACTCCAATCTTTTTCATATTTGTATTTATAATATATCTTTGGGGTATAATGTTGTTTGTCTATATGTCTGTATACGCACAAGGGATTATCTGTATGCATGTGTATAGGAAAATGGTCACTGAAAATGGCAGAGTTCACTTAATTGTGGGATTCATAATCCATTACTCAAAGCATCTTGACTATTTTCACTGAAACACATGTGCTGATAACTAACTTTCCTGGAGAAAGAATGCCATTTAGGAACTTTGATCTCAGGAACTCACTTCAGAAGCATTTTACCTTTGCCAGCCCTTCACCCCATTTCTATCTCTGCTTCTAATACACTGGTTGCCTTCAGCTCCATGAATAAATAAATATACATAAGCCCTCTGGAGAAATGTTTGTGTACACCTTTAGCTAGTGTCCTATGGAGTTTTTTAAGCTGGAGGGGATCAACTAATTGAATAGCGATGCATCTATTTTTTTATAGAAAATATTTCTAACAATCTATAAGGACCTTTAGTTTTCTGTTCTAATACTAAATCCACTTCACCCTCAGGTCCTGTAAATTTCAAAGCCCATATATTTTCTTCCAAAATTACTTTAATAGAAGGCTAGTATATTGTGAATTTTATCAAGGTGAGAAAATATTTAAAGAGACTTAATGAGCCAATAGTGTGTTTTTCAATCATTTTATTACACAGCTTGCATATGAACTCTTGAGGTTTGAAGGTAATTACATTTTTTCCCAATAACATGATCCAAATATATGACTGCTAATCTTGAAAATACAATTTCAGTCCTAGCCAAATTAAAACAAATGGAAATAAATCAAAATCAACTCTTTGATTTTGAATAGGGAATCTACCCGTGAGGAGAACATCATAAATAACTGTTGCTGGATGATCAGCAGAGTGGTCCTCAGCAAACTGATAAGAGAGGACACTCTGTTTAAAATTCCTAGCTTGCTTGCTTTTCTTTCTTTCTTTCTCTCTCTCTCTCTTTCTTTTCTTTCTTTCTCTCTCTCTCTCTCTTTCTTTTCTTTCTTTCTTTCTCTCTCTCTCTCTCTCTTTCTTTCTTTCTGCTTAGAAAATTACGTACGAGATGAATTTAATTGAATCCTCATTTGGAATATTAACCTAATTCATTTAAGGATTATAGAGATCTTTACATTTTCTCGTGTATTCCCAAACTTTGAGAACCTGTTTGATTACGATGATTTACTGTAACACTATTGAAACACACAGATGGCACTAATTTTCCAAAACTTTCTGTCTCTTCGAGGCACCCCGATAGCAGCGGAAGCTTTTCCAAGCAATTCCCTGCGGACATCTCAAGTTTTTGCCTGAAGTGCAAACGAGTCACAACTATGAATCTTGGCAAAGTAACTTTGTTTCGACTCTTGGGGTTGTGGGGAACCCCTGTGTGTCCCTCTTTTCCCTCCCCCAACCCTTTCTCTAAAATCTTGACATCTACTGGGAGGAAAAGTAGGTTAATTAGGCAGGAGTCTCTGGCTCGGCCCCCAGCGGCGGTTTTCAGGTGGCTGAGAGCCCCGCCGCCTTCCGAGAGCGAGTGATGAAAAGGGGAGGGAGGCCGCGCCGGGCGGGCCGGCCGCTCACAATGGAGCAATTATTTGTCTAAAGTTCCATCCTCTGCGGAGCTCCTTGCATAATTCAAACGTAATTAGGCAGACGGTGTTCCTTTTAAAGGCGTGACTTTGGGGGGTAGGAGGGATGCTTATTTACTTTGGGGCTTCTCTAGGATATCAGCTCCCGGATGAGCTGAAAAAATGATTACAGGCAGATTTGCACCATCTGCGTGGAGAGTTCAAAAAGTTTGTTCTCTTGCAGATCGAAACCTTTTCAACTTTTATCTCTCTTACCCGCTCCTTATCTGCAACCTGATGTCATAGACTCTCATTCAAAGACTGTTAGCTGAAAAAAAAAAAAAAAAAAAATCCTCTCGGGACTGTGCTCACATGCCTAACAGTCCCAATGCTCGCCCTCGCCTTGAATTTTATTCCCGTCATTCAACTACCATTATTTCCTGGTGGCCAGGACTAGGTCTGAGTCACGCCTTCTGCTCAGGTCTGGAGCTGGGTCGCAGAATCTCCGCCAATTTGGAGATTGGCCCTAAAAAGTCTCCATGCAGCGGGAAAGTTTGGGAGCAGAATCAAACTAAAAAAAGAAAAAAAGAAACAAGCAAACAAACAAAAAAACAGCTTTGAGGTGAAGGGTTAGGCTTGCCTGGTTGGGAGAAGATTGGAGTGTTCTGTTTGTTTACCTATTTTATACGATTTTCTTATTTATATGGAGGTAGTGGAGGCGATGCCAGAGCGATGATCAAGAGAAGGGTTTAGAAATGGCACTACTAAGAAGATGCTTGTTTTTGCCTCAGTCAGCTACGGATGGAGCTCAAAAGGTTTCACTCAGCATCGTCCAAAATCGATTGTAAATACACACTCTAAATACATATACACGTACCTCTAGATACATATTTAGCCTAGGACATATCACCTAATATATATTACACATCTGATATATTTATTGCCATACATTTGTATGTTCTTATAAATAGCATATACCACTTAATATTTATATATCATTTTATGTACTCTTGTAATACATAAAAATAAAATGAAAACTCTATCAAGGTACTCCAAATACAGAGATACATATTAGTTATGGGAATATGTTAGGCAATGAATATTAAATTTTAGGATCTGCTTGGATGCTGAATTTCATGCCCTTTCACAAGTTGTTTAAAAGCCTGTGGCCTCTCACCGGGAACCCAGCATATACATTCATCTCTTTCTTCCTTAAAAGCTCTAGCACTACCTGTCACTTCCAGAGCAATGTAAACAAAGTTCTTGTTCAAACTATAGCCCCTAAGCCAATCGATGAAACTCGTATTTTAGAGGAAGACTGCGACAGCTTAGGCCACCGGAAAATGACCCAGAAGTTCAACTTCTGCGCTCTCCGGGGAGGCTGGGTCCGAGCTCCCACTCAAAAAAGTCTTAAATCCGTTCGGGAAGATCATCTCGCACTGAGGCCATTTGACCTGGTGATACCAGGTTGTTAGTAACGCTTGATGTTTGGGGAGTTCGGCATATTTGACTCTCCCTGCGGCTCCTCCTCCTAGCCCACCCCCAGCCCCCAGATCTGGGCCCCTTGGAAACACTCTGGCCTCCGCAGAAGATTCTGAAGAAAATGCAAAAGGAGAACTAATATTATTTTCCTATTATTCGATTTGCGTTCTCTGGGTTCTTAATTCCCGCCTTTCCTAGGTGCTATTCTGCGCCAAAAAGAGTTAGGTTTTGCCAAACACTCCCACATCCAGGATTCTTGACCACACAGAGGGATTTAGAAAGCAGAAAACTCGTTAATTTTGAGCGACTTTTTGGAAAAGAAGTTGGGTGGAAAGGGGACGGGTGCTGCACTAGGAAGATTCAAGAATGGACCTGCCTTGCCCCGATGCAATCGGCTCCCTAGGATGGGATGGGGGGTAGAGGATTGCATTTCTTTAACCCAGATCCACGTGCCTCCCCACCTGCCCCGGCGCTGGGCGGCTGATATTGTGCGAGTTCCTGAGCTGTATTGAGAACATATCCTAATGTCTATAGAAACTTGGTGGAAAGAATCTGATGAATGTGTCTAATTGGTTTAACTTGCCATCTATTCACAAGAAGTAAAGGTCCATCATTAGGCTTAATTGAGTTTTTTTTTTTTTTAAGTCGCTGCCTTTAATGATCATAGAAGCAGCTAAGTCCAACACCAGCATTTGCGTCATTTTAATTACCCTGTTTATTTGTTGCGGATATGGCAAAGTTATCCAATATTTCCCCACATCCCTTCCAACTAAAAGGGGAGCTCAGCAAGCTGGGCAGTCCTGCTTCCAACCCAGAGAGGGCGAGGGTAGCGTTTGGAATTTTGAGACTGGGCTGTCTGGCGCGGCTTCCAATTCCAGTCTTTTCCGCCAGGCGCGGCTGCAGTTTAGACCGCGGCAGTGGTCTAAATTCTTCGCCCAAGGAACCACAGCCTAAAGAACGATTTGCCATCGGATTTGTCCTCGGCAAATGTCTCACCAAGCTGTAGGTGGATGGATAGATAGATACATGATAGGTAGATCGATCGATAGATAGATAGAGAGGTAGACAGATCCTCGAAGCTTGCTGATAAATGTTCTGGAAAGAGCTGCTTAAAAGCTTCTACACAACCTTGTTTGGGTGACCTCGTCCCCAGGTAACCTGCTCACGGGATTCTACACTCACTGACACAAATAACGCTCTTGCCAAGTTCCCTCCCCAGCTGGCCAAAACCTGAGGCTCCCCCATTCATTCAAGAATTTCTTTTTAATAAACTTACTGGTAGGTAGTTGGTTCACAGTTGCCCAGCCCACTCCCTGCAGCAAATCACACACAAGAGCAAGCAGGCAATTGGAACCACTGTCAGAGTGCTTGAAAATCATCCATTCTTCACATTAATTAAGCTTTGACAATTGAAGTTTCTATGGATTGGGACCTCAAAACTTCTGTCTCACTCGAATAGCAGGAACTTAGTAGCGTCTGCTACTCAAAATGTTAGCCCTCACTTCACCCTGGCTATTCTGTTGTTTTTTAAAAAATTAAAAATGATTCGACCTCTTGAGCATTTTTGCACAGGGGGCGGGAGTTTGAATTTTGAAACCTTTGTCAGAATCAAGTCTCTTATTCAGGTGGGATCTGTGGATTTACTTTTTTCAGCAGCAACACCCTGATAGCATTTTAAATTTTTGGTATGATTTTTATCTCCCACCTTTCTAAATTTAGGAGTTCACTGCATAAGGTAAATCAGAGAGAAGCCACCTAAGCCAAATGACTGGTTTCATTCTGCAATGTTTGGCAGAGACTTGTAGATCAAAATGAAATCTTAAAAGTTTCTTTCTTTTTTCTTAAAAAAGATAACAACAGAATTCATGCAAATGCCAACAGGAGAGCAGCTAACAAATTATCTTTCAGAGCAAGGAGACAAGTGGCTATTTGGCAGGTTCCATTAGCCACAGCTCTGTACTTGGGCACAGATCTGCATTGAAGCTGCTCAGGCTTGGCTCACTGAGGATGTGAAATGCCCTGTTGACTATGGGCTCAATGAGGGCCTAAATGGCCAGCTATAGGCAGCTGGTCCTAGCCTCCAACTTGGCTCCTTTAGCCATAATCCTGAGAAGTGTGCCCCAAAACCCCTATGAAGTGGGAGCCACAGAGTCTGGAGCATGCATTTGGGCGAGGAAGCGTCTGGAAGGTGTAAAAGGTCTCACCTCAGGAGCCACTCCGGCACCCCATAGCCTGCTAGCTACTCTGTGAATTTCAGCTTATCCACAGAACTCCAGGATGCAAGTCATTTCACCCCAGTGAGTCCTGGCTCTGCGGTACAGGTCGAAGTTGCTGGTCATTCTCAAAGAGTCTGAGTCAGACAAAAGCAGCCTGAAACTCGGGCCTCAACTTCACCACAGCCCCTTCACATTGCTTCCAGTGCGCTAACCTTGCTGGGAGGGGAATGTGGGAGGGGAGGTAAGAGCGGGTGCAGGAGGAGAGAACTGGCAACAAGTGTTTGAATTGCAAGTTTCATCCTTAGGAGAAATACCAGAAGTAAAGAGCCTCCCAGGTGGTTGAATCCTTGGGGGCATTTCTGTAGGTCCCCCTGGGTGAGCCATCAAGACCCAGGACTATGCCACCCCAACCCCTTGGCTCAGGAAAAGCATTGCCTCGTCCCTGTTCCTACTCCTCTGTCATCGGACACACTCACTAACTTCTCTAAGACATACAATTTGGGACAAAAAAAATCTGGTTAACAAAATCATTCAGTATCATTCTTGCTATCAGTTTTATTTCGATTTCCAACCCTCCTGTTATTTTGTCCTGTGCTTCTGTTCTTTCCACCTCCATTGGGAAGGGAGGTCTTTTTCCCTTTCTCCTCCTCCCCCCAGGTGCTGGAGTTTTTACACCGGTGCTTTGTTACTTAAGGAGAAAAACTGCCTGCATGGTGCAGGATGCTGAAGGGGAGACAGAAAGAGAAGGTCTGGTGGCCTGGGGGCGGCCATGCGTGTAGCCCTCCCCGGTATGTTTTTGTGCACAGAGTTGGCGCCAGGGCAGCGCCCCAGACCCCAGTCCTGGCTGGACAATAGATGACCGGACAGCTGCGGCCGCTACAAAGGAGCCCCTCGACCGCGTCGCTGTTTACTTAGTGTCGGGTCAGACCCCAGGGCTGCTTGCGGCCAGTACAGATGCTGATTCCACCCTGGGAACAGGCTTTCTGTCCTCCGTTCGCCGCGCTAGCCCGCACGTGTTTGCAAACAACTTAACTGACTTCTCGAATATTCATCTGCTGACGCTGGCTTTAGGGAAATTTGAGGGGGGAGACTTGCTGGGCAAAGACCTGAGGCCTCCGGAGGTTTGGCTCCCCACACGCAGGTCCCGTCCGCCTCGCTGATTATCTTTTCTTCTTTCCAGAGGAAGCGGATAGGCTTCAGCTTTAGAAAATTTATTGTTTTAATTTGCCAGCCATAAGTAGGGTCAGAAAGAAGCCGGACAACAGGCCTACAAGCCGCCCCGCAGACGCGCACGGGAACAAACACGAACACGCTGTGAGCCAGGCCAGAGAATTATCTTTGTGCACATGGAGAAGACCTTCATCTGGGGCTGCTGCTGGTATATTCCTTTCCGTGCACTTCTACTGACACACCCGGGCATCATGATCCCTAACTCAACTCGACTTTAGGTTTAAAAGGAATTAAAATCACTAGGTAATCACAGTACGAGTCAAAGGTCAATAAAACGCTCAGCTGTTTAAAATAAGCTTTGCCCTCAAACTAGAAGTCACCTAGTCTCTCTTGTCAGTGTCTAAAACACATTTAGAGATTTATTTGTTTCTCAGATGCGCAGATTGAAAGGCTGTCTGGCAAGGAGATGTCTTACTTAACTAGACCACCGCCCCCCAATAGGAATGTCTCCCTCTTTGGGGCCTCTGTCTCAGAAGAGCTGCCAGGAACCCATGTCTGCAAAGACAGCTATTGGGACTGCCCCGAATTCCCCTGATCCAGGGCACTCTGTCCCCCACTCCAGTCCGCATCTGGGCCTAAAGATCCTGCTCTCTCCTCCCCATCCCAGAACTGCCACACACAGCCTTTGATATTGTCCCAAGCTTAATTTGGTAAGGCAAGAAAACAACCTAATACCACTTCTCATCCCCTGATTTCAGAGAATCTAATTTTTCCTAACTGCCCCTACAGACTTGAAGGTAGAGGTAGGCTTTTCCACAAGCTCCTTCTATGAGTGGGGCTGGGCTGACACCTGTGCTGAGAATGCCGGAGAAGGTGATTGGAAAACCAACTAGGACAGAGGAAGCTGAGCTCTTGGTGCCCCCCACTCCCTCTTTTATCCTCTTTATGACATTGTTCCCAATGACTGTCTAGTTTAGATATGACGAGACCAGCGCCTCCCTTGAAATGGAAACAGAGGACTGAATAAAGAAGAAAAAAGCACTTTGTAGTCTGCATCGTCCATCTTTAATTCAGAGACGCATCTCTACTCCAGGGAGCTCTGCCTTTGATCTCTTTGATTTTTTTAAGCCAGATCTGTTATGGACTAAAATTCCTAGGTTTTCCATAGAAACATCTCCATTCCTTCGGGATATTGATGTTTTCTTCCTCCTGGGGGTTATGATATGGTAAATCAGATTCAGAAAAGGGACAATGCCAGCATTCATGGGCCTGGGGTGGGGTTTCTCTTGGCATTCTCCCTCCCTCTCTCTCTCATATTCTCTCTTAGTCCCTCTCATTCATACAAATATTTCCTCCCTCCCTCTCTCTCTTTTTCTCCTCTCCTACCTTCCCTCCGCCCTCCTTCCTCCTTTCCTCCTCCTTTCTTTCCCTGCCTTATTTTCTCTCTGTTGTTCTCGGGGGAACCAAAATAGGGGTTGAGATTCTGGTCTCTTCAAGCCTTTCAAGCGCCTTCAACTTTGGCGGCGGCAGCAGCAGGTTGCGTTGCCATGGAGACTGTACTGTATGGCTGCGGCGGCGGCCACGGCGGCCGCAGCTCGAATCCCCTAAACAATGCCGAGCCAAGTGCAGGTTTCTCGCCCTTTTCCGTGCACTTTTCTCTCCTAACGGGGCTAGTGGCCTCGAATGGGAGATGCATCTTGACACGAAAACAATCCCTACCCCTCCTCTACTCCCCTCCCACCCCCGCTTTTCCTTCCTCCCTCCACGTCTTTGATCTATTAAAAAATCAAAAGAACAAAGTCACAGAGGAAAGTTGAGTTTTGTTGTGACTGCCACTGCACAAAATGGAGCTCTTCAGAGTGTGGTGGAACCGAGGTCTGACAATGCTGATCGAGGATTGGTTGTAGCTACAGGTCAAACTGGACAGCTCTATACAAGAGGACACAAATTATAACCAGGCCCGCCAAGGAGCAGCAAGCCTCTCCATCCCAAACTGACTGTAGCTAGGAGATTCTGATGGCCAGAAATGCCTCCAGTCAGGCTCCAAGTGCAACGTGAGTGAGGGCTCTGAAGAGGCCCCCAGGGGAGGAGCCACAAGGACCCAAGGCTAGAATATCTGCTCAATCTTAAATCATTTTACAGAGCCTGTGCGTGGCATTAGACCCCACCCAGATCTAGACAAGCTACAGCTTCCTCCACAGTGCTTGGCGCACAGCAGGTGTTCAATAAATAATCGCTGGTGGTTGTTGCTTCCGCACTGCCAAACCCTCCGCTAGGGGGCGCGAGAGGAGGTTTACCCAGAAAGAAGGGAGTGCGTAGACACTACAACTCAAGAAACAACAGCCACACTGTACCATAAAGGACGGTTAGATAGCTGGAAAAATAATGCCAAAGCAAACAGGTACTGAATTCAGTTTTTCTTTTCCAAAAGGATAGTAACATTAATATTATCATTATGGTCAGATGTCATTTGCCACAACTTATTGCTAGTGAGACCAACACTGAGCCGAAACATACGTGAGCCATTTTCTCAGAACTAAGACACTGTAAGATCCTCAACCTTCAGATGCTCAGAGCGTTTCTTTAGATAATGTATTCAGCATCCACTACTTAAAAATAGTATCAGTCATTATTGAACTGGTTGTGTCTATGTCTAATATGCAGATCACATATTTATAGATTCATTTTGTCACATTGAATATTCTATTTAGACAGCAAAAAAAACACAAGTAGATTTGAATTACATTCATTTTTATTTTAAGTCAATGAGAAACGTGGATACTGCATATTTCAAAAATTTACTCAGTTTGGATTCAACATTTAGTATCCAATTTTTTGGCTACCTTTTCTATATTAAAAATAACCTTGGCCAAAGCTTCTATTTGAAATAAAATAAAAAATACAAAAAGGGATTGTAAAGTAAGAGAAAGAAAAGCAAACTCAACCTGAAAACCTTTAAATTCTGAACAACTGGATTGCGTAGTGTAAAGCCTACCCCAACATTTTCTCAAGGAACTGGTGTGCTGATGATCCCCCAAATATTTTAGTAATGTCCATAAACTTCAGAGGCTGAAGTACAGCAAGCAAAATGTGCTAACAAAGGATAGACGTTTGGCAAGACAAAATTTAAATATTTTTATTTTTAAACCAGGAGAAAAACTATGAATTCACAGAAAATTCTAGTCATTTCTAAAACAAAATTATAGAAGAAACATGTTAATGTAACTGTGTTTTTTTCTAAGCCATGTTTGAACAGCATAATTATTTGTGATGTACAAAGAAAGGAGGAAAAAAATTA
Source organism: Nomascus leucogenys (assembly GCF_006542625.1). Lineage (NCBI taxonomy): Eukaryota > Metazoa > Chordata > Mammalia > Primates > Hylobatidae > Nomascus > Nomascus leucogenys. The sequence continues at coordinate 68,876,709 of NC_044391.1, forward strand.
GAATGCAGAATTGTTGCTAGGGATTTGCAAACATCATGGAAAAAGTAGCATAAACCCTTGCCAAGATCCCAGAACTCTAATCCCTGGATCCTGATCTCCAAAGGAAGGCTGGAAAATTCTGCCTCTGCCTCAAAGTCTTGAGAAAATGAGACTGAAAACAGTTGACAAAATCAGCTGGGAGAAAAATATATGAATGTTCTTGGCCCAAGTGACCAGGATTAGTATTTAAAATTTATGTTGTTAATTAAATTCAAATATAAAATCAAAGAAAACTTTTGTCTAGCAACGTGACTGCTTATGGTATGTGTTCTCTTACTGGTTAAATGTACCATAGACATATCCATACGCACACACTCAAGAAAGTTCCAGTTTGAAGAACTTTACCTTTTCTCTCTTATGTATTTTTTCCTTCATTTATTTACCTTGGCAGTTACAAATAAATTTAGAAAACTACTCCCTAGACAATTGATAAGGCAGAATGTTAACTGGCCGAAAGTTTCTGGGCCACCTTTTAGCCCTCAGGGAGAATTAAAGGGAGATATCTGTGAGGTCTCCTCACAGGCACATGGAAAGGAAACAGGAAGTAACCATAGTAACCACTACCTAGGCTAGAAAAGGTGATTCTGTAGGGCCTGAGTGCTTCCATCTGTTTTGAATGAAACTTAAATGCAAAGGCAGAAAGCAAGCCTACACACACACACAGATCCCTAGGCTCAAAAACAATAAACCTATACAGAGTGACTGGCACTTTCAGTGACTCAAGACCCAGTCCCCCACAAATTCTAAACATCTTAGCTTCATTTTAAATGGTCAGTGAGAGCTTAGGAAAGGAGATGTCCTAGGTACAGTCTTATTTCTTCCTCCCTTCCTCTCACAGAAAAAGCCCTAACCTTGTAGAATAAATCCATCCTTTCAAAGTACCTTCTCATTTAGGACATTTTTAGGAAACTGTTCCCATCTATCCACTGAGTGTCATTCTCCTCTTGAACCTCTGAGTTCTATGGATCTCCCTGTGTCTTCTCACTGTAAAAATAGAATCACCTCCTCCTGCTGAACATTGCTCAAATCGCCTCAAAATGTGGTCCCAGCATCACCTGGGAACTTATTAGAAATGTGAATTCACATAAACTGTTAAAATGGAGCCAAGCAATTTCTAGTTATGTTTTATTTTGTTTGTTTTTAAACAAACTTTGGGTGATTCTAAACCTTGATCAAATTGGAGAATCTCCAGTTTAAAGAATCTTTCATACCCACTCACCCACTCACCCTGCTAATGGAAATGTTGAATGTAGGAGTTTGTATCCCTGAAGACTGAAGACAAATCTGGAAGGAAAGACAAGGACAAGCCCTCTGAAGCTGAGGGCTGAGAACAGAGCAGTCAATGAGTGGCCCTGGCTTCCCATCGACACATAGCCCAGCACTGGGTCTAGGGGACAACCGTTTAGGTTCCCAGTCCCAGTTTGCTGTGACTACGAGCACTGGTGAGTGAAAAAAGTGAAGGAGAGATAGCCATGTGCTCTTCTCCAAAGGGAACTCCAGACAGGGATATGCTGACACTCTGGTATGGAAGAAAGCTGTGGAAGGAAGAGTCAGAGGGGAAGACACTTGAGGCAAGGTTCTCCAACACAAATAGACTGAGGAGTTCAGATACCACCCAGGAAAAGGCAGGGGGAGGAGACGACTTGTGTGCCTGACTGGGAGTAGGAGTCTGAGGGTGGAGTATGTGTGGAAGGTACACAGGATGTGAATATGGTGGGTGTAAGAGTTGGGAGGAAGGGATGCCTGGAGACATGTTGAAGGATATGAAGGCATGGGGAGGTGACTGATGTGAGTGAGAGAGGTTCTAATTGTGAGGGGGCAAGAAGAGTCTGGGGGCTTTGAGAGAATGTGTGGGAGTGTAGGGTGTGGAGATGAAAAGATTGGAGGTGGCAAAGGGTCTGAGGGAAGTGAGGAGGATGAAGTAGATATGAGGGATTTGTGGGATTCTGTGGAAGTGGAGGATGAGGAGTAGTAGAGGGTTAGAGGGGGAGATGGGTAGAAGAGAATATGAGGGGCTATGAGTGTGAGAAGGTGAGGTTTAAGAAGGGTTGAGGGAGTATGAAAAGGTGAGGTGGTGTGAGACAGTAAAAGAGGGTGGGGGAAGGTGAGAGGAGGGTGGAGTGGGAGAAAGCAAGAGGGCTCCACAGTCTTCCAAGCTACTGATGAAGGGAGTGAAGGGTAAAGGAAATGGGGATCTGACATATGAATGAGAGTCAGGAGCTAAAAACAAAACAAATGAAAAACAAAAACAAAAACAAAACAAACAAACAAACACCATACTTATGGCCCCTTGTTCCCTCACCAGACAGCTTTAGCTAAATCAGAGAATGAGCTGGAGTCCTCCTGAAGCACCTGGTACCTGCCAAATTCTCGCTCCCTGTGGGCATCAACTTCTGTGACTAAATTAAGGGGCTTCTGAAATGTCAGGTGCGAATGAAGTGTGGGAACTTTTCAGGTCTTCAGGCCCTGCACCCCTCTCTAAAGGCTGCAATGCTCCCTCCCCTTTCTTTAACTCTGAATTCACAGTTTTTACACCAAAGAGGATTAAAATGGGGGCCGAGACTTCTCGAAATCCCAGATTTTCCAAGACTGCCCATAGGAAAGATCTCTAAGCATCAAGATCGTAAATCTCACTTGCTTGCCGAAGCTTGGTGTGTCTTCTTCCAAATGCCCCTCTGGAATCCAGTCCCTGAACTATACTGCCTCAGCTTCTGCACTCTCTTTGCCAAGAGCAGGTGATTAGGGCCGGGTGGTGGTAGATGCAATAGGCATTGGAAATCAGAGCACAATTTATTGGTCAGAGGTTGTGAATCAAAACGGGGGACGAGAACTGTATTTCTCTGTACCAAGAAAGCCACCAGAGAATGACTGTCCTCTGAACCCTGACTCTAGCATGGCCTGCCTACTCATAGGCACAGACAAAGGACCTGGAACTGGAATCTCTGGGCTATTCCAAATTAAGTTCAGTACTTGCTAGTTAAATACACATGCCTCCAAAGCATCTCTAAATTTTTACATACAAAGTGGAGTTAAATTAATAGCAAATGAAGGATTTTTAGAACAATACAAGCCTCATCTACATAAATTAGGGGGAAATAACTACCTTGGAAGAAATACAATGCAAACAGGGTACTTCCTCTTTGCTCTATCGGGTACTTCCAAGTCCTATAATCTGACTTTACTTCTTCACTTTAATTTCACTGCATAGTAAAAATGTAAAAACTTCACAGACTATAGCAGGTGTCATTTTATAATCCAGTCAGTAAGAATATTATTTACATAGAAGTTAATGTGTACTAGAGTCATCTAACAAATTTTACAGTTATGGTGTCTTGTAAGTGCAATCATTTTACCTTTAAGAAATATTAATTTTATATGCAAACAATTTTTCAATAGACAGCTATCACATACTCAACTCTTACAAGAGTAAATCAGTTACCTTAATTTTTCAATTCTGAATATACTTATATTTTATAAAATATAAAAATATTTTTCCTCCTTTCTTCCTCATTTAAATTATGTTATTTGTTTGAATAAGAACACTTCTGGCAATTGTGCTGTGTCTTTATTGATATCAGTAAATCACTATATGTTCTCTTGAACACTTCTAGGTAAAACCATTGACAGATTTCACAATATAAACATTTAATGGTATTTTTAGCTCTGGCCAAAAATATGCACAAACTCTATTAATAGAGGTCTGTCAGCAAAAAATGGAACTAACCATCTTTTATCTTCAATTTTAGTTACTATAATTGAATGAATGGAGTAAGTACTTGAATTTTTGATGGATAGAATATATGTGAGATACATTTTATATAATATGCAGATTTCTCTAATGATTTTTAAAAATGTATCTGTTTCAAATTGTGCAAATTTGGAAATTTCTTGAATTCCTAAGCTGCTTTTTGTAACAACTAGATTTAAATCTAAGTCCCTTGTGTTCATCATCATGGATTTTAGATTCTAGGTCCCAATTTATGCATAACCCTGAATAAACTTAACCCATCACAACCCCAGGTACAGGGAAGAAAAGGCTAGAAACATATTGCTGCCTTGCCTACACTATGTCACTATAGGATATCCCAGAGAATAGAACTCTAATATTTGCATTTCTGTGTCTTTAATTCCTAAATTTTCTGAAGATTGTAGGATGTGGTACATAGCAGAGAGAAGAGAACATTTAGAATCATTTTACTTTAAAATAAAACAACTTTGAAAAAACAGTTGTGCATACACTTAATAAAATGGACAAATACCCTCTGAGAATTGAAATATGATATTATGTATATTTAATTGCCCACATTTCTGAACCTAAAGACAAAATGCGCAGACATTTATGTTTTGCATCTACCTTAAAAAAGTGTTTTTGAAGTAGTTCATACTCATCACAGTGTTAAGTAAGTAAGAAATAAGAATAACTTAACAAATTATTTCTGTTAGTTAAGAAATTATTATGGAGATTATTGAAAAATGGAGAGAGTACCCTCAATTTTATTCTAGGTGCTTGTTCTTAAATATATTATTTTTTTCATTCTAAGATTGATGTTTTTACCTTTCTGCTACTTTTGTGCTGTACCTAAAGTCAATGTGGAACATGGCTTTTAAACAAACTTTCTCCTACCCTGAAAGTCTCCATAGCCCAACAGAGAGAAGGCAAATTTTGCCCAGAGATCAAGAAGAAGGAATTCCAAGGGAGAACTGGTGACTCTCCCTCTTCTCCACCTGAATACAGTTCATGGAAACCTGAAAAATACCTCGCGAATGTTTGGAGAAATCATAGTGGCTTTCAGACATTCAAATCTGCATTCCCAGACTGTGGCATGAGTTGGTGCTACCCTCATCTACTGCATCCCTTGGACTGAAAGAAGTAAATACTCCTCTCTTTCAAGGGAATGACAGTTCCTGAAAGAATATTGAAAATACCCTCGTTTTTCTTAATTTGCACTCCCTGTCTTGGTAGTCCTATCTGCCAACAGAATTGAGCCATGGAAATTGGTGAGGTTTTACCATGTTGCAGATAATGAAAGGAATGTGGAAAATTCTGATCTCAGCTAGAAACCACAGTTGAGGAAAGTTCATTTTGCTCCTATGTCAAAGTTCAGGAAAAGGCAGCCCAGTTCTCTAAATAATTTCATATCTGTAGTGAGAAGTTTAAAAGTCTTAAACCAATTATAGATTTTAAAAGTTGCTTTTCTCCTCCTGCTAAAGTATTTGGTTTTACTGGAGGAAGTGTTCAAAGCCATAAAGCTCAGTAATCGGGATAACTTCCCCCCAAGTTTCATGGGGTTTCCAGAGCGCTGAGAGGCTGTTGGATGGCCATGGCTCCTTTAGGAACAATAAATCCTCTGGAGGATTCCAAACCTCCCCATTACCAATTATGCTAATTATTAGTTTCTCACAGCTTTCTCCACTCTCCATCTCTCCTCTTCCTTCATCCACTCCCCATCTTTGTGGAAAAGCCATTTGTAAGAAAACTACATTCATGTGCCCTTTGATCAAACAAGAACCTGTTGACTCCCACAAACATAAACTTCCCTTCGCTATCAGTTATCTTACCGACTTTTTTGGGAAGAAAAAAAAAAAGCCAGAGAGATACATGTATTCCTCATCTAAATGATCTCTCTCCTATTTAACCAGCAACTAGCAATCATCCGACATTAATTTATACAGTTTGTGCAAATACCTAAGCTATTTAAAAGGCTGCTCTGGGTCGTGTGTGGCAGGGAACATCTATCTGGTGAATAGGCAGTGTCACACGGTAGCATGCTCTCTTGTCAAGACCGATTGTGTTTTAGGCAAACATTTGCGCAAACATAAAGGCAAAGGTCAAGGACTGTTCAGTCCCAGTATGTGCTAATTCACCTAGCGAACCAATGGGGCAAAAGTTGCATTTTATATGCTCGCCCCCGCCAGACCCAAAGCAGGAGTCGCTCCTGCTAATGAACAAAATCGCCTCTGATCGGCTCCCTTGTCAATTTCTCTTCGGCTCTCTGGTCCATTTCTCTGGGCTTCCTCAGAAGTACAACTGGTAAAGACGTGTTTGCCAACATCTGTATCAGCTCCGCCCAATTTCTGGGGCAGCACATGCTTATTCCACGTTTCTGGTAGCAGAAAGCTAATAATAATAAAATCTAGCTTACTACAGACGCTTGCAGGTACTCAAATGAAGGATTGCTCATTGCTGGCATCTGAATATCCATGCCATGCAGAAAAACAATATTATTTAAACCTCAGAATCGAATCTCAAAGCCGCAGGTTAGTGGCAGGAAAGTGCACTTGTAACACACGTTTGTGGAAATGTGGTATGCGCGCGCACTGGGAGCCGCGTTTCTTTGGGACACTTCGCTACATTCGGCGAATACAAGGTATCGCTTTCCAGTGAAATACGCCTCCCTCACCAATATATCTACACCATCTCCTACAGATAATGCCTAGTTATTTTTCCAGCCTCTAAAAAAAAAATACAAATGATTTCAAGTGGATGTCAACTTGAGCAACTCGGAAGTGGAATATTTTTAGGGTTAAACAAACGTGCGCACGCACCAACCGGTAGGGTTTACTCTGCATCAATAGTCATTTGGCAAGAACCAATGGCTGAGTTTTTGCAAATCGTCCATTTAAGGGAATAGTTTTTTCCCTTGATAAACCCGAGTCGCAGCTGTGCGCGTCCACAGGCAAGTAGTTTACACGTGCAAAATTCATTCCTGAGTCAGGCGAGCCACAGGCTCAGCTGAGGCGCGGTGCGGCGCTTGCCTGGGGCTAGAGAGTCCACGACTTGTTGCCTCTGAGACCCGAACGCGGCTTTCCAAACCCCGGCCACTCAGAATTTGAGGACCTCTGGGTCTTTGATGACAGGGCTCTAGGAGAAAGCGCCTCCCTGTAGAACACCCACAAAAACAGCAAAGTCGCAGGAGGAAGTCATTCTAGGAGGGAGCTTGGAGTATTCTCTCATTTCTTAAAAACAACAGAAAAACTCCCCACAGTGCATTTTCACTGCCTTCCAAAACCAAGGAGAAAATAGAAGAAAATGTAACTTACCCCGACCTGCCACAATACTACATTTTGAGCGTCCTTTTAACACTTTGAGTCTTCCTTTAGTGTTGCAGCCTTTTCTTTCCTCTTGTCAGAAACCAACTTTCAAACTATCTGCGAAAAATAAAAAATAAATAAATAAAACCAGATATTTTGACATATCTTGCCGGCTAGAATCTGCCTCAAAGACTTCTTACTTCTTTCTCTACCAAAATTTCCTACACACCACCTGGGCAGCTTCACAAGGCTTAAAGTTTGTGTGGTTTGTGTGAGCAAATGTGTGTGTGTGTGCGCGCGCGCGCGTGTGCGGATGTGGGCAGTTAGTTGCTTTTAAAAAGACATCGTTGTCCTTCAGAGTAATAAAAGTGTAGCCCCCATCTTTGGGTGTGGGGATTTTACATGCACTTCTCATTTCAGTTAACTTTTTTCGAGCTGAGAAAAGCTGCTAGCTTACTTTCGGGAGACTTTGCTCGTTATTCATCTGTTTAGTCGCCTCAGAGGCACAAAAGCGGATCTGCGGCGTTATGAAAAATGGCCTGAGCGCGGAGAATGTCACAGTGGTCGGCGTATTATTTTAGCCCTTCTTAAAAAAAAAAAAAAAAACTCAGGGAAAGTTTGCTTTTGATGAATTCAATAAAAGCAAAGCTGCAACGGAAGAGATTTTCAGCTAAAATTATACAGCATGGGGCAGAGCTTAAAACAGCCAGATGGCCAAAGGTAGAGGGACCCTCTCGGTTTCAAACCCCAGATACAGAATTCCACCGGCTGAGTCTCTTAGTTTATTTAATCCCGCGTGTATCTTTTTTGTTTTCTTTCTTTCTTTTTTTTTTTTTCAGTTGATTTCCTAGCTCTTTTCTCCACCTCACTTTTGGTTTCCCACCCTAGAAATTGCTGGTGAAACCCCGTCTTGGGATTTGCAGAAGTCACTTTTCAATTTCCCCTTTGATAATAAAGTTAAACTGTCCAACGCCAGCAGCCTGGAGTGAAGTGAACCCCTGAGGCGGTAGGCGGGTTCATTGCAGGCCACCATTCGGTTCCAGGTTCAAATCCCGCAGCCTTTGACGTCTCAGGCCACCTGTGGCTTTTGAATATAAGGACAAATATATTCATTCCAACCCCTCCCATTCCCCACCACAAATGGGGAAAACTAGAAGAGCCTGGTCACCCTCAACCTTGCCCCCTCATGGATCCTTCCCTCTCCTGTAATCGCAACTGCAGAGCCTTGTATTCCCGGTAAATTCATCAGCACTTCTCCCCATAATTTTCTTAGGAATGAGGGACACACAAACTGAGGTGATCACCGTGGCTTCCCAGACTTTGGAATGGGAATTATGAAGTTAATCTACATCCTATTTGAGCCATTTTCTTGGAGTCGGATGTTGGCAAAGCAGAAAAAAGTGAGGAGGGGGGAGAGCGAGGTAAAGGAATTGGAAGTTTACTTTGAAAGTCTAAAGGAAGATCAAACTTATAGCCTGAAGCCCTTCCTCTGGAAAGGAAGGAAGGAAGGAGAAGAGGTTGGGTGGTGGGGTGGGGGGAGGGGGGCGGTGGGGGGTGAGCATTGGAAACCACCCAGGATCCCACTTTTCAGCGCCAGCCCTGACAGGATTCAGTCTGGTGTGGGAGTTTGGCTGCCACTTCCAAGAAGGCCTCCGAATGAACCCTACCCAAATGTAAACACAGCTCTCCAGGCTTAGGAACGGTGTGGCAAGGGGCACGTTTTCAAAAGGATTTGGCAATTTGAGGATCCTCAGCCCAGAAGACCACTCCTCCCCAATCACCCACTGGCAAGGATTTGGGGGTATCGTGGGAGTGAGGGCCAGAGAGATCCTGCAGGTTGAAGGTTAACACTGGGATGATACTGGCTTCAAAGAACCTGCAGTAATGAAAGGGGAGGCAATCACTCTGAACTGGATTTTCTGAGCCCCAGCCTTTCTACAGAGGACAGGCAGTCCAAGAAAAGAAAACAGTGGACCCTTTGGCAGTGCACTGCTCCAAGTGCCTGCTCTGCCACTTTCAGGCTGAGTGACCCCAGCAAAGTTTTTTAACCACTACCTCAACCCTCCATTTTCTCGTCTGTAAAATAGTCATGAAATAAAATCTGTTTCAAATCAATTTTTTGTTTGTTTTAAACAGGACTGTGAGTACAAAGCATTTCCAGCAAATCCACAGTAAATACTGGTGTATTGTGGGTGTTGCCATTGTTGTTGTTTTGATTATAAATGCTGAAGTAGATTTTGCTACGATACTACCACAAAGTATAGATTCCCAACGAGCGGTTCCTCGGACCCATGCCCTCACTCTTACTAGCTCTGAAGATTGAAAAGTGTCCAGGTTTGGACACCGAGAGCCCTTCCTGCACCTCTACCATTCTGGAATCAAACTCACAAGGTAAGAGCCTCTCCCTGACTGGGATCAAGCCCGCAAGCTGAGAGGCTCTCCCTGATCGTGTGAGCCGCGACCCAGTCGGGGTCTGGACAACTCCCTCATTTCCCTGCGCTGGGCTGCAGATCCCCCTGGAATACCTGAGGGTATCCCCAACCTGGTCTCTCAAAGATGCCCCGACACTGGAAGAAACCTTTAAAGATGGACTGGAGAAGCTCTTTTGGAAAAGACAAGGTGCTCACTTTTCTACTTTTGGGAAGTAAAGTAAGAGAACCAGAGGAAGACGTCTCGGCGACTGAAAGGATCCCGCCAGCGCACCCAGCCTATTTCAAGTTCACATCACCAGTCTTCCCACTCAAGTATTTTTTTGCAGAGAATGCCGGGAAGAAACCTCTTCTCCCAAGAGGACTGCTAGGGGTCTGGGTAGGGAGAGTTTGGTTTCTGAGTGGGAGTCGCGACCTCCAGCTGCTCCCAGACCTGAGAAAAGGAGGCACAACTGCAGCTCGGAACCCAAGGCACACCTTTAGAATACACTGCCAAAATTAATGACCTCATATTGTAGGACAAAGGAGCTAAAAAAAAAAAAAAAAAACCACTATATTTGGGGCCGGCTTACTTCAACCAGCATTTAGTGACACGTAGAGGAGAGGTCTTTAACCTCTCCTCTTGGAGTTCCCCCACTTGTTTGTAATGTTTGAAGTGCAGAATGGTTGATCCCGGTATCTACCAGAACTGAGGAGTCAGTGACGACTAAACTTTCTGTCAATATTTTCCCAATCTTGACTGCCACAACGACTCCCAGGGTATCTCATGCTTCAGACTCAAAATGGAGCCCTGCCTGGCACCCAAGTTCGAAATTGAGCAGGTACTCAGCGTCCTCAAGAGAAGGGACTATCAAGAGTCTAACGTCGTTAGCCCTGGCTTTGGACTCTCTCACCTGCCAGGGAAGCTAGGGCCAAGAGCTGCTTGCTTAGGCTGCAGCAGTCCATCTGCTGGCCACCCCACCCTTGCTGCTAAGGCTCCTGACCTTGTAGATGACGGAATTCCCAGGAAAGTGTTATCGGAATATTCACACCCTGAAGAATGGAGATAGGACAGAGAGAAATTCCTGGATAGAAATTCGTGTCTTGGTTGTTTGTAGATAAAGAAAAATCCACTGGGTTTAAACCCGAAGGTTTCTGTAGTTTAAACTCAGAAAAACAATCTGTCTGTGCCGACAGATATGTGTGGGAGTGGGGTGAAGCCGATTTAAATATCTGTCCTGACAGATCCCTGAACTACTGAGCTGAAGATTTCTATGACTAATGAACTTTGCTTTGTGCTTTACAATTTTCATGAAACTATCAGAAACTACGCCCACTTAAATACGTGACCAGTTTCATAAATCACAAATTGTGGTATATCCAAAGCACTCATTTGCTTCACTTCAGCTTTTGTGGCGCTCCATTTGGACAACTCCAGTGGCCCCCAAAATTTGCACAAGACAAATCGTGTTCCCACTCCCAACCCACCATCTCTCTCTGAATTCTCACTTGTTTGTGGCTTTCTATGTTGGGCAGTATCAATGGAAAGGAACTTGGCATTGGGTGGCTAACATTCCCGCCCACCAGAGGTGGGGTCCCAGCATTAATTGTCCTAATAAATTGAGATATACTGTGCATAATGCAATGGAGCAATATGGTTATAGTCCATATGTATGACTTAATTAAGCTATTTGCAACTTGATGTTGCAAGTCAACGGGTGTGCAAGTGGATTAACAATTGCTGGCTTCCTTATCCTCAGAATGGCGCATAATTACTTTACTAGTGGTACATATCAATTTTTCATGATTGCGGAAGCCATGCCCCCTGCACCAAGAAGCCGTTTAATAACTCTCCATTGTGTATTAAAAAAAAAAAAGTAGTGTTTGGAAATATCTTGAAGTCCCTCCCAACATTTGAATAGGTTCTTATTGTGGCTTTTAATGGGCCATTGTTTTATTCCTGATGTATTTTTTATAAAGGGGCAAAGGCTAAACTCTAAGTCCTTGCTCTGAGAAGGAATGGGAGTTCTCCTCTTGCCTTCCATGCAGAGAATGCCTCTCCCCTATGCTCGATGCCAGGTTGGCAGAAGAGGATGCAGTGCACCAGAATAAAGGTATGCAGCTGAGCCGCTGCCTCTAAAATTGTCTGTCTGGCCCCATCTCTCTAGATAGATAGATAGATAGATAGATAGATAGATAGATAGATAGATAGATAGAGATAGACAGACAGACAGACAGACAGACACACACACACACACACACTTCCTTCCGCTTAAAGATAAGTGAAGACTGGAAGTGGTCTGCTCCTTCCAGCACCCCTTTCCCAATTTCACCAACGCTACAATATCCCAAATGCTACAAAACTCCTCATGGTTGAGGCTTAGGAAAGCAAGATGTCTGGCAGCCCCACAGGGTAGTGTGTACCAACACGGGTTGATGAAATTTGCAAGAGAGCTAATAAAATTACCCAACCTGATGACAGAGACATCGACATTACTACTTCCTGGGCTCCTTGCCCTTTGTTTAGAGTCAGATGGCTCCAAAACCCCAGCTCACTTCCACCCTATCTGGGGATGGGTGGCGACGATGTGCATTTGTTCCATGTGATTAACTATTCGAATCTTAAGTCAAGGTTGATCATTTGACCTCTCTGAATTGAACTAAATTCATCACCTATAATTTTATTAACAAGCCCAGTGGCCATCAATCATAATGAGAGCATGGGGAGCCAACATTTTCCAGGAAATTGTGTCAACTTCATTGGCACATGGTGCTTCCACCATCCCTTTTCTATCTTGAGTTGAGCAGGCATGTACCTGGGGTTTCCTCTGAGGATCCAAGGTCAGTGCAGCACCCAATGAGTGGTGGCACTTGGGAGGAGGGGTTTTTTAATTGTTATTATTTTCCTTGACTGGATGAAATGGTGTCAGTTCTAAACTAGTTCCCTACCTTTGGACTAGTGAGATAATTTGGCAACCGTGTGTCCCAGCCTTAATCCAAATGATATTTCATGTAATTTCAAAAGGTGAAATCAGGATCAGGGCTGCTCTTCACCATTTCTGATAATGCTGTTGTAAATCACTTTGAAATCACAGTATATCAGCTTGTACATATGCAGAAGTATTCAAGTTATTGCCTGCTGGTGAAATAAATATAACAGCAGTTTCATTAAAAAATTTAAGTAGGGTAAAAATTTCCAGTGGTCTTTTAAACCCAACTCGGCATTAATTCTTTAAAACTAAGGTTGCAGAGTCCCTGTTTTTAATGTTTCCTGGTCAAAGTTGATTTGTTCTTATACCTGAAGCAGGTGATGTTTCTGTAGAGACATCTGAATGACAGCGGGAGTGAAGGACAAATCTAATAAAGCCTAATAAAGCGTGAGCGCCAAAATGTCATTAAACTTACAAAGATGAGACTCAAAATCACTAAAAAGGTAAATGTCTTCATTAGTCTGATCTCTGAAGACTGTCGAACATTTCATTAATTTATAATTTATGATTGTTTGACAAATATTGAAAAGTATGTAAATATGAGCGGGATAATGTCTTTTCTGCGGGAGATGAGGAAATGACCCAAACTGTACGTGCCTGCAAGATTACACACAGGACCTAGCTCTCTGTTATCAAACTGTGCCGCCCCTTTAGCCAACATATTGTGCAAGTGACAAGTGAAATAGTGCAGATAAACCAATGGTTTAAAACGTAATAAAGACAACAGCCATTTGCATTTTTTACATTTTATTACAAAGGTAATTTACTATGACACATTTCTGAATGTAATTTATGAAAACATGTTAAAGCAATTACATCGTGTATACAGCCCTCAGAGCTACAAAATTCAGATAAATAATAATATTATAGCTCTTTAGAGACTTTCACTATTGAAAACATATCATAAAGGGAATCTTTTATTTAAAAAATGGTTTGTACAGAAGAAAATAATGACATTAAAATTAAAACTTAAGATAAAATCTTGAAGAACAATAGTAAATGAATACTGTGCTTTGCTGGAGTTGCAAAATTAAATCTTCATGATGACAATTTGCTTATTTCACAGGGTGTGTTATCAACAATTTTTTTTTCTTTTCTGGAGTTGTTGTTAGGTGCAAAGTATTAAAAGCTTCTTGGGAGGGAGATACAAGATGAATGTATGTTTCCTTTTTCAAATTTGTGAGGTGATTCCTTCTCTCCATTTCTCTTTTCTAAAGCACAGGGCTGTGCTAACTTTGAAAAGTAAAAGACGCCATTATGATCAGTCTTGTGTGAACCAGCCCTTCAAGTACACCAGCCTGTCAGGAGTTATGAAAATGGGAGAAAATTTCCTGGAGGAAGATGAAAGAAAAGTTGCATAATAAAGCATAAAATGAAAACTAGAAACATTTCATGTCTCCTCCCACTCCCCAGATCAAAATTTATATTGTAGTTGTTCCTTAATATGTTCTAAAACTGGTAGTGCATGATTAGATACTATAGATTCAGCCTCGAACTATTCTTAACAACTTTTTTTTTGAAAAGAGAGAATCTTCCTTTCTTCTGTATTGATAGGTACAATACTTTTCTTAAATATTTTAGCTTTAAAAATCAATCCTAATGAAAGCCTGAAATGGGAACTTTTCCTCCCTATGGGACACTGCCCTGAGTTTGTTTCATAACCCTGAGACAATCTGCAGGGCCTTCTGTACCTTTATCTGAAATATCTCCTAGGGAACATTACCTGCTGTGACAGACTTAAAGCCACAACCCCCCTCCCACCTGTATTAAATCTCTTCAACCCAAGAAAAGAGTCTCTAGACCCAACTTAGATCCAAATTGCAGTGGCATTGGAAGCATGTGATAGTTGCACTGGCTTCTTCTCTTTCAGTTGGCTATCCTAGCAGCCCACAGTAACTGGCCTCCAAAGCTTCACCTTCCACTGCCGTTCAAACATTCAACATCCTCAAGTGTGGGTGCGGATGCAAAGGCACTGGGGCCTTTGAAGCATGTCCGTGCCCATAGAGCCCATCAGCTGCGAAAGGTGGGCCATCGCTAAAGTTGGACCATCGCTATGTTCAGGTAGCCAACTCTTTCTTTGAAAGAGTGGGCAGGTGAGTCCCAGATCTACTGAACCGGACTCCTGAAGTCCTTACCACAGAATCTTGCTCTAACTTGCCTCTTCCTGCTGGGTGTTTTGCGACCCAACTGGCCACGCTGCTCACGCTCCTATCACCCTCAGGCAAAGCTAGCGCCTCTCTCCCGTCAAGGATCAGGCAAGTAGGTATTGCCGGCGGACAGACAGGCAGCTCGAAGGGCTTGAGCTCCAAGATGCGATCACTGACCCCCTTTCTTGCCTTTCATTGGCGTGGGTCACCCTTCTACTTTGCATTAGTACCTATTCTCACATTACCACCAGGAATTGCCCCACCACCATCCCTAGCCCGGGAGAGGCAGGGGCCTATGTAAGTCTGAGAGCTCCCGACCCTAGGCGGGTCTCAAAGCCTCCCCCATTACCCTGCAAAGCTCTATTGGGCAAGGGAGTGGGCTGTGAGTTAGTTTCAACCAGGGTTAAAGTCAGTCCTCGGCTCCCGCCTTTGTCTCTCTTGGAATGTTTAGGGGCTGCATATGCTTTTGTGTTGCAAACAGCAAGCAGGGTCCCCAGGAGTCCCTGACCCCGTGCCTTGGCTGGAGCGCCGTTTCCCTGGACGACTGTGGCTGGGATGGCCTCCCGGCAGTAATCTTGCACAAACACGCTGCCACGCGCAAGGACGCCAGCTCAGACACGCAGCGCCCCGCGCATACAAAGGAATGTTCCCTCATTAAAAAAATAAAAGAAAAAGAAAAGAAAGAAAGAGGAGGAGGAGGAGGATGGGGGAGAGGGAGAAGGAAGAGGAAAAAGGGAAAGGAGAAAAAGAAGGAGGGGGGAAAGAATAATAATAGATATGAGAATGCATTTCTCAAATGGTAAACTACCCACGAAGGGGGAAATGTAGTGGGGAGGAGTGTTGAGTAAAAAGAGAAGAGGAGAGGGGAAAATGATATCTGCTGAGGTGTCAACACCAATAGTCAAATAATCTCCTAATAATTAATGAAACAATGAAATGGCTGCATTGTTTCCTATTAAGCTTTCCGTACATGACCCCATCTATGTCTGCACCTCCATGCTTTGAAGACTTACAGTATATGCAAAAACAAACTTTCCCTCAGTTTTTTTTTTCTTCTTTCCCTCTACCTGTCAATCTTTTCCTTCCAAAAAGTCAGATGGTTTTAAAAGAAGGAAAAAGAGAGGAAGAAAAAACCCTCCACCATCATCACCATCCAAGAAATGATAAATAGCATCGCATAGCTAATCGCTGGAGGGCGCATTTACCAATTCATAATCATTTATTCTTGGTGATGTATGGCTCTTACTCCTAAATCTGAAAAGCTTCTATTTGAAGGTGTAAATAGCTTTTTTTTTTCTTTCCTGCAGTAAACCTTCCTGCATTAGCAGTGATTGATCTCATGTACAATTCGTCCCAGAGTGCTATTTTACAGGGGGAACACTAGCTTTTGGAGATTAACTGGGGAGTCTGTTACATATTAATGAAGCCGGGAGATATACTAACGTTTTGGTAATTTAGTTATTTGTGTCTATAGCTATCGTCGTTATTTTCTTTTAGACCCCTGCGGTTGCTATCCATCGAATTAAAAAGTGGTCCTTAGAATTTTTTTTCCACTGGCAACTACATGCCATTTAATGTGAAAAACAAATGTTGACTTCTCTCTTGAAGGAAGTGCGTTTCTTGGCAAGACATCAAAGTGTTTTATACGGTATTAGTGGGTTATGTTAGTTTTCTTACCCAGAGCCTGATCTAAAGTAATAACTAAGGAGGAAGAAAAAAGAAGTCATAGACATCTCTATACTAGAAAAATTATTTGATCTTCTATGATAAAGGGAGGAAGTTAAAACGCTAGGAGAAAAGTGTTCTTGGAAAGAAGGTCCTTAAAACATGTGACAATCCAAACTGAATCAACGTTGGGAGTGGAGGTGAGGGAGGAGGAGCAGAGGTTGCTCATTGATTTGCAACCTGATAATTAATATCCCACCAAATGAGACATCAACGTCATTAATGCCTGTGTGTTCCTGGGGAGAGACTGTGGGTGAATTCCCATCCGGAATGAAAGCCAGATCCCACAGAGGTTGCTTTTCCGCCCAGTATAAAATGGTATTAATCCTTTGTTTTCCCGTAGGATTTGTATGGGGTGAGAGTTTTCCTAAAATACTCTGTGGCCTCCCACAAAAGATCTGGGGCGTTGTCTGTGGGCAGGAAGCCCCTCCATATGCCCCCACAACTCCCTTGGCTCTTTGGAGAATGCAGGACTACAGCCAATTGAGGGCGTGGGGTGAAGTGGGAAGAAAAGTTTGCAAAACGCCGTGGTCAGAGTGCAGTGAGGGCCAGAACCTGCCTTGTGTAAGAAAGGTGGATCATTCCTTTCCACTTTCATGACGTCCAGAAACTGCCTGATGAGTTCCAGTTAGCCCAGGGAATCTGCATCACATCTCTAAGGCACATCCTCCCCGGGGCGCCTAGTATATGAGTCTTACCCCATTGCCCTTCTGACTGTCTACCTCCCCCACCCACTAAAAAGGAGGCCCCTCTGCATTCCCTTTTAAGGGGCCCTGTCGCCATCCTCCTCCCAGAAGCCCAGATCTGGAGCTCTGGAGCACTGGGGCCTTCTAGCCCAGTGTTTGCTGAGATGGAAGCCTCAAGAACCAACAATCTTTCTGGAGCCGCGAAACGCTGAAGCATGATAGCGCCAGTTGGCCAGGGCGCGCCCCTTTTGTTTTCGGGGGGCGATTTATGTCCTTTATAAAAATGTGGTTTGGAAAAATAGAAAGGGCCTTGAAAACGTTGTTACAATGAAAAAGGGACAAATTAGAAGACATTTTCCGTGATCAAAGGAGAGAGGGAGAGCTCGCATGGGCATTCACAAAGCTTGACTTATTCACTTCCCTCCTTTGCAAGCCAGGGCAACAAGCGTGTCCCCCATTGACAAGGAGTCCTATTCAGACTGCAGGTGCGAAGTGGGCCGGCGCGCCCGGCCACATTATGTCAAGGTTGTTGGAGATTAGTGTTCGGCCCTAATAACTAAAGCGCTTGATTTACATTGGAAAAAAGCCCCCTCAGCCGTGAAAACAAAATCGTTGAACGCGTGATCATTGCGAGGGCGGCTGATATCCTAATACGTGCATTGTTCTCTGCCTGGCGCAGGCGCGCCCCGGCCTCCTTAGGAAGGGCAAGGCCTGGGCTGCTGGCCGTGGACCAGGTCCCCAGTCACACACCCTGTCAGGGTCTGAGAAGAAAAGGTGATGGGTGGGGCCTGCTTCAGTGAGGCCTAAGGAAGGCCTTCCCTGAGAGTCCCGATCTGGGATCCGAACTGTGGCAAAGCCTGAGATAGGAGAACAGTGGGGGCTGCAGGTCTAACACAGTCAAGTGTTCCAAGGCTGAGGCAGCTCCAGCTTTACTATGGTGGAAAAGCTGGAGAACTAGCCTTGAAGTATTGTGAATAAAACAATTTTATTCACAGGTGAAGAACACTTTGGGGTAACTAGGGAGCTGAAAAACTTACAAAGGACTAAGGCACCCCCACTGGGATTGGCTGCCTCCAAAACCACTGTGAAGTGTTCAGGCCAAATTTATTTCCTGCAAGAAGAGTCCACTTCAGAAAAGCCCAGAACAACCCGCATCCCAGGACTTGGGTGTTTTTTTTAATTTGTTTTTGTTGTTGTTTTTTATTGTTTTGAGTTTTTTCTGTTTCATTTTCTCAGGAATGGAGGGGTGGGGGTGTTCATTTTGGCCTTGGGTCTGTGTGCCCCTGTATGCCTATCTCAGGGCAGATTTTATTCCCCCATCTACTTTCTGTGCCTCCTAGACACCACCCTCCCCCACCCATGAGAAGGGATCCAGAGAACAAGAGATCTGTAGTTGGGACTGAAGAGCAGGCATTTCAATATGGATATGTATCCATTCTATCCATTTTAACTGCAATATCTTTTGTGAAAGTGAAGCTACTTAAGGCAATTTCCATAAGATCCGTCCTAGAAGAAAAGGTTCTGTGGGGACAAGGTGAGAAAGCTGTTAACTATTGTTTGGCCCTGAAAAGGTCGTAAGTCAGAGCCTCAGTAGCTGACCTGTCAGGGGAAGGTATAAAGGCTTTATTCATGCAGTTGCTGCAATGTTCTCAGCTCGCACAAAAGTGTTTTTATGATTCGATTTTCTTACCTCTTTTCTTAATTAAAAAGCTGAACCGTTAGAATAGCACCTGCATCTGTCCTGACAGTGCCTGCATACTAATTCCAGAGTCTTTACAGCTTGTAATTATAACATAAAATCAGAGATTGAATAAAACAGAAGGATTTTGCTCCCAAAGCCCTGCTAATCCCCTTTTAAAAGGGTCTGGTGAAATAATTCACAACAGTTTCCGGAAGTTGGATTACCACCCCATTTTTTTTTTTTTTTTTTTTTTTTTTTACTTTTTACAATGAAATGATAATTCACACTTTTAAAAAGGCTTTTTTTCTACAACAGGTTTTTATTGTTTTTTTTAATAAAAGAAAGTTTGCCAGCTTTGGGGGCAATAGAAAACATTTCACTATAAATTTCTTATTCACTAAATGCAGTGGCAGGAAATGTAGGGAAAATTTTGTGGTATGTTTGAAACAATTTTCTCAGGTGAAAGTGGCTAAAGTGTGATGAGGAACTGCTTATGTGCATCAGGCAACTCACTTCTCTCAGAGGAAATAAGCAAATTTTTGGGGGGCAGATGCCTATTTTTCATGGCTTAGAAATATGAACATTTCAGGAAAAACATTTTTCACTGAGATGCTGGGTGTACTCTTTAAAGGATTAATGAATACATTAATGAGTTCAAAAGCTAGAGGACTCTGTTAAACCCTAAGTAAGACCTTGCAATGACACAAATCAAGGACCTTGAGGTGTCAGTAGTTTCTCTTTAGTTTTTGGCAAAGAATACCATTCTCATGTGGCTAATCCGGTCTTGCATGGGCTAGCCTTCAGTCATAGACAAGGGAAAACCAAATCATCCTTCTGATAGCCTATATACATCATCTAATGTTGTTATTGGTGGATTATTTTTTCTGATTTTTCAATTCTACAACTACATGTCACAGCTATAATGATAGGTAATTCTTTAATTTTGCTTTATTCTCTCTGCAGACATTTCCCAAGGCTGTTCAGGCTCAGGAACACCTTGTTTTGAATTGCTTTCCCTGCATTTTGGTCACGTAGTCTACACTGGCTCTAAATGAGGAAAAAAAAAAAAACACGGCAGGACAAGTTTCAAAGTGCATCCTCATGGTCACATTTACACTAGATTGACCTGTACCCATGCCCTAAGGTACATTTTTTCTTTCTCTTCTTATCCATGCAGTTGCTTTGGATGTTTGCAAAGCCACTGGACAATTTGGACAATTCAGGGACAAAACTCAAGACCACCCCGAAGTGTCTACTGAATTTCTATTTTTCCAGAATGACTTTGGGTTCTGAGCTCCAAAACTTTCCTAGGAATCTCCCGCTTGTTTTTCTCACTGGAGATATTTGGGTGAAAAGGCAAACCTATCCTGATGCCTAGAAATGAAGTTGGTGAAGTATGTAATTTTGGGATCTTCAGTCACTTGTTGATCAAGATGTTATTAATTTTTCTGAAATAAGGATTTAGTAAGAAAAAAATCATGATTGAGAAAAAGGTCCTGATGCCTTCTTGGGAAAAATGTACTTTTGTGTGACTTTTGCCCAAACACCCTGTCCTCAGCCCTCACATTTTCCCACCTTACACACCCAAGACTTGAAAAGTCCAAACTGCAGAGGCTTATGATAAAATAAATTGACACAAGGCAGGCAGAGCCATTGTGTTTACTGAAATGCCAGTCTTAACAAGTCATGGGGTGACATTAAGGTAATTGGTTTCTTCAGCTTCGTTCCTCACCAAAATAAACTCAATTCTCTCTAATTTTTCTTGTGCCTTTAAAAACTAATTTACATTTTTGTCTCAGTGCCCGGGTGCCCTGGGATCTGGAAGTCTCAGAGAATAAACTTCTCAGAGAGTTGATCTCAGAGAAGAAAGTGACATCGGGGCTCCCACCTATCCTTCGGATTGCCTGAAGGAGGTGCACGCTGCTATGGAGTTTCGGGCCCCTGAGGGCGCCACAATTTCTGCTAGGGACTGAAAATATTCACCTGATTCAGTGAAGAGCTAGGGGAATGTTTCTGAAAGACAGCATCCCAAGATAAGTAATAGTAATAACAACTATCACTAGCAAGTACATTGTAAATGTTTAAAGGATTATCTTATTTAACACTCAAACTTGCAAAGGAGGTTCATTTTAATTTCATTTTACAGATGAAGGAACTGAAGCACAGAGACGTTTCATCATGTACCCAGGGGCACAGGGCCAGTAGGTGTACAAGCAGGCAGACTGCCTCCTCTTATCCAAGATCTTTTCACCAGGCCAGCACAGTTTCTACCTGGTGCTCTAATTAGGAATAGCGAAGAAAAGAACAGGATGAGGTGGAGGGATCATTAGACGACTAAAGCGCCCCCAAGCTTCCCTGAGCATTGTCAGTTCAGGGTGGGAGGAGGGTAACTTCCCCAGAGAGCAAGTGAGATAATTCTAGAGTGAGGCTAGCCAAGGGCACTTGGGGACCAGTAAATTCAACCCTCTGTCAAAGGTTACACTATTCAACTCTGCCAAACAATAATGACTCAAAGGAAATCTCAGCTCTCCTAGTGGCTGGAGCACTGAGGTGTCTAAGAGCACTTTCTCTTTCCTCTTCTACTGCCTCGCAATTGGAACTTGGAAGGTTCAAAGACAGGCCTTTCCTTCTCCAAAACTCTTTCGCGGAATGTCAAGGACAGCGGAGCCTCCCGGGCAGCCTGTCTTTTCTCTGCATTCTAGGGAATGATTTGGGCCTCAACTCCTGGGCGCCCTCTCGTGCAAGGCTTTCCTGGGGGAATGGGAAGGTGTCGGTAGAAGGGCTGGGATCCTCTCTGGAGCCATGGGTAGGCACAGCTGTGAAGACTCCAGGCAACAGGATTGAGCGGAGAGCTCCGAACCCCAGAAAAGCCTCGACTGGAAGTCTCGAATTCATTCCTAATCCCCACTTGCTCCTCACCACAATGCTCAGTCGGTTAAAGGGCTTTAATGAATGCTGTTTCTCAAAGAGGCCGGGTCGAGGAGAGGCCCCTCTAACCTGTCCCCTAGAAGGAGGAAGGGGGCCCTTTCGCGAAATGAACGGGAGAGGGCGCTGACTTCAGCGTTAATGCCCAGGGACCTTCTTTCTCAGGGATCCCATCGACCCGGACATGTCTTGGTTTCCCCTCGTGGCCTCCTTTATCACACCTGCGCGTCTCTCGCGCGCCTTTGCGCACTGGGATCCTTTCTCCCAATGTTTTACCCAGGACTGCAGCCCTTGCCCTACGAGTTGAGTCTCCAATGTGTTATCTAAGGAGACCCAGCATTCCCACCCCAGGAGTAGTTGTCTTCCCACTCCATCCAGCCCCTTGCTCCAACCAAGCCCACAGGAACTAACTTCTCAGGAGTTAAAAAAAAAAAAAAAAAAAAAAAAAGTGTCAGGCGAACTGCTCACTGAGGTGGCTCCTGAGCAGTAGGTGCAGAGGCAACAATGTATGGAGGTATCTAGAGGTCCAGCGACCACGCAGTGGAGAAGGGAAAATGGCTCTGGTGATTCATTTGAAATAAGTTTCCCAGTGGCTGGGCCAGATAAGAGTGTGCGTGCATCGGATGCTAAAACTCACCAGATATCTCAGTCGGGGCCCAGGGAAGTGTCATGTGGGCTGTAGCCTCCCAGTCTTCATGCATAGACTTTCGCAGGTATCTGAATGGAGCCTTGAGGTCTGAGCAATCACTTCTCCCAGAGGGGGCAGGGTCCAGCTAGGAAGATTTCTGCGGGCAACTGTGCCTGAGACACTCCACCAGCGCTTAGTCAGGTCTTACAGCCGAACTGTCCTGTCTTTTTCTTTCCTTGTTTTGATTCCCACCAGCTATTGGGCTTTTCTCTGGGAATTCAGAGGTGGTTTATTTGACGTTGCTCTGAGCTGGAAATGTAGAAAGGTAGCCTTTCCTGGCAGACACTGAGAGCATCCTTCCAACTTTTTCCATTCTATCAAGTATTAATAAATTGGTTGATGATGTCAGTGTCATTAGGGTGAAAGTGGGATGAGAGAAGTCTTTATCACAGTGGCTGCTTTAGGGGGCCCCTCCATTTTGCTGTCCTGAGACTAGGCCCCCAGAGATATTTGTGTGAAGCAGTGAAGAAAGACTGGGGAGAGAATTGGAGGCTTCTGGAGGGCCTCGAATCTCTGCCAGGATGAAGAAACAATAACAGGACACCAGGATTCAAAAGAGGACGGGAAACATCACATTATTTATTTCCAAAGAAAATAGCCAAATGGAGCGCCATGTACACAAAGGCCTTTGGAGGGAAAAGGAATCACAGATTTAATATCATTTACATTTACATATTTACAAGATCAAGCCATGGCTTTCAACTCTGTTGTTCACTCAACAATCACTTTCAGTCGAACAACTTTTATTTTCAAGTTAGTTCATAATTTAACTGACACTAAAGAGACATGATAAATCACAAACAGTATGGGTAGAGAGGGTACAAAGAGTCTAAAGGTTTCAGCCAGGCTTTTGTGTATATGTGAATTGTGATTTCAAAATGTTTGCCTGTCTGTATAATTCATATTCATTGCAATTATTACATTTTCTCATAAATTAGCAATATAAACAAACATATGGAGACCTCCAGTTAACAAATAAAATCAATATCAGGAACAACATTTTGCAGCAACTATAATAACAGCATGGGTTACAGCTTGGAAAAACTTCTTTACAAGTCATTTATTCAGCACACACAGAGTAGGGGGACCAGCACATCCTTATTTATTTAAACCACCTTCAAAACCACCACAGGAGTTTTGGGGAAACCTGAACTGGGTGAAAGTTTCTTTGCTGGGCACAATATAAAATGAACAACTGCACATGTGAATGAGAGGAAGGATGGGCATTTACATGCATTTTTGATCACTGTGTTGTAGACCAAACCTTCTAAACTTCAATTGCCAAGATTCTGAAGGAAACAGGAAATTAATAAAACATCTCTCTCCTTCAGCTATTCTCCTTATTAATGGCAGACAGGGCTTGCTGATTGCTGCTAGTGAGAAGAAACACACAATGGGTCTATTTTTAGCAGAGGTGGCTTTGAAGGAGCAGGAGATATTAACAATTGCTTGGCTGCATTCTTAAGTTCCAAGGATCCTGGGCAAGAATATTAGGAGCCTGAGGGGTACCCAAAGGAAGCCCATCTAGGTGACCCAACTTGGGCTGATTGAATGCACGCCGGAGCAGAAAGAAGCAGACACACAATTATGGACTTAAGGTATGTATTCTGCTTGCACCCTCTCTGCATTCTTTTCCTCATGTCCCAAAGCTTGTCCCGAGGGCCCCCCAACTTCTGCATACTTCACCAGGCCAGGCCCTGACCCTGATGTCTAGGCATTGCTTTTGTTTATCCCTTAGCAAGACTTAGACCTAAAGTTATGTATTGGTGCTGTGTGTGGATATTTTTTTAAAAGAAGTTTGATTTTTATCTCTTTAGAAACGGTTTGAAACTAACGGGGCAGAGGGAGTTTGACAGAGAGGAGAACAAATCGCTGACAAAGAACCTTTTACGTTTCATCAGCGTTGTTAGGACGACAAGCAGGAATGTCTCAGATAATAACTCCCACTTCAAAGATTTCTCAGCTCAATAGAAAGCGGACCATCCTTTTTATTCAACCACAAGGACTGGCACTAAAGAAGACTCCACTGTTTGATTTTTTTTCACTGTGTTTATTTTTCCCCTATTCACTGGGGTACTTGGATAAAATAAACAACAAGACAATTAAGGGAACATGGACTTCTAACTTTCCTGCCATCTTCCCCACATCCCCTTGGCCTTGGGCTCTTGAGTTTTCATCTAGGACAAGTCCAGGCCTAAGGGTACCACACACCCTGCCTTAGAAAGAAACAAGTTTGAGGGGCCGCAAGAGACGTATGGGATGGAGAGGAAGAAGAGTGGCACGGAAAGCCAGAGTGGAAATTCCCAAGGGCACAGTCTGAACTCCTCAGCCTCCCCCAGGGTGGCTCCCTTCCCCCCAAGTCCCCATTAAATTTAAGCCTCCATCCTACTCAAGAGTTAGAAAGGCGATTTGCACAAAACTGAACTTGGAATGCTCATTTGTTAAGCTTCGGAGGCTGCTTTAAAATCATTCACTCCTGATCCTGGAGACTCTTTGGGGCGCAGTCAAGATGCACAGAGTCCTTGTGCTCCTCCCTTTCCTGAAGGTGTCCCCTGCGCCAAAGCCTCCCACATCAGGGTGCAGAGTGAACCCCTAAACGTGGGCAAGTCGGGTTCTAGAAAGGAAGTATATACTGGAGAGCGCAGTGACAGTATTAAATGGCGTGAAAGCAAAGGTCAGCGCAAATGTATCTTAATAGAGTGTCTGTAGTGAAGTGTGCCGCCTTTGAAGCGGCCGCTCCCCGCGCGTATTTCCATGGCGAGCCTAACGCGGCATGCTGATGCACCGTCAAACTCACACTTTCAACCCCAAAACCCGACTCTTTGAACAACCCGAGCTTGATTAGACCTTTCTCCTTTTCTTTCCCCTCTTACAAACCATTTCCTCGCCTTTAGAAACTCGCCATCAAACCCAAATGCGCCCTCTGATCACCGCAGAAAGCAGAAACAAAGGGGGCTGAGCGGCGATTCAAGCGGCTCTTTTCTTCCTTCACATTATTATCCATTTTTATTATGATCGGGTACAAGTGCCCATTCGCGTGGGTTTTGTTTACCGGAAATTAAATGAAAATGATTTAGTCCGCGTCAAACAAAAATATATACTTGTATACACAAGAAAAAAGGTCTGTTAGACGTAAATATTATGTCCTTAATGAAAAGCCTGGACGGGCTCCAGGCTTGGCCTTTCAGGATTTCAGTGCGACTTGCACATTGCCATAGAAATCCTAACTTACCATGAAGATGCACCGTGGCGAAGAAACACTGCTTTGTGCGCGGGCCCTTTGATGTAGCAGGCGCGAGATGCGGGGCGCTCAGCTGCGCGGAGCGAGATTACCTTGCGAGCAACGCGGTGGACATCTGTAACAAGCAAATGAAAAACTAAAGGCGATTAGTGGCCGACCAAACATTTTTGTTTTATTTCATTATTTTAGATTAAGATAGAAAGCAAAATGGGGAGCCTAGAAACAGAAGAGAAAGAAAAAAGTCCTACTTCAGGAAGGGGGACTTTTTAAAGATCGGCAGAAGCAGCCAGTTCCGCAAATGCCCTCTGCACCTTAGTGATGGGGTTGGTGTTTCACTATGGGAAGGAGTTGTTTGTTGCCGACTGCCCGCGCTGGGTCAGGCAGCCTCTGGGCCCTATTGTATTAGGGGTAGACAGGAATTTCAGTCCCCCTTTCTCAAGGACGGATTCACTAAGGGTGTATTTGGAAGACTGCATTTTTATTTGGAGTCATGAAAATAGTTCTACTCCAGTTAGGATGCTATTTCATCTGATGAAAGTTGTGGGGGCTGCGGGCAGGAGTGCTAATTGTCTAATTGTGTCTGAAGAGGATAGAGCAGAAGAAAATTCATCAGTGGCAGGGCCAGGAATTGTTTGTTGGGCTCAGATTTTTAAATTGAGGTCTTTTGTGGGGCCCTCCCCAGAGAGAAAACTCACCTCCCTCCCCAGTACAAACACACTGATTTTCAAATTCTTAGGGAACTGGGATGAATCTGCCAAAGCTTTATTATTTTATTTTCCTTTACTTCTTCAAGTCTTAGCTAGGATTTTGGGGCAGCCCCATTCTCCCTGCAGATGGGGGGAGGGGGTAAACAGGACCTGATATTTTTCCCTTTGGCAACAGTTGCAAAGGCCTTTCTCGCCCCCTCCTTCAACATCTGGTTCTTTTTTTCTGGGGACTTCATATGCAGCATATCAAATACGCATTCAATCTAGACCCACTGGGTGTTTGCCTTTACAGTAATTATTGTGGATCATTTCTCTAGTTCCTCCTACACCTTTTTAAAAATAAGACCAACATTGTGCAATTACTGACAAAGACCATCACCGAATTGACGCAATTCACCCAGACACGGCGGCCTAGGTCAGGTCTCTCCACTTTAGAGGCCTCGACTCAGTGACGTCATCAGCTCGCTCTACACCCGAAGCCCAAGCACCTACAAGACTCCACAGGCAAAGCCTCTACAGGGGTTGGGGTGGGAAAAGGGCCCAGGGAGGTCTCACGGCATTGAATCCTGAAGCCTCTCTGGTGTTCCTTTGTCTGTATTTCTTGTTGTTTTGAATTCACTCCCTACCCCAAGTATACAACGTATATCGAGTCTGTGGACGACAGGCAGATGTTTATCTGTGTGCCCAGGCCACTCCATAGGGGTGGAAGCGTCTAACCACCACCTACCCACTCCCTGCTGAAAAGACGATGAATCTCCCTTATCTCCTTTATAGAGGAGGTTGGAAAAATTAGGACTTGCGTATTTTTTGTTTCAAAGGATACCTAGGGAAGGGGAAACCATAGGAAGGCAAAGAGGAAAGAAACTGGAGTCAAGAAAACGGCTCTGGAATTCCCTTTGCCCCCTTCCCTTGATCTGAACTTCTGAGGTTGGAATTAATGTGGGGGAGGGGAGCGTTAGAGTGGGGGTGGGAGCGGCCCAGTCCTCGAGAAAAATATTTCCCATTCTGCGAAGCATGCGGGAAATTTGTGGCTTTACTTTTGTCAACTGCAGTTGCCAGGATTGCACATAAATTCTCCAATTTTTTTCCATCTGCCTGTCTCTTTTCGCCCCTAACCCTGGTTTTATGATACCCAGTCATGAAGGCGAGTGTGGGGGTGATGGTGCTGAGTATGACTATAGAATAAATAGGGGGATCATATTTATCTTTTAAAATAATGCACATTATATTAGCGTACTCCGTGAGCTCCAGCAACTATTACAGGTGGCTGGCCGGCCTTCCTTCCTTCCGCCCTCGCCCTCTTCATGCCTCAGAAACGTGGCCTACTCTGCATTCGGTGTGTGTGGAAGCAGCAACCACAGAGGCAGCCCTAATACCGGAGGCGGCGGCGGCAGCAGCAGGGCCAGGTGGTAGCTCCGGGCTGAGAGTCGCGGCGGGGGCAGCCGCAATGGGGCCCAAGCCCTGACACACGTACCATTCGCTCAAGTCGGCGCTACGCGCCGCCACCGCCGCCGAGGAGGCCACCTGGGACTCGTGGCCGCAGTCCGACGAGGGCGACACGAGGGCAGACGGTGTAGCCGAATCGTAGCCAGAGCTGGGCGGCGGCGAGCGCCCGTGCACCTTCATGTGCTTACGCAGAGAGCTGGGGTGCGTGTAGCACTTGTCGCAGCCCCGCACCTTGCACGTGTATGGCTTGTCGCTAGTGTGCACGTGCGAATGCTTCTTACGGTCGCTGCTGTTGGCGAAGCGCCGCTCGCAGCCCTCGAACTCGCATCTGAAGGGCTTCTCGCCTGGCGGAGGCAACGCAGAGACATTAGTGCTCGTGGGTCGTGTTCCCGTCAGGTGCTTGCCACCCTCCCCCATTCGTCTCTGATTTTCTGGAAAAGAACTACAAAATATTTTCAGAAATCCCTTTCCATGGCGCCTCAGGTTGAGCACCCCTTTCCCTCGTGCAGAGAGCGCCCCCGGTGCCCTCTCCTGAACGCCTCCATCCCTCCCGCCTTCCTCGTCTGGGCTCATGGGGAGGGTATGGAGGAGGAGCGACAGTGACTCCATCTTAGTCGAGTTTCCATCCTCGAAAATCCTGATACACTCGGGTTGTTTCCTCCAAATTTTCTCCACTTGGTACCAGAAGCACCTCTGCTCGGAAATACATTAAAGGAGGAGCTCACAATATAGTTAACGGGGAAGCTCACATCTCGATTTAAAGTTGCTGTTTCAGCCAAACTTCTCTGCCGCTTCCCCGCCCAGCCGTTCACCACCCCCCCACCCCCATCCTGGCCTAAATTGTTTCCTAAAGTAGGTTTGCTCAAATGCCAAAGCGATGAAATAATTTAAGGATGCACAGCCGATGCACATTGTGTGCGCATAAAGTGGATTCGTGCTGCAGGGAAAGGTATTCTGAGCAATGATTCACTTGAGAAGAGATTTTTACAGGATATGGAACCCCCTCCCTCTTTCCTTCCACCCCCTGAGGGCAAACATTTAGCAGCATTCTTCAAATCTTGCCTAAACCTTCCGGGATCCCTCCAGATACGCTCGCCAGCAATAATATTTTATTACGCTGCTCCAGAGGCCTCCCGGAGACGGTGCTGTGGGCAGCTGGCCCTCCCAGTCCGAACTGACTTGCGATGTCGACCAGTCTGCCCAGACCACCCCCACCTGGCTGTAGGGCCTCTCGGGCCTAAGACGAGGGGTTGGCGCGGTAGGGTCCGCACAGGTCAAGTGGGATCCAAGGTCTCTACCGCAACCACGCCCTTGAGCGCTGAGGCTTCGGGAAGAAAACAGCTGCTGCTGTCAGGCCAGGCCTGGCTCCGCAGACTGGAGGGCGACCAGGCGGCTGGTATAGGCCGGGGAGGGGCTGGGATCCGTGCCTGCGATGCACTGTAGAGCCGAAGGAAGGCGCGAGTGCACGTTAGAGTGACAAAATTGGCCGGACCGAGCCCCAATCGGGGAGCTCACGGCCACCTGAATTAGCTGACGTGTAGGAGAGGAAAGGACCCCGAGAACCCGGAAGCCTAGATTCCTGACGGAGCTGCAAGTGCTGCGGAAATGGGGGAAGAAGGTTTCTGGGCGCTTTAAACAAATGGCTGCCTCCCAGCGCTCTGAGTTAAGGGACCGGCTACCTAGCGTCTAGCTGAGGAGGAAGACGCACAGCTGGAGAACAGTTGCCTTTGTAGTTGCTTCTCCCGCCTTATCCAGGAAAAACAGGCGCTTTGGGGCTGGTTAGAACAAACAAAGCCCCAATTCCCGAGCCCTGTTGAGGCTCGGACAGAGAGGTTTGCGCGCAACCTGCGCTTCTGCGCAATCAGCGGCTCCTGAGCCCGGGTCTCCGGCACCACCCGGCCGCTGGATTCCCACCCTACAGGAGCATAGCTAGTACACTAAACCCTCTGGAAGGTGTTGGCACCTGCCATTTCGCGGGACACTGGCACCATTTTATAAAACAGTGATAGAAAGATGCGGAATAAATCAGTGTTCCTATTTGCCCCTATTTTTATCTCCTCTGATTCCTGCCAGCATTTGCAAACCCAAACTTTCTTCCTTCTTCCCTTTCAAAAAAAAAAAAACTTACAAAAAACATACAATTCAGGGCCTGCAAAAGAAACCAAGGTTATTTTGAGAAAACAGAGGTGAAATGGAATTAGAGTTTGGTGACCCTCCGCAACAACCCCCCCCCCCCACACACACACACACACAAATCCCGCCAAAAGCTTGTCCGATCTCGTGAGCGCCTCGCTGGACATTCACGTAAAACAAAAACAATTTTTTCGCTCCAGACGAGGAGCAGAGGAGAAAACAGCAGTACACTGAGTGATACCGGCAGCCGGGAAGTTCGCAGGCCCCTAGGAGGCCAGGTGAGGCCGCGCCCCAGCTTGCTCCGGAGCTGCAGGAGGCGCCCTGGTCTCCGCGCTTGACATCACCCCCGCCCCCCGCCAACACCCGGCCTCCAGTCCTTCCCCCTCCCTCCAGCTCCCTGCACTGCGCCCTGGGTGGGTGGGTGAATGTGAAGAGGAGGCGTTGGGCTAGGCCCCTGCAGCCCGCTCGGAGCGTCCTAGGCCTGGGGCTGCGCTGTGAAAGACCCAGATTCTCATCCCAGAGGCCCCGCAGTCCAGAAAGGCCTCCTCTCCGACCCTGCGCCGGGTCCGCCGGACAAAGTTCGGAAGCTCGGGCTAGCTGGGCCAGCGCCATTTTCTCGCACTTGTGGCTGGATCTGGTTGTCCCGGCGACTGCGCCCCGGCGCGGTCTCTTCTCCTCTACCTCGGATCCCCAGCACTGACTCGCCCTCAGACGCCGGGGAAGGTGTGGCGAGCTCCCGGCCCCGGCCGAGGGGTCCCGGGAGAGGAGCTGGGTGGCGGTGGCCAGGCAGAGCGCGGTAGCTGGCCCGCGCCTCCCTCCCGGAGGCACCATTGTTCCGGGATCGCTGTGACCGCCACAAAGTGAATCCTTTCGGTGCGGACAGTCGCCTTCAAAGCCAGGCCCCGGATTCAGGTCAGGGAGAATCTCAACTCCTGAGAAATTTGCTCCTGTTTGCCGCTTCCGCGACTCGAGGAAATGAAACGCCATTAATATTTGAAAAGGCAATTATTTTCCTGTTGAATCGAGAACTGTCTTCATGAATAATTTGTAGTGAGGTCTATTGCCATTTGAGAAACATTTTTTTCTCTCTCTCTCTCTCTCTCTCTATCTCACTCTCTCTCTCCTCTTTTTATGACTTAGGAGGGGGATTTGAGGGAAATGCCCGAGCAGGCCAGACTCTGTAGTTCGTTGTTGGTCGTGTTTGTTTGTTTGTTTGTTTGTTTTTGTTTGTTGTTTCCCCCACCCCCCACCGCTAATGAATCAGGACCGCGAACCGAAAGAACGCACAAAATTCTGTCCTGAAAACACGAAAACCTGAGCCAGCCGTGGCGCACTGAACTTGCTTCTCTGCTGTAGGTCGACTGTGCTAAGAATTTAACCATTTTCTGCTTCACAGAATTCAAACAGTGGGCCGGCAAAGAGCTGTAAAAGTTTGTTTGTTTAAAAAAAAAAAAAAAAAACCCTGTCATTAAAGATGAGTTCCTTCTCCAGCTCAGGACTGCGAGTCTACCTTCCGGGTGTCCGCCGCCAGCTCCCGGAGTAGCAGGCCTGGGGCCAGGATTCCAGTGTGACCTACCGCCCCTTCCCGAAGCTAAAACTTCGGGTGAAGGGGTGAGATCCATGCGACATTGTGGGAAACCCTGAAAAGAGCTCAGGGAAACTGTACACTTCCAGACAAGCTTTAGAAATAAAGTGCCAGGCTCCAAGTGGACTTTGGTCTGGTCTCCGCATGTGCCAGTGTCCGGGCCATGGACCTTCCTCGGGAAGGGAGAGTTTGGGGACAAGATAGGCGTTAGCACAACTAGCCTTAGGAAGTTCTTTGACTCCAGCAATTGTCGATGTTCCAGCAAGAATAGGGGCGAGTAAGAATAGGGGCAAGGCACCGGGCAGTAGGAGAAGTGGGGCATCAAGCTGGAATTCATTTTATTTTCTCCTGTCCCCACCAGTCCCCTTCTCCCGCCCCCAAAATTGGGGAGGGGAGAAAGATGTTGATTTCTTAAACTTCCAGGGAGGAGGAGCGAGAAAACCCTAACTAAGGAGAGTACAAACAATGGCTGCTAAACTAATTAATGTAACTTCACAGGCTGTTCTGGAAGTGTGAAAACTTTCTCCTTGCAGTTGTATTAATTAGAGATGCTCTGGCCAGAGGAGTTCAATTTTGCAGGCTCTTGAAAGGTACTCCTTTTTTTCTGTTAACTAGAAGTAGCAGATGTAGTTGACACATGTCCCCATTTCCCTTAGCAGCTTGGTAAATGATATTTAAGGTGGATAGGTCCCGTTAGGTCTGTGCTAAAGCGAAAGTGAGGGTTCACCGAACATCCCTAGTGTCCGGCCACCAAGGCTCAAAAATAGGTACAAAGTTAGCCCATTCGACCCCCAACTCCTAAAGAAGGCTCCAGGGCCTGGTAACCTCTCAGTCCAGGTGGGCCAGGTTATCAGGACGACAGGTGGAAGAGTTCTGCCGCGCAATTCCAAAGGGACCAGGAAAAAAGTTAGACAGCTGTTCTTATGTCTTTACGACTTTGGGGAACAATGCTGTTTTAAAATATCTTAAAATCAAACTCTTAACAGAGAGCACGTGTTTGCACACACAGGGTCTTAGGCACGTTCACCCTTGTCCCCCCAGAACAGAAATCCCGCACTATCCTCCCTACACACAGCCTCCGGAAACTTCTGTGATTCTAAGTATAGAAGCGCATAATTAATATTTTATGGCCTTGGCTCATGGAAACAACACCAAAATATTTTCCCCCTCCCCTCAGTTGGGACTTGAGGAAATCCAGACCCGAGGGCCTGCTTCCCCAGAGGGTCCGCACGCGACAAACAGCGCCGAATACTGACCTGTGTGAGTTCGTTTGTGTATTTTGAGATTTTCTGATCTAGCAAAGACCTTCCCACACCCCGGGAAAGGACAAGGGAAGGGCTTCTCGCCCGTGTGCACGCGGATGTGATTTACAAGTTTGTATTTGGCTTTGAAGGGCTTTCCCTGGCGCGGACACTCCTCCCAGAAGCAAATGTGGTTGGCCTGTTCCGGGCCGCCGACGTGCTCCACGGTGACGTGCGTGACCAGCTCGTGCATGGTGCTGAAAGTTTTGGAGCAGAGGCTCGGGGTCGCGGTGCCGTCGGCCGCCAGCCACTTGCAGATGAGCTCCTGTTTGATGGGCTGGCGCATGTAGCGGAAGAAAGCGCCAGGACCGTGGGGCGCAGCGAGGTTCACCGTCAGGTTCATGCCCCCGTAGCCATGCAGGGCTGCAGCAGCTGCCAGGGCGTCGCTGCGGGCCGCAGGCCCTGGCGGGAAGGGCTCTGGCCGCGCGTACATGTCTCCAGGGAGCCCCAGACGCAGGAGTCCATTCAAAGGACGGCTGGGGGAGGCCTGGGGAGGCTCCTCGTGGAGGCCCGGGAACACCGAGGGGCTGGAGGCGGCGGTGAGCTGGGGGCCATGGTGTCCAGAGCTGCTACCTGTTGTCGAAACAAATAGCACGCATGAGAACGGGTGGCGTGGGCAGCGCGCTCTTCCCTGGGCCCCGGGGGGCAGGCCCAGCCCTGCAGCACTACGGCCTCTGCAGTCAGCCGTGGAACTCAGAGCCAGACGGCGCCAGCAGTGAACCCGATGGACAGAGCGAGGCCAAACACCTCCGCCGCCTTTGGGCCGGACTGCTGTTCGGCCAAGTCCCCTGCCGTGCCATGAGCTAGAAAGGGATGGTAGCGGCAGAGTAGATGTAAGGGGTAACGGAAAGCGCAGGGCTGAGTCTGTGGGTTGCTGGGGGTTCTGCTCCAGAGGGGTAGGAGCTGAGCCCCAAGCGCACTTTGGCGGCTAACACCCCGGGGCGCTCCGGGGCACGGTGCCCTGCCAGGGAGTGGAGGTGACAGAAATGATGATGTTGGAGGTGGTGGTGGTTCTGAAGTTCCCCAGCCATATATATTTTCAGTGCCCCGCTTGGCTAGGAGAGGGCGGCCGGCTGCTTGCCGGCCCACGCTCCCCGGAGCTCCCTGTACCAGGCCGCTAACACCACTGCCACCTGACAGTGGGGAGGGGAAAGGAAAACCACACAAAAAACTTGTGTAAAGTTTTTTTTTTCTTTCTTTCTCTTCTACTTCCCAAGGTTTGGATTTGGGCGCGCCCACCCCCTTGGCTATTAATGCCTAGGCGAAATCCTGCACACTACAGAAGTAGCAGCAGGGCGCGTTAGGAAGTCAATAGAGATTCAGGGCCGTGGCCTGGACCCACAGAGAGGAACAATCGCCTAGGTCGCCCATTGGCCCGCGGCCGGGTCCGACGTCAGTGATGACAGGTCCTGCCGCACGCGGTCGGTCTCTCTCTCTCTCTCTATCTCTCACACTTCCCCGCTCCAACACCCACCCCCTCACACACCTCTCCCCCGAACACATACCCTCTTTCCCTCCCTCACCCCACCCCCACAGCATCTCACGCTTCCACTGCTCATGCGCTCTGACCCGGGCACAAATCCTTTTCTCTCCCCTTGAGCCTCCTCCCCCTCCTTTCTGGAAAGCTGAGTGGATCAGCATTGACTCAGGGCTCCTGGAAGTACTCGGGGCTGGGTTATGCCACCATTCACCACAACTTTGGGGAGGCAGAATTGCGGGACCTCAGTCGGGGCTGATGGGCAGCATCGTGTGCGCAGAGATGGCGGTCTGGTTGGGCAGTTTGTCCCTGTAGCCTGCAAGAGGAGGGGGTCGGGATCGAAGGACCGAAGGAGGTTGCTGACTCAGGAGCCAGGAGCTGAGAAACTCCTAGGCTAGCAGCTGTTGAGCCTAATTTTATTTTCTGGCTTTCTCCGAAATGTCTCGTTTCCCTCATCTTTCTGGTCCTTTTCGTCTCTCTTATTTTCCCCAAACCCTCTACCTCACTTCGTCTTCCTTTCTTCTTCCCTCCCCTTCTCTTTCCTCCATACTCTCTTCCCATTTAGCCTTGCAGGCTCCTCCTCCCCGGTGTTGGAATGCTCAAAGACTCGCGAAACCCAAGGATCTGGCCCCGACCAGGGACAGGATTAGGCGGGAAGTGGTGACGGCTTGGAAAGGCTGGGCTCGAACCCATGTCTTCCTGAAAGGACTCTACCCGCTACAAGTCACACCCACCCGCCGGCCGGCTGGCCAGAGGAACAAAGGAGTCGGGCTTGCATCCAGGAGAAACAGATTTTCGCTCTCGGATCTCCCTGGGCCAATCAGGGATCCTGAGCGCTATACCCTGCAGTCGTACGGAGCCTCTGGGAAAGGGGATTTAAGGGTGACTTCCACTTTCAGCTTCGGCTACTTGTTGCCTGCGGTCCGAGCCTCCTCTGCTTCCTCCTACCTCGTCTTAGGCCTCTGTAGAGAGTGCACGCCGCGTTTCCCCTTCCAGGCTCTGAGAGGGCCTGCAGGCCCGTGACCGCCTCCGACAAGATGCCCTCCAGTGCTAGGGGGGCCACCTTGGTGGGATGGGGGTCGGTTGGTTGAAAAAAAACTTAAGTTCTGGCTCAGTCGAGTGTGGCAAAAGCCGGGGGGCGGGGGTTGGGGGGCTTTGGGGGCGGGCGGTAGTCCTTTGTCTGAGCCGACGGCTAAGGTCAGCTGCGATTTAAATCCGGCGATTTAAAGGGCTGCTGGCCGGGACTCCTGCCTTGTCGCTGCAGCCGAAAATGCCAGCCTAAGTGCTTGGGCTTCCCTGGCGGCCATAAAAAGTGCCCCCCCAAACAGAGAAAGGCTTGTATGTTTAAGAAAAGTTTTAAAGATAGAGTAAAATATCCCATACACCTTAGCAGAGGCAAGAAGTTTCGGCAGATTACCAGCAATGCTGAATAGAAATTGACTGAACTGCCCCTCCTCCCATCCCCAGCACCAAGGACTATTCTTATACATTTCCTGGTCAGTAAATAAGGCTTTAAAATTTTTTTTTTAAATAATTAACTGATGTATAACAGTTGGCAGATTCTTTGAGACCTTCATTTAATGCATTGTTCCTCCCTTGGGTGCACTTTAGGGAGGGATTAACTTCCACAATTTCTCTCCACTTAGACACGTCCAGGTCTTTCTGCTCTTCCTACAGGAAGAGCTTGGATAACTCTACCAATAGATACTCGTCAGTATTTAAAAAAAAAATAAAAAATGTTAGAGAAGAGTATTTGACTGCCAGACCCCCACTCCCTACTCTCAAAACCAAGGGCTTCCACACAGCAGTTTTGTGACTAGACTCTCAGGATATGTCTCCCTGGCTTTCACCTTCTTCCATGTTTTACTCCTCCACCAACAGGCACCATCTCTCTGATCCTTCCCCTGTCTTCCCTTCATCCAAGCAGTGGCATGGCCAGGTTTCCAGTGAAAGGTTGACACATCTCAATGAGTCATTTCACCTCACAGGTGTATGTTGAATGATGCAATTGTCTAGGCAACTCTGGACTGAACCCATGAGGGGCTCCAAAAAGCTAAACGAAAGCCAGAGTATGTTTTTACCTGAGACTCCTTGCCCAGCTGTTTTTACTGTCCACATCTTAACACCGAACTTGTTCAGCTTATGTGGTATTCAGGTTTAAGTGCAGGGGAACTTCTGCAATAGTCCAGCAATTAAAATATTTTTTTCTCCACTGGACCCTAGGCAACCTAAAACTAACAGTTCAGAATGTTTGTCAAACTCACTTTAGCTTTAAGACTGATTTGCACAAACATGGATTTTTTTTTTTTTTTTTGAGAGAGACTCGCCCTCTGTTGCCCAGGCTGCAGTGCAATGGCACCATCTTGGCTCAATGCAACCTCTGCCTCCCCGGTTCAAGAGATTCTTCCACCTCAGCCTCCCAAGTAGCTGGGATTACAGGCACCCACCATCATGCCTAGTTAATTTTTGTATTTTTAGTAGAGATGGAGTTTCACCATGTTAGCCAGGCTGGTCTTGAACTCTAGACCTCAGGTGACCTGCCCGCTTCGGCCTCCCGAAGTGCTGGGATTACAGGCTTGAGCCACTGCACCCAGCTGGATTTCTTAATATATACACTGTGACCCCACCTCCATCAAATCTTTGAATAACAGTACGGACAGATAGGAGAAGAGGGGTTTTTAGTTGTTTCAGGCTGTGGAACCCTTAGGAAGCCTGGTGAGTCTGTTGAACTCCTAATAGTCCAGCATTTGCTGCATATATTCATCATAGAAGAAAACACTAACTTCCCAACAGAAGGTTGTGAAAATAAAGATGCATTTTTTTCTCATCCAAGTTTATGGGTCCTCTGGAATTCTAACCACTGACTCTCTGGACTCCCGGGTTAAGAAACAGAGGTTTTATACACATAATCTGCTAGCATACTACACACTTTCTGTTAGTCACTTTGCCTTTGAAAAGCTTTGAACTTGTGTATGACTTTTTTGTGCCAGCAGCAAAAGCGCAAACACATCTGATTCAGCCAAAATCATGGAGAGTAGGCTGGCCACATGGAGCTCCTTCCCAGATGCAGCCTTCTCTTGAAAGCTGAAAACATCTGGACCCATTTTGGGTAGCTGCTTCTTGCTTCAGTAGCCAGGGGTCAGTAGAACTGCAGGTCACTGAGGTTGCCTGATCTTTGCAAGTTCCTTAGAGCTATATGGTCTATATGTTGGTTGGCTAAACCCGGCAATGGGACCAGACATTCTCCTAGAAGGACATTTCCCCAGAGACAGCAATAAGGGAAAACCAATTGTACAACTAATATTTACAGACAAGGAACTTTGGGCAATTACAGAAGGGTCTTCAAGGTATATCTTTGAAATAAGCCCCAAAGCATATCCA
Organism: Nomascus leucogenys; assembly: GCF_006542625.1. Lineage (NCBI taxonomy): Eukaryota > Metazoa > Chordata > Mammalia > Primates > Hylobatidae > Nomascus > Nomascus leucogenys. The sequence continues at coordinate 68,914,301 of NC_044391.1, forward strand.
GTTAAAGGTGATAGGGCATCAACATCTGAGAGGCATATTTTAGTCTTTAGAGAGATCATTTTGAGTCCTCCAGAGCCTGGGAAGCAGGGAACTCAGGCTACAGAGATTATCAATTGAGCAGTCTAAGGAATGGTGTCTCCTCAGTGGTCTTCAGATTTTTTTTTCCAGAAACATCTCACTATACCTGCCTCCAACACCAAATGCTTGACTGAAGCATTCTATTCCTACCCATGCCCGGAGCTATAGCATTGTTAAGTCTACTTTTCTGCTTCATTTGTAGAGAAAGAGTATCTCACAACCCACAGATCTTTACCACATGTCAAAATGAAACACTGGAATCTTGTTTTCATGGGGACCTATTTGGAGCATATTCCACCACTAGACCCCAAATATCCCTCAATCTTCACAGCCTCTGCAAAACCAATGCCCAGAATCATGTCCTAAGCACTTTTGCTCATCCTACCCAGACGAATACAATGGCATGAACAAGTGATTTCCTAGTTCTTTTCTAGAAATAGAACATTCTGTGGCCCTACCATCTGCCAGAGCTCCTTAAATCACTGGTTTGAATGTCTGATCTCACTCCCTTGGAAAGAAAAAAAAAATGGAGGATATTTCAGATCTACAGCTGGGCTATTTTTCCATTTTAATATTTTAAGCAATGCTAAATTAAATGATGATTATTTACTGTAAGCGATGCCCAGATCAGGAGCTGGGCCTTACTCAGCTGAGGGTCACTGTATAGAACCTGGCTAGAAACAAGTCTTGTCATCTGAATGTTCTGCATCTAAATCAATAGTCACTTGTTCAGTTCTTTCTTCCCTGTTTCTGGCCAGGTTGCCACCCTAAACAGAGGTAAATTTCTTTAGAGGCTAGTCACAGACAGACTTCAAGATTCCTACAGAAGGAGGTTGTCTCTATTCTTATGCAAAGAAATAACTTAAGCCCCAGGAGCCCATCCCTATTTCTAAGCCCAAATTGTTCAAAGGAGATGAGATCTATTAGGATTTTGGCAATAAAGGAGGATATTCTTCTCCTCTGCTATGGAAATTTGAGTTTTAAACATCATTAATGGAACTGAGTATGGAAGAAAATATACTTGGGTATGCTTTAATTTCCAAGCAAGGATTCTACAAAACATCCTGTGACAAAAGCTTAGGAAACATTGCTTTTGGATCTTCCAAAACAGCATTAAGGAATCAAAACAACTGAATTTACATATTAACTCATACCTCTTTTGAGACTTTTGCCATTAAATCATCCCCAGATAATATAGAGAGCCATTTCCGGGGTAGGAAATGGTTGACTTTGGTTAAGAAGGTTCCTTTGCCTACCAATGAGGGAACATCTTTGGAAGCAACCATCAGCTAGTGATACAGTTGAAATGAGGAAAACTAGACGCCTGGAAGGGAAAATACCCCACCCTAAATCATATGCTTATTCTAAATGGAATATTAAATTAAATTCTTCACAATGAAGGTATTCCTGACAGAGCAGCTGTCAGTCACTCCCTGTTCAGACACCACATTGTGGGAACCTCATCACTACCACATTGCAGAAGGCTGGTATCCCTGGTAAAGATGATGTATATCATGTAAACCCCATCATCCAGATCAAAGTCTGCTTCTTTCATGGAAGCCAATACATGTCAAACCTCATTCCAATCAAATTGTCTGGAAATGAATTCAAGATGAATATGTCATAGAATAACGTGACAGTGGAATTGCAAAAGGTCAGGGGTGGTTGTTTCAATGAGAGAATCGTCAGATATTAATTCTGGAACGTCCAGATGAGTAGGCATTGAGGGGGATTAGCTGGCTGCTGGTGGGACGTTGTGTCATTGATTTGTGTGCAAATGTATTGAACACTAAGGAGTTCTAAGTTTCATTTGAACTCAAGAAACTCCCCCCAAACTCTCAACCCAACATAAACAAAAGACAAAACAAAACTTCCTACTTAAAAAAAAAAAAAACAAGAAGAAGAAGAAGAAGAAAAGAAACCAGCAAACCAATATTCAAAGGAGGATTTTTAACTTACTTGACTCTTTTAGAGTGTTTCGGTAAAGCCGTAATCTTTTCCTCATCACCAAGGATGTCTTGTATCTCATTTTCTGACTTTGAGCCTGTTTGGGAAGAAAAGAGTGACAGTCACTAGTTAAACAATTTTACACGTCTGTGTGGCAACATTCTGTGGTTTGAATGTATGAATGAAAGAAGGAGTTGATCTGAAGACCTTTCGGTCTTTCTTTGACCATCTTCAAATTTTGAAGCTAAAGAAAAGGATTCTGCCGGCAACTGCCCATATTGCAAAATGATATATCTTTGGTGATAAAAACATCGAAAAATTATAATTTCCCAGCTGGGCTTTTATTTGAAACTCCTTTGTTGTTCTGCCTTGCAAGCAGAAGTAAGCTCTCTTTTACTCAGTGCTCAAAAATCTGTAGCTTCTCAAATTTGAATTAATTGCATAAGAAACCTTATTATTTTTCCGAAGTTTATTAACTGAAATTTAGTGAGGTGTGGTGAGGAGAGCCTAGTGAACTCTGAGAGATTAGCAGTTAAAATTTGATTTATAACTGTTGGAATCAAAAGGAAAGGAATTTCTTTGCAGGTTTTCAAATCCTGTTCTGCCTGTGGTGGTGCAGAATTCCTTAGCCTCACATTTCCCACACCCCAGACCCATTTGGGATTCATCACCGGTTGACTTTTTAAAGTTAATATAAAATTTGTCAGGTTAAAAAGGTATAATTTTAACCATTTGGTTCAAATCATCCACATTTCATAGTGGAGAAGGGTAGAAATAACACCTCCCATAAGATATACACATTACTCATCAGATTCACCTTGTGGCTAAAGCTACCAAGCCATTGGCCGCCTTAAATACTTAAAGCCATCCTGAGGACCTCTGCATCTGTCAGGCAAGGCTGAGGCAGTTGAGCAGCCAGACAGAAGCATCTACCCGGCCCCCACCCTCAATTTGGCCTAGAAAGAAAAACAGTCATTGAAAAGGTCTCAGGCTGGACAAACACAGCGAGTCCTCTGTCAATGGGGATGTCTGTCCACAGAACAAGCAGTTGTTTAACTTGTTGAACCACAGGCCAAATCCAAGTGGGACTCTGTTATCTTAAAGGGTATCCAGTTCTCTGTGCACAAAGATCTCTCTCTCTCTCTCTCTCCCCCCCTTAACCTCCAACCAGAATTCCAACTAGCTTGGCGGCTTTTACCCTTCCATCTCCCCTATTTTCTAGGTCCAGGCCTGGGAGGCAGGGGGGTAGACTCACCTTTTCTCAGAGGGTATTATTATTTTCAATTCTTTCTAACCAAAAGGCATTCTTCCCCAAAGGTAATAAGCTCCTTCCAGCACAAATCAGGAAAGAAAGGAGGCCTAACTTTGCATTCCTACAGAAGGGCGGCATGCTGGGCATCCTCGCTCTGAAATTTCCTCATGGCAGGATGTCTGGCATGGAAAAGTCCTGGTTGGTTGGCAATAATAGAATTTACTCTTTTGCTTCTGGGGGAAATGGGTGTGAGGTTCCCTAGAGATCCCTGTCCACCCATAAGGCAGCCCCAACCCAACTTCTAAGAGGTCTGGATCACTTCTGTCCCAGGTCCTGTCAGCCTTTTGTGCACTACAGATCCATAGACATGCAAACAAATATTGCAGAGGTTGGACTAGGGCAGGCAACAGGGACCTTAGGAGGCTCTCTGTAGCATTTCCATCACACAGCCTATACAGGGAACCAGGGTAAACATCTCCTTTAGTTCAAACTCTGACACCACTTAGCAAACAAGCCAGTCATCTTGCTGAAAGAGAGGTGAGAGAATTTGGGAGCAATCCTGGGGCCCCTGGACCTGAGGTCTCAAACAACCACGGAATGTAGAAACTCAGTTTCGTTTTCCCCAAATGCTTGCTCCCCACATCAACCACGGCATCTTAATTGCCAGTCCATAGCACATCCTGGAGACTTTTTGGAATCTGCCCTCCTGCCCCCACCTTGAGAAGAGGAATGGGTGCCAGGGAGCTCCAGTGATTGATAGTGCCGGAGGAGAGCCAAGAAGGTGGAACAGTGGGTAGGTGCAAAAAGCACCATTTTTATTTGGGGGAGCCTCGGAAGCTGCAAGTTGTGGGGCCGACCTAGCCGGCGCAGGACTACCCAAGGTCAGAGGTCAGCTGCAGCTAGAGACCAGTTCCCCAGCAGCTCCTTACTGATTAGACGGCAGACGCGGGAAAGCCATGCCCACCTCTCCGCTGCAACTTGTCCCTGGCGGGCGCAGAGCAAAAACCCTAAAAGCTGGCAGGGAGCTCCGAGCCAGAGAGGAAACTGGCCCCGGCCTTTGCCCGCTGCCTGATTTACTCATCTGCACCCTGCACCTTTCTGGCTCCCCTCCATTCGACCCTCAAGCGCCAGGAGTTTGCTGAGACTGGGTTGTGCAGGGGCCTTTACTCATTCTCCTGTTCTCTAGAGGGAGAAGCTTGGGTTTCCCAGCTCGGGGCTGAAGTAAGTGTGGGCAGCCTCCGGGTGCCCAGAATAGAGTTTGTATCAGTAGATCAGGCTGGGCATTTAGCCCTCCCTTTGAATCACCCCTCTCCCAACCTGCAGGCGGCTGAGACGGGAGAAAAAAGAGCGGCGTGCAGTGGTGTGGGTCGCTGCGAGGACAATACTGTCGAAAAGGGGGGAAAACATGACCTTGGAATCCAAAGGGAGTTTCCTGAAGACGTGACGGCCGAAGTGCAACCCTCCAAAGCCCCTCCGCTTTCCTAAGACTTTGACATGGGCCATTCATCAACCCCAACTTTCAGGTCCAACCTTTGAGCCAGTCCTAGCTTTCTTTCACAGCTCAGCTGTATTCCCTCCTCACTGGCCCCTAATTTCCAATGCCCCTGGGTCTAGGCTAGGGGCCAGAATCCTAGGAGCTGCGGCCTGCTCCCCAGAGAGCTAGTTGCTGCTTTTGTTCGGATTGGAGATAAAGAAAGCCAAGTCCCGAACCCACTGCTGGCCGCGCGCAGAGAGCAGATCCCAGCAGTCAGCTTCCTGAGGCAGGACCAGGATGAGGGAGGGCAAGGAGCCGCTCGGAGGTGGACTCAGGCGGCATCTGCCGTCAGGTTGGGGCGGAGAAGTTCCATCGTCTTGCTGCCATCTGGGCTAACTTGGCGCTTTGACCCTGGAGAGGGGAAGCAGAGACCCTCCTAGCCACCCCCTTAGGGGCAGAGCAGAGATACCTCCTGTAAAGGCCCCCTCCCGGCACCCGCCTTGCTCATTTTTCGCGAGGGAAGCTCTGGGCCACGACTTCCATTCTTGTGCCCACGGTGGGGCACCCAGGCAATTTACAAGGAGAGAAGGGAAGGCAGGCAGGCAACAAACTGCTCCTGGTTCCTGTGCCAGTGGGAGCCCCATTTGTACCCCTTTTGCCTCCTCCTGGGAAGAAGGGATGGACTCATCCTCTGCGTTGCCCCTTTGCGGAACCCCCTCCTCCCCTTAGTGTCAGTGGGGTGGGGCCTGTATCCACGGTTGGGGGAGGGGGGTGGGGTGAAGGAGGAGATGGGGCAGAAAGACTGGCTGGGCCTCTTCCCCCACTGGGGTTTGGGTGCCAGTGGCCCCCTTGAGCGCACTTGCTACCCGGTCACTGGAGGTACAGGTCTCTTCTGTCTGCCCCCTGGACTCAGGCACTTACCCCACTCCACCTGTTGCCAGGATCGCCTCATTTCTGCACATCATTTCGGGGTGGCTGAGAGGGGACCACAAACCCCTCCAAGCCTCTCTTTGGTGGTTCCAGCGAGGCGGTCATCCTTCACTTCTCCTTTTCCAGCTTTCGGGAAACAGTTAGGGAATGTATGATGAAGCAGAAATGAGCCGTCAGGATGATATTTTAATGGCTTATATGTCACGTTGGTGCATGTGGCTTTGAACTGGAGCCGCTCGCGTTTCCTGCAGAGAGCGCCGCAAATCCCACTTGATAACTTCTACAACCCACAACTTTTTTTTTTCTCACATTCACTCTTACCCTGTATATTTGGATGTGTTTCCTAAAAATACCCTCTTGTCAACGTCCCCGTTGGATTTCCAAGGACTGGAGAGGAGAAGACTGACTTTTCTTTTTTGAAGAATTATTTTCCCTCTCCCCCTCCCAACAGCTACCCTTCCCCCCTTAGGTCCCCTCCCTTGTTTTGTGTGTGTGTGTGTGTGTGTGTGCGCGCCCGCGTGTGTTTCCTGAAAGGCGGGCGAGGTGGGTTCAATATCGGTTCTCCCTAGTGAGAGGAATATAGCCTCTGGAGAAAACTTCTCCTTGCAGATGAGGTTTTCTCAACTCCAGGGGAAGCAGGATCCAACTTCCCCTTGTAGGTAAAAAGACTTAGTGCCTCCGATATATCTTTTTTTTCTAACCAGGTGTATAATAATTTTTAAAGATGCCTCAGCCCTTTCTTTACCTCCACTCCTCATTCCATTCCACTCAAAGTTGGTGGGAAATGCTGGGCTGCTAGACTCAGACTTGTTGATGGGAACAGAACAATTAATTTTTTTTCTCGAATTTATATTTCCCAGCGCAAGCACAAATGCTCAGCCAGGTCCCTTCAGGCACCGGGAAATCATCCCGGATACCCAAGCCGACTTTTGAGCAAGCACAGCCCATGGAAAGGGCAGTCCCGCCGGCCAGCCCCAAGCGAGAATCTAGTCGGTGAGAAGACCAGAAAACCAGAAAGGCGAGGAGCGGCGGACGCTGACCCTGCCTTCCTCCAGCCAGTGCAGTCAGCGCTGGCGTCAGGGCAAAAAATATATTCATTTTCATTTTCCTCTCGCTGGGGCACGGTGAGTTTCCTAACCGGGCCGCCTATGAAAGGATGAGTTGAGGTTTCTTTGTTTGGAAAAAGAGTTTAGGGCTTTGATTCAGCTGCAAAGAAGCCAAATGAAGTTAGAAACAAAGGGTAAATTGAAGGATTCCGACTCTTGGCTTTTTGTGTTTTCCTTACTAGAAAATAATTAGACCTAATGAATATGCAGACGCTTCAGCTAAACCCTCGGCCAGGACTGCTGGGTTTTAAACAGAGCTGCGGAGAAATGCAACCTTCATCCCCACAACCCCCCGCATCCGCGTGCATTTTTTGAAATGCATAAATGTTGCTCGGCTTAATTGATTGAGTCACAGGGATTTTTTTTTCCTGCTTTTAAGTACCATACTCCCCTACCTTTCAACAATCATTTTAATATATAGTCAATGGCTCTTTGTGGAAGGGACAAAAAGAAACTACGCGCAGTTGTTGAATAGACTTTGCGCTAGGCAAAGACAGGTTAATCGAGGGCCGCATCGCGAAAACAAGCGAGTGTTGTATGTTTGCACTGAATCCAAATGTCTGCATTTTCCTAACTAAATCAAAGGGAGTGTTATTTCTTTTTCTGCTCACTCATCTGAAGGTAAGTAAATTTTCTCTGGCGATCAAAAGCCTGGTCCGCAACAAAGACCGCGCCCGCTTTTTCCACCGTCCTGGTGTGGCGAGTTGCGGAATTTCAATAACTGTGACAAGGGTGACTGATTTGTGAACTAGAAAAGGTTTGAATGTCACAAAATTTACATTGGTCCTATCTATTGGGGATTTAAATACCAAAAAAGTATTCGGGGATCTCTAGGGAGCTTTGGGCAGCCCAAGGGAACAATGGCGCATTGGGAAATTTACAGTTTTACCTGAATGAAAGGGGCCCAAATAGGGAACAGGAGTGAGGAGAGACAGGGTTAGTGGCGGCAGTCGAAGGAGACAACGGAAAGACAGAAAAGAGAAAAATAACGCAAGAGAGGGAAAAAGTAAAGGAAACTGGCAACAATGTTTCAAATTTGCCATTAAAAAATTCAAACCTCAATAACCTGGAAACTTAAGCGCTTTCATCCACCTGTGTGTGTGAGTGTATGTGTGTGTGTGTGTGTGTGTGTTTTCGGGGGGTGGGTGCGGTGGTGCAGGAAGTCTGATTAGATAAAAGCGAGAAATACAGAGGCTACCGGTTACACAGAGAAATTACATTTTTTGTAAAGAGAGCATAGTGCCCGTGTGCTCCCAAGATCTTAAATTATAAACAGGAGGGGGACCAAGCAAGAGGGAAACAAACTTCAAAAGGAGCAAATAACAAAAGCCTCTTTTGCTGCCCTTGAAGGGAGGGGGAAGGGGGAAGAAAGAAAAGAAAGTTGCTGAATCGGGACATTCTGGAAGTGCCTTTGCTGTGTTTACCAGCCCCATCCCCGCCTCCTGCACCCGGAGACGTCCGAAGTCTCTAATCGCTCAGCGAAGAGTTGGTTTCGGGAAGGGCCGCGCCGGGGTGCGGGGGGGCAAGGGAGGAGGAGGAATGCATATGACTGTGAGAAGGAAAAGGAATAGTAGCAAAAAAAAAAAAAAAAAAAATTTCCGTGAGAAGAGGGAAAAAATTTGGCTAAAAAAAAAAGTTGCTACTCTTGGCAGCCCTGGTTTGTCAAAAGGGGATGTCAAGCGCTTTACAATACCTGGGATTGATGAGGCGGGCGGGCCAATGAGCTGCGCGCGGCGCCTCGGCGCGCCCTCCGTTGGCGCGGCGGCTGCGGGCGGGGGGAGTGCGGACGCACCAATGGGCGCCAGCGTCGGCGGCACGTGACACCTCCCCCCTGCTCCCATTCATCAAGGGGGGGACGGTGTCGTCCTTTCAATTCATTTATCTGCAGGAATGATTGCTGCTATCAGTCTCGCGCTCACCGCCCGGCTGAGGAGGTGAAAGTTTCTCCCCAGGAAGATAAACCGCAAAAGACAATATTGTGCATGATTTGCGCCTTTTCTTTGGCTTTTTCTTTCTTTCTTCTCCCCCCACCCACTTTTTTTTTTTTTTTTTTTTTTTTTTTTTGCAAAAAGCAGAGAGGGAAAAAAGGAGAGTGAAGGAGCGAGGAGGCGAGCGTGAGAGAAAGGAGAGAGAGAAAAGAAAGGGCGAGGGGCTAGTGGAGAAGTGAGGAGGGGCGCGCGGCGCGAGGCGGAGAGAGGGCGAAGCAGTCGCGGCTCTGGCGCTCACATTCCTCTATGCTACAAATCCAGGAGGAAGTTTTTTTGGGGGGCTGAGATGCTCCATGCTTTTCCCCGGGCAGCCTTGACGCGCGGCCCTGTCGGCAGAGACTGAGCGGCGAGAAAGTGCGAGCCGGGCCGGCAGGATCTGCCTGGCGGGCACTGGAGCCTGCCTCACTCGCGGCCCGCAGCCGTCCGGCTACTTTGCGTTTGGCCCGGCCAGCGCCGGGGCGCGCCGCGCCGTTGCCTGCAGGCTAGGACTTCGCGAGGTGGGTCGACTCCCCCTCCCTCCTCCTCTTCTTCCTCCTCTTCCTCCTCCTCTTGTTCCTCCTCCTCCTCCTCCCGATTTTCCCTCCTCGGCTGGCGAGGGTGGGGGGGGCGGGGGAGGCCGGGGCTCGCCCCGAGCAGCCACGATGCTCCTGGACGCCGGCCCCCAGTACCCAGCGATCGGCGTGACCACCTTTGGCGCGTCCCGCCACCACTCCGCGGGCGACGTGGCCGAACGAGACGTGGGCCTGGGCATCAACCCGTTCGCCGACGGCATGGGCGCCTTCAAGCTCAACCCCAGTTCGCACGAGCTGGCTTCGGCCGGCCAGACGGCCTTCACGTCGCAGGCACCAGGCTACGCGGCTGCTGCGGCCCTGGGCCATCACCATCACCCGGGCCACGTCGGCTCCTATTCCAGCGCAGCCTTCAACTCCACGCGGGACTTTCTGTTCCGCAACCGGGGTTTTGGCGACGCGGCGGCGGCAGCCAGCGCACAGCACAGCCTCTTTGCTGCATCGGCCGGGGGCTTTGGGGGCCCACACGGCCACACGGACGCCGCGGGCCACCTCCTCTTCCCCGGGCTTCACGAGCAGGCTGCCGGCCACGCGTCGCCTAACGTGGTCAACGGGCAGATGAGGCTCGGCTTCTCGGGGGACATGTACCCGCGACCGGAGCAGTACGGCCAGGTGACCAGCCCGCGTTCCGAGCACTATGCTGCGCCGCAGCTGCACGGCTACGGGCCCATGAACGTGAACATGGCCGCGCATCACGGAGCCGGCGCCTTCTTCCGCTACATGCGCCAACCCATCAAGCAAGAGCTCATCTGCAAGTGGATCGAGCCCGAGCAGCTGGCCAACCCCAAAAAGTCGTGCAACAAAACTTTCAGCACCATGCACGAGCTAGTCACGCACGTCACCGTGGAGCACGTAGGTGGCCCGGAGCAGAGTAATCACATCTGCTTCTGGGAGGAGTGTCCGCGCGAGGGCAAGCCCTTCAAAGCCAAATACAAACTGGTTAACCACATCCGCGTGCACACGGGCGAGAAGCCCTTTCCCTGCCCCTTCCCTGGCTGTGGCAAGGTCTTCGCGCGCTCCGAGAACTTAAAGATCCACAAAAGGACGCACACAGGTACGGAAACAGCTGTAGGACCCCTATCCATTCCCATTTGGGCCTGGGACCCAAACCGAAAGTCAGCGGCCAGGTCGCACAAACGCAGCCTCGGTCGGATTCCGGGCGTCAGGTTCCGGCAGGCAGGCAGGGAAAGTGTGCGCTGATTTTTAGTTTCGGGCTTGAAATTATGGAAACACACACACACACACACACACACACACACAGGGCGGACGAGGAGGAGCTGGGGATATAGATTTTTTAAATGAGAAACAAAAAAGATCGGAGAACAGGAAGCCAAACCTTGGTGCTTTCGAAGCCGGGGAAAGTGGCTGGCTCCGGGCAGCCGCGGAGGCGCCAGCTGCTCAGGCTGCAGACAAATCTAAACGCTTGCTTGCTGCCACCATCTCTCTCCGTGCACTTCACTGAGGATTTAGCCAAAGAAAAGAGCTGAGGAAATTGAGGAGGCCGGGTTAAAGGCGTAGAAAGAAACAAAATAGAGACAGAAAGAATTGAGACAGAGTGGGGAAAGGAAATAATTTGGGATTGAGGAGGCTTTTGGAGGTTTATGCATATTTGAAGAGTTCAGTTTTAGTAGTGACTGGTTTTAAGAGCGGGTTTGAGGGGTGGAGAAAGTCCGAGGAAGGCAAGGAAGACCTTTTTGTCTATTAGACTCCATGACGGTGTTTTCAAAACACCGGATTCCCCTCTTTGGCTTTTAAAAATAATCAAGACACAGGTTGGGAACAGTTAAAAAAAAAAAAAAAAGTTCCCGCGAGCTCAGGGTTGTAGCCTGGCATCAGGCAAAACAGTCTGGGCCCCCTGCCTTCAAGAGACCGGGAATTGGATCTCCTTTCCTATTCTGATTTTCCCGGGTGAGATCTGAGAACCATGCTTGGGACTTCGGGTTTAACGCCCGAGTCAGGGAAGAATTTGCGGCGTTGAGTTCTCTCTAGCCCAGATTACGCTATAAAATGTGAGTGTATGTAGGTAGTGGGGTGGGTTGGAGGAGGCGACGAGGGGATGCGGAGCGTCGGGGAGGGGGCAGGGGGAGGAGAGAAAAGCAATAGGGCAGGAGAATAAGCTGCAAACGTGAAAACTAGAAACCGGGAGCCAAGTGGAAGCAATCCGAAATCGTGTGTGTAGCTTTGGGTAACACGAGTTTCCAGACTTGATGCTAAAAACCGACTCCTCCTACTACTAATTTTTTTAAACATAAAAATAAAATGTAGATCCAATTGTATTAGGGATTACAATAGAGTTAAGATATTTGTAATTCCACTGCAGATGTAAGAATTTATTGACGTTCCGGGTTTTTAAGCTTGCAAAGTGCTAATCCTGGGCTGCTGGCTTTTTGTTTTAATTTTTTTCCATTTTTTTAGTTTTTGAAAAAAGGCCGTGGCATTTTTTTCTAATTAGACCCCTCTCATTCTACTTTGGCACCAGGGGAGAAGCCCTTCAAGTGCGAGTTTGAGGGCTGTGACCGGCGCTTCGCTAACAGCAGCGACCGCAAGAAGCACATGCACGTGCACACGAGCGACAAGCCCTATCTTTGCAAGATGTGCGACAAGTCCTACACGCATCCCAGTTCACTGCGCAAACACATGAAGGTAATCGCCGCGCTCTCGTCGCCCCCTTTGAGGCAGGAGCTCACTCGGCTCTCGGCTTGGGGTCGGGCGGCGAGTGGCAGCCAGGCGGTGGCGCGAGCCAGAGAAAGCGGGAAGGCAAATGTTCCACTCAGTGGAGCTGGGCAGAGAGGGTAGGGCAGGACCTGGAAAAGGGGATGGGAGTGCCCAAGGCCGTTTTAAATTCTTGGTTTAATAATAAAAGTTAAAAGAGGCGAGTATGAGCAAAGGCCACCACTGAATTTGGCCCGGAGCTAGGGCCTTTGCAGGGGGTTGACCCTGCGGAAGCTGCTGCCCTTGCAGCTGCCAGTGAGACTCAAGAGTTGGACTCCTGCGCCCAGGCCTGAGCTCTGGCTCACCTGAACATGGGCAAGCAAAGTTCAGGGAAAGACAGTGCAGTCTCTGGCCTCAAATCCAGGCTCCCTTTTCCCAGACCTATTTTTCTTTTGTGAGTCTTGGGGACGCTGACTTTCCCAGAAGCACGGTTTCTGCAGGCCTGTGCAGGGAAACCAAGCCCAAAGTCCGGCTGATTGGGCCTCGCCTGTGTTCAGGGGGCTCCAAGGGGTCCAGGAGGAAGGGCACTCGCGGCCTTCGCTCCTCTAGGCGGCCGCCGCACTGGCTCTTTATGTCCGTAAAAACGCGACTTTATTCCTGCAGGTCCACGAATCCTCCTCGCAGGGCTCGCAGCCTTCGCCGGCCGCCAGCTCGGGCTACGAATCCTCCACGCCTCCCACCATCGTGTCTCCCTCCACAGACAACCCGACCACCAGCTCCTTATCGCCCTCCTCCTCCGCAGTCCACCACACAGCCGGCCACAGCGCGCTCTCTTCCAATTTTAACGAATGGTACGTTTAAAATCAGAAACAAAACATCGAACAAAACCCTATTTAAAAGACTGATCACACACGTATACACAACATTACTGAAAGAACCCTGCGAATCAAAACAACCCCCTACACAGACCCCGCAATCCTTTTTAAAAAATCTGCCAATAAACCCAGGACGAGTAAGAGAGGAAGCATCAACCTTTAAAAAATTTCCTTTCGCTTTCATTATTTTTCTTTTTTTGGCAAAGGCTTGGTACCCAAGGTGCGGTAGGGGGTCGAGGGGCAGGAGGCCACCTGACCAAATGCCGCCAACCCCGAGGGCCAGTTTCTTGTCGGATCGGTACGGGCTCTCTGGGGCTTCGGCTTCTTTTTTTCTTTGTTTTCTTGTAAATACAGAATTATTAGCTTAAAACTGTACTGTTGAATTCTGTAAATAGTTATATCTCGGTTGGAGCGGGTGGGTGGGATTGTGGCGTTGTGGTCTTTGCATTGGGGGAGGGGGGAGGGGCCGGATGGGTGGGGGGAGGGGGAGGGGTGGGCGGCCGAAAGCCAACTGTTTGTACTGAATGGCAAGAATGTTCTAGTAAATGTGTACCAAAATGTGAATTACTTTGTACGATTACAGTCTCCACGTCGACCTAACCCAATATTATTGGTATTAATGTGCTTTTTTTGTATAAAGTGCAAACATTTCGTCCCAAAGTCTAAGTACTTTAGTGCGGTAAAATGTTGTTTCACGTCCTGTCAAGAATTCGTATAGTACGAGCCTGGATCTGCGTGTCAAACTGTTCCATTTGTTTATGTAAAGTGATATTAAAAAAGATATAAACTATAACTGTCCGTTACTTTTGGCAAAAGATACAACCACATAATGTATATAATTCCTAGTTTCCATATTTATCCGCATGTAAAGGGCCGGTTTATCCATGTTACAGCTCTTCAATATTTATGGCTAGAAGAACTCGTATGTACACTTTAGTTTCCAGAACTGTTTGGTAACCTTTCGTACCTTATTAAAGATTCTTAAATCTCAGTGATTGTGGTAGGAATTTCTTCTTCACCCACCAGCAACCTGCTGCCTCTTCTGCCAGTCTTAAAGGGTCTCCAGAAAAGCTCTCCAGTCTCCCTTGCCTTCCCTTTCTGTCACTGCAGGTCGCATAAACGTGATAAATGAATGCTACCCTGCTGACTCTCCGAGAGAGTGTAATTAGTATTTATATCAAAATTTATGAAACAAATTTTCGGCCGCAGTATAATTTAAATGACCTTTGCAGATGTAGAATAACAACCATAAAAATAACAGAAATAGATTGCACAGGCGACATCAATATTAATGTAGACGAATTGTCAGAAGCTCAGGGGCTCGCTCTGCAACATTGCAAATGAACTTGCAGCCGAGGATTCCGCTGCCCCCTAGATTAAATTCCCCGGGCTGAAACTGAGTTGCAGATTTACAATATCATATTTTAAATTGCTGTCTTCAATTAAACCATTTATGACCATAACTAATTTTCAGGATGTCGATGCATGCATTTCCAGGCCTTCCTTCTTTGTACAAAAGTAAATGTCCATAAAGCGTTTCACTTATATTCTTCAAACATGATGCTAATTTAAATTAATTACTTCCTATGATATGTTATTATTCCTATGATTTTGCCACTGTTATTAGTTCTCTCAAAAATATGTCTAGGGAAGAGCATTATTTTAAGTAATTTGATTATCTTTCTATCTCTTTTATTTATTTCTCATTTACTTAAGAAATTCGTTCCATTGGTTGGCGTTGATACAGTAAATTTGTAAATGAGGAGACAATATAAAAATCTAAATTACTTGTGCTTAATGACTGTGGCAGAATGCCTTTTCTCTAAATCAGATTGTCTTTCTTGCAGTTTAGTTTGATAGATTTGCAAGCTATGCTGCTTCCATGAAGTTAGCTGCGCTGGTAGGAACGCAGGCTTCTTTGTCTCTGGTTGTAGCTTGTATGATCGCCCCATTAGGCAGACAACGTAGCCGGAGATCACAAATCAGGCCCTTGGCTGTAGTTGCTAGGGTGTGGAGGTGCAGAGCAGGCGACAGAAACTGACCTCACTGGGCAAGGAGGGCCATGGACCTGATTCTTTAATATACTATATGTGTTCAGGAAGCCACAGGCCATATTTGACTCTGAAAAAGAAAACAAGAGGAAAAACCCCACAAAGTATAATAACCCCTTAAGATACATCTATTTTAAAGTGAAATTAATTTTTCAGATTATAGCATTGGCCAATTACAAGATAAAAATGTTCAATTTTCTTTAAGAATCCTTTCTTGACTTGTCTTTTCATCTCTTGCTATTTATATTTGTCACTGTTAGTCAACAAAGTCTTATTTGCTGAGGAAGGACTTTGTTGCACTTACTGTAGCACATCAAACCCTGGGGAGGGTGGTGTTTAACTTTTTTAAAAATGTTATTCTGATTATAACAATAATATTGGCTTTTTCATGAAAAGAGCGCCACCTTGCAAGGTTTAGTGAGATTTATGGAAGTTGAATACCTAAGCAGGAATTGCTGCTAGCTCCAAAAATTTGCGAAGCAAAAGCTAGCCCCAGTTGGTTTGGAAGTTTGAAATTGATTAACAGAGTTGCATTTGAAGTGACTCCAGACATTAGGTCCAGACATTAGTTAAAAATAGAAAGAGGAATAAAGAAATCTCTCTAGAAAAGATAAAACTGCAATTAATAATCCTTTCCACTTTCATTGAGATCAGGTTGTCTGATAACCTGATATGAGTGTGATAATGATAAACATGATAATAGTGGTACTTTTGTAATTTTGCTGGTGCATTTAAGAAGATAGTAAATGATGAGTTCATCTTTTCTTTGAACATTCCTATTCCTAGATGTAGTTTACCTCAAATTGGGAATTATAAGTGTCTAATTTTTGTTATGTACCTGATGCCCCTTTTGCTTTAATATCATAGTGTAATAATTAAATATCACACTATGACATATTATTTAAGTAGGATATTTTAAAGATAAATTTTAGGGGTAAATGTTTACTTCAAAATGACTCCATATTTCAAATATCTATTTAGACTTTGAAGGCCAAATAATTTTTAAGAAAACATTTGAAGAGTAGTGTGTTTGCATTTGTGAATAATCTTACTCATAGCAAGTAAACGTAATAGAAGCCAACATTTAAGCCAACCCTCCTGTGCATTCTCTTTCCCAACACCTATCACAAAGAAAAAGTCATTAATGATGTAGGTGGCCTAAAATAATGCTTCAAACTTAAATGTAGTCTATTATTTTGCTGGTACCTTTAATAACTGCTTCTCGAGATGTATTCTTCATACTTTTTTTTCATGGGCTATTAGGTTTTGAAATACATAAATGTGAACAGCAAAATATACTGTTAGACTCTCTTTAGCAGGAGCTGAAAATGCTGCAAATGGCTGTTTCCTGTGTGTAGCTTTAGATTCTGACTTAGGCAGAATGCTGTCCTGGTTCATTTTGCAATTGCATTGTATTCTGAATACTATCAAATGATTAGAACAGCTAACAAGTTATTAAAAAGTTATGTTGTGTCAACATAAAATGCCTGAGTACAAGCAATCATATTTGAGAAATGAAGAGAAATGAGTTGCGGTATGTGTGTGTGTGCATTTGTAGAGCAAGCATATAAATATACAAGCACCATTTATATGGGGGCTAAGTAATTTTCAAACATTTCAGATCCTTTGTTTTCTTCTTCAAAAGCTACCCCCAACTGCTTTAAGCATTTGCAGCTGATGATTTTGATTTTTTACAGTCAAGCATTCAAGTTAACCTTTAAAAAGCAAACCACCTCCAAAAGAAAGATGTAACCTTTCAATTGCCCCATCTGCTTATCTTTTTTTTTTTTTTTTTTTTTTTTTCTGACAATGAAAGTAGCACTAACCTTCTTTGCTGATGGGCCTGGCATTTAGATGCCTTTCTAGTGAAGTTTTCTCAGAACTTTTAAAGGGCTGGCCAGAGAATTATACCCTCAAGTACCTCACCTAGCCCCAAAAGCTTCCAGAAGTTTTCTTTTTGAGGCCAACATTAAATCAGTGTCTGGGAGCTCTTGCGAGTCAGTGCTGTTGGAGTTGTTACCTGGGCATACTGCTTTTCAGGAAGTGAGTTGGAGAAGGCTCTGGACCTTAAAGAGAAGATTTAGTTTAAGATGTTATGAGGAGTTACTGTAGGTGGTCTGGCACACTCAAAATTAAGGCACTTGTGCCCTTGGCTGTGGACTAGATATAAAGACATGAGCTCTTAGACATTCCCAACTTACATTTCTTTTCTTTTTCCAACTTATAATACCGACTAAAAATTTATCTCCTCCTCTCTAGGTACAGAGTTCTGGCTTCCTTGTAGCATCAAGTGTAGCTCTTAGAATTATGTGTTCATATTTGGGGGGAAAAGCATTCTCATAAAGATAGTCACAGTTGATATCAACTGTTTTAGAATTATTGAAAATAGTGTGGCAATGGAAAGATTGATCTTGTCTGTGTCATCAAGCTGCTAAAGGTACAAGTTACCCACGATAGTCTCTCTTTCAGCTTTTAACCACCCTGTCCATCCTCTGTAATATGTACCATTTAAACTAGTTAGATATAGAAAGTAAGATTATTATGGGTAAGCATACAGCAATTTTTTAAAAATGATAACCACTATTTTGGGGCAAGAAATACAAAAAATGTTAACTTCTTATGTCACATTCAATCCTTTTCCTTAAAGTTTATTGCAAATATAATGGTGTAATAGGTGCAAAATATGAATAATGTTCTCCCTAAATCTATGCAAGGCTGGTTTGCTCCAGAGTCTCTTCCTTAGCAAGAGGAAACACATCAGGCCAAACCAGAGGCTATTTTTACTGTGGAAGCTGGGATCTGTCATCAGTTCCTAAAGTTGATATCCACTTTAGAGTGAAGAACTAAAACAGTATGAAGTTTCCAATTGACGTTATATACCGAAGGTGAGTTTTTAAAAAATCGGGTTTAGCTATCTAGGGTGGAAATATCATTTGGCAGTGAAGATGCCACAGACTGACTGTGTGTCAACTGTCCACAACACTTTGGCTGCCTCTGATTGTTGTGAGGCATCTCTGTAAGCATATCCAGGAAAATCCACCAGTTGTGAAAGTTACACAGTGACATTTTCACCTATAGCACACACAAGAATCAACTATTGAGCATGGGTATAAGCATATTGGAATCACATCTTTAAAAACAACAATAGCAAGCAAACCCAAGCCGTCCGACCTTAGCAAACTTTAAAAAATTGTTATTTTACATCTTTCGTTTGTGTAACAATGTCCTTGAAGTTACAGTAAGCGGGAACGTAAACGGTGAGAGAAGCTCGCATCGCGATTCATTTTTAAACATTTTCCGTTCATCCGGGAAAATTCTAGCCTCTGACTAAGAAAACTGAAAGTTGTGGAGAAAGCACAGGGGTGGGATGGAGTGCGTAAACGGAAATTTTTGCATTGGTGGATTTATTGAAAACATGGAAACAGTCTTCGGGGGTGGGTGTAGGGGGTGCAACAGCGAGACTTCCCCACAACACCTCCACCGAAGGCTGGGTCGTCAGCGTTTGAGGGACCCTCCCGCCACCCCGCAGCCCGGCAGGGCGCTTTCCAAATCGTAGCGGCAGGCTCTGGCCGGGCCGCGCGAGATGTGCGCATGCGCGGCCTGTGGCCCGAGGTTCCACGTGCTGATAAATATGCATGAGACTCCTCCGCCCTCGCGGGCTAGAGAGAGAACCAAGCAGAGGCTCCGGCCTGTGAAAGTCGCTGGCTAGGCTCCCAAAATAGTGCGGCGGGGTAGCTGCACGTGTTTGTTTTCAAACCGCACTGGTTTAAGTGAGCTCACAATGCGGAGCCGACAGCAGAGGCTAGAGCAACCTGGGGCTGCTGCCATTGGAACGGCGAGTTGAGTGGGCCTGTCAGGGCCTCTCCTTCGCCGAGGGCCGGGGGCTGCATGGTGCTCCAGCCCCAGCCGGCCACACCCCAGTGCATCGGGTGGCTGGGCTTCCAGTTTACACCGGGTCCACCAAGGAGGCCTTCTTCTCTTATCCCCTCCCAAGCCAGAGCTGTCGCCCCGGCTGTTCTCATATCCCTAGCCCCTCGGAGAAGACTTAGCCTGCCCCTAGTCAGAGCTCAGGCCCCAGGTGACCGGGCAGCGGTTTGGGGGAGGTTCCCTAGGCCCTTCCCTCATCCCTTGCCCAGATCCAAGTCTGGGTGCCGGCTTGTCTTTGTCTTTCCGCCTCTCTCTCCTACTCTTTTTCTCCTAGTTCCTCTTGCTCTCTGGCATTTCCCCAGCCTCCCACCGCCCCATTTGAGACACTGGGAGCCATTTGCTTGAAGGACTGTTCTAGGGTTTCCACTTGACCCTTTGCAAATAATACTAGTCAGCTTGCCTGTCTTGGAGTTGAAATGGTCCTGCTAAATCCAAACGTGCTTAGGTAGTGCAAACGTCAGGACTGGTGGAGGAACTGCCCTGGCCTAGAGACCAGAAAGGGTAGGGTTTGGTGAGAGACACCTGGGTTCAGTCGCTGGATTATTGCTTTCCTCTCTAGTGACGTCCTTGGGGATCTGCATGGTATTTTGTGGCCAATGCGCTGACATTTCCAGAGTGAGCCTATAATCTGTCTAGGTGGAGTGGCCAACGCTTGTAAACAAAGGGGAGGGGCAACAGAGGGTCCCTGGGTCACTCCAACCTCTGACCGACTAACATCTACAGCCTTTGGGTGTTTTAGTCAGAATCCTGGGTCCCATAATATCTGAAGTGGTTGCCGACAGATTCCGATCCTACTCTAGATTTTTACTTTCAACTGAACAGGTAGACCCACTTTGTGGAGCTTATCATTTCATTTCCCTCACTGGGAACAGGATGCCTAGGTCAGTGCCGGGCTCACACTGCAGTCTATCCCAGGGCCAGTTCCATCTGCGCCAGTTCTGGAATACGGGGAGCACAGTATCATTTCACCTGATAACTACCACTCCCCAAGCCTTCAGCGTGGAACCTGAGGACGCAGGGAGGGAGGCTTTGGAAATGTCCCTGCCAGCACAGTGCCTTTTTTACTACCCAGACTCCCGAGTCTCCGAGCTCAATAACGCAAGGATGGCTGAAGAGCGTCTGCTCCATGTCTCTTTGCCGGACTCAACGACCCTCACCCACTCTCACCGAGTGTTAGGCCCACAGAGGCCTGGCAGAAGCCACTCACTCCTCACTACTCATGGCTAAGAGGAAAGTGGCCGGGGCATGAGGGTTCGAGTTCTTCTGTCCTAGGTCCCGGAGGCCACGGCTCCCAGCGTCTAGTCAGGGGCGCAGAAACCCTCGTTCCTCCAAACCCCAGCCACAGGGACCACTCCAGAAGAAACCCATTCGTGATTTGGGTCCCTTTATGTTTGAGTATTGTGGGGAGTGGGCTATCTAGACTCTACGGACTCCAAGCTAACGATGACCTGTGTGGGCCTCGTTCTGAACAGAAAACTCAAACTCAGCGTGGGTTCCCGCGTCTTCCCCAAAAGGCCAAGGCCCAAAGAACCCTTTTCATTTGGCGAGGGGCTTGAGGAAGGGAGGGGCTGGGGCGGGAGCGGGTCAGGGTCTGCAAGCCAGCGGCCCGGCGCAGCGGACTTGTCCGGCTGCTCAGCTTGGCAGCTAGCGTCCGTGCCGGCAACGCTGTTACCCTCTCCTGGGCTGGAGAGTGGGGACATCCCTTCCCCGCCCCCAGGCGTCCCTGGGGTCGGCGCCAGAGCCCGGGAGCGCCGGAGGCTCTGGCTCGATGGCGGCGAGGCGGGCTCTGGTTACTCTCCCGGCGAGGCCGAGCTTAGTATGTGGAGGCGGCGGCGGGAGTGCGGGCATGGACCAAGGGAAGGGGGACCTCCAAACCGCACTGGTGCTTTCCTTTCCCTCCACTCGCGCCGTAGCCCTCCCCAAATTGCCCGTCTCCGGTATGACTGAATCTGTCTGCTGGCCTCTCAGCTACCAACTTTGCCCGAAATCTAGATCCCAGACCTGGTAAGTCGCGTTCCTCCCCCACCCCGCCCCGCCACCTTACTAGCGGACGCGGCCCGCGACAGCGTGCGCGCGCGTGGCCTGAGGCGCGCGCCGAGAAGTTGGGCTGATTTGGAACTGCCGCGCTAGTTCGGCCTCTGCCGCTGGGGTGTATACGTTTATACGCCGTACACTCCAGAGTAGTCAGGAATGTCGCGGGGCTCCCCAGTGAGGCGGGAGCGAAAAGAGTGCAGGCCCACTCTTCTGGATCCTCTTGGCCCTGTGGACACCAAAGCCATCTTTCAAGAACAAGCTTTCTGCTGGTCTCTAAAAGGGGAAAGGGGCAGCGGGGGAAGAGAATTCTCCCTTTCCCTAAGCAATTTCTAATCACTAAGGTCTTCAACAAAGTTTACTGGGCGGTTTCCATTTGAATGCTGTGAAATTGTTATTATTACTATTTTAAGTTAAGGTTTCTAAGAGTCACAGCTTCTCAAATATACGTGCCTTTTGAGGATGCTTCCACAATTACCTTGTCCACTAACTGCACTTCCTTCTCTGTGGAAAAAATAAACTTAATTTTTCAGTAGTTGCCTTAGGTCACGTCGTTTACATGTCACTAATGTGAAGAAAGAAGTAAATAAAGAAACACAACCGTGGCGTTTCTAGTTGGAGCTCCGTGCGCTTTATTATTGAAAAGTGAAAGATGGATTTTGGGGTGGGAGGGGGAGGTAGGGCGCTGGAAGAGGGCTTTTGAACCACGGTGCCCTGTTGCAAGGGGCTGACCTTTGGCTGACACGGCCAAGGAACGGGCAGTTCGTTAACGAGGATTTGATACATTAGACATTCGAGCTGGGCGTGTAAACCTACACTCTCAATCCAGATTTCGCTCAAATTAGTGTTCGAGGAAATGATCTTTCTAAGTCCTGAGGCTTAATCAAGTGTCAGGCAGCCCAATTGCTCCCTGAAAAGGGCAGCGAAGGACACCGGGTAAAAGACAGTTTCCTAGATCCTTAAAAGCAAAACAAAACAAAACCCCCCAAATAAAAACGACAGCTAACATACAAAACAAAGCAAAACAACAAAACAGAAACATTTTTTGAATAATTCCTAAAATCCTTTAAGTTGCCACTTTGAGGCAATGCTTATAAATAAGGTTAATCACCTCCTTTTAATGAATTCCGTTCTGAGAAATCCTAACACCAGTCAAGGCTGTGAAGACAGTGTCACAGTTAGGGCAATACTTTTTTTGAGATTCATATGTGTGTGTGTGTGTGTGTGTCTCTGTGTGTGTTTCTGTTTTACTCGCTGGAGATACTAGAGTGTGACAATTTATATCCACCAGGCAGTGGGGCACATGGAAAGGGGATAGTCACAGGTTTTTAAAGCCTTTTGAAAGGATGCGTCTCGATTTAATTTGGTTCGACTTACTCCCAGACTTTGGAGCTCAGAAAGGGAAGGCAGGCTGGCCACTAAGTCCCTGGTCTGGCGCTCAGCGGCTGAAACTGCAGCCTTTCGGCCTCACAGATGGGGCTGGAGTTGGAGACGTCGCTGCGGCCAGGACTGGGAGGCCACTTGCTTGGCGGGTGAGGCGGCTCACGCGGTATTTATTGACCGGCTCGGGAAAGGTGTTCTTTTACTTAGGTATTCTTTTACTTAAATTGTCATTAAAGTTCTAAGTTTTAAAAGCGCATTCCCAGAAAATGCTTTTATTCTCTTTCCCCCAGTAACAGAGCCCGCTAACTGCTTTCAACTGGAGAAGGGGAGAAATTCACTCCTGCTCGAGTTCCCAGCCACTCTCTGATGAAAGCGGGAGGGCGAAGCGAAATTGTGTTCTAGCTCTGAGCCCCTCAGCCCTCCAATGGCTGACTTCCTTCAGCTGCTGTCCTGGGGTGCCGATCGCAGCGGCAGAGGCGATTTTCCGCACCTGAATGTTGTTTTCTGCCGCCGGGTTTTGGCGGAGTCATGCAGGCGCGGTTCCTGGGACCCGAATTTATTCCAAAAGAAAACGCACAAAAATCAGTTGTGGTCTCAAATCTTTATTCAAGGAGTCTCTGCCTGCACTCCCCCCTGTCCTCCGGCTGTAGATGAAAAGATGGAAAGTTAAACGAGAAAGACAACCACTATCAGGAAAAAAAGATACTCTGAGGATTCTAGGGAAGAGAAATTACTCCCCAACAGCCTACGTTGAAGAAATCCCGAGAGGATAGGGCCCATGAGAGCTGCAGGATTTTTTCCAGACGTAATTCTGTACTCAGTCACAAGCATGCGCCGATGGCTTCCCAAACTCGGGTCCCCCGACTCTTAGTACATGGGCAACTGCGGGTGATTGAAAACACTTTTCTGGACGATAGAGGCCAAGGTCCCCCTTGGAAAATCAAACCTTTCCATAATCTTGATAACTCCCCAGCGTGGGAGGGTTGTAAAAGGTGAGAAGAATGGAGAAAGAAGAAAAAGTTGGAGGAGGGTGGGAGAGTAAGGAAAGAGGGAAGGCTGTGGTTAGTTAAGTGTGAAGTCGAGTTCATTTTCCCTCAGTGGCGGGTACCAGCACCAGCTCACGGATGAGAAACTCTCCTGGATCCCCAACTTCCAAGTTGTGTCAAGTTGAAGTAGAAACGGTGGGTCCATTTCGTTTGAGGTCCACATTTTTGGAGCCATTGGAAAACAGTATTACGCTGACCCATATAAGAGTGGAGGGAAGGAAGCACTCACTGTTCATAGACTTGCCCTGTTTCTCCCTGGCCCTTTTTTCTAGAACTTTCAACTCCGTTTTACCCCAGGAGCCTATACTGGGTTTGGGCCTCCAGACTCTGTCGCAGTCTGCGGTGGCTGTGAGTCCCCCAGAGCAGCAAACGCTGCCATTCTAACTGCGACAGGACTTTCGAGCGAGTTCGAGGAAAGCCACTTTCGCCAGTTCTGAGGTTTTATCCGACCCTGCCCGGGACTCCCTCCCCGCATGCCCCCGGAGCTCCAGTCCAGGCCACCCGGGGGCTGCTGGGGACCTGACGCAGGCAGCTCAGCCACTGACGTCAGGGGCTGCCGGCTGCTGGAACCCGAGTCCAGGCCACAGGCGCCCGGCGTGGGCATCATTAATTATCAGGCACGAAATGTTGCAAAGAAAGCGCAAGCTATTCTGCTGGCAGCTGATACATATATATATATATATTTTTCTTCTGGGAGGAGGCGGCGGGAAAGGAAAAGGTAAAATGCAATAAGAAACAGTGATTTGGTTTCTTAAGGCATTGTTACTAAGTTCTCACCCTCCTCCCTCCAGGTCTGCCTCTTGGGTCCACTCTTTTGTAGGTATGAGCTCCGCACTTTCCACTTGGTTTGGGGGATTCCTAGTGGAAGTGCCAATATTTGTTCTTGTGGGAACCGCATTGCTACAATTTCCTTGTAGATTCCAGCACAAGGGGCTGTCAGCCGAGGGGGTATTTTCTTCCTAAAGCTGTATTTATCTTGTTCATATCACCCCTTCCATTTGATCAGATCCTTAGCCAATATCTGATATTATTATTGTTGTTATTAAGTAAAACGGAAACAACAACAGCCCCTCCCCACACCGACAAGGCCAAAAGAAATGAACAGTGAAATTCGGCATCAGGAACACAGCCTTTCATTTGTAACAGCAAAAGCAACTTTCCTTTGTTTTTCTTTTGTTTTAAAAAAGAATTATAATAAGTAGCTTAAAATAGAATTTTAGGCAGCGATAAAGTCTTCAAAATCACATTCGTTCTTGGTTCTAGTTCCAGTGCATTTTCAAAATCCTTCTTCTGAGGATCATTGCCGAATAAATACAGGGCAGAGCAGGGTCATTGTGAAGCGAATTCTCTCTTGGGCTCTTCCTTGGAAAGTGAAAAAAAAATATCATTCATAACGGAATTCCACAGGTGATACTAAAGTGATTTGCTGGAAAAAGAACAAAGAGAAATTAGAATTAAACTTAAAAACCCACCCAAATTTAGATAATTTTTATATAAGTGGAAACAATGCTCTGCAAATTCCAATGACTTGAATATTATCTCATTTGTCATAACTAATTTCCTTGAAATTAACTAACTGAATTAAAAACTCCTCCCGGAAGAACCTGTGCATAAAAATAGAACTCACATGTGTCACTGCATATTGTCAGTAAATAGCAGTTCTTGAAAATATAAGATTATAAGTATGCATGTAAATGTATTTGTCGGTATCTACAGGGTCAGAATAAAAAGCTCTTTAGTTATATTTTATAGGAGGTACAAATATCCAGAAAAGTACTTATAGGGCAAACTGTTTAGTGTTTGATAGACAGAAAAATCAATGAACTAAATTTTAATTTTCTTTTGGAAATTTCATATCACTGTAGATGGTCTTTCATCCAGAATTATGTTGGTGAGGATTTTATTCTTAAATTAGTAATTTATTTTTAACCATTAATTACATGGTAAACACTTAACACATATATACTTATTTCTCAGATATGTGTAATAATTATTTTATAAAATATGAGTGAAAAGGAAGCTCATTCTCATGTAAAGTATAATATATTTGTGGTATTTAAATCTTTATGAAGGTGAATTTTAGAAAGCTAAATTGGTCACAATAATACACGTATAAAATTTCATGAACATGCATCAATAAAATCACTCAGGAGTTGGTGTGTTAAGAGTATTAGAAAAAAAGAGATACCCACACAAATATAAGAACAATGAAAATAAACCTCATTGGGGATAAATAAAAACAAGCAAAAGTTCAGGTCCAAATTTTTTTCTTTAACAATTATTAACTATTTTTATGGCTTGTAATACCTAGACTTTTATTTCAAATTTCAAGCATGTGTGTTAATGAGATTGAAAAATATTTGGAATTGAGGGCAACAGTTAATCAGCATTCAGTAACTTCAGTGCTGTGTTTCTATTTTATATACCACTTCTTTCACGTACTATAAATCTTTCTTGAGGGCTCTGCTATTTTTGGTACAGCAGGCTGAAATTTACGGGTCTCAGATACATTCCAGACTATGTGCATAACACTTTGGCCAGGAAAGAATCCCAGGAAATCCACTAGATTAAAAAATTCAGCTAATATTATTATGGTTTTCAAATCAATAAATATTTACAGATTTACACCAATAATTAAATGGAAGTGCCCAATTTTAATGTCATTATGTGTGTTTGTCTTCAAATAGGTGATTTGTACAATTTAGACAATATTTTCTCAGGGTTATGTGATTTTTGGTGATGTTTCAGTTATGATTTCACTCTCTGATCTGGTAAAGTCAGTTGATGTCCTTGGCTCTTAGCTTTTTTACTTGTGAACTTCAGTGCCCTGGACAAGAGGTTTTCTAAATTTTTATACAGTTCTGAGAGGAGTGATTTGGCTTACTCTTGCTTATAGATTTTTTAAAAAAACTTTTAAAGATAGAATTTTATTTGTAAAAACATTTAAATAAGGGTAGTCTACTTAATTGACTTGAGTATAAATGCAATTAACTAACAATTCATACTGTAAAACCTCATTGTTAAAATTTTTCTTTTTCTGAGAGTCTTGTTTCAGAAATAAGCACTCTATTAAACAAGGGAAAACACAGAAAACCTACCTTTCTCTCTTAATTTGAAAACAAAATACTGTCCTAATGTTTTATTTATATGAATAATAATACATATTTTTCTGAATTGGGGATAGAATGTACCTACAAGATGGAAGCAATGTTAAATTCAATTGTTAAAGCACATGCATTTGGTAGAGTGTGAACTTTAGGTTCTGGACATTCATAAATAGATGTGAAATATGTTTGCTATATTCATGAACGCTATACAAATCCCACTATGTTAAGTAATAAAAATAAGAAGAAAGCATAACAACTCTTCTACATATTCTCATTGCTGGATCAGTGTGAAGAGTGAAATATATTGAGTACATTATTCAACCTACAGGTTCTGCAGCTGTGGCTTGTTACCTATCAGCTGACTGCACCTGAATGGATTAATTGATTGATTAATTAATTAACTCAACAAACATTAAAGACAAATATGACCATTGTTATATAGACTATGGCATTTCAAAAATAAATTCCAAATACTTTCTTCATTCCAGGAATTTAACAGGAGAGACATATATAGTTAAACCATATACAAAGTAAAATATAATATTTGCCATAAGGGAAGCATACATAAAATTAGAATTTTTTAATTTTTGCTTCCTTTTAGAAGATATGGGGTGTCATGTGCTCCTTTAAGTAAGAACAAAATATATCCCAAATTTCTCCTTCACCCATCCCCTGTTCCCTTCCCCTTCTTGCCTCTTCCTCCTTCTCTCCTCCTCATCCTTGCTCTGGAACCTAAGGCAATATGACATTTTTAAAAGGTTCTGTGAGCTTGCTGTCTGAATCCTCACTAGGCCTCTGTCTTTTGGGGGCAGTTTTGTCGGCATGCCCATCTGCAGTTAGCTAGCTTGGACTCCCATGATGGGCTTAGGCTCTGTGAAAGCTGGGCCCCAGGGCTGGTCAGAGCATTTTGCTCCCAGGATGTCCACTTCATGGTTGAAGGGTGTCAGATCAAGCAGAGATGAAGTTCTAACAACTCCAGAAAAAGATTTGAAAAAAACACTGCTTGGCCATCAGAACACTTAAACTTTGCAGAATAGTGCAGTATTCCTTCCCCTTTTATTACTTGTTAGATTTAAATACAGATTTCCTTGTCACTAACAAATAAGCCTTTTCTTACATTTATTATAGTTTAGTTGTTCATTTTTATTCAGCTTAAAGTATTTACTATAAAAGTGTTGGGATGCTGACAAGTTTTTCATAAATTTTCAATTTATTCTGAAATATTAAGTCACATTTTTCCTTTCCCTGAGGCTGACTTGTTCTCTGGCAGTATTTTTAAAGAAAATTTTATGTCCTGCTTTTAACATCGATAGTAACCCTCATGAAACCAGGGAATAATTCATGTTCTCTGAAACTGATTGCATTCAAATTCTATAAATTCCTGTTTTCACTCCTTTGTTGCTGTTCTTTGGTTCAATTGAAGAGTGGTGCAACATACAGTAGTTTGATTAGTACTTGCTAGCTGTTTAGATGAGTGGATTTGGGCAGGAGCATTTGCAAAGAGTGTTTAAGTACATTGTTTTGTGTATATTTTGTCATTTTCATGTGATTCATTTTCTCTTTATAAAAAATTTATTCTGAACAATTTGAAACATATACAAATATAGAGAGAAGAGTATAATAAACCTCTATCATCCAGCTTCAACATTTATCAACTTATGGTCAATCTCATTTTGTTTATACTTCCTTTCACTATTCTCCTTCAAGATTATTTTGAAGCACATCCTAGATATTTATATACAACTATTTATTATTTAACTGATATATAGTTAATGATTGTTACCAAGCAAATGGCTTTCAAAGACAACTAGTATGTTTTCTGAACACTGCCTGGTTTGAGCTTTTGCGTCATTATTCTCACTCCTTTTAACAAAGTGCTGCTTTCGATACCAGAGCCTTTATTAGCCACTGGAATCAAGAAGCTCTGTAGCTCTCTAGAGGAAGAGGATAATTTAGTTGATTATCATTATAATCAATGAAAATGGAAGCTTCAAGTGGGAAATCTCATAATTCTCAGGGCCCGATAAGTATGGTAGAATAAAAATAATTCATTCAAAAGTTTCTGAGTGTAAGAAAATATGGTGACTAAGAATTTGTGGGGGCTTTTGGAAAAAAAAAATTATGTGAACTTGTACTGGTATAAAGAAAACTATGGTATGAAAAACTGTCACTGAAAACCACTAGATTTCAGCTTTGAACCACCTAGAGAAACCTCCCAATTATCAATA
This sequence comes from Nomascus leucogenys, assembly GCF_006542625.1. Taxonomy (NCBI): domain Eukaryota; kingdom Metazoa; phylum Chordata; class Mammalia; order Primates; family Hylobatidae; genus Nomascus; species Nomascus leucogenys. The sequence goes on from NC_044391.1 coordinate 68,942,945, forward strand.
AAATAATTTGTATGTTTATGCCTGTGATTTAAATGTAATTTTTTTATTTCATTAAATTATATAAAACCATAGGTTGTGGCTTTTTTTTTTTTTAGAAAAAAAGCACTTATCTTTTAGAGATCTATGCTGAACTATTTATGGATGAAATGATATGATACCTGGAATTTACCTCAAATAGGTGTAGGTGAAGAGGGAGTGAGTGAATGTAAGAAGAACCAAGATTTTCATTGCTGGGTGATGGGTACTTGGGAATTCATGATAGTATTTTCTCTTCTTCTGCATAGGCTTATTTTTTTTCTTAAAAATTGTTAAATATGACATGTAAAGACAGGAAAAATCCCCCTAAATGTTGACATATCCATTTATCTATCAGGAGAGAAGTCAGAAGTTTTAATGAAAATATTTGAACTTTAAAATTAGAAGGGTATAAGTTTGTTTCTCTCATCCTGGACAACCTAGATATGTAGTTCAACAAAGCAGTGAACCTCTCTCAATCTTGAATTTCACATGTATAAAAATACTCCTTCTGGTTTAAATAGGGACTCATATTTTTCCAGGCCCCCTTATACATTACATATCAATTTCTAACACCTTGCAAGAAAAAGATATTGTTTAATAATTTAAACTTGCAGTTACTTGAATGTTTGTCATCTAATTGTTCTGACATATATGGAAATATCTAGTTGTTAATTCTGCTAGTAGTTGTTTTGTGCATTGATTATGACAAAACTTCTCTCAGTATGTGGCAAAAATAATGATAGTTATAGATTTTAAAATGAGATTATTGGTATAGCATAATGCTGGGCCATTCACTTTCCTGGTGGAAAACATGGACTTTTGAAGTTCAGAATTAACTCCTGCCTCATTGTTTCTTCTTCCATAACATAGCTGACCTTTACACTTTATTTCCAGGCCATTCCTGCTGGAGTTTGAAAACACATTCACATCCTCAGCTATAATTCATTATAAAATTTGGGATTAAATGATAATCTTCGGATTTGGGTTTTTATGGTAGGCCTTTATTTTTAGTTTACATTGTTGTTCCCCATTTTATAACCAGATCTGGAATATGAGAGATGAGAACAAACAAGTCCTACAAAGCGGCGAAATTATCTTTCTTCCAAAGTTTATCTGGCTCACAAAGTGTAATACTGTCTCAGTTTTCTTCCCTGAGCTTGCTATAACCAGCTTTTACAGCCTGAGACCCGAATCTCGTCTAAGGTCTATAGCCCTAGACCCTACCATGAGACTAGGACATTAGAAGCATCCTAGTTCTTTCCTCATTGGAGCTAGATCCTGGTCAACACATCTCCAGCAGCAGTGGTTCTTCTTATAGCACTTAGAAAAAGTGGCTTATCACTGTGTTATGCCTGCCGTAACAGAGCTTTCGTACCAAACTACATCTGAACATGCCCAGTTTGGCATCAAATTGACTGACCTTCCCTCGCCCATCCTTTGCAGTCAAGTGAGCTTTCTCTAGACCAGTGTTTCTCAGGACTTGCATCCAAATCACCTAAGAGGTGTTTGTTAAAAATTCCTGGGCATCACTTTAAGTCTAATAAACCAGAATGCCTGGGGTAGGGGTGGTGATCAGAAATCTGCATTTTAATAAGTTATATTTAATTTTTTTTTTTGAGACAGAGTCTTACTCCAGTCTCACAGGCTGGAGTGCAGTCAGCCTCGACTTTTCAGGCAATCATCCTGCCTCAGCTTCCTGAGTAGCTGGGAGTACAAGTGCAATACCACATCTGGCTATTTTTTTTTTTTTTTGTATTTTTTAGTAGACACTGGGTTCGACCATGTTGCCCAGGTTGGTCTGAAACTCCTGGGCTCAAATGACCCACTTGCCCCAGCCTCCCAAAATGTTAGGATGACAGGCGTGAGCCACTGCTCCTGGCCTAATGTTGTGCTTTAAAACTGCCTGATGCCTGTACTTTCTACAGTCTGAATTTTGTTAGACATTCAGAAAAAGCAAAACAAGACTCTAGGTGGGCTCTTAGCAAACAAAGCTGGTGGTCTCAAACATACTACTTGTACTATGGCCCTTACTGCAATCCATAGCCTTCTTTTTGATCTAGCATTAGAATGAGAACATGTACATGTTATTCATATAATAATGTACATGAAAATGCCTCTAAATTTTTAAACTTTAAATTGATATATGATAATCATATATATATATATGTGGTACATAGTGATGTTTCAATAGATACAGTGTATAGTGATCAGATCAGCGTAATTTTAGCATATCCATCATTTCAATTCTTTTTGTTGCTATGTATCAATTCTTTGTGTTGGGAAAGTTCAATATCCTCCTTCTAGCTATTTGAAACTATATGTTATTGCTAACTACAGTCATTCTATAGTAGTATGGAATACTATAACTCTTTCCTCCTATCTAGCTGTAATTTTGTACCCTGTACAAGTCTTTCCCTATCCCTCCCTTCCCGCTACCATTTTCAGCCTCCAGTAACTTCTGTTCTACTTTTTACTTCTATGAGGGAAAGTGCCTTTTAAAAAGTTAAAAAGCATCTTAAAAATGCAACGTATTATTTAACAGTCAGTTAATGGGCTCATAGTCTATTTGGGGGCACTGTACAACTTGCTCCCTGAATATAGTACCAAGAAAATGAAGAACATATTTTCTGCCCAAGAGAAACCCATAATGAAGATCACATGCACACATAATGTTACAAGAAAACAACTGGAAAGCAACATATCTGATTCATACCAAATATACTCTTTAGTTATATAATTCTGGGTGTCCTAGGAGATATAGAATAATTATGTATCAACACTCCCATCTGTTGGCGTATCTATCTATGACTCTCTATATTCATCTCTTCCAAATATCTACTATTCGCCATCTCTGTATTTACCTGTTTTTAACATGAATGCATTGCAGTTAGAATGTAAGCTCCATGAAGGTGAGGATTCTTGTCTGTTTTGTTCACTGATATATTTCTAGTATCCCAAACATGACTGTTACATAATAGATACCCCATACTTAATAGTTGATTGACTGACCAAATGATTGACTGAATGAAGTTAATCAGAAAAGGCTCCCAAAAGATGATGAGTCAAAGGGAGATGTCACATGTGCCTATAGATTGATTGGGAATGGTTACATAGCTGGACACCTGCAGGACTGTAAGACAGAACTGATCTTGGTAGTGAATATCTCTACATTTGACAGTTCCAGTCAGTCGGCTATGGGCAACTCAGTAACCAATGACTTTTGGTGGTAGTAATTGTGGTTATCTGGCTTATAGAAGGACATTTTTTCTTTTAGATCTGAGACTGTTTTGAAGTGTGACTTAATTACATTTGGGGATGTAGGCATGGGAGGGATTTTTTGGATTGGGAATTTTCTTCCTCTAGGAATTGCGTCTGTTTGCATTCACATATACGCTGGATAGTGGCACATGTTTTTTAGGTCTGAATAGATGTGGTTTAATTGTAGCAGAGATTCCTTTGCAATTTCATTTTCCAATCTATACAAGAAAATATTTTCTCTTAGAAGCTAAATGAGGGTAATCAGAGTTGAACAGCTACTGATCCTAAGCTACTTGCACACAGATGAGATTCTAAATGCATCTTAAAAATATAATTTGGCAATCTTTTAATCTATGTTATGTGTGAAATTTTTATTGTTGAAAACACTACTTGCACATATAGCAATTTAGTTTGTTGTCTGTATCCCAATACTGAAAAATGGTGATACCATGTGTGAGCACGTATTTTTAAACTGCAATATTCAACGTTTTATTCACATGTTTAACAAGCATTTGTTAATGCTTCCTATGTTCCAGGACCTCTTCTAGGTTATGGAAATGCAAAGATGAATAAGTCAAAATTCCTCATGGAGCTTATATTCTAGTAGGGGGATGGGTAACAATAAAAACACTGAAATGACAGAAAAGTCACAAGCGCTTTCCTTGAACGAAAACAGGGTGACGGGATAGAGAGGGTTTTAGAGGGTGGAGAGGCTAGGGTAACCAGTCGTGACCTGTCTGAGAAGGCAACATTTGAGCTGAGACCTAAATGATGTAAAGTAGCCAGCCATGAAAAGAACAAGAGTAGGCGAGTCTAGCTGAGTAAAGAGAAAGGTAAAGGCCCTGGGGTGGGGGGGCACCTAGCTTGGCATGTTAATTAAACCAGTCATTTATTCCTCTGAACAAATATTTGCTGAAAGCCTCTTTTTGTGCTGAGTATAACATATTCTACTGGGGAAATATTGTGCTGGGGGAATGGTGATAAACAAAACAGCATCTTGGATTTCAGGTCTCAAAGAACTTATATTCTGGTGGGAAAGAAAAACAAGAAAAGAAAGAAAGAAAAAGAAACAAACAAGAAAAGTATTGGATACTGATAAGTGTAATACTGAGACAGAACAACATGATAGACATTTTTGGTTGGTTACCTTAACTTGAGAGGATAGAGAATGCCTTTCTGAGTAAGCAACCTGTACAATAGGAAGGTGGCAATATGAAGTTCACACTAGTGTCACATACTGCCTTTGGATATTCCAGAGTAGGGGTTGGGACATAGTAAACTAGGCTGAGGATAATGTGTGACTCTGTGGAGCTACCTGTAACCCCCATTAATTTCTCTTCTACTTATGAACACATATGGGAATTTATAAATTGTTTCAATTCATAGAAAGGGGGAAACAGCTAATACATTTAGGTATTTCATTATTAGTAGTGAATTACATGCAAATCTACACACCAAGCATTTGGAATATTGAGGCTGAAAAATAGTTGTTTTAATTGATGGGACAGTATGGCAGAATTAAGGGATTTCTGTTAAAGAATAATTTTAATAGCAATTAAACTTAAAAAGAAATAATAAGAGTAGTACAAATTAATATATATTTGAACAACTCTGCAAAGGCAAGAATCCACCTTGGTTTTGGCCTTCTCATACCTTTTGGTTAAAAGCATGTATTCAGCATTAAGTACATTTTCTGGTATTTTGCATTTTTTTTCAACAGTTGGGGTATTGCCTTAGTTTATCCAGAGGAAGAAATATTGTGTATTTAAGAATCTACTATTTCAAGGAATAAGATTCTATTTAAAGTAGTTTAAGTTGAAGGATTCTTATGAAAGGAAAGAACATGGAAAGAAAACAAAATGTAGTTTCTACATGTGAATGACACTGAGAAGTAGGAGGCCATGGGCTTTCTCTCTCCACTCGTCTGATGCATCTATGCTCTTGTTTTTCCTTTCATGTAAGCTTTATTTCCTTATTCATGGTCCCTATATCTCTCCATAAATTCACCTGATATGTGGCATTGGTTGACCTTTGTTTCAAATTCATGTGGCCTATGGTTCTAGTCCTCACAGTTCTCTGACTGACTTAGTCCACACTGACCCAATTCTAAATTAAATTCCTGTGAAAGATAATCAGATTTTTCTTTTGCTTTCTCTTTTGAGACGGAGTTTCGCTCTTGTTGCCCAGGCTAGAGTGCAATGGTGCGATCTTGGCTCACTGCAACCTCCGCCTCCCAGTTGCAAGCAATTCTCCTGCCTCAGCCTCCCAAGTAGCTGGGATTACAGGCATGCACCACCATGCCCGGTTAATTTTGTGTTTTTAGTAGAGACAGGGTTTCTCCATGTGGAGGCTGGTATCGAACTCCTGATCTCAGGTGATCCGCCCACCTCGGCCTCCCAAAGTGCTGGGATTACAGGCATGAGCCACTGCGCCCGGCCGATAATCAGATTTTCCACAGCTTGAATTAGATATATGCCCTGGTCCACAGGCATACTGTAATGTCATGCATTATATTATCATTAACAAATAATAACTCCATTATATAAAAATAATTAATGACTATATCATATTTAAAAACTGAAAATAGAGGGATAAAGTATTTTGATAGTCTCCTTCACCCACTGCCAATCATGACCCATTTACCATTATCCTACTCCCAACCCTCCCTAAGCTAAACTTTGTTTGAAGACACACACACATGCTCCATAGAAAACATATAGTATCATATAAATTCATTTCTTTGTTTAATAAATATTAATTGATGCAGTGGAGATTCGACATTGAAAGAAATGAACAAAAATTCTTACCTTCATGGAGCTTAAATTCTAGGGGAGGCAAACAGACATGAAATTAAATAAAGACAGTCACACATTGCTTAACGATGGGGGTATGTTCTGAAAAATGCATCGTTAGGCAATTTTGTTGTCTTACAAGCATAATAGAGTGCATTTCCATAAATAAACCTAGACGGTATAGCCTACTATACATGTAGGCTACATGGTAAAGCCTATTGCTTCTAGGCCACAAACCTGTATAGCATGTTATTGTACTAAATATTGTAGGCAACTGTAATGCAATGGTGAGTATTTGTGTATCTACACATATCTCAACCTAGAAAAGGTATATTAAAAATACTGTATAAAAGACAAAAATGGTACACCTATACAGGGCACTTACCATGAGTGGAGCTTTTCGGACTGTAAGTTGCTCTGGGTGAGTCAGTGAGGGAGTGGTGAGTGAATGTGAAGGCCTAGAACATTACTGTATACTAGTATAGGCTTTATAAATATTGTACACATAGGCTACACTAAATTTGTTAAAAAAACTTCAATAATATATTAACCTTACCTTACTGTAACTTTTTTACTTTATAGACTTTAAATTTTTTTTAAAAAAATTTGACTTCTTTTTGTAGTAACAGCTTAAAACACAGACACATTGCATAGCTGTACAAAAGTATTTTCTTTCTTTATATACTTATTCTACAAGCTTTTTTCTATTTTTAAAATATTTTATTTCTTTTTTACTTTTTGAACTTTTTTGTTAAAACTAAGATACAAACACATGCATTAGCCTAGACCCATACAAGTTCAGGTTCATCAATATCACTGTCCTCCACTTCCACGTCTTGTCTTACTGGAAGATCTTCAGGGGCAATAACATGCATGGAGCTGTCATCTCCTAATAACAATGCCTTCTTCTGGAATTCCTCCTGAAGGACCTGTCTGATGCTGTTCCTAGTCAATATATATATATTTTTTGTAAGTAGAAGGAATACACTCTAAAATAACAAAAAAAGATAATATAGTAAATATGTAAAACAGTAGCATAGCCATTTATTATCATTATCAAGTATTATGCACCACACATAATTGTATGTGCTGTACGAGCATATCCCAGTGATATTGAGGGTTAGGTTCCAGACTATTGCAATAAAGCGAATATCAAAATAAAGCACAGCACATAAACATTTTTGGTTTTCCAGTGCATATGAAAGTTATGTTTACACTACACTAGTCTGTTAAGTGTGGGATAGTATTATGTGTTAGAAAACAATGTACATACTTTAATTAAAAATACTTTATATCTAAAAATGCTAATGACGATCTGAGCCTCCAGCAAGTAATATTATATTTTTTTGTTGGTAGAGGGTCTTGCCTCAGTGTTGATGGCTGTGGACTGATCAGGGTGATGGTTGCTGAAGGTTGGGGTGACTGAGGCCATTTTCTAAAATAAGATAATGAAATTTACTGCATCAATTAACACTTCCCTTTATGAGCCATTTTGTATAGCACAAGATGGTGTTTAAAAGCGTTTTATTTTATTTTTATTTATTTTATTTATATTTTTTGAGACCGAGTCTCACTCTATTGCCCAGGTGTAGTGCAGTGGCATAATCACAGCTCACTGCACCTCGTCGTTCTGGGCTCACAATCCTCCCACCTCAGCCTCTCAAGTAGCTGGAACTACAGGCACACATAACCATGCCCAGCTAATTTTTAAAATTCTTAATAGAGATGGAATCTTGCTATGCTGCTCAGGCTGGTCTTGAGATCCTGAGCTCAAGCAATCCTCCTGTCTCAGCCTCCCAAAGTGCTGGGATTACATGCGTGAGCCATCACTCCTGGCCAGGAGCATTTTCCCACAGTAGAACTTCTTTCAAGATTGAAGGAAATCCTCTCAAACCCTGCCACTGCTTCACCAAATAAATATATATAATATTCTAAGCCCCTTGTCATTTCAACGATATTCATTGCATCTTCACCAGGAATTGATTCCCTTTCAAGAAACCACTTTCTTTGCTTATCCATAAAAAGCAAATCCTTATCCCTTCAAGTTTTATAATGAGGCTGCAGCAATTCAATCACATCTTTAGGCTCCACTTCTAAATCTAGTTATCTTGCTATTTTTACCACATCTGCAGTGACTTCTTCCACTGAAGTCTTGAACCCTTGAAAGTCATCAATGAGGGCTGGAGTCAACTTTATCCAAACTCCTGTTAATGTTGATATTTTGACCACTCCATGAATCAAGGATGTTTTTTTTTTTTTTTGAGATGGAGTTTCACTCTTTTTGCCCAGGCTGGATGCAATGGCCTGATCTCGGCTCACTGCAACCTCTGCCTGCCGGGTTCAAGAGATTCTCCTGCCTCAGCCTCCTGAGTAGTTGGGATTACAGGCATGCGCCACCATACCTAGCAAATTTTGTATTTTTAGTAGAGACCGGGTTTCTCCATGTTGGTCAGGCTGGTCTTGAACTCCTGACCTCAGATGATCCACCCGCCTTGGCCTCTCAAAGTGCTGGGATTACAGGTGTGAGCCACTGTGCCCAGCCCAGGATGTTAATAGCATCTAGAATGGTTTACCCTTTCCAGAAGGTTTTCAATTTGTTTTTTCCCAATCCATAAGCAGAATCCGTATTTGTGGTAGCTATAGACTTACAAAATGTATTTTTTTAAATAATAAGATGTGAATGTATTTACTCATTGATCCATGTGCTAGAGAACAGATGCTGTATTAGCAAGCATGAAAACATTAATCTCGTGCATTTTAATTAGAGCACTTGAGAGACTAGTTGCATTGTCAAAGAGCAGTACTATTTAGTTCTAGAAGGAAATTAAAAGTGCTACTCCAGTAAATATACAAATCATAAGAAAGTGAAACAGCCTTACTGCTGATATGGAGAAAGACCTATTTTTTTTTTTTTTCTGAGCAGTAGGTCTCAACAGTGAGTTTAAAGTATTTAGTAAACCATGTTCTAAACAGATGTGCTGTCACTCAGTCTTTCGTCTTCCATTTATGCAGCACAGGCAGAGTAGATTTAGCGTAATTCTTAAGGGCCGTAGGATTTTTGAAATGACAAATGAGCATTGGCTTCAATTTAAAGTTACCATCTGCATTAGCCTCTAAGAAGAGAGTCAGGCTATCCGTCAAAGCTTTAAAGCTAGGCATTGACTTCTCTCTAGCTGTGAAAGTCCTAGATGGCATCTTCTTCCAACGGAAGGCTATCTTGTCTACATTGAAAAATCTGTTGTTTAGTATAGTCACCTTTTTGATCTTCTGGATAACTTGCTGCAGCTTCTACATCATCATTTGCTACTTCGCCTTGCACTTTTATGTTATAGAGATGGCTTTTTCCTTTAAACCTCATAAACCAACCTCTGTTAGCTTTAAACTTTTCTTCTGTACTTTCTCACCTTTCTCAGCCTTCATAGAAATGAAGAAAATTAAGGCCTTAATCTGAATTAGGCTTGGGTTTAAGAGAATGTTGTGGCTGGTTTTATCTTCTATCCAGGCCACTAAAGCTTTCTCCATATCAGCAATGAGGCTGTTTCACTTTCTTATGATTTGTGTGTTCAGTGGAGTAGCAATTTTAATTTCCTTCTAGAATTTTTCCTTTGCATTCACAACTTGGCTGTTTAGAACAAGAGGCCTAGCTGTTGGCTTGGCTTTTGACAGCCTTCCTCACTAAGCTTAATCATTTCCAGCTTTTGATTTAGTGAGAGATGTGTGACTTTTCCTTTCACTTGAACAGTTAAAAGTCATTGTAGGATTATTAATTGTCCTAATTTTAATATTATTCTGTCTCTGGGAATAGGGTGGTCCAAGGAGAGGGAGAGTGACTGGGGAATGGTTTGTTTGTGGAAAGTCAGAACACACACTTATTGATTGTTTGCTATCTTGTGTGGGCATGGTTTGTGGCACCCCCAAACAATTTCAATAGTAACATCCCAAATCTCTGATCACAGACCACCATAATGGATATAATAATAATAATAAAACAGTTTTAAATATTGTGAGAATTCCCAAGACGTGACACAGAGACACAAAGTGAGCACATGCTTTATGCAGGGTTGTCACAAACCTTCAATTTGTGAAAAAACAAAATATCTGTGAAAGGCAATAAAATGAGGTGGACCTATACTTTTTTTTTTTTTTAGAGGGAGTTTCGCTGTTGTTGCCCAGATTGGAATGCAATGGTATGATCTCAGCTCACCGCAACCTCCGCCTCCCAAGTTCAAGCGATTCTCTTGCCTCAGCTTCCTGAGTAGCTGGGATTACAGGCATGCGTCACCACGTCCAGCTAATTTTGTATTTTTAGTAGAGAAGGGGTTTCTCCATGTTGACCAGGCTGGTCTCAAACTCCTGACATCAGGTGATCCACTGGCCTTGGCTTCCCGAAGTGCTGGGATTACAGGCATGAGCTACTGCACCTGGCAGACCTATACGTTTATACAACTGGCTGTGCAGTAGATTACACCAGCATTGCTACAAACACATGAGTAACGTGTTATGCTACAATATTACAATGGCTAGACATCACTAGGTGATGGGGATGCTTCAACTTCATTATAATTTATGAGACCACTGTCATATATGCAGTCTTGTCATTAAATATTATGTGGCATATGACTGTATGTCACTATGGTACTTAGGAAAACTATAAATGCTGTGCAGAAAAATAAATCATGAAGATATATAGGAAGTAAAAAGGGTGGTCATAGGACAGTTCAATGTGAAGGTAATATTTGAGCCAAGACTTCCATCATAAGCAGAGGAAACAGCAAATGACCTGAATGCTCAGACAATATCAAGGAGTTCTATGAGTCTGAAGCATAGTGAACAAGGGAGGGAAAAAGTAGGAGAGGTCAGAGTGATTAAGGGATTTGGAGAACTGGGGGAGAGAGATAACTGATCATTTAGTTCTTGTTAATAAGTGTAAGGACTTTGGATATTATCCTTGGTGAGGTAGAAGGCACTGCAAGGTTTTCAGCAAAGTAACTTGATCTGACATATTTCAAGTGGATTATTACGGCTTCTGTGTTGAGAGGAGACTGAAGGAGCTAATGGCAGGCAGATGTTAGGAGGCTATGGCAATGATTCAGGGAAGAGAGCTTAGTAAGTGACAAAGAAGTAGCAGAAAAAGTGGTAAACAGTCAAGATTCTGGAATGATTCTGAAGGTAGCATGCACAGTGATTTCTTATGGATTATATTTCAGATGTGAAAGAGAGAGGTCAAGATTGACATGTTTATAACCTTGACCAGTTGGAAGAATAGAGTTTTCATTAACTGGCATATGGAAGATTGTGGAAGGGGAAGGTTTTGAGGATGTGTATAAGGTGAAAATCAGAAACACAGTTTTGGGGATGTCAAGTTAGTTGATGCCTTCAGACATTTATGTGGAGTGGTTGAACAGGCAGATGGATTTTTGAGCCATCTGCATAGTCATAGTATTTGAAGCCTTGAGAATAAAAGAGACCACCAAAATTAATACACAGATAGAAGTTTAAGGCCTGAATCTTGGGCACTCAAACATTCAGAGGTCCTAAAGATATGAAAGAGCTAACAAAGAAGACTGAAAATATTGAGTGAAGAGAAGGAAAATCCAGGAGAGGGTTGTGTCCAGGAAGTCATATGGAGACAATGTCTCAAGAAGAAGGGAGTGATCAGCTGTATCAAATATTGATGGCAGGTCAATTCAGATGAAATAAGAGAGCTGATCATCCAATTCAGTAACATGGATGTTAGTGACTGAACATGAACATGAATAAGGGAGATATGAACATGGAGATAAAGATGTCTTTGGAGGGGGTTTGAAAGGAGACAATAGGAAGAGAGGACTCTGAGATTGTGAGTATATACAGTGAATAAGCTAGTCACATTAGGTATCATGCAATTTTGTCACTGAACAATATGTACTGAGATTCATGCTGTTCTTTATAGCTCTAACTTATTTCTCTTAATCATTGCATAGTTTTTAATTGCGTGAATGAGTACAAAGTGTTTAAGATGGGTGTCTAAATAGGTTTTAGCTTGTGTACTTTAGCGCCAAGAATTTCAATAATTCATACCCTAAAATACTAATATAAATAATGTTCAGTGGAAATCCAGAGATGCGGGTGAGGCTAAACATTTTGAATGGTCATACAGAGACAAATGTGGACACTAGCCTGGCTGCAGTGGAAATTTCATCACGGAAACCAGTAGGAACTAACGTCTTTCAAACTGGCCTCTCTGATTCCTCTTTTCTCTGCATTAGGACCAACACTAAGAAGGCAAACAGTTCTTCACCTCACAAGATACATCAGTTCAGGTCACAGATACTTTTGCCAGAAATATGTGTATATATTTAAAACATTTAGGTCACTCTTATGAAACCCCCTGTACCTTTTTGATTCCTTTGTGCTAAAGATTTTTGTTGTTGTTGTTGCTTTGAGATAGAATCTTGCTCTGCCACCCAGGCTGGAGTGCAGTGGTACAATCAGCTCACTGCAGCCTGGACCACCTAGGCTCAAGTGATCCTCTCATCTCAGTCTCCCAAGTAGGTGGGAATAAAGGTATGCACCACCACACCTGGCTAATTTTTTAAGTTTAAAAAAATTGTTTGTAGAGACGAGGTCTCACTGTGATGCCCAGGCTGGTCTTGAACTCTTGGTGTCAAGCAATCCTCCTGCCGTGTGGTCTCCCAAAGTGCTGGGGTTACAGATGTGACCCACCATGCCTGGCCTATGCTAGAGACTGGAAGACTTTTTTATAAAAAAAAAAAAAAAAAGGGAGCCTTGCTCTACGGCCCAGGCTGGAGTGCAGTGGTGCGAACCCAGCTTACTGCAATTTCCACCTCCTTGGTTCAAGCGATTTTCCTGCCTCAGTCTCCTGAGTAGCTGGGACTACAGGTGTGCATCACTAGGCCCAGCTAATTTTTGTATTTTAAGTAGAGACGGGGTTTGCCATGTTGGCCAGGTTGTTTTCAAAATCCTGACCTCAAGTGATCCACCCCCCTCGGCCTTGCAAAGTGCTGGGGTTACAGGTATGAGCCACCATGCCCAGCTGAAAGCCTATTTTTTTAGGTGTTGTTTGGACACCAGTGTCCATGATGAGCATCCTTGCTTTCCAATGTTATTCTCTCTACTGTCAAAACTGTCTTATTTTGCAATGCTTTGTCATTGGAAACTCCATTTATTTCTGAACTCTTTCTTCAGAATGGAGCTCTCTCCCCAAACTTCCACATTGCACAGCTGCTTATGAGCCTGTAACTAATAAAGATTTGCCAACAGTTGCACACCCATTGACATTCTGAGCTTATTGAAAAAAGCAGGTAAGCAGCAGTTATTGGGCCAGGGCCTCTAAGTGTATGTTGCCAGTGGGCTGTAGATTGGAACTCTGTATGTTGCCAATGGACTATAGATTGGCTATTGTCATTTTTAGTAAGAGAGCTCTGAACTCATATAAATTCAGGCTAAATTTCCTTGGCAATTATGAAACAATTTGAAATGTAGACAAATTAAAGATAAATTTTCAAATCGAGTTAGCTTCTTCTGTTGGGTTTATTTAAACAATTGTAGTACAATATATACCCTACAAATCTTAAAAAATGCTCAAATTATTTGCTTGGACTTGTTGATTTATATTTCAAATTACTTATAAAATGACAGCTTCTACAGCCAGCCTCACTTTCATTGTGTCAATGCCGAGAGCATTGACACAATGACCTAGAATGAAAGGTTGAAAACTCAGACTCCTGTAGGAGCCAAAGAAGGAAAATAAGCAAAGCTTCTCAGCATTAGAAATCACTAGGGAGAGGTAAGAAGTGGGGAAAACCGGAGAGAGGATGCTGGGCTGCAGCCAGTTTTTGACACGTGACAATGCCCAACTAGCACTAACACTCTCAAGTTTTTTAAGGGAAGATTTTAATATGATATCTTTCAGCTTGGAAATGTCAACTAACTCAAAGTTTTTTTTGTTTGTTTTTTTTTTCCCTCTGCCCAGTACATTTCAGGCCAAAACACACACACTTCTGTAGGCTAGATTCAATCCCGGGTAAGCAGTTTTCAACTTACATAGCCTAGAAGGATCAATAATCATGACAATCATTTGAAACTAGTTCTTCACACAGACTTAAAGAACAACTGGCTGCTAATGACCTAAATGTGGTCAATTCCAAGTTGTTCTGTACGTTTTCTGTTTTGTTAAAATGATAAATCCCAGTACCCTGATGTTTGAAATCTGATGGTTAAAAGTAGAATGACCATATATCCTAAACTGCTGAAGACAGCCCTGGCTTAGGCTGATAGAAGTTAGAACTATTAATCCTGCTCCCTTTCATTCCCAATCTGTTCCAGCATGGACAGTCAATTATGAAGACACCTTAAATTGTCCTTTTTGTCTCTCTTCCTCATTTATTATTTACATTTTTCTTTGTTCCATTTTAAAAAGCTGTCACGAAGCATTTTAAATATAGAAAAACAACTTGTTATTTTAGCACTTTGGGATGCCAAGGCAGGAGGATTGTTTGAGCTCAGGAGTTTGAGACCAGCCTGGGCAACAAAGTGAGACCCCCATCTCTACAAAAAAATACAAAAAAATTAGATGGGGGTGGTGGCATATGCCTGCAGACTCCTTCAGTCTCAGGAGGCTGAAGTGAGAGAACTGTTGGAGCCCAGGAGGTCAAGGCTGCGGTGAGCTATGATCATACCACTGCAACTCCAGCCCGAGTGACAGAGCAAGACTCTCTCTCAAAAAATAAAACAATAAATAAAAAAATTAAAAAACTGGATGAATAGTATAACAACCCCCATGTATTAATAGTTACCCAGCTTCAACAACTGTCGACTAATGGCCACTCATGTTTCTTTCATACTCTCACCCTACTCCCAATTCCTATATTATTTTCGGGAAAATCCCAGAGTTGGTATCATTTCATCCATAATTTCTTATGCCCTTTAAATCATTTTTTTGTAACAATCTACCATTGAACATTTAAATTTTAACCCACTGAATTTCAAACTGTCCTTATTTTTCCCAACACCTTGATTTCCTTTTAGCCTTTCTCTTTTCTTCACTGTCCACCATGAGCCTGTGCTTTTATTTCCAAATCTTAGTACAGAGGCACTTCATGAGTATTTCTTGAGAACTGTTTAGAAGTCGTTAAATATTTGTTGCTGCTTAGGGGAGTATCAAATAATATTTGTGACTAACAAGGACAAATAATTTTGAACTTTATTTTTTCTAGTCCTTCAATTGCATCTATCTTGTCAAATCTTGATTTGCTCATTGGGTTTTCTCGTGGATGATTTTTGGTGAATTTATATCATTGACATGTTATATACTTGCAAGATTCTTCCCAGATTCCAATTCTATGAAGATCTCTGTTATCTATTGTTACTTAGACATTTTTGGTTAGGTACATGTAGTCTGGTAACTATGTCTTTTGAGAAACTGAGTTGCGAATAATCAGAGAAAACGAGCATGGTCTTTAAACTTGGAAAACTTTTTCTTTCAACATTTATTTTAGGTTTGGGAGTAAATGTGAAGGTTTGTTGCACAGGTAAACACGTGTCATGGGAATTTGTTCTACATATTATTTCATCATCCAGGTATTAAGCCCAGTACCCAGTAGGTATCTTTTCTGCTCCTCTCCCTCCTCCCATCCTCCACCCTCAAGTGGAGCCCAGTGTCTGTTGTTTCCTTCTTTGTTAAACTTGGATAACTTTTTTAAGAGCTCAAAATAATTTTATTGTGTTCAGGTTTCTTGAATTTTTGGATTAACTTTTGGATTTTTTTTATATATATCTATGACTGCACATTGTATAATACATGTATATATAATTTGATAATACAAATAATTGCTTCTTCAAATAAACTTATTTTATTAATTTATATTTTTTCTATTTGGGAACCCTGGGTAAAAAGTCTTACATTTCTACTACTCTTTGATTTCCTTCTATGTTTTATTTATATTTTTCTTTTCTAGAGATGATATTATTCAGTAACTTACATTAGTATTTTCTCTTTTATTGAGTCTTACATTGTTTTTTTCTTTTCTTTATATGTTGGTAAATCTCCACTTGCACTTCCTTCCCTCCCCCCTTATTCAGTCTTCACACAGGTCCAACTTCAAAATTTTCTAAAAACATATGCTATATGTAGCTTAATATTAAGAACCACATTTTAACCATTTCAAACCCCACTAAATTATTAAATGTATGCTTGATGAACATATATCTCTCATACTAGATTGAAAGCATCTTGATACCAGAATCCCAGTCTTTTATATCTCTGTATCAATGTGTCAATGTAGTTTAAATATGGTAGACTTTCCAAATAGCTGTTGACTCAAAATATACATAGGAAAAATTAAGTTTTATTTCTATGTACTTGCTCTCCATAATATAAATAAGTACATATGTGTTACAATTTTATACATAGTAAACATTTAAAATATTAGCAACATTAATAGGATTCTCAATAAATTACAGAAAAATTTTAGCCACAATTCCACCAATTTCATTTTACTGATTCTACTCAGTAAATAAAACTGTTTTTATTAATCCATTTTCCTTCCCAATCACTGCTTAACTATATGATTAGATAATTTCTGCACAGTTTAAAATATTAGCATTGCCATATTTTGCTTTTTTAAAAAATTAACTATATTGAAGTATAATATACATACAATAAAATAAACCCATTTTAAGTGCACATTTGCAAAAGTTTCGTAATGTTTTGACAAATTTATACACCTATGTAACAACCTCCACAATCAAGATATATAAAAACATTTCATCACTTTATTCTAATGAATTATCTGAAATCCTGGATCCAGGCAAACCCTGATATGCTTTGTGTCACTAAATTAGTTTTGCCTTTTCTAGAGTTTCACATCAATGCAAACATATAGTATGTATTATTTTGCAGATAGCTTCATTTGCTCCACATGATGTTGTTATTTATTTCAGCATTTTATTCCTTTTTATTGCTGTGTAGTATTCAGTTGTATGAATACACAATTTGTTTCTCCACATATTTGTTGATGGCTATTTGGGTTGTTTCCAGTTTTAAGTCGTTAGGAATAAATGTGCTACAGACGTTTTGATACCAGTCTTTGTTGGATATCTATTTTCATTGGGGGAGGTAGATATTTAAGAGTTGAATTGTTGGTTGATATGGCAAGTATAGGTTTAGTTTAGTGAAAACTACAAAAATGTACCATTTAAATTTTTCACCAGTACTGTACGAGAGTACCAGTTGCTTACATCCTCATATGGCATACGATTATTTTTATTTTTCCTTTTTTTTTTTTTTTTTTTGAGATGGAGTCTTACTCTGTCACCAGGCTGGAGTGCAGTGGCACAATATCGGCTCACTGCAACCTTTGCCTCCCAGGTTCAAGCAATTCTCCTGCCTCAACCTCCCGAGTAGCTGAGACTACAGGCGCATGCCACCACACCCAGCTAATTTTTGTAATTTTAGTAGAGACAGTGTTTCACCATGTTGGCCAGGTTGGTCTTGATCTCTTGACCTCGTGATTCACCCGCCTTAGCCTCCCAAAGTGCTGGGATTATAGGTGTGAGCCACCATGCCTAGCATATTTTTCCTGTTTAATATAATTTTGTGGTGCTTTTTAGTTTTCATAATCCTTAAATACATTTGGAAAAACACATACATATGTGTGTGTGTGTATGTGTAATATATATATATATATTTAATTTAAAAAAGGATATTACAAAGTAAAGGAATTATTCTTTTTCTAGTTATTGATACAAGTATCTGTGGCCTTACTCTACCTACAAGTTTTTTGGCCAGGACAGGCCTTGGGTAATATGCAGAAACAAGTAAAGATTTTGCTTCAAATCTCCTCTTTCCTCTTGGAGTTCATGTCTGTTGTCTGCACCTCATTATTCGTATATATATTCATATATATTTATTAAAATAATTTATTATAAACGTAATATATTTAAATATATGCAACATGTTTAATATACCAATTATATATATTCAACATATATATATATATATATATATATATATGAAGATTAAAAGCTTCTTAATCATGTGTTGTTTGAAGACTTATCCCTTCTATTTGTAAAGCTAGCCCTGACAATGCCTTTGTCATTTCTGGATTTTCTCTGACTTTTGCAGGTGTCGTTTTCTAATCCTACAAGGAGTGCAAGAAAGGACAAAATGCTGAGTGTGTGTGCATGCATGTGTGTGTGTACCAATGTGTTTTACTGCCCTGGGAAAAGGAGGTGTCTGTCTCCAATACCTTTACAGTATTCCACTGTGGGATCATTTGAGAATGAGTTTCCTACTTTTTGAACTTTTCTAAATTATCTAGTCCTTGTACATCTCCTGCTTTGCCTGGCTAGGCAGATGGAGTGTAAGCTTGATGTGCTACTCTGCCAGAGTGACCTTTCATTCTCCCAGGTGTTTTGAATTAGGTACTGTAGTCCTTAATCACTCAGTCACAATTCTTAGACTAGGTTACAGCCAAGCAGTCAGCCTCAGGGTATGGCCAAGTTCAAGTTCAGCTTATTAGTATCAACCTGGGCCACGTCTTTTGTTTCTGTTCTCATAGTTATGTTAGGAAACTAGAATTCAGGCTACTTTAAAAAATTTAACTGCCTTCTCCCCCCGAATTTTTACTTTGGAACAGCTAGAAAGGGTTGGAATTTAGAGTTAAACACACTCTCCTGTGTGCATATATGTAAGTATGATTGTACATATGCTTTCTTCACTTGTTCATTTATTTGCTATTGAAAAAGAGATAGAGTATAATATAATTTTAAACAACACAAGAGAGTACAAAATTGAAAGTTAAGACCCTCTATGTTAGGTGTTTAAACTTCTTTCCCAAAGGCAACAACAGCTAGCACTTTCTTGTGTATCAATCCATAAATTTCATATTTACAATAAAAAATATATTTGTATTTATATACTTTAATTTATATCCTTTCCAAAGGCTCAGATGTATCTGGCTTATTTTCATGTAAAGTGTATCTTGGCTATTATTCCAAGATAGCACATACATGTCTACCCTATTCTTTTTAAAAACTATGTTTGGCCACATAGTATTCTATTGCATGGATGTACATACTTTATTTTTTATCTGTTTATTTTTTATTAAGATAAATATTTATTTTTAGGTTTTGATTACATATTTTAAGTTTTTTTTGTTGACAAATACAAATTGTATATATTTATGGTGTACAAAGTAATGTTTATATATACACACACACATTTTGGAATGATTAAATCAAGCTAATTAACATATCTATCACCTCACAAACATAATTTTTTTTTTTGCGGTGAGAACATTTAAAATTTATGCTCTTAGCAATTTTTAAATAAATTTACATACTTTATTAAAAAATATCCTATGGAAGAACCTTATTTTCAGTTAAAAAACTTTTTTTCCTACTACAGATAATACTGCAGTGAGCATTCATACAGATGTATGAAGATAATTATTGGAGACATTCCTAAAGTTGATTGTTGCCTCTAAGCATTTTAATTTTTATAGTTATTGCCAAATTCTCCTTTAATGAAGTTGCTTCAATGTACTCTTTCACTAACAACATTTAAAAGTGCCTGGTTTCAGACTACATACTGTCAAACTTTTCAATCTTTGCAGACAAAATCATTCTTCTTCTATAAATAGGAAGCAAATAATCTTCCTTTCTTCATTCTTCTGCCACCATTAATTTTCTTGGTTTTAACACAGAATAAGATATTGAATTTTATAACTTATTAGAGGTAACCATAACTTTCAAATGTTGATGATGTAATCACTCCTTATAAGGGAGAACAAAGTGTTTCTCTGGGCCTGCTTTCAGTTTCCATGCTTCGATCTCTCTTTGCTTTAACTCTGCCCACATGCTGGTAGGTGGCAGTATTAATTGGGCATTCTGTTTTTCGAATCTCATGTAGAATGTTCATCCAACTCATTTATTACAAAATTAGAAAAAAAAGAATGAACACAGCCATTAGAGATGTTGCAAATAATTTGAGGTAAATGTAGAAAGAAAATAGGGAAACTACTATTCAGGACACCTTACCCTCTGCAATGGAATACAATACAGATTTACAATGTCAATTATTTCCACCATGTATCTTTTTAAGAGTTGAGAGATTTGAAATATGAATATGTCAGGTATTTAAATACTAAGCTACCTAAAAATGTACTTTATTAAAATATCATTATGCACATTTTAAAGTTAAACCTCTGTGCTATGTAGATGTAGGGGTAAAATTCCCATTTATTGTCCACTGAACGTGAGGGAAATTGGATTTGTCAGGAAGCTGATTGATATCTCGAAGTGTTTTGTTTTCAGTGACTGGCACTGCCGAGTTACAACCATCTATCATCTAACAGGTAATTAGTCAGATTTCTCATCATGAGCCTTCAATCCTGCTGTTTTATTATTGAAATACCACAAACCAGCAGGCAATTTGAATGCAGATAAAGTTCTCTGTCATGGTCTTAAGGACAAAGACAACATTTTGCAATTCAGCAGTAGTGAGTTTGAATGAAGGTCACTGAAATGTGAGTGTGGGTCTTATAAAAAAAAATATGAAAAATATAATTTGATACCCCATTTGTCCTCCATAGTGACAAATGAGAAACTTGCTGTTTATAAAAGCAACCTAGTGTTCTAATATAAATTTGCTTTATTATAACATTTTACAATTTGAAAGTTAAGCGAAGAAACACATTGCATGGAAAATAAAGTTAGATAAAATAAAATAAATGAACTAGGTCTTGAATAGCTTTTATTCATTTTCTGAGGTATTTTGAGATGATGGATGAAAATAATTTATATTTAACAGTAGCTAAGAATATGAAAACTTTACTCTTCTTAGAATTATTTCTAATAAGAAAGTTTAGATATTAAAATAATTGGAAACTAAAGATGAATTACTTGTTTGCTTTTACACATGCTTTGTATTAGACAAGCTTGCTTCCGAAGTTGGGGCTGACCCACTTTTGAGGCCTTCTTGTATGTTTTATAGATCTCAGACAGCTGATTTATGTTATTGGCATCCCAACAAGAATGGTAACTTCATACCACTGACTGTTATTTTCTTGACTTAATTCAAAATCATATATTATCTTTCTGAAAAATAGATCTCAAAATACTTCAGCTTTCCCAAAAGTCACAGGACACCATAGTCATTACCGCTTGATGAAGTATAAATATAATGCCTCTTTCTTCAAAATTTGGTGTCAGACTAAATACACTTACATGTTTTCTCAAACCTAAGTTAAATAATAATTTTCTTTAATCCAAAAATATTAAATATGTAGTACATATACATTAAAATTAACCAGATCAAGCAGTATTTTAATTCAGTTGCTTAATTATGTCTTCTGGTGAATAATAGGTTTTACCAGAAAAAAAATTTTAGGCTACTTGAAAATGATGGTGTAATACATTTTTCTCATAGTATCTTTATTAAAGATACATCAATGTACACATATATCTTTGTGTTTTTACAATAGCATTAACTTTGGTTCTACCATTAACATTTTATAAGATCTTTTCCTATGAAAACAAATACCAATTTACTGTAATCATGATTGCTTACAGTATCTAAATCCATTATTGTAAAAAGGCAAACCTGTTATAGGCATCACATGGAGAATAAAAAATTAAGAGACTAATTGTAATATTAAATAAGCAATCCTGTTATATAGATACATGTAATACTGCATGTTGCATGGATTGTTACTCAGAGTAGAAAGAACATGTGACAAGTTTCCTAACTTGGGTAAGAAGATCACAAATTTCTATTCTCACACAAAATGCCAATTTACTAGTTCCCTGAAGATTTTACTTAGATAACTGTTATGCAACACCAAATAAACACAAGCTGAATTTCTGTTTACTAACACAATTTAAGTCAAATTCCAAGCTTTTACAGGCTTGGCCCATGGTGCCTAAGCATACTGAGTTTTATTTCTGGTTGTACAAGAATGGAAATTTTAGATGTCTGTATTGATCACTTGACTAGTACACTGCGGTATATTAACAGTAACTAATAATAACCAAGATTTGTTGAGTGGCAGGTGATACACATAGCATTTTAGGCTCACTTGCTTAACTTCTCATGTGTGAGCTACTATTATTTTCATTTTTCAAGAAACACAAATTATTTTTTACATATACAATTGTACTTTTGGGGGTATATGGGAGGCAATCTGGCATATTGGGAAAAAACCACGAATTTTGTTGCCAGAAAGACCTAGGTAAAAAAATCTTTATTTCACCAGTTACTAAGAGGGTATGTCCTTAAGTGAATTTCTTGACCACTCTAAACCTTAGTTTTCACCTTTATAAAATGGGGATTGATGAGATCATCTTTTCCAGCTATTCTGTGTGTCTGGTGTATGCAGATATTGGACAACATGCTCCCTTCCCATATGCCCCTATTTCTTCCCATCTGAAAGCTGCATAAACTCTTCTGACTCATACTTCAGTAAGTTGAGACATAGCAATATAACAAGAAACTTTATCTGAATTATTTGGCTTAATTTAACTGGGATAAATTATAGTCAATAAATTCTTTAATCTCAGTATACTTTACTAAGTCAATTAGCTGATATTCATGAGTTTTTGGGAAGAATATCTAATAAATGAAGATTGTAACATACCTGCCTATAAGAACGATTGAAATGGTTGGTAGTGTGTAAAGATATATGTCTTCAATGCTTGGTCCTAGTATACTTGCCTTAGTATTTCTTAATAACTATATTCCTTAAAGTGTGTTCTGTGAATCAATAAAGTTAGAATCATCGGAGGTGCTGAATAAAAATTCAGATTTCTGGGCCCTACTCAGAATAGGAGGAGTAGACAGATTACCTCCGGGACGTGGTGATTGCGTTGGGTTTTGAAAGATGTGTAGAATTTCACCCTGGAGACACAGGTGGTTGAAGGCAAAAAGGACCTTCCGAGCAAAAGGAACTGTAGATTAAAATATACAATTATGAGAGGTGAATTTTGAAGGAGTGATTTTATATACTGTTCTTTGAAAATATAAGTTGTCAGCTGGGCATGGTGGCTCACGCCTGTAATCCCAGCACTTTGGGAGGCCAAGGCAGGTGGATCACCTGAGGTCAAGAGAGCGAGACCATCCTGGCCAACATGGTGAAACACTGTCACTACTAAAAATACAAAAAATAGCTGGGCATGGTGGAGTGTGCCTGTAGTCCCAGCTATTCAGGAGGCTGAGGCAGGAGAATCGCTTGAACCAGGGAGGTGGAGTTGGCAGTGAGCCAAGATCGCACCACTGCACTCCAGCCTGGCGACAGAGCGAGACTCCGTCTCAAAAAAAAAAAAAAAAAAAAAAAAAAAAGAAAGAAAAGAAAAGAAAAAGAAAATTTAAAAATATAAGTTGTTACAGACTTTTTGGAAGCTTAATGGGTAGTGTTACAATGAATTTGTACAAATATTCAACCCTGCCTTTCCACTTTTTTATATATATTCTAGGGAAACACTCATATAGATGTGTACATTTTAGGAAACAATTTACATTTTTACTCATCAAGGGAATAATGGATGAATAACTTATAGTGCCTTGACCTATTTATTTTTCAAATATTTATTTATATTTATTATTATTGATATCTGTGAGTAGCTAGCATGTGTCAGGCACTCTTCTAGGCACTGAAGATAAAGCATTGAACTAAACAAAGAAAAACATCTGCCCTTGGGAGCTTACATTCTAGTAGGTGGGATATAGGCAAGAAAAAAAATTTTAAAAAGTAAAGTACTAAGGAAAATGGTAATAAATATTATGGAGGAAAAGACAACAGGAAATGCAGAGTCAGGGTAGGGACATGTGAAAGATGGTTTGCAATTTTAAACAGTATGATCAGGGAGGCCTCAATCAGAAGGTAACCTTTGAACAAATCCCTAAAGGATGTGAGGGAAGCAATCTTGTGGATATTTGGAGAAAAAGCGTCTACTTTGAGTTCAAATAAGTGCAAAGATCCTGGGTAAAAGCATGCCTAGTGGTTTGTGGAACAGCAAGGTGGCCATCTAACTTAGCAAAGTGAGCAAAAAGGTAATTTTGTGGGTAAGGCTTGTAGGTGTTGTGAGGACTTTGGCTCTAACTTTGAATGAGGGGGAGCTATTGCAGAGTTTTGAGCAGAAGAATGATGTGTCTGCTTTACTATTATTATTTTAGATGGGGTCTTGTTTCATTGCCCAGGCTAGAGTACAGTGGAGTGATCATAGCTCACTGCAGCCTTGACCTCCCATGCTCAAGCCATCCTCCCACCTCAGCCTCCCAAGTAGCTGGAACTGAAGGCACACACCACCATACCCAGCTAATTTTTAAGAATTTTTAGTGGAGATGGGGTCTCTCCACACTGCCCAGGCTGATCTTGAACTCTTGGGCCCATGGAATCCTCCTGCCTTGGCTTCACAAAGTGCTGGGATTACAGGCATGAGCTACCATGGCCAGCTTTATGTTTTAATAGAATCACGTTGATGCTGTGTAGAGAACGCACTGAAGGGAGGGCATGGGTGGAAGCAGGGGAAGCAGTTGGGAGGCTATTGTAAATAACCAAGTAAGAATGATTGTAGCTGTGACCAGAGTTATGAAGGCTGATGTGAAAAGAGCTTGGATGCTGGATGTACATATATGGAAGACAGGGCCACCAGTATTTCCTGACAGATAAATAGGATGTGGAAAGAGAGAGATAGAAAAGAGTAGGAGAGAATTCCAAGGGCTTTAGCCTGATCAGCAAGGAGAGCAAGTGAGTGGCTGGCTGGGAGGAAGGTCAGAAGTACAGGTTTAGACATAGTGTGTCTGAGATGTCTATTAGACATCTTATTAGGATAGGCATTTTTATATTTGGGTCTGCAGTTCAGGGGAAAGGTCTGGACCAAAGATATAATCCTGAGAACCGTCAGTATGTGAATGGCATTTAAAGGCATGAGATAGACAAGATCTCCAGGGTTTCCAGATGAAGGAGATTCCTAGGGATTCCAGGATTTGTAGTAATATTTGGAAATTAAGAAGAATAAGGGACATGATAGCATCTTATAATACTAACTAGCCAACACATATAGATTTTATGTTGTATATCACACACTGTTCTAAAAGATTTTCATTTAAACCTTTCATACAAAACCCTATGAGAGAGATAATATTATCATTATTCCTATCTTCCAGATGAAAAAGTGAGAGAGGAACTGAAGTGACTCGCCTGGGGTAACATAGGTGATAAAGGGGCAGAATTGGGGTTTAACTCTTGGCCATTTGTTCTCAACCACAGACGAAATGAAGTGAAAAATAAGCTTCAGAATAATGTTCAGCATAATATAAATATAAAGACCTAAAAATGGTCATTTATTTTTGTATATGAATGCATATAAAAATAATTGCAAAGGAAAGATCCGGACATATACATGTTGCACAAGAATTAAATGTTTGGGGTGGCTCAAGGAGGCTTCAAATGTATTAGTGGCATTAGTTGCATCTCTTGAGAAATCAAGAACTACTGGCGTATGCCTCAGTTTCCTGATAGACAGTGTTTGCTTATTCCTACCCACTTCATTACTCTTAAACCCTAGTAGATTCTCACTTGAAAAGGTTCTTGGACATGAATTAGAAAATAATGCTTAGGGATATTGCCTAAGCTTAGAAATTATTGGACCAATCAAGTTCTATGTTTTTAATATAATTTTACTACAAGAAAATGCCATCAAAATGAAATTTGTCACAATCGACTTTAGGTTGCATAAGGTAGCGTGTATCACTTGCTACGTATTCACTAATTTGGATTGGTAATACCTGCCTACAGTATAAATAATTTTCACAAATGAGTTTTTGGACGGTACTTCAGTGTGCTCTATTATGCTAATATTTCAAATATCT
Source organism: Nomascus leucogenys (assembly GCF_006542625.1). Taxonomy (NCBI): domain Eukaryota; kingdom Metazoa; phylum Chordata; class Mammalia; order Primates; family Hylobatidae; genus Nomascus; species Nomascus leucogenys. The sequence goes on from NC_044391.1 coordinate 68,968,886, forward strand.
TTTGAAGGAATATACTAACTCAATCAAAGAATGTCGCTTTAAAAACTTGCCCATGCAAATATCCTTGATTATTAATTCATTGAATTATAAATAAAATATAAGTTAAATTAATTTTGACTTTGCATTCAGTTTCATCTTAAGGCCACATTCTGCCCTTTTGCATACCAGCTGATGTCCCCAGGAAAGGTTTGCATCTGTTTCCATAACCAGCACTATAATGACTCACCTGCTAGACTTGTGCTGCACTCCGTATGAGAGTCTGATGGCAGGATATTGACTTCTTTAAAGGCTATTAACATTCTCAATGATGAGTGTGTGTGTGTGTGTGTGTGTGTGTGTGTGTGTGTGTGTGTGTATGTAGGATAAAGCAAGAAGAGATAGATGAAGAAACCTGAGCAACATTCGGATAAGTCTTCAGAATGAGAATGCATAGAGCAGTTATCTGCTAGTTATCTAACTTCTTCCCAGTTGCAGAATATAAGACTGGTCTGAAAAAATCTCTTTGTAGAAAAGTTTCTATGAGAACTGGCATCTTCTATCTTGTTCTTGAGGCTAGAAATCCCAGGCACTTTCTCACTATAATTTTCCTTCCAGTGAGATACTTGTAGTAAAATGCCTTATGAATGTCTTTACATTTGAAAAAGAAAATGTGATTAGAGCTTGTTTCAGCACACAAGAATGATACTATATGATTATCATCTAGTAATTTCTAAATCGATGTATTAGACAAACATGTATTTAACATGGATGCTAAGCATTGTGCTTGATGTTGAATATACAACAATGAATATGGTCATATCCTTACCATCAAAACAGGCACAATCTGGGCTAACAGGCGAGAAACACAACATACACAACTACACAACATAAATATGTTAAATTGTTTCTTAGCATATGAATGAAGATGGGAATACTCTGATGGTAGTAATAACTGATTCTCCTTCTGTCAGGGAGAACAATTGGAAAATTTTGGATATAACATTTGAGCTAAGCTTTAAAGATTTTTAAGCATGGGAACGACAAGATCAGAGCTATATAGGAAAGATGGCTGTAATTGGTGTATTGAGGAGGAAATGGAGAAGTTAAAGACTGAAGTGATGTAATGCTACAAAGTAATGATAGAGTCCAGAGCTGATGTGGGGCTGAATTTGGGCAGTGAAGAGAAAGGAAAGCATGACCGAGATTTTGGAGATAATCTCATGGGCCATGAAGGACAGGTGGTAATAGAGTTTGAGGAAGGAAGCAAGCAAGCTAAGGAAGGGTCATAATTTACTTTCAAGTACCTAGTGTAGATTACCAGAAGGCTTTTTTTAAAAATTGTTTGTTTGTTTGGGGAGACTGCAGCGGGTAGTGATTACAGGTCTAGTTTTGTGAATAGCAATTTGGGATTTCTAGCATATTATTCTAGTGGAAGTGCTCTGTAGAAAGTTCACAGATGGACTTGGAGTTTAGAAGAGCCAGTTCTGCAATTATTTACATTGGAGACCCTCAGTGTACAGCCACCAGTGTGATGGCCGAGGCATTTTTGGCTGATGTTCCCTAGGGAGTAGCTCTTTTTGATTACCTCTCTAAGCCTCATTTTCTAAGACTCAGTTACTCAAGTTTGGTTACTATGTTCCTCATCAGTAAAAAAAGGAATAGCGATAGTACTTGTACTATGGGTTGTTGGTGGGAAGATTGGTAAGCCAGAGCATATACAGAATAGTGTCTGACATCTAGTAAGTGCTCAATCTATGTTAGTTATTGCTATTGTAGTTGGTGTTGCTATTGTTATTGTTCTTATTTGCATAAGAGCAGAGAGGACTGTTGATGGTGAATATAAACCACTCCTCCAAGGCATACAGACATGAAAGACACAAGAGACATGGATCAAACCTTAAGAGAAAGCCTTTTTTTAAAATTTTTATTGAGATGGGGTCTCACTCTGTCACCCAGGTTGAAGTGCAGTGGTGCAATCTCAGCTCATTGCAATCTCTGTCTCCCAGGCTCAAGGGGATCCTCCCACTTCAGCCTCCTGAGTAGCTGGGACTATGGGCACGTGCAACCACATTCTGCTATTTTTTTTTGCATTTTTGGTAAAGACTGGGTTTTGCCATGTAGTAGTCTGGTCTCTGAAAGCCTTTAAAAAAATGAGATGGAGAAATAAGTATATTTATAAGGTTATGTAAATGAAAAGGGAGATCAAAGATACAAGAGAGATGGGAAAAATTTGAAGCTAGTGATAAGTCAGCATATTTCTAGACCCTCACCTGGTTGTGGGCTTCGATGACATGATAAAGGCTTAGAAACAGCTTCAGAGGGGAATGAGAAAATAGGCTATCCTGGGCTTCTTCTTTTGTTGTCAGTCTTTAAAGTTCTGTTGATTTTACTGGAAGCTAGATTTTCTTCTCTACTAATACTTCAGTGCAGTCCTATAATATCATACTCTCTATTCATACCCTACCTCCCAGTTCAGTCTCTAAATAGCCAATCAGTTTTATATTTAACATACACATATTCTGATAAATTCCCAGTGAATTTCTAATGTCTCCATGTTGCCCTTGAAAAGAAAAAAAAAGATTCCTTAGAATGTTCCTTTATTATAATTCATCTTCTTCAATATGTTTAAGGTTTCAGTAATTCTTAACTATCAGATGCAATTTCATTAGGTTGACCATATACTGTATTGTCCAAAACATAACACTTTTGAGAGTGAATTGGAATGCTATTAAACAATTCTATCAAGTCAACAGGCAAAAACTGGATCCCACCATCTGTGATCCTCCTGACTTTTCACATTTGTGTCATATAATCTACTGTTCATTTTCCTTGAAATATCCTCTCTGTCATCAACCCCATTCTCTCCTTGGTGAAATCCTACCCATCTTTTAAAATCCAGCTCAACTGCCAAGTGCCAAAGGTAATCAATTCCCTCTGATTTCCCAGGGCAGCTTAGTTAGCCATTTCCTCATCTTTGTTTTCATGACACACATTTTATATACCCCTGTTTCAACACTTATGTTGTTTTGTAACTTGTTTGCTTGTATCTTTACCCTTTCTATTCCACTGCAAACTCCTAGAATATAGAATATTGAGGTATCTTCGGCATCTGGTGTAGTGTCAGGCCCATAGAAGTCATTCATGATAAAATCACAGATGCCTTTGAATTCTTATCATTTGTGTCAATTTCTTACTAGATAGTAAATTCATGGAGACTTTTTTCCAAGTTTTTTAGTTATCTTTAGTACTAGCAAATTTTCTGGTAGGTAGTAGGTCCTGAGCTATATTTGTTGAATGAAACAATAAAAAGACACTGAAAAATAGTTAAGTTTCAGGCTACTGGTATATAATTCTAAAACCCTGTTTTTAAAGAAATGTAGTATTTTATAGAGTTCTTCCTTGTTAGATAATTTCCAACCTAAATTTTCGGCCTTGGGTTTATTTTCCAGAGAGATTATTTTTTGGGGTAATGACAATTTAACTCTATAGCAAATCCTTTTGCCATCAGTTGAATTTAAATGTGCATTTTTTTTTCACTCACTGAATGTGTGAGTATGAAGCAGAGCAACCTATATCCTGGATCTGATCCGGGTTCTTGAACTGGGCTTTACTGTTTGTGTAGTGAGAGGTCCTGGGGAGTTTTCTGCGAATCAACTGAAGAATTATAATTTTTGTATAGAAAGAACAGATGCTGCTTTGTAAACAACAGGAATATTAGTTGCTTTTCACAAAGTGCCTTCCGTGGAGAACTTAGAAGCAAGCCCTTCCCTTCCGATGGGGAAATAAATTGCTTGGCTCTCTGCCTGAACATTCGGGAGCTTCCAAATATTCTCTGATGGTATTTGCTGGGTTAGCATTTTAGCCACTTTGCTCTCTACTAGTTGCTGTATTCAGATAAGATAAAACACAAGAGGTAGGATTTTTATTTTGAAGTAGTTACTGCAGAACCTTCAAACTACTAAACTAGTTGTTAGGTGACACTTTATTATTTGAAGTAATTTATGCCGTCAAAGGCTGAAGCTGTCTCATCCATAAACAGCTACCACTCTGAGGTGTCAGAGACCAAGGGAATTGGGATTTTTATTATTGGTTTTATTTTTAGCTTGTGTCAGTCAGCCATGCTGACTGAGGGCTGACACTAAAGCCAGTATATAATGAGATGTCACGATTTGTTACTTTTATGTATTCACCTTGGGACAGTCATTATACCAAGTGAGCAGCTCACAATGTCTCTTCCTGTGGCTCTTAGTGCCATCTTTGGTTCCTGCTGTTCTTGCAGTCATCTTTCTCTTTCTCCTGCCAGGGCCATCTCTAGCCAGAGCTTTCCACCTCTATTACTGATAGCTCCAGGCTCCTGGGGTTCAACTAATGTCTGAAGCTAAAGGCAGATTTCTCATTGAAGTGTTGTTTCCCAGAGTGTTGCATAGAGCTGTGTGTGAAGTTACTGAGAAAAGACACACCCAGCCTTATGTACTGGCATGTTCCCTCTTCCACTTGCAGACAACAGGGGTGCAGTTGGTCCAATTGACCATTACTGCTGATCAAATGGGCCCTCAATGAACTGTAGTGTCCAGCTGTAAAGCATTCTGCAGAGACAGGGTTTAAGGATGTTGCCCAGATCCTAAAGTGACCACCCAAGGTTAGAAAAGACCATGATACTTTAAAGTGACTTTAAAAACTGTGATCTAATATTATTCTGAGTCTCAAATGAATTGATTCCTAATTTTTATTTTGTGCTCAGAAGGTTGACAGTGATATATTTATTATGAAAATTATTACAATAATAAAATAAATGTGATGGTACAAAAGGATACTTCTTTTCCCATCAATAGGAGAATTAAAAAGAGTTGCTATGAAAATTTCTGTTCTTGTCTTTTGTTGAATATATATGTACACTATTTTTGTTGGCTATATATGCTGGAAGGAAATGGTGGGATCCTAGGGTATATACATGTTCTGTTTTAGTAGATACTTTGTTTTTCATTTAATGTGCCACCATATTTATTTATTGCTACATAATCATTAAACTAATTTTAAGATACATAATATTTCATCAAGTGGTTATAATACAGTTTACCTAATTTCTTTTTTTTTTTTTTTTTTTTTTTTTTTGAGACGGAGTCTCGCTCTGTCGCCCAGGCTGGAGTGCAGTGGCGCGATCTCGGCTCACTGCAAGCTCCGCCTCCCAGGTTCACGCCATTCTCCTGCCTCAGCCTCTCCAAGTAGCTGGGACTACAGGCGCCCGCCACCACGCCCGGCTAATTTTTTGTATTTTTTAGTAGAGACAGGGTTTCACCGTGGTCTCGATCTCCTGACCTCGTGATCCGCCCGCCTCGGCCTCCCAAAGTGCTGGGATTACAAGCATGAGCCACCGCGCCCGGCCTAGTTTACCTAATTTCTTTCTTACTGTTTCAGTATTTTGCTGGTTTACAATTTCAGAAACCCTTAAAAAAGTTTACAAAATCTTTAGTAATTTTGGATATAACTATTTTTATTTTATTTGTGGAATGCTCAAATGACATTCTAAAGAAGACATTCATAGCACACATATGCACTCATTTACTACCTAACTTAAACCAGGCATTGAGAGAGGTGCCATGTTTATGAAGAGAAAATAAACACCACCTTAGGCACCCAGAGAAATTTATCACCATGTGTCTGGGTCAGAATCTCTCCCTCTCACATCTCTTTTTAAGCACAACTCATAGAGTACACTGTAAACTGTACCTGGATATTTTCATTTAACATTTTGTGGTGATTTTTTCCTATCAGCTCATATAGATCTGCTTTGTTCTTCTTAGTAGTTCATGCCATTTTAATTTGTTGAATTACTAATTATCATATTACTCAAATAGATATACCAACAGGTTGAAAAATCAATAACCAAGGACTAAGATATTAATCTACAGATTTTGGTAAAAATTTCCACTGTAGAAAGAGCCTTTTCAGACAGCAAGCCCCACTTTTGATAAATATTTCTTTACAAATATAATTTGTCTCTATAAAGTGGAGGACCACTAATTATTTAATTATTCAATTTTTCAGTGACTATTACCTTCACTGTTCATTTCTTTCCTCAAATGGGGTGACTAAAATTCTGGCGTATTATTCAATTACACCAAAGAAACACAGCAACTGGTATTAAAGCTGGGATTACAGTTCAGGGGCTCTACTGGTTTCAGGGACTGCTTATTGAGTCATGTTTCAATTAGGGCATCATTTCATATTCCCTGGTGCCTCATGTACATGCAAAATGTTTAAGTTAAGGAGATTATGTATTTAAGATCTCTAAATTGCATTTGAACATAAATTCCAGGAAGCAGATTCACCTTCAGAATAAAAAAGAATTTTGTAAGAAGAGGGTCATGCAGTTAGGCGTCTAGGCTTGGAATGACTGTGTTTCGTTCCTCTTCCCTAAGGATATGTGGAAGTAGACCCAAGGCCCCGTGCATAGCTTATTGTGTGAGAAACTGAACTATGATCAGATGAGCATGGAGCGTGTCTCAGATTTGGAAGTATTTTCTTCTATTCCTCTATTGTTCTTTGGGATGTTTAGGTGAAGCTTTCTATAGCCACAGAATCTAAGTCAATGCAATGGTAGTAGTAGGTGCCTCATAAATACTTTATTGAATTGGCTTTTTGTTTGACTTATTTTTGCTTAGAAGTTTCTATTTTTAAGTTTTCATATTTTCAGTATCCATTGACATATTTGCAGAAAACAAGGATAAAATACAATATTTCAGGATAAATAAGATACTTAATATTTAAACTAATATAAATATGTGTTAAATATCTAATGATTGACATGACAAATGCATGGAGAAATATTAGTGTGACCTTTTTGGAATGTGTTTATTTACTACTTTAAACAAATATAAAATAGAAACATGTAATAGTAAAGAATTTCTAGTGTATCCTCCAGCAATATATGTACATATGATTTTATATATATATATACATGATATAGTCCTGTAAATCTTAAATGTACACAGTATGCTAATACTCAATTTGATAATTTCTTTTCAAAATTACTATATCCTGCTGCTAAGAACAAACACATATTAAAATCAGTTTTCTACGCTTTTCCAATAATGAGATGTAAGACAGCATACCCACATACCCAATATTTATTATATGTTGAAGGGTAAGCCAGGAGTCTTCAGATAATGAACAAAGATAAACATTTAGAAAAATCCTTCTCCTTTTTTAAAAAAGGTCTACAACCAAGCAGCTTCATATTTTTCACCTGTCAACCACTTAAATGTTTCTTTAATGAGAAACGAACTGCTTTTATTTTTTTTGTAAAATAATGGTATATTTTTTCTACCATGAATGATGTAAGGGGGTTGTTGTATTTTTCCTATGGGAAAAATAACTTTATTTAAGTTGTTGAACAAACTGAAAATATGCTCCATAAAGAAAACCTTCATCATATCAATAGCATCATAGCATTTTCTCGGTGAATTTTATCATCAATACAACAGCTAAATTAATATAATATATCAAAGAGCATCTTGAATAAAATTGAGACCCACTTCTGCCAAATGAATATTTCCTGAGCAGAATTAATTATACTTTTTAAATTAATCATGAAAATGTTTTAGAAACATCAAAAAACTGTATATACATAGTATTTATTCTTTTAACATACCCTACCGAATAATATTTTGATGAATAGAATTTCTCTTTTATAAAAAGGATAGGGAGACATTGGGTATGATAAGAATGCTGTGAAGTTTAATATTTCACAATTTAACAAGGAAGTACATTTTACTGTATTTTTGTACCTACACATGCTGTTCATCAACAAGCTGTTTACAACGTGGTCATTTTTTTCCCCAAACTGGAACAGTTAGAGCAAATATCTGTCGAAGTTAGTTACAGAGAATAGAACCAAGTTTAAGCAGAACAAGATTTATCACAGGATGTTAAATGGCTTGCTGAATCTTTGGGATTGCTCAAGAAACAGATGCTAGGTTGAACTTTCAGGGACCAGTACAAAAGCTACACTCCTGAAGTGAGCTGCCAAGGGAGCAGCTGTTGTTGCCATGACCAGGAAGCTGTCTGTTTTAACTGGGAAGCTGCTATGAAGGACCCCAGCTTCAGGATCCTTGTTGCCTCTGCCACAATTTCCAGTTAGCAAACTAGATGTCTCGTGCCATTCTCTCCCATTTGCTTCAGATCTAAATTCTGGTCTTGCTTGAGTACATCTGATGGCAGAGGCTGATATCTAGAAAGCTGATTACGAGAGAGTAGAGAAGTTCAGCTTTTAACTTTCTGGACTTTGTAGTACACAAAGGCACATTGGAAGGAGATCCGAAAACATATTAATGAAACCAGTTTATACCATACGCCACAGAAAAGAACAATAACACATAGGAATGCACAGGTTAAATAACTATTAAAAGCTTAAATGATGGCAGATGTAGTTCATTGGTTTTATTGCATATTCAGAATATTGATTCTTTTTCACAACACCCTTAGTTCTTGCCTAGAAATTTCAGTTCCCAATCCTTTTTCTGACAGTTTCCAAAATCTGACATTTCCATAACCATTTCAATATCTTAACCCTCTGACTTCTCAACACCACTCCTTTGCTTCACTCCCCTACTTGTACTATGTACAGCTATGCTTCCATACTTACTGGTAATCGTCTCTTTAGAATACTCTCCCTATTTGCTTTTCTGGACTACTTTAATTCCTATCCACTCCCAAGGATCAACACAACGTATTATTCCTTCAATGGAGCCCTCTTAAGCATACATTTCACAATGATAGTTTCTTAATTGAACTTGTGATAGTATTAGTTCTCTGTATGCCACATGTTACCTCCTGTATTAGCATTAGACTTGTTGGTTACCAGCAATTGAAATTGACCTAGTTTACCTGGATGAATATCAGGGATCCATAGAATCATTGAAAGGTTGAACACTAGGCTAGATAGTGAATTATAACAAAGGTTAGGCAGCTTATGTAAGAGCAAATATTAAACTTGAGTTCTCATGCTTTCACTATGCATCAGGAAAATCTAAAAACCACCAATCTCCATATTGTTATATCACTTGTTCAAGATTTGAATTCCCAAGTGTCTAGTAGAGTTTCTGATTGGGGGAACCTGAGTCAAGTGCACGTAGCATTGAGTCATATGTAAGATCTGCTGCCAGAATCAGAGACAAGAGATAGGAGTCAAAAGAGTGGGCCACATTCAGGCAAAATACAAAAGACCTAGACGGGCCAGAGGCAACAACTGCCTTAAGGAGCAAGCTTTTTATTTCCCCTTTCCATCATGGTATTGTAGCATAGCATAGGAACAAGGAGATTAAGAACATCTCCTTTACGGTCTGATAGACCCTGGTTAGAGTTCCAGCTTTGCCACTTCTTGCTCTAGGATACTGGGCAAGTTAAACTCCCAAAGTCTCTGTTTCCTCATCAGTAAAATGAGAATAAATTTAGTAACTACCTCACGGTATTTTTGAGAAATTCAAATAATAGAAAACACTTATCAGAGGACACCACAAAAGCTTGCTATAAATGTTTTCTTGCTACATGTCTTTTGTTATATTTTAATTCATTTATTTGTTAATTTTAATGATGGAGCACGGAGTCTAAACTGAGTGTAACTGATGACTTGGAGGAGAGACCGTCTAAGGTGGTAAGATAATGGATTGATCATCTTGGTAGGGTTAAATAATTATCAGAAAATTATCAGGCCAGTTGGAAAGATAGTTTGTGGTCAAGGAGTGAAGCCTTTGAAATTGGTATTGAGGTATAATTCTTGGTAATTACAAGGTGTAGTAATGACAAGGACATAGTTGGTAATGACAAGAACGTATCTGATAGAAATATAATGCAAGCTACGTATGTAATATTGTGATCTAGTAGTTATATAAAAAGTAAAAAGAGATAAGATTAATTTTAATAATATATTTTATTTAACCAAATGTATCCAAAATTATAATATAAACATATAATCGATTTAAAATTATTAAATATATTACTTTCTTTTTCATTCTAAACCTTTGAAATTTGGTGAGTTTCATACATACAGTGCATCTCGATTAGGAAGTTAAATTTGTGTTGGAAACACTTGATCCGTATTTAGATTTTATAACTTTTACAAGTATAAAAGTATATTTACAAACCCAAGCCAATCCAAGCATTCTTAAAGTTTTTCAACAATTAAATTTCTTATTATTGGCCAGGCGCAGTGGCTCACGCTTGTAATCCCAGCACTTTGGGAGGCTGAGGCAGGCGGATCACGAGGTCAGGAGATCGAGACCACGGTGAAACCCTGTCTCTACTAAAAAATACAAAAAACTTAGCCGGGCGTGGTGGCGGGCGCCTGTAGTCCCAGCTACTCAGAGAGGCTGAGGCAGGAGAATGGCGTGAACCTGGGAGGCGGAGCTTGCAGTGAGCCGAGATTGCGCCACTGCACTCCAGCCTGGGTGAGAGCGCGAGAATCCGTCTCAAAAAAAAAAAAAAAATTCTTATTATTTAAAAAGTTACACTTAAATAAAATAAAATACAATTTAAAAGTTAGTCCCTGGTCAGTCACACTAGCCACATTTCAAGGGTTCATTAGTACATGTGGCTAATGCCCAGTGTATCGGACAGTGCTGGTCTGGGGTGTGATGATTGGAGTAAGTTGTTGAGGAAAGGTAGATGGCAAAATCATTGGAAGAGATAAGATCAAGAAAAAGTAAGGCCAAGGTATGAGAAGGCACATCTAAGATATATGATGGGTTGTGTTGGAGAGAGTGGACATTACTCAGGAATCACAACAGAAAAATAAGGGATAGTGTGGATTTGACAGATGACCTACAACAAGCTAACAAACTGTGGGATTTCAGGGATAAGTGGGGAAAGAAAAATGATTTGGAAATCAGAATGAGGAGCAAAGAAAAAAAAAAGAGGCATGCACTCGAACTCCTAGCCAAGTGAGGAGGATAGAATTAAAAACAGCCACTTCTTGGGAGAGCTACAGTAAAGACATACCTTCAGGGAAAAGCTAGGCAAGCAGATGAAGGGAACTTGCAGAAATCAAGTCAACTTAAAAGAGATTTTGCTGTGACATATCAAGAGTGGCAGAATAGGCTTAGCGTGGTGCCCCACGTCTATAATCCCAGCACTTTGGGAGACCTAGGCGGGAGGATCACTCGACGTCAGGAGTTCGAGACCAGCCTGGCCAACATGGCAAAACTCTATCTCTACTAAAAGTACCAAAATTATCCAGACATGGTGATGTGTGCCTGTAATCCCAGCTACTTGGAAGGCTGAGGCAGGAGAATCGCTTGAACCCAGGAGGTGGAGTTTGCAGTGAGCCAAGATCATGTCACTGCACTCCAGCCTGGGTGACAGAGTGAGACTCTGTCTCAAAAAACAAACAAACAAACAAACAAAAAAGAGTGGCGGCATACACCATGCTGGGAAAGGTTTTCAGTAGTTGGGAAAAGGTAGACAGTCGGGAGAGTTAACTGGGACAGGTAAAGCAATATGGAGATAAGGTTCAGGTGTTGAAGAATCTTGGGCTTCTGGCGGTGACTGACTCAAATAGGGTAAAAGGCATAGGAAGAGATAAACTCTGTTTTCCTTGTTTCTTTCCTAGTCCTGGGGAAAGGAGTATAGACGTCTTGTTTTCAACTGTACCAGTACTCACTTTTATGTTTACCCTTCCAAAAGCATTTTAGTGTGTCTTAGTCTTATTTCAACAATCAACAGTGAAATTATACATATGTGCACATGCACATGCACACACACACACATTTTATTGGAGCCACTCATTCCCCAATTTAAGATGATGAATTATGCATATATTTACTTTCCCTCAATTCTTCACATCCCTTTCTTTATTAATATAATCTCAGCTTTTATATCTAGATTATTATTACTAAATCATAGTTTTACATGTAAAGATTCTCTTTCAAGAATAATTTTAGACATTTGAAGTCAGTTGTATCATTAGATTTATAATTACGTAGGCAGTTCTCTGATTTTATTTGTACCATTGGTTCTTTCATAATGTGGTTCATTTTTTACATCTTTTCTTTTTGTTTCTTCTGATACAGAGTTAATGTTAGCATTTTTTTTCTAGGCATGGACATGGATGACACATTTTTGACCTTTTAAATAACACTGTATTTCAGTTTCCTGTGATTACAACTGTCTCATCTCAAAACTCTGCAGACATTTCTCAATTAACTTCTGGTATTTTGAGATTCAAGAGAGAATTTTTGGTTAAGCTAGATGTTTGCTCCTTTGTTTCTGAGAACATGCAAAGTGTTTTTCTATTTTTTTCAGTGTTTTCATTTAAAAATTTCACCCAGATGTTTCTCTTATAATTTTGCTTGGAATTCATACTCAATACTTTTTAAAGCAATTTTTAAATTGTAAAAAAAGATATGTAATATAAAACTTGCCATTTTTACCATTTGAAAATGTATAATTCAATGGCATTAATTACATTTACAATGTTGTGCAACCATCACCACTATATAAAAGGTTTTCATCAACTCAAACAGAAATTTTCAACAAATTGAGCAATAACTTCTTCTCCTCTCCCTCCAGCCTCTGGTTACTTCTAATCTACTTTCTGCCTCTGTGTATTTGCTTATTCTAGATATTTCATAAAAGTAGAACTATACAATATTTGTGCCTGGCTTATTTTATTTAGCACAAGGTTTTCAAGGTTCATCCATACTGTAGTGTACATCAGAGCTCCATTGCATTTCATGGTTAAATAATATGTCATTACATGGATATAGCACATTTTGTTTATCTCTTCATCTGTTGATGGGCGTTTGGAGTGTTTCCATCTTTTGACTATTGTAAATAATACTGCTATGAATTTTGGCAAAAAAGTATCTGTTTGAATGCTTATTTTCAATTCATTTAGGTGTATACCTAGGAATGGAATGGATAGCCACATGGTAATTCTATGTTTAATTTTTGAGGAACCACCAAACTGTTTTCCATAGTGGCTGCACCATTTTACATTTGCTCCAGCAATGCAGGAGGGTTTCAATTTCTCTACATGTTTGATGACATTTGTAATTTTTTGATTTATTAATAACGGAACGGCCATCCTAATGGATATGGAATGGTAACTCATCTTGGTTTTGATGCATATTTTCCCAATAACTAATCATGTTGAATATCTTCTCATCTGCTTATTTGCAGCCATTTGTGTATCTTCTTTGGCAAAATGTCCATTTAGGTACTTTGTCAATCTTTTAATTGGGCTGTTTATCTTTTTGCTTTTGAGTTGTAGAAGTTCTTTATATTTTGGATATTAAATACATGGGATTTATAAATATTTTATCCCACTATGTGGCTTGTCTTTTCACTATCTCTCTTTTTTTAGAGGTGGGATCTCCTGCTCACCCAAACTGGAATGCAGTGGCATGATCATAGCTCTCTGTAACCTCGAACCCCTGGGCTCAAGGAATTCTCCCTCCTCAGTCTTCCAAGTAGCTCAGACTACAAACACATGCCACCACAACCAGCTAGTTTTTAAATTTTTTTTGGTAAAGATGGGGTCCCCCTGTGTTGCCAAGACAGATCTCAGATTCCTGGCCTCAAACAAACCTCCTACCTCCACCTCCCAAAATGTTGGGATTACAGGTATCAGCCACCATGCTTGGCCTCTCTTTATAGCATCTTTTGATGCACAAAATTTTTTATTTTAATGAAGTCCATTTGATCTATTTGTTCTTTTGTTGCCTGTACTTTTCATGTCAGACTCATGAAACCATTGCCAAATCTAAGGTCATGAAGATTTACTCCTATGTATTCTTCTAAAAGTGCTATAGGTGTTTTTTCTCTTTTGAGCCATTTTGAATTCATTTTTTTATATCATGTAAGGTAAAGGTCCAACTTCATTCTTTCCCATGAGGATATTGTCTAGTTTTTTACGGCATTATGTGAAGAGACTGTTTGTTCCTCACTCAATGTTCTTGGCACCCTTGTCAAAACCAATTGACCATAAATGTGAGGGTTTATTTCTGGGCTGTCCATTTTATTCTATTGGTATGTATGTCTATAGTTATGTCATTACTATACTGTTTTAATTATTGTAGCTTTGTATTAAGTTTTGAAATAAAAAAGTATGAGTAAGTCTTTTAACTTTGTTCTTTTTCAAGATTATTTTGGTTCTTCTAGCTCCGTTGAAATTCCACAAAAATTTTAGGATGGGTTTTCCTATTTCTGCAAAAACACTCTTGGGATTCTGATAGAGATTGCATTGACTGGGTAAATCACCTTGGGTAGTATTGGCATCTTGACAATATTAAGTATTACAATCTGTGAACACAGTGTGTCCTCCCATTGATTTTGATCTTCTTTAATTTCTTTCAGCAATGTTTATAATGTATATAAGTCTTTTGTCTCTTGGTTACATTTATTCCTATTTTATTATTTTTGATGTTACTGAAGATGGAATTGTTTTCTTATTTTCCTTTGTGGACTGTTTATTGCAATGTAGAAATACAACTGATTTGTTGATGTGTCGATTTTGTATCCTGCAACTTTGCTAAATTTATTGGTTTTAAGTGTTTGTGTGTGTGTATGAGTGTGTGTTTGCACACATGTGCAGATTCCATATGTGTTACTACATATAAGAACCTGTCATCTGTGAACAGAGATAGTTTTACTTCTTCCTTTCCTATTTAGATGCTTTTATTTCTTTTTCTTGTGTACATGCTCTTGCTAAAATTTCCAGTATCTTTTTGAGTAGAACTGATCTTAGAGAAAAAGCTTTTAGTTTTTTGCCATTGAGTATATTAGCTACAATTTTTTTTTGCAGTTTAGAATATTATATCCACTCTCACCCCTTCTTCTATTCTTATTTTTTAGTGCTATTTGCTGTGGTGTTTTTTTTGGACGTATAAGCTATTCATGTGTTAGTTTCCTGTTTTATGCTCTCCAAAATTATACTTTTCTTTTCCATTGTTTTCATCCCTCTGCTCATTTCTTCTTGATTTTAGGAAGTCTTTTTAAATTTTGCTTTACATACTGCGGATTCTATTTTCTTAGTGTGAGTCTAGTTCTGCCGTCTCTTCCATAAGGGTTTTTATTTTGGCATTGCATATTTAATTTCCTTTGATCCACTCCACATTGTATATATTTCTTTTTTTTCTTTCTTGTTCTCTTACTATGATTTTCTGTCTTTTCCTAGAGACTGGCATCTCTTTATATTATATTTTACATTTGCATTACCTTACAAATACACAAATACAATACAAAATGTGTTTACATACATTAACATACATGAGAATACCAGTGAATTTTATAAAATTTTACCTTGGATATGGCAATAGGTCTCCTTTCTATGTCCTTCTATATCTCAGTTTATATTTACAGTATTTAGTAAACATATCTGTTGAATTTTTGATTAATATCTGTGATACATACATGACTGTAACTTAATGCAGAGAGAAAGAATGTCTGGATTACTTTCCTTTCTATATCCAGTGCCTGGAACAGTGCTGATTACATAAAACAAGTTAAAATATATTCAGCATAAAAATGAACAAATTAATGGTTCTTAGAGTAATTTCCATCTTTACCTTATGGTATATGATATATTTTTTACATATACAACAGGTTAAGCTGTTATATTTATTAATTTATTAACAAGGTGAGGTCTGGCCTCACTTAAGGTTTTTAAACATGAATATCCCTAGCCATACTCTTATCTATTTGAATGGTAGTTGCATTTTTGTTTGTGTGTGTTTTTCAACTGATGTCAAAAGGCAAGTTGGCATTCAATTCCAGTTTCTATCAGGAATTTACCTTATATAGTTCTGCTTACCTTGGGGTGCCTTCCTATCTCTCTCCCTTTGGATCCTTAACACCCTGAACTAATGGGATATATAAAAAACTACAGGCCAGACGCAGTGACTCATGCCTGTAATTCCAGCACTTTGGGAGGCTGAGGCAGGAGGATTGCTTGAGCCCAGGAGTTTGAGACCAGCCTGGGCAACATGGTGAAACCCCATCTCTACAAAAAAATACAAAAATTAGCCAGGCATGGTGGTGTGTGCCTGCAGTCCCGGCTACTTGGGAGGCTGAGATGGGATGAATGCTTGAGCCCGGGAGGCAGATGCTGCAGTGAGCAGAGATTGTGCCACTGAACTCCAGTCTGGGCAACAGAGGGAGATCCTGTCTTGAAACAAACCAACAAACAAGCAAACAACTCCCCCACCCCCCTTACATAGTCCATCATGCATTACAGCCTGGAGTTGCCTTGCAGTACTTAACATTTTTAGAGTACACATTACAGGATGCAGCTTGCCTTTGCCCATCCTTCCAAGTAGTCTCCCAGTGGATGTAGTGAGCACATTTGGAGAGCTAGGGGTGGGGAGCAGTTTTTCTCTCTCTCTTTTTCACTCTGTCTGTTTATAAAATAATATCCTGGCTAGTTAAAGTTGTAGCATCTTGAAACTATACAATAAAGAAATTGACCCTTGGGTCTCATTTTGCTACAAATTGTGGGTGTCTATATTGGAGAACGGTTCATATTTTACCCTTTTTTCAGGTGGTCTATTATTTATTGAGGTGAAGTCTAGATTGCTAAAAAAATTAATGCGGTGTATTTCTAAATTTTTCACTCTAATTTTGATAGTAACTGTTTTTTTATTCGGCCTCTCTTTTCAGTTATCATGTGAATTTTGGACTCTTTTTCCTATATATTTTAATGGAAAGTAAGGAAACTTGCATTTGTGACTTCTTTCTATATGTCATTCTAAATTGTAAATTTCTGAATTCTCTTTTCAAATTTATTCTCTTTTCAGATGGGTAGGTACCATGTCAAAGAATAGTAAATTCAGAGTCCTTCAAATCCTATTTGCAAACCAAATGTGGTGCTATCACCAGATGATTATCAGAGAGAAATCTGAAGTTTCTCAAGAATTAAAACATGGAACCATGAACCAAGATATGAGTAAAAAATTATAAACATACACCATGCTGGGAGACTGGCTAACTGTCAATAAGACACCATTTCTATAGAGATTTCCCTGGCTAATAATGGATTAGTATATCTCACTTTCCTAATGAAAGCGAATAGTACCGATATTAAAACTTGGCTTTTTCAAGGACATGGAATCAACCTAACTGCCCATCAATAACAGACTGGATAAAAAAATGTGGTACATATACACTGTGGAATACTATGCAACCATGAAAAAGAATGAGATTATGTCCTTTGCAGGGACGTGGATTCAACTGGAGGCCATTATCCTTAGCAAACTAATATAGGAACAGAAAACCAAGTATTGCATGTTCTCACTTATAAGTGGGAGCTAACTGATGAGAACACATAAACACATAGAGGGGAATGACACACACTGGGGCCTTTTGGAGGGTAGAGGGTGGGAGGAGGGAGAAGATCAGGAAAAATAACTAATGGGTACTAGGCTTAATACCTGGGTGATGAAATAATCTGTACAAGAAACCCCCATGACACAAGTTTACCTATGTAACAAACCTGCACTTGTAACCCTGAACTTAAAATAAAAATTAAAAAGAGTAGGCTTTTTGAAATATGCATATATTTAAACCTGTTATCTTTCCATCAGTGGCTTTATTGCTACCACGTGAGACACATCCCCCTAAGTTAGGTTAAGTTTGGTCAAGATATTAAAAGAAATCTTTCTCTGCCAGGGCTCTGTCATGCCTGGGCTGTGCAATGGTCACTGTCTACGATGCCCTCAGTGGGCACTCAGTTGTTATACCTGATACCCACAGGATGGTCCTTGATTTCTAACCACTGGTATCCTATTTACTCCTAGGCAGGCAGAAGCTATGGTTTTTCTATATGACATTATTGAAACTTTACAGATTTGTTCCTTAACATTAGAGTGCAAAGTTTGGAAGCAATTTCTTACTGTTGTAGCAAAATGAATATATGCATCTTAACCTGACATGGGAATTGACGAGATGATATGGCAAGTTGAATCCCCCTAAAATTTTAATATAGAATCTCTCAGTTTGGGCTATATTAATTTGTTTAATCCTCAAATAGAATTTTCTCAGACATATTGTGGTGAGTGGTGATTGAACATGTGAAATAAACCTCCACACTTGCAAGATAGAACATCTCATTTTCTTAGATGAAGAATTACTTTTCATTTTTCTCAAATATTAACATGCTGAAGGGCTAAGAAGGCATGACTAGCTAGTACTAATTGTTGATGAGAATTCTCTTGGGGATCGTAACTATTTCTAGATCCCTGTGGGATGTAGTGGGTGGAATGAAGATGAGCCAGTCAATCTTGAACTCTTTCCCAGTGAAAACCAAAAAGAAATGTGATCCTGATCAACTTACTAGACAGTCTGACTGGGTGACTACTTGATAGTTATTTACATATTTGCATGCCAAGCTCGAATGGGAGAATATGATCTCTTCTTGTCATCATTGTGAACAACCAGTAACGGGCTTAATTACACACAATGCTTGCTCAGAACATAGTCAGAGTCGGGGTAAAGAGTAACTGCATTTTGGGAGGCCGAGGTGGGCGGATCGTGAGGTCAAGAGTTCAAGACCATCCTGGCCAACATGGTGAAACCCTGTCTCTACTAAAAATACAAAAATTAGCTGGGCATGGTGGCACACCCCTGTAGTCCCAGCTACTTGGGAGGCTGAGGCAGGAAAGTCGCTTGAACCTGGGAGGTGGAGGTTGCAGTGAGCTGAGATCCCGCCACTGCACTCCAGCCTGGCAACAGAGCGAGACTCCATCTAAAAAAAAAAAAAGAGTAACTGTAAATGCCACTATTTTATAAGCCAAGTAAGAGAAGCAGAAACTGGCCGAGAAATTCCTTAGGGTATACTACAAATTAGGAACAGAATTAAAATGAAAATTCATAAGCACTGAGTTTCCAGTCTGCTGCTTAGTCACTGAATCTTTCCTCTATTCAGCCTCAGTCATGGTTTTCCCTTCAGATTAAAAGACAAATTTACATATAAAAGTTGGTGCATATAGTGTGATAGGGAATGAACACAAGCAAGAATCCAAGTAATATTTCTAAATTTAGTTTTTGTGGATATTGCCAAATTTAGATGGTAAAAACTTCTTTCTTTGGATTTATTTTTTGTCTTAAAGAGGATATATGCTTTCAAAAGAAAAAATTGGCAATTTGGCATTATAGTAAAGGAAGAAACAAGAATAATTTTAAAAAATTGTTTAGTTATTCCAATAATAAATTCAACATTTTGTCAATTTTTTTCTCTGAACTCACAGACAGCTTTTATTATGTGTGTTCTACCAATCTTTAAACAATACTTTGAAATTTAAAAAAGTAATTACAGAATAATATTTAACTAATAATTATTGTAAAGCTCAAATTCAATGGATAAAATTCTAAAAGACTGCACACAATTCTAAAAGTGAACATACAAAATATGATATAAATTCCTAGCTTGCCACATAGGGGACCAGGAAAAGTGGTCTGTAATCTTAGCACCTCGGGAGGCCAAGGCAGGGAGGATCGCTTGAGGCCAGGAGTTTCAGACCAGCCTACTCAATATAGAAAGACCCTGTCCTTACAAAGAATTAAAAAAAAAATTAGCAAGGCATGGTTGTGTGTGCCTGTAGTCCCAGCTACTCAGGAAGCTGCAGCAGGAGGATCATTTGAGCCTGGGAAGTTAAGGCTACAGTAAGCCATGTTTGCATCACTGCACTCTAGTCTGAGCAACACAGCGAGACCATGTCTCAAAAAAAAAAAAAAAAAAAAGAAGAAAAAAGAAATTTAATAAGGATTTCTTGAACAAGTGAACATATGTAAATATATATATATGTATGGATATGTGTAGATTATATATAGATATGCTAAGATCTATATATGTATGTAGATAATACTTAATCTCCATGTGTATAAATACCTATACTTGGCTTAACTGGCTGGAAAGAGACCCAGAAATATACCAAAGTCTTCTATGGGATTCCCTAATCTCATACTATTACATGACAATAGTAACCATTTGTAGGTACTGATTTCTGTACACAGTACCATACAGATATAAATTCTATTTATACAACCACCAAGA
This sequence comes from Nomascus leucogenys, assembly GCF_006542625.1. Lineage (NCBI taxonomy): Eukaryota > Metazoa > Chordata > Mammalia > Primates > Hylobatidae > Nomascus > Nomascus leucogenys. The sequence continues at coordinate 68,988,909 of NC_044391.1, forward strand.
AAAATATGCATGATTATCTCTACTTTACAGACGATGAAAGGAAGGTTTAGAAAATTTAAGGCCAGGCGCAGTTTCCCACACCTGTAATCCCAGCATTTTGGGTGGCGGAGGCGGGTGGATCACGAGGTCAGGAGTTCAAGAGCAGCCTGACCAACATGGAGAAACCCCGTCTCTACTAAAAATACAAAAAAATTAGCCAGGCATGGTGGTGGGCGCCTATAATCCCAGCTACTTGGGAGGCTGAGGCAGAGAATTGCTTGAACCCGGGAGGCAGAGGTTGCAGTGAGCTGAGATGGCGCCACTGCACTCCAGCCTGGGTGACAGAGCGAGACTCCATCTCAAAAAGAAAAGATAATTTAAGTGACTTGCAAACTTGCAGAAATTCATGCAGGTAGTAAGTAGCTGAATTTGAAACAAGTTCTATTTGATTCCAAAACCTTCCGCTTTGCATTGATGCCCCTGCTATAAGAAAAATTAGTTGAAATAATAAGATAGAATCTTCCAAATAGGAGAGTAGTGTAAGGTAATATTTTCCCTTTAATCTTTCTTATAACATCTCTTAAATGAAATTTAGCTTGCTGTTTTTGACCTTTCACACATTTACAATGATGAAAACAAACTGGTCTTTATGGAATTGGCCAGTTCTTGAAGTTATTACTTTGTGGCTGCATCCAACAGTTGCAAGGAGTGATAACAAACTTCGATTTCTGAGTCTTGATAGTTTAATAAAAGATTAGATACTATTATATTAAAAACCTCTGATGGGCTGGGTGAGATGGCTCACACCTGTAATCCTAGCACTTTGGGAAGCCAAGGCGGGTGGACCACTTGAGCCCAGGAGTTCAAGCCCAGCCTAGGCAACATGGTGAAACCCTATCTCTACAAAAAATACAAATATTAGCCGGTCATGGTGGTGTGTGCCTGCAATCCCAGCTACTTGGGAGGCTGAGGTGGGAAGATCACCTGAGCCTGGGGAAGTCAAGGCTGTAGTGAGCTGTGACTGTGCCACTGAACTCCAGCCTGGGTGACAGAGTGAGACCCTGTCTCAAAAAACGAAAAAGCAAACCACATATAATGAGTAAAATTAAATTCTCTTACTAGCCAAACTCAGGGACCTATTCATAATAACATCTGTAGATTTATTCTGTTATAAATTCATGACACAGAGATACCTTTTATAGAAGGAATTGTTTTGTAAATTGTCAATAAAATAAGGGTATAATTTTCTGAATTTTTTTGGGTTGAAAATGTACCCTCTGCTAAACCACTCTGGTCTACATATCACTTTAAAAAACAGATTTTTCTGTTCATACAATAACCAAGACAGATGTCCATAATCATCTTCATTTAACAGATGAATAAATGGAAGTTTAGCAAGTTTATGACTTGTACAAATCCTCACAGGTAGTAAGTTGTTGAATTTAAAAAAACTCTATTTGATTCCAAGCTTTTCACTTTCTATCAGTGGAAGCAAAGTGATTTCGTTTTAGATATCCTTGAAATACAATAAATTGCACTTTTTTTCAGTTTTTAAATTTTTTAAAAAATTTTTTATTTGTTATTTATTTATTTATTTATTTTTTTTTAAATTTTGAGAAGGAGTCTCTGTTGCCCAGGCTGGAGTGCAGTGGTGCGATCTTGGCTCGCTGCAACCTCCGCCTCCCGGGTTCAAGCAATTCTCCTGCCTCAGCCTCCTGAGTAGCTGGGATTACAGGCTTGCGCCAGCAGGCCCAGCTAATTTTTGTATTTTTAGTAGAGACGGGGTTTCACCATGTTGGCCAGGGTGGTCTCGATTTCTGATTTCTTGACCTCGTGATCCACCCACCTTGGCTTCCCAAAGTGCTGGGATTACGGCCGTGAGCCACCGTGCCATGCACACTTTTTTTTTGAGACAGAGTCTTGCTCTGTTGTCCAGTCTGGAGTGCAGTGGTATGATCTCAGCTCACTGCAACCTCCACCTTCTGGGTTCAAGCGATTCTCCTGCCTCAGCCTCTTTAGTAGCTGGGATTACAGGCGCCCGTTACTAGGCTTGGCTAATTTTTGTATTTTTGGTAGAGACAAGTTTTCATCATTTTGGCCAGGCTGGTCTTGAACTCCTGACATCAAGTGATCTGCCCGTCTCAGCCTCCCAAAGCACTGGGATTACAGGCGTGAGCCACTGCTCTTGGGCTTAAATTGCGCATTTTAAAAGTATATAATTTGTTAAGTTTGACATATGTATATTCACTTGAGATCACCGCATACTTATCATCCAACAGTTTTTCATGCCCTTATGTAGTCCCTTCCTCTTACCTTGTTCCCTTTCCTCTCTCCCCTTTAGGCAATCACTGATCTGTTATTTGCTGCTATAGATGAGATTAATTTGTATTTTTTAGAATTTTATATAAGTGGAAATTTATAGTATGTATTCTTTTTTGTTTGGATACTATCAGCATAATTATTTGAGATCCATTTTATGTTTTGGATCCGTTTATTCTGATAAACTGATTGAATGAACAGTTTATTCCTTTATATTGTTGAAGTAGTATTCCACTGTTATGTATTTACCACAATTTGTTTATCCATTCACTTGGTCGATAGACATTCAGGTTATCTCTAGTGTTTGGCTATTATAAATAAAACTGCTATGAACATCCATGTATAAGTTGCTGTGTGGACATAAACTTTCTTCTCTTTTGGGTAAGCACCTAGGAATGGAATAGCTGGATCATGTTGTAGGTGTATATTTAACTCTCTAAGAAATTACCAAGCTGTTTTATGCAGTGGTATAATTTTATACTCCTACCAGTAATACATGAGAGTTTACCAGTTTTTCTGTATCCTTCTCTACATGTGAAAAGGTCAGCCTTTTCAATTTTAGCCATTCTGATCTACTTTTTATTTAAAAATAATATTAACAAATTAAACAATCTTACTTTTTGTGTGATGTCAATATTCAGAGTAGGGTAATGTTAGGTAAAAAACGTCTAAAGAATAGGCTGGGCGTGATGGCTCAGGTCTGCAATCCTAGCAGTTTGGAAGAAGGAGAGTTCAAGACCATCCTGACTAACATGGAGAAACCCCGTTTTCACTAAAAATATAAAATTAGCCAGGCATGGTGGCACATGCCTGTAATCCCAGCTACTTGGGAGGCTGAGGCAGGAGGATCACTTGAACCTGGGAGGTGGAGATTGCAGTGAGCCGAGATCACGCCATTGCTCTCTGGGCAACAAGAGCAAAAAAAAAAAAAAAAAAAAAAAAAATTCTAAAGAACAAAGCTTTCCTTGTGAGTTTCCTATAAAACTCACAATTATATAATACGGTGACTGACAATTATATAATATTGTCATTATATCTTATAATAGCATGAACATTTATCTTTCAAGGATTTCCAACTAAAATGATAATTAAAATCTTACTAAGTCAGAAAAAGTATTATTTATCAGTTTTCTTTTCATGGCTTAATACAGTTTTATAATTTTCTTATATATTTTTGTTAGTCTAATTTTAGGTATTGTGTATGTTTTTTGCTATGAATATATTTTATGTTTTATATTTTTAAAATGTTATTATGTACAATAACACTATCTTACCTGGTCTCTTTGATAACTCATTTTTTTCAATGGCTTATCTATACATTCACTTGCATTTTTCATGTAGGCAATCATTTTGTCTAAAAATGATAATTTTTTCTTTTTCCTAATCTTATATCCCTTATTTCTTTTTATTTTACATTGCATTGCAATTAAATGCTTTTGCTAAGGGAAAAATTTTATTTTATTAGTGTTCATTTTGGATCAAATAGCCACGTAGTATGATGCCCTTCCAAGACATGAATTCTAATCTAAGCTGCTTATTATCTGCATAATCTTGAGCATGTAATTTATTTAACTGAGCCTCAATTTCCTCATCTGAGAATAGGGATAATAAAAATATTTGCTAACTCACTATTAGGATGTTGTGAAGATCAAATGAAATAAAATATGCGAAAACAAGTTTTAAACTATGATATGACATGGAGGAATTAAATTATATACTTATTATGAAGGAGCTATTACATGTGTTTCCTTGGTGTTATTTTAAGGAAGCTATTTTATCCCTAAATAAGTTTACAAATAATCATTAGCCTATGTAAGAACCATTGATCAGTTCAGCTCCGGCTATAAAAAAATTTAGCATGAGAAATTAATATAAATAATGAGAAAATCATAACAGTTTGGGGTTTCAACAAAATGGTGAAAATTTGAAAAAAGTAAATTATATTCATAAATGTATCATTATATGTTAGAATGCTTTTGAGAATAACACAATGCCTTAGGTTAAAAATTAGGTCATATGAAAACCTAAAATACGAAATCTGGTTATTATAAATGACATATATTGAACAGAATGATTATCATGTACTTATATTTTGGCAGTCTGTAGGAGTTCTACTCATAGCTAGACTGCATATTAAGTAGTTTTTTTCTTTTTCTTTTTTTATAAGGAAAAATGTATATAGAAAAAATATAAAGCCACATACTGTAGCTCAATGAATGAATTAATACTGAATTACTCATCAGAATGGCCATCAATAAATTGTTCTGATCTTTGAAGTAAAACTTGCATTCTGATTCTTGAACATTCACTCTTGTTGATCAAAGGCAAACTAGTTATCAAGAGAAGAAAGAAAAACTAGGTCAAAAGGTGAAAAACAAAATGGGGAACAAACGGAAAGAAAGTATCTCTCTTTCTTAGCTCATTAGTTAATCCTGTGGTGTCTTCTAAATCATACTTTAAATGTTTTTATTTATTGCAAGATGTCATCGATTATACTAGTTTTCCATCAATTTGAACTTATAACAGTGAACTTGATGTAATTCTTGCCACTCAGAATCTACCCAGATTTTATAAGTTATTTTCCCATTACTATTATATGTTCATGCAACATGAATAAAATAATTGAACACTAATTTTAAAATTAGGCATATACGCCCAATTCTGTGGTAGATAGTGTTCAAGCAAATAGCACATAATTTTGTCCTTGAGGGCCAGAAACTCTACATATTTCCTGAGTTTGAGTTACTTTTGACTTTTTCAAAGTGTATATGAGTCAATTTGTGTTACAGGAGGAGAAGAAAGAAAAGAGAAATCAGGAAGGTGTGCTGACAGGGAAGTCATCGCTCATGGAGATGAATGTGGCTACCAGCTGTGCTGTCTCGAGTTTGAGCTATGGAGAATGGTGCGTATACGTGACTTGGATGTTGAGCTTAAGGTTTCCAGATTAATTGGTTGATTGAAGCTATTTGCTGAATAATGTTGTTTTGGAAGATCCTAAACAAGGAATCACCATAATTAAACTATGAAATCCTGTATAGTTTCAATCTTTTCTATTATTTCTTCCAATTATTTTTACAAGACTTTTCTTAGTCTTTCATTTACCTTATTTCTACCATCTATTGACTTTCATCCATGTCTTTCATTTCTTTGATGATTTTTGCATATTGTTCAGAATTTTCTTCTTTATTTTGCACTCTCATCATTATCTCTGTGCTTAACTCATACAAAAATAGGCTTAAATTTTCTAGATCACTTAAATTTGGCTAAGTTGTATCTTCAGTTCATTTCGGCCATGGATTAACCACCATAATCCCTTAGATCATGTCAACATTTGGAATATGTGATTATCTTAAACTAGCAACTTCCCTCATCATAATCTCCTTGGTTTCATTCTTTTGACTCCTTCACTTCTTCTACCATCTTACAGCTTCTGAGAGTATTTGTTCCTCTCATTGTGACTTTTGGTCCTTTGAATCCTTAGTTGTCTCTTAATATGTTTCCTGTTCTATACCTTACCATTCTGTCTGTGCAGAATGTTCTCCACCTATTGAAATATTCTTCAGCACCCACAGATCATGTGAACATCATTTACCTGAAGCATTCTCTGATCTCATCAGTTACAATTAAAAATACAACTTTATATCTATTAGGTGTTTTTCCCTATAATATTTTATTTTATCACAACAACCTTGTGAATTGTATTTCATCTATTTTATGGAAAGTTAGTAAATGGCAGAGCTGGGTCTATGAGTAAGGTTTTATTCCTTATTCAGTGCTCTTTCTGCTACCTCAGTGTGCCAGAAGCAAAGTCTCAGAATTCATTTAGTGCATCATTTGCATTGTTCAATGACACAGTAGATATTGGTTTATAATGTAGCTATTTTTATACCTGTAAGAATGCCTGCTTTTATTTTGTAAGCTTGAGATAATCTCTTAATTTCTTTTAGAGTCTCAAGTGTCTGGCCCAATGGCTTAAACATAGAATGTGCTCAATATATATTTGTTGAATAGATGAACAAATTAATTATGGGACAGTACAAAAGATAGAGTGTTGGAAGCCAGGGCCAGGATGCAGAGCAACATGCTTTGCACAGTACTATTTTGTAAGTAAAACAATTAAGGCTTAAAGAGGGCAAAAGGTTTCTCAGGGTCACATCACAAATTAGGAACAGAATTAAAAAGAAAATGCAGAGGCCCTGAGGTTCCACTCTGCTGCTTAGTCACTGAATCTTCTTTTCAGCTTTCAGTCATGGCTCTCCCTCTAGGTTGAAAGCAAGATTCGCTTATGGAAAATGGTGCATGTAGTGTGACGAGGAATGAGAGTCTGGCCCCATGACATTTCCATACAACCTTAACAAGATCAGCTATGTGCAGCATCTTTATCAGTTTTTCCCATTTCATGATCTTTCAGGTTAAAGTACAGTCTTCACTTCAATTTATTCCCATAACTGTAGGGATGTTATGAAGATTAGTGATGCAAGACACATAATATCCTGTAAGCTTCATAGCAGAAAGATATTACATAAATACAAAGCATGATTATTTCTGCCACCAGCAACAAGACTAGGTTTACCAACACATAGTGCACAGGCTGCGGAGCCACCAGCAGATGATATACATTTTTTCTCTCTACATGAATTAAAGTAGAAAAGATTTCCCTTGGGATATTTGGACCATTTACCCCACTTAAGTGTTTTCTTTAGCTGGGGAGTAGGGAGGTGGGGGTGGTGTTCCTGTTAAAGGGAGATTGTTAGAAGTGATATTCATTTCAGATTAAAACATGCATAGAGAACCAAACAGGAAAATTAGTATAAAGAAATACATACAAAATAATAAGAATATGTGAAAAATCTGGTCTTGTTTGTCCTTGTGTTTCTTGTGATGTTAGGTTTATTCTGAAACATAGTATTATCGAATACATTGAGTTTGGTTGGACTAAAAAGAAAGATTATGAGGTCTTTTGGGAGAAAATTCTGCATCAATAGAGAAATGATAGAATTGAGAGTAGATTATAAGAAACATTTTATGCAAATAGTTTTGTATGAAATCAGTGATATCACTTGATTCGTTATGATTCACAGTTCTCATGTCTGGAAGAGATGTAATTCTACAACTTAACAGATCAGACAATAATATTTAGTAATGGAAAATGGAGATCACCTTTGTTCTACTTCTGTTTAGTCCATATGTGGGTGTTTTGGCATTTTTATATGAACTAACTTTAAACTTCAGCTGTAGTGGAAAAGTTATCTATCTACTTCCTGATGACATGGTTGGATGGCTCCATGATGCAAATGGTCCTAGAATTTACCGTCAGGAAGACTGACACAACGTTAACTAGGAAAAGTGAAATATCACCTGAAAAGAATATACTCATAAAGTTAGAACAGTGACTACTAAAATATCTCTGTATACCTAGTTCATGTGCACAATAATCTGGGCTTATATTTACAGCTAACCATCTCTGGAATGCTAGTGGAAAAGTAAGTGGCTCACAGTCATTATCCCTTGGAGGTGTTACTGAGATTTTTCTGTGGCAACTAAAAACTGGAAGAGTCTGCTTTGTACAGTTTCCAGGTTGATGTTAGACTAATTCCATCATGTGGAAATCTGAGATATCAATTGAATACTTGTCTAATTACTGATGGTGAGCCACAGTTGTTTTCTGGGGAGAGTACCAGCTTTGCTTCTCTTCCATAAGGAGATAAGTGGGGCTTTCATAGAAGGAGAATCTTGCATAGGCTCTTCAGGTATCATTAAAATTGTAGCAGTTCTACCTGTTCATCTGGAAGCCAAGCGATGTGGATGTTTCTTCAAACAACAATAGGTGTTATCCTGTTATCCAATCTGTCCTTATTTTTCTGCAGCAGATAATGCCATTTGCATGGCATGTGTTAGATGATTTTTATGTTCTGCCTCTATTCGTTACTTGCATAATTCTACTCAAGAAACTAAGGCTCAGGGAAGTGAAATAAGCTGTTTGACCAAACATAGCCAAATTCAGATCTCTTTTATTCCAAACCCTGTGATTCTTTCCATATGCTACCCTTATCTAAAGTCTGACTGTGAGAAGTAATTTTTGAGGGCCATTAGTCCAAGGGCCTGTCCTCCATCAAATTTTGTGGCTAATTCTTATGCTTTATTGCTGGATTCCAGTTTGAGGACAGAATGGCAATAAGATCCATCTACATTAACTTACACATGATGAAATTACTCTCCCTGCCTTTAGCTTTTACTGAAAGAAAAAAAATCACAAAAAGCAGCAACATTCAGCCTATTTCTTTTTCAGAGTTCTTGGATTAAATCTCACAGGAGAATTTCCTTTAGAATTTGGAGTCTAAGTATCATAAATTTTTGTGAGGAATTGATAAGCTTTCTACTTTCAATTAAAGAGAACTATGCCCCTTTACACATGTCTTTTTTGCAATGGCTGTTATGAACCTCATAGATAAACTGGATATTTTGTAATATGAGTCATATAATGCTGTTGCCTACAATATTCATTTCAGATCCTCTTTTTGGTGTTGTTTTTCTAATTTATTAAGTGTATTTTGCATGTTGCTCATTTGAACCATCTCAATTCCTGTAAATAAATGAGTAAGTACCTTTATGAAGAGAACAGAACTTAATCCTCCTTCTGCCTTTTGTCTTCTTATACTACGCTGAAGAGACGTTATATGCTGTACAATGTGTCCTTTGATAAAAGAGAATCTGAAGTCTAAATAAAGACATTAGGGAGAATAACTATGTTGAAGACAAAGAATGCAATTAAACTCATCCAGTGCTTTTTTAGCACAGGCTCTGTATTGGGTGGGCACTGTGGGGGTATTATAAGAATTAGTATAAACATAAACATAGCCTCTGAATGTTCTGGTGTACATGCTAGAAAACAACAAAGAATGGCATAGTATATGAGTAAATTTAGAGAAAGATTAAAAACCTTAAAGAAAGTGAAGAATCTTTTGAATGTTTTATTATGACAGTGACATTTCAAAACTTTGAAACCATCTAAGATAACTTAAAGCTTTTATTCTTGAAACTATACAGGAATATCTTATCAACTCATTCTAATATGCGATTCACCTTGTGTTCTGATGTTCTTTATGCTCAGTTTTTTTTTGTTTTTTTTTTTTTAGTTCTGGGGTACATGTGCAGGATGTGCGGGTTTTTTACATAGGTAAACGTGCGCCATGGTGGTTTGCTCACCTATCAAACCATTACCTAGGTATTAAGCCCAGGATGCATTAGCTATTTTTCCTGATGCTCTCCCGCCTCTTGTACCCCTACCCCTCTCCAACAGGCCCCAGTGTGTGCTATTCCCCTCCCTGTATCCATGTGTTCTCATTGATCAGCTCCCACTTATAAGTGAAAACCTGCGGTATTTGGTTTTCTGTTCCTGCGTTAGTTTGCTGAGGATAATAGATTCCAGCTCCATCCATGTCCCTGCAAAGGACATGATCTCACTCAGTTTTATGGATACATAGTATTCCATGGTGTATATGTACCACATTTTCTTTATCCAGTCTATCGTTGATGGGCATTTGGGCTGATTCCATGTCTTTGCTATTTTGAATAGTGCTACAGTGAACATATGGGTGCGTGTATTTTTTTTTCAATTTAAGTATGTATAGTTTATTGGACATCAATTATATCTCAACAATGCTGTTTATTTTTTATTTTTATACTTATTTATTTTTTTATTATATATATTTATTATACTTTAAGTTCTAGGGTACATGTGCACAACATGCAGGTTTGTTACATATGTATACATCTGCCGTGTTGGTGTGCTGCACCCATTAACTCGTCATTTACATTAGGTATATCTACTAATGCTATCCCTAACCCTACCCCCCACCCCCCAACAGGACCCGGTGTGTGATGTTCCCCTTCCTGTGTCCAAGTGTTGTCATTGTTCAATTCCCACCTATGAGTGAGAACATTCAGTGTTTGGTTTTTTGTCTTTGCGATAGTTTGCTGAGAATGATGGTTTCTAGCTTCATCCATGATCTTACAAAGGACATGAACTCATCCTTTTTTATGGCTGCATAGTATTCCATGGTATATATGTGCCACATTTTCTTAATCCAATCTATCATTATTGGACATTTGGGTTGGTTCCAAGTCTTTGCTATTGTGAGTAGTGCCACAATAAACATACGTGTGCATGTGTCTTTATAGCAGCATGATTTATAGTCCTTTGGGTATATACCCAGTAACGGGATGGCTGGGTCAAATGGTATTTCTAGTTCTAGATCCCTGAGGAATCGCCACACTGACTTCCACAATGGTTGAACTAGTTTACAGTCCCACCAACAGTGTAAAAGTGTTCCTATTTCTCCACATCCTCTCCAGCACCTGTTGTTTCCCGACTTTTTAAAGATCGCCGTTCTAACTGGTGTGAGACGGTATCTCATTGTGGTTTTGATTTGCATTTCTCTGATGGCCAGTGATGACCAGCATTTTTTCATGTGTCTGTTGGCTGCATAAATGTCTTCTTTTTAGAAATGTTTGTTCATATCCTTGGGCGCATGTATTTTTTTATAATTGAATGATTTATATTCCTTTGGGTATATACCCAGTAATGGGATTGCTGGGTCAACTGCTGGTATTTTTGATTGTATATCTGGTCAAAAATTGCTGGTTTTGATTGCATATCTTTGGAAATCACCACACTGTCTTCCCAATGGTTGAACTAATTTACATTCCCACCAACAGTGTAAAAGCATTCCTATCTCTGCAACCTCACCAGCATCTGTTGTTTCTTGGCTTTTTAATAATCGCTGTTTTGACTGGAGTGAGATGGAATCTCATTGTGGTTTTGATTTGCGTTTCTCTAATGATCAGTGATGGTGAGTTTTTTTATGTTTCTTGGCCGCATAAATGTCTCTGTTCATGTCCTTCACCCACTTTTTAATGGGGTTGTTTGAGCTTTTTCTTGTAAATTTGTTTAAGTTCCTTGTAGACTCTGGATATTAGACCATTGTCAGATGGATAGATTGCAAAAATTTTCTCCCATTCTGTAGGTTGTCTATTTGCTCAGATGATAGTTTCTTTTGCTGTGCAGAAGTTGTTTAGTTTAATTAGATCCTTATGTTCAGTTTTTTATCCACAACAACACAGATCATAATGCTGTTCCATGAACAACAAGCTAAGCATAGGCAACTGCATTAATGTTGCAGCCTGTGGGCTATGTGCCATTTTTGGCCGACCAACCCACCTTCCTCTTCTCCATTTTAGAAAGCGGATGGGAATGCAAGTGATTACGATATTATTTTAGGAATAATCTTGAATATGCTCTCATTTATATAAAAAGTCAGTTATGTTCAGACTACAACCTAATTGTGACCATAGTATGTCAACAAAATTGCTTTGCTACACCAAAACAGGATAAAAATTAATAGGTTTTAATTTTGGTCCAGTTTCAAATTCTTAGTGCTTTACTGATATGAAAAATACCTGATCACCATTTCTCTTACAGAGTTTTTGCTTTCTTAAACTTAATTGTTTCAATATCTTTTAACCATTACTTATGTCTTATTTTTATTGCTAAACAACTCAATGCCTAGCTATGTGTTAGTAATCAATGGAAGACAAGAACCTACTAGGATCTATGTACTCGTAAGTGTTCATTCTATTAATATATTAGTCACAGCGATTGCATGCACAATCAATTCACGTAGGAGGCCTGGTCTTGTTTCACTTGACTTTATTGATAGTAAGAAAATCAATAAAATGAAAATCAATAAAAGATTGTGATTCTTGAATGTGTTACTTTGTTAATTTGACTAGATCTTTAACCTTCCTGTGCTGCTTAGAATTTCTGGTATGGGTTTTTCTGAAATGTCTTAAAGAATATAACTAATATAAAATGTTATAATTATACATATTTGACAAGGCAAATAGGTATGTGATTTTGGTTGGGCTTTTGGAAAAATTTTACCACAATAACAATAAAACACAAGAATTAGCTACTGCCTTAAGCAGGATAGATTAGGTTATGCTACAGTAACAACCTCTGAATCTCACCAGTTTAAGACAACATAGGTTTGTGTCCTTACATACTGATGCGGGTTGTGGGTGGGAGGTGGGTCTGCTCAAATCACTCAGAGGCCTAGGCTGGCCGAGTCTCTATCAGCTTATGATGCTTGTATTTCTACATGAGGTTTCAAGATTTGCCATTGTAATAGTGGGAAATCATCATTGGCTTTTATATGGAGCTACCTGGAAGTGACATGTTACTTCTCACATTTCATTTGCTGAATCAAGTCACATGGTTATGAAAAACTTCAGGGAGCTTAATGCTGCAAGACAAGAAGGAGAAGAGTACAAGTAAGGTCTATTGTACTTATTGAGATTGACTGTGGCATCTTTGTGTGGAGATTTTAAAGAAAAATAGAAAGCTATGTTTAAATAATTTATGTATATTTTAAAATATTCTCATAAGTTTATTAATATATCATTAGAGAAAAAAGAAAAAATATAGTATTTAGATCTATTTTAAAAATACTTTTTCTATGTATTATTATTATTTAGTATGGTGATTTTACAATTTTATGACTTGTTTTTGTACCTTGATGTTATAACAAAAAGAGTATCTCTATAAGGCTAGATAGTCTTTATGATCACAATTTCCAGTGGTTGCATTAAATCCTATTTAATGGATATACCATAATTTACTTAAACATTACCTCATTGTTGGGCATATTCATTGTTTACTATTGCTAGTGATTTTGAATGCTGAAAGTTACAAAGTCTTCATCAACTATAGCTTCTAAATGTTTTACAGCTCATAAGTATGCAAAACAGGGATAATAAGTCATATTTCAACTATTTGCTGTGAGGTACACATTAGGTTTTGGATGTAAAAAGTCTGTAAAAATTCCTGGAACAATTTTTTTTTCCTACCCCTTAGATTAACAAATGAATTCTATTCTTTACTCTTCATCCTCATTATTACTCTCACAACTTTGACTATAAACTTTTCTGTATGAAGGCCAGATTTAATCTGTAATTTCATGATGCTGCTTACACCAGTATAGTCTTAGCCCAGTGGTTCTTAACTGGGGTAAATATTTCCCTCCAGGTGATATTTGGTTGTGTCTGGAGACATTTTTTATTTTTATGTCTGAGGTGTTGGGGGGATTGCTGCTAAAATCTTGTGGGTGGAGACAGGTGATCTGCCAAAACATACCACAATGCAAAGGACAGCTCCATTAACCAACAAGGAATCATCTGGCCTGAAATACTATTTTAATCGATTAAAATAAATGAATATTTTCAGAGATAACATGTACAATATCTGTATTATAGTTTCTTGTTTATGATATAGCAAAACAGTTCATTTGTCCTCTTTGCAAAATTTCATGATTTGTAAAAGTTTTGTTTTTAATTAAAGTGTATTATACAACATAGAATTTTTCTTCTTTATGTCAAGGAAGCATATAGAAATCTGCACTTTGAGATGTTACTGATTTATTTTGATGCTATAGCATTTTGCTCCCATGTAAACATTTCCTGTGACATGAAAATGGATAGTTCTGTGCTCTGGAAAAGTCCATTATTACAGATTGCTTATGGTTTCGACTCCTGAACTATGAAAAATAAGAGAAAACCCAGTTTGCTGAACAAGTGATTATAAACATTTGGTGCAGCCCAAATCTAAAGAGATAAGTAATTATCTGTTTTGAGATAGCCAGTTTGGTTGTGGTCTCTTCCTTGTTTTGCATTAATGTTTTTCAGCAGCCAAGATGAAGTCTCACTACAAGATTCTTAGATGTGGAGCATACATTCTGGTCCTGGAGCTACCTAACTCTGAGCACACAGAAGTCAACGCCAAGGAAAATAACAAACATGTTAATGATGTATTCTATACTAATGTTTATGTGAGGAGCATATGCTTTCTTTATTCAATCTTTTGTAATCATAAAAAATCCACTTTCATAAAAAACATAAACTATATTTTTAAAAAAACCTGAAAGTGAGCCACAAAAGACTGACTTTTTGTGATTTTTCAAAAAGCTTTTGACTTTTCTAAAGGATAAAATACTAAATGCAATTTACAAATTGACACTAAGTTCATATTAAAAACATGACTAAAAATAATACAAGAATAGTATTTGGCTTGGATTCACTTTTAGGAGTTGTGTCATGTCAGACTGCATCAGGAGAACTTGAATTGTGTTGTGTAGGTGATACAGTTACCTAAAGCATTTAATTATTTTAAAAAATTATTAGTTGAGGTTTTTGCCCTTAAGAAAGTGTCTAACCATTTGTTTATGTTTGCAAACATACGCTCTTTGGATTTCCTTTTATCATGAATATATGACAGTTCATACTAATAGTTGATAATATTATCATTTAAAAACTTATTTTAGTTATTTTGATGCTTTCCACTGAACAGTTAGTAGTAGTGCATGTAATTAAAAAAAAAACCTTTCCAAATAGGATCTTGAGTATGATAGGGAAATATGTCAATATATTTGTGAAAACATAGAATTGCATTTGATGTAATAAGTGATGTGAAAACACAGAATTTCATTTTATGTGATAAGTGACTATGTACATGTTCATTCTTTTTGTAAAAAAGCCATTTGAATTATTCAGCAATACCAAGACCAACCAATCATTACTTATCCTCATTTTAATAAAATTAGCTCTTGCACAAAGGTGCAAGAAATAATTAAATCCACATGTATATTTAAGTTTAATTTTCAGACTTAAGTTGCTAAACTGACTATACAAGAGGTGACTATTTGAATACTTCTTAACAAGTAAAGCATGACTGAATTAAATCATCTGAGCCCAGGATTTAGTATAGCAATCAAACAATTTTCCTTGATTGTTTATACTAAATCATCTTGGGTTTTCTCTTACTCTAAAAACGTTAGTAGTAGGGCTAATAATTTCATGTAAAAATGACTCTATTTAAATACTTATTTTTAATAGTAATTGCAGATAAAGTAATAAAAATAAGTATTTAAGATCTTTCCACTAATAATACGAAATGTTTTCAAGTAGGAAAGACAGAATCTTGTACTGTATTCCCCAAAGGGTAAACTAAGGAGAAAAGGAAACTAAAAAGGATAAAGCATACAGCTTCTAGTTGCATGGGTCTTAAATTTTGAACGTCAGCAGTAAAACTTCATTTTTACTACTGGAGGGATACTTAGGTTTGCATGTGCTTTGTAAGCCAGGATCAAATGTAATATAAAGTTTTGTATAATTTTTTTCCTTATACTTTGTGTTGCACCTGGATGTAAATAGCTAGCTAGAATAGACTAATGATATGCTTGGTGTCGCCATCAGCCATGGAGTAAGCTCCTCTCCCTGCCTGCGTTCTCCAGTGAACTTTTAAACCATTGGCTTTTAATTCAGGAACACACTCCAAGGAGCTTGTCCTCTGCTCTTTATTGCATTCCAGGGGCAGCTCCATCAAACTGCATCACCATCACTTAGCACAGCACTTACTCTCTCTAATAAAAAAAACACTCCAGGTGCTATATTGGATGGATTATTATCAACAGAGGATTCCAAAATTTGGTTTATGCCCTACTCTTTCAAGATGCAAGGCAGGCTGAAGTCCCAGATGTGTTTTATGCATGCTAACATGACAATTGAAAAAAAATCTGGCCTGATGCATAAAGACAGTAAGTAGAGAACTGTATTGTGACCTATCATTCTATGTTGTTGAGTTAGGAAACTATTTCAGGAGAAACAGATAGTTACTAAGGTCCTTTGTGAAAACGACATCTAAGACAAATGGTTGAGAAAGAGAAAAAGAGAAACAGTAACAATGAGAGTGAGAGAAATGCCAACAGGGTCAACAGGATTGAGGACACAATTCCTTACATATAATAACTACCTACAAAAAGGAGTCAAAAAGTGCCTTAATTCTTCTCTCTAGAAAGAAAGACAAAAACGTAAGAAAAGATCTCGATGATGGGATCCATATCCTCATCCAAGGTAATTTAAGAAAAATATTTTAATGCTTGGCATAAAATCCTGGTAGACTAGGCAGTGAATAGTTGTTTTAAATATAAATCTGTGTCAAAACAGATTTTTGTGCACATAATAATTCCTTTAAGTCAAAGACTAAGCTCTAAAATGGCATACAGTGATGCCTTGCTGCTGCCTCCTTTTCTCCCTTACCAGTCTTCTAATTCTTCCGGCTCTCACATTCTTATGTTTCATTAGCACTAGAGGCCACATTATTCTCCACACGTACCCTGTTTTGTTTTGTTTTCTTTCTAATCTCTGTGGCTTTATACATCACCTTTTCTGTATCTAGATCTTTCACCCCTTTTTGTCTGCTTAACAACTCATTATGAAGACTCAGATGAAGAGTCCCTTACTCTAGGAAGCCTTCCTTGGTCTTCTCACCTCCACTGAGCAAGTTTCTTTGCACCCTTCACTTCTTGATTGTATGAAAATTTATTTTTCTTTGTCTTTCTATTTAACTAGTCTCTGACTTGCTTGACTACAGCAACTGGATTGAATGCATCATTAAAACACATTTTTCTGCATATTCGATAAATAATTTTGGACAGAATGAATAACTGAATTGTGTTAATAAGTTGTACATCTATTTCTCAAAAAGATTAACTTGGACCATTTTATAAAAGAAAATGTTTTGTTTCCCAGTTTTGCAATAATTGTGAGCTTCAATGAAAAGCCTTTAATTGCTGGCTAGGCAAAGCTAGGATGAGAAAGATGTTCTTAGTAGATAGGGAGACATTGAAAAAACTATCCTAACAGAAGAAGAAAAGTTGGGACATACTGCAACAAATCATTCAGAAATTGTGAATTTCAATTCATTCAGTACCTCTTAAAAATGTTGTAGCTTCTGTCATTCATTTATCCATTCATGTATTTATTTTTGAGAACTTTTAATGAGCTAAGCACTACGTTAAGCTCTGGGAAAACAAGACTGGATATAGCACATATTTTGTCTCTGAGGGCTCACAGTCTGGTCAAAAGTAATTTTATGGCTTGCAGACAGTCCTACTGGGATGAAAGCATTTGAGTGATGAGAATGCAGCTTAGCAATATAGAAAAATCTTCAAAAAGAAATAGACAACTTAAATTTGCAGACTGGACTTGAGTGGATAAGGGAGGCAGGATGGGAGAAGGTGGTGAGGCAGAAGTTTGATGCTGGGAGGCATAGGCAAGAGCTCAGATTCATGTCATTTATTTCCCTGGAAAGAACTTTTATGGAAGGAAGAGAATGAAAGCAGTGAAAAGGGCTGCCTGAGATTGATTATGGTCGTGAAGGTGGGAGGGTCATACCTTTGTTCCCTACAGGTTTGTGATACTGAGATGAACTAAGCCTCAGTGTCCTCATCTGTTAAGTGAGAATGATGTGAGGATGAGTAAAGGGTAAAATCTGTATGCAAAGGCAAAGCAAAGATCAGTCAAAATGCTGCTTCCTTTTTACATGCTGACTAAACTTGATAAAGACACTAATCTTATTAGTGAAACCTCAGTCATTCATTTTAGCATGCTTTTGTGCACAGTTTAAATGCTCTGAAATGCTCAAATGGGTAATATTTGGCTCTAGCTGAGGTGCCCCTGACAGAAGACCCTCTGAGCTACCCAGAACAGGCAGAGATGGCTGTGCAAGGCTGCAGTGAACTTTCCAACACAGCCATGCCTTCTCTTTTCTACATTTGTAGCTTGAGGCCTTAACCTTTTATCATTATTTTAATGATGTTTTTATGTTTAATTTAACTGTAACTCACATTAACAGAGTTTTGACTGGTATGTCAGAGGGCTTAAAAACTGAGTTAAAGTCTTTCTAAGAGCTAAAGAATTTGTCAGGTCTGACATGTTTAGTCAAGATGATCCAGTCAGGTGTGGAGATGTTGGAGAGATGGTGCTAGATGGTATTTAATTTGTTCAGGATTTAAGGAGCAGAAATAGACTTGCAGTAGAGTTTTTGCTCCATATTAGCAATAGTTAAGAGGATAATTTATGGCTTTTGTTAAGAATATTAATCAACGCAAAAGTGCCCCTATAAAGCAATTAATTACATATTACGCTTAAGTTATTTTCTGAGGAATACGATCAACCAGAACATTGCATAATTCAGGAAGTATTAATGAAATGCTATACTTCCCTTGTATTGCATAAACACATTATGTTAATGAAAGACAGTTATTAATTTTTTCTATATTCGGAAAATAATATCTTTAGGGGTCAAAAATCTCATTTGTGAGGTTTTTACTAACAGACTTTCTTAAAACATTTTTATCACAAAATTAATAGATGTTTAAGCCAGAAAAATATGCAGTACAAAAAAATTACCATTTTTTTTAATATTTTGAGATATATATCTATAGTTACCCCTTTCTATGAATAATATTAGGATATCATAACTACTAAAACAGATTTCCTCTAAAATATCAGTGGCTTAACATGATAGAATCTTATTTCTCTCTCAGGAGGGGATTGCTAGTGGTGGGATGGCATTTAGGTGGGGCAGTGTGGTGACACTCTGCTCCATGCAGTCATTCAGTGCAGTGCCATTAACGCCTCTGCGTTAATGCCATAACGCCTACTGCGTAAAACTCCAGTAGGAGTTGCTTTGCCATTGACCTCCAGCCAGGAGGAAGAGAGAGAGGGATGACAAGTCAGATGTTTATGTGTTTCAGACCACAAGATAGTGAATATAATTGCCCTTTATACTAGAAAATGTAATTTGGCTATGTGCCCAGCCTGGAGAGGAAACAGGTTTAATGTTCAGATTATTTTATTTGGTATAGGGAATACGTGGGTAAAAAGGCTTATGTACTATACATATTTTGTAATATTGTTTATTTATTCAGCAATATAGCTCAGTTTTTCCTTCTTATTTATATCATCGTTATTTGATTGTGTCACAATTTTAACTTAAGTCAGTTTCTTGCTAAGCATTTTGGTTATTACCAGTTTTCATGAATATATGCAACAGTCTGATGATTTCTCATACCTTTACATACCAACATCGTTGTTTCCTTAAAAATTTTCCAAAAGTGGAATTGCTAAGTCGTAGGATATGTACTGTTGTACTGGTTTTTTGTTTGTTTGTTTGTCTGTTTTTAAGGCATTTTTCTTTCTATTAATGGGATCTGTGGGTGGAAGCTGAAAATTACGATTAGTATCCTTTTTATTTTAGTGTGAATTAAAGCATTAAACATCAAGTACTTACTGAACATATACTCAGTGAGTTGTTTGTGCTATGAATTCAAGAAAAGTAACTAAGATTGTTTTCATTAGAAAATGGTATTCTCTCATTTGACCCAGCAGTCCCATTACTGGGTATATACCCAAAGGATTATAAATCATTCTGCTTTAAAGACACATGCACACGTATGTTTATTGCAGCACTGTTCACAACAGCAAAGACTTGGAACCAACCCAAATGTCCATCAATGATAGACTGGATAAAGAAAATGTGGCTCATATACACCATGGAATAATATGCAGCCATATAAAAGGATGAGTTCATGTCCTTTGGAGGGACATGGATGAAACTGGAAACCATCATTCTCAGCAAATTAACCCAAGAACAGAAAACCGAGCACTGCATGTTCTCACTCATAAGTGGGAGTTGAACAATGAGAACACATGGACACAGGGAGAAGAACATCATACACCAGGCCCTGTCGGTGGGTGGGAGGCTAGGGGAGAGGATAGCATTAGGAGGAATACCTAATGTAGATAATGGGTTGATGGGTGCAGCAAACCACCATGGCACATGTATACCTATGTAAAAAACCTGCACGTTCTGCACATGTATCCCAGAGCTTAAAGTATAATAATAATTAAAAAATGGTATTCTCTTGCATATATTTAACATTAAAAGACAGTTTCAGTTTCCTGCATTTTCCTAATTCGGTAAGTGATGCATTGGTTTTTACTCTGGTTATAGAAGGAAATAAGGAGGGGTTAGGGTGTTTCTTAAAATTATAAAAGATTAGGGGTACTTTATAACAAATACAAATGAAAAATAAGGTATTTAAATTTATTCTTAAAAATTATTGTGAAAATGATTTCAACAAGATTTCCAGGCAAAGGTAAATACATCATAAGATTAGGTAAAGGCAACATAAAATCTGGAGAAGAATAAACACTAGGTTTAAGAACATGGTGAGAGATGACCTCGTAATCATGCACTAGCTTGGGTTTCGTGCATTTCTTGGAAAAACAAGATATACAATAAGATCACTGTTGTCACTATAAGCTGCAAATTCCTCTGGCCAGTAGTAGCCAAAGAGAATGTTAAATTTTGTTCGATTTTAAGCATCAAGAATACTTTTAAAGAGATGTAAAATTGGAGGCATCATATGAACTTTCTAACTTTTGCTTATCATTTTGATAATCATTTTCAAATAGCTACTGATCATTATATGTTCCTTTAGGAACGTAATATTTGAGGCGTGGTGGCTCACACCTGTAATCCCAGCACTTTGGGAGGCCGGGGCAGGCAAATCACAAGGTCAAGAGATGGAGACCATCCTGACCAATATGGTGAAACCCCGTAGCTACTAAAAAGACAAAAATTAGCCGTGCGTGGTGGCGGGCGCCTGTAGCCCCAGCTACTCGGGAGGTTGAGGCAAGAGAATCGCTTGAACCCGGCAGGCAGAAGTTGCAGTGAGCACCGAGATCGCACCACTGCACTCCAGCCTGGTGACAGAGCAAGACAAAGTCTCAAAAAAAAGAAACATAATGTTTGGGTATACTTTAAAACCACATAGATTGATTGTATTTCACTGATAATACATTTTTCCTTCTATTGTTTAAAATTATATTGAGGTTTATCTTTCCTTGTGAAATTATGGATTTCCCAGATTTAGATTTGTTGCCATATTTATGCCTTAAATGGAAATAATTTTTGTAAAATTCATTAATTTTATTCTCATTTATTTTTCCATTATGAGAGATATCAATTTTTAGAGAAAAATAAGACCTTGAGACTTGCTGAGATGTAGTGCCTGCAGAAAAATTATTTCCATAAAATAGAAATAAATAAAATCTGTAATTAGATACATGAGTTATAGGTATGCACGTAGGCACTTCTATTTTATATGTACTTCTATAAACAAATAAATTAATACATTTGCAGAAATCTGAAACTTTTCAGAAACCTACTCTAGTCTCTCCTTATAATGACCTTGTTCAAGCTAAAGTCATAATCGTTTTCAACACTAATAGGTATTCATGCTAAAAGTTAAGATAATTATAAACAACAGCTTCTAAAAAAATCACATGAAAAATGAATTCATGTTTCCTTTAAAGAATCTAAAACAAAATTTTCAATGTCTAAATTTGTCCTACAATTACTGGTTAACTTCAAAGAGTTTTCAAAAATGTATACTTACCTAAGGCCATTTATTCAATGAATTCATCAAGCAGACATTGTGTGTGAGATACAAAACCCACTTTCCTTAAGATTTCATAGTCCACTAAGGAAAATAGACAAGCAAACAGAAAACTATGGCTCAAAATGATAAACGGTGTTGGGGAAGTTCTGAGTATCCTGGGAACATAAAAAGGAGAATTGAACTTACAATACCAAAGAAGGATTCTTGAGGACCAGAGGTCAGAGATTATTTTATATTTGCATTAGTAATAGTCGTATTTCGAAGTATTTAATAATTTGATAATTAGTTTTGAACGTTTCTGAGCTATAACCATTGATAAAGCCTCTTCTGACAATCCAAAAAGGAATACATGCAGCTCTTCAAGTTTCTGAATAAGTGTTATGTAAAGCAGTGAAATATGGTCTATATCGAACCATAGTGGTCCTTTTAGCTTGTTATCTTTTGACATCAATTATTATTGATGTTTCTATTCTAGACAATACTATTTTGCAAATATTATTAAAATATGCACATCCTAAAACTTAAGAAAAATTATACCATATGAATATTCATGATTATGAGAATGTGCAAGAAGTTATGGTTGCTTATATCCAATCCTTTAGTTTATAAGTGATCACAATAAAGCCCAAATAGACTTGAAGTTGCTTAGGTCAAGGTGGATTTGAAAGAATTAAATTAACCTGAGAGAATGTTAGAAAGAACCAGAAAATCTGGAAGCAACCTGCTGTCAGAGTTGCCAGAGGTCAGGAAGACCTCTGTAGGAAGAGGGAGAGTGTCTGTAAAAGACTCCTAACAGCTGGGTTGTAAAAGGTACAGCTGGAGCAGTTGGAAGAGAAAGTGAAAAGGCCTGAAAATGCCAAAGAATGAGGGTAAAATGAGATGTGCCTTGCTCAGAACAATAAGAGAAAGGCAGGAACAGCTGCAAGGTTTGTATCTGAGATGCATGGCAAACCCAGTTGCAGGGAAGGCCTGAATGAACAGCAATGTGAAATGTATATATATATATATGTGTATATATATATGTAGAAGACAATACTTAGGTAGAATTAATATGCTTAGAAAGTAAAGTTCTTAGGTATGAACTGGCAGCAATAAAGATTAAAAGCTGGAGAGTATTGTAGTGACAGGTATTTTGATTATGCTTTTAGGATAGCAACATACTGTAAATACCAAGCTAAGAAATGCTTAGAACTACACTGGCTACCCAAACCAATTATGTTCTGAGTTTGGCATACTGTAACTTCTTAATTGGGGCATTTAAAATATTCCCTAGTCTATTTATACATGGATTGATAGGAAATTCATTTAACTTGCTCTACAAATAGTTTTAAAATATTAAAACATTTCCATAATTTTGAGATATTTCTTATCTTAATTATATAGGGTACGGTAGTCAATTAATTTTTTCTTTCACTATTAACAATGAGCTTTTATGAGATTGCTGCCTGGTGCAAGAGCTGCTGTCAGTCTTTGGGTTATTATAGTTGCTGATATGAATTTAAAAGGAAAATAGTATTAATCCCCCAAAACATCCTTTCTTCAAATTATGTAGCATTTGCCTCTTTTTTTTTTCACTGCATAATATAGTCTGGCAAAAAGTAAGTGTGATCTTAATTGTTAGACTTGTTTATTCCAGGGAGGAGCCAATGGAGCACTTATGGTAATTAACATATTTTGTCTGGTCTTCTCATTTTGTTAATGATATCTTATTGAAGGCTGAGCAGTAATTACTGCCCACTGAGGTACATACGCTGAAACAAATTAGTGGCCAATGACCAATAATGATTACACTCGTAATTATCTACTGTGAAATATCAGAAAAAATTGAAATTAAAAATAAAGTTATTTGAAGCTAACATTAAACTGTTTTGTTAAACTATGCTAAAATCATTTTAACAACTCAACAAAGAAATGATATACCACAACTTTATCATCACTTCCACCATTTTCATATTAATTTACAAGAAAATTTATTTTTCCAATTTTTTACGTTTTTACCCAATGGGATACAAAAGTAAAAGTGGACAAAATAGGACACAGTTTATATTCACTTTCAGGTACGGCTTTTAGGCATTTGGAGCACTTTTACTTTAAGATCGACAACATAATTTTTCAGTGATTTCAAGAAGTAATTTTCTAGACCAGAAAACAGTATTTCCTCTTTTTTCCTTTCTAAGAGAAGATTTTTTCCCCCAACTCCTTCTTGTTATCTATCTATGCATAAGAAATGCTGGGATACTTACCACTTTAAACAACTTTAATACTTTTTATTGCTCAAACTTTATCTCATGGGTTTATCAAAATAAATCATAATCTTCCTATAACACTGCCTACTATAATTTGGGGTAGAGGGTGATGATAGATGTTCCCAAAGTTTCTGTACGATACAATTTGACTGGTAAAGTTCAGCAGCTTGAAACTCCTCTTTTTAAAAATTCTACCAGCAACTTCAGCACATATATTTCACATGTGGAAAAAAAATGATAAACTTTAGCTGAGAATTAACATAGTGCACTATTGGCATTCTTTGGACTGGAATGTAGGAGGTCTGGGACATAAATCTGTGTCACTAGTTAGCTGGACTCATTGGTTCTGGGCCTTGGTTTTCTGACCTGAGAAATGGGAGCTTTCTACTAGATTATCTCCAATGTCACTCATAGCTTTAATGTTCCATAATAAGTGTTGTAATAAGGATCACAGGATACTGGGAATTATTTTTCTTTTTTCTGGTTAAGTCATTGTTTGAAAACATCTTATTAAGAACTTTAGGTAATTTTAATTACTTAGAGTTCAGTTTGTAGAGTCAAATTTTCTTGTCTGTAATTTTTAGGCCTCATCAGATAATTAAGGTATAGAATAGACTTCTATGTTTTTGTTCACTGAATGGGAAAACTAACCCTAGCATCTAAACCTGGATAACTAGCTTAAATATATACAATTTTTAAAATAAATATGATTATTAGGTAAAATTGTTAATAAATGTAATGATTTCATTTATTACGGTGTTTTGTTTCTTATGAGAATTTGAGTTTCTATGGGATCAGAATTCAATTTTTACATAGTTTTGTACACTGACTTATTACACATAAGACTGCAATAAAGATTTGTTAAAATAAAAAAAATGTTAAAAAAAATTTGGACTGCATGTTGCTATGTTGCTTTAAATTGTTTTAAGTTTCGAATATCTTCTTTTCTTTAAATTAGAAATGGACTTTTTATAAGATAAATGTTTTACAATGAAGCAATTAAAGCTTGATTCTTTGAGTTAAGGTTTATTATTTGGATATGGATATCACACTGGAATTCTGATCTCACTGTTATGAGCAGAATATCACATCCAAATTCCTTTTTTTCATGTATGAGGAAATTGGGCTTAACGAGGATACAAATTGCTAGATTATTATTAGCCAAAATTTCTGCCCTAGAGATTTTAGTCTGTCTACTAAAGTTTATCATTGTCTTCTTTAGGACCCACTAGCAAAAGACGAGAGTTGTTATCCAACTTCAAGATATCTCAAGACTTCTGGCTGATTTTAATTTTTCCTTTCAGTTCATGGGAATGGGTCATGTACGCCTGGCTGAACTTGGTTTAGATTTTTGACAGTTTTTTATTTGTGTCCCATTTGGATGTTTTTCAAAATGTCCAGACTATTCACACTACATCTGAATAAGCACTACCCACTGGTTTAATTCAAATTGTCTGGCATACTTCTAATTAGTATTGTTAATGCTTACAGATTATTATTAATAAAATAGAGTGTTGCGCCTGGAGTTTACTGGAGAAATGATTAGAAGCTTAAAAGAAAAATTTAAGCTTTTAAAAATTGATTTTAATAGAAAATTCGTGGTTGGAGTACAACAAGAAATGAGAAGTAGCCAAAATAACTATCTCTTATGATGTAATTCCCAATCTGAAATTTTAGCAGTAATCCTTTAATATATTTAGACTTAGCATCACTGGCAAACTGAAAGTTATAGAGATGTATATGGAGAATACTTAGAAGCCAGTTTTGCTATACCAATAAGTAGCAAATTTCAATTATGTCCAAATTCAGTATATGCCTGCACATCAGTACGTATTTTAGCAACTAAAAAAGCCGTTTGCAATAATATTAAGTTATAAATGGTTTCCAGTTCTAACTTCCTCAGTAGTGAGTGAAAAATACAACAGATTATAAAAATATTATCTAGAAGTATGCTGGAAAAATACATGTTTATGTGTCTACCTCTGAAATAATGGAGTGTTTCTCTTCATTTTTCTCAAGACCATTTAAGGAAAGTTATTTAAGAAGCAAATAAAACAAGAACCTGAAATTTATTTAATTTTAAAAAGTATGACTTTATAAAAGTGAGGTTGTGGGCACTTACTCCACCGTCACGTTTTCTACTAAACTGTGCATCATGAACTTAAGCAAGTGGATTAATCAGTTAGAGGCTCATATTTTTAAAAATCCGATGTTTTATATTTTTCGTGTTTGGAGCATTAGTGAAGTTTTTCAAAAACCATTTGCTACATGTATAACTGTGTTAATAGTTTTGATTTATATCCATACCTTTATAAATTCTCCTAAAATGTATATGAGCATTTACAATTGAAATGCCCATATTTACAACTGAAAAATTTAAGACGTATGTACATATACCTGGTACACTAAAAAATTCAAAGGAATAAATTACTTTCCTTATTTTGCTCACAAATGTAAAAGAATTCCTACTATGTCTTTTTCCTCATTGATCTGTATATTGGAATTGTGGTCGTAAGAATATCATGTTCATTATTTTGTTTTGGAAATATTTCAACATCTCTATTCAAGGACTGACTGGATGGTGTTTACAGAGGCTTTTTAAGGCATCTGTTCTTAGCCACAGCTGAGTGGGGCCCACCGTGCTGACTGGAAGCATCCACCTAGAATTTGTTGAATTAAGTCCTTGCACCTGGATATAATTGTTGTGCTGCTGTGCTGGGGTTTTCTTAAGCTACTGGTAAAACAAATTAGCTCAATTTAAACTGGCATCCAGTAGAGAAGCAACAACTCACCTCATATAATGTTTTCCAAATAATTATTTTTGTATTGCCGGGTTTACCTCATGAATATTTTCCTGAGGGTTGGTTGAGAAAAAATGTTTTTAAACTAGAGATGTGATGAAAATTCTGCTCATGTTATAGGCTTTGATATTATTGCAGTATAATTAAGATATGGATAAATATGTGATCATAATTTCAGTTAAGCTGGATTATTCCCCTTGCTAAATAAAA
Organism: Nomascus leucogenys; assembly: GCF_006542625.1. Taxonomy (NCBI): domain Eukaryota; kingdom Metazoa; phylum Chordata; class Mammalia; order Primates; family Hylobatidae; genus Nomascus; species Nomascus leucogenys. The sequence continues at coordinate 69,015,828 of NC_044391.1, forward strand.
CATAAATTCAGATATTTAGTTGTGAGTTAGAGCTGAAGAAATATCCTCATATCCGTATTTAAGTTTCATTAGCCATTGTCATATTTGCTGTGGACTTAATGAGATAACTATTTTTACAGGCAGAAAAGATGCACGTAAGGATCCTGATCAGCTGAAGACAAGATTCATTTATGTTTGTCAGTAGAGCTTGTCATCTCATTTGGTTATGCATGTTTTCAGTCATTTACCCTCGGCAATTAAATATACAAGCTTTCTGGAAATCCAGTAAATTTTAAATTTTAGTAGCTGTTAAGAATGGAACTGGTGCATATGGGCATAGGAGACTAATAACCATATATACTTCTTTGTGCATTAATTACTTATGCACCTAATACAAAAATCATGGGCACCAAGTGAGTGCCAGGCAGAATTCTTAGCACTGAGGGCACAGCTGGGAAGCATGGGAAATTCCTGCCTTCCTGACGTTTACATTTTAACTGGAGAGACAGACAAAAAATAAAATAAAGTAGAAAGAAAGACAGAAAGAAAGAAAGAAAGAAAGAAAAGCAGAAAGACAAAGAAAGAAAAAGAAAGAAAGAAAGGCAGAAAGAAAGAAAGACAAAGAAAAAGAAAGAAAGAAAGAAAAAGAAAGAAAGAAGGAAGGAAAGAAAGAAAAAGAAACAATATAATTTCAGTGAGTGTTATATTCTATGAAGAACATAATGTGAGCTAGAGTATGGAGGAAAGGTACAACTAGATAGTTTAGACAGAAGGGCTTCTCTGAGAAAGTTTTCATGTATCAATAAACACATATGCTACCTGCTTTTATATAACGTTTATTTCTTAATATGAGTTTGTATTTGCAATGCCTTGCACAATGTTTAGCATAAAATGAAAGAAAAATGCTCTTTGTAATTGGAGATAGAAGGCAACTAGCATCTTGAAAAGTCTGTGCACAGATGTAGGGGCATATATGTAAAAGGCTGTTGATATTATTGTTTTGCCAAATATAACATAGACAACACAACAGCCCAATATTATAAAATGGTCTATTACAAAGGTTTGGATATAAAGCCCTCCAGAGTCCTTTTTAATCACTGTCTTCAAAAATTGTTACTTCTTCTTCTTTCATTATAATTCATACATATTTCTGTTGTAGTGCGTCCCACATTGCATTGACATTAGTTATATACAAATATATATTTCTTTCTAGATTTTTCTCCTTGACAGTGTTTCTCCTTTAACATCTTTGTGTTTCCAAGCAAATCAAATTCATTTTGATAGAAGTGTGTGATAGTGGGGATTTTACTTTATTTCAGTTACAATGTTCTGACCTGATTACATGGGAATTTTTCACTTATATGTTGATGTTCCGAGAGAAAAATATTGTCTTTAAGTGGCAGAGGTTACCAAATTCCAGCAAACCAGCTAGCTGACTTGTGCTTATTGCTCGTAGAAAACATTGTAGCTAAGTTGATTAGCAATGACAACACTACTGCTGCTGCTGGAAATATCTACCATTTTTTCAGCCGTTTCCAGTGTTAGCTATTGGTCACTACTTACATTGTTCTATCAAATCCTGACAACTATCCTATCAGATAGGCATTTATTGACCCACTTTATAAATGTGTAATTGAAACTCAGAGAGAATAAAAAACTGCCTGGTCACCGGCCTTGTCATAATATTATGTGTGCTGAGTTATATGAAGTTTATTATATATAATAAAAATACTATAAATTTCAAATTAAAAATTTATAAAATGGCTACTTTATATATCTAATATGTGTGTTGTTATATGGCAATGGGATATTCTTTTGACTGTTTAGTGGAGAATGGGTGTGAAGTGTCAGGGATGTGTATTTTGCTAAAGTTTGGGATGGGTGTGCGTGCATACATATCATGTGTAAGTATTTGCATAGTTATTTGATGTTATTGGCTTTGAGCTGAGTAGCACTCACTATTATTCCTCTCTACAAAAGGAACTTTGGAGGACAAGGGCCATTTCTTGTTATCTCTGTGGCCTCAATGATACAATGTAACTAAATGCTTGTTAAAAAAAAACAACAAAATTTAACAAAGCAATTTCATCACTAAGGCGATACATAGCATAGGAGCCCCTAAGAATTTTACTTTCTTCAAATTTATAAAACAGCATCAATAACAGGAGAAAACAACAAATAAATAGCTCTTGTTATTTTTATTTTAAAATATCGGTGGAGTTTTATTTTGATTACAAGACTTGATCTTCAAAATTAAGTAAAAGTGTATTTTTATCTTCCTATGGAATGATGAACGTGAAGGCCAGTCCCCACTGTTGGTAATTTATTTTATGGTTATGTGTCTACAGGTACATAGAAAGTAGAACATACTCAAAATGCTTTGTACAGTTTATACATATTTGATTCTTGCAGCTCAAAGTGAAGAAATGGTCTAGATATAAACGTAGGTGACTTGAATACAAAATATTACTATTATGTGATTTTGTATTTCAGATATTAGATAAAACAAGAATGTGATTATTTATGTAATAGGGTCAACTTCAGTAGTTACACAGCAATTTACTGAGCACAGAGTAAAAAAATATTTAGTCCACAATTTCTATTAATTAAGAGTAGAAGATGATTTTTAGTAGAAGCTCCTTATATATTGTATGGTACAAGTCTAAAATTCTCAGAGTTAAAGAAATGAGCTTTATGAACATGTGCTTATTCTGTTTCTCTTATTTTTTCTGGGGGAACACTTAGTTCATTCTATGGAGTTAAGGCCACCCCTGAAGTGATCTCTCACAGAACTATGTGCTGCTTCAGGTAACCCAGTGAAAGCAGGTCTCTCACAGTTCTAATATTTTTGATAAATTCATATATAGACCAAAATGTGAATGTGACGTGACTTTCAATTCCCCAAATTATCCGATCTAATCTTAGTGTTCCAAGTGTAACTCTGAAGGGAAATTAAATCGTATTTTGTTGAAAGATAGTATTGTAGAGACTTTCTATAAGGCTCTAGAAGTTACCTGTCTGTCATGAAAGATTTGCTTTTATGGGACTGAATGATATATTGTAGATTTCATAGAAAACTCTATGTTTTCAAATTTTTGATGTCCCAAATTTAATTTCACCAACTGATACCCATGGAGTGTTCATACTGAATTGATATGGGGAGAGATAACTGGCAGTGAAGAGGCGAACAATAATCTAGTTGCTCCAGGCATCTGTGATTTTTCCTACTTATTTATTATTTCAGGTGCTCTACATTTTGCTTTTAAAACAAACTGTTTTAATTCTATTGATTTCTCTACATCTCTGCTTGTACCAGCTACCATCTTCTGTCACTTGGACTGCATGCTGACTTCCCTGCCTCTAGCCTCCCACTTTAAATGCCCTGACATTCATTCTCCATACAGGAGGCAAAATTTTTTTTATAGTGTAACTCAAATTATGTCTCTCCCTCTTTAAAAGGCTTTCAAGGCTTTATTTATAATTGCCCAAACTGAAAATAATACAAATGTTCAAATCATAATAATTCGAACAATAGAATTCTTTCAGCAATCATGAGCTGATACATACCAGAACATCGGTGAGTCTGAAAGGCATTATGCTAAGTAAGAGAAGCAAGACAAAAAAGCTACATGATTCCATTTATATTACATTTTGGAAAAACTGTAGGGACAGAATCAGACCAGTAGTTGCTAGGGGGTGGTGGATGCAAGAGAACTTTTTGGTGTGAGGTAGATGATCTATTTCTTGATTGTGACAGTTGCACATCCTTATGCATTTATCTATAATCATCAGTTTTACATGCAAAGAGTGAATTTTAATACATTAATATATGATGTGACATATTTGTATGTATCTGTCCCTGTCACACACACATACACACACTCTGACACAGACACAAACACACAAACACGTATATGTATAGAGAGAGTTCCAATCCTATAGAATGCATTGTATCCCCCTAGAAATATAAGTAGGAAAATAAACACGTTTTCATAAAGTGCCTCCCTTTAACTCCAAGAATTGTACATATGTATTGTAGACTGTGAGGAGCTTTTGCCCCAAATTATGTACATGAGGTACATTATACCCCAATAATTGTGACTTAAGCATCAAAAAGCATTCAATGGCCTTCCTGTACTTAGACTGAAGCTCCATAGCCCTAACTGTGATCTAGGAGGCCTCTTGTGACCTTGCTTCTGCCTGCCCTTCACCTGTTTTCTCCCACTACCTCTCATTGTTCTAGATTATTTAGTAAGTTTTCTTAGATGTTTGATATTTAACTTTCAAAGCAATAATTAGCATTCAAAAGTAACACTTAATATTTGTTGAGGATTTAAAATGTGAAATTATATATTAACAATTCCTTGAAACAATACCTATATTTTCTCTTAAAAATTAAAATCCTTATCTACAAACTATATCTGTCATAATAGGCATCTTGATTTTTTGTTCATGGAAAGTGAAGAGAAGAGTCAGTAATTTTAAATATCAGAGGGGGTGTTCAACTTAGACAATGTCTAGTTATTTTCTGTCAGTTAAACATAATATAGGATGAACTTATACTATATTAATTAATGACACAAATGATTTTTTATATCTATTATGTAACAGGACACATAAAGGGGGCATTTTCACTTTATAAATATACAAGGATTGAATTTCATTAAGTAATACACTCTTCTATTTTATTTACAAATATAATTTAACATACAATCCCTCATAGTCAACTATGGACTGTATGTATGACAGCGGTCCCATAAGATTTTAGTGCTGTATTTTTACTGTACCTTTTCTATGTTTAGATACACAGATACTTACCTTTGGGTTGCGATTACCTATGATATCCAGGAGAGTAACATGCTGTACGGGTTTGTCGCCTAGGAGCAATAGGCTATACCAAATAGCCTAGGTGTGTAGTGGGCTATACCAGATACGTTTGTACGAGTATACTCTATACTATGTTTGTACAATGAGGAAAGTGCCTAATGACACATTTTTTAGAATGTATATCTGTAGTTAAGTGACACGTGATTGTACATATATTTCAGAAATATGCAATACACCTTGTGTATTGAATGTGAGTCACTGCACAAATAAATAGCAAGTACAACTTATAATGGGAGAGAGACTGAATATAGAAAACACACATTTACACCCACAAAAAATTTATTCAGTTTAATGAAAAATACAGTTTTCTAAAAGTGGGAACATGTAAAAGTAAAAGTTTAGTTAACATATGTCTAAATTAGATTTATAAAGCTTCTATAAATGCATTAAAACAGATTCATATCAATCATTAAAATATCTCAAAAAATCAGATCATATATATTATCTGATAGTGTACCATATTACATTGGTCACCTTTACATACTATGCCTCCCAGGAGTATTTCAGAACTGGACAAAATTTTCAACTCATGTGAGAATTAGCAAAATACAAATTGAGCCCATAATGGTATTATGGAATTTTAATTTTCTAAAATTTTCCATTAACTATTTCCTTCCTTCCCTCCCTCCCTCCCTCCCTCCCTCCCTCCCTCCCTTCCTTCCTTCCCTCCTTCCTTTCTTCCTTCCTTCCTTCCCTCCTTCCTTCCTTGCTTCCCTCCCTCCCTTCCTTCCTTGCTTCCCTCCCTCCCTTCCTTGCTTCCCTCCCTCCCTTCCTTCCTTCCCTCCCTCCAATTCTCACTCCTCTTTACCCTTCCATTTTTTCTTATGCTCACTTATTACAGTCACTGAAACAGGTTTCCAGTTTATGGATCTGGGATATCTTCAATTCACCTGAAATTTTTGCTATTCTGCATGGATATAGTAAATATACAGACCACTGGCTAGCCTTAGTCCCAGAATTTATTTCTTTTCTCTTAGTTAATTTCCTTTTAAGGTCCAAGAACAGGAAAACATTACTCAGGGAACATCTTGTGCAATGATGCCACATCCATCACTTAACTAAGAGCTTGTTTTCAACTTTCTGAACCAGCGGGGTGACCTTATGTTCCCAAGAGAGAGCCTAAAATGCACGGGGCAAAACTCTGCCTCTTGAAATGGCTTTTGGTGTTACAGATGTTCAGGTGACTGACTGATGGTTTCCTCCCTCTGTATGACAGCTCCTGGGAAGCTCTAGGATGTGACTTTAAACTGGAATGACTCTCAGGAGCTAGGTTTGATATGGCACAATCTCAAGGCATCGCTAAGTCTGAAGTTCTTCCAGCAGGTCTGGTGAGCTCTAAAACTTTCCTGGCAAACCCATCTACTCTGACAGCAGAAACAGAGAAACAAAAATAAGGGAAATATCAAAGTTAAGGCCTTCCTGGGTGTAGTATAACATACTGGTTAAAAGCTGTAGTTCTGAGGTTGAGATTGTTTGGGTACAATTCCTAATTCCACCACTGCTGGTTGCACAATCAGGGCATCAATTTTCTCATTTATGGTAATAAGAATATAATGATGATAATAATAATAATACTTATATTCAATGGAATTACCGTGAAGATTAAATTAAATTAACACAGCCTAATGCAAAATAAACATTAACTAAATGTTATCTGCTAGTATTGTTGTTATTGCTATTATACTGTTATTCTAAGCCTCAGCAGATAATTTGGCCACAATTGAGTAACTACTAGGGATTTTCTTGTATTATCAATTGTACAAACAATTTATAGAACAGTTGTGATAAATATACCTAAGGAGGCTGGGCATAGTGGCTCACGCCTGTAATCCTGGTACTTTGGGCGGCTGAAGGGGGAGGGTTGCTTGAGGCCAGGATTTCAAGACCAGCCAGGGCAACACAGAGAGACTTTGTCTTTACAAAAATTTTAAAAATTAGCTGGGTATTGTGGCACACACCTGTAGTCCTTGCTACCAGAGAGGATCACTTTAGCCCAGGAGTTTGCAGCTACAGTGAGCCATGATTATGCCACTGCACTCCAGTCCAGAAGACAGAGCGAGATCCTGTCTCTAAAAAAAAAAGAAAAAGAGTAAGAAGTTAAGAAAATTATTTTAAAATACATGTGGGTGCTAGAATTTACAATATTCATCACCAGTGTGTATGGAGACAGGAAAATGTTGTGTCTTGAGTCAATTTTTATTAAGTTTTGTGCAAAAACATCTCATTTGCTTGGTTTTATAATTAGATAAAATATTCAAGGGCACAAAAATATTACTTAAAGGAGGAGGCAGCTTAAGAAGTAAGCCAATATATATTATATTTTCCTAGGATAATATTCTGTAAGAAATTAGATTAGATGAGAAAAATAAAATTTCAGATTTCACTTGGCATTTTGTAACCCTGCTTACACAAAATGTTAAAAACAAACAAAAATTTTACCTATCTCTTTTTATTGCACATACTTTCTCTGGTAAATTCTATGCCAGATGTAGAAAGCAAATTATTAAAAATACAACTTCCAGCAAATAGAAAGGCAATTATCGCTATACTGTTTTAATATAAAATCTGAGATAAATTTTCAATGAAAAATATTTATCATTTTTATGATATCTATTTCCTCATCTTCCTCTTTTCCTTTATTATTATTATGGTATTATCGCTGCAATTCATAGAAATGACACATTGCTAAATGGCAGTGAACACTGAACAAAGGTAAAAGAAAATTAATTTATGCAGGAAAATGAGCTAGAAAAGCAGAAAGACCCTTTTCTACATAGTAAATACATTATTTGTAGAAATCATTTTTACTTGCTAAGTATTTCCAGGCATGCAAATAACTGTTATTCTCAACTGTCTTTTCTATGTCTTGGCCAAACTAAACCTCAAAGGACAAGCAGCTCAGAGATTAACGAATGCTTCTCAGCTGTCCTAGAAAAGTGCTGTCGGCAAGTCTGAAGAGTTTCCCAGAAGCCCTGAAAGGATGCAATAGCATCGTTTAGCAGAAAGAAACAGCCCTGGATTAATGTTCTTTTGGGATTCATCTTCTGGCTTGGTGATTTTGGGGAAGTTACTTATCTTCTTCCATTTATTCACATATATAATGAGAGGAGTAATACTTACCTTACCAACTTTTCTGTGAGAAGCAAAAAATAAAATAAAATAAAATAAAAAAAAATAAAAATAAAATTGTTAAATATTTGCTATGTGTAAAATGCTTATTCCTTTAAAGTTTTCATGTCAGTTAAAACATGTTATTGGCTTGAATCCTGATAAAAACATGTTATTGGCTTGAATCCTGACTCAAGAATGGAAATAGTAATTGTGCCTGCCATTCAGGGTGGCACAGTTATTTCCATTGGTTCAGGGTGGTGGGGTGGGAGCTGCTAGATAGAACAGGTGGAGCAATTCTTGATACATTTTAGTGTTTTTTGTTACTACTAATCCACCGACTCTTGTTTTCGCTCAGAAGCAGATAAAATGGACATATTTATTATAGACTGAAAAAATGATAAATGAGATTAATTTTAAAAATAAAATGAAAAGGAGAATAATTGTTTATGAATGTATGATTATAAGTTCTGAATGTATGATTTATAAGTTCTGCATGTATGCATAATAAAATCATTTAAATTACAGGACTATTAACTGCACGAAGTAATTTTGATCATTTGGATTTATGTGTTCCTTGGACAGTCTTAAACGAAAACAAACGTGATGGCTTTTGAGAATTTGACTTTGACTGGAAGTGTTTTTAATTGGAGAGTCTTCTGCATTAGCTGATGGAGTTAATTTCCCTAAGATCTTCAATAACTAGTTCATGTAGCACTAGCTAGTTGGAATCTGAGAATTCAGGGACATTCTTTATTATCTTAAGTAAAAAAATTGTGTTTCATGATATATGTAAAATGTGCAAGCTCATATACTCTTTAAGATGGGATGAAAAAGTATGGTTTTATTGTACATTAGAATACTGGGTTTTCTGATATAGTACTTCCCAGATGTTAGCAGCTGCAATGAAGATAATAAAATCAAGCACAATAAAGTATTTCTTGGGTCAAGTTGGAGAAACACAAGATTAATCAAAACTCTAAAATGAGGCTTTCATTGCAGCATTTCTCAGAATCTTTACTATGCCAAGGTGTATTGAGAATCTTTAAGGATGTTGGCGATATGTTTGCTATGTTTTCTAATATTTGATCATCAAATCATTTTCTTAAGACGTTATTGTTAGGAATATATTTTGGAAAGTACTGGGCTGGAAGATCATTATGTTTTCTTGTCTTCATTTTTTAAATTAGGGAAAACAAAATTCATACAAATTCTAAGATGGCATATGAGTTTAGAATTTTCCACCACATATTCACCTTGCTTGATCAATTCCATTGGGGACATTCTTGTATAGCGATCTTACAATGCAATTTCTAATGATAAGAGATTGTGGCTCCTGGCTTTTCTCTTTCTTCCTTCTAGCATTTTAAAAGTGTGGTTATCCCATATGTTAGGTCCAGAAAAATGTTGGGTTTTCTTCTGAGAATACCTGATCTGGATAATGGAGAACTAGATCAAAGTGGCATCTGGGATTTTTTTTTTTAATTTTATTATACTTAAGCTCTGGGGTACATGTGCAGAACGTGCAGGTTTGTTACATAGGTAACTACGTGCCATGGTGATTTGCTGCACTCATCAACCTGTCATCTAAATTAGGTATTTCTTCTAATGCTATCCCTCCCCCTGCCTCCCACCCTTTGACAGGCCCTGGTGTGTGATGTTCCCCTCCCTGTGTCCATGTGTTCTCATTGTTCAACTTCCACTTAAGAGTGAGAACATGCAGTGTTTGGTTTTCTGTTCTTGTGTGAGTTTGCTGAGAATGATGGTTTCCAACTTTACCCAAGTCCCTGCAAAGGACATGAAATCATCTTTTTTTAATGGGCATCTGGGATTTAAAGCATGAAGACAAAGAGAAGACACTCTAAATGAGTCAATTTCCACAAGAACTATCTTGGAACTTTGAAATACAATTTTAGAGACAGAATTTTAGAGACATCAATAAAATTGAGTCTGTAATAAGTGATAATTATTATCATGTGTTCTATTCATCATGTCCCAGGAAGTAGGGAAACAATAGAAAAAGAAAATCTCAGTTGAGAATTATGTTTTTTTTGTTTGTTTTTGTTTTTCAACATTGATGCTACTGTCATTTTGGACCAGTTATTTCTTTGTTGTGAAGGACTGTCCTGTGCACTGTAGTGTTTAGCCTCATCTCTAGCCTGTATCCTCACCAGTATACCTCACCCCCAACTTCTAACAATCAAAAAGCTCTCCAGACATTGCTGAATATCTCCTGATGGGGGAAAAACCACCCTGCATTGAGAATTATTGATCTAATCCTTTCCCATAATATTTCCTCCCTTTGGCACTCAAAGATGAGTATAGAAAATTCAAGGGCATTGTATTATGTATGTTCATGTGATTATACAATAAAACTGCAAGTAATTTCAGGAAGAATAACAATTGTGTAGTGGGGTTTTTAAAATCATTTTTCTGAGTCTCAGTCTAGATGTATGGGATCACTTTCTAATCTCCTATTAGCTGACCTAGCTGACTTACTTTTTTATCCTTGTGCCCTGATTGTCATTTCTATTTAGAAGGATATTAGCAAAACTTTCACTTTTGCCTTAAAATGTTTAAGAAGAAAATTATTAAAACCGTGATTTAGAATTTCTCCTGATTGTTATAATCTTTCAGGTATCAACAAACACTAATTATTTAAATAAAACAAGTAGTTGCCAAATATGTTGATTAAAACTATAAGCTAATTTGAAGGGGATGTCATACAATCCCCCATCTATTTATATTTTGACATTCTGTTGGGCTATAAATTTTACACTTACCTCTCTCTCTCTTTCTCTCTCTCTCAATAGTTTCTTTTTTTTTTTTTTTAAATATTTGAGACTGTTACAAAACTAGAAATGAGGCAGTTTCTGATAGGTTAGAAAACATTGTCTGAAAATAAACTGCTTGTTTACTGGTGCAATCAAGAGTAAAAATGTGAATTGCAAGATTGTTATTTTAATTTTTTTCCATTTTTAGTCTCCAGGACTGAATATTCACTTCTAGAAAGGAACATGGTAAAAGTTTAAAATTTGTATCAACTTCTACTAGATTTGAGTAACTCCTTAAATAAAGGGGAAAAAAATAAATAAAAAGATAAAGCTTGTTTATTCTGATAACCAATTAGACTGTCAAAGCATAATCCATGATGTACTTGGAATAATTTAACATTTTGACATAATATCTTCTGTTTAAGAAATGTCCAAATACATATTTTCTAATTTAAAATAGTCTAATTACAGAATAGGTAGAAATGTGAGCCCTAAAGAAATCTATATCTTAGTTTAATAGCGAGAATATTATTTTCTTCTTGTTTTCCAAAGTTTTTTTTGTGTACAGAGTTTAATATGAACTACATTCACCACCCAGTGTTCTTAGTGCTTATAATAGTATTGAATAATAAAAAGCTTAAAGTCCATTTTTAAATTTTACATATGATTATATTTAAGTTAATCTTCTTTATTTGTTTTCGTTTTATAAAAAGCTACTCTGTCACTTCTGTCAGATTACATTAGAGGATTTAGGTGACATTCTTGTACCAGGGAAACTACAAACACTTCTACAGGCTATGTATTTATATAGCCACCATAGGCATAATCCTATTTTTATGAAGAACAAACACAATTGACTTAAAATAAAAATACCTTCCTGAAATCACCTATTCTATTCTATTTTGTCCAATTTTTAAAAAATATCCTAAAAGCTTGATTCAAAAATTTAATTCAGATAAATAAGCACAATCCCTTGCCAAAGGTCGAAAAGATTGCTGTAAAAATCCAAACAGAATATCAATTGAGACCTGACAAAGCAAAAGAAGTAGACGATTCAAATGAATTTCTTTCTGAATACACATTTGCTCATCTTTGCTCAAGGGTCAAAAACTGAGAATTATTCTGGAATAGAAATGGTGACTATATGACCTGTTGTTTAAAGTGTGTTTCTAAACTGGCTTATAATTACCAAATTAATCTTGGAATATATTAAAAACCTATTTGCACAAACTATGTACAAGTGAAAAAGGGAGCAGAGCACTTTACCTGTACTGATACAAAGGATTGCATAACAAGTATTTGTTTTTGTAGCTATTGTGGCTTTGGGAACAAGTAAATATAAACAGCAGGAAGCACAAATATGGAGTCAGTGCAACTGGAGGTTGTCAGGGAGCAGTATGGTGGCTTTAGGAGCCGAATTCTGCTTGAAATAAGCTTTGTCTCAGTATGCGTAAGAGGCTTTGGCGCTGTATCAGACCTCTAGGGCAACCGCTCAGCAGGACAGGGATTAACTGGTGGTTTACTATAGTCTGTGCTTCCCAATTCATAGTAAACTTGCCTCCTTGTCATACTCTTACATTAACTCACTAGGTACTAACTTTTCCATCTATCTATCTATATATTTTTTCTAGGAATTTAGGTCTTTTGGCAAAAATAGAGTAGCAGATGTTAATTCAGAATCTAAAAAGTAAGTTAATAAACATAATTGAGAAGACACCAAACGTTTGACATCTATAGATAGCAAAAAAGAATAACGATGGATAATTTTGAAAGCCGAGTTATTCCCATTTTCTGAAGTTGATGTTTCTTTTTTATCGGTGGCCGAAAATGTCCTAAGCATAAATTGCTGTATTTTAATATAACTACTGTTCACTCAAAGTTCCAAATATATTTCTATTCTAACAATGAGATGCTCTTTTCTTTTCTTTCTTTTCTTTTCTTTTCTTTTTTTTCTTTTCTTTCTTTCTTGAGGCTTGACAGGGTTAATTCCATTTAGCTGTGGGAAGACTATGCTGTAGTGGAAACCCCATGGTTATTCCAAACGCATGACCATCAAAGAGCCAGATTAGCTGAACGAGGAGCGAAAGGAAACTGTGCACTTCCTGTCTCTTAATAAAGCTAAGATTATAGAAGTATTTAATAACCATTGTGGGTTTTAATAGGAAATTGTAAGAACACTTTTGGTAATTCACTCAATCTATAGTTACCCTTGAAGACTGTTTTTGTTTAAGCTAGTTTAAATATCTAAAAAATGTTGTAAAATCAGGATCGTATTACGCATAGGACTGCTAAGTAATCAACTATAAAGACATTAGAAGTTCTTTTTGGATATCTCATTTGCACGGAGAAGAGTGAGTTGCACCACGGCTAACGAAAACAACAGCAATTGTTTTATAAGCATTGTGAGGGCAATAAAATGTGGATTCCTTATGTAGGTCCAAATGTAGCAGCTGGATTTGGCTTTATGAACCATGAAAAATAGTTCCCATCTGGAAGTTGATGTTGAATAAAGATGCAACAGTAAGACGGCATTTTACATGAAACATTTTATACATGTCTAGCCCAATCATTGGTACTTTCTGGTTCTAAAAGGAAAATAGTAATTGAGGGTCAGTGTATTTAATATTAAATACCCAAAGTGTTCTTAATCTTAGTGTGGGTACTTATTTTGTGCATTGAAAACCAGCTACGCAACACAAAATTATTTTTAAATTTTATTAATAAATAATTAGCACTGAGTAGTAATTATACAATTACAAACATAGTTACTCATAGTTACTTATTATGAAGTTAAAAATTCCATTGATAATGGTGATAAATTATTTACTGAAAGACATATGCTAACATGTGCAATACACTTTGTCATTATGCAGCATATTAAAAAATATTAATTTTTTCTTTGTATTCTTTATCACGCCTCCCATATAACAAATATTTCACATGTAATGAATGAAGTTACATATGAACTAGTCCTTCTGAGGTTATTTTACTATTACCCTGCTTACAGAGAGGCATATACTCAAATACAAAATAAACATCTATCTGTAAGTCTAATTTTAGAAGATTTAGATAACGCTTGTCAACACGTTTCAATCTCTCCGTGAATGTACTATGTAAATTGGTGAAAATTATTGCGTAGTGCCAACTTTTTTAGTATATGTTTTTCATTCAGCAAGAGAAGACATAAGTTGCCCCCCTTTTGCAATTGTGGCCATATTAAAATTGAGAGGCTGAGCAGGTAATAAGAAGGTTGACAGTATTTATAGGCGATAATGGACATTGCCTCACTTGATAAAGGTGATCCAACTTTTAAAGATTTAAACTCAAAAAAGCTATTGTTTAGGTTTATGCACATTGGTGTGTTATTTAAAACAGACAAAGATTTTAAGTTACTAGTCTTAGTTCTTTTCTTTTTTAAAAAACTTTAATTTTGAGTTACTAAATAATTACAGATAAAACAAAGCCAGCTTTAGTATATCTGCAAATAAAAAAATTCTTTATAGTATATTTTGAGGTACACTGAAAATGAAATAAAGTAAGAAAGGATGGAGGCAAAATAAAAAGTATAAATCTATTAAAATTTATTATAATGACACCATTTATTGGATAATTTTTTTCTAAAGTTTTGATTTTTTTCTTAAACGCTTATTTCTAAATTTATCTGTCAGCAAGGAAGCTCAGATATTGAATTGTTATTATGTTTTAAAGTAATTTTTCTTCATGTGAAAATTCCACGTTATGATTACCTTATTCAAATATTTCATGTTTTCGCACTTGTTGTCTGTCAGAAAGAGTTGAGGGTGGAGAAGATAAAAAGTACTTTTATTTATTTATTAATTAAATCAATTAATTTATTTAGAGACAGAGTCTCGCTCTGTCGCCAGGCTGGAGTGCAGTGGTGAGATCTCAGCTCACTACGACCTCCACCTCCCTGGTTCAAGTAATTCTCCTGCTCCAGCCTACCGAGTAGCTGGGACTACACAGGCGCCCGCCACCGCACTCGGCTAATTTTTGTATTTTTAGTAGCGACGGGGATTCACCATGCTTGCCAGGCTGGTCTCAATTTCTTGACCTCGTGATCCGTCCGCCTCAGCCTCCCAAAGTGCTGGGATTACAGGCGTGAGCCACCGCGCCCTGCCGATGAAAAGTCTTTAGTATAGTGCGTAGTCTATAAGGGCTCAATAAGTAGTAGCAATTAAGACCGAATAATGAAGAATCTTTCTTTTGTAGTATAATTAATTTTGTTTAGGATGTTTATTGTTAATTATTATAAGAACAACAGTGTTCAGAAAGTTAAAGAAATTTAAAAAACTCAAATAGATTAATAATTGGTATGTGTAATGTGTAATATGAATTCTATCTATGTAAGGATAAAAAAACAAACTACCAGAGACTTTATACTATGTTTTATTTTGATAACTATTCAAAGCACTGATTTGTTAGCTTTATTTTCAGCTTTTTGCTAAACTGAAAGCTTTACAGCTTAAAATTTGTAGAATACAAAATATGATATCAGACTCCTTAAAACTTGTATGATTAAAATATGAAGGATGAATGAATGTCAATAGAAAAATATTCTTAGTTTTCAAATACAATTACGAATAAATTCTTTTTAAAAATGGAAAGAGAAAAATTCCTTCCCGATTTGTTTTCTTGTTGTTTAAAATTTTACTTTCCAGAATTTTATTACCTAAGCCTCTGCAGAGGTGGGCCAAATGTTTCATACTCAGTCTTTTCTCTCTAAACACAACCTTGAAGATGCAGCTAATATTGTACTATTCCATAAATGATACCATTTACTAATTCTTCCCCTACAAGTCCTTTCATCTTTGGACTTGGAGAACTGGGATTGTCTTAGAAATTCACTGAGTAATCATTCATATATGTTTATGTATACATATATATACACACATACATATATGTGACATGTGTAGTCATATATGTGACATATGTGTAGTTTTATATTTGTATTTATGGTCTTCCACTCTTTAGACAATCCATACAAGTATAATTGGCATGTCTAATTACATTATGCCTTTCTTAAAACCAAACACTATATTTTAACAATTTGATAGCTCATAACTCATAACTTTGTACATGATGGGCAGACAACAAATATCTGTTGCTTCTATATCCTTTTTTTTTTTTTTTTTTGAGACAGAGTTTCGCTGTTGTTGCCCAGGCTGAAGTGCAATGACGAGATCTCGGCTCACTGCAGCCTCTGCCTCCCGGGTTCAAGTGATTCTCCTGCCTCAGCCTCCTGAGTAGCTGGGATTACAGGCATGTGCCACCACGCCCGGCTAATTTTGTATTTTTAGTAGAGACGGGATTTCTCCATGTTGGTCAGACTGGTTTCAAACTCCGGGCCTCAGGTGATCCGCCCATCTCGCCTCCCAAAGTGCTGGGATTACAGGTGTGAGCCACCGCACCCGGCTCTATATTCTTGATCAAACATTGCGTCAGTGATTTTTCCTCTTAATGGACATTTGGCAATGTTTGGAAACATTTTTGATTTTCACAATACTGGGTGGAGTGGAGGCATCGCTGGTGGTGCTACTGGCATCGGGGGAAGAGGCCAGGGTTGCTACTAAACATTCTACAATGCACAGGACACTTGTTTCCTTGCTGTACTCTTATGCTAGCTCACTAGTGTTTTAATTTCGAATCTTTACAATGGAGAGTTAACCTTCAATGATTAGGAGAGACACAAGATGGAAATTTAGATTTCATTACTTACAGGTCCTGGGGGGGCCCACAGCACACTTGGAAGACACGCACACGCACACACACGAGAGAGAAAGAGAGAGATTAGGGAGTGTGTGGAGAGACAGAGAAACCTGTGGGCCTACACCTTTATTGGGTCTAGGGCATTATCCAAACAGGGTTTTCCACAGGGAGTTTTAATTGATAGGTTTGAAACAAGCATGTACAAGTTTCAGGAGGTTCTGCCGTGACTGAAAAGTAGTCTCTATGGCATATCTGCGTAGTCCATGCGGGGTGTGAGAATCAGTGGGGCCAGTCATGTAGGCTGCATGTAGTTGTTTCAAAGCAAGGTAATTACCAAGGGGAAATTGTATAAGGCAGATAACTGCCTCAAACACATTGAGAAACTGGGAGGAGGTGTGGAATTGAAAACTGTGTCAAGGGTGACTGAGCCCTGCTTCTGTTATGCAAAAGTCCAACTTACAGTGAAAGTGGATGCCGAGACAACATAAAACTGTAAGAATTCACTATAATTAGGCATTAACTTTTCCATCTATTTTTTGCTACTGAGATTTTAGTGTTTTTTTTTTTGACAAAAAAAGAATCATGAAAAAAAGTAGATTCTAAGACAAGAAACAATTATACAGGCAAAAGTTTTAATAATGCCACAGTTAAGAAGCCCTGCATTACATCAAAGTCCATCATCACCCAGTTAAACAATAAAAATCCCAAAAGAAGTTTTGATGGGAAAACAGAACATCTTTATGAAAATCTTAATAATATAATTTTTGTCCAAAATTCTACTTAATTTCTCACTGAATGTAAATTGTAGGCACTTTTTCCTTATAAAAATTCTATTACCTTTTTTCCATAAATATTTTTTTAATGAGCATACTTATTATGCAGATTTTTAACTATTTTGCCCAGTAGTGTCTTTTCAGGTTTGAAAACAGACACATAGGAAGAAAAACACAATAGAAAACTCATAGAAATTACATATGTTTTCACTAGGAAAAAAACCCTGAAATTAATGAAATTCCTTAATTTTGCATATCTTAGAAACATGAGTGATTTTGACGTTTTATATTCAAATATTTTATCCACTTTTACTCCAGCCTGAGTTCTATACCTCTCTCTACAATATCTTACCTCCTTTACAAATACATAGCAAAAATTCCATTAAATTCAATTGCATTTTGCCAGCTATAACTTTCAGAAAGGCAAGTTCACTTTTTTTTTCCTAAAGAATTACAACGTATCATGGGAAGGGAGTGTGAGGTCCATCTGAGGACAGTGGCTGGTTGGGATTTCAAAGTGCAGTTTTGAAGACAGCATATACTTTTTACTCATTTGGTTCTCAGGCCCGGTCATCCTGTCTCCCCTTCCCTGCACTCTGAGACTTGCGCCAGAGTCTTGGGGAGAGGACTTGTCACAAAAACCTTTGTCTTTCCAGCATAAGAAAGTCCCATTTGTTGTTTTTGTAACACAGTACAACATAAAATGGGATAAAGGGTTGTAATAATATTCACATATTTGCAAATATTGGTGTACTATATCTTTTCTTTCCAATATTTGAAGTCTCTTTTAATTTGAGAATTTGAAACATTAGGAATCAACTTCTAAGTTCATTTTTAAATACCTTTCTACCTTAGTTTTTGAAATATCTTTTATACCACAATAAATACAGTTATAGAGAAATTTTAGTAATGGTAATTTTTTTTTTTTTTTTTTTTTTTTGAGACGGAGTCTCACTCTGTCGCCCAGGCTAGAGTCCAGTGGCGCAATCTCGGCTCACTGCAAGCTCCGCCTCCCAGGTTCACGCCATTCTCCTGCCTCAACCTCTCCGAGTAGCTGGGACTACAGGCGCCCGCCATCACGCCCGTCTGATTTTTTGTATTTTTAGTAGAGACAGAGTTTCACCATGGTCTCGATCTCCTGACCTCATGATCCGCCCGCCTTGGCCTCCCAAAGTGCTGGGATTACAAGCGTGAGCCACCGCGCCCGGCCTAGTAATGGTAATTTCTTACCAAAAGCCAGGTATGAATTCTATGCTGCTGTTTACATATTTAAAAATATTTTCTTGCACTCTAGAAACATTAATATGTTTTAATTTTTTTAATTTCTATTTTTTATAGGTACATAGTAAATATATTTATGGAATACATGTGAGTTTTGATACAAGCATGCAATGGGTAATACCCACTTCAGGGTAAATGGGGTATCCATTGCCTCAAACAGTTATCATTTCTTCATGTAAGAACATTCCAATTCCACTCCTTCAGTTATTTAAAAATATACAATAGATAATTGTTGACTATAATCACCCTGTTGTGCTATGAAATACTAGATGATATTTATTCTATCTAACTATGTTTTTGTACCCATTAACCATCCCTCCCTCCAAACTACACTTCCTAGCCTCTGGGATAGGTATCAACCATCATTCTACTCTCTATTGCCATGAGTTCAATTGTTTTAATTTTTAGCTCCCACAAATGAGTGAAAGCATGTGAAATTTGTCTTTTTGTGCTAGCTTATTTCACTTACCGTAATGACCTCCAGTTCCATCCATGTTGTTGCATATGACTGGATCTCATTCTTTTTTATGGCTGAATAGTGCTCTACTGTGTACATGTATCACATTTTCTTTATCCATTCATCTGTTGATGAACACTTAGGTTGATTCCAAATCTTGGCTATTGTGAACAGTGCTGCAATAAACATGGGAGTGCAGATATCTCTTTGATATACTGATTTCCTTTCTTTTGGATATATACCTAGCAGTGGGATTGCTGAATCCTATGGTATTTCTAATTTTAATATTTTTGAGGAACCACCACATCATTCTCCATGGTGGCTGTACTAATTTACATTCTCATCAACAGTATGCAAAGGTTCCCCTTTCTCCACATCCTTGTCAGCATTTGCTACTGCGTGTCTTTTTGATGCAAAGCACTGTAACTGGGGTGTGATGATAACTCATTGCAGTTTCAGTTTGCATTTCTCTGATGGTTAATCATCATTTGAGCATTTTTTCATATATCTTTTGGCCATTAGTTTGTCTTCTTTTGAGAAATGTCTCTTTGGATGTTTTGCCCATTTTAAAATTGGATTATTAGATATTTTCCTATTGAGATCTTTGAGCTCCTTGTATATTCTGGTTATTAATCCCTTATCAGATGAATAGTTTGTAAATATGAATATGTTTTCATTTTATTTTATTCTTATTTTTGTGGGTACGTAGTAGCTATACACATTTATGGGGTACACAAATGTTTTTAAATTGAAAACCAAACTCTGTAATAAACATGCTTTACATTTCAATCTAATGGATTTATCTATATTGAGGTAGCTACTTGTTATTAAGATATTGTCAAGAACAACAGCAACAAGATGCACTTTTATGTATCTTGTTCCATAATAGCATGTTTTCAAAAAATACATTTGTTTCTCTGAGAAGCAATTTTATGAGCCACCATACAAGAGGTGCATTTATTCAGATCCTAAACTTTTATAACAAATGTCACATCTATATCCAAAATTGTTTGCTATTCTTAGATGAACTTCATCATCTGTCTTTTTAATCTTTCTTTTTCTTCCAACTTTTTTTCAGGAGTTCTTTATTTTTACAAAACACCCACTCATACTTACTTAGAAAAATAAAATATTTAAAAAATTCTTTCAAATAATTTATTTCTCTCCTCTCCAGTTATAATTATATGTGTGCTATAAATGCACATTCGGTTGCCTTTAAAAACATTTGTCTTCACTTTGAGCTTACTCCAAAAAGGAATGATCAATGAATAACTGTAGGGGTGCTTTGAAGTATGGTAGCTATCATTTATTATTATAGTTGGAAAATGCAGCTTTCTGTTAAATTATAAAAAGCAATCCCTTATTACTCATACACATGGAGATGACTCACTGTTTTGCAAATCATCTGTCTTACTCCTAGTAAGTCTGGTTTGGCCCAGTCAAACAAAAATGTGAGTGCAGAAAAATAATGTGGATATCTTTAATGGCCAATGGTAGTAGACCTGCTATAGATGCAATAAAAAGTAGAGAGTATTGAAAATTATGGGGTTAGTGAGCGAAGAGAGATAATAGATAAATACAACTCCTTTAAGAAATTTAGACAAGCAAGTAGAGAAAAGATATAAGTAATCAACATGAAGCTAACTGCTAAGTTAAATTTCTTTCTGTTTTTATTACCTGTAGGAACTTCCCACTGCCTAATTGATTTTTTTTAACATATATAGCTCTCCAGCCACATTATAAAGTTCTAAGGGTAGGCATTGAGTTTCATTATTAACTCCTAAGGGTAGGCATTGAATTTCATTATTTATGTCCCTGGATTGAAAGACCTATAAGTAACATTCATTTTAATAATCAGAAAACAAGAAAAATCTGTGGAAATATAATAGTTTTGGATATTCATCAGCGAACTTTAAATAAAATTTAGAAGTTTTTCAAAGATACAGAGCAGTATGTAAATAAAATAACAAATATGTATGTAGCAAACACATAGATGTAACAGATGTTGACATTTGGCCATATTTGCTATAAATCATTTTAAAAATAGTTAAAATTCCTTTTTTTTTAACCTTTATTTTCATCCTCTTCACCTCTCTTCCTCTCCAAAGGCAATCACTGTTCTGATATTGGTGTGTTTACTTCCTTCTTTCTTTCTTTCTTTTTTTTTTTTTACATTTTAGGATGTAATCCATAAACAAAAGAATGTATTGTTTTCCATGCTTAAAAATGTACATAAATGTCATTAGACACAAACAGTCCAATGGCCGGGCACCGTGGCTCACACCTGTAATCCCAAAACTTCGGAAGCCCAGGGCAGGTAGATTGCTTGAGCTCAGGAGTTTGCGACCAGCCTGGGCAACACCGTGAAACATTGTCTCTACTAAAAAATACAAAAATTAGCTGGGCATGGTGGTGCACTCCTGTAGTCCTAGCTACTTGGGAGGCTCAGGTGGGAAGATCACCTGAGCCCAGATAGGTTCAGGCTGCAGTGAGTCATAATAATGCCACTGCACTTCAGCCTGGACAACAAAGTGAGACCTTGTCTCAAAAAATAAAATAAAATAAAATAAGGCATTGACTTTTTGTGTCCTTCCACATTTGGTGAATTTAAAGTATATACAATAGTATCTCAGTATTAATTTTCCTTACATTTGCATTTCCCTGATTTCTAGTGAGAGTGAGCAAACTAATAAAGATTTATTTTCCCTGTGAGGTTTGTTTGTTTGTATGTTTTATTGTTAATTGCCTATTCATATCCTTTGTCCAATTCTGTACAAAAAAAATACCCAAAACAAGACAATGCGTTATATGCATTGCCAATAATCACTTCCGATATTTGTCTGTAAATATCCATAATGCCTTTATTGTACAGGCACTTTAATTTTTTTTTTTTAGCTTTTAGGTTCAAGGAAACATGAAGATTTGTTATACAGGCAAATTGCATGTCATGAGGATTTGGTGTACAGATTATTTCATCACTAAGATAATAAGCATAGTACCTGATAGACAGTTTTTTTATCCTCATCTTCCTCTCACCCCCGACTCTCAAGTAGACCCAAGTCTGTTGTTCCCTTCTTGGTATCCGTGTACAGTCAATGTTTACCTCCCACGTGCAAGTAAGAACATGTGGTCTTTGATTTTCTGTTCCTATGTTAATTCAATTAAGTTAATGGCCTCCAGCTTCATCCATGTTCCTGTAAAGGACATCATCTCATTCTTTTTTATGACTGAGTAGTATTCTAGGGTGTATATGTACCACATTTTCTTTACCTAGTTTATCATTGGTGGGCATTTAGGATGATTCTATGTCCTTGCTATTGTGAACAGTGCTGCAATGAACGTACAGGTGCATGTGTCTTTATGGTAGAACAATTTATATTCCTTTGGGTACATACCCAGTAATGGGATTACTAGTTCAAATGATAATTATGTTTTAAATTCTTTGAGAAATCACCTAACTGCTTTCCACAATGGCTAAACTCATTTACATTCCCACCAGCAGTGTATGAGCATTCCCTTTTCAAGATGTAAATGTGCAGCACTATTTTTGGGTTCCCTATTCCTTGTCATTGGTCTATATGTCTGTTTTTGTACCAGTACTATGCTGTTTTGGTTACTGTAGCCTTGTAGTATAGTTTGAAGCCAGGTAATGTGATGCCTCCAGCTTTATTGTTTTTGCTTAGGATTGCCTTGGCTATTCAGGCTCTTTTTTGATTCCAAATGAATTTAAATTTTTTTTTCCAATTCTGCAAAGAATGTCATTGGTAGTTTGATAAAAATAGCATTTCATTTATAAATTACTTTGGGTAGTATGGCCATTTTAACAATATTCATTCTTCCTATCAAAGAGCATTGAATATTTTTCCATTTATTTGTGTCATCTCTGATTTCTTTGAGCAGTGTTTTGTAATTATCATTGTAGACATGTTTTACCTTTGTAGTTAGCTGTATTCCTAGGTATTTTATTCTTCTTGTGGCTATTGAGAATGGGATTGCATTCTTGATTTAGCTTTCAGTTTAGACATTGATGTATAGAAATGCTACTGATTTTTCAGAAACAGAATTATCATGTAATTCCACTTGTGAGTATATATCCAAAGGAACTGAAACCTGGGACACAAAGAGATATTTATTTGTACATTCATATTAATAAGCATTATTCACAACAGCCAAAAGGTGGAAGCAACCCAAGTGTCCATCCACAGATGAATGGGTAAACAAAATGTGATATATACATACAAGGAAATACCATTCAGCCTTAAAAGGAAGGAAATTCCAAAGAGTGCTACAACTTGCATGAACCTGGAAGGCATTACGAAAACCAAAAGCATGAAATTCTGAAGACTAGAGATGATTCAACATGCAACATCAGTTATATAAATTAGAGGCTTGACTGTGGACTATTCCGGAATAAGCCTTCCCAGGGCGGAGTTGTGAAGGACGTCTGTCACTCTCACCTGAGCAGAGATCGGTCACCAATGCTTTCACGGGAAGATTTTGATCAACAGTGGGGAAGTGAGAAAACAAAAGTAGCTCGGAGTAGTCTGAGCTATGTCAGGTGTGCAGGCCCAGAAAAAAGTGAGCACGGACCAGTCCTGCTGCCCACACATCCACGCCTAGGGGTAGTTGTTTAAAGCCACTTTGTTCCTAACTAGCTGCTTTACCCTTTATCTTCATGTTCCTGGAATCTGTGATACAAAGAACAACGTATAATCAATCAATAAAAAAAAAAAAAAAAAAAAAAAAAGAAATGCTACTGATTTTTGTGCATTGATTTTGTATCCTGAAACTTTACTGAAGTTGTGTATCAATGTAGGAGCTTTTGGGTAGAGACCATGGGATTTTCTATGTATAGAATCAATATGTCAATAAATCAACAATATGTCTGCAAAGAGGGATAGTTTGTCTCCCTCTCTTCCTATTTGAATGCCCTCTATTTCTTTCTCTTGTCTGATTACTCTGGGTAGGACTT
This sequence comes from Nomascus leucogenys, assembly GCF_006542625.1. Taxonomy (NCBI): domain Eukaryota; kingdom Metazoa; phylum Chordata; class Mammalia; order Primates; family Hylobatidae; genus Nomascus; species Nomascus leucogenys. The sequence goes on from NC_044391.1 coordinate 69,039,786, forward strand.
CCAGTACCATTTTGAATACAAGTGGTGAGAGTGGGCATCCTTGTCTTGTTGCAGTTCTCAAGGGCAATGCTTCCAGCTTTGCCCATTCAGTATGATGTTGGCTGTTGATTTGTCATAAAAAGCTCTAATTATTTTGAGGTATGTTCCTTTGATGCCTAGTTGAGGGTTTTTAACATGAGGGGATGTTTACTTTTATTGAAAGTATCTTCCGCATTTATTGAGATGAGCATATGGTTTTTATTTTTTATTTTTAGATCTGTTGATGTGGTGAAACACATTTATTTATTTGCATATGTTGAACCAACCTTGCCTCCCAGGGATAAAGCCTCCTTGATTGTGGTGGATTAACTTTTTTATATGCTGCTGGATTCGGTTTGATAGTATTTTGTTGAGCATTTTTGCATCAATGTTTATCAAGGATATTGGCCTGAAGTTTTATTTTTTTGTTGTGTCCCTGTCAGGTTGTGGTATCAGGATGATGCTGGCCTCATAGGATGACTTAGGGAGGAGGCCCTCCTCCTCTATGTTTTGGAATAGTTTCAGTAGGAATGGTACCAACTCTTCTTTATACAACTGGTAGAGTTTGACTGAATTTCTCTGGTCCTGGGCTTTTTCTGGTTGGTAGTCTTTTTATTACTGATTCAATTTTGGAACACATTATTGTTCTGTTTAGGGATTTAATTTCTTCCTGGTGCAATCTTGGGAGGCTGCATGTTTCCAGGAATTTATCCATTTCTTCTAGGTTTTCTAGTTTGTGTGCATAGAGGTGTTTGTAGTAGTCTCTGTTTTTTTGTGTGTGTATTTCTGTGCAGTGGGTGGTAATGTCTCCTTTGTCATTTCTGATTGTGTTTATTTAGATCTTCTCTTTTTTATTAGTCTAGCTAGCAGTCTATCAATATTATTTATTCTTTCAAAACAAAAACTCCTCATTTCATCTATCTTTTTTATGGTTTTTAACATTTCAATTTCCTTCATTTCAGCTTGTTTTCTGTTAGCTTTGGGATTGGTTTGCTCTTGTTTCTCTAGCTCGGGGATATCCAATCTTTTGGCTTCCCTGGGCCATACTGGAAGAAGAATTGTCTTGGGCCACACATAAAATACATTAACACTAACAGTAGCTGATAAGCTAAAAAATTTTTTTCAAAAAAATCTCAGAATGTTTTAAGAAAGTTTATGAATTTGTGTTGGGCTGCATTCAAAGCCATCCTAGGCTGCATGCAGCCTGCAGCCTGTGGGTTGGGCAAGCTTGCTCTGTTTCCTCTACGTGTGATGTTAGGTTGTTAATTTGAGATCTTTCTAACTTTTTGATGTGGACATTTAGCACTATAAACTTACTTCTTAATACTCCTTTAGCTGTGTTCCAGAGATTCTAATATGTTATATCTTTGTTCTCATTAGTTTGAAAGAGTTTCTTGATTTCTGCTCTAATTCTATTGTTTATCCTAAAGTTAATTAGGAGCAGGTTGTTTGATTTCCTTGTAATTGTATGGTTTTGAGTGATATTCGTAGTATTGATTTCTTTTTTTATTGCACTGTGGTCTCAGAGTGTGTTTGGTATGTTTTTTTTTTAATTTGCTGAGGATTGTTTTATGTTCAATTGTGTGGTCAGTTTTAGAGTATGTGTTATATGCAAATGAGAATGTCTATTCTGTTGTTTTGTGGTGGAGATTTTTAAGAATGTTTGTTAGATCTATTTGGTCAAGTATTGAGTTCTGGTCTTGAATATCTTTCTTATTTCCTGCCTTAATGATCTAATACTGTCAGTGAAGTGTTGAAGTTTCCCACTATTATTGTGTGATTATCTAAGTTTCTTTCATAGATCTCTAAGGACTTGCTATATGAATCTGAGTTCTTCTGTGTTGGGTGCATAAATATTTAGGGCAGTTGGGTTTTCTTGTTGTATTGCATCTTTTATCATTATGTAATGCCCTCCTTTGTCCTTTTTTCAAAATCATTGTTTGTGTAAAGTCTGTTTTGTCTGAAATTAGAATAGCAACTCCTGCTTTTTTCTGTTTGCTTAGTATGTTTTTCTCCATCCCTTTATTTTGAGCCTATGGGTATCATTGCATATAAGATGGGTCTCTAAAAGACAGGATAAAGTAGTGTCTTGCTTCTTTATCCAATTTACCACTCTGTGCCTTTTAATTGAGACATTTAACCTGTTTGCATTCAAGATTAATATTGACATATGCAGATTTGAGCCTGTCATCGTGTTGTTAGCTGGTTAATATACAGACAAGATACTGTGGTTGGTATGTGGTGTCATTGGTCTGTGTACTTACGTGAGACTTTGTGGTGGCTGGTAATGGTCTTTCCTTTCCATATTTAGCACTTTCTTAAGGACTTCTTATAAGGCAGCTCTGGTGGTAACAAATTCCCTTACCATTTGCTTGTCTAAAAAGGGTCTTATTTTTCCTTCACTTATGAAGCTTAATTTGGTTGGATATTAAATTCTTGGTTGGCCTTTCTTTTCTTTTCTTTTTTTCTTTTGAGACAGTGTCTTGCTTTGTTTCCCAGGCACTACAGTGCAGTGGCACAATCTTGGCCCACTGCAACCTCCACCTCCTGGGTTCAAGCAATTCTCATGCCTCAGCTTCCTGAGAGCTGGGATTGCAGATGTGCACCACCATGCCCAGCTAATGTTTTGCATTTTCAGTAGAGATGGGGTTTCACTATGTTGGCCAGGTTAGTCTTGAACTTGTGGCCTCAAGTGATCTTCCTGCCTCAACCTCCCGAAGTACTGGGATTATAGGCATGAGCCACCATGCTCAGCCTGGCTTTTCGTTTCTTTAAGAATGCTGAATGTAGGCCCCCGATCTCTTTTGGATTGTAGAGCTTCTGCTGAAAGATTTGCTGTTAGCCTGATGGGATTCTCTTTGTAGCTGAGCTTCCCCTTTTCTCTAGCTACCTTTAACATCTTTCCTTCTATTTCAACTTTGGAGTATCTGATGACTATGTGCCTTGTGGATGGTCATCTTTTATAGTATCTTTCAGGGGTTCTCTGCATTTCCTGAATTTAAATATTGACCTCTCTAGTGAGGTTGCGGAAATTTTCATGGGTGACATTCTCAAATATGTTTTTCAAATTGCTTGCTTTCTCTCCTTCAGTTGTTTTCTCTCCCTACAAGATTGCTTTCTCTCCTTTCAGGAATGCCAGTGAATCCTAAATTTGGTCTCTTCACATAATACCACATTTCTTGGAGACTTTGTTCATTCACCTTTATTCTTTTTTCTTTATGTTTGTTTGACTGAGTTATTTCGGAGAACTGGTCTTTGGGCTCTGAGATTCTATCCTCAGCTTGGTTGATTCTGCATTAATACTTGCAATTTTGTTATGAAATTCTTGAAGTGAGTTATTCAGCTCTATTATCATATCAATTTGGTTCTTTCTTAAAATGGTCACTTTATCTTTCATCTCCTGTGTCATTTTATTGTGTTTCTGAAGTTCCTTGGATTGGGTTTCAACTTTCTCCTGAATGTCGATGATCTTCATCCCTATCCATATTCTGAGTTATATTTCTGTCACTTCAGCTGTTCCACCTTGGTTAAGAACTATTGCTGGGGAACTAGTGTCGTAGTTTGAAGGTGAAAAGACACTCTTGTTTTTTGAGTTGCCACAGTTCTTGTGTCGGTTATTTCTCTTCTGTGTAGGCTGAAGATCCTTCAATCTTTGAAGTTGCTATCCTTTAAATGGGTTTTTGTACTTTCATTTTCTCTGATGCCTTTGGGGGTTTGAGTGTGGTATAAGGTGAATTCTGTCAACTGACTTCATTTCTGAAAGATTTTAGGAGAGGCAAGGATCAGCTCAGCATTTCCGGGCTGCATGCTATATCTCTGGAGGCCTGGTACTCGTCTCTCAGCTTTGTTTTCTGGCCTCTTGAGGTTAGGAATCTGCTGCACTGGAGGGGCCAAGATGTTCCTGGTCTGCTGGCCGCAACATTCAGATGGGTGGTGCTGGCTAAAGCATTTTTTTGGGGTGGTGGTAGTGGGATCCATGCTTACTTGCATGTGCCAGCAGCTGCAGCAGCATGGCAGGATGCATGTGTGTTGGCTGGGGGAATGTAATAGTGGGAATGGGGCTGTGATGTTTCTGTGGGTTCTCACACCAGAGGTGTGGGGGACTCAGTTTTTAAGAAGATAAATTTAGATTTGTCTCTGATAGGAGATATTATTGTTTTATTAAAATAACCTTTGCATACCATGAAGTCACAAACATTTTCACCATATTTTCTTCTTTTCTCATTTAAGTCTTTAATTCATCTGGAATACACTTTGGTATATGGAGTGTGTTAGAGATCTTATTTTATTTTGTCCCATAAGGATAGCCAATTTTCCTGGTCTTTTCCCTTGAGTATAACGTTCTCTATTCATTGCATTGTAATGTCACATGTAAAATTCTCACATACATATGAGTTTGTTTATGGCCTCTCAGTTCTGTTTCATTGATTTATTAAATTATTTGTGCACAAATGTCACATCATTTTAATTATTGTATTATTATATTATGCCTCAATATGTGCTAGAACAAGTCCTACCTTTTTGTATTGGCCATTCTTGGCTCTTTCATATGAATTTTTGAATGAGCCTATTAAAGTAAAACTTGTTAATATTTTGACTGGACTTGCATTGAAAACATACACAAATTATAGAGAAAAATGGCATCTTTATGCTATTAAGTGTTTCCAACCTGAATACTGTATACGTCTCCAGGTTTTAAAGACTTTTTAATGCCCTTCATTAAAATTTATTAATTTTCTCTATAAGGACCTCATTCTTAACTTTATTTCTAACAACCATATTGATTCTTCTGGATTGTTATGCATGATAAAGTGACATTTTTTCCATGATCTAGAATAGACAAGTCTTAAGAAGTCTGGGTTCTGTATTTGTACACTGCAAATTAGTACAGTCACTATGGAGAACAGTATGGAGGTTCCTCAAAAAAACTAAAAATAGATTTACCACATGACCCAGCTACCTCTCCGCAGGGTACATATCCTAAAGAAAGAAAATCAGTATGTCAAAGAGATATATGCACTCCCACGCTTATTGCAGCAGTATTCGCAATAGCTGAGTTGTAAAATAAACCTAAGTGTTCACAGGCACATACACATACACACAGAGATTCTGGGATATTATTTAGCCACCAAAAGAAGGAAATCCTGTCATTTGCAGCAATATGGATGGAACTAGAAGTTATTATGTTAAGTGAAATAAGCCAGGCACACAGAGACAAATATCACATGTTCTCACTCATATGTGAGAGCTAAAAAAGTTGATCCCATGGATGTAAAAGGTAGAATGATGGCTACCAGAGGCTGGGAAGGATAAGGAGGAGGAGATGAAGAGTGGTTGGTTAATGGGTACAAAAATACAGTTAGAAAGATGAAATAAACTCTAGTGTTTGGTAGCACAGTGAGGTGACTGTAATAAACAATAACTTATTGCATATTTCCAAATAGCTAGAAGAGGAGATTTAGATATTTCTAACACAAAGAAATAATAAATGTTTGAGATGATGGATATCCTAATTACCCTGACTACGTTATTACCATTGTACAAATGTATCAAAATATCACATGTACCCCATAAACATGTCCAATTATTAGGTATCAATAAAAAAAGTCTGGGTTCTGGATCCAGTGCCTGAGTCCAAATTTTGTCTCCACCACTTTGTAGATGAGTCTCAGTTGATTTAACTATGTTGGGAATAATAATAGCAGTCATTCAATGGGGTTGTTGTAAAGAGTAATTGAGATAACAAATGCCTACTATATAGCACTTAGTATATTTGAGCTATTAGCACTACTCCAACTCCTATTACTCCTATGCTTTAGTTTTTGCTGTTATAAAGGATATTATTTATTTTTATATGCTGGTATTTAGATACTTTTGATTTTTATGATAAAAATCATAACATGCGTGAAGAATGATGGCTTCCTTTTTCTTTTTAAATTCCTATTCAGGTTATTTTTTTTCTTGGCTTATCGTGTTGGCTAAGACTTTTGATGTTGCATTTAAGTACATTACTACATCTTTATTTAAACAAGTCAGAGTTTCAGAGAACATTGTTGACAGTTTCTCCTTTGCCAGTGGTTAATTACCATAAAAGTTGTAATGTGCTCTTTTTGCTTATTTTAGATATTTTGCCAAAAAAGGGACTCATATGTTATTAAGTTTTTTCTCCTCCTTCCTTCAATGTTATCCTTCTGTCACATTTACCTCTTCAATTCCTACCTACTTTTTGAAGCCAGTTTAAATGCAACCTTTTCCATGAAACTTATGGCTTCTTTTAGCTGGAAGTAAAATCTGCAGTCTTTATCCCTTTACACTTCATCAGAATTTCTCTTATTTATACTCCAAATTACAGTATGCATTTTATACATGTTTTGTCATCCCTACTCAGATCCTAAGATTCTACAGGTAAGGATTGGCATCTGTTTTATTTAGAATTTCCTTTCTTGATCTCAGCTACTAGCAAATTTGTACTCAACAAATAATAAATAAATAAATAAAAGAATAAATCATATCTGGAACTAAATGTCAAAAAGATCTAAAGTTTATTAGGAAGCCGGGTGTGGTGGCTCACGCCTGTAATCCCAGCACTTTGGGAAGCCAAGGCAGGTGGATCACGTGAGGTCAGGAGTTTGAGACTAGCTTAGTCAACATGGTGAAACCTTGTCTCTACTAAAAATATAAAAATTAGCCCAGCGCGATGGCGGGTGCCTGTAATCCCAGCTACTTGGGAGGCTGAGGCATGAGTATCGCTTGAACCCGGGAGGCAGAGGTTGCAGTGAGCCACAATCGTGCCACTGCACTCCAGTCTGGGAGTCTGGGTGACAGAGCGAGACTCCATCTCAAAAAAAAGTCTCTTAGACAAGAAGCATATAAAAGAAACATATTCTTATTACTTTGTGATAGCTTGTTATTATTCCTAAAAATGTGTTTGGCCATGAGTATACATATATATAAAATTAACCTTCTGCAACAAAATTTGACTACCACTGTGATTTTTGAATAATTAACTCTACTAGAACTTGTGACAGAATAGAAAAACAGTACAAGAGAACTCTCATGAGGATAACCAGGATGCACAAATAAATGGCAAAAATGTCTATTTAACAGAAAACTTAATCATCTATTCAGCTTTATTCTCTCCAGCTTAATCCAGCCCATTTCAGGAGTGTTCTTTGGAGAAATGCTTTTCAAGAAGTAAGCTGACTCAGGTGTTTGTAAGTATGACATTTTGATATTTACTTCTGTTTTTTGGACAGTAACTTTTAAACTAAAGGAGGAAGTCCTTAATGAAAAATATGTTGTAATGGATTTCTATCATCATTCAGTCTTTCAGTTTTTCTTAGTTGCTTTATCCTAAATGAATTTGTCCTTTGGGGATCTCTATGTTTTCAGCGTCTAAACCAGTTGTCATAGTACATAGAAAATATCTAGCAGGCTGTTTCTTCTTTGAGAAGGAATAGAACCCACAGCTTTGTTCGTGCCTACACAGAGGCTTTATTTAAAAATGTTCAAAGGATGTAAACATAAAATGTTCTGTAAGTAAGTTCTTCATTTATGCCTCCTTTGTTTTTAGAATCTTGATTTCAACTTTATTTTTTAAAATATATCTGCAGAGGTCTGCAGGTTTCTGCAGGCTAGCATCTGCTCCTGGAGGTGAGGCTTCCAGCTTGCACTGACTTTCAGGATTTTCTTTCAGGTAAACACCTGGAGGCAATCATCTGCAGATGCCAGTCTGCAAGCAGATGTATATGGGTAGGACAGCAGCACTTTATGCCATTAGAACAGCTGGGAGGAGAGGAAAATGAATGTGTTCTGCTTTCCTTTGTGTCATATAAAACTCCCTAAGAGCATTCTCACCTGGAACCCGTTTTCCTTCTCTCCCGGTCTTGGCTTGTTTTGATGGAGAAAGAAACTTACTTCACTCATCCTTCCAGGCTAAGAGGAAGTTTGTCCTTCCTTGACATCAATCACCTTGGTTGAGAATGATGCTCAGCAAAAATTTGCCTAAAATGTTTTCCAGAAAGTGAGCTCCTTGAAGGGATTGCCTCTGACGCTATAATCATTCTACTGTATGGTGCTTAGTACAAGTCTAAGTACCCAGAGACACTCATAAATAATGATGGTTTCCAATTGACATCTCAAATATGGCTGATAACTTAATGTGGGTAATTTTATTTATCATTTTAAAATATATCCTCAGATCTGGTTTACTAATGAGATTCCATTTGGAAAAAATATTATTAAGTTTAATATAACATTTGAGAAACATTAAATTTTCTTGATTTTAACTGTTAAAGTAATATGTTGGCCCAGTGAAAACACCAAATAGTAAAGAACACACACACACACACACACACACACACACACACACACAATATGTTCTCTCTCCCATACTTTCCTTTCTTTGGTCTCAGTCCCTAGAGGCAAACTTTAAATTGCTTCTGTTTAAGTCCCTCTCTCGTTTAACTCCATTAACATCAGATGATATACAGATACTTCAAATTTCTCAATTTATTAGGACAATATCAATTTTTATATAAGAGATAAGAATTAGCTGACGCTAATCCTATCTTCGTTCTCTCCCTGATCCAATTTTATCGAATATTTTATTTTTAATTCTCCTGTTGGATACGTTTTAGACCTAAGATAATATATTGATAGCTCCAGTTATTAATTATTCCATCAACGTTGGTATCTCAAATACCCTGTATGTAAAATAACACCAGTAACCCTTCTCATTTGTTTTTAAGTCCATTATCCCTCCTTAATTTTATCTTTCACATTCTCTTAGTCAAAGCTGTTAACATTTGCTTTTGCTTTTAACGTTTATTAACATTTACATTCTGTTTTGCCAAAGTTGTTCACGTTTACTCTCTGTAATTATGAGTTAATATTCTGTGCTTTGACTATAAGCTCATCCTAAAAGTTGAAAGCCCAATAAATAAAACTTCCACCATCATTATGTAAATAGAATTTACTATAGCTACATTTTGTGCTAAGATTACATATTTGTGCTAATAAGAGAATGCTATTGACGTAGAAAATGAATTCTCTTCATTGCTTAATTTTGTTATGTAAAAAAATTTATTTAGAGATTTTTTGAGGTAAAATTTACTTATAATAAAATATACACACTTGAAATGTACAATGTAGAGTTTGGACAAGTGCATATACCTAGGGAATGCATAACTCTATCAAATCAAGAATATTTTCAACACTCCAGAAAGTTCCCACATACACCTTATCAGCCTGTCCTCTCTCACCTGCCAAGGCAACAACTTTTCTGATCTTCTTAACTGTGGTTTAATTGTGCTTGTTCTAGAACTTTATATAAGTGGGATCATAGAGTAATTACCTAGAGGAATTTCCATTCATATATATGGATTTTTTTTTGTATCCTGATTCTTCCTCTCAGCATGATATCTGTGAGATTTATTCATATTGATTCATGTATGGGTAGTTTAGTTTATTATTTTTTCTGATGGTATTCGTTGTGTGACTATACCACTTTGTTTATATTCTCCTTTTGATGGACACGTAGGTTGTTTGTACTTTTTGCTATTTTGGATAAAACTGCTATGAATATTCTTATAATACTGTTTTGAGACATATATTTTTATATATTTTGGGCAAAACCAAAGAGTAGAATTGCTGGATCTTATGGAAAGCATATGCCTATTACTTTTATTATTTTTTGCTTTATTTAAATTTTTAAAACTAAAGACTACAGCAAAATTGGCTTTTGTTAGTGTACATTTCTGTGGGCATTAATAAAAGTATATGGTCATGTAACCATCATCACAATCAGATATTGTTTCCTCACCACCCCCCCACCCCACCCATGTTTTCTCATGCCAAATTGTCGTCAACCTTTTCCACAACTCCAGCTCCTGGTAACTTCTTTTCTGGTTTCTGTTCCCATTATACTGTCTTTTCCATAATGTCATATAAATACAGTTATATGATATGTATATAACTGTTTGATTTTGACCTCTTTCACAATGTGTAATGCCTTTGAGATTCATCCACATTGTTGTATGTATTAGCAGTTTATTCCTTTTCATTCCTGGGAAGTATTCTTTTATAGAAATATAGCATGGTTTATACATCCATCAGTTGAGGGATATTTGAGTTGTTTCCAGCCTTTGATGATTTTGAATACAGTTATTATTAACATTCATGTATGGGTTTTTATGTAAACATAAATTTTCATTTCACTTTGGTAAATACTTAGGAGTGAGATTGCTAGGTTGTGAGGTAAGCATACACTTAACTTTATAAGAAGTTGCCAAACTCTTTTCCAAAGTGAGTGTACCATTTGTTATTCCCATAGCAATACAGCAGAGTTCCAGTTGCTCCCCAATTGGAGTTTTAATTATTGAGTTAATCATAATACCTAATAGTTAATTGTATGTTCACTGCTTCATTTAGTATGGCAGTAACCCTCAATTCTTCCCTAGCTTCACAGTATAAGTATTTTCTATTTAGCAGAAAATCAGATGCCACTTGGATTTTCAATAATAAAAATCATATATTTAAATTAAACAATGGCTCTGCCATTTACTAGCTGTCTGATCTCGCCTAATGCTTTTGAAACTCAGTGTCATGAGTTTTATAATGAAGATAATAATATCCATTGACTCAACAAATTTTGCTGAGTATATGTCATGTTCCAACCCCTGCTCTGGCACTGTGGATACAACAGTGGATACAACATAGGCCCTGCCTAAAGAAACCTAAAGGAAGGTACAGTGTGTTTAGTGCCATGATAAGAACAAGAACCAGTTACTATGGAAGCACACTGAAAGTTCAACTCATAGCATTGTGGAGAGAGTTAAATATGGCTTATTGAGCAACTGACATGATGCTTAACACATTGGATATACTACCAACTGGCTCTAGACAGTTTTACAATTCTGCTTTGAAATTCCTTCGGAACCTCTGACATGTATATGAATGACTATTGATGCAGTTTTGTACTTTGAGTCTGGATTCAATTTTTAGAAATGTCAGAAATCATTTGTTGGCCTGATCTGGTGAAATGGGGAAGAGATCTGGAAATAAAATATCTCCAAGTCAATGCAACTGAGTTTTATTAAGTAACCCTCCTTAGACCTCAGATTTTAGGGAACAAACGCACATGAATACATATATTCTGGCATATCTGTCAAAATCAATCTTATTCTTTTAAAGTCACCTCTCATATGTAAATTGTTTGACTTTATAAAGTACAAACTTCTTGCCTTTTTAGATATTACAATTCATTTGGTGGACAATTAGTGGTGGATTATTGAATTTTCATATTCAATAACACCTAGGCTTATTATAAATTATCTATTGAGGATTTCCAACCTGTTGTAATTATAAACTGTATAGTCCTCTTTTTTAAAGTTACTATTAAAAACATTTATTTGAGTTGACTAACATTTATAACAGAAAATAAAATGTCTACATCTTGGGCCTTTCTTGAGTACTAAAAGAGCATTCCAGAAGGATGTAGTTGCTCTTGAGATATTGACATATTATCAGCTTTTGAAAGAAAAACAACTCTTGAAAGTTACCAATAAGGGATCTAGAAGAACGCCGACCATATAACAAGAAGTTGTTTGATGAATTAATATGCTTTATGCTATAATTGAATGACTGAAATAACTAGTATATAACTATACTTTTATTAAGCAAAACCATCTGAAAGTAAAGCATATTGATAATTACCAAGTAGTATTTAAATGATTGCATATTGATAGTTGATTAATAGATACCATGGTCTTTTGATAAGATTAGTCTTAGATAATTTAGATTCTTTCTTTCTAGGAAGAAAAACAGTATTGGATGTCTTAAGTGCTTTTTAGTCTATCAGTGGTGCTAAATAAACCTTAGTGTGGTCTTTCAAATATCCAGTTTCCATGTGTAGATCAAAGGTACAAAATCTAGGAGGTTATTTGTGATGATGTCTATATGCTTCTCAATAGTAATTCAGATAAGATTCTATTGATCTAGCTTTCTTTAAACTTAGTTGAGCCACACATATGCACATTTTAATGTTTAGTAGTAGATGGTAAGAAAATTATTCTCTGGTGGTTAAACCTAGTTTTACTGCCTTATTCGTAATAAGAGCTCTGCCACCCCTCTGATTAGTCATGACTTTCTTGTTGGCCCCCACTGAAATTTGGAGTTCTTTACATGGCTTCTGATGTTCAAGAAAGTCACACAAAGGTCCCCAATTTTTGGGACTCCTTTTTTTGTTTTATATTCATGCCTTAGTGAAGCACACATGCAGTAGCTAGATCTGTATCTCTTAAAAACTCAATTCAGAAAGTCAGTGACAGACCTCAATTCAGAAAGTCAGAATTTGAATTCATCTGCCAAGAGACTGTTTTGTCCTGTTTGTTGAATAATGTGGTTCCCGAGTCTTTTTTCTCCAGGCAGAGGTCTTCGTCTGGAGTACCAAAATACTGTCAAAAATTTTATTGCTTTAATGTCTTTACTTTCTGTATCAGGTGTTTGCCCCCAAAAGATCACAAAGTTAAGCTTGCATCTGCCCTCTTCATATATTGCTTCAACAGGAGATTTTATGGAAGTGTGGCAGAGGCAGAACTGGCTTTTAGATATGTGATTCAAAAGTCTCTTGCATATCAACAAACTTATCTCATTGATTATGAAAATATTATCTGACATTGTAGCTTGCTTCTTTTTTTCTTATTGATTTAAAAAGTATAATAATGATTTGGCAATAATTTATTGGATATAATACCAAAAGCACAGGCAACAAAAGTAAAACTAGGTAAATTGGGTTACATAAAAATTAAAAACTTTACTTCAAGGGACACAATCAGCAAGTGAAAGGGCAGTCTACATAATGGGAGAAAATATTTGCAAATCATAAATCTTGTAAAGGTTTAATATCCAGAATATTTAAAGCACTCAACTCAAAACATGCAAACAAACAAATAAAATAACATGATTAAAAAATGGGCTAAGGGCTTGACTGGACACATTTCCAAAAAAGATGTGCAAATGGACAATAAGCATAAGAAAAGATGATCAACATTCCTAATCATTAGGAAAATGCAAATCAAAGTACAGTGAGATAATGTCCTTTGCAGTAACATGGATGGAGCTGGAGGCCATTATCCTAAGCTAACTAATGCAGGAATAGGAAACCAAATACCAAATGGATGATCTCACTTATAAGTGAAAGCTAAACATTGTGTACACACGGACACAAAGAAGGGAACAACAGACACTAGGTACTACTTGAGGGTGGAGATTGAGAGGAGGGTGAAAACTAAAAATCTACCTATAGGGTACTATGCTTATTACCTGGGTGATGAAATAATCTGCACATCAAACCCCCACGACACACAATTTACCTATATAACAAACCTGCACATGTACCCCTGAGCCTCAAACAATGGTTAAAAAAAAAAAACTACAATGAGATATCAGTTCACACTCATTTATTACTATAAAGAACAAAAACAAAAGTGAAAGCCAGAAAATAGGAAGTGTTGGTGAGGCTGTGAAGTTACAATATTTGTGCACTATTGGTGGAAACGTAAAATGGTGGCGCTACTATGAAAAACAGTATGAAGATTAATCAAAATATTAAAAATAGAATTACCATTAAAAATAGAATACCACAATTCACAAAAGCATAATAGCGACATATTTGTTGTTTTAAAAAAGGGCAATTGTAGTGAAGTACATAAAGTATTAAGTTAAACTCTTCTCTGGTCCTACTCTTGAGAGGTATCCAGATTAAACAGTTTGAGAATTGTTTCTCTCATATCAAATGAATGAGGTATAAAAGGTTTCTCTAAAATATGCATAAAGCAAGCCAAACACACTTTATAATCATCTGTTCACAATCAATATATGATATGTAGTGTCATTTTTTCTGGGCAATGCTATATATGTAAAAAAAAAAAAAGGTGAGGGGTCTTAAATTGGGTAGCGTGATGCCTCCAGGTTTGTTCTTTTTGCTTAGGATTGCCTTGGCTCTTTGGGCCCTTTTTGGTTCCATATAAATTTTAAAATAGGTTTTTCTAGCTCTGTGAAAAATGTTGTTGGTAATTTGATAGGCATAGCATTGAATCTGTAAATTGTTTTGGGCAGTGTAATGGTTAATATTGAGTGTCAACTTGATTGGATTAAAGGATGCAAAGTATTGTTCCTGAGTGTGTCTGTGAGGGTGTTGCCAAAGGAGATTAACATTTGAGTCAGTGGACTGAGAGAGGCAGACCCACCCTCAATCTGGGTGGGCACCATCTAATCAGCTGCCAGAGAGGCTAGAATGAAGCAGGAAGAAGTTGAAAGGATTTTACTTGCTGAGTCTTCAGGCCTCCATCTTTCTCCCATGCCGGATGCTTCCTGCCCTCAAACATCAAACTCCAAGTTCTTCAGCTTTTGGACTCTTGGACTTACACCAGTGATTTGCCAGGGGCTCTTGGGCCTTTGACCACAGACTGAAGTCTGCACTGATTGCTCTGGCTAGGACTTCCAATACTGTGTTGAATAGAAGTGGTGAGAGAGGACATTCTTGTCTTGTGCTGGTTTTCAAGGGGAATGCTTCCAGCTTTTGCCCATTCAGTATAATGTTGGCTGTGGGTTTTTCATAGATGGCTCTTACTATTTTGAGGTATGATCCTTCAATACCTAGTGTTCAATACCTAGTCTTCAATTCAACAAGAAGAACTACCTATCCTAAATATATATGCACCCAACACAGGAGCACCCAGATTCATAATGCAAGTTCTTAGAGACAGAACACTGAGGTAGAAAAGTTTTTAACATGAAGGGGTATTGCACTTTATTGCAAGCCTTTTCTGAGTCTATTGAGATAATCATGTAGCATTTGTGTTTAGTTCTGTTTATGTGATGAATTACATTTATTGATTTCAATATGCTGAACCAACCTTGCATCCCAGGGGGAAGCCTACTTGATCATGGTGGATTAGCTTTATGATGTGCTTCTGGATTCAGTTTGCAAGTATTTTGTTGAGGATTTTTGCATTGATGTTCATCAAAGATATATGGCCTGGAGTTTTCTTTTTTTGTTGTGTCTCTGCCAGGTTTTGTTACCAAGATGATGCTGGCCTCATAGAGTGAGTTGGGAAGGAGACCCCCCTTCTCAATTTTTTGGAATAGTTTCAGTAGGAATAGTATCACTTCTTCTTTGTACATCTGGTAGATTTGGCTGTGAATCCATTAGGTCCCAGGCTTCTTTTTGTTGGTAGCTATTTATTAATGATTCGATTTTGGAGCTCATTATTGGTCTATTCAGGGAATCAATTTATTCCCGACTCAGTCTTGGGAGGGTGTATGTGTCCAGGAATTTATTCCTTTTCTAGGTTTTCTAGTTTGTATGCATAGAGGTGTTCATAGTAGTTTCTGATGGTTGTTTTTATCTCTGTGGTGTCAGTAGTAACATTCCCTTCATCATTTCTAATTGTGTTTATTTGGCTCTTCCCTCTTTTCTCTTTAATAAGTCTCGCTAGTGGCCTATCCTTTTTTTATATATAAAACACCAACTTCTGAATTCATGGATCTTTTAAATGGTTTTTCATGTCTCGATTTCCTTCAGTTCAGCTCTAATTTTTGTTGTTTCTCATCTTCTGCTAGCTTTGGGGCTGATCTGTTCTTGCTTCTTTAATTCTTTCAGTTGTGAAGTTAGGTTGTTAATTTGAGATCTTCCTAACTTTTTGATGTGGACATTTCATGCTATGAGTTTTCCTCTTAACACTGCCTTAGCTGTGTCCCAGAGATTCTGGTACGTTGTATCTTTGTTCTCATTTTCAAAGAATTTCTTGATTTTTTATGAAATTTTACTATGTACCCAGAAATCACTCAGGAGTGTGTTGTTTAATTGTCATGTAATTGCATGTTTTTCAGCCATTTCTGTTGTCTTGACTTCTATTTTTATTGCACTTGGTCCAAAATTGTGCTTGGTATGATTTTGGTTCTTTTACATTTGTTGAGGATTGCTTTATGTCCAATTATGTGGTCAATTTCAGAGTATATGCCATGTGGCAATGATAAGAATATATATTCTGTTGTTTTTTGGTGGAGAGTTTTGTTAAGGTCTATCAGATTCATTTGGCTCAATGTTGAGTTTAGGTCCTGAATATCTTTGTTAATTTTCTACCTCAATGTTCTGTCTAACACTGTCAGTGGAGGGTTGAAGTCTCCCACTATTATTATGTAGGAGCCTATGTCTCTTTGTAGGTCTCTAAGAACTTGCATTATGCATCTGGGTGCTCCTATGTTGGGTGCATATATATTTAGGATAGGTAGTTCTTCTTGTTGAATTGAAGACTTTACCATTATGTAACGCCATCTTTGTCTTTTTTGATTTTTGTTATTATGAAATCTGTTTTGCTTGAAATTAGAATTGCAACTCCTGCTCTTTTCTGTTTCCCATTTGCTTGGTAGAATTTCCTTCATCTCTTTGAGTCTATGAGTGTCATATGTGTGAGATTGGTGTCTTGAAGACAGCATATCATTAGGTCTTGCTTTTTTTTTTCAGCTTGCCATTTTGTGCCTTTAAAGTGGAGCATTTAGCCTGTTTATGTTCAAGTATTTATATGCATAGATTTGATCCTGTCATTGTGCTGTCATCTGGCTATTACATTGGCTTGTTTGTGTTGTTGCTTTACAGTGACCCTGATCCATGTGTGTTTTTGTATTAGCTGATGTTGGTCTTTCCTTTCTATATTTAGTGATTCTTACAAGATCTCTTGTCAGGCAGGTCTGGTGGTAATGAATTCCCTCAACATTTGCTTATCTGAAAAGGATCTTATTTCTCCTTCACTTAGCTTAATTTGACTGGATATGGAATTATGGTTGAAGATTTTTTTCTTTAAAAATGTTGAATATAGGCCCTCAATCTCTTCTGGCTTGTAAGGTTTCAGCTGAGAGGTATGCTGTTAGCCTGATGGGATTCCCTTTGTAGGTTACATGACCTTTCTAGCTGCCTTTAGCCTTCTTGTTTTCATTTCAACCTTGGACAATCTGATGACATGTGTTTTGGGGATGATCATCTTGTATAGTATCTTGTAGGAGTTCGTTGTATTTCCTGAATTTGACTGTTGGCCTCTCTATCAACCACAGAATACTATTTAATCATAAAAAAGAATCATACCATGTCATTCTGTCATGTAATTTGTGGGAACATGGATGAAACTGGAGGCTATTATCCTTAGCAAGCTAATGCAGGAACAGAAAACCAAATACTGCATGTTCTCACTTACATGTGGGAGCAAAATAATAGGAACTTTATGAACACAAAAAGGAAACAACAGGGGGTCTACTTGGGATGAGAAGGTGGGAAGAGGGAGAGGAGCAGAAAAGATAACTGTTGGGTTCTGGGCTCAATACCTGGGTGATGAAATAATCTGCACAATGAATCCCCTTGATATGTGTTTACCTGTGTAGCAAATGTTCACATGTACCCCAAACCTAAAATAAAAGTTTAAAAAAAAGAAATCATATTTGTTCATCCCACATCGCACAGTGTTGCTAACATTCCTCATTTTCTAATGTGGAATAAACATGCCATCTAAATAAATATTTATTTATCTAATAAATATTTATTAGAATAAATAATTATTCTAATGTGGAATAAACATGCCATTTGTTTGTAAACAAAAAGGGGGGTTGACTAATACTTCTCAGTATCTACAATGTGTTAGGCAATGTGTCAGTTGCTCTCCCTCTCCAGAATGCTAGGAGTTAATCCTTTTATATGCTTCCATAGTAACTGGTTCTTGTCTTCATCATGGCACTTAACATACTGTACCTTCCTGTTTGTTCCTTGAGGCAGGGCCTATGTTGTATCCTCAGTGCCAGAGCAGAGGTTGAAACATGATGTATACTCAGCAATATTTGTTGAGTTGATGGATATTATTATCTTCATTTTAAAACTCATCACACTGAGTTTCAAAAGTGTTAGGCAAGATCAGACAGCTAGTAAATGGCAGAGCTATCATTTAATTAATTAATTTTTATTTATGTATTTATTTATTGAGATGGAGTCTCACTCTGTCACCCAAGCTGGACTGCAGTAGTGCCACCTCAGCTCATTGAAACCTCTGCCTCCCAGGTACAAGCAATTGTCTGCCACAGCCTCCCGTGTAGCTGGGACTACAGGTACACGCCACCGCACCTGGCTAATTTTTGTATTTTTAGTAGAGACAGGGTTTCACCATCATGGCCGGGCTGGTCTCCAACTCCTGACTTCAAATGATCTGCCTGCCTTGGCTTCCCAAAATGCTAGGATTACAGGCATGAGCCATTGTGCCTGGCTTATCATTTAAATTGAATATATGGTTTTTGTTATTGAAAATCCAGGTGATGTCTCTGATTTTCTTCTAAATAGAAGATTCTCATACTGAGGAGCTAGGGAAGAACTAAGAGCCACTGTCATACTAAATGAAGTAGTGAATTTAGAATTAGGTACCCAGCTCAGTGGAATCAGAGACAAAATTAAGTCTGACATGTATGATCATAACAGTTGGCATTTGCAAAAACTTTATGTGGCATTATATATTCATTAATTAGTCTACATAATACTTCATTATCTGAGTCTTCATTACTGAATTTTAAGTACTTCAGAAACAACACTGAATTAGCAATTAAACCAAGCCACATGAATAAACAGACACAGTAAAGCATTCCAGGAAGTCAAAGTGAACATTCATGTTCTTGGGAATAAGAACTCAGAAATCAGGCTTTTCTTCATACTATAAAGAAAACTATTCTTCTTCTCTAGGGTATCATTTCCCATGAAGCAGCCAGACAATTTAATGGTGCATCCAAGTTAATGGAGTTTTATATTTCAGTTAAATAATCAAATTTTTTAAGTTTATTTCTGTTTTAACAGAAATTAGTTATTCAGAATTTTATTATCCAATGTATTTTTTGAAATGTAAAATTTTCATTCTCTGGAAGTGAAAAAGAGCAGAATAAATGTTTAATATATACATTCTTTAATTAGACTGAAACTTTCCAGGTTAAAAGTAAAATTAATTCGGCTCTGAAAAATATTTACCTCAATATAAAGAAATAGAGAAAAGGTGAGGGGGGAAGCATAGAGAGTAGAAAGTGTGTTTTAAATACCGAGTTTTTAAAATATATATATACTATGTAGTGACTCTTTTTACCTATTTTTTCATGGGAGATGTGAATGGGAGGTAAATGTTGGAATAGGTATTTGCTTCAGAAAGAGATGTCTGCAAAAACTGACATATTTCAGTTGAAATGGGATTTTGGAAAGGGAGAAGACTATTCCACAGGTTCTTTTTTCTATAACAAAGAAGCCCCAGGAGGTGATTAAGGCCACCCCTACACCCCTCCTGGACTCCTGCTAGAGCTTTAAGGTAATGACTCAAACAACAATGGTGGGCGAATGGGATTTTCCTCTGTGAATTCTTATGTTTTCAGAGCTTTCCAGAAGCAATATTTTTGGAAGCCTGGAGAAGAAGCCTTGTTGTTTCTTCTGTCTGGTGTGAGAAGGAGCCTAATAACAGAAATTGTGCAGTGCTCTGGCCCCATGAGGAGGCTCTAGTTTTGTTTCCTTCCTCAGACAAGGTGGAATTATTTTTAAATGGTTGAAATGAAAACAGATCAAGTTAGTAGTTCAAAAATCTAAACCATGAATAGTTGCTACCCTCTAAGAGGTGTAAAAATGCTAGGTCTTAGTTAAGCAAGAGACATCTAGGAAATATTAGAACCTTGTCTGGAGTGTGGCTGGTACAGTGGGTATTTCAGGGCTTGAAGCCAGAAAGAACATCTGTAATGTGGAGGAAACAGGCAGGTTCACTAGCAGTCCCTAGAGGTACACATTGATGGGTGAGGTTTAGCAGTGCTACAGATCACTCAAATGACATGGAAATAATATATCTATTCCTGATGTTTTTGACTCCAGATTGAGATGAATGAAAAGATGTCACTCTGTCTTTGAGGATGCTGTGCCAATTTGGTCATTAGTGTTACTCATGGAGTGGTAATCATACACAAGAGACAGGTATATGGCATCTAAGAGAAAAAAATGTAGTCAAAACTTCTTTAGAAATACTGAGGGCGATGCCTTCAATTGTAAAATAATTTTAAAAGTTGAAAATACAGTCATTCATTTCTTCTCCATAAAAATTGCCTGTCAAGTTAGGTGGTGAAGAAATATGAATGAAACAAGCTAATTTATAAGTAACTGATGTAAAACAGAGTTATAGGGCAATGGGATATAACGATGGTCTAGCCACAAATTTCAGTTGCACAGGTTTATGTGTTTCTACTTAGGCCAGATTTGTGTACCACTTATGTAGAAATTTTTTTTTACTAGATTTCAAAATTGCCTTGGTAAAACATGCATCAAAATTTATTTTAAAATTTTATAAGAAGAATGCAGATGGGCTGTATTTTATGTATATATATATATGTGTACACACACAATATGAGAAGATATTCAGCCTTTCTACAAAAGCACAAATTAGTAAAAAATATGTTGTTAGTTTAGTTTAGTAAAAATTAACATGATATTTTAAAAATATGGTAATTAGCAAAGGTAAGTGTGTATTCTCCTGAGCTGCTATGATTATATAAATTGGTACAATATTTTTGATACTGTATGTCAACATTTAACTTTCATACACACTCTGATTCAGCAAATTTAATTGTTAAAATTTATTCTCAGGAAATCACTGGAAATGTGTTCAAAGATGACTTAAATACTGGAATAGCAACATCATAATACCAATCAACCAAAATATCTGTGAATTAGTCAAATAAATTATGGTATATTCATATAATAGAAAACTCCGATTATCAAAAATATTGTATTTTTATATTTATTGACAAGAAAAGTTTGCTATGAAATGTTTTTGAATGAACTATGTTGATTAAAATATAGCATTTAGATTAAACCCATTAAAAATTACATATGTATGTAATGCAAGATGTTAGGAATTATGTTTCCCAACATGTTGAGTAAATCTTCCTTGGTAGCAGAATTACAAGTAATGTTTAATGTTAATATTTTTTGCCATACTCTTTTTTTGAATTTTGTACAATGAGTATATGTACAAAAACTCTGAAAACCTGTATCTATTTTAATTTTGTAAAACAAACTCTTCTTAAATGTTGTAACAATACATGCTTTGTTTTCATTATTAAAGAAAAGGAAATTTCACCATAATTAAGGTACTGTTGATCATTTGCTGTACTCAATCCTTATTTCCATGGGAATGTTGATTAGGCATGCTATTTTATTTGTGTAACTTCTGTAGGGTTTAAAAAAATAAATCTCCCCCATAATTATACAAAAGTCAAACTGAATTGCAAAGATTGCTGCTTTGATATTTGTTCAGGTAACCATTTAAACATAGGTAATATTTTACAGAAGTAAGACTACAACCATGTTTTTTGTTTGTTTTGCTTTAGTTCTGAAAAATTTATTTTACTGTTTTATACTATTTCCTAAAATAACATTGATACATTATTCTTTTAATTGCTGCAATGTCCCCAGTGAAAGTCCTATCCAAAGCAAAGTCCTATATTTCATTTTCAAATTTGTTAACTCTTGGGAATTTATTTTTGATAAGCAAAATGGTAAATATTTTAGGTTGTTAATATGTTAAATTTCTGCTTCTGAAGGAAGCTAGAATGTGCTAATAAAGTTAGAAATAGAGCTGGTTTTCCACCAGTTGGTCCTGATAAAAGTCTGGTTTTAATAACAGAGGTGCTAGTAACAAATTCCAACAATGTATTTACAACTTGCAGCAAATGGAAGTTGTAGTGGATTTCTCTAGTTTTGAGCTCAGAATCTTTCAGCTATCATAGTTCTACAGGCTTCAAGATTAAACACATTATTTTGTAGAAAAAAACTGGAATGCATAAAACAGTAGAAAGTAGAATGATAATTTTAAAAAACATTCTTAAAGAATTTTACATTATGAATAAATGAAACCTACAATGCAACACAACAGTATCATTCAACATGAATGGAATTCACTTCTATAATGCAAATTATGAAAGTATTGTGAATGCCAGGTGTGGTGGCTCACGCCTGTAATCCCAGCAATTTGGGAGGCCGAGGCAGGTGGATCACCTGAGGTCAGAAGTTCGAGACCAGCCTGACCAACATGGTGAAATTCCATCTCTACTAAAAAATATGAAAAAATTAGCCAGGCATAGTGGTGAGCACCTGTAATCCCAGCTACTTGGGAGGCTGAGGCAGGAGAATCATTTGAATCCAGGAGGCAGAGGTTGCGGAGAGCCGAGATCGCGCCATTGCACTCTAGCCTGTGAGACAAGAGTGAAACTCCGTCTCTAAATAAATAAATAAATAAATAGATAAATAAAAGTATTGTGAAAATCATGTCTTTTAAAGCAGCAACATGAATGCTGCTAGAGGCCATTATCCTAAGCAAATTGACACAGGAACATAAAACCAAATACTGTATGTTCTCACCTGTAAATAGGAGCTAAACATCGGGTACTCATGAACACAAAGAGGGCAATAATAGATACTGGGGACTACTGTGAGGGGGCAGGAGGGAGGGAGGCAAGGGTTGAAAAGCTGTTGGGTTCTATTCTCAGTACCTGAGTGACAGGATCATTTGTATCCCAAACCTCAGCATCACACAATATACCCAGGTAACAAACTCACACATTCACCCCCAAATCTAAAAGATGAAAAGGTAATAAAAAGTGTCTTGAATTCTGTCCCTAACTTTGCTAGGCAAAATAAGTACCATATAATTTTTCAGGAAAAATAAAAACACTTAGTATTCTGTAAATTTAAATATTATCTTGTTTTATGTCAACTTCTTTGGAGAGAAATTCTACTTCAGCATGAAAATAATCAATTTTAGGTAAATAGTTACTCATGAAGTAATAACAATATTGAGTAATTTATGCTTTAGTATTTCTGGGCTGTATAAAAAATTACTCATGTTTTGTTGACAAAACTTCTCCAAATTCTTTTCACTAAGAGTTTTTACTAATTATTTCTGTTTTGATAATGTACCTTTTTCCATTTATACCATAGTCACTTCCTTCTAAATAGGTTTACCATTTATAGCGTGTCCTTGATGAAAAGCTTGACAACGTGCTTTGAATGAAAATAGGACAACATAGAGGCTTTGATACTGGGATTGAAACAACAGGTGTTTATAAATAAGAGATCTCTGAGTTGAAAGAAAGTTAATCGTCGGCTGGTTATGGTGGCTCACGCCTATAATCCCAGCACTTTGGGAGGCCAAGGAGGGTGGATCACTTGAAGTCAGGAGTTCGAGACCAGCTTGGCCAACATGGCGAAATCCCGTCTCCACTAGTAATACAAAAATCAGCCAGGCATGGTGGCATGCGATGGTAATCCCAACTACATGGGAGGCAGAGGCAAGAGAATCGCTTGAACCCGGGAGGCAGAGGTTGCAGTGAGCTGAGATCACAACATTGCACTCCAGCCTGGTGACAGAGTGAGACTGCATCTTAAAAATAATAATAAAAATAAAAAAGAAAGTTAATTGTAATGTGGTTGGAATGATATAGAAATTTAAGGACTTAAGGACTCTATAAATCAGTGATTCTTCAGAGTGGCATTTGTTAGTTAACTAGCAAAAGAAATCAATGAATTGTAAAAACTCAGTTGATTAATTGACATGTAATTTGAATGAGCTGAAATAACACAAGGTTAATTAAACTGAATTAACAGAAGATGAAATTGTTTGGGTCATTCTCTTGTCTGACTAATGGGTAGCTTTTATTTCTTAGTCACTTAGAAAATAAACTATCCAGGAGTTTCCTCTTGCTTTTTCTTTTTGTTTAAAAAATAGTGTACCATGGAAACTTATGAATGATTTCACTTCATATTATATTGGCTTCAATATGCTATTTCTATAGATCAAAGATAAGTGAAGTTACTTATAATAGAAAACAAAATAAGTTTCCATTATTATTTAGCAAAAGTTGGATATAATATCAATCACAAAATCTTCATCACAAAGAAATTCCATGCTAAGTATCTATTTTATCTCATAAAGTGAGTGGAAGAATAGAGTTCTCTAAAACTTTTATCATGTATCCACTGATTACATCCATATATGGAATGCTTATGTAAACTTTGATTTCTTTGTAGTTTCTTTGGAATGTAAGGGAAATCTTCATACTTCATTTGGAAAACTGTACATTTTTAACTGAAACATTATTTTACTTGGAGACAGAGACTGTTTTTATGATAGAAATATAATGATAATAACATATTTCAGGGCTCTTTAGTGGTGATATATAACCAAGAAACTTACATTACTATGCTTACTATTTAAAGCTATGCGGTATTCTGTCTGGAGGACTGGATAATATGCTTTGTGCATTTTTTTTGCCAATAATAATTAAATTTTTCAGTATAAATCCAATTACCAGTAAAACTTATGATTTACTTTTGTGGTCTTTTTTTTTTCCATTGAGTCTTCCTTCTGATTTTAGAAATGACAAGAGTAGTAGTTATACCAGTTTTATGTCTTTACCTGTGTCTTGCAATCTTCTATTTTATGTTGGTCATCGCATTTGAGAAACTATTTGTAGAAAAAGTTTGTGGTTGATATGTTCTTTTAGAAAGGATTTTCTTTACTTTTTCCTGGCACATGGGAATGCTGGCAATCCATGACCATCTCAATCCAAATTCAGAGCTTCACATATTCTGAGATGCAGAAATGACTTGAAGCCAGGCATCAGTTAATTGCAAAAGTGGCTCACTTCAGGTGCAAAGTAACTCTTAGAATGCAACTCTTGAGTAGAAGCTTAGTGGGCATTAGTTCATCTGAGTATCCTGATGATATAGTTAGGATATTTGTCCCTTCCAAATCTCATGTTGAAATGTAATTCCCAATTTTGTAGGTGGGGCCTTGTGGGAGAAGTTTGGATCATGAGCGTGGGTGCCTCATGAATAGCTTGGTACTGTCCTCATGGTGAGTGAGTTCTTGTGAGACCTGGTTGTTTAAAAGTGTGTGACATCTCCCCGCTCTCTCTCTGCCTCTGCTCTTGCCATGTGATGTGCCTGCTCCCTCTTCACCTTCCACCATAATCGTAAGTGTCCTGAGGCCTCATGAGAAGCAGATGCCAGCATCACACTTCCTGTACACCCTGCAGAACCATGAGCTAATTAAACCTCTTTCTTTATAAGTTATCCAGTCTCAGATATTTCTTTATAGCAATACAAAAAAAAGTCCTAATACATCATCCTTCATTAGTTCTGGACTTTAACTTTTGTCTGTAGTCCTGAGTGTTCACAAAAAAAACTGCTCAATTTACTACCTACCTCTTCAGGTTTGGCAAATACAGGGTGAAGAGAATCCAAGGGTCATACTAACATCTCTGAATCTTGGAATGGTAGTTACTTCTTATATTTAAAACTTTAAAAGAAGATATATGAAATAAAAATATTTCATCTGATTTTTTTTTAGTTATCTTCAGTGGAAAAGTATGTCTAAATTACGCTGCCACTAACAGAAATGGAAGTTGCATATGTGTTTTCATTGTAAATATTCCCTCATGTAATTTTTCCTCAAATGTTCTTGCTTGTGAAATTATTATTGTTAATAATTATTACATTATCTCATATATATACATATATGTATATATGTACATATACAACTTCCTGCCAATTGTCATCTAGTCTTAGTAGGATAAAAATTTTTGAGCTGCTAGCTTCACAGTTTCATTTATATGAATGTGCGTATGTGCATAAACTTCGGTGTTAGACTTGCACTTAACTCTTGTTAAGCATTTATTAGCTTTTGACTTGTGCTTCATAGCATAATAAATTCTCTGAGCTTAGGTTTTCTTATATATAAAATAGAATTGCCTTACAGTTAATGAGATCTTGAATGTTCCATGGATAAAATAATATCTTCACATGATAAGAGTATGGGAAATTTCCTATCTCTATCTCTCATATTTAATCTGTCAAAATTAAAGAGATAGCTTGATGGGGATGGCATTGAATCTATAAATTACCTTGGGCAGTATGGCCATTTTCACGATATTGATTCTTCCAACCCATGAGCATGGAATGTTCTTCCATTTGTTTGTATCCTCTTTTATTTCATTGAGCAGTGGTTTGTAGTTCTCCTTGAAGAGGTCCTTCACATCCCTTGTAAGTTGGATTCCTAGGTATTTTATTCTCTTTGAAGCAATTGTGAATGGGAGTTCACTCATGATTTGACTTTCTTCACAGAATTGGAAAAAACTACTTTAAAGTTCATATGGAACCAAAAAAGAGCCCGCATCGCCAAGTCAATCCTAAGCCAAAAGAACAAAGCTGGAGGCATCACGCTACCTGACTTCAAACTATACTACAAGGCTACAGTAACCAAAACAGCATGGTACTGGTACCACAACAGAGACATAGATCAATGGAACAGAACAGAGCCCTCAGAAATGATGCCGCATAGCTACAACTATCTGATCTTTGACAAACCTGACAAAAACAAGAAATGGGGAAAGGATTCCCTATTTAATAAATGGTGCTGGGAAAACTGGCTAGCCATATGTAGAAAGCTGCAACTGGATCCCTTCCTTACACCTTATACAAAAATTAATTCAAGATGGATTAAAGACTTATATGTTAGACCTAAAACCATTAAAATCCTACAAGAAAACCTAGGCAATACCATTCAGGACATAGGCGTGGGCAAGGACTTCATGTCTAAAACACCAAAAGCAATGGCAACAAAAGCCAAAATCGACAAATGGGATCTCATTAAACTAAAGAGCTTCTGCACAGCAAAAGAAACTATCATCAGAATGAACAGGCAACCTACAGAATGGGAGAAAATTTTTGCAACCTACTCATCTGACAAAGGGCTAATATCCAGAATCTATAATGAACTCAAACAAATTTACAAGAAAAAAACAAACAACCCCATCAAAAAGTGGGCAGAGGACATGAACAGACACTTCTCAAAAGAAGACATTTATGCAGCCAGAAAACACATGAAGAAATGCTCATCATCACTGGCCATCAGAGAAATGCAAATCAAAACCACAGTGAGATACCATCTCACACCAGTTAGAATGGCCATCATTAAAAAATCAGGAAACAACAGGTGCTGGAGAGGATGTGGAGAAATAGGAACACTTTTACACTGTTGGTGGGACTGTAAACTAGTTCAACCATTGTGGAAGTCAGTGTGGCGATTCCTCAGGGATCTCGAACTAGAAATACCATTTGACCCAGCCATCCCATTACTGGGTATATACCCAAAGGACTATAAATCATGCTGCTATAAAGACACATGCACACGTATGTTTATTGCGGCACTATTCACAATAGCAAAGAGTTGGAACCAACCCAAATGTCCAACAACGATAGACTGGATTAAGAAAATGTGGCACATATACACCATGGAATACTACGCAGCCATAAAAAATGATGAGTTCGTGTCCTTTGTAGGGACATGGATGAAACTGGAAAACATCATTCTCAGTAAACTATCGCAAGGACAAAAAACCAAACACCGCATGTTCTCTCTCATAGGTGGGAATTGAACAATGAGAACTCATGGACACAGGAAGGGGAACATCACACTCTGGGGACTGTTGTGGGGTGGGGGGAGGGGGGAGGGACAGCATTAGGAGATACACCTAATGCTAAATGACGAGTTAATGGGTGCAGGAAATCAACATGGCACATGGATACATATGTAACAAACCTGCACATTGTGCACATGTACCCTAAAACCCTAAAGTATAATAATAAAAAAAAAAATTAAAGAGATAGATCTTTAAGAAACAGGTCCTTAATAGGCATATTTTCCCTCCACGACCCCTTGACTTATTATCAATGATCCAATAACTTCCCCCTTTCAAAATTTAGTATTATTATTGTTATTATTTTACTTGCCTGTTTTGTCCAATAGACTGTAAAGTTCTCAAGGACAGAGTCTATTCTTTGCCTGTCTGTATTCCTAGAATCTAGCAGCCTCACACAGTATAGTACTCAACAACTATTTGTATCAATAAATATTTATATTTGGTTCTTTCAGAGATTCAGCACATACTTTTCAGATTTTACTTCAGCTTGAATGGCAAAAGAAAACTAAATATTTTTCTGTAAATAGTGTATCCAGCTCCTAAAATTGCATTTTGAACTATGTCTTACCTTTATAAGGATACTGAAATATTTTCCTATGCACCCTAAAACATTTATATAATTATAGTAACATAGGAATATTATTGAAACTGATTTCCTCATTTCTTCACTGTTTTCTATTATTGAATAGATGTTTTGACCATAG
This sequence comes from Nomascus leucogenys, assembly GCF_006542625.1. NCBI lineage: Eukaryota > Metazoa > Chordata > Mammalia > Primates > Hylobatidae > Nomascus > Nomascus leucogenys. The sequence goes on from NC_044391.1 coordinate 69,068,099, forward strand.
GTATTTTTACCTTTTTCCTCATTTCAAAGGGAAAGCTTTCAAAGTTTTACCATTTAATACAATGTTTGCTATAGATGTTTTTTGTAAGATAACCCTCGTCAGGTTAAGAAAGCTCATTTCTGTTTCTAGCATGGTGCAAATGTTTATCATCAATGAATTTTAAATTTTATCAGTACTTTCTCTATTTACAGTAAGTTGATATTATGTTTATTTCCTTTTTTCTGTTGATGTTGCAGTGAATTACATTAATTGATTTTTTGAAATGTTAAGCCTACATTTAGTTTTGAGATAAAATCAAGGTGGTCATAATATATTATGTTCTTTATATATGATTTGTTAACTTTTTCAAACTTTTATATTCTGAGTGAGACTGTGAAACTAGCTTTTAATTTTCCGTCCCCATGCTGTCTTTCATATTTAGTATCAAGTTTATTTTAAAATGACTTGAGAAGTATAACATGTTTATTTTCCAAAAGAATGTATATGAATTTGTCTTTATCTGTTTTAGCTTCTGTAACAAAATACCATAGACTGGGTGGTTTAAGCAACAGAAATTTATTTTCTTGGAATTCTCAAAGCTGGAAATCCTAAATTAGGGTGCCCGTATTGTTGGGTTCTGGTGAAGGCTCTCTTCCAAACTGGCAGATGGGAACCACTTTCTCTCTGTGTCCTCACACATGCGGAGAGAACAGGGGCGGGGGCGGGGTAGAGAGAGAGTAAGCACAAGCATAAAAGCAAGGCAGTAAGAGAGGGAGCACAGACTCTGGTGAGCAAACTCATCATTATCTTTAGTATATAATACCACCATGAGGACCCTACTTTCATGATCTCATCTAAGCCTAATATTGTACTTCTCAAAGATCCAATCTCCAAATACCATCACACTTGGGGCTAGTGCTTCAACAGAGGAATTTGTAGTAGTGGTGTTGCTGGGGGTGTGTGTGTGTGTGCAAAATTCACTCCAAAGCAATATAGAATTTTTCTGTATTGATTGCTTGGTAAACATTCATAAAGCTATCTGGGCCTGTAGTTTTCCTTACAGGAGAATTTTTTAACACCTGATTCAATTTTTTAAAGGTTTATTTGGGTTTTCCACTTCTTTTTGAGTCAAATTTTGTTAGAGACATACTGTTCTAGGAATTTATATATAAATTTATTTGTAATATCTCTTTTTGTCTGTTTTATGTCTGCAGCATCTGCAGTGATTTTTCCTGTTCATCCCCCAAATTCTCTTTCCCTCCCTTCCTGTTTCCTTGATCAATTTCTGTCTCCTTGATCAATCTTACCACAGGATTTATCATTTCAAACACACAACCTTGGCTCTCTTGGTCTTCTCTATTTTACAGCCTTGAACATTTTATTAATCTCTGCATTTGTCTCCATTTTCTTACTCCACATTTCTTTGGCTTTACTTTGTGATTATTTTTCTAACTACTTTAGATAGGTGTTTAGTATACTTACAACATTTCTCTTTTCTAATACATGCATTTCATGCTAATATTATTTTACATGCTTCTTTAAATTTATTATATATATTTTGCTTTATAGAATGTGTTATTATACCATTCAAAATATTTTGTAATTACTTTTATATTTCTTTCACCCATGTGATATTTAAAAATATGTTATGTAAGTTCTGAAGATATGGGAAATTTTCTAGGTTTGACTTTTTACATTAATTCGTTGTAATCAGAGGGCTTAGTTGTGTGGTTCATATTTATTCTAAAAATATTGTGAAACACAAATTATATACAAAAATGTGCATAAAATGTATCTATATAACAACAAATTATCATAAAAATTTCATGTTACTACCATCTAGAGTACGCTACAAAATAATGCTTAAACTCCAGAAGCTTCCTTGTGCCCCTTTCCTATTTTCTGTGTGATTTCAATCCCTTGATATTTGTTGACATGTACTTTATGGCACAATATACAGTAAATTTTCTAAGTGTCCCATGTGTGTTTGAAAAAATATTATTCTGCAATTGCAGTGTAATGTCCATACATCAAATTTGTTAATCATATTTTTAAATCTTCTGTACCTTACTTACTTTTTTCTATTTATTTTGCCAACCAAGAGAGATATGCTACAACCTTCCACTCTATTAATTTGCCCCTCCTTTTGGTACCGTCAATATTTGCCTTTTTTTTGAGGCCTTGTGATTAGATATGTAAAATATTAGAAACACTGTCAAATCCTCCTGGGACTTTTTCCTACACCCTTCTTGTCTCTTACCTTCTCTTCTGTGTTTACCATGGTTTTTATCTCAATTTGTAGCACTGTGGATATTTTCTTCAGATTGGTCTTCCAGTTTACTATTTTTTGCTACATTAATACTATGCCTGGTTTGCTGCCAAATATGTCCACTGAGAATTTTTTAATTTTATTTTGTATATTTTATTGTATTGAATTTTGTAATATTTTGTATTTGATTCGTTTTATTTCATTATATTTTATTGTAATTTTTATTTCTTCAAACTATATTTGATTGTTTTTTAAATTTATGTCACTTTTTCTAGCTTTCCATATGCTCCTGGTATTTTTGAGCTTGTATCTGTTTCTTCACAGTAACATAGCCATTTTGTAATCTGTGATAATGTCAATACATGAAGTAGTCTTTTTTATTCATAATTTTTTCTTTTTCTTTTCTCATGTTTGATTATCTTTGATTTTCATTGCCCTTGAAAAATCATTTTTGGATATTACCCAAAGTTTAAAGTCTAGACATCTCTTTTTGTGAGACAATTTGCTTATACATCTGTGGGTAGTTGCAATCTAAGACCACCTTAAACTAAATTTGAAGCTTAAAGTTACAAATCTGTATAAAAGCCAGGGATGAGATTTTAGAAAAGCAGATATCTTAACTACTATGACATCATGCCTCCTTAAAAAAAATTTTGACAAATGAAATAATTAATTGACAGAAATTTCACCCTAACAGGGATGGCCTCATACCCCACCAGGCAAATAATTTCTAAACATATTAATAGAAATATTAATAACAGTAAAGTTCTATGTATTGAACACTTACTCTATGCCAGGCACTGGTAAACACAATATATTCTTTCCTCCTTAATATAATCCTGTGTGGTATTTACTATTATTCTCATTTTGCTGTTGAAGAAACAGGCCTTTTGTGGTACAGCATCTTGCCCAAGGTCACAACCAGCTAAGAGTAGAGCTGAAATTCATCCTCAGGTTCCTAACATACCTACAGTATCACACTGTATGACTGATCTATCCCTTTTCTTATGAGGGAAAAAGAGACTTAGTCTCTATATATTCATAGTATAACATTTTTAGAAACATATGAGCAGAGAGAAAGAAAAAACAAAGATCTATAGTATCATCTTTGGCATTTTTCCAAAAAGTACATTAGCATGTTAGCTTAGAAACAGTTGCTGGCAAAGGAAATACCTAAGCTCTACCTTGTCTTCTGTCTTATTTAGACAGTTAATTCATTTTATCCAGTCCTGAATAAATTCTCACGGTATATTAAGCTGTTTTTATGAGTGAAGGTAATAAAATACATTAAAATTCTTCTGGATTAAAAAATAGTGAAATACTTTTTCACATTTGATTAATATTGCTTCTACCTAAAGTATTGCTCATGACATTTAAGATGGATACAAGTGCAATTTTTACATTCTTTATGGAAGAAAAGAGCAATTGAGAAAGAAAAATATAAACTTTTTTGGTCAATGTGTAAATAGTAAACAGTTAACTCTCAATTTTAATGGAGGAGCATAAGGACAAATAAATAGGACAATAGTAACAAAAATAAAAATTAGGAAATATATGTGACTTGTCAACAGATCCTGGCATTTTGTGAATTGTAGTCTCTTCTTTCTTTTCTGAGGGGCAAGAAGACAGTTGTTTCAAAATCCTGAAAAATTTTATTTATGTTTCTGCATTTAATTGTATTGCTAACACCTAAGTGCATTTTTAAAAATACAAAACAGGTTCAGAATTATGTGTCTCTGTGGTTGGAAACTCAGCACTACTTTGCTCTGCTATGTATCTTATACATTCTTATAATTTTTTTCTTGATAATTTGTGACACCGCATATAATTTTTTCTTGATAATTTGTGACACTGCATTTAGAATTATCTTTCCAGATTGTAAATCTGAGGTCTCTTGCTTAAAATTCTTTTTAAGCACTCTTCTTTGCTTGCGAGGTAAAAGAGAAATGCTGTAGCTAGTGTACAATGTCTTTTGTTTTCTGGCCTCTAGCTAACTCCAGAGTTTGGTATAGCTCCTTCAGTTACACCAAATTATTTGTTATTCCTCAAATGGGCCATGCTGTCTTAGGTCTATGTGCTGTACACATGCTGTTTGGTCTGTCTGCAACGCCCTTTCTTTCTGACTTTCAGATACTTTTTTTTCTTTACAACTCCATTCACTTATCACTCGCTCTTTGGAGCTCTTAGGCCCTCCCCATCAGAAAGCTGCTCAATGTTCTCAGTCAGTTAAGCCTTCTGGAGCCTTATCCTGGCTTCTATATTAGTACTTCTCCATGGTATTGTAATAATTTAGAGGCTTAGTGCTACTCCCCTAGTAAGCCTTAAGCCTAGCTCATATTTTATTGCATAAAAATTGCATGAGTGATGTCTAATTCACAAACTTGTTGTAAAACTATGTAAAATGATGGACATAAAACCCTTTGTAAGCTATCAGACACTATAGAATTGACATTTATATATTTATACATTTTCTACCTAAATGCTCAGCAAATCAGGCCAGACCACTCTAAAGACACTTGGGAAAGAATTAAAAATTACACATTTTTTATGATTAAGTCTGTAAGATGTGTAAAAACTATAAACATAATTAGGAACTTAAAGATCACTCTCTGACATCAGAAAGCCTGTCATCTATATTGTGAGACAAGACATAAAAATCTTGGAATAAGAAATGATGTAGGATTGCCTATGAGTGAGTGGGCCTTTTGTCCTGCAGTAGTTACTAGCAAGCATACTAAAGTGGGCAGACTCCAAAGCTGGATTTGAACCAGGCCTTAGATAGGGGAGATTTATATATGAAGGGTCATAATCTTTTAATTGAGTGGGTGTGTGCAGAGGCTCAGGAAGAAGTGGCCATGCTCTTTTCCAATAAATTTCATACACTGTGTATATAATTTCCTTTTTGGAATCTTCTCCTTAATGAATTTCTGTAGTATGACCAGATGATAAAATCCTGTTTTATCTTTTAGGTTTAGCTCAAATGCTACTAAAAACACCTAATGGAAGTATTCCTTTTTTTTTCCTCTTTTTAAAAAAAATTCCAAGAGTATCATATTGTTTAGGATCAGGTTCAACTTTTTATGACAGAATTGCTTCTCCTTGCCTCCCCTTCCTAATATTCTAAGATATGTATATGGACTCCACAATCATAAAGGACTTAGGCCCCTTTTATTTTTCTGCTCCTTCCTGGATTTCATTTTAGATTATTTCACTATCCAAGGTGGTTTGCTGGTGCTCTAACCACCTTGTTCAAGTTTCAGACAGCAGGAGATAGGAAGGAAAGAACAAAAGGGATGCGCTTCTATAAAGAGCTTTCCAACGAATTCAGCCCAACAGCTTTGGCTTTTATTTCCTTAACCAGAGCATCACATGGCAACATCAGCAGCAAGTGAACTTGATAGCAAATAACAAAGCCATACCTAGCTACAAAGACGGTTGAGAACTTTGCAGGCTATCATACAACTGGGGTCTGGTATTAAAAGGAAGAGAAGCATGGATATTGTGTGGGTAACTGTCAGTCTCGATCACAAGTGCATTCTTTGCATGTTTCTTGGGACATTTATCATTATCTTCTTTTCATACTTGTTACTTGTGACAATGTTTTTTCTTCATACCAGTTTCTAATTTCTTGAGAGAATGGCCAAAGTCTATAAATGTTTAAAGGGTATTAAGTATATAAGCATAGAGAACTAGATGGGATCAGAGGATGTGTGCTGTGGGGTACTGGGAGGTACAAAGATAATATAGATTAAGGCCAGATTATAAAAGTAAAGAAGAAGTAAATATACCATTGTTAAAACTTATAAGCATTTACTTCAATTTCTGTGAAAGATGTTACCTGTTTAGAAATTACTTCTCAATTTCCTTTGAAATTTGTATGTTAATACAGTAACAACTAACAGTCTCACTTTTCCCAAAATGGAGTAAGTAGATATAACATTGAATTATCCCAGGCTAATACGGAAAATAAGGAAAGTTAGCTGGTGGAACTCTGGTTATCAGGAAGTCTTCACGAAGAAATGGCCCTTCCACATGGGACATTTCCTTCAATAATATAAAATGGAGAGCAACACATTTGACATTTTATACAAAATCTCTCTTCTTTGATAGAGATCTGTTTGGATTTTTGTTTGCTTCATTAAATAGTTTATGTTTGTCTGGGGTTTGTGTGTGTGTGTGTGTGTGTGTGTGTAATATCAGAGTCCTCACACTAAAAAAGCTTTTCAAAAGCTTTTTGGTCAGCACTTTATCCATTGTAGACAAAATAATCTAGTTTCTAAAATCAGTAGTCCCCAAGTTTCAAAATTATGAGACCTAGGAGTAAAATATTTTTGACTTCCTTCAATACGTTTAATTCTTATTTCTAAATTTATTATGTATGTTATAAAACTACATTAATATAGAAATTAAATAAAGGATGATATAAAATATACATTACTGAAATTTTATTATTTTCATCTTACCATACAATGGATCATCTTGCACACCTTTACATGCTGATGTATCATAGAATAAACGTTATTCAGCACTCATGGCCACCTCCCCTGACCTTTGACCTCGTTCCACATCTTCTCAGAGATTTGGGAGGACTACTGAGGTTAAACAGTGGTTTTCAAGCTTCTTGTGCTCAGGAACTCTTTGAACTCTTCAAAATTTTGAGGACTTCAGTTTTTTCATGTACGTGGATCATATCAATAGATATTAGAAATCAACACTGAAAAGTTTGAAACGTACATATGTGTTAATTCACTTAAAAATAAAATTAATAAACTACTAAATATTGAAATAAATACCATCTTTAAGAAAGTAACTATATTTCTAAGGTTAAAATAATGAATGAGAAGAGTGGCATCATTTTACATTTTTGTAATTTTTTTAATGTCTGTCAAAACTGAAGAACTAGTTAACATATCTGCTTCTGCATTCAATCTTTTGGGACATTTTGTTTAGACTGAAGTATATGAAGAAAATCTTGCCTCACATAGAAATGTTATTGAAACGACAGGACCTCATGGACCTATTGAAAGGATCTCAGGGATGCTTATGGGTCTACATGTTGAAAATTGTTAAGTTAATATGTAGCTACAAAGTGTTAAAAATCAATAAAGAAAACCAATTAGGATTTCCTTTGTTGTAAATGTAAAAAACGTTGAATCAATAAATATGTTATTATTTGTTTAAAAGATTCAATTTCATCAGTTTTTAGAGCATGGTTTGTTATACTGGCACCTGTTTTCTTCTTTTTAAAGTGACGTTCCAGAATGCAAATTTTGCTTATAATGTTCTGAGAAAGCAGAGAGTTCTGTCAGGTATTATTCATAAAATCTGTTAAACACCCATTGCCTGCTTAATTTTAGAAAATAAAATGTCTTTACTTAAAAGCTGTTTTATATTTAAATGTAATAATGATGTGAAACTGTTTAATTTTTCCTCCTCTCCCTTTCCTAACAGCTACTCTAGAAGAAAGATCCTTCAGAAAAGAAAAAAAAAATTATTTCGAGGAAAAGTTTTTTCTGTTATTAAAAATATATGTAAATATATACACACCCAAAAACCATCTTAGGAAAAATAAATGTTCTGTTTAACTGACTGAGTAGGCTCTTTGAGAAATATATGCATGCTTGGGCTTGTTTTCACACTGAATTATAATTCAGTGTAGCTTACGAGTTGAAGGAAGACTAATGTGGTATTAACAGACTTTGGCAGGGGACATAAAGTCTCAGGAATCTCTTGGAGTACTCCTAGAGTCTTGAGTGCTGATGGTAACTTGCTAATACTTTGGCTGGGCCCACCACTGCTTTGAAGGGATGTGTGCTTTACTCAGGTATGTCAAGTTACGCTTTTCGCAGTAGGGCTGAGGCAGTGTGGGGCTCTTCTTTTCCTTTCCTTTAATTGGTTCCTGTCATTCTTTATGAAGTCACACCAATGTCATACCTAGGTTATATGTTTCCTATTGCTGCTATAAAACCTATGATATGATTTGGCTCAGTGTCTTCATCCAAATCTCATGTAGAATTGTGATCCCCAGTGTTGGAGGAGGGGCCTGGTGGGACGTGATTGGATCATGGGGTCAGACATTCCTCCTGCTGTTCTTGTGATCGTGAATGAGTTCTCATGAGATCCTGGTTGTTTAAAAGTGTGTAGACCCCGCTTCTCTCTCCTCTTCCTCCTTCTCTGGTCATGTAAGAGGTGCCTGCTTCCCTGTCACCTTCCACCATGATTTTAAGTCTCCTGAAGCCTCCCAGTCATGCTTCCTGTATAGCCTGTGGAACTGTGAGTCAATTAAACCTCTATTTTTTATAAATTATCCTGTCTCAGGTAGTTCTTCATAGCAATGTGAGAATAGATTTGTACAATGTACCACAAACTCAGTGACTTAACCAATACTACTTTGTTATATTTCAGTTCTGTTGATCAGAAGTCTGACACAAGACTCACTAGGCTAAAATCAAGGTGCTAGTAGGACTTTGTTTCTTTATGGAGAATCTAAGGGAGAATCAATTTTCTTATATCATCTGGCTTCTAAAGGCCACCTGAATTCCTTTGCTTGTGTCCCCTTCCTCCACCTTCAAATCCAACAATGTAGCATCTTAGAGACTTCTATCATCATCTCTCCTTCTGACCTCAGCTGGGAAAGGATTTCTGCTTTTAAGGACTCATGTACAGTTATTGCCACATAACATTACAGCCAATGACAGACCACATATATATGCCAGTGGTCCCATAAGATTATAATACCATACTTTTACTGCACCTTTTCTATGTTGAGATATGTTTAGATACACAAATACTTACCACTGTGTTACAACTGCCTACAGAATTCAGTACAGCAACATGCTGTTCAGATTTGTAACCTAGGAGCAATAGGCTTTACCAAATGGCCTAGTTGTGTAGTGGGCTATGCCATCTAAGTTTGTGTAAGTACATGCTGTGATGTTAGCACAATGATGAAATTGTGTAATGACACATTTCTCAGCATGTACTCCAATTGCTGAGAAACACACTATTGTAATTCCATTGTGCCCACCCAAATAATCCGGGATAATTTCTCTATCTTAATGTCTGTACATTAAGATGTACAGACTTTGTCACATCTGCAAGGTCTCTTTGGCCAGGTAAGACAAAACATCTTTACAGGTTCCAGAGAGTAGTGTGTGGGCTTCTTTTGGAGCCATTATTCTGCCTCACACATCCAACTTAAGAAAATCTCATTGGCTTTATTTTTGTTAATCTTCATTTTAAAATTACCAAACTAAAGTGTCAGGCTAGAAGAGGAAAATAAATATATGAAAAAATAACATTGACATTATTAACTGTAGTCTGGAAAATGCATGTTTAATACTCTATCATTCCACATATATTAAGGATAAAACAATAGAATTCCATTATTGATTGTAGTTATTATATAATCAATTTTAGTGTAAGAAATACAAACATCCACACTTCACACTCAGCTCATGTGTCATTTGATCCACTGGTTGCCATGGAGATTGTTCATTTTAAGTAAATATTAGATAGCATATAGATCTGCATAAGATGATATGATGTGAATGGGCATGCATTCTGAAGTCTGTTTTTTATTTCTTAAAGAGATTTTTTTTATTTCTTTTTAAATCTGTCCTATTACTATTCATATTTTACTTTATTCATATTTACTATTCATATTTTGCTTTATTGAACTTTTAAAATGTTGCAATGATGTATATATTTTATTTACACATTAAAATATATGTACTAAGAAAGGAAACCTCTATTTCCTGCTTTTGATAAAGTGGTTGAAATTAATATAAAGGCAAACAACCTTAGGCAATTTTTAGATAGATTATCTTAAGTGAATTAACATTATTTAGGTCCTGTAATCAAACTGAAACATGTATTTTAAATATTACATGCTTAATTGAATAGGTCCAAGCATTATATGTAGTTTTTCAATCTAAAACATTCAATGTTAATTTGATGGATGTATCAGAACTGTGTATAAATTATAAAACAATCATTGTTATATAGGTACATTATAGTAATTTATTGTCACTGCAGGTATCTCTTGGTCATTGCCATATACCTTGAAGAGTGTACATTAGACCAGGTTAACTAGATCCTCTAAGCAGAGTTTTATTTGTTATTTAAAAATGCAAGTTAAATTAGCTTGAGTAGAAAGATCACTCAAAGATCTCTGTAAAGGGAAAGGAAGAAGCTGGATCTTACAGACAGCTAGACTATAGGACTTGACTGTTGTCGGATTCTATTTTGCTATCTGTTATGGCTTCTTTTCTCTCTCCTTTTTTTTTGAGACGGAGTCTCACTCTGTCATCCAGTCTGGAGTGCAGGGGGGCAATCTCAGCTCACGGCAACCTCTGCTTGCTGGGTTCAAGCGATTCTCCTGCTTCAGCTTTCCAAATAGCTGGGGCTACAGGTGTGCACCACCATGCCCGGCTAATTTTTGTCTTTAGTAGAGACGGGGTTTCACCATGTTGGCCAGGCCAGTCTGGAACACTTGACCTCAGGTGAGCTGCCCGCCTCGACCTCCCAAAGTTCTGGGATCACAGGTGTGAGCCACAGTGCCCTGCCTTCTTTTCTCTTTATGTTAGCTTAGCGCTCTTGTCCTGCAGACTGGCTTCCTCTAAGACAGTATACTGAGCATACCTAAATTTTACCACCCTTGACACCCACCCATCTAAAAGATCTAATCTTCCTGTCTTAGTCCTAATTCATAAATATCCCAGGGAAAGAATCTGATTGGCTCTGCTTAGATCAGGTTCTTTATTAACCAAGAGCATATAAAGGTAGGTTTAGGGAGAAGTGATTGAATTGTTTTGAAATTTTGCTTTTGGAGATCATCTAAAAGGTGATATTCAATAAGAGGGTGGAAGGTAGATAGAAAGATAGATAGATGGATAGATAGATAGATAGATGGACACTGATAGATAAATAGACAGTTTTCTCTAAGAAAAGACAACTATAGAAGTGGTGATGATTGAATAAAAGGGAGGAGATGAATAGTTCAGATAATGCAGGACAATTGCAGTGAATAAGACCTTTTCTAAGTCCTAGAAGGCAGGTTAGTAAGGAAGATTTTGTCTAGAGTGCTTTTCCCATATAGGTCTGCATAACTGTAAAGTACAACATATACTGAAAGTACATAACAAATGAAGGAATAAATTAAAAAGATGCATTAATGTAACCACCACTAACGTACAAAATTGAAATTTTAGGCATCCAAAGCTTCTTTGGTGTTCTTTTCTTGATCATACTCTGCACTAGAAGTAACTGTTATTTTGATTTCTATTGTAATCACCATTCTAAACCTTCTTTCTGAAAGATTCAAGATTTATATGTGAATCTTAATATATTCTAGTTTTTCTCCTGTTTTCAAACTCTGTGTAAATGGAGTCATGATGTAAGTATTCTTTGTGTTTTACATTTTTATCTAGCATTACATAAGATGTGCTGTGAATAAATTTAACTTGTTACTTTTCATTGCTCTATAGTGTCCAATTGCATGAACATACCAAAATTTGTTTATTCATGCTACTGTTAATGGACTTGAATTACTCTGTTTACATACATTTCTTCAGAGTGAACACTAGAACTGGAATAGCTGTGTTACAATATATAGAAAGGGGTTCTCTCACTTGACTTCATAGTGCCACACTATATAAGTAGCTATACTTACAGCAGATAAAAGACTTTAAATCCAAGGTGTTTGTGTCAAATACACTCTTACCAGGTACACATGACAGTTCCTGTTGCTCCACATCTTTGCCAACATTTGATATGCTTGGGCTTTCGATTGTTTTTATCTGGTGGGTGTGTAACATGTTTCATTATAATTTTAATTAACATTTCACTGATTTCAGATTAAATTGAGCAGCTTTTCTTTTGTTTATGGGCCAATTGTATAAATTATTTTATGAAATGCAACATTGAAGTATTTTGCCAATCTTTCTATCTCATTTTCTGTTTTCTTCCTTTGGTTTGCAATTATTTATATATTATCCATACAAGTCTTTTGCATTTGCATTTGTTGCAAATGTTTTTTTCACTTTACTCTCTTAAAAATGTTTTTGAAAACAGGATTTATTTATTTTAATAAATTATAATTTATCAAATTTGTTTTTTGTTTATTTTTATTTTGGGTTAGTTCGTGTACACACATGGGTGAGTGTGTTTTTAAAAAATCTTTCCCTATCCTAAGGTCAAGAAGATACCTTTCACTATTTGTATATTGGCATTTGCTATGGTTTGAATGTATGTGTTTGTCCAAAATCCCTACATTGAAATTTAATCACCACGATGATGATAATAGAAAGTGGGGCCTGTGAGAGATGATTAGGTGGCAAGGTTCCTGTCCTCATGAATGGTATTAGTGCTCTTATAAACTAGCTGGGTCCTCTTGCCATTTTATACTATCATCATACAAGGACACAGTGTCTGAGCCCTCTGAAAGATGAAGAAACAAGGCTCCATCTTAGAAGCAGAGAGTTAACCCTTACCAGACAACACATTTGCTGGCACTTTGATCTTGGACTTCTCACCATCCAAAACTATGAGAAATAAATGTCTATTATTTATACATTACCCAGTCTAAAATATTTTGTTATAGCAGCACAGAAGGTTGAAGACAGTTCTATAGCTAGAAAAGGGGAGCCATAAAGTTTCCAGGAGATAATTAAAAAGGAATATTTTTATGACCGTGAAGTAGAAGAATAAAAATATCTGCAACCTAAGTTGATTTTTATTTTGTGTATAATGTAATGTTGGAATCAAATTCTTTTTGTTACATATAGATATCAAATTTTCATAATATAACTTATTAAAGACAATTCTTTTTCTACTGCTCTGCATACTGTCTCTGTCACAGGAATTCTGTTCTCTTCTATTGGTATATTTATCTAATTTGTGATGATTATACACTCATTAAATTGAGAGTTGTTTGAGCCAGTGCTTCCATCTTGTTCTTCTTCTTTGTGTCTCAGTTAAGCTAGAAAAACCTCCATAAATGAAGGAGACATAAAGTCTTTCCTAGGTAAGCAAATGATGACAGAATTTATCACTAATAGACTTGTCCTACAAGAAATGCTTAAAACAGCCTTAAACATGGAAATGAAAGGTCAATATTAGCCAACATAAAAACCCATAAAAGTATAAATCTCACAGGTCTTATAAAACACAAAACAGAAAGTGAAAGGAATCAAATGGGAACATAACAGAATTCCACCAGACCCAAACAACAAACAGGAAAAGAAAGAAACAAAGAATTTATGAAACAATCAGATAATAATTAACAATAGACAGGAACAAATCCTCACATATCAACATTAACCTTGAACATAAATGCAGTAAATGCTCTACTTAAAAGAAATGGAATGGCAGAATAAATTTAAGAAGTATCGTCCAACTTTATTCTGCTTATAAGAAACTCACCAGACCTGGAAAACACCCACGGACTGAAAATAAAAAGGCAGAAAAAGATATTCCTTGCAAATGGAAATCAAAAGCATGTAAGAGTAGCTATACTTATAGCAGATAAAAGACTTTAAATCAAAAACAGAAAAAAGGCAAGGTCATTGTCTAATGATAAAAAAATCAATTCATTAAGAGAACATAGCAATCCTAAATATATTTATACTCCAAACTGGAACACCCAAATACATAAGACAAATATTACTAGACCCAAACAAAGGGATAGACAGCAATAAACGAATACTGGGAGGCTTTAACACCCCACTCACAGCACTAGACATAATATTGAGACATAAAATCAACAAAGAAACATTGGACTTAAATTTAACTTTAGATCAAATGGACCCAACCAGACACAGAACATTCTTTCCAACAACTTCATGTTATATATTCTTCTCACCCACACATAGAACATTCTCCAAGACAGACCGTATGTTAGGCCATAAAACAAGGCTTAATACGGTTTAAAAAATCAAAATCATACCAAGTATCTTTTCGTACTAGGTATAATCAAACTAGAAATCAGTACCAAGAGGACTTTTGGAAAACATGCAAATACATAGAAATTAGACATCATGCTCTTGAAGAATTTTTGGGTCGATGATAACATTAAGACAGAAATTAAAAATTTTTTTAAACGAATGAAAATGCAAACACAACATACTCAAACCTCTGAGACACAGCAAAACCAGTGCTAAAAGGTAATTTTAAAGCATTAAATGGCTACATCAAAAGAGTGGAAAGATTACAAATTAACAACCTAATATCACATCTCAAGAAACTAGAAAAACAAGAACAAACCAAATCCCAAGTTAGCAGAAGAAAATAAATAACAGTGATTAGAGCAGAACTAAATCAAATTGAGGCAAAAAATACAAAGAATCACTGAAACAAAATGTTGGTTTTTTGAAAAGATAAACAAAATTGATAAATTGCTAGCTAAACTAACCAAGAAAAGAGGAAAGAAGATCCAAATTTAAAAAATTTAGAAATAAAAAAATACATTACAACTGATACTATAGAACACAAAAGAACATCAGAGACTACTATGAGCATCTCTATACACAACACCTAGGAAACCTAGAGGAAACTGATCAATGTATGGATACATAAAACCTTCCATGATTGAACCAGGAAGAGAAACAAATCCTGGACAGTGCAATAACAAGTAGCGAGATTAAATTACTAATAAAAACTCTCCCAATGATAAAAAAAAGCCTAAGACCAGATGCATTCACAGCTAAATTCTACCTGATATACAAAGAAACACTAATACCAACCTTCCTGTTCTAAAAAATTAACGAACAGGAAATTCTTCCTAACTCCATCTACAAGGGCAATTTTACCTGATACCGGAACTGGACAAGGACACCACAAAAAAGAAAACTACAGACTAATATTTCTGATAAACATAGATGCAAAAATCCTCAACAAAATACTTGCAAACCAAATCAAACAGCATATCAAAAAGAAAATACACCATGCGGGTTTTACACCAGGGATGCAAGGATGGTTCACCATTTTCAAATCAATAAATGTGATACATTACAAAAAACAGAATTAAGGCTAAAACCCATTTGATTATCCTAATAGATGCAGGAAAAGCATTTATTAAAATTCAGCATCCCTCTATTATAAAAACCCTCAACCAACTAAACATAGAAGGAATATACCTCAAAATAATAAAGGCCATCTATGAAAAACCCACAGCCGACATCATACTGAGTGGGGAAAAGTTGAAAGCTTTCCCTCTAAAAACTGGAAGAAGACAAGGATGTTCACTTTCACCACTCCTTTTCAACATAGTACTGGGAGTCCTAGCCAAAGAAATAAGGCAAGAGAAAGAAACAAAGCAAAAAACCATCCAAACTGGAAAAGAGGAAGTCAAATTATCCTCATTTGCTGAGATGTTGTATATAGAAAATGCTAATGCTTCCACAGATTTGACAAATGAATTCAGCAAAGTTTCCAGAATACAAAATCAACACACAAAAACAAGTAGTCTTTCTGCACATCAATAATGATCAAGCTGAGAACCAAATTAGGAAGGCAATGCCATTAACAATAGCTAAAAGGAAAAAATATCTTCAAATATATTTAGCCAAAATGATGAAAGATTGCTGTAAGAAAAACTATGAAACACTGATGAAATTGTAGATGACACAAATAGAAACTCATCTAACACTCATAGATCAGAATAATTAATATTAAAATGACCATATTGCCCAAAGCAATCTACATATTTAATGCAATCCCTATCAAAATACCAATGTCCTTTTTCACAGAATTAGAAAAGACATTCTGAAATTAATATGGAACCAAGAAAGAGCCTGAACTGCCAAAGTAATCTTAAGCAAAAAGAACAAAGGCAGAGAAGTCACATTATCTGACTTTAAATTATACAACAAGGCTACAATAACCAAAACAGCATGGTGCTGTTGTAAAAATAGACACACAGATCAATAGAACAGAGAAGGGAACCCAGAAATGGAGCCACATACTTATAGCCAACTGATCTTTTACGATGTCAACAAAAACACACTGGAGAAAGGACACCATTTTCAATAAATAGTTTTGGAAAAATTGGATTGCCATCTAGAGAAGAAGGAAATTAGACCCCTATCTCCCACCACACACAAAAATCAACTAACATGGATTACTAACTAAAATGTAAGTCCTGAAACTATAAAATACTGAAAGAAAACATAGGGAAAATTTTTCTGGACACTAGTCTAGGCAAATAACTCATGACTAAGCCTCAAAAGCATAAGCAAAACAAAAAAAATAGACAAATGGGACTTAAGCTAAAAGGCTTCTTCAGAGCAAACAAACAAACAAAACAAAACAAAAATCCCAATCAGCATACTTAACAGACAACATGCAGAATGGGGGAAAATATTTGCAAACTATGCATCCAACAGTAGACTAAACTGCTCAAAGGACATGAATGGATATTTTTCAAAGGAAGACATATGAATGGCCAACAAGCATATGAAAAATGCAAATTAAAAGCACAACAAAATGTCTTGTAACACCAGTCAAAACCGCTATTACTAAAAAGAGATAAAATAACACATGTTGGAGCAGATTCAGAGAAATTGGGAATGCTTTTCCACTGTTGGTAGGAACGTAAATTAGTACAACCTCTATGGAAAGTGATGTTGAGATTTCTTAAAGAACAAGAATAGAACTACCATTTGATCCAGCAACCCCACTACTGGGTATCTACCCCATCCCCCCCAAAAAAATCCTTACATTAAAAAGATACCTGCATCCATATGTTTATCACAGCACTCTTCACAATAGCAAAGATACGGAATCAACCTAAGTATCCATCATCCAATGATTGGATAAAAAAAGTTGTAAATATACACCATGAAATATTATTCAGCCATAAAAATTCAAGTATTTTGCAGCAACATTGGTGGCACTGAAGACCATTATCTTACGTGAAACATCTCAGAAACAGAAATACCGCATGTTCTCACTTATAAGTGGGAGCTAAATAATGTGTACACATGGACACAGAATATGGAATGCTAGACACTGAGACCCAAAAGAGTGGGAATGGAGAATGGAAATAGGGAGGATGATAAGAAAATACTTAATGTGTACAATGTACATTATTTGGGTGATGGATACACTGAAAGCTGACTTTACCACTAGGCAATATATCCAGTAACAAAATTGCACTTGTACCCCTTAAATTTATACAAATAAAATAAAGCATGCGCACAAAAAAAAGTGTGTTGGCTATGCATGGTCTTTTGCATTTCCATATACTATTTTTTAATTTATTTTATTTTATTTTATTATTTATTATTTTGAGACCGAGTCTGGCTCTGTCACCCAGGCTGAAGTGCAGTGGTGGGTTCTCGGCTCACTGCAAGCTCCGCCTCTCGGGTTCAAGTGATTCTCCGCCTCAGCCTCTTGAGTAGCTAGGATTACAGGCGCCTGTCACTAGGCCTGGCTAATTTTTGTGTTTTTAGTAGAGACGGGGTTTCACTATGTTGGCCAGGATGGTCTGGAACTCCTGACCTCAAGTGATCCGCCCGCCTCAGCCTCCAAAAGTGCTGGGATTATAGGCGTGAGCCACCACGCCTGGCTGCATTTCTATATAAATTTTAGAATTAGCTTGTCACATTACACATAACTCCTTGTTATTTAACTGGGCTTGTATTGAATCTGTAAAACCACATGTGAAGAATTAACATAGTTTTCAACATTGAGTTAATAATGTATATAAATGGCCTATCAACAATAGATACATGTCCATTTTCTCTTAAAATTCCATTTTCTGTTTGTGGCTAGCATATAAAAAGCATTATGTCTATTTATTACTTTTCTGTTTGGCAAATTTCTTAAATCTCTTACTAATTTTAGTAGCCTATGTACAGACTTTGTTGGATTTCCTACGTAAAAAATAAGAACTAAAAATAGAACTGTTTCTATAAAAATAAACTATAAAATGAGTCTCCATAAAAAATAAAAATTAGCTGGGCAGGTGCTATGCTCCTATAATCCTAGCTCCTTGGGAGCCTGAGACAGGAGAATCCTTTGAGCCCAGCAGTTCCAGGCTGCAGTGGGTTATGATTGCACCACTGCATTCAAGCCTGAGCAACAGAACAAAACCCTGTCTCTGAAAAAATAAAATATAATCATGTCAGCTGAGAATAATTACGATCGTGTTTGTTTCTCTCAATTCTTATGCCAATTATTTATTTGTCTTCTCTTATTGCACTGGTTATGATATAATTAAAATATTGAATAGAAGTGAGAATGGAGAATGTCTTTCTTCTACTTCTAACCTTAAAGAAAATTTGCATTGTTTCACTACTTATTATGATTTTTGCTGTAGGGTTTTTTAGATACTCCCCCCCGACTAGTATTTTGAAGGTCTCTTCTATTTTAGCCTAAAAAAATTTTTTTTAAACCACAAACAGATGGTGAATTTTACCAAGGCATTTTCTGTATCTATTAAAATGATTGTACAATTTTATTCTTTACTCTGTTTATGTGGTAAATTACATTGAATATCTAATGTTAAATCAGTTGTGCATTCTTGATATAAAACCTATTTGGTCATGATGAATTGTCATTTTTATATAATTATAGATTCAGATTGTTAATATTTTATTTAGATTTTTTTTGCCAATTACGTATATAAGTGAGATTAGCCTTTACTTTTTCTTTCATGTCCTGTCCTTGTCAAGGTTAGCTGGTCTCATAAAATGAATTGAGGTGTATAAGTGTTTTTCTATTCTCTGGAGAAGTTTTATAGTTTGAATTACTGCCTTGAGTGTATGATATAATTTGTCAATGAAGCTGTATAGATCTGAGTTTTGCTTGGTGGGAAAATCAGTGATCACAGATTTCATATCTTAAATAAATTGGCTTCTTCCCAAATTTTCATAATTACTTAATTTCTGAATAAGTTCATTTCATTGGCATTCTCAAATTTATTGACATTAAGCTACTTGTAATATCTTTCTACAATCATTTTAGTTATTCATAGAAATATTCCTTGGCCTCAGATTTTAGAGTTTTCCTGAAGAGAGAACTATCATTTTTTTTGACTTACTTCTCTAGGTTTTTGAGGTCTTCTATATTTTGGCCTGGTATTTCCTCATTCTTTTATTGATACTTTTAAGGGCATTTCAAAAAATTCTATTCCTCCTTTTTTTTAGTTGTCCCCAGCAAGAAGCTTGGCCTGAGTTATTTCATCCACCTTTACTGAAATTATCTATTCCTGTCCTTCAGGTATCTTCTGAAAAGTCATCAGCCACTCTATCTGCATTTTCAACCCTTATCAATTTCATGTTCCCCTTCCATCCTTAATTTTTTTTAACAGTTATTACTATCACACAAAGAATATATTTTACTTATTATGCTATTTATTGCTTATCTTCTTTGTTCCACACTTCAGACATTTTTTTTTCTTTTTCTGAGGCAGATTCTTGTTCTGTCACCCAGACGGGAGTGCAGTGGCACAATCACACCATCACGGCTTCCTGCAGCCTCCACCTACTTGGATATAGTGACACTCCCAGCTCAGCCTCCCAGACAGTTGGGACTACAGATGTGTGCCATCACACCTGGCTTATGCTTTATTTTTTATAGAGATGGGGGTTTCATTATGTTGTCCTGGTGGATCTTGAACTCTTGGGCTCAAGTGGTCCTCCCAACTGGACCTCCCAAAGCTCTAGGATTACAGGTGTGCCACTGTGCCAGGCCTACTTTTAAAAAATTTATATCAAATCAATACCCTTCACCCTGAGGATCAGAAAACAGAGGCCCATTTATGGGAAAAATGTTATCCAGATGAAGTTCTTTGTGTATTCTGTATCTTTGCTCTTCCCTCACTCTTCTCTTTTGGGGAAAAATGTACTCTTCAAACTGGACTTCTAGGATTCCAAAATTTAGAGTCTGTGGATGGAGCAGGAAGAGCTTTTTCACAATCAATATTAAATGTGAAATGCCTGGAAACTTGATCTTGTTACTGATCAGGGCTAGTGGTTTGGGTAAGAAGCCTATTGTCTTCGCTAACTTTCAAATATAATAGGTGAACAAGAGCTCCAGACTCTGACTGTCTATCTCTGAAGTTTTTCTTCTTCTTGTATGGGTGACAAACATTTTTCAAATGTATTTGTACTAGATCTTTCAAATACAATTATAATATCTTGTCAAATATGTACCTTTAGACATACCACTTCAATACAGGACATTCTAAGGCACATATTTGCAACAGTAACTTAAAATTTCACTAGAAATGCATGATCCACATTTATGTTTAGGGGCACTTACGATACACTTATCAAAATAAACCACTCCAGGACAATGATAAAACAAACAGCAAGGCATGTGTGAGGGATAAGTATTTTCTAAGATCTTTTTTTTTTTAATGACAGTAATACATTAAATATAAGACACGATTTAATCCAACCCATTCATTTCTTTCCTTTTTAAAATAATATTCTTATTGAAAAAACTGCTATGAGTTCATCATTCCTACAATGCAGTAAACCCTTTCACTTTTTTGTTTGTTTGTTGTTTTGTTTTGTTTTGAGGCAAGGCCTTACTCTGTCACCCAGGTTGGAGTGCAGTGGCACAGTCACAGTTCACTGCATCCTCCACATCCCGGGCTCAAGACATCCTCCCACCTCACCCTTGTGTAGCTGAGACTACAGGTGTGGCCCACTAGGCCCGGTTTATTTTTTAATTTTTTAGAGATGGACGTTTCACCACGTTGCCCAGGCTGGTCTCAAACTCCTGGGCTCAAGCCATTCTCCCACCTCAGCCTTCCAAACTGCTGGGAACACAGGCATGAGCCACTGCACCTGGTCCCCTTTCACCTTTTGAAAGAGCACACTGCACTGGGTCTTCTGAGCAGTAGACTTATTCTAAGCTTTGGTTGTCCTTTATTTATTACCTCATCTTCCGTGATCTGTCCCATATAGCTCCCAGCTCCTGATGACTCTTCACTCATCGTGTTTCTTGGGTTCTGCTGGCAAGACTGGGGCTCACTTTCACAATGACTTTTTATACCAGCATTACATTCAATCCATTTTGGGATAAGGGAGGTAGACCCAGGCAAATTGCAATTGGTTCAAAGTTATCTTCTGGACGTTTTATGCCTTTTAGGCAAAGAATATTTAATTTTGTTTTATTTTTTCATTGTTTGTTTAGCATATGTGATATCCCAGGTCATATATTAGATATTGAAAATATAAAGATGAAAAACCTTGTTCCAGCCCAGTGTGTTCCTGTTCCAGTTGAGGACACAGATACAGAATGACACATGCTATGACACATCGAAAGGGGATTTTACTCCAGGGTATGGACTGGGTCAGAGATGGCAGCTGGAGGAGGAGCCATTTAAAGATGGGTTTTGAAGGCTGAGAAGGCATTTACAAGGCAAAAGAGGGTAAAGTTCTTCTAGAAAGATGAAATGGCATGTGTAAAGATGAAATGGCAGGAAAGAGTAAGGACTTCAGTGGAGTGGGAAATGACAGTAGGCAACAGATTTAAAAGAGAGTTTTGGAGGTATATTTGGTAAAACTTGCTGTCATTTGAATGTAAGGGTTGCCAGAAGGATATTGCCAGAGATGACCTTGAGGTTTGAGATTCCAAGTTAATCAAGTTTGGACATATTTAGTTCTGAACACACTGAGCTCTTGTGGTGAGTGTTTGAAACGTACCTGAAGGTATTGGCTGGACTGCTTAAATTCCTGTCAGTTTCAGGAATTATGAGTGAGACTAATGGAGATTAGGCTGCTTCAGGTGGCTAGGGGACATACCCTGGTACTTGGCGTCATAGAACATCTAAGCATACTCTGGGGGGTCAAGGAGCAACACAGAACACACTTACTCTACTTTAATTTTAGGTTTTTAAAAACAATTTTATTTTGCTCTGGGAATGATCATATGAAGGAGAAATCTGAGAGACAGAGAAAAACATAGTATATGTATTCTCCCAAGTATAATTTAAATTTGAAAAAATAGAGGGATTTACATTGAAGTTCTTTAGTAAGAAGGAAGAAAAATAAGAGTAATTAAAACAACTCATGGCAGAGATGATATGCACACCTGGATTTTTTCTACCTCTATATTTTTATAAAACGTCAGTGGAGTTAAGAAAAAAAAACACTGGGGTGATTTGGGGGTAAAAGTAATGGTGATTTCCCTGATAGTTGAAAAATAAAAAATAATCACTTGCAGATGCGCAGAAGACACACAAAAAGAGATGGTCTCTTTAACTACAGGGACCTTTATGTATTCATACTCTTCACCAGAACTTTATTGGCTTGATATTATTTAAATGAAGTTTTCTCATTTGTTAAAGATTTTATGTCAAATTTAAAAGCAATTGTATATGTTTTAGAAAGGTGTAATGAAGGATTCTGTGTGCTAATAATGTTGTGGTACTTGATTACAAGTGTATTCACTCAGTTTACAAAATTTGCCAAGGTATATAAATAGGTTTCTGAGTGTTTTGGTATGTACTTTATGTCAATAAATCGTTTAATTAAAAAAGTTACCCATTTCAAACACATCTAATGTGCTTATTTTTTATACTTTTTAAAATAACAGATTATGCAATGGAATAATTTGATTAGAAATACTATATAATATTATTCATTTTTATCTGTTGTATTTGCATGTTTTCAGGTAGTCACATAAAAATTGCATTACATTGAGAAAACTTGCTTAAAAATACAGAATGTGCTCTTTGTGTGTGAAATGATTTAAGATTTTCCAAACAGTGTTCAGAGATTCCATTTATGCACTCAAATTGCAAACTAAAACTTAGAAAAATGCTTCCCTGAGGTGAAGTTAACTTGCCCGGGACAGAAGACGTTTTTTAGGATGCCAGTTTGCCCACTGTATGGCCCAAGTGTTTATTCAGCTGAGGCTTGGATGAAAGCCACCACATCAATGTCACAGTCTCTCAGCACATGTGAGGAAAATACATGTGCTACATAGCAAATTAAGTGTCATGCTCTCAGAAGGGCGGAATGAGATTGATTTGCCACTTTTAGCAATGCACTTTTACTGTCAGCTGTGGCTTTCAGAAAAGCATTAGAGATTCTCGTCACAGATGTTTCTTTCATAAAACTGTTGTAGGAGAATGGCATTCTGCAAAAATGGTTTACTACTCTTCTTTCTTCTCTTGGGGAAACAAAGTACGCTCACGATCATAGCCAAATGGACGCAAGGAATGATCTCCCTTTATGCCACAACAGCATTAAGGATCATGACATTCACAAAGTTCATTTTACAACTTTGTTGGCAAATGTAGTATATTGAGGTATTTATTCAACATATGTGCCATTGACGAGGTTTTATAAGACCTGTTATAGGAGAGAGTAGAACCAGCCTATATTTAAAACTGAAATTTAAAAATATGCATATGAATTTAATGGTTCACAATTGTAATTAATCATTTTAGCATATTATATTTCATGCAAATGAACAACTAGTGAGAAGTTAAAAATTCTTTCTAGATCAGCCATTTTTGTTTATGAGATATTGAAGTTTATGAACAACAATGATATTTCTTTGAAAGAATGCTTGATAGAATTATATTATTGTAGTTTTAATATTAAGGGACAAGAATTGTTTATCCACTGAGAATTTTTTATTTATCACTTCTATTTGGCAAATAAAATCACTTCTATTCACAGATTCACTGAGAATTTGTGAATAAATGTAAGCATTCTGTACCTATGTATTTTCCTGCTGAACAAACATACAGTTACTATAGCAACTGCAACATCACATGGGCTCTAAGAGATAGAAAGTATATTTTACAAAATGCATGTTTTCCAAGTGTCATATTAATTTTTCTACTTTATACTATGTAGGAGTCAGAATGCTTTTTCCTGATGCTACGCAGATATCCAAGGTTTATTCATTAAAGATTGCTTTTACCCACTGAATGTTCAAATTTGCCTACAGAAGTTTTTCTGTTTTCTGAATGCAAGTGCCTACATAGGGGTACATAAAACGTCATCTGCCAACTTAGATTGAAAGTTAAAATATGGCAATTGCCTATTTTTAAAATGAGTTGGCTATTTAAAAAATGTATATGAAAACATAATGGGTCGTGTTGTTTTGAAGAGAAAAAAAAACACAAAACTATGTTAGGGCAGCTCATGCCTGCTGATTGAAACACTTTAGCCCTCTTCCACTAGGCTGCAAAAAAAGTCTTACATGTTTATTTTCAAAGACTTCCATCCTCTTTGCTTTAATTTTTTTTAATTAATTGAGCGTAAATGAATGAAAAACAGATGGTGAAATTTTATTTTTGATGCAGATGATTTAAAAAGTTATATCTTTCTATATTGGTTTAAAAATACACACACACAAACACCTAGTAATTTGCTCATTCTAAGGTCTCGCCTAAATCCTGTATGAGGCAAAAGCATGTCATGGAGTTTTCTGTGTAACTATATAATAGTATGTTTCACAGTATCAGTTCTTAAGCATTTTGGAGTCTGCTTCTGCAGGGGTAGAAGGGTTAAGAGTATTTTTCCCCAAATCATTTTCTGCAAACTGCTACTTTTGTGAAATAGGTTGAGCTCTATGGAAGTTTTTGCTAGATAACAGGCTCACTGCACTAGTGTGGAAGTAGCTTCAAAACCCTTTTTCTTTTCATGTCTTTACTTTGTGAATTCTAGATTCACATGGTTTAAGATCGTGGTTTTAAAACTGAAGGTCACTGAGGAGAGGTTGAGAGAAGTGTTTGGTTTGGCTCTTCTCTCTTCCAACCTTTAAAAAATACAGTAATGTTTTACTCAATGTAGATTCAAACTGGACTTGTTGGAGACACAGAAGGCTTCTTGGGGGAAGGCAATGCCTGCAACTTGAAATGAGGGCTTTTTTTTTTTTTTTTTTTTTTTTTAACAGAGTCTCACTCTATTGCCAGGCTGGAGTGCAGTGCAATGGCGCTATCTTGGCTCACTGCAACCTCCACCTCCCGGGTTCAAGTAATTCTCCTACCTCAGCCTCCCGAGTAGCTGGGATTTCAGGCACATGCCACCACACCCAGCTAATTTTTGTATTTTTAGTAGACATGGGGTTTCATCAGGTTGGCCAGGATGGTCTCGATCTCTTGACCTCGTGATCTGCCTGCCTCAGCCTCTCAAAGTGCTGGGGTTACAGGCATGAGCCACCACACCTGGCCATGTGGGCTATTTTTTAATGGAAAGCGTCTCAAGAAATTGGAAAAAATTCAAAAAATTCAAAAATAAAAAAGCTTGGGTGGCTATAAAATATTTGTTGAATTTCATTTGTGTGCTTGTTGACACACAACCCTAAACTGTAAAATTTTAGTTTACGAGACTGTTCCCAGTTCCGCACCAACAATGATTCACAACAG
Source organism: Nomascus leucogenys (assembly GCF_006542625.1). Classification (NCBI taxonomy): domain Eukaryota; kingdom Metazoa; phylum Chordata; class Mammalia; order Primates; family Hylobatidae; genus Nomascus; species Nomascus leucogenys. The sequence continues at coordinate 69,093,691 of NC_044391.1, forward strand.
ATAACTTGCTTTCCAGAGTAGTAACACCCATATCATAACTACCTTCTTCCCTAGTACCAAAAAGGGACTTGTTTTATTTGGTAGTATCGGTACCCGACCTCTTTGCTTAGAGATTGCTTGATTGTTGTAAGAATCTACTTGCTTCTACCCACCTTAAAGAAAAAACAAATTAACACAATACATTCATGTCTAAATCCTCCTCTTCCTTTATTTTTTGTTAAATAGTTTTGGCTATTTGTAATAAAACTTGGGTATGATTTCCACGTGAAATAGCGATAAAATAGTAAGAAATTTGCACAAGCTCACTCTTCCCTAATACATCATGCCATCAGGTTGATCAAAATTGGGTTGAATTGATCAGGCAGCTTTGAGTATCTGTGATAGATCTTATGTACAATTTCCATTTCAAAAAGCGATAAAATAACAAGAACTGTGCACAGCCTTTTCTCCCTCACCATGTGGCATACATAACGTTGATAAAAATTTTACTGAATCAGCCAGACAAGCTGGTTTGGGGATTCTCAGGTTTTAAAAGGCTAATCTTAATTTTCTCAAAGACTTGGTCACAATTATTTTTTCTTGCTCTCTCTTCTCCCTCTCTCTGAGAGAAAAACTGTGTGTGTGTGTGTGTGTGTGTGTGTGTGTGTGTCTGTGTCTGTGTCTGTGTATGTGCATGCACGTTAACAGCAAAGCTAATGAATGGTGTCAAGGTGTGTGCTGGTTGCAAAGGTACCAAACAAAAGGGGGAAATGACCCTGATCGGATGCTGAGCTTACTACTTCACTGCTGGAAGTTACTCAGACCAAGAGTGGATGGTGGTGCCATAGCAGCCATGTGGTAGTCACGTGAAAGACTAAGTGTATGGATCTTCAAGACTGGCTGATCTTGATAGTTTTGTTTTTTTTCTCTAAATGCTTTGCCTGGAGGTTAAGACAATGACTCCAACATAATGGTGGTGCTATGTTATGGTGCATATCTTTGTAAATTTAGTTCTTCCTCAAACAGATGGAGAAAACGCAGAAATGGACTGATAAAAAGGCCATGCTTGCTCTTTTTGATATAAAAATCATTAATTAAATAACTACTTAACAATGAGTGGTTGATTGTAAGAAAATACGAGATGGAGAAATAAGAAACCCAGACACCATTAATTTTTTTTCTTTCGAATCCCACCTGGGATGGCAAATATACTCAAAGCTAGAGCCAGCTCATGTCACTACTCTTTATGGTGGTTCTCCAGGATTTTCTCTGTGATAGGCGAAAGGACTTGTTAACTCTCAATGATCTCATTAAAAAGCTGCCTCATCTTTTGTTTTGCCCTGTACTTACTGTGATGAGGCAGTCATTACTTACCTTTCTTGGTTTGAGGCCAACGCTGCTACTCTTAAACTACGAACAAAAAAGAAGACTGTGTTCATGCCACCAGCATCTCTACAGTCAGGACTTTTTCCTTTATTAAAAATCATATCTGCTCCTCTCTAACTTTATTAACTCAACAGCTTAAGTCAATTAATATGCAATGAGGATTGGACCTAGACTGACTACCAGGAAGTTTTCATCCCCCTCTCCCAAATTTCAGTCAGACCTTTCGTACTATTTCTCCTTCCCCTCTTCACATCCTTCTTCCAACACTTATGTCCTGGATTCTCAAGAGCCCAGTTTTGAAAAAGAAGTTTTGTATATTTAGAAGAGTTGGTTAACTGTTTTAAGAAGTGACTTTCCAGCATATACTTACCTTTTTAAAATGTATACAGATTTTTTCCATTAACCTGAGCCCACATTAATCACTACTGTACATTTCTGAATTCAATTCATATTGAAAATTTTCCCTTAGAAACAGAGAATTCGAAAATTTTCAAGTGACAAGACGGAAAATTTGCTTTAAAATTCTTTCAAGCTTTTTATGAATTACTTTAAATATTTTCTCAACAATTCTATTTTAAGCTGTTGAGAACATAAATGGTCTTAGTCTGCCAACAGTAGACTGCAACTTAGTTTGCAAATTAAAAGACTTCTTCCAAATTAAATATTTTAAGTGTGTTTAGAATATATGACACAATGAATATATGCTTTTTGTAAAATTGTCAAACATACACAAATATTAAAGTAAAAATAAGTCATGTTTTACCATCTGTCTCAATCCTAATCTCCTCCCCACAGAAAAGCAATGTGATAACAGATTGGTAAGTGTCCTACAGGCCTTTTCTGTGCATATGTACACAGACACATAGTTCTGTAAAAGATGCAGATTTGTCTATGTCTTGGAGATCTTCCCATGTCAGTACATAGATTGATCTCATTCTTTTTAACATGCATACAACACAATAATGTAACTATTTTTAATGTTAAACACTTGTTTTAAAAAACTATACATTTAAAAATAATATAAAAATGCCATATTTTTGTCCATATATGAAGATTTTTTGTAGTAAACGTTCTTAGGAGTTGAAATGCAAGTGCAGTTTTAAAAAATAGCAAGTAATATAGTTTTATAATGATTCTTATATTTATAGTGGGCTCAGAGGCTCTTATTAGAATTTTAATACGCTATATTCAGCCACTGGATTTTAGGAGAGATATAAGGACATTTAAGAAAGTGGTTTAGGGAAGATGACATCAGTATTAAATAAATACAGAATACGATTTCTTGGGATAAATTGGGAGTAAGGGCAGTGTAGCCACAGAAGAGAAGGCTGTTCAGGGTGCTGCTCAGTTGTTTTTCACTTTTGCAGAGATTCTGTTGTAGCTTTACATTCTAGCAACTGAATTCAGCCGAAACACATATTGTGAAGACCTCACAGTTATACATTTTCTTATATACTAGGATTAAGTATAAATGGAAGTTATACAACCTCTGATCCTGGAAGACTGAAAATTGAGTACACATCTGCATTTCCTACATTTTTTGTTGAAAATCCTTCATAATTAGTGCTAGGAAGAGAACCTTCAGGTTTTTTTCCATTTATATTACCATTGCCTAATTGGTTAAATAATTGTGCTAATCTTGAACATAAATCTCATTCCTATAGGAATTTACAAATAAAAATATGACTTGTTATTCTCTTCCAAAACCAGGGATAGTAATCCTCTGAACTCCTTTGACTCTGGTTTGTCCCACACACACGACATTTATCACAAATCGCCTTGTCTGGAATGTATTTGGTCACTGTTTCATTTTCCATAAGACATTTTAGGTCTCTTCGTGGCAGGGAGAATGTTTTGTTTATTTTTGTGTCTTGTCCAACATTCAGCACAATTTCTTATGCATAAACAATGTTCAATAAATATTCCAAAGAATAATGAGTATATAAAAGGCATGTTTACTACTGGGCACAAAGTCGTTCAGAAAACCTCACACTGCTATGAGAAATGTAATTTAAGGAATGGCCTGAATGACAAGGAATCTGAACAGGAAAGGCAATATCTTCCTATGAAAATAATTTTTAGTGTGAGAAGAGAAATTGATATAAAATCACAAAGAACATTGAAAACAATCTCCTGAAATACTATTGATTCTATATATGTAATATATATTTGTTATAGAATGTTATGGTCAAAATTCTATAGTTCTATTAGCTTATACTTTGTAATGTGAATTTTTGATATTTGCCAAATTATTTTTTTATTTTTTAGAGACAGAGTCTTGCTCTGTTGCCTGGGCTGGAGTGCAGTGGCATGATCATAGCTCACTGCAAACTCCAACTCCTGGCCTCAAGCAATCTTTCTGCCTCAGCCTCCCAAAGTTCTGGAATTACACGCATCAGCCACCATGCCTGGCTGCCAAAATATTTTCAATAAGTGACAATGTAGGAAAAATTTTTGAGTCACTATTCTCTAAAGAAGGAACATAGCGTACTTTGAAGCTGAATGAAAGCATCAGCACAGGGGGATGATATAACATAGAGACCGCCCCTTACATTAGCTAACAGGTGCCACCAAAAGTAAAATAGTAGCATCAGTGTTAGAATACAGTAGGAATGTAGAGACAGGAATAGCATTCAATGAACATTTATTGTAACACATTGTTTCTCTTCTTATGGTATGTTACTACTATCAATTATTGGGCTAATTCAAGACAGCTGTACTTTGAAAGGGTTTTGAAGATATCGCAGCATTTTGTAGGATACGATTCGAAAGTCTTTTTTTTTTTTTTTTTTTTTTTTTTTTTTTTTTTTTTTTTGAGACAGAGTCTTGCTCTGTCGCCCAGGCTGGAGTGCAGTGGCGCAATCTCCGCTCACTGCAAGCTCCGCCTCCCGGGTTCCCGCCATTCTCCTGCCTCAGCCTCTCCGAGTAGCTGGGACTACAGGCGCCCGCCATCACGCCCGGCTAATTTTTTTGTATTTTTAGTAGAGACGGGGTTTCACCGTGGTCTCCATCTCCTGACCTCGTGATCCACCCGCCTCGGCCTCCCAAAGTGCTGGGATTACAAGCGTGAGCCACCGCGCCCGGCCACTATTCGAAAGTCTTAAAGGTAAAGTGTTCTCTTCTACTTGCCTCCAAAGTGAGGTAAATATTATTTTGACAGACCCCAAGGAAATAATTGATTAAATAAATCTTGTGATGTTTAAAAAATATAATAATGTGATTTAAAAACATTCCAGATAAGGACTACTACTCTTTCTTTTTCTTTTTTTTTTTTGAGACGGAGTCTCGCTCTGTCGCCCAGGCTGGAGTGCAGTGGCGCGATCTCGGCTCACTGCAAGCTCCGCCTCCCGGGTTCACGCCATTCTCCTGCCTCAGCCTCTCCGAGTAGCTGGGACTACAGGCGCCCGCCACTACGCCCGGCTAATTTTTTTTTGTATTTTTAGTAGAGATGGGGTTTCACCGTGGTCTCGATCTCCTGACCTCGTGAACCGCCCGCCTCGGCCTCCCAAAGTGCTGGGATTACAAGCGTGAGCCACCCCGCCCGGCCTCTCATTGTTTCCTTTTTAAACTTACTACTCTTTCAATAGCAGACACAGTCTGATTGTAATTTGCTTGTTGGGTGTGAATTAGTCTAGGTCAACATTTGCTGTTATTCCTCATGTTCTTTGATAAATTAAACAGGGATAATTTTCAATAGTAAAAATTTATATACCAGGATGCCTGTCAGAGAGGGGGTCAAGGGCAGGAGTGTTGACTGTCAGACAAATCTGTGTAGTCAGTTACTGGGAAAATGTTAAGGGGAATTATGCCTGTAGTGTACCATCTTGGTGCATCTACAAACTTCTCTAGAAATGGATGATGCAGAAAAGGTGGGATTTCGAGGAACCTCACTGGTCTTTTTACTCTGTGACTTTTATAAAATTATGGTCCCGGAAGAGACTGGGGACTGAGATTAGCCAGATTAGTTTTCAAATCTGATTGGTGAATTGTTACAAATTTGTTGGAAATTCTTGATACAAATGACAAAATGAATTGATTAGCTATCAGGCATTAAATTCTGAGAGGAGCCTTATGTTTTTTATTTCCTCATATATCCACAGTGTTAATATTTTTGCTTTTGGTATACCCATGTGAAGATAGAGTATATCATCAAAATACAGAAACAGTTATTCTTAAACCACAGCTGTAGTAAAGTAAGTCCTACTGAAAGCAACCATTTGTCATTATCTAGGGGCAGGACCATTTTTGAAAATCTGAATGAGTATCCATAATAAAATATTTAATTAAACAAATTTCTTAGAGAGAGAAACCAGATATTATGATTTAAAATGGATAAGAGTAAAGTTATTCTCTGACTAGTGTAGACTTTCTTTTGGTTATTCTAGAAAAATGCAATAAAATTACATTTGATGTACAAATAGTTTTGAGAAGATTTAAAATCAGAAATGAAGAATATAAATGACATTAAACTCAGTTTTTTACTAATCTGGTTTTCAATCCAGAGATAGCAGAGGTGTAAGCCATTCCATGTTAGGTGAAAGTGTTTTCCAGTGTGTTATTTTTCTATTTAATATAAGCTATCCAACACATATTTTTGGATATGGGAGAAGTGGAGTACATAGATAATAATTGTAGTCTTTGTAATCTTTGTTTCTTTTCAAAGGAAAGGTCCACATTGCATTCAACAAAAGCTTTCTGCTTAGCCAAAATTTGGTCAGATTTTGGTGGGCAAGATTTTCCTGGGGTAGGAATATTAGCACTCAAATTATAGTAATTTATTAGAATTTGATTCTGTGAGACACATATGACTGTTTCTCAGTGCTACACTTATTTCCATCACCTTGTTATTTGCCAATTATGAATCATTTAAGTTTACAAAGCATAAATAGAATTCTGCCTAGAAATAGTTGGATGGCTACATCAAATGGTTCTGTATTTTTAGAACCATTATGACATCACTTTGGAGGACAATTTTCTTGCCTTACTCTGGGTAACTGGACTAATGCTCACTGAAAGAACAAACCATGATATTTACATAATATAACAATATATTCATTATGCAAAGGGAACTAGTAGAAATGTCAATGATAAAATTATCTTCTGCTATTTTTCAGTGACGTTCAAAATAATGAACTTTGGCTTTTTCTTACAGTACAGACTTTCCACTCTGAATTAGGAGAATTTCAAATTGTTTACTTTTTTCCCTCCAAATATATAGGTAAATAAATATATCATATCTATTTAAGCTGTCAATGAAATTTGCAGTAATCTCATTTAAAAGGCCAGGTTTTGGTTGTTTTCTTGTTTATCCATTCACATTTGACTTGTTACCATTTTTCCCTATTGTGAATAATGTTACTTTTAATATTAGATTGTGATGATGGTTGTAGAACTCTGTACATTGACTAAGTATCATTGGATTGCACACGTAAAATGGATAAACTTAATGGTATGTAAATAAAAGATCAATGAAACTTTTCAAAAAATGTCCGGTTTTAAGTATAGCTAAATTATACAGCTCTAGCTGAGAACTTATGAGATGTGAAGAAGGCTCTCTTGCCCCCAGAACAGTGTATCTTGCTCATTTACCTTTATCAGTATCTGACATTTCACCACCAGAGACTTATTATTTGGGTTATGAACTTGACCATACTTAAAATGCCACTGGGAGGAATAACATATGAAGGCTGATTGCTTTGCTGTGGGAGGCACAAATTAATGATTTGTCAATGAATTAAAAATATATAGTTGGATGTAGTTCAGGAAGTACCTTTGCAGGGTGTTGATTGGAAACAAACATAAACAAGATGGAATAAAGTGTTGCTTGGGGAATTTCTCAGAATGAGTAGATGTGGATTGCCTATCACTGAGGAGGTCCTGAGAAAGCAGAAAGACACGGGAAGCCCTGGGAAGGGTGCATTAAGCTTATGGAGAAAAGATGCAAGAATGATGGTGATAGCTTAATATATAAGTATTTACCAAAGTGCTTATATACAGGTATTACAGTGCTTACATATATAGGTGCTTATTAAAAATATAAAAGGCTCACAATGAATCACTTGGTGTTGTCGACCTAGTGGTGGATGGTCAGCACCAAAGAGATGCAAACTGCTTAGAATAGCATTGTGGTGAAAGCTAGCTCTTGGGTAATCTTAGAAAAAGAGGGTACAGAATGTCTCAATGCAAAGAACATCTTGGTTCATTTTAAAGTTTCATGCTGCATGCCTGAATTCTTAAGGCTTTCCTTTGATTGGGGATGGGATTAATACTCCAAAAAAGTAATTATTGTAACTGTGTAATGAATTATGTTCCAAATAATAGTGTTTCTGATCCTATCTGGCAGTGCTTATGGTTTTTTTTGTTTTGTTTTGTTTTTGTTTTGCCAAAATTTCGACTTAGGCTAGTTTTTTACTGATGAAGTTACCTTCTCATGGCTACCTGTTTTGTAATAGACTATTTGCTTGCAGCAGAAAAGACAGTGATCTCTAAACACTGAGCTGCAAGCCTGAAGGCACTAGGCAACTGTTTCTCATCTTTTATATTCAATATCTCTGGATTTTGGTGAATAATTCTAAAATATGCATGAGAGATTGTGGTGGGTTTTTAAAAAATCACTTTTATACAAGTTTCCTCATTATTATTTCATTGGAGCTAAATGAGGATAGGGCCGGTCAATGAGTTATTCATCTAATGCAAGGAAGTAATTTCACTTGACTCCCTGGATTCCTGCAGAGTTCCAGAGATTTTTACCAAAATATTTTTGTAGATTTCTATTTTTTTAAGTTAAAAATATGGAAGACCTAAATGAAATGGATAGGTCTCTTTCAAGAGTCAAAAATAAAATTCAATTTTATCACTCAGCATGCAACATTTTCCTCTGTGTTTCAAATTATATTGTGAAAGTAGATCTCCATGTCTTTTTAATACAGAAAATTGGTGTTGTACATTGAAAAAGATCATACAGTAGAAGAGTTCAACATTCTGTTATTATGCTTTAATATTAAAAAATCAGAGTTCTATTAGTAATACATTTTTCATTTATTTTATAAAGGAAACAACATTTAAGCTAATTTTTCTCATTGACTATGCAGGAAGAATATATGCACATAGAAGAAATTATATAACAGCCTTTTTGTTCTCATGAACCTAAATAACTTTTTGCAAAGAAGGCTTTCCAGACAACTCTGAAGGCTAAGTGTGACTTACGAAAATATTTATACAGGGCCTGATAGGAACCCTGTTGGAAACAGTGGCATGCCAGGAAGAAGCCTCATAAAGATACCAATTTTCTTTAAAGAAAATTTCCAGTAAAACACAAATCATTGTATTTTATATATAACAAATTAAAAGGTTTTTATCTTTTTGCATTTGATGGTAGATAATATTCAATAAATATATTTATGCCAGTTTGTTGGTGCTAGAACATTTAATCAGTTGCTATGTCCATATGTATCTAGAAGGTGCTTTCAAGTTCACATTACCAAAATCTACCAATAGAAAGACTATTAGACAAGTATGATACCTGTAATTATAATTTTTAAAATGAAACTGACTTTCAATAATTTTTAAAGGCCAAAGCAGTTCAGGTGTCAGTTCAGGAAAATGAAAGGCTAAAGTAGCAGGGTTTTTATATAAATAATTTTACTAATAGCTAACATTATTGAACCTTTGTTATATGGTAGGCACTGTGGTAAATATTTTGTATTTATTTTCACAGGGAATCCTAACATCGACTTTGAGATACATAAAACTTTGAGAGGAGCACCTCATTTTTTTAGAGATGGGGCAATAAACAAAGAATATTCTCCAAAACACACAGTGTGGCAGACACTGAGATTTTTTTTGCCTACCCAATATTTATTTCTGCCACCAGTGATGTACACAGCTGCATGTGATGGATCATTATTGGTCTAAACTATGGTCACAAAACTTTCTATAATAGGTAAGATAGTAAATATTTTAGGTTTTGTGGGCCAGGAGGTCTATCATGCAGTTACTCAATTTTGCTGATTTAGCATGAAAAAACTCATAGATAAAAAATTTTTTACAAAGATATGTGTGGCTGTGTTCAAATAAAACTTTATTTACAAAAAACAGAGAACAGGCAGCATTTTGCCCATGGGATGTAATTTGCTAACTCCTGGTCTAAAGCAGTCATGGCCATCCTGTTTCTCGATTTTTCAGCCTCTTATGGCGTGATCTTGAGATACTGCTCAGATGAATGCAACTTAACTAGACATCTGCTGGGAGGGTGTTTGGACCTATGACATTGCCTGTCTCCGTTTTCTCATTTTCTGCTTTAAATGCTTTGCTGGAGAAAAAGCTGTCGTTTTGTGACCATGAAGCAACAAAGTGGTGTGGTAAGAACAGAATGGAAGATGGAAGAACAAAAAGACAGGGAACTCAATTTACCCCATGTCTGCAGAGTTGAGCAGCTGGGCCATTACCTGCAACTGCCTATTTCTGGACCTATTATTTTAAGAGAAAAATAAGCTATGTTGCCTAAAGCATTTTGTATTTTTTGTTTGTTTGTTTTTTGAGATGGAGTCTCGCTCTGTTGCTCAGGCTGGAGTGCAGTGGTGTGATCTTGGCTCACTGCAACTTCTGCCTTCTGGGTTTAAGTGATTCTCCTGCCTCAGCCTCCCAAATGACTGAGATTACAGGCACATACCACCATGCCCGGCTAATTTTTTTGTATTTTTAGTAGAGATGGTGTTTCACCATGTTGGCCAGGCTGGTCTTGAACTCCTGACCTCAAGTGATCCACCCGCTTCAGCCTCTCAGAGTGCTGGGGACTACAAGCGTAAGCCACTGTGCCTGGCCAACACTTCAGTTTTATTGTTGTAATTTGCCAAATAAGATAATTCTGATATATTTCTCTAGAAATTTAAGTATAAATGCATAATATTAAAGGGCTAAATTATTTACTGTAATTTTGAATAATGCCATTTTTGTATTAAAAAATATAATGATCTACATTCAGAGCACATTTGAACCTACAATGTCTAATTTTAGAAATAGTGAATTTATCCTTTAGTATGAATTACTTTTTTATAGACCTCAACATTTACTGGGAAGTCATTTAAGTCTCCTTTCTCATGTTTTCCCTTACTAGTGATTCTCAAACTTCAGAAAGTATGAAAAATATTAAAAGCTTGTTGTAACTTCAAATCCCTAAATCCCATTGCAAAATTTTCTGATAGGGTTGTAAATAAGTTTACATTTCAACTAATTACTCCAGGTGAATATAAAACAGATCGCCTTGAAAAAAACACTGCTCCAGAGTCTAGACTAATTTGACTGGGTAACCAGGGAAAGAGTGGCGGTAACTTTTATGAATTGATATGTAACAGAAATCATTTCTATAAGACTGTTCTCTTATTTCCTGCCAACAACCAATTATTTATCTTACAGTACTAGCTAATAAATGAAATTTCTGTTTTGTTGACTGGTAATTTGATTCAGTGGAATGTGTGATTCTGTTTCGTTTTTGGCTGAATAGTATTGAGTGACACCCAGTAGATTAGTCAAAGGACAGCCACGGATAGGTGCAAGCATATGGGTATGTGTTCCTGGCTTTGGTCAGGAAGGCTGTATGGGTGGTACCCAGTACTTTGAAAATATAGGTGCACAATAAGTATTTATTGAACAGATTGTAGCTTTTGGTGATAAAATTGCCTGAAATACAGATTTTACCAACATTTGCTACTAAATTTCTTATGGTTGTAAGAAGAAAAACATTTAGCATGAATAGCACTCTATGAGATCCAGGCATACACTAAGGTGCTTATGAGACACAGGAGCCTTCAAAATTTGACTGAAGCCAGAAGTTCTGGGTTCAAATTTTGGCTCTACCACTGAGTGGCCTTGAATAAGTTAATTAACTTCTCTGTATCCCCATTTTTTTTAACCTGTAAAATGAGAATGCTTCTCATTTTCTTCATAGGGCTGCTGTGAGGATTAAATGAATTAATATGTTTGAAACAGTTAAAATGATGTATAATATACTCTTATTACATGGCAACTACCACATTTACCAAAAGTTTGAATTTGATTGCCTTAGATGGAAAAGGTATCGTCTAGTTTGCTTGGTCTCTACCACTCTTTGTTAGTTGCCTCTGTACCTTTCATACATTTATATTAACTGTCTTGCCACTGATGACTAACATTTGGGAAATTTGCTCATAACTTATTATTATGCTGTAATTAATTTTCAAAATATAATGGAAAAAGTTGATTGACCTGCACACAGAAAGGAAGTTAATGGTGGTAAGGAATAAGATAAAATATCCAAGATTCTGAGTACAAGTAGCCCATGGATTATTAATTAGCTAAGTCCCACCTAAATTTCAACAGAGGAAGTATAAGGCCAAAATGTTAACCATGGTTCCAGTTTCTAGAGTCATATATTTCCAGTATAACTTTTCAGCTTCTCTCTCTAGCACACAGCAATTAGTTCAGTCAAACTGGGCACTTTGCTGTTTCTGACATTGGTATCTTTTCTCATAAATATTCTTCCTACAATGGTCCTTGCTGTCCTCAATGACACTGTCAGAAGAACTCTTCCTCTTCTACTAAAATCTACAGCCTGAACCTGTAGATGTAAGTGTTCTTTACTGCTTCCTGCTATAAAATCACACGGTACACTGAAAAGAACGTGGGCTTTCAAGACTGAAAGAACAAAGTTAGTATTATCTCATGTTTGTTGGATGACCTATGAAACTTAATTACCTCATGTATAATGGAGAAAATACTACCCACCTCTCAGAGTTGTAGCAAGCTTTGGAGACAATCTGTAGTACTAGAAAGAGGCTCTCTTCCTAGAGATCCTGGTTTTGCTGCAATTCTACAGTCACAGCTCAGGTTGATCAAGGCACTACAAAGGCATGAATCTGCAAAGTGAGACACAGGAGCCTTCAAAATTTGACTTATTCCAGTACTTGCTTTAGTCTTACACTACAGTGTTGGTTTGAGGTAGGACACTTATAGATTACATGGGAATCTATAGTTCTCAAAAAAAATGAAATTCAGTGAGTTACATTAAATATATTTCTTAAATGTCCTTCAGAATGACTCCTCTGTGGTCTCCTTCCAAGCAGATGTCTTGGCAGGGCAAGGAGTGTGGCCTGAGCTACAAATGACTTTTAATACATTCCTTTCTATTTCGTCTTTTTCTGTATTGGATCACCCTCAAATGAAGTTACCAGTAGGCAATGGAGGAAGTGACAAGTCCAAGATATTGTGGTTGCTGAGGGTTTGGCCTTTAATTTCCTGCTCGCCTCACCAGCAAGTGTAATACTTCACATCTGGTCTTAGCTTTATGCGTATATCATGAAGAGCAATGCTGGTAACACAATAAATATGTAATAGTTACACCCAATTATGAGGTCATCCTTATCTCCTGAGGAAATGTCTAGCATAATGCCTTGAGTGTAGCAGGGACTTACCATATTTGTTAACCAAATAAAAATCTTGTAAGGGCTTGGTTATAAAAGAAGGGACTGATTATGTGAATGGCAGAAGATACAAATGGAAAGAAGGAGGGAAACAAGTAGATGGAAAGGCAAATTTCATTAACGTATTATAATTTTGATGCAGAATGTACCTTGACTTTACGTGTTTGGCCTCAAAGAAGCTGAGAACAAAGATATTTTATGTTTTCATTTATTTTCATTTTTCTTTGCAGCCTGAGTTTTTCACATAGTGTTATAGTGTAAACATTTGAAAGGCTGGTATAATGTTTATCATTATACCTTTGTTTGCTTCAAAACGTTTCAGTGAGCTTGTATTTTCTTCAACCACTTTTCTACTGTAGATACTATTTTTTCAGGTTTTGTCAATAATAGATAATATCACATTAGTGGAGGTATTTTGAGCTATTTCTTAAGATTAAATACCCAATATTATGCTTACAAATGGTAAAAATTATAATGACTTGTGTGTTTTTTGGATATAAGATAATTGTATTGCTGTAGAGAGTTACTGATGTATAAATGCACCATATCAATAGTTTGCACTTGTATAACATGCTTCACGTGGCTGTGTGTTCACTGGAAACAATAATAGCACCATGATGAAGGTAGTTCTGGGATCAGCCTATACGGGTGAAAAAAAATCTCATTTTCTCCACTAATGTTTGACTTTGAGCAATTACCTAACCCCTATTAGTGTCCATTTTCTTATCTCTAAAAATGGGAATAATAATAGTACCTTTCCTTAGCATTTCTATGATAAGTAAATCATGAGAAATCCAAACTTACTTAATTCAATAGAAATATAAATTTCAAATGGACCAACTTAATACAATAGAAATACCAGACTTGATACAATAGAAGTTTGTTTCCCTCATGTGTAACAGTCTAGACTTAGAAGGGTACCTGAAATAGGCTGGTGGCTTTGCCCTATGGAATCATCTAGGAATCCATGTTTCTTCTGTATTATTAATCTGCTATTTCAAGGGATTTTGTCCTAGTCTGCCTGGTCAGAGCTTGCCAGTACCATGGAAAGGGTATAGAAGAATGAAGTAAGAGTGGAAGATTGTCAGCTTTCTTTTTATGGATGGGACTCCAAAGTCAAACACAATATTCATATTCATATTTGAGAATTTACCTTATTTTGTTAAGCCTAATATGTCATCCATTGTAAGACAAAAACATTATTTTATGTTTATTACAATTAAACTATGACTCAATGATTTATTAGTCCTTGTATATTTTATTTTATATTTGTAGAAAGAGCTCTTAGATCTACTCATATTTTTTTAATTAAAATATTAAGTTTATTTCACATGTATATTTTTGTCTCCCCACAATATCCGTGTTTGACTGCCACTACTACTATGTCCTGTCATAACATTCTATACATATTTGAAACCGAGCAAAAGGCAAAGTTCCATCTTTACAAAACTAAACAGGCATTTTGGACAACATATTCTTGGCAATGGAATCTGAAGAACATGTATCAAACACAGTAGGGGAATATAAAGGACAGCCAGATATCAACTGTTAAAGAAATGAAATAAGATGAAAAATTTTGCCAAACTGTTTAAATTATATTCTTAAAGCGACTTCCTCCACTGCCAGAGATCTTGAATAGCCTACTAGTCAGTCATCCAAAAGCAATTCTTCACATAATTAATGAACTTGACTTCCAGTTTGGAAAGAGAACCATCTTTCTCTATACTTGCATGCATTTTTGTCTTCATATCTTTTGTAGATTTGTAAGTCCTTTGGGCGTTTTAGGAGGTTTTTTTTTTTTTTTTTTTTCCTGTTTTTTGAAGGATTCTTGACCTTTTGATCTTGGTGTTGACAGTTTCGAATCTTTTCTATTCTGCTTTGATTTTTTTGCACCTTTGGCTGGCACATCTCGTGTAGATTTCTTCACTGGAGCTTTTTCTTCAGTTTCCTCATCATCAAAATCATCATCGTTTTCATCAGCAGTAAGTTTTACTTTATCCTGTGTAACCTTGCTACCACCTCCAGGGGCCGATTGCCTTCCAGACATGCCTAAGAGTTTCACATCCTCCTCTTTTTCATCTTCTGACTGTGTGTCTTTCTCCCCAGCTACAAAGTGCTGTCTACTAGTATGCACTGGCTCTGAACCATGCTTCAACTCTAAGACCACAGGTGGTGTTATTTCAAAGCCCCAAAGGAAACCGTTGGCTATACAGACATTTTCAAAGTCACTGGTGCTACTTTAATTGGACTGCCTTCATAATTCATCGCCTCTGCCTCAACAATGTGTAATTCATCCTTTGCACGAGCCCCTAAACTCACCATTCTTAAGGATATCTGGCGCTCACTTTCGTCATTATCCACATCAAAGTGATCATCTTTGTTGGCCTTTAGTTCAGAATTGAAAAGATAGTTTAGGGTCTCAAGGGGCTCATGTCTATGTCCATCGAATCTTCAATGGGTGGTGGCACACACATAGGTGGTAGAGAAGGCAGACAGAGATAAAAGACTACTGCTCCAGAAAACAGCCGCACAGGATGGAATCACAAGAAGGAACATAGTTTTATTTTATTTTTATTTATTTATTTTTTTTTGAGACGGAGTCTCGCTCTGTCACCCAGGCTGGAGTGCAGTGGTGCGATCTCGGCTCACTGCAAGCTCTGCCTCCCGGGTTCACGGCGTTCTCCTGCCTCAGCCTCTCCGAGTAGCTGGGACTGCAGGCGCCCGCGACCACGCGTGGCTAATTTTTTGTATTTTTAGTAGAGACAGGGTTTCACCGTGGTCTCGATCTCCTGACCTCGTGATCCACCCGCCTCGGCCTCCCAAAGTGCTGGGATTACAAGTGTGAGCCACTGAGCGTGGCATAGTTTTAAAGATACCATGTATCATTTTGGGCACTTATAAACAGAAAAATAAAAGAGCAATAAATTAGTTAAGATATTATTAAAGCTTCTTTACATCTGAATTCAGATTAGTGAATCACTATTTGGTTCAGAATTGTTGATGTCCATGTTAATTCGCACAATATTGTTCTTTGTGCCGTGAAGATCATTTGTGATATGGCCTTTCTTAAAAGTGTCCTCCACTATTATCTCTGATTTGGCTTCAAGCCACTAACACCCATTTTCCCATGTCAACAGTTTCTTATTTGGTAAAACTCATAAATTCATTTTTCCTGAACTGAATTACATGTCGTTGAACACTAAGCAGTTTCTTTTCAAATCAGTAGCAAGTTCATACAAATAAATGATTAATACCTCAGTGACAGTCTGTGCAATGTATACATCTTTCCCACAATCTATTAGTAGCTTTTAATTTTCTACTTTTATTTTTGTGGAATTTAGCAGTACCTAATGCCCTAATTGCATTGCTTGGAGTGTAGAATCAGCAACCACATATATAACTTAAATTAAATGATGATGATATTGATAATTATGGCAAGTAGCTTTTTTCAAACTAATAGAAATTTCAGCTGGGCATATATGTGCCCAAAATAAAAACTACATTTTCCAGCTTCCTTTGCAGTTGAGGGTCAGGTATGAGATTTAATTTTATTTTACTTAGAAGCCAATAAGTTGCCCTGTTTATGGATTCTGGCAAAAGATATGAGGCTCTTGGGTCTCATGCCCTAAGTTTCATGATGGCAAGACAGAGGAGCCTAGATGGATGCTCATATATAGTGGGTTCACATCACAGTTGAGGAATTTCAAGTATAGCAAATAATAAGCAAGCCTGCTCTTTGTCTCATACCAAGATATTACCTCATCCTTCAGAGTTTCTCACTGTAAGCTCAATCCTAAATAATGGCCAAGTTCAGAGTGCCCAGGGCCTTTAATTCTTGGCATACTTCCAAAGATGCATAAGACCATGCAGGAACTGTGGTAGATCATATGCTAGTACTATGTATTATGAAGCTTATAGACCTGGATGAAAGATTCTCTGGGACAGATATATTTGTAAGAGCAAAATTGATTGGTAATAGAGTATGGGTAAATATCATACTCTATTACTTTTGTCAGTCTTCTTTTCTCAGTCCACAAAATGGATGTGTTGCCCCCTGTCTTGTGAGGCTGATTTGATTGTAGTAGTCTAATGCAGGTAATCCACTTGTTCTGGTGACTGACAAAAAGAAGAGATACCTAGTGAATGGTAGATGTAGATCAAGTAAACTGGCTTACAGAGTAAGAACTTTAGTATGTGTGTAGTACGTGTGCATCTTCTATAGTACTTAATATTGTACTATAAAAGTTATCTATGTTCTTCAAAACAAAACAACAACAACAACAAAAACCTCTGCCTTGAAACAATCCAAAGTGGTTTGGCATAGGAAATAAAAAAAGTCAGTAAGTTTTTAATTTGTTGGGTACTCTGTTACCTTTTAACTAAGATAAAGTTTGGAAATTAATTTTAGATTTTTACCATTTTACTTAAGCATTGAACAAAGACAATGGGAGTTTAATTGCCGCATGAGAGATTTAAGCTAAAGAGACGGCTAAATAAAGAATATATCTATTATTGATCACTTTAAACCAACACTGGGCTAAATGCCTTATGTAACTCATACAAGTCAGTGAGGGCTGCATTGGAAAATAAATCATATTATTTAGAAATCATTTATTGATTATTGTGAATAAACATATACATAGGTTAACATGGATCATCTTTTTTGAAAGAGAATGATTCGATTTATGTTCCAATTCACTTCTGATTCTACAATTTCTATGTAAGTGCTTTTTTAATTTTTTGTTGTGATTTTTAAAAAATTATTATTATACTTTAAGTTCTAGGGTACATGTGCACAATGTGCAAGTTTGTTACATATGTATACATGTGCCATGTTGGTGTGCTGCACACATTAACTCGTCATTTATATTAGGTATATCTCCTAATGCTATACCTCTCCCCTCCCCCCACCCCACGACAGGCCCTGGTGTGTGATGTTCCCCTTCCTGTGTCCAAGAGTTCTCATTGTTCAGTTCCCACCTATGAATGAGAACATGCAGTGTTTGGTTTTCTGTCCTTGTGATAATTTGCCAAGAATGATGGTTTCCAGCTTCATCCATGTCCCTACAAAGACATGAACTCATCCTTTTTTATGGTTGCATAGTACTCCGTGGTGTATATGTGCCATATTTTCTTAATCCACTCTATCATCGATGGACATTTGGGTTGGTTCCGAGTCTTTGCTATTGTGAATAGTGCCTCATTAAACATGCGTGTGCATGTGTCTTTATTGCAGCATGATTTATATTCCTTTGGGTATATACCCAGTAATGGGATGGCTGGGTCAAATGGTATTTCTAGTTCTAGATCCCTGAGGAATCACCACACTGTCTTCCACAATGGTTGAACTAATTTACACTCCCACCAAGAGTGTAAAAGCATTCCTATTTCTCCGCATTCTCTCCAGCACCTGTTGTTTCCTGACTTTTTAATGATGGCCATTCTAACTGGTGTGAGATGGTATCTCACTGTGATTTTGGTTTGCATTTCTCTGATGGCCAGTGATAATGAGCATTCTTAGATGTGTCTGTTGGCTGCATAAATGTCTCTTTTCAGAAGTATCTGTTCATAGCCTTCGCCCACTTGTTGATGGGGTTGATTTTTTCTTGCAAATTTGTTTAAGTCCTTTGTAGATTCTGGATATTTGCCCTTTGTCAGATGAGTAGATTGTAAAAATTTTCTCCCATTCTGTAGGTTGCCTGTTCATTCTGATGGTAGTTTCTTTTGCTGTGCAGAAGCTCCTTAGTTTAATTAGACCCCATTTGTCAATTTTGGCTTTTGTTGCCATTGCTTTTGGTGTTTTAGTCGTGAAGTCCTTGTCCATGCCTATGTCCTAAATGGTATTGCCTAGGTTTTCTTCTAGGGTTTTTATGGTTTTTGGTCTAACATTTAAGTCTTTATTCCATCTTGAATTAATTTTTGTATAAGGTGTAAGGAAGGGATCCAGTTTCAGCTTTCTACATATGGCTAGCCAGTTTTCCCAGCACCATTTATTAAATAGGGAATCCTTTCCCCATTTCTTGTTTTTGTCAGGTTTGTCAAAGATCAGATGGTTGTTGATGTGTGGTATTATTTCCAAGGGCTCTATTCTGTTCCATTGATCTACATTTCTGTTTTGGTACCAGTACCATGCTGTTTTGGTTACTGTAGCCTTGTAGTATAGTTTGAATCAGGTAGCGTGATGCCTCCAACTTTGTTCTTTTGGCTTAGGGTTGTCTTGGCAATGCAGCCTCTTTTTGGTTCCATATGAACTTTAAAGTAGTTTTTTCCAATTCTGTGAAGAAAGTCATTGGTAGCTGGATGGGAATGACATTGAATCTATAAATTACCCTGGGCAGTATGGCTATTTTCACAATATCGATTCTTCCTATCCATGAGCATGGAATGTTCTTCCATTTGTTTGTGTCCTCTTTTATTTCATTGAGCAGTGGTTTGTAGTTCTCCTGGAAGAGTTCCTTCACATCCCTTGTTAGTTGGATTCCTAGGTATTTTATTCTCTTTGAAGCAATTGTGAATGGGAGTTCACTCATGATTTGGCTCTTTGTTTGTCTGTTATGGTGTATAGGAATGCTTGTGATTTTTGCACATTCGTTTTGTATGCTCAGACTTTGCTGAAGTTGCTTATCAGCTTAAGGAGATTTGAGGTTGAAATGATGAGGTTTTCTAAATATACAATCATGTCATCTGCAAACAGGAACAATTTGACTTCCTCTTTTCCTAATTGAATACCTTTTATTTCTTTGTCCTGCCTAACTGCCCTGGCCAGAACTTCCAGCACTATGTTGAATAGGGGTGGTGAGAGAGGGCATCCCTGTCTTGTGCCAGTTTTCAAAGGGAATGCTTCCAGTTTTTGCCCATTCAGTATGATATTGGCTGTGGGTTTGTCCTAAATAGCTCTTATTATTTTGAGATATGTCCCATCAATACTTAATTTATTGAGAGGTTTTAGCATGAAGGGCTGTTGAATTTTGTCAGAGGACTTTTCTGCATCTATTGAGATAATCATGTGGTGTTTGACTTTGGTCTGTTTATATGATGGATTACGTTTATTGATTTGCCTATTTTGAACCAGCCTTGCATCCCAGGGATGAAGCCAACTTGATCGTGGTGGATAAGCTTTTTGATGTGCTGCTGGATTGAGTTTGCCAGTATTTTATTGGGGATTTTTGCATTGATGTTCATCAGGGATATTGGTCTAAAATTCTGTTTTTGTTGTGTCTCTGCCAGGCTTTGGTATCCAGATGATATTGGCCTCATAAAATGAATTAGGGAGGATTCCCCCTTTTTCTATTGATTGGAATATTTTCGGAAGGAATGGTACCAGCTCCTCATTGTACCTCTGATAGAATTTGGCCATGACTCCATCTGGTCCTGGACTCTTTTTGGTTGGTAAGCTATTGATGATTGCCTCAATTTCAGAACCTATTATTGGTCTATTCAGGGATTCAACTTCTTCCTGGTTTAGTCTTGGGAGGGTGTATGTGTCCAGGAACTTATCCATTTCTTCTAGATTTTCTAGTTTATTTGTGCAGAGGTGTTCATAGTATTCTCTGATGGTAGATTGTATTTCTGTGGGATCGGTGGTGATATCCCCTTTATCATTTTTTATTGCATCTATTTGATTCTTCTCTCTTTTCTTCTTTATTAGTCATGCTAGTGGTCTATCAATTTTGTTGATCTTTTCAAAAAACCAGCTCCTGGATTCATTGATTTTTTGAAAGGTTTTTGGTGTCTCTGTCTCCTTCAGTTCTGCTGTGATCTCAGTTATTTCTTGCCTTCTGCTAGCTTTTCAATGTGTTTGCTCTTGCTTCTCTAGTTCTTTTAATTGTGAAGTTAGGGTGTCAATTTTGGATCTTTCCTGCTTTCTGTTGTGGGCATTTAGTGCTATAAATTTCCTTCTACACACTGCTTTAAATGTGTCCCAGAGAATCTGGTATGTTGTGTCTTTGTTCTCATTGGTTTCAAAGAACATCTTTATTTGTGCCTTCATTTCGTTAAGTCGCCAGTAGTCATTCAGGAGCAGGTTGTTCAGTTTCCATGTAGTTGAGAGGTTTTGAGTGAGCTTCTTACTCCTGGATTCTAGTTTGATTGCACTGTGGTCTGAGAGACAGTTTGTTATAATTTCTGTTCTTTTACATTTGCTGAGGAGTGCTTTACTTACAACTATGTGGTCAATTTTGGAATAAGTGTGATGTGGCGCTGAGAAGAATGTATATTCTGTTGATTTGGGGTGGAGAGTTCTGTAGATGTCTATTAGGTCTGCTTGGTGCAGAGCTGAGTTCAATTCTTGGATATCCTTGTTAACTTTGTATCTCGTTGATCTGTCTAATGTTGACAGTGGGGTGTTAAAGTCTCCCGTTATTATTGTGTGGGAGTCTAAGTCTCTTTGTAGGTCTCTAAGGACTTGCGTTATGAATCTGGGTGCTCCTGTATTGGGTGCATATATATTTAGGGTAGTTAGCTCTTCTTGTTGAATTGATCCCTTTACCATTATGTAATGGCCTTCTTTGTCTCTTTTGATCTCTGTTGGTTTAAAGTCTGTTTTATCAGAGACTAGGATTGCAAGACCTGCTTTTTTTTTGTTTCCCATATGCTTGGTAGATCTTCCTCCATCCCTTTATTTTGAGTGTATGTGTGTCTCTGTACATGAGATGGGTCTCCTGAATACAGCACACTGATGGGTCTTGACTCTTTATCCAATTTGCCAGTCTGTGTCTTTTAATTGGAGCATTTAGCCCATTTACATTTAAGGTTAATATTGTTAAGTGTGAATTTGACCCTGTCATTATGATGTTAGCTGGTTATTTTGCTAGTTAGTTGATGCAGTTTCTTCCTAGCCTTGATGGTCTTTACAATTTGGCATGTTTTTGCAGTGGCTGGTACCAGTTGTTCCTTTCCATGTTTAGTGCTTCCTTCAGGAGTTCTTGTAAGACAGGCCTGGTGGTGACAAAATCTCTCAGCATTTGCTTGTCTGTAAAGGATTTTATTTCTCCTTCACGTATGAAGCTTAGTTTGGCAGGATATGAAATTCTGGGTTGAAAATTCTTTTCTTTAAGAATGTTGAATATTGGCCCCCACTCTCTTCTGGCTTGTAGAGTTTCTGCTGAGAGATCTGCTGTTAGTCTGATCGGCTTCCCTTTGTGGGTAACCCAACCTTTCTCTCTGTTTGTCCTTAACATTTTTTCCTTCACTTCAGTTTTGGTGAATCTGACAATTATGTGTCTTGGAGTTGCTCTTCTCGAGGAATATCTTTGTGGTATTCTCTGTATTTCCTGAATTTGAATGTTGGCCTGCTTTGCTAGATTGGGGAAGTTCTGGATAGTACTGTGAAGAGTTTTTCCAACTTGGTTGCATTCTCCCCATCACTTTCAAATACACCAATCAGATGTTCATTTGGTCTTTTCACATAGTCCCATATTTCTTGGAGGATTTGTTCATTTCTTTTTATTCTTTTTTCTCTAAACTTCTCTTCTCGCTTCATTTCATTCATTTGATCTTCCATCACTGATAACCTTTTTTCCAGTTGGTCAAATCGGCTACTGAAGCTTGCGCATGTGTCATATAGTTCTCGTGCCATGGTTTTCAGCTCCATCAGGTCATTTAAGGACTTCTCTACATTGGTTATTCTAGTTAGCCATTCTTCTAATCCTTTTTCAAGGTTTTTAGGTTCTTTGCAATGGGTTTGAACTTCCTCCTGTAGCTCGGAGAAGTTTGTTATTACCGATTGTCTGAAGCCTTTTTCTCTCAACTAGTCAAAGTCATTCTCCATCAAGCTTTGTTTCACTGCTGGCGAGGAGCTGCATTCCTTTGGAGGAGAAGAGGCACTCTGATTTTTAGAATTTTCAGCTTTTCTGCTCAGGTTTCTCCCCATCTTTGTGGTTTTATCTACCTTTGGTCTTTGATGATGGTGACGTACAGATGGGGTTTTGGTATGGATGTCTATTCTGTTTGTTAGTTTTCCTTCTAACAATCAGAACCCTCAGCTGCAGGTCTGTTGGAGTTTGCTGGAGGTCCACTGCAGACCCTGTTTTCCTGGGTATCACCAGTGGAGGCTGCAGAACAGCAAATATTGCAGAACGGCAAATGTTGCTGCCTGATCCTTCCTCTGGAAGCTTCGAATCAGAGGGGCACCCGGCTGTATAAGTTGTCAGTTGGCCTCTACTGGGAGGTGTCTCCCAGTTAGGCTACTCAGGGATCAGGGGCCCACTTGAGGAGGCAGTCTGTCTGTTCCAAGATCTCAAACTCCTTGTTGGGAGAACCACTACTCTCTTCAAAGCTGTCAGACTGGGAAATTTAAGTCTGCAGAAGTTTCTGCTGCCTTTTGTTCAGCTATGCCCTGCCCCCACAGGTGGAGTCTACAGAGACAGGCCAGCCTCTTTGAGTTGTGGTGGGCTCCACCCTGTTCGAGCTTCCCGACTGCTTTGTTTATCTACTGAAGCCTCAGCAATGGTGGACACCCCTCCCCCAGCCTCGCTGCCATCTTGCAGTTTGATCTCAGACTGCTGTGTTAGCAGTGAGCAAGGCAACGTGGTTGTGGGACCCTCTGAGCCAGGCACGGGATATAATCTCCTGGTGTGCTGTTTGCTAAGACCATTGGAAAAGTGCAGTATTAGGGTGGGAGTGTCCTGACTTACCAGGTACCATCTGTCATGGCTTCCCTTTGCTAGGAAAGGGAATTCCCTGACCCCTTGTGCTTCCCAGGTGAGATGATGCCCCGCCCTGCTCCGTGGGCTGCACCCACTGTCTGACAAGTCCCAGTGAGATGAACCCGGTACCTCAGTTGGAATGCAGAAATCACCCGTCTTCTGCATCGCTCACGCTGGGAGCTGCAGACTGAAGCTGTTTCTATTTGGCCATCTTGGAACCTCCCTCCAAAGTGCTTTTAAAGGTGTAAAAGGAACATTCTGTGACAGTCTTCCTTCAGAAATGGTCTCATCTAGGCCTTTTGTCCAGCATTCATAAAGTACTTGAGGACTCATTTCTTAATGTTCAAAATATTGTTAGATAAGAATGTGGGATTATTATTATTATTATTATTTTTGAGACAGAGTCTCGCTCTGTCACCAGGCTGGAGTGCAGTGGCACGATCTTGGCTCATTGCAACATTGCCTCCTGGGTTCAAGCGATTTTCCTGCCTCAGCCACCCAAGTAGCTGGGATTACAAGCACGCACCACCACACCCAGTTAATTTTTGTATTTTTAGTAGAGAAGGGGTTTCACCATGTTCACCATGTTGGCCATCCTGACCTCGTGATTCGTCTGCCTCAGCCTCCCAGAGTGCTGGGATTACAGGTGTGAGCCACCATGCCCAGCCAGGAATGTGGGATTTAACAAGATGTAATTCTTGCTCTCAAGGAACCCACAGACTAAAGAAAAATAGGAATGCAAATATTCCTTACAATATCATTTGATAACTTTTCAAATAGAGCCTTGCAAACAAGAAAAAAATGGTAACTTTACCTGAGGAGTCAGAGATACTCTTATCTTAAAAAGGAGGAGAATAAGCTGAATTGAGAAGTTCAGCAGGTGAATTAGCAATTGAACGTGTGGTAAGGAAGAAAAGACAGAGCTAATAGGATGTGCAAATAAAAGAAAATGTTTGTTTGCTTCAGAAACTCTGTATGAGCTAGCATGACTAGGACAACACGTTGAATATGAGGTAAAAATAAGGATGGATGATATAGATGGGATGCAGATAATGAAGAGCTCGGCCTTTTACTATTCTGTTGGTCAGAGTTTCTGAAAGTTGTGTGCATATGATTCACTTGGACAACTTATTTAAACATATACTTTGATTTATTTATTTCCAGGGTGAGGCCTGAAATTCAACCTTTCTAATAGGCTTCTACACATGCCACTGGCCCCCTAAACCTCAATTTGAGTAGCCAAGACTTAGGAGATGTGTATGTAGTAAAGATTCTGAAATAAGGTAGAAATTCAATTAGGTTTGTACTTTAGAGAGACAGTTCATTTGATGTAGAGTAGAATGCAAATAGATTTGAGAGCTGTCACTGAGATGCTTTATTCCAATTGAATCTTATTTATTAATATCTGCATGAACAAATTTGGTAGCAATATAGAGAATAGCAAAAATAAATTTCACAAAGACAAACTATTTCAACAAATGCTTTCTGATCATTAATATATCGTAATTTAAACAATTAGAAGTTTGTTTCTAATATTTTTGACATCTCAAAGACATAGTTAAAAATAGAGAGGCACAAAATTATTATGTTTCTCACTCTACTCTGACTCTCTGTTGCCCAGGCTGGAGTGCAATGGCACGATCTCAGCTCATTGCAACCTCTGCCTTCTAGATTCAAGCAGTTCTCCTACCCAGCCTCCTGAGTAGCTGGGACTACAGGTGCACGCTGCCACGGCCGGCTAATTTTTTGTATTTTAGTAGAGACGGGGTTTCACCATGTTGCCCAGGCTGGTCTTGATCTCTTAAGCTCAGGCAATCCTCTCACCTTGGCCTCCCAAAGTGCTAGGATTACAGGCCTGAGCCACTGCACCCAGCCACCGCACTATTCTTTTTAATGATAGCCTCAGAGTTGGCTAAGCAACATCAAAATAGTGCTATGATGAACATGTATTTGAAAAAAGTGAGCCAGCTCCTAATATCAAGAAGTACACAATAACAGGAGACTTTTTTAAAATTATTGTACTTTAAGTTCTGGGATACATGTACAGAACGTGCAGGTTTGTTACATTGGTATACACGTGCCATGGTGGTTTGCTGCACCAATCAATCTGTCATCTACATTAGGTATTTCTCAAGAAATTCCTAAAATGTGATCATTCCTATTAAGTTGATATTATTATAGTATTTGTAATTTTATGGTTCTTACTACAGCCTTAAAAAATTCTCCTCTTTTAAGGCTATAGTAGAACCATAAAGTTACAAATACTATAATAATGTCAACTTCATAGACATGATCACATTTTAGGAATCAGCATCCCTAAGAGTACCTGGTAAACTCTGAAACAAACATGCAGTGGTTACAAATTGCAAGTGTATCACCTAGAAAAGGATTAGATATCAAACTCTGTGGAAGAATGTGTATAGTTAGGAGTTGTGCAGTTTTGGCAATCCATTCACACTTGGTTGGATAGTTATTCATGGCAAATATCTCTCTAGAAAGGTAGATAACCTTCTTAAGACATCAGATAGGTCAGTGGTTCTGAACAGCTGGTTGAATGTTGGACTCATAGGGGGGAACATTTAAAAAACACACCAGTGTCCAAAGCTCTATCTCCCAGAGATTCTGATTTAATTAGTTTGGGGTGGAGCCACAGCACTGAAAATTTTAAAGTAATTTTAGTGAAGTATAATGTACATTTAGAAAGTGCACATAAGCATGCAGTTAGATAAACTATAATTAATTAAAATATCCATTAATGAACACTCCAGTAAAAAACAATAATATTTCAAGTCCCCATCATAGCAGCCAGGATTGACAGCCCCTGATGTTATGGATGATTATATAATACTGTAGGACCTAAAAGAAAGGAGACATCCTTTCAGAGTAGTGGAAAGATGAAGAGAAAACTTTTGCTTTTCTATGAAGGATGTGACATCTAAGATTGGAGTTGAAAGATGGCAGAATTTGGAGATGTAGTTTTTGAGAAGTTTACAAGTAATTAGATTTATATCAGTGATGAAAGATTGGTGGGAAATGAATGTGATGTTTGGGGAACACGGGTGGTTCAGGTTGCTTGCACAGGAGAATGTGAGAGGTGGAGTACAGCAAAGCTGGGGTAGAAAGCTGAATATTTTTAAGATTTTTAATATTTTAAGACCCCAAGTTAATAGGGTAAAGAACATCACACATGACATAGCATTATGTTGTTTTATTTATGGAACAAAGATAAACTTCATCCTTGTTTTTTATGATTTTAGGCATTTGCCTTTCATAAATCTGTATTTAACAAACAAAGAAAAAAGTGTAATTAATACAAAACATACATATGGACTGTCACATTCACTTAATAATATTTTTCATGTTTATAAATTCATTTACTCATTCTGAATAATTTACATCAAGTAATTTTCAAAAAAAATTTAAAGCTAATTTTACTTCTTTTTGAAAAAGATTCTCCAATACTTATACTATGTGCAATATTTTTAGATCTTCCAGTACCATAAGAAGGAAGTGTAAATCATTATTGCAAGGAAAGATAATCTTTTATTTCAGGTGTATATGTACTTTGAATATAAAATTCATCATAATATCAATAATTATCCCTGTCACTTAAAAATGATAATTATCTCATTTACATGTCTATGACTTTTAAAATGCATCAACTACTTCGATAAATAAATTACATTCTGGATCATATCAGTATCTTTTCAAGAAAATGAAGTTAAATCTTTGTAGTAACCAGCAGCTTAATTTTCATTAGGCCAGCTATTTGATAATTAGTCATGCACCATAAATCAAACCCCAAGTCTTCTAGTTTCTTAATTGAAAATTGTTGCTTCTTGGCTCTCTGGTTAAAAGTGCAGCAAGTGTGAGTGTGATCGATGTGGAATCTGGCACAAACAGTTTAAGAGAGTCAGAACTTGATAGATCATTGCCCTGAAGGGACTTGTAATGGTGGATAGGCAGAAATCTCCAAATTAAAGATTTGCTTTTAAAATTGCAAGTGTAAAAATAGCTCTGGTATACCAAATCCATCTTGACATTTTGACCACTTTTCTTTTCTTCTCTTTTTTTTAATGTCCGTTAGAATCTACTTGTTTGTACCAGTTACTATGGAGATAATATTAAATTATTGTAAAGTCCAACTTTTTGAGAGAATAAAATATGAAAATATTCCCTACCAATGCCGTGAACAAATATTGAATTTGTTGATATTTTAAAGCAATTTGAAAACATTGACTAAAAACACTCTAACTCATTTGACAGCTAATCTGAGAGAACAGATGGCTACCCAAGTATTGCTCCCAGTCATAAAATCATTTCAAATATGATACTTTTGAGGCTAAATAAGACTTTGCAAGTAATAAGGAAAATAGTACTTCATTGAATGGCTGCAGCTTGTTGCCATTTTTCTTCTGACAATCTAGGAGGATTTGCAGAGAACTTTGGTCATGTTTGGAGTTCTTTAGTTAAGAACAGCCACAGGGTTTTCCAGCATTCATTTCTTGTTTCCTAGTGGCCTGACAGCCAGGACCTGATGAGGGACACAGCAGGGAGTACTGGGAAATGCCCCATAAATTTCAATGTGTGAAGTAAAAGATCTAAAAAAAATCTGGGCACAAGAACCAAGGTTGGAATTTCAAAATCACCTGGACAAATGTACCCTGAAATAAATATAGCATTTTATGAATTCCAAGTGTAAAGTGAAGTGGGTGGTTAAAGGTGGGTCCCTTGCCAATAGTTAATAAAGGCTAATGTTGATGTTATTTAATCCAGAATAATCACGGTACTATTATGTGCCATAGTTACATTAAACCTTCTAGATGGCACATTGAAATAATTTCGATGGCTTTATGAAAGAAACATAAAGCTTCCTGATAAATTATGGTTTGAACTGAAATAGTAATCAGCTAGAATGCTTGTGGAGATATGATACCTAGACATGAATTATATCTCAGAATGTAAGAAATCTTATTACTTCTTAAAGAAAATTCCAAAATAATTAAATGTGATAGATATGTGACTATTGTTAAGTTTTAAACAAATTGTTAAGATTTTCTATATGTTATCTCATCTATAAAATAATGGAGTTATGATCACTGAAATCACATATTCTTTCTTATGCTAACATACTGTGATTTTGAGGAAATTTGTATATAAAGCTAAACTTCTCATTCTTGATTATATTAGGTTTTAGCATAGGAGAATAATTAAGATTCATATTCATTTACAAAGGGTGTGTGTGTGTGTTTGTGTATACATGTTAGAGTACGCATAGACAGTCTCACAAATTAGCTGTATGCAGGCCTGATTCTATCAGCAGATGTGTTTTTCCTGGCTACTTATTGTTTTAAAAAATCTTGATTGTTTCCAACATTTCAAAATCCAGAAGTGTCACATAGAAATCTGGATTTCTGACTTGTTTTAGAAACAAAAAATAAAGAAATACTTTTTTTTCTGCAACAATATAGTCACCTAGAACCAAATAGCAATTTCTTTCCCCATATATTATAGCCTTCCTTTTCTTAGCTTTCTTGTCTATGCTAAGCCTGGTGTCAGTTACTATTTATTAGTATTCTTGTCCTGTTACACACTTTGTTCTACATAGACTCTTCATTACATTTTTCTTCTCTGGCAATAAGGTAAGCCTCCGAGTGCTTATCTGCTTTTCTCTCTCATCTTCCCCAGCCAGCCACAGCCACCAAAAACGGATGCATCTGAGGCTCTAGGATTTTCTTACCTGTCTGTTTTTTTCACCCTGTTAGTGCTGCCAACCCTTTTGAAATTTGGACAAAACTCTGAGGATCCAGAAAGGCATTAGGAGATGTGTCCACTGAATTATGTCCTGAATCTGATGATTATTCTTTGCATCCCTCGCTTGTTGGATCAATAGCAAACTAAAATTAAAACAACCTTTGTGGTATTTGAATCATGGTTCAAGCCAATCTTTGGACATAGACCAGCCATTGTATAATGGTCCAACTCACCTAGTTGGCTAGTGTTGTAGATACTATCTAGAGTGTTAGAGATGTAGATGCATTTCTCCAGATCTCCATGCTTCTTTCTAAAAACAACTCTCCAACCCTAGTAGTCTGAGAAGAATTAGTTCTGATTTTCCAACTAACTCTTTCTTGAGCACTGACCACAAAGGCTGACTTGACCAGGCCAATCAGATTTATTCTCTGAGAAATTGAAATTGAGACACAGAGACTAAGTCATTTAGTTGTCTGGAACCAAAGTAGATGATCCTGTAGATTCAAGGCTGATGTTGTCATTTTGGGAAGAGTTATTCATGAGAAACCAGAATCAGAGGTATAGAGAAAGACAGTTCAGTCACATTGTGGCTCAGTGAATCTCTGACATCTTTCCAGTAACTGTGGTCCAGGAGATTTTCTGTGATCAACTTTCATTTGATTTGCAACCAAATAATTTCTGACTAGATACATATAATGAGATTTTCCTAGATAAATTACTGTAAGGTAATCTCTAGATCAGGAAGTATGCTTCTTTTAATGCTCTTTGGATATATTTTCAAATTGTCCTTTGGAAATGTTGAACTAATTTTTACTTCTGTAAGAAGGTGTAGGACAACAACCATTTGTCTGTACTGAAAATATCCTTTTGGGGAAAGTCAATATGGAGTTATTATACTATTAGTTGTGACATTAATTGTACACTGAATTTTCCCAGTGATAAATAATTCAATATATTCACAGATTGTGAAGATTTCTTTATCCCAATATTTTTTGGTGATGAACATTATTATGAACACTCCAAAAACTTTTGGGGCCTTCTTGCATATTTTTATTAAAATATAATATAGGTACATTCAATTAAACATGGCAGATTAGAAACGTATATTTAATCATCATTCTATCCTTAACTGCAATGACAGACATGTAAAACTTATAAATAAGTCCATAAGACAAAGAGTGTAAAAGAAAATATAACAGAGAGGATACCAGTAGGTTTATAGAAGGTGAAAAACAGATGAAATGGCAATAACTGACTCAGCAAAGTAGAAGGATTGGAAACTTACATGTTTGCAGAGGATGATAATGATGAGAAGCACAGCAACCTGCCCTGCAGAACTTTGGTAAGGATTAGAATTTGGAGGTTCCAGATACAACAAAAAAGGAGATGAGACTTGGGATGCAAGGCACAGAGCAGCATGGGAGTGAGAAAGATAAGTGAAATGGTGACATCTCCAGATGAATTACCTCACTTGGGGCCACCAGATTCCTAACAGCTGGGCTGATGCTCACCATCAAGGAGACTGACTACAACAGAGACTCTCCACTCAAACATGCATCTGGTTAAAGACGCTTGGGCTTCCTTCCTACAATGAAAAGGTGGTTTCACTCATCTTTAAGCTCTTTCCACTAAAGCAGAGCCTCTAACCAACTTGTTGGTGACCTACTCTTGAATATGAAAGAAGGGGTAAGCATCTCCAGACATGTTAGAAAAGGCTGAAAATGTAACACACAGAGACCAAAATAAACAAATAAAAAGTGAACTACAGTGAGAAGCAATTCAGGGAACAGAAGAAAACAAAAACTAGTTGATATGATTAGAGACACAAAATTATTACTTTAATGAAACAAGAACAGGATGTTATTTAAAAAAAATCATGGAATGAAAAAGAGCTATTCAGAATAAAAAGTAAATATATAAATAGAAAGGTTGAAAGATTAAATGGGGGAAATATTTGGAAAAGTAGTATAAACAGAAAAAAAATGAACACTAGGAAGTAAAAGAAAATTAGATTTTCCAAAAAGTCCAACATCAAAAAGAATAGAAATATAATATAGTACATTCAATTAAACATGGCAGACTAGAAACATATATTTAATCACCATTCTATCTTTAACTGCAATGGCAGACATGTAAAACTTATAAGTACCTAAGACAGAGTACCAAAAAAAAACGGAAAGAGAAAACAGAAATATGATAAAAGAAAATACCTTAGAACTGAAGGACATGGGTCAACAGATTGGAAAGTTCCACCAAGAACTTAGCACGTAAAATGTGATGAAAACAATTTCAACCTAAAAATCTATCTGCAGCCAAATTCTGGCCAAGTAAGAATAAAGACTTTTTTGCACATATAAGGCTTCAGCAAATTATCTTCCAGACACTTATTTTCAATCAAGTACTGCTGTTCCACTAGAAGAGAGGGAGTTAATCAAGGAAGAGAAAGACATGGGCTCCCTCATGGGAGAGAGACAAAGGAAAGTTCCAAAATAACAGCTCTGCAATAGGCCTGGAGAGCAATCGGATAAGGTTTCACAAGAAATCAGAGGACCCAAAGGGGAGGATTTCTGGGAGAAAATAATTTTGACTTAATTTGATTAACTTTAACATGTAGAAAATGGTTCTGAGACGTGTATAATAATTGTGTTTGAAATTTTAGGAAGAATTAACTATAGGTAAATATTACGAAAAGAAAAATAATTTTAAACAGGCAAATATTGACTTTATGAAACATAACACGTAAAGCAAGTAAGAGAAAAGAATAGCTTGTGTGACTATCATTGGACTCAGCAAGGAACAATATGTATATAACTCACAACATGTAAATCTTAAGAAGTATGTAATTACAAAAGAGGGGATATAGAAGGTGTTTATATAAGATGATGCCGTAACACAGTCAATACACAAATTATAAAACTGATAGATCATGACATGTAAGTCTAAGGCATATATTTAGAAACATGGAAGCAAATAGATGTGTAAAGGAAGTCGTTCTTGGAAAAAAGAATTTGCTAGGTTAGGAGACGTGGAAAGTAGAAGCCTTTTTCTTGATATTGTTTTAAGACTTTCAGGCCAGGCACAGTGGCTTAGGCCTGTAATCTCAGCACTTTTGGGGACCGAGGCGGGTGAATCACCTGAGGTCAGGAGGTCGAGACCAGCCTGGCCAACACGGTGAAACCTCGTCTCTTCTAAAACTACAAAAATTAGCCAAGCATACTGGCGGGAGCCTGTAATCCCAGCTACTCGGGAGGCGGAGGCAGGAAATCGCTTGAGCCTGGGAGGCAGAGGTTGCAGTGAGCCGAGATTGCACCACTGCACTCCAGCCTGGGTGACGAGAGCAAGACTCCGTCAAAAAAAAAAAAAAAAAGACTTGCAAAACTGAATGCATTGATGATGAGACATAGAAAAAGCATTTAAAAAATCGGTAAAAATTCAAACAGAACAAAATTTCTCTTCCACGAATAGTCTAAATCTCAAACATAAATGTATGGATATATCTCTGTTTTTCTTACATGGGTAGTAGTGAACTGTTCACTGTCTTCCAAAATTTTAAAAATATTTATCAATATATTTTATAGATTGTTTTCTATCTCCTTTCTATCTGTAGCTATCTACTTTCTCTTTACAGTCTGCTCAATATTCCATTTTATGAATAAATTGTGATTTATTTGATGGTAGAAGCCCTCCTCTTATTTTTATTTTTATTTATTTAATTTTTGAGATGGCGTTTTGCTCTTGTTGCCCAGGCTGGAGTGTAATGGCGGGATGTTGGCTCACAACAATCTCTGCCTCCCAGGTTCAAGAGATTCTCCTGCCTCAGCCTCCCGAGTAGCTTGGATTACAGGCATGCGCCACCATGTCAGGCTAATTTTGTATTTTTAGTAGAGATGGGGTTTCTCCATGTTGGTAAGGCTGGTCTTGAACTCTGGACCTCAGGTGATCTCCTCCTTGGGCCTCCCAAAGTGCTGGGATTACAGGCGTGAGCCATTGCACCAGGCCCAAAGCCCTGCTCTTTTTTTTTTTTTTTTTTTGAAACGGAGTCTCCCTCTGCTGCCCAGGCTGGAGTGCAGTGGCGGGATCTCGGCTCACTGCAAGCTCTGCCTCCCGGGTTCACGTTATTCTCCTGCCTCAGCCTCCCGAGTAGCTGGGACTACAGGCGCCCGCCACCACGCCAGGCTAACTTTTTGTATTTTTAGTAGAGACGGGGTTTCACCGTGTTAGCCAGGATGGTCTGGATCTCCTGACCTCGTGATCCGCCCGCCTGGGCCTCCCAAAGTGCTGGGATTACAGGCATGAGCCACTGCGCCCAGCCCACCCTCCTCTTAAAACGTACAATTCCTTATGTAGTCAGCCTATATGTAATTTGTGTACAAATTAATTTTGCATGGAATAAAATACCAATACCCCAAAAGGCACAACTATCTTGGAGATTTAATGAGATGTATATAAAAATACTTAATTTCAATTGTAAATGCTGATTAAAAATAAATTTTAACTGAATATTCACATATTTTATTTTTGGGTAAATTTGTGTTTCTGCAAAATGGGTTTTCATAAAATAATACATCATTTAACATTAATACTTACTAATGTTAACAAGTATCTGTTGTGTGATTAATAAATATGTAAAGCTCTAAGGGTATCATGTGGGAATCATGGAACATTCACTTCTGAGTATAGTTAAATTAATTAAGAGGCCCCTCTAATTTGAAAAATGTAATAATTAGTATTTTAAAAATATTTGTACTGAATATATATATGTATTCAAAGAGAAAATTAACAACTTTTAAAAATACATATTTACAATAGCTCACTGTAGTCATCTAGTAGGAAAATACATCTTTATACAAACAGCAAGGAGTGATGGTTATATTACCATCTATTGTTCTTTTCTTCTTCCCTTTTTAATTATTCTCTCTCTCAGAATAAAGTCAAAATACTATCAAACTTTTTTTAAAATAAAATTATCTTGGTTACTAGTGATAGGCAAGTACAACTTTCTGACCATAAGTACACTCTTTCACAGTAATCTTTAAATTGGAAGAGTGTAGGGCAATTCAAATGGGCTAAGGAAGATTTGAACACATAGGAGACAATAAAACCCATATGATTAGAAAGTCTAGAACAGATGATGAAAAGAAAACATATTTGAAGATAAAATGGGAACATAGCTTAAATGAAGTGAGAGAAATTTGCACACACAGAAAACATTGAGTGTCTGTAAACTAAATTTAATTCAATTCAACAAAATTTACTAAGTATTGATTATGTGTTCTGGACCTTTACATGGTGCTAAAAACACAAAGTTATGATCTTTAATTTAATATTGTATAACAAAGTTATACAATAACACCTAATTATAAAAGTATGTATAAAGCGAAATGGAAACATAAATGGGGGTCTACGCTTATGAGAATTCGGGAATGTAAATACAATTTGTTAGAATTGCCCAAGGCATGCACAAACACACACACACACACACACACACACACACACACACAAAGGTAGCTTCGGTGGGACTAAGATATTACGGAAAAGAGAATACTAATTGTTTTGAAATAATTTTATCTTTATATATATTTATCTTTATATATCTATTTCTGGATCCATACCTATATCTTCAACTTTATATTCATGTTCAATTTTTTCATGCCAATTTAATATGTTCTTTATATACAATAACCTACAAAATTGGTACTATTCTTTTTTTCAGTTTACTACATAAGAAATTGAAGCATAGTAAAGAAAACTTGGCCAAGGTCACACTTAATGAGTAACGAAATTTTATCGTTTTTCAAACATGCTCTAGAACAGCACTGTCCAATAGAATTTTCTGCAATGGTAGGAATGTTTTCTACCTGAGCAGTTTAATTCTATAGCAACTAGCCACATATGACTATTAAGCACTTGAAATATAGCTAGTGCACCTGAGGAACTAAATTTTGAATTTTACCTAATTTTAATGCATTTAAACCTAATTTTAATGCATTCAAATTTAAATAGCCAACCCCAGAACATATAGAAGCAGACGGAGGAGATGTAGGAGGAAGAAGGGGAGAACTGAAGGAGTAAAGTTTTTTAGAAAGTAGAAATAATAAGGCCTTACCCCACATGGAAGAATTGGACTTCACTAGGATAAAATGCAGCTTTTCTGATGTTAGAGGAGGAAACAGGAGAAGAAGGAGATACATGGAGTAGATCAGTGGATGAGTAAGGAATGAGAGCATTGTGGTGACAATGAAATGTGAGACAAAGGTGAGAGTGAGGGACAGAGCCACAAATAGATATTTCAGGAGGGGCTGTAGTGGTTGATTCTATTTCTTATACATCCGTAAAGACACAATTAAAGAATATATCAAAATGACAAAGGTTATTTGACTGGGGAGTCTGGGGAACTGGATAAGTGGAGAGAGTGTTAAGAGGAACAGTTTTCACTTGTTCACGTTTTTGTTCTTTATTTTGGTTTTCCAACACATGATAATGTATTACTCGTTCAAAAAATTAAGTTAAAAAAATTAAAAATATTAGATGAGAAGACTTAGAAATGTTTTTACTAGATAATGATAAACAGGATTGCTGGGAAGTATTGAGGACCCTGCAGAAATCTCAGTTTTATAAGAAACAGTAACAACATTTGTTGTACTTTTTTAAATTATTTTCCAGTGCATATTATTACAGAAAATGCCAATTTCATACAAACAACAACAACAAAACTGTTTTATCTGATGAGATTTTTGACAAAGTAATACAGTTGAATATATATGTATTATATATATTATATATATGTATTATATTATATATATATATAAAAATGTATAGATTCATACCTTTTGGGTCATTGAGAGGGCATTGATGGAAGTGGGAATAGGATAGTGATTGTGAATGGGTCTGGAAACGTTAAACCCTGAATAGGGTATAGATCTTTTGAAATTAGTTTAAAATAGTTTGGACCTAATAACTAGGCACTGCTGCTAACTAAATACATGGTAGAGATATTCCATGGTATCCTTTCTATAAGTAGACATTGCCTAAATCTCAAGCTTATTGGATAATGATATTGTACTAACAAGGAACTTTATATCATAAAAAATTATGAGATAAAATCTTAAAGGCAGATTTTCTTTCATGTTCTTCTTCCTTTCTGATGGCTGAAGAATTTCGTTTTCTAGTTTCCTGAATTATCTTTCCTTTACTCATTTTGTTTTTTTAACACCAAGTACTCTATTATTCTATGGCAATATAGCCGTGGTGGGCTTCCTGATACTTGAACTAGGGCCTGGGAATCACACTGCTTTAACATGAAGGCAGCAAAAAAGGAAAGGGAAAAATGGATTCTGCTTAGATTTGTACACATTCTGCTTCCATTTTCAATAGAATGAGGACTATGGGCATCACTTTGCCTTCTCTTAGCTATTTAGTTTATCATCCATCCTTGTTTTTTTCTTCTAGCTTTCTGTGGAACTAAAACACACTGTCAGGCCTTTTGCTATGAGTGTGAAATGCACAGCAATATAAAAAAGAAAATAAATGCACAAAGAGTATAGAAAATCAAATGCCTCT
Organism: Nomascus leucogenys; assembly: GCF_006542625.1. Classification (NCBI taxonomy): domain Eukaryota; kingdom Metazoa; phylum Chordata; class Mammalia; order Primates; family Hylobatidae; genus Nomascus; species Nomascus leucogenys. The sequence continues at coordinate 69,130,472 of NC_044391.1, forward strand.
GTGATCTCAATTCTATTTTTATGTGTGAGATTTAGGGGTAAATATGTATATGATATCAAAAAGACTATTACATATTTAAAATTTTTTGTTAATATTAGATTTTATAGCAATCATTCTTCAAATATCTTCCACAGAAAACCTCTATAATGAGCAATAAACATTGCTTATTAATGAAACACATTGCTTAGCCTGTCAGGATGCCGTGATACTTTTCTGTAAATACTTTACATGTGGGTTTTCTTTCAAGTCAGTAGAAAAAAAATTGTAAAGAAACATGCAGAAACAATTGTGTAAGATTTTAAAAAGCAAGATTGCTTGGTGGTTCCGGGTATATGGTGGGGAGGAGTCCTACCTATTCCAAGGGAGGAATTTCCTCAAACTCAGTGAGAGATTTTCCTAATTTTTGTTCACAACTCCTGGAAGACATGACACTCCTTTGCCTTCAGACCAAGATAAACACATCATGTTGAAATATCAATTCCAAATAATCTATTGCTATAAAGGTGTGGACATTTTGTTATTTAATATTCAACCTCAAATATACCAGAGTATTAAGTAGAAATAAATAGTATTTTAAGGACTTGCGTTCCATAATCTCTCAGTAGCAGAAGGGGATCACTATTGTAGGCTACTGTCAAAGGGCACTTAAAATAAGATTGAGAATGAAAAATGAAACTTAACACCAGTGTCTCTTCTGACTACTCTGCATAATCTAATGTACTTAAACTCTTCCTGCAAAACCCTGCTGCTTTTCTGTTGCTTGATATTCTGACCATTTTTGAACCTTGAACTCTGATAGAGAGGAGGGACTTGGAGAGGTTGTCATCTGATCTATGTTAGAAGGCAAAAGGAATAGCTTTCTCTCTAATAGCACTTCTTTCTGCCTAGCAGTTGGTGGGAGATTAAAACGATCTAGGTGGATAAGGCTGGTTAAAGGTCTGGGGACATCACTTTTTTGGGAGGGCTTGTCTGAATGTCAAAAACATAGGCAGGTCATTAGAAGTGGAATGTTTATTTTTTCCCCTCTTCTTTTCTGCCACACATTAATAACATTTTACTATTTATTCATTTTTATGATTTACTCCAAGTTTTGAAGAATGAATTCCTGCTATGCTACTGTCCAGCCAGGATCGTGGTTAGACACTGACATTCTGAGTTCCAGCCATATTAATTGCTGGATAAAGGCTATAATCCCTCTCTCTTTGAAGCCAAAGGCTGATTTTGAGGCAACACTTCAAAAGCAGAGCACAACTGAAGAGGCATATTTCCTACCAGCACTGAATTACCATGATTGACTCAGCTTGCATTAGACATTTGCCTTACATATTTGGATATCCAGCAAAACAGTTTGATTTTTGATATTAGAGCGTGAAATAAAATACCTTTTGTGATCCAAAAGCTGATCTATAACTCCTTGGGAGATATTTAGATGGCTGTTTAAACTACCTTAAAAATAGAAACACCTAAGTCATTTTTTTTTTTTCTAATAGAAAACATCATGCTTGAAAGTTCTCTCTCTCTCTCCTTTCTCTTTCATATTATGGCACACATAATATGAAACCATCAGTCTGAGTCCACTATGATTAATGACAAAAGCCTATGTAAATAAGGCATTTCAAACATTCTCAAATTATTATAACCCTTAGAGATCCTTTTAAAAATAGTTTTAAAATCAGCCATTGAACATTTATATCCAACACTCATAATGCCATTGTAACCAGCACTTTAAAATAAGGAAGTGTGATGTATAAATATCCTTCAAAAGACTAAACAAAAATGATAACCACTAAGAACATAAAAACAAACCCCCAAACAAAAAATGACTGAAGTAAATGAAAATTTATGACCAGCGTGGAACTTTATATTAGTGTCTTTTTCACTTACAGCGTGTTTATCTCTGAATCTGTTCTATAAGGACTTTCTCATATAGGATTTGCCAAGTATACTTAGTGGGCTATGTTTGAGAAAGATTAACAGTATTTCACATCAAAGGAGGACCCTGCTGCATGGTCTTACGAGATTGTCATTCACTCCCATTATGGCTCATTTGCACAAGATTTTCATGTAATATGAGCCATTGTTTTGATGGCAGTGATTTGACATAAAGACAGAGCCGAACTGCATCTCAGCCTCCTAGTCAGTCAGGCTGGGGGGTATCTTGGTCCCAAAGAACTTGCCAAACATAAAAGGCAACTGTTACTCAGTTATGGATTGACCCTACCCCCCTCAACTCTACTCCCTTGTTTTTAAGGTGGAAAACTTCTTGAACGTGCATGGATACCATAAAAATTAGACAATGCCTGCTTGTGCAAGATTAGATACAGTTTAACCAGACAAAGTTTCAGATATCCTATTTGAAGTCGCAAGTTATGAGCTATTTTAATGAGCTGCTTTTTCTTTTTGTGCTTTCTGCCATACTTATTTTGATTTTAAAATAATTTGAAGTGGTGAAAAGTAATGCCTGAGCTACATTCAAAACTTTTCCACAAGCAATACTTGTGTTTTTCTGGTGAGTTAGTTTCATGGCTAAGCATGGAATATATATTTACATACACTAGTCACTAACATTCTCTCCCTCTTTCTTTCTGCAAGCTAGATTAAAAAGAAAAAAAGATGTGATTGATGCTTCCACAGTGCCTAATAATGTAAATAGAAAAGAAATAGTCAATAATCTGGATGATTCTAAATGTGATTTTTATTTAACTAGATTTTATTTAACTAGAGAGACTATTTTCTTATTAAGTCTATTCAGCATATATACAGACTTTAATATAATAAACTTAATAAGATACTGCACAATATGTATAGCATATATTTAGATGTATTAAATATATAAGTAACATGGAAAGAAAAATTTTGAAATGGTTTATTCAAAGTATTAAATTAAATGTGAAGAATTAAGAATGAAAACTACCTTAGAATACAATCAATGTTTAGTGCCTGGTTTGAATTTTCTAAACTAATGTTTTTAAAATCTGTAATTGTAACTCTTTTACATATTAGTAACAAGGTACTGGTTAGTTTTATGTAACATTTGTTCAATGCATTTAGATACAATGATGCATCCAAATATTTAAATTTTTGAAATTCATTTTGTAAGCTATACCAATGTCTTACCTAAATTTTGTGTTTAGAATAAGAATGACTATAATTTTGGGGAGTTTTTGACTCATTTTTAAGCTCTTTACAGCAACCATAAAGCAAACAAAAGTCATAAAACAAAAGTGAACTCGTGATTTCATGATACTTGAGAAAATATTTAAAAGTGATTAATATTTACTCACATAACATTTTGTAAAAATATGAGCAAATATAAATTTTTAGTCTAAAATTATTGACCCATTCAACCTCAAGAAATTAATGACAGAAATATAATTAGGATAACATTTTATATTTAAAAACTGCATTAAAATTTAGCATACAGAAACTTGCATGCTCAGTAAAATATTTTTAAAATATATATTTTCTTAGAAAAATAATGAACAAAAAATAAACACAAAAACTAAGAATGAGATAAGCAATCAGAATATTTCCTGCAAATTTTTAGTTTGAAAAATTTTAACATACAAAAAAAGTCGAAATACAGCACAGTAAACATTCGCTTGTTCTCCACTCAAAATCAACATTTTTTTACATTAACTTTATCTTTTCCCTAAATCGCTTGAAAGTAGTGACACTCCTAAATTTTGCAGCACGCATCTCCTATGCACAAGGCTATTCTACTACATAACTACAATAACAGAAAAATTGAAATACTTCCATAAAATCTGGTTATCATAATATTTAAAATTAATTATAGATTAATTAGATTTCAGGGATAATTAAAAATGCATAAATCTTTAATGGGAAATGCAACTTTACTGATCTATATGAACACTTTTTCAATTACTTTAAATTTAAATTCAGACTTAACACTTTCATACTTCCATTGGAGTTTATAGATACATTTTGAAAACAAATACTAAACTATTAGCTAAATGTATTTTCCTTTATGAAACACTTTCAAAATACATGAACAATAGCGCCCTCTACATTTGGATAGCAAATCATGAAAAAGATTTTACTAGTTGAGAAAAGGTGCATTTAACAATAATCACTGTGGGTTTGGGGACGAATTATGTGATTGTAATACATTACAAAATTACATGGTAAACTCTCACATGAGTTTACAGTATTTTAAACCGTTGATTTAGGACAGAAAATCAAAATCTGGAAACTCAATATTGTACCATTTAGCAAAACACTGACAAAAATAATAGTCAAGAAGAAATAGAAGGCTCTCTAGGAAAATATAAACCTACTTAAAAATTAATTTAATCATATTATTTAATAAATTTTCAGAAATCAGTTGTAAGTAGTTAAGTTTGTGTTATTTTTCTTCCTTGCTTATATAAACAGAAACTTATGATGTTTTCAAATTCAGACGTGCTCAAAGTCTTTTAAAAATGCTTTCTATTTACCAGTATCTACCTACTGAAGAAAATATAGACTTGGAATCTAGCCTTTAATATGCTTTCATAAAATGAAATAAAATTAATTGGTAATTTTAAGTTCTTTCGAAAATTCTTTTTCAGATTAATTCATAATAAAGTTTATAAAATTACAAAGACATATAGAATATAATATTACATATAAATCCTCATGCCTGTCACTAATTAGCAAAACCATCCCCTAAACATTTAGTACATCATCCTGCAAACAATTCAGAGAAAACGTATGTGCATATTTAATAAGTTAGAAAATAGATTTTTGTATCATAAAACAAAATTATAAGTATATATTTGTGTTTCCTTTTTCCAACTATAAACACTTTATTTTATGGCACCTGAATTTTTATTTGTCTATAGTCAACTTAGTAAAAAAGATGTACCTAATGGCAATAAAATCAATTCCATGTGTTTGCATTTGGAAGGTTTAGTTTTCTGTTTAATTTTGTTTTCTTCAGTGCAGTTTTTTCACTTAAGTTAAATATGCTTATTTAAAAAAGTAATATTTTGCTTAAATATATTCTTTTAAATACATTTGATACTGTGTCACTATTAAGCTTCAAGGGCAACTTAAACGCTGTAACCTAAAATAAAAACTTTTTAGTAAATTATTTGTGAGCTGTCAGTGGTTAAAGAGCAGATAAAAATAGTTAAAAACTGGAAACATGTTCTGTTATTCCTGCTGAATTTAATGCAAGAGTCTCAATGTCTAAGATACTGCATTTTAAATAAAAGGCAATAACACAAAAGTTAAAAACGAGTAAGTGACAAACATATTTTATTTTTAAATAGTCAACAATTAAAATATCTGAAATAAATTAAATTCCTGCAAACTATTTTGTCTATGTTAAGTTACAGGAAAGCTGCACAATAAAATAGCTTGTGAGGAAAAAAAAGGAATGCTCTTTGAAATTATCCTTGTAGTCTTTTCCTTGGCTTACAGTGCCATGAAAAATCCTAGAACATGCTCTAAAATTCTAAAGACAAAATGCCAGTGACTCTGGGGATCATCTTGTTCATTTTAAGAGCAAATTAAAACAGTGAAAGAATGGTGCAAATAATTGTTTCATATGTTCTTTGCTTGTGACTGCTGTAATCATCGGGCCTGATTTACAAATGTAGACTTGAAGGTTTCTCAGCTTCCTGCAGGGTAGAAGACTGTTACTTTGGCACTCGCCCTCTCGCCCTTGTAATCACCACTCAAAACTGTGCCCTGGTACTTCCAATTCCCAGTCTCTTGATTGAACACCTCACTCTGTGCTAACAAGGTGTCCAAGGTATTTGAACAGGGGATCCAGTCGGAAAATTGTTAATGGTTTTGCTCATTAAGAGTTCCTGCACTAGTTTTGGTAATTTGATAACTGTCTAAATTGCAAGTTGATTTTCCCCCCTTCAGCTTAAAAGATGCTAAATTTAAGACAGCAACACTAATAGCTGAGTTTCAAAATTGACAAGGGAAGTTGAATACTGTCTGTGTTATTATGCAATAGTTTCCACAGGATTAATAAAATTATCTTGAACGTCTAGGTTTATTTTCCATTTATTTTCAAGATTTTATTAAATATAAAAAATGTTCATAGGGTGCACCTATGAAACAGCTAAGATTTCCTGAAAGTTTAAGGGACAAAAAGAAGCAACAAAAATGATATGTTTCAAAATGTGAGAAACAATAGAGCTATGACAGTATTTTAAAATACTTTACATTAAAATAAAATCGATTAATTCTATTTTTGACACCAACACGATTTCTACAAATATGTAAGTATGTCTAAAAAACACATATAGCCTTATTTATTTTTAAAACATATAAATAATGTTGGTTTACTTTACTATTAGAATGGCTTTTCATGGTCATTAATTATAAAGTCCATTTTTATTCATATAGAAAATTTTAATAGATATATATTTTTGCTGAACAGTTTATTTAAAGAATAATTGCAAATGTGGTCTGAAAGCTTAAAAATGGCTTTTGGAAATAGATGTAAAAATCCTGAGAACATTTTTCATGAGTTAAATGCATTTGCCTCTATTGAAATGCCTTAACAATGCCAAATTATTTTATTATAGAATCCATTTCTTTATATTTCTATACTCTGTAAAAGATATATTCCCTTAGTGGAATTAAGAAAGCCAAATTAAGAGAAAAATCAATATTTATGGATTCTTTGGTTCAGTTTAAGACCTGTGATCTACTTTATCAATTCAGATTTTAAAGGGAGAATATTTCTAAAAAGAATTTTTCTTACTCTCTATTTCCTTTTTTCTTAATCACGAAAGGCTATTACTAAGTTTGGCAGCAACATCTCCAGGGATTTCTTTTAAATTGTTTTTAGTGATTTGGACAGTTGCCATTTCATCATAGAGATGAAAAGGTGGGAGAGGAGATTCAGCTGAGCATGGAAGTTTCTCCCCATATGGAGCAAAGGACTGTTTTAAAGTGATTTATGTGGCAGTTTTCTTCTGTGTCACCATTATGTCCCTGCTGCCTGAGTGTGACAACGTGGTGCTTGCTAACATTTTGGTAATAATTTATTGGGATGAGATTTTTTTGGGGGGCCAGAACTTTAGCCTGCAATCATTTTAACACTCTGCTAAAAGGCGTAAGTTCTCTCCAGGCTTATTTATTTTTCACTTTGGAACTCTGCACTCACACAAAAACCTGCCTACATAAATCTGCAACTTTTCTTTTTGAATTGAAAGTTGAATGCAGACCATGACTTGTGCATATAAAAAAATGCAGAAATAATGCCCCCCTACTGTGTAAGTATTTTTGTTTTTCATGAATCAAGCCCAAAGTTATTTAAATTAATTCTAGCCTCATCAGGGTAATAGAATATCATTTTTTGGCTTCTTAAAAATACTGATGCATGGATGTAATTTTACTGGTTATTTGATCAAATTTCTCATACATCTTAAAATTATGTAACACAAAGAAAAAAACTGATGGCTACAGTTTCATGCTAACAGACTTTAATCAATCAACATTTAAGTACAATTTTTGATGTTTATAAATCATTATATTTATTATATTTTTGAAAACACAGAAAACAAAGAATTTATAAGGTTTTTTTGTGTGTGTTTACATTGAAAGCTCTGCAATTGATTAATCAGTCGGGGACTCCTTGAAATTTTGCTCTTTGAAGTTGGGTGTTAATTTAGAAATTCTATCACCCATCTAAGCTGGATGCATTTGATTGAATATAAAAGCCCCAACTTCCCTACATGTTTGACTATAAGAACAGGCAGGTTAAAAATATAGTTTATTATGCTAGACCAAGATTTAGTTGTAGATGAAAAATAAGTTACTTTTGTTTAACTTGAAATTTTCAATAGCTGATCAATATGCCTATGAATGTATTAGGATAATTTTTGTTAATATTGGGGGCAAGTAGCTAGAGACTGGATTTTTTTTTCTTCCCCTCTGGGATGAGTCAACAGATTCCCGCTTTGAAAATACCATTGACTTCATAGTCATGTATCTGTAATTAGAATATGATCAAGCCAAAAATTGAAGTTAATAATAACTAATGGGAATTCTAGGCTTTTAAACTTACCTTTAAAATTTTCTATTGGTCCTGTAATTTTCTTTAAAAAACGAAGTACTGCCAAGTCAAAGAAGATAACATTGTTTTATGATGCTTTAGCGAAATGATATCAATGTACAGTCAATTTAGGTAATTGATTTCTATACCTGGTCATGAAAATCCCTCAAAATTTAGTTATGTTTCTTGTATGGATAAAATTATTACAAAATACAATAAAAGAAAGTTGTATTTAGCTCAATATTTTGAATGTTTTTATTAGTATTTTAGCATTGTCTGTGACTTTTGTTATTATGTTATGTTATTTTAATCATGAGCACCCTTATAAAACAAGGTAAGTTCCATAAAGGGAAGATCACACAATTTTTTTTAATGGGAGAACTTAACTTTGCTTGTGGTTGAGTGCTTAATGTATTTTTTTTCCTTTTAGTAATTGCTGAGATGCAAGTTCATAGTTAGCATTCTAATTTCTATCAGAAGGTAAAGGATTTAATGCTTTAAAGCCTAGTATCTCAGAGTGAAAAGACCATGAACACTTAGATACTTATATTTATTAGTTTTGTTTATGTTAGTGCAAATAATAATACAATTATTGTTCCAATGTTTTAGTTCTCGAGTTATGATTATAGTAAATCTAATGATGTAGTTCACTAATCTATAGAGAAGATAAAAATTTTACTATGATATAATGGTGTTACAAATTATCTTTTAAGTGACTAAAATATGATGAATTTCTAGGCCTGAGAATATTTTGGCTAGAGTGAGTTGATTCCAGTGTTTGAGAAAGCTGGCTTAGTATTGATGTTTAGCAGAATTCACATTTATTTTATCTCATCAGTCATAGTAAAGCATAGTCAGTGTTGGAAAGGATGTTAAAGGCCAATTTACAAATGGGCAAAATGAGACAGATAGCTAAGGTAAACTTGGACATGATTTTTCCTTCTAGATCTTGGCTTTTCAGTTCAGAAGGGACTTTTTAAATGAATTAATCCAGGGGCTTCATTTTCAAAATGAGGAAGTCAAAGACAGAAGAGGTTCAGGAGTCTTTCCAAGGTCCCACAGCTAATTAGCAGTCCAAGGACTAGAATCTGAGTTTCCCACTTCACAGACCAATAGTCTTTCCACTCTCTCTAACCTCTTCAGTCACATCAAAATTAATGTGTACTTGAGTGGTTACACTGAACGGAAAAATAGCAGTTGTGCCTGTGTAGATTCACTGACCTATTCAAGATGACTGGGTCCTACTCATCATGTATTTGTGACTTGTAAAACCTCTTTTAAACCATTCTTATACACCAATTCATGGTGCAGAGATCAGAAATAGGACAAGATGACATTCTGCTAAAATTACTAGAAAATTTAAAAAGTAGATTACTTGCATTTTTTACTGAAGTTATCTTGAATATGGGAAAACATTGAAGAAAGGAAGAAATTTTTAAGAGCTTGACAATGGTTTGATTTTCAAGGTATTTTTATGTTACTGGAAAAACGTATTTTAGAGGAAAGATTTGAGTGTGTGTCTGTGAGTTTGTGTGTGTAGTTGTTAGGGGATATAGAGTTCATCTGTTATTCTCTATGCTACTTTCTAGAAACAATCCATAGCAGCCATGATTATGAGAGGCAGGAAAATAGCTGCAGGAAACAAATTTCTAAGATCCAGCCAAACAATGAGGGCTGGTATATGACTGTGTTATGTGGAGATATGGTCTAAGACCACAGCGATAGAGATAGAAGAGCTGTTATAAAATCAGAGATGGTCATGAAAGGCTTCACAGAAGAGGTGAATTTTAAAAAATAAAATAAAATAAAAAGACTGGAAGGATAAATAGGAGATCACTCTGGTAACAACCAATGCAGAGAAGATTATTATTATTAGAGTCCACCACATTGCCTAGCCTACTGGACTATTTTTGCTCTCAATATGCAATATGCTTTCACACCTCTGTGGAACTGTCTCATGCTCCTCCTTCTATCTAAAATATACTTGCGCTTTTTGTTTGACTGGAAAATACCCATTCACCCTTCAAAACCCAGTGGGGGTGGTATTAGAGCTCTTTAGCTTTCCTAGACTTTTTCTCTTGCCTCAAACAAAATTATGTGCTAACATACTATACATTACATTTTATTCTAAATAACAACAGTAATAAATGCTTGTTTGGAAAATAAACATTCAGTGTCCGATCACCAGAGAAAATCACATGAACATTTTGGTACCTTTTTTTTTAACATAAAAGTACGTATAGATGGACATATATACATGCTATGTACACATTACACATATTCATATATGATTGAAATGATACTATTTACATAGTTTTTTAATCCTGTTTTGTTCACTATTATATTGTATTTTCCCTTAGAACTATGTCTTCTTTATTTTGATAACCTAATAAATTCTTTTTAAATTGAACAAATGTAGGTTTAGAGAGAAAACTGGAGGTTGTGGGGAAGATAAATTGGAGGGAAATCAGTTCGTACAGTGTCCCAAGCAAGAGCTGATAAAGCGTGGGGCCAGAGCAATGGGAATAAGGAGCAGAGATGGGTAAAGCCTTGGCAAGGTCAAATGTGCTGGAGAGAGGTCAAGTGGAATGGGGATCTTAGAGGGACCCCTGAACCTAACAATTAGTAAATTGTTAGTGATGTTTGTAAGAATGATTTGGGAGAAGTGAAGGGCCAGTAGCAAGATGGCCCACATAGAGTAGGAACAGAAAGATGAGAAATTAGGTGCTGCAATATGGATTCTTCTCCAGGAATTTTTCCAAAAGGGACAGAGATGAGTAGGGAAGGAGCCTGAGGAGAAGGCAGGGACCAGGGAAGTCTGTTGTTGTGTTGTTACATAAGAAAACAATAAATACATTTGGATTCAAATTGGGAGAAACCAATGGAGAAGAGAACAATAGAAGACGGAAAGATGATAGAGAGTAATTTGCAGACTGACACCCCAGGGACACAGAGTGATGAAACACAGAGGAAATTTGCCAATTTTTAATCCAATTATTTTTGTTTGCAGCTGGGCATTTTAGAATATTGAAACTGAATGTATAGAAGAGATGTTTATCATGGAAAGCTTAATTTAATTATGCATAAGGATTATGTGATTTTATTGAGCAGAGTCCCACCTCTCTGTGATTTGAAGCTGGTTTACAGTTATTAAATGCTTTATTTATAGGGTTACAATAATTCAATCCTCACAGCAACCTTCTGATTAGCCCTATCACTATTCCCGTTTTATAGATGAGAAAACTGAAGAATGGAAAGGTTAAATTACACACCCAAAGTCACATAGCTATTAAAACTTAAGGATCTGAGCTGGGCATGGTGGCTCACACCTGTAATCCCAGCACTCTAGGAGGCTGAGGTGGGCAGATCACCTGAGGTCAAGAGTTCGAGACTAGGCTGACCAACATGTCGAAACCCCATCTCTACTAAAAAAATGCAAAAATTAGCTGGGTGTGGTGGCAGGTGCTTGTAATCCCAGTTACTCGGGAGGCTGAGGCAGGAGAATCACTTGAACCTGGGAGGCGGAGGTTGCAGTGAACGAAGAGATCACGCCACTGCACTCCAGCCTGGCGACAGACGGAGACTATCTAAAAACAAACAAACAAACAAACAAACAACCCTGAACTTGGCAATTTGGAGCATATTTACTCAGGGTTCTGTCTGGTAGAATTTGGTATGCTTTCTTACTTTTGTCTTTGAGCTTTCTAGTATTATTTGATTTGTTCTTCAAAAACATAGTTCTTTAGGTAAAATAAAGTCATTGTTTTAAAATATTAAAAGGATTACACTAGATGATTATCAATTCCCTTCCACCTTCATTTTGTTATACTCAGTGTGCTTTCTATTATATATTCTGGTGCTGGGCCTCAGACTCAGCCTTGATATTTGTCCCACTGTGGTGATTTGGTTTGTCATCTCTGAAATCTAGTTGCCTGCCTGTAAATTGTAGCCCTGCTCCTTACACTGTGGGTAAGTGACTTAAACCCTCTAACCCTTATTTTCATCAAATGGGGAAAGATAATACCTAACTTATAAGGAAATTTTGAAAATTTAATGAGCTAATAATCTAGAGAAAGTGTTGAACATAAATGTCTGACAAATCTTAAATTTTCAACATTCTAAGTTCTTTCCATTATACTGCATCCAGGATGCTAGGTAGTGACACACTTGTTCTCTTTCCCATATTAGACCATAAAATTATCAAGGGCAGTGCCAGGCCTTATTGTCTTTTTTATGCCCTGAATCTAACATAGTACTGGAACCTCTCAAGAGTTCAATATATCCTATAAAATAGAATCACTCAGAGAGTAAATGAGTGCTTTCAGAATTAAACATGTAATCACAGAAATATAAAATTTGGTAGACAGGGTGGCATATAGAGCTAAGAACATTTCCTAAGACATGGGGGAGAAAAAAACCAAAAATATGAAAGAATGATCAGTGACATGGAGATTATAGTGCAAATGTTGAGAGGCTGGCCCAGGCCCGGCATGTTGGAGAAAGAACAAGGTGACCAGCATAAGCATGGTGCATGAGGATAACAGAAAGAGGCGAGGTAGAGAGCTAACAAGTGGCTACCTCCAATGGTGTAGATCGGCAAAGTTTCCCATGCTACATAGTACACTTTAGGTTATATCTCTTCTAGTAACTTTAGGTTATATCTCTTCTATAAATAGAAGTGTAATATTTTATTCAAAGTTTATTTACTAATTATAATTAGGTATATAATATAACATTATAAAAATAGGTAGTAGGGTATTCAAAGCAAAACAATAAACACTAAAGAAGATAGCAAAATAAAACCAGTTCCCTACCTTTCAAGACAGAATCTATAAATGTGTGTAAAATAATAAATAGAGAAAAATAGGTTATTAGATTATTAGACTCATGGTGTTAGCTGAAGAACTAATAAAGTTAAAAGTGTTTAAGTCTAGAGAGTTAAAGTGGGGATAGTGAAGAATACTTTTGCACTTCATTTAATACTGTTCTTTAGTGTTTGAAATGGTTTATCAAATGCATGTATAATTTTATAATAAAATTTTTGTAGGACAAATAAATGAGTTGAGCCTGGGTAACAGAGGTAATGGCATGTTTTGGCTCTCAACCTCTGTTCCTCAGAGTTCTGGTTCAGGTACATCAAAGGCAGTTCCAAGAGTTCACGGTTGCCGAGAAATCAGGCATTATGCTTGCTACCCTACTTTACTAGAGCAGTTCAGGGCTTTTTATTATTGTTATTTTTTTAGGAGAATTGTCATATTAGATTTCATTTGAACAAAATATCTTGTTTATATTTTCTCTCTTTCTTTTTCCTCCTTCCCTTCCTTCTTTCCGTTTTTGAAAACCACTGCCAAAGTGAAAAGTACATATATTTCGGATCCAGACAGGCTTATATTTTTTCCTGTGAGTTAGTTGTGTGATCTTAATGTAATCCTGAACCTCTCATCAACTAAGTTCTCATGTACAGAATGAGAACATATTGATATTATAGAACTGTTTAAAATAGAATATAATTCATATTAATAACTCAAAGAAGAAAAATTTACAGTCATCTCCGTAGGTGCCAAAAAAACATGATTAAAAAATTTAGCATCCATTCTTGATGATAATTTCTTAGTAAAATAAGAATAGATGGGTACTTTTGTTTTACAGGATAGAAATATATTTCAAGCATAAGCTTAATGGTGAAATGTAAGGACATTCCATCTACTATTATTATTTAAAATTCTCTATAATTAATGGCAAAGGCAATTTAAAAATGAAAATAAATAAGAAGTTAAAATTTGATAAATAATTTGAAAAATGTAAAGTTTACAAACTTCAGAAAATAAAATGAAAAAATTAGAAAAATAGGAGAATGTCATACTTTTCTTCTGATTGAAATACATATGCTTAAGTTTCAGAACATTGTTTCTCCTGTAATTTTCATTTATACCATTCATCCTACTAACAATGTAATTACAACTCTGATTTATAATTGGATTTTCTGTAAAATAAGAGAATTTCTAGCTCTGGTACATGAGAAAGAGAGAAAAGAAGCTCAGGAAATAGTTATGGAAGTAGTTAAAAAAAAAAAGCATCCAGCAAAAGAGAGAAGGAGGAATCAGAGTAGTGGAGAGAAATTCACAGAATTTAGGGTTACAGAAATCTCGATGGTAGTTTGAAGACAGCATGATAATAGAGAAAAACAGTGTGAACAAGGTTAACTTAAGAAAGACTGGAGAGAGGATTGTATGTGATAGTCAGAAGGTCGATGGTCATGTTTGGCAGAGTAATCTCAGTAGAGTGAAGAGGCTGAAATAAGACTAAAAAGTTGTATCCTAGGGAAGTTGACATCGAAAGAAAGAGTTGGCAGCTTAAAGAGGCAAGGCCAATTTGTTATGACTATTATGACTATTATTTTTTTTACACTGGAAGTTTTTGCAAGCAGAAAGTTGGAGGAGAGTCTTCAGATGTTACAATATCTTGGAGAAAATGAAGTAAAAGCAATTAAGAGTAAAAATAGAGACGTTAGTCTTGGTAACCATTGAGAACAATTCTCTCAAAGACTGGCATCAAGAAGGTGAGAAAGCAGAGATCTAAAACTGAAATTTTTTGAAGTAGGGGACCACAGTAAGCTGATTACAGTCTTCAACAGGAGAAAAGGTAGAGGATGTTGGCAGCACCCACAGGGTTACATATTTAAGGAAAATGGAGGAAATTTGGTAGACTTTTGCAACTGACATCATAGAATAACAAATATAAGAAGGATTAAAAAACTTTTGAACAGATACAGACCCAGTAGATGCTAAAAAGTAATGAAATAATATAAAAGAAGCCTGATGAACTCTAAAAAAGTTACTCAAATCAGCTGCTCACTTGACATTAAAAGTTACTCAAGACAATTAACCTGTCCCTTTTTGTCCAACCTCTTTCATTTGGACATCAGAAATTATGCCACAAATCATCATTCGCAAACTTACCTCAATTTTTCAGCCAGTTTTAATTTCGTCAAAATAAAGTCAGAAAACTTTTACTACTTAAAAATCATTTTTATTATCTCTCTTGGAAATTCTTGTTTCAACCTCATACATTTGGAACCTGTATAAAACATATGTTGACTAAAATACATGTGCTTAAACTGTAGAATGTTTTTTCTTCATTAATGTTTATTTACACTACATTTTTTACAAAAAAATGTAATTTTCACTCAACCATTTAAATTTGTGTTTTACAAAAAAGTCTCTTCATTTTGAAAATGTCATTGTATGTGACTCCTTTCAGTCTGATTTTGTTCCAAGAACCCTCTAGCATAAAATGAGAGTTTAAAATTTGGGGCACTTGGATTATCTTGAGGACTATGCACAAATATGAGACTCTTTTATGGTCTTGTACACATTTTATTTTTATGTAGAACTCAACACATTTTAGCTTAATTTTTCATATTGCATTGATCATAAAAAGAGCAATCTTTCACTTGCCTCTGGACAGACTCTACTCATTGTGCACTGAGTTAGTTCTGAGTTCTTCGTGAAAATGTAGTAATGGTAAAGAAAGATCCACATATATATTCTGATTCTATCACTAACTGGATGACCTGAAATAAGTTATTTAACTCTCTAGATCTCATTTGTTATTTTTCCCAGCCCAAAACAACTTTTCCTTTTCTCTCAGAATTTCTTACTACAGGAGGTCTTTATTAGTATTTCACGCTCCTATAACAAATTACCGCAAACAACACAATATTACTATCTTATGGTTCTGGAGATCAAAAGTCTGAAATGGGTCTCACTGCGCTAATATAAAGGTATTAGCAGAGCTGCACTTCTGTAGGTTCTAGGAGTGGATCTGCTTGTTTTTGTGCCTTTTCCAGCTTCTAGAGGTTGCCCTGCTCCTTGCCTATAGCCCTCTTCCATCTAGAAGGCCATCAATTGCACCACTCTGACTTTTACTTCTTCTCTGACTCTGAACCTTTGCCTCCCTCTTTTACTTATAAGGACCTTTGCGATGACACTGGGCTCATCTGGATAATCTCAGGTGACCCTCTGTTTCAACATCCTTAATTTAATCACATTTATAGAATTCATTTTGGTATGTAAGGCAATATAAACACAGAGTACAGGGATTAAGACATGGACATCTTTGGTGGGATGTGGAGGATTATTCTGCCCATCACAAGGCCAGCAAGAATATTCTTAATAAATGTCCATCTCCCCACCTCACCACCTCCAGGGAAGAATATCACTTCTGTGAAAAATCTTTAAATAGGTGTTTAATTTCAGAGTTTATTTGTGTAATGAATTATCTCCTTAAAAATGCTAAAATGTAAGGGTTCTATTAGTATGCTTGAATGCTAATTAACAGGGACACTTGTTCTTATTTCATTTGACTTTCATAGGCTTTGTCCATCAATAACTAAACTGTGGAATTGATGATTCTTTCCCACTACAACATCTTACTTTTATTACCTGTGTATGGCTTCATGCTAACCAAAAGGTTAGATGCTACAATTACTTACGCTAATCTCAATTTGCGTTTATGCTGTAGACAGTACAATAAAGCTGTAGCAATTGATTACACATCACTGACAGCAGAAGGAACATACAGTTTCATCAATGGAAAAACTGAGTCATGTTACAGCTCAATAGTTGTGTGCAGCCTCATGAGAATGACAATCAAAACCAAGTCGTAATGATATGAATATTTATTGGGTACCTCATCCTGGTTAGGTAATTTTAATAATCTGTAAAAAAAAAAGTGTAAAGGCAAGCATTTCTGTTTTTATTGAATACTCCTTTTTAATTACAGTGTATTCATATTGGAGTTTAAAATACTTTTATATTGGTTTTCTTGTTTTGGGTTTTTATTATTGTATTTGATTTCATCCTAAGAATGTGTAAATATCAAATTTAAATATTTACATTTGTAAACACACTTTTGGGTCTGACTCAGGTTTATTGTTGTCTTTATTGAATACTGTTTTGGTAAATTAGGCGGAGGAATAGTTAGAAATGACATAAATCAATAAAAATGATGTCTTAAACAGTTAAAATAAACCTTTGTAAAATTTGTTTGTCAAAATGTCTAAGGTTTTGTGATAAATTACTGAAAGAATAGAAATAGAATGCGAAACTTCCGAACCGTTAGAGGGAAAGAAAAGTGAGGATGGAGAAAATATTCTTAGTTCAATAAAAGACTGGAAAGGAGGGGATAAAGTCAGAGATGAAATATGCCAAATATATTTATTAAGCAAATATTTAATGGATATCTGCTATAGATCCCTGAGAATGTTATCCAAACAAATTGATAAACTCAATAAGTATAAATAGATTTAAATCTTCTATTAAACGTCAGAGACTTTCGGGTTGGATGCATTGCTTTCTAAACTCTAGATATATGTAAGTAACATATCTAAATAAAAACAAGCAAAAAGCCTTATAGTGAAGAAATGGAAAAAGATGTGTAATATGAAAGTACTTCACGTAAGAGCATACACTTCAAATATGTAAAGCCTAAGATAGAGAATTACAAGGTAGGTCCAACAAATGCAAAATCATAGAGAGTGCTTTTTATTGTTACACATTGTCACAAATCAATAGATAGGTCATAACTAAGTTTAGTAAGGTTTTTAAAAATTCCAATATATAAATTAGATTTTAAAAATTAAAAATTACCTTAATAATTCATAGCATAAGGTGTTTCACGTTTGTTTTCAGTTTTCATTAACTAGATTGTCAGATCATCTAATCAATCTATTCAGTTATACGGCAAAATTTTAACGGAACCTTCTTCTGATTCTGAAATCAAAATCCTGTGTTGATCTGGCTAACAAGGCTTAACAGACCTGCCTTCTGCTTCTCCTTTTCCCTTGCTTTATCAGTAAAAAATTATCAAAGAGGATTAAAATACAGCCCTAAGGGAAGGAGGAAACAGGAGAGAAAGTATTTGCTTTCCAAAGGATCTCTATGAGTAAGTAAAGGAAACCACAGTATTCTAATTCTGTAGGAGATAGATACTGTCTATATTTTTTTAAAACACACTCAGATTGCCCAAATGAATGAGGAAATACATAAAAGTTTCGAATCCCACAACTATGTTTTCTAGTTTCCAAAAGGAAAATCATAAAATGTGGGCATACTAAATTTAATTTGGTAAATAATCTAAAAGAGAAAATCTTGTTAATAATAAAAAATGAGATGCAATATGAAAAAGTTATGTTATTCAGAACAATTTGGTTGTTTAAACTGGGCTACCTTATTTTGTTCTGGAGCTTGCTAGTAATGTGGTACTATGTCATTTGGATTTCTTTTGGTTGAACCATAGATTGAATATTAAAACATAAGGAATGCCTATAATACCCAGTTATGTCGTATCTTTTCAACTCACAGATGTTCTTTTTAAAGTACGATAACTAGGGAATACAATCAGCTGTATCCACGATGAAATGAAATGACAGCCTAATGTTCAGCATACTTTTGTATTTTTAGTAGAGACAGAGGTTTCTCCATGTTAGTCAGGCTGGTCTTGAACTCCCGACCTCAGGTGATCTGCCCACCTCGGCCTCTCAAAGTGCTGGGATTACAGGCATGAGCCACCATGCCCAGCCTGTTTAATATTCTTTATTCCTATTTGTTATTCCTATTCTCTATTACTATATTTTTAAAACTCAAAAATACTTTGCTTACCAGTTTAATTAATTTTTTTCTTAGTTGCCTTGAGTCTGTAGCTTTATTACAAATGATTACATAGTTGACATAAAGTAAAAGTTAACCCCTTAGCTCAAAAGAGGTGGAGAAAGGATGGGATAAAATAAAACATAATACTACTTTCATCATGATGAGCCAGTAAGTTATTCTGTTTAAAAATCTCCTCTTAATGTGGCTTAATAAATTTGTTCAAATTAGTTTAGATATTTCAACTTTAGCTAGCCGGACTAACATTTCCTTACCAAGTAAATACGGAAAACTAAGAGTCACCATCTCAATTTTAGTTGAAAATGTCATGCAACTTAATTTTACCATTAAAAAATCAACTTTATACTTGCAGATTGATATTCAAAACTGAAAGTATAAATAATCTACTAAAATTATTTTTATTTTTAAACCATGTAAGCTTAAATAAAATAACCCATATGACGTTAGTTACTTCTTAAAATCCTTCTTTCTTTTAATTTTTTTCAACCTGGCTCATCACTGACAGATTTAAATTATTCTTATTTTCTTTTCTTTTTTTTTTTTTTCTGTGAAAGTCTTTTAAAATATTACTGAAATAAGGCTAGATGCAGTGGTCTGCACCTGTAATCCCAGCACATTGGGAGACTGAGATGGGAGAATTGCTTGAGACCAGGAAGTCAAGACTAGCTTGGGCAACATAGTGAGACCCCATCTCTATGAAAAATGAAAAAATTAGCTAGGTGTGTGAAAAAATTGGCATGTGACTATAGTACCAGCTACTTGGGAGGCTTAGGTGAGAGGATCACTGGAAACTAGGAGTTTGAAGCTCCAGTGAACTATGATCACTCCACTGCACACCAGTCTGGGTGTTAGAGTGAGACTTTCTCTTTCTCTCTGTATCTCTCTCTTTCTTTCTCTCCCTCTCTCTCTGTGTATGTGTGTGTGTGTGTGTGTGTGTGTGTGTGTATATATAGATATATAGGTTTATAGATATATAAAGATATAAGGTATATATAGAAGTAGATATATCCCAGTAAATTTCTGGGATTACATATACCTTATGGACTGGAACTGGAATTACATTTTCCATTTTATGTGCAATAAATAAAACTTAAAAACTTATGTAGAATAATCATACAGTGTAAATTTATAATAAATGTTCACAATCTTTGATGTGGCTTGAAAGAAAGTAGCATTGTGGTAGACAATGACACAACTGAATGGTCAATTAAGTCAGTACTTGGGCTGCAATAAATAGAATTTACATCCCTAGAATGAAGAAAGTAATAACCTGACTCTGAATGCTCATGTTATTGTGTTCACTGCTGGTTCTCATTAAAAGGAATGTAGTATCAGTCTGGTGGTGAGACAACGGGATGGAAAAGATTCTAAGAATCAGAGCATGTGAGAAACCATTAGAAGAAAAGAAAAATGGAGGACTCTAGGATTATATGATAACAATCTTTAACAATTTACCAAATAAAAGGGATTTTTACATTTTTCTGTGTAGTCCAGAGAACATGTGTAGAACCAAAGTGTGAGATTACTTGTAAGTAAAATGGAATGCAATAAGAAACAATTCAAGCTACATAAAGTTGGAATGAGGTTGTGCTTTCCCTCTAGGGAAGCCTGAATAATCATTCATGAGAGGTATTTATAAAGAATTTCGGTACAGTTGAAAATCTGGGCTAGATAACTTCTAATGCTTTTTTCAAACTCTAAATTCTATTTCTCTATATTTAAAGATAAAAAGCAGCAGAAATTTCCTACCCAACCTCATCCTAGACATGTAAAGCATTTCTCTCTGATTAATTGTATTCTAGTAATAATAATAACAATGAGGATATATTGTTATGATTTCCATTTTAGAGATGGGTAAACTGAGGTAAAGTGAAGTTCAGCAACTTACCCAGTCACAGAATTAATGAGTCATGAAACTGGTATTTTTAACCTACATAGATTTGACCCCTGAAACTGAACTCTTAATGCATACACTGTTGCTCACTTATTTTTCAAAAACGTTTGAATTACCAATGTGATCTCCAATCTGTGAAGAATCCTTTTATTTGAAAAAGGAAATGATGGAATAGGTGTCTTGAGATTTCGTTCTTTCTTTTTTTTTGAGATGGAGTCTTCCTCTGTTGCCCAGGCTGGAGTGCAGTGGTGCTATCTCAGCTCACTGCAAGTTCCGCCTCCCAGGTTCATGCCATTGTCCTGCCTCAGTCTCCAGAGTGGCTGGGACTATAGGCGTCCACCACCATGCTCGGCTAATTTTTTGTATTTTTAGTAGAGATGGGGTTTCACCGTGTTAGCCAGGATGGTCTTGATCTCCTGACCTCGTGATCCGCCCGCCTTGGCCTCCCAAAGTGCTGGGACTACAGGCTTGAGCCACCATGCCCAGCCGAGATTTCTTATGTCATAATTATGGAGGATAGAGTAACAATAGTGAAATCAACAATAATTAGCTATAGAACTGAAAATGGCAGATAGGAGACAAGACTAATACGCAGCTTCCACTTGGACAGAAAGAACAGCATGTGGAGACTCACATTGTGAACTTTTGCTCCAAGAACCACTGCAGGAACATACCAAAAATAATAGTAATAATAATAATAATTCACAGATCCTTTGAAATAAGCAGCTTGCCTCTGCCAACTCTGCAAGACAGCTGAAAAACTGTGAGTTCCCAAAGTGTGAAGTAGGGGAAAAGGCTGCCTCTGAATGCACATCCCCACTGGGGAACATGAAGATCCAGATCATGGGAAAAGGATTTAGCCTCACCTAGATCTGAAGTGGATTTAGGGAGCCGAGCAACATATAAAGGTAGAATAAGCAATGGGAAGAGCCCTGTAGGCATTCCAGGTCCCTAGCTCGAGCCCAGGGAAGTCATTCCTGTCCTTATCTCACAGAGGTCCTTGAGGAAGGCAACCAGCAGAATTGAGGAGGGACCACAGCATGAAGGAAGCTCCTAGCTGAACTTTGTAATAATTTAAATTGATTATGAATTTTTCTGAGCAGAATCTTGGAGGGGTGTAGGGGTGAGAAAGGGAAGTAGAGATATGAACACAGAAGCAGCACCTGAAGGTATGGGCAGGGAAGGAGGGGCAAGGTCTGAGAACCCTGCTTACTTTCTCAGTGGGGAGGCATGTGGCCTGGGGCAGGATCTCATCCCTACTCACTAGCTGCCTGGATATAAACTTGGTGCTGTTGGTGGGGCATGGTGGGAGTGAGACTGGCATTGCTGACTACATTCAAGCTGGGTGAGCCTTGTCACTGCTTTGGCAACCTGCATGATACAGCAGAGGCAGTTATAATCCCTTTTGAAACGTAACTCTATTGGCCTGGGAACCACCCACTACCTGCCACTGTGGCCACAGCAAGCCATGCTCAAGGAGAGTGTGAGCTCAGATCTGCCTCAACCCGCCCTCACCTGGTGGTTTTTCTTGATCCACCCTGGTAGCCAAAGACAAAAGACATAAACTCTTGGGAGCTCTATGCCCCCCTTGATCACCTGAGAAACCTGAGTATGTATCTCAAGCCATTACAGCAACTCATAACAGAACAATCCTGGTCCAAAGAAGGAGAAAACAACAGCTAATTCTGCCACCTGGAACACCTTGGCTAACCAGAGGTTCTGAGTTTATCCATGTGATATCACCACTAGCATAACCAGTATTTGAAACCAGCATACTAAACAAAACTACAACCAAGGACTCCCACAGAGTCCACTTCACTCCCCTGTCACCTCCATCACAGCATGTGCTAATATCCATGGCTGGGAGACCTAAAGATGGATCACATCACAGGACTCTTTGCAGACATTCCTCAGCACCAGACTGCTGGGTGGCTAGATGCAGAAGGGCAATAACAATCACTGCATTCTGGCTCTCAGGAAGTCCCATCCCTAGGGGAAGGGGGAGAGTGCCAAATCAAGGGATCATCCCGTAGGACAAAAAATATCTGAACGGCAGCCCTTGAGTTCCAGATCTTTTCACTGAAACAGTCTACCTAAATGAGAAGGAACCAGAAAACTAATTCTGGTAATATGACAACACATGGTTCTATAACACCCCCAAAAGATCACACTAGCTCTCTGGCAATGCATCCAAACCAAGAAGAAATCTCTGAATTGTTAGAAAAAATTCAGAAGGTTGAATATTAAGCTACTCAAGGAGGTACCAGAAAAAGGTGAAAAACAAAAGAAATTAAAAAAGAACTACAAGATATGGATGAAAAAGTCTCCAGAGAAATAGATATTATAAATAAAAGACAATCACAACTTCTGAAAATGAAAAACACACTTAGAGAAATGCAAAATACACAGGAAAGTTTCAACAATAGAGTCAAACAAGTAGAAAAAAGAACTTCAGAGCTGGAAAACAAGGCATTTGAATTAACCCAACCTGACAAAGACAAAGAAAAAAGAATTTTAAAAAATGAGCAAAGTCTTCAAGAAATTTGAGATTATGTTAAATGACCAAACATAAGAATAATTGGTGTTCCTGAGGAAGAAGAGAAATCTAAAAGTTTGGAAAACTCACTTGAGGAAATAATTGAGGAAAACTTTCCCAGCCTTGTTAGAAATCTAGACATCCAAATACAAGAAGCTCAAAGAACACTCAAGAAATCCATCCCAGAAAGATCATTACCTAGGAACATAGTCGTCAGGTTATCTAAAGTCAAGAGAAAGGAAGGAACCTTAAGAGCTGTGAGGCAAAACCATCAGTTAACCTATAAAGGAAAACCTATCAGGTTAACAACAGATTTTTCAGCAGAAACCCTGCAAGCCAGATGGGATTGGAGTCCTGTCTTTAGTCCCCTTAAACAAAATAATTATCATCCAAGAATTTTGTATCCAGCAAAACTAAGCTTCATAAAGGAAGGAGAGATAAAGTCGTTTTTGGACAAACAAATGCTGAGAGGATTCATCACTACCAAGCCAGCACTACAAAGAATGCTAAAAGGAGTTCTAATCTTTAAACAAAACCTTGAAGTACACCAAAACAGAACCTCTATAAATCTCACAGGGTCTATAAAATAATAACAAAACAAAACAAAAACAACAACAAAGTATTCAGGCTACAAGCAGCATGATGAATAAAACAGTACCTCACATCTCAGTACTAATGTTGAATGTAAATGGCCTCATTGCTTCACTTAAAATATACAGTATGGCAGAATGGATAAAAAATACACAAACTAAGTATCTGCTGTCTTCAACAGACTCACCTAACATAAGGACTTACATAAACTTAAGGTAAAGGAGTGGAAAAGATAGTCTATGCAAACGGAAACCAAAACTGAGCAGGAATAGCTAATCTTTTATCAGACAAAACAGACTTTAAAGCAACAACAGTTAAAAAGACAAAGAGGGACATTATATAATGATAAAAGGATTAGCCCAATAGGAAAATATCACAATCCTAAATATATGTGCAACTAACACTGGAGCTCCCTAATTTATAAAACAATTAGTACTAGACCTATGAAATGAGATATATGGCAACACAGTAATAGTGGGGAACTTTGATACTCCACTGACAGCACTACACAGGTCATCAAGACAGAAATTCAACAAAGAAAAAATGGACTTAAACTATACCCTAGAACAAATGAACATAACAGATATTTACCAAATATTCTACCCCAAAACTGCAGAATATACACTCTTTTCACCAGCACATGGGACATTCTCCAAGATAGACCATATGATAGGCCACGAAATAAGTCTCAGACTACTTTAGAATAAAATTGGAAATTCACTTCCAAAGGAATCCTCAGAACTATACAAATACGTGAAAATTAAATAATCTGCTCCTGAATGATCTTGGAGTCAACAATGAGACCAAGTGAAAATTTAAAAATTCATTGAACTGAACGACATTAGTGACACAACCGTTCAAAACCTCTGGGATACAGCAAAAGTGGCACTAAAAGGAAAGTTCACAGCATTAAATGCTACATCAAAAAAATCTGAAAGAACACAAATAGGCAATCTAAGCTCACACCTCAAGGAACTAGAGAAACAAGAATAAACCAAACCCAAACTCAGTAGAAATAAAGAAATAATGAAGATCAGAGCAAAACTAAAGGATGTTGAAACGAACAAGAAAAAAATACAAAAGATAAATACAACAAAAAGCTAGTTATTTGAAAAAATAAACAAAATTGGCAGACCATTACTGAAATTAACCAAGAAAAGAAGAGAGCAGATCCAAATAAGCTCAATTAGAAAAGAAATAGGAGATATTATAACTGATACCACAGAAACACAAAAGATCATTCAAGGCTATTATGAACACCTGTATGCGCACAAACTAGAAAACCCAGAGGAGATGGATAAATTCCTGGAAAAATACAACCCTCCTAGGTTAAATCAGGAAGAAATAGAAACTCTGAACAGACCACAAAAAAGTAGTGAGATTGAAACAGTAATTTAAAAATTCCCAACAACAACAAAAAAGTCCAGGACCAGATGGAATCATAGCTGAATTCTATCAGACATTCAAAGAAGAATAGGTACCAATCTTACTGAAACTATTCCAAAAGATAGAGAAAAGGAAATCTCCTTAAGTCATTCTATGAAGCCAGTATCACCCTAATCCCAAAACCAGGAGAGGACCTGACGAAAAAAGAAAACTACAGACCACTATCCCTGATGAACATATCTGCAAAAATCTTCCACAAAATACTAGCTAACCAAATCCAACAGCATATCAAAAAGATAATACACCAGGAACAAGTGGGTTTTATACCAGAGATGAAGGGTTGGTTTAATAAACACAAGTCAATAAATGTGATACACCACATAAATAGAATTAAAAACAAAAATCACCTGATCTTCTCAATAGATGCAAACTGATCTTTGACAAAGCAAACAAAAACATAAAGTGGGGAAATGGCACCCTATTCAACAAAAATGGTGCTGGGATAATTGGCAAGCCACATGTAGAAGAATGATACTGGATCCTCACCTCTTACCTTATACAAAAATCAACTCAAGTTGGATCAAAGACTTAAATCTAAGAGTTCATGACCAAGAATCCAAAAGCAAATACAACAAAAACAAAGATATATAGATGGAATTTAATTAAACTAAAAAGCTTCTGCACAACAAAAGAAATAATAAGCAGAGTAAACAGACAATCCACAGAATGGGAGAAAATATTTGCAAACTACACATCTGACAAAGGAATAATATCCAGAATCCTCAACGAACTCAAACAAATCAGTAACAAAAAACCAAATGATCCCATCAAAAAGTGGGCAAAGGACATGAATAGACAATTTTCAAAAGAAGATATACAAATAGACAACAAACATATGAAAAAATGCTCAACATTACTAATTATCAGGGAAATGCAAATTAAACCACAATAAGATACCACCTTACTCCTGCAAGAATGGCCATAATTTTAAAAATAAAAAAATAACATGTTGGCGTGGTGAAAGGGAATACTTTTACATTGCTGGTGGGAATGTAAATTAGTACAACCACTGTGAAAAACAGTATGGAGATTCCTTAAAGAACTACAAGTAGAACGACCATTTGATCCAGCAATCCCATACTAGGTATTTACCCAGAGGGAAAGAAGTCATTACATGAAAAAGACACTTGCATGCACATGTTTTTTAGCAGCATAATTTGCAATTGCAAAAATATAGAACCAGCCTAAATGCCCATCAAACAATAAGTAGATAAAGAAAATTTGGGATATATTATATATACCATAGAATACTACTCAGCCATAAAAAGAAACAAAATAATGGCATTCGTAGCAAACTGGATGGAATTGGAGGCCATTATTCTAAGTGAAGTATTGCAGGAATGGAAAACCAAACATTGTATGTTCTTACCTATAAGTGGGAGCTTAGCTATGATGACACAATGGCATAAGAATGACATAATGAATTCTGGGGACTCAGGAAGAAGTGTGGGGGGCGGGGTGAGGATTAAAGGACTACATATTGGGTGCCGTGTACACTACTTGGGTGACAGGTGTACCAAAATCTCAGAAATCACCACTAAAGGAGTAATCCATGTAACCAAATACTACCTGTTCCTCAAAAACTATTGAAATAATAATAAAGAAAAAAACAATAATTATACTTTCTCCTAAAACTATTGCTATCCTAATTTATTGGCATTTATGAAGTCACAGGCACACTGCTAAACACTTTCAGCTATTATCTCTTTTATCTTTAAACAATCTTCCTTATAGGGTAGGAATGATTATTTCTGCTTTAAAGATGAAGAGGCTGAGGTCCCAAGTCATACTCCAGGGAATGAGAGATGCTGTGTTACTTAGAACAATTATCTATTATTCTATCAGTATAGTCATTTATTCTATAGAAAATTGTAATCTCTTATCTAGGAGTTGTTCCAAATGCAAAATGTGACATGTCCCCAAATCAAGATTACGGATTACTCGCGTAAGTCCATTTTAACATCTATTTTTAAATAAAGGAATTCCTATGGAGAATAGTCTATTGATCGACTAATCAATTACTTAATCAGCAGTCAATTAGCAATCAATGTGCAAGACACTGTGAAGGATACAATAATGATTCCTAAAGTCGGAGAGCTTATGCCTTAGCTAAGGAATCAGAAATTATAGACTTAAACGCAGTTAACAATAAAGGAAGTAAAATGATTGGTATAGATGATGGCAGATTTTTCATGAGAGAAAAAAAAATTATGGTGAACTGTGAGTACTAGGGAAATCTTGAAGGGATTTATCCTGTGTGCAGAAGAATGACTGATTTAGATGAGTAGAGTGGATCAGATGGAACAATTGACACAGAGAGAAGGAACAGTGTGAATCCTGACAAATAATTTGCAGTATATAACATATTGGACTCCAATGACTAGACAAGGGTAGCTTCTTGCTACTTGATTATTTACAATTTTACCATTTATTTTAGGAGTAATTCCTTTAAATTTTCCTTAAGAAAATATATAAATATTAATAACAATAAATTCTAGATGTTATTGATAATCAGAATAACAGGGATACGTGGTAACATTTAAAGCTTAGCTTGTTCAAGAATGATTGCCTGCAGACCAGCCTCCCAGAAAAAAAAATTTAGGACC
Source organism: Nomascus leucogenys (assembly GCF_006542625.1). Taxonomy (NCBI): domain Eukaryota; kingdom Metazoa; phylum Chordata; class Mammalia; order Primates; family Hylobatidae; genus Nomascus; species Nomascus leucogenys. The sequence continues at coordinate 69,158,244 of NC_044391.1, forward strand.
TGATACAGATCCTTAGAATTTGGCTCTTTCTTTATGCTTAAATATCTGAATCCCAGTGTTGTCATTTACAAACATGGCCCAAATATTTGACATTTTTCCCATCAGAGATTGGTTCTAGGTCCCATCCCCTTGAATTTGAGTGACTCGTGACTGCTTTTACCAATAGAGTACAGCAGATGGGGCACCTTGGACCTTTAAAAGCCATGCAGTTTTGTTCTTATTCACTGGAACACTCACTTTTGGAGTCCCAAGATACTATGTAGAAAGACTGTTGGCCAGGCATAGTGGTTTATACCTAAAATCTTAGCACTTTGGGAGGCCAAGGTGGGCAGATCACTTGAGCTCAGGAGTTTGAAACCACCCTGAGCAATATGGTGAAACCCCATCTCTACAAAAAGTACAAAAATTAGCCAGCCATGGTGGTACATGCCTGTAGTTCCAGCTACTTGGGAGACTGAGGCAGGAGGATGGCTTGAGTCCAAGAGGAGGAGGTTGCAGTGAGCTGTTATCATGCCACTATACTCCAGACTGGGCAACAGAGCCACACCTAACCTCAAAAAAAAAAAAAAAAAAAAAAAAAGAAAAGAAAAAAAGCCTACCTAGATGTTTTCTACAGAGGGAGGCCGTGCTTGGGTGCACTGGTTGAAATTGTCAACCTCACCCCTGCCTTTCAGCTGTCTTTGCTAAGGAACTAGGCATGTGATTGAAGCCGTGCTAGATCCTCCAGAGCAGCTCATTTTCCAGCTGAATACAACTTGAGCTTGATCAATGTCCCATTAAACAGAAGAATCATGTAGCTGAGACTTGTTTGAATATCTAACTCACAAAATCATGTGGTTTATAAAGTAGTTGTTAAGACACTAAGTTTTATGTTTCTTTGTTTTGCAATAACAGATAACTAGAACATCTGGTCAACTGTAAGGCTTGGAACCCTGACCCCTGCCATCAGGCTAGCGGTGTAGCTTTTGCTTCTCTAGGCAGTAAGTCTGATATGGCAATGCTGTCACTGTCTTGCACTGCACTAGAATGCAACAGGCATTGAGGGAACTGTTTCTGTACTCTTGCTGCTGTTTTTGTGGTTTTTCCAAGTGCATATTGCCTGAGCGGTCCTTGGGGATAAACTGCTCAGCCACCAGTCTTTGCACAACACATGGATTTTTCAATGTTACATGAGGCACTGTGGAATTGTGCCTCAACAATAATCTAGAAGTAAGTTGGATACCAAAACACTGGGAAAAATATATTCAAAAACAAGGCACAGTTCATACCATATCATTGTGATTTTCTGTGACAACCCTGATTCTAAATTTCTATCTCTATCACCAAAAATTATTGAAACATCTTAGAATTTCCTATATTTTGGGTGTATAACTTATTAATTCCAGACTATCTCTTTCACTGAGAGAGTCATAAAATCTTTTGTCAGACTATGTGTCCCAATTTTATACAAAAAATAGGCCAAAGTACTTTTAACTCAGAGTTACAGTGCAACAAATTTGGTACCTATAATAAGAGTATAGAAGCTGAAGGCCTGCTGGACACTATAAAAGGGGAAAGTGGAAGAAAAATGGTTTCTATATAAGGTTTATATTTAGTTCATGTATACAGATATTCTTGAAAAAGGTAATAATTTAACCTAGATTTTTAATAGTCGAAGTTGTCATTATAACTCAATCTGGTAGGTGTGCATTTTTCAAAATTTTTTTGGTGTGGATTTTAAAAGATGTATTTTTAGTATCATAAGAGAAGAAAAAATTCACCTCCAGAAAGAAACTGTTAAAAATTTTTAGCACATTTTTGTGCTTGTCTTTTCCTTTAGTGATTCATTAGACTTTTAAAATTATGGTAGACCATAGTCATTGTTATTATGCAAAATGTACCTTTGTATTCTGGCAGATTGGGAGTCAAAGAAAAGTAAATAAAACACCACAGCACCATAAATTAACTGGATTTTGACCATTCCACACAGTGTTTGTGGGGCTAACATTTCACTGACATATATTGCTTACCATATATAGCTAAACTCGCATGAGGTACCTTCTCATAAGAGATCACCAAATGAAGATTCATGTACAGTACTCATGTGCTTAATGATCCCAAAAAAAGAGAAAGAGACTTTGATCAGCAGAAACAGTATCTGCCAAATAAGCCATTTTTCCTCTTCCAGGATATTAATGTCATCGAAGTAATTCTCACACTATTGATGTTCATAATTAAGAAATTAAGAAAATTATAGTCTCTATATTTCTAATTATACCCATAATTAATTATACTATGAAGCAAACTTTGCTACAATGCTACCCTACTGCCTTTCCTCTAATTCATCATTACATTTTTTCTTAAGCTTGTTTTTATTACTCCATACATTGACTTTCCCTGTTGATCACCAGTAGTTCACAAGATGAGAATATAGACCTCTATCCTTTCTCCTATAAAAAAGGGATGCCATAATAGTTAAAAGAGACATGACTGACCTTAGGTAAAATTTTAATGTCACTTATCAAGAAACCACACAGTAACTAGATTTTAAAACTTTTTAAGAAAGTGTTATTTAAAAAAAAAAAAAAATCCTAAAGAGGATGGCCACTTTAGGAAATAAAGAATGGTGCCAGAAGATTGCAGATAATGAAAATTTATTACTGGGCAAAGAGTGATTCAAGTAATTGAGCATGCTTAAAGGAAGAAAGAGAAAATTAAGTAATGAGTTATTTAGTTGCCAACCTTCCTGATTAACTGACATCAAAGGGCTTGCACAAAAATTTACATTGATTGGGTGCAAATAGTTGGACTCCTTCTCCATGTTTTGTGTGTCTGACAGAGAAAAGATCTAGAAACTGAGGTAATAAAAGATGCAATTGGGAACCTGCCTCACTGTTGAAGAAATTCAGCTATCAGTGATTCTCAGTTGAAGCAAAATATAGGAGAAAGTACTCTAATGACTTTTGTAACTCAAGCTGCATGTGGCTTGCCTGAAGTTGTGGACAAGAAAAGGCAACAGTATATTTCAACTCTTGAGAGCACTCTACTGAAAGTGAAGGCATACCAAGGAGGAGAGGGAATCCATCATTTAGTTAGGAAGTGATTAGTAACAGTTTAGGGAAGTAAAACTCTATAAGCAAGTATTTGCATTTATTTAACTCTTGAATCTGTGACTTGACTTAAATACTTAATAATATGCATGGTGTAGCGGGAGCATGTGAGATCACAATTGAACAACCTATGCAGATATTCTAATTCTGCTCCTTACGAGTTGTGTGATTCATAAACTGAATATGATCCGTTGTTGTAAGGAATGAATAAATTGTTTACAACTGGCATAAAATGATAACTTTTATACATGTATTTATTATATAATCAAGTTAAAAGATTAGAAAGGGAAACATTTATTGAAGTGTAGACAGTGTCTTATAGTTATCTCCTTATGCCTGTAAAGGAAGGGACAAGGGAGGTAAATAACACTTTCTGAGTTTTTACTGTGTACCAGGAATGATGCTAGGCACTTCATTACCCAATTCCTGAGAGGGCTGTGAGATTATTACCTTGTCTCCGTTTTATAGATGAAGAAGCTGAGCTTCAGAGAGGTAATTTGTCCACATTTTTCTGGTGATGGTTTATTTGGTTTGATCGAAAGTCAAACATAGGTCCATAGATCATGCTTATTTTATTCTATTAGGTTTCTAATGAAACTATATGGTATAATAGGCTTCACTGATGTGTCTTGGAATTGCAGAGATAAGACCTGGGAGGAACAAACTATTCTTTGGTCATTAAAAAAATGTACATAATGACAGGTAACTACACTGATGTGGAGTGGATCTTCAATTCCACCAGCATTTTTTTCCATGGCTGTTTCAGGGGCCAGTATTCTTACTCTCTCCTGCCCGCAGTGCCTAAATATTTGATTATCATTTAACATTAGTTTACTTTGAGTTAGTGTGCTAACACTTCCAGCAAGATTTTTATTTTCACTAATATTTCTAATAATGGTAATAATTTTAAAATGCTAAAATGTGTTAAGAGGCACCCAGTGAAAGCATATTGTATGGCTGTTGATAGGCATTATTTTATTTAAAGCTTGTGACAACTCATGAGATGATTTATAATTTTCATTGTATCTTACACATACTGAAATCAAGGCTTGAGAGGTTGCCCACCTCATATAGCTAGTAAGTGGCGGCACTTGGATTTCTGATGCCAACACCCTTGTGACTGGGCACTGTGCTGCTTTGTCAGATTCAGGACAATCAGTATCTCTTGTTAGCATGATCCCTAATATTCAGGAAATGTGGGAAATATTTCAGGGAAACTTTCCTAGGGCTTTTGAAAATATTTACTTAATGTTGACTCACAAGTGATCACATAAAGGGCATACACACACACATACACACACACACACACACACACCAATATTAAAGGAGAGAACAGATGAGCCATGTAACTTCTAGAGCCCATTTTGTGAAATGTTTTCAGGACTGATTGAATGTAACTTAAATATTTCTATTTCTTCATGAGGTATATGTTTTCCGAAATAATATCCTAAATCTAAATCTAACTTCTGTTTCAGTGAACAAAAGAATACCCTACATGAACAACCACAGCATCAAATTTGTGGGTAGGAGGTTGTCATGCCTGCTGCCTCACTTAGGATGGTGCCATGTGTGTTCTAGGGGGGTGGGAGGGTTTCCAAATTTAAAATTCTACATGATTTTTGCATTTTCTCACTAAAGATTGGCTTTGGATAGCCAGCCATATTCTAAGAAGGAACTCAGATACATTTGTTATTATTGTTCTTAATAGAACATCTGGTATTTATTGACAGTATGCATTAGGAATGATTTCAATAAAACTGAAGCCAAAATCTTGATGGAGTATACATTCATCCTATTTATGTCACTCTCTTGGTGTCAAATCCAAAGCCCACACATTGCTTCCTATGTACAGTAGTATTTGAAAACAATATCCACAGTCATGGGATTCTATGCAAAGTAACAAGGTGAAATAGCAGATAATTGATTAAGCAATAATAACATACTGTGCTGTTAAATATACTTCTAACTATTTAGGAAAAGCTGTTCAGTAAAACATATCTTTTCTCTTCTGATATTCAATATAATTGGAAAAAGACATATCCTAAATTACAAGTCTCAAAGTGCAAATATATATCCCTCATAAACCAATCTTCCTCCAGCTGGCTGATTTAGATAATAAAATGAAAAAGATACAACCAAACGGATCCTCAAACCTTGTGCTTCAAGAATTGGAGCTGGGAGCCCCTCAGGGTTGCAGGGCAATTCTGAGGCTGTTGAAGTTCTCAGAACAGCTGTTTGGTAGTAGTCTCAACAGAGCTCATTAGCACAACTCCTGGTTGGGACCATGTTAACTGGATCCCTTTACTGTCATCGGAGCCACCCCACTCCCTCTTATCATGTTCCTCCATTATCACTTTCCCCCCTTCCCAGCTTGTTCTGTTAGCACTTCCACTCTCCTGAAAGAATGTTCTCTCCTTCTTTACCTCTCTTCCACCTCCCTCTGACTAATTCTTCCTCATCTCTCCCACTTTTCCCTCTTTGCCCTACCCTGCTTGTTCCTCTTTCTCTTTTCTCTTATGACCATTTTTGTCAAAACAAGTGTATGGGTTCTTTTTTTCCTTTCTAACAAGCTCTTCTTCACTAGTTTCAATCTCTGTGATGGAAGCAACTGCCTGAATATCTTAAATTATGAGACTAGAGGTGTATCCAGTTCCTTTGGAAGGAGGTAGTAAACAGAATTGTTTAAGAATACAGGCTTTGAACCCGTACTAGAACTGGATTTAAATCTCAGTTCTGACATTCTGTGGAATGCAGAGCATGTTGCTTAAACTCCCTTAGTTCCAATTTCCACCTCTGTTAAATGGGGACAATAGTGTGTCTTCCTAAAGGTAGATACAAGAATTAAAGAAACCGTTGTTATAAATATACTTCACACAGTGCTTGGAACAGGACCAGCAGGCAGTGAAGAGCAACTCTTGTTATTTCTAAGTGATACCTGTTGGTCAGACAGTACAGGTCTCAAATCTTTGGCTTTACTAAGTTTTCTTGGTCTTCTCTCTTTGCCTGGCATGGCAAGCCCATCTAAGGCACCCACTTCATTTGTTTGTTTGTTTATTCAGGAGCCTACACAGAAAATATGTTATGTCCCATCCCCAGATACTTTCTACCACTTTGCCATGGTCACAAAGTTAATCACTGGTAAATTATTATTTGATAAACTTTAAGGCATTATTCCTTATAGCCACTTTAATGACATGAAGGTGAGGGGAAGAGAAGGGAAAATAAGGAAGAAGAGTGGGATGTTAAGGAGTCCCTTTAACTTCTAAAAGGTCTTCTATTCCCAAAGAGTAGACTTGCTGGTCATGGAACAGCTATGCAGGCAGGTAAGCTATTCTGGGCCAACACCATCTCTGCCCTTTCATGAACAAAACTGTTTCCAACATCTTGCTTGTTTCTTGGCTGCAAATAACTGCTGTATTTGTTTTGTATGTACGTGTATATGTATGTGTTTGCATTGTATGCATGATGTGTGAGTGAAGTATCAAGCAAATTAATATGATCCTGACAGCATGTTAAATATACTTGTTAAATATAATGAATTTTTTGTGAATCTTTTGTAATGCCATTTGATTCTCACAACATTCGAGGTAGTTTTTTTTTTTTTTTTTTTTTCCTTCTGAGACAGAGTCTTGCTCTGTCAAGCAGGCTGAAGTGCAGTGGTGCGATCTCGGCTCACTGCAACCTCCATCTCCCAGGCTCAAGCAATTCTGCCTCAGCCTCCCAGCCTCAGCTGGGATTACAGGCGTGTGCCACCACACCCAGCTAATTTTTGTATTTTTATTAGATACAGGGTTTCGCCTTGTTGGCCAGGCTGGTCTTGAATTCCTGGACCTCAGGTGATCCACCTGCCTTGGCCTCCCAAAGTGATGGGATTACAGGCGTAAGCCATCGCGCCCGGACTGAGGGAGTTATTTTTGTTCCCATTTTACAGAGTGCAAATTGACTTACAGAGAGAATAACCAGCTCACCTTAAATCACTTAGCTAGTAGATGACAGATTCTTCCAATGCCTGAACTCTGGCTTCACTTTCTACACCATACTCATACTGCCTGTCATTTTAGAGGTTCTGAAACATGACAACTGTCTCCATCCTTTCTCATCTAATAATACTTAAATTATATTCAGAAATGGAAACTTTTAAAAGTCCCAGATAGACTATGATCCCCCTAAGTAGTACTTGGGACCACTCTTTCCTCACTAAGGAGGAAAAAAGCTGGAGGGGAGAACTAGGTGCCCCTTGCAAAAAAATCTGATTCCTCATCTACTAATAGCTGTAAAGGTTTCTCCAATATCTGTTTAGGCACTGATGCTCTATCTTGCTCTTCATTTTATTTAAAGGAGGAAGTGAGAATGTACATTTTATTTCCACTTTACTTAACCATGCTTATAATATATTTTTTAGAATTTGCTTAATTTTCTTCAGGTACAAATTTTAGATCAGAGTTTATATCAGAGTTTTATTAAGTTGGAGGCAAAATGAGCACAAATTTATGCTCCTATACACTTGTTGAACACTTAAAAATGGATGGGGCAAGAAATCAGTTATGATCTTTTACAAACATTATGCATTGTGCTTGGCCACATGAATGCCTACTATTTTAATTTGGGAAACAAATTCAACACCATGGTCACATTCAGGGCATAAAATTCTATAGCACTGTGTGTAATTGTGAACTGATGAAATTACAAGGGCCATAAAACACTGATTTTTCAACTATACTTAACTATTTACGGCAAAAAGAGAAATTTTATGTGCCCATGCCTAGCCAGAAAAGAAGGAAGATTCTAAGTCAGAAGTTCCAAACCACTGGACTTCGAGCTGAATGCCACTAGCAAGTATGTATGGTTTGGTTCCCCCAGTGCTTTGGTTTTGGATTTAGTTTTTAATTGAATTATTTGGCAACATTTATAAATCAATAGATTTCACATGCAAATCCAGTATAACTTGATTTCCAGTATAACTTGAAAGATCTGAAGACTTTGTAGTACTGAGCTCAAGAATAACAACTTCCAGCTTCTGTGGGGCACACAATCTCCATTGTGCTACAGTCCTCATCTCACCAACATTTTATTTGCTTAGCTTATTCTTGTAGACATCTGAAGGGGGTTTGTTTATTTCCTTCCTTTTTGTAGGAGCTGGGGTCTTGCTATGTTGCCTAGGTTGCCTTTAAAGTCTTGGGCTTAAGAGATCCTCTTGCCTCAGCCTCCTGAGTTGCTGGAACTACAGGTATGTGCCCTTGTGCCCAGCTGGCATTTGACTTTTGATAAAACATTTAAGGAATGGCTTTCAGATTGCCTTTCAAATAAACTAACTTTTTATTTTCTTCCAACTCACTGCTTATCTCCTACCACCTTAACTTTATTTTTAGGATGGGTACCCAAGAGATCAGACTAGGCCAGTCATGGTGGCTCATGCCTGCAATCCCAGCACTTTGGGAGGCCAAGGCGGGTGGATCACCTGAGGTCAGGAGTCTGAGACCAGCCTGGTCAACATGGCAAAACCCTGTCTCTACTAAAAGTACAAAAATTAGCCGGGTGTGGTGGTGCACACCTGTAGTCCCAGCTACTGGGGAGGCTGAGGCAGGAGAATCATTTAAACCCAGGAAGCAGAAGTTGCAGTGAGCTAGATCATGCCACTGCACTCCAGCCTGGATGACAAGAGCAAGACTCCATCTCAACAACAACAACAAAAAAGATATGACACTACTGGTCAGACTGGCTTCCAACAACCAAGCACCAAACTAGGAAGGAAGCAGGTTACCACAGTACAGCAGCAGAGACTAGAGATCTTTTTCTGTGCCAGGATTTAACTCTTTTGTTTCAAACCCCAGGGAGATTAGGGGAGGAGGCATCCTGGGGAGGAGCTTCATCAGTGTAGGTGAAGGAGGACATTCCAGTATGGAAGTGCTTCAACATTTCAACCAAAATGACTGTTGTGCCTACCCATTGAGTATCAGCCCTATCTGTGACTGAGATGAAGTGGACAGTGTTTTTGCCCTTGAACACGCACTCTACTAGTCTGTGTTTGCATTAGCTGTGTGTGTGTGTGTGTGTGTGTGTGTGTGTGTGGTTTATTTACTAGATTTAATGGAATGAGTTGAATTATTTATTTATTCCACAGGCTTTGTAATGTTCATGGTCAAATGATAAATGAAACCATGTTTGGTTTCCTTATGCATATTTGATTTTCATACACTTACATTTCATACCGAGAAGAAACCCCATCATCAGTCACATAGAAATGCCTCTGACCAATGCATAAAGCCTTATGTAAACTAACATTTAACCTTTAAAATTAAAGTATAAAGAGGAGGAGAATTCATGGATTTGCTAATTGTCTTACCCTGCTGTGGACTGTAGCAGGCATTCTCTCTTTAGCTACTACCATGAATGCATGCAATAATTAATACAGAACCTAGAAAAATTAGTCCAAAATCATAAAGGTCATTTTTAGATCATAAGTATTGATAGTTAGTGCCTTTTATTTTCATCCTCTATTATAATTTTAAGCTTTGGGAATTTATAATACAGACAGAAACAATGGGAAGAAATAATTGCTAGAGGAAATATTTCTATTAAAATGGTGGATTAGGGAGAAGGTAATATTTTCCTGGCTGAATACAAATTTTCTATGGATAATTATAAAAAGGTCTTAGAATAATAGTAAAAGATTCTTCTAAGGAAATTCAATAAATGGCTGTGTATTTGATATAGAAGATTTGGCTCAAATGTTACATGAGTAATAGTGCATAATACTTTCTAACTGAAACTTCAAGGAGCCTTATCACTGAGCCAAATAATTTCTTTCTGTTTAGACAGTATTGTGAATAATAATTTATACTTACTAGCGTTTAAGAGACTATTTCTCTTTGAAACAATGACTTTTTTTCTAAACTGATTCTCTTTTGTAAAAAGATGTCTTTATTTTTTTTTCTTTTTTTTTCTTCTTATTATTATACTTTAGGTTTTAGGGTACACGCGCACAATGTGCAGGTTTGTTACATATGTATACATGTGCCATGTTGATTTCCTGCACCCATTAACTCGTCATTTAGCATTAGGTATATCTCCTAATGCTGTCCCTCCCCCCTCCCCCAACCCCACAACAGTCCCCGGAGTGTGATATTCCCCTTCCTGTGTCCATGAGTTCTCATTGTTCAATTCCCACCTATGAGTGAGAACATGCGGTGTTTGGTTTTTTGTCCTTGCGATAGTTTACTGAGAATGATGTTTTCCAGTTTCATCCATGTCCCTACAAAGGACATGAACTCATCATTTTTTATGGCTGCATAGTATTCCATGGTGTATATGTGCCACATTTTCTTAATCCAGTCTATCGTTGTTGGACATTTGGGTTGGTTCCAACTCTTTGCTATTGTGAATAGTGCTGCAATAAACATACGTGTGCATGTGTCTTTATAGCAGCATGATTTATAGTCCTTTGGGTATATACCCAATAATGGGATGGCTGGGTCAAATGGTATTTCTAGTTCTAGATCCCTGAGGAATCGCCACACTGACTTCCACAGTGGTTGAACTAGTTTACAGTCCCACAAACAGTGTAAAAGTGTTCCTATTTCTCCACATCCTCTCCAGCACCTGTTGTTTCCTGATTTTTTAATGATGGCCATTCTAACTGGTGTGAGATGGTATCTCAGTGTGGTTTTGATTTGCATTTCTCTGATGGCCAGTGATGATGAGCATTTCTTCATGTGTCTTTTGGCTGCATAAATGTCTTCTTTTGAGAAGTGTCTGTTCATGTCCTCCGCCCACTTTTTGATGGGGTTGTTTGTTTTTTCTTGTAAATTTGTTTGAGTTCATTGTAGATTCTGGATATTAGCCCTTTGTCAGATGACTAGGTTGCAAAAATTTTCTCCCGTTCTGTAGGTTGCCTGTTCACTCTGATGGTAGTTTCTTTTGCTGTGCAGAAGCTCTTTAGTTTAATGAGATCCCATTTGTCAATTTTGCCTTTTGTTGCCATTGCTTTTGGTGTTTTAGTCATGAAGTCCTTGCCCACGCCTATGTCCTGAATGGTATTGCTTAGGTTTTCTTGTAGGATTTTAATGGTTTTAGGTCTAACATTTAAGTCTTTAATCCATCTTGAATTAATTTTTGTATAAGGTGTAAGGAAGGGATCCAGTTTCAGCTTTCTACATATGGCTAGCCAGTTTTCCCAGCACCCTTTATTAAATGGGGAATCCTTTCCCCATTTCTTGTTTTTGTCAGGTTTGTCAAAGATCAGATAGTTGTAGATATTCAGCATCACTTCTGAGGGCTCTGTTCTGTTCCATTGATCTATGTCTCTGTTGTGGTACCAGTACCATGCTGTTTTGGTTACTGTAGCCTTGTAGTATAGTTTGAAGTCAGGTAGCGTGATGCCTCCAGCTTTGTTCTTTTGGGTTAGGATTGACTTGGCGATGTGGGCTCTTTTTTCGTTCCATATGAACTTTAAAGTCTGTGAAGAAAGTCATTGGTAGCTTGATGGGGATGGCATTGAATCTATAAATTACCTTGGGCAGTATGGCCATTTTCACGGTATTGATTCTTCCAATCCATGGGCATAGAATGTTATTCCATTTGTTTGTATCCTCTTTTATTTCATTGAGCAGTGGTTTGTAGTTCTCCTTGAAGAGGTCCTTCACATCCCTTGTAAGTTGGATTCCTAGGTATTTTATTCTCTTTGAAGCAATTGTGAATGGGAGTTCACTCATGATTTGGCTCTCTGTTTGTCTGTGATTGGTGTACAAGAATGCTTGTGACTTTTGTACATTGATTTTGTATCCTGAGACTTTGCTGAAGTTGCTGATCAGCCTAAGGAGATTTTGGGCTGAGACAATGGGGTTTTCTAGATATACAATCATGTCATCTGCAAACAGGGACAATTTGACTTCCTCTTTTCCTAATTGAATACCCTTTATTTCCTTCTCCTGCCTGATTGCTCTGGCCAGAACTTCCAGCACTATGTTGAATAGGAGCGGTGAGAGAGGGCATCCCTGTCTTGTGCCAGTTTTCAGAGGGAATGCTTCCAGTTTTTGCCCATTCAGTATGATATTGGCTGTGGGTTTGTCATAGATAGCTCTTATGATTTTGAGATACGTCCCATCAATATCTAATTTATTGAGAGTTTTTAGCATGAAGGGTTGTTGAATTTTGTCAAAGGCCTTTTCTGCATCTATTGAGATAATCACGTGGTTTTTGTCTTTGGTTCTGTTTATATGCTGGATTACATTTATTGATTTGCGTATGTTGAACCAGCCTTGCATCCCAGGGATGAAGCCCACTTGATCATGGTGGATAAGCTTTTTGATGTGCTGCTGGATTCGGTTTGTCATTATTTTATTGAGGATTTTTGCATCAATGTTCATCAAGGATATTGGTCTGAAATTCCCTTTTTTGGTTATGTCTCTGCCAGGCTTTGGTATCAGGACGATGCTGGCTTCATAAAATGTGTTAGGGAGGATTCCCTCTTTTTCTATCGATTGGAATATTTTCAGAAGGAATGGTACCAGTTCTTCCTTGTACCTCTGGTAGAATTCGGCTGTGAATCCATCAGGTCCTGGACTCTTTTTGGTTGGTAAGCTATTGATTATTGCCACAATTTCAGAACCTGTTATTGGTCTATTCAGAGATTCAACTTCTTCCTGGTTTAGTCTTGGGAGGGTGTATGTGTGGAGGAATTTATCCATTTCTTCTAGATTTTCTAGTTTATTTGCATAGAGGTGTTTGTAGTATTCTCTGATGGTAGATTGTATTTCTGTGGGATCGGTGGTGATATCCCCTTTTTCATTTTTTATTGCATCTATTTGATTCTTCTCTCTTTTCTTCTTTATTAGTCTTGCTAGCGGTCTATCAATTTTGTTGATCCTTTCAAAAACCCAGCTCCTGGATTCATTAATTTTTTGAAGGGATTTTTTGTCTCTATTTCCTTCAGTTCTGCTCTGATTTTAGTTATTTCTAGCCTTCTGCTAGCTTTTGAATGTGTTTGCTCTTGCTTTTCTAGTTCTTTTAATTGTGATGTTAGGGTGTCAATTTTGGATCTTTCCTGCTTTCTCTTGTGGGCATTTAGTGCTATAAATTTCCCTCTACACACTGCTTTGAACGTGTCCCAGAGATTCTGGTATGTTGTGTTTTTGTTCTCGTTGGTTTCAAAGAACATCTTTATTTCTGCCTTCATTTCATTATGTACCCAATAGTCATTCAGGAGCAGGTTGTTCAGTTTCCATGTAGTTGAGTGGTTTTGAGTGAGTTTCTTAATCCTGAGTTCTAGTTTGATTGCACTGTGGTCTGAGAGACAGTTTGTTATAATTTCTGTTCTTTTACATTTGCTGAGGAGAGCTTTACTTCCAACTATGTGGTCAATTTTGGAATAGGTGTGGTGTGGTGCTGAAAAAAATGTATATTCTGTTGATTTGGGGTGGAGAGTTCTGTAGATGTCTATTAGGTCCACTTTGTGCAGAGCTGAGTTCAATTCCTGGTTATCCTTGTTAACTTTGTGTCTCGTTGATCTGTCTAATGTTGACAGTGGGGTGTTAAAATCTCCCATTATTATTGTGTGGGAGTTTAAGTCCCTTTGTAGATCACTCAGGACTTGCTTTATGAATCTGGGTGCTCCTGTGTTGGGTGCATATATATTTAGGATAGTTAGCTCTTCATGTTGAATTGATCCCTTTACCATTATGTAATGGCCTTCTTTGTCTCTTTTGATCTTTGTTGGTTTAAAGTCTGTTATATCAGAGACTAGGATTGCAACCCCTGCCTTTTTTTTGTTTTCCATTTGCTTGGTAGATCTTCCTCCATCCCTTTATTCTGAGTCTACGTGTGTCTCTGCACGTGAGATGGGTTTCCTGAATACAGCACACTGATGGGTCCTGACTCCTTATCCAGTTTGCCAGTCTGTGTCTTTTAATTGGAGCATTTAGCCCATTTACATTTAACATTAATATTGTTATGTGTGAATCTGACCCTGTCATTTGGTTATTTTGCTCGTTAGTTGATGCAGTTTCTTCCTAGCCTCGAGGGTCTTTACAATTTGGCATGTTTTTGCAGTGGCTGGTACTGGTTGTTCCTTTCCATGTTTAGTGCTTCCTTCAGGAGCTCCTTTAGGGCAGGCCTGGTGGTGACAAAATCACTCAGCGTTTGCTTGTCTGTAAAGTATTTTATTTCTCCTTCACTTATGAAGCTTAGTTTGGCTGGATAGGAAATTCTGGGTTGAAAATTCTTTTCTTTGAGAATGTTGAATATCGGCCCCCACTCTCTCCTGGCTTGTAGCGTTTCTGCCGAGAGATCAGCTGTTAGTCTGATGGGCTTCCCTTTGTGGGTAACCCGACCTTTCTCTCTGGCTGCCCTTAACATTTTTTCCTTCATTTCAACTTTGGTGAATCTGACAATTATGTGTCTTGGAGTTGCTCTTCTCGAGGAGTATCTTTGTGGTGTTCTCTGTATTTCCTGAATCTGAATGTTGGCCTGCCTTGCTAGATTGGGGAAGTTCTCCTGGATAATACCTTGCAGAGTGTTTTCCAACTTGGTTCCATTCTCCCTGTCGTTTTCAGGTACACCAATCAGACGTAGTTTTGGTCTTTTCACATAGTCCCAAATTTCTTGGAGGCTTTGTTCATTTCTTTTTATTCTTTTTTCTCTAAACTTCCCTTCTCGCTTCATTTCATTCATTTCATCTTCCATCAGCGATACCCTTTCTTCCAGTTGATTGCATCTGCTACTGAGGCTTCTGCAATCTTCGCGTAGTTCTCAAAACTTGGCTTTCAGCTCCATCAGCTCCTTTAAGCCCTTCTCTCCATTGGTTATTCTAGTTATCCATTCTTCTAATTTTTTTTCAAAATTTTTAACTTCTTTGCTATTGTTTTGAATTTCCTCCCGCAGCTCAGAGTAGTTTGATCGTCTGAAGCCTTCTTCTCTCAACTCGTCAAAGTCATCCTCCATCCAGCTTTGTTCCGTTGCTGGTGAGGAACTGAACTGCGTTCCTTTGGAGGAGGAGAGGTGCTCTGCTTTTTAGAGTGTCCAGTTTTTCTGCTCTGTTTTTTCCCCATCTTTGTGGTTTTATCTACTTTTTGTCTTTGATGATGGTGATGTACAGATGGGTTTTTGGTGTGGATGTCCTTTCTGCTTGTTAGTTTTCCTTCTACCAGACAGGACCCTCAGCTGCAGGTCTGTTGGAGTTTACTAGAGGTCCACTCCAGACCCTGTTTGGCTGGGTGTCAGCAGCGGTGGCTGCAGAACAGCGGGTTTTCGTGAGACCACAAATTCAGCTTTCTGATAGTTCCTCTGGAAGTTTTGTCTCAGAGGAATACCCGGCCCAGTGAGGTGTCAGTCTGTCCCTACTTGGGGGGTGCCTCCCAGTTAGGCTGCTCAGGGGTGAGGGACCCACTTTAGGAGGCAGTCTGTCCGTTCTCAGATCTCCCGCTGCGTGCTGGGAGAACCACTACTCTCTTCAAAGCTGTCAGTCAGACAGGGACATTTAAGTCTGTGGAGGTTCCTGCTGACTTTTTGTTTGTCTGTGCCCTGCCCCTAGAGGTGGAACCTACAAAGGCAGGCAGGCCTCCTTGAGCTGTGGTGGGCTCCACCCAGTTCGAGCTTCCTGGCTGCTTTGTTTACCTAAGCAAGCCTGGGCAATGGCCGGCGCCCCTCCCCCAGCCTCGCTGCCGCCTTGCAGCTTGATCTCAGACTGCTGTGCTAGCAATCAGTGAGACTCCGTGGGCATAGGACCCTCCAAGCCAGGTGCAGGACACAATCTCCTGGTGTGCCGTTTTCCAGGCCCGTTGGAAAAGCGCAGTATTAGGGTGGGACTGACCCGATATTCCAGGTGCCGTCTGTTACCCCTTTCTTTGACTAGGAAAGGGAACTCCCTGACCCCTTGCGCTTCCTGAGTGAGGCAATGCCTCGCCCTGCTTCGGCTCATGCACAGTGCGCTTCACCGACTGTCCTGCACCCACTGTTTGGCACTCCCAGGTGAGATGAAACCGGTACCTCAAACAGAAATGCAGAAATCACCCCTCTTCTGTGTCACTCAGGCTGGGAGCTGGAGACTGGAGCTGTTCCTATTCGGCCATCTTGGCTCCACCCCCAAAAAGATGTCTTTAAAGATATTGGTAAGACACACATAGCTATTGAATTGACTTTGTTAAATGAATCTGCTTTTTTTAAATAAAATATGTTTACATGCAATTTGAAATTTGATGACTTAAAAGTTAATTTTTAAAATGCTAATAATTGATACAAAAGCTATTTGTCTTTCAAATCTCAGATAACGTCCCTGAATAACTGTACACACACACTTTACACCTTCATTTTACCATAACGTGAATAGGGTTCTTGTACTTGTTTTATTAAAGTTAGCTATAATTTCAAAATCTAAATCACATAAAAACGGATATTTAAGTTGTTTCAAAGACAATTATGCAGTGGCATAAAATTGTTTTTAAAAACTCTAACCATATTCCTAGTGTTATACCAATGAAGGAAGGGTAAGTGTGGTGTTCCAGCAGCAGTGGCCTGGTTTGCCTGCCTTTACTCATCATCCTCTGCAGAATGTTGGGCTGAGTCCAGGATTTTCAGTTGACAGAGCTAATCTTGGGCAGCTTAGGAAAGAGCTGTCAGTACCACAGTGACAGTATCTAAGCTAAAACCAGAGCTGTCCACTGTCAGTCACATGCTGAGTCACCTCCTACTTAACTTTCGGTAGGAGTGTCTTCTGTAATATCTGTCACTACCCTCTGAGAAATCTTCTCTACCTCCTCCCCTCTCCAAACTGAGTAAATTACTTCTATATTATACTTTGTATGCTGTGATGCGATTATTTATTTATTTATGTGTCCTTCTTCCTTAAGAGAGTCATAATAATTTGAATATAAGGTCCACGCCTATTCATCTTTGTGTATGGCTCATAGCACAGTTCCACACACATGACAGACTCTTACCAATAGTGTGGTTCTGGGTTGGTTGGAGTTTATCTGAGCAGTGGGGAAGTGTGGATGTGGAGAAGATGTAATGTTTGTCACTCATCTCTTCATGTATATTCCTCTAGAATTTAAATTCTTTGTTGAAAAGAATTCCTTTCTGGATAGGAAAATAAAAACATTTTCTAGTTAATACTGTCAATGGATTTTCTACCATTAAGATGTAATTTTTTTATTGACAGAAAAAGTATTCATTGAGTGTTACTTGCAAAGGAAAACGTCATTATTCATTCAACACGTGATTACTGAACACCTACTGTCTGTTAGATACTGTTCTGATCACTGCAGAAGTACAATAGCAAGTAAACAAGGCAAACTCAAATGCCCAACTTCCTGGAAAGAGAGAAGAAAGAAAAGAGGAGAAGGGAGGAAGGGAGAAAGAAAGAGAAAGAGAAAGAAAGGTAGATAAAATAAATATGTTTTATTAACAAAGAGAAAGCACAACTTACTTTTCCACAGATACTGTATGATGTTTTCTTCCTCTCAAATCCTCCTTCCCTCCTCACTACATTATCACATTAAAATATTTTACAAGTGTAGAAGTAAATGTAAATACAAAAATGGAAATGTTTTTGGAAGGGCTGGCTCAAAGGTCTTGACAAATGTTAGGAATGGAGTTTCCACACATACTTCGTTGAAAAGTGAGAAAAGCCTGCCATTTTGTTAAGATCAATTTGTATGCCCAGCACAGAAAATCAGTGTGTCCTGCAATAATACCACCACTACTAACTTGTGTTTTGGTCAAAGTAAGCTTTTAAGAATATGTTTTGTGTTTTTCTCAATTATTGTATACTTGTCTGCTCAGCCAGTGAAAGTATATGTGTGTGGTTTGGGTAAAAATAGCTCTTCAAAGTTAAGTTGATCTGGTTCTTATACTACTCAACCATGCGCTTCAGTAACTTTTCACTTAAATGGACAGCATGTAATATTCAGACATCTCAGTACAGTAGTAACTTGTACTCTCCACTTTTGGGTGATTTTTTTCAAAGTCTTTTTGATTAATATGCATATCATACGACTATAAGAGCAACATCTGCCCATTTTTTATTGTACATAGTTCAGCTACTTAATACTAATGAGTTTACAGTGCCTAACCACACTGGAGAATGGAAACAGAATTTTAATGGATGTCAAACAAGAAAAGCAGTATATACCTAGAGAAAAATGCTTTACATTTCAGTCGAGTAATGATAGTTCAATTTACATAACTGTAAGCCAACTCGTTCTTCTTGGCTAGAAGGCAGTTTTTAATAGTGTATGTCACAGGGACACAAAACTAAATTTTTCATGTATACTCACAGAGGAGTCTTATATTCCTGAAGTAATAATTAATAAAGTTTATGCAGCAGAATTTTGTCATATGGATTTTATTTTCTCCTTCATTTAATCACAGCTTTTCTTATTGCTCTTTATGGCTCACTCCTAACTTTGGAAACTACAAAATCACACTTAGGCAGAAGCACAAGAACAATAGTTCTGGAAAATGTAGGCCAATGTTGCTGAGAACTCTTGCCAGAAACTAATTTTAGTTAAAGGGATCAACCTATTTTCAAACCATTCACTTTCCACCTTTTCCTACCAATCCTGGAGCTCTACAGATGAAAGTGTCTCATAGAGTTTGGAATTCATGCCTGTGACAAGCTTGAAGAGAATTCTTTAAACTTTCTTTCATCATTTCATACCAAACTCAACAGTTATGCTAGGTCAGGGGTTGATGACCTTTGGCATGCACACCAAAAATGAACTGATATGAGGGACATCTTGGGTACATTCCTCCTTTCTAACAAGCACTCCTTTCCTTTCGCTACACACCCTTCTTATCCCCAGGAGAGCTCCACACCCTCAAAACCCTCACCCAGTTTCTCTTTCTCTATTAGTTTTGTTTCCAGTTACTAAAGTGTTATGTGATAGATAAAATGAGTAAATTAAGGGCAACCACTTTCAAATATGCTTGCATTTCAAAGGAGACACTGGGAGCTAGAAGAGCCTTAAGGCAGCTTTAAGGCTGGAAAGAGAGCAGGGGCTGCTATTGTTAGACCAGGCAGCTAGGCTCTCTACTTTGTAGGACTGCCCCCTGCATTGCAGCCAAGATAATAAGTAGATGGTTACAAATAGCTTCCTTAGGTCCAAACTCCATTTTAGAAACAAATTTCTTCTATTTGTAGTTTCAAAAAATAATCTTACAGACATCTAAATCCTTATTATGTCAAGCACTCCTGAGTCATCCTATTTTTCATTTTTACCAATTTTAATTTCTGTTACGATTTCTTACTATTTCTTTTCATAGTCACCTTTCCTAATTCTATAACCAGCATGACTGCTTTTTTTCTGAATTGTCCCCAAGATATCTTTTTCTCTTAAATTTTGCAATCGTTAACCAGATAAATTCCTACAGTAATATCTAACATGCAGAGAAGTTTGAACTCATTTTATTTTTTATTTTTTTGAAATGGAGTCTTGTTCTGTCACCCAGGCTGGAGTGCAGTGGTGCGATCTCGGCTCGTTGCAACCTCTGCCTCCCGAGTTCAAGCGATTCTCCTGTCTCAGCCTCTGGAGTAGCTGGGATTACAGGCACCCGCCACCATGCCTGGCGAATTTTTCGTATTTTTGGTAGAGACATGGCTTTGCCATGTTGGCCAGGCTGATCTCGAACTCCTGACCTCAAATGATCTGCCCACCTCAGCCTCCTAAAGTGCTGGGATTATAGGCATGAGCCACTACGCCTGGCACCAGATTTCTACAGATAATACTGTTGATTTTTACTGTTTTAAATTCTTCTTATTAATTTCAAGGATAAATCTGTGGATAAATATGGGAACATTCCTTTATATGTCCATGTTTAGCCAGATTCATAATTAATTTGGGGAAATAAAAATAGATGAAAATACTGCTATCTCTTGTTTAATTTGCAGCCCCAGGGTGAGCATTAGACCCTTAAACTTATTCACAATTATATATAGTATATTTTATTTTATGTTTAGATAATCTAAATTACTTTTAAGTTGTACCATCCACTGTATGTTTATTGAAATTGCTCACACTTTTCCTGATTATTTTTCCAAGTCATTTATATTTCTTGAATTTTAATCAAAATTTTCAAGAGATAAACAACACCTCCTTCCGGGATCTATTCTTAAGTTGAATAAATAGAACCCGTGTTTCATCATCCAAGTCATGGATAAAATGAATAAAAGCATTTGGCCTTGGTACTCTCTGTGATGGAACACATCCAAGCAGTCCTCAACTGGTGTCCCAGAATGTATGAACAAGAAATAATATTTCTCTAATGCTTGACCACAGCCACCACAGTCTGGGAAATGAACACTGGATTTCCAACCCATTTGCCCAACTTGGACATCTCGCATTATTGAGGCAGAGTTAGGTAGGCAGAACACAGATGAATGTCCCTGGCAGTGCTACAATGAGACAGACAGTTTTTTTGCGGGGGTAGAGTGACATGAGGTGGGGAGGATAAATTCCTGAAAGGCCTGTTAAAAATAACATGGATTCAGAATAGTCAGTGCATTATCCCATGCCATATTTGAAAAACTATTCAACATTAATTTGTAGAAATTGTGTACCTATGCATATGATGGTAAGTTATGACAAATATCAGCACAGATTGAAAGACAGTGAGGGAGAGAACTTGAGATTCAGTCAGATAATTGACTCTCAGCCCAAATGAATACTTTTTTTTTTTTTCAGAGAGGAACCACAAATAGCTCAGTGTGGTTAAGGATGAGCTGGGGCCAGAACCCATGTTTATTAAGCCATAGACCCACGTTCTTTCCAGCACACTGTCACCCTCACATAGCATTTCTAATCATTACCTGTCAGTCTAGCAGATTCTTTCACTGTATAATCACTATAGTTTCACTATAGTTGAAATGTCTCTGAATTGCATCTCTTTTTAATGAGTTAACTGCTTTTGCGATGATCTGATACAAGTTTTATTAAAATTAACAATCAATTTATATTGACTCCATTACTCAAATTTTATAAACTTTCTTTAATATTCATTTATTTTTATCTGACTTTTCTCAGTTTTTTTATTAAATAAGGTAAAGAAGGCAAAAGAAGGTAACTTTCATATATGCCCAGGTCGGATTATTATAATTTTTCAGTTGTTTTTATTAAAATGGCCTAAAACATTTTCTAAAATGCAGTTAAAATGCTGAATTCTAGCTTTGTCAAATATGCCATTTCCACTAAGAAAGAAAAAAAGAATATCCAAAGGTCTTCTTTATAGTTTTTCCTTCTACTTTAAAAGCTATTTTTTCCCAAATTAGGTATGTATTTTATGGTGTGTTTATAGATGTAAACCCTCAAATATTGTGTATGTTTCTGACAGGGAAATTTTTAGAATTTAATAGATGTCAAGGATACCCTAATTTTCTGCTAATAATTTTCATGGCTGCTAATTGGAGGAATTCTCCACAGACTAACTTCTGGCTCCTGTTTCTTTACCACAAGCCATGAACTTCCTGCACTGGGCACCACAGGTATGTTCATATCAAAACACAATCTCTGGCCCTGTACTTTTATGTCCTTGCACCGGGTAAGTCAGCACAGCGAGCAGTTGAAATATTTATAGAAGCCTTGCCTAAATGTGTATGGCTAACAATAACTTAGCTATACATAGAAGTGACTGCAAACCTCATAAATATATCCCACTAAGCCAAAGTAAGTGAATCTCCAACTCAGCTTCCATTAGCTAGATCTCAAATATGTCCACAGCTTTTCCATTAGAATGGTGTGTGGTAAATGGTCCTCCAGGACAAAATGTATGAGTATGTATATGTATACATTTATTGTATATATTGTATACATGTATATATAAACACACATTATAGATTTTACTGATCTAAAGGATGTACAGCACACAATTTAAAAAATAAAATATGCAATACTCTATTATAAAGTCCACATAATCAGTTGATAGTCACAGAATGCTTTCCTTGATTTTTGCTACACTTTAATTGGTGGCCAACCTATGGTTTCAATTCAACTGTGATTTGACGAATGCAGCTACATCCCTTTTATTATAAAAGAAGGAAAATAAAGACAAAAGCAAAAAAACAAAAACTAAGTTTTAGCCAAAAAAGAATGACAGCCACTGATTTTTTAATTTTCATATCCTTTCCCCCATTTCCAGGCCTTGAAGTAGTCCCTGTTGACACTTTCCAGGAATTTTGAACAGAAAAACCCTAATGTGATGGTTAAGACTCCTGCTGCTTAGGTTCCATTTCTGGCTCTCTTACGTACTCTCTGTGCTCTCAGGCAAGTTACTCTACCTCTCAGTTTCTTTGTTTGAAATTAAGGGCAATAATAGCACCTATGTCATAGGGTTTGTGTGAGAATTAATTTACTTAATATGTAAATTGTGGTATTTAATTAACAGTTAATCAGAACAAAAATAATAATTTAGTACATGGAAGAGAAAGGGAGACATACAGATGATGACTAAAAAATTATTAATACGTCATAGCATTTAGTACATGGAAGAGAAAGGAAGATATACAAAGATAAAAAAGACAAAATTTACACATAAATACATTTATAATTTTAAAAGGAAAAAATAGCAAACTGACATGGATTTTGGAAATATGCTTCTGGTTTAATACATGATATTATTTGAGGTTATCACCCCCACTTAGCTTTCATTCATTGATTCATATATTTATACATTTAGCTAGTGTTTATTTAGCAGATATAGGTATAAGATACTGCATCATGGATATACTTTAAGATGAATAATTGTATTCTTTTCTCAAAGAGCTTATTTTGTAGTAGTCAATATTATACATCTACACACAAACACACACATACACACACAAACGCAATAAAGAAAGGAGACATCTGTTTTGCATATGAACAGATCAGAGAAGAGAGAGAGACAGCTTCTAACCAGTATGGTCTAGAAAAGGATTTACAGTGGTAGAGAATTTGGCCTGATTCATTGAAGTAGGAAGAACAAAATGATGACTTAAAGACTAAATTTGTTTATGAGGTTAAAACACACTCAGTATTTTAAAGAATTTTTTGGTATTGTTTCCCAATATTTAAACATTGAAGTTTTTAATAAATGTCTGTATTTTCTGTATTTTGGATTTCCTTTTAAAAATTGGAAGATCTGGAAACAACCTTCTTTTCACACTGCCACAATTGTTGGAGGCAAGTTATGATTGCCCCTCTAAAAGGGCATACACTCTCTGCACTGCTGTGGCAGCAGTAGCAATATATTAAACCTGTGAGCTGGATTCCAAACCTATAGCCACTGAAGAATCAGTGATGCACACATATTAAAGACTTCAGTTGCGGGGTTACACAGTGCTTGCTGCATAGTGCCCACCAAATCAGTCACTCTTCTACCTGTTTGGTTCTTTCTTGAGAGATAGAAATGTACCCAACAATGACACCTTACGTGACTGAACTTACTAAACCTCTCCACATGTAGATCAGTCATATTTTGCATTGTTTAAAGCCGTGGTCCCCACCTTTTTGGCACCAGGGACCAGATTTGTGGAAGACAATTTTTCCACAGATCGGGGGTGGGGGAGATGGTTTTAGGATGAATCAATCACATTACATGTATTGTGCACTTTATTTCTATTATCACATTGTAATAAAAAATGAAATAATTATACAACTCACCATAATGTAGAATCAATGGGAGCCCTGAGCTTGTTTTCCTGCAACTAGGCCATCCATCTGTGGGTGATGGGAGACAGTGACAGATCTTCAGGCATTAGATTCTCAAAAGGAGCATGCAACCTAGATCCCTCACATGGACAGTTCACAATAGGGTTCATGCTCCTATAAGAATCTAATGCTATCACTGATCTGACAGGATGTGGAGCTCAGGCAGTAATAATGCAAGCCATGGGGAGCAGCTGTAAATACAGATGAAGCTTTGTTTGCCCACCTCCTGCTGTGTGGCCTAGTTCCTAACCAATCTGTGGTTGGGGGCCCCTGGTTTAAAGGGTACTGGCCATACCTTTCCAGTGTCTGTACTATACAGAGGAGAGTTCAAATCCACACTAGCAAGGCCACATCTGAACTGTTTTCCTTTTTTCCACTTGCCCCTGTCTTACTAGTCATGTCATTCTTCTATCTTTTATTGTGGAAAAAATTTACATAACATAAAATTTACTGTTTTAGACATTTTTAAGTGTATAGCTCATCAGCATTAAGTACATCCACCTTGTTGTGCAACCATTACCACTATCCATCTCCAAAACTCTTTTCATCTTGCAAAACTGAAACTCTATACCCATTAAACAATAACTCCCTATTTTCCCTTTCCCCAACACCAAGCAACCAGTATTCTACTTTCTACCTCTCCAGATTTGACTACTCTAGCTACCTCATATAAGTGGAGTCATATAGAATTTGTCCTATTGTGACTGGCATACTTCACTTAGCATAATGTCTTCAAGGTTCATCCGTATTGTAGCATATGTTAGAACGTCCTTCTTTTTAAAGGCTGAATGATATTCCTTTGTATGTATACATCACATTTTCAAAATTCACCTTTTCTTTATTGTAAATAGTGCTGTTATGAACAAAGGTGTACAAGTACATGTTCTTGCTTTCAATTCTTGGGATATATGCCCAGAAGTAGAATTGCTGGATCATATGGTAATTCTATGTTTAATTTTTTGAGGAACTGCCATGTGAATTTCCGTAGTGGCCACACCATTTTACATTCCCTCCAGCAATGCACAAAGATTCCAATTTCTCCACTATAGTCATGTGGCTTTTATAGTGCTCTTTCCCTTTCCTGCAGCAGAAACTTATTTCTATGTGGTAAGTTTGAGGTCTATCTTAAGATATGGTGCAACCAAAAAAGAATATTAACGTGGGTGTCAGAGTGAGATTCAACTTGAGAATTCCATAGGACTAGGAAAATATCTCTATAATATATGCTTTTGCTAGGCATGTGGAAAGCCCTAATCCCCCTTCTTCCAAGGAAAATAAGTTTGATCCCTTCTAGCTGGAAAGATTTAATAGGTGTTAAAACGATTGAGACTTGAGCTTGAGGAATTACAGAATTTTAATACCTAGCATAAAACATCTAACAGAAGCACACTTAAAAATTCTATATAATACAGGAGGAGGAAATTGGAAATAAAGAACTCTTAAAATGAATTTCTTGTGTGGCATTAAAAGGAGGCCTGGGGAACTATTTTCATGGCGGTATTTTCCAAATTACACAATAAATATATTAATTGAAATGGTGCTAGATACAGCTTTTAATTCATATTCTATTTGCATCTGTAGTTGAGAAAGTTAGGGAATCTAAAACCATTAAGAGAATGTAACTGCTCTTGGAGAAGACAAGGTTTGGGGACTTGATGATATACTCAGCCTGGAGACGATGACAATGGGGAAAGTGTTTGCACCTGTTTACACAGGTGTCCTACTTTAAAAGTCCTCCTCCTACTACTACAATAAAACCAAGTATTCTGGAGATAGAGAAATGTCTGTATTAAGGAGTAGGCTGATGCCAAAAAAAAAAAAAATCCTAATTTCAGATAAGGTAGAGTGGAACCCATTCTATTTCCACAGCTTCAAGATAGAGGGCCTAAAATGTCGAGATGCACCTTATAGGTATGTCACTGAGTGAACTTGCACCAGAGTTTGCCAAGTGTTTATGTCCTAGTATAGAAAGACAGAATGCTCTGATGTTAAAAGCCCTACCTCATGGAGTTGGAGTCTGTAGAATCACCAAGAGAAAGCTGGTGACTGGTGTCCACACAGCAAGCCTCACACCACGGGATCACTTGTGTCTCTGCTGCGGGAAGCAGAAGAATGATGATCTTTAAGATCCTTCTGCTCTAGCATTTTTAAGTCTCTTTTTGCATTGCCCAAGTATGGTTCAGCTTCCTTTAAATTGCTATATGTACTGTTTTACTACCTCTGGTTTGAGATGGCTCAGTGACTTGTCACTGCTATGTTTACATTTATTTATTCCAGTTAAATCTATATATCCTAATCAGGTTTTATTTCTATGCATAGATTTTAATTCTTCACTTTTTAAACACTTGATTGATCCAATTACTATAATGTTACCTCACCACTTTCATTTGTCTTTTGTGCTTTTTTAAGGAGGTAGCATCCATCTAGTTTAGTTGTAAGATGAAGTACCCTTGTTCATAGGAGACAATTAATTTGTGAACCCTCACAATATCTGTTATTTAACCCAAGAAATTAACCTTTGGAACAAAATGTGTTTTCTTCCATCAGCAGGTCCCTTTAGTGTTCCCAAGCCACACATGAGCTACACTTTAAAAGCAGATTAGAATTGACAACAATTAGTCACATGTCTGAATTTTTGACGGAAAATAAAAATGAGCTGTTGTGCACAGAAGCCCAAAATTCATCTCTCTTTTGCCTAAGGTTTTCTTTCCTCAATATCCCTTCCCAGTTTAATATAAGATTGTTGACTTAACAGTGATGTATTTCAAGCTGAAGGCAGAAATGAATTTTGCATTAATAAATTGTTTTGAGATGGACTCAAATAGTATTTCATTATATAGGAAAGGTAGCTATAAAACATGTTTGGTGGTCTTTCCATCATTACTACCTGTGGCCCATTTGTGGAGATGACATTTATCAGTGTGACAGAGAATATTAAGCAAGTGATAGACAGTTATTAGCTGGAGTCCTGATATATTTACACCATGGGAAAATGCACTTGGTATTTTCTTTCTGGCAACTGGTCTGCTGTTCATAATTTGATGGAAAATTGATTAATCACACATTTAACTCAATGCAAGATCTTCTACACTGTAATAAATTATGGCCATTAATCAATAACTACAAAGTAATTCCAGGAGTCTGGAGACATGCTGGTTTCTAATAGAAAAACTTGCACTTAGGCCTTCCTGCCAGTGACCACTTCATCTGAGGTATTTTGCACCTGCCTCAATCCAATTAGATGACATAATTAATGAACCTCAATGCTCTTGATAATTTGTTATACAAAAGAAAGAATGTTTTGGCACATTCATTAAAACCTGATGTACAACACTTTGCAGAAAAGTAAAAAGAAAATAAAAAAGATGAACCAAAACAAGAGAGCGGCTTATGCTGGGAATCTTGGGGTTTAAGCGTGTATGTGGGAAGGCACATTCTTACTTCATGTTTGGTGAAGATTCAGTTGCGTGTGTTAAAACAATCCAACAGAGTCTCTTTTCATTAGAAAAGTGAACTCAGCCTGTATACAAAGTTTCATGCCATCTTGTTTCTTTTATGACAAATTAAATGGTATGATTAGAATAAGTATTCAGGAAGCATTGTTTCAGAGGCATTCTAATAAATGTTTCCTTGGTTAAGTATCAGTTACAGTTTTACATATCACAGTCATTTTGCACCTGTTTTATGCAGCTAACAATAGGCTCTCAATATATTTTAGTGAGAGAAAGCCTGGGAAGATAAAAAGAAAGCCAGTTCGCAGCTAATTCTGTCACTAGGAAACGCCAGGAGTAGACTGTGTTCAGAGACTTTGAAAAACAATTAGCTATGGATTATGGGACTAAAAGGCCTTTCCTAACTGTACCTGGAAAATACTTTGCCCGTTTAATGCCTTCTAAGCTGTCACTGAGCTTGAACTTCAGTCCCAGTGATTAATGAAAAGCTGCAGGGCACAGCTAGAAGCTAAAGTCTCAATTATGAAAAAGCAGTAACTAGTTTAATGTGCTGATGCTTTTATACTTAAAGTGACAGCTATGAAAAATGGCAATATTTCCAATCATGCTTTAATAATTTATCATTCATTTATTGGCATGTCCAATGTGCTTTACTCCCACTGTTCTTTTTCTCTTTTTAGGCTCCTGGAGTTGTAACACTGAAGAACACAATATGATCTGGTTCCTTAAAAAGCAGATCTTTCTTTTTCAGAAACTGAGCCTCAAAAGTATATTTTCTGTCTCTCTCTCTCTTTCTCTCTCTTAAGAGATATAAGTCATCCATCTTTACATCATCATTTATCTACATAATTTCTAATAAGTGCCGCCACGTAGCAATAGAGTTTTTGAAAAGAGCATAATCCAGTGACCCTGTCCACTTCCAGGTCACAAAGTGTCACCTTCATTTCTGACAGACACCTTAAATTATATGCCTTTAGCTGATTACAAGAGAAACCAGACAAGGTTGGTGCAGGAATCAGTTTAAGTCCACTCTTGTCAAGGGGAAATAAATGCAGATGTACATATGGTAGGCAATATAAGCAAATTTTAGAGCAGTAAATGATATAGGGGAAGATAGACAAATTTTTGAGGTTAGTGATAACAAGGTACCTTATAAAATTATTTAGGTTTAATTTTACATTTTTAATTTCAGTACTAAATTGTTTGGTCCATATGTGTAATCATTTCCTTGATGTCGCTTATTAGATTATATTAGACTTTGTTTACCATCAAAGGTACAGGGCTTGCTGTAGTACCTGGCATAGCACCTGATGGGTATACAAATAAACAAGTGAATAAAGTGAATCCACAAAGCTGGACTACTACTCAATTTCAGTTAAATTTCTCAAGTATTGCTTGAGTGCCCACTGTGTACTCAAACTTAAGTGTACAAAATGAGTGAGACTTTAAGGAACTCACAGGCCACAAGTATATTTATAAGTATTTCAAATTGAGATTGTAACACAATATCATAAAGTTTTATATAAACTCAGACTTGTTTGGGTGGTAAAATATTTTTCACTCTTCTTAAATGTAATCAAGGAACAAATAAATATGTATTTAGCAGTTGTTAAATTGTAACTATCTGGCATTTTGCTAAATTTGGCTTTAAAAATAGAATAGAAAGTACATATGAAATTCATAGTATAGATAATATTTAAAAATTATCTTAGCTCCATTTGTTGGCTAGATGTCTTTCTTTTTACTTTTTTTTTGTAATTAAACAACATATTTTCCTATTTTAAAGTAAAAAACATTTATACATCATGAAGCACATTTAACTTCTCAGTAAAAGAAACTATTTTGGGAGTTATAGGAAGAAAATATATAATTAAAAATACCTTTCTTATAATCTGACAGTGGGCAACAGATTTTGACTTTTTTAAAAATTACTACCATCAATGGTGCTAGGTACCTGCCCCCACGGCTTCAGATCACAAATTTGTAAATGAATATATCTACAAGTGAGGTCCTAAAACTTGTTTTAAAACAGGTGGCAGTTTTGCTGGTAAAACATTCATGGAACGGCTACAACATAACATAAGTTTAAAGCACTCCCTACCTGTTTGTCCCTGAGGAAGATCAGTTTTGAGCCATACAGCAGTGGTATTGCTTGCCAGACCACATGGATCTTGGTTTTTGATGAGCTATTAGAATGTTGCATGAGTCCAATGACAAGAGTAGCACACATTGCCATTTCTTCGGTATGTGTTTGATCTGCTCCTATAAATCAAACAGGTAGATGACAATCTGTTCATAGGGCTGAGCTTACCAAAATAGTAAAAATAAAACTGAAAACTGGAAACTAGATTAAATCCAACAAGCTATAGATTTTTCTTTCAATAAAAGTACAAAAAATTGTTACTTTGGGGGCGGATACAGGTATTGAATGCATTTTGAAAAAAACAGTATAATTACATGGAAAAATGATATCCTTTTGGGGCAATTATATTTAGTTACAGTAAGTAGTACATGGCATTGGCTAATTTTCTTTCTGTTATTTTTTCTCCATGAAAGGCTAGCTAAAAAAGTACAGGCCTATTGACTATTTTCTCTGGGTCTATGTAAATAACTTGTTATTAAGACTGTATTTATGTGCAGTTAGCATCTTAAACGGTACATTATCACTCTTACTTCAGCTATTCATACCAAGAAATACACCTGTTGATTTTTACTTTTTAATGACATTATTTTCTTCCCAAGCTATTTAATTTATCCAATAACTTTCCTTTCAAACACTTCAAATCACTTTCCAGGATTATTCTTAAATTTGAAGCCAATCATATCCTATCTTTAGGCCTTTATTAAGATTCAGCCCCATTCTTTGAGCATGATCTGGATGGGATCTCTGATAAGTTATATTTTCCCATTATTTTCTCCAAATGTCTGTGAATTTTCTAGCATACATTGAAATGTACCATGGGTGTTGCATTGTTCTCTGTAGACATTGATCTAGGTGTCTGTCCATAAATGTTTACTCAGATATGTGTACACACACACATGCACACACATCCTACAGGTACACACGAATATACAAGTACACACACACACACACAAAACCCATATTCTGTTTTGGGTGTGAATAGAATGTCAGTCCTTATTTAATAAGGATATCAAACCTTTCCCTTTAATCTAGTCTAGTCCTATATAGAATTTAAAGAAAAGGTGATAGTTTTCTAAATAACTTCATTGCTTCTGCTTTGAGGGAAGGGAAAATAGAGGTTTAAACCCAGCTGCTTGAAGCACAGTGAAGAGAAAAATTATCCCTTGGGTGGCAGAAAACAGCTTTAGGCTTTTTGGTAAGGATGACATGATCCCATCATAGAATTTGGGAATTTTCAATTAAAATTCTCCATCTATGGGTAGTTTCCCCACAGTTATGGGCAGTTTGCTCAGATCTTTTTCCCACCAGGTCAGATGTGGGTTAAGGTTAAGATGTGGGAGCCCTGCCAGAAGCTTGGGCTATTAGGTCCAGCTGTAGAATTTTATCTTCTGCCTCTGTATTGTGGGGTCACTCCATCACTACTTATTTTGATAGATAGTTCCTAATATAGCAGAAAATTTTCTTCTGGGAACTACCTAAGCAGTCATTATAGGTTTCAGTTTTAGAACATTTTAAACTAACATCCTGTCAACATTTTAGGCAGTCTAAATATGTAAATTTATGGTCTTTTCATAATAATTATATGACAATAATAGTGATAATAATTATGATCATGGTGATTGTTGACATTACCAATATATTTGTATAAATTAATTTATTAAGAATAACATTAATTTATTAAATTTTTACAACAACCGTATGAAGTAATTGTTATTATCCCCATTACATATACAACAAAACTGATGCATGGTTTAAATATCTTGCCTAATTTTATATAACTAGTAAGTGAAAGAGTGGGAATTTGCACATAGACAACCTTTCTTCAGAATGTTCACTCTTAATTGCTATGCCATGCATATTCTTACTAAGTATGAATCACTTTCTATTTTATAATGTAGTTGAACCATGGGAGAAATGAGGTCATTACAAAGTAGCTGCTCTGTGAGGTCTCTAGCAATTGAGAAGTTCATACAAAACAATTTTTTAACCATAATATCTCCTTCCCACCCATAACTCATTTTACACTGCTTCCTTGTCCTTTGATCATACAAATGGAGAGAGGAGACTTATCATAATATTCATGATGTTTCCTACCACCTGGTGGCAACCATGTTGTCTTTTCTGTACCATCCATTGGGTTACCCTTCTTTATCTTGCTTCTACTTCATTTCATTCTACATCAAAATTGAAAGTAATTTTGTGAATTACTTTCTTTGGAAAGTGAACATAATACTTTGGAAATTAGCTGTTTCTTCCTGTGCAAAATAGTTCCTTCAAGATAACATACCTCAAATTTCTGATTGGATTCATATTCAACTTTCAGAAATGCTCTCATGTTTTAGTTTTATCTTTCTATTCTTGTTTCTAGTATAGTATATTTTACTTCTACATTTAGAACTCTGAACCAGATGCTACATCTCCAAATTTCTGATACTGCCTATTAGAGTAGCATATAAACATAAGCTTTAATTATTGGCATTTTTGAGTATTTTATAGAGTCATCAGCCAATTTTATATGCTCCTTTCTTTAAAAGTTACTTGTCTTTATACTTTGTCATTGTTTTCATTTATATTTCAGAAATTTAAGACTCTAGCATTTATAAAAATAACTGACGAGTTTTAAGTACAGTATGATAAGCTATTAGAAAATAGATGCAATCCTGAGAAATCTCACATACAAAAATCATATCATAAATATTCATTCAGTCGAGAAAATAAAGTTAGAAAATTGAGGGCTTCAGTCCTAGAATAAGAAGTTTATATTTCCTGCATGACTTAAGATAGTAAAATAGTATTTTTAATTGAAAACTCAAACAATGAATCAAAAAATCAAATCTAGCAACACTGAATTTGAAGCTGACCAAATTCAATGGGTTTATAGACATCAATGCAAACTCCTGCACACCTCACAGCTGTCACTAGTAGATCAAAAAAGGTAGAGCTGAGAAGACACCTACTGTAATAAAATAGATGTCTATTCCTATAGTGAAGCAAAACAGCTTTAAAGAAATTTGCTGATTTCCATTATGCTACAACTGATTGTGGTTCATATCCATTTTTTAAATTAATTGATAAAACACTTTTAGAAATAATAAATAATTGGTGTTGGCTTTTTAGTAGTGTAATAGAGCTGGCTTATACTAGCTTATAAGAACTAATTGCTACAATTTCAGAAACTTTGAGAGTCAGTTATTAAAGATAGCCGTTGGGTTAAGGGCTGCCTAGATAGCTGGTAAAACATTATTTCTAGGTGTGTTTATCAGGGTGATTCCAGAAGAGATTAATGTTTGAATCAGTAGACTGAGTAAAGAAAAGCCACCCTCACCAGTGTGGCAGACATCATCCAATCCAGTGAGGGCCCAAATAGAACAAAAAGACAGAGGACAAATTCTCTCTTTTTTGAGCTGGGGCACCCATCCTCTGCTGTCCGTGGACATCTGAACCTCAAGTTCTTCCCTTTTTGGGCTATGGGACTTATACCAGGGACCCCATCTTAGTTTATTTGTGCTACTACAAAAGCATACCTGAGACTGGGAAATTTGTAAAGAAGAGAGATTTATTTCCTCATCATTCTGGAAGCTGGGAATTCTGAGATCAAGGAGCTAGCACCTGTCAAGGACCTTCTTGCTGTGCCCTTACATAGCAGAAGGTGAAAGACGAGAGAAAAAGAGAGCTCACTGCCTCAAGCCCTTTTCCAAAAGTCATTAATCCATTGGTAAGGGTAGAGCTGGCATCACCTCAACACTTCCCATTAGGCCCCACTTTGCAACACTATTGCATGGGCTATTAGGTTTCCAACACACGAATGTTTAGAAGAGACCTTCAAACCATAGCACTCCTCCCCCACCTACGAATCCTCAGGCCTTCTGATTTAGACTGAATTATACTACCAGTTTTTCTGTTCTCCAGCTTGCAGCCAGCCTGCTGTGGTCTCCATAATCACATATGAGCCAATTCCCATAATAAATCACCTTTTATATATCCTTCTTGTTCTGTTTCTCTAGAGAACCCTGACTAGTATGGTAACAAATCCTAAAAATTCATTGCTTCGCAATTATTTACTACATTTTTACTAATATCTTTGTTTTTGGCATTGTTTATATCTATGTATGGTGGAAATGCTATATGATGGGGTGCAATGGGATACCTCTTCTCCACTCCTCATTTAGGCATATCACGTTGCTAGCTTGAAATTGCCTAAGGAAGGAGGACTTACAACACAAAAATGGAAGAACTATATAAATTAAAGCCCTCCAATTTTCTCACCCACTATCATCTAGAACTGATTGTTAAACATTAGCCAGCATAGCTCTAGCTTTAATAGAAATTGAATTAATCTAATGAGATTTTACTTCAATATGAAATTAATATTTTCAACATTCATCATAAATATTCCCAGAAAGTTAGTTGGACTTTATGATAAATTTTCCCCTTTTAAAATCATAAACAATATTTAGAATTAATAAGTAAACTTAATGCTTTCATCAATCAATTGACAGGTGGCCAGCCAGCAACTATTTTCAAGCTCCAGAGACACTGGTTGCAGTGAATTGGTCCATTAGAAACAGCTGTATGGCAGTCTCCAGTCGTACTGCAGTATGCTTTTTAAGATATTGCTCATTAAATCACATAAAGAACCTATTTTGGAGGACCAAATGGGTCTAGAAAAATTTCCCTCAGATTTAAATGCCTGATAGAATTTGCTGTTCCTTAGCTATCAGACAGTTTTATCTCGTAGAAGTGGTGCATCTTGTAACTGATTATGTCTCATGTTTAGTTTGACTATTAAGCTCGGAGATAAATATGCCACACCCTTTAAAAATTGTGCAGGACATTCTGATATGCATTTTTTCTGCAGCAACTTTAACACTGGCCTTATTTTACTAATCTATCTTTAGCTTCTGTTTTGTATGTTTTATCTATGTGTAGTTGATACATATCAAACTGTCTGACCGGTATTTCTTATTTGGGAATTTCCCCTTCCCCACAACCTGATGGATCTTCTTAACCTGACCCTTGGCCACAGATGACTGGGTCCTGACCTAACCTGGGCCGAATGAAACTCTTTTCTTTGGTTTGGACTTGGGGCAGAGAGAGGCAAGTCAATCTCTCTTTAAGCATCTCTAATAAAATTAAAACTTGTGCTCTTGATGACCCCTCGCTACCTTGTGGACCAAGAACAAAGAAAGGCAGTCAGTAGTGACAAAGCAGGATGGAACAGATGCTGGGCACAGCTAAGAAAAACTTAGGGAATGTGCTGACCACATGTGATTCTCTATTCAGCTGATCCTGAGGCAGAGCTGCTTTCCTGTCCTTGATTCTTTGTCGTTGGATTTGATCCTCAAATCCTTATACTAAATTCTCTTTTAGGTTGTTACTTCTGGTTTCTTTCTGTTACTTGTAAGCAAAAGGTTCTTGGCAACCACACTAAATTGTATTTCATTGTCCATATTTTTGTTAAATAACTCTGTCTACTGGAAATGAGGCAGATGTAAATAAATAAAATATTTATAATCAGTGCTATATTATTTGAATATTTTATATTAACAAAGATTTCCAAGTGCTAATAAGTGCCTTATAAAGATGAACATAGGTACTTCCCAATTAAGTACATGAAAACAAATTTTATATTGTATTGTTTATAAGGAAGAAGAAAATCATTTTGCAATTTTGTTTTGTAGCTCAAAATTTTACTACCTCCACCTCAGGCCTTCCTCCTGTGATTCCTCCTATTTTTTTTTCTTTCTTGTTTTACTTATTCTTCTTCATTCCAGCTTCGTAGATTTTCTTTCCCATTGGCCATTATAATAAAAACTATGTAAACTTTTAACATACATACCTAATTCCTCTTCACATCTTGTTATCCAGTCTATGTTCTAACTTGGTGTATTAGTTATCTATAGCTACCATTTTCAAGTTACTGCCAATTTAATGCATTAAAACAACAGGATTTATTATTAAAGTGAGTCTGAAGTCCGTTATAGATTCTGCCAGACCAAAATCAAGGTGTTGGTGAGCTCAATTCCTTTCTGGAGGCCCTAAGGGAGAGTCCGTTTCCTGTCCTTTCAGTTGGCAAAATTCAGTTCATTATGGAAATAGGACTGAAATCCCAGTTTCCTGGTAGGCTGTCAGTTGAGGAGTGTTTCCAGCTCCTAGAGGCCATCTGCATTCCTTGGCTTGTGGCCCCTTTCTGCCATCTTTAAAGCAAGCAATGATAATTGAAGTCCTTATGCCGCATCTCTCTGACCCCCTCTCCTACCTTCCTCTTCTTTATTTTGAGGATGCGTGTGGTTAGATTGAGGCTGCCTGGGATCTCCCCATATCAAGATATGTTTTTTTGTTGTTTCGTTTTTGCTTTTTTGAGACATGGTCTTGCTCTGTCACCCAGGCTGGAGTGCAGTGGCACCATCATAGCTCACTGCAGCCTTGGCTTTCTGGGCTCAATGGATCCTCCTGCCTCAGCCTCCCAAGTAGCCAGGGCTACAGGTGCTTGCCACCATGCCTGATGAATTTTTGTATTTTTTATAGAAACAGGGTTTTTTCATGTTGCCCAGGCTTGTCTCAAATGCCCGGGTTAAGCAATCCTCCTGCCTCAGCCTCCCAAATTGTTGGGATTACAGGTGTGACCCACGGCCATATCAAAGACTTTAACCTTAATTACATCTGCAAAATTCATATTGCTACATAAAGTAGCATATTCACAGGTTCCAGAGATTTGGGTAGAGACATCTTTGGTCAGGGGGCATTATTCTGTCATACTGATAACTGAATTTCACCCTTCTTATATGTATGGGTCATAGTGTGAATTTTTTTTTCTATTTCAGCTATACATATGTAAGAGTCTAATTATACTCAATCATGGCAGTCTGCTGCTGACAAATGCACCATTTGACCCAAAAAAACCGATTCTCTATCTGCCTCTCTTTCTGTATTTTCAGCAATGGTAATTGGCACTAAAATCTACCTATTTACCCAACCTAGAGATCACCGTTGGCTTCATCCTCACTGTTACTTTCTATTTGCAACTTGAGAAGTCCTTTTGATTCTTCATGTACCATCTCTTTCTCACTAGTTCTTTCCCTTTCTTGCTGTCTCAGTTAATAACCTCATCACCTCTCCCCAGAAATACTGAAACATCCATAGTTGTTACCTCGGCCTCATTTCTTTCCTATTGTTCTTTCTCATTGTTCTCTAATACATTCCCAGCTATTTTTCTTGAATGCAATTCTGGCCACATCTCTTTCATCTTACATTTAATATTTTGATGGCTCTGTATAAACAGTGAGAATTATCTATGACCTGACCTCTATATGTTTATCTTCATATTCTGTGTTCTTTTTCTCATATTCTCAAGCTAATCATACCTGTCTCTTGCAGTTCTTTATTTCACCTGTGCACATAGTGTTCCTTTTCCCTTCAAATTATTGTTTTTTCCTTCTTCTCCCATCTGGGACCCTGCCATTTGCTTGGTAAACCACTGTTCACTTGTTTGGACTTAATGTAAGCCTTCTCCGCATTCCTTGGCAGACTTGCTCATGCCGTCCAAACTATCACTGTACTTTGTAGGTACCTCTTTTTGAAATTCTTACTATGGCAAAAGATATTTGACTATCTTTTTACATGTTTGAATTTTCCTTTTGGATTTTACCTCCTTGAAGTCAGTCACCATCATATTTCTTTCATCTTTGGATACCAAAGAGCCTAGAATTGTGCCTTACACAGAGACAGCACACAACAGTGCTGACTGAATTGACCTACCAAAAGGAAAAGATACAGAAAACAAATTCCTACAGTACATACTTCAAATTTTTAATATAAAATCAGTGCTGGCTGGAACACACACACACAAAAAAAAACAAAAATTTGCTTCTAACCCTAGAAGTTTAGAAATTTGAAAGAGAGAATCTATTTTTTGGATAGGCTTTAACCACTAAATGATATCAGGTCTCCTGAAGATTTTTAAATTACTGAAGAAACAAGTTACTACCAGTAAAGGGTTTAGATACTCACAGGAATCCCATTTGGTAAGCTTGTTTCAAGATCATTTTAATGCTTTTTCATTATATCAGTTATAATTAAACTGCTTCATATATGTAATTATGTGGCATAGTAATGGAGAAAATATATAACAGAACTGTGTAAAACAAGTCATACAGATTTGTACTTCTTTAGGGCTCTGTTAGTACTTAATCTGCTGCTGGCCACCCACTGTGCTGGCCTGGAAGAAGCTGCCTTTTGATCTCTTTTATGAAATGACCTTTGAGGGCAAAAATAGATGAGAATAAACCTTAAAAGGTTTTTATAAATATTCTGTTTGGCATCATGTATCTTTCCAAAATGCCAGAATAAAACACTTAACTAAAAAGGGTAACTTAAATGTCTTAGACAAATAAGGCTAAACTCATTAGTGCAGGCTGCTTATAACACGCTCTAGTCGAAAAATTTGCCGTAGAACCCCCTACAATTCCCTTGTCCAGGGGCTAGGGTCAAGCAAATATGAAGAAACTTCCATGCTTACAATCCTGGAGCTGGTCTTTTATTATTTTTGCATCCCTTTTGCCCTATAATCCTCAGTCTTTGCAGTCTGTGTAACCAGCCGATGCTCCCATCTGTCATTAGGAGCAACATATGTACTCAGAAGGGAGGAACAGCTCATATTAATGATGCCAACCTGCTCTGTCCTTCTTTAATCAGAAAAGTCTTATTTACAGCCTATATAAAGGCTGCAGGTGAACACAGCTCATGACTACTAAATGCAATGGGTTCTGAGACTACTACAAAATATATAATTTATTAAGATTAAATATAAGAGCAATGATTGTGATAAAATAATGTTAGACTTCTCTTGAAAAAATGATGAAAGACAGGCTGATTCCTTCTCTCAGTGTTTATATTTCTGAATCCGGTTAGCTGGTCATTCTCCATCACTTGTTTATTCATTCAGCAAATACTGATAATCCACTATGTGAGAGGTGCTAGGTGCTAGAAGTAGATCAAGGGTCTAAAACTCTCCACACTAATGAATTTATGTTTTGTATAAATCTGGCTTCTATTTTACTTTATCATTGACCAAACTACCATCTGCCTTGGTATAAAGGATGCTACAAGATATAGTACCATCTCAGAGAAAAGGATTTTTGCAGAAAGGATCAGATGGAACTCTAGCGATAATAGTTATCCCTGGTGAAATGAACAATCCAGAGAAATTGTGTTGGAATGTTTATGATGGGATGAAGAAAGTTTTGTTAGGGAAAAAGTTAACATTATGTTAAAGGGACGGTAGATATCAGAAATGTTTGAAGTCACTTTCAATTTTCTCAACAAGAAAAGGAAAAATGGGGCCATAGAAAAAGTTAATCACTCTAAATACAGAAGATAAATGGAAAAAGGAATTCTAAAACAGAATGTAGATTTATTAATATAATTAAGAAACAATACCTGAGCTAAGAAAGGTAACAGCAACCACAAGAAAAGTCATACACACACACGTACCACCCCCAACGTTTCCTACCCTGTCTTTCTCTCTCTCTCTCTTAAGAGAAATATGCCAGGGAGGAAAGCTAATGTAATTAAAGAAATGAACAACTGATTAGAATGAAGAGAAATAAAAATGGAGTGCACAAGTGAGAAATACGAGAAAATAAACCTTACTATCATAGAAGAAGGAAATTTGAAGAAAGTCTATTTAAAATGTATTCTATGTTTTGGCTAACTTCAGAAACATTAGCTTAATAAGTATATAAAATTTTAGAAATGGCTAAAATGTTATAAATTCAAATCTGTAATAACATTTGAAGTTCTGAAAAAAGAAAATAATTACTTATTATTTTTAATCTGCTGTTAATAAAAATGGCACAAATATGTCATCATAAATTTATTTTTAATATTATGGACATTTATTGTCTATTAAATGTCAAAGAACTTATTGACATGACTTCTGATAATAAACTATGATAGCACTATTCTTTTCTATGTATTGTGATATACTTGAGTAATTTATGTCACTTAGAAAAGTTAAAAATATATCTAGGCTTTAATTTTGTTTAACAGTAAGCATACATTTCTACAGATGAATGAAATCAGACTGTAAGCATTTATTTATTCAATGTGTTTAGTGGGTAGAAAGGAAGTATATTAGAATGTAAAAAAAGAAATCAGCACAGGCTATTTACTGCTTATACTATTTTACAGCAACAGCTATTGATAGTCTTTCAGTGTATATTCTTTATTCATATTCATTTTTTAATGAATGCACATATTTATAAAATTGCACTCACTCTGAAAAAACCACTGTACAATGTATGTTGTCTGGTAATTTGCTTTTCTATTTGGTATATTATGAACATCTTTCAACATTAGCAAATAATGATTGAATATATTCTATACTTTTAAATATATCATAATTTACTAAAGTATTGATTAGCATTATATTGTTACCAATTTTCTTCTCTTTAACCTACATCTTCTATATACATACCTATATATGTATCTACATTGTTAGGCATGTTGGGTCAATATCATTCATGTTTAAGATTTTAAATATTGCTAAAAGTTGCTAAAAAGATAATGCTAATTTATGAGCTTACAATCAATATAGAAGAATTTTATTTTTGTAAACTTTGGACAATAATATTTATTTCCATTATTTTTAATCTTTATCAACTTGATTTGAACAAAATGACATTTTCCATTAAAATTTCAAATTTGCATTTTCAACTAGTGGAGAGGTTAAACATTTTTCGTATATTGATAGGCCTATTACGTTTTTTCTTTTGCATAGTCTTTTCAATTCTATCCTTCTTTTCCTTTTTTATTGAGCTGTTTGCCTAGTTTTTTTTGAGCTGCAAGAACCTTTACATATTAGGAATTTTGTCTCTCATATATTTCAAATGTCTTCCCCTAGTTCAGAAAAGAACAATTAAAAATTTTTGTTTTTTCAGAAACAAAATCAGTCTAAGCACAGGATAATAAGGAAATTCTTATTTTTTACTTTAAGTGAAAGTAAAAGAAAATGTTGGGGTAGCTGTTTCTGCATTCTTTTTAAAATAAATTTCTATAATAATTTGAGTTAATTTATTATTTCTAAGATACATTACCCACTAG
The DNA here is from genome assembly GCF_006542625.1 of Nomascus leucogenys. Lineage (NCBI taxonomy): Eukaryota > Metazoa > Chordata > Mammalia > Primates > Hylobatidae > Nomascus > Nomascus leucogenys. Next base: position 69,198,703 of record NC_044391.1, read on the forward strand.
AGGAGGTTTAAAGTGCAGTATTAATTACTTCTGCCATTATTAAATAATAAACTTTAAAATATTGAATACTTTAGAAGAATTATTGAAATAAGAGATGTAACAGAAATGACTGAAATTTAACCTTTGAAAAACTTAATTTTTAACTTCCTATTGTACCCTGTCTGATCTCGGATACAGAAAGAAAACCTTGATCCTTAGAGAGCTACCCACAAGTGGAAATGGCTACCAGTTATCCTTTCCCCAGAACACCCATAATGCATATCAATCAGATCATTGACATCTGTGTGATTCCTGTGCAAGATTTTGTTTTACTTCTTTCAATGAATTGAGTCTTTCTACTCTGTTTTTATTTGCTGACAGTAGAAAATATGTCTACAGTTAATTCACACAATGAATAAGGTGGGAAATTAATTCTATGGGGACTAAGGTTGTTTGGTTTGTCATGAGACATACTCGACATTACAGCTTTTTCCCTTTTGTGCTATTGGAGTACACTGTTAGATGATTGTGCCATAAATCCGAAAGCATGTTTTACAAAGTTCATATCTGCATTTGCTACCTTTAATATTAATAGGAGTGTATCTTTAAAGTGAGTAAATTGAGAAAGTGGCTGAAACTATAGTTTATAAAAGAAGATTAGTGGGTTTAATATGCACTGGAGAGTAAAAGAAAAATCTTATTACTGTATGGAGAAATTACCTCATAAAGAAGCTAATACAGCAGGCTGGGGAATAATTTTTAACAAGGTTTTTATGATGCGCAAGTGTAGGCAAGTTAATGAACTTATCTTTCTAGTTATTTTCAGATTGTAACGATGCTTTTCTTTTCTGGTTCTTGTGCTTTAAAAAGTAAAATACATTTAATCACCTACAATAAAACTAATTTATTACTTTAATAAATCAAGCACAATCTTATACTGTACACTTAAATGTTGTTGCAATAATGCTGGAAACCAAATCAGGTACTAATGTTTAGCATGGATCAGAGCAAAAAGGTAACCATGGAGCTTATTTATTATTTAAATTAAAGCATCTCATTTTGACAGTGCATAGTCATTTTGGGAAGATCTGATTCCCTTTTCAGCTATTGGATGCAGGAAGTGAAGACAAAAGGATGAGAAAATACTTTATTCTCATAATCACACACTTTTTTACAGCATGACCATGTAGTCTTTGAAATTCACATAAAAATTCTGAAAAATTATACATTCTACAGCAAAAATAATTTGGGGGGAAGCTAGTAAATCCAGAATGCCCATCTGCCAGCATCTTGTTTGGAATAGTTAGGGATTATTTAGGAAAAGTGTGTCTGCATTTGTCTCCTCAAAGACAAAAGACAAACTGCTGAAACATCATACTAATTGCTGAGATACTTTCTATACTGAAAATGTGATGATTTATTAAGAAAAAGTGAGGGAAAAAGTAAATGGATAAAGAAGTAATGTGAAAAGTAAATCCCGCTATAAACCTAATCTAAATTGTATTTATAACAGAGTCACTACCCACCACTTCAAATTGTAATACGTTTGTAATACGTAAGGTACAAACATACATGTGTACATACATTCCCCCACACCCTCACCCCCTCCCCATACACAATAACTTATTTTTATTTTAACTTTTCTTCAACCTTAGAATACCAAAAAAAAAATTTGAATTAGTGTGGTCAGTGTAAGATTGTACATATATGCCATCTTAGAACCAGTACGAGACTTAGATAAACTTGTAAGGTAGGTGCCCACTGTCTCCTGATTTTATCAACCTGACCACACAGCCTTTCACAGCCCCATTTAGTGTCCAAATTGGTCTGCAGCTAAACAATCATTGGTCAAGGTCCATTGTTGTATTATCTGTGCTGAATGTTAGTCTGTCTGTTGGACTTTCCTTACCTTCTTTTACCCTCTACCTGTCTCCAAATCAATACTTTACAGCGTTACACTACTCCCTTGACACCTTCTTTGCCAAATCACAGTAGGTCAAAGTGAGTTTAAGTAATTCATGTTAAAGTGCTAACTAGCTGATAGAATACCATTTGCAGATGGTAAAATGCCTATTTCTTCATGCACTCTTGTATGATGCTGATCACAGTAAAATTCAGGCATGGTTGAAGGCTTGTGAAGAAGGTACTATATTTTCCTCATTGTTATTTTAGGTGTCTTTCAATTACTCCATACAAGTAGTGGCCTACTCTGAGTTTCCGTGAGGTTGACATTGCCTGATAATTGATGTTAGATAATGATAAAGCACTGTCATATTTGAAGAAAGGTGCTTGCTCCACACAAAGTAATTTACAAAATACTTTGTATAATTGAATATATAGCTAATATGCATTGCATGTACATATGCATGAAAAAAACATAAGGAGAACAAAAATAAACATATTTATTAAATCTAAGCATTCACTGTATGTTTTGTGCCTAGGAGTTGGTTCCTGAGTTACCGAAATTAGATCTCTGAATGATATCCAAATAACGGCAACCCTACCAGCCTAGTTTTCTAGGTTGTGCTTTAATAAAGTAGTACAAGGGTAAAATTTCTTTATTTCAAAATATTTTTCTTATGCTGAAGTAAGTACACATTGGTATGTTTTTCCATATTGAGGGATTTGATTCCCAAAGCAATTTTTGGTTGTTGAAGAGTTTGGTAGATTATATGTTCCTCCTCCTATAGACTTGGCGGATCAGTTATTGGTGGGGAAATTGTCAAAACCGCCCAGAAGGCAGTCTCAAAGGCTTAATCTCTCTCTGAAGATATGGTTGTATTATAGGATAGGATCTCACAGTCACCATTGAACTGAGATGTTCCTATGTAATGCCTATCTTTATGCTGTAAATCATTCATCTTGTCTTTTTGTTTCCCAAGTTACCCCCTGCCAAATCTTCAAGAGTATTTTTGTTCTTGTTCTGTGTTTTAAGGAAAAGAGCACCTCTAGGATGTTCTCCTGAGTCAATGTTGGAAAACTCATCTTAGGAGATAAGATGTGTACAATGAAACACTGAGAAGAAAGCAGGCAGGACATTGAAGAGTTGGTAGATGTTTGCTCTAGACCTAAGCATCAGCGCATTGAAAATGGAATTGATCATTGTGGGTTTGGCAGTGAGGGTTAGGCCGAGATACGTATTGGCCTGAATAGGTAAGGGCACTAGGTAGTGAGATTTGACAGAGACATTCTGCAGCCAGGCCAGCTAGGAGGAACTGTCTAAAGCTTCCCTAAATCAGAGAGGTGACAACTTGGCAGATACCCAAATGCCTAATGCAACAACGGAACCAACTCAGTAAAAATATTATTTTTATATAAAATAATAACTTTCATTGATTTTTTTTCTTAATACAAAATAAATTAATTCCCTGATTTGGGGTGTTTAGGCTTTTAAATTTTTTCTTCTATTTCTTCTCTTTTTCTACTTCCTTTCTCCTTCCTTCCTTCCTTCTTTTCTTCTTTCCCTTTTCCCTTCTTTCCTTTTTCTTTCTTCCTGCCTTTCTTTTTCTTTCTGTTTATAAGCAGTATCACAATTGCTGCCTAGGATAAGTTCTAGAAATAGAACCGTTGGATCAAATATATTAAAAAATCAGAGGCATTTAAAAGTATTTTCAAAAATGTCCTTCATAAAAATTTTACCATTTTACCTTTTCTTCAGCAATAAATGACTTCCTATTTCTCCATCCCCTTACCTACAGTGAATATTATCATTTAACAGTACTTTAGGGAATTTGATAGAAATAAGCTTTGTATGTGGAATAGTACTCATCAAAACTCAGTACCTCCCAGAAAATGGACTAGAACTTCCTATGATAAGTTACAAGATGAGCAATGCTTTTTCTAAATTATAATTTTATATTCTACATTGTTGAATTATCCCTTAATACCAGGACAGTTGATGGAGATTTCCCCTTCCTTCCTTCCTCTCTTTCTTTCTCTCTTTCTCTCTCTTCCTTCCTTTCTTCTATTTCTTTCTTTTTTTCTTTCTTTCTTTTTCTTTCTTTTCTTTTCTTTTCTTTCTTTCTTTCTTTCTTCTTTCTTTCTTTCTTTCCTTTCTTTCTTTCTCTCTTTCTCTCTTTCTTTCTTTCTCTCTCTCTCTTTCTTTCTCTCTCTCTCTTTCTTTCTTTCATTTGTTCATTCTCCTCTCCCTCCTCTCCCCTCCTCTCTCCTCCCCTCCTCTCCCCTCCTCTCTCCTCCCCTCCCTCCCCTCCCCTCCCCTCTCTTCCCCTTCCCTTCCCTTCCCTTCCTGTCCCCTCCCCTCCCCTCCCCTCGCCTCCCCTCCTCTCCCCTCCTCTCCCCTCCTCTCCCCTCCCCTTCCCCTCTTTCAAAATCTAGGCTTGCTCTATTGCCTAGGCTGGAGTGCAGCAGTGCTATCATAGCTCACTGCAACCTCCAGCTTTTGGGCTCAAGTATTTCCCCCACCTCAGCCTCTCAAGTAGCTGGGACTGGATGTGTGCGCCACCACATTCAGCTAAGTTTTTCAACTTTTTTTGTCTCTCTATGTTGCCCAGGTTGATCTCAAACTACTGGCCTCAACCAGTCATTCTGCTTTGGTATCCCAAATTGTTGGGATTACAGGTATAGGCCACTGTGCCTGACCAAGATTTCTTATTTCTTAATGTGACCAAAAAATCTCAATATGATCATTTTAATGTGCTGGTTCCCTAGTTGTTAAAAAATTCCTAATCTATGATTATATTCTGGCCTTACAACTAACTGATTTGTTTCAGAAATTTCTTTTTTATTTACGTCCTTTCCTAGTACAAGAGAATCATCAGCGACCTTCAGACATTTTGTTGTCCTTATTTTTCTTGATAATGTTCTATAGGCAGACAATTTAAAAGTTGGTCACAAGTGCAACTGGGTGTAAGGTATGTGGTGAGCTATGTGTATCATTAGTGATTGTTCACAAAGAAAGCAAATATCTCAGAAGTAGTCTGCTTGTAATAATGATATTCAGGGCCAAACTGCATGGATGTGTGTATGTATATGTGTATTTCTTCTGGGAATAGAGGTGAGAGAATAGTAAATAAATGTGAATAAATGATTGTGTAAATGAAAGATTAATCATGATGTATTTTTTCCCTTGAAAAATAGTGTATGCTATTACTTTATTTGTGACATTAGAAATATATTAAGCAAAACCTCATCTATGGTATTTTTCCATTCTTTGGAAATATAACTTTAGAGATTCCGTAACTTCATCAACTAGTCCTGTTTAACAAATATACCATATACGTCCTATGCTTCTCCAGCTCTACAAAGTCCATACCCTTCTTTAGTCCCTTTTGGCCAAAAGCTCTTAAGAGCCTGCTGAACATATTGGCTCATGAACATGTGGTATAGGTTACATATCTTGTTTTCATTAATGTATTCCACATGCCCCTGGTCCATCTTATGAAATAGTTTTCTTTATTTACTCCATTTGTTTCTCTGTCCTACTGTTCTGCCATTTTCTTTCATATTATTTACCACTAAGAATATTTAATATAAATGTTTTCCATTCATGAATTTGTTTTACAGATAAATAATGATGTATTCAATATATTTCAGGACCACAGAGGGTTGCTCTCCACTAAACCATATGTTATAAATATTTTAACTTAAAATATAGGCTTTAAAGACAAGAATGCAATCAGTGGGGAAACAGTCTATTTAAAGTCAGTTACTCATACAGACATCAAGTAGTATCACACATTCTCATTTTCTATTAGCTGTTTGTTATTTCAGAAAAGCTTTTACATGGATAATCAACCATGTAAAAATTACAAAGCACTTTACAAATCCATTTATTAAAGCAGATTTGCCTAGAGTGTCTCTGGACAGAAGGCAAATAGAGGGTGGATGTATTCATACACAAAAATGGAGACACTGAGCCCTTGACTGTAATACAGACTGGAGCACACCTTTTATCTGATAAATGAATGAATTATGCTAATCTAAGTGCCCTCCTGATTCATTATCAGGCCCACAACATAATACAGTCTCTTCAGATGTACAGGGACTAAACACTCTCCCTCCATACCCTTCCTAAAATCAGAGATTTATTTGTACTTAGGGCTGAGAATCACTCAGCCAGAGCTGTCAGCCTCCGCGGTCACTGACTGGAGCAGTTTCCCAAGCAGCTTTCAAAACTGCTGAGAAATCTGTCAGTGAAGATGCAGCTGGGGAGACTTCACACACGAGCCAGGCTGGCCTTGTCTAGCTCAAGACTGGTCACATGAGTGTGTGTCCCTTTCTGGGTTTGGCTCCAAACACCAGGGGATACGTACTCCTTTTCTACTATTTGTGGGTGACAGTATGATACAGAAAGATTTTTGGCCTAGGAATTAGATGGGACCCAGAGCAGCCATGAACTAAAGGCAACTCACTTCACTCTCATTTTCTACAATAGCTAAATAGACAATATTCTGTATCTTACCTTAACCATAAGGTTATTGTGGGGATAAAATTAGATAATGAGCATAAAAATATTTCATTGGTTTAGGTGTTATTCAGCTTTGTTATCTATTTACATTTTTCAGCAATAAACATATATTACTTTTTTAATATAAAAGAACCAACACATTCTATTTTTTAAAAAGCTGTACCTGCATGGGGTAAGAAAATGTTCTAGAGAGTGTTTGCTGGCAAATCAAAAAAGCAATAATTAACAGCAGTGGAAAAGGGCAACTTGGTTACAAACACGCGTAGAGTATTACCCAGCATGAGGTAAGTTTATTTTTAAAGGGTTGAGAAATAAATCTGTGCCAACATATACTTTTGAATCCTAACCACACTCACAAAACAATCTAATATAATAGTGTGTTTGTCATTATTCAGATGCTTGTATTGTCTCCTCACCTCAGTGTTATTTAGGAATCAGCTGCAGCAATGGGACAATTAGGCATTTGAGAGGCTAAGGGAAAGCTTCGACAAGGTCTTCTTTTGAGATGATGAACTCTTTACCAAAGAGTAACATGATCCTGGCACATTTAGGCCTTCTTGTATTATTCTTGTTTTGGCCAGTAAAAAATGAAAGAACAGAAAATAAGAGCTGTCGCTTCTTCTAACAACTTGCTTTCCAGCCCTACAAATAGTTAATCCCCTCATTAGTTGATCTCCAGCCTTCTCCTGGGCATGATAGCACCAGTTCTTTCCTTAAATTGTCCATGACATAGTTTATTTGCATATTTTGCTTTCTCTACACTCTAAACATTTCTAAAATCACAGCGCTATCCCATCTGGAAATGGCATCTTCTCATTAGTAGGGTACAGACACTTGAAAATAATTACCTGCATATCTGCATTTCTTACAGAAATTACAGGAAACTAGTGGCTGCTAGAATGCATATATAGGAGAAGAAAGAACCTGTCATCCTCTAGCCAAATGATGAACCTATTTAAGTGACATATTGGTTACATTTCTAATGATGTGCTAAATTGGCCTTAGGTAACCAGGTCATAAGGTCAGTAGAGAGCCATATTACTTAGGGAAGAGTTTTGAATTTCCTGAAGTGATAATTTCCTTCTTCCCATTTAAAGGAAGCCAAAAAAGGCACATATATCAACTATGTAATTTTATTATTATTATACTTTAAGTTCTAGGGTACATGAGCACAATATGCAGGTTTGTTACACATGTATACATGTGCCGTGTTGGTGTGCTGCACCCATTAACTTGTCATTTACATTAGGTATATCTCCTAATGCTATCCCTCCCCCCTCCCCCCACCCCACAACAGGCCCCAGTGTGGTGTGTGATGTTCCCCTTCCTGTGTCCAAGTGTTCCCATTGTTCAATTCCCACCTATGAGTGAGAACATATGGTGTTTGGTTTTTTGTCCTTGTGATAGTTTGCTGAGAATGATGGTTTCCAGCTTCATCCATGTCCCTACAAAGGATGTAAACTCATCCTTTTTTATGGCTGCATAGTATTCCATGGTGTATATGTGCCACATTTTCTTAATCCAGTCTATCATTGATGGACATTTAGGTTGGTTCCAAGTCCTTGCTATTGTGAATAGTGCCGCATGAATACACGCGCATGTGTCTTTATAGCAGCATGATTTATAATCCTTTGGGTATATACCCAGTAATGGGATGGCTGGGTCAAATGGTATTTCTAGTTCTAGATCCTTGAGGACTTGCCACACTGTCTTCCACAATGTTTGAACTAGTTTACAGTCCCACCAACAGTGTAAAAGTGTTCCTATTTCTCTACATCCTCTCCAGCACCTGTTGTTTCCTAACTTTTTAATGATCGCCATTCTAACTGGTGTGAGATGGTATCTCATCGTGGTTTTGATTTGCATTTCTCTGATGGCCAGTGATGATGAACATTTTTTTCATGTGTCTGTTGGCTGCATAAATGTCTTCTTCTGAGAAGTGTCTGTTCATATCCTTCACCCACTTTTTGATGGGGTTGTTTGTTTTTTTCTTATAAATTTGTTTAAGTTCTTTGTAGATTCTGGAAATTAGCCCTTTGTCAGATGAGCGAATTGTAAAAATTTTCTAACATCCTGTAGGTTGCCTGTTCACTCTGATGGTGGTTTCTTTTGCTGTGCAGAAACTCTTTAGTTTAATTAGATCCCATTTGTCAATTTTGATTTTTGTTACCATTGCTTTTGGTGTTTTAGACATGAAGTCCTTGCCCATGCCTATGTCCTGAATGGTATTGCCTAGGTTTTCTTCTAGTGTTTTTATGGTTTTTAGTCTAACATTTAAGTCTTTAATCCATCTTGAATTAATTTTTGTGTAAGGTGTAAGGAAGGGATCCAGTTTTAGCTTTCTACATATGGCTAGCCAGTTTTCCCAGCATCATTTATTAAATAGGGAATCCTTTCCCCATTTCGTGTTTTTGTCAGGTTTGTCAAAGATCAGATGGTTGTAGATGTGTGGTGTTATTTCTGAGGGCTCTGTTCTGTTCCACTGGTGTATATCTCCGTTTTGGTACCAGTACCATGCTGTTTTGGTTACTGTAGCCTTGCAGTATAGTTTGAAGTCAGGTAGCATGATGTCTCCAGCCTTGTTCTTTTGGCTTAGGGTTGTCTTGGCTATGCAGGCTCTTTTTTGGTTCCATATGGACTTTAAAGTAGTTTTTTCTAATTCTGTGAAGAAAGTCATTGGTAGCTTAATGGGGATGGCACTGAATCTGTACATTACCTTGGGCAGTATGGCCATTTTCACAATATTGATTCTTCCCATCCATGAGCATGGAATGTTCTTCCATTTGTTTGTGTCCTCTTTTATTTTGTTAAGCAGTGGTTTGTAGTTCTCCTTGAAGAGGTCCTTCACATCCCTTGTAAGTTGGATTCCTAGGTATTTTATTCTCTTTGAAGCAATTGTGAAAGGGAATTCACTCATGATTTGGCTCTCTGTTTGTCTGTTATTGGTGTATAAGAATACTTGTGATTTTTGCACATTGATTTTGTATGCTCAGACTTTGCTGAAGTTGCTTATCAGCTTAACGAGATTTTTGGGCTGAGATGATGGGGTTTTCTAAATACACAGTCATGTCATCTGCAAACAGGGACAATTTGACTTCCTCTTTCCCTAATTGAATGCCCTTTATTTATTTCTCCTGCCTAATTGCCCTGGCCAGAACTTCCAACACTATGTTGAATAGGAGTGGTGAGAGAGGGCATCTCTGTCTTGTGCCAGTTTTCAAAGGGAATGCTTCCAGTTTTTGCCCATTCAGTATCATATTGTCTGTGGGTTTGTCATAGATAGCTCTTATTATTTTGAGATACATCCCATCAATACCTAAATTATTGAGAATTTTTAGCATGAAGGGCTGCTGAATTTTGTCAAAGGCCTTTTCTGTATCTATTGAGGTAATCATGTGGTTTTTGTCTTTGGCTCTGTTTATATGCTGGATTATGTTTATTGATTTGCATATGTTGAACCTGTCAACTGTGTAATTTTTAAAACATCTAGGATTTAAGATTTGCTTATGCATTTTAGCCTCATTTTGTGGCCTATGACAGTCTCCTTAGATTTTCACTTCAAGATTTACCTCAAATTCTGTTCACTTATGAAATTAAAAGTACCATAGTTCTTAATGACATTGGAATAAACAAAAGACATTTCCTTTCATAGAGCCTTATAATTTTTCCTTCTGGAAAGTAAATGGAGAGATGGATATAACTTTCCCTTGAGACACAGGGAAAAATTTAATTTGGGAGTAAAATAATGAGAGCAATCCCACAAGTAATGCAGGTAAATACATTTTATTACCTAAAGGTCACCTTGAATTTTAAGTAATGACAGAAGGTATGTTCGTTTCCCAGTCTTCAAATCAAGATACCCAGCACCAAACCTGAAATTTGCTAGGAGTCTTGAAACAAAATACCTGCTGCCATTTCCTGCAATTCTCCTATGTTTTCTCCTATTTGAACCCTGATTCAAAACATCAGCAAAATTTCTGATTTATGTTTTATTTTCTCTCCACAACCAGTTAGTCATTAAATAATCTTGAATTTTCTTTTGAAATGTGTTGATATTTATTCTATATCCTTCACTGGCATTGACATGTCACTGCAGACTAAACCTTTCTCATTTCAACTGTTAATTAACTGAAGTATTCTATTTGATTAAACATAAATAATAATCAATAGAATATTTAACAAATATTCTATCTTTTTATTAAACCACATGATGGTAGACAGACTATTGCTCTATCATGGATTAGAAATAGCAAACATCACAAACCATAAAAAATAATGTAATTGTGACAGAAAAGCTGAAGCAAATGGAAATCTTTCCAAATAAAACTACTTATTTCAGCAATTGCAATGTTTTCAAATATATTAATAGGAGAACTTACAAAACTCAGATTGATCTTTTCATAGTAGTCCAGAAAGTAGTACATGCAGGCACTTTCCATGTCAATTATGATAAATTTTGTGGTCAATTGGTATCAATTTGGGCCTGCGGAGTCTTGATTATTTAATACATTTTATTTGTTATAAGTATCAATACTACTAATATTACTACTAACAATATAGTTTTATTTTGAGGAGTCTGTAATTCAGCTTTAGTTAGTCCATCATCTTTTTCCATACTGCCTAGTGCTGCCATTTTACCATTAGTCTAGAAGAGTCCAAAGTGTGTGCATGAATTTGAAGGAGGTACAGTGTTTAGGGGTGTGTGTGTGTGTGTGTGTGTGTGTGTATTCTGTTAGCAGTTTTATCAAAAAGGTAGACTTGGGAGAAGATGAAGAAATACATAAGAAAAATAAGTTGAGGAGAAACTAGGTGAATTCCTATGTATTGGATATTGACTATACTATTAGAAGGAGGAGCATTCGAAAATTATAAACTATTATTTTGTTTTGCTTTTTCTAAATTCGTGGCATCGCTCTAGTCGGTTATGCATACATCTGCCAGAGAGCATGTATGTGTAGAGATTAGATATGTTACAGAAGGCATTTAAATGGAAAGAAAAAATGCAAAAAAGATTATGTATCAATAGCTTCATCAACCAGGCTATTGCCTTGAGAAAGGATTTTCCAAATTCTTATTTTCCTCTTTTAGCATATTAAAAGCTTAGCATTGAGCTCCTGAAATTGAGCTCCTGGTATAGAAAAGGTTCTTGTTAGGCTTGCTGCTGCTGGTCTGCAGAAGGCTATGATTTAGCACATTAAGAACTAGTCTACCTTGGAATAATGGAAAGAAGACAGAGAAGGAAAAAAGTCAGGTAGTCATGAATCTAGGGCTTTGGCCCAGAGGAGAAAAGTATGTTAAATTAAGCAGGTTAACTGCAATGGAGTAAGTATGCTGGGAAGACAATCTTGGCGGTATCCCAGTTTATTTAATCCCATGCAAAGAAAGTATTGCCACCATATTTTGTTTACATCAGTAGGACTTTATATGGCATAGAGATGTGTATGTAGACTTTAGTACATAGCACTGTGCTTGGTGTGTGGTAGATGCCCAAAAAAGTATGATTAATTAAGAAATATTTGGATAATCTCTCCCTTTGGGACTTAACTTTTCATTGATATTACTAGTACTTTTCATAAGTCACCAAAGAGAAACTGTAATGCATCTTTTTGTTATGTTGGCTTGGTAATATTTGCTCTTTGAACAAAAACTTTTATAATATAAAGTATATTTATATATCACCTTTAAAAATTAAATGTGATGAAAATGCAAGTTTTAGAAATAAATATTCTATAGGAAATTTTTAAAATTATTTTTTAGAAAAAAGGAGGATCTTTTTTCTTTACACACAGGAAGCATAAGAAGAAAACGCCAATGGGTAATATTTTGTTACTATTCTCAACTGATGCCAATTTCTAAGCCACTGCATTCACATCCTTGCCAGAAGCTGTGAGCCACACACATGTGGGGGATTCTGTGAACAATATACGGGTGTCTCGTGAGCCTTTACAGCCAGCTTCCCCAAATGCAGGAAAAGACCATACAGAATTATAATGTAATTCAGTGGTGTCATGAATTGCACCTTTTTAAATTTATTTGCTTGTTTTTTATTTTGTTCTTATGAAAGATTTTGTAAAATAGGATAAAATCTTTCATAAGAACAAAATAAAAAACAAGCAAAAGAACCAGTAAGGAGATTTTCAGGGTTTTACTTAATGATAATGTACAAGATGATACTAGAAGTATGAGTGCACTTTGTCTACAAATTTACCTTGCTATGTTTTTTCTGCTCCTACTCTCTTCTTTCTTTTGCCCACTTCTGCTGAAGCAGGACATAGGCAGCAAATGACACCATGAACTGCACTGCAAAGTGAAGTACAGCTAGAACAGAATGTAGTGTTAAGGGTTTCTTTTTAAAATTCATTGGGCATTCACACCCAACTTTACAAATCAATGATCAGTGTATGCAGTACTTCAATCAAAGAAGTGAGGAAATGCATTAATGGGTGTCAGAAAACAGATTTCTAGGGCATCACTCCAGAGCCAACAGTCCTGTGAAATGGCAAAATTCAACTGCGAAAAATAGTTCTTGGAGACTTATGGTGTCTGCTTCTAAATATTGTTTTAATTGCAAACTACTACATAAAATACTTGGCATCATTCCTGATTTTTCAATGCTGAATATGTAAGTGTTGTTATTATTATCTGTGATAGAACCAGAAACAAATATTGAGATAAAGGAAAATTTGGTTTTTGTTTTTGATTGTTCCTCTTTTAAGTTCAAGGCTTGATTTGTAGTTGAAAGGAATTAATGACATTGGAATAAATCGAATCTGTTTAACACAAGGTATGTTAAATTTGTATTACATATAGGTTTTCCAAGCAGAAGAAAAAGATGCTAGAGGCCAGGAGAAGTATGGCAAAATTATAGACACTGAGTTAAACCCAGACACCACACCATAAATTGCATGTTCAGGTCCCTACCCACTTCTCCATCTTCTTCTCCTCCACCACAGGGCTACCTTTTTAAGATTGTAACTTGTAGAGTAGCTGACCTAGTTAGTTTGGGCTGTGCATTAGTCCATTTTCATACTGCTATGAAGAAATACCCAAGATTGAGTAATTTATAAAGAAAAAGAAGTTTAATGGACTCACAGTTCCACATGGCAGGGGAGGTCTCACAATCTTGGCGGAAGGTGAAGAAGGAGCAAAGACACATTTTACATGGTGGCAGGCAAGAGAGTGTGTGCAAGGGAACTATCAGATCTCATGAGACTTATTCACTATCATGAGAACACCATGGGAAAACCCATTCCATGATTCAATTACCTCCCACAGGGTACCTCCCATGGCACATGGGAATTATTACAATTCAAGGTGAGATTCAGGTGGGGACATAGCCAAACCGTACTAGGCTGCTATAACAAATTAAAATAGACTGGGAGGCTTAAACAACAAACATTTATTTTTTACAGTTCTGGAGGCTGGGATGTCCAAGGTGAAGGTGCTGGCAGCTCTGATATCTGGTGAGTGCTCCTTCCTGGTGTGCAGATGTCTGCTTTGTCATTGTAGCCTCACCTGGTGGAGAGAAGAGAGAGAGAAAAAACAAGTTCTTTCCTGTCTCTTTTTATAAGGGCATTAATCCTATCATGACAGCTCCATCCTCACAACCTAACTACCTCCCATAGACCCTATCTCCAAATACTATCACATTGGATATTAGGACTCCAACATATAAAATTTTGGGGGCAAAATCATTAAGTCCATAGCAGTCATACAGGGCTTCATGGCTGGTTTAATGTTCTGACATTACAATTCTAAATTCTTACCTTCTATTATTCTTTCATCTTTGAATTTGTGTTTTGTAAGTTAAGTCCAAGGAAAAAATGAAACATACCCATGAACAGAAGAAATGCATGCCATGCGTGAATCCACTGTTTTTTGGTGTTCCAGTTTGCTGTGCCCCATAAGCACAAAATATTGCTGAATTCACCATTATATGGGTGCCCAGTGAGACTCAAAGAGAGTACAAGTGAAGTGTAATGTCTACAACCAATATGTGGGGGTGGGGTGAAGGGCTGCTGACAGCTCTTGGAGACCATCTTTTCCTATTGAATCAGATCTTCCTTCTAGTGACAAAAGAAGTTAATAACATTCGAAGAGACTCAAAGAGACAAGAAATTCTATCATATCTTTTCTTATCCAAAGTTCTCTGTATTTGCCAATCATGTACACTGAAAGGGATGATATAGAAGGAAAGGGAAAGATAGAGCAGCCTGTAGTTCCTTTTCCACTTGGTTCTTTCTCCTTATCAGTTAGCTGAAAGTTGAGAGAGGAGGTAGAATGTGTTTGTATCAGGAAGTGAAATAAAAACATTTCAGTTAGTTTTGTGTAGCATTCTTACGGTTCTAAGAATGGAACACATATGTATATATGAGTGATGAAATACAAATTGTGTAATTTCAGTGATTTGCATACAAGATAAATATTCATATTTGCATTTAAAAATTGAATTGCACAATATAAAAAAAAGTTAAAGTTCATGCTAATAATTTGAATTTTAACTTTTTTTTACTTAGAATATTAAATATCAAGCAAAAAACACCATGACAAATCAAAAGAGAGGCAACAAAAAAGAAAACACTTTTTATTTTAGGAACTTTAATGGTGCCTTTATCCTGCTTTTTGCACAAGGGGCCATAATTTCATTATGCACTGGGCCCTGAAAATCATAAATTATGTAGCTAATTCTGTATCCACTCTCTCAACACTACATAAAATCTTTCTTTCTTCTTTCTCTTCCTTCCCTCCCTCCTTCCCTCCTTCCCACCCTTCCTTCCTTCCTTCCTTCCTTCCTTCCTTCCTTCCTTCCTTCCTTCCTTCTTTTTCTTTCTTTCTTTTGACAGAGTCTCACTCTGTCACCCAGGCTGGGGTGCAGTGGCACGATCTCGGCTCACTGCAACCTCCATCTCCTGGGTTCAAGCAATTCTCCTGCCTCAGCTTCCTAAGTAGCTGGGATTACAGGTGCGTGCCACCATGCCTGGCTAATTTTTGTAGTTTTAGTAGAGACGGGGTTTCACCATGTTAGCCAGGCTGGTCTCTAAGTACTGATCTCATGATCCACCCACCTCAGCCTTCCAAAGTTCTGTTTCCTCCCTCCTTCCCTCCCTCCCTCCCTCCCTCCCTCCCTTCCTTCCTCCCTCCCTTCCTTCCTTCCCTTCCTTCCCTCCCTCCTCTCTTCCCTTCCCTTCCCTTTCTTTCTTTTCTTTTCTTTCTTTCTTTCTTTCTTTCTTTCTTTCTTTCTTTCTTCCTTTCTTCCTTTCTTTCTTTCTTTTTCTCTCTTTCTTCTTTCTTTCTTTCTTTTCTCTGTTTGTTTCTTTTCTCTCTTTCTTTCTTTCATCAACTCAGCAATTCTTTCCCACCTCCAGTCTTTCCATCAAAGTCTTTCTTCTCCCTGGAACATGTTCCTCCCTGCCCTTCACCTGGCTTGGCTTTTTTCCTATCCTAGTAAAAAGTCACATTGCTCTCTATCACTACCCCTTGCTTGTCTCCTGGTATGCACTATTCATAATAATCTATTAATTCTCAATCTACTTTTTTAAAAAAATATATTACCCAATACATTGTTAGTGTCTCAGGAAAGGGGTATATATCTGTTATCCAGTAAATGTGTACTCAGTGGACAGATTAGGCAACCAATCAATATTTGTTGGGTGAACTAATTAATTAATGGAATTCGAATGGAAGAAAGTTCATACCCAGATAATGTACAATTCCAGAGAAACGTCACTTCCCAGCTTGAATGTCTTTAAGTAGGGTTGCCAAATAAAAGTAGAGGATGCTCAGTTAAATATAATTTTTATTTTATTTTTAAGACACAGTCTCTCTCTGTCGCCCAGGCTGGAGTGCAGTGGTGGGATGTGATCTCGGCTCACTGCAACCTCCACCTCCTGGATTCAAACAATTCTTCTGCCTCAGCCTCCCAAGCAGCTGGGACTACTAGTGTGTGCCACCATGCCCGGCTAATTTTTGTATTTTTAGTAGAGGCGGGGTTTTGCCATGTTAACCAGGCTAGTCTCGAACCCCTTACCTCAGGTCATCCACCTGCCTTGGCCTCCCAAAGTGCTGGGATTACAGGCGTGAGCTACCGGGCCCGGCCTAAACATAAATTTTTATTTGCTAAATCCTGCACCCCATTCTGTCTTTTTATTATTAATAGTTATATCTGGCAACCTTACCCGAATAAATAATTGTCAAAAGATATAAGTTTTTAAGTAAAGTGTGGGTATGAAAATAGTGCAATACAATAATTTGAAACTTGTTTCAGTTATGAACCCATCTAGGGATCTGATAAAATCTATGTTATTTCCCCAGAAAATGTAAATAATCATATACATTTTCCTATCTGGGAGAAAGTTTATAGACTCTTTGAAGCCCATCCTTAATTCCTTCTATCTCATAATCCCACATGTAAATTGATCTTTAAATCTCCTTCGTTCATGTTTCCAGAATCACTTACTTCAAGCTATCATCTGTCATCTGGATTAATAGTGTCTTAACTGGTTCTTCTTTTAGTCCTTATCCTTCTTAATTCACTTTCACATAGCTTCTAAACTAAAATGTTTCTCCCTAAACATAAATTTTATTATGCCTTTCTCCTATTTAATGTCACTGCATTACCTAGAGAAAAAGTGTTTACAATAGCATAGAAAATTTTGACTCTTACCTATTTGGTGATAACTCCTCTCCTTCCACTTCATTAGTGCACAGTATTGGATTCTTTGCAGATTCCCAATTCTACTGTGCTGTTTACAACTCCATTACTGTGCTTACTGTTCCTTCAGCCTGAAACGTACTCTCACCCCACTGTCTGCCAAGCAGCTGCTCCTCTGTTGAAGGCTTGCATGGATCTCCTCCCACCCCTAACACTACTTAAGCCTGACTCTGTGATTCTATTTCCCCCTGTTCCTCATTAATGCACCACAATCAAAAGAAATTGTTTATTTATTAGTGATTTCCAGTAGTCTCTGTAATTATCAGGGTAATGACTTTGTATTTGTATTTCCTGAACAGTGGCTGATATACAGTAGATATACAATAAAATTTTTACAGTTGAATACATACATGCTTATATGTGTTTAATAATTTTTGTCATTACACACATGCACACATTCACTTGATATTTTTTGTCACCAAAAAACAAAAATGTGGGTCTTGGCAGTTCATTGAATTATTTTTGTAAGAGACATTGCAATGAATATAGTACAAGTATAATGCTTCTGAGTGTGCTTTGCTAAGCTCTAAGCTTAATTAATATCTGTGAATATCTGACAACTATGACCTGTCTTAGTCCTTTTGGACTGTTACCATAGACTAGGTTGCTTACAAATAACAGAAATGTATTCCTCGCAGTTCTAAAAACTGAGACATCCGAGATCAAGGCACTGGCAGACTCGGTGTCTGGTGAGAGCCCATTTCCTGTTCTATACATGTTGCCTTCTTGTTGTGTTCTCACGTGGTGAAAAAGGCAAAGCAATTCTTGAGGATCTCTTTTATAAGGGCACTAATCCCACCCCAATCCTGTGACCTTATTACTTAACTGCTTTTCATAGACCCCATCACATTGGGGATTGGGTTACAACATATGAACCCATATGTTTTGGGGAGACAGAAACATTCAGACCATAACATGATGGATGGCTTTCTCAGTGAAAATAAATAAGTAAATATAACTTCAGGAAACAAAATGTAAATGCTTGTATTGTATTAAAAAAAAAAAAACAGGTAGGAGCCGGGCACGGTGGCTCACACCTGTAATCCCAGCACTTTGAGAGGCTGAGATGGGCGGATCACGAGGTCAGGCGAGCCAGACCATCTTGGCTAATATGGTGAAACCCCGTTTCTACTAAATATACAAAAAATTAGCTGGGCGTGGTGGCTGTAGTCCCAGCTACTCGGGAGGCTGAGGCAGGAGAATCACTTGAACCCAGGAGGCAGAGGTTGCAGTGAGCCGAGATCGCACCACTGCACTCCAGCCTGGGCAACAGAGTGAGACTCCATCTCAAAAAAAAAAAAAAAGTAAATGCATATTTTTTTCTTTTTGTTTTCTAAATGCTAAATTCCACAAGAAACATGCTTATCTAATAAAACAGGGTGTATTCGACTTATTACAAAAGCAAATATGACTCAAATAAACTGGAAGTATATGTGAAGAGTTACTTTCAACAATAGCAGGGTGAAGTATGAATGCAATGACATCCTGTCAATATTGTTTGCCATGTTCAAGACGACTGTTCATTAAATCAAGCTATAAACTTCCTGTCATAAGGAATAAGTACCGTTTTCTAATGAAAAATGTTTTTTAGTAACAAGTTACTTAGGACTACATATTTATTACAAAATCCAAGCAGTGCATATGTATGTAAAGTTAAATGTGAACCATCTCCTCTTAGTGGAATCCCCTCACACTCTACATTTTTACTGCCTTCCCACAATGCATAATGGTAGCACTGCTAGCATTGCATTATGCTGTCTAACTTGAAGACCTTCTGTTTTGCATATATATTTATGTCTCTCTAAATATGGTTTCTTACACAAATAAAATTATACTACACATCTATTTATAAAACTCTCAACGAAACCTTCAGTGAACACTTGTAGCATTACATTTGGAATATACTCTGTCTTTTCCTGGTTTAAAGCAATCTAATGGTCTCGGGGAATCCACTCCAGTTTCCTTCCCAACCCCCAACAATCTGGATAAGATTGACCCACCTGTGCTTCCTGGATGGACCTTGATTGTTTTATACAATGAGCATATCTCTCCTCCAGGCCACAGTGACTGGCTTCTAGATGGGTTCTAAACCCATCTGATCCAGTGAGAAAGGGGTGACGTGGTCAGGAATCATGAGAAGCTGTAATAGGCTCTTTGCAAAGTCAGGGGGTTAGGCCTTTCCAAAACTAGATCTGATTTTTATCTCTTCAAAAATAAGCAATGAGGCAGAGATTTTAGAACATCACTGTTATGACATTGCCTAGTCAAAGTAATGTCACACACATTAAGATATTATACTCTAGGTTCAGTGTGTTGCCGGTGAAATTTCTAATTTTTTCATATTTCCAAGCATGCCTGGCTACTTCTTTCCAACACATATGTACACTTTTTGGCAGGCAACCTGGGATTTTACTTCAAAGGAAGAAGAACATTCAACCCCTTTTACAATGACAAGAAAAAAAAATGACTGGCAGGGTTACATTTAATCAAAATTTCATTACCTAATTTGAGATGGGTATAATGAGTCAGATCCTTCTCTAACCTTTCCGACCAACACTAAGCAACAAATTGAGACAAGTATTACCTGAATGTTTCAGATAAGAAATACAGGTTTGATTTATTGTAAGCTTATGAATTGATTTCTTTTTCAGAAAAGTATCTATAGAACTTGGGGTGACTTTCTTGAGAGTTCCATTCTCCTCCCACCTTCTAACCTAAAGAGAAGAAAATCATTATTAAATACAGAGTTTAAAGGCAACTCCAGGCTTACAAAGAAGATGATCAAGTTTCTCCCAGAAAATATAGAAAAACCAACTCTTTCATGACAGCTACCAGAAGGAACTCCTTTTTTCACAGGAAATGATCAAGGTGAGGGAGCATGAGGTCTTATTGCTCTTGGAGTTACATAAGAGAAACCCACCTCAATGCTCAACTGGCTTTAAAATCTTTTTTTACTTAAATAGTTTGAAATGAGTTTTTATCAATTGTAGTCAGGGTACTTACTAATGGAGAGCCTGTGATACAAAGATAAGACATGGCTTCTTATCTTCAAGGAGTTTGTAATACAGAGGCAGACAATGGGAAGGAGGGCTGGAATGCAGGGTTTGGGTGGTGCAGAACAGACACCTAAAAGATTCACAAAGTTATCACAAATGAGCTAATGCCTAAAACTGAACCTTAAATAGACACTGGGGTTATGTGAATCAAAGGGAATAGAGAGGTTGAGGTGGAGAGCAGGTTGTGAAAATGCATGGGAATGAGAAAGGATAGTGAGTTCATGGATATTCAGAGAGTTCTTCATTCAAAATACATTGATTGAGTTCATACATCTACAGGGATCTCATGATTAAAACAGACAAAGTTCTTGCCCTAGAGAATTTCACATTATAGTGTTGGGACCCAGAAAATAAATCCGCAAGTAAGCATGATATGTAAGTAATTATAAGTCCTATAAGCAAAAATAAAGGAGATTAAAGACAATTGTAGAGTAAGGTGGGAAAAAAGCCTCTGTGATAAGATAATGTGACAAAAGCTGCCAATGATCTTCCAATAAGCATGTTTTCATTTACCTTTAGACATAAGACATATGAGTTTTAGCTGGCCACATAGGACACAGCCTAGATTACATTTCCCAGCCTTCCTTGCAGTTGGTGATTAAGCTGTAGCGAAGTAAAAGTAAGTAGAAGTGACACATGCAACTGAGTACTCCCTTCCTTGCCTTTTCTTCTTCCCCAATGTCCAGAGGGTGAACATGGTGATGGGAGATGTAGTAGCTGTCCAGATCTCATGGTAGAAGCTGCATTTTGAGGATGGCTAAGCAACACGATTGAAGATGTCTGAGTCCCTGATACTATGGAGCATCAACAACAGCTTTGTACCACTAATACTCTCAGATTCATATGTCGAAGAGAAATAAACTTTTATCTTGTTTCATTTATCATTATTCTGATCTTTGTGAACAGCGACCAGATTTATATTCAACTGAATAAAGGTAACATCTAAGCAGTGCCTGAAATAAATGAGGAATCATGAGGTTTTATGGACAAAATCATTCCCATTAAGGGAATAGCAAAAGCAAAGGCCCTCGAATGAATAATGCTTACAAAGTTTCAATTACAGCGAAGAAGCCAGTGTAAAAGGAGGGGGTCAACAAGAAGAAGAGTCAATTAATGAAGTCAAGAGACTTACAGAAAGCCAAATCACTTAAGGTCTCCTATTTCATGATTAAAAACTTTTAGATTTTACTCTGAGTGACACCAGAAGGCACTGAGGGATTTTGAGCAATTAGTACCATGATCTAATTTGTTTTACAAAGTCATTCTGAATGCAAGGTGAAGAACATTTTTGGGGGCAAGAATGGAACTCGTGAGATCAGTTCAGAGGTTACACCAACATCCAGTGAGTGCTAATGTGGCTTGGACAGGATAGGGAGCTAGGGATGATGTAACTTAAACTAAAAGAAAATAGTCAATAGGGTCTCGGAAAAAAAAATAGTCAGTAGAATTTGTTGCTGGTTTGATACTAAGAAAAGAAAAAGGTAAAAAAGCACTAAGGCTTGAGTTTTGGAAAAATATAGGTGCGATGTATATATATATGAAAAGTCAGAGAGTAGGCAGTTTTGGAAGCTTGGATACCAAAAGCTTAATTTTGGCATATTGCATTTGAGGTGCCTCTTAGTCAACCAAATAGAGATGAGAGTAGGCATTTGGGGTGAAAAAAGAAATCTGGAGTTTGAAAGAAAAGGTCTCAGCTCCTGAGATATATTTGGGAAACATTAGCATATAGATGGGATTTAAAGGCATGAGGCATGAGATCTCCAAGAGACTGAGTGCAGACAAAGAGTTCTAGGGATAGTGCCCTGGAACACTGTGACATTTAGGAATTGGGAAAATGAATAGAAATCAGCAAATGAAACTGAGAAGGTGCAGCCAAATCGGGAGGAGAAGAAGCAGGAGAGAGTGGGCTCCAATAAGCCAAGGAAAGGAAGGGTTTTGAGAAAGAGTAAGTTATCAACAGTGCCAAATACTGCAAACAGGTCAGGTAATACTGAACATTGGCTACTGGATTTAACATGAAGAGGTCTTTGAAGATCTTGACAAGAGCAATTTGAAGGCAGTGAAGACAAAAACTTAAATGAAGCGAGTTCAAGGAACAATAAGCAAGCTGAAGGAGAATTAAAGTTTTGGTTTCCTTTTTTTTTTTTTTTTGGATGGGCATTACTAGAAATTATTTTTGATGGCAATTAATAAAGGAATTATTATTAGCTCTTGACTTTTATGCTAATTAAAAGACAATCTAATAGTGAGGAAATGCAAATGATTTGGGAAAAAGAGGAGACAACTGTAGGAATGAGGTCCTTTATTAGGGGAGAAGTTTTAGTTTACATGTGGTAGAGTTGACCTTGGAACAAAGATGTTATCTATTATGACAGGAGGAAAAACAAAATATATGGGTACTGATATATATAGGTTTGTTGACTTGGTGATGAGGTCTGAATTTCTTGTTTACCCAGAAATGGAGCAAATCAAAGAGTACATGAGCCTTAAAATGCAGCAAAACAGAGAATTCAATGGAAATGGCAACTTAGAACCAAAAGTGAATGTGAGATTCCCCCAAAATTACACAGAAACGCTGGGGAAGCCATTGGATTTCTTTATCTGAAATCTGAATTGTTTTACACACACAGATTCTCTCTCTCTCACTCACACACACACCCCTTATTATGTAAAAATAAATATTTGATCTAAAGTCAGATAATCTGATACCAGTTTTTTTTGTTTGTTTGTTTTGTTTTTGAGACGTAGTCTCGCTCTGTCGTCCAGGCTGGAGTGCAGGGGCGTAATCTCAACTCACTGCAAGTTCCGCCTCCCGGGTTCACGCCATTCTCCTGCCTCAGCCTCCCGGGTAGCTGGGACTATAGGCGCTTGTCACCATGCCTGGCTAATTTTTTGTATTTTTAGTAGAGACAGGGTGATATCAGTATTTTTTAACTGTAATACCTTGTAGAAAACTTTATATTCTTTCTGAGCTTTATTTTCATCAGCAAAATAGTGGTAATATTACATTTGCTTATAACTTATAAACACAGATCTATCTATCAAAATCACTTCTGTATATTGTCATTTGATTTCCCATAGACATTCCAGACATTCAAAATTGAAATCATTTCTGCTCTAATTTATTTGCCATATTTGAATGAACAGACACTGTTACGGATCAAGTTTCTCAACTCTTTCACCCCACAATATTTAACTTAGACCTCTCCTCCACTCTCCCACTGTCTCAAGTTTGATTGATTAACAAGTCCTGAAAATTCCATTTTCTAAATACGTCACTTTGCCATAATTTATATTTTAGATATCTGAAGTCTAGGTCTTTGTAGGAAAATAACATGAGTCCATATACTTTTCCTTGGATTTTGTTCTAATTTGTTCCTTACTATTCTTTTTTTTTGAGAGAGTGTCACTCTGTCACTCAGGCTGGAGTGCAATAGCACGGTCTCGGCTCACTGCAACCTCCGCCTCCTGGATTCAAGCAATTCTCCTGCCTCAGCCTCCCGAGTAGCTGGGATTACAGGTGCCTGCCACCACGCCTGGCTAATGTTTTTGTATTTTTAGTAGAGACCAGGTTTCGCCATTTGGGCCAGGCTGGTCTCAAACTCCTGAGAGGTGATCCACCCACCTGGGCCTCCCAAAGTGCTGGGATTACAGGCGTGAGCCACCGTGTCTAGCTGGTTCTTATGGTTTTCTAAATGTGTTTGCTGTTGTCATGCTCTTTTCCCTCTTCCACAAAGTTTTGCTTTTGTTTTCTTACACTTAAAAAACAAAATCCTCAACTATTTGAGCATTTTATTTCATTTTTTGTATATAGTTTCTAACCCTTTACTTAAAATATTTATCTACTAAATATGTGCTAATGTATACTAATGTATACTAAATGTCAAACATCTTAGGTTTTGTTAGAGTCGTAGAGTATTGACCTTCAACTTTGGAAATGTGTTTTTGCATCTGGATTTCCTACTTGTGCCTGCTTTTGAACAAGGAGTCACATAGCCTTATGAGTAATTGGATCTTTTGTGCAATTAGAACTTTTCCCTGTATTATAATTTATAGCATGGTTGAATTGAGCAATGTGTAATGAGTCATTTTTCTGAGGCTTTTAAGGATGTTATTTCTGAAGGCCTGCCTAAGAGGCTAAAATATGTCTGAATTAAAAGGAATGACAGGCTGCAATCAGGACTGTAAAATAAAGGTGCTCAGTCAGCAGCCCTATTACAATCAGAAAGTGAAGGAAACGGATCTCTGTCTTGTGTGCAGAGGCAGAGGAAATGATGAATACCTTAGGTAACTCATTCTGTGCAAAATCAATCTTTCACTGTCAATTTTAAATGAACTAATTTGTTCACAAATCTGCTCAGTCAGTTTGGAAGCATACTCTGTTCCTTCATATTAGCAAATCCTTTAATCTTGACTAGTCCACTGAGTAAGAAATCTAGAAATGTGTTAATATGATTGGACATATGTAGTAGGATAAGAATTGATTCTTTTAATTAGTGTCTGCTCAAGTTAGAGTCCCTTTCTTGGCTGAACTATTGACCCACTAATATATCAAGAGATTATGTTATGACTAACATATATCCAAAGTTCAATTTAACTCTTTCTTTACTGGCCAATATTGCAGTAAACTTTCTAGGACTAAATCCTTTATTTCTTTTTCGTAGACTGGTTAGCTTTAGATGTTATATGAAAAGTAGCAAATGCATAAATGTCTGAACATTAAGTTTATACATCATAACATATCTACAAATTGTGCAATAATGCAGCACTCATTGTTTTGGAAATGCAAATTTTCATAGATTTGTCATCTATTAAAATGAAATGATGTCGCATATAATTTCTTATATGAGCTTCAATTTTAAATACTTGGAATTTGTATGCAAATTCCTTCCATGGTGTTATTGAATAATATGAGAAAGAAATTCAAGAAATACTGTAATATAAGATTTTGTTATGAGATATGGAAATAAGGTATTCCAAGTATTATGACTCTTTTTGTTATTTTACATATACTGGTAGTTACTGAAAAGTCATGTGCATTTTGATTCAGAAAAAGAACAATATGAAAAGTCTGTATAAAATAGATGGCTATAAAACCTAAGGATACATTTCAAATCTGTTTTTTTTTTGCTTAAATACATTCATAACAATGTATTCTTAAGTGAATAACATCTATGTCTTTTAAAAGAAAATGTAGAATTATATACACATATACACATTGTACAGTATTTTTAAAAATCTGTATTAAAGAGATAATCTCATAAATATTATCAGTTTGGCTATTTTGCCAGTTTTAAAAATATTTTCTATCACTTTAAACACTTAGAGTATTAACATAATATTTAGCAATGCATTTGCTCATATATTTCACACACACTATGGGGAAAAATATTGAAGGTGTGAGTACCTTTTAACTTATTTAACAAATATTTATTTTACATCTGCTGAGTGTGGTGTCCAGTACCAGGTATTTTGTGGAATTCCAAAAGCTGTCTAATATAGTACCTGACTTAAAGGAAGTTATAATTTGAACTTTAATTTCAGAGTCAATGCATTATCTTAATGTGAATATTGAGTTTAGGCTTTGCTCCAATCTGATATCCTTATCTTCTTCCTCAAAACTACTGTAATCATAGTCTTTTCTCCTTCCACTTGTGACAATTATATTCTTCCAGTTGATCAAACGAAAAACCTTTAGAATCCTCTTTAACCTCTCCCATTCCCTCTCACTCCAACCCAGTTTGGTAATAAGCACTATTATCACTATCTTAAATTATCAAAGGGTTGTACAAATGGGTAATTAAGAAAGTGCCCCTAGGAGACAAAGCTAAGGGAGTAAGCCTAAGGAAGAAGATGTCCTGAAAGTGTTCGGTTTTAGGGAGAGTCTCAGGAAGAAGCTTGTGCCTGATTTCATAAGGGTGCCTCTAGCATAGGTGCTGGACTTTCACATGTTGATACCCATCCATCCTTTTCTAAACTTATCCTGGAAGAGTGTAAATTCCTGAGCACTTCCAGCAATCTGAGCATGCAAGAGAGAACTGTTCCAGTATCCTGAGGGCAGTCTTCCAGCTACAGCTGCAGGCCATTAGAAAGGAAGACTCGGCTGAGAGAGGAGTGCATAGAAGAGGGAAGAAGGTAGATCCCAAGGGAGCACAAAGGGTGCCTGCTATATTCAGCAATCCCATCTCTATTCCAAAATAGACATCCTGGCAAAAATACAAAATGAAAACTTCACAAGACTATTTATAGTGGTATGAACTCTTAGACCTAAGAATGAAATCAATCCCAATGTCTATCAATAGGAGAATGTGTGTCTGTGTATTTGAGAGCCAGCCTTACAAATGCAAAATGAATGAGGAAGATATCTATCTTCCTTATGATGTAGAGTTTTATCCAGGGTCTATGTGAAGTGAAAAGAACAAGGATGCCAATTTTAGTCTAAGAAAGTGGTGAAAATATGATTATTCATATGGACTACTTGCTTATATTAAAAAATAAGTAATATAAAAATAACCTCCAAATTAATAATATGGTTACTTTTAGGGGAAGCAAAAAACCAGAATGGATGGAACAGGGATGGAAGTAAAACCTCTGTTAGCCCACATTATCATAGAACTGTGTAACTGTTTAACATTATTGCAATACAAATTTAAATGTAGAAATTCCCTAAAAGATTAAAAATGACTAAAACAAGTAAACCTAACTTTGTATCACCTGGAAGAATAAATGCAAAGAGAAAATACTTTGAAATACAGTACTTTGACTGTATATCCATGGTATACTATATTCAAAGGATAAAAAGCAAATCAACTTTATGCAATATTATTAATTTTAATGGTAATATTCTTCTATTTATTTATTTTGAGACAGGGTCTTGCCCTGTCACCCAGCCTTGAGTGCAGTGACATGATCATGGCTCATTGCAGCCTTGACATCTTGGGTTCAAGCAATCCTCCCATTTCAGCCTCCCAAGTGTCTGGGACTACAGGTTTGTGCCACCACACCTGGTTAATTTTTGTGGTTGTTGTAGAGGCAGGGTCTCACCATGTTGCCCAGGCTTGTCTTGAACTTCTGGTGCCAAGTGATTCTCTTGCCTCGGCCTCCCAAAGTGCTGAGATTACAGTTATATTTTAGTTTTGAACTTAAAGGTATATTTTAAAATAAAGAAAAATAATTGTGTTAATAACATTGGAAACCAAATATATTTTTCATGTTAAAAAAGATAAAATTATAAAACAGGGAAGTTAAGGAAATTTCTGTAACTTTAAAACATCGGTATTAGTTAAAATTTATCTTTATTATGTGTGTATGTATTTTTTCCCTTGCTTTGTCACTAGAAAACAAGCTGTAAAATCTCTATAGCAATGATCATTCTTAGCATCCAGATTGTGGTCTTTACATATAATTTGCCACCAGAAGGAGCCAAGGTCCAAGGTTGCTTGGAGAAATGACTAACTCTGGGGCTGAGCTAGGCGATGTCCAAACAAGGACTGAACATTTATTATACCAGGAAGAAAGGAAGCCCTCAAAGTGTATTAAGCAAACATATGCCAAAAGGATAAGGAGCCAATTTGAAAGTGCTCCCATTGGCCTAAAATCGAACCGTTTGAATGCCAAAATAAATTATGATTAAAATTGATAGAAATAAGCACATATAGAAATATCCTTAAACTCGCCAATGCAATTCTTATCAAAATCCCAGTTGGCTTTTTATTGCAGAAATTTGCAAACTAATTCTAAATATCTGAATTCATCAGAGATAAAAACCTTTTGTGCTTCAAATGACATCATCAAAAAAGTGAAAAGAAAAACTATCCCCAACTGGAAGAAAATACTTGAAAATCTTGCATCTGATAAAGAATTATTATCTAGAATATACAAAGAACTTTTATAACAATAATAAAAAGACAACCCAATTATGAAAATGGGAAAAATATTTTAATAGACATTTCTCCAAAGAAAGTATATTAATTGGTAATAAGTACTTAAAATGACATTCAACATCTCTAGTCATTTGGAAAGGTAAATTAAAACCACGAAGAGATATCACTTCTACCCAGGGAAGTGGCTATAATAATAAGGCAGGCAATAATAAGTGTTAGTATAGATGTGGACAAATTGGGAACTTAACCCATTGCTGGTGGGAATGTAAAATGAGCAGCCACTTTGGAAAAAAGTCTTTGGTAGATCCTCAAAATATTAAACATAGAGTTCCCATGTGACCTGGGAATATCACACCTAGTTATGTACCCAAAATAAATGAAAATATATGTCAACACAGTAACTTGTACGTGGATGGTGACATGGTGACAGTAGCATTATTTGTAATAGCCAAAAAGCAGAAACAGTCAAATTGACAATCAACAGATGAATGAATGAAAAAATACTATATATTTACATAATAGAATATTATTTGTCAATAAAAAGGAATGAAGCACTAATACATGCTATAATATAGATAAACTTCAAAAACATTATGCTAAGTGAAAGAAGCAAGTTGCAAAAGACCATCTATTGCATAATATCGTTTATATGAGATGTCTAGAATAGGCAAATCTATAGAGACAGAAAGTTGATTAGTCATGACCTAGGCTGAGGGTAGGGGGAGGGAGAATGGGGAATGAGTGCTAATGAGTAAAGATTTCTTTCTGAAATTATGAAAATGTTCTAGAATTAGATTATATAGTTGAACAACTTCGTAAATATAGTGGGATCCATTGAACTGTGTATTTTAAAATATGTATTTCCTACGCCAGTCAGAATGGCTGTTATTAAAAAGTCAAAAAACAACAGATGCTGATGAGGTTGTGAAGAAAAAGGAGCACTTTTACACTCTTGGTAGGAGTGTAAATTAGTTCAACCATTGTGGAAGACAGTGTGGCAATTCCTCAAAGACATAGAGGTAGTAATAGCATTCAGCCCAGCAATCCCATTTTTGGGTATATACCCCCAAAATATAAATTGTTCTATGATAAAAACACATACACGCATGCATATGTTCATTGCAGCATTCTTCACAATAGCAAAGACATGGAGTCAACCTAAATGTCCATCAATGATAGACTTGATTAAAAAAAAAATGTGGTACATGTGCACCACGGAATACTATGCATCCACAAAAAGGAATGAGATTATGTTCTTTGCAGGGACGTGGATGGGGCTGGAGGCCATTATTCTTAGCAAACCAATGCAGGAACAGAAAACCAAATACCTCATGTTCTCATTTACCAGTGGGAGCTAAATGATGAGAACACATGGACACATGGTGGAGAACAACACACACTGGGGCCTGTTGGAGGGCAGGGGTTGGGAGGAAGGAGAGGATCAGGAAGAATAGCTGATGAATGCTTGGCTTAATAACTGGGTGATGGGATGATCTGTGCAGCAAACCACCATGGCACACATCTTACCCATGTAACAAACCTGCCCATGTACCCCTGAACTTAAAAGCTGGAAAAATACATCTATGAGCTCATAATTCCTAAAACACACACACACACGAAATTAGTTACCATTGGTAGTTGCTAAGGTGCCAGTTTACCGTTCTGAAAATTTATAAAACAAATAATAAAAATTACATTTGTGAAATTTTATATTTCGTGTAAGCAATATTTATTTGTCATACTATTTCAGCGAGCTGTAACTTGAAAATATTTTATACCAAGCCTAAAATATTTAAGAAGTTGTAGGTTATAAATTTGACAGTGTTCTTCACAGTGCATGCAGTTAAAAAACAAGTCAATAAAATTTGTTTTATTTATGATATGGATTCTAATATTGCAAATAATATTTATTTTGTTTTCTTCATAAGTTTCTTTCCTTCTCTGAACTTTCTTTCTTCTTTGGCTTGTTTGGTTTATGCTTCATGAATTCAATCACTCTTAGGAAACAGACCTGCTGAAAAAAAATTTCAGTGCTAGCTAGAGACCAATTTACTTACACACTCATGCGCACAAACAATTCGTGGAACAGTTTATTTCCCTATAAATAGCATTAATTTTCAACCTGAAGTTTTCAGCAAGATACTTTCTAATGGACATGAAAGTCAATCCACACCAGCAACATAACATTATGTAATTAACATAGATATATATTAAATGGAAGCAAAAATAAATTTCAATCCAGAAAACT
Source organism: Nomascus leucogenys (assembly GCF_006542625.1). Taxonomy (NCBI): domain Eukaryota; kingdom Metazoa; phylum Chordata; class Mammalia; order Primates; family Hylobatidae; genus Nomascus; species Nomascus leucogenys. Next base: position 69,229,007 of record NC_044391.1, read on the forward strand.
GAAAAAATAATAATCTTAATGAATGATGTTGAATAAAAATGAACAGGACTTAACCCTCTATGGACCTTCTCTTAAATTTGGTCAGAGATATTGTAGCTTTAACAATGTAATATCTTTTTGCAAGACAGTGTGTGTGTGTAAACACGTATGTGCATATGTATATATGTGTGTATATATGTGTCTGTGTCTCTGTGTGTGTGTGTGCATGTATGTGTGTGTGTGTACGTGTTAAGCTGTATTTCAGGCCACTATTTGACTTCCAGAACCAGTCCTAAAATCTGCACCCTGAGGCTGCAAAAACTCAGTTTCCATTTTGTTGCTACGGAAAACAGCACAAGGGAAGTACTGGCAAGAAGTGAAACTGGTCAGTGCATCTGCCATCCCTGGGTGCTGTCTCGGTGAGACTCGTCAGTCCTCTCCGCCTTGTGCACTGATGCTGAAGACTCCCCCCTGACCAGATCCTAGTCATTTGCCAGGCTCTCTCTGTCATGAGAAGTTACACTGGCAACTGATCCTCATGCTCACTCTGCTGTCAAAGCATTCCAATTTTTAATCGCTACATGACTTGTCACATTGAATATGAACCACATGCCTACAGTGCAATCTCTCTAATAATGAGAATGCCAAAAAAAAGGAGAACTCTGGGCAGGTCTCCTGTCACTGTTGACATTCTAAAACTAAGTTTGAGAAAGCTCCACAACTGAAAATTATGTTTGCACCTTGAGAAACTAAATTATTAATTTACACAATAACGCATTATATTGTCAAAAGCATGTGCCTGCACTTAATGAATGCTTCTAAGGTTCTGGCTAACCCTCATAGACCATATTTCCACTGTGAAAAGAATCCATCTCCCACGATCAGCAAAGAAGGCAGCCAAACTTCAGTCCCAGATCTGTACACCACACCTGTCATTTCCTTGCCTACTGGGAGATAGTCTCATCTTGGCTAAATTTAGTTGGAAATGCTAAGGCATATTTTAAGAATTCTTCTTAAATTCTGAATGATGAACTTTATTTTTCAGAGAATGTTACCTGAATCACAGTCTCAGTTATTTTTTCCCTAGATTTTGAGATTTGTTACTTCCACAGGATTGAGAATTAAGACGAAAATGGAAGACAATTTTTTTATTAATTAAAAATTGAAATTAGTTTACTTGCATTTATGTTTAGATATTGATCCTATGTTTTGAATGTGTTTAAAAGAGATGTGCCAAATACTATTATTTACTGGATTTCTGTACAGATGAAAGCCACATCAGCCAAAAGACACATTAGGTTCTGTGGACAGGATCTAATATGTATGTATTATAACTACAGGCAGTCAATTTTAATTCAACGGCATGTCCTCAGCATTATACTGAAATCAGGTAAAATAGCCTTGTAGACTCTATGTGGAATGAATACCTTGGTAATAAGACATTTCTTCTTTTTTCATTTGTTTTTTGAGTCTGCTCATTATTTATTCAGTAGTCTAGTGGATTTCTTTCTTTTTTTATTATTATACTTTAAGTTCTGGGATACATGTGCAGAATGTGCAGGTTTGTTACATAGGCATACATGTGCCATTGTGGTTTGCTGCACCCATCAACCTGTCATCTATATTAGGTATTTCTCCTAATGCTATCCCTCCCTTTGCCCCCAACCCCGACAGGCCCCAGTGTGTGATGTCCCCTTCTCTGTGTCCATGTGTTCTCATTGTTCAACTTCCACTTATGAGAACATGCGGCGTTTGGTTTTCTGTTCCTGTGTTAGTTTGCTGAGAATGATAATTTCTAGCTTCATCCATGTCCCTGCAAAGACATGAACGCATCCTTTTTTATGGCTGCATAGTATTCCATGGTGTATATGTGCTACATTTTCTTTATGCAGTCTATCAGTGATGGACATTTGGGTTGGTTCCAAGTCTTTGCTATTGCTGCGATAAACATACGTGTGCCTGTGTCCTTATAGTAGAATGATTTATAATCCTTGGGGTATACACCCAGTAATGGAATTGCTGAGACAAATGGCATTTCTGGTTCTACATCCTTGAGGAATTGCCACACTGTATTCCCCAATGGTTGAACTAATTTACACTCCCGCCAACAGTGTAAAAGTGTTCCTATTTCTCCACATCCTCTCCAGCAACTGTTGTTTCCTGACTTTTTATTTTTATTTTTTATTTTTGGGACAGAATCTCACTCTGTCACCCAGGTTGGAGTGCAGTGGTGTGATCTCGGCTCACTGCAACCTCCACCTCCCAGGTTTAAGCGATTCTCCTGCCTCAGCCTCCTGAGTAGCTGGGATTACAGGCTCATGCTACCGTGCCTGGCTAATTTTTGTATTTTTTTAAGTAGAGACGGGGTTTCACCACGTTGGTTAGGCTGGTCTCGAACTCCTAATTTTGTGATCTGCGTGCCTCAGCCTCCCAAAGTGCTGTGATTACAGGCATGAGCCACTGTGCCCAGCTGTTTCTGACTTTTAAATGATCGCCATTCTATCTGGCATGAGATGGTACCTCATTGTGGTTGTGATTTGCATTTCTCTAATGACCAGTGATGATGAGCTTTTTTTCATAAGTTTGTTGGCCACATAAATGTCTTCTTTTAAGAAGTGTCTGTTCATATCCTTTGCCCACTTTTTGATGGGGTTGTTTTTTTTCTTGTAAATTTCAGTTCCTTGTAGATTCTGGGTATTAGACTTTTGTCAGATGGATAGATTGCAAAAATTTTCTCCCAATCTGTAGGTTGCCTGTTCACTCTGATGACAGTTTCTTTTGCTGTGCAGAAGCTCTTTAGTTTAATTAGATCCCATTTGTCAATTTTGGCTTTCGTTGCCATTGCTTTTGGTGTTTTAATCATGAAGTCTTTGCCCATGCCTGTGTTCTGAATGGTATAGCCTAGGTTTTCTTCTAGGGATTTTATGGTTTTAGGCCTTACTTTCGAGTCTTTAATCCATCTCGAGTTAATTTTTGTATAAGGTGTAAGGAAGGGGTTCTGTTTCATGTGGCTAGCCAGTTTTCCCTACACTATTTATTATACAGGGAATCCTTTCCGCATTGATTGTTTTTGTCAGGTTTGTCAAGGATCAGGTGGTTATAGATGTGTGGTGTTATTTCTGAGGCCTCTGTTCTGTTCCATTGGTCTATATATCTGTTTTGGTACCAGTATCATGCTGTTTTGGATACTGTGGCCTTGTAGTATAGTTTGAAGTCAGGTAGTGTGATGCTTCCAGCTTTGTTCTTTTCGCTTAGGATTTTCTTGGCTATACAGGTTTGTTTTTGGTTCCATATGAAATTTAAAATAGTTTTTTATAATTTTTTGAAGAAACTCAATGGTAGCTTGATGGGGATAGTATTGAATCTATAAATTACTTTGGGCAATATGGCCATTTTCATGATATTGATTCTTCCTATCCATGAGTATGGAATGTTTTTCCATTTGTTTGTGTCCTCTCTTATTTCCTTTAACAGTATCTTGTAGTTCTCCTTAAAGAGCTCCTTCACATCCCTTGTAAGTTGTATTCCCAGGTATTTTATTCTCTTTGTAGCAATTGTGAATGGGAGTTCACTCATGATTTGGCTCTCTTTGTCTATTGTTGGTGTATAGTAATGCTTGTAATTTTTGTACATTAATTTTGTATCTTGAGACTTTACTGAAGTTGCTTATCAGCTTAAGGAGTTTGGGGGCTGAGATGATGGGGTTTTTTAAATGTACAATCATGTCCTCTGCAAACAGAGACAATTTGACTTCCTCTCTTTCTATTTGAATATGCTTTATTTATTTATTTCTCTTGCCCGATTGCTTGGCCAGAACTTCCAATACTATGTTGAATAGCAGTGGTGAGAGAGGGCATTTTTCTCGTTTGCCAGTTTTCAAGGGGAATGCTTCCATCTTTTGCCCACTCAGTATGATATTGGCTGTGGGTTCGTCATAAATAGATCTTATTATTTTGAGATATGTTCCTCCAATACCTAGTTTATTGAATGTTTTCAGCATGAAGGGGTGTTGAATTTTATCGAGGCCTTTTCTACATCTATTGACATAATCATGTGGCTTTTGTCATTGGTTCTATTTATGTGATGGATTACGTTTATTGATTTGCCTATGTTGAACCAGCCTTGCATCCCAGTGATGAAGCCAACTTGATCGTGGTGGATGAGGTTTTTGATGTGCTGCTGGATTTGTTTTGCCAGTACTTTGTTGAGGATTTTTGCATTGATGTTCATCAGTGATTTGGGCCGGAAATTTCCTTTTTTTGTGTGTCTTTGCCAGGTTTTGGTATCAGGATGATGTTGGTCTCATACAATGGGTTAGGGAGGAGTCCCTCTTTTTCTATTGTTTAGAATAGTTTCAGGAAGAATGGTACCAGCTCCTCTTTGTACTTCTGGTAGAATTCGGCTGTGAATCTGTCTGGTCCTGGGCATTTTTTGGTTGGTAGGCTATTAATTATTGCCTCAATTTCAGAACTTGTTATTGGTACACTCAGGGATTAGACTTCTTCCTGGTTTAGCCTTGGGAGGGTGTATGTGTCCAGGAATTTATCCATTTCTTCTAGATTTTCTAGTTTATTTGCACAGAGGTGATTATAGTATTCTCTGATGGTAGTTTGTATTTCTGTGGGGTCAGTGGTGACACCCCCTTTATCATTTTTTATTGTGTCTATTTGATTCTTCTCTCTTTTCTTCTTTATTAGCCTGGCTAGTGGTCTATTTTGTTAATCATTTCCAAAGACCAACTCCTAGATTCACTGATTTTTTGAAGCCTTTTTCGTGCCTTTATCTCCATCAGTTGTGCTCTGATCTTAGTTATTTCGTGTCTTCTGCTAGCTTTTGAATTTGTTTGCTCTTGCTTCTCTAGTTCTTTTAATTATGATATTAGATCTTTCCTGCTTTCTCATGTTGGCATTTAGTACTATAAATTTCCCTTTAAACACTGCTTTAGCTGTGTGCCGGAGATTCTGGTACCTTTTGTCTTTGTTCTCATTGGGTTCAAAGAACATATTTATTTCTGCCTTAATTTCATTGTTTACCCTGTAGTCATTCAGGAGCAGGTTGTTCAGTTTCCATGTAGTTGTGTGGTTTTGAGTGAGTTTCTTAATCCTGAGCTCTAACTTGATTGCACTGGGGCCTGAGAGACTGTTATGATTTCTGTTCTTTTGCATTTGCTGAAAAGTGTTTTACTTCCATTTATGTGGTCAGTTTTAGAATAAGTGCTATGTGGTGCTGAGAAGAATGTATATTCTGTTGATTTGGGATGGAGAGTTCTGTAGATGTCTATTAGGTCTGCATGGTCCAGAGCTGAGTTCAAGTCCTAAATATCCTTGTGAATTTTCTGTCTCATGGATCTATCTAATACTGACGGTGGGGTGGTAAAGTCTCCCACCATTATTGTGTGGGAGTCTAAGTCTCTTTGTAGGTGTCTAAGAACTTGCTTTATGAATCTGGGTGCTCCTGTATTGAGTGCATATATATTTAAGATAGTTAGCTCTTCTTATTGCATTGATCCCTTTCCCATTTTATAATGCCCTTCTTTGTCTTTTATGATCTTTGTTGGTTTAAAGTCTGTTTTATCAGAGACTAAGATTGCAACACCTGCTTTTTTTTTTTTTGCTTTCCATTTGCTTGGTAAATATTCCTCCAACCCTTTATTTTGAGCCTATTTGTGTCTTTGCACGTGAGATGGGTCCCCTGAATACAGCACACTGATGAGTCTTGACTCTTTATCCAATTTGCCAGTCTGTGTCTTTAAATTGGGGCATTTACCCGATTTACATTTAAGGTTAATATTGTTATGTGTGAATCTGATCCTGTCATTATGATGCTAGCTGGTTATTTTGCCCATTAGTTGATGCAGTTTCTTCATAGTGTTGATGGTCTTCACAATTTGATATGTTTTCACAGTGGCTGGTACCCATTTTTCCTTTCTATATTTAGTGCTTCCTTCAGGAGCTCTAGTAAGGGAGGTGTGGTGGCAACAAAATCTCTCAGCATTTGCTTACCTGTAAAGGATTTTATTTCTCCTTCACTTATGAAGCTTAGTTTGGCTGGATATGAAATTCTGGGTTGAAAATTCTTTTCTTTAAGAATGTTGAATATTGGCCCCCACTATTCTGGCTTGCAAGGTTTCTGCAGAGAGATCTGCTGTTAGTCTGATGGGCTTCCCTTTGTGGTAACCTGACCTTTTTCTCTGGCTGCCCTTAACATTTTTTCCTTCATTTCAACCTTGGTGAATCTGATGATTATGTGTCTTGGGGTTGCTCTTCTCGGGGAGTATCTTTATGGTGTTCTCTGTATTTCCTGAATTTGAATGTTGGCCTGCCTCGCTAGGTTGGGGAAGTTCTCCTGTATAATATCCTGAAGAGTGTTTTCCAACTTGGTTCCATTCTCCTCATCACTTTAAAGTACACTAATCAAACGTAGGTTTAGTCTTTTCCCATAGTCTCATATTTCTATGAGGCTTTGTTCGTTCCTTTTCGTTCTTTTTTCTCTAATCTTGTCTTCATGTTTTATTTCATTAAGTTGATTTTCAATCTCTGATATCCTTTCTTCCACTTGATCAGTTTGGCTATTGATACTTGTGTATGCTTCACGAAGTTCTCGTGTTGTGCTTTTGAGCTCCATCAGGTCATTTATGTTCTTCTCTAAACTGGGTATTCTGGTTAGCAGTTCCTGTAACCTTTTATAAAGGTTCTTAGCTTCCTTGCACTGGGTTAGAACATGCTCCTTTAGCTTGGAGGAGTTTGTTACTACCCACCTTCTGAATCCTACTTCTGTCAATTTATCAAACTCATTCTCCATCCAGTTATTTTTCCTTGCTGGTGAGGAGTTGTGATCCTCTGGAGTGGAAGAGGCATTCTGATTTTTGGAATTGTCAGTCTCTTCATGCTGGCTTTTCCTCATCTTCGTGGATTTAACTACTTTTGATCTTTGATGTTGATGACCTTTGGATGGGGTTTTGCGTGGAAGTCTTTTTTATTGATGTTGATGCTATTCCTTTTTGTTTGTTAGTTTTCCTTCTAACAGTCAGGCTTCTCTTCTGCAGGTCTGCTGGAGTTTGCAGGACGTCCACCCCAGACCCTATTTGCCTGGATGTCACCAGCAGAGGCTTCAGAACAGCAAAGATTGCTGCCTGCTTTTTCCTCTGCAAGCTTCGTCCCAGAGGGGCACCCACCAGATGGCAGCCGGAGCTGTCCTGTATGAGGTGTCTGTCGACTCCTGCTGGGAGGTGTCTACCAGTCAGGAGACACGGAGGCCAGGGACCCACTTGGGGAAGCAGTCTGTCCCTTAGCAGAGCTTGAGCACTGTGCTGGAAGATCCACTGCTCTCTTCAGAGCCAGCAGGCAGGAATATTTAAGTGTGCTGAAGCTGTGCCCACAGCTGCCCCTTCCCTCAGGTGCTCTGTCCCAGGCAGATGGGAGTTTTATCTATAAGTTCCTGACTGGGACTGCTGCCTTTTTTTCAGAGATGCCCTGCCCAGAGAAGAGGAATCCAGAGAGGCAGTCTGGCTACAGCAGCTTTGACGAGCTGCAGTGGTTTAAACCCAGTTTGAACTTCTTGGCAGTTTTGTTTACACTGTGAGGGGAAAACCGCCTACTCAAGCCTCAGTAATGGTAGACGGCCTTCCCCACACCAAGCTCAAGCATCCCAGGTTGACTTCAGACTGCTGTGCTGGCAGCGAGAATTTCAAGCCAGTGGATCTTAGCTTGCTGGGCTCCATGGAAGTGGGATCTGCCGAGCAAGACCACTTGGCTTCCTGGCTTCAGCCCCCTTTCCAGGGGAGTGAGTAGTTCAGTCTCGCTGGCGTTCCAGGTGCCAATGGAGTACAGAAAAAAAACTCCTGCAGCTAGCTTGGTGTCTGCCCAAATGGCCGCCTAGTTTTGTGCTTGAAACCCAGGGCCCTGCTGGTGCAGGCGCACCCAAGAGAGTATCCTGGTCTGCGGGTTGTGAAAACCTTGGGAAAAACGTAGTATCTGGACCAGACAGCACCATCCCTTGAGGCACAATTCTTCACAGCTTTTGTTGGCTGGGGGAGGGAGTTCCCCAACCCCTTGTGCTTCCTGGGTGAGGTGATGCCCCACCCTGCTTCTGCTTGCCCTCTGTGGGCTGCAGCCACTGTCTAACCAGTTCCAATGAGATGAGCTGGGTACCTCAGTTGGAAACGCAGAAATCAACCACCTTCTGCGTTGGTCTGGCTGGGAGCTGCAGACCAGAGCTGTTCCTATTCAGCCATCTTGCCCTGGACCTGTCTAGTGGATTTTCTACTGCTTGTGTGGTGGGGCATTTGTTCATTTGCAGAGGTAAACAACACTCCACATTTCCTCGGCGAAGCCATCTCTGCTTTGTCAGTGTGTATAAGGTAGGCCTGGTAATAAGACATATCTATATTTGGATTAATTAACAAAAAACAATCAATTTCCATCCTGGTTTCTCAGAATAGTTTTTTTTTCAAAGTATTCATTTGGCTGTTGTTTTAGGTCTTTGTTTTCTGATTACCAACATGCAGGGAAATGTTGTTATTAGTTAATCTATTGTTCTGTTCTTAAAACAGCAACCCCTCAAGAACTCTATTATGGGAAGTGCAGGCTAAATAGTCAAGTCCTGGAGAAAGCACAACATGCATAAGATTTCTTATTACCAGATCTTCTGCATTGTTGCTAAGTGCTACTGTCCCTTAAACTGAAAAATGTTTTAATGATTTATGGAATTCAGACTTCCATTAATCTCCTTTGGAACTGCCAAGCATGTCTCATCTGAATACAAAAGCTCAGCTCTTCATTTATCTTTTGAAAAGAAAACCAAGAATAAATTCTACTTACTACTTCCTTTCTACCTGCTGTAAGCCAGTCCTGGACCAAGAAATGTCGAAAGGAAAATGAAAGCACGTTTTAAAAAATACTAAAATCCATTTACAAATTAAAAGTTTACTGAATAGAAGCATTTACAAAATCTTTATCTTGTTTACAGATGCAGGGCTATGGCTACTCTCCCAGACCTGGGCTGCTTGGGGATATCATTATGTCTTATTAGTCTTTATGTCCACAGTAAGAGTACAATTCTTAGTCATAAATAAAGCAGATACAAACTACATGTATTTTTAAATTAAACTTCTCACAAAGATAAAAACTAGTTTCTATTAAGTCAATGGAGAGTCCTCCTCCCTACAAATTATTATCCATAGCTTTCTAATTACATATATTGAAAGAATCATATGCCTAGAATTTTTATTATTCATTTTTTCTATTATTTTTCTCTATTATTTATTAATTCTATTATTTTTATTCTTTGTTATAAACACTGGAATCGAATAGTATATAACATTCTGACCCTTAAATTTCCTACCCTTTACATTAGTACAAATCTTACAAATTTACAAGGCCTAGTCAGCTTACCAAGAGAGAGGGGAAATATCCCATGCCTAGTGAACCAAGAACCTAGAATATTTCTCGTTTAAACTGAACTCTGCAATTCATACCCTTAAAGCTGCATTTTTTTTCTTTTTAATTCAATTCAAAGTACACACCAATAAAAAATAGAGTTTGATAGGATTACACTGATAATCCCAATTTTGGTTAAGTATGATCATTAAAATCTTATTTGCATTTGAATTAATTGCCCATTTTTCTCCACTTTGGTAATAAAACAAATAAACGAATAGAGGTATCACACAATTAATCTACACTATCTACCTCAACCCTTTTTATGTTTACTTCAAAAATTCAAATACTAGCGTTGGTAGTGATCTATTGAAGGATGTAAATTACATTCATTGTAGTTTCCATTTTTTCTGTCTTTCAGCACGGTTTTCCCATTTACCTTGAAGAGTTTTCTGTTCTGTACAAACCTTTCTATGTACTTTGGAAACAAAGTTCTTCCCTGAGAGAGTGCTGATTTTTTGCATTGATGATTACTTAAGGGGATTCTGCATGAATTGCCTTGCATCCTCTGGAAATCTTATTTTGCTTTACATCATGTGGCACAAGTCATTTAACTCATCCTTGAAAATGATGAGCATAGCTATAACCATGTTTAAATGTATTTGTATATACTTGGAAAACTCTTTTAAATTTAAACTAAATTTTAAGTGAGAGGTATATCCACAAAATGTCCAAAGTATGCTAGCTAGAAATATAAGGTCGTTTTTTCCTCATTCTTTTACATAATGACATTTGATATACTTTCAATGCAATTTTACTTTTAGTTCTAGATAATATGAGGGTGCCATAACCATTTCATAGGTTATATGCTATTGAAGAGAAATGTTTATAATATATTGATAGGGCTGCTAGATTTAGCAATAAAAAAATAGGACATCACTCAGATTTAAATTTCAGGTAAACAATGAAATTTTAAAACTTAGTTCAGACATACTTTCCTAAACATTATTCATTGCGTACCTTAAATTCACATTTGGCTTAGTGTCCTGTACTTTACCTGGCAATACTATTTGTTGATCTTGATGAAGAATCTGTTAAAAATTTATAGTAAAAATACTTCTAGCAGTAAGAAGGTACCACAATAGGAACACTTTGTTACACGATGAACTATTACATATGTCAGATATACGAAGGTGAAATAATATCTGTCAAAAGTAGACTATGCACAGAATAAAAGCACAATTTGGGGTGATTTAATCTCTATTTCATTGTCATAAAAGTGTTCATTTATTGACTACCTATGATATTTCAGGAACTAGCTATACTAATTCTAAGTGTAACCAAGGCAGCCAAAGTCACTACGAGGTTGGCGAGGAAGCTCTGACACTTAAAAGAAAGATACAGCCATAAAAGGGATGAACTTATTTAGAAATTATTAGTACTAAGAGAAGGAGCCTGGGGCAGATACTTAAAGATCTCTGCATATAAAGGCTACCAGAAGACAACGAGTCTATAAAAAGGCTGAGTATTTCCCACCCCAATAAACCAGAGTCCCTTGGAAAAATGGCTGACTTCAAGGCAAGGGAAGATCGAAGATGAGCCTGCAGTATCTGTGATACCAGAAAGAAGTACTGAAAAATTGATGTGGAAATGTCACAAGAATACAGGAGACAACTTGAAGGAAATATCTCGTAACTCATTAAATGCAACTAGATTTCATGAGTTCCTATTGGTAATAACGGATAAACAAATAGGGAGAGAAAAGAAATTTGTTCCATGCAGTGAAGTTCTGAGTAATAAATATAGAAAGAATGATGGAGTTTGAAATCACATTTGCAACCATCATTGTAAAAATGGACTAAGGAAAGAAATGGATGGCAAATCTAGGGTGGGCAGGGAGGTTAAATGAAGTTGAGAATACTTACATAATATTAAGAATCTCCCACAAATTACTTATTACAGTTGATCTTTATTAGTCACAGATCCTATACTTGTAAATTCACCCTCCTGTTAAAAGTTATTTGTGGTCAGGCACAGTGGCTCACACCTGTAATCCCAGCACTTTGGGAGGCCGAGGTAGGCGGATCATTTGAGGTCAGGGGTTCTTGATCAGCCTGGCTAACATGGTGAAACCCTGTCTCTACTAAAAATGCAAAATGATAATAATAATAATAATATTAATGAGCTGGGTGTGGTGGTGTGGACCTGTAATCCCAGCTACTGGGGAGGCTGAGGCACGAAAATTGCTTGAACCCGGGAGGCAGAGGTTCCAGTGAGCCAATATCGTGCCACTGAACTTTAGCCTGGGTGACAGAGTGAGACCCTGTCTCCAAAAAAAAAAAAAGTTATTTGTAAACCCTAAAACAATATTCATGGCTGTTGGAATTCCTTATGATATGCAAAAGCAGTGAAAAATTTGAATTGCCTAATGCACATATTTTCATTTGAGGTGGAATGAGGTTGTTCTGTCTTATTTCAGCTCTCTTACTGTAAACAAGCACTCTGTGGTTTAGTTATTTTCAGGTTTTTTGCATTTTTGTGCTCTTTTGGGGTTATTCTGCTGTTTAAAATGTCCCCAAAATGTAGTGATGAAGTCTCTTTGTTGTGTTCCTAAGTGTGAGAGGGTTGTGATGTGCCTTACGGTCAAAATACATGTGTTAGATAAACTTTCAGGCATGAGTTACAAAGCTATTGGTTTTGAGTTTAATGCTAATTAATAGTCCATATTAAATAAGGTATCTTTAAACAAAAACACATGCAGAACAAAGTTATGTATTCATTGGCTGATGGAAATGTTGTGATTAGAGGCTTGCAATAAATTGACCTTTATTTCCTCTGGGAGCAATGCTTCAGTATTTGCTAGTTCAGTATTCACAGCAACTATATGGAACATAACTACCATGAATTATGACACTGGAGTGTAATTACAAAATGATAAATAATAAATACACTTTGGAGAAATTGGACACAGCTTTAACTAAGTGATCTAAATTAATGTCACTAATAAGGAACAAGTGAACATCATGGTCCACCAGATTTGATACCCTGAAAAGCATATAACCTTCTTTATGTAGGATTCCAGCCCCAAAAAATAAAAAGTTGAATTTAATATTGAGGAAATACAAAAGAACCCAAATTAAAGGACATTATATAAAACATTTGTCTCATTCTTTAAAAATGTCAATGGAATGAAACCCAAGAAAGACTGAGGAACTGGTCCAGATTAATAGACTAAAAGAGATGTACAACAAAATGTATTGGGCAATACTGTACCAGGAGATCCTTTCCTAGAAAGATATGCTATAAAAGATATTAGGAAAATGTACTGTAATAGATTGCAATCTAACATAAATATTAATTGTCGTGAATTGATAATTGTACTGTGAATATGGAAGAGAATATTCTTAGTCTTAAGAAATAACGCATGGAAGTGTCATGGGGTAAAGAGGAACAATGTACATAACCTAGGCTCAAAAGGTTCAGAAAAAAGTTAGCAAATCTATATCTACATCTATAGCTATATCTACCTGTCTGATTTATCTGTCCGTTGGTCTATCTGGAAAGAGAGAAAAAGAGAAATGTGCATGCAAAATGAGCAAAACATAGCAAATATGTGAATCTAGGTAAAGAGAAGTATTTGTATTATTCTTGCAACTTTTGTGTGTTTGAAATTATTTCAAAATATAAAGCTTTATTTAAAAAGTAGGAGGAGGAAGTTCAGGAGGATATACAATCAAAAGTGGCCATAGAAGTTGTTAGCCGTGTCAAATGCTACAGGGGTAAGTAAGGTTTTGGATTTAGATTAGACTTAGCAACAAGTTACTGGTGATGCCAGTTTTAATGGCTTTGTCAAGATGGAAGCCTGATTGTCATGGGTGTGAATGAAGTGGTATGTGGAAATATAGATACCAAATTCTGTAATTTTAACCTTAAAGGAAAGGAGAGAAATATGGTACAAAATGAAACAAGAAAGGGAGTTGTTATATTTTTGTTTGTTTTTGTTTTTGTTTTTGAGACGGAGTCTCGCTCTGTTGCCCAGGCTGGATGGCAGTGGCTCAGTCTTGGCTCATTGCAACCTCAGCCTCCCGGGTTCAGGCAATTCTCCTGCCTCAGCCTCCCAAGTAACCAGGACTACAGGAGCGTGCCACTGCACCCAGCTAATTTTTGTATTTTTAGTAGAGACGTGGTTTTGCCATGTTGGCCAGGCTGGTCTCAAACTCCTGGCCTCAGGTGATCCACCCACCTGGGCCTCCCAAAGTATTGGAAATATAGGCATGAGCCACCGCACCCAGCCTATTTGTTTATTTTTAAACTGGAGAGATGTGAGCACTTAAAAATGCTCACATGCTGATAGGGACCCGTCTTTGTCTGGTGAGAGAGAGAAGGATGAGTTGAAGACAAATGGCAAGGAAGTAATGATTGAGAGAGGGAAAGGTCAAATAGAAAGGTGAGAAGGAATAGAAAGCATGGGTAACATAAAGAGGACAATTTTGAATTCAACTTATTTAGCTGGAAAATGGATCTTTTTAAAAATATTGAAATGGTATTATTGACATCTTTTGGATTGGGTGACAGAGCAAGACTCCATTTCAAAAAAAAAGAAAAGAAATATTTTGCATTATGTTAAAGGAAGTAGTATATTTGAGTAGAGAACATGTTTAAAGCTAAAGGATGTTTCCAAATCTGGCAAAAGCAGTGATTTATCTTTAATATTGGGATATCTCAAAAAATAAAGGAATATTAATTATAGTCTGTGATGGTTAATACTGAGAGTCAATTCGATTGGACTGAGGGATATAAAGTATTAATCCTGGGTGTGTCTGTGAAGGTGTTGCCAAAAGAGATTTCAGTCAGCGTGCTGGGGAAAGCAGATCTACCCTTAATCTGGTGAGCACAATCTAATCAGCTTCCAGCGAATATAAAGCAGGCAGAAAAACACGAAAAAGAGAGATGGACCTAGCTTCTAGCCTACATCTACCTCCCAAGCTGGATGCTTCCTGCCCTTGAATATAAGACTCCAAGTTCTTCAGTTCTGGGACTCAGACTGGCTCTCCTTACTCCTCAGCTTGCAGACAGCCTATTGTGGGAACTTGTTGGTTGTGTAAGTTAATTATAAACTCATATATATATATATATATTCCATTAGTTATGTCCCTCTAGAGAACCCTAACACAGATTTTGGCACCAGGAGTGGGGTCTAGAGGAACATGACATTAAGGATGGAGTTATTTTGTTGGTTTTGCGGTTTCTGGAGTTGCTACTTAATATGATTAGACCCCAAAATGCTAAAGACTCTACTTCTAATAGTATGGAGAACACTGATCATCCTTGGTGGAAACTGTTTAGAGAGTTACGCAAAATTAATGCATTTGACGCTCCTGATTCACCACTCATGAAAGGCAAGGGGTTTAGTGACTCTATACATAATATCTTTGACCATATGTGGAAAACCAAGGAACATAATGAAGCTGGTTGGTTGCTTTTAAATTCAGTGGACAAAGTGATGAAAGAAAATAATGAAATCAGGGATTCTGTCTCTCCTGGTTTCAGAAGCAGATACTGTGCCTCAAATCTGCTAGAATTTCCCTGAGTGAGAGTCTTATCTCCTGTAGAGAAAGAGCTGAAATTGTGGAAAAACAGACACAAACTTTTATCATGCAAGTGGCTGACCTGCAATGAAAGGTGCATGCACAGCCTTGCCAGATGTCTACTGTTAAAGTGAGAGCATTTATTGGAAAAGAATAGGACCCTGCAACTTGGAATGGGAATGTGTGTGTGTGTGTGTGAGGACCCCGATGAAGATGGGGACACTGAGTTTGTAAACTCGGATGAACCCTTTTTTTTTTTGTCAGAATGAACAACTTCCCCATCCCCAGTAGTGGCAACACCTTCTACCTGACCCATGCTGCCATCACCCTTTCCACCTGTGTCTGAGGAGATAAACCCTGTGCTGCCTGGGTTTATCAACAGTGATGGCCACCCCTGAGGCAGTTGCCAGGCAAGATAATATTGATTCTCCTCTACCCCAAACACCTCTGTTTGCTTCTAGACTTATAGCGAGACTAAAGTCCCAGCAGGTCCCTAGAGGTGAGGTTGAGACTGTGACCCATGAGGAGGTGCACTACACTGAGAAAGAACTGTTTGAGTTGTCTAATTTATATAAACAGCAATCTGTAGAACAGGCATGGGAATGGATATTAAGGGTATGGGATAATGGCAGAAGGAACATGGAGTTGGGTCAGGCTGAATTTATTGATTTGGGCCCACTAAGTAGGGACTCTGCATTTAATGTTGCAGCCTGGAGAGATAAAAAAGGTTCTAACAGTTAATTTTCTTGGTTAGCTGAAATATAGATTAAAAGATGGCCTATTGCGAGCGAGCTGGAAATGCCTGATCTCCCTCGGTTTAGGTAGAGGAAGGGATCCAAAGGCTTAGGGAGATTGGGATGGTGGAGTGGATTAGTAACTTTAGACCTATTCATCCCAGCTGGGAGGGTCCAGAAGATATACCCTTGACCAGTGCCTTGCAAAATAGATTTGTGAAGGCAGCACCTGTATCTTTGAAGAGCCCTGTAATTGCTTTTCTCTGTATGTCAGATTTAACAGTGGGAACCTCAGTCACTCAGCTAAAAAATTTAAATACAATGGGAACAATTGGATCCCAAGGTGGAAGGGGCCAAGTGGCAGCACTCAGCCATCAAAGGCAAGGTGGGTGTAGCGACCGTAATGGGCAGCAGAGGCAAAGTGGCAATCAGAATAGCCTGACTCATATAGAGCTCTGGCATTGGCTTATTAATCACAGTGTTCCTAGAAGTGAAATTGATAGGAAGCCTACTGTATTCCTACTTAAATTATACAAACAGAAACTTATAGATTGAATGGACAAAAGACTAATTTGAATTATAAAAACAGAGAATCAGAGCCCCTCAATCAATTTCCAGACTTGAGCTGGTTTACAGACCCAGAACCCCTTGAATGAAGGGCAAGCTGGGTCCCTTGAGGAAGGACCCCATTACATTACCGACAATTTATACAATGAATCTTTCTCCCATCCATCCCCAGGGAAACCTCCGGCCTTTTACCAGGGTAACTGTGCATTGGGAAAAAGTAAATGACCAGATATTTTGGGGACTGCTGGACACTGGCTGTGTGCTGACATTGATTCCAGGGAACCCAAAATGTCATTCTTGTCCTCTAGTTAAAGTAGGGGTTTATGGCAGTCAGGTAATTAATGGAATTTTAGTTCAGATCTGACTTACAGTGGGTCCAGTGGGTCCCCGGACTCATCCTGTGGTCATTTCCCCAGTGCCAGAATGCATAATTGGCATAGCATGCTTAGCAGCTGGCAAAGCCCCCCTACATTGGCTCCCTGACTGCAAGGGTGAGGGCTATTATGGTGGGAAAGGCCAAATGAAAGCCATTAGAGCTGCCTCTACCTAGAAAAGTAGTAAATCAAAAACAATATCTCATCCCTGGAGGGACTGCAGAGATTAGTGTTACCATCAAGGACTTGAAAGACACAGCGGTGGTGATTCCCATCACTTCCCCTTTCAGCTCTCCCATTTGCCTGTGCAGAAGACAGATGGATCTTGGAGAATGACAGTGGATTATTATAAGCTCAACCCAGTGGTGACTTCAATTTCGGCTTCTGTATCAGATGTGGTTTAATTGCTTGAACAAATTAATGCATCTCCTGGTACTGGTATGCAGCCACTGACTTGGCAAATGCCTTTTTCTTCATTCCTGTCCATAAGGCCTGCCAGAAGCAGTTGTCTTTCAGCTGGCAAGGCCAGCAATAAATGTTTACTGTCTTACCTCAGGGGTATATCAACTCTCCAGCTTTGTGGATAATTTTATTCGGAGAGAACTTGATTGCTTTTTGCTTCTGCAAGATATCACACTGGTCTATTACATTGATGACATTATGCTGATTGGATCCAGTGAGCAAGAAGTAGCAAACACACTGAACTTATTGGTTAGACATTTGCACTCCAGTGGACGGGAAATAAATCCAACTAAATTTAGGGTCCTTCTATCTCAGTGAAATGCCTAGGGGTCTTGTGATGTGGGGCCTGTCAAGATATTCCTTCTAAGGTGAAGAATAAATTGCTGCATTTGGCCCCTCCTACAACGAAGAAAGAGGCATGCCTACTGGGCCTAGTTAGGTTTTGGAGGCAACACATTCTCATTTGGGTGTGTTACTCCAGCCCATTTATCGAGTGAGCTGAAAGGCTGCCAGTTTTGAATGGGGTCCAGAATAGGAGAAGGCTCTGCAACAGGTCCAGGGTGCTGTGCAAGCTGCTCTGCCACTTGGGCCATATGACCCAGTAGATCCAATGGTGCTTGAGGTGTCAGTGGCAGATAAGGTTGCTCTCTGGAGCCTTTGATAGGATGAATTACAGTGGAGGCCTCTAGGATTTTGAAGTAATGCCCTGTCATCTTCTGCAGATAACTACTCTACTTTTGAGAGACATCTTTTGGTCTGTTACTGGGCTTTGGTGGAAACTGAATGTTTGACTATGGGTCATCAAGTCACCATGCGACCGGAACTGCCTATCATGAACTAGTTGCTTCCTGACCCAGCTAACCATGACAACACCATTCCATCATCAAATGGAAGTGGCATACATGTAATCACGCTCAAGCAGGTCCTGAAGCACAAGTAAGTTACATGAGGAAGTGGCTCAAATGCCCATGGTCTCCACTCCTCCCACCCTGCCTTCTCTTTCCCAGCCTGCACTGATGGTTTCATGGGAAGTTCCCTATGATCAGTTGACAGAGGAAGAGAATACTAGGGCCTGGTTTCACAGATGGTTCTGCACGATATGCAAGTACCACTCGAAAGTGGAAAACTGTAGCACTACAGCCCCTTTCTAAGATATCCCTGAAGGACAGTGGTGAAAATAAATCTTCCCAGTGGGCAGAACTTCGAGAACTTCCCAGGCAGAATCTTCCCTGGTTGTGCACTTTGCGTGGAAGGAGAAATGGCCAGATGTGCAATTATATACTGATTCATGGGCTGTAGCCAATGGTTTGGCTGGATGGTCAGGGACTTGGAAAAAGCCTGATTGGAAAAATTGGTGACAAAGAAATTTGGGGAAGAGTTATGTGGATGGGCCTCTCTGAGTGGTCAAAAACTATGAAGATATTTGTGTCTCATGTGAGTGCTCCCCAACAGCTGACCTCAGCAGAGAAGGAGTTTAATCAAGTGGATAGGATAACCTGTTCTGTGGGCACCACTTAATCTTTTTCCCCAGCCACCCCTGTCATTGCCCAGTGGGCCCATGAACAAAATGGCCATGGTAGCAGGGATGGAGATTATGCATGGGCTCAGCAACATGGACTTCCACTCACCAAGGCTGACCTGGATACAGCCACTACTGAGTGCCCAATTTGCCAGCAGCAGAGACCAAAAATGAGCCTTCGAAATGGCACAGTTCTTCTGGGCGATTACCCAGCTACCTGGTGGCAGATTGATTATATTGGACCTCTCCATCATAGAAAGGGCAGAGCTTTGTCCTCACTGGAATAGACATTCCGGATATGGGTTTGCCTTTCCTGCACACAATGCTTCTGCCAAAACTACCATCCATGGACTCATGGAATGCCTTATCCACCATCATGGTATTCCACACAGCATTGCCTCTGACCAAGGCTCTCACTTTACTGCTAAAGAAGTGCAGCAGTGGACTCGTGCTCATGGAATTCACTAGTCTTACCATCTTCCCCATCATCCTGAAGCAGCTGGATTGATAGAATGGTGGAATGGCCTTTTGAAGTCACAATTACAATGCCAACTAGGTGACAATACTTTGCAGGGCTGGGGCAAAGCTCTCCAGACGGCCGTGCACGCTCTGAATCAGTGTCCAATATATGGTACTGTTTCTCTCATAGCCAGGATTCACAGGTACAGGAATCAACGGCTGAAAGTGGAAGTGGCACCTCTTACCATCACCCCTAGTGATCCATCAGCAAAGTTCTTGCTTTCTGTTCCCACAACATTATGTTCTGCTGGCCTAGAGGTCTTAGTTCCAGAGGAAGGAATGCTGCCACCAGGAAACACAATAATGATCCCATTAAAGTGGAAATTAAGATTGCCACCTGGACACTTTGGGTTCCTCCTACCTTTAAGTCAACAGGCTAAGAAGGGAGTTACGCTGTTGGCTGGGGTGATTGACTCTGACTCTCAAGATGAAATCAGTCTTCTACTCCACAATGAAGGTAAGGAAGAGTATGCGTGGAATATAGGAGATCCATTAGGGTGTCTCTTAGTATTACTGTGTCCTGCGATTAAGGTTAATGGGTAACTACAACAGCCCAACGCAGGAAGGACTACAATAGACCCAGATCTTTAGGAATGAGGGTTTGGGTCACTCCACCAGGAAAAAAAAAACAAAAAACACTATCTGCTGAGGTGCTTGCTGAAGGCAAAGGGAATACAGAATAAATAGTAGAAGAAGGTAGTCAATAATACCAGCTATAACCACATGACCAGCTACAGAAACAAAGACCTTAATTATCATCAGTATTTTCTCCTTCTTTTTTTAAAAACATGTTTGTGCATATGTATACTGGTCCAAAAAACTTCATTTTATTTCCTTTCTTCATCATGTGATATTAAATTTATTGACAATATCAGCATTTAAGTATTGTTAACTTTATGTAATAGTATTTGGGTTGGAGATTGGTGCGTTTCTGGTTGTACAAAGGATAGTTGTGTTATGTCAGCTGTAATTATGACCTCATTATTGTCTTTATTTGAAGATTATGTATGATCTCAGGAGATGTGTATGGGTTCCGGTTGACAAGGGGTGGACTTGTGATGGTTAATACTGAGTGTCAACTTGATTGGATTGAGGCATACAAAGTATTAATCCTGAGTATGTCTTTGTGGGTGTTGCCAAAAGGGATTAACATTTGAGTCAATGGGATGGGGAAGGCAGATCCAACCTTAATCTGGTGGGCACAATATAATCAGCTTCCAGTGAATATAAAGCAGGCAGAAAAATGTGAAAAAGAGAGATGGGCCTAGCTTCCCAGCCTACTAAGAGAACTCTGTCCCTGACTAATACATAGTCATATGTCTTAGACGTCTTTTCTTTCTTTTCCAATATATCTCCCTTGCAAATATCCTTTCTCCTAACTTCAGCTGTCATTTTTGGAGGGATAACTGCCTATATTTCTCTAGTTCAAGGCCTTCTCTTCAAATCATTCTCAGGAGTTCTACATTTGGATGTTTCACCCTGAAGTCCACAATCCTCTCCCCTAAATACAACTTTTTACATTTTCTTATATATTTAATTGAGGTGAAAGACAACATGGCATACTTTAAAATATTTTGACAGGCATGATTTGTTTCCCATGAATGAGAAACTGCATAATTCAGTCTTCTACTCTTCCAGGAGCCTGAGGCAAGCAGTCATGAGTCCCAAGGAGAAGAAAAATATCACATTTAATTTATTTTTTGACTATATAATGAATTAAAGAAGTAGTGACTTAACAATTATGGAGTAGCCTAAAAAACAAAACAACACTATTGTAATTAAAATTCAACCAGATAAAACACTATTGTAGTTAAAATTCAACTATATAATTAAAATATTCAACTTTGGTTCTTTTCTTTGAACTTGAGCTGAAATCACATAAAAATGTCTTGGATGTATCAATCCTAAGCCAAAAGAACAAAGCTGGAGGCATCACGCTACCTGACTTCAAACTATACTACAAGGCTACAGTACCAAAACAGTATGGTATTGGTACCAAACCAGAGATGTAGACCAATGGAACAGAACAGAGCCCTCAGAAATAATACCACACATCTACAACCATCTGATCTTTGACAAACCTGACAAAAACACGAAATGGGGAAAGGATTCCCTATTTAATAAATGGTGCTGGGAAAACTGGCTAGCCATATGTAGAAAGCTGAAACTGGATCCCTTCCTTACACCTGATACAAAAATTAATTCAAGATGGATTAAAACTTAAATGTTAGACCTAAAACCATAAAAACCCTAGAAGAAAACCTAGGCAATATCATTCAGGACATAGGCATGGGCAAGGACTTCATGTCTAAAACACCAAAAGGAATGGCAACAAAGTCAAAATTGACAAATGGGATCTAATTTAACTAAAGAGCTTCTACACAGCAAAAGAAACTACCATCAGAGTGGACAGGCAACCTACAGAATGGGAGAAAATTTTTGCAATCTACTCATCTGACTAAGGGCTAATATCCAGAATCTACAAAGAACTCAAACAAATTTACAAGGAAAAAACAAACAACCCCATCAACAAGTGGGCAAAGGATATGAACAGACACTTCTCAAAAGAAGACATTTATGCAGCCAACAGACACATGAAAAAATGCTTATCATCACTGGCCATCAGAGAAATGCAAATCAAAACCACAATGAGATACCATCTCACACCAGTTAGAATGACGATTATTAAAAAGTCAGGAAACAACAGGTGCTGGAGAGGGTGTGGAGGAATAGAAACACTTTTACACTGTTGGTGGGACTATAAACTAGTTCAACCATTGTGGAAGACAGTGTGGTGATTCCTCAGGGATCTAGAACTAGAAATACCATTTGACCCAGCCATCCCATTACTGGGTATATACCCAAAGGATTATAAATCATGCTGCTATAAAGACACACGCACATGTATGTTTATTGTGGCACTATTCACAATAGCAAAGACTTGGAACTAACCCAAATGTCCATCAATGATAGACTAGATTAAGAAAATGTGGCACATATACACCATGGAATACTATGCAGCCATAAAAATGATGAGTTCGTGTCCTTTGTAGGGACATGGATGAAGCTGGAAACCATCATTCTCAGCAAACTATTGCAAGGACAAAAAAACAAACACCATATGTTCTCACTCATAGGTGGGAATTGAACAATGAGAACTCTTGGACACAGGAAGGGGAACATTACACACCAGGGCCTGTTGTGGGGTGGGGGGAGGGGAGAGGTATAGCATTAGGAGATATGCCCAATGTAAATGAGGAGTTAATGGGTGCAGCACACCAACATGGCACATGGATACATATGTAACAAACCTGCACGTTGTACACATGTACCCTAGAACTTAAAGTATAATAGAAAAAAAATGTCTTGGCTACATCTGACACTAGATTTTCCAGCCCCAGCACCATAATAACCCCAAGTAATTTTTTTTTATTATTATACTTTCAGTTTTAGGGTACATGTGCACAACGTGCAGGTTTGTTACATATGTATACATGTACCATGTTGGTGTGCTGCACCCATTAACTCGTCATTTACCATTAGTTATATCTCCTAATGCTATCCCCCCCTTCCCCCACCCCACAACAGGCCCCTGTATGTGATGTCCCCCTTCCTGTGTCCATGCTCCAAGTAATATTTTTAAAAGTTTAAAGGGATTATGGGATGTGACAACTAACCATTAAGACAACCTAAAAAATAGGGTAAAATTGAGTTCAATATTTTTGTTTGTGTGAAAACAGGAGGAAGTGGTAGAGGAAAACAGGAAAAAGAGAGGGAGGCAGGGACAAGCATTTCTCTAGGAATAATGCAAATTCTGGATTGTTTTTTCTGGTATTATGTACCAGAATGTTAGTTGACTATCAACTCTCTGTATATTCTTTGAATTTTTGGAACCAAAGCCATGTGACATTTGCTCCACAGCTTCTTTGCATGTCATGTTTTTTATTTGCTTTGGACAAAAGTCCATGGTAACTTACTTGGGTCTATAAATACACAAGCTTTTAGAATCTCAGAAACTATCAAATGTAAATGGACCGGATCATTTTAGCATTAAATTAGAATAATATGTGTTTTCAGAAGAAGCACTATTTAAAATTTTTTACTGTAAGATTATGTTTGGATCAATAGTTCTATGAAAATTATTATAATGTGTTGTTATTGTTATTTCTCCAAGATTGTGAAAACACATACGGATAATGTTCATCTTGTTCTTCCAGAGCCATGGCACCCCTTTTTAACATCCTTTCATGGTCTGTGACCACTAACATTTGTGAAATCACTTCAAAAAGACATTAACTGTAGGGGACAAAACAAATACAATTTAAAATATCTAAATAGATCCACCAAAAAAAAAAAATCCCATTCACACACAAAAAACTAATAATGGCCCCTTGAAAGTTATGCTCATTTGGCTATGGAAAATTTAGAAATATGTTATTGCTTGGGTCATTTTAAAAACCATTATTTAAAAAAATATGGCATGAGTGGTAATTCTAATTAAAAACCAGGCAAGCCCTTAGGTGGGAGTCACAGTGAGCTGCCCTGAGTTTTTCCCAAGCCTAACAAAAGAGAGAAGGACTTGCCACTGCTTGTGTCTGCCAAACGTGTATTGTTAAAGGAATCAAAATAAAGAGGCAAAGAGGTCAAGGGTTAGGAGCTCGTATTTCCACTCTTCATGACCCCGTCTCGGGGCTGGGGTGCTCTTGTCATCTGTTTCTGAAGGTCTCTCAACACAAGACTTTCCTCTACTTTCAGGAGATTCCCGTGTAGACTACACTGGTGATTAATGAAAAGGGCTCACAGGAGACCTTCTTAAAATGCTTTGGACAAAAGGGTCCACAGCATGAAGGCTTCAGAAGAATACCTGCAGACAGTACTGTCTTGAGAATGTAGTGGAAATAGCTATGTTTTCCACCAATTCCACCTTTTTTATGACATATCAGATAACTTGATTAATGGTATGCCATTTTCTATTTTTGTTGCAAGCTTGTTGCACCAGAATACTTACTTAAACTTTCACACTTCATGAGTTGTAGAATAGCTGGTTGATTTTTTTAATGCTATTTTCATTATTTCAAAGTAGAATAAGGTGACCATTGGATTGGATCCTGAAATTTCATTTAGCTTACAAATAGCATAAAATTATAATTATGTTCTAGCAAGTAAAATTAAGATGTATAAAATAATTTTTATCAAAATTTGACAAATTAGAGCAAAAATTAATATTTTCCTTGTGACATTGCAGATGTCTGAATAAAAAGCATACAAAAATATACTTCTATAAAATCAAGTTTGCAATCATCACATTTTCACTGGCTGCCTTGCTAGAGATTTCTCAAGAGATTTTTAAACATATTAATTAAAATCTAAAAGTGATTTAAAAATATTTTTTCCTCAACACTTATATCTCAGTGAAATTAAACATGCTGTGGCTGTTATATTTTTCTGTGGTTTAGGACAGTGAAATAAGACATAGGCTCTAGCTCTAAGAGCTATCAGGGGTCCAATTTCTGGAAACTCTAATGCCTAATGCCTACCCTACAACTGTACTGATTAGGACGGTGGCTCGCCAATTCCACACTGTTTGCGCTAATGAGCCAACAGAAAACTAGGAATTATCAGTTAAAGCTGCTGTTAAGCTGCTCCCATCGCAGTATATCAGCTACATGACTTTTCTTACTATCCTACAATTCAATATAGCATCTCTCAAAATAGTTGACTTCCAGTCAACATAGAATTTTGTGGTGGAGGAAGAAAGGAAAGGAAAAGAGGCCATATATGCCTATAACTGAGTTTAAAATGTCCCCACTCCAAAGTCTTAATTTTAAATAGTGTGTTCTATCAAACACCATCCCTTTACACTGTCCACATGGAATTTTCTAGAAATATACCTTAACAAATACATCCTTGCCTCTCACTTTCTATGCTTACCAGCTTTCCAAAGCAAAAGGAGTTCAGACTTCTCTAACCACTGAAGTGCAAACCAAAACTATGAGACCGTGAGGCAATTCTGACTAAACTGAAGAGAACGAGAAGAATAAAAAAGAAAACCTTTTTTTTAAATTTAATTTATCCAAATAACTAGGAACAAAGCAGTTTCCCCCTGTTTTAGCAAAGCATTTAACTAACATCCAAAATAATTATTGCTGTGTAGAATTAGTGTATGTATTTTGGGGAGTGCAATAACCTTTTCCAGATAAAATGAATTGTAATTACAGATTAGCCTTAGTTTTACAGAGATGTAGTGTGAATTTCAGGTTGCAGAAAAACTCATGCAAAGGCAAGGGTTAGCACACACATATATACAAGTAAATGAAAATAAATGAAAGAAAATTTTCCAAATTGCCTAGAAGGCTTCTTTAATTATTTCTAGGGATCATTACTCAAATTTAAAGTTCCAACTCACGGTCTCCTTTTTCTCTGAAATGGTTCTTTGATTGTGTCCAGCTAAATACATCTTCTGCCTTCTTTTCCACCTATTCCCATTATTCCTGCCTCCTTCCTTCCCACGTACATCTCTTTCTCTCCAGTCTTCCGATTGTAGAATAACTGAGTGTGGTATGATGGGAAAGAACCTGGATGCTGAAG
Organism: Nomascus leucogenys; assembly: GCF_006542625.1. NCBI lineage: Eukaryota > Metazoa > Chordata > Mammalia > Primates > Hylobatidae > Nomascus > Nomascus leucogenys. The sequence continues at coordinate 69,254,714 of NC_044391.1, forward strand.
CCAAACTTCCTACATTTGGATCTGAAACTTGACTCTCTTTTATCAGCTGTTTGAACTCAGACAAATTACTTAACCTCTCTATGCTCCATTTCTTCATATGTAAAATGGAGAACATAATAGTATTTACACTATAGGATTGATAAAAGGGATGTTAATTTATGTAAAGCACTAAAAATGCATAGAACATAGTAAACACATACTATTATTAGAGTCATTTGCTTGCAAGTGTTTGCCATACAAGTTCCTTGAAGGCAGGGACCAGGTTTTCTTTTTCCTTAAAAAAAAAAAAAAATTCTGAAGAATCTTGTTCAGTATCCAGAAATATTAGGCCTTAAGTGAATACTGAATGACGGAATCAAAGTGAATATACTGCTCTGGTTTGAAATTTTGTCATTTGACAACCTGTGTTAGTTGGTCTGCTCTCTCTCTTTTTTTTTTTTTTTTTTGGTTTAGTTTTTTCATGGCTTCCACCTAGAATGAGGTCAGCAATCTGTCTGCAGAACACAGCTTTTGAACTGATAGGTCCTTCGCCAGAGAAAAAAAGAATAAGAAGACATTCACATCAGTAATATATGTCCTAGTACACGGTATGAATTGCAATATAAAATCCTATATGTTTTCACGATCTTAGAACTGATTACCTGTGAAAAGCCCGTTACTTTAAAACTTCAAATTTGGAAACTAAATCACTTGTTTCTTAAGGAGAAGATGCTAAAGATTTGCAGGGAGAGAGGACCAGCTGCTTTTGACCTCTAGAAATGACCTCTAATAATGCCAGGGCAACGATTCTACAAATAGGTTTAAATTTTAATATAACTATTATTAGGCCTAGATATTCTTTGGTGGGTGCCTCCGTTGGCAGTTACTCACATTGCCTTTATCAGTGAACGGTGTCATATTTGTGTGTTATAATCACTGACTTGACAGAATCAGATAAGCACCTATAAAGACTTTTAAAAGAAATTTACTTCCTCTATCTACAAACTGTCAGCACCTTTGCTTTTAAACACTCTCGCTTTGCACAATATAGGTTATTAGTTTGAAGATTTGAACTAATGGGATGTTAAAAAATGTGGGGGTAGAGAACTAGGTGCCAGTAACTAAAGTGAAAAAAAAGGAACCATTTTTTTTCTGTAAAAGGGGGAGCTGTCACCGGCTTGTCATAGGAGTTAATAAATGAATATGTTCCTAGAGATTGTCTTCCCATTTAAAATGTTGACCCAGCAAAATTCCTAATTTTATGTATTAATGACAGCTGATACCAACAATTAAGGAAGACCATGTTAATTATTTGACCAGCTACTTGGCTTATGTGCTATATGAACAAAATACCTTTCAGGAACTCCAGAATGACTTTCTGCTTTGTAAACATTAGCTCCTGTTTACTTGTTAGCCTTTAAGACATAAACATTGCTGTACCACACTATATAAAGAAGCTTCCCACTTAGGAAACCCAAGGTAATATCATCTAGCATTTTGGCATTCTCACAAAGAATTAGTGCCTAGGGGAGGCAAAACAGAATATTAGTAAGGATTAATAGAATTTTTGAGTAAGGCTTCTTTTTTCTCTTCTCTCTGTCTCAGCTTTTATGTATTAACCTTCAAATTATTTTAGCATGCTTTTTTTTGGTGCTGAATTATTAAAAGTGGTATATTTTTCATTATCTAGCTAGTAGATTGTTTATAATGGTTTTACATTTTTTCCCAAAAGGCACATCTTATTTAAATTTCTACATTTTAATATTTTTGTGGTTCAAATTGCTAGCAGGTAACAGATGATAGAATTCTAATGTTGTATTTTTTATAGGCACATTGACTTAGTAGCTTTGCTAATCATGTCAGAGGGCTCTGAAACCATTCTCAAACATTTCTTGGAGTTGATAAGAGATAAATTAAGAAACTTATAAAGATTTCTGTCACTCACAAACTACATGATGTTTTGTGAGTCACTTAGTCTCTGGGCTTCCATGTCTGCATCTAAAAATCTATCAGCTTGAACCAAATGATTTTGCCAGTTGTTTCCACATTGGAGTCGTGTTAAACACTGTTGATGGACAGGAAATTGAAGGTCCTATCTCTTGTGGTTTGACTGGAAGTCCAAAATTGAAATAGAAGGAAAGATGGGCTTGAGAATGAAGCACTTGGTAAGACATAAGCAATTTGCCTAAAGGGCATCAGGTATAAAATAAATCCTGTAAGCCAGTCCCCAGTGGAGTTTTATCTCCAACAATATGTCTATTTTTAAAACTGCAATCTGTAGCCTCAAGCACTCCAATTCAATAAGAATGCACTCAAAGTGGCCATAAAATGAATTGAATAAACATGCTTCCAGAATCTTTCTTTTTTTTTTTTTGAGATGGAGTCTTGCTGTGTCACCCAGGTACAGTGGCACAATCTCGACTCACTGCAACCTTCATATTGGCCAGGCTGATCTCAAACTCCTGATCTCGTGATCTGCCTGCCTCGGCCTCGCAAAGTGCTGGGATTACAGACATGAGCCACTGCGCCTGGCCTCTGGAATCATTTTTAAGGATTAGTTAGGATGAAATAATTGTCATAACCTGTACTTTTATTATGATAAAAATATATTTACTTTTTGCTTATTAATATGGTCAGATTCTGAAGGTACTTTCTTTGGTTGCAAATTGCTTAGAAAACCAGCAATCTTACAAAATAATAATTAAGAAAGTCTATCTAAATATGTCACTGATTACCCTTAGTTAACAATTCTATCAGTTTCATCACTATTTTCTCTCACACTAATAACACTAGTGAAATCCTTTTTCCTAATTTAGTTCAACGAAGTCACCCAATGCAACTATCTGATTCCCAAGTCTTTCAGTTAGCTGCAGAACTAAAGTTCTTGGTTAAGTCAGAACTATTATACACATAAGTTGTCATAAATAACAATTCGTTGAGAAAGATGTGGGTCATAAACATAAAGAATATAATATCAGAGACAGTTTTGAACATATGTTGCTTCATTTCTGTTCAAATAGTCTGGATAGCCTGTTAAGATGCTCCAACTTCCTGTAATAGAGAGTGAAATGAACATTTTTCTTAAAAATGTGTCCCTCTTGGTTATTTAATGTAGCAGAACAATAGCAAAATAAAATACCAGCAGAATATCTGATAATTTTTTATTGAGGAAACAGGGAAGTTAGGATGAAATGTAGTACTCTTCAAGTTAACAGGAAAATACACTTACAGCTTTCAGGCCCACCTAAAGATCCTCTACCATTTATCAAAAAATCTCTTCAATTTTCAAAAGCCCTCTAAAGAACTCCTGGGACTATAAACAAAGGCCATATTGTTTCCTTTGCTGACGCTTGTTAAGTGGCTCATGAATAATACTAAATGCATCCTCTCCATAAATCTCCTTGATGTAGGACTACTGTTATCCAGCCACAAACTTCACTGACATCCATCATAAAGTCGGAGATGGGAGATTTGCAACATGCATCCAAACAACTGCTTCCATTGTCCCGTCGATGTGATTCTCTTGAACACTTGAAGTCAGAAAAAAGAGAAATTCCTGCACTTTTCTTTATTTTTATTTTTTTAATGGAGTATGTTGAAAACACTTTTAATATTCTTTGGGCTGTTCTTTCAGAACAATAATTTAAGATTATGAATTACTGGAACTTATATTTACAATAACATTTCATACAGAGTAACTGGAAAAAACTGAGTGTTGTGTAGACCTATTTCAGAGATTCTGGGCTTTTAGTTTCTTAACCTTCTTCTTTTTCTTTTTTTGTTAAGAGGAAACCACATATAATGTCTTTAGATGCCTACATAAGTTGGCAACAGCTTGGACGTGTTTCTTCTAATAAACAACCTATCTTGATGCTCTATTTGTGGCAAAAAGAAGAAATGGATGGCAAATAGGACCTGGTGTAACTCAGTGATGTTTCCTGTAAAGAGAAAAGGGAAGTTTAAGGAGAAATTACACATTTAGAGTCCCTCTGTGATTAGCCAAATTTAGAGGCATTTTCAGTGTCACTTGAAGAAAGCATTACACATCTTTTTTTCTTTGAAGTATATTTATCACTTTAAACTGTACAATGTCAACAGGGAAAGGATTTATTTAACATCTCACAATGGACTTTCAAAATAAGCAACATAGGACACTTTCATAGGTCAAAGAAGTCAAAGGCCGTATAAAATGGTCTTCATTCACTGTCCTGTGATTTAGATCTACTAGGAAAATATTTTAATACCTACAGTAATAATTCAGTTGCATCGTTGTTCTTACCAGGAACTATGGTTAAAGTTAAATTTGCTTTTCAGTTTGTTAATGCTTGCATAGAGAATGTGACTTAATGAATGCCCCAGTCTTAGTACCTCTTTGGAGAGAATATAAATCAAGCTACGGCTATTTATTTAGACAGGTGCATATCAGCCTCTAGTTATAAATATGAATATAAATTTTGTTTAATTCTTCTAGTAGTAGGACAATATAGCTTGTCTGCTTGCGAATGTACTATAGGCCAACTATAATATTTTGGAGTAAAACAAAGAGGAGTTCAAAATGTAACATGTTCATCTTATAGTAACTTAAAATGACAAGGTATTTGCTAGTATAGATAAAAAATATTTGATTAACTGAGGGTTACTTTGTTGCTGGTGTTTTTAGATGTGGAGTTGGGAGGGTTGAGTGGAATTATTTAAGAACACATTTGAAAATGGAAACACTATTTTTATTACATTTATGTAATGAGACAACTTATGAATGCTAAAATCTAATAGTGTTTATTTGAATAAATGGTTGTGTAGAGGAAAGTTCTGAATTCAACAGAAAATAATCCTCCAGCATTTTTTTCTCATATTGACCATGGGTACTTTAGTAGTAATTCGAACTACAAAACTTTAGGCTTACATGAATCTATATAAGAAAAATATGTTTTAGAAGATTGAACACTCTCGTGTTCAGTCCAACATCAAATACTTTATAGAATCATAAATAAAAGAAGCATAATTATGCCCTTCTGCCTACTCCTCTTCCCCCAGAAAAATTTTGTTCAGGGGAGGTTTTCTAAGCTTATGCTCATAGGCAATGGAGGTCATATTTTGCATCATTGGCCAAGTATGTCAAACTTGACATGCAATGTCAGCTGCATTCCAAAAGAAAAGAATATTCTGTTGATACAGCTGTAGCAGGATGTGCTTGTCTTTGTACAGAGGCAATTATTTCTTTATCGAAAATAACCAAACTGGGAGGGATAATCTCCTCCAACAAAGTTGAGGTATATCCAGCATATATTTAAATATTAATAAGACAAAAATGAATTATTTGCTTACTGTATTTTAAACAATATTTTGTATGAATGCATGTACATCCATGAGTATATGTACGTGTGTGTCCATCTTCATTACAACCTCTAGTAAGTTATTTGCCTGGACGTAGTAATGATGTCATTAGAGCTCTATGATAGGACAGTGTTAATTTTCCACTACTAGTAAATAATAATTGACACAGAAAGTTTTCCTTGCCCTACAGCAGGAGATTGCAATTCTTTTTGTCTGTCAATGTCCAGATAGTAAATAGTAGGCTTTGAGGCTTTCAGGGCTTGTTGAAACTCTAACTCTATTATTGTAGCACAAAGGCAGTGACAGACAATACATAAAAGAAAGAACAGGACTCTGTTCCAATAAAACTTTACTTATGGACACTATAACTTAAATTTCATAAAACCTCCACATGTCACAGAATATTATTCTTCTTTCATTTTTTTTCAATCATTTGAAAATGTAAAATTATTCTTAGCTTATGGGACTTACAAAACAGGTGCTGGGCTGGATTTGGCCAGTGGGTCATAGTTTGCCAAACTCTGTCTTACAATAATGTTTGGACAGATATTTATTCCATAATATGGTTCATCATGTATGTTCATTTTGGTGTACTATTCTGTTTCTCTTAAAGAATCAGATGAGGACATGTCTAGAAATGTGTACACACATTATATAATTTCACATATATCCCTTCGAGTCTTATTTTTTTTTTCTTGAAAGGTCAATAATAAGATTAGCTCAGCTTTCCTTTTTAGTCTTATTGAGGAGATTAGTTTACTGATTTGTGTTTGCTCTCATTGCAGTGGGTACTCCCCTACCCATATCCCTTCATCTAAAGAAGACAGCCAACATTTCAACATTGTAGCTTATTTTGACACAAAATTATTGATATCATCAGACAACATTTTTCCTAATGAGATATTTGCATTTGATTGTCTGGTAAAAGGGGACTCCAGGGTTAGAAAGAGTAGAAATGGACTCATCAGATTGATCTCAAGAAAGATGCTGAGGAGTTACCAAGCTTGGAGCAGATCAGGCAAGGAAAATTTGTCAGGACATTCAGGCACTTTGACCAAGGATTGCTAGAGGCTGGAAGTGGCACTCTGGCCTTCACCCTCTGTGGGCTATAGTTACTCAGGTAAACCACTGCCAGTTGTCTGAGTTAGCCCAGACAAGAGTGCTCAAATATGGGCAGCAGAAAAAGCAATGTTGTGATGGTCACCACTGTGTACTTGAGCCCAGGATCCCCTCACTGGTTCTTGAGAGCACCAAGATGAGCCCCATTCTATAATTCTGGCAAGATTCTAAAAAGGAAGTAAGTTCCTTTCAAGTATAATCATTACTTAATTTTCTTCCATCCATGCACTGGAGAATATTTAACTGATTTAGAGAATGAAAAGTTGTATTTGTTTGATTCAAATTGCATAGGCAATTTTATAACAGCTACTAAGGGTTTACATGATATAATTATTATATGTTAAATAGATAAATATGTACTGTATTTAGAGGTTTTTTTTGTAATAGTTACATTTTTTTTTTTTTCAGAAGAGTTGGTTTGTCAAAGTGGTTAAGAGTATGGGGTTGGAAGGTGGATATATCTATTCCTTACCAGTTCTGTGGCCTTAGGAAAGTTACTCAGCTTCATTAAGCCTCAGTTTTCTCCAGTGGAAAATGAATATAGTTTTACCTCCTCATAGAGTTTTATGAATATTTAAACAGATAGTGAAGTTTAAAAGTTTAGTACAGTATTAACATAAAATAACACTCAGCAAATGTCAGTAATTATTATGAATACAAATGTTATTACTTTTTTATTATTTAGCACTGCATTTGAAAAATAGTTAATGAGCACAATTAAACACAGTATTATATTTGACCACCATTCTCCACACCATCTTAGTTTGCAGATAAACTCACTTATAATAATAATAACCATTCTTTTACTGATTAATTCTTTTATCCTAAATTATATAAGTATATTTTATTGATTTATTAATTTTATACACTATATGTTGACTTCATATTAAAATAATAATTTAGTTCATTTAAACCAATCTTCCACCTCACCTCTTCTCTTCCTGATTTTGATATAGATATGCATAAAACTACTTGATCTTTTTTCTATTTGTTACTTTTGTAACCTTCAGTACTTCTGTTACATTTTATTTCTTGTTCAATCAATTTTAGACACTATCTCTTACTCTTCACTTTGTGAACTCTTACAAAGAGTTCCTCATCTGTTCTATAGCTGTCATTTAATCTTTTGTTCTGTTTTTATTGTTTTACCTATCAGTCTTGACCCTCAAAAGTACAAAATATTTGATTCCTACTCCCCATCCTTACATATTTCAGGAACATGAGCTCCATTTGTGGTTTAAAAAAGCAATTGACTCAAGAGGAATTTCTGATCCTATATCCATAGAACAAAGGATGTACAAATAATTATACATACTCACACATACATATGAGATAAATATATAAATGTAAAATCTGTTGTGTCTTAAAAAGAGCATCATGCAATTAAAGAATTTTTTAAAGAATTTGAAATGTTTATTTGTTTTACAGCATTGTTAATAATAATTGCTTATGGTGGACTCTCTGAATTTAATTTTACTTTTTGTTTACCAGAACTTTTACACTACAGCTTCTCGGTCTTGAGTTTTAATTTTTATTCATCTATTTATTGTCTGGAATGGCATCTCTGAGTTCTCTTAGGAAGAATAGATGTGTATATCTTAAAATCTAGTATACTTAAATCTAACAAATTTCTGTTTTAAATAAGAAAACTAATTTACTGTTTTAAATAAGACAAATTGAAATACACTGACAAATATATGGATAGATACATAAAATTCCCAACCCCTTTTAACTAAAGGCATGGTAAACACTACTTTACTGCCTTGTGGCACTTACTGTTTAAGTATATTTATATTGAAGAATAATGTAAGTACAGAAAAATACACAAATTATGAGCATATAACTTGATAAGTTTTCACAAACATTTTATATTTTACTATATAAAAATGGAATTATACAGTACTTATTCTTTTGTGTTTGTTTTCTTTTAACTTAATAGCCTATTTTTGAGATTATTCTATGCTGTTATGGTAGCTGTAGTTCATTTATTCTTGTTACTGTGTGACATTCTATTGTATGAATGAAATGTAGTATCATTTATGTAACCATTTTATTGTTAATGAACATGAGCTGTTTACAGTTACACACAATGCTGCTTTGAACATTCTTGAACACCTTTGGTGCCCATGTGCAAATATTTCTGTTGTATAATATACTAAAGAGTACAACTTCTGTGTCATAGGATATATGTGTGTTCAGCTCTAATAAATGCTGCCTAGTCATTTTACCAATTTATATTCCCATTAGCAGTGTATAGGAGTTACAGTTCTTCCACATTTGATCCATACTTGGTATTGACAGTCTTTTTAATTTTAACTATTTAAGTAAGTATGTGGTGACATCTCACTGATTTTTGTGTAAAGTGAGCTTTATATTTTTATTTTTCTATTAGAGCAATCTTTCTTTTTTTCTACCCAGATATTCTTTTTTTCTTAAGAATATTCTAATCTGAAGAATACAGGTCTTTTCTCTATTTTTAAGTTTTACTTCTTGCTTGTTTTTTCTCCTTCTTTTCCTCTTCCTCCTCCTTCTTGTTACTTAGAAAGTGGGTATACACTTATTCTTTTATGTAAAAAGTGTACTTAGAAGAATCTTTCTCAATCTATAAATGCTCATCGGTATACACTTATTCTTTTATGTAAAAAGTGTACTTAGGAGAATCTTTCTCAATCTATAAATGTTCATCAGAATCCCTTGTGAAAAAATTTGAAAATGTAGTTATCAAGGCACCATTCCATTCTCAATAAGTCAGAATTTTCAGGGATTTGCAGTCATGTATGTGTACATTTTTTTCAAGTTACACACTTGATTATACATCATTGTTTTTAAACTTATTTATTACTTTTAATATGTAGGGTGAAGTATTTGTGTAGCTCAGAAAAGTTTTCTTTTATTACATCATAAATTATTTTACTTGTTTCCATATTTTTTTTCACTCTGGAATACCAATAATTTTAAGGTTGGTCCTCCATTCTCTGCAAAATTCATGTCTTCTTCATCAGTGTTCTAATCTCTGTACTTTTTCTTTGTTTTAGCTATGCTAGTGTACTAAATTCTCTGTCTTTTAACATGAAAATGATGATCCAAATAGGATTATTTTCTTGTTATGAAAAGACAGTTAAACATTCCCAATACATAATCAATATCAAATTATACCTGAGATTTGTTATGTCACTGTAGCTGCCATATAATAATCCTATATTTGGATGAGACTCTATGAATGAAGCCTGTAGTATCTGAAACTTTTTTTACATGAATGGTTAAAGGTGCTGTGATGATGTCTTATTTCTTAACTTGAGCTAATGTGTACAGAAGTAACTGGGGAGACTTAAGGGCAGGACTTCCAAGGGGTTAAACTTTACAGAGAGTTTTGAAGCCCCTTTAGAAGGAATTCATCCTGTGGGAAACAAGGGATCAAGCACACAATGGATTAGTCATTCCCTGACACAGAAGGCAGTGAAAAAACGAAGCTATTTGGTTTATAACATCTTTCTTTATTGACAATCCCAAATAGTTTCTTCATTTGTTTTCTTCTGTTCCAAAATGCAAACCATTCACCACTAAGGCATATGAGCCAGAACTATAACAAATGGAGGTCGTAAATGAAAAGTCAAGATATTGAGAGCAAAAACCTCAAAACTGAAAGGATTCAGAACAGTGAAGTTCAAAAGGTGGAGAGTGATACATACCACTTTGGAATGTAACACATCAGTGTTTTAGAACAAGGAAGGCAACAGAATATATAATGTGGCCTTGCCAAATGCATGACTTATTAGCAGCTTCTATGCATGTGGGAAGCAGTGCTTAAGGCTCTCAGTGGTGACAATCAGTGCCCATACCATAGCTATTTTAGCTTTTGCAGAAACAGAACTCTTGGCAATACATATTAGCAGTATTGAAGTAGACCTTGGTGAGCATCATCAACTTCTGGAGCAGCTTTGTTACCTTCAGCATCCTTGGCAACAGATTGTGAAACAGCATTCAAGTTTAAGCAAGAACAGATCACAAAGCCAGCTGGCACCTAGCAGATACCCCTTGGAGAACTCCACAAGTCAATAGAGATTTTTAGGGGAGCTGAGAAATTCATTAAACGATAGAATACAAAGTCAGAGCTATAGACTACAGAGCTGTAAAAATTTATTAAATGTAAAAAATTAAATGTTAAATGTGTATTATTTTTTAATTTAATAAATTAAATTATTATTTAAATTTTTATTATTAAAATTTTGTTAGTGTAATCTATATATTTGTAACCCCTGGCTGGTAGAGCCTCAAGAAACACAAGTCATACTTTGTAAAGACCTCATTTCCTTGTGTTTAGAATTGGGCCTACCTAATGTAAGCAGAAGATATCATATTTGCAACACTTCTATTTTAAGTTTTTTTCACTATTTTAAAAATGTATCTGTACTCCATTTGGGGGTCTCTCTACTTCTGTGGACTAGGTCAATCTGCATACATATGAAGTTGTGTGTGACAACTACAGTAGATTCAAGTTTCATAACCACACAGACCATTGGCCATTTCATTAACATGGTTCAAATGTTTAAGGTTAGATGATGCAGAACATTGACCAAAGACTGTTCCCTATTTCATATGACACCATTAGGTCAAAAATATCACATAAATCCAGATTGGGTTTTTATTTCATCATGAAACACAGCAAACTTTCAGAAATAACGTAATAGTTTACTATAAGTGAAAACTTACTAGCTGTGGCTGATACACGGAACTATTTAACCACTGACTTTTTTAATGTAAAAGAATCTTTGTGTATTGTATTTTTTATATGTGGTGGTTTAAAATGGAGTAAGGACATTAAAGATGAAATAAAGCACAAACATGAAATTCATGAGACTTTCTAGGAAAATAGTCATCAATAATTAATATGTCAATTTTCCAGAAATAAACACAGAGCTAACCAAATCTTATGAAAACAACGAAAAATTTCCACAGTTCAGACTTCAGAGCATAATTCTGTATATGCCAGAGAAAGCCAAGTAAATGCCCCAGGAAACCTGGGGACTGGTGGTCCATCAAGGTTTTTTCTGGTTTTGATGAAAATTAGTGTGATATGATGCACAGATGAAAGAGCAAATGGGTTTTCTTGATGAAAGCAGTGAATTCTGAAATTATGCACAGCAGGTACAGATGGGGAAGATACTGCACAGATTTCAAAAGATATCTCACATAGTTTTAATGCTGAAACATTTACTTCATCCTTTCACCTCATAGCCTCTTTGTGGGTGAGCATATTTGTCTAAACAAGGAGATCTTCTTTTATAGGGAAGGGTAAATGATAAAAAGACAATCATAAATCATGCTGCTTCCTCTTCTTTTATTGATTCATTAAACAAATATTTATTGAGTCCCTACTATGTGCTGGGCACTTTGTCACAGAAGATTCTAGTGTTTTTTACTTGACTGAAATATCATTGTGTAATCAGTCATTTATAGGCAATATTGTGAAGCAAGCAAATTTTCTATAGATCTTGCTGTGCCCTCTTGAGATTCTGCCTCTTCCATTTCCAGACTTATCATTGATTGATTCTTCCTGCTAGCATGTTGCTCTCTATCACAGTTTTTTTTAAGTATCAGTTTATAAAGGCTTAAGTGGTCTGAATTCAGTGCTAATGTAAAGCAAGGAGAGAAGTGTAGTTTGAACATGTGTGCATGTGTGCTTGTGTGTGTGTGTGTGTGTATGTCTAGAAAGGCATTTTAAAGGGAGAATTATACTTGGGGGCCTGCAAATCACACTATATTGACACCATCTTATTACCTCCAAAATCAAAACTGTGGACTGAAATTCTTAGGGACAAAAATCTCTTACAGTTCTTTGAACTCTTCATGGAAGATTTTAAAGAAATGTTTTTCTACCATGAGTTAGAAGTGTTATTCATTCATTCACTCAGTGTTTGAGTACTGGCTCTATGTCGTTCTAAGGATTTGGGGTACAGGAATGAACAAACTAGACAAAAAAAAATCCCTGCCCTCCTGGAGCATACGTTTTAGTGACTGTAAGGTAACAATAAGAATAAACATAATAAACAACTAAATTCTACAATCTGTAAGAATATGTGATAACTTACAAGAGAAAAAGAAATAGAGCTGCCCAGCAAAAGGGAATTTGGAAGTGTTGAAAAGTACGGAAATTGTAATTTTAAGTAGGATGGCCAGGGCAGACCTCATTGAAAAGGTGACATTTGAGCAAATACTTGAGGGAGGTGAAGATAACTAGCTGCTTGACTATTTGGGAAAAAAGAGTATTCTCAGCAGAGGCAAAGTCTGTGCAACGTGACTGTATGGCGTGTTCCAGTAAGAGCAAAGAAGCTGATAGAACTGGAGCACAGTAAGCAAGGGAAGAGAAGTAGGTGACAGGTCAGAGGGACCGTGTTTTGTGAGACCTTGTAAGACTTTGTAAAAATTTCAGCTTTACTCCAATTAAAATGGAGAGTCATTTCTGGGCTTTGAGCAAAAGAAGGTCATGATCTGATATGGCTGCTGTGTGGTGTGTGGAGATGGCAGGAGTGAAAGCAAAGAGACCTGTGTGAAGACAAATTCAGTAACAAGAGAATGTAGTTTCTTTGTTTTGTTCACTTTAAATGAAAAATTCTAATTCTCTCAAAAGAATGTCTTCATCTCAACTAGCCTCCACAGGCAGAAAATTTTTACTTATTTGTAAATAATTGTACTGGCATAAACTTGATAAATCTTGGTCTTGAAGACAGTGTAGCTTCCATCTCAGGGGAAAGGATGAACAAGGAAGGGCAATTCAGGTTGTAAACACTCCCTGCATTGGACTCTGTTAGAGTTCTCACCTTAGAAACACTGCAAAGTGTCCTCACTCATAGGTGGGAATTGAACAATGAGAACACTTGGACACAGGAAGGGGAACATCACACACAGGGGCCTGTCGTAGGGTGGGGAGAGCGAGGAGGGATAGCATTAGGATATATACCTAATGTAAATGACGAGTTAATGGGTGCAGCACACCAACATGGCACATGTGTACATATGTAACAAACCTGCACATTGTGCACATGTACCCTAGAACTTAAAGTATAATAAAAAAAAAAAGAAAAGAAACACTGCAGAATCTGCAACAACACAGTAATGATAAATCCTGGGACCCAAACCAAACCAATTAAATCAGAATCTTGTGGTTGATGCTTAGCCGCTAGTACATTTTAGAAGCTCAGTGAGTGATTCTAATGTGTAGTGATGGATGCAAGTCAACAGGCTACCCTTTTTCTTTTAACTTTTATTTTAGGTTCAAGGGTACATGTGAAGATTTTTGTTGCGTAGGTAATAAACTCACGTCACAGGGGTTTGTTGTACAGATTATTTCATCACTCAGGTATTAAACCCAGTACCCAATAGTTATCTTTTCTGCTCTCTCCCTCCCCCCACACTCCACCCTCCAATACATGCCAGTGTCTGTTGTTTCCTTCTCAGTGTTTGTAGGTTCTCATCATTTAGCTCCCACTTATAATGAGAATGTATTGTATTTGGTTTTCTGTTCCTGCATTAGTTTGCTAAGGATAATAGTCTCCAGCTCTATCCATGCTCCCACAAAAGACACAATCTCATTTTTTATTTTTATATTTATTTATTTATTTTGAGACAGAGTCTCGCTCTGTCACCCAGGCTGTAGCGCAGTGGCGCTCTCTCGGCTCACTGCAAGCTCCATCTCCCGGGTTCACGCCATTCTTCTGCCTCAGCCTCCCGAGTAGCTGGGACTACAGGCACCTGCCATCGTGCCCGGCTAATTTTTTGTATTTTTAGTAGAGACGGGGTTAGCCGTCTCGATCTCCTGACCTCGTGATCTGCCTGCCTCGGCCTCCCAAAGTGCTGGGATTACAGGCATGAGCCACCGCGTCCGGCCATCTCATTCTTTTTAATGGCTGCGTAGTATTTCATGTAGTGTATGTACCACATTTTCTTTATCTGAGCTGTCATTGATGGGCATTTAGGTTGATTACATGTTTTTGCTATTGTGAATAATGCTGCAATAAATGTTCATGTGTATGTTTCTTTGTGGTAGAATAATTTACATTCCTCTGGGTATATACCCAGTAATGGGATTGCTGGGTTGAATGGTAGTTCCGCTTTCAGCTCTTTGAGGAATTGCCATACCGCTTTCCACAATGGTTGAATTAATTTACACTCCCACCAACAGTGCATAGGCAGTGTTCCCTTTTCTCTGCAACCTCTCCACATCTGTTATTTTTTGACTTTTTTTTTTTTTTTTGAGACTGAGTCTCACTATACTGCCCAGGCTGGAGCGCAGTGGCATGATCTCCATTTACTCCAACATCCACCTCCCAGATTCAAGCAATTCTACTACCTCATCCTCCCAAGTAGCTGGGATTACAGGCACCCACCAGCAGACCCGGCTAATTTTTGTATTTTCAGTAGAGACAGAGTTTCACCATGTTGGCCAGGCTGGTCTCAAATTCCTGACCTCAAGTGATCCACCCCCCTGGGTCTCCCAAAGTGCTGGTATTACAGGCTTGAGCCACTGGGCCTTGCCATTTTTTTCTTTTTAATAGCCATTCTGACTAGTATAAGATGGTATCTCATTGTGGTTTTGACTTGCATGTCTCTAATGATCAATGATATTGAGCTTTTCTTCATACGCTTGTTGTTTGTATATATTTATTTAAAGTTTTATTTATTTGTTTGCATATATTTAAACTTTCTGTTCATGCTCTTTGCACACTTTTTAACAGGGTTGTTTGTTTTCCTCTTACAAATTTGTTTAAGTTTCTTATAGATGCTGGGTATTAGACCTTTGTCAGATTCATAGTTTGCAAATATTTTCTTTCATTTTGTAGATTATCTGTTTACTCTGTTGATCATTCATTCATTCTTTCTTTCTTTCTTCCTTTTATTTATTTACTTTTTTGGAGTCTTGCTCTGTTGCCTAGGCTGGTCTGCAATGGCGTAATCTCAGCTCACTGTAACTAGCCTCCGCCTCCTGGGTTCAAGTGATTCTCCTGCCTCAGCCTCCCAAGTAGCTGGGATTGCAGGCATACGCCACCACACCTGGCTAATTTTTGTATTTTTAGAAGAGATGGGGTTTCACCATGTTGGCCAGGCTGTTCTTAAACTCCTGACCTCAGATGATCCATCCACCTCGGCCTCCCAAGATAGCTTCTTTTGCTGTGCAGAAGCTCAAGTTTCATTAGATCTCATTTGCCAATTTTTGCCCCTGTTGTGATTGTTTTTGGTACCTTTGTCATGAAATCTTTGCCCATTCCAGTGTCTGGTATGGTATGGCCTAGGTTGTCTTCTGGGGTTTTTATAGATTTGGGTATTATATTAAAGTATTAAATTCATTTTGAATTGATTTTTGTATACTGTATAAGGAAGGGGTTCAGCTTCAATCTTCTGCATATGGCTAGCACTTAACACAGCATCATTTATTGAATAGGGAGTCTTTTCCCCCTTGCTTGTTTTTGTCAGCTTTGTCAAAGATTAGGTGGTCATAGGTGTGTGACCTTATGTCTGGGCACTGTATTCTGTTCCATTTGTTTATGTGTCTGTTTTTGTACGAGTATCATGCTGTTTTGGGTACTGTAACCCTATAGTTTGAAGTCAGGTAACATGATGCCTCTAGCTTTGTTCTTTTTGCTTAGGGTTGCCTTGGCTATTCAGGCTCTTTTTTGATTCCACAGAATTTTAAAATAGCTTTTTTTCTAGTTCTGTGAAAAATGTGATTGTAGTTTGATTAGGGTAGCATTGAATTTGTAAATTGCTTTGTATGGTGTGGCCATTTTAATGATATTGATTCTTCCTATCTATGAGCATGAGATGTTTTTCCATTTGTTTATATCTTCAATTTTTTTGAGCAGTGTTTTGTAATTCTCGTTGTAGAGATATTTTACCTCCATAGTTAGCTGTATTCCTAGGTATCTTATTCTTTTTGTGGCAATTGTGAATGGGTGTTTTTTCCTGATTTGGCTCTTGGCTTGGCTGTTGTTGGTGTATAGAAATGCTAGCGATTTTCGTACCTTGATTTTGTATCCTGAAACTTTGCTAAAGTTGTTTATCAGCTGAAGGAGTTTTTGAGCAAGACTGGGGTTTTCTAGATACAGAATCATGTCTTCTGCAAACACAGATAGTTTGACTTCTCTTCCTATTTGGATGCCCTTTATTTCTTTCTCTTGCCTATTGCTCTGGCTAAGACTTCCAATACTACATTCAATAGGAGTGGCGAGAGAGGGCATCCTTGTCTTGTGCTGGTTTTTTAGGGAAAAGCAGCTATTCCCCATTCAGTATAATGTTGGCTGTGGGTTTATCATAGACAGCTCTTATTATTTTGAGGTATTTTCCTTCAATACCTAGTTTATTGAGAGTTTTTAACATGAAGTGGTGTTGAATTTTAAGGAAAGCATTTTCTGCATCTATTGAGATAATCACGTGGTTTTTATCTTTAGTTCTGTTTATGTAATAAATCACATTTATTGATTTGCTTATGTTGAACCAACCTTGCATCCCAGGAATGAAGTCTACTTGATCATGGTGGATTAGCTTTTTGATGTGCTCCTGGATTGGGTTCGCAAAAGAATTTTGTTGAAGATTTTTGCATCCATGGTCATCAAGGATATTGGCCTGAAGAGTGTGTGTGTGTGTGTGTGTGTGTGTCTGTGTGTGTGCGTGTGCCAGATTTTGGTATCAGAATAATGCTGGCCTCATAGAGTGAGCTGGGGAAGTGTCCCTCCTCCTCGATTTTTTGGAATAGTTTTAGTAGGAATGGTACCATTCTTCTTTGAACATCTAGTAGCATTCAGCTGTGAATACATCAGCTCCTGAGCTTTTTCGATTGGCATGCTATTTATTACTGATTCAATTTTGGTGCTTGTTACTGGTCTGTTTGGGGAATCAATTTCTTCCTGGTTCAGTGTTGGGAGGATGAATGTGTCAAAAAATTATCCATCTCTTCTAGGTTTTCTAGTTTGTGTGCATAGAGGTGTTCATAGTAATTTCTGTTGGTTATTTTTATTTCTGTGGGGTCAGTGGTAACATTTCCTCCATCATTTCTAATTGTGTCTATTTGGATCTTCTCTCTTCTTTATTAGTCTACAAGCTACATTTTTGAAGCTCTAGGAATCTGTTTTCTACATATGATTTCCAGGACTACCCAAGCCATTTCCATTTATTAATTAACCAAATGGGAAGACGAAGAGAACAGTATGACCATGGCTAATGTATTTTAAATAAAAGGCAGAAGTTGCACACTTCACTTCTTTTTATAGTCACTGATGAGAAATAAATTTTTTGTCCATAACTAGTAACAGAGGGACTGGGAGATAAGCTGAGCAGGATATCAATGTGGAGACTATGTGTTTCATGGGAAGGGAAGGGCAAACAGAAGTGTTTGCCATATTTTTCTTAATATTGGAAAGGGGAAGATAAATTTGGGGATGACTTGGTAATAGACCAGTTTTGTTTTTATTTTTTTTTGGTCAGGGTAAAACTATAATTCAGCCACTTACAGTTGAAAACTGAAGTCTGAAAAAGCTTAGAAGTAAAAGAATTTGAATTATGAAAGGTTTTACTTTCTCATGTGCCCTGTGTCAAAGTTACATTTGAAGGGAACTGAGTTTACTAAGAACATAAGGATAGCATCATAAGATTTGCCTCAATTGTTTGTTTCCATAGCTTCTCTCCTGACACTGACACAGAAAACCTGGGGTATGAGACGGAATAAGGAAGGCACCTGTATTAGTCTGTTCTCAGGCTGCTGATAAAAACATACCCAAGACTGGGAAATTTACAAAAGAAAGAAATTTAATGGACTTGCAGTTCCACGTGGCTGGGGAGGCCTCACAATCATGGTGGAAGGCAAGGAGGAGCAAGTCATGTCTTATACGGATGGCAGCAGACAAAAAGAGAGAGAGAGTTTGTTCAGGGAAACTCCCATTTTTAAAATCATCAGATCTCATGAGACTCATTCACTATCATGAAAATAGCACAGGAAAGACTCGCCCCCATAATTCAATTACTTCCCACCAGGTTCCTCCTACAACAGGGGGAATCCAAGATGATATTTGGGTGGCATCACAAGCTATTGTTCCATTATAGTGATAACTTGGCTTCTGAAGTGATAACTTGGGTTCTTAAATACATAGCCCGGTCAGCTGCCATTTTTCTGGACTAGAGAACCACCATTGTAGATGTTCTGAAATGTTGTGAGTTGAAAATAGAGCATTAGGGTCTGAATCTGCTCTCCGGATTGTCTATTACAAACAGTAATTGTTATTCAAGAGGGCTGGAAATTTCATGCATGATCATTGGGTGCCCTGGAAGTCAGTGGTATCAAGAGAATTGGATGCTGGCACAGGGAAATGCCATGCTGAATGAATAATGGCATGCTCTAAGTTTGTCCTGCACATATCAAGCACAAAGTAACACTCTGTAGAAATGAGTGAAGGAGGAGAGAAAGAGAAAAATAAATTTTCATCTTAAGATAGTTAACTGGAGATGCCGCAATATGAAAAAGCCCACTCATATCAGCTCAGGCTTATTACATAGTTAAGAGCAAACAAATCCCAAAATCCAAAATTCACAGCTGCTTCTTTTGAACCTATCATTATAACAATTGTTCTCTTAATCAGAGAGATTAATTAACTTTTCCTGGGTCACAAAGATTTGTATCCAAGTCTGGCAACTTCATCAGAATTTGGTTTTTAATATTGCCTGATTGGTTTTAACTTTTTTTTAAATCTAACTTTCCACAGGTTTCTAAGGTCTCTTTCCACTAGACAGTAAGCTATTTGACTGTAAGGACTCTGAGCATTACTGCTCAAAGGTCTTTCCATATACTCTGCTCAAAGAATGTTTATTAAACAAATGCATGCAAATGAAATATATAAAGAAGTTCCATTCATCTACATACTAACCAGAATATATACTCTTTTAAAACTCTCACTGTTTTACAGACTAGCATATCAAATTGTGGGAACTTCTAAGGACTATTTCCCCCAGGGGTGGTCAGGTTATCTCTCTTGGGTTCATTGCTTAAGCAAGTATTTTCCCATTGATTCAGAAGGCTCTAAAAGTGACATATCTTAGGCTGGGTGAAAAATTGTCTTGATTAGAACTAAAGGGGTGCAATTCTTTTAATGTAACTGTGTGTAACATCTGCTATCATTTATTTTTCTTATTAAATTGTAACAGGTGAGCCAGGCTGGCAGCTTGGTGATAGTATTACTGCAAACAGGCAGGGCATTTCCCAGTCTAAATGCCAAACTATGTACAGTGTAAAAGTTGTTAGGCTTTAGGATCTTTAATGGATATTATGGTAGCCTATGACACCAATCATCTCAAGTAAGAGTGATACATAGCTGTGGTGCTTTGGAATATTTTCTTAAATTCAAGTAATAGACTTTTATGGGAAGCTGTTCTAGTCTCAAATGAGGGAAGAGTAGATAATGAGGGGAGAAGAAAGGCTTTGTCTATTCTTTTTTCACTGATATAGCTTTAATAGCATAGTGCTTGCAACACAATAGGTGCCCAATAAATATCTATTGTCTTAATATCCAAATCATATGTGGATCACTTCTGTTTCCATGGAAGGGTCTCAGAAGGTGAAGGTAGAAATGGGCAGCAAGGTTATCGGCAGTTTAGCTTGGGACCTGGAATTTAATCAGGCCCAGGGCATACCATCTATCTGAAATTAATGTCCTCTTTTAACACATACCCTCTTCTAATCCCAGTGACACCTATCCATCCTTCTAGGTCCCACATTTCTACTGGTGCCCTGCCTAATTTCTTCACCAGAATGAAACTTTGTGTTTTCTTAGTTCCTTCAGGAGTTATGCTCTGTGGGGAACATAGAATTTAGCACCTTTTATTCTTGGCTTCATTTTCTTTTAGCCTCATTTCTCCAGCTTGATGCAATGTCCATACTCATTAAACTTGTTTCTTCATTTGGGGGCAGGAGAATATATGTAACAGAATAATGAAAATACCAGGGGTTTTAAAACTCAATAATATTGTTCTAATAAAAAAGACAAACTAATCTATCATGTAAAATAAATTTCTCAGAGAAAAGAGACTATAGTTTCAAGAAGAAAATATTGGGAAAGAAAATGTTATCTTATATCCAATATTCAGTGTTCTGATGGAGAAGACCAGTGATGGGAAGGTAAGAAGAAAGAGGGAACCTGAAGAGGAAACAGAAGGAAAGAGGGAGAGGGAGAAGGTAAAGCTACTGTGGTATTTTTGGAATAAGGAGGGAAGCTGCTCTAATAACACATAAATTTTATAAAGTTTTCTTATTTTAAGTAGTAGAGCAAAGAGGCTTGTGAATTTTATTAAGACAGTTGATATGTTTTTAAAGGAGAAACAATATCATCTTGTAACGGCAGAGCATTTCAATAATTTTATCTTCTAGTCTCTTTGAAGGTGAAAAGGAAATCACCTTTTACTCACAAATCTAGCTGGATAGCATGCTTATTTTAAGATAACCTTTGGCATTCTGTTTATATCAAAATTCATTTGTAAATTTGCAGCAATACAATATGATTTCTTGAAGATACAAAGATAAAACGTTAAATGATGCTTACCAAGTCCCAGTGTTTCTGGATTAGGGGAGACCTTTCTCATTGACATACTTACTCTACATTTAACACCTTTTGTTGCTACATGACAGGATGAGGGAGTATTCAATCAGAAAGTTATTAGTCGTATTTAGATGTATTTGAATGTAAAATTATTAGTTAACAGCCATATATGTAAAGCCAGTTTTCTATAGCAAAGCTTTCATCTAATTTCAGAGATAAAGTACTTCGAACAAAAAATCAAACACCTCAGGTTCTCACTCATAAGTAGGAGTTGAACAACGAGAACACATGGACACAGGGAGGGTAACATCACACAGTAGGGCCTGTAGGGGAGGCAGGGGGAAAAGGGAGGGAGAGCATTAGGACAAATACCTAATGCATGTGGGGCTTAAAACCTAGATGACAGGTTGACAGGTGCAGCAAACCACCATGGCACATACATACCTATGTAACAATGTAACAAACTTGTACGTTTAGCACCTGTATCCCAGAACTTAAAGTAAAATTAGAAAAAAAAAACTGGAGAGAAAAAAAGAAATAAAATACTGCATCAAAAAAATTAAGGCATCTGAGAATCGTGTCCATTAGAATAGTTTTAGTTTCTTAGTGACGTTTTGCTGAACCCCTGACAAAAGTGTTAATATTTGATGCCAATATTTTTTCCACTGACAAACTAAATATATCTATTCTGTAATAATATTAAACTAGATCTTGTATTTGGCTATTTAAAAAAGTATAACAAATATATCAAGCTTTGCATATATCTGGGCTAGTGATTTATAAGTATTTTCATTTGTGCATCCTTTCCATTATAAACATTTAAGTTTACATTACCAAAATATCTATTTTTAAAAATTAAAAACATGTATTTTATATGTAATATACCATATATTTATGAGGCACAAACTAAGATAATTGACTTGAACAGTTGCTAAGTTGCATGTATTCTGCCTTGGAAACCACTGATCTGAAGAATATGTCATAGTCCTAAAAGTAAATATATGTAAGCAACAAAAGATACAGCTCAGTAACTATAGTGAAAAAAAAGGGGGTGGGTTTCTCTGCAATATCAATAAAGAAAACACTAAATACTTTAATGAGGAATTAAAGTAAATGGCAGAAACAGCTCCAGACAAATGGAAATATAACAGTAGTGTAATCATTAACGTTTCATGAGACCGAGAAGTACTATCAAGATCTCTTGTAGTGCCTCATTAAAATGATAACCTATTTATATGGGTGGTGTCTGTTTACCCCATACATCTGATTATATGGGGTGTATGAACATATGTGTTCATGTATGTTTTCATAATTGTAGAGTAAATAAAAGGCCATTATGTAATGAATTTTTAAAGCTCGCCTAATGTGAAATTTTAATTCAAAAAGAGTGGCCGAATTCTCATAGCAAAGAATGATTCTTTTCCAATACAATGAGAAGCACGATGAGTTAAGGCCTGCCAGTTTCATTTTGCCTTTGTGAATTTCTAGTGCTTTATGCTGTATCACCACACCATAATTTAAGTACAGCCTTAGCTGAGAATTTCCTCATTTATTTTTCAAAGGTAATGCTGTAAAAACACTTTCAGGAACGTTATAAATCACATATTACTATACTAAGATACTTAACTAAATCCAGAGGCATTCTTGCTTTTCAAGT
Organism: Nomascus leucogenys; assembly: GCF_006542625.1. Lineage (NCBI taxonomy): Eukaryota > Metazoa > Chordata > Mammalia > Primates > Hylobatidae > Nomascus > Nomascus leucogenys. Next base: position 69,277,376 of record NC_044391.1, read on the forward strand.
AAATATGAATTCTTTCTTGTTCCAGTATGTACCCAGAATTAGTACAATAAATTATTTTTGCATTTTGTCACTAAACACACACACACACACACACACGCTCTCTCTCTCTCTATGTCACACTCACACATATACAAATATTTCCATATGAGTATTGTATTAGAAATTGATTATAACTAATTACTTAGGCACTTTAAAAGGAGACTTTAAAAAAAAAAATGAATGTCATATGAGTTTGTTTCAAGCCATTAAAGTTCACACTATCAATACAGTGCCAAGTGGGAAATTGAGGCCCAACAGCAGATATAAGTGACTATTTGGATATCTCACATTTAATTATATTCAGGGGTAGCACATTATTGCTCCTGAGAAGAGAGTTCTGAAACAGGTCAATCCCCAGCAGGCACCTGGGCATTATGGGGGTACCCAGTGTCACTCCATCACTGAAAAATGTCCTAGGAATATCTGAACACCAGGGGAGAGAGATTTTTTAATGTGACTTAAAAAATATTCCTCTTCTTAAGCTTCCTGATCCTCCTATATCATCATCCCAATGACATGACCAGTTGTCATTTTATTTCTGTCTACGTAACCTCATGCACAGCTAGGAAATAATGATTTAGGACTTGAAATTCAAAACATAATGGTGTTCCTTTTTTTTCATTTCTCATTTTACTCAACACCCCTGCAGAGTTGATGCAAGTACTGAGCTGCCTTTGAAGTCAGCTTGCATCATCTTTGATGGAGTATAAAGCAATAGGAGATACTGACTGCAGTTTTGAGCATCTCAATTCTCATCTCAGATTATGCCGATACATTTGTCATTAAATACGTGGCGTGAGTAAATTCTTGGGAAAATTGCCAAGCAGTTAAAATTGGCGGGTATAGTGTACATATTTCCACCATAAAAGAATAGAAAAGAAAGATATTAACCTGTTTTTAAAGCAATTTAGCCTATATTTCATTTAGGCTATTCTTATTTGTGAGTAATTTTGTAGCGTATTCTTGTTACATGGGATCGTTTTTTCCTAATACTTTGGATGCTTTGTGAAAGGTTACATTAAACAGATATATATATATAGTTTCTAAAAACATTTGACACCTTGAAGAATGATATTCTTTGTTTATATAACAGCAATATAAATTAGTGTCTTTGTTCATTTTCTGTTGCTATAACAAAATGTCACAGACTGAATAGTTTAAAAATCACAGGTTCATTTTTCTGGTGGCTGAGAAGTCTTAGATGAAGCTGCAGGCCTCTGGCAAGGAGTATCCCACCGTGGAATACATCACGTGATGAGTGAGCAAGCAAGAAAGAAAATGGCGGACAAAATCTTTTTATCAAGAACCCACTCCGGCAACAATAGCACTAATTAATGTATGAGGGTGGAGTCCACATGACCTAATCACCTTTTAAAGGGCCCACCCCTTAGTACCACTAAAATGGCAATTAAATTTCAACATGAGCTTTGGCAGGGACATTCACACCTTTGCAATCAGTATGTGTGGATGAACTCCAGTAGAGTTGGCTTTTTAATATATTTTGCTCTTAACAATAATGATATGGCCCCTAGTAAATAGGAGCATGATTGGCGATAAAAGAATAAATGAAACTAATTTGATTGTAAAATTCTGTCTGCATTCATTGATAGGCATTACTGCTGATTCCCAATCTCTTGACCTTATCTTCTGTGAGGTTCATGGGAAAACTGCACTTTTCTGCCGCATTGATGTTGGGTTTTAACCATGTGGCAAGTTTGGGCCAATGAAATTTAAGCATAAGGGCTATGTGAAGCCTTTAATTACGTGAACTCTCTTCTTGTTCTTCTGCAGAGGTGACCATGGAAGCATGTGTGTTGAAAGATGAAAGCAAGCTGGAATGCAGAGTGAACACATGGAGTACAGCTGCTATGAAGAGTGACTGAGGAGACTGCAGTAGACTTGCCTGATCGAACATTTAACTTTTTTTGTGTTAAATCATTGAGATTTTAGGGTTGCTTATTACCACAGCACAACCTAGCCTATCATGACTGGTGTGTGTGTGTGTATATATATATGTGAGTGTGTGTGTGTGTATTATGTGTGTGTGTGTGTAATGTGTGTGTATGTGTGTGTATATATAATATAGGAGCTTTTAAAGGAAAATAAATTTAGTAATTAAAATAGGACAAAATGAAAGATACCAAATATCTGTTTGTGCAATATCACACAACATTTTTGTGATTTGCATTGACCTCAGTAGAATATATCATAGACACCTCTGTAGTAAGTATCTCTAAGCCTTCTCTAAATACTCACATTCTGCTGTTATTAGGATAATCACATTAATTTCTATTGCCTTATACCTCTCTAAAATTAGAGTCTTCAATATCACATTTTTATAACTATTTAGAATAAATGTTAATGGTTGGGGAAAGGAATGTCAAAGGAGAGATGTTCTTTTGAGATAAGCACTTTAAAAATCACAGAAGTTTATTGGGTTCATTTTTCATAGGAGTTTTAAAGAACATAGTTCATTTTAGAGAATGTCTAGTTGCTCTGGATGGCTGTATCATAAGGTCACAAGGAGAGGAGAATTGCGACAAAAAATGTACATGGATAATTATTTCCTGTGTTGCCTTACATCTATATATCACAACAAGAGATTACACTCCATTAAGTTCTACAACATTTTCATTAAAAATATGATCTGAATCCTAAGAGGAAAATACTAGCTACCTGAAACATACGATTCTCAGAGAGCTTAGTGTGCTGCATGTTAAGTTGCAGACAGACATGCTAGTTTTCTTTGAATGAGTAACTTAAATCTATCCCCTTATTTTTCCATCTAATTTTCAGCAGGTCACTCTCAAGTCAAAATTTAATTTTATGTGGTTGAAGTTGCAGAGCCAAAATGAAATTGCATGCTGTAGGGGGAAAAAATTTAACCTACTTTTAATAGCCCCTTTGAAAGATACTTTGAAGACATGACTTACTCTCATAGTATGTTGACTATCTGAAGAATGAATTATTATATCCTTGTCAAATTTTAAATATCACGCTGTTAAAAATATTAGTCACACAGGGGGCTGCTTGACAGTAATGTCACAGAAAAGCTCTGGTCTATATGAACAGGCAGAGTCTGAAACTTAATACCATGGTTCCATGGAGCTCTGTCTTCCATGGGCAACCGCTGAGGGGTGGGGCTGGGGGTGGGAAACTGCTTCAAGTTTCCTTGGAACATTGGCAGGACTCTGCCACTGCATTCTACTTACTGCTCCAGCCAGCTGAGGGAGACTTGTGTCTTTCTCCTCCTGCCGTCCTCTCCCAGCAGAGCTTTAGAGGAGAGTCTAAAAGAAATAAAAAAGCTATCATTTCAAGTGAGGAAGATTTAAAAAAAAAATACATCCAAGAAATGTGAGTTGAGATCTAGACTAGAGGTTGTAAAGAAAATGATCCAAAGAATTTCTTTTAAAAGGCAGGGCATTTATTTTTTTTTAAGCCTGAAAAATAAGATTAGAAACTGGCTTGGATGAGCCCAACTGTGATTAAAAAAATAAACCTTTTATAGTTAAGTCAAGATTTTTTTCCCTCTTTTTGTTCTTTGACTTTTCCTTGCAGGGAAAGGGGCAATCTTTACCTAATCAGAGCGAAGCAAGAATCACCGAGGCAGCGGAAGCATCCTGTAGGTGAAGGTCAGGCCAATTTTCACCCAAGTAATGCTGTTTTATCAGTCATCGAACAAAGATTGGGGCCTTCCTTTTCTTGATCCTTTTGTGCTTTCCCCTATTACTTTAACAGATCTGAGCAAACCGGGGATTCTTCATCCAAAAGTTCCATTTAGCTGCATTTATTTCGAATCCTCCAAATTTCACATCTCAATGTTACAGCAACTTAAGAATGATACAAAACCTACACGTTTTTAGGGAGGAAGACAAAGTTAACTAAAAACAGAATTAACACAGGACACAGCGGTTGTTTTCATGGGAACTTGGCCATTTATTTAGTGCTGAATCTCATGTCAGCCCTATTAATCCAGACACTTTTTAGTTTCAAGGGTTTCTATTTTCTGTATGTCTACAAAATATGAACACTGTTGATGAAACATTGAGTTACAAATTGGATGATGTTACACTTGGCAACTTGGATAAGAGTCAGGCTGAGAAGCCAAGACTATAAAACAAATACTCACCCTAGTGATGTGTGGTATCCAAAATAAACGTATTACGCAGTTGCCTCCGAATAACTGCTCCAATGCTGTAATATTCTAGGTCACATTATGTCAGGTCCATTTATTCTCATGTATACATTTGGTGTTTTCAAAATGGGAGATATCAACATGAAAAAATGGGGAAAATGTCATTTTACAAAGATGAAGTTAAGAATTCGTTTAATAATTTCAAAAAATCATCTTATTTTAAAGCATAGCATTTTGATTTATAAGCTGCAGCATGGAACCTCTTCATAGTCCTGACAGCTGTGACTCAATTTTCCTATATCTGAATAACTATAAACTATATTTGCTTGTTTACCGTTGTCCTGTCTTCTACCTTTCTCTTCTTTATTGATCTTTTCTTACATCTTTACTTGCCAATTATTTCTGTCTCCTTTTTTCTACCCTTCCTTCCCCAGAGCTCAGATTAGAAGCTGGCTGCCTTTAGATGGAGGGATTCATTTGGATACTATTTTCCTCTTTAAGTGGCTTGAATTTTTTATGTTACAAATTGCATAGCTTTGTGGACATACAGAAAATGTTAATTTTGAGATTATTGTAATGAATCTGTAAATACTAGTGATTTGATTTATTCAGTGATAAGTAGATTAGGGACTCTACCTTTTTTGTTGCTGAAAATGTGCCCAAATTTGACCTATTTTCTGTTACTAAAATAAGGAAGGGAAGACACCGTATCATTCAATCATTTTAATGCTTTGAACCATGGAAAAAATATCAAAGGCTACCCCTGCTCCCCATTTGTCTTTTCATTTTGATTATTAAATGCATGATATTCTAACATACTGAGGAAGAAAGTGGAGTGCAGATAGGACACGCACACAGCTGTAGACAGGAGAAAACTATACTGCCCTTGCTGAGGAGCTTTATATAATCCATCAACCAGCTCTGCAAATCCTTGCCACAGAGTGTCTCTCAGCAAGAACTTCTCCTGTTCATTGGACCAGCAACACTCACTAAGGTCCAAACCACCTAATACTCTGTTATCCATTAAAGCCTCCTTACTGGTCTCCCTGCCTTCATACTCTCGCCTCACCACTTCATACACCTGAAAGGAAGTCTCAACTACCAACCTTATATTCATCGTTGGACACTCTGAAGACCAGAATTTCATATTTACGTACTGAACTTTCAGGGTTGGAAGAACTAGCAGAACTAGCTGAAGGATTATAGAACCATCAACAGCAAGAACAGTATCTTCTTTCTCTTGTCCACAGCTGTGTAAATGGTTTATCCTTTACTTGTTTTCATTCTTCAGACCCTTGTGACACTGCACATTCATCTTGCTGAAGTGAAACAATGAACTGGGGTGGGAGTTGGTTGGGGTTGTTTGGGATGTGGGGAAAGGCCAAAGAGTAGTGCAAATAAAAGCAGTAAAGGAGTAGAGCAAAGAGGTTTACCATATAAGAAAAAAAATTCTGTTAAAGTTTTTTTTCTGGGAATGATAAGCATTGAGAAGATCAACATTCATATTTCATTATAAACACGTCATATTCGTCACAAAAGACTCAAAATTATTTGGCAGTATTTTATTAATAAGTCATTCATATTACTCTCTATCTTGAAAGAAAAATAATTTAAAATATAATGAGTTTTTCCTTTATTTTGGAATATACTTTCTATCATTCATTTTAAATCAGTGAACTTTCACTCCAAGTTTGCTTCCCATTCTCCAGAGTGCCATTAATCTTCAAATGGAGCAATTTCAAACCACAATTTTATTATTATTATTAAAAGAATTCAGTAACTTCCAATTTTATTACAAATAGGACTAAAATGAAAATGCTTACTTGGTAGCTTTTTGTTTGATTCTCAACACAGTTTTCAAAACCCAGAACCGTACAATTCCCTGTCTGGTAGTGAGCAACAGTTGATGCAAATTGTTGCATCTGCTTAGCTGGTGTTTGTATGCTCAGTTAACTAGTCCTTGTATGTTCTGTCTCTTCTAAGCGCTGTGGAAATTTAAATACGGTAAATGCTCTATGACAGTGCTGCTGTTGTTTAGTCAATTCATTTCCTTGAGTAGAAGATCAGTTCACAATTACTTCAGGGCAGTCCATACAGGCCATCTTAGTTGGCCATTAATTAAGCAATAAGACATGACAGGCAATATATTTCTGGGCCATTTAACATATCTCTTGAGGGATTTTTAAAGCCAGAGGCTAAAGGTCAAGTGACTTTAGACTTTAACCACTTGAGAAGTTCACTGCCAGGAATTTTCCATTACCACAGGGGAAATCCGAATATGAATTATTGAAACTAAGAAACACAAGACTTTGTTAGTGTGTAATTGGGAAATCAAGCCAAAATTTTTAAAAATAAATTTATAGAGTGCCATATATTGTACCATAATCTGCCATGTATTATCTCATCTAATTTTTCCAAAAATCTTGTGAAGTGTTCATTATCCCCATTATACAGTAAAAGCATCTGAAGCACAGAGAAATTTGATAGCTAAAGTCCTTTGCACTATGGTTTAGAATTCTGAAATTAAATAATTATCAAATTACAAGCTCTTGAGTTAGCCAGACTTAAAGCATTGTTCTCTCCCACCCAAACTCTAGCTTCTTGTAATAAGAGCAAAGATTATTTTAGAAAACATGGCTGTCCCATGGGCTATTGGGAAACCACTTCTCTAGACTTCATGGCTCCTTTTAGTGAGTCTTACAAAAATTAATAATAGCATTGTTTCTTAGTAATTGACTGCTTAAATGTAACAGAAACTTTTGGGCTTTACTGGAAAATATTTAAGATTTCTCAAGAAACTGCCCCATAACTCAGAGATTCTTTCTTGACAACATTGTCATTTTTAAGTACCTTATTCCATCTCTCTTGGCCCAGATACTCATTGTCTATATTTGCCTCCTAAATGCCCACTTTTGCTTTATATATAGGCATACTCTCTATTAATTTCTTACTGTGAAAAGAACATGGTGTGCTCTTGGCCAGGTACGGTGGCTCATGCCTGTAATCCCAGCACTTTGGGAGGATGAGGCGGGTGGATCACCTGAGGTCAGGAGTTTGAGACCAGCCTGACCAACATGGAGGAACCTCGTCTCAGCTAAAAATACAAAATTAGCCTGGCATGGTGGCACATGCCTGTAATCCCAGCTACTCGGGAGGCTTAGGCAGGAGAATAACTTCAACCCAGGAGGCAGAGGTTGCAGTGAGCCAAGATCACGCCATTGCACTCCAGCCTGGGCAACAAGAGCAAAACTCCGTCTCAAAAAAAAAAAAAAAAAGAACATGGTGTGCTCTCTAACTAATTGGATAATATTGTCTAAGTTATTTCTGTCCCCACACATAGTGTTCAGGATGCACCTAAATTCTACTTATCTTTTTTTTTTTTTACTTTACTTATTCCTACCTCTCCCTGTTCATTGATTTTAGTAGAGATACCCTGACAAGCAGACTCCTAACTTTGTATTATATTCCATGTGCTTAGACACATATGTAAAGTAAATAATTATTTTATTCGCTAAATTGATATATAAATAATTTTATAAAATCCAAAACCAGCACAGAAGATTCTTTAATACTAATGAATTTAACTTTATCCAGCTTTTTTTCAGCTTCCTGAACTTACTTTCACTTCTAATGTACTCAGAGTATTAATTAGATTTTATTTTTTGTTTTTATGGAAGCAGTTTCTTGTCAGTTTCCATAATAAAATATTATTTTTGTTCTGTCTAATGACTTCACTCACCAATTTATTCAATATTTATTGAAGATTGACTATTCTTCTATCTTTTTCATATTATCAAAGTTAGAGCATTAGCAGAACTCAATCCAAATCCAGTGGCTTCATACTTAGTTAAAATTGTTCCCTGATTTTAATTCTACATCATGTCTGTTTAGTTTCCAAAATTGTAAGATTTTGGGGTGTGTGTGTGTGTGTGTGTGTGTGAGAGTATGTATGTGTGTCCACACATACACATACATGTGGGTATTCCTGAATATATTACAAGTCAGAATTTGTTGAGTCAATTGTTATTATGCAGATGACATTGAACCACAAAAATGTCTTTTGGTCATTCTTTCGGTCAAACTCATAGGAAATCAACATGTATGATTTCTTGTCATCACCACTGACTAAAATCAAAGAAAATCCTTGGAAATCTGATCATGTACACTTTGTCATTTAAATCTAAGCCGATTAAATCTAGGTCAATTTAGTTGAAACAATAATTGAGTCTCTCTTGAGCGCTTGGACAGAAATTTTGCTTTGAAATGTTGTTGAAGGGAGTGGCTCTTTCCACAGGACATGCATTTGTGAGGATGTGTGCAATGCCAGAGCTACCGGAAGCTTTCTTGTAGGGCTAACAGGGGTGCCCCTTGTCTGAGAGACAAGTGAACGTAAAGAGAAGAGGACCTGAGAGGCAGAGAGAGGGAGATGGACTTCTGAAGTCATCCTTTGCACTTTGAGATTCACTTTTGCCCCCATACCTGTTACTATCAGTCCTGTGAAACAACAGTGAGTCTGTCCACACCCTTTCTTTCAACCAGTTTGAGATTTTAAATTTTATTTCATTGTTTTTCAGCTGAAACTAATATGATACTGAGAAGATGTTTGTAAAATTTTTGGTATAGTGTGGATAAATTATAGGTCTCAAATATATTACTTTCTGTAAAATCTATTGCTACCTAAAATATTGACCCAGTACTCAGCTTTATTCTGCAAGAAACACATTTTACTTTTGAAAGTACTTTTTATATGTTAGTATCATCCACGTTTTTGAATCTTGGCCTATATTTGCAATCATTTACCCTCTAGTTAGGTCCCAGAGAATTATGTACAGTGAAGCTGGTGAAAAAGACATTTTCAACATTTAATATTATTCTATCTTCAATGATGTTCCCAGGGAGAGTGATATAAATTACCCCAAATATGTTGAACCTAGATCAACTATAGCTCTCCAAATATAAATTTTTTGCAGAAGTAGACTTCTAGCAGTTTCCTCAGGGTTCTTTTATAAGGTGGATTAGGTAGAATGCTTACCACATGTCTGTCATTGTTTCACTACTAAGGAAGACTTTCAGCAGTCAAATTAGAGTGTCTTATAAAAACATACTCATTAAAGTCTTCTTGTGGAAGTCTCAGGCAAAAGTGTTCTTATGATGAACTATTTGAGTGCTACTTCTTGCTTAAGTGAAGTTCCACGAAGACCATGCATTCTGAGGTCCAACATTGAGGCCATACTTCAAGGAATATTTTGTTAATCTTTTTCTAGGCATCTGGGGTCCGTATGAGAATTAAGCTTTTATCTTTAGAATGCTTTTTCAGACCATTGCCAGGAAGACCTGATCTGCTATATTACTGCAGATGGCTGTCTCTAATACACCAGTAGTTATTAAAGGCTCAAATAATGGGTTCTTAGATTTTTCCCCAATTTTTCCTTTTTTATTTGTAAAAGGCTTCTATAAGAATTACTGTACATGCACAAAAAGGCCCCATTTAGAAAATAGTGTGTGAATTCCCATTCTGTACAGTAATGGTCCATATAACTGTATTAAGTCAGTTCCTTTAATAGGGAGAGTGCCTTTTTAGTTTGTGAGAAATCTGCCCCTGCTGAGATTTGAACCAGGTACCCTTGGATCTAAAAGCATTTGCTTTACTCTTTAGATGAAGTGAAATCTTCTTAAGGTGGGGGTGGGGTAGTTCTCTTTGACTTTGGAGACATATCTTTGACAATTTTATTTTTCTTTCTGAATTACTTTCTCAGTCTCTTTCCTCTACTCTTTGTTTTATCTGTTCTAGGGTGTTTTTTTTTCCATGTGATCCTTTGGCTAGCACTGGTCTTTAACAATATGAATAAAAACCTCTGTATCTAAGACCAGCATGTAATACTTAACTATGGCAACATTGTTAAATAATCAATAAATGCCAGATTTCAGGACTGAACTGCAGAGTCTTCAATAATTCCCAGCTCTAAGAATTGATAAATCTAAGTTATTTGTATCATTTTTTAAAAAAGAATTTTTTTTTTTTGCTTGGAAGAAAAATACTTGAATTTGATGCTCTATGTGTATGGGTTGATGAAGACCATTCTGCCAACAAGTCTTCTTGAATCTGCTTCTTAAAAATACATTGTGGTAATTAAATAGAAGTTAATTTCCTGTATACTCTTAGAGTCTCATTGTATATCCACTAGCTAAATTCTAATGGTTGTACAATTTGTGATGTAATATTCCATCATTCTTTGCAAACTTTATCATATTCTGTAAGATTTAACAAGAGAATTATAAACACTTGCGAGCTTTTATAAAATGAACTTGTTCTATACTCAAACGTAGATTGTCTTCCAAGTGTTTTCTAAACAAAACAGTGTAGGATGGGATAATAAGCTATAATATTACAATAACCAGGGTGATTTTTCCTCCTCCTTTGTCCATTCAGATTACAGTAGCTGCAGGAAACAAGGGTTTAGATCTTTAGTTCCCATTATTTCATCATTAAGCACTTCTGAAATGCTCACAATATGCCAGGTGCTTTACGGAACATAAAAAGACTTATTCTTACATAGGATAAAAATATTTATTCAAGGATAACATTAGACACATTGTAATTACTCCCTCTGGAAACATAGTATAGCAAAAAAGGTTTTGGGTACAAAAAAGGAAATGTAACAAGGCATGTTTTCTTTTTATTGCAATTCCAGCCGTAATTCTTCACCCATAGCTCTCTGAGGCCAAACATAACAATCTATATCTGGATTTGGTAATTTATTCAAGACTAGAATGTAACAAAAATTTATTATGTAATAGGACCTTTGAAAAACATGGAAGCTTGGATGAGTTCTTTCTTAGACAGTCAATTGTAATTCAGCCCTAAATTCCTGAAGTCACCTTGTATTTGCCCTTGAATTGAGTCTTCAGTAATAGCTACAACTTTGAAGTTATCAAAGGTGACCTGAAATCAGGCTGAGCACACTGGAGAATCTTTGTGTCATAGAGTAATGTCAGTTCTGTACTAGATCAGGAGATAAAACCAGAAAACGCATGCTATTTATTTACCCACAATCTGTTTAGTGCCAGACCTAGTTAACTACACAACACACATATGAAAGTTCGGCAAAATGCTTGCAACAGAGCTATCATTCAATAAATATTTGTGGAACAAAGAAAGTTTCAAGAACTGTGATAAGAAAAGATAAATCATAATCTCTGACCACAAGAAAATGAAATTATCATGTGAAAACCAATTAGATACATTTATAATTGGGAAGTGCAGGGTCTCAATTTCTGTTTCCCTGACCTAGCTTTTACACACTATAAAATGTTAAAAATAGGGTTTTTTTCAAGACTAATATTAGGCATTTTTAAGCTTCAAGAGCAGTGAGAAGTTTCTACTGAACCCTCCCCCAGATGATTTCTCCCTTCTCAACTGTTTTCTGGAAGAAAAAAAAATTAAGAGATAGTTCACAATTTTAGTGTTAAAGATAAAGGGCTTACATGCTTTGTTTCACTAATTGGAAGAGTCAAGATAAAAAGGCTTTCTAGACTCTTGTTTCTCTGGGACATGGATATTAGAAAGCAGGAAGTCATCAGGTGCATGAAGAAGGTAAAATAAATATCATTGAAATGATGCTGGAATGCAGAAAAATATCATTAGATTTTAAACTTCTTACTTCTGCTTTAAAAGGAAATGTAAATGTTGTATACCGCAATTTCAAAAATTCTGGTTGTTTTTATATAGTTTTCCTGGTGGTATGTAGCATGAACATTAAAAGAACAGTTGTCTCCAGGCAATGATTATTGCTTCCCCAAACATGACTCTGTGTACTTAACACCTTTTCTTTAGACTAAAATTCTTTATTAAAAAGAATAATTATTTGGAAACATGAATCACGATTTAAAATCATATAGATGATTGCCTCTACTGTATCTTCCCCTAATTAATTGCACTGTCATCTCCAGCAGAATAACTAGCACCTTGAAAGAAGGAGAATCAGTAGGGTACAACCTAAAGGCAGGTACAGACTGTATCTCCCTTCTCTGTTACCTCCACTCTCTGCCATCCTCACCTCCATCATTCAAATCTCTTTTCTGGAGTTCTCCACTCCTTGAATTGATATTAATATCAAGTTAAGTACTGTAATGTTTTTCCTAGCCATTTTTAGATAGTGAGTTTTACAGGTAATTTGGCAAAAACAGGTTTTCATAAGTGTTATGAAAATGTCATGCTAAAGATAATGTTTAAAAATACCCTGAACTTCACATAAAGTCAAAGCTTCTCCCCCTTTCCAGCTTAGCAACTGCTTTAGGCACAGGACAGAGGAGAAGGCTTTGTTTGCCTTCATCTTTGTTCCTTATTTTTGACTCTTCTATCCTTACTCCTATTGCTAGATGAGGTCTCTAACCTTTTCACAAATGGAGTGAAGAAAAGAAGTTAGAAAAACTAAAGATCGTATTTGATGACATAAATTTGATTCAATGGCTGCTCTTCTTAGGAAGGACATCCGAGATTCCTAATTCTGATTCTGCCTGAGAGTAATTTTATGGATTTATTGGAGACAACTTTGTTGATATCCTCCAATACAGTGATCTCACATGGTGAGGTTTTCTATTTAGCTAGCTGCTTACAACTTCAATTCTCAGGGCATGGGCAGCCCAGGCCACAAAGACTCTTACTGATGAGGCTTCATTATCACTCCAGGAATCTCTCTTGTGAAAGTCCTTTCCAGATGGATTGAATTCGGCTTCCTTCCACATGGTCGACATTCATCCATGGACACCTTACGTCTTTACGTCTTTGCTTCTGCCAAATAAAGGTTATTCCCAATGTCATTTTCTCTCTCTATCTTCCTGTTACTCAGGCATCTCTGGTCATAGTTTTTAGCCTTTTAATTTTTATAGTACAGGTCAAAGCCACCTGATTCTGAAAGACACATATAAAGCTTTCTCCAAGTGGACCTGTCACATTGCCTCTATCCCCACTCTTTCCCCATGTCAAGGGAAAATTCAGTAATTTTATTTAAAGAAAGTATTTCTCCATAAACAGCCATTTTTCTTTGCTCCTCTAACCTTTACATGTCCTCAAGGAAAGCATTAAGGTAAAAACTAGGAAACTAGTTTTTAACTACTGACATAGTTTGGGTATTTGTTCCCTGCCCAAATCTCATGTTGAATTCTAATCCCCAATGCAGGGCCTGGTGGGAGGTGTTTGGATCATGGGGGTGGATACCTCATGGCTTGGTGCTGTCTTCATGATAGTGAGTTCTCATGATATCTGGTCATCTAAAAGTATGTGGCATCCCCAGCCCCACTCTCTCTTGATTGCTGCTGCTTTTGCCATTAAACATTTATAAATGCAAATGCCCCTTTGCCTTCTGCCATCACTGCAAGCTTCCTGAGGCCTCCTGTAGAAACCAAGGAGATGACTGCTCCATGCTTCCTATAAAGCCTGCAGAACTGTGAGCCAGTTAAGCCTCCTTTCTTTATCACTTACTCAGTCTCAGGTATTTCTTTATAGCAATGCAAGAATGGCCTAATACAACCACCTTTTTTTTTCAAGTCTTTCATAAGTAGTCTTGTTTCTTATTTTGGGGTTCCTTGGCATTTTTAATACTCGTTCTCTATATTTGGGACTTGGCCAAAATGAAGAAGTAAAACCTTACTTTAACATCCTCTTATGGCAGTGGATTATTAACTTACCCAACCTTCTTTTAACTTATTAACTAAAGAAGGTTAACTTACTAACCTTATTTTCCTATTGGAGACACCTATTGCAAAACCAAAGCTCTTGCCTCTCTGAGTTTGAAAGCTTCTAAGGGAAATAATAAGGCCAATTAGGTAAAGAAATATTACCATACATAGTATATTTCTAAATAAAAACTCTCCTCAGTTAAGACAATGTTACCCCATTATTTGTTCTCCTCCTAATTTTACATAAATTCAGAGACAAAGACCATGCTATTCTCCAGCCCTATTTCTGTGCCTGGCTTTGCCCAGTCAGAGGGCCTGCCTTGTATATGGCCCAAGTGTGGGTATACAATATGCAACATCTCTTCCACATATTCTTAATTTCTGACTAAGCCATTTTCTGTGAGGCAAAGCAACACCTCATCTCTCTTTTTGGTCAGTTCTTATCAATTTAACTCACTTTGCATGTTATTTTGAGTTATTTGGTTATCCTTCCTACTTCTACAAGGGAATACTACTTATAAAATAATTAATTACTATAAATTAATACTTTAATAATCCATTTAACAATTCTTTAGTTTTATTTCTGAGAAATGTTGGAGACTTCAAGATGAATAAGGAGAAATAAGACATGCACAAAAATGTAATGCAATATATAATCTGCTGAGTGTGATTAAGACATTTAAGAAAAATGCCATGAATATTGAGAAGAAAGATTTATTTTTGGCTAAGAGGGGTGAGACTCCAGGAAAGACTTCTGAGAAGTTCTACCTCATGTGGACCTTGAAAATATGGTAGGTGATTTCCATAATAGAGATATTACGCCAGACTGAGAAAACAGCACGGACACAGTGAAAAAATATTTGGCCACTTTTGGTCAAAACTTTTTATTGCGTATTATATATCTAACAGAAAAAAAACTGAAAAGGAAGACTTCAGCCAGACTTAGGAGGGTCATTAATGCCAGGATTAGAGAGATTGGACATTATTCAACAAAGAAAGAATGTGAGGATGGTAATGAAATTTCTGAGGAAGAAAATTAACTGATTGGAACAGTTACTTGGAAACATTAAATTGGTGGCAGAAAAAGTGAAACAATTATAAATGCAATGATCAAAAACAGAAAATAAAAAGTAAGCATGAATTTAAGACAATGATCTAATCAAGAAGCAATGAATTCCTGAGTGAATGAGTATAGTGGGAAAAAACAGAGAGGAATAAATATGGGAGCTATTTCTATGGTAGAATGGAAGACTTGAATTGGACATGGAAATTAGAAATGAAGAGTAGTCACTATGGCTTCAAAGTTTGTGCCCTGAAGGTACAATTAAGCCAAACAGGGAAAAAGAAGTTCCAGTATGAAAAATACCTGATGATGTAAAAGCAAGTGTTATTTGATGTTCAGAGAAGAGAGCAATCAGGGATTGGAGTAGTTAAGAAAAGCCTTCATTTTCTCACCCATAGGTGGGAATTGAACAATGAGAACACATGCACACAAGAAGGGGAACATCACACTCCAGGGACTGTTGTGGAGTGGGGGAAGCGGGGAGGGATAGCATTAGGAGATATACCTAATGCTAAATGACGAGTTAATGGGTGCAGCACACCAACATGGCACATGTATACATATGTAACAAACCTGCACATTGTGCACATATACCCTAAAACTTAAAGTATAATAATAATAAAAGAAAAAAAGAAAAAAAAAAGAAAAGGCTTCATTTGAAGCTTTGAAAGTTAAATAAGAATTCTCAATAAAAAATGCAAGATAGGAAAGAAAGGCAATGTGCAAATAAAAGACCCTAATTCTTTTCAATTTGGGTCTAGATTTTCTAATAAAAAATGTTATTTTATATTATTCTATCCTTTAGGTAGTACCCAAGATGATCAAGAACACTAAGAACTGAGGTTGAGATTTACTTAGGATGTTACTTAAGATAGCTCAGTTTTACTAGAGATTTTTTTGAATTTGATTTTTTTCCTTGTTTCCACTTATTTTTAAATTAACAAACAGTAAAACTGTTTTTTTATGTACAGTTCTAGGAGTATTGACAAGTGCATAAAGTCCCTAGCACCACCAAAATCAAGTTATGGGACATTTCTATCACTCCAAGAAATTCTCTCTTGCGGTCCCTTTGTAGTTAGTCCCTCCTCCTACATCTAATTATTGGTAACCACAGATCCATTCTCCTTCCCTGTATTTTTGCCTTTCTCAGAAAGTTATTTTGGTAGACACAATTTTAAGATGTCAGGCATCCCTTGTTATAATAACTCTTGTCATTATGCTACATTATATACGTGGGCCTGATATACTCACACAAGTTCCTTAAGAACATAGAGTGTTTGACAGCTGGTAACAGGAAAGGAAGTCAGAGATTTGAAGCAGATTCATTGTACCATTGCTGGCTTGTAGATAAGGAGGGACACGTGGAAAAGACCTGAAAGTGGCCTCTGGGAGCTGAGCGGCAACAAGGCAATGAGCACCTGCGTCCTGCAATCATTAAGAACTGCATTCGGCCAAGAACCTGGGTGAGCGTGGAAGTTGCCTCTTCCCCTAGAAACTTGAGTTAAAAGCCCAGCCCAGTGACATATTGACTTTGACCTTGCAAGAATCTAAGCAGAGAACCCAACTCAGCCTACCCCAGACTTTTGACATATAGAAATGTGAGCTAATATATTAATACTGTTTTAAGCTGTTGAGTTTGTGGTAATTTGTTCTGCAGCAATAGAAAATATATACAGTAATATAAATGGAATAATAGAGTATGCAGCCTTTTAAGACTGGCTACTTTCATTCAACATAACACATTTGAGATTCACCTGAATTGTTACGTGAATGACTGAGTATTATTCCTTTGGATGAATGTACCACAATTTGTTTATCCATTCACCACTTGAAAGACATTTGGGTTGTTGCAAGCTTTTGGAGATTAGAAAAGAAGGCTGCTCTCATCATTAGTGCACCAATTTTGTGTGAAAATAAGTTTTCTCTTGTATAGCTACCTAGGAGTGGTATTTCTGCATTATATAAATATATGTTAAAACATGTAAGAAACACCAGACTTTTCTCTGAAGTAGCTGTATCATTTTGCATTTACATCAGCAAACTATGAGAATCCCAGTAGGTATTGCAGGCTTATTTATTTTAGCCATTCTAATAGGTATATAGTAGTATAGCATTGTTAAATTTGATTTTAAATATATTTATCACAAACTTTAATGATTCTGCACAAATTAGAATTTTTATAAAATTGTGCCACAAACATTAACATGTTTTAGCTGTTTCACTGAAAATATGCCTTTGACCAAGAGTATCACATTTATATGACTGTATTTATTTTTTTACTGTTTTATAACAAATTTTCCCAAGCTCAGCAGCTTAAAACAACATTCATTTATTAGCTCAAATTCTATATGTCAAAAGCCCATGGCAGGTTCGGTTGGGTTCTCTGCTTAGGTTCTTAAAAGGTAAAAGTCAAGGAATCACTGTATTCTCCACTGAGACACTAAGAAAGCATATCTGGGCCAAGGTTTATTCATATATTCAGCATTTACTGATATCAGCTATCAGCTATGTACTAGAAATGATGCTAGGTACTAGGGATAAAAGATGATAAATATATGGCCCTGTCCTCAACAAGTTCATGCTCTCTGAAGAGTCAGATCACATAATGTGTATTTGTATTGTAGTCTGGTAGTTGTCACAAGGGAGGTATGTGAACAGTGCTATTAGGTCACAGTTGAGGAAGCAAAGGATTCTGCTTCAGGGAGCCAGTTAGTGAAGTGATGAGATATGACTATAGATATACAATGATTGAGACTGAAGACTTAAATTAGCACTGAGGATTTATGTAAAGTTGACTAGGGATGTCCAACTGGAATCACTTTGTATAATCTAATGACTAAGATATTTTCTCTCAGCTTCTTTAAAATTTTTGGAATCCTCCCCAAATAACTGTGTTGGCTATATTGTTAAGGATAATATATGACATGATTTTGTAGATTGCCAATAGGAAAGATTCTAATTCTTACAGATGTGTTTTTTTTGGTAGAAACACAAAACTGGGCATAACAAAGATGTCTTGGAATTTTATTTTCTTGAGAAACACCAATAAATACTGTTAAACAGGGTTTCTTGGCAGAGTTTTGTTAGTTTGATGTTTTCTTTCTCTTGAAGTTAGTCAATGATTTATGCAGTACATATATTTGAGAGTATGTGTGTGTATATGTTACAACTAATGACCATGTAAGTGGCTACCTCTGGTAGAGCTATGATCTTGGAATCTCATATTCAAGAACGATTTACCTATTTTCTATTGTGAATAATGCACTGTATTTTATATGTAGTAAAAGAGACATTTGCAGTTCTGTTTTTCAAGTACATCCAGTATTTCCCATACCCAGGGCCAGAATATATGTGGCAAGACTGTGTGTGTAAAGAGCAAATGAGACTAAATAAAATTGTGCCAAACAAATTAGAGATTGTACATAATTGAATAAATGTACGGTTAATCATCCAATAATTGCAAAAGCATTAAAAAAAACATGCTCACACACTATGCCTGAGTTCTAAAGAAAACATTTGGACATTTTGAGTTTTATTTGATTTTAAATTTCAGAAGAGTTTTCATTGAGGTAACATTTACTTTTGAGGTGTGTAATCTGGGCTCAGCAGGTTGTAATGCTATAGCCTTTGATGTTCACCAAGTTTGTTTATGAACTGTGCTAGAGATGGCAATCCAACATCTTCAACAACAAAAATTCAGAGACAAACACAGGACATCTTTTTCTGTTCTGTTCATAACAATGTCTTTACTGCCAGAATGTAACCAAGGATCTGTTAGAAATGTAAACAAGATTGCTTTTGTGCACCAAAGAGAATGTGATTGGTGTACCAATTTCAAAAGCTAGCACATTTTAGGTGATGTGAAATGTGTTACAATGTGTGCAGTATCCTAAAGCATTTCTAAAGCTTCCTGAAGCAGAACATAAGCACTGAGTCTACAGAAGTTTGAGTGATTTGTACATACCAACATGTTTTCAAAATATTAAGTATGTTTTCTTTTGTCTCTTTTCGGCTTTTGGCAGCCCACCAGCTTAAACTAGGTTTACAAAAGCCAGTGAAAAACCATATTGCAATTTTTGAGAGCTCTGATTTTGATGGCTTGCAATAAACCACATAGGATATTCCCACCGGGGGAAAAGAAGTTATAAACTGTCACAAATATTACAATTTACATGATTCGGAGCTTGGGGATCTCTTGTTTAGATTTTTAACTCCAGCGAATCACAGATTTTCTGTTTTGAAAGCAATGATTTGAATATAAACCAACTCAAAGAGGACAATATGACAATTTAAACAAGCTAATTAATTTCTATAAAAAAGAGAAAGAAATTTCACATGTTCTGAATTTGCTTCTGAGAATGGCTCAGAACATACGCTTCATTTGCAGAATCAGTCAAAACCAGTTTTACTGATAAACAGAGTAGAACTCAACTGTCTGGGTCTAAAGATGACACCTAGCCAGGTAGCACTGTGAAAATACATTAACACTCATCCAAAAGAGGTAATTAGAAAGTGTCAGATGAAAACACTTTAAAAAATTAAAAAGAAAACTACTACAGATAAGAAAAGGATTTTCATTTTTATAAAACTACTAATTTAGAATTTTAAGTGATAGACTTATCATCTCTGTTGTGATCAAAGCAGTCAGAATGATGGCAGATCTCAAGCTCTTTTTCTTTGTTTCCCCCCAAAACATAGCTATTCTTAAATTTTCTACAAATGCTACCATCTTATCAGAATTACTTTCAAGAGAAATATAGGTCTCAAGAATAAATAAATCAGATGAATAACCCATTTGGGCATCTTGTAAAAATAAATGTAACCTATCTATCAATAAACGTTTTATGAATTTTATTAAGAAACCACTTTTTGACTTTTAAATAATTTAGTTACTGATCTAATTTCAAAAATCATTGTACATATCTTTTGTTCAGTTTATGAATGGGCTACATTATATGTTTAAATAAAATGTAAACCATCACTGTTCAGTAGGAAACTCTTTACGACTCATTCGTTTAACAAATATTTATCAAGGACCAGAAACCATAACTTTAGCTCATGTTGACACTACTATTCCAGTTGGAGCCACCATAGACTCTCACCTGAGTCATGGTGATAACTCTTAATCTCTTTGTTTCTGTTTTTTTTCCCTTATAGCCCATTCTGAAAAAGAAACTGGAATGATTCTGTTAAAATATAAGTCATTTTATGGCTCTTCTCTATCCAAAATCTCCCAGTCCCTTCTCATTTTATTAAGAGTAAAATCCAAAGCCTAAATCATTCTACTGGCCTCAAAGACCTTAAATGATCCTCCGTTGCCATCTTCTCCCTCTGACTGCATCTCCCACCTTTTTTCCACTTGCTTATGCCATCCCAGGCTCTTAGCAAACTGGGTCATCCCTAGAGTGTGGTGGGGAATGTTAATTGCTACAGCCTTTTTAGAGGGTGATCTGGCAATATCTAATAAAATACACAATGCATATTCCGCATGCCATGTTTGTATATACATGCTGTCTCTGAAAGCATATCCGAAAAATTGGCAACAGTGATCAGTCACCTCTGGTAAGGGGAACCATGTACTGGAAAACAGGGATGGGAGGGCACTTTCCTGTCTCAGGATATGTGCATTTGCTGTTCCCTCTGTCTGGAAGGCTTTACCAGATCCCGGCAAGACACGCTCTCTCATGTTCTTCAGATTTTGACTCAAATGTCACCTTCTCATCAAGGACTTCCTTGGCCATCCTAAGATTCTGCAGATATACAACCCCTCCACAAATACACTGATCCTATCTGCCTTTTCTTGCTTGATTTTTTTTCCCCTTCCAGTACTTATCACTGAACGACAGACTATGTGTTTACTTACTAATCTTACTTATTGTCTATATCTCCTACTGGAATATAAATTTCATAGAGGTAAAGAGTTATGTTGTTTTTATTTCTTTATTCTTAGCCTCTAGGACAGTGCTTAACATAAAATATGATACTGTAAGACAGGTACTAGTGTAAGTGCTGAAATCCAGGAGTGAACAAGATAGACAAGTTCTGCTCTTTTGTCATTAACTTTCTAGTAGGGAAAAGAGATAATAAACAAGTAAACAGGTAAATAAGATCACACCAGGTTAGGGATAAATGCTATGAAGAATAATATACCAAGGAAACATGATAGAGAGTGGCCAGTGGCCATAAGTAGGGGTATTTTGGCTTGAGTCCTCAGAGAAGGCATTCCTGGGAAGTGACAGCTAAGCTGGAGCCTGAAGGACAAGAAATAGGGCAAAGAAAGGTGTGTCAAAGGCTAAGTGGAGTAACACATAGAAGAGCAGAATTTTATATTTAATCACAAATTACATTAATTTTTTTTTTTTTTTTTCAGATCTTGCTCTGTTGCCCAGACTGGAGTGCAATGGCACTTTCTTGGCTCACTACAACCTCTGCCTCCCAGGTTCAAGCAATTCTCTTGCCTCACCCTCCTGAGAAGCTGGGATTACAGGCGTCTGCCACCACACCCAGCTAATTTTTGTATTTTTAGTAGAGACAGATTTCATCATGTTGGCCAGGCTGGTCTCCAACTCCTGACCTCATGTGATCTGCCCACTTCGGCCTCCCAAAGTTCAGGAATTACAAACATGAGCTACCGTGCCTAGCCAATCACATTCATTATTAATCAGCAAGAGTTTATTTTTCATCTGTGGTTAGATGGTAGACACTTCCTAAAGAAATTAAGATATGATGCTTACTATAAATGTTCTAATTATATACCTGGGGACACAACTTCACTGGTATGAAGCAACAAATAATACAAGATGGAATTTCAATTAGGAGACAAAAGATGTGATTGAGGCAACCCTCATTTGTTACAACAAATGATCTGGGCTAGAGAATGTGGAAGAGTAAAGTCTAGAAAACGTCTGGGCAAAAGGATAGAAAATGGAATGAGTATTGTGTGTGGAAAGAATAATGAGGAAATGTGCTTTACTGCAATCAAGATACTGCGGTGGAGAGAGGAACTCAGGATCATTGAAAGCAGACAAATTAGGACACGTTTGCTAAAAACCACAGGAGCCATACTGGGGTCTTCCATTTTGCTTATCCCTACATTCAACTCATCTGCAAGACAGATAGGCTCTGCCCCCAAAATATATCCCAAAGAGTCCTCCTCCTTTCCATCTACTACTTTATCTAAACCACTGTCCTCACTTGCTTGGAGTAGAGTTCTAACCATTCTCCACGTTTCTACTCTGTGCCTCAACATCACATTCTTCTCACAACCCTTGGGTGGTCCTTTATAAATATAAATCAGATATTGTCACACCCACCTCTGCCTCAAAACATTCAATAACTCCCTGTTGAAGTTAGAATAAAATTCAAACTCTTTTCCATGACCTACACATCTTTCTAACCTACCCTTGCCCTTCTCTCCATCTCATTCCTTTATGAAGATTCCTCTGTCTCATTATGCTTTAACCACACCTACTTTATGATCTTTATTTTGTAGAAACTATGAGGAATTAATAGGCTTCAGAAACTTGGTTCTTTGTATGCCCTCTGAGTTAAATATTTTTCACTCATCTTTACATAGCTTTCTCCTTTTCATTATTCAGGACTCACCGTAAATGTCAAGTCCATATGGAGGCCCTCCCTGACCATCTGATATGGTTTGGCTGTGTCCCCACCAAAATCTCATTTTGAATTGTAGCTCCCATAATTCCCACATGTTGTGGGAGGGACCCCATGGGAGATAATTGAATCATGGGGGGCGGTTTCCCCCCATACTCTTCTCATGGTAGTGAATAAGTCTCATGAGATCTGATGATTTTATAAGGGATTTCCCCTTTCACTTGGCTCTCATTCTCTCTTGTCTGCCACTGTGTAAGATGTGCCTTTCACCTTCCACCATGATTGTGAGGCCTCTCCACCCACGTGGAACTGTGAGTCCATTAAAGCTCTTTTTCTTTATAAATTACTCGGTCTAGGGTATGTCTTTATCAGCAGCGGGAAAATGGACTAATACACTATCTTATCTAAAACACCGCTGCCTATCGTTCTGTATAGCTCAGCCAGTTTCATTGTCTTGCTAGGTTTTAACCATTATGTGAAAATACTTCGTTTATGTCTCAACCTATTTATCATTTGTCTCTCTCTACCAGAATGTAAGCTCTGTGAGAGCAGAGATTCTGTTTGTCTTTTTTCTTACCATGAACCCAGAGTCTAAAAATCATTTTCATAGGCATATCTGAAACACAGTTGGTAGGTAATAAATTTTGTCCAATGAATGAATGAAAATAGAAAATCATTTAAAATGATTTTTATGAAACAGGAAAAGCATATTTTAGAGTAGGTTGGCAAGGAGATCCTGAAGTATCTGCACTGAGAGAGGAACTGAGAGATTTCACAAAAGAAACAAGTGGGGCCCACTCACTGACAAGAGATAGAGAATTGCAATAAAAGGAGAAAACAACCAGGAAGATTCATTCTGTAATCATCAGTGAATGAGCCAAAAATAATTTTTAGAAAAATTCTGGTGGATACATTAGTTATTGTGGGATGTTAGTAAGCAGCAAAAGCTGGGATGTTAGTAAGTAGCAAAGGTTGCTCTTTTGTTGTGGATAATTCTGTGCACAAATTTGTTTCTTTTTTATCCTGTATATTTTTTGCAATATTATTGTTATTCATATTATTGTACATTTATTTGCAGCTGTGGGCCCATAATGAGGTGTGAACTGCTCCCTTTGAGTAAATTAGGTACTTCTGGGAAGTTCCTATAGTATCATTGGAGCCATCAGGGTACTATTGAGTAAGCAACTATTCCCCCGACCCCAACCTGTTTCTCCACAGAAGCCTTCCTCATGATCCTCTAGCCTCAAAGAAAAATCTTAATAAATCTTCCAACTGTATTTCTCTTTTCTAGCTTCTTTCTATCAGAATAGCTTTTAGTCCCTGATTTATCTTGAATGATTTGTCTGGAGAATTGACTTATTGCATGCCTCAGGAACATGTTATGTTCTTAAGAATCAAGGACCCCAAAGAAATTTTGTTTATGGGGTTTAGCCATCAATACTTGCCGTATTAGAAATGGAAACCATATGCTGCAAGGGAATGAGAGTGAAAAACTAAATATTGCTGTTAAATAATATTGTTATGAAATATTGTAATACTTTTTAATACTACTTATCATTAAAGGATAAATACTATCTTTTAAGAAGAGATTGTAGGCTGAAGGAAGAGTTGCTTACTGAAGCAAACGGAAAGTTGGATCTTCCCTCTTTTTCTCTTTGTGCCTAACATTTTTATCTTTATTGATCTATACTTTTCATCTTCCCTTTACTTCCTTAAATCATCATTATATGGAGATGAATATAACAGAAATGCATTATTTTAAAATGCATTGTTATGTTATCAGGTTGTATTTTCTTTTTTTTTTTAATTAAAGAAATCTCTGAGACAAGTTGTGATCTAATTCTGTAAGCCAGTGTCTGTGTTAAACAAATTTTGGTTTGAGGTGTTTAAATGATATTTTCTTCTTTGAGTCAGTAATTTTTAGTAATAACAAAAAACAAAAGTTGAGCATTCACTTACCTCCTTTTAAAACACTTAAGGTCTTTGATAAAAATGTTATTTTGGAAATGCAACACATTAAGCTAAATGATTTGGCATGACTCTCTTTAATCAATTAATTATATTGTTAGGTCTTGGGGACTCAGAATACATAAATTTTGGTTAACAAAAAGAAAAGAAAAAAAGGAAAAAAAGATGCAAAGAGAAAGGAGAAAAGTGTATAATGAGGATCCTGGGAAGAAAAGGTGAGTACTTTTGCCGGTGAGTAATTTGAAAGTTATTTAATCTCTCTATACCATGATTTCCTCATCTGTAATATGGGAATCATAATGGCATCCTGTTTTTTTGTTTTGTTTTGTTTTGAGACAGTCTCACTCCTGTTTCCTCCAGCTGGAGTGCAAAGGCGCGATCTTGGCTCACTGCAACCTCCGCCTCCCGGGTTCAAGTGATTCTCCTGCCTCAGCCTTCCGAGTAGCTAGGATTACAGGCGCCTGCCACCACGCCCAGCTGCTTTTTATATTTTTAGTAGATATGGGGTTTCACCATGTTGGCCAGGCTGGTCTCAAACTCCTGACCTCAGGTGATCTGCCCGCCTAGGCCTCCCAAAGTGCTAGGATTACAGGTGTGAGCCACCGCACCAGGCCATGGTATCCTATTTTTAAGAGGTGCTGTGAAAATTAAATTACTTGAGTTTTGTAAAGCGCTTACAACATTGCTTAGAATTTTAATATATTCAATTTACCCATTTGAATATGTGCAGTTATTATAATTGTTATTGTTACTAAGAAGATAGCCCTTGACAAAGAATAAAAGAGTGAAAAAGGTTAGAAGAAAAAAACATTCTATGCCTTATTCACAGTATTCTCTATAGTTGGGTCTGTTTAAACATTTAGACTGTTGAAATTTCTGTATTGCTATTAAAATGAAAGAACTACTTTTCAGATGTTTCCTTCTTTCTGTAAAGTAACATATCTATACATATACAGATATCTATTTATTCTAAAGTAAAGAAGCTTCCACTCGAACCCAAGCCCTCCTATAATCACTCTTTTGTTCTCCGTGTAACTTTTGATGCCAGTAGCCCTGCCTAGAGGTAGCTCTTACTGCCTTCCTGTCCTCACCACCTACTCTCTTCTCAACAACCTAGCTTAATTGCTATAACAACATCAGTGCTTTTGTCACCATCAAACCCTTCTCAAAATGGGACTACATTTGGAAATATTGGCAAAATAGGGATAAACTCTGGAATCCACAAAGACTTAGGTTAAACTCTTTTCCAATTACTTTATCCAAATTAGCCTCACTTCCTTAACTCTAAAGTAGGAATAATCAGGGATGAAGAGTCTGCAACACAGTTCCTGCCACATAATCTCAGACAGTGAATGGTTTATTGTATAATTCATTGTATGTGCATTTTGAAATAACTTAACTTTTTAAAAATTGAAAAATTTTACTCTCATATTTGAGTATCAAATTTGAAAGTGGTCAAGAACTGTATTGGTTTAAACGAGCAGGTGGAGTTAACTGAAAATTGTGTTTGTAGTACTGCCATTTGGCAGCAACATTTTCTGGCAAACAGAAATACAAAATAGACAACATCGTCATTCATGCTCTACATATATCAGAATTTTCTGAGTAATTTGGTAATAATTGTAGTATCCATTTTTAAATTACTGATATTAACAAATTTTAAATTTTATAACAATATTGCTCAAGTTCTTCTTAAGTTGTTGTGTGAACACTATTGTTGAAAATATAAAAAAAAATTGGAAAGATATTTAGATGTGATTAAAAATCATTTGAAGAGGATTTAAAATTCCCACAACATCCTGTGCTATTATTTTAGATGAGGGAATTTTAGAAATGGTGTTAAGAAAAATAGGCATGGCACGGTGGCTCATATCTGTAATTCCAGCACTTTGGGAGGCCGAGGCAGGCAGATTACGAGGTCAGGAGTTTGAGAGCAGCATGGTCAACATTGGTGAAACCCCATCTCTACTAAAAATACAAAAAATTAGCAGGGCATGGTGGCGCGCATCTGTAATTCCAGCTACTTGTGAGGCTGAGGCAGGAGAATCGCTTGAATCCAGGAGGCAGAGGTTGCAGTGAGCTAAGATCATGCCATCGCACTCCAACCTGGGAGACAGAGCAAGACTCCATCTTGAAGAAAAAAAAAGAAAAAGAAAGAGCACCTTTTGATTCACATACTTCATTACAGAAGTAGGCAACAAATTCTGAAAAAAAAAAAAAAAAAAAAAAAGAGGAAAACAGAATGTGTGAAATGACATGGCTGTAAAAGTAAAAACCAAGGTCAAGTGGCCTTAAGCCACGTTGGCTAGGGATTAATGCATATCAGAAACACAACATTCTGGAACAAGACAAGGATGCCCACTCTCACCACCCTTATTCCATGTAGTACTGTAAGTCTTAGCCAGAGCTGTTCATCAAAAGAAAGAAATAAAGGGCATCCAAATGTAAAGGAAGTCAAATCGTCCCTGTTTGCAGATGACGTAAACTTATACATACAAACATCTAAAGACTCTAAAAAAAAAAACCTCTTAGAACTGATGAATGTAAAGGTGCAGTGTACAGAATTAATATACAAAAATCAGCAGCATTTTTTTTCTGAGATTTTAGTGTATCCATCACCCAAGCAGTGTACACTGTACCCAATGTGTAGTCTTTTATCCCTCATTCCCCTTCCAACATTCCCCCAAGCCCCCAAAGCCCATCATATCATTTTTATACTTTGTATCCACATAGCTTAGCTCCCACTTATAAATGAGAACATAAGATATTTGGTTTTCCATTCCTGAGTTACTGAGTTACTTCACTTAGAATAATGGTCTCCAACTTCATCCAGGTTGCTGTGAATGCCCTTATTTAGTTCCTTCTTATGGTTGAGTAATATGCCATGATATGTATATACCACATTTTCCTTATCCTTGTTGGTTGATGGGCATTTATTCTGGCTTCATATTTTTGCAGTTGCGTACTGTGTTGCTATAAACATGCATGTGCAAGTGTCTTTTTCAGATAATGACTTCTTTTCCTCTGGATAGATACCCGGTGGTGGGATTGCTGGGTAAAATTGTAGTTCTACTTTTAGTTCTTTAAGGAATCTCCATACTGTTTTCCATAGTGGTTGTACTAGTTTGCATTCCCACTAGCAGTGTAAAAGTGTTCCCTTTTCACAAAATCCATGCCAACATCTGTTATTTTTTATTTTTAAATTATGGTCATTTTCGCAAGAGTAACGTTTTGTGGTTTTTATTTGCATCTCCCTGATAATTTGTGATATCGAGCATTTTTTTCATGTTCGTTGGCCATTTGTATATGTTATTTTGAGAATTGTCTATTCATGTCTTTTGCCCAAGTTCTGATGGGATTATTTGGATTGTTGTTGCTGATTTGTTTGAGTTCATTGTAGATTCTGGATATTAGTCATTTGTCAGATGCATAGTTTGCAAATATTTTCGCCCATTCTGTGGGTTGTCTATTTACTCTGCTGATTCTTTCTTTGCTGTGCAAAAGCTTTCAGTTTAATTAGGTCTCATCTATTGGTTTTTGTTTTGGTTGCATTTGCTTTTGGGTTCTTGGTCACGAACTCTTTTCCTGAGCCAATGTCTAGAAGAGTTTTTCAATGCTATCTTCAAGAATTTTTATGGTTTCATGTCTCAGATTCAAATCTATGGTCTATCTGGAGTTGATTTTTGTGTAAGGTGAGAGATGAGGATCCAGTTTCATTCTTCTACATGTGGCTTGACTATTATCCCAGCACCATTTGTTGAACAGGGTGTCCTTTCCCCACTTTATGTCTTTATTTGCTTTGCCAAAGATCAATTGGCTGTAAATATTTGGTTTTATTTCTGGGTTCTCTATTCTGTTCCATTGGTCTATGTCCCTATTTTTATACCAGTACCATGCTGTTTTGGTAACTGTAGCCTTTTAGTACAGTATGAAGTTAGGTAATGTGATGCCTCCAGATTTGTTCTTTTTTCTTAGTACGGCTTTGGCTATGTGTACTCTTTTTTGGTTCCATATGAATTTAGGGTTTTTTTTTTGTTTTTTGTTTTTGTTTTCTAGTTCTGATGGTATTTTGATGGGAATTGCACTGAATCTGTAGATTGCTTTTGTCACTATGGTCATTTTCACAGTATTGATTCTACCAATTCATGAGAATGGGATGTGTTTGCATTTTTTCGTGTTGTGGATGATTTCTTTCAGCTGTGTTTTGTAGTTCTCCTTGTAGAGATCTTTCACTTCCTTGGTTAAGTATATTCCTAAGTATTTTATTTTCTTGCAGCTGTTGTAAAAAGGATTGAGTTCTTGATTTGTTTCTCAGCTTGGTTGTTGTTAGTGTATAGGAGTGCTGCTGATTTGCGTACATTGATTTTGTATCCTGAAACTTTACTGAATTTATTTATCAGACTAGGAGCTTTTTGGATGAGTCTTTAGGGTTTTCTAGGTATACAATCATATCATCAGTGAACAGCAGCAGTTTAACTTGCTCTTTACTGATTTGGATACCCATGCTTTCTTTGTCTTGACTAACTACTCTGGCTAGGACTTCCAGCACTATGTTGAATAGAAGTAGGGGAAGTAGGCATCCTTGTCTTGTTCCAGTTCTCAAGAGGAATGTTTTCAACTTTTCCCCATTCAGTGTAATGATGGCTGTGGGTCTTTCATAGATGGCTTTTATTACCTTGAGGTATGTGCCTTCTATGCCAGTTTTGCTGAGGTTTTAATCGTGAAGGGATGCTGGATTTTGTCAAATGCTTTTCCTGTGTCTATTGAAATGATCATATAATTTTTCTTTTTAATTCTGTTTATGTGATGTATCACATTTATTGACTTGCATGTGTTAAACCATCCCTTTTATGAAACCCACTTGATACGGTGTGCTATCTTTTTGATATGCTGTTGGATTCAGTTAGCTATTACTTCATTGAGAATTTTTGCATCTGTGATCATCAGGGATATAGGTCTGTAGTTTTATTTTTTTGTTATGTCCTTTCATGGTTTTGGTATTAGGGTGATACCAGCTTTATAGAATGACTTAGGGAGGATCCCCTCTTTCTCTGTCTTTTGGAATCGTTTCAGTAAGATTGGTAACAATTCTCTGAATGTCTGAAAGAATTCAGCTGTGAATCCATCTGGTCCTGGACTTTTTCTTATTAGCAATTATTTGTATTAATCTTTCAATCTTGCTACTTGTTATTGGCCTGTTCAGAGTTTCTACTTCTTCGTGGTTTAATATAGGAGGGTTGCATATTTCCATCCAGGAATTTATCTATCGCCTCTAGATTTTCTGGTTTGTGTGCATATAGGTGTTCACAGTAGCCTTGAATGATCTTTTGTATTTCTGCAGTATCAGATGTAATATCCCTTTTGTTTCTAATTGAGCTTATTTGGAACTCTCTTCTTTTCTTGGTTAATCTCACTAATGATCTATCGATTTTGTTCACCTTTTCAAAGAGCCAGCTTTTAGTTTCATTTATCTTTTGTATTATATTGTTTGTTTCAATTTCCTTTAGTTCTGCTCTGATCTTTGCCATTTATTTGTTTATTTATTTATTTATTTATTTAAGATGGAGTCTCTGTCGTCCAGGCTGGAGTGCAGTGGTGCTATCTGAGCTCACTGCCACCTCTCCTTCCTGGGTTCAAATGATTCTCCTGCCTCAACCTCCCAATTAGCTGGGATTACAGGTGCATGCCACCATACCCGGTTAATTTTTTTGTATTTTTAGTAGAGACGGGGTTTCACTGTATTAGCCAGGATGGTCTTGATCTCCTGACCTCGTGATCTGCCCACTTTGGCCTCCCGAAGTGCTGGGATTACAGGCATGAGCCACCATGCCCGACCCTGTCATTTATTTTCTTCTGCTGGCCTGTCATTTATTTTCTTCTGCTGGGCTTGGGTTTGGTTTGTTCTTGTTTCTCTGGTTACTTGAGGTGTGACCTCAGATTGTCTACTTGCATTCTTTCAGACATTTAATGTTATGAACTTTCCTCTTAGCACCACTTTTACTGTCCTAGGGTTTTGATAAGTTGTGTCACTATTATTGTTCAGCTGAAAGAATTTTTATATTTCCATCTTGATTTCATTGTTGACCCAAAGATCATTCAAGAGCATATTACTTAATTTTCATGTATTTGTGTAGTTCTGAGGGTTTGTTTTGGTGTCAATTTCTAGTTCTATTCCACTGTGGTCAGAGAGAGGGTATTTGATATAATTTTGATTTTCTTAAAATTATTGAGACTTGTTTTGTATCCTATCACAAGGTCTATCTTGAAGAATGTTCCATGTCCTGATGAAAAGAATGAGTATTTCTATACATGAAAAATACTCATAATCAAAAGAATTAACATTGTTAAAATTATGATACCATTCAAAGCAATCTACAGATTCAATGCAGTTCCTATCAAAATACCAATGACACTTTTCACAGAAATAGAAAAAAATCTTAAAATATGTATGGAACCCTAGGAGACCCTGAATAGCCAAAGCAATCCTAAGTGAAAAGAACAAAGCCAGACGTATCACAGCACTAGACCTCACAATGTATTACAAAGCTGTAGTAACCAACACAGCAAGGTACTGGCATAGAAACAGACACATAGACAAATGGAATAGAATGAACAACCCAGAAATTAATCCACATATTTATAGCCAGCTATTTTATGTCAAAGTTGCCAACACTCACTGGGGAAAGGACAATCTTTTCAACAAATGGTCCCTAGAAAACTGGATATCTATATATATGCCAAAGAATGAAACTAGATTATTCACTTGTCACCCTATCCAAAAATCAACTCAGGATGGATTAAAGACATAAACATAGACCCAATACTATAAAGCTACTAGAAGATAACATAGGAAAAATGCTTCAGGACATTGGTCTGGAAAAAGATTTTATGAATTAGACCTCAAAAACACAGACAACAAACGCAAAAATAAACAAATGAGATTATATCAAAACTGAAAAAACTTATGCACAGCAAAGGAAACAGTAGAGTAAAAAGACAGTCTACAGAATTAAGGAAATATTTGCAAACACTCATCCAACAGGATATTAATATCCAGAATATCCAAGGAACTCAAATATCTCAACAGCACACAAAACAAAACAAGCAACCTAAATAAAAAAAATGAGCAAATGATCTGAACAGACATTTACTGAAAGAAGACATATAAATCTCTAACAAATATATGAAAAAATGCTCAACATTACTAATCATGAGGAAAACACAAATGAAAATCACAATGAGGTATCACCTCACTCTAGTTAAGATGGCTATTATCAAAAAGGGAAAAAAATAACAAATGCTGTTGAGAATGCAGAAAAAAAGGGAACTTCCTTAAAAAACTACAAATACAACTGCCATATGATCCAGCAATCCCACTACCCGGAATTTATCAATAGAAAAGAAAAACATTATACAGAAGAGACATTTGCAGCCTTATGTTTGTTATGGCATTATTCACAATAGCCAAGATATGAAATCTACCTAGATGTCCAGTAACAGATGAATGGATAAAGAAAATGTGATATATATTCACAACAGAATACTATACAGCCATAAAAAAGAATGAAAGCCTGTACTCATGGCAACGTGGATAGAACTGGAGGACATTAGGCTAACTGAAATAAGCCAAGAAAAGAAAGTTAAACACCACATGTTCTCATTCTTATGCAGAAGCTAAAAAAAGTTAATCTCACAGAAGTAAAAAGTAGAACAGAAGGTATTAGAAGTTGGGAGTGGTAGGGGGAAGGGAGGGCTAAGGAGAGATTTGCTAAGGGATACAAAATCCTGTCTAGATAAGAGGAATAAATTACAGTGCTTTATACCACTGTAGTATGACTCTAGTTAATAAGATATTATATAATTTTAAATAACTAGAAAGAAAATTTTGAATGTTCTCAAACACAAAAAAAGGGATAAATGTTTGAAATGATAAATATATTAATTATCCTGATCTGATCACTATACATTATACATATTGAAACACTGTTATATACCCCATGAATTTGTACAATTATTGTCAATTAAAAACTAAAAACAAAAAAAATAACCTTTACATTTATTCCTATGGGAATATTCATCTTAAATTATATTTGTTTTGAATTATGTGAGGTCTTCAGGAAGGCATCCCTTTCAAAATATTAGACCACCAATATCTTTAAGTTCAAATATTATTTCAGCCCCTGTGTGCTGGTGCAATGCTTAAACAATTTGTTTAAATAAATGCTCCTTATAAAGCTTACATTAATAAACTGAAAATTTTTAAAAATACTTCTGATATGCCTTTCTAAATGAATGAAAAAATGTATCCTGCAGTGAAGAAGCACATTTCCCCCTCTGCAAGTTCCAGGATGGTCTTAGGCTGTATTTTCCTTGTAGAGCTCCAGGAAATTCCCTTACCTGTCCTTCACACATCTGGCCTGTGTTAGAGATGCTGATTTGGCAAAGTACAGCAGCTTTTCTGATACTCCTAAGGTATATATAAGTTAACAGTCAGGGCCTGCATATCCAACTCAGCTGTGACAATTGTGAAGTCAAGACCAAGATGCTTCTTGTTTCCTGAAGCCTGCTGATGACTATTCCGAACCCCAGTTCTCCACATTTTGACCCCTGGATAACTACACAAGAGGTAGCAAACTGCTTTGTGCTTCCTAGAGACGCGGGGGATGAAAAGTGTATCTGGGACACCATTGTACACTTGACAGCCCTTTGAAGTCCTCAGCATCATGTAACTGTCTTGGAATACCTTCTACTCATGGTCCCCAATTTTAGCAAGGGGTGAGAACCCTTGGTTAGGGCTAAGCAGGGCACTTGCCTGAAGTCCTAGAGATTGTTGGAGCCTATATACAGCTAATTCGTTATTTCAGTATATTTATTGATGAAGACATGGCTCTGCCTAAAAATAATTATGGTAATACGTTCACAAAACAACACAAGAAGACAACAAACAAACAAGACAAAAAATAAATCTTTTGGACCATAATTTGCTCTCACTTTAAAATGAGCTACAATTATTGAAAACTTAGAAACTAGAAATATTCCAAATGAAAGTTATTTCTGCTAAATACTGCAGATACAGCTTGTGAGAAAGGTTTTCCCAAATTACACAGTATATATGCTCGGCGTATATTTTCTATTCTCAAGGCTTCTAATCCAACTGTTTAAATAAATGCTGCTTGGAGAGCTTATGTGAATGAGAGCTTTATTATCTAAGCTGCTTGTTTTATGAAGTTGACTTTTTTCTCAAGGCTTACTTCAAATATACACCTTCCCCACATTCTACAACTCCTGCCATCATGATTGTGAACCATATTTATGGACATAAAAATGCAAAACAGGTTTTATTATGCTTACTTTTACATTTTAGTTTATCAGATCTATTTGAGTCCACAAATAAATGAAAACTATAGAAATGTGAAAAACTATATCTCTACCTGATTTTCATATGCATTAGTAGAATTATATGAATCATCCTTATAACAAGTTTATTTTTACCCTAACAGTATGCAGAATTGTTTTTAAAGTAAATTAAAAAAATTACTTACCAACTTTTCACTATAAGACTTCTAAATAGGAACTGATTTATGATGACAGTTTAATGTTCTTGTCATCCTGAGTGGTATTAAAATATGTAATAAATATTAAGGGCATGGCTGCCAATCAAACAGAAGGAGTATTGACTAAATGGAGTTGTCCCTTACAAATAACTGTGAGATCAGCTCTTATATAGCCCTATTAGTCTCTCCTTTTTCTGTAATTTACATGGCTTTTTTTCTAAAGGAGAAGCACAGAAAATAAAGAGGTGGTTGGAGAGTTTTTGCCATTCCATCTAGCCTCTGTAGGACAAAATGCTTAGTTGATAAATTGGGGCCTGCAATGCAACTAAAAGGATCTTTAAAGAGTATCAATTTTAAATTAATTCAACCAGGGGATTGTTGCTGAATATATGAATTTGTTCAAATTCTTCAAGTGCATGAGATATCATTTATAAGTTATTTTGCTGGTCAGAACACAGTGACATCTAGGACAGTTTGAAAAGTGCAAAATTGCTCCAAGAAAGCACATTGTCCAAATTTAGATTGCGACAGCTAGACACGCAAGCTTGGGATCCACTACTTTATTAATCAAAAAAATTGACTACTCATTTAGTCCATTTTATGGTCAAAATTGGCCCATTTAGCCTATTTTATGATCAAAATAATTATATAGATCATCTACTGACTGCCAGGTATTGCTGGGCACACTTTACTTACCTTAGATTAGAGTTGCATCTTCTGCAGGTTTACGTTCTAAAGTTACCTTATAGAGCCGGATTCATTAATATAAAAATTATCCTTGGAAATATAACAGCATCGCCATGGAGACTGAAATTCCATCCCTCACTAAACAAGGAATCAGTTTTTTCCTTAGCTTTGATACAGGTTGCCATTTCTTGCTTTAATTATAGATTAAATAATTATCTTGTACTTAAAGAGAATGCTTATTTTAAAACACTGTATAAATAATGTGAGATGGCAGGATGCTTACACCACAAGAGATGCATTGCACCTGAGACTAATTGGCGAATGAACACACACACCTCTCAGACTGGAACATAATTTCTTGGAGTATAGAAGTAAGTGTAATCTCCTACATCTTTCAAAAGTGCTTTTTCTTATTCTTTGTTTATCCACTGTACTTCTGCAGCCCAAGTGCGTATTGTTGAATTTGTTTTACCACTAGTTGATGTGCATATTGTGTTACTCCTCTGTATCTATAATACCCATAACAACCCTGAAAGGTAGAGTAATTATTTTCATTAAAAAGATTTAAAAAAAAAAAACCTGAGGCTGGGAGAGAATAAAGAACATGTCGCAGATTACATTACTGGCAGAACTGAATCCAAAGGAAGCACTGGCTTCAAGACATCAGGTTCCCATTGGTGCATACAATTCCTTGAGCTAGTGCTCTGATATCATATTGATTACAGAAGCTCTACCAAGGCCCTTTCGCTATCCAGTAAGGCCTCGTCTTCAGATGTCCTGTATTTAGAAGCTCTATTTACAGACTGGAAATACTGCTTATGCATCTATTTCACCTGTGGGACGATAGGATTCTCATTCTGTCTCTACATAAGGGTCCGAAAAAAATGCTGAATCTTAAATATTCAAATACAGAGCAATCAAAAATTTGAAAATAAAAATTCTAATCTTAAAATTATATCTACTATTAGTTCTTAGTGTTATCAGTTATCTGGCTGACCCATATGAAATTGCCATTTCCATGGTTGAAAAATGTTTACTAGAAGCAATCTCTTAGGGTCCAAACCAAATTGATCACCATGACTTTTATAGTAGAAAATGGTTTGTGAATCAATGTCGTGTTTTCCGGACACCTTATGAAATACAGCCTTCTGATGACTCTTTATCAACCTAAGTTTGTTTTGTTTGTTTGGCTTTTTGTTTATTTATTTGTTTTTTTCTCCTCTCTCTTCAGATCAGTTATCAAAATCTAGATTAGTTTTGTCTATTTTTTTTTTACTTGTTTAACCTCTGACTTCCCCCAGTAGAATTTACTTTCACCACCTAGAAAAGTACCTGGAGCATAGAAAGCATTCAATAAATATTTGTTCAATAAAATAAACTCGATGGGGTTGAAAATATCTGCCTAAAATGTTGAATTATTAGGTATATTTTCTATTTGGAGTGCTACTATAAAACATACATTTCCAATTCCCCAATGTCCCTTTGAAAAAGATAAATTAATTCATTTCATTAGTGATATTGTATTGCCTGTGGCATGACTTGTCATTGTGGCTACAATAGACTAATGATTGGATAATGAGAGTTTATTTATCATGGAACCAGTTTTTGCTATAGAACTGAAGTATAAATAATGGTATATCAGCATTTACATTATAAATACTGTTATAGAGTTTGTTAGTTGGTCATAAAAATTCTCCCTAGGCTGAAACAACTAGTGGGTAAACATTGCACACATCAAAATAAGAGTGCAGTGGTCCTTTCTTAATCAAAGAACAAACACTGCATACAAAATTACTTTTATACAATGAGTGTAAAGCTATTGAAGAATCCCAATCTGTCCTATCATTTATATTTCTTGATGACATTCAGCACCTTGGAAAGAATGGTAGGTGTAAAATAATCATGATAAGATAATGTGTGTACTGATAGGAGAAAGATGAAATTCTACCAGAAAATTCATTCAGATGAGAAAATTAGATTTATCAGATAATATGAGTGCCAATATGGCTTAAAAATTCAGACCAAAAAAAGCCACCAAGAAATACAACTCTGGGTTCTGGTATCCACCATGCCAGCATTCTTGATGTTGAAATGCAATACTACTTTTCACAAATATAAGAGAGTGATTTTTACAAGCCTTCTGTATAAGTCATTATTTTTTGAGAAAATACAGTTTGGCTACAAAAATTCCTCTTATGCTTAAAAAATTATTTTGTAAAACATATTATTTTGTTTAACTGAGAATACTCAAAAATCCTTCCTCAGACCTTGGAGGTGCCAATCAAGTGACTTTTCCTATGGGGTTAATGTGTTAAAATGTCACCCATCACTGTAGTGAGCAGCCAAGGGATGGAAGGGGCATCCTGGAGCTTCTGGTTTTTCCAGTAGCTCAGAGTAGGCAAATTTTGCAAATATCCAGCCTTAGGAAATAGTGGTGACCTGTTTTGGAACTAGTAAGTATTAACAATTACTGTTCTAATGACCAAAATATTAAAAACTTCCTCTGAAGTGACAAGCTTTTTGCTGTCAGGGGTTTTGAATATTGTTTTAGTTCATTGGGGCTGCTATAAAAAATGCCATAAACTGGGTAGCTTATATAAACAACAGAAGTTTGCTTTTCACAGTTGCGGAGAATGAGAAGTCCAAAGTCAAGACACTGGTAGATTAAGGGCCTGCTTTCTCATTCATAGATGGTGTCTACTCTCTGTGCTCTGATGTGGTGGAAATGGTGAGGGGGATCTCTCTTGAGCCTTTTTTGCAAGGGCACTAATCCCTTTCCTGAGAGCTCTGCTCTCATGACCTAATCACTCCCAAAGGCTCTACCTCCTAGTACCATCACATTGAGGGTTCGGATTTCAAAACATGAACTTTAGGGAGACACACACCCTCAGACTATAGCATACATTTTATCTGCCAAGAATATTCTTTTCTTGGTTAACACTGACTTTTGTTCCAGGATTCTCTTTATATATCATTGTCTAAGAAAAGCCTTCCTTACCTTCCTCCAATTACACCGATGGCCACACATACACACATACATATACAGACTTTCTATCACACTTTCTCATGGCTCCTTCAATGTTTTTTCTTCGTAACACCTGAATATGTGTGTGTGACCATTAGTTTCATAAGGGCAGACATGTTCTTTCATTTTATGCTACATCCCCAAGATCTAGCAGAGTATCTGGCACGTAGTGGAGGCTTAATACACAGTGCTGAATGCTTGACTTTTTGAAGTTATTTTTATTCTGTTCCTTTGTGTTTTTGTTTGAACTAGAATTTACAATAGATGCCGACTGTATGTTTCTTTTCAGCACTGCCTTGTTTTGTTTCTAGCCTTAACCCTACACTTCTGCCAGAGCAACCATTTGTCATCTTATTGATGGCTCAATGACTGCTCACTGCAGCTGCTGCTCTGGGATTGGCTCTCCTGTAAGATTCATGGCTAAGGCAAGTTTCTTCAGCTTCAAAGTTTTAGTTCTATTCAATGAGCATTTGTCGTGCCTCTGCAATTGGCTCAACACAATGCTCAGAGCTTAAATATAAAAATGAAGAAGATTAGGTTTTACATTAGAGGATCTTTGAGTCAAGGGTTAGGGAGAGGTTTCTCTAGGATAGACCAATACAGTGAAATGTGCTAAGAGTCACATTCAGGATGCTATAGGATTTGGCCTAAACTTGGGAAAGCAATTTCCTCACTGCTTGTGACTTGCTGACATGCCAGAGTATCTGGTAGTTACATTCAGTGTATTCAGTGATTCTCTCAGAAAAGCAAGGGCTCTACAAGTTGAATTATTAGAATAACACATCGGATTGTGATACAAGTTCTAAATACCCACATGCAAAATTTGTCTAGGGAAGAAACTTCATTGATTTTATTCTTAGTCTGGGTTTCCTTTTAAATGCAGAATTCTAAGCTGTGATCTCTAATCTCTAATGAAAGATTCTGCTTCAGTAGGTTTCTTTTAATAAGTGTTCTAGATATTTCTGATGCTGTCAGGCCCCCAGACCTTGCCCTTTTTTCACAAACATCAACATTATCATTAACCTGTTCAGGTTATAAAAATTGTATTCCACCAGCCACAACCTTCTCTTTCACTCCCTCTTCCCTACGGGAAATTTAATTTATTTTCACAGAAATTATCTTTCTTTTGAAGATATTTTCACTTTAAACAACAGAAATAAATAATTATATTTGAGGGAAAGTAGAGCTTCTAAGCAAAGACCTTCACTCTATTGTTCTGGCTGATGATTGGAAATGCAAAGCCAGTTCTAGGGGCCAGTAAGTTTCATCCTGGTGCCTCACTCTTGAATGACCACTCTCTTTAAAATCCTCACACACAGGGGTTGGGATTGTTAATGGAAATGCTAGGAAACAGTGATCATTGGTTTTTAGACATTAATAGCATTTGATCATGGGAATCTGTGCCACTTCCATTAAGCCTATTTGAGAAGCCTTCTGCTATACTATCCCAGTTGGGTTTGACTGTTTGTTTTTAAGGGTCTTATTTATTTGCTTTTTTAAAAGTATTTCCCTATATCTATTATACTTACTTAACTCCTTCTTGAAATATAGTCTGTTGGAAGATAGAATCTGAGCTCTTAGAGGGACCTCATTTCTGGAAGGATGGATAGCGATCAAATTGGCAGTACTAGCTAGAAATCATGAGTCATATCTGCCTCCAGACAAATTATAGCTAATGTATGTGTAGCACTTCACATGTTCCAAATGGATTTTTCATAGGCTATCTCATTTAATTCTCACATCTTTCCTGTAAGTTAGTTCCTCATAACTCCATTTTATAGATAAGAACACAGGGTTTAGGAGAAGTCAAGCGATTGTTCAAAGATCATGGAGTAAGTACAAGAAAATGAGGGACAAGAGGGGGACCTTGACTTTCAAATTCCATAATCTTTATGCATCTTCTGAATGCAGTGCCACTTTTCATAGGCTGTATTAGTCTCCTCCAGGCCAATACATCATCTTTATATCCACACTCACTGTGGCTACTCTACCTGGCACACCATGAATTTTAATGCGTGCATTTCTTGCTTGGATTGAATTTGTTCTTTGGGCTAGAGTACGTTTATTAGTTATTCTATTTTCCTTATAGAAAAGGAGTATTTTACCACCGTATTTTTACAGTCCGGGAAAAAAAACAACAAAGCAAAACAACAACAACAAGAAGAAGAAACTCACATTTCCTCAAAAAAGAATGCAATGACATCTAAGCTTCAATTACACTTCTAGCTATGCTGTGAGCAGCCACATCAGGACCCAAGTCCTCTTGCTGATTGAGAGCATATTTTGAGTTCCCCCCATTGTTCCTGGCAACTCTGCTCCTGTGCAGCAAGCAGGATATTCAACTTGACAAAGCTCTTTCTTTCTGGATCAGAGAGGGAGTAAGGTTCTTGTCAGTTTGAATCATGAGCCCACACTTGGTAGAGCCGAGTGGACAGGCACAGTGGGGGAAGGTGCCGTGTGCACACTCTCCCGGCCCTGTCATGTGGGCCTCTTTCCCCATCTCCCAAATAACTCAACTGGCTTCTAGTTATCCTTCTCTGAGAGGGCCTCTTTCCTACTAGGCCAGTTAATTTGCTTCTGACACTGAATCTCCTTGTTGTCATGCTTCTAAAATTTTACTTTAAGGCTTCATCTCTTTATGCACATTTTTTTTTCCAGAGCTGCAGCTGAGAATATCCAATCCTGCAATTCTCAAGGTTTTAATGCTTTAAAATACATTTCTAAGGATGAAAATTCCTTTTTAGGAGTCCACATCAAAGGGCTTTTGGAAGCCATCAAAGAAAACTGAAAATCTAGTATATGTTTTCCTAAAAGTAATTTGTGTTTATTTTTTTCCTTAACTGAGCATTAAAAGAATGACTAATAGAATTAATAAAAAATGAAGTTTGGAAAGTCTGCTTATGTAATAAAGAAAACAAAAGCATTTTACTATTTCATCTCTTTATCCCTAAAAGTTCACACTTTAGGTGTTTTTTTTTCTTAAGAAGATAAAAGAACAACTTTTTATTGATTCAGGATCCTAACAGATGTCTGAAAAGTAAGTAATCTGGCCCCATTACTTTCATAGGCATCGAGAACAATTTTAAAAATTATTTTTATACAAATGTGAAGTTTTATCCTTTGCCGTTTTTGTTTATTTTATGATGGAATAGCAGTAAAGACTTTTGGAATATGTATAACTCTTTCTTTAGAATATTTTTACAGCAACAGATTCTTATCACTAGCTTTTTGTGATGTAATTATAGGATTTTGTGATGCTGCCTATTCCATCAACTTGCCAAATATATCAACAAACCCGATAATTAAGAGAGGGAGAAAAAGAAAATGACTAGTAATGTTAAGTTTAGTCAAAACAGTTATCCTGGACTTCCAACAATCTTTTTCAATAATGTTTCAGCTGAATTGAAAATTCAAATAGTAAATGCAACACTTTGCATAACAAACTGAATTTTTTGTCTAGTTACCTAATAGTAAATTACACTTCACTGTACTTTTACATGTACATCTAGATTTTAGACTGCATTTAGAATTTCTATCATTCTCTGGGGTTGTTGATGATAACCTGCTTTATGTATTTATTTATTTATTTTTGTTTCCATGTCTTAGTTACATCTGCTGGCTTCCTTTACCAGAAAGTTAATACAGGCAGTGTATTATTATTATTCTATTACTGACTTAGTGGCCTTTGGGATGTAGCTCTTTCCCACAGGGTTACCATTATGAATTACTCTAGTATATTAAATCATGATTGTTATCAATGACTGATAATTATTTTTGAGTATTTACCTAAATACAGTGGCACCTAATTAGGTCCTGTAATACTGGACATATTTTTAGTTATAGTTCCTGCCCTAAAAGATTTTACAGTCTGTAAAACCAGTAATATAGACCAGCATCTAGGTTAGGGGTTATTCACAAAATTTGGAAAAGAGCTCAAATAGGTATATATTTGTATATGCATTTTATCAGTTAAAGTTGAAGCTACTTAGTACTCAGGATAAAGGTGAGTTGAGATCTGAGTCAAAAGAAAAGATTCGGAGTATTCAAGCCTAGCTTAAAGTGCAAAGTGGAAAAATTTAGAGGGCAGGAAGTTGGGGCCTTCAGGGTAGTAAAGATTGCTTCGCATGTAAACAGACGTGCAGGGAAGTTGTTATTCAATTATTTAGGGTTGAGGCGGTATCTATATCCAGCAGATGGATGGAGCTTTCATATTAATTATGACAAGAATGTATTGCTTGAAACCTATATGGGTCACTAATGCCAGAGTATGTAGTCTGAGGATTTGATAATCTTTCTGCGGCAGTCTCACCCTTTCAGCTTTTAAAAAAAGAACGAGAAAGGAAACCTATGGCAGATTCCTTTATGTCGCTATCATCTGGCACTACCGGAAATATGTTAGGAGGCAGAGACTACCAGCTTCGCAGGATCTTGAAAAGGTCCCACCTCATTGAATGGTAACAGTATGGCCAGGTGCAGGTGAGGGAGGCAGTGGTGGGAAAGTGAGGGAGAGTCATTGAAATCTCATTTCCAATTCAGTTAATAGATTTCCCAAATGCAAATAATGTTGATGTAACACAAAGCAAAGGTTGGCTAAAAGTTTGATTTGACTTTCTTCCTGATTGGTTTGTTTAGTTAAAAATGTAGCAATGTATTCTCATAAAAAAATGTAAAATAAATGTTAAAATAGCTCAGAGATGATCAAGTGAGCTGTTTGCAGTGGAGGTAATAAGCCATACCTTAAAATGGAATGTAAAATCACCTGTAGAAGGCTAGACTTTGAACTTACTGAGCATGTAACACGTGTTATAAGTTAGTGGTTTTGTGATTTTTGATTTATGCCACTGTACATAATAGAGCATTGTTTGATTGACCTCACTAAGTGGCTTGGCATTAAACCAGAACTGTCATCTAGAGGGGAGAAAGGCAATTCCAATTTCATCTAAATAAGCTCATATTAAATGAAGGAAAGGCAAATGTAACACAGCTGCTGTAGCCTTGTGAAGTTAAAATGCTTACAAATATTTTATGTCTGCAATATAAGACTGCTTACTAATGGGAGAATCTTATTTGTGCCAGATTGCCTTTGATATAAGTTGGTAATAAAAGTGCTATAGGGTTAGTATTTATAACCTCTATAGGTTATAATATCATGCTTCCTGTGTTATTACTTTAACAGACACTAAGAAAGAACTATATGATGTTGTCACTTTCCTTAAATAGCATGTACAACATGTGCACACTCAACTAGGATTTTGATCAGTAGTTTGTAGAACTTGTTTCATATCTTGGAAGTAATACTTTACATAAACATATTCCCAATTTCTGAAAAGATTGTGATATGTGCACGGGATCATGCTATTTTCCACTGCTATACAAATGTGAAATATGTAAAATTAACAATTGTCATGTTTTAGTCAATACCACAGAGTATTAATATTTTTAGAGGGCGAGAAAGAATGCAGATGAGTTAAAGAATATGATACATGGTTAAATTTTGAGATTGTTAAAGTAAGACACTTTATGCACTATACAACAGTAAGGAATTTCCTCCTGGGAAATGAAAATGAAACATTACTGATGCATTTGAAACAAAAACTTGGCTACTAAAGAGAATGCTGAAATTCCTATCATTTCAATCTGCATTGGTAGTTAGGAAATATAAAAATGACATGAAGAAAAATAATTCCAACAGTACTGCAGATCACAGGCAAAGGGAAGATTATTGCGACATATTGGTTTTGAAATCGACATAGGATTGTATGTGTGATCCCTTAATGAATATTACTGTAGGAGACATACATGTATAGATGCTTGCAATGTCAATCCAGTCATACCGAAAATTCCTATGAAAGAGTGATGTCAACTTTGAATTTGAATTACTCCTTTTTAACCCATCTTAGCCAATTGATTAATCTGTTCACTATGAGTTGGGTACATTTCTAAAGCTAAATGCCACAGAGTAAGTTGAAGCTAATGCCAGGTTTGATTGCAAACCTCGGAAGATATTTTTAAGCAGCTGTGGTCATATGGCATTGCTTCAACCACACTACATATGTAGCTATTACTCCTCCATGCGGGGTGGCACATGAGAAAATGTTCTGTAAATACTTTTGAGAGAAATAAATGAGATTTTAACCTATCTCATATTTGGGGATAAACCCAATAATTAAATAGAAAGTGA
Organism: Nomascus leucogenys; assembly: GCF_006542625.1. Lineage (NCBI taxonomy): Eukaryota > Metazoa > Chordata > Mammalia > Primates > Hylobatidae > Nomascus > Nomascus leucogenys. The sequence goes on from NC_044391.1 coordinate 69,321,320, forward strand.
TATTATTTTAGGTCAGATAGGCAAATCTTGAGATAGGATGATAGGCAGAATTCCAAGATGGTCTCCAAGAGTCCTGCTTTGTCATGTACATGTCCTGCATAATCCTCTCTTCTTTAGTGTGAGTGGTACCTGTGAACATCACAGAATATTACAGCCATTATTTTGTTACATGGTGTGGAAAGAGTGGAGTAATTGCACAGGTGTAATTAGGGTCTTTAATCAGTTGATTTTGAATTAATCAAAAGATTAATTAAAATCATTTGGCCTTAACTAACCAAATGAACCATTTCAAAGAGGATCTAGAGGAAAGAGACAAGAAGTTGCAGGAGACTCCCTCCTGTTGGCCTTTGAGAAGCAAATTGCCATGGTGTGGAGAGGGCCATCTGGCCAGGAATGGGTCTCAGTCCTCACAGAGGCAAGAAACTAAATTCTGCCAATAACCAGGAAGAGGACTGCAAGATAACAGGGGGTTGTACCTCTAGCCAACACCTTAATTTAAGCCTTAGGAGACAGGAGCCCAGCTAGGCTATATGCTTAGACTCCTGACCCACAGGAACTGTGAAATAATAGGGAATAAATGTGTGTGTTTTAAGCTTCTAAGTTTAGAGTACAAACTTACTTGTTACACAGTCAATACAGTTAGTCTACCATTTGCTTTATCAAGGCTTAGTTGCTCTTACTCCTAGGAAATGTCTCTTACTGAAAATTGAAGTTCATGGCCTTCAATTTTGTGTTCCAACGAAATAGAGAATAGTTGGAAAATCCCCTAAATGTAATAACTTAATAACTTATCCCTCAACTCTCTATACATCAAAAAATCTAGATTCTTTTAACATTCACATGTAAACTTTTAAGCTCTACATTGTTTTAAAATTTCTACTTATATATTTTAAGTTCTTACAATGTTTTCTTCTGAACGCAGTTCAGTTTTCTCACATATACCGTGTTAACTTAAACTGATTCAAAATCCAATAAAGAATTTACCACTGATAATAGAATAGAGGCATTAGTACTTGCCTTTCTATATCCTGTCTTTGTATGTTATGTGTAGAAGAATACCCCACTAATCTGGCTTTTTTGTCCATTTGTTTATTTGTTACTATTTTAAAATAGCAGCTGGAAATTGTTGATTCAAATTCAATTTGGATGTCCATTCTGACTCATTTCTCTTCTCTGTGTCATTGAAGTTATAATAGATCTTTTGTAATTTTTAACTCTGCAGTTTGTTTTGGAACCAATAGAACTACGTAAGCATAGACAGCTCGTTGTTTTGTTTTGTTTTGATTGTGGTAAAATGTAATGTAGAATTTACTCTTCTAGCGATTTCTAAATGTACAGTTCAATAGTGTTAAGTGCATTAATATTGTTGTATAACCGATCTCCAGAACTTTTTCTTCTTACAAAACTGAAACTCTATGTTAATTAAACAACAACTCCACATTTTTCCCTACTCCGAGCCCCTGGCAACCAACACTCTACTTTAGGTTTCTATAAATTTAACCATTCTAAATATCATGTATAAATGGAATCATATAGTTCTTATCATTTTTGTCACTGGCTTATTTCATTTGACATATGTCCTGAAGTTTCATCCATGTATTTAGTCAAGGTTCTCCAGAGAAACAGAACAAAAAGTATGTATGTATCGTATGTAGAAAGAAATTTAGCTAAAATAATTTAAGAAATTTAGCTAAAGGCTCATGCAATTATGGAGAATGGTTAAGTCCAAATCTGCAGGGTGGGACGTGTAGGCCAAAGGTAGGGAATAGCCAGTGCTGCAGTTCAAATTTGAAGGCTCTCTGCTGGCATAATTTTCTCCCTTTATAAGGCTAAATTATAATCCAGTGTATGCATATAAAACATTTTGTTTATTCATTCATCAGTTGATGACACGGGTTGTTTTTACCTGTTGTCTATTGTGAATAGTGCTGCTATGAACACGGGTGTGCACATGTATTGAGATTCTGCTTTCAATTATTTTTGGATACATACTCGGAAGTGAATTTTTTGGATCATATAGTAGTTTTATTTTAAATTAAAATGATCATACTGTTTTCCATAGTGGCTGCAACATTTTACATTGCCACCCAGAGTGCACAAAAATTTCTATTTCTCTACATTCTCAACACTTGTTATTTTCCATTTTGTTTTTGTTTTCAAATACAGCCATCTTAATGAGTGCTAGGTTATATCTCATAATGGTTTGATTTGTATTTCTCTAATGATTGGTGATGTTGAGCATCATTTCACATGCTTATTGGCCATTTGTTTGTCCTCTGGAGGAATTCAATGTCCTTTGCCAATTTTTAAAATAAAGACATTGGGGGGGAGTTTATATATTGAGTTGTAGGAGTTTATATATTCTGGATATTAACCTTTTGCTGTGAATTGTGAACTGATTGATTTTGCCTTCCCAAAATTCATATGGGGAAGCCCTAATTCCCGATGTGCTGGTATTTGGATGTGGGGCCTATGGGAGGTTAATAGGTCACGAAGATGGAGCCTTCATGAATGAGATTATTGTCTTTATAAAAAAAAAAGATAGAAGAGAAAGACAGATGGTGTCTTTCCCATGTGAGGGTATAGCAATCAAGGAAGACCCTTCCCAGAAATGGAATGGGCCAGCACCTCCATCTTAGATTTCTCAGTCCCCAGAACTGTGAGAAATAAATTTCTGTTGTTTAAACTACCTAGTTCATGGTATTTGTTATGGCAATCCAAGCTGACTAAGATAGCCTTTATCAGATATGTGATTTGTAAATATTTTCTCCCATTCTGAAGGTTGACTTTTCACTCTGTTGATTGTTTCTTTCGATGTTTTTAAGTTTCATGTAGTCCCATTTGTCTGTTTGCTTTTGTTGCTTGGGCTTTTGGTGTCATATCCAAGTAATCTTTGGCAAATCCGATGTCACAAACTCTTTTCCTTATGTTTTCTTCTAAGAGTTTTATAGTTTTGGGTCTTACATTTAGGTCTGATCCACTTTAAGTTTGTTTTTGTATGTGATGTAAGGTAGGAGCCCAGCTTTATTCTTTCACATGTGGATATCCAGTTTTCCTAGTAGCATTTGTTGAAGAGACTGTTCTTTTTCCCTTTGAATGGGTTTAGCACCCTTGTTGAAAATAATTTGACTATATATGAAAGTTTATTTTGAAACTCTCTCTCTATTCGGTTTCATTGGTCTCTATGTCTGTTGTTATGCTGGTACCACAATGTTTTGATTAGTGTAGGTTTGTAATAAGTTTTGAAATCGAGAAATGTGAGTTCTCTAACACATTCTTCTTTGTCAAGATTATTTTGCCTATTCAGGGTCCCTTGAGATTTCATATGAATTTTAGGATGCATTTTTCTATTTCTGCAATAAAACGTCATTGTGATTTTGTTAGTTAGTGCATTAAATCTGTAGATCACTTTGAATAATATTGATATCATAACATTAAGTCTTCTAATCTATAAACACAGATGTATTTTTATTTATTTGTATCCTCTTTAATTTTTTTCAGCAATGTTTTGTGGTTTTCTGTGTGCAAGTCTTTTGCCTTTTTGGTGAAGTTTATCCCTAGGTATTATATTCTCTTTGGTGCTATTATAAACTAAATGCTTTTCTTAATTGCCTTTTTCAATTGTCCATTGTCAGTATATAGAAACACAACTGATTTTTGCTTGTTAATGTTGTATCCTGCAACTTTGCTGAATTCACTTATTAGTTCAGTTTTTAGTGAGTAATCATAGGGCTTTCTACACGTAAGATTATTTTCTTTCCTGTGGAACCACAACTTCTATAGTCAGGGGTCCATTATCAGATGCTATATTTACTGCCAGGCATATACTTCCTCTTATCTGGGTGAAAGAAATGAACTTGAAGTACCATACCTGTTGATACCTGTTGATCCATATCCCATCTATGTATACAAATGAGAGAAAGAAAAAATAGCACCAAGATATAAATAGGGAAAAACTAATCTGAATGGAAGAGAGTTTATATGGGAAACAAGAAAATATTACAATAGGTATAATTAGTATACTCATGGATATTTTAAATACTACTACATCCACTAAAACAATTCAACAGCTAAAATAGGCAGTACTGAAAAAAATCCCTGGAAGTTAAACTTAATCTCTATGTGTCACTTCATTATTTCATTTATAAGCTGATTCTCCCAACCCAGTAGTTCTCACAGTGTGGTCCCCAGATCTGCAGCATTAGTGTCACCTGAGAACTTGCTGGAAGTGCAAATTCTTGAGGCCCAACACAGGCTTACAGAATTAGAAACTTCAAGTATGGTGTCCAGTAGTCTGTGTTTTATTGAGCTCTGCAGTTGAGTCTGATGCATGCTAAAGTTTGAGAAATACTGCTAGACTGCACACTGGAATCACCTAAGGAACTAAAAAACATACTGGTGCCTGGCAATTCTGATTTACTGGACTTGGGGCACAACTTGGGCACTGAGAGTTTAAAAAGTGCGTATGCCATTCTAATGTGCAATTAAATATGAGAACCAACAATCTATATCTGCAAGGCATTTTGATCCTTCTCCAGATATGGGTAAAGCAGTGGTTTTCAAACTTGTCTGTTCGTTGGACTCACTTGGGGAGCTTCACAAACACTGATATATGTAATATCCCCAATGATTTCAATTTAATTGATCTGGGTATGCCCTGATCTTTAAAAACCAAAAATATAATTTTGATGTGTAGACAAGTTTGGGAAACACTTGGTTAAAGACTAAATTTGTAGTTCTAAAGGTAAATTCCTAGTTCTAAGAAGTAAATTCCTAGATCTAAAACAGACACAAAATTTATAAGCGTCATAAAGACTAACTAGATGTATGAGTATAACTAAAGTAAGATTTAGCTGCCTCCCAACGTCTCTACACAAAATGGAGATTTTAAAACATGATCCATAGCCCAAGGTAAGATAAAGTGAGTACTGTTTTTCAACCTTGGCAGCACACTAGAACTCTACATGAGCTTTTAAAAATTTCTCATGCCCAGGCCTTTCCCTAGACCAATTAAATCAGAACCTCTGGGTGTAATTGAGGTATATCAGAATTGTTTAAATTAAATCAGAACATTGCAAAGCAATCAAGAGTTTAGTATGATCTAAATCTCCCCAGAAAGTTTCAAAGGGCATCTGAGGTTGAGAACCATGGGTTAGAGTGTATCATTACTTCAGGTGAGAAAGAGACTAATTTCAGCTTTCCTACAGGTCATGAACAAGCTAGACATGCCTTGTGTGCTCAGGGGAGAAGCAACATCACCAGTACAGGTAATGACATTGACACCTACTAATATCACGACTACTTTGCAGAGGAACATGAGACCTTCTCTAATTTGTAGCTACCCAGTACATTTTGGGGCCCTTATTGTGAGTGACTTGGCATTTGGTCACTGGATGTCCCCTGTACAAGTTATTAACAGTTTTTTAATATTATGTCATTACTAACAGTAAAACATTTGAGCTTAATTCAGACTGCTGCAGTTAAACTGAGTGGCAATAGTTAAGTTAGTGCAGTGATTTTCAACCAGTGATGATTTTGTTCACGATGGAAGATTTTGTCCCTGTCTGGAGACATTTAGATTGTCACTGCTGCAGATGACTGGAGTGAGGGAGGTCTCCTACTTATCTCATGGGTAAAAAGTTTAAGGATGATTCTAAACATCCTATAATGCACAGGGAAGCTCACCACCCCAACAAAGAATTATTGCATCTAAAATGTCAATAATGCTGAGGTTGAGAAGCCCTGCTTTTGTGTAAAGGTGGCAGGCTTCAAAAATTTTAGAAGGTAAAGTAGATAAAAGGTAGAAGTCCATTACTAAGAAGAATTTTTGCTGGGGAAGAGTCCAGAGAATCTCCAGAACCTCTTGATAAAATAAAATACTTTAAAGACCATAACTTCTTCTTAAGAATAGAAAAAAGCCCAGCCAGGTAGTGGTTTTGAATGGACAAATAACTATTACCACAGCATTTAATTAAATTTTGCTCCTGTGCTTATCAAAGGAAATTTGAATTTGCAATGTGAAACTAGCAATATAACCACTTGTTTGCAAATGTATTTAGACCAACCAACAAATCACCTACAGGATTGGTTACTACCATACTTTTGCTCCCTCATCCCTGTGTTCCTTTCCCTGTCTTCTGTCTAGGCTAGCTCAGCTTTATTTATTTAAGCGACAGTTGAAGAATTAAATTTTCTAGTAAGCCTTGCTTGGCCTAAGACCACCATGCTAAGAACAGATGTCCATAATACTCTGTGTAGATTTCTATCATAATATTCACATAAATAAATGATTATTTTAAAATGTGCATCTGACTCCTCCAATAAGTTGTATTTCTTGAAGGCAGAGAGTTTGCTCTGTAGCTGCAGGACCCATAAAACCCTATCAGATTTTTGTTAAATGAACAAATGAATGATGGTAAATTGCATGTATAAATAAATGATGACACACTAGTTGTTCCTTATTAAGAAAGCAATTATTTTGGATTAACTGTTAGGTAAGAAACATAGAGCTATCATATCAAGACAGTTTTGAAGTCCATTCAACCACAAAAGTTCACATTTATACTAACAATCATGTATCAGGATTACTTCTTGCCCCTCCTAGTCATTTTCAACCTTCAACTTTAGGGCTTAAGGTCATTCACCACAAACAATAATGTATTTCTTCTTCCTCACATAAAATACTGTGTAAATCTAACTAAAAGCAAAAAGCTTTAGAGTTTGATGTGTTTTTTTTCAAGCTCACTATTTAAAATAATTGTTCATTAAAATTACATTTTGATTCTCCAAAAATATGTTGCAGAGAAAAAAGACAGCTTGAATTTTTGACTTCCTAACAATGTGCTTTGAAACTTCTTCTGGCTATATCTACCAAACTCCAAGTTATAGGTACTTGTAAGATTTTAAAAAATCATTTGTGGCTATTCGTTTTGATTAATGAAATTGGAGGAAAAAAGAAGTTGAGCCCTTCCAGAAAGAGCTGCAGAAAGTGTCATTACCATTTCTCTACCACCAAATTTAGCTATCAATTTAATTGCAGAGATTTAATTGTTCTCATGAGGTTTTCACAGTGACTGCTTCATTGACCATCTTGTTCTACAAAGAAAATATAGGTATAGATTTTAAACTTCCATATATTATTTTTAGGGAAAGAACAGCATTGAGAGAGAAAGCAAATGCTTTAGTTCAAAATATGAATTCATGAGAGTTTTAGAGAATCGTCACTGAAAATCTAAGAATACTTTCCATTTTCCCAGTATCTGACAGCTAAAGATTGCAATGCACCATTTAAGGCATATCAGAATCAGCAACTAGCCAACAAATCTCTAATAAAACCTTCTTTCTCTTCACTTATATTTAACAAAAATAGAAAGACCATTGAAACTCAGACTAAAGGAAAAACAAGACTATAAACTAAGTCTGACTCACTAAGAACTTCTTATGTCTTCCCTGGTGCTGGATCTCAATTGTTTATGTACTTTTGCTGCATTTCTGTGAATTCTCTTCCTGTTGTGCCAAGATAATTTCGTACTGAGGAGAAGGAAGGGAGTTTTGTATTTTGGAGCAGAGAGACTGGAGTCCTATGTATATACTTTAACATTGCTACTAATTTGTACTGTACAATTAACATCTACATAACATTCTATTCTCTGCTCCCCAAAAATCATTACCGAATACTGGTTAATTCTAAGTAAAAGTTCTTAAATCTTATTTTATCTCATTATGCTCACCACAACTATATTTATATGTGTGTATAAATATACATACTTATGTGTATTGTTCTGAGGCAAAGTTTAGTGGTTCTAGAAACCACTAATTGTGTAATGTGATAGATGTCATAGTAAGAAAAATATAAGATGCATTTTTCAAAGTTATATATATATATATACACACACACACACATACACATCTGGGAATGTGCTTACTGGATATAGAAAAGTGGGAAGAATGAAGGCTTAGTTGGGACTTAAGTTGGGAAGAATGGGACTTTAGTTGGGACTTAGTTGGGACTTTTGCTGGGACTTAAGTTGGGAAGACTTAGTTTAGAAGAATGAAGGCTTAGTTGTCCAGGACAAACAGGCATGAGGAAATACAAAAGTACACATCTTAATCCCCTCCCCATAATGTAGGTGGATCAAACCTATAAACTAGGATGTTGAAGTAGAGTATGTAGAGAATTTATTATTTCTATAAAATTTTAGGATTCTATGAATACTTTGAAAGTACACGTATACTCACCAAATTTTTCACTTGATGGTGAAAGCTCAAATCTATGTCACTTTGGTCCTCCCAAAGGGTGTTCAGATTGAATTAAACATAGAATCAGCATCCTAGTCCTTTTCTTTTATCTCATCACTTGACAGTCTTTCTTCAACTTCTCTATGAATCATCTATTGAACCATTAGAGAGTCTGTTCAGAGGTTTAATAAGGGAAGAAAATTGTAAAGGCTATTTAACAAGGGAAGGATATTAAAGGCCAGTGATACCATGGAATATTACCCAACCATAAAACAGAACAAAATCATATTCTTTGCAGCAACATGGATGGAGTTGCAGGACATTATCCTAAGCAAATTAACATTGGAACAGAAAACCAAATACTGCATGTTCTCACTTATAAGTGGGAACTAAACGTTGATTACACATGGGTACAAAGAAGGGAACAGTAGACTCTGGGGCCTAGTTGAGGGTGAAGGGTGGGAGGAGGGTGAGGATTTACAAACTATCTACTGGGTAGGCTTATTACCTGGGTGAGAAAAATATCTGTACATCAAACCTCCACCACGTGAAATTTACCCATGTAACAAACCAGCATATATACCCCCTTGAACCTAAAATAAAATTTGGAAAGAAAAAATATGCAATTGATTTTTCTATTTGTTAGAAAAGCTAGTGATGAAAGTTGCTTTATCTCTTTCCAAGGGCAGTACCAACAAATAACAACGTATTCTTCCAATTTACTAATCAGTAACAAATAAGCTTACATTAAAACATTTAATTACTTAAAATTATTTCATATATACATATGCTTCATGAATGGAGTGACTTGTCTAATCGTTTTGACATTCATTCCTAGCACTTATAATGCCGTCCTGCATACAAAGTAGAAGTCAAGAAATATCGTCAGTCCGTGGAAAAATGTTACCCCATGAAAGGTTTTCTGGAAAACAAAGTAGCAGCTGCTAGATGTATTACTTTTAAATTGTAAATCTGGATTTTACCATATAAATGATATCATCCATGGTTCTTGGTTGCAGACAATAGAATCTACCATAATCAGTTTAAGTAGTAGGGAATTATTAACAAATGTTAGAAATGTAACAGAACTTTTGGAAGGGCTGAGGGAATAGATTCTAGGTTGAGGTTACAATAATAATTTCATTCATGACACTGCAGATATGCCACTGCCCACACCACAACCACAGTACTTTTACTGAAGTACTGTGGCTTTTTCAGGCTTTTTCTTTGCCAAGTACAGAATCATGCTTGGTTCCATGACAAGAAAACTGCCACAACAGCGACAGTCTCAGATGCATGCCCTCTCTGCTACTCCACGCCTGGTGCCCTGGCTTGCTCTTTATGTCTTGCTTCTAAGTTAAAGTCCCATACAAATCCATCTGATGAGTGGAAATTGCACTCATCACAAAGGAGAAATATGTAGATCTTTTGAAATTCTGCCTTTGAAAGGTCCACAATATAGGAATAAGGTTAAAAAGATTTGAGGCAGCCACAAATTATAGATACCTATTCTAAACCACTATTAAGCAAAACAAAACAAAGCAAATAAATAAATAAAAACCCACCAAAACCCTTAATACTGTGGTGTAGTAAGTTTAGGATGGTTTTACTGTTATTGTGGATACAATTGGAAGTCTGAAGATCAGAATAAGAAAAATCAGAAAGTTAAGTGTCTAGCCAGCATTAAAGTAATACAGCAAAAAAAGAACTTGTTGGTTACCCGGTGCTGAATTAATCTTTTTTTTTTTTTTTTTAAGATGGAGTTTTGTTCTTATGGCCCAGGCTGGAGCGCAATGGCGCGATCTTGGCTCACTGCAACCTCCACCTCCCAGGTTCAAGCGACTCTCCTGCCTCAGCCCCTTGAGTAGCTGGGGTTACGGGAGCCCGCCACCACATCCAGCTAAATTTTTGTATTTTTAGTAAAGATGGGGTTTTGCCATGTTGGCCAGGCTGGTCTTGAACTCCTGACCTCAGGTGATCCACCCTCCTCGGCCTCCCAAAGTGCTAGGATTACAGGCGTGAGCCACCGCTCCCGGTCTGAATTAATCTAACTTAACAAATATTTTATACTTTCTTGATATGGCCTCTAATTCCACTCCAATATTAGAAGCCTAACTTAATCAGTTCAGGGGCATTAAAAAATCCTATCTGTAAGTTGCTAAGGAGTGGTTTAGACCACAAGGTCTGGAGCAAGCCAACAGAAATCCAAAGGTTTCAGCTCACATAGCTTTTAGGCAACTGAAATTTTCTATTCATGATGACACAATTCTCTACAGAGAGTACACGTTGGCATGGTTAAATGAGAATGACTTCCTCATAGAACAGTCTTACTTTTCTCTAGAAAATGACTAACTGGGTATTGTCTCCAAAACTAAGCAGCTTCTTCCATTATTCATGTTGGATATAGATGAATACAGAGTAATAAAAAAAAAATACAAATAAAAATATGTATAAATAAATACTGCAAAGAATAATATAAAAATACAGGGAGGTTTTGTCTAAAGTAAAATTTATTTTTACGCTTCATAAATAAAATATATCATTCACATTTGTGCTTCCCAGAGAATGAAAACATTGTAATGGAATATCTGAGGACCTAATTCAATTTTACCAGCTTACTTTCCTTTGGACCAAGTATGTGTGGTAAACATTTTATATAGATAACAGCATGTGCTCAAAGTTCAGGCAAGCACATAATTGCTTAATGAAAACAATTAGTAGCATTAGAAAACATTTATCTTGATTTTTTTTCCATGCCTGTGAGTGGATGTATACGAGAAGCTTTCACATAGACATTTATGGCTACTCCACTATTCCTTTCACAATTTATGTCTCTCAAAATATTTCCTACAGCTTATCTCATCTTTATTCTAAGCAAAGTCTCTAGATTGGACCTGTTTCCCCAATGTCCATACTAATCTATTCTCTTTTCTTACTCCTTATGGCTATAGCCACTTTTCGTCTTTTGTTTTCTATTGTTGCTTCTGCCTCATCTTTCCCTGTTGTGCTTTCTGTTTCTTGCTGTTGCTCAATTTGTGTTTCTTTTGAAATAATTTTTATAAATTTTTTTGTAGATAGTACTCTCCCATGTAAATTCAGATAAGCTATTTGTTTAATAGACTTTCAGTACGGTCAGTCTGTTCAATGGTAATTGTCGCCAAAAGGGTGGTATCCAGAAAATGCTGGAGTGATGGACCTTGCATGACTGAAATGGACACATATTCTTATCTCATGGGCTGAAAAATTTGACTTGAAGGGTTAAGAGAGTAGGTTTTCAATTCTAAATTTTAGATTAGCATCTAATAATACTGAAGGAAAAAAAGGAAGAAAACTACTTATGTTTAAGAAAGTTTTCAAAGCAAAGATATGATAAAGACCAAATAAAAATATGTTCAATCTCACACTAAGGTACTTTTTTAGGAAAGAGCAGGGCTGAAGGGTGGGAGTGCGGCTAAAACAGTATGTAGGAGGTGGTAGCATGACATAAATACTGTAAAGTTTGGTTTTAGCTAGAAAAAGAATGTTCATGCTCTTTAAGGATAATTACATTTTTTACCCATTTATATTTCCTTATTCTGGTAAATAAGGAAATATAAATGAGTAATTATCCTTAGAGAGCATGAACTCTGAAAACAAAATGATTTTATTGATTGAGTTTTGATAGAGGATAGTTTCTGTTTGCTTATCTGGCAAAGAATGTAATATTACTATTAGCTCCAGAGGGTTTCCTCAAAAGTTTCATTTGCAGGACGGGGGGTGTGGGAGAGAGAGAGAGAGAGAGACAGAGCACTTCATCATGAATTCTGCTAGGTGTTGCAGATTTGTAGGGAAGAAAAAAGTAATATCTTTTCCTCATCCATCACAATGTTCATAGCTGAGACTCCTATAAGAAAAGACAGATTAACAAGAGAAAATAATACACATTTATTCAATATAAATTTTATGTGACACAGGAGCTTTCAGAAATGAAGACCTAAAGAAACAGGGAGATCTGTGTATTTTTATGGACCGTCATGCAGAAGTGTGTTTGGAGGACAAAGGGTATGATCTAATGCTAATAAACTGATGGGGATGGGGAGATACTTAGCAAGGCCCCTCCATTCAGTTTTTTCTTGGTATCCCTGTGTGACATTCCTTCCCTCCAGGAATAGGACACGACAATTGTCACATAAGGGTCTTCAGGGGAAAGGGGTGGGAGAAGGTTAGAGAGTGACCTTCTTGGATTTTCTGGTCTCCTTCAGGGACGAAGGGGCAAGGAGAATTTTAATCTCTATATCGTACTTCGGGGAGAAAGGGGTGAGAGAAGGTCAGGGAGACCCTTGCTGCTTCTGCTGTTTTCATGCCTTGGGGTACCATTTGCCGCACCCCGTCAGGTTGCAAAGACAAACACAGCATAGCTGTCTTTGAGCTTTTATTCTAGCAAAGAATCAACCCTCTGAGAGGGACTAACTTTATCTGTCTCAAGCATTAAGGAATTCTTCGTGGAAGAATTAATGCCTGAACATGTTTTAAAGAAATATTTCTTAATTCTTGTTGAATATTAGAAACAAATCGCCTGTGAAGTGTTTAAATTATACCAGCATCTGAACATCTTATGAGTCCTGCCCATCATCCTTTCCAAGATCCTATATTATTCTAATGGAATTATTCTAATTCCTATGTTATTCTACTGTAATGTAGGCTGGGTTGAGAACCACCAGTATAGTGTCCATTATTTGGACTGGAAATAGCTTGGTTCTTAGAATCTCAGAGCTTGGCATACTTTTGAACAAGTACCTCAAATGATGCTTGTATACCTGGAAGTTTGAAAACTTTAAATGATAGACAAACTTTTACTAGGTGGATTGAAGAAGGTAGAAGAAGAAGGCATCCAAGGTAGGGGCAATAGCTTGTGCAAACCCACAGAGGTGTCAAACTGGATGGTGGAAAATGAAGCTAAAGATTAAAAGAAGGGTCACCACTATGGAGAAGGTATTATGCCAACAAATGAACCTGACCCTTGCCAGGCAGATGAGGAGAGCCACTGACAGATTTAAAGGCCAGAGTAACATGCTCAGAGATAAATTTAGAAGGATCATTCTGGTGACAGTGTGTAGGAAGGACTGTAGAAAGGAAGAGCAATATGGAGACTACTGAAAAATTCAGGTGGTAAATGAAACTATGATGGAAAAAAAAAAGCTCCATATACATTAAAGACGAAAGATGATAGAGTGTGAAGATTTATTGAGGAATGTAAGAATCTAGGAGAACTTCCATGTTTGTTTGCCTGTTTGTTGCTTGGATGTCAACACCTGAGTTTTCTACTTTGCATGTAACTAAAGAGAATAACACACACTCAATCTATTTCCTCTATGAAGAATAAAAATATGTGAATGCAAAATAATTCATTATATTGACATTGATAGGTAGAAAAATGGAGACACTATCAGTCACTTAATGAACTTTTAGGTGCTGACAAGAAATCTAAGTCAATTGTTGGTTAATTGCAGGGTTAAGAGTCGCGTGCAATCGACTAAATTGAAATTGAGCTTTGGGAATAGAGTTTTGAAAACTCAGATGCAGTGTGACAAGCCTGGAAGATAAAATCAGTTATTTTCTGACCATTCTAGGTTTTATTAAACTGACCTAGAACTGCTTGGAAATAACTCTGATTACGAACTGGATATCTCATGGCTTTTCTTATTATGTCAGATTTTCTCTACAGCTAGAACTGGAGGCGACTTCATTTCTGAGTGTATTTTTTTTGTTTGGTTGAATCATATTTCATAATTTAATAACAATATGGGAGAAACAACTAGTAAAATTGTTTTAAGGAATGCTGTGAATATAAAATATGTACAAACACATAATATACTTAATGAACTATAAAAATAAAAGGGTAGATTAATATCCTGTGAAACTCTAGTAAGTTAATTATGATACAAAGAGAGGCAAAGGCATATGTATTTTACTTAGCTCTGTGTGGGAAGGAAATTTCTCATATCCTGGTTCGTAGGTGATCACTGGCTGTGCTGAATCACAGGAAAAGAAAGGCTGATGTTCATTAAGGACAGAGGGGGGAAATTAAAAATGAAGCAATTATGGCAAATGCATGTGTTGTTTTCGAGTTTCATTCATTTATTTAAATATTTTAATGACTCCCAAGTGATATATATAGTATGAAATAAAATCATCTAAAATTGAGTAAAGTCATTTTTTGGAGAATTATATTTACATAAAATGATAGTCACTAGAAATTGGAAAACGTTCATGGATTGCCAAATAAAGTATGCAAGTCAATACATAATAGGAAGAGGATTAGTTCATTTGTTACTTTTTTATTTAAATAAAACTAGTTTAATGAAAATAGCCATATCATTTCTAAACATAAGAAAAATTCATACTGATTTCAAACTTTTCAGAAAATTATGAAGAAGAAAAGAATGGTCCTTTTTTTTTTTCTGTCTCTACCCAGAAATAATTACTAGTACTATTTTAGCTATGCACCTGTAAAAAACAGTCTGGGAGGTTATCTGACTTTAGTTATTTGTATAGCCTGCTTTTTCTGTTACTAATGTGCTGTATAGACTTTTTAATGTTAACCATTTTTATTTTATTTTTTATTTTTCCGTCTATTTCCCAGCTCCACCAAGCACCTCAGCCTTTCCTAGTTAAGGATCCCAGAATATCCCATCACTCTCACATTCTCCTTTCCTTACTAAGGATATTCCTCCCCACAGCCTTAATTCCCCCCAGACACACACACACACACAGACACACACACACACACACACACACACACACTGCAGGATCCCACAATGGCAACCTGCTTTCCATTTTTTTAAACTTGCCACTAACAAGATCTGTAACGTTAGCCATTTTGTAAACCCCCTAATATTCCATTTTAAATGGTTGTAAGCCCCCTACTATTGGATATTAAGTTCTTACCATTTAAAAAAAAGTAAACAAAACTGCAATAACCACCACCATGTATATACCATCACAAACATCTAATTACTTACATAGGATAACTAATTTAGTAACATCTAATTATATTACTAAATTGACATCTAGAAAGGTGTCAGTATATAATTTACACCCACATTGATATGGAAAATGTTAAAGTCCTAACCAATTTCATAGCTGAAAAATATCTACTTAAATAGCTCTTAACAGGACTTTTTAGTATTTAAATACTCTTTATATATGATCCTGCCCATCACTACAGTTTCCATGGCTTTATTGTGCATTATAAACTTTTATGTAAATCAATGTGTCAATCTTTTCTATAGAAAGTTCTTCCCACCTTAAAATTATAAAAATTATTTCCCAAATTTTCTTTTGTTATATGATTCTTTGCAATTAAATCATCAACTCATTTGAGACTTCTGGTTTATGGTATGAGAAAAAAATACAATATTTATAAACTGGAATAAAATGGTCCCAATGTCATTTATTCTTTAATTCATCCTCTCTTCACTACTAAAGAAATTCAGTTGTATTACATATTAAATACTCATACATGCTTGAATCTGTTTCTGGAGCTGTTAGTATATTCCATTTTTTTCTTATTCCTGTATCAATAACAGTTTAATTAATTATACTCTTATGTTCCTTATACTTGATAGACCTATCCTTTCCATTTTCTTTTATTTTAAATTATTTTCTGGTTATACTCACGCACTTAGTGTTCCAATGAATTTAAAATAATCTTATACTTTTTTTCTCCAGTTTAATTGTGGAATTAATTAGTATTCATTATATTTATAGGTCAACTTGTAGAAAATTTGTATCTGTACAATACATAGTGATACCATCCAAGAACATGGCCTGTGACTCTGCACATTAAGGTTCTAACTCTTAAATTAAAATTTTGAAGTTTAAGAAATCTGTGCACCTGTACAACTTTTAAAACTTTACAACTGTAAAACTATACAATTGTATGTTGTAAAGAACATCATTACTGCCTGCTTTTATTAGGTTTATTCCAAAGTGGGTGTTTTCCCATCTTTTTTTTATTTTGTTGATATTGCTATTGTGGATAAACTTATTCTTCTAATATAGTTACAAAATAATTTTTCAAATTAATTTGAAATTCACTATCCTACTGAATTCTTGGTGTTTCTGAAGACTTAAATTTTAGATTTATCTTGTATCAGATAACTTGTGAATTATACCACATTCACTCTATTCTTTCAATATTTATAAGTTCTATTACACAATTTGTTTTCTGAAGCAAAATTAAAACTAGTAGTGTTAGTATGTAAGCTCATTTGATCCTTGACTTTAATGGGATTGTCTGCTGTAATCTGCTACTGGGCATAAAGTTTGCTATACATACACTCACATACACACCCAATGATGAATTTTATAATAAATTTTTTTCTGTAATTAATTGATGTGAGATTTTTTCAAGCCATTAATATGGTGAACACCATAGATAGCATATTCTCATGTCTCCAATAGATAATTATAAAATGCCTGTGCATTCTCCAGAACAATTTTGATCCTTTTTTGTTTAACTCAGTGATCTCCAAATTGGGATCATACACTCAGGTAAGTGAGAAAAAATATATTAAAACTGTGAATTCAATTATCTATATCTTTTTAAAACAACTGCCTGGATTTTTGTAGACCATTACATCTATTTTCATATTAAATCATTTAAAATTTTATTTTAAATTGACTGATATATTAGTCTGTTTTCACACTGCTATAAAGATACTGCCTGAGACTGGATAACTTATTTTTAAAAAGGAGGCTTAATTGACTCACAATTTGGCATGGCTGGGGATGGGAAGGAAGACATGTCTTACATGGTGGCAGGAGAGAGAACATAGAAAAACTTGCCAGTCTTGAAACCATCAGTTCTCAGGAGAACTCCCTCACTATCATGAGAACAGCATTGGGGAAACCACCCCCATGATACAATTACCTTCTACCAGGTCCCTCCCTAGACAAGTGAAGATTACAATTTGAGACGAGATTTGACGGGTGTTGCGGTGGTGGGGGGGAGGGGGGGACACATAGCCAAACCATATCAACTAAGAACTATACATATTTAGGTGGTACAATGTGATGATTTGATATGTGTTTACATTGTGAAATGCTTTTTAACTAAATAAGCAAATATTAGGTTTGCACACTCAATATTTTCATCTTGCACTGGTCCTGGATAAGCAAGAAGAGATGTTGAACTTTCACTGTTTTCCTGAACAATGGAGAAATTATCTCCCTTCATGAAATGTTACTTTCTGAGGTCAGTCATCTCAACCTATAGTTGATTTTTACAATTATAATTTTTTTCTTTCAATCACATTGATTACATTGATGCTACGACATTTGCTACATGAATATCTGTTTATAAAATTGAATTTCAGAACACCTATAAAGAATAAAAATGCCCATATTTCAACTTAATGTTTTGACATTACATATTTTCTGATATTAATACTGTGTATATTACTTTTATTTTTTAAATGTGCCCATTTGGGTTTTTTTGTTTTTGTTTTTTGAGACAGAGTCTTGCTCTGTCACCCAGGCGAGAGTGCAGTGGTGTGCCTGCCACCTTGGCCGCTGCAGCCTCTGCCTCCAGGTTTCAAGCGATTCTCCTGCCTCAGCCTCCTGAGTAGCTGGGACTGCAGGCACACACCCCCACGCCCAGCTAATTTTTGTATTTTTAGTAGACATGGAGTTTCTCCATGTCAGCCAGGCTGGTCTTGAACTCCTGATCTCAGGTGATCCACCCACCTAGGCCTCCCAAAATACTGAGATTGTAGGCGTGAGCCACCACACCCGGCTGCCTGTTGTATTTTTACCCGCTCATTTTTGAGGTACTTTAAGTTCTGCATTATGCTTAACAAAGAAATACTAAACATAATCCCAATATAAGTGTATATGCTGTCACAACTATTTTAAATATTATTTGAGAAGAGACACCCAATAATAGAATCAATAAATCTGAACAGGGTAAGGCACAAGTATTATTTACAGATTTTATGATTCATAAAGTCCATCTTCTCAAATTTGCTTAAGGCCCCAGAGGTACTTTTTTCTAAATGTGCCTTTTGTATTTTGGACTAAGCATTCCAAATATCCTCTTCATTTTTCTTTTATATGTAATGTTGCTTTCTCCCCTTGGGTGATATTTTTCATTGACTCCATGGGCATTTTATTTCCTGCTGCTTCCTCATAGCTGTAGTGGAGCTGGGCATTTGGCCAGGTTTTGGATGGGTGGACCCTCACTAAACTCTCTCCTAGCTAACCCAGTTCACCCTTAGACTTTCAGCTGGAAAACTGGCCGCAGTTTATTATTTGTGTTTATTCATTTAGCTGTCACATGTGCTGAAGGAACATGTGCTGGGAGGTGGGGCCGCTTGAGTTAGAACAGCAGCAGGTCATGTTTTCTCTGATCACCCTCCTCTGTCTTTGACTGTGGGATTCCATCTGCACCTGTGCCAGTTCAGGATTCTTCCTGATCTCTGTAGTTTGACAAGAACACCTCGGTCTAACTAGAAGCAGTGGGTGCAAAACTTGTGGCTGAAATCCTTTTGTTTATTGTTTCATTTGCTTGCATATTAATGATTTTTTTGTTTTCCAAAAATCCTTTGGGCAAGTAGAAGTTGCCTAGCCTATCAATCCTTATAAAACCTTCTCTTTTAGCAGGATGTATCTCAATTATTTAATTTTAGCTAGGGGAATTAATTTGAACTAAATTAAATTAATTCCCCTCAAAAAATTTTTTTGAGGGAAGGAACTTAGCCTGAAATAACCATAGTCAATACTAAAAAGGTCTCATACACAGTTTCAGCACTTGTTTCCTGGAAAGTCTGAGATATGTGGGCTGTCATTATAAATAAATCTTTTAATACTTGTAAGTTAACCTCACAAAGCAATACAGAAGAAAAGAAGAAAGCAATTGAGTAAATAGTTACCTTTACAAATTATAAATATAAACCTACATATAAAAAGAATGAGAAAATAGTGACTACCCTAACGGTACTGGCAATACCTTAAACAGATTTAAAATGTTCTGTCTCGATTAAAAAAAAACATACGGAAGTAGAGATGATATTATTTGGAAAATGGGTTACTTAAAACTATTAAGAGCTCAATGATGAAGACATTGTTGATGATGCGAAAAGCTTGAAAACAATTGTTTAAGATTTTAAAATATTTTTAAGTTACCATCTACTCATCATTTCTGCATGTATTCATGGAACCAACTCTACAGGGAAATTAATTTTAAAGTAGACATTTGACATTTGATTCATATATCTAAAAATTGCTAAAGTCAAGTTGGCTAGGAATTTTTGAATCTTCTGTTTTGGGTAGGAAAATACAAATGGCTTTGCTGAGATCTCCCTTAAAGACTCTACTTTGTTATTTCTTGAAACAGAGTAAGCATCCCAGCTTCTAATATTGGTGGAACCCAATGGAAGAGAACAAATGGAGCCCCACTGCCATATATAGTGATTATCTAAATTTATTTTTAAAAATCTGACAATTAAATAAAATATATTACTGTCATTTTATGTTGAAAATATACCTTCACCCATTGCGGTGGCTCATGCCTGTAATCCCAGCACTTTGGGAGGCTGAAGTGGGAAGATCACATGAGCTCAGGAGTTCAAGACTAGTCTGGGCAACATGATGAAACCCAGTCTCCACCAGAAATACAAAAAAATTAGCCAGGTGCGGTGGCACCCCCCTGTGGTCCCACCTACTCAGGAGGCTGAAGTGGGAAGATTGCTTGAGCCCAGGAGGTGGAGGCTGCAGTCAGCTGAGATTGAGCTGCTGCACTCCATCCAAAGTGACAGAGTGAGATCCTGTTTCAAAAAAAAAAAAAACCCGCCAAAAATATACCTTCATAAAAACAAGCAATTGTTTTCATGTGCCTGGAAAGTCAGCAAATACTAACAAATTATGGTACTTTAATATTGTGCATATTTGAGTGATCTGGTAGTAGGTCAGGAATGTTTAAATGAGTAATAAAATAAAGGCCAGCAGCGTTAATAAATTCTTAGTGCTCTTATTTCAGCAAAATTCCCAGTTATTGTGTTAACACAATTGAGATGTTTTATGTAATTTGTGTTGCGAGTATAATGTTAAATTTGACAATCTTTCTGAAAGCATGGTAGGCCCTAGTTTTCATTAACTTTTTAATTTTGTTTTTGACATGGAATCTCACTCTGTTGTCCAGGCTGGATTGCAGTGGTGAGATCTTTGCTCACTGCAACCTCCGCATCCTGGGTACAAGTGATTCTCTTACCTCGGCTTCAGCCTGCCTAGTAACTGGGATTACAAGCATGTGCCACCATGCCTGGTTTATTTTGTATTTTTAGTAAAGATGGGGTTTCACCATGTTGGCTAGGCTGGTCTTGAACTTCTGACCTCAAGTGACCCACCTACCCCAGCCTCCCAAAGTGCTGGCATTACAGGCATGAGCCACCAGACCTGGCCTTAATTTTGAAGAAAATTCACTTTGCTAAGCTTTACATACCATGCATTATAGGTTGAATCAAACTATAGCTTGTAGTACTTTGTTACGGCAGCCCTAGCAAACTAATACACCATGTTTAAGCTCTGTAATGAAGCCACATATAACTTGTTTTATTGATAAAATTTAAATATATTATAATGTTTTCTCCTAACAATCCCCTCTACTTATTTCATGCTTTTACCATCTCTTAAAATAAATTCACAAATCATACAATTCTTCCTTAAAATACTTCAATATTGAGATATTTTAAAGTAGACAAGAAATAGCAATGTGCTGTTCAATTCTTTCAAGTTGCTTTTCAAATGAGAAAAAACTTGATCTAGTGTGGCCAGCAACTTTTGTCTGTAGAAATTAAATCTTAGTAAATATTTTATTAAAATAAAGCTATTCACAATTCTAGCATTCAATATCCACATAGCTGCCAACACAAGGATCTGTATTTAGCTTCAAGCATGTTACATCTAGACCTACATTTATATAAATATAAGAGGAATGTGAATTTTTTAATATGTGAAATTTTTCTCAGCCACTGGGTGCAACTGTTATAAATACTGCAATTGTATTGTGAATACCTCTGGGTCCAATAATTAGAACATGAAGAAAAGCAAAAAAAAATTAATAGTTGACGTTATTGAGGAGTAAATCTTCATTGAGCACAAAATAATACATTCATACTATGTATGATGAAAGATTGTACTAGTTAATTAATTTGTATTTTTCTCTTCTCTGTATGCTTCAACTACAAAAATCTTCCTTGAACTGCGAAGCAATACCCGTCTCTAATGGCACAACCTGCAATTCCTGAAGATGTTCAAATGAATTCAGCGAGAGCTGTGGATGAGAGTTCCCTTGGAGTCTGAATGCTCTTAGTCCCAAGAGCCAGTGGGTAGTTGTTTGATACCAATGCTGAGCACTGAATTCTTTGTGCCTTAGGGACCCATGTGTGTTTTAGTGAATTTACTTTTGTTTGCTTCTGATGGACAAGATATAAAAGACCCTTTAAAATGTGGAGCGCAGTACAGGAATCCCTTTTCTCTGAGTCTTTACTGCTCTTTATTGAAGCAGGGATAAGATCCCATAGAGTCTACTTTTCTTATGATTTTTTTCATGTCCCTTTCTAGGTCCTCATCTCTTCAAACATGTTTGTAATGGAGCCATTGAGAATTGTTTCACTTGTTATCTACTAGACACCAAAAGACAAAAGAGAGAAAAAAATCACGTAATGAAGCTCTATGTGCTCTAATTGATTTGCTTCAGAGTTTGTTATGTCTGGCACACGATCTTCAGAGGATATGTGTGTGTGTGTGTGTGTGCAATTACTGTCATTTTCAGCTTTTTTTAAAAATGAAATAATGGAAAACACTCTATTTTCAGTTTTATTTATTTATTTATTTTTGGTATGAAGTCTCACTTTGTTGCCCAGGCTGGAGTGCAGTGGCATGGTCTTAACTCACTGCAACCTCCACCTTCTGGGTTCTAGTGATCTCCTGCCTCAGCCTCCCAAGTAGCTGGGACTACAGGCATGTGCCACTACACTGGGCTAATTTTTTGTATTTTTAGTAGAGACAGGGTTTCACCATATTGGCCAGGCTGGTCTCAAACTCCTGACCTCAGGTGATCTGCCTGCTTTGGCCTCCCAAAGTGCTGGGATTACAGGCATGAGCCACTATGCCTAGCCTATTTTGGTATGTTTTTTGAGAGAAGAAAGAGAAAAGCACACAGTCTTTCTGCTTCCTGCTTTAACATTACTGATAATTTTTAAACCTAGAAATATTTATGGCTAAATTTATAAAATTCAGTACATTCAGCATAAAAACACAGATTCAAGTACCATAACTGGATTATAAAACTTTACACAATAATGAAAAATAATAATGCATTTAGATTTTTCAGAGAAAATTTATTTGGGGTTCCTATGTTTATTTTTTGTATGTTAGATTATGTTCTAAAGCATTTATGTAATTATTAAAAATTAATAATGTAATTAGAACTACAGCAATAAACTGGGAAATGAAAGTGCATACCTTTGTCTATCAACTGGGAAGTCCCACTCAGAAACTGTTCAGATGTAATAATGGCACCATTATGACAGAACACAACAGTGTTATCACACACGGAGTATTTCCTCAGGTCGAGGAGTAATAGTGTGCAAGTGACATATTAACAAAGACAAACTTGTTTCATTTAGGTAGTGTTAATTAGTGCCTCATATAATTATCGACATCTGGTCTGGTTTTCACCTGCCTTCCTTTTGCTGATAAATCCCATATCCATTTAGGTGAAGTCAGCAGATTAGGCTTCAACATAAAGGACAGTGTATCTAGAAAAGTACACAGGCTTTAAGGTAAATATCAAAAAGAATTGATAAATACTGAAAAGAACCCCAAAAATGAGAATAATTAACATAAGAAAAAACAATACATGTATATTTATAGCCAGCAGAATCTTTGTAAACCACGGACCCAGTAGTTCAGAAAAGATTCTGAAGACTGTACCTATAGATTCATCCTGTTTCAATACAGAAAATATTATAACTTGCTTAATTGGAAACAAAAGAAGTATAACAATACTTCGAAAGCAGATAACAAGTTAATGGAATTTTCTGATTGGTTAAAAATTACTTTGACATAGATTCTTCTTTCAATACTTATTGGTATTGAAAGCCTATTTAGAAAGCCTTCTAAAACATGCAGTTAGTGACTTCCGCCCTAGTAAATAGTATGCAAATATTGTCTGGAGATTGAGGATTGTGTGATGCTTCAAAATTATGCTGTAAAGTAAAAAAATGTGGTACTGTACAGGCATATTCAATGGATTGAAACTTAATCCAGAGGGACTATAGCACAAACTCCAGAAGTTATTCTCTTGCACAAATTCCTCTCTGTTTTGCTGTCATTTACGTTTTTTTTTTTTTTTTCTAAATCTGGTGTAGACAGTTGAAATATGCATTTTTCTAGTGAGTGATTTTTCTGGTAATTCCATTTTGTTTTACCTTATTAAGAAAATCCCTCTGACAGTTCTCATTCTGTTTATACAATCATTTATTTTTCCCTCTACTGGGTCATTTCCAGTAACATACAAACATGCTATTATTTATTTCATTTAAAAATATTTTATCTAACTAATTTTTTTGCCAGCTGCTTCTCCAAGTCTCTGAATCTTTTCCACAAGTCTCCCTGAAATAATGGTACATATCTGCTGCCTTCTATCTCTGTTCTCCCGTTTCCCTTTATCCCCTTTCCAATCATGCTTTTGTCACTACATGACCAAAACTTAACTCTTCAGGCTCACGTTCATGTTGCTAACTCCAGTAGTTACATTCTCAGTCCTCTTCTTCCTAGACCCTTATCAGCATTTGTCCAACTGATCCTCGCCATCTCTTTGCTATGCTTTCTTTTCTTGGCTTTCGGAACACCATACTTTCTTACTTTCTTGGTTTTCATCCTACCTCAGTGCTCACTCTTTCTCAATCTTCTTTTTTTTTTTTTTTGAGATGGAATCTTGCTCTGTTGCCCAGGCTGGAGTGCAGAGCCACGATCTCGGCTCACTGCAACCTCAACCTCCCGGGTTCAAGCGATTCTCGTCTCAACCTCCTGAGTATCTGGGATTACAGGCCTGTGCCACCACGCCTGGCTAATTTTTGTATTTTTAGTAGAGACGGGGTTTCACCATATTGGCCAGGCTGGTTTCGAACTCCTCACCTCATGATCCGCCCGCCTCGGCCTCCCAAAGTGCTGAGATTACAGGCCTGAGCCACTGCACCCAGCCAATCTTCTTTTGTTCAATTATTTTCTTCTCTGAAACTCTAAATATTGGGATTTTTCCCTATCTACATTTCTTTTCTTGATGACTTCATTCAGACTCAGGATACTAAACAACATTTTTAGGCCAAGAAATTCCAAATATATATCTCCAGTCCAGACCACTCTCCTGAACTCAACATGCACATTCAACTACTTGCTCACAATCTCCACTAGTAGATAGAAACTCTAATAGATAACTCAAACTTAATATGTCTGGAACGGAATTCCTGGTCTTCCTTTAAAAATCTTACAGCCTCACTTACAACAATGCCTTTCTTTCAGTTGCAAGGGTGGCCAACCATCCCAGTTTACCAAGAACCGAGTAAGTTCTCAAGATGAAGAATTTTCATTGTTAAAACTGGGAAAATTCTGAGCAAAATACAATAAGTTGGTTACCCTACCAGTTGCTCAGGACAAATATCTTAGCGTCATCCTTGATCTTTCTCTCACATCTCATATCTGGTATATTAAAACATCCTGTTGTCTTTACCTATTAACTGACTGATTCCCACCACCTCCATTACTACCACCTGGTCAAACCACCATCTTCTCTCATCTGAATTACTGAAGAATCCTCCTGATTTTCCTATTCCCACCCTTCCATCTTTTATCATGAATTCTCAACACAGCCACCAGAGTAATCTTTTAAAAGTATAAGCCAGGTCATGACATTCCTTATTTTCCAAACTTTGCAATCTCCTCCTATTTCAAAGTAAAAACCAAAATATCTACAATGGCATATAAACCCTACATGATGTAACCCTAGCTCCTGCTCCATATATAGTCCCACCAAGAGTTGATTATTTACCTCAACTCCTACAACTATTGTCCTTGCTCACTTTGTTTTGCCACATCAGTTCCCACGATATTTCTCTTTCCTGCACACAGACTACTGTCTCAGGGCCCTTGCACTGCAAGTTTCTTCTGCTTGAAACGCTCTTCAGGTATTTCCATAATTAACACTTTCACCTGCTTCAGGTTTCGCCCCAAAATTCACCAACTGCATAACCATCTTACTACTAAAACTTGCACTCCCCTCCACTCCCCTGCTCCTTTCTGTGCCCTATCTTTCCCTATAATTCTTGTAATATTTAACATTCACATAATTAACATATTATCATATGTATTTTTGTTGTCTTTCTACCCATGCTAAAATATAAGCTCCAGCAAAGTAGAGAATTCAAAAAATATTTCTCAGCTGATACACACAAAATTCCTAGAACAATATGTGACACACGAAGCACTCGATAAATATTTACTGAATGAACAAATGTATTTATTTAACTTCACCTTAGTAAGTACCTTCTAAATTCCCCTCACATTCCTAGCTCCATCCCAGGTGCTTATGGAAGACTTTAAAGATGAATGAAACATTGTCCTTAAATTTGAGAAACTTACCATCCATTTGGAGAGTTGAGGTATAATTATTAAGAAAGCAATTAAACATTACAACATGTAGTAATAGCTACAAACCTTGTGATCATGAGAAAATTTGAGTTGCCTTATTTGTATAATTTTGCTTACTCTTGGGGTTGTCTAATACACTTTCAACTCTAAAATAATACTTTATGATTTTATAAATTATTAATGTAAAAGAATTACTGAAGAGAGTTAGGTGTGGTCAAACCACTAGAAGAAGCTACTCGAATCAGTAAGTATAGGAGAAACTGGGAGTAAAAAAGTATTAGAGCACACTTTACAAATCAGAAGGTTAAAGAAGAGTAGTAGCAAATATTTCCAAAGAGAGAAGAGCTTACCCTGATTAGAAATGACAGGATAGGTCTGACAACAGGGGACCCTGGGCAAAATCTTCACTGCCTCCAAGATGAAAGTGAGTGCAAGAAAATTAGTGTGCACACCTGGGAGAAGTCACAGAATGCTGGGAAGTCTGGAACTTGGAAATCAGTGAAATAGGAACTGCCTCTCCAACCTCCTATGACTTTCCAGAACTGAGATATATATGCCGAGAAAACTGAAAAATACAAACATACTCGGAAACAAACAAAACTGAGCAGGACAGAAATGACTGGGAGAAACAGAGGCTGAAGAATTAGATAGTGGGACAATCCCAAAATGAGGAAAGTTTTCAAAAGGTCCTTTAACAGCAAAATATAATGTCTAAAACAGAAAGCACTCAGTAAATCAGGCTCCTAGGGCTCATGAGCTAAGCATAGGCTGGAGACTGAAAGTTGTCCTGAATACAGTTATATCTACATGAAGAGAACACATTTTGAGCCTTTCTGGTAGTGACCTTTAAAAAAGAGGATACCTTTAATTCATAATATTGGGAAAGCTATGCTACTGCCCATTCCCCTTCTAAGAAGTCCCCCCCTCCTTCCTTTTCTTCCTCCCTTCCTTCCTCCCTTCCTTCCTCCCTCCCTTCCTCTCTTCCTCCCTTCCTCCCTTCCTTCCTCCCTCCCTTCCTCTCTTCCTCCCTTCCTCCCTTCCTCCCTTCCTTCCTTCTTTCCTTCCTTCCTTCATTCTTTCCTTTCCTCTTTCTGAAAGGCCTCACTTCACTGCCGAGACTGCTTTTTAACTCCTGGCTTCAGGCAATCCTCCTGCTTCAGTCTACCAAATTACTGGGATTACAGGCATGAGCCACAGTGCCCAGCCCCAAAGAGCCTCTTTCTAATAGCTTAGGAATACTCACTCCTTTATAAATGTGGGGAAAATGCAGTCTAACTCCAATATAAGTTACTGCTGAAAAAAAAGTAATAAAAGTTAATATGATAATGTTTCAAAAGACAGTAAGAGCACATCAGAAAAAAAATATGTGGCCTCAAAACAGAAACTCTGGCACAATATTTCAAAGTAAGGTACAGAAAATGCCAGAAGCTTTGAAATACTATTTCAATTAAGAAATTCAAAATTTGCCAGGCGCGGTGGCTCACGCCTGTAATCCCAGCACTTTGGGAGGCCGAGGCGGGCGGATCATGAGCTCAGGAGATCGGGACCATCCTGGCTAACACGGTGAAACCCCGTCTCTACTTAAAAAAAAAAAAAAATTAGCCGGGCGTAGTGGCGGGCGCCTGTAGTCTCAGCTACTCAGGAGGCTGAGGCAGGAGAATGGCGTGAACCCCGGAGGTGGAGCTTGCAGTGAGCCCAGTTCGTGCCACTGCACTCCAGCCTGGGCGACAGAGCGAGACTCCGTCTCAAAACAAAACAAAAACAAAAAAGAAATTCAAAATCTCAGAGCTTATATGGACAACTGATAAAAAGACAGGAGGGAAGGATTGATAATTACTAAAATTGAATTGGAAAAAGGGAAAAATATTCAGAAATAAAGCTAAAATAAGAATATAAGAGTAAATTCCCAGCCTGGTCAACATGGTGAAATCCCATCTATACCAAAAATACAAAAAATAATAATAATAATAACTAGGCATGGGTGCGCGCCTGTAATCCCAGCTACTCCAGAGGCTGAGGCGGGAGAATCACTGGAACTGGGGAGGCGGAGGTTGCAGTGGGCCGAGATCATGCCATTACACTCCAGCCTGGGCAACAGAGCAAGATTCCATCTCAAAAAAAAAAAAAAAAAAAAAAGTAAGTTGGCGTTAGGAAAAACATTGTAAAGGAAGAGGGGTAAATAGTTAACAAATAGAAAATGAAAACCAAACCAGTTAGACTTAAAAAAAGATACTAAAAAGATTTGAAAACCTGATGGAGAAAATCTGCAAAGCTGATTACATATGCATTTAATAGTTGTTCCTGAAGATAGACATTGAAGCAATAAAACAGAAAAAATTATTTAAAATCACAATTATGAAAATATTCTGGAAAAACAAAAATTGATTCTATTGAAAATTCATACTCTCCCTGTACATGGATTCAATACCAAGACAGATTAGACTATAAAGATAAGGAAAAATTGCCTTCAGAAATTCAGAACCACACGTCCTCCATCCTTACTCCACACCACCAGCACATATACATAAATCAATTAACTAATTAAAAAAAGAAAGTCATCCTAAATTTCTAAGCAGCAATGTTTTAAGCTACAAAACAATTAAGCAACATTTTTAAAGTATTGAAGGAAACCATATGTGAGCCAAGGTTTTTATACCTGGCCAAATATCCTTTGGTACAAAGGCTGTAAAGAGTTATAAACAGGCAATACTTGAAAAAATATCATTTCCATAAACCTTTTCTAGGGAACTTATCACAGAAAGAGATTCAGAAAACTATAACATCTGGAAAGCTCTTTCATATGGTCTGGTGGCCTGGCAGTAAGCATTTAAGGACCAGAAAATGAAAGATGATAAAATGCAATGTTCATATTACAGGCTCTGATGTTGGAGAACTAGTACAACTAATTACTAATTGGGATGGAAAGGGGTAGAGTAAATAGAAATTAGAATACACTCACTGATTGACTTACTGGTATTAGGAAGGGAAAGATATAATTTAAAACAGAAAAATTAAGAGCTTGAAGCTTAAGTGTGTTTTGCTCTACAAACAACACTAAGATTATACTTATAACTAGCAAGAGAGGAAAAGAAGCAGTTTCTGGCTGACAATAATATTAATAATAGAAACTGTTTCAGAACAGAGTATGGTTAAATGCGTTATAGATAGGTATTAGTGTAAAGCTAACCATTAGAAAGACTTCAAACGTTCCCAAATAGCAAAGGAAATAATGGGGGAGAAGGGCAAACAACTAAAATAATGGAACATGCACATGCATTCACATTTATATAACATAATACTTTATTATAGAACTGAGACCAAATATGTCAGTTGTATCAATGCATGTTAGTGGACTTACATAAGAAAAAGATTTTCAGATTGGCTAAGAAAGCAAAATTCAACTTTATGCTGTATGCAAAAGATATACCTAAAATAAAGTGAATTGAAATGGGTAAAGATAAAAGCATGAACAAAAATACACCAGGCAAAGGCAAGAAAGAAGAAAGCAGGGGCCATGACCTTGATCTAAAACAAGGTAGAATTCAGGCCAAGAAGAATTAAACGATACAAAGTAGGACACTCTATAATGCTAAAGAGTGCGATTCACAGTGAAGATATTAATATCTATTCACCAAATATCAGTAGCAACTTTCATAAAGCAGAAACTACAGGCGATGAAAGGAGAAACAGACACATATTAAAAATAGGAAACTTTGGCACACTTATCTCAGATCTAGACAGATCAAGGGGAAAAAATGTTAGTAAGGACATAGAAGGCCTAAAAACCATAAGATAGTCTATAAATATATAAGCACTTTATCCTGATAGCAGAAAATATACCTTTTTTCAAGTATACATAAGTCCTTATTAAAATTAACTATATATTAGGCCATAAATAACTCAAAAATAGAAATACAAACAACATTAAAGGGTCTTAAGTCCTCAATTAGTAATAATAATAAAAAATGCACTTCTCACCAGGAAACTTTTTAAAAAGTAAGCTCATATCAAAGAAAAAACTCAAACTAAAATTCCGAAATTCTAGAGAAGAAGAATTTTATGAAAGCATGATGAATTAGAATCTAATAAAAATGAAAATGCCATAAAACAGCTAGTAGCATCTTATGTTTGGGAAAATCTTTCTAAGCATAAAGGACTAGAGAGAACGACCCTTTAAAATCAGTGAGACTGCAATGTGGAAGATGTATAGAGGGAGAAAGGAAGCTCAGAGACTAGGTAGTTTCAATTAGCATGGTAGCAGTGGAGATGGAGACAAGTAGGGAGATTTTAGATTTTTTATGCATACTCTAGAGAATTTGAGCAACATTTGGATAAAGTAGTAATGAAAAGTTAGATGCGAGAAAGAATCACAGTTCATTGTATAGGACCCAGGTGGGTTGCACTTGCCGTTAACTGAGAGAAAAAGACTGAGAGAAGATTTTGGGTGGTG
Source organism: Nomascus leucogenys (assembly GCF_006542625.1). Classification (NCBI taxonomy): domain Eukaryota; kingdom Metazoa; phylum Chordata; class Mammalia; order Primates; family Hylobatidae; genus Nomascus; species Nomascus leucogenys. Next base: position 69,351,699 of record NC_044391.1, read on the forward strand.
GAGGTGGTGTGGTCTATTTTGTAACTTACAAAATAAATTACAAAATAGATAATTCTTAATAAAAGAAATTCAAAAGACCAATAAAATAAGATTAAGTTCAACTTTAGTTTCCATCAAAGAAATCTGTTTTTAAACAAACAGCATGTCTAACTTTTCAAATTAACAAATTACTGATGAGAGTGGTGAAATGAACACTTTCCTATCCTGCCAATGTTTTATGAACTTTTAACTTTTCTAATTAGCAATATGGAAACATATGACCTAGTAATTCCACTTCTTTTCTTTTTCTTTTCTTTTCCTTTTCTTTTCTTTTTTTTTTTTTTTATTTTGTTGTGTGAGACAGGGAGACAGGGTCTCACTCTGTTGCCCAGGATGGAATGTAGTGGAGTGATCTCAACTTACTGCAACCTTGGCCTCCTGGGCTCAAAGAATCCTCCCACCTCAGCCTTCTTAGTACCTGAGATTACAGGTGTGTGCCACGACGCCTAGCTAATTTTTGTATTTTATTTTATTTTTTGTATCTTTTGGTGGATACAGGGTTTTGCCATGTTGCCGGAGCTGATCTTGAACTCCTGGGCTCAAGCAATTGTGGGATTATACCTGTGAGCTACCGCACCCAGCCTAATTTCATTTCTAGAAATGTATACTGAAGAACTAATTAGTGATTTGGATTAATATCTATGCATAAGAATGGCAATCACAGTCTTATATATAATAATAAAAATACAGTCAATTACTCATTTTCATCATGTAAATTTAAAACAATGAATGTTAAATAAATTAATAGACTAATATATGATAAGCATCTATGTAGTTATTATCAATCATCATTTTGAAAGCATACTTTGGAAGGCAATTTTGGTTTACATCAATGGAAAGCACTTCGACGTTAGCACAACTGTCTGCACCAAGCCCCATTCTAAAATAACCGAACAATTAAATTCACATAAAAATAAGCAATAGAAATATATCAAGATAAAGTTCCATACAAAGATACAATAAGAACAATAAGAAGGAATAGCATAAAATTTTTGAAGATAGTGCAAGTGTGCTATAATGACGCACTTTAAAAAATCAAAATTACCGGGACCTGTCCGGGGTGGGGGACAAGGGGAGGCAGAGCATTAGGACAAATACCTAATGCATGCGGGGCTTAAAACCTAGATGACGGGTTGATAGGTGCAGGAAACTACCATGGCACATGTATACCTATGTAACAAACCTGCACATTCGGCACATGTATCCCAGAACTTAAAGTAAAATAAAACAAAAATAAAAATAAAAAAATAAACAAACAAAAATCAAAATCATTACATGTAATTTTCAAATAAATCATTAGGAAATGATTCAAGACATAAAGGAACAACATAAACATGAATTAGAAAACTCAGAAGGTGATGTCACATGACAAAGTATGAGCTGTGCAGAGTGATTTGAATTATAGGTTCTCACGTGAATACAGAGAATCTACACTATGAATATTGCAGAACATACACACACACACACCACAAACGACAAGAAAAATATTCCAAAATATTCCCAGGGATTATTTCTAAGTGGTAGAATTATAGATGGTTTAAATTTTTCAATCTTTCTTGTGTTTTCCACTATTTATACAATAAGCATGCATTCTTTCCATAAACCTTTGGTGTCACAGGACCTCAGGTGCAAAAGATGAAAATAATGATACTCCTCCGTTCATGACATACCATCATCTTTTATCTGCATGAAGTCTTTCGCTCTTGCTTTACTTATTTGTTTACTTTTTATTTTCATATTCCCTATTCCCCCACCTTCGATAAACAGCCATCCTTGTGTTTTTTAATGCATACTACTTTGTTTATATGTCTTCTTATTAATATATACATATATGTGCATATATATGCACATATATGCATATATATATGCATAGATAAATATATATATTTATATGCATAGATAAATATATATATTTATATGCATAGATAATATATATATGCATTTATATGCATATATAAAACTATATATATTTATATGCATATATAAATACATGTATTTATATATGCATATACATTTTTATGCATATATATATTTATATGCATATATATAAACATATATATATATATATATATATTTGAGATGGCGTCTCACTCTGTCACCCAGGCTGGAGTGCTGGAGTGTCGTGGCATGAACTTGGCTCACTGCAACCTCCGCCTCCCGGATTCAAGCAATTCTCCTACCTCGGCCTTCCGAGTAGCTGGGACTATCAGGCACGTGCCAGCATGCCTGGCTAATTTTCTTGTATTTTTAGTAGAGACCGGGTTTCATCACGTTGGCTAGGCTGGTGTGGGACTCCTGACCTCAAGTGATCCCCCCCAGCCCCACCTCCCAAAGTGCTGGGATTACAGGCATGAGCCACTATGCCCAGCCCCATCTTATTAATATTTATATTTTGTGTGTATGTATTTTAGCGTATATCAGTGGAGAGCTCTGGCTCTTTGAAGTTAGCAAAGCTCTCTGGATCAAGCCTCATTCTTAAAATAAAGATAAGCTAGATTCACATAAAAATATATAACAGAAATATATCAAGGTAAAACACCATATGAAGTTGCAATAAGAAAAATACAAAGGAGTAGCGTGACATTTTTAAAGGCATGTTATTTTTATTTATGTGTACTTCCAAAAAACATGAAAAACTATTACATACTCTTTCAAAATAACTGAAAGGACATTAAGAAAATGATTCAAACTTTAGAGAACAAAATAAACACAAATTAGTAAACTCAGAAATCAGTGACAGATGTTACAGAAAATTAGAAATATTAGAAAAAGGTTATTTTAGAAATGAAGACTAAACTGGTAGAAATAGAAGAGTAAATAAAGCAATAAGATATACCTGAAGACAATTAGAAGAAAAAAGAATACTTTTTTAAATCAAAAGGAAATGAGAAAAGAGATCAAAAGAATGTAAAGGAAAGAGACAAATCACCAAGTTAAGCAAATAAATCCAACATATGAATATAGGAGTACCTGAAGAACAAAACCAAAACAAAATAAAGCAACATTAAAAAGTATAATTCAAATGTTATTCTTGAATAAACAAACAGATTTGAAACTATATATTGGAAAAGATAACTTTGTACTTGAAAATATCAATCTAGGAAGTCCAAAAACAAAACAAATTATTTTAAAGATACTGGACTTAAAAAAAGAAAACTATTTCGTGGGTATTTAAGCTGAATAATTGAGACTTGTAAGTAAAATAAAATTAGATTATCATTAGAACCTTTAGTAACAACTCTGTAAACCCAAAGAAAACAGTAACAGTAACATATTAACATAGTCAAAGGAAACAAAATGTAAACTAAAGATTTTGTTTTTGATGTAGCAAAATATATCTTCTAATATAGAGGGCAAGGCAAAAGGTTATCCAAATGGTAGACCTCAGGGAATATTTTCCCCTTGATCTTTCCTAAAGAATCTATTAAAGGATCAACTTTAGACAAACAAAATTATTAGAGAGACTTCTACATAATAACTGGTGGTGAATATTAAATACATCATTTTTATAAAACTAGGATTATAGAAAGATTAAAAGAAATAGATTATAATATGTAACAATATGATCTGGCAATGTAGATATATTTATCAACCTAAAAAATGGGGAGAGAATGGGGAGAGCATACACAAAACTCTTTTAACTATTCAATAATCATATTTTACAGTAGTAGATTTGTATAGTGATTCTGACACTATTCTATGTCTAAAATGACATAAAGTGGTTGGTATAAAGCAATGGATATAGAATACTCTAATTCTATTATATCCAGTGTCCTTGAGAACCAGAATTCCTAGTGGGGAAGACAGGAGATACTGTTATTATATAGAAGAGATGAAGTGCAACTCTCTAGTCTTGAATTAGAACTGCAACATTCAAGGTATCTTCGTTTTAAAAAGATGTATATGTAAGGTAAATATTCGCTCTCCCAACCAAAGGCCTAGAAGCAATGTCTGATGGCCAGCCCAGTAGCAATGAACATCTATAATTTCCAGACACTGGTCTTGAAAGAGTGAAACATTTTTCTTGTTAGGAAATTTTTTTTTCTTCTTGATGACGAGACTTGACGTGTATAAGCAACTTCCTCCCTTTCCTTCCTTCTTTCCCCTCCCCTCTCCTCCCTCCCCTCCCTCCCTCCCTCCCTTCTCCCTCCCTCCCTCCCTCCTCCCTCCCTTCCTTCCTTCCTCTTCCTTTTTCTCTCCCTCATGCTTTCTCTTATCACTCCTTCTCTCATCCTGTCTCTTTTTCTCTCTTTCTTTCCATCTTGGAGAAAACCTAAGAAAGTTTAAACAGCTTAGAATTCTGAAGACAGAAATTGTTTTTTACTCTTCTTTCCTCTAGACAATCATTTTGAAAAGATGTCTGTCTAAAAAACAAACTCTTTCAAAAATTGACAAATAAATGTTTTTAGCCTGCAGTGTTGCCCACCACAAATTGCTAGAAACAAATAATATTTATTTGTTTAAATTGAATAAATATAACACAAAACAGGCATTTGAAATAAATTATTTGGTAAAAGGGAAGTCTATGGACTGCTTAAAATAATGTTGACAAAATTAAAAATTAAGAACTATTACTTCAAAGGATTTTTTTACATTGTATAAATATACCACATTTTATTCATTATTTATTTATTTGATATTCAGGGGGGTGCAGGTTTGTTATGTGGGTATGCTGTGTGATGTTGAGGTTTGGGACACAAACGGTCCCATCGCTCATGTAGTGAGCATAGTACCTGATGGTTTTTCAGCCCATACCCCCTCCCTTCCTTCCCCTCTAGTAGCTCCCAATGTCTACACATTTTTATGTCCATGTGTATTCAGTGTTTAACTCCACTTACAAGTGAGAACATACAGTATTTGGTTTCTTGTTCTTGTGTTAATTTGCTTAGGATAACGGCCTCCAGCTGCATTCATGTTGCTGCAAAGGATATGATTTCATTCTTTTTTATAGCTACATAGTATTACATGGTGTATATGTAAGACATTTTCTTTATCTAATCCACCATTGATGGGCAGGAACCTAGGTTGATTTCATGTCTCTGCTATTGCGAATAGCACTGTAATGAACATACAAGAACATACAAGTGCATATATCTTTTTGGTAGAATGATTTATTTTCCTTTGGTACGTACCCAGTAATGGGATTGCTGGGTCGAATGATAGCTCCGTTTTAAGTTCTTTGGGAAATCTCCAAATGGTTTTCCACAGTGGCTGAACTGATTTGTATTCCCACTAATGGCACATAAGTGTTGCCTTTTGCCTGCAGCCTCGACAGCATCTGTTGTTTTTTGACTTTTTAGTAATCACCATGCTGACTGGTGTGACATGGTATCTCATCGTGGCTTTGATTTGCATTTCTCTGACAAGTAGTGAATCTGACCAGTTTGTTATATTCGTTGTCCATTTGTATGCCTTCTTTTGATAAGTATCTTTTCATGTCATTTGCCCATTTTTTAATTGGATTATTTGGTTTTTGCTTCTTGATTTTACTGAGTTCCTTGGAGATCCCGGATGTTAGATGTTTGTCAGGTGCATAGTTTATGAATATTTTTTCCCATTCTGTAGGCTGTTTACTCTGTTGATAATTTCTTTTGCTGTGCGGAGGCTCTTCAGTTTTACTAGGTCCCACTTATCAATTTTTGTTTCTGTTGCAGTTGCTTTTGGGAAATTAGCCATAAATTATTTGCCAAAGTCAATGTCAAGAAGGGTATTGCTTAGTTTTCTTCTAAGATTTTTATAGCTTGAGATCTTACACTTAAGTTTTTAATCCATATTGAATTGCTTTTTTGCATATAGTAAAATGTGGGGGCACAGTTTCATTCTCCTATCTATGGCTAGTCACTTATCCCAGCACCATTTATTGAATAGGGAGTCCTTTCTCCATTGCTTATTTTTGTTGACTTTGTTGAAAATCAGATTTTTTTGTAGGTGTGCTGCTTTATTTCTGGCTGCTCTACTCTGTCCCAATGGGCTATATGTCCTGTTTTTCTACAAGTACTGGGCAGTTTTGCCTACTGTGGCCTTATACTATTATTGTTTGAAGTCAAATAATGTGATGCCTCTGGCTTTGTTCTTTTTGCTTAAGATTCCATTAGCTATTTGGGCTCTTTTTTGGTTCTATATGAGTTTTAGAATAGTTTTTTCTTATGTAAAAGAAAATGGCATTGATATTTCAGTGGGGATAGCATCGGATCTGTAAATTGCTTTGAAAGTATGACCATTTTAACAATACTGGTTCCTCCAATCTGTGAGCATGAAATGTTTTTTCCATTTACTTGTATCATCTGTGATTTCTTTCAGCAGTGTTTTGTAGTTCTCTTTGGAGAGATCATTCACTTCCTTGGTTAGATGTATTTCTTTTCTTTGAGGATTCTTAAAACAGATCCCCAATCTCTTGGGCTTGTACGGATTTTGCAGAGAAGTCTGCTGCTAGCCTGATAAGTTTCCCTTTGTAAGTGACTTGACCTTTTTCTCTAGCTGCAATTAAGAGTTTTTCTTTCTGTTGACCTTGGTAAATCTGATGGCTAGGCGCCTTGGGGATGGTCATCTTGTGGAGTATCTCACATTGGTTCTCTGTATTTCTTGAGTTTGCATGTCCACCTCTATAGCAAGACTGGGAAATTTTTCATGGACTATGTTCTCAAATATGTTTTTCAAGTTGCTTACTCTCTTTCTTTCCCTCTCAGGAATGCCGGTAAGTTATAGATTTGGTCTCTTTACATAATTTCATATTTCTTGAAGGTTTTGCTCATTTTTAAAATTCTTTTTTAATATTCTCTCTGACTGCTGAGGTGATTTGAAGAACCGGTCTTTGAGCTCTGAGTCTCTTTGGCTTGGTTTGTTTTGCTGTTAATGTTTCCGACTGTATCATGAAATTTTTATAGCGAATTCTTCATTCTAGGAGTTCATTTTGGTACTTTCTTAAAATGGCTATTTTATCTTTCAACTCTTGGATCAATTTTATTGGGTTCCTTGAATTGGGTTTCAACTTTCTCCTGGATCTTGACACACTTCTTACCATCCAGATTCTGAATTCTACGTCATTTCAGTCATTTCGGTCTGGTTAAAAATCATTGCTTGTGGGGGCTTGTGTGTTTGTTTGGAGGTAAGGAGCCACTCTGGCCTTTTGGTTGGCCAGAATTATTGCACTGATTCTTTCTCATCTGAGAGGGCTAGTGTTCTTTTAACTGTGAATAAGATGAGTATAGTCAGTTGGCTTCATTTCCAGGTGCTTTCAAATGGCTAAGTTCTGTACAGGATTTTAATTTGTGGCTGGTTTTTTGCCTTAGATTTCACAGGTGCTATATGCTGGCAAAATATTTTTGATGTTGTAATTTTGGCTGGAATCCATTAGATGGAACTTAAGAGTGATGACTGTCAAATAGGCTTTACTTAGCTGTGTGGCTCTTTTGTATTTCAGCATGTTCTAAGTAGTGCTCTGTGGTCAGGTGCAGAAAGATGACCCTCTCGCCAGTTCTCCTGCGCCTTGGGAGAGCCTCCTCCAATCACTGGCACTGCACCTGTCTTTCGATTGTTAAGTATTTCACACCCACAGGGTTCCCTTAGGCAGAGGCTATAGCTGGTAGACAGGCCACACCCCTTCTTGGACCAGCCTTGGGGAGGGAAGTATACCCTGCTCCCCTGCCAGCCCATGAACCCAGATATCTCACCCCTCTCAGTATTCAGAGTGGAGGCTCCTCCCCTGTTTGGGCTCCACCCATGCTGGTGAGTCTTGCATAGCTAAGAGCAGCGAATGTGGGAGGAGTAGCACAGATCACCATCCATGTGTTTCCTGGGGTAACACAGAGCTGTGCCTGGCTGCAGAGTTCAGGCAGTGGTGGGACCACTGTGCTAGAGGCAGGAGCCAAGCTTTGTCTGGCAAGAAGGAGTGAAGCAGCTTGACTATTCCCCAGAACCATGACCGCAGCCTCTGTTGGTGTCATGGCAGCTGATGCTGAGCTGCTCATGGATCCAAGGCCTGTGGGGCTCCTTCCAGTCTTGAGTGGTACCTCTGCAAAAACTCTGGATGACTCCCTGTATCAATTTGGAGGCCTGGGGGGCAAGGAGTCAGGGAGGTTCTCCCTTTCCCAATATTGCACAGGTCCCTGTGGGAAATGTGGATCCCCTGGGGACTCTTATTCTCCCCTGCTTTCCCCATCTCAGGGAGCTTCTCCTGGCTTTGCACTGGTCCCAGGTGGGCAGCTGTTTATCTTCACTCTTCTCTGTTCTCCATGTGTCCCCTGACTCCCTTAAAGGATGCTGACGTGATTTCTCAGACGATTCACTTGAAAAGTCAGTATTTACTCACCCACTTTGTTTCCTCACTGGGAGAGAAGCACATACTAGCTGCTTCTTGAACCCTCTTACCTAGTGGAATATTTTCTGTACAAAAAGTTATTCACAAAAGTTCTTTTAGCTTTATCAAATGCTGGTTTTGCTACTTTGAAGAAAACATTATTGATCTGTTCTAAGGCTTTCTGAAGAATAAAAATGATTTTTTTTTGTTTTGACTTCTCAAGTGACTTCTTGTCTTAGTCCATTTGTGCTGCTACACCAGAATACCTGAGGCTGGGTAACTTAAAAAGAACAGGAATATTTCTCACAGTTTTGAAGGTTGGGAAGTGCAATAGCAAGGCACCAACATTTGGTATCTTTTGAGGGCCTTCTTGCTGCATCCTAACATGGTGAATCTGGAAAGGCAAGAGAAGCCAAATGCTGAGTAAAGTCTCTTTTATAGGTCCTTAATCCTGTTCATCAAAGAGAAGCCCTTCTGGCCTAATCAGCTCTTAAAACATCTACATCCTTAGTATCATCGTATAATATTACATTGGAAACACCTGAATTTTGAAGGCAATACATTTAAACCACACATCTCTTAACATAGGTCAGATTTTCATTTTATTCTTTCTTAACACAGTTTCTAATTCTCTTTTTTGATTCTGTTAGCCATCAGCTGATTTCCACTTTCAGGCATTATATGCCTACTAACCATTGCCTACTTTAGTTGAAAGCCTTGATAGAATTGTCAGTATTACTGAATATGTCCTTAGCTCATATACCTCCTAGGTTCATTTGCAGCTGTTCCAAAAATTCTGAATTTTTTTTATTTCAGTATCACTATGTATTGTTGAAGAAACTGATGCATTCCCTGAAAACATATGTAGAATTTACAGTTTTTTTTGTTTGTTTGTTTGTTTTACTTTAACTTCTGGGATACATATGCAGAATGTGCAGGTTTGTTACATAGGTATACATGTGCCATGGTGGTTTGCTGCACCTATCAACCTGTCACCTAGGTTTTAAGCCCTGAATGTATTAGCTACTTGTCCTGATGCTCTCCCTCCCCTCAACGCACCCCACTCCCTGACAGGCCCCGGTGTGTGTTGTTCCCCTCCCTGTGTCCATGTGTTCTCATTGCTCAACTCCCACTTATGAGGAGAACAAGTGATTTTGGTTTTTTATTCCTGTGTTAGTTTGCTGAGGATGACGGCTTCCAGCTTCATCTGTGTCCCTGCAAAAAACGTGATCTCATTGCTTTTGTGGCTGTATAGTATTCCATGGTGTATATGTACCACTTTTTTTATCCAGTCTATCATTGATGGACATTTGGGTTGGTTTCATGTGTTTGCTATTGTGAACAATGTTGCAATAAACATACATGTGCATGCACCTTTATAATAGAATCATTTCTATTCCTTTTGGTATATGCCCAGTAATGGGATTGGTGGGTCAAATGCTATTTCTGGTTCTAGATATTTATTTTATTAAATTAATCTTCCGTGAAAAGTATCAGCTCTTTTAAAAATAAATGTAAGTATTTAAAGGCAATACTACAATAAAATAATAATAATGATAATGCTTCAAATCCATCTTCTGTGGTTAAAATTTTTTGTTGCCTCCAAAATGCATGTTGAAATTTAATCCTTAATGTAGCAGTATCAGGAGGTATGGCATTTGGGAGGTAAGTGAGGCGTGAGGGCTCCACCCTCATGAATGGGATTAGGCATACTTCTAAGAAAGCATGATGGAGGGAGTTCATCTCTTTTTGCACTTCAGCCTTTTGCCATGTGAGGGCACAGTGTTCCTCCCCTCCAGAGGGCAAAGTGTACAAGGCAGCATCATGGAAGCAGAAAGTAGCCTTCACCAGACACAAAACCTGCTAGTGCCTTAATCTTCGACTTCCCAGCCTGAAGAACTGTGGGAAAATAAATGTATGTTCTTCATAAATTATCCAGCTGTGGTATTCTGTTATAGCAGCACAAACAAAGACATTATCCTATGGGCATATGGGTGTGTATTAATAACCCAACATCCTCAATTTTTTATCCGTGAGAATGGTCATTTTATAACATCTTCCACTAGCAATCAAGTCATTCTATGCTATGAAGCCTAGGATTTTATGGTATTTCCCACTGAAAATAATTGTTTCTGGGAATACCAGGGGAGAGGGTTCATGTTTCACAAATCCATCCTGGTCATCCCTTGTCAAGTCAACCAGTCAGCTCACTTTGGATCACTCTAGCAGTTATTATAAATAATCTTGTTTCTTTACAATAGCTTCTCCAGGTATAGGTATAAACAGGATATTTCTTAATTTCCTAAAACACGAGAATATACCATTTGCCTAAACCTCAGTGAAATCTTGGCAATAACAAAAGGAAATTACAATGTGAAAAACAAAAACTTCAAATTAGGAACTGGGTGTCTTAGTCTGTTTCGGCTGCTATAACAAAAATGCCATAAACTGGGTGGTTTGTAAACAGCAAACACTTCTTTCTCGTAATTCTGGAAGCTGAGAAGTTCTAATGAGGGCCCACTCATCGTAGATGGTGCCGTCTGCTATGCCCTCACATGGTGAAAGAGGTAAACAAGCCTCCTCGGGCCTCGTTTATAAAGGCAGTAATTCTATTCGTGACGGCTCCATCCTTATGACCTAATCACTTCCCAAAGACCCCACTTCCTAATACTGTGGCATTAGGGATCAGGTTTCAAAGCATGAATTGGTGTGGAGCAGTGGGAAGACAAACACTCAGACCACAGGACTGAGCACAACTTTTAGAGACTAAAACTAAAACCTTTCTCAAAATACGCTGTCTCCTTAATCTGTCATTTGTCAGCAAACTACCTCTCTCTAAACAAACTGTCTTTGCCCATGAATAACCTCTCTCCAATTTCCTCTATCCCAGTGAGAATTCATCAGTTATAAAATAAATTCTGCTTTAACAGTAAAATCCCAAAAAACTAATTAATTAATCAAGGTATAGTTCATTTCTCTCATGCAAAAATATTCAGGGTGCAGCTTTCCAGGGCTGGAATGGGGACTCAGAGGTCATGTTTTGCTCCTCTGATATTTTAAGTATGGCCCCTCATGGTTCCAAGTTGGATATTTAAACTCCAGTGGCCACTTCCCTAGTCCACACAGAAGGCTGGAGAAAAACGCCAGCTCATTCCTTTGGATGAAGATTTTCTCTGGTGGGGCTATGCAACTTTCCTGCTTACATCTCATTGGTCAGAACTTATTTAAATTACCCCTTTAACTACAGGCCATGTGTCTTTCTTTATAAATTTCAAGTTGTTTTACTGAAGAGGAGGAAGAAAAATGTTTGGTAGGCAATAGGAAGTCTCTTTCAAAGGGAGGATAAAATCAAAATATGTTTCAAATTTGTCTCAAGCCTCTGGCCCACCTCTCCATTATAGTCTGAGATACAATGATGACCTCAGGAAAGAAAGATTTTACATTATTATACAGAAAATTATAGCTCCTCATAATCTCAAATCTTCCATCCATAGTAAGATGTTTTTGTTTCTTTTTTTCATTTTCTTTTTTTTTTTGAGACGGAGTCTCGCTCTGTCGCCCAGGCTGGAGTGCAGTGGCTCAATCTCGGCTGACTGCAAGCTCCTCCTCCCAGGTTCACGCCATTCTCCTGCCTCAGCCTCTCCGAGTAGCTGGGACTGCAGCTACGGCTAATTTTTTTGTATTTTTAGTAGAGACGGGGTTTCACTGTGGTCTCGATCTCCTGACCTCGTGATCCGCCCGCCTCGGCCTCCCAAAGTGCTGGGATTACAAGCGTGAGCCACCGCACCGGGCCCATTTTCTTTTTTTATAGATAGGATCACACTCTGTCACTTAAGTTGTAGTGCAGTGGCATGAACACAGCTCACTGCAGCCTCAACATCTCGGACTTAAGTGATCCTCCCACCTCGCCTCCCAAGTAGCTGGGACCACAGGTGTGCACCACCACACTTGGCTAATTTATGATGATTATTATTATTCATAGAGATGCGATTTTGCCATATTGCCCAAGCTGGTCACAAACTCCTGGGCTCAAGCTCTTTTCCTGCCTCGGCCTCCTAAAATGCTAGGATTATAGGCATGAACCACCATGCCTGGCCCATATTAAGATTTTTATCTGTACATACATAGAGGTTCATTGAGAGTTGAACCAAACAAAAGAGTTGTCTGTCTCCAAAGACAAAATATTTTTTCTCTTTCAAATTTAATAGAACAAAAATGTTGACATCTATCAAAATAGTGTGTGTCTGTGTATATATACATATGTATACAGATGAATGTGTGTTTATATAATATGAATATAAATATATATCTGTGTGTACATGAGACAATGAGGATATGCAAATATAATTGTTATGCTCCCTGGCTGGTGAGATTATGTGCAGATTTTAAGAGTTTTGTATTTGTAAAATTTCCTGTGATGAACTTTTATAAATTATAGTAGGAAAAATTATGCTTACAAATCTATATATTGATGCTAATATTATATGTGTTAATGGAATATTTCTGGTTCAGAAGAAAATATCCAGTCGACAAATGGGAACTGTAAATTTTGGGTTTCTGATGAACAAACAATCATAACTGTAAGTAACAGCAGGGTGGGATTCCTGAATTGTATTTAAAAGTAAAGGATTTACCCTCGTTAGTATGCTCCTTTAATAAACTTGCAGCTTAGAGACTTCTTAATTAAGTATCTCCTGGGTGTACTGGGTCTGTAAGTTAACAAAATATGGAATTCTCCTTTTCTATATTACATGTTGTTAATGCGAATATATGTACATTGCAGTGTCTTTGCAAATTTATTTTCAATCTTTTTATAATTGTGTTTCTTTTTTCTGTGAAAGCAATCATGTTTAGAAGATAAAGTAAAAGAAATGTATATTTGTATGCCAATATAGATGTATACTTATGTGCATATATAGTAGATATAATCCGTACATAAAATATATAAACTTTTATATATACATGTATGTGATTATATATTTATATACATGTATACGTGTTTGTGTGTGTATCATATAATCTTTAACATCCCTGTGTTTTCCTTCCATGTGTTTCCAAATACTCATTGAATCCTAATTAAATATGTTAGGGATACTGAAACGGCTATTGACACGATCATGTCAATCAGAATATTTAGTTAATGGCTGAGAATAGAACCTCACAGAAGCCACGGTCTATATGATTACTTGCCTCCACTCAAGTGTGACATTGCAAACATTAAACATTCAGTGTGTCATGGCCACTGAACAATCAGAATAGACATCTATTCAATCAGAAGAAACATCCAACCCTCTTGTATCCCCGCTAAATATCAAACCTTCTCCTAAAGTGTTTGGTTTACATGGTACAAGTCTGATATATTTTTTTAAAAAGTTTGGAGTGGTTTTTAACAGTGAAATATAAATCTTGAAGTATTGCTTATTCCATGAGTGGCTGAGCCAATGGATAATTAATATCTAGTCTTTCTCTTTATATTCATTCACAGACTGTCCCTAGACATTACCAAGAGCTCTGTGAGGAATGGAGCAAAAGGAAGACCAGGAAATTCATAGACTTCCAAGCCTATGCAGCTAGTCACACAATAATCAGAAAGTTCTTTTCCTGTTTTGTTTATTTGTTTGTTTTTCCTCTTCCACAAATTTCTTGGCTGGGATTGAATAACCCAGAGGAGTAGGTTGTAGAATCATTTCTAGGGGCCAATGGAGGCCAAATTGGCAAACATCATGATGAGCTATATGGTGTTGCCTAACAGCATCTTGGTCATTGCTATTTTAAAATTTTCTTTTGTCTATGTTTTAATCGTTTTAGAACTGTGACCATAGCAGAGGTGAAATTCGTGCTAGGAGGCTTGTGAATCAATATTAATAGGTACGTTAGCTATAGACTTTACTTTTTTCTTTCACTTAAAATTAGCATGTGTTTATTACAAAATGTTATAAAAAGCATCAGGATATAAATAATAATTTTAGTATGCTTATAGGTTTCTTTTAATTTCAAGTGATCAGAAACTTAGAGGCAAAACAGGATTAAACAAAGAAGAAAATTGATTGGATCACATAATTTAAAAGTCTAGGGGAAAGACCTCGCTTCACACATTGCTTGATCTGGAGGCACAAAAAAATAATCACAAGCAATGTTTCTTTTCACATTTCTACCCTGCTCTCTGGAGTATTGGCTCAATTACCAGCTAGCTTCTCTCCTTAAGATGGCAGCCATCTTTGGTTTCAATCCCCCTAGGGGCCTGGTACAGGCCTATAATCCCAACGCTTTGGGAGGCCAAGGAAGGAGGATCACTTGAGGAAAGGAGTTCAAGACCAGCCTGCCCAACATAGTGAGACCTCATCTCTACAAATTAAAAACTTAGCCAGGTGTAGTGGTACTGCCTCTAGTCTTAGCCACTCAGGATGCTGCGCCAAGAGGATCGCTTGAGCCCAGGAGTTCAAGTTTGCACTGAGCTATGATCACACCACTGTACTCCAGCCTGGGCAACAGAGTGAGAACATGTCTCTAAAAAATAAATGAACAAATAAATCCTCCTAGAATTTGTCTCTTTCAATATTCCCATCAAAAGTGTCACCGCATCTTTTTTGGCACTGACAGGACACCTGACTAATCAGGAAAATGCAGTGCTCTAATTGGTCATGTTTGATTCCAACCCATCCCAAGAGTGGCTAAGGGTAGAGTATATGTCCAGAGAGTAAGATCATAATATGACCATATACCAAGTATGAGTCAATGAGCAGCAATGACACATTTTCTGATTCACATAGACTAAGAAAATTTACCACTCACAGGCCCTTATGAAAAGACCTACAGAAGTGTCTAATTCTGTGAGAAGGAAAGTAAACTCGGGAGGAAGGATGGAATACAAGAAATAACAGCATAAAAAATGGATGAGGTATTTCAGCAAGTTTAAGAAACTACTTGTGGTAGAGAGAGTCTTGTCTCCCCCAAAATGTGGAAGTCTTAATTCCCAGAACCTGTGACTATGCTACCTTACACTCAAAAGGAACTTTGCAGGTGTGATTAAATTAAGGGTCTTCAGATGGGATTGTCCTCAACTATTTGTGTGAACCCAATGATATCCCAAGGGCTTTTATAAAAGGGACACAGGAAGTCATAGAGGAGGGAAGGTGCTATGCCATTGGCTTTGAAGATTGAGGTAGCAACCATGAGCCAAGGAAAGCAGGTAACCACTAGAAGCCAGAAAAGGCAAGGAGATAATTGTCTCCTGAAGTCCCCAGAAGGAATACAGCCCTGCCAACACCTTCATTTTAGATTTCTGAGTTCCAGAACTGAAAGAGAATAAATTTGTATTGTTTTAGCAGCATTAGGAACAAACACATCACTGATTGCAAAAACTAAGTTTGCTAGTTTGGCAAACAAAAGATGAGATATCCAGTTAAATAATTTTGTTTAAGTGAAATTCAGGTTAAACTGGGTATTCTATATTTTGGATGGCAACACTGGTAAAACCCAATTTTTTGTTTAATTTTGTTTTGTTATGATATTAAGAAAATAAGTAAATAAAACACACACACACACAGTAACAAAAAATAGTATAAAAAATAGAAAAGGTATTTAATGGTCAGTTTAAATGATGACACAAGTGTTGGTAGAATTCTTCCATGGCAAAAGTTACATTTTAAATGGGCTCAGGTGGCTGTGTGTAGAGAAGAGATATTCCTGTTTGGAAGAGAAAGGCAGAAAAGGATTATTTCAAATAATGCATAATCTAATGAATGAAGGGTGAGAATGATTTAGAGTTTACGTAAGGCAAATTACTTACCCTCTCTTAGTCTTAGTTTTCTCATCTGTAAAATAGAGAGACAAATAGTACTTTCATTCCTCATTGGGGTGGTCTGGGGATTACTGCAATAATGTGTGTATAGTTTTTGAACTAGTATTAAGGAAATGATAATTAGTAAACGAATGTTTGGCTATTATTATCCTGACATCTACCAGTTGGCAGTGACATCATTATGTATATATACACAAAGTACCTTCTTTATTTGGGGCACTGATTACTCCAACTATATTCTAACCAATTATGTTTAATTGATATGTGTTTAGATGATATAGACAACTTTCCCTCAGTCTCACTGTTCTTCCCACATTTTTTTTAATTTCATTCTAAGATCATCTTGTATTTTAATGGTACTTTTTACTCATCTGACATTAATTTCCATTCTTTCCTCCATTTCATCAATGAAAATCTAAGTTACCTGTGACCAGGATGTACTACATTGCAGACAACTGTATATCTAATTTTTAATTTTATTTAAGAGATGCATTTCCTAGTTCATTGACTAATGAGAATGAAGAGGCCTGGCCCAACTCAGTGGTAAGTGATAAGTGGCCGTGTTTGATGAGAATGTGACCATAACTCACTTTATGATAGAGAATTAATTTTGCACATATTTTATTCTATCTTTTTATTTTTCCTCTTTGGTGTTTCAACATGACACAATTATTTGAAAGGTAAAATAATTTTATTATTTTGCCCATATATTTCCAAAGGATTCGATTAGTTGTTTTATTCAAAAATGGAAAGATTAAGCTGAATAGGTGTTAGTATCATAAACTTAGCCTTTAGTTTTCATTTTTTCTTATAAAATATTCAATCATTAATTTTAAGGTGACACTTATAATTTCATTGTAGGTAATATAGTACTTAACATCATGTAATGCAATTTTTAATAATCTGGTAAACTACCTGACTTGAACATTTTTCTTGCAGATGCCACTGCTATTTTTTATGATCTTACATATCCACTAACATAGTTTTGCAGAAACAAGGCTGCTGAGCTAAATGTTCACAGCTCCTAAAGATTTATCAAGTTATTTTAACAGCGCTTTTAACTGCCATAAAGTGTATTTGCTGCTAGGAGATTTATTAATTGATGTATCACTCTAATAACTAAAAGTGTAAATATCTAGAATATATTTTTAATTCAAAACATATAGGGATCTTTCTATTTGAGAGTAATTTTAGAGTAAAAGGGGAATGAATAATTGGCCCAGTTTCCCCACTCTGCAGTTAAAGAAACTGAGTTTCAGGCACATGAAGAAATTCTTACCATTGAAAAGTGTGACTTTGCTAAGTAATACTTAGAGAGATAGCATTATGATCTATATTATTTCTATATGGCTTGACTTTTCTGTTTTTTAGATGGTTAATTTTTTTCAACAAATTTTGATGTGCTAAAATATTCAGCAAAACATGGATATTATTGTGCTCTTCAGTCTCTCTCACATATTATTCATATTCCATTTCTCTGATTCCAGATGTAAAAACCAGGAGGTACACCGCAAGACATATACAATGGCATTCCAATATTCTTAAATATCTGTGAAACTTTCCACTTCTTAAAATATCTATGCAAATTTCAAATGGAAAAGAAATAGCAATTCCATAGATTTTTATACAGACTTTACAGCCAAACAAATATTTCTATAGCCTTATCTGGCTTTAACTTTTAAAAAAAATGTATCAAGACATTAGCAAACTCTGGAATCAGAAAGCTGTATTAAAGTGAATTTGAGCCTGTGACTGTATTAAAGTACATTAAAGTGAAGTAAGCCTCTCTTATCAGTAATGATAATCTAGCATCTATGACACATAGGAAATACGTGTGTGTATACACTCAACAAATGTAAAATATATGTGCACACAACAAATGCATGTGCACACACACTTTTTAAAAAGTGTAATGGTCCTGCAGAGCCAAACTGAAGAAGATAGACTTACCTCATACTAATCCATGTTTTCTAGCTTCATGGGGGTTTAGAAAATTTTCTATTGGGCTTTCTTGTGCACTGCATTAAAAGAAAAAAATCAAGGACTAATTTGCTAAGCCACAAAGCCTGGCCCTCCTCACCCCATTATAAGCTGTGGATATGCTGAATATGAAAGAAAGACATGAATGAAAATGTGAACACTTTCTGTGGGTTACAAAATTCTGAATACAATGTAGAATCCTTTCTTGAAATGAATACTCTTATGTGTGTAGGTGTATAAGCATTACATGCATAAAATATATAGTAACATATATGTCTTAATGTGTGCATTTCAAAACAAATTTTTATATAGTCTGACCATAATTCTTTCTATCGTAAACTGTTATTATATTTGAAATAATTATGTTGCTCAAGCACCTGGTTAATCTTTAGCTTAAATTCTGTATCAGCCAGGTGTCCTCTTAGGGATCACATAAAGATTGGACTTCACTTAAGTGTGAAATAATCCTGTTGCTTCTATCTGAGAGTGAATGAGCCCAGGATTAGATCAGATAAAACACACTCAAGCTAAAGTGCACAAGGTGGATTATGCAAGAAAAGAGGATTTAGTGAAGAACGGATCCACAACTTTTTGTTAACATAGAGAATGGTGGCTTTTGTAAGAAACATTTGTGGAAACTCAACTGGAGCTTTAAAAGCTGTGTCTTTTGTTGTACATTTCTCTGCATACATTTGCTTTGTAGTTGGGAATGCTAACTTTGGAAGCCATGCTGGGCCAGGACTCATGCTCATTTTGCCTAATGAAAGGCTAAGGATGTACTTTTACTCGTACATTCTTGTTTTGTCTTCTTTGAAGTTTATTAAGCTCTCCTGAAAGATGTGAAGTTCATTAGGTTGTTATTATCATGACCACAAATTAAATATCTGTTCCCTGGGGAGTGATAAGCTTCAAGAATAAGCTATACTTACTATAATATTTACTTAATTACTAACATACTGCTTCTTGTTCTTAATATAAAATCATAGCACACCTATAGAGGTCTATTCAGATATGTTCTGAATTTAATGATATACTTGTTTAATTATTAACATCCTATTGCACTTTCTTGAATTTACAAGTTATATATACAGCAGATAGTTACAAAAGCAAGAGATGTTTTAAGCATTATGGTAAGGTTTTGCACTAGAACTTCTAAATATCATAATTCTGTGTTACTCTCTGAGGTAGAGTTTTTCCTGTATTAGGAATGTTCCCTCACCTTTGAACTTCCAGGCACAATACTGTAATGACATTATCTGTTTGTATGCGACATCTTTAGTTCCAAAATTTCTGTTTTAACATAGAAGTCATTCAAGGGGTAAGATAGACTTTTATTGCATCTATTGTTTTTAGTTTGTGATAGAACCAATCAGTGGCAGCTCTAACTTAGAGATTAAATGATTACCACGTCCATTCCACTCAATTATTTCTACCTTATTAAAATTAATTTGTTCAGTATCTATGTATTCTGTGATCAACCCAGTGATTATCTATTGGAAGCCAGTGAATACTTCTTATACCTGCTTTTATAGTGAAGCACCATGTGTTAAGCAGTTAATGTGTGCTTCTTTTAATGTGTGTTTCTTTTATTGTGTACTTAAAAGTAATAATGAAGTAGATATGATCAAAACACAGGTAATTCTTGAGGCCTGGCTATAAAAATCATTATGTACAATAATCAATTTTTGATTGAGAGACTATTTTAATACAACTGAGTTCTCAAAAATAAGAACCATATCTTTTGCAGGAATTTGTTTTGCTATAATTTATTCCTAATAATGAAGTATTAAGGCATAGTTACCATTCCACAGAAATATTGCATGTTTGCGCTAAAAGAAGAGTAGCTCTACTTTCACTATAATGGGATGTGATTCAAAATGAGAAAAAAAGTCTGTATACTTCCAAATATCACTCCCACGAGACCACCAAATACAGGTAATTTTTACCAAGATAATCTTTTATTATATATGTGTCTGTGGGATTTAACTTAAAATGGCCTAAATTTGAGTAATAAATTTAAAAATTAACACATTAAGCTTGTAGAAGGCGAATGACCATTCAGCATTTATTATTTATTAAATGTAATGTGGTATAATGCAATGAATGAATATAAAAATAGCCCAACTACTGTAGGAAAACATGTGAAGAAATTTCTGTCTGTTGGACTTCAATAAGAGATGGGTGCCTGACATCCTCATTTGGATAGTGAATGAGCTGGTAACTATTTTTCCAGAAAAATAATGTCATGATTTTGCTTTAACTGTGAGAAAATTTGAGCCAAATGCATGGTCCAATTCTCTTACCTCTACAGAATGCTTAGCATACATTTTGCATACTAATTCCCATCATAGATTATTTTTTCTTAATCACATTTTCTCTTCAATCAGATTCATTTACTTATTTATACCATTAATTAGTATCAAAGATATTTGCATAGGTTTCTTTAAATCCCCTGTAGAATAGAACAGAAAATAGATACATAAACAATGCTATGGATGATTAACTCTTGATTTACTTAATCTTAATTCTTACATTAAAGTTTTTATTATAGTTCACAAAGTGCAATTTGTGTGCATACATTTTCTCACTTAATTTTGAAATATATGGTAGTTTAGCCAGAGTTGGATAAGATTTTATATAGCTTTTATATATTGCTATAAATATTTTATATATTTACAATTGTGATTCTCAGAGAATGATCAATTAATCAAGTAGTACACAGAGAATTTGTCAGTTTCGGAAGAAGAATTTATACAATTTTTTTCATATTAGTTTTAGAAATTTGAATTTTAAAAAACTGATTATTATTCTTAGCACTTGCTTAATCTTCATTATAGGTTGGGTTGCACTTCAAAGAATGCTCTTAGCAGTTTGTCTCAGCTGCATGACAGCTTATGTTAGGTATTTTTTTATATCACTTTATATTATATTTTACATGCATTAAATCTGTATGTTTTATATAATTAGTAGGTTGTTAGTTCCCTTTAAAAATTTTTTTAAATTTCTAATGGCTCAAAAGTGGTCCATTGAAGATCCAAAGTCTTGAAAATTAAATGACTGTATTTAAAATAATGCCATAGTTTTAGATATTGAACAATTCTCCAGTGAAATTATAAAATGTAAATTTATGTGTGTTGGAATAAGAGACAGCATCATGATGTCTTTGAAGAAAACTGGGACTGCAAATTGTGACATGCAATATCAGAAAACTTGGTTTTATTTGACCAACTAGGGGCCATCCTAATCTTCAGGATATTGTCTGTTATAAAGTATGATCTAATAGCAACACAAAGCTATGAAGACTAATGCCATTTTCAAAAATCACAATAACCTCACTTGTAAAATAATCAGTTTTTTCAGAACAATCACAAAATTATGATTTTTCAGTATGACATTGATGAACTGTTCTGCTAAAATAGAAGATGACCAAAATTTACTATTTTCCTTATAGCAAAACCATTTGCAAGTCACACATTGTCAGAAGCATATAAAACCATCTGCAGAGACAAATAGTATGCTCAAAAGCTAACAAGGCAAGCTGTTGGCAAAACTCTTCTATTGAATCCCTTTTTTTTGGTTTCGTTTATCAATAGCACACAATAAGAAGAGAAATACATTGTGTGGGCAAGAAAAGAGATTTTTGACTTATATCTGGATGAAATCTCTAGTTAAAAAGTGAGAATCTACTCTTAATATATGTTCAAGAAATTATATATACTCAATAAGTTACTATCATATTAATCTTTGAAGACCTAAATTACAGAAGAAACATACTTATTTTATGAGCCGTGTTGTAGATTAGAGAAAATGCTCCAGGCCCATTTCTGAGTGAGCACAAGCAATGTTTGCATGGGGAAAGGTATTGCTGAATGAATTAAAATGGCACTGCCAATCCACACACTGCTTTGCCCACATACTGCTTTATTCACACAGACCAGTTGGTGGTTAACATAATGCCTTCTGACTTTGATTTAGTGCTGAAGGAAATGGTGAAAATTGTGGTCGAATGATGCTAAACATTTGAGAAACTGTGTTAAATGTCAGGCTCTTATACTGGCTTACTAGAATTATTGTCAGAAACTTTCTAATTACTTTTTGAAATCATTCTTGTGTCACTCTAATCTAAGGGTTGGCAAGCCTACTCTGTAAAGGATACAATAGTAAACACTTTTAGCTTTACAGGACATATGGTCTCTGTTGCAACTACTCAACTCTGTCATTGTAGCAGGAAAGCAGCCATAAACAGTATGTAAACAATAAGTGTGGCTGTACTTGGACAACAATTTATTTACACAAGAACAAGTAGTGGGCTGGATTTGGCCTATGAACTATAATTTGCTGACTCCTGCTAATCCATATCATACTTACTCCAGAGTGATTAATGTAGTGAGCATAGCACATCTTTACTTAAAAGCCTTCAAGGGTCCTTTATTCTGTCCATTATAAGGCCTAAATTCTTTTGTATGGTATTCAAGATCCTTCTTTATTTGACTCCTCTCTCCCTCTTCAATCTCATCTTTTCCTGTTCTTCCACATGCCCTTTATTGAATCAATCAAACTGTTTGTAATTTTGTCAATGTGCCATGTTCTTTAGGCCTCTTTGCCTTAAAAGACTTGCATAGTCTGAGGCAGCCTTGACCATAAAACTTAACAGTTGTACTGTTATTATTTGTTCATGTCTGGCTCCTGAATTATAGTGTGAGCCCCTTAGGGGAATAAAGAACATTATATTTATTTTTCTATAGATAATGCCTAGTATAGTGCTTGGCCAATCCTAGATACTCAATAAATGGTTGTTGAAAAATAGTTGAGCAATTGAAGCTCATCCAACAATGACTGGATTAACTCTGAAAGTAGTAAATTATCTACTTAAGTAAAAATTGAGGCAGAAATCTGAAGACTAACCACATGGAAAAGAAGTTTTAGAGTACACATTAAACTTCAGTAAAGTTATTTATACTTTAAACTGAATTATTTTTTAAAGTCCAGTTGCATTAGAGTTGGTGGTTTCTTAATTCAAATCTAACTCTGGTTACTTGACACACTTGCATTTTCTAAACTTTTTTTGAATTTTTAATTAAAATGCTAGTCATCATTTATATAATGGGATTTATTAAAATATTCTAATTGAATGTGTTTTTCTTCCATACACAATCACTCAAGAGATAATTTTTGTAAAGTTTGAAAAAGGAAAAATAACATGTCTGGTTTCTGTTTCTAATGAGGATAGGATAGCAGGCACTGGATTTGCCATTCCACCCAAAATAACTAAAAAACTGGACAATATATACATAAAAATGTTTTCAAAACACTGGATATTGGAAAACCGGGAACAGTAATTTGTCTCTGAGAAATGAAAAACAAGTAAGTCGAGCATCACGACTTGCTATCTGGAAAATTCTTCCAGATTGCAGTGTGAAAAGGAGGAACACAGAGGGAGTTGGGACTCTCCTTGACTTCACAAGAGCTTGCTTGGAGTCCAGGAATTTCACAGCTACCTTAGGTAAGAAGACAGCTGTACATAGAGGGAGCTCCAGATATCTGCAGAGTCCCTTCTTGAGGATTTGACTGAATACTGATCAGTACTTCTGTGTAAAGAAATGACCTGAGATGAGGGAAAGAATTACCCCAAAGAATTGGAGGAAACAATTCACAGAGATCACAGAGAAATGGAAATGATGTCCATGCCTATCAGAATTATGGGTGAAAAACTCAAAATTCACAGGCAAATAGGCAGAGTATTGAGAAGAGTTTGGCTTCAACTGTGAGCCTAAACTTAGCCCTAAACTTAACACTGTACTGGTCCTGCCTAATAAAGTTCAAAGAAAACCTGCAAGAATGAAACTATTTCTGACTAACTTGACTACTTCTCAGAATCAATCTTAACAAAAGGGTAATATTTACAATGTCTGGCAAATAATTCTTCTTCTCATGGAAGAAACAGAGATGACCCATATTCAGGAGAAAAATCAATAAATTGAAATTAATGCAGAATTGACACATAGAGTAGAATTAGTAGATAAAAACATTAAATCAATTGTTGTAACTGAATCCTATATATTCAAACTGGTAGAAAGATTTAAAGGGTTATGTGGAGAGACTGAAGAAATAAACAGACCTCAATTGATCATCTAGGGATAAAAACCATAATGTCAGAGATGAAATCTACATTGAATAGGATTAGACACTACAGAGGAAAATATTGAACTTGAAGACATAACCGCAGAAACGACTCAAAAATGAACCACAGAAAGAAAAAAGACCAAACAATAAAACATGTTAAAAGTTGTTGAGAAGTAACTTCAAGAGTCCTAATATACATGTAAATGAAATACTTGAAGAAAAGGAGAGGGAAAGAAAAGCAGGAAAAAAAATTAGAGACATTAATGGCAGAAATTTTTCCAAATTTGGTGAAAACTATAAACACATAAGTCCAAAAAGCCCAATGAACCTTACGTACAAGAAACAAGAAGAAAACTATATGAAATAACATTATAATCAAATTGCTTAAAACTAGCAATAACAAGAAAAATTTAAAAGCAGAGAGTAAAAAGACACATGATATACAAAGGAACAAAGACAAATATGACAGTAGATGCTTCTCCATTGTTTTCCATCTTACATTGTTTTAACTTGCAACAGTGCAAGGCAGAAAACAATGGAGAAACATCTTCAATGTGCTGAAAGGAAAAACAAAAAGAAAACAAAATTTTAGACTTAGAATCTTTGCCAAGTTAAACTATCTTTCAAAAATAAAGTTGAGTTTAGTGGTTTCTCAAAAAGTTAAACATATTTACCAAGACCCAGATATTCCACTCTTGGGTATACACCCCAAATAATTGGAAACTGGGACTCAAACAGATACTTGTACAGCAATGTTAAAGCAGCATTTTTCAACACAGTAAAAACAACCCAAGTCTCCATGAACAAATGAATGGCTAAACAAAATGTGTTATATACATGCAGTGGAATATTATTCAGCCATAAAAATGAGTAGAATTCTGATACATGCCATAACATGGATGAAACTTGAAAACATTATGATGAGTGAAATAAGTCAGACACAAAAAAACAAATATTATTTAGTTCCACTTATACGAAATATCTAGAATAGGAAAATTCATAGAGCCAGAAATAGATTGAAGATTATCAGAGGCTGAGAAGAGGGGGCTTAGAGAGTTACCGTTTAATGGGTAAAAGGTTTCTGTTTGGTGTGATAAAGAGAAATTGGAAATGGGTAGTGGTGATAGTTGTATAACATTGTTAATTTAATTAATTCAAATTTAACTTAAAAATAAAGGAAATTTTATGTCATATGTATTACCCCCAAGAAATATTTTAAAATGTAATTGTTTAAAGAAATCCCCAAAGTTGTTTAAAATACTGTTTGGCAAACAGTATGTGTCAAAAAACGGAACAAACTACACCAAGCTGAGATAAAGATTTTATAAGACATACTAAAGCTGAAAGAGACCCTCTCCAGAAAACCTGCACTACAAAAAATGTTAAAGGAAATATGTTAGGCAGAAGGAAAATCATACCAGATAGAAATATGAATCTAGCTGGGAATGGTGGCTCATCTTTGTAAATCCCAGCACTTTGAGAGGCTGAGGTGAGAGGATCGCTTGAGCCCAGAAGTTCAAGACCAGCCTTGACAACATAGTGACAACCTGTCTCTACAAAAATAAATACATAAATAAATAAGCCAGGCATGGTGGCACACTCCTGTAGTCCCAGATACTCCAGAGGCTGAGGCAGTGAGCTATGATCGCACCTCTGCACTTTAGCCTGGGTGTCAGAGAATGACAGAGTGAGACAATGTCTCAAAACAAACAAATGAAACAAACAAACAAACAAAAAAACCAGAAACTGAGACTGCCAAAATGGTAACTACATGGGTAAATATAAATACTTTTTATCATTATTTAAATTATTTTAAAGATAACTTTAAGTGGCCGGGCTCAGTGGCTTATGTCTGTAATCCCAGCACTTTGGGAGCCCAAGGCTGGCAGATCACTCGAGCCCAGGAGTTGGAGACCAGCCAGGGCAACTCAGTGAAATCGGTCTCTACAAAAACTACAAAAGTTATCTGGTTTGGTGACTTGTGCCTGTAGTCCCAGCTACTTGGGAGGCTGAGGTAGGAGAATCTCGTCAGCCTGGGAGGTTGAGGCTGCAGTGAGCTGTGATGGCATCACTGCACTCCATCCTGGGTAGCAGAGCAAGACGCTGTCTCAAAAAGAAAAATTCCTTTAATGAATAACTTTAAGGAAAACATAATAAAGTATTTCCAGGCTTATGACATATGCAGAAGCAATACTTATTACAGTAGTCTACAAATAAATGTAAAAATACTTATTTTGTAAAACACTTTGTAAAAATATGTATTACAAAGTCTACAAGGGGAGAAATGGAGAAATATTGTTGCAAGGCTCTCAAATAATACATAAAATAGTATTATATCACTTGAAAGTGTACCATAATAATTTAAAGATGTATACTATAAACCCTAAATTTACCACTAAATAACAAAGTTATAGCTAATGAACCAATGAAAAACATATATAGGAATCATAAAAATAATAAAAAAGAAGCTTCCCCAATAAAGGTAGAAAAATTAAAGAACATACAGCGTGAAAAGAAAATAGTAATTTTCTCAATAATCATCACATTAAAGGGCAGAGATTGTCAGATTATATTAAAAGAGCAAGATGCAACTATGTATTGCCTATAAGAAAGTTACTTTAAATACTAAACACAAATAAATTATAAATAAAAACATGCTAAAAAATATACCCTGCTAAAAGCAATAAAAATTAAACTAGGGTGATTATATTAAGATCAACCAAGTACATTTTGGGGCGAAGAATATTGCTAGGGATAAAGGGGAACTTTCATAATGACAAAGGGATCAATTCTTGAAGAGGACGTAACAATCCGAAATGTTAATGCATCTAATAGTAGAGCTCCAGATACATGAAGTAAGTAGACAGAAAATTATGTAGGATACAGAAAATATGAAAAACACTATCAACCAGCTTACCTTAATTGACACTAACACAACACTCCCTCCCTACCCCCAACACACTAATATGTCTTTTAAATACATATGAAACACTTCCCAAGAAACTTAAATCTATAACTTAGATTTAAGTTATACAAAGTATGCTCTCTTTCTCAATGGAACTAAATTATAAGTCAGTAATAAGAAGATATCTGGAAAAACTCCCAAATATGTAGAAACTAAAGAGCATGCTTTAAAATAAATTATACAACCAAAAAATTAGAAAAATGTTGAACTGAATTAAAATGAAAACACAGTATATCAAAATACTGCAGTGAAGCTAAATGTAGATTTATAGTACTAAACACCTAGTATCGAAAATAAGAAATCTCTCAAATCGATAACCTTGACTTCTACCTTGAAAAATAGAAAAAGATCAAATGAAACAAAAAAAGCAAAAGAAATGAAAAATATAGGTCAAAGAGGAAATCAATGAAATTGATAGCAGACCATCAATGGAGATAATAAATAAAACGAAAAACTGCTTTTCTTAGATAATAAAATTTATAAATCCTCCAACTAGTCTGCTCCCCCAAAAAAGAGAGGAGACACAAATTAACAATATCAAGAAGGAAAGTGGAGACATTATCAAAGATTCTAAAGATATTAAAATGATAATAAGAGAATATTATGAACAACTTTAGCCAATAAGTTTGACAATTTAGATTAAATAAATGCCTTTCTTGAAAGAGAAACTATAAAACTATCAAGGATCACTCAAAAAGTAAATAACCTGATAGCCTTTCATCAGTTTTTAAAATTTTAGAAATTGAATTTACAGTTAAACATGTTTACAAAGAAAACTCCAGCACCAGATGGATTCACTGGAAAGTTTTCCAAACATTTAAGGAAGAAATAACATCAATTATACACGACTCTTCTAGAAAATTGAAGAGGAGGGAATATTTCCCTACTCATTTTATGAGACTGACATTTCTTTGACACTAGAACGAGAAAAACATTTATAAGAAAAAAACATACTTACCAATGTCCTTTATTGATAGAGATTTTTAAAAATCTTAACACAACTTCAGGAAATGGAATTCAACAATGTATAAAAAGATTTACTATACCATACCAATTGGGATTTATTCAAGGAATGGTTGAATATTCAAAATTCAATCAATATAGTTCACCATATTAACAGACAGAACCATAAGAAAACCATATAATCATCTTAATAGGCACACAGGAAGTATTTGACATAATACAACATTATTCCAAATTAAAAATAAAGACTTCCAGGAAAGCAGAAATGAAAGACATAGTAGTTCATTTTGCATTGCTATAAAGGAGTACCTGAGACTAGGCAATTTACAAAGAAAAGAGGTTTGTTTTTGTCTCATGATTCTGCAGGTTGTACAAGCATGAAACCTGCATCTGCTTGGTGTCTGGTGAAGCCTCAGGAAGCTATTACTCATGGTGGGAGGTGAAGGGGAAGGAGGAATTTCACACAGCAAGAGAGGGACTGAGAGAGAGAATGAGGTACCAGCCTTTTTTAAACAATTAGTTCTTCTGTAAAGCAATAGAGTGAAAATTCAGAGGGGATGACACCAATCCATTCATGAGGAATCCACTCCCATGACTCAAACCCCTTCCAGTAGGCCCCATCTCCAACATTGGGGATCACATTTCAACCTGAGATTTGGAAGAGACAAAACATCCAAACTATACCATTCTGTCCCTGGCCCCCCAAATCTCATGTTCTCACATTACAAAATGTAATTATTCCTTCCCGATAGTTCCCAAAAGTCTCAACTCATTCTGGTATCAATTCAGAAGTCCAAAGTCCAAAGCCTCATTTGAGACTCAAGGAACTATGAGTCCTCACCTATGAACATGTAAAATCAAACCTAAGTTATTTACTTCTGAGATACAATGGTAGTACAGACGTTGGGCAAACATTCCCATTCCAAAAGGAAGAAATCAGCCAAAAGAAAGGGGTAATAGGCTCCACACAAGTCCAAAACCCAGCAGGGAAGACATTAAACCTTAAAGCTTTGGCATAATCCTTACCTTCATGCTCTGCATCCTGGGCACCCTGGTGCCAGGGCTGGGATCCCAAGGCCTTGAGCAGCTTAACTCCTGTTGCTTTTCTGGGTGCAGCCCATGTGGCTACTCTCAATGACTGGAATCACTTGTGGTGTTTCTAGGCTAAGGGTGAAAGCTGCAGGTATCTCTACCATTCTAGGGTCTAGAAGGTGACAGCCCCATTCCCACAGCTCCACTAGGCAGTGCCCTACTGAGGTCTCTGTGTGGAGGCTCCAGCCTCACACTTTCCCTCAGCGCTGTTCTAGTAGAAGATCTTTGTTGGGACTCCACCCCTGTGGCATGCTTCTGCTTAGGCACGTAGGCTTTCCCAGATATCCTCTGAAATCTATGTGGAAGCTGTCAAGCCTCCTTTACTCTTGCATTCTGTACACCTGCAGGCTTATCACTACATGGAAGCCACCAAGACTTACAGTGGTTTGAGCTCTCCAAAGTGGCAGCCCAAGCTGTACTTTGGGCCCTTCGGGCCACAGCTGGAGCTGGGGCAGTCCAGATGCGGGGAGCAGCTTCTTGAAGTACCACAAGCCAGTGGCATCCCAGGGCTGGCCCATTCTTTCTTCCTAAGCCTCTGGGCCCATGATGGGAGGGATTGTCCCAGAGGCTTCTAAAATGTCTTTGAAGCCTTTTCTCCATTGGCTTGGATATTAGCACCTGGCTTTCTTTCAGTCATGCAAGTTTCTCTAGCAAGTGTTTGTTCTGCAGCCCATTTGTATTCCTCTTCTGATGATGCCTTTGTCCTTCTTTGCCACACAGGATGGCTGCAATTATTTTAAATTGTTATGCACTACTTCTCTTTTAATTATATGTTCCAACTTTAAGTCATTCCTGTGGTATCACATCTGATGAGGGCTGTTAGAAGCAAACACGTTTATCTCTTGAACACTTTGCTACTTAGAAATTTCTTCCACCAGGTATTCTAGGTCATCAATCTTAAGTTCAACTTTCCACAAATCTCTAGGGCATGAATACAATGTAACCAAGCTTTTTGCTAAGGCATAACAAGGGTGACCTTTATTTCATTTTCCAATAACTTTCTCATTTCCATCTGAGACTTCATAAGCCCAGCCTTCATTGTCCACATTTCTGTCAGCATTTTGGACTAACCATTTAAGCAGCCTCTAAGAAGTTTCAAACTTTCTCTCATCTTCCTGTTTTCTTCTGAGCCCTCCAAACTCTTCCAACCTCTGCCTGTTACCTAGTTCTGAAGTTGCTTCCGTATTTTCAAGTATCTTTATAGCCATACCAAACTTCTGGTACCAATTTTCTATATTAGTCCAATTTCCATTGCTATAAAGGAATATCTGAGACTAAGTAATTTATAAAGTCTTTTTTTTTTTTTTTTTTTTTTTTTTTTGCGGGGGAGCTTATGTTTCCGCAGGCTATACAAGCATGAAACCAGCATCTTCTCCGTGTCTGGCGAGGCCTCAGGAAGCTATCACTCATGGTGGAAAGTGAAGAGGGAGCAGGCATATCACACAGAAAGAGAGAACATAAGAGAGAAGAGGAGGTGCCAGGCTCTTTTCAACGAGTTCTTGTGTGAACTAATACAGTGATAATTCACCCATCACCCAGGGGATGGCACCAAGCCATCTATGTGGAACCTGTCCCCATGGCCCAAACCTCTTCCAGTAGGCCTGACCTCCAACATGGGGGATCACATTTCAAAGTGAGATTTTGAGAGGACAAACATCCAAACTATATCAGAAAGAAACTTCCTCAACCTGATAAAGAAAACCTACACAAAAACCTACATTTAACATTATACTTAATGGTGAAAGGTCAAATGGTTTTTACCTAAAATAAAGAACAAGTCAGGCATGTCCACTTTTATCAATTTTCTTTACAATTGCACTTGACCCAAGGCAGTAAGTCAAGAAAAAAATTAAAAGTACCCAGGTTGGAGGAAAAAACAAAACTGTCATTATTCATATATTGTATGATCATCTGTGTAGAAACTCTGACGGAATCTATAATAAAAGCTACCGGAAGTAATTAGTATAGCAAGGTTAAAAGATACAAGACAGTATAAAAATTAATTTAACTTCTGCATACTACCAACAAAAGTTGAGATAGAAAGAATAATGTCATTTACAATAGCATCAAAAAATACTCAGGGATATGTCCGGGCGTGGTGGCTCACACCTGTAATCCCAGCACTTTCAGAGGCCGAGGCAGGCGGATCATGAGGTCAGGAGATCGAGACCATCCTGGCTAACACAGCGAAACCCCATCTCTACTAAAAATACAAAAATTTAGCCGGGCGTGGTGGCAGGCACCTGTAGTCCCAGCTACTCGGGAGGCTGAGACAGGAAAATGGCGTGAACCTGGAAGGCGGAACTTGCAGTGAGCAGAGATAGTGCCACTGCACTCTAGCCTGGGTGACAGAGTGAGACACCATCTCAAAAAAAAAAAAAGAAAATACTCAGGAATGAATCTAACAAAGAGCTGAAGAAACCTATGTTCACTGAAAGCCACAAATTATTGCTAATTGTAATTAAAGATAGCTTAAATAAATGAAAAGTTATATTATGTTTATGAAGCAGAATACTCAGTAGTTAATAAGTTAATTTTTTCCATATCTAGATTTACTAAAATATCAATGAAAAATCCTAGCATGAATATCTTGAAGAACTTGAGAAGCTGATACTAAAATTCATATATAAATGGAAAGAATTTAGAATAGGCAAAACAACTGTTTAAAAAAAGTAAAGTTGGAGTACTAACACTACCTGATTTTGAGGCTTGTTATACAGCTACAGAAATTAAGCTTTTATGACAACATTAAAGTAGACAAATATATAAATGTAACAAAAGAGAGGGTCCAAAAATATCCCCACACATGTATGGTCAATTGGTGGTGCAAAAGCAATTCAGTAGAGAAAGGATTATCTTTTAACTAAGCTGAAACAATTGTATTTCCATAAATAAAAATGGAACTCAAATTCATATTTTATATAATATGGAAAGTTTAACTCAAAATTACTAATAGACTTAAATATATAATCTAAAATTATAAAACATCTAGGAGAAGAAAACAGAATACAAGTCGAGTATCTCTTATCTGAAATACTTGGGACCAAAAGTGTTTTGGATTTAAAGTGTTTTCAGATTTTGGATATTTGTGTATGCATAATAAGTTGCCTTAGATGAGACCCAAGTCTAAATGTAAAATGCATTTATTTTTATTATTTACTTATTTATTTTTCCTAGAGACAGAGTCTTACTCTGTTGCCTAGGCTGGAGTTCAGTGGTGCAACCTCAGCCTCCTGAGTAGCCAGGATTACAGGCATCTGCTATCATGCCTGGATACTTTTTTTATTATTATTATTTTTTGTAGAGACAGAGTCTCACTATGTTGACCAGGCTGGTCTTAAACTCCTGGCCTCAAGCAACCTTTTCCTCTTGGCCTCCCAAAGTGCTGGCATCACAGGCATGAGCCACTGCACCTGACCAAACACATTTGTTTCATATACATCTTACACACATAGCTAGAGTGTAATTTTAAACAATATTTTAAATAATTTTTTGCATGAAACAAAGTTTGTGTACATGAGGTCACATATGGAATTTTCCACTTGTGTCATCATGTTAGCACCTCAATAAAATAACATTACATGTACATTCACCAGCATATTTAAAATTAAAGGAATAATCACACCATGTATTGGTGTAAGTGTGGAGAAACTGGAACTCTCATTCACTGCTAATAGGAATATAAAATGGCATAACCACTGTGTGCCAACCACATCTTAGAAATTTCTTAAAGGTTTAGACATACATCTGCTATATGACCCAACCATTCCATTCACATGTATTTACCTCCCCTCCAATGAAAACACGTGTGGATACAAAGACTTGTACATAAATATTCATATCAGCTTTTTCTGGAGTAACCACACATTGGGAAGAAAGAAGTGTCCACCAACAGGTAAAAGAGCTTGGCAGATGACAATGCAGTGTGAGGCTATTTGGAAGGCTGAGGTGGGAAGATCCTGGAACTTAGGAGTTTGAGGCGATAGTGAGCTATGATCACACCACTGCACTCCAGCTTGCATGAAAGAGAGGGATCTTGTCTCTAAAAAGAAAACAACAACAACAGCAATGAAAATACAGGTGAAAGGATAAGCAAGTTGGGGCTTATCCATACAGTGAAATATTTTATAGTAATGAAAAGGAATGAGCTATTGATATCATCAACATGGATGGTTTCAAAACAATTAAAAACAGGAAATACTGTTTGGTTCCTGTGGAATCCTGATAAGTAAGCAACAGTGAGGAAGGGGTCACAGATGGAGGAGGGTCCCAGGTTGGGGAGGGCCCCAGGTAGGGGAGAACAATGAACAATTGTTCTGAGAAATGGCTAATCACAAACTACTGGCACAACCACTTTACTCTGCACATAGCCGCAGCAGCACAAACTCGTTCCGTATTAGCCTCCTCCAGCACAACTCTATAAAACTTTCCTCCAGCCCCCACCTCTTGGCAGGCAGGTCCTTCTCTGCTGTGCTATCTATTGCACTCTGTGTATTAGTCTGTCCTCACACTGCTATGAAGAAATAGCTGAGACTGGGCAATGTATAAAGGAAAGAGGTTTAATTAACTCACAGTTCCACATGGCTGGGGAGGCATCAGGAAACTTACAATCATGGCAGAAGATGAAGGGGAAGCAAGCACCTTCTTCACAAGGTGGCAGGAGAGAGAAGAGTGAGGAGAGGAAATGTCAGACGCTTATGAAACCATCAGATCCTGTGAGAACTCACTCACTATGACAAGAACAGCATGGGACAACTGCCCCCATGATTCAGTCACCTCCCACCCGGTGTCTGCCTCAACACCCAGAGATTATAATTCAAGATGAGATTTACGTGAGGACACAAAGCCTAACCATATCACCCTTGCAACATATTTTCATACTTTCTCGGATAGATCTGCCTTTCTTTACCTGAAACTGACCTGGTAAATTATTTACCACTGATGAGACCAGGCCCAGCTAGTAGCATTGGTAACATTTTGGTGGCCTGCTGGGGGACTTCTTCCCTGCTTTGGTCTCCTCCAACTCCAACCTTTAAGTGGACAGCATCCAAGCCTGAAGACAAATAAAGGTCCAGGCCACTCCTTGATGAACCAGAAGGCCCTGGTAGAAAGATGTCTGACAACAACTGCCCCATTGAGTGAGAGTTCAGAATTTGCTTTCATTTTTAGTTTTCCAGTAAACAAATTCTAGTACCCCTTTGGCAATTGTTAGCAACCGGCCAGGGCCACTTGCTAGTGTAGCCTGAAGGCCAGGGGGTGAAAAAGTTTGGCTGCCTTGCCTGGGAGGGAGAAAGGCTCTCTCCTATTCTTTCCAGTCAAAAGTCCCCAGTCCATAGGTGTAGTGCAATTGGCAGTGGAAGCTTAATCAGGGCAAACTTACACATGTTTTGGGGGACTCAGAACCCCTCTTTCTCACTCTAAACTCTCCCATAAAGACAGTCAGTCATCCTGCTCTGGATGTCTTAAGCCAAGTGATCCCAAACAGCACCAGGATGATGAGTCTTCCCTCAGACTTTTCCCCTCATACCTGGATTGAGCACCTAGCATACTTTGTACCTGGACCGTCCTGGGGTCTCTCACCCTCTGTTCATCTAGAGTAAGGTCCTAGTACTGGGAGATGCTTTCCAACAGGTGGGATGTCTTTGGAAAGTGCATCTCAAAGTTGCTCAGTAGACTTGAGTGGAGCCCTCTTCCTTCAGTTAGAAGCCTTGAGAAAAATTGACAGGGCTAAGTAGAAAAAAAAATGTAGGGACAAGAGGCAGGCTCAATTGCTGTCTACTTCACAAATGTCCAGCCTGCTCCAGCTTGCCCTAAGGACACTCATCCAGGTAAATGACACCGGTTCAGAAAGACACTGGAAGGCAAACTGTACCAATGGGACAAATGGGAAAAAGCCCTGCACAGCTAGCCTTATCTGCCACAAGCTCAGCCACTGGAAATGGAACTGCCCTGAGAACCAAAGGGTCCCTGAGACAGAATCCCAATCCCTGATGGCCTTGAGCTGAAGGGGCTTTCTGCTCTACTGGCTTCCAAATCAAACATTGTCATCAACATGAGAAAGTCAAGGGCAATACAGGAGGTAACAAGTAAGATTATAAATTTTCCTTTGGTCTCAAGAGGTGCCTACTCTGTACTGATTACCTTCTCTGAATAACTATCCTCCAAATCCTGTCTAATAATGGAGACAAATGGCACCTCCCTCTAAAAGAAAAAATTCACACCCCTTTATATTTACTTAAGGAACCAATTACCATTCTCCCACCCATTTCCGGTAATGTCTAAGTATCCCACACACGCTTGGGGCAAAAATATACTTTCCAAGATGGGTGCCTGCTTAATATTCACCCAACATCTGAATTCATCTTTCCTTCTAATAGCCTATTTCTCCTAGGAAAGCTACCTAAATCTTTAATGAATAACTTCAACCTAGATAGTCCTACCTCAAGGGATTAAAATAGCCCATACTTATTCAGACAAGCCTAGCAATAAATCAGAGCAATCTTCTGATGGAGGATAACTTCTACAGTATGTATATAATTTTATTTGCTTCCCCTTTACAGGGCTCACACAGCAACATGCAATACAAACTTTAACTTCCTAACAAAAGGAAGATAATTTTTGTCTAATTCAAAGGTTATTTTAAAGTTATATGTAAAAACAAGGTAAAAGAAACCAGGAAATAAGAGAAACATAAAGAAGGTTATAAAGGTAAAGAGCTGTTTTAAAAAGGAAGGTTATAAAAAAGAGATTTTACATGAGAAAGGATCTTATATGGTAAGTTCTTGTCCTAAAGTAAAATGACTAGTTGTTTAAGAAAGAGAGATGTTTAGGACAAGTCAGAAAATCCAAGCATGTCATGGATGGTCTGTGTAAGTAATGAGAAAATTCATGGAAGGAAATTTATAAAAGGAGTATTGTACATAATTAAGGTATAATATTTTCTCTAAAACTGGATCCACATTTTGTGTCTAATTAAATTCAGACACTTTTTCACCAAGTTTCACTTCCAGGTTACCTAAATGGGTTTCCAATAAGGAAAAATAGTCACACTGCAAAGGTTTTTCTTTGCCTTTTCAGTAACTGCCTTAAGAAACAAAATTTTATTTTCTATAATTCAGCAGTTTTGCCTTCAAAAGATGCTGTGAACAGGATATAAGTCTCTTCCCAGTGATGCCTGCTACCTTTACAAATCTCTCCTGAATTCACCTGCACACCAGTTTTGCCTTGACATGCTCCTCGTTTCTGATGAGTCCTTTCCTCCAAGAAGATCCAATATCCTAAGTCTCACAATCTGAGACAATGACACACAGGACCTCCTGACAGACCAACACTCCTAGGTAGTGTCAACTGTATGGTCCAGGCCAGCAGGAAGTAGTTGGAAGATGAGACCTCTTCCCCAATGCAAAAGATTTGTCATTGTTGTTTTGTCAGAGGAGGAATGTGTTATTCTAATAAGTAAGTAACAATGAGGAAGGGACCCCAGGTGAAGAAGGGCTACTGATGGGGGAGGGATACAGGTGGGGAAGAAAGATGAACAATTATTCTGAGAAATGGCTAAATCACATGCATCCCTCTGACACAACTACATTGCTCTGCATGTAGTCCCCTCCAGCATGACCTTATAAAACTTCCCTCCAGCCCCCACCTCTTAGCAGAGAGTTCCTTCTCTGCTGTGCTGCCTATTGCACCCTTGCAATGTACTTTCATACTTTCTCTTAAATATCTGCCTTTTTTGATCTACAACTGTGTTGGTAAATTCCTTTATTAGCCATGACGCCAGCCCCAGCTAGTTGCACCCACAACAGTTCCACTTATATAAAAATCTTGAAAATGCAAACTAATTTATAGTAACAGGAAGCCAATCAGTTGCTGCCTGTGTGTCACGGTGGCATGGAAAGGTGGAAGGGAGAAATTACCAAAGGGCAAGAGAAAATTTGGAGGGGATGAGAGATAAGTTAATTATTTTGATTGTGGTATTGGTTTTATGGGTGTATACATATGATAAAACTTTTCAAAGAGTATTATTTAAATATGCACATTTTACCATATGTCTGGTATATCTTTAAAAAGCAATTAAAAGAAAAGAGAAAGACAGTCCTTGCTCTCAAGGAGCTTTCTTTTTTATTCCCCCCAGAGACAACAACTGCTCTGTTGCCCAGGTGGGAGAGCAATGCAAGATCCTAGCTTACTGCATCCTCAAGCTCCTGGACTCAAGGGATACTTCCCATTTCAGCCTCCTGAGTAGCTGCAGCTGCAAACACACACCCCCATGCCTAGTTAATACTTTCATTTTTTGTAAAGGAGGGGTCTTGCAATGCTGCCCAGCCTGGTCTTGAATTCCTGGCTTCAAGCAGTCCTCATACCTTGGCCTCCCAAAGCACTGGGTTAACGGTCACTACTTACAGCCTCAAGGAGCTTTCACTGTTGACTCTTTTGGGAGGGTTACATGGTTCTGCAACGGCTTTTTAGCAAATACATTCCAATTTAAATACTATTGCATTTTTATAGGATAAATAAAAGCATTTGTCAATTTAACAAATAGAAATTCATTTTTCTTTACATGTACACAATTTGCCAGACTCTTTTGTATTTAGCATTCCTAATGAAAACATTGTTAGCCTTCTAAGAATCACAATGTGAATAAACATGATGTCTATTAAATAATGCCCTGAGGCAGATTCTGACCTTTCTCTGGTAGATAAAATTCTATATAGCTTATCTTCTATGAATTTCACAGCCAGTATAAGAATTAGCCACTTGGGAATTTACTACAGAATCAAATGTAACATCATAGTGTGTTTAAATCAAGAAGTAGTTTATTTTTCAACTTGATAAATCTTCCCAGTGAAAGATAAGTTTTATTTGAGTGCTGTGGCTTTTATATGCTGTGTAGAAAGCTCAAATTTAACCCCATAAAGAATTTCAAGCTGCTAGTTCATTTCACTTCTTTTTTCCATTCACACATTTATATCATCAGTAATCTCAAAAGAAAGATTGTTCTTCCAATCATCCCATCTTCCTTTGCTGCTTTTATCCTTGCTGCTCCTTCTGTCCTGGCCCATAAGATGTTCTTTCCTATTTCCTCTCCCTTCTTAATCTGCCTCTCTGACTTTCCCCAACTCACTCCCATGTTCCCTCCTTATTCCCCACCAACCTAGAACTAACCCACTCAGGAATGAATATTTGGGAAAAACCTATTCACGCAAAGAAATAACTAGTTGTTATATACATATATTGAACAAACACAATTTCTCACATATTAAAGTACAACTTTATTTTCATATTTTATGAATTTTTTTCATTGAGATTTATATATCTCTCCCCAGATAGAAACAGTAAGATTTCATGAATTTTGTTCTCACTTTCATATACAAACTTAGTCCAATAATTAGTGTCTAGTAGAAGGTATTTCTCAATACTTTGATTTTCTTCCAAAGTTAAACCTTTCATTTTCTTTACATAAGCTAAAACCTGTAGTTAGTGTTTACCTGCACCATCATACAAGAATTATGATTCAATTTCTTTCCTTTTTTATAACAACTTCTTCATTTGATTGCTGCTATGTCAGACGATTTTAGGTTCATGAATAGGAGAGGGAGTAAAGGTGAGAGACAGAGCTTTTCTTATGAGGCTGGGTGGTTTTCCACTGTATGTGTCTGACCGTTGGTTAAAAGTCAACTCTCAGTGGGTATTTAAGGGTTCTTTTGCGATTCCTGTCAATAAGGCCACTCTCATGAAATTTCTCTGACTCCAGATGGAGACTATTCTATACTCAGTGGTCCATTGCAAATCATTCTGCTAACCCTAGGATCCAAATTCACCTTCAGCTTCATATTGCAACCCTTAGGTCCTCCTTTTGAAAACGATGCAAGGCAGTAGTATATGCGTTCTCTGTTCTTAGTGGTCCGTTTGGAGTATGAGAAATTCTCATGTATTCCTTGTATCTACAAGGCAAATCGTCCTTGTAAAATCCTTATATAGGCTTTCTTTTCAAACCCAGTTTGGAATCCAGTATCTGTCATATTGGCTTTTGAGTTGATTAGGCTTAAAGTCTTACATCTCTTATGCCCATTTGTACCTTAAAAACAATCACTCCTTAAGACATTCAAAGGAATCTCTATCTGTAGATTTTCAGATCTTACTGAGACCTTGCATTCTATATGCTCCCACATAGAAAGTGTTTAGAGAAACAAAAATTCTTCCTAGAAGTCTAGAAATTATTCCACAAAGGCAGCTGCAGTAAGCTTTAGCTGTAATGTTTATCCTAAATTTTAACTAGAAAAAAAAGAAATTGTAATTGCATTACAGAAGTGAAAAATCTATTTCCTTCCTTCCCTTTCCCCAGTGCATACTTGGCCTATAGGAATTACGCAAAATGGTGGCAAGCTCTGAGAGTTACCATTCTGTCTTCTTCATGGAAAAGATGGTTGTAAGGCAGAGGCATCTCAAGTAGAAACAAAACTCCAATGCCCAACCAGAAGATAGACTGTTTGCATAGTGGGACTATCATAACACCAAGCACACACTAATTTGCCTATGGCTTGAACTACCCGAGTAGCCTAGATCAAGAGATAAGCCATGATCAGAGCCATCTAGTGGGCATTGGTCATAACTCTGGGCAGGATCCTGGTGGCTACAAAAGTCAGAAAAATGATGAGCAGTTTGATCTAGGTAGAATATTATAGCATTCTTACCTCTCTATATGTAAATACAGAATGCAGCGGCTGGAAATGGATCATCAAAAGGGTTGGATCCAGGTGAGGCAGACAGCTAGGAAAGAGGGTGCCAGAGAAATATGAGAGGGAATGGAAGTTTATAGAAGTTACTCAAAGTTCAAATTTCCTATTTAAACCATACAACACTGAGAAACTAATAAAAATGTATATTTAAGGTGATACTTCTAATGATAGCTTTTGTCTACATTCCTACTGGTAGAGAGAAAGCTCTCAAAATTTCCATCATTACTTTGGACCAAGAGGTAAGTTTATCAATTTATTCACAACAAATTCAAGAAAGATTATTTTCGTGTATTCTTAGAATGATTTTTTAAATATCCCTTTAAATTCTTCTGGATTACATTTATTTTTATTAAATCTTGTTGAAGATGAGAATGACTTTTGGCCCATGCAAAGCTGACAAAATGTTGGCACAAATCTGCAGGTCTGAACTCTAGTACGTAAGGTAGTACTGATATTCAAATTCCTACATATTTTAATAATACTCAACTGTTGTGCCCGAGTCATCTATATGTGAATAAAAACAAGTGAGTAGAGAAATTGCATAAAAATTAATTGTGTCTACATAGAAAATATCTGCTTATTTTTCCCTAATTAACCTAAGTGGAAGAGTTCTTGTTGTTACTGGTGCTATTTCATAGGAATTGAATTGAATTAATCTTTTGGAAAAATGAAGATGGAGGAGAAAAATTTGGAAATAGGGCTTTTACCTTGCAATACTGTAGACCTCACTTATTTAGAAAGCCTTTAACACTTTGCCAAAATTTATTTTGTTTGTTTTCTTTTGTTCTGGCTAAAAACTAACTATCCTATGTACCTGGACAGAGAGTCTTATTTCCTCACCTGTTCTTATGTTCAACTCAGGGATAGAAGTGTGCCAAATATACTATTGAGAAAGAGTTTGCTAAGTCTTTGAGAAGCTTCAGGATAAAAAGTATTAAATTACAAATACACATATTACTAAAATATCAAGCTTCAAGTTTGTGGTCCTCTCCTTCCCCAGCCGTCAACTCCACCACCCATTTCCTCTATAGAATTTCAAATCAAGAGCAGCCAGCCAAAGAGTCATGGAAAAGGTGTTAAGCCAAAATTGAGTTCTAGGACCTCTGCTGTACACCCTAAAAATGTATGGCTTGAATTATTTGGTATAAGTAATGCATATTTTATGTGATAGATGAAATTTTGAAGCCTGGGAGTGATATATGTACCATAAGACAGTCAAAGTATAAAAAGGTTTTTGTGATTTCAAGTTGCTGATTTGTGTGTTCTGCATAGCATAAGATCATAATTGGCCATTCCCTATATGTGCATCACATTTCTAAATGTTTGTAAAATATGAATCTGCATCTCTTCCCAGGATTAAAACTTTTTAAAAAAGCTTTTCTGTAACACCTGTTTTCAGTCACACCTGACACATATATTTACCGTAAATATTTCCATAAAATGAATTTAATATTTAAAATGCAATTTTTAAAAGTTAAAAGCAAGTCACTGGATATTCAGTAGCATATCCAAAATGATCTTAAGAATACATATACTTAGGCACCACATTTTAATTTAAACTCCTGTTATTACAGTAACTAGTCACAAAATGGCTCCCTATTTATGCAATATGTTAGCTGTAATGTTACTTAAATTGAACAGACGAGTGCCTTCTAATAATGTATGTTTACTTCATGAACTTGTGGGCAATTACATTATAATTATGTCTTTATAGGTGCTTTTTACTGACATATAGAGCACCAGTGCATTTTAAGTGTAATTGCAGTTCTCTGTACCATTTAGCAAAGCTGAAAATTGTTAAAGGTTTGTAAATTACCTACATTTAGACCATAGGCAACTAGACAAATTAAGTGACACTGTCAGTAATGTTACAACATAAATTGGTACCAAGTATAAATTCAAGGTAGACTTTCTTTTCTAAATTAGAATGTTGTTTATAGAATGTATTCTAAAAAAAAAAAGATAGCAAAAAATAAAGAAAGTGCATGTGGCTCATTGACAGGATAGGTCAGCCTTTTAAGACACACGAGAAAAATGACTGGTCTAAAATACTATAATTAAAATTATAAATCTGTTTAAAATTAGGAATTAGAGTTGGTTCTATGGTACCCAGAGAAAATAAGATATTTGCCTCCTGATGCCCACGATGGCTTTGGGAAAGACGCTGCTACGTACACTTTTTATGAAACTATGCAGAAAAGTGGGAAAAACCCAGCATTCGGAGTTGAACAGAATTCTATCATTTTTAATTTCCGTGGCCTGGTTCAAGTCACTTAATTCTTGAGCCTCAGGTTTTTAATCTTAAAAATGGGAATAATAATAGCCAGCTTCAAAGGGCTACTGTGAGGATAAGGACAAAATAATTTTTGTGGGCCCTCAAAAAATGTGAGTTCCCTTAGTCTTATCTTCTCCTGATAGGTGATTTGGTCTGCTATTTTTTTGTTGTTGTTAATTATTTTTTTCTTTATCTTTGCAAAATATAGGCCTCTCTGAGACTGTGTTGATTCAGCCACAGAACTGCAACATTTATATAGATTTACTTCACCCCATGAGATTAAAGAAACCTAGCTACAATTGTATATTGAAAAATGTTCACTCTTGCTTCTGGAGCAATGTCCCATAGAGGAGACCAGTCTCCAAAGACCAGCAACATCAGTTAAGGAAATTAATTTTGAAAGTATTACTCTGTCACTTTGTGCCTTCAGGCCAGTTACTTATTGATGGCAAGGGTTTACATTCGGATAAAACCATTTCACCCATGCAAGCCCTCTCCATTAAACGGGAAACAAGCATCTAGGCTTGACAGCTCAGAGGGCTCGGCTGTGCAGAAAGCCGTTCTTAGAAGGTCATTTTACTTAAGCGTAAGATGAGACAGAGTTGGTGCAAGATCATTTTCTTAAAGTACAAATAATGAATTAATAACATGATAAAACTACATGCATTTTTAAAAATCCCATATTCACATGATATGCACATGATTAAAATTAATGTTTTAAAACCCTGTAGCTGTATAGAGAGTCACTGAACAAGTGTCAGATGATGGATGCATAACAGAGGGTTTATTTCTCACCAAGTAACCACAAAAATGTCAATTAGCATTCTGAGTTACAATCTCCTTTTTAAAAAAGTAACAGTAACTAACAGCTGCCCTTCCT
The DNA here is from genome assembly GCF_006542625.1 of Nomascus leucogenys. Taxonomy (NCBI): domain Eukaryota; kingdom Metazoa; phylum Chordata; class Mammalia; order Primates; family Hylobatidae; genus Nomascus; species Nomascus leucogenys. The sequence continues at coordinate 69,394,852 of NC_044391.1, forward strand.
CCTCACAGTTTTAAGTTTATGAATGAGAAAATGTGTGGGAAAAAATCTTTATCAAGTACTGTTGCTATATAGTAAAATCTTTTCTTATGTACTGATGTTCTTAGACATTTGGCATAGAAACTTAAAACGTTGATATTATAATTCTCTTTCCCATATTCTTATTATTACATTTTTCCATCCTGTCTAGAGATATAATTGATCATCGGTCTTTGTAGCAGAAAGATCAAAGAAAAAGTCACCACCACTTTCATACAAGCAAAGAAAGTGGTATGTAAGCCTGTATTGTGTGACACAGCAGAAACCAATAAAAGTCTCTTCATAGATAGAAATAAGCAAAACTTAGCTGTCATTCAAGGGGCAGTAATGTCCTGTGGAGGGAGGCAAGTTGAATTAAATTTGGGAGGTAGAGGGAACTTCTTGGGAAGCAGAAGAGCTATTTAGAGCAGATTTGGAATTTCACAGATCTCAGAAGAAAGAGTCTACCACATCAGGGAACATCTAATAGCATGACGCTGAGAAAATGTCAGCAGAAATTTACTGGAGAAGCTTGAGGCCTAAGTGCGATGGGGATTAGTGACCCCATTGAAAAAACTGGCCTCAAGATTCCTGGCCAGTGAGAAGGCCTCAGGCATTTTCAGGGGCCAAGCGAGGCCAGAAGTCTGTGTCCTGATCTGAAAAATATCTTTTGATCTTTCGCTCAAAATGCAGTATTGGTACAAGGTACTAGAGAAACCTCTGTCCAGGTGTTTGGTGGAGAGATTTAATTTTTCTGAAAATGTAATGGAAACAGAAAATGAAATACCACATGTTCTCACTTACAAGTGAGTGCTAAGTGATGAAAACTCATGTAACACAAAGAAGGAAACAACAGACACTAGGGTCTACTTAAATGGGAGAGTAACAGAAAAGGTAACTATTGGGTAGTGGGCTTAATACCTGGTGGATGAAATAATGCGTACAAGAAACCTCTGTGACACGTTTATCTATGTAATAAACCTTCACATGTACCCCAAACTCAAAATAAAGTTAAAAAAATAATGGCAACAAAAAAGAAATGGAAAGTTTCTGTGAAAGTCTGACTCAAACAGAAGGCCTCTGATGCTGAAGAAGCAACATACTTGGAAGGACAGACGCAGCCTATCAAGAAGTTCATCAGAGAACAGATGACTGTGCACTCAGGGAATTAAGACGGAGATGGTGTTCCTGCACACATATTGCTATTTCCCATCCCCTCCCATTACCCGCCATGGTAGGCTTTGTTAGATAAACTGTGAGAATGGAAGTGATTTTGTTGTAAGTGAACTCTGCTGTATGTGAAGGGTAGACAATGGAGGTGATGTTAGTGACGAAAACAAAGTCCATTTGAACAGTGCTTTAAACTTTATAAAGCACTCAAATATATCTGATCCTCTGAACTTTGTGATAGTGAGATAAATTCAGCATGAATTTGGACCCACATTTTTCAGAAGGGTAAATCAAGACTGAGAAAGGATGAATGACTAGAACATGGGCACAGATAGTTGGGGAGCATTGGGAGAGGTCCACCCTCCATGTTCCCACATCTCAATGTTGAATATTCTGAACCTCCATGTAGTGGTGAGCCCAAGCAGCCCTTGTGGCTGTGAGGTGGCCAGTACAAGCAAAGATACAGAGAAGACCCTGAAAGACCAAGGCCATTAAACCCGGAAAAATGAATACATGAAGTAGAAAACAAGGGTTTTTTCGAATTTTTAAATTTTTTTTTTTATTTTTTGAAATAGGATCTCACTATGTTGCCCAAACTGGAGTGCAGTGGCACAATTTCGGCTCACCACAGCCTCAACCTCCAGAGCTCAAGTGATCCTCTGACTTCAGCCTCCCAAGTGGCTAGGGCTGCAGGCATATGCCACCACACCTCACTAAGGTAAAAAAAACAGTTTCAAAGACTTGAAAGAAGAGACTTTTTCCTTTCTCTTTTCTTATTGTAAACATTATAGCTTGTCATACTAGTGCTGTTTATTGAATAACACATTTTCCCCTGTTGAACCAAATAGAAACCAGCTAATTTCAGAATAATGATAATACTAATATTTGTTGAACATTTGTATTCTAGAGCATTTTATTTTAGTTTAGTTTTTAAACAGGGTCATTCTGTTACCCAGGCTGGAGTGCAGTGGCACAAACACAGTTTAGTGCAGACCTGTCTTCCTGGGATCAAGTGATTCTCTCACCTCAGCCTCCCAAATTGTTGGGATTACAGGTGTGAGCTACCACACCCCACCTTAAATTCTTTATATGCATAAACTTATTAAATACTCAAATGGAAAAAGTGTTATTCCATTTTATATATGAGCAAACTGAGGCATACAGAGTTTGAGCAATTTGTCCATGGTCATAGAACTGATACTGAGAAAAGGCAGGACTCAAACCCATGTGGTCCAATTGTGGAGCCCACACTCTTAACCACAATGTGATAAAAATAAAAACAACAAAAATAAGCAATCCATTTACCAAGAAAATTATAGTTTTATATGAATAAAACAATAAAATCTGATGGATGGGCCTACAGAAATGTTAAACAATTAGAAGTGCATATTATCTTATTAGGAGGGATTTCTTCATGAGGCTTATGGTGTCCTCAAGGCTCACTAGAGAGCCATCACAGCCTTTTACCCAAAGCAGTAATATTTTGGAGTAGGATGCTGGTCATGACTGGTTCCTGTCTTATCTTTTTAAGCATTGGTAAAGATTACTCACTAGTTAAAATATAGAAATATCTCTTGTATTCATGTCTTCTCATCTCTTTTCACTTGTATAGTGTGATTCAGACTCTTGCCTCCTTGCTTCTGGGTTACTGTTGTGGTCTTTTGGCTAATCTCTTCAGGTAAAGGCTTTTCTCCAGTCTCTTTTATGCTGTACCCAAAATACTCAAAGTGACTTGCATGGCATACATTTTCATTAGCTCCCTACTTTCTATCGTATCAAATCTAGTCTTTCCTGTGTGACTTGCCAGCCTCCATCATTTTCTCCTATTATATGAACTGCCCAACTATATTCCTGACTTAAGAAAAAGCAGTTATACTCTATTGTATAAAGTATGCCATCTTAATTCTCAACTTGATGGTTTTACTCTCTCTAAATTCCTTGACATCTTCTTTTTCTATGCAAATCTACCCATTACTTATGGGTTAGCTCATGTCCTTCCTTCATGATGAAGCCTTCTATAATGATGAAGGCCTCACTGAGTTTCCTCTCCTTTGAACTCCTATATGATATATTTTCTGTAGTGTGAAATTAAATAGGGGCTTAATTATAGATTATTATATCATGTTCACTATTGTTTCAAGCTAGAAGTCTTTTCTACCTAATTCAATTATAGCCCCCAGAGGACAAAGATATTTTCTTTACTCTTGCCCAAAGGCATAGGTTAATCACAAGTCCTGTCTCTTGTCAGACCATTGGCTATCATTAATAACTGTGTTTGACTGCAGGTATTAGAGATTCAACTATGGTGACTTCAACACTTAAGGGTTTATTATTATCTTTTACATGTAATGACAAATCTGGAAGGAAGGGACAGCTAGCATCAGTTCAGTGCCTTGAGAGTATGCAATTTGAGCCCTTTGCAATTCTTCCTGGTCTTTTCCCCATAGACTAAAATGGGTCCTGGAACTCAAGCCATCATCTCTGAGCCCAAAGTGGGAAAAAGAAGGAGGGGCAAGGGAGTCACACTTTAAAGAGCTTTCCCTAAAGCACTGCCTAGTGTATGTTTCTGTCTCATTGATCACCTCTCTCTTCATGGAAAGCCTCTTTCAAAAAGGGGACCAATTATTAAAGAAAGAGAAGATGCTAGTAATAGATATCTAAAAGCACCCATCAGTTTCTTCCACACTCTACTTGACTCAAGATATTTTCCTTTCATCCAACTATAACACAACATTGCCATACACATTCTCTTTATGCATGGCTTTTTTCTTTCAAATCAAGATGGAACTCCCAGCGTATTGCTACATTATTTGGAAAACCTCAGCATGAATTTTAATGCTATTTCTTATTTGGCCCAGATATATCTGCCCTAATGGTAGCTACAAATACCTTTTTACATACAGGTTTTTCTTTTTCATTATCTCTGTCATTTCTACTTCTGAGTCTGCCCCGAGGTACTGTTTTTTCTACCTGAAATGGTAGAGCATCTTTCCTCTGATGGACACTTATTATGGCACCTCCTGGGAACCTAGAACTTATTCTCCCAGATGCTGTGAGTGCTGCTGGCAGACAGCCCTTAGATCTTAGCTCCATTCAGAAATTGCTTTAGCTGAAGAAAGAAAACTAGCGAAAAGCTGTTCCTCCTTCTCAGGGCAATCCACACTCAATAATGGAAGTGAAAACATAAGGATCTGGCCTTCCAGGCCCAGTTGGGACATCTGTAAAGGGGTGCTGCATTTGCAATGCATCTCATACATTTACAGTGAGACTGTCACCTCTCAGCTTGGCTTCGCCTCCTACCCACTTTTGTTTCCTTTTCTTCTTTTTTCCAGATATTGATTCCAAAAGCATATCATAGTAAACTTCCTGGCCACTTATCTCCTTCTCAGATTCTACATCCTAGGAAATCCAACTCACAGCCTTTCTCTTTTCTGCTCCTCTAAAAAACTGCCACCTTCAGCCAGGAGTGGTGGCTCATGCCGGTACTGCCACTGTTACAGGATTCCTTCAGTGCCACTTCACCAGTTAGAAATCTCTGTGGCCACCGTGACCTCTGCCTGGGGCCTCATTTGGACCACTAAGCTTGCTCCACTCAGTCAGCCCAGCAGGCTGCACTGGGCTCATGCCCTGGCCTGCATCCTATGCCTGATGAGGGACTCCACGCCCAGCTTCTGGCTGGACCAGGCTTGTAGAGGGTGGTTTTCACACTGGGCACCAGAGTCTAAATGAGGGGAATATGGTGCCACCTGAAAACTCAGAGATACCAGCACTCACAGGGTCCCAAAGGGTGTTACACTTCTTGCCTGGAGAGTCCTGAGGTATGAGCCCCTAAGAAATGCTGCTGCCTTTGAAGTTCAGTGAGCCAGCCAGGAGGGAATGGTTCCTCACTGCTTCACTTCTCTGGGCCCACAGCTAGGCAAACAGGAGAGTTGTTACAGCTCTCCCCACCACCCACAGCTTGGCAGACAGTAACGTGTTACAACTCTCTCTGCTGCCTGCAGCTCAGTGCATGGGGTGGGGGGTGGGGGCTGGGGGATGGGTTACAGCTCATTCATTCCTGCTACCTAGCAGTTTTTTTCACTCCCATAGCTCAGTGAGCAAGAGTGTGTGTTATAGCTCTTTTTGCACCCACCATTCAGTGGGTTCTCAGTTCTTGTCTGTGACAAAGAAGAATGAGGAATGCAGACACTGGAGAGTGAGCAAGGCAGAGAAGAATTTTATTGAGTGACAGAAAAGCTCTCTACACGAGAGGGGACCCAAAATGGGCAGCCCTCTGTGTGAGAAGGGGCCCAAAAGTAGGTAGCTGTCTGTGAGGCTGAGTCTAGGGTTTTTATAGGCCCAGAATGGGGGAGTGTGTTCTAATTGGTCCATGGATGGGCCTGGAGAAAGCACCATTTGATTGGCTAAAAGGCATCAAGGAAGTTCTCACTCTGGTTGTAGATTCCACTGGAACTGGCAGCTCTAATTTCAGACTTCAGGCTTTCTTTGGTTTGAAGGTCAGGTTTCACCTAGGGCCTGTCCCTGTCTGCCTAGGAATTTGTCTGCCTCCTTTCACTATCAATCCCCCTCTGAAGAGGTACAGTTAACTGCTGTTAGGATAGGGAGGATGATGGCTCTAACTGCTTCATGCTGACAAGAGATTTTATTTTGGGAAAATGACAGTCAGATTTCTCTCAGAGGCCTATGTAAGGGTCCCCAGTAAAAGGGAGCCATTGTCCAAGCCTCCATTTGCATGATCATTTGGAGTTTGATGGTCTCTAGGCAAGAAGAACAAATTTTACAAGGAAGTTAAGTATGCATGGACCAAATATGACAATTATACCAAAAGGAACTAAAAGGAAAAAACCTGGTGTCAAAGATAACAGAAATAAAAAGTAAAATACACTAATCATTCTGAAAACAATGTTGTGGCCAGAACTGTTTCACCTTAGTGTAATAAGTTAAGTCTTGCCACAGCAGTCCTGCCACATTACCTGGGGCATAAACAGTTATTACCCACAGTTAACTTAGTAGCCTCTGATACCACCAAGGCTACTGCTGCAACTGCCTAGAGGCAGACCAGCCATTCTTTAGCTACTAAATCAAGCTCTTTGCCTAGGTAGCCTACAGGCTGCTGGGCTGGACCTTGGGCTTGGGTTACAACTCCCAAGGTCATTTTCTTCCTTTATGTTACATAAAGATTGAACATCCTCCCTGTGGGAAGACTAAGGGCTGGTGCCTCAAGCAAGCCTTGTTTCAATTGGTCAAATGGCCTTTTAGCCTCTGGTTCCCAAATTAGGGAGTGAGTCTTAGGTGCCTGAGTTTCCTTTATTAGAAGACATAAGGGATGAGCTATCTCATTGTACCAAGGTATCCATCAACTGCAGAATCCTGTAATGCTTAAGAATCCCCTCAGTTGCTTGAGGGCTTGGGGGATGGGAAAGGAGGAGCTGGGCTTAATCCTTTCTTCACCTAGTGTCCTGGTCGCCTCTAACAATACTGGACCTAGATACTTGACTGAAGTCTGACAGAGCTGAGCTGTAGATTTTGAGAACTTATATCCTCTGTTAGCCAGAAAATTAAGAAGATTCTTACTGCCCTCCTGAGAGACTCAGCTGGAGCACAAAGGAGAATGTCATCTACATAGTGTAAAACTTTAACCTGTGGATAAAGGAACTCAGATTTTTGACAGTGCCTGCCCAAACAGGTTGGGACTGTCTTGGAATCTCTGAGGTTAACACTGTCCAGGTTAGCTAAGTGGTTTCATTGTAGGGATCTTCAAATGCAAACAAATATTGGGAGTTGGGGTGTAGTGGTATGCAGAAAAAAGACATCCTTTAGGTCCAGGACTGTGAACCATTTAGTTTCCTCAGGTATTTGATTTAGCAGGGCATAGGGATTCAGAAACACTGGGTGAATTGAAACCACAGCCTCATTAATAAGGTAGAGATCCTGGATGATTCTCCATACCCTGTTGAGTTTCTATACCTCCAATATTGGAGTAAATTATAAGGGCTGTTACACAGTTTGATACAAAAGTAACAAAATGTCCTTCCAGGAGAGTTCAGATACTTGGATTAAATTCTAGAAAGACTCAATATTCATGCCTGGGTCATCTGAAAATTTGAAAAAATCCCCCTTAATTTGCCTTAAGTCCTGTAGAGAAAAGGGGACCTGGACCTTAATGGATCCATATTCACCAGGCAACTCTTGTAGTGGTAGGAGTGAGACTGGGAGCTGCCTAAAACAAGGACTTCTAGGATAGGGCAAGCTTGAGAGAGAAATTTGATAGGGACAATGAGGTGGACTAGGAGGAGCAGGGCCGGAGGGAGCTGACTCCCTTGGTGGAGGCACCTGGGGGATTCGCTTTCCTATTCCCTTGGGATTGCCTTTTTCAGCCTCTCTGGAGATGGCCACTAGGAGGGCTGAATCAATCCTACAATGTCAGCAAAGGTTTTGATTACCCTGCAAGGCAAAGAAAGCCTGCACATATGGGACCTTAGACCATTTGCCTTGGCATTTAAAGAAAAGGTCCAACTACAGGATAGTATTGAAATTAATGCTTCCCTCTAGAGGCTAGGCTTGTCTTTCCTGCAAATCACAATCTGGCCAAACCCTCATGCAAAGAAATTTAAGGCGTTTTTTTCTCCAGAGTCTGAGGGTCAAAGGAGTCCCAGTGATTCAAGATTCACTCAAGAGGAGTGCAGGCTGAAGATGGTTTGTTACTCATCTGAAAGAGAAGGGAAAAGGCATCCCTTAGTTCCTGTCTCTCTTTCAGCAAAAACCTGGGGTATGTGAGGGGGACAAAAAAGGGTGTCATTTTTTTCTTACCCCCTTTCCTTCTTCAAGTCCTGGCAGCCAGAAGGAAGCCACTCATGGATGTGAGTGCAACCTCCACCCATGAATTGGGAAGGCCTAGTTAGTAGGGATAGTCGTACTTACCTATGCTGTATCCTAGCCTTCCGCTGTCAGTAACCTTTGGGTTCCACAGACCTCATCTATGCCACGAATGCAAGCAAGTTCTCCACCCATGAAGCAGGAAGACCTAGTCATCAGGGATAGTCATGCTTACCTGTGTTGCACCCTAGATTTCTGCTGCTGACTGGCTCTGGGTCCCTCAGATACAGTTCTCTTTTTAGGGTTCCAAACTGAAGCTTGAAAAATACATTGGAGTAATGCTAAGGTGAAGCTGTGGAACCAGATCCTCCTCAAACAAGAGAAGAAAGGGAGTCCTGGGAACTGGGGACCTGTCCTAGTAAGATTCCTCCCATAAGGAAAAAATTACTCCCTTGCATAGAAAATCTCCCTGTATTCTCAGGACTATGTTGACTCCTGACATGGTGGGAAAAAAGCAAACAACTTAAATGCAGAGGAGAGAAGGTGCCTGGGGGATATAGCCTCTTGCCCTATGCTAATAGGTTCCTTCAGCAGGGGAAAGAAAACTTTCTTAATTGTTACATCCTACTTGCTTCTAAGAATAGACAGAAACCACATTGTTCCAAATTACACTCCTGATGACTGAGCCAAGTGCTCATTCTATCCAATTATATTACCTTTGTGGTTTACAACAGCACCCTTAACATTGTACATAAAGAAGAGATAGAAGCCATGACAGCTGTGAAAGAAAGAAAGAAAATACCATAGGAAAAACTGGAGGTCCTAGTGCCAACACCCTCGTGGGCCATGGGGGACTAGAGTCAGTCCAGGGGCCTTTGATAAACAACAAGATGTAGCCTCAGCCAGATACCCTCATTTGCCCAAGAACCTTCCAGCCCCACACAACAGCTAGATCTCCATAAAAGGAAACTAGATTGGAACAAAGCTAACATTCCCAACACCCGTGGGTGATGGAGGAGTTGACAAAGTCCTCCCCAGCAAGCCTGTCCTCTGCAGCCGTGCTATCCGAGTAGTAGGTCCACACTTACTCATCATTCTGATGATCCCAGTCAAGTCCCCAGAAATGTTACAGGATTCCTTTAGTGCCACTTCACCAGCCAGAAATCTCTGCAGCTGTTGTGACCTCTGGCTGGGGCCTCCCTCAGGCCTGCCAGACTCACTCTGCCCACTTGGCCCAGCAGGCTGCACTAGGCTCACTTCCCTGCCTAGATCCTGTGCCTGAACAGGGACTCTGCGCCCAACCTGTGGTTGGACTGGGTGTGCCGTGAGTGGTTTTTGTCTTGGGCACCAGAGTCTAGATAAGAGGATCATGGTGACACCCAAAAAGTCAGAGATGCCAGCAGCCATTAAGCCCCAAGAGGTGTTACAGCTCTTGCTTGGAGAATCCTGAGGTCTGAGCCCCAAGAAATGTTTTGGCTTTTATAGTTTGGTGAGTCAGTCAGAAGGGAATGGCACCTGACTGCTTCACTTCTTTGTGCCCACAGCTCGACATATGGAACATGTTACAGCTCTACTCACTGCATACAACTCAGGGACGGAGGTGTGTTATAGCTCTCCCCTTGGCCTGTAGCTCAGTGGATGGGGGCATGTTATAGCTCTCCCTGCCACCTAAGCTTGGTGTACAGGAGTGTGTTACAGCTCATTCATTCCAGCTGCCCACAGCTCAACAAATGAGGGCATGTGGCACCCAGTGGCTTTTTCCCCTCCCATAGCTCTGTGAGTAGGAGCACATGTTGCAGCTCTTTTTGAACCCACTGCTCAGCAGGTTCCCAGTTCTTGTCCCGCAACCAAGAGGAATAAGGCACGTGGACACCAGAGTGAGCAAGGCAGTGAAGAATTTTATTGAGCCACACAAAAACTCTTGACATGAGAGTGGACCTGAAGTGCATAGCCGTCTGTGTGGGGAGGGGGGCCCGAAAGCAGGTAGCCATCTGTGAGGATGAGTCTGGGGTTAATATGGGCCCAGAATGAGGGAGTGCATGCTGATTGGTCCATGGGTGGGCCTGGATAAAGCACCATTCAGTTGGCTAAAAGATATTGATGAAGTTCCCACTCTGGTCATGGGCTGCACCTGGAACTGGCAGCTCTGTTTTCAGGCTTCAGTCTGTCTATGGCTTGAAGATCATGTTTCATGAGGAACCCATACCTGTCTACCTAGGAATTTGTCTACATCCTTTTGCTGTCACCAGAACCTTGGGAGGCTGAGGCTGGCAAGTTGCTTAAGGCCAGGAGTTTGAAACCAGCCTGGGCAACATGACTCTACAAAAAATACAAAAATTAGCCAGGTGTGGTGGCACGTGCCTGTGGTCTTAGCTACTCAGGAGGCTGAAGTGCAAGGATTGTTTGAGCCTGGGAGTTTGAGGCTGCAGTGAGCCAAGATCACACCATTGCACTCCAGCCTGGATGACAGAGTGAGACCTTGCCTCAAAAACAGAAACAAAAACAAAGAAATAAAAAACCCTGCCACCTTCACTTCTCTTATGCCTATCCTCTGAGAAACTCCTATCAAGACTGAGTGAAACACCATTTCTCACTCGAAGCCCTCTCTGCTACTTCAGGTGACACAATTTCATCCCAAACTGAAGTTTTAGTGTCTTTTTCCTAATGACGATGATGATAATCAGGGAAAAGAGGAGGTAATTACAATTATTAGTATTATATAACTTATTGGCTATTTGGTCTGCTATTATTAACATTTGTGGTTTTATCTTTACTAAATACATGTAGATGGTTAATATAGCACATAGTAGGTACTGAAGCCACAGAAAAGCAGGGAATATGATATCGTTCCTTTTTGTTTTCAAAGTAAAAAATACTATGCTATCTACATTGCAAGAAAGGCACTTGCTGATTAACAGGAAAACTAAAAAACCATTGGCTATTGAGTTTCAAATCTGAAACATCCTGCATTCATCAGGCTTCTCTGCATGTGGGACAGTAGTCACTAAACTTGATCAAGAAGAGAAAGTCTTTGCGCTTGGTGAACTACTGAATCCCACTGCTGTTCTTCTTTGTCCTTAATCTGTCTCTCTCCCTTCCTGAAACTTTGCTCCTCCAGCCTTTCTTGAGGTTGTGTAAGCTCTGATTCTCTATTCTAAATCCTTCATAATTGGCATTTCTAAAGTGGCTTCTGAGTTTGTTTTTACTGAATCCAACTAATACAGAAGATAAATAACCAGTGTACACTACACTCACCTTCATGATCATCTTTACCACACAGAAAGTTTGTAATCTCAGTTGTTTCCTTTTAAGTCTGCTACTGCTTCAACATTGGCAAACATTTCTTATCAACCATAAAAAAAAAATTGGACTCCACGGTTCAACACATATTTTTTGAGAAATACTATTTGAAAAAATGCATTAATGGCTACAAAGCAAAAAATTAAAGGCAATGGTGTTTAAATGTTGAGATCTACTTTTTCATGTAGATACAGAACAAAGAATAACCTACATTATAACTGCTCATAAAAAATGCCGTGCAGCAACATGGGTTTCCAACAAATTTGATAACCTGTTTCTGTCTCCCCCTTCCTCCATTAAATTGAACTCTCTGAATTATTCATGAAGGCTATTTTAATGGGATAATTTTTTCTTGCAAACGCTGACACTAATACCAAAGAATATCTCTAGGTATTCATCTTGGATAAATAAGGCTCCTGGTAACTAGTTTTCTTGATGCTTCACCTTATTCAAATGAACATATATGGAAGTAACTAATGTAAACCATTTTTTAACACTTAATGTTTTCAATATGTTTCTCTCCATGTATGTATAGTCAAACATATGTTTACACAGGAATTAGCCAGGGTGTTGAATTAAATGAAAGTAAAGCAGAAAGTTAAGCAATTCTCAGGTGAACTTGGGCAGGACATTAAGAGAAATTTAAAGTCCACAGTTTCCAGCTGTGATGACAGTTCAGAATTACTGTGGGAATAGCCCATCCCTCCGTAGTACTTTGGCCATAGTCAGAACCAATCATTCACTTGAATGTGTTGCATTAAGGGTTCTTAGCCCAGGGTAGTAGGATTTTAGGGAGCTGATGAATCCTTTGAAATGGAATATCAAATTTTCTGTGTATTATTTTTCTTCTGAAAATAAAGTTTATGACATTCATCAGCTTCTTAGAGGTGTTCTTGACTACTCCACCACTGCCACTACTTCTAAATGGCAAGAATTCTTATTTCGCACAGAAAAGACCTTCAGCAGCCAGGATTCTCTGGATTTCCCTGTTCATGTGTGTGTCAGAGGGATGGAGTGGGGAATGACTATTTATTTGTCCCTCATTAAATTTAGTGTTATAAAAATTCACATGCAAACCTTTCAAGATTTGGAAAAAAATGTACTTTGTGGGTTAATTATATATCATTATGCTTATTACAGTTTAATTTTTACCAATATCTTTGAGTTTTTCCCCTTAGGTATCTACAAGTCTGCTCATATTTATCTTTCTTTAAATATTACCCCAATAATTTTATGATTTTTATACTAACACTCAATAAGAACTTAAGTTAGATATTGGAATGATCACCTTTAACCTATTTTATTAGAAAGGATGGTGCTGACCACATAGTTAGATTTGTTGAAGAGTCAATAGCACAAAAAGTGATGCTGTTGTGTAACAGTGTTGAAGATGCTGCAGCTCCTGAAGCAATACAAATTTTATTTTAGTCACAATGTAAAATGAGGATTTATATTACCTTTAAAGAAGCAAAATTCTCAGAAAATACTCATTTCTTTTCTCCCAGTACAGCTTTCCAACATTTCTAATCGTTCTGTAATAAATCTGGCAAGATTTTTTAAGACACTGAGGTGACTGTCACTGCTGGAATGTGTCCTGGGGGCTCTTTCTGTCAGAGTCAGATGACAGTGACTCTTCCCATGCAGATTAAGCTGGTGTTTACAGATTTGCCCTGGGTGTGCATTTTTATCCCGCTGTGATCAAGTAACACCACCTGACGAGTGCCAGACAGATCTCTGGATAAGAAAGTCTTCACTATGCCCTCACTTTGCACAAGATGCAGCCCTAATCTGGAGCCCTTGACCAGAGTCTGTTTCTTGTTCTCTTTCTCAGTGATACTGTTATGCACACTTTACCTTTAGGTGAACCATTAGGAATGAATCTGCAAACGGTTCAAAAGTGATTTCTGTGCTGAAACTTAGACCATGAATTGAAATCAATGTACAAAATATATCTTTAAAAAGATCAGCATTATGGTTTCTGGAGACATGAGAGGAGACCTGTGTGACGAAGTAGAAAACATCTAAAAATATTTGAGTCCTTTACAGTAATTTCAAAAGTTTTGTGCATTTTCACACTGGAGAGTTTTCACAGAAAAAACTAGTGAGATAAGAAATCTTATTCTGGGCAAAAGCTATTCAGGCTCCAGATGCTGCTGAGTGCAAAATCAGGGATGGTGGAGCTAAAGCTGCCAGTAAGCAAACACCACCACTCAGCCCCCAGGTCCTTTTACCTTTTCACCATTTTGGTCTTAAAGAAATCATTTTTCATATCCATGAAACAAAACTGGCTGTTTTCATCAGATACTGAAACTCAGCTCTCCATATTTCAATTTCTTACTTCATTTCAATAAAGACACTCCAAAAGAAAATGTTAGGCTTTGAAGGGGATGTCTTCTTTGTAAGTGTACTTCAGAGGAGATGACTTATGCTGAGTTGAAAAAATAACAAAATGTCATGCTAACGATGAAAATATTTAAGATTGAAGCCTCAAGTTCCTGGATCTGCCATTGTTTAGCTTTGAGATCTTCAGCAAGTTACTTACTTACTCTCTATAAGCTTGGATTTCCTTATCTGTAAAACAGGGGCATTAAAACCTTTGTGTCCTTCATGACCCACTCACAGTAACCTATAGAGTAATCTACAAAGTGCAACAGTAAAAAAGACTTTATGTAGTGCTCTATAGTGTTCAACACACACCTACCAATCCTGAGAAGCAATCAATCTTTATTTCATTGTTAATTTTAAAAAGCATATAATTTTAGTATGGTTAGTTCCAAAGAAGCTGATATAATATTTTGGACTTCTAAATCTATATAAGATTTTGGTATAGATGTAAGATTTCCCATTACAACCAAAATACTTGTGGCTAAAACCTTCTCCCAGCAAATCATGCTGTTAAATAGATTTATGTTTATCATTTACTCTTTCAAATTAAGTTTTTGATCTGCACCTTTAAAATTATTAATTTTGACAATAATGTCGCTAAGGATATAGAAAAAGTAGTGTCTATATAATATTTTATGATATTTTTCTTTGTTACTAAAGATAATTTAGCCATTAAGCAAATTAAAAATTCTAATAAATTTGACAAATTTCTGTGACTCCCAAGTATTAAGAAAAAATTTCTAAGAAATAAAGATGCAATCCTAATATTTCTGAAAATACCTTCAGTCCAATGTCATCTCTGAAGGCCTGATAGTCTAGTCATTGATACAGTTTTTGTGTTAGACTCATCAACTTCCAAAAAGAAGTCCAAACCAGAACACAATAGAGTATAACAAATTAAACTAACAGGAAGGGAACCGATGACTATCATATCACATCAGTGTAGCCATAGCCAACTCTTAGCACTTATTTTTCTTTACATAAATTATCTCAGTTAATCCTCAAAACAACCCTGATGAGCTTGTCATTACCATCTTCATTTAACAGATGAGGAGGCTGCCTACACGTCCCAGGCCACACAAACTGTTAAAAGAGGCAGGGTCATGAATCCAGGATTCTAAAACCTGTGTGTGTGTGTGTGTGTGTATGTTTTGTTTGTTTGTTTGTTTGTTTGTTTGAGACGGAGTCTCGCTCTGTCCCCCAGGCTGGAGTGCAGTGGCGCGATATTGGCTCACTGCAAGCTCTGCCTCCCGGGTTCACGCCATTCTCCTGCCACAGCCTCCCAAGTAGCTGGGACTATAGGTGCCCGCCACCACACCCGGCTAATTTTTTGTTTTTCTTTTTAGTAGAGACGGGGTTTCACCGTGTTAGCCAGGGTGGTCTCGATCTCCCGACCTCGTGATCCGCCCACCTCGGCCTCCCAAAGTACTGGGATTACAGGCGTGAGCCACTGCGCCTGGCTGTGTGTTGTTTTTTTTTTTTTTTTTTTTTTTTTACTGTTCTTCATTCCTCAGAGATGCAAAGGCCAAAAGATTACAGTATTTATCTTCAGATGTGATATTTTTGGAAGCAACATCTATTTTCATAATGTTATATATAATGTGTGTGTGTGTGTGTGTGTGTGTGTGTGTGTGTGTGTGTGTAAGAATTAGGTTATTGATTTTACCGAGCTGAATTTTTTGCCTAAGTGATTAATTTACTCAAGTTAATTCATTCTCTCTTACCTTCCCTCCCTCCCTCCCTTCCTTTCTTCCTTTTACTTTTTCTTTTTTAAAAACTTATGCACTATCTGGTACTGGGTTCCTCCAGATTCAGACCTCGAAACAAGGATTTGAGTATAAGTAATTTATTTGGAAAGTGATTGCAGAAAGCATTTGTGGTCGTAGGGACCTAACATAGGTAAGAGAAGGAGGTAATACCAGGTGCATTAATGAACAAGTTACGACTGTGAGTCCCTGGAGAAAAGACAGAACAGAACTTGTCTCAGAGTTGTCCCATCAGAAGTGGGAGAAAGCTGTGTTATTCATCTACCAACTCCTAAACCTCCTTGCTCACAACTGCTCCCAGGGGCTATTACCCCTTCCCCAGTGCTGCCTGACCCGTACCCAGCTGCGCATGCTCCTGCCACCAGAGAAAGCCCAAGGGAGAGAACTGCAGGTATTTGCAGTAAGAAGCCATCAATATATGCAGGAGAGGCAAGTGTCCAGGAAATCTGGGTGGATTGTGACTGCTGCCCACACTTTCTTAGATTCCATTCTACGGTAAGAGGAGACCATTATCTGTTCTACGTTGTTTCAACAGATTTAGTTTAACAATGAAAATGACAACAAATATGCCGCAGTCAGAGAACACCTGACCCTTCTCTGTAGAGAAAAATAAATGCCCAGTAGGCAGACAGAGAATAATGGGCCTGGCTTGACCTAGATTGGTAAAAATTTAGAAGTTTGTCCCCTGGGAAAACAGGTCTTACAGTGCTCAGAGTAGCTAGGATGAACTGAGAAAGCTTTTTACCTCTTTAAAGAACAGTGTAAAATGGACTGTAGCCTTTGAAAAGTACCTGTGAGGCCAGAGTTAGCAAGATTTTTAAAAGAGCCAAGTTATGAGGCAAATGATTAGCTAACTAGGGTTTGTAACAATTAAGAAGTGAGAATGAAATTCAATTTGTGTTTAGAAGTTTATTTTGCATTAAACTCTTCTATCTAGGGTTTTAAACACACAGAAAGCAAAATTTAAGCTTACACTTGTTAGGTGGTAGAGAATTTTTTTTTATGAAAGTGAAAAAAAAGTTGCGTACATTGATATAAGTAATTCATCTTTGAATAAGCTCAAAAGTTGGGTTCACATTTTCCTGATCCCTATGTCTCTTATTTGAGACCTTACCTAATGAGGAACCTGATATTTAGAGAGAATTAATTCACCAAAAGCCATATTTCATGCACTGTTTTGATCAGTAATGGGAAAGTCACACTCTATCTATTTGGATAGCGTTTTGGAGTATACAGATCAATACGATTCAAAAAGTAATGCATAGCTAAATATAACAAAATATCAGTGAATGCACTAATAAATATTTGACATGAGAATTCAAATCCAGTCTCACAGGTGTTTTTTAAGCCTTGGCTTGAGTCAGGTCTGCTAATATCCCACTGGCCAAAGCAAGAATGAGCCAAGCCAAGAATCAAAATAAGGGGGAACCACTGCCCATAGAAGTGAGGGAAAAGATGATGACTATATTGAACAACAATCAGCCACACAGGACAATGGAGAAGAAATATGTAACTGTTTTCTTGTTCCCTTTTAGAGAAATAAATTTTGTCTATTAAGGGAATATATATGCCTCCTTTTTCTTTCTTTCCTTTGAGATTGTCATTAATTTTATAATCAATTATTATAATTAACTAATTATTAATTTAAATCCTTTTCCACTGCAAGGTCTACTATAAAAAGAAATTCAGAGAGTAGACCTGGGATTCTAGTTGACATGTATTTGTTACCCTTGTTCTCCAAAACGTTAAAGGGGGGTGGTAGCATATAATCATAACTAATAATAATTAGAACATAAGAATCTGAAAATCAATATTGAGTGGGATCTAATTATGCCCATGGCATTTTATTTTCTTAGTTTGAATAAATGAAAGGTGTGACAGGTATGGATGAATCTGCAAACATTCTATAAGCTCCTCAACATTTCTCAGCTTCCCTGCAGTTAGGCAGGCTATGACTTACTCTAGTCAATGAAATAACTGTAGAAGTGGTATCTCTCGGACATTATGTCAGGGAAAGAAAGAGTGTCACTTGTGGTTACCTTAGAAGAGACTTATATACATAATGAAGTTGTAGCTCTAGGGAAAGAGGTAGGAAAACAGAACATTAACAGTAAATGTTGATGGTTTTGGGGCTGTGTTTATCAAGTGTTACAGGAAAGAAATGAGCTCAAGGAAGAGTTGGCTGAATTTCAAATAGAAGTGAAGGAATCTCATTTTGAGGGAATCTGTAAATTCAAGGCCTTGCAAGTTTAGAGAACGCAACTGCACCTTGACTTTGGTAAAAATTATTTGGAAAAATAATTTAGTTAAAATGAATGGGCAAATATCCAATCTGGAGGCCTTCACAGAAGCCCAGAGGAAAAAATAAAAAGTTATATAGGTTAGTCAAAACACAGAGAAATATAAATTAACTCAAAAATGGGCTTGTGATTTTTTTCTTTTATTCTTTCACAAAACATTGTTACTTTGGAGCATATGATTATTGGCACATAGAACTTCTTGGAATAAACAGGTAAAAGCCTATTTAGTCTTGAAAAAAATTGGCTGTCAAAAACCATGACCCTGACAATTTCAGAATGCAGGAATTCCTCAGTACTTAGTTCCAGGTCCTCTTTTCTTTTATCTTCCTACCTGATCTCCTGCTCTCATTCATTTTCATGGCTTTCAATACTATCTATTGGCCCATTTGTATCAAATTTATTCTTCTCTCCAGACCTCAACTAAGCTTTAAAATTTTAACTCCTACTGTATATGTGATATTTCCAGTAAGATGTCTCACAAGTGCCTTAAATCATTGTCTCTTGCCCAGTTCGTAACGGTAGCCTCCTAACTGGTCTTTCCACTTTTACTCTTACTCCCTTCAATTTATTCTTTATACAGCAACAAGAATGATCATTTTAAAAATGTGAATTGGATCATGTCACTACCCTGTTTAAACTTCTTTAGAAGAATTCTCATTGAACTTAGACATGACAAATTCCTAAAAGAGCCTACATGGCCTGCAGGACCTGGCCTTTGCCTTCTCTTCAACTCACCTGTACGTTTGTTCTCCTCCAGGTACACTGGACTTCACTTATTTTCTTGAATGCCTCACCCTTTCACATGTCTCAGAGCCTTTGAACTTGCTGTTCTCTCTGCCTGTAACTCCCCACTCTCACCCTCACAAATCCTCATGCACCTTCAGATCTCAGCCACAATGACCAAAGCTCAAAGAGCATTTTTAAAAGCATCTCTTCTTCCCAAGTAAATTATTAGGTCTGCCCTAGCTAGCATTCTCTGTCAAGGAACTCTGTTTACCTTTACAGTGCTTAACTATTATTTGTAATTTTACATGTGTATATGTGTTTGGATTATCCACTAAAATGTAACGTCCTATGAAGGGAGCTTGCTGACTACAGGAAGCTAGCAATCCACATCTATCCCTGCACTCTCTAGTTGCCGCCCTGAATTGTAGTGGTAGAAAGTTAACAGGCTTCTTTACATGTAGACTTCCATACGTGAATTATGCTCTGCTTATGAAATACACCTTGTGAAATTTAAAAATGAGATGGAGTTCATCTTTCTGCTGCTTTAGGCAGTTTTCTGCTCTCAAGCAAGATAATGGAGACAGGGGTTTTTCTGCAGCAATGTCCAGTCTCCAGCCTTGTGGGTATCCAGAAGCAGGTGCAGCAGAGGTGGGGCCTGGATTCCACTCATCATTTCATAGAAGTTAAGAAGTAGCTGTGGTGGAGTTGCCAGTGGCTTCTTGCCTCCAATTCACAGTAACCTTGATGAATTGTTGATCTCAGTCACTCCTGGGTGGACTCCTCATGCCTCGCCTTTCTGAACTGTAGTTGTAACCGTCCTTACAGGGTTAACAAGAATTACATGCTGGGCTCTGGGCAGAAATATAGTTATAATTAGGCATTAAACAGGCTACATTTTGGCCCACGTCCTTGTAACCAAAAGTCATGTTGCTGTAGATGCTGAATGTTTGCATACCCATTGTTTTTATAGATAGAATTTCTGACATTGGAATCATAAGACTCTTGTTTAAGAATTGCTTAAAATGTTCTTTAGATTGTATGAATTCATCAGCTCTTCTCTAAGCAAATGTATAGGCCATAAAATAAATCAAATCAGTATGCTTTACAACTTGTCAAAAATGCACTATTTTGCTAAACGTGTGACTGCAATTTTATAATATGCTAAAGTATCTGGTTAGGTATTTATATATTAAAATCTAAAAGTGATCTTTGCTAGCAATTTTACGTTTTTGTTCAGAAAACCCACAGGCATTTTTTTTTAAATAATAAATGCAGAGCCAGGCACAGTGGCTCATGCCTATAATCCCAGTACTTTGGAAGGCCGAGGCGGGCAGATCGTTTGAGTCTGAGACCAGCCTGGCCAACATGGTGAAACCCCATCACTACTAAAAATACAAAAAAAAAAAAAAAAATTAGCGGGGCATGGTGGTAGGTGCCTGTAATCCCAGCTACTCCAGAGGTTGAGGCAGGAGAATTGCTTGAACCCAGGAGGCAGAGGTTGCAGTGAGCCAAGATCACGACACTGCACTCCAGACTGGAGAACAGAGCAAGACTCGGTCTCAAAAAAAAAAAAGAAAAAGAAAAAGAAAAAAAAGAAACAAAAAAGAAAAGAAAAATAAATTAAGTATCCACAAACAACAATCAAGGTAGCCCGGGCTGTAACATCATGGGTAAAGAGTTGTACCTGAAAGAAGAAAGTAGAGAGTTGAAGAGAAAGAAGTTTGAGGTGGCTGTCACATGAAAAAGGTAACACCATTAAATGATCAAGTAAGTTGGGCAAACTACTTCTCTAAATCTGTTTCCTTATCTTTGGAAAAGGGATAATTATAGTTCTCATTCAATTGTATTGTCATAGTGCATGTAACATTCAAAATATAACTATTGTTATTTATTATTATTCCACTATTTATATAGCAATTTTTGTTTATAAATTTTTACATTTTTGTCATCCCCTAAAGCAAAATTAAGGTAATACACTAGAAAATTATAAAGAATTTTTGATTTCCTTGATTTTAAAATCACTTTCTCAAAATGAAGACTCAAAGTTTTTTTGGAGAACGCTATTAGAGAATTTGAATAATGAATTTTTCCTCTGAAAGGAACTGTACCTATTCATCATAAAAACCCAATGTCACGTTTTTGAAGTGAGCATGTTATGTTTTACATTGTCAATCACATTTGGTTAAAATGTAAGCAATAGAAACTTGAAATTTCAGGCTGGGCTTGCTGGCTCATGGCTATAATTCCAGCCAAGGTGGAAGGATCGCTTGGAAGGCCAAGGTGGGAGGATCTCTTGAGTCCAGGAGTTTGAGACCAGCATGGTAAGACCCCATTTTTATAAAAAAAATTTAAAAATTAGCCAGGTGTGATGGTGAGTGCCTGTGGTCCCAGCTACTCAGGAGGTGGAGGCAGGAGGATCACTTGAGCCCAGGAGGTCAAGGCTGCAGTGACTCTTGTTTGCCCCACTGCACTCTAACCTGGGCAACACGGTGAGACTCTGTCTCAAAAAAGGAAAAAAAGAGAAGAAACTAGAAATTTTAAAAAATAAACTACATGCTAACGAGGGAGGAGGTGAGTGCCCAATCGTATAAAGGGTTACAGCCTGCAAAATGGCAGTCCTGCAAGCCAGGAAACACAGCCTCCAGCTAAGACTAGAGACAGGCACTTTGATGGAGGAGCGGTTGGGGTAGGAGCTTTATGCTGAATAGGTTGGCTAAAGCTCCAACCCCAACACCGCCTCCTTCAAAGTGTGTGCCTTTGTGCCTGGAAAAAAACCTTTTGATGTATAGGACCTAAGTGTAACACATTTAAATGTGAAGTATCTGCACCAAAGTGAACATGGGTCATATGTAACATGCATGTTTGTTCAATAGGCATGTGTCAGGACCAAAGGCACACGAGTGCAGAGTCTCTGTAAAACAGACAGAGCCAGTCCATGGTCAGTGGTCTTTTTATTGGGAGAAAATTATTGAAATTAGTCTCTCGTCCAGTCAAACCTGTAATTATGGCTTGTGGAACAGGGATTCAGTTAGTCAGCATCTACTAGCTGGATGAGTTGTAATTGTTTTAATATTGGTTATTTAAGGCCTGTGTTTGTTTAGTTGCTAGAGAAAAAGAAAAACTTTGTCACAGTTAAAACATAGTTTATTCTTAAGTCCAGGTGTGCGTGACATAACACTTGCCTAGCATGGCCTTAGGTCCTATTTATAATTTGGTTCCTTATTGTCACAGAGTCTGTTCTGTCAGTCTTACGGTCTGTATTTTAACATTAATGCTGACCAGTTGTGCCTAAACCCCAAAAGGGAGTGGGTAAAATGAGATGTGTCTGACCTCCTGTCCTAGCATGATGGGGAACTGAGTTGTAAGGTTTTTCTGGGGTCTCTTTGGCCACCAGGAGGTCTGTTCAGTCAGTGGAGGCTTAGGATTTTATTTTTTGTTTACATAGAGGAGAAAAAAATAATTTTCTCTTTACCCTTTATAGTTTTCAGCTGGGACAGATGGCTATACCAGATTAACAAGAGAAGAGCAAACATTAGTTTATTAACATGTATATGGTTCATGTATATGTTGGGGGCTCAGAAAATGATACACCAAAGTGTGGTGCTATGACATGCTGAGTGTTTTGAACTAAAGAAGCAACCTCAGAACCAAGATCTCTCTGACCCTTCTCCTCCCCTTGCCAATCTTGCCCCTCTGTCTCTCCTGAAGCACAGGGAGGGGCTTTCTCTGAAGTTCACTTCTCCGACTAAGGGAAGCTCCCACAGAAGGAGTGTAATTGTGTTGAGCCTCCTCCCTGTAATCTCACCAATCAGGGAAGACTAAACTCCAAGAAAAGAACACTAGAGTTGACACCACACCCAGAGCCCCAGGAGAACTATGTCCCAGGCCATTTTCTGTTCTGCCCCATTCTTCTCCCCTAAAATTATCTGTTCTTCCTCTAAATCTGCCTATGTCCCCCACTTCCCTCTCCCCTGTGAAGGAGAGTGTATAAGTTTCTAAGTCTCATTGGGCTATTTGTTACTCACCTTCCTTTAATGCTCCCTGCATGTAATAAATTTATATGCCTCTTTTCCTGTTAATTGGTCTATTGTTCATTTCTTTTATATATATATATATTTTTAT
This sequence comes from Nomascus leucogenys, assembly GCF_006542625.1. Classification (NCBI taxonomy): domain Eukaryota; kingdom Metazoa; phylum Chordata; class Mammalia; order Primates; family Hylobatidae; genus Nomascus; species Nomascus leucogenys. The sequence goes on from NC_044391.1 coordinate 69,417,452, forward strand.
TATACTTTAAGTTTTAGGGTACATGTGCACAATGTGCAGGTTTATTACATACGTATGCATGTGCCATGTTGGTGTGCTGCACCCATTAACTCATCATTTACATTAGGTATATCTCCTAATGCTATCCCTCCCCACCCCAACCCCATGACAGGCCCCGGTGTGTGATGTTCCCCTTCCTGTGTCCAAGTGTTCTAGATTCTCTCTTTTGTTATGAATCTCTCTCTCTCTCTTTTTTTTTTTTTTTTAAGACAGGGTCTTACTCTGTTGTCCGAAGCTGGAGTACATTGGCACAATCATAGCTCACTGCATCCTTGACCCCCTGAGCTCAAGCAATCTTCCCACTGCAGCCTCCCAAGTAGCTGGGACTACAGGCATGCACCACCACACCTGGCTAATTTTTCTTTTTTTTCTTTCTTTTTCTTTTTTCTTTTCTTTTTATTTTTTGTAGAGATGAGTTCTCACTACATTACTCAGGCTGGTCTCAAACTCCTGGACTCTGGCAATCCTTCTGCTTCAGCCTCCCAAAGTGCTGGGATTACAGGTGTGAGGCATTATAGTCAGCCTCAAATATCAAATCTCAACAGAGGAGAGAGAGGATTCTCTCACTCTAACATATAAATGGGAGTTACCCAAAGAAAAACAGGTAAATCTTCAAGAGGTGGCTTTGAATTCAGGCTTAAATACCATTATTTGCTGAAACAAAGAAGGGTGCTGAGGGAGGTCAGTTAAGGGGAGATGCCCAGGAAAAGCGCAGTGAACAAGAATGAGTTTTGTTAACAGTATGATGTCAGTGCTTTCCACTGATGAGCGTCTCCAGTGAGTTACTGTTTCTTCTCTTCCTGTTACACAAAGGGAGACACCCATACAAATGGAGATTTCCTTTATAGATGTACATTTCCCTTATGAAAGGGTAATTTTTACGGTTTTCAGAGCTCCTCCCGTCTTTGTAGTTTCTCAAAATAGCCAGTTCAAAATAATCCTTAATCCAAAGAGACACATTTTGGGGTGGACATATTCTGGTCTACTACAGGTCATATTTTGGGGTGGTGTATTCTCATCTCCTACTTGTTCAATTCAGTGTTATGAAGTGAAGGAATGAATTCTTATTATTATGACTTAACCTCTCATCTAAAACATGTCAAAAGGACCTTATTAATATAGATTTTTTGAATCTAGTGGTTAATCTTGGGCATAAATTGCTGTTCCTGTGATGAACAGCCGGAATCTGACCAAATAAACCATCACTATATTCCATTTTAAAACAAAATTATATATTTTTTTCATGAAAAAGAAGTCACAGCATGCAGCATTGCTCTTAAGTAAAAGTTAAATAAAGTAGTTCAGCTGGTTAGAAAATATGCTTCAAGTTTAAAACCACATATCATTGTTTATACAGATGATTATTTGGGACAGACTTCAATAGAATCATACTTTGCTAGCAAGGAAGGCAATTTTGGCAATAGCATACAGTGATCAGCAAGAGTGACTCATATTTTCCAACTGAGATCAATGGACCCTAATCCATGAACACAGACCTAAATATTACCTGATAGGAAGGGATGACAGTGGAAGTGCGAGTCAGAAAGGTATGGCATATTCAGATTTAAAGTTTTTTTTTTCATGTTATAATCCCTTTTTGTACTCTACAGGAAAGCAGCATAGATTTAGATTTTCAATTAGTTTACCCTAGGTATTAAATGAAAAATGTCTTTTTGAGTAATGTAAATTATTTTTGTTCACCTACTTCAAGCTGCTCTTTGCAGGATTTGATTTTAAAAGTCCTTGGCAGCATTTTACCAATAAATCATTTTAAAATGTCAACAAATAGTTTCATTTTGGGGTGGATTATAAGCCTTTCAACAAATCAGATGCCTGCTAGGTATTTAAATATTAAGAGGTAAGCCAGTGAATTGACCACAAAACAATCAATAATTAACTATATTAAACTAAAACAATTCAAGTACGTAAAAAAACTAAGACATGATAGCATCTTTAGTTTAAAAATGATGCTCACAATTTGTTCTTTCTCTGTTTGTCACAGAATTTTTAGGTATGCATTGGCTAATAGAATTATTTTTATATTTAAATTTATTTATATAGCTCTTAATGAATTATAAATTATGCTGCATTGATGCAGATGTGAAAAGAATATAGGAGTTACTTTTGGGTCCATAACATGCAATTTGTGGTTTCTTTTTTTTTCTTCTTCCTTCTTTCTTGATTATATTTTTCTTACATTTTCTTACTTTTTGAGTTTATTTATTTCTTCTTTCTACTTACTCTATTTTAGATTTATAAGCCTTTTGGGGATTGAAACTACATTTTATTTTTCTTTGCATCTCAGGGCTCCAAGTGTGAATTTGGTCCAAAATCAGTATTTCTCGAATTATTGAATTAATGATGATAAATGAAAGACTGACATCAGGGAGATAAGATAATTTCACATCTAACTGAAAAAGCTGGATGAACTTTAACTTAGAGCATAATTAGTCAAAGTAGATGAAATTGACATATCATATTTTTAACTACTAGCAATTTTTACATCTAATGCTTTTCTAAACAACACAATAATGACATGAAGGCAATTACACAACTTTGCACAGGGCATTAAAGGGTACCAAAAATTGAGGAGACACTCTCTTTTTTGAATAAAAATATTAAATGTTATAGAAAATGTCAATTCTTTACAAATTAATCTATAAATGTAATGCATTTCTCAAAGTTTATAACAAGAAGTTTAATTTTTGAAAATTGAAGGGCAAATTTTAAAGCTGAAAGAGAAACTCTAATTCCTAATAATATTTTGAAAGTAAAAGTAGAACAGTGAGGAACACTAACTCTTGGATAGCATAACACATTCAGAAACGGTCAGTTAAAATGATATAATATTGCCACAGGGTGGTCAAGAAGGAAGCAGGAAGACCAGTGAAGGCATTAATATAAGAGCCCATGTTGGCAACCCTTTTCTCAGCCTCCCTTATCCTTGCTAATTTTCTTGATCTCCCAGTTTTCGCTAAGATGTGTAAAAATAATTCACTATAAATGTATTAATCTATTTCTTTTTGTACCTCTGTCAGTTATTGCTTTATATTTTGAAGCTATGTTATTAACTGCATATGAATTTGTGATTATGTTTTTTCTTTTTATTACAATGTAATTTTTATTTCTCTTAATGCCCTTTCACTTAAATTCTATTTTATAATAATATTGCCATAGTATTTTTAGTTGATAATTTTCAAGCTATATCTTTTTCCATCAGTTTATTCTCAGCCTTTCTGTATATTTTTGCTTTAGTATTTCTGATGAGCACAGCATAGTGGATTTTACTTTATTATTATTATTTACATATTGATAATCTTTTTAATAGGCTGTTTTTACCCATTTTACTTTAGTTTGTTTACTGACAGAATTGGAGTTATTCCTGCCATTTTATTTTGTTACTGTATCTTGTTATTTGCTTTATATATACATATAATATATAGTATTCAACATATATAAATATATAATATATATTTCCTTCTGCATATAGATTTGGAAACTATAGATTTTTTTTTTTTTTTTTTTGAGATGGAGTCTCACTCTGTTACCCAGGGTGGAGTGCAGTGGCGCGATCTCGGCTCACTGCAAGCTCCGTCTCCCAGGTTCACTCCATTCTCCTGCCTCAGCCTCCCTAGTAGCTGGGACTACAGGCGTCTGCCACCATGCCCATCTAATGTTTTGTATTTTTAGTAGAGATGAGGTTTCACCGTGTTAGCCAGGATGGTCTCAATCTCCTGACTTTGTGATCTGCCTGCTTTCTTACTTTTGGATTTTAAAATACATACAGATCAATGTTCAATATTTTTATATTCTTCCAACCATAATAAGACATTTAGTGTGCCTTAACAATTCCCACTAAGCAACTTCTACCTACCTCCCCATCATATATTATTGTTGTGCATAATTCCAGTTTTACTTTATTTTTATCAAACAAATAAAGCTTTAAAGTTAGTTTTAGAAGTTAATACCTAATAAGCTTGAGGCATATTTTATCAATGATAATATATACCATAATCTCATGTTTAATACTTTTTATCTGTGTTTACTTTTATTTTTTCAGAAATACATTTTTTTAATAATCCTTCGAGTGGCAGCCTGTAATCACTTGACAAGTTCTTCTTACCTGCTGCAGACAAAATCAGTTCACTGAGGCCTCAGCACTGTAGTAGAGAAAGAGTCTAATTGGCACGAGGCCAGCCCATGCAAGAAAACTGGAGTTATCACTCAAATCTGTCTCCCTGAAGGCTTGGAGGTTAAGGTTTTCATAAACAATTTGTTGGGCAGGGGCTAGGGAATGGGTGCTGCTGATTGGTTGGGGATGAAATCATAGGGGTGTGGGAAATGGCCCTCATGCACTGAGTCAGCCTCTAGGCGGGCCACAGGTTTAGTTGAGTCAAGGGTCATGAGTCCAGCTGGGGTCAATCTGAAAGATATCTTAGAAAAATTTCTTAGATATTACATAGTGATGTTATCTACAAGAGCAATCAGGAAAGTCACAAATCTTGCAACCTCTGGCCACATGATCTCTGAGGAATAAGGGATTATAGAAACTATGCCGATGTTATCAGAATTCTGGCCCTTCTCATAATCCTAACCTTGTGGCTTTTCATTAGGTTTACAAAGGTCATTTAGTTTGAGGAAGGGCTATTATCATCTTTGCTTTAAGGTCGAACTATAGTCTAAATTCCTCCTAAAGTTTGCTTGGCATACACCCAGGAAAGAATAAGGACAGGTTGGAGGTCAGAAGCAAGATGGAGTCAACTATGTCAGATTTCTCTTACTGTCATAATTTTGCAAAGGCAGTTTCAGATGAGCTTCTTTATATATTTTTGTAAGTTTGAAAATATCAGTTTTTCTTTACTTTTAAAGGAGAATGTGGCTGAGAATAAAATTCTATTTTGACAGATTTTTTCTTCTATTATTTAAGACGCAATTTTACTAACTTCTGGCATAAATTGATACCAAGTAATTCTGGCAAAAAATTGTTGCTGTTAGTTTAAATGTCATTCCTTTGTAGGCAACATGTATTTTTTCACCTGGTTGTTTTTTAAATGATATGTTTATAGTTGATGATCTGAGGTATAATTGTAATGAATCCAAATCATAATTATTTATTATTTTTTAATTCTGCTCACATTTGAAGCATAATTTTAATTCTGAAATATTGTCAATAATTACCTCTCCAAATATGGATTTTTCTGCCATTCCTTCCAGTCTGTTCTTCTGGTGCTGTTATTAAATCAGTATCAGAGCATTTCAATTTAATCTGTGATGTTTCTTAACTGGTCTTCACATCTTCATATCTTTAATATATTATGATGGCTGGGCACGGTGGCTCACGCCTGTAATCCCAGCACTTTGGGAGGCCAAGGCAGGTGGATCACAAGGTCAGGAGTTCAAGACCAAGTTGATCAACATGGTGAAACCCTGTGTCTACTAAAAATACAAAAATTAGCCAGGCATGGTGGCACACACCTGTAATCCCAGCTACTCAGGAGACTGAGGCAGGAGAATCGCTTGAAACCGGGAGGCAGAGGTTGCAGTGAGCCGAGATCATGCCACTGCAATCCAGCCTGAGCGATAGAGCGAGACTCTGACTCCATCTCAAAAAGAAAAAATATATATATATATAATACATATATAGTATATATTTAATATATAATATATAATATATTATATTTAATATATAATATATAATATATTATATTGTAATATAATATATTTAATATATTATATATTATATATTTAATATATTATATATTATATATTTAATATATTATATTTAATATATAATATATAATATATTATATATTTAATATATTATATTTAATATATAATATATAATATATTATATATTTAATATATATAATATATATTATGGTACCTTTTTCCAATTGACTCATTTTCTTTCTGATCATATCCAGTCTTACATTTATCCCATATATTATTTTTCATCTTAATGATTATACTTTTTATTTTAAAGATTTTACATTTATTTTTTATCATGTTCATTTCTTATATTCTTTCTGAGTTATTTTGTTTTACAAATTGTCTTTCTTTTTAAAGAAAGCAATACATTTTTACATTTCTTTTGAAATCAGTAGCATATTTAAAGTTTTTGTCAGACTATTCTACAGGATCTGAACTTACCTGAAATAAATTTTTCTTCTAAAAGTTTATCTTGATTTGTCCTTCTTAGCATTCGATATTTTGTGTGTGCTTTCGAATTTATAGTTGCAGATTAATTTAATTAATTTATTTATGTATATTTCATACCTACTCATGCAGTCAGATTAATTTTAATTTGGAAAGATTTTTATATTTGTTTCTCTCCATTGATCCTCATTTTTGCCTACCCTTCCCTGGCCTTGTAAGTTTTACACGTGCTTGTAAGTTTTGCTCTTGTAAGTTTTACACAACTCAGCCCACTGGGCCCCCAATATAGAACCAGGTTTTTAAAGGCCACTCAGAGTGCACGATGGCATTAAGGGTTTGCAGATCCAGCCTCTGATTCAACAATTGTTTCAGCTCCAGATTGGAGGCTCTGCCTGTTTCCTCCGCATCTTTAGGCCTACTGCTCCTCCTAAACAAAAACCCTAGACAATAAGTGATCGTTGGTAGGAGAAATTTTCAGCCTTCTTTAAAACCAAAAGGGCTGTGCTGAGTTCTTGGCCACACACAGTGAGTTTGATTCCAGACACCTGTGAAAGGTAAGCACTTTTGCTTCTTTTGTTCTATAGGGAACAATTGCCTGACCACTGCTTCCTCCTGCTGGACCCTGAGCCCAGCAAGCCCTGTTTGAGGCTTAAGTCAAACATTATGATCCATTTCTTGTCTGAGGAAATGTTTGCCTTTATTCAAGCCAAATATGTCTTTAAAATTTTCTTTTCCTCCCTCTTTTAAAATATTATATCCATCACTGCTTTGCTTTGGGAAAAGATTTTTGAGCTAGAATGTGTTACTCTTTCTTTAAATAACCCTGTTAGGTAGATAGGTAGGGCTGAGAAAGTCAGAGATTGGTAGATGCCTCCTTTGCTTAATTTTACAGATAAGATATTGTAGTGACCAGGTCAGGTGGCTCACAACTGTAATTCCAGCATTTTAGGAGGCCAAGGCAGGAGGATCACTTGAGGCCAGAAGTTTGAGACCAAGTTGGGTAACATAGCAAGATTTCATCTCTACAAAAAAAAAAAAAAAATTACAAATAGCTGGGCATGGTGGCTCTCACCGGTAGTCCCAGCTACCCTGGCAGCTAAGGAGACGATCACTTGAGGCCAGGAGTTCGAGGCTGCAGTGAGCTATAATCATGCCACTGCATTCCAGGCTGGGCAACAGCAAGACTCTGTCTCAAAAAAGAAAAAAAAGATGTTATAGAAATGCAAGTAGCTTTCCAATATTTCAGAGTGAATTGACAAAGCAGTTAGTCTCTGAGCTTTAGATTCCTATTCCAAAGCCTGTTTTTCTACAGCATTTTTTTTAGTCTTACCCTCTTCTATTAAAAAAAAATTGAAGTAAATGTTTATTTAAAAATAAATGCAATATTTAAACTTTGAGAATATTTTAATTTTAATTATTTTGTTTTACTTTATTTTTATTTTATTTATTTATTGTTTTAGAGACAATGTCTCACCCTGTCACTGCACTCTATCAATATAGTGGCGTGATCATAGCTCACCGCAGCCCGAACTCCTGGCCTCAAGCAATCCACCCGCCTCAGTGTCCAGGATAGCTAGATAGGCAGGTGCCACCATACCTGGCCTATTTATTTTATTTTATTTTTTGTAGCGACAGGGTCTCACTTTGTTGCCCAGGCTTGTCTTGAACTCCTGGCTTTAACCTATCATTCTGTGTTGGCCTCCCCAAGTGGTGGGACTACAGCGTGAGCCACCAAGCCTGGCCAGAGACTATTTCCAATGACTACATTCCAAGATAGCCTGTGCTACTGGATGATAGCTTAGATGATTGCAGATCCTTTTCCTCAGAGTCTCAAGGCCAGCCCTAATGAAGAGGTAAAACCCACCACTTCAGATGGGCCAGTGGCTCAAGCCTATAATCCCAGCACTGTGGGATGCCGAGGCAGGTAGATTGCTTGAGCCCAGGAGTTTGAGTCCAGCCTGGGCAACATGCCAAAACTCCATCTCTACAAAAATGGCAAAAGATTAGCCAGGCATGGTGGTGCTCGCCTGTGGTCCCAGCTACTCAGGAGTCTGAGGTGGGAGGATCACTTGGGCTGGGGAGGCAGATGTTGCAGTGAGCCAAGATCACTCCACTGCACTCTATCCTGGATGACTGAGTGAGACCTTGTCTCAAACAAACAAACAAACAAAAAACCCATAAAACATAAAACCCACCACTTCACAACTTCTATCCCTTGGATTGCTATCTGAATTAACCCAGAATGACTTCTTGACCTTTGTCATCCCTTAGATGACAAGCATATGATGGGCTACAGTCTTACTCATTTATTCCTTCATTCAGTGAGTAATGAATGTCTATTCTGTGGCTATCTTTAGTTTGCCAGGAGGACCCAGTGCTCTGTTCAATGTAGCAGTTGTCTCAGCCAAAAACATTCCAGTTGGAATGATCAACTGTATAGTCTCCCTAATCATGTTGCTTGATCATGGATCTGGCTGCTCAAGTGCTCAGACAAAACCTCCTGCCTTTTCCTGTTGTGCACGGCTACCTTAACTCCACATGAAAGCTCACTCACTATAAATGGATAGGTCAGAGGGCTCCTAGGTAAGAGTTATTTATGCTTTCCTTCTTCTGAGAGTTTAACAGGCATCTAGAGGCTAATAGACTGTGTACAGGAACAGAAACTACATTTCCTCTGTGAAAGGAAAGGAATCAAGGGGATGAGTGATGGGACTTTTTGCATTGGTGATGTCAATCCTTCCTCTAACTCCTTTTCTGCCTCTCTCCTTGGTCTCTTACCCCTTTTTACTAGGCCCATTAAAAGTTAAAAAATATTTTTTAAAAAAAACCACAGTGACCATATTTTGGTGGGTTTGTGAACATGGAGAGAGATATAATTTCTGAGTCAAAGTGTAGAAAATCAGGCATTACATATTTAAGATACAACCAATATGCCTGTAATTAGAGTCTCAAAGCTTGATAAGTATTAGGGCCTTTCTAGTTCCAAGGCCTCCAGAAGGGTAAAAAGTAAAGAAATGCCAAGATAGGGTTTGAAATACTGTGATCTCTTAAATGCAAAAATTACAGATTGAACACCTCTCACCAAAGTCTTTTGTGCATGTCTTGGCTTCTCTGTTTATATTTCTTTAAATATTTTGCTTTATCAAAAGTCTAAATGTGAGGAACTTCGGGCCCTGGGCTTTCTCTAAAGACACACACACACACACACACACACACACCAAAGTCTCTGCCTATAATCGCATATTTTAGCAATATGCATTATTTTGTTTTCATTGTCTCCTTTTCTTAGGGCACCTAAATTTTACAGCAACTTCTTTATTGAAGCCTTTAGGTTGATTCAGAGTATAAAAATATTTATATATAAATATCCATATATGAAGAAAGGTGTGGCATTTTACAGACAAAATTGTTCATTAACCACTGGATTTTGGTATTCAAATTTATAGCCAAGGAGGGAAATACATATATGTGACAAGAAGAGATATGATTATCTTAGAAAAATAAGAAACTAGGAAAGGCTAGCTGCAAAAGGTTCTCTGTCAGAAAATTCAGAAAACAGTGCTCTCTCAGATGGGTACAGACACAGGCAGAAGAATGTGTGTTTTCCCAGTGTGCACTCCAACCCTTCATTAAAGGACAAAGCTAGGTTCATTGCTATGGGAGACACACCAATTACAAGTACATCTGTATCATCTCTGCCACTTCATTTCCTCGCACAATCACTGTGAAAATGCATTGCCTGAAAAAAAGTTGACATGTATGCCTACCGACTTTGTAAACTGAAACAGCTAACAAATCTTGGAAATGATTCAGAATTGCCTCTGGTAATAGTCATATTATTAGTTTATTTTGTCTCTTACTTGTTTCTTTATGATTCATGCCAACAACTTGGCTGAAAATCTTAACCAGAAATACAATTGCAAGCTGTTTTTCTTTTTGCTTTTAGATTTCACAAAATGCTTGGGTTGATTCTAGGGAAATGGGTAGATAAGGAAGAATCTAAGAAATGTTGCCTTTATATTTACTTTCTGAGGATTAACTGGTGAACAAGTGAAATAGCTTATAACGACATGCCTCTCTTTATTTATGAGGCAACTGTGCCTACACCTGATTCTTATTAAGAGCATCTAGACAATTAGGGGCTAGGCTGCCCAATACTTTAAAAATATATTACCGAAATCTAGGTGTAGTCTTATTTGAAACAATGCTGCACAGGAATCATTTGCATTAACCAACTTTATAACCAAGACTGATAGAATGCAACTATATTAGGGTGGTGGCTAAAGGTAAAAGTTTAAAATATGGCATTGATAGGTGTGGGATGTCACGCGGAATGATCTTAAGGACCTCTTAAAATATACCTTTTACCACTATTACACATTGTGCCCACCACTCAATTTTCTCAGAGATTTCTGGTTATCTTCTCACACATATGTCTCATGTCACTAATTGGGTCTATAACACAAGTTCCTAACATGAAAATGTACTATATATGTGTTTAATGTTTGTCACTATTTTACTGCCAGAATAGAGGGCAGCTCAGAACCTAGATGATCAAAGAAGTTTAGATTTTATCAAGAACTCAGACATCATTTAGTCAGTTGTCCTTCAAACCTTTTGCTTAAATATCTGAACCTATTCTTACAAAGAAGTCTAATGTGTAAAGGAGACATAAAAAAGGAGCTAGGAGGGCAGAACCTAGTGGACTGGACTTCCTCAGACCTCTAATTACCCAGGCTGCTTCTCTACCCTAACCACTTTTTAAGAACCCTGTAGGTCCCCTTGAAGTAGGGTCTAAAAAGGACTAATCTCTTTAATTTAAAGATGAAAGAATTACGAGAGGTGTTGTCTTCAAAATTTTCAGATCACATATTTTATCAGTAAAAACATTTTAAAGATATCCTCATATACCATATATAGTAACATAGTATGCTGCTTATAAAACGTACATACCATATACCATATATAGTAACATAGTATGCTGTATATATATATAGTAACATAGTATGCTGCTTAGAAAACATACAGAAAAAATGAAATATATACAAAATAAAATATAAAAATAATGACTTGAAAATATGGAAGTTAGGTTTCTCTCTCATATCCCAATATATCACCTTGTATGTCCTCTATTCTCCATATGAAGAACACAGCCTATAGATGTAGGCTGACATCCCCAAGCCTCATGACTGATTGCACTAAAACTAGGATGCAAAATGTGGCCATTGACTTAGTGGTGCAGTGCTCTACTTTGCAAATAAATGTTCACTCCAGTTTAGAGCTTAATGTTTTGAGTAATATACAACCTTTTAAAAAATAATAGAGTATGAATTTATTAGCCTTCTAGTTCTTATACAATAGTAAAATCATAGATTAATTTACAAATCAAATATGATATAAACTACCAAATTAATAAAGGCTTAAGTTGCCAGAATGAATTGATTGTGATGGATTATTTGCTTTGGTGAAATTAAATTTCCAATTGTATCATCCAGGAATGATTCCACATGCATGTAACAGCAAACAAGATTTACAGAAGTTTAGAGAAATAGTAATTTATTGTTAACGCATGGTGTTGTGGTCTGAATGTGTTCCTCCAAACTTCATGTAGAAAACCTAATTCCCATTGTAGTGGTATTAAGAGATGAGGCCTTTGTGGAAGTGATTAAGTCATGAGGGTTCTCCCTTCATGAATGGCACCAGAGTCCTTTTCAAAAGGGTTGAAGGGAGCTACCTTGCCCCTTCCACCATGTGAGGACCCTTCCACCACGTGAGGACACAGCATTTGCCCCTTCCATCATATGAGAATGCAGAGAGAAAATGCTATCTTTGAAGCTGAGAGTAAGCACTTCCCAAATACCAAATCTGCCAATGCCTTGATCTTGGACTTCCCAACCTCCAAGACTGTGAGAAATGAATTTCTACTACTTATTAATTAGCCAGTCTAAAGTATTTTGTTATAACTAAAAGACCAAGACAGAAGTAGTAACAAATCTGTAGATAGGCAATTACTGGCATTAGTTTAGGGGTTCAACAATGTCAAGGCTGCTATATCTGGAAATCTTGTTGGCATTTTCTTCACTGTTGTAAGGTAACTTTTAGTTGTTTTTATTTTTAACAACATGTTTCAACCATTGACTGGTTAATGAGCAACTCAATGTAAGAGTGCACCATAATATACGAAATCAAAACAAAATTTAAGTTCTGTTTAACAAAAAGTTCTTTTCTTATAGCTACCTTTCCTGATAATTAATTGATTCAAGCTAATGTATACTAGACACCCCACCACTAATATTCTTGTTATTTCAAACCGATGACCAAATTTATCATTAATTCAAGACTGGGCAGCTTGAGGAATAGGACTTTTGAGAGTAAACATAGGAAGCATTGAATACACACTCCTCTAGGTTAGAATTCATTATTTTTAAGTGTGTTTGCAGGGCCAGCATACACCTGGTGCTATCTTCATATGTTAGTAGCAAAGTAAATAAATATTTAGGAACCAATGCATAATTGTATATGGATGGGTTGGACTGTCACTGGAAAAGAAGGAAAGACACAGGTTCAAGAAAGAACACGTGCAAGTGCCTGAGGGCACCAACATAGGTGAGAAATGAGAAGGAAGGGCCGTGGAGATGGTCAGGGGCACAATCATGTGAAACCCATGAATAATTTTATTAAGACTTTGGATTTTATTCTCAGTGGAAAGAAGAGCTTTTGAAGGATTTTAGATACGATAGTGACATGAACTGAAACAGATTTGGAAAAATTAAGTAAATTCTCCAGGGTCAAACTGCTAATTATTGGTGAAGTTTTGATTCAAACCTCACCTCAGTAGGTGCGTTTTACTCCAAAGACTGAGCTTGTAACAATCTATACTTCCAAGCATTGCGTTACTTCTGATATTACCCAAATCAAATTCTAAACTCAAACTTTGAATTTTTATCAAAGTTTATTTTTACTTAAAGAGAGTCTGTTATATCAGTAATAACATATTTTGACTCTCTGAAATATATTATGAAATATGAAGGCACAGAAAATAAGATACAATGAAAAACAATCTTCTATTAAAAAATTGAAAAACTTTACTATATTGAAAACATTTAAGCAAAATAACACGAAAGAATAATTTAGGCAGTAATTGATGTTAACTGCATTTATAAACTATAAAATATAATGTGAATTGGTACATAAAAGTAAATATTTTTATTTCAAAATTTTTGTATAAAATAAAAATTGAGCTGAGCATACTATGTACATGAGTTCTTTATGAATTTTTCATCTGTTTCTTCTCTTCCAGATTGCCAACAAGTATATGATTAGATATGTTGAAATCCACGAGAAAGTCTCATGTTATATTTTTCTTCTGATTGGAAGAAAACTCGTGAGAGAAACTATTCTCTATTCCTGCACAATTTGCAGTCTCAAGAAGATTGGATATTTCAAAGCAAAGCCTCATTCTGTTTTGAAATTCTTCCATTATTTATTTATTCTGAAGTCATATTATTGCATTCTTCCTTTTCCCTTTCTTCTGAGGGAGACAAGACAGGACACTTTTATGGAGGAAAGTAACTACCTCACAACAAAATTGCACATTTATTTATTCAGTCAAATTGTTTTTTGTATTGATGATCCCTAATTTCCTGTGCTGCTTCATTTTTCTATGGAGTAGTGAAAATAAAACTTCCAAAGTAGATCAGCTAGTACATCAGAGCTGCATAGACTATTAATTTGTTTTATGTTGCATTTTTAAAAAAGTGACAAATTAGCTTGATAACTACCAAATGTATTCTCTCTTCCTATCTAGACCTACATTTGGCAAATGCTTTATGTAAGTAGATATATTCTGTCATGGATTCATGCCAGTCTGAGGTTTTATTGTCAAATGCTGTCTTCATTTGCTGTACTGAGGACAATTCTTCATGCCAATGAATATACTTCTGCAGAATTATCATTATTAACAACTTTGAAACATTGTACTGTATGAATGTACTAAAATCAATTTAAACAAACCAGTATTGTACCTTTAGGATATTTTTTATTTTTTATTACTATTAAAGTTACTTAGAAAATCAAAATTATAATTAATTTCATTCATTTAACAAATATTCTACAATTTATATCCCAGCACACAGTTGAAGTACTCTGTCCATATTAAAATTTCTTTAAAGTTTTAAAGAAAATGTTATTTGAGAAAAAAACAAAACTCTAACCAAAAAAAAGAGAGAGAACTCTGGTGCTTTCTTATGCCACCTTCATCACATATCACATTCCCCCTTTTCTTGCCATGCCAGTCACAATGGTTTCCCATCAAGTCTTGTAGCCAGCATGTTTCTTCCCACCTCAAGACCTTGGCACATGCCACTTCTCTGTTTGAAACTTGCTTTTTCTGGTTTTCTAGTTAGCTCCTGTCCACCATTTAGCTTTCAGCTTATAGGTGTTTTCTTGGGGGAAACCATTTTTGACCTCTTTGATCATGTTATTATGTTGATGCAAAAGCAATTGCGGGCTTTACCATTACTTTCAATGGCAAAAACCGCAATTACTTTTGAACCAACCTAATAAACACCTCTGTTCAAAATTTTTAAAAATCCTGAAGTTTACATGGAGCTGCAAAAGACCCAGAATAGCCAAAGCCATCTGGAGCAACAAGAACAACACTGAAGGAGTCACATTGCCTGACCTCAAGTTATACTACAGAGCTATAGTAATCAAAACAGCATGGTACTGGCATAAAAACAGACACATAGACCTATGGAACATAATAGAGAACCCAGAAGTAAATCCATACATCTACAGTAAACTCATTTTCAGCAAAGGTGCTAAGAACATACATTGGGGAAGGGACAGTCTCTTCAATAAATGGTGCTGGGAAAATTGAATATCCACATGCAGAAGAATGAAACTAGATGCTTATCTCTTGTCACATATAAAAAACAAATCCAAATGGATTAAAGAATTAAATCTAAGACCTCAAACTATTAAACAACAAAGAAAACACTGGGGAAACTCTCAAAGAGTTTTGCCCATTGGTCTGGGCAAAAATTTCTTAAGTAATACCTCAAAAGCAAAAATAGAAATGGGAGAAAATATTTGCAAACTATCCATTTGACAAGGGATTAATAACCAGAATATATAAGAAGCTCAAACATCTCAATAGGAAAAAAACTAATTAACAATACGATTTAAAAATAGGCAAAATATCTGAATAGACATTTCTTAAAATAAGACATACAAAGGGGCAACAGGTATATGGGAAAAATGGTCAACATCACTAATCATCAGAGAAATGTAAATACAAATCACAATAAGATATCATCTCACCCTGGTTAAAATGGCTTTCATCCAAAAGATAGGCAATCACAAATGCTGACAAGGATGTGGAGAAAGTGAACCTTCCACAGACTGTTGGTGGGAATGTAAATTAGCATAACCACTATGAAGAACAGTGTGGAGGTTCCTTACAAAACTAAAATAGACCTATCATAGGATCCAGCAATCCTACCACTAGTTATATACCCAAAAGGGAGGGTGTATTGAAGAAAGAGATCTGTACTCCCATGTTTATTGTAGCACTATTCACAATAGCCAAGATTTGGAATCAACGTAACTATCCAAAAGATGAATGGATAAAGAAAATGTGGTACATATACACAATGGTATACTATTCAGCCATAAAATAGAATGAGATCCTGTCATTAGCAACAACATGGGTGGCACTGGAGGACATTTTGTTATGTGAAATAAGCCAGGCACAAAAAGAGAAGTTTTGCATGTTCTCACTCTTTTGTGGGAGCTAAATATTAAAACTATTGAACTCATGGTAATAGACAGTAGGGTGATGGTTATCAGAGTCTTGGAAGGGTGTTGGTTGTGGGGAGAGGGGTGGGGAAAGAAGATGGTTAATGGGTACCAAAAGATAGTCGGATAAAATAAATAAGATCTGGTACTTGATAGCAAAACAGGGTGGCTATAGTCAACAATACTTTATTGCAAATTTTAAAATGACTAAAAGAATGGAATTGGAATGTTCCTAACACAAAGAAATAAACGTTTGAAGTGATGGATATCTCATTTGCCCTGATGTGTTCATGTACACATTGTATGCCTGTATCAGAACACCACATGTACCCAATAAATATATACACCTACTATGTACCAATAAAAATTACACATTTGGAAAAAAAAAACCCTCTTAAAGGCATCCACATCTCCTTTTCCCATGAAACATGCCATAGTTGTTACATGTTTATGTAATTTTTAGTTTATCTCCACAACTAAACTGTACTTTTTCATCATTGTATTTCCAACACCTAGCACACTGACTGACACAAGTACATGCATAGTACGTCTGTGTGTGTGTGTATGTAAATATTTATCGAGTTCATATTATGTGCCACTTACTATGTTAATTAATGTATCCATGTGAATTTTATTATTTTCTTATAATACATATCTAGAAGTGGAAACAATTGAGTCAAGGGTATACATATTTTTATGTCTTTAATATACATGATCAATTTGCTTTCAAGAAACGTGGAACTTAATTAAAATCCCAAAAGCAGTGTATAAGGGTGACAATTCTTTTCCTTGAACCCTCCAAAATACTTATTATTGTCATCAGGTCTTATTTTCAGTCCTTTTTTTTCCTAGTGAGAAAGAATAATTATGTTTATTGATCATTTGTATTTCTTATTGTGTTAATTCTCAGGTTAAAATCCTTCAGTGACATTGTACAGACAAAGATTCATAGACGCTTGAGGTTCCAAAAATGTATTCTTAGAGATCTGTAATATTTTTCAAATATTGTGTTTTCATTTGGATAAAATGATACTAAAGAAATTAATATAGGCATATTCTGGCTAGCTGGAGAACCACTATAAAGACAAGACCTACTAACTGATTTTAATAACAATGTTTGCATTATGATAAAAAAGGAAGTACATAACACAACTTTACTCATCAATAATGAAAACAAGAATGAAGGCAGACCTTATAATAAAACGATGTTTTCATACCAACTGAAGGCCAAAGATGCTGTGGTGATATGCTCTATGAATATTAATGCTACCATAATTTAAAAACAGAGAGTTGCTGGGAAAACTCAAACAACCCCCATAAGTACTATAGTCATATTCTGAAAAGAGATTTACTTTCTGCAAAAAGTAATAATTTTTCATCTTAAATCATTATTGTTATTTTAGAGTTTATGGGTTTTGTATGGATTTTGGACATTTAATTTAAAAATCTGGTTTTGTTATAGAAGATAATAAAACTTTTATCTTGAGTTTCATATTTGTTCCTAATTACCAATATATAATCAATTTTAATCAACATAAGGAGTCCTTAAGAACATTTCTTTTAAGAAATGGCTTTGAATTACTCAACTGTGTGAGACAAAATCATAGGCCAACATAGTGTCAATTAAGACCAATAGCTGGTATTAACATAGTGAACTGTGAAGGAAAAGTATCTACTACTCAGAAAATAACCATAAAAGTTGTTGTTCAAACCCTCAGCACACTTTAGAGAGTGCAAGAGAGTGTTAATAATTATGCTGAGTGCTATTAATAATTATACTAGGACAACGGGTGTAAACCTGAATAGTCCTGTGCAAACTGTGTTGTTTGGTGGCCTAGATATATATTTGGCTTTGTAGTAACTTTTGTCATATAGCAAACAGGGTAGGGAGAAATGGAGATTTAGCTAGTTCAGTAATTTTGTAACCTGGACCTCGTATAATAATTTCATTATTTTGGTTCTTGAAATTTGACTCACTGAACTTAAAAAAGAGAAGCAATAGGAGTATTTTACAGAAGGGCTATATCTAGAGGTAAGTAGAAGTATAAAAATGGGTCATTATGTTCAAAACCAAGTAAGCTAAGAGCAGACAAAACTTGGTGCTAATTTTTTTTATTACATTAGACAACAAGCACAACTGGCCAATTCCGTTTATTTCTCTATAAAGAGTGATTATACCTGGAACACACAGTAGACTTACGCAATTTACCTTCAATTTGGCTTTAAATGTCACTGACAATTTCTGATGACTTCCAAATTCATATCAACAGTACCAACTCTCCCTGAATTCTAGAATCGTATATCCAACTTCCTACTTGATGTATAGAAGACATCTCAAAATTAACATATGCTGTATTAGTCTGCTTAGGCTACTATAACAAAATACCATCAATTGGGTGTTTTAAGCAACACAAATTTATTTTCTCACAGTTCTGGAAGCTGAGTAGTCCCAGATCAAGGCTGATTCAGTTTCTGGAAAGGGCTCTCTTCGTGGCTTGCACAGTCACCGACTTGTGTCCTCCCACAGGGGAGTGGGAAAGTGAACATGCAAGCTCTCTAGTTTCTCTTTGAATTGGGGCAAAAATCCTATCATGATGTCCCCGCCCTTATTACCTCATTTAACCTTAATTACCTCCCAAAGGCCCTATGTTCAAATACCATCAAATTAAGAGTATGGTTTCAACATACAAATTGGGAGCGGACACAAACATTCGGGCTTTAACATATGCCAAACTGTTTATATTACCCCCAGCCTCAACCGGCTTCTCTCCTAGGCTTCTGGTTTCCTCATTTTAGTAAGGGGCACTCCATTCCAAATTGTTCAGGACAAACGTTTGGAGTCATTCTTTTTTTTTCTTTTTTTTTTGAGACAGGGTCTCACTCGCTCTGTATGTTCTGTCACCCAGGCTGGGGTGCAATGGTGCAATCGCAGCTCACTGCAGCCTCAACATCCTGAGTTCGAGTGATCCTCCCACCTCAGCCTCCCAAATAGCTGGGACTACAGGTGCTTGCCACCTCACCCAGCTCATTTTTGGGCGCGTGTGTGTGTGTGTGTGTGTGTTTTCTTTTGGAAATGGGGTTTCACCATGTTTCCCAGGCTGTTCTCCAACTCTTGGGCTCAAGCGATCCACCTGCCTTGACCTCCCAAAATGCTGAGATTACAGCACTGCACCCGGCCTGGAGTCATTTTTGATTCCTCTTTTTTGCCTATCTCTAATAATCTAAAAATTATTTTAGCTCCTACAGCAAAATATTGCCTTCTCTGGATGACAATGCCCTGTATGATCTGGGATGTGAGTACCTCTCTGAAATTCTCATCATTTCTGGCTAG
The DNA here is from genome assembly GCF_006542625.1 of Nomascus leucogenys. Lineage (NCBI taxonomy): Eukaryota > Metazoa > Chordata > Mammalia > Primates > Hylobatidae > Nomascus > Nomascus leucogenys. The sequence goes on from NC_044391.1 coordinate 69,436,779, forward strand.
GCTTTCTTGGTTAAGATTAATCATATTTTATACTATAATCAAAATTTCCCTAATTGCTTAGCTTTATTTCTATATTTTAGTGAATTCAATATTCATTTCCAAATGTTTTTTCCTGTTTTCTCTAGTAATATATTAAGTGACCAAATTTCATCATCCTGATGGTATCATCGTGCTGTGAGTTCTTGCATATTTGAAACTGCATGCTTTTTGCCTTTATTTTTGAGCAATGATTTCACTTAATATAAAATTCTCGAATCATATTTTCATTACTGAATATTTGTTTAACATTGTTTTGTCATCTTCTGGTATTGAATGTTGATATTGAGAAATCCAAGAGCAGCTTAATTTTTAGGCTCAGTAGGCAGATTTTTTTTAATGAGATTTTTTTTTACCCTTGAATTCCAGCAATTTTAAAAATACGTAACTTGTCGATTATTCTGTTATCAATTATTTCTCAGATATAATGTACCCTTTGGTATTCAGATTCTGTTGCAGCAAATATTTTTAGTACCAATTAGTTTTGTATTCTTCTTCAGTTACAACATATGAGTGTCTCTCATCCCCTGTATCTGTCCTCCACACCTATTCTTTTTTTCTAATCACTTTAAACTTTTATAAATTTGGTACTTAATTTTGCTCAATTAACTTGTCTCTTTTTCATGCCCCCAACTGTATTTTCAGTAGTGTCTATTTTAATTTTGGGTTCTATTTTTAATAGCATAGGTAAGCTGAGTCTGACAGTTTACTTTCATCTCTTTATTTATTCTTACATATGTATGTCTTTGACGTCATTTTCAAATAAACCATGTCTTCAGTTAGTTCTCTCAGATCATGAATATGTCCTTGTTAAGTTGCCTGGTGTTATTATTTTGACGCAGAGATTTTTTTCTCCTGCCTTTATATATTAACTTCTTTTCCACCTCTTCGCTTTCTCCTTCTCCCTTCTTCTTCTCTGACTTTTTATTCATTTTTGGTTAGCTCCATGCCTGTTTTCATCTAGTTGTTACTCGTCTTTAAATGTGGTCAGTTCTATCTGAATCAGCTTATTGTTTAAGAAAAGATGGAGGAGTAAAACAATGATTGAGCAGGAAAGTCAGGAAAATTTATTCTAGATATGTCATCTCTGAACCTTCGTGCTAAATATTGCACGGCCTTTACCTTGGGAATATGTCTTTACTCGCCCTTCTGAGTAGCCATTCAGAGAAAGTAGAGTATTTTGTGAGGATTGCAGCAAAATCTGCAGTGTCACTCATTTTTGTGCAATGGTTTGACATTCAATCATTTATTTTTAGCTGCCTATGATCAGCACCGATGGCATGTCTCTGCTGTTTCTCCCTCGTCTCCCTTTTGTAAGATGTACTGGATTCAGAGATACTCCCTCAGACCACCCCTCCTCAAATCTTGCTGTACCAATTACATGGACACTGATTTTTTAGGAGAGGATCCCTTCTACATTAGAAGAATATTAAAATTTGCACTGTATCTTAGAAATATGTTTCCTACTTGGCATTCTACCTCTAGTTGATCTGGACTTCAAATTTCAATAGTTGTAATTGCGAGTTGTGACTTTTTCCTAGTTTTTTGAAGAAGGGGTTTATAATTATTTTTGTTCTTTGTAATGTTTGGCTAGTTTTAGAAAACAGGAGGAATAGAAATGACTTAACTCCTCCTCCATTAACTGATGTTAAAGTTTGGGTCACATCTTTAACTGGTGTTAAAGTTTGGATTAAAGGATTCATAAATGAAAATACGAGCCCAGTCTAGTAAGAGGAAATAATCTTTAAACGAACAATTCCTGTTTTATGTGCTATATGGTATAATATTCAGTAGCTGTCTTATTGTAATACCTTCATCAGCTCTTATTACAAAGTAACTTTCAATGAACATCTACATGTAAGTAAAACTTACAATTTTATATGACATCAAGCAGATGATTTACATCTAATTTCTATTAATAGGAATTTCAGAATTTTTAATTAAAATAATGTGGTATTGGCCAGGGTGTGGTGGCTCACTCCTGTAATCTCAGCACTTTAGGAGGCCGAGGTGGGTGGATCACTTGAGATCAGGAGTTTGAGACCAGCCTGGTCAACATGATGAAACCCCTGTCTCTACTAAAAAAAAAAAGTACAAAAATGACCTGGGTGTGTTGGCAGATGCCTGTAATCCCAGCTACTTGGGAGGCTGAGGCAGGAGAACATCATGAACCCAGGAGGCAGAGATTACAGTGAGCCAAGATCATGCCACTGCTCTCCAGCCTCGGCAACAGAGTGAGACTCCATCTCAAATAATAATAATAATAAAATAATGTGGTATTATTATTATTATTATTATTTTTTGAGACAGAGTCTGGCTCTTTCGCCCAGGCCGGAGTGCGGTGGCGCTATCTTGGCTTACAGCTCATTGCAAGCTCCACCTCCCGGGTTCACACCATTCTCCTGCCTCAGCCTCCCGAGCAGCTGGGACTACAGGCGCCGGCCACTACACCCTGCTAATTTTTTGTATTTTTAGTAGAGACGGGGTTTCACCGTGTTAGCCAGGATGGTCTCGATCTCCTGACCTCATGATCCGCCCACCTTGGCCTCCCAAAGTGCTGGGATTACAGGCGTGAGCCGCTGCGCCCGGCCAATAATGTGGTATTATTAAACAAAACTTTAAAGTTTGACATTACTAGGCTTTAATGAGAATGTACAGGAAAACGAATTTTCTTATACCACTGGAGTCGTCAATGCTACTCCTAATATAGAGCTCAAAAAAGTATTGTATGTATGAAGACGAGACACAGGATTTTCATTCGAACATTCGGAGTAATAGCAAAACTTTGAAAACCAACTAAATGTTCCTTAATAGGAAAATGGATAAATTATAATAAATAAAATATTAGCATATTACATATCGATTGAAAGGAATGAACTGAAACTATGTTAACATAAAAAAATAGGTATAGCCGGGCGTGGTGGCTCACGCCTGTAATCCCAGCACTTTGGGAGGCCGAGGTGGGCGGATCATGAGGTCAGGAGATCGAGACCATCCTGGCTAACACAGTGAAACCCCGTCTCTAGTAAAAATACAAAAATTAGCCGGGCGTGGTGGTGGGTGCCTGTAGTTCCAGCTAGTCTGGAGGCTGAGGAAGGAGAATGGCGTGAACCTGGGAGGCGGAGTTTGCAATGAGCTGAGATCACACCACTGCACTCCAGCCTGGGCAACAGCGCAAGACTCCGTCTCAAAAAAAAAATATAGGTATAGAAGTTTGCCATTTGTGTAAAGTTTAAAATCATATAAAACAATGCTTATTATTTCTATCAGTTGGTATCTGATTAGAAAATCAGAAGCCACACTGTATTTCAAGTATGGACTTTGATAGGAGAGATTAGAGTCATGTGCAATAATTAAAATGGCTGGGAGAGTATAATAAATAAGGGAATTTACTAGTGATAATCTTAATTGTAGCAATAGAGCTAGAAGTTTTCAAACGGTTCTTCAGAAAGCACTGAACCGACTATTATTTCAGCCAGCAGCCCTGGTTCTCAAGAAGTCATTACTTGCTACCTCAACTGCCCGTGGCACTAAAGCAGGTGAGCTTGCCAGGAAGCTCTTGTGATTTTCTTGTTTGCAATCTGGCCGGGGTCTGCCTGAAAGTACCTCCAGAACATCATAACCTTCCCTTCGTTTCTGCATTCCAATATCACTGGAGTACCTCTCACTGGCAAACTCTGACCAAGAACCATGTAGAAAAAGGGACTGAAATGTCATTGCAGAGGAGACCTTAAAAGGGATGGTAGCAATGTCATATTGACCACAATCTAGCCAAATATTGTTTCTGGACCAAATAATTTTTGTCCAGACAAAAGCATTTCTAATAAGTGTTTACAAATAAGCTTGGGAGTGATAATCGTCACACACAGAATTGTGATTACTTCTGAGAAGAGAGATATTCAAAGTAAAAGTAATACAATGGTATGAGGAACAACTATTAAAGTTTTAAAATAGAGTTTGTGATATGATTGCAACCCCTAGTGAGTCGAGGTGTTAACTGAACCAATCATTATTTCAAGCACATGTATAAATATCAAAACTTGTCTGGATCACTTATTATCTAAGCCTAATTGAATTTGTTTTGTGCCTTGAGTTTAGCCAAGTCAAAAAAGTTTTCAAATTATCCAGATTCTCTTTTAAAGAATGTGTAATTATCTATGATCTGAAGGACTTTACAACACTGACTCTATCAACCTCATGGAGGTTCAACTAATTCTGTGGAAGATGAGGAGACTAAACACACAACTAAAAGGCTAGAGTGTGTGCACAAGGTGAGTAGCACTTTGGGAAGTTGTAGACAGATACATAAGACCTTAGGTTGTATTTAAACAGGAATGCCTGACAATTTCCTACTTAAAAGTGATCAAGGGACAAAATTGATTCACTTTTTCACGTTTCTTGTGTATATACAGTACTTATCTTATCTTACAGAAAGTTAAAAAAAAAGAAAGAAAGAAATTTAAGGAGCAATGTGGTGCTATTAGCCTGTGTGAAAATCTTATGAGGACTTTTATCAATCACAAGGAAGTACATTTCATATTTTCTATCAGAGGTTGTCTTTGTTCTCCATAATTATTATCACAGCTCCATTGTATCTGGGTCTCTGATGTGAAGTACTTTCTTTCAAAACAATAATGCTCACCTTTCTATAACTTTAAAAACATATTTAATCGAATTTATATTGTATTTTAAACATTTTAAAGACATAGACATGTTTTAACATGATTAAAAACACACAAGTAAAATGTTTATGATGTAAACAGGTACTTTCATTTATGCATCTAAAGTAGTTTTTTACTCTAAGAATTTTTAAATTAATCTGTAAGACCACAAGAGTAAATTATAACACATAGTGTTCAGAAATGAAAATGTAGCAATGTTACAACTGTTTATTTTGTACTAATGTGAATGTTCAAATAGATCCTGATGCAAAAAAAAAAATGTTCAAAAGAAAGAAGTCATGTAAATACCAAGATGGGTTGAAAATCAGTAATCTTTAACAGAAGGCTAGAGTAGTGAATCATTTCAGTTTTATGTGAAATTGTTTTAGTTACAGATGCCAACAGAAAAGCAAATGACTAGAAAACAGTGAGAGAAGGATTCCTACTGTTGTTTAACAGACATGTGCCAGTTCTTCCTCTATTAGACAAAAACAGTCACAGAAACTATGGAGCTGGGATGGTAGCCATATTTTTTCAAAAAGTCTGTGGTTGTAGCTTGCAGTAAGTGAGAGGCTGAATGAAAAAACAGATCTGGCTGAAGATTTTTACTCAGAGGTGACAGTCAATATCTGAAGAAATAAAGAGAAGTAAACCAGTTTATCTAATTAAACCTTTTGATAACTTGTATGGCTCACTTAGTAATAACTAACCTGGGATTTACAGTTTGTGTGAAGTGTTTCACTTTAAAATATTTCTAAAGAAAGTGCTTGAACATGAACACTAAAGTAGAATATTGTATCGAGAACTTAAAATTTACCATATGTGTTTTTTCTAAAGCATGTTCTCTCTACTTTGTTAAAAATGAAACAAAAAACCAACACATCACATGACAACAACAGAAAACCTCACAATAAAAAACTGACTTTTAGTAACTAATAGAGAAAGAGACTCTAGGCCCAATTGGACTAAACGGACTGACTTGAGAGCAATTATATTTTAAGACTGTAAGCTTAAATCTAAGAACCTTAAAGTTGGATTTGTTCAACTTCACAAAATGTCCCAGTTACCTCAGTGTCCCCATATAATTCCAGCATTCTGTAGCAATCGGACAAAAAAAGATAGGCAGTAAAATAGTCAATTATAGCCATTTCCTTGTGCTGTATTAGGCAATTAACCATACATTTTATGTTGTCTTTTGATATTTAAACTGGTCTGTCTACCAGTTATGAAGATAAAGAAAACTCAATAGGTGGGCTAAAGAAATATATTTAGTGTGGCTCTTTTGAGTTGTGGTCCGAAAGTCAGAGACTTTTTTTCAATTAAAAAAATAAAGACATGATTTTGGAATCATCATACCAAGCCTGACTTTCCTATCTCTATGTGGCATCAAAACAATTTTTTTTTTAGACAGAGTCTTGCTCTTATCACCCAGGCTGGAGTGCAATGACATGATCTTGGCTCACTGCAACCTCTGTCTCCTGGGTTCAAGCAATTCTCCTACCTCAGCCTCCCAAGTAGCTGGAATTACAGGTGCCCATCACCATGTCCGGTTGCTTTTTGTGTTTTTAGTTCAGAGGGGGTTTCACCATGTTGGCCAGGCTGACCTCAGGTGATCTGCCCTGCCTCAGCCTCCTAAAGTGTTCAGATTACAGGTATAAGCCACCGCATGCGGCCACTAAAACAAATTTTTATGATATTTAAATCACGTTTTCGCCCCATCAGAAGTCATTATCCATCTGTACCTTCCAGCGGATTTAGAGATTCTGGCTATCCATCTCCTTTTTCAAAGTTTAGAAGTAGTCATTAATATCTCCAGTACACCTCATTGTAAACACATGTTTACATGTGACTAGAAGGTTAATTCCTCAGAAGTAGCTTCTCCCCAGCATACTCTACTGGAAATGATAACGTACAATATAGTAAAAAACTCAGATAAATGTTTTAAAAGTAGTAAATAATATTAGGATTAAGACTTTGTAGATTGTAGTTTCTCCTTCCTAATTGTTAGTGTTTTAGTGTATCTTAGTCAGTTCAGGCTACTATCACAGAATACCTGAGATGGCTTAAAAAGCAGAAGTGTATCTCTAATAGTTCTGAAGGTGCCAGCACATCTGTGTCTAGTGAGGACATACTTCCTGGTTTGCAGACAACTATCTTCTTGTACCATTACATGTCTGAGAGAAAAATCATCTCCCTTATGCTTCTTCTTATAAGTGCATTAATCCCATCAAGAGGAGTCCATCCTTATGACCTCCTGCCTCCCAAAGTCCCCACCTCCTAAAACTGTCACCTTGGAGTAAGGATTTCAGCATATGACTTTTGGGAGGACACAGACATTAGGTCCACAGCACAGGGGATTTGGGAGAAACACTCACTGCAAACTTTAGTAGCCATAGCACATTAATTCCAACTTTGCTTTAAGAATGTTGTAGAAATTTTGCTTATAACTATGGACTGTTGTTTGTAGAGATCATAAAGTTGAAGTTATTTATATAAGAAATACGTACATATATACTTATATGTTGTTTTCTGTACACCATCTAAGATGTGGGAAAGGCTGTATTAAAACAGATTTTAAAGACTATGTTGGAGCAGCTGAGAGCATATCTCAGAAATTTATCTTCCATATTAAAAAGAAAATGCCTGTCAAGTTAGGGCTTGGGTGGGCAGGGGACCCCATTCACAAAGAAGATGCCCTTTTTGAGAGGTTGACATGAGAAGCTGTGACTTCTCATGTCATAGCGAGACACCCCAAGGGGCAGAGCTGCACAAGCAGCTTTTACATGAAAGTTCTGTGAGAATGGCATCTTTACTCCTGGCTGATTTGCCCAACATTTCAGAATATCCAGGACCTGTTCTCCATCCTACATACACCTTCCTCCACAAAATTTAAGGCAGAAACTTTTGGAGGGAGACAGAATGAACCAGCCAACCATACTCTTTATTTATTTTTTGATACAGAGTCTCACTCTGTCGCCCAGGCTGGAGTGTAGTGGCCCAATCTTGGCTCATTATAACCTCTGCCTCCTGGATTCAAGTGATTCTCCTGCCTCATCCTCTGGAATAGCTGGGATTACAGGAGCTTGCCACCATGCCTGGTTAATTTTTGTATTTTTAGTACAGACAGGGTTTCACCATGTTGGCTAGGCTGATCTCGAACTCCTGACCTCATGTGATCCACCCACCTCGGCCTCCCAAAGTGCTGGGATTACAGGCATGAGCCACCGTGCCCGGCCATACTCCTTACTTTTCCTCTGCTTGCTGTCTGCTGTTTGTTATCTATGTGGAAAGGGACGAGAGAAATAGACACAGAAAGTGGCTTAGAGGTAACTTAGATTTTTCTAACTGCCCTCGAGTTAAAGCAATTTACTAAAGATTAAAACTAAGAAACCTCAATTAAGGCTTTGAAATTCATACCTAATGCATGTATAAAACGGGCAGATTTTTAGTAAGGTATGATGCTGAGGAATTTCTTATTGTCCAAAGAGAACCAAGTTCATGTGAATCAATCTAAGACCAAACAGAAAATTCTATTAATACTCTAGCTTAAAATATTAAAATATTCATAAAAGTTTCACAAAGAACAACATAGCTGGGGTAGGTCACAAATCTCATGAGTTTTATAAAGGATACTCAAGGTTTTTTAACAGCTTGAAACATTGTACTGCTTGATAAAAATCTTAAAAAGCAGAGAAATTTTATTTTACTTTTGTTGGTCCCATGACACTGTTTTGAAAATCAACAGCAACCAATTTATTTTATGAGTCAGGGTAGGCCTATAATGCAAACCAGTAATTTGAGTAATTTTTGCAAGTCAACCAAAAATTACGAAAATAAATTTCTTCTTAACCAAAAGATACATTTGCTCCAATCATCTGCATATTTTAAACTGAACCTCTGAAGTGGAAAGTTCTAAAAAGCAACCCTGAAAATTTGATGGTGCCTTTGTTGTTGCTATATAATAATCTACCCCTAAATTAAGTAGCTTAAAACAATCATTTTATTTACTTCATATTTCTATGTGTCATTAATTTAGCTGGGCTCAGTTGTGCAATTCTTTTGCTGGTCTTGGCTGCTCTCAAGCAACTGAGGCCAATTAATGAATCTGCTGGTGGATAGAAGATGTGTTTAGCTGGGTCAGCTGCTTCTGTGGTCTCTGATCATCTGGCAGACAAACTTGAGCTCTCCACATAGAGTCTCATGGTTCTAAAATGCAGTGAGAAGTGCAAGCTCCAATGCACCATAACTTTCAAGTCTCTACTTGTATCTTATTTGCTGTATCCCATTGGCAAGGCAAGTCACAAAGCCAAGTACAGATTTAATTTTTTAAATGCATATATATATATGTGAGTGTGTATATATATATGTATATATATATATATCTCTTTTTGGGTGGCAGCCCCCATAATCACAGCAGATTCAGAGAGACTCCCCCAAGTACAGATTTAAGAATGGAGAGATAGATTTCACCTACTAGAGAAGGAGCTGGGAGCTGGAAAATAATGCTACCATTTTTTTTTTTTTTTTTTTTTTTTCAGTTTACAACACAAAACTTCATTTAAGCAAAACTGGATTGAAAGCAGGATATGTGTAAGACACTTCTACACAAAACAAAAAAATTGAATAAGACATCTTTGTCCTCAGGAAATCTGCAGGCTAGGAAAAGAGGTGCATATCTAAACACTTAATCATACCATGAGACTGAAAAATTATTTAGTGCTATATCTAAGTACAAGCTATATTTTGTGGGAGCCCAAAGCCTCATTTATTTTGACTGTGGTAATTAAAGAAAATTTTGCGTAAGAAGTAACAAATTACTAGGCCTAAATAGATGACATTTTTGCTAAGGAAGTAAAGAAAAGGCATTTAAGACAGCAAATATTCAACATACAAAATCAAAGATGTGTGAATGGTATATGGTGATTATTGAAATCATATTTCCCACTATTTTTCAACCCTTCACTAGGTCAATTTCTTTCTTATCTGTATTAGTTAAAAATAGATCTGGCTGCGAGTAAGGAAATAATTACAGTGGCTTAAACAAAAAGACACTTCTTTAACCCCTAAATATCTGGAAGGAGTTTGGTTTTGGATTTTTTTCTTTCTGCTTCACCACTTTTAGAATATTGACATTTTCAGCCAGGTACGGTGGCTCACGCCTGTAATCCCAGCACTTGGGGATGCTGAGACGGGCAGATCACTTGAGGTCAGGAGTTCAAACACAGCCTGGACAACATGGTGAAACTCCGTCTCTACTAAAAATACAAAAAAAAAAAAAAAATCAGCCGGGTGTGGTGATATGCACATGTAGTCCCAGCTACTCCAAAGGCTGAGGTAGGAGAATCGTTTGAACCTGGGAGGCAGAGGTTGCAGTGAGCTGAGATCAAACCACTGGACTCCAGGCCAGGTGACAGAGACAAAAAAAAAAAAAAAAAAAAAAAGAATATTGACTTTTTCTTTCCAGGCTTGTTGTCTCATGGCTGAAGGTAGCTGTTGTACCTTCAGAGACTGTTTATATTTAAGGCAGAAAAAAAGAGAAAGCTGAAGCTAGCCACATTTGTTCCTCTACATTAGGAAAGCAATAGCTTGCCCAAAACTTTGCCATAAGATTTCATTTGTCTCATTAGCTATTTGGGTCACATGGACTCTCCTCCCCATACAGAAAGCCAGGAAATTAGATAACAAAATTTTGATGTTTGGCTTGAAACAATGATTACTCATCCCCTAAGCTTGGCAAATTGCTGCACTCAACAGCAGCAAAAAGATTCTATTAGTGAAGAAGGGGAAGTAACATTTGTGATATTATCCTATCATATGCTGGGTTCTGTCTCTAAATCTATTTCTATGTTATTTCTCTAGAATGGAATATCTTTCCTTTTTTCCATCACTTTTTAAAGACTGACCAATGTACCAGCTCTTTTGGGAGGCCTTTCTATATAGTCCTTCCTAATAGACTGTTATTCTTTATAACTTAAAGTATCACTTTAGTAGCCATTAATTAACTTCTGTCTTAAGCTGTTTGCTAATTGTTGTGTGCATAAAATTTCTGTCCTCAATAAAACTGTAAGTCTTGTGAAGAGAAACTATAAATTATACTTTTATATTCCCTTTAATGCTCAGAACACTACTGGGCACATATAATATATGGCCAATTGATAAAAAAATTATTGCTACTTCAGTTATATTATTCCATTTCAATTTTGCTTCATAAATGTTTAGTTTAGTTTTTTGGTTTTTTTTGTTTTTGTTTTTGTTTGAGATGGAGTCTTGCTCTGTCGCCCAGGTTGGAATTCAGTGGCACAATCTCGGCTCACTGCAACCTCCACCTCCCGAGTTCAAGCGATTCTCCTAACTCAGCCTCCCGAGTAGCTGGGATTACAGGCATGCACCACCACACCACACTAATTTTTGTAATTTTAGTGGAGACGGGGTTTTGCCATGTTGGCCAGGCTGGTCTGGAGCTCCTGACCTCAGATGATCCGCCCACCTCAGCCTCCCAAAGTGCTGGGATTACAGGCGTGAGCCAACACACCCAGCCTAGATTCTTAAAGGTGATGAGAGTTGATAAACCCATCCTTTTTCCACTTCCCTTATATAATAACAGAGTTCATTGAAAAAAAGGAGCTTTTATCGATGTAGTGGACATTTACTGCCCATTCCATATTCTTAATCACAGAAAAGCCATCTTTCTCTTACCCATGTTTGGATGGTATTTTCTCCCCCTACCTGATTCCTGGAAATGACATAGATAGATCCAAATCATGGACAATCATCTTTTGACCTCAATTATTTCTTTAATTTATATTTTTAATTAAAAATAATATTGTATATATTTGTGTCCATGGACAATCATATCTTGACCTCAATTATTTCTTTAATTTTTATTTTTAATTTAAAATAATATTGTATATATTTGGGTGGTATAATGTGGTGTTTTAATATGTTACACATTGTGGAATGATAATATCAAGCTAATTAAAACATCCATCCCATTATGTACTTAAAAATATTTATTATTTATTCACGTATTATTTTAAAGATGGGGGTCTCCTGCTCTTTTGCCCAGGCTGGAGTGCAATGGCACAGTCACGCCCACTGCAGTCTCAGAATCCTGGGCTCAGCCTCCAGAGTAGCTGGGATTACACATGTGAGCCACTGCACCTGGCAAACAGCTACTCTTTTAGCAATTTTGATTTTTCTTTTTCTTTACCATTCTTAGCAGATAAGAATGAAGCCATTCCAAAGTGTAGAAAAAAGAGAGAAAAAGAAAAAAGTTAAATCCTAACAATACCATTTGAATCCCAGGATCTAGTCATCCCTGAATTCTGAATATTTCAATGAAGCAATAAATTTCCTTTTGACAACTAATTCCCATTTGACAATTTATGGTTTAACATAGCCTGACAGAATGAAAACAATATTGTCCTCAGAGTTGAAAACCTACTCTAGCTTTGGTCCTTCTGCTTTCTTGGTATGTGGCTTTAGACCAACACATTGAAGTGTGTATTGTCAACTTGGCACTTCTATTCCTATGCAAGGATGGGAATTACATTTTCCAGAATCCCTTTCCATGCATGGTTCTGAGTTAGAGTTGCCCAAGAAAGGAATTTACGTGAGACTTGGAAGATAGAAGTGAGGAAGCCATTACTCTTGGAAGGCCATGGTAGTCAGATACTTTAAGGGACAGATACAAAAGTCCCCAGTGAGCCCCAGTTCATCATTGCTCTACTGTTGCTCCATGTCCAGCATGTCTTTCTGATTTCAAGCCCTGCCAACTCATCATGCTCTCAGGCGCACCATTACAGGCTTGGCTGTGAGATTATAGGTATGTCCGGGCTTAGAACAAAATACTGAAATTATCTGACTTACCGCACCTGAAAGTAGGTAATAAGACTCTCATTCCAGAGGTGTCCTGTCCTGTCCCAGAGCCCAAAAAGGATCTAAACAGATAGACCTTGCTGGGCACCTCCTACACACACCAATTTATTACCATCAGCTCATACACTTTTTGTCCAATCATGCTTTTACATAACTGTCTATTCTTCATTGAACCCAAGCATAAGATACAGTTTTCCTCTGGTCTTTGTGTCTTCATTTCTGAAGGATTCCATGTCACATAAAACTTCAAAAAGGTTCATATGTCAAATAAAACTTTGATAAATAAATTTATTATGTTTTTCCTCTTGTTAATCTGTCTTTTGTTATAGGGGTGTGAGCCATGACTCTAGTAATGGGTGAAGAAAAGGTATTACTTTTTCTCCCCTGCAGAAGCAACATGTTCTCCGGAGAGAATAGTTTCCACAGACACCTCCATACATCATAGTGCAACTTTGCTGTCAGATGAGCACAGTTTCTCATATTTTCCTACAAGCACTCACTTGTTCTCCTGGGCCACTGCTTCATGTAAATCTGGCATTGATTATATCTCTGATTCTCTACTCCCTTCTTCCAGACTTTCACTTAAACAGCTCCCACCAACATTCATAGAAGGTCTAATTCTTATACTAAATTTCTTATTGCTGAAGTACTTGCATTAGTTTTGTCTTCTTTATGGACCTCAACTAATAAGACCAGTTATTTACTCTCTTAAGCCCTATCCTCCTTGCCTATAAAAAATGAGTTGTCCTGCTTGATCCACACGGCTGTAATGAGAATCCGGTGATAATGGGTCTGGTGTGTAAAGTGTAAGTGGATGACCTTTTTGGAGCCTGAATGTTGGTCCTCTAGAGCAAATGCCTTTGCTTTAGCATGCAGGACATTACTACTTTTTTTTCTTATATTAGTAAACCCTCAAAAGTAAAAAAAGGGTTTCTAACCTAAAGAAAATGAGTGTACATATGCTTTAGAAGTAAAATACTAACAGGCAAGTTCAGTTGAAATTTTATTTCAAGAATGTGCCTATTTCTTGATCCTTTAATTTTCTTTCTTCTTTTCATTCCTAGAGAGAATATTGAAGTTTCATCATTAATCACTGATTCACCTTAAAATATAGCTTTTCCCTCATTATTCCCGAGGAGATCTCACAACTTCATCTTCTTCCGTTTCAAATCTTTCTGACTCCAAGCCTATTTCTTTGCATGAAAGATACAAAAATAATGAATTGCCAAAACTTCATTCAGATGGGATTCAATCTTGTTTTTATCTACACAAAGCTTCTCTATATAGTTACTTGAAGATTACACACACACACACACACACACACATATATATATATTTAAAGCTACTACCCAGTTTTATGTCTTAAAAGAACTCTGTCATTAGGGAAGAAATATTAAACTGAACAGAAATGTTATGGAGAAAAATACATTTTAACTTGAGCTTTTGCTCAGTATAGAGAACTACTGCCCTGATTGTTCTGATGCAAGCACCTCTTTTTGTTTGTAATAAAGTGTATAATGGGTATTCTACAGTGAATGCATCCTTCCTACACAGTGATTTCCATCAATGTATAATTAAAAGTGGATTTCCTTTTCCTTTTTGGATGGTGGGAGGGAGGGGCTGGTAAACCTGGTTAAAGAAGGGAGAACAAAGAGAACTTTCATGAGTTCCTCTGCAAACAGTCTATCAGTTACAATTCGTAGTGTTCGAATGGCAGCACCATTCTAAAGAAGTTTTGGAATTAAAAAAAAAAAAAAGTCAAGCAGGGGGTCTGAGGAAAATTCAGCCCGCATGCCAACTAAGGAAAAGAAAGAAAAAGGCAGGGGGGAAAACCCTATCTTTTGTTGTAAAAAGAACTAATGAAGCTGCTGTTAGAACTGTCCACAGTGACACAACAAGGGTGTACACCCACACACATTGTTAAAATGCCAGTCATCGCTGGTAATGGGAAAAGGAAATGCTGTGATTTAAAGGAGGTGGTGGCACACACTGCTTTTAGAGTTTAACTTTGGAAATCTTAGTGAGGGCACACTTTGGCCAGTGTTGACTGCCAGAAGTTAGTACAAAGATGCATAAAGTTGTCTATTTCTGTCTTAAAGAATAGATGGACTAGTGGAGGGTAAAATCCCATTGTCATTATAAATTGCTAATTAAATAATTATCAATTAGTTGGGCAGACAGAACTCATTCCAGTGTATTCCTTAGAGAGCTGTCAATAAAGAAAAACTGTAATTTCGATTCTTTTCTTTTTACAGTATTCTTGCCTAGAGGTGCTAAATAGAGATAATATATGTTATGTTCTATGTTAGGTGTTTCACATAGGCTATAATGCATTATTGATCAAAGATGAATACCTATTATAGCCAGCAATCATTAATTTTTGTTATTCTAGTTGTATGGCATTATTTCAGCATAATAACTAATTGGGCCATTTTTCAATGAACAACACAATATAGTATTTATTTTCCAGCAAGAAAAAAAATCCCAATACTACATTTTCTAAAATACTACAGAGGAAATATTTTAGGAAACAAAAATGTCAACCAGTTTTTAAAAATCAAACTGTGTCTGCATTCTTAATTGCAAAAGTGTTTTATTTAAAACTTTTAGTTATATACATTCACTAACATGATATTATAGATAATTTAAAAACAGCCAGTCATTTTAAAAGTAATTAAGAGAAAGTAGAAACATTCAGAAGTAAATAAATATATATAATGTATATACACATATACATATATTTGTGTATTATATAAAGTAAATATATATAAATGTTTATATATTGTTATACTATATATTTACATAAAATATTATATATATTCATATATAATCTCTATTGTGAATTTAGGACTTTTGAGACTTAAAGATAAGTATTGATAAGATCCTTCAATTTTGCAAGTATTAAAAGTTTACAAAAGTGTTCGGTTTTCAGGGGATGAGATTTTTTTTTGAAGCCCAGATCAGGGACTTGTGAATAAACAAAGCCCAAAGAATATAAAATCTGGAAAGATGGAAATTGAATTCCTAAGAAATCCAATTGCATTTAAATATGAATGGGTTTGTCGCAGTCCTGTTATATATGTAGATCACTTCTGCCTTTGTAGAGAAATATGGAGCTCTGAACCTCTGCACTTGTCTTCTTTATTAACTATGAATTTGAAAAAGGTTGTAAGTTTACTAACAACTTCAGAAAATTTGGTAGCATGTTATGGAAAACAAGCAGTAAGTACAATAAATTTATGTTAGTAGCTAGTGAGGAAAACATTTTTCTTTCTGTTAGGACTTTTCTACTGCAAATCTGCATAATGTTCAATTTTATTATGAAAATAATGACGTTTTAAAATTTGACTTTAAAACCACTTATTTACATAACAGCCATCTTGAATACACAAACCCAGCACTCCTTATTATATTCCATTAACTACCTCACAACAGATAAAAAGGTGTCTCTTGAAATAGTCTGATGCCCCTTCTAGACAATAGTCTACTTTTGGGGACTTGGAATCAACTGGCATCTCAAAAATCTTAAAAGAGCTTCATTATGGCAAAGTTCTTAATTTGATATACTTTAAGGAATACTTAATGGTTAAAGGTCTTTACTATGTTGTTTTATTGAATTCTTGTCCATGGTTCAAGATTGATCCACTTCAACCTTTCAGCAGGGAGTAGTTTTCCAGGGAGGCCCAGCAGGACTCCAAATCAATAAGGTTAATAGATATGGGGCCACGCAGTCAGAGGTGATATGGCTGGCATTTCTGATGCCAATGAAGACGAGTTCTGGTGTCACTGTTGTGCTGGCAACAATGTTACCCTGATTACCTGGAGCATAGAATTGTTAAGTGTTAACAGGACTGTGAATGGCCCATTAATCCAAATTATTTTAAAGGAACTAGTTCAATTTTACTCTTCTTTAAATTATTGGTCTCCATTATTTTTGAAATATCAACTGCCCCCTTGCTGTAGAAAACATTGGTGTTAGTTCTTTTTGTCCGAGTGCCCCCAGCAGCAGATTGTGACCATAAAATGTTAGCCAAAAAAACTGGAAGGCATTTTGTCTGAAAAAAAGAAAGTATTTTATGAAAGGAACCCCATGTAAAGAGGAGGTCTTTAAACAACAAAATATGAACTCATTCTAGAAAACCTTGTTTATTTACTAGTCTATATAGTAGTCTATATAAAGCAACATGGAATATAAACTAGTTAAGGAAAGAATGGATAGTCAAGTTCCCTTCTTACTGTAGATTAATAATTTGTCTTCTCTTTAAGAAACCAAAGTTAGCAACGCCTTCCAAAGTCTATGAAAGTGTACCATTTATAGTCATATCCCAGCGACTAAAGCACTGACTCCAAAGCAAACAGATTCATCTCTTTCAGTACTTCACATGAATAAGTGTATATAAATAAATAAATGTAATATAGATATATTAGTAAGTAGTAGTTTGGAACACTTGCACTCATCCTTGAAAAAGACTTGACAGTGAATATTATTTCAAATAATTAATGCTGATTTTACTGTGCAAATTAAAGAAACATCCATGCCATGATATCATTTAGAGGAGGATCTGTTTGACTACATCCTACTTTTACAAACTCTTACTTATATTTTAAAGAAAACAACAAAAATCAATGAAAAGTCTAAAGTTTTAACACTGTAAGAATTTTCTTGACAAACTCTTTGGTGTTTATATATCCATCCTGGATGTATTCAACCTTGTTTTACCATTGGCTGATTTGCCATATTCTTAAAATAAAGATTGATGATTGCTGAAAACTTAGGTACATCAGACAATAATCATTACTCTC
The DNA here is from genome assembly GCF_006542625.1 of Nomascus leucogenys. Taxonomy (NCBI): domain Eukaryota; kingdom Metazoa; phylum Chordata; class Mammalia; order Primates; family Hylobatidae; genus Nomascus; species Nomascus leucogenys. The sequence continues at coordinate 69,454,157 of NC_044391.1, forward strand.
CTTGGACAAATTTTGTCAGTGAAGACAGAATGTACCTTAGCAAAGTAAAATAGCAGATTGAATCATGGTATTCTTTTTATCGTCTCTCATATCCAGTACCTATTAAATAGTAAAACATATTAGTTTAACTTGAAAATGCTTCAAGTTGGAAGGAAACTGAATTTTTAAAATTGCACTGGGAGAGTCATTGTTAATTGAGTTGTAATCATTATTGGTCATTAGCTTTTTATTTTATGATAAGGATCTTAATGATGATGGTGGTAATGATTAGGTAATGTGCACACAAAGTGATGAAAATGTGTTCTATTAATCTGAACAGAATTCATTTTTATACCAAATGATGTACATGGGTTTACATGATTGCTTTGCGACAACCAAGAAAAAAGTAAGAGCAAACATTCTGGACTTTTAACACCTAAAAGAGGGATTTTCTTTAATCTTAAACCTTTCTTATTTTTATTTTTGAAATGCTAGCCAATCTTGTTCTGAAATTGAAATTATTTGCTCACAATAAATATCTTTTTTTTTTTTTTTTTTTACAAAAGTGTCTATTTTACTTATCATTCAGGAGGAAAGCAGTTCTTTTGCCAGTTGGACTTTTTTTTTAAAAAAAGCCTAATTTGAATAAATTAACATATTTTATCTACAAAAATTAATTCTAAAAAGGAATGATAACTAGAAAAGCAATTTAAATTGTGTATTTTATAAGAAGAGTAAAAAAAACTTTGTCATTCACAGGGCAGCTCAGTTAATTTGATGTGCTTTGATGTAAATTTAGGGGTTGTTTTAATTTCAAAACATATTTTTTCAGTTAATAAAGGAGACAAAAGAAACTTTCAACCAGCATCTCCAGTTTGTTATATTGGAATGTTTTGGCTTCTCAAATGTGAGAACATGATTGTTTTTATTTCCAGGAGGAGATAATAACACTGAAGCAATAAAAAAGAGTCAAGGCAGCTTGCACAGCACAGGAAGTTCACAGCCAGAGACTTAATTTCTCACACAATGTACTGTGCAATGGGCCCATTAACATAGATGAATAGGCTCTTTAGAGGTTTTTTTTTTTTCTCTTCTTCTTCTTCCAGATATGCAGCTGCCGCTGAATGGTGATATGTTAATAAGGTACTCACTTGCCTATTCTTCAGGTACTCTGGCATTCTCTACCTAGGTAATCTCCATATAGGAAAAGCTATTAGGGGGTTGTATCTGCTACCACACCTTCAATTATATTAACACCTGCACTGATAATCCACGTAAGGTAAACTAGTAGGGGGCCTATGGCCTTAGTCCACCCTTTTTTTCCCCCACAATGTTACATCTGAGGTTGGGGAGAAAGTAAGAAGCAGAAGGAAAAAAAGGAAAGTCACTTTTATTACACATCAGTGGGAACCTTCTGAAAAACCTTTCATGCCTAGGAAATTGTTATTTCTTCAAACAGCTGACAGCCTGCAGAGGAAACTCTTAATGGAAACCCAGCTCCTGCATTGTTATGCACGGCCCTCATGTAGATTCAGGGGGGTGGATTAAGTTAGCTTCCAAAGGGCCTATTGTGCGTAGCATTAATTTGCAGGGCTCTTGATATTTGAGTTAGAAGGTTTATAACCTCAGTGTTTACTTAGATGAACTACATCCTAGGTTTGTTTATTTCCGTCTGCAGTCTCTTATTTCCTAGTAAATGTTACATTTATATTTGTTAACAGCAAGAATGTTGTTATAAATCTGAAAGAAATAATTACACGTGCTTACAATCATTCATGCTAAAGCCTTGATCCTGGTTCTACAGGGTCACCCTTCCTGTTAGGTCTATAGAAGATTACACAGATAAATTCACTTCTCAAGAATATTTATGCCATCTAGTTAAACATGTTTAATATAGCCTATCCCAAGTGTTAACTTTCTGTGAAATATGTTATTGCCCCTGTTTCTTTCACATAGCAATATTATAAACACATGCCCCTCTCTAAGCCTGTGCCTTTCACATCCAGATGAACAAACTATAGAACTGAGCATTGCTTTCTTTTATTACTGTTTGAATGGTTACTTGCAAAGGGTCAGTTGCAATTTTTTAATAGTGAATTTTTTAAAAAGTCTCCAAATTGTTATTTGCAAGCAACTCTGGTGTTGTAGATATAGGAACTCCTAAAAGATCTCATCTTCTGAGATTAACTTGCAAATTTTCATTCAGAAACTTTTTCAACACCACCCCTCTCCCTATTCTCTCCTTTTCCTCCCTGGATTGTATAGGCAGTTGCTAACATGAATTTAAAATTCAATATGAATGGCTGGCGGCAGGAGGGTGCTGGGGGGAACATGCCCATTGGAACCAACTCTGGTCTTAATCTGGATTTAGGGGCTCAATTGAATAGAAGTACATTATGCTTGAACAACTGAAATTTCTATTATTTTGAAACCTTTTTTAATAGACAACAACACAAACAGCATGTTGAGTATTTTATTGCACATTTTCTGCTTTTGGTTAGCATTTTTGAATGTAGTACAGATAATTTCAAATGTAGCTATTCAAGGATTTATCTATGTTAGCATTTCTATTTAATAGGTTTTGTGATATAGTGGTGAGAATATAGATTATATATCTGTATCCTCAATACTTAATACAGTGCCTAGCATATGATAGGTACTCAAGAAATGTTTGCTGAATCAATCAATTAAATTATATCTTTAGATGGATTGCTTTTCAGGATACATAGGGACAGCCTGAAGAAATGCATGATAAAAACAAAAACAACAAACAATCCAATGATAATAAGATCCATCTTTTCAATTACTTGTCAGGCTGTGAGTAATCAGATCTTGAAAGTTTATTTCAAGGTTTCACTACTGTGAGCCAGTATGTTTTCAATTGGATGTATCAGAGTTTTCCTAACAACAGTTTTTCAAATCAACAGTTTTTCCTTGAAATAAAATTTAAAAGCGTGAATGGTAGGTGAAAAAATAGTGAAGGTTATAGTCAACTATAATAAATATACAGCCCTTGCAATTATACAAAGTTTGGGAAATCTGATAATTAGGAGTAGAGGTGGTCCTGGTATACCAGCTTTACTGGAAGTTCTCTAAGAAAGAAAGAGTGTATTTAGATAAGAATCATAGAACGTTATTGCTTAGAGACATTAGAAATCAGACTGTCCCTCTAATTTTTACAGATGAAAAAGTAAAGCTTATATATACAGATATATATATATATATATGTATGTATGCTGTATATACATACACGCACACACACATACATGAAACAAATGGTTCCTGCCCATCGTAGCTTAATTTGGGGGCAGTCCCTATCATACTGTAGACATGTGATACATGAATAAAAGCATATATGTATGTACAGGAACACGAATGAAGCATACATTTAATGAATTTATGGTTTGCATTGGGCAAATACAATATATGGGTTCAATTCAGCTAGTTGTAACAGTAATTTATTGAACATCTTTTATGTGGCATTGTGTAGGCATTGAGCTTAGTCCTAGAAACTTTCTGCTACATGTGCTGAAGAGTTGATTCATGTATATTTTACTTGGTACGGATTTATGTTGATCTTAAAATTATTACAGGAGTTGTATATAATAGCCATTACAGTGTGGTGAGAACAACCAAAACAGGAAAATACTAGAAGCATAAATGCTACTTATAAGATGCATAAGAGACTCTATAGCTCAGGGCATCATGACAAAAGAAGGAAAGAAAGAGAAATTCATTTTTAGTTATTGCATAGATGATAATAGTGACAATGAAAACCATTGTCTTTTATATTGGACTTAGTAAATACCATTCTGTCTTGGATGCTTTATATTTATTAACTGGCAAATTTTCCCCAAACCCTTTGAGGTGGGCATTGTCTCCATTTAAACAAAGAAATACTAGAACAATATTTCTTATTAGAAGAATTAGGTAACTTGCCCAGGTCACAAAGGTAGCAAATTATAAGAGCTGAAATTTGAAGTCAAGATTTCCTGACTCCTCAGTCTCTCCTCTTAGTCACTGCATTACTGTTATCCTATCCTTGTGGTCAAAGCTCTCTAGCTATTTTAGGCCTGCTAGTTGCTAACTTTGTTCCTCTGTAATTCCTTAGGAGACTGCTGGGTACATGCATTAATTGCAGCTTAATACAAGAGCAACTTTCAGGACTGCAATCCATCAAAGAGAATTTTGTTAAGCTCTTTTCCAAAGTCTAGAAATACAACTTTCTTCACAGAAATAGCTGCAGCAATTTTAGAGACTTCTAATAGAATATCAAATATACATCTGCTTCTCAAAAGTAAATATGTCTGTATGTGTGTTTATATATGTACACATATACACACATATATATGTATTATCATTGCAATAATAAGGTGAAGAAAATGGTAACGATTAAACAGTGGGTTTATAAAACTTGCAAAGTGTCCTGTTTAGAGAATGACACCTGCATGTCATCATCATAGCAAGAAGAATAAGAGTTTTTAAACCTGAACGAGGAATATAAGGGAACACATAATTTTCTTATTTTCCCAAAAGGCAAATTTAATACAGTGAGGGAAGGATGAGGAAAAGCAGCTGCAAGCAGACTGGGATTAGATGTCTGATCCGCTACATTGACAACTGTAAAAACATATTTGATTACTGATGTCATTACTGGAAAGGCTGATATAATGTTGTGAGGTTTGCAGACAACACAGGCTATTTATTATTCTAGTGTTGTCTTTTCTTGTTTATTGTACTAGTAGGAACTTATTACAATTCATGTACATTTACAACCATATATTAGCAGATTGGTATGTACGCAAAGAAAAGTTGGACCTACTCTTGTCTCAAAAATTTTGTTGAAGATAGTAACTTGAGTTTAGAGGTTTCTTTTATCACAAATAAGACTAAAGTTGGTAAATGTTATCAAAAGGAAGGCATAAGGAGTAATTTATATTGAATCATTTCAGGTACACATGCATACTAAGACTGAAATGAGTATATATCTGTGAAGTTTAACAAGTGAGTATATTTTCCCCAATACATAACAAAATTTCAAAACCTAATTCTGATTTTGAGCCTCAATATGGGTTAGTTGAAAGAGGGGGTGATTTGGTGTCAGATAGCTCTGGGAACAAATCATTGCTATTGTAGTTATTGTGTGGTCTTCAGACAGTACCTTAATCACTGGGCCTCTGTCTCCTCTTGTGTCAAATGAGAATGAGAATGTTACCTTTCCGGTTTGCAGTAAGAGTTCAAGAGAATAGCTACGAAGCATTGAGCATACTGCTTATACTAAGTGTTGAAGAAATGGTGGTCATGTTTTAGTAATGAAGAGATGCCTAGTAAATCAAGACATCAAGGGAAGAATTAAAAGAGAAGGCTATTAGTAATGGAAAAGTCAATGCAATAGATGAAAAGATAATTTAAAATGGCCATAACTGGTAAAGAGAATAAAACAAGTCAAAAAACCAAAATATTAAAAGATAAGGACACTCAATGGAAAAGTTTGTTCACGTAGTACTATTCTGACTTTTGGAATTGTGTTTTCACAAATAAACACAATGCCCTAACCAAAAAAAAAAGTAATCATATAAAACTATAAGGAAAATGAAACAAAAACAAGAAAATTAGATTAAATATGGAATTTTTGTCAAAGAGCAGTTGAACAATGCAAAGAGAACAATATGATAAAACAAAAACCATGGGAAGTCTTGAGAAGAAGACAAAAGGAAAACAAAGAAACATGGGAAAGACAGAAAAAAAGCAAACACAAGCAGAGACTAAAGGATACATCTAAATGTTCAAGCCAGTAGAATGAACACAACTCTGCTTTTAATTTTGACAGCAAAAAGATATCTGAATCAAGAAAGGGCATTTACGATGTTAGAAAGCAATGATTTTTAAAATTCTCAAATTTAAACAGAATGCTTTGTTTAAGCATGATGTATGTGTTTGTATTTTCAAATGCAAAAATGTTGGAAGTTTTTGCATGAAGAAATCACTTGATTTCATGATAAATTTACCCATTTGGGTGCTAGAAATGAAAACCTTGATTGTTTACTCAACTACCCAATCAGAGAAAGAAAATTTTCAAATTGCAGTTCTATCAACAGATACAGTAGAGATCTTAGCTAGTAAAAACATCCTTAAGCATTATTTTGCTGACAACAACAAAAATATTTCCAGCCACATATCAAGCCACCTACAAATTCTTTGGGGATCAATTTCTTCATTTCTATAGCAAAGTAACACGTGCATGTCTACTACAAATCTTAAGGCAAATAGTCCTGTTCCTATTCACTTGTCATTGCAATGAAGCATCTGCTGCTCACTGTTTTTTGTTATTTTTTTTCCTGATTACTCCAATTCAAAAACATCATCCTACCACCTCTTTTAGTTGTTAAATATCCCTGTGCTTGTGGCTACATTTCTTTGCACTGGAGAAATGATCTCATTAACAAACTAGTTCTGTGCGTCCTTAACACTGAGGCCCCTCGCCTGCAGCTGGAGGCAGCTCTCTGTTCAGCCCCAGTGCAGAGTGACACAGACAGGCGACAGCGTCGCTGAGCACTAACTTCTATTCCACGGAGGCAGACAGCGAAAACCATTTCAGAACCACGGCAAGGCATGAGAGAAGCACAGGTAATCCTGTTTCTGTATTCAGTTTTTGCAAGAATCAAATATATTCATCTGGAAGAGACAACTGGACAAAAAAAGGAGTTGGGGTGGGGGAGGTTCTGTGTTAGAACTGCTGAGCCAGGAAATAAAGTCACAAATTAGGAAATAGAGTGTAAACACAAAAAGAAAAAAGCCTCTGATATATATATATATATATTTATATATATATGTTTATGCACATACATATATTTGCACATACATGCATTTATAGGATATATATATAACAAAGGGGATGTGTTGGTGAAGGTTTTGTTACATGGGAAGTAAGCTGTAGGCTAATATGTAGAAGTAAGAGGAGTAGTTTTTGTCCTGAAATCTCGAAGTTGGAGAGGACTTTAGAAAAAAATCTAGTGTGTCATGAATGACCACATCTAATACTTTTCTTTTTTTAAAGGGTAGCTGCAAAGTTTTGGAAAAGACCTCTGCAACAACTGGAAGCACAGTGTACCCAAGTGGTGGGTCTCGTCTGTGGCAATATAATTTTCTATCTGTCCAATTGAATATGGCTGTAAAGGGAATAAAACCCCATGTAATCTCCAGCAGTGACAATTTAATCAGTTGTGTAAGGGGGAAAAAAGCAGAGTCCCCTCATTTTCATATTTGCATATTTGATTTTTGCGTTGGGGAATAGAGGTTTTGTTTTTCTATTACTTTGCATTCAATTTTAATATTTAATCTTTTTATGAGCAAATTTTTATAGTAGTATGTAATACTGAGTCAGACAGGTCTAAAATAGAAAGGAAAGATTCCATTTCTGAAATCAAGCCCCTGATCCAATATGCTTTGTGTAACATTTTTCCTTGTAAAGAATCTATGTGCCTAACATGGCTTGCATGCTCCCAGCTTCTGCACGTGATGCATCTGCTATTAACATTCAGAGATTCACCCTGAAAACGAAGGCAACTGTTTGGAGGACAATGCAAAATGATGAGAATAGACCATCCTATGACCCCCTTTTTATATTAATGTTTCTTAAAATGGTAAATCTTACTGATGGCATCTATTTCTAAGGAAGTAGGGTTTCTTAAATGGTTTATATACACAGGAGCCAGTTTTTATGAGGTTATAGAGGAGCAGTAAATACAGTAAGATTAAAAAAACTTCGTTGTTTTCACAATTGACAGAATGATATTATTGCCTATAGGGTAATAACAGCTTATGGGATTGATTTTAAGACGAATAAGATGCAAGTAATTTGAACTTATCATCAATTACCCTTGGTTACTCCCATGAGCATGTATCTAGTCAAAATGGTGTTGGATTTGAATTACTGGGACATAGATAGCTTTTCTTTATGCATCAATGCATTCTAGCCCCCATTTGTGAAAACTCCAAAAGTATGTTGGGTAATTAAAAAAAATAAGGATAGTACTCTACTTGCTTAATGATTTCGAATTTCTTTATAAAAAGTGAACTCTGAAGTCAACATTTCACTGAAGAGGGAAAGAACAATGATTTTAGTTCTATGTAATTTTTTTAAAGCTTAAAAACAAGTTTTGAAATGTTTTATGTACTAAATTTAGTCTATGTACATATTTACACATACATATATACATGTGTATATGTGTGCCTACATATATGTGTGTGTATGTGTGATGTGTGTGTGTATATAAATGTGGGCTTAATGTTGCTAACCAAATTTTATGAGAAATAACTACATTTGGAATTTTGAAAATATGAGCCAAAGGATTTTATTCAAACACAGAGCAGAGTCTTTTTAATGTACATCTATGAAAAGCATACCAGTAGCAGTATACAGGCATCATTAGATGACAGGTATTAAATCCTTTGGGCAAGCACTGATTCACATTAAATTCAAGCACATAATATGTCAAGTTTTGAGTATGTTCTTGTTTATTTAAATCTGCATTCTGATGATCTTTTCAAAGAGATTGCATATATATGAATATGTGATCTAGTGTTTACATATTCAAATTAACCTGTTTCTTTGAATATGGTCTAATGACTGAATGATCTCCCAAACATGGCAACTCCTCAGGGAAATATACTGATGCCTCAGCACATTTCCTCAAGGCCTGGAGAGTACTAGATAAGCCAAGCAGTGCCTTGAAGCATGGAAGCCCTGCTCTACCTAAACGAAAGTCCTAGGCTTTAATCACAAAGGCTAGGTTCACACTAATGCAATTAACCATATGATTGCTTTCGAAGGAGCCTAACCTCATCAGTATCTTTCCTTTAGGCAAACTGACAATGCTGGATCTAGTCAATGACTCAAGAGAATTTGATTAGCTAAGAGGTACAAGGCTCTGCATATGCAGTCACAAATGCACAGTAGGAATGTTCATCTCCAACCTATTTTCTAGTAGTTATCATTTCACAATCAACTATAAATTTAAGCAATTAAGGTAAAATAATTGTTCCATGAAATAATTAAGAGTTGACAATTATCGGGATGAAGGTGAAGACTACATCCAAATGAAAATGATCTGTTTTATAGTTTGTTTGTTTGTTTATTTATTGGGTTGTGTGTTTGTTTTGTTTTGTTTGAGGGAGGATGGGAGAGGACCATGATAGTTAAAACTAAAAATAAGATTTACTTGGAGAACTGGCCAGGCGCAGTGGCTCATGCCTGTAATCCCTGCATTTTGAGATGCCAAGGTAGGTGGATCACCTGAGGTAAGGAGTTCGAGACCAGCCTGGCCAACATGATGAGCCCCTGCCTCTATTAAAAATACAAAAAAGTAGTCAGGCATGGTGGTGGGTGACTGTAATCCTAGCAACTCTGGAGACTGAGGCAGGACAATAACTTGAACCCGGGAGGCGAAGGTTGCAGTGAGCTGAGATCACACCAATGCACTCCAGCCTGTGCAACAAGAGCAAAACTCAGTCTCAAAAAAAAAAAAAAAAAAAAGATAAAAAAAGATTTACTTGGAGAACTGAAAGAGGTAAAAATGCCTAAGGAATATAATTTGTAGTTGAATAGGTAACTTTAGATATGTGTGTGTGTGTGTGTGTGTGTTCGTGTGTGTGTACATACAGATACACCTATTTGTATATGTGTGTGTACTTTTTTAACCTTATTTGACCTTGTGACTTTACAAATCATTGCTGGACTTGCTAACATATTGTAGGGGCAGAAAGGGTATGATATCTTTCCTCCCCATCATAAGAATCACAGCTGACCCTCCTATCACAAAAGACAGGTTAACGGGAGAAAAGTGTAACACATTTATTTAATCAAAGTTTTATGTGTCATGAGAGCCTTCAAAAATGAAGCCCAATCTCCCAAGGGAAAACTGTCCATTTTTATGCTTAGATTCAATGATGAGTGAGCAGCCATATAAAAATATGATTGAACAAAGAGAGAAATGATCTAATAGCAATAGACTGAGTGGGAAAAGCCAGCAAGGCCTGTCTGTTTGGATTCTATTTGGCCTGTCTGTTGTGGCATTTTTTTCCTCCTGGACATAGGGCAGGACTCCTTCCAGAATAAGATTCTTCTCATCTACTTTGAGACAAATTAGGTTATATAATTTCTTATGGACAAGCTTTTACACAAAAAGACAGAGGAAAGTTAGGGTAATAATTCTAGGTTTTAAGGCTTGGTTTGGGGAAAAAGAGTTCTAGTTTCTATGACTCACTTGGAAGAGGAATTCTGGTTTCTGTGACTCACTTCAGGGAAGAATGAGGGGCAAGAAACAGGAGGGCGGGAGAAGGTCAGAGGCATACATTAGTCCTGATGCTGCTTCTGAGGCCTTCCAATGTGCTTTAGTTCTAAGTAGTTGGTATGTCAAAGTGCTGTACTTTGGGTTATCTTTTTCTGAACCCCCACAAAATCAAATGTGAACTAGAAGCTTTCTAGCATCTTCTTCTTAATGAATCCTAATAAAGACGTTTCTACTGGCATATTGATATAATTTTGGGTTATTATCTATTAAAATTATTTTTCCAGGCCAGGAGCAGTGGCTCACACCTGTAATACCAACACACTGGAAGGCCAAGGTGGGCAGTTCACTTTAGCCCAAAAGCTAGAGACCAGCCTGGGCAACATGGAGAAACCCCATCTTTACCAAACATGACACACACAAAAATTAGCTGGGCATGGTGATGAACACCTGTAGTCCTAGCTACTGGAAAGGCTGAGGTGGGAGGATGGCTTCAGCCAGAAAGGTGGAGGTTGCAGTGAGCCATGATCACACTACTGCCCTCCAGACTGGGGGATCTAGAAAGACTCTGTTCAAAAATATATATATTTCCCCAAAAGTGAGCAATTAAAGAATTTTCAATGTTTGCAAAGTTTAAAAGCCTAGTATGAATGCAAAATCTAGGTAATAGAAATTTTGCATGGGAATTATCACTTTCTTGAAAGCAATAGACAACAACTGACATATCCCTTCAAATGCTAAGATATTTATGTCTCTAGAACGTATTGTCTAAAAATCTGAGAGACTGTGTGAGTCTGATGAGCTGGGCTGTATCCCATTCTGGAATGTCAATGTACATGTGGCTACGAAAAACTTATTGAAATAATGAAATTGGCTTTCAAACAGATTTCCATGATTTGGAATTCAACACTTACTTTTGTCATCTTCAATGAAAGAAATTGCACCAATGATATTTTAGTTTTGATGATGCTGGGAGCCCCTGGATAAATAAAGCACTTGCACAATTAAAATGGAGGCTTTATTTTTATTTATTTATTTTTTTTTGAGACAGAGTCTCGCTCTTATTGCCCAGGCTGGAGTGCAATGGCACGATCTTTGCTGACTGCAACCTCCGCCTTCCGGGTTCAAGTGATTCTCCTGTCTCAGCCTGCCAAGTAGCTGAGATTACAGGCATGTGCCACCATGCCCGGCTAATTTTTATATTTTCAGTAGAGGTGGGGGTCTCCCCATGTTGACCAAGCTGGTCTCGAACTCCTGACCTCAAGTGATCCGCCCTCCTCGGCCTCCCAAAGTGCTGGGATTACAGGCGTAAGCCACCGCGCCCGGCAAGAGGTTTTATTTTTAAAGGTGTTAGAATGATTGGTTTTTAATCAGAGACTTCTCACGAAGTTGGCCAAAATGTTATTCTGAAACTTTTTTTTTAGGCATCAAAATCTGGTGCTTTAGGCAGGGAACAGTGGCTCACGCCTGTAATCCCAGCACTTTTGGAGGCCAAGGTGGGCAGCTGCTCAGGAAGCTAAGGCAGGAGAATCACTTGAACCTAGGAGGCAGAGGTTGCAGTGAACCGAGATCGCGCCACTGCACTCCAGCCTAGCGACAGAGCTACACTCTGTCTCAAAAAAATAAAAGTAAAAATCCAGTTTTTTTTTTTTATGTTCAAATATTCAGACGAATGACAAAACACTTTATCCAGTGATTTGGCAAATGGTGTTTCAACCAAAGTTTACAATCATCTCAGCTTCTCATGTTCAAAGTAGAAGGTTCCGAGAATCCAGATCTGCTAAGGGTGTCTGCGACACAGGAAGCAAGGCACCTAGGAACCTGAGCAGAAAAATAATGCTGAGGGGACCAAATTCTGTCACTATCACTGGCAGAACAAACCTGGTGGAGAGCAAAACATGTTTGTCCTCCTATTTTACAGAGCTGATCTTTCTTTTCTTTGCTTTCTCTTTCTTCTTTCTTTCTTTCTCTTTCTTTCTTTCTTTTTCTTCTTTATTTCTTTCTTTTCTTTCTTCTTTTTTTCTTTCTCTTTCTTTCTTTTTCTTTCTCTTTTTCGCTCTTAAAGAAAAATAGACACATATAAATATATATAAAGCCAGTAGTTACAAAGAAAACTTTTGGTACTATGGAGTATAACGGCAGCCTGTTGGAGGAATGGTAAAAAGATAAACGTGCCTGTACCATCCCCCCAGTCGCTGCTGGTTGCAGTAGATGAGGCTGTGTCTCCCCACAGCCCTATGCTCGCAGCTCACTCTGCTCCTCCAGTCTATTCTTGGCTGTGGATTCCCCTGTGCTCTTTGTGCACTTTAAGTTTAATTTTGCATTTAAAAACTCAATTGGCTCATCTGTTAAGCATTAAGCAGCTCCCTTTTGAGCCACAGGGGGAGCCCTGGGAAAACCCACAGCTGCTGGAACATGGAAAATGGGTTTAAAAAAACAAAACCATTTTGAAACTTTAAAGCATTTTAGCAGCCGTGGATTTCCCAATCCTTACCCCCCAAATGGTTCATCTGTTTAACTTTTATCTGGTATTGGAAAACGCAAACCAGAGCATTAAATAGCCCTCAAATGACTTTTTGTTTAATACAAAATGAAAGTAAAAGCTAAGCAAGCCATGTGGGAAGATCTTTGAGAGAGCTATAGCCTGGAATACCTGCAAGCATATTCTCTCTCTAGTTACAGAAACAATTCTGAAATCTAGTCATGCTTGCTAGAAGCACAACTTTTCCCCTCTTCACTTACTCACCCTCCCTTCCCCTTAAAACAAGGGAGAAAATCAGTCCAAACAAGTTCAAATGCCAGTTTATAAAATGACAATAAAAACAATGAAAAAGTTAACAGGCAGGGGATATTAATCAAATGCTCACTCAAGGTTTTAAGTATCAAAATAATTTGTCATTGACTAAAAACTCATGTTTGATTACAGTTAGATAGGCTCTAGAAAACCTAAATTACTCTTTTTTTCCATGTTTCCCAAATATTCCCCTAACTAGCCTGAAGCCTCTCTGTGGTAGGGCCCCCAGTCTCATTTTTAGATACCAATTCCTTTGAATAATGGTAAGACACTTCTATTGAAATAAAAAACATCCTTCGGAAGGGTGACAACTGTAAGCCTGTTGTTTACTATTCATATTAATAGAGGCACAAGTCCCACATGGTAAAACAAATTACTCTTAACACCTAGTAAATAGAGCAGCTGAGAAAGAGATATTTGAATTTTAGGATCCTGCCCAAGGTAATTTCTTTGGCCTTGGTGGAGTTTACAACAGTGGAGTTTACAATGAGAAGCTCGGTGTAGCAAAGGGATAGAGGCACTAGAACATGGAGGTGAAGAAAAGACCTAACACGTGCTGAGTCTCTACTAAGAGCTATCCTGGATGAAGACATCAAAGAGAAACCTATGTGACTGAAGAGGGAGTTGAAAAGACACAAAATAAATTCTTAACTTCTTTGCATGGTTTTGCCCTGATGAGACTCACTGGATTCTCATATACAATTTAAATTATTTTTAATGCACAGGCACTATAATAGTCCAAATCACATGAATAACCGAAGTCCAAAATATGATTTATCCAATATCATTCATTGTACTGGTCAATGTCAGATTCAGGAGTAAAATTAAAATTCTTGATTCCAGTCAAAGATTTTTTTTTTTTTTTTTTTTTTGAGACGGAGTCTCGCTCTGTGGCCCAGGCTGGAGTGCGGTGGCACAATCTCGGCTCACTGCAAGCTCCGCCTCCCAGGTTCACGCCATTCTCCTGCCTCAGCTTCCTGAGTAGCTGGGACTACAGGCGCCCCCCACCACGCCCAGCTAATTTTTTTGTATTTTTAGTAGAGACGGGGTTTCACCGTGTTAGCCAGGATGGTCTAGATCTCCCGACCTTGTGTTCCACCCGCCTTGGCCTCCCAAAGTGCTGGGATTACAGGCATGAGCCCCTGCGCCCGGCCCCAACTCCAGTCAAATTTTAATCTTGGGATACCTTCTTTGAAATGGCAGATGTTGATTGGGGTGGGGGATAGAATGATTAGTTTGTGAAGAACACATTCATGAAGTTTTGCACTATGTGCTTTTAAATAAACATTGTATTTTCAAAGCACTCAATTTTAATTTTATTTCGTGTTATTTCTGTCTCATTCTACTTCTGTCTTCATTATATCTATGCATTTATACATAGAAATGGCATTATAGTGGGGTAAATATATTCTGTAGATTACTCAAACTTCATCATGTGGTACAACAGGATCCTAAATAATTAAAATAGACTGAGTATTAAAAAATAGTGAAATAAAATAATAACAGACAAGTAGTTACATAATATATCCTCAAGCCAAATACATACACTGACAAATTCTGAAATTATGAAGAAACAGTCTAAGTAGCATCTAAACTTTTAAAAGGCCAGAAAAGATGTCAAGTTTCCCTATCGTTAAACATAAATATTAATGTTTCCAACTGAAGTAGAGACTAATGATAATAACATATCTGTTTATATATTGGAGAGGGAGACTATTTCTCTTTTGTATTATTTTCAAAACTTTTTACCAGGGAGAATAAATCTTTATGGAACCCCTACTATGTGACAAGCACAAAGCTAGTTGATTCATATGTAATCTTATGTGTCCATGGATAATGTCAACTAACTATTTTCATATGGCTTAATTTCAAATGTTCAATTCCTTCCACTTGGTTGATGTTCTTTAAGCTATACCTGCTGTTTAAAGTTTGGAGAAGAGGTGTTCAAGACCCATACACTGATCAAAGAACTTCACTATAATGTCAATTAGAGGCTAAAAACTATAGTTTGCAGTTAGCTTGTACCATGAGATATAGGGCTAAAGAGTACTGTTCCTTGTAAACAAATAAAATCCATTTAAATCTAGCTCAAGCCAAAAAGAGGATATGCTGGCTCTTCTAACTGGGGAGGTAGAGCTAGACTCTAACAACGTGATCAAGACTCTTCATTTTTCTCTTCATGTCTCATATTAGTCCTTCTCTGAAT
This sequence comes from Nomascus leucogenys, assembly GCF_006542625.1. NCBI lineage: Eukaryota > Metazoa > Chordata > Mammalia > Primates > Hylobatidae > Nomascus > Nomascus leucogenys. The sequence continues at coordinate 69,469,425 of NC_044391.1, forward strand.
TATGGCCACATTCCCCTTCAGGGGTAGAAAGTGGAGATGTGATCATAGCATGGTTAGCATGGGTCTTCCCTCTGGCTTTAATATAAAGGATGCTAGTAAAAGTTCTGATTACCCTGTCCCAAGTAACATGCCTTATTTCTGGACCAAGCACAATGGCCAGGGGCTATGACATACTTATGGTCAGGCCAGGGTTGCCTGCACACTGCTATGTACTATGATTGAAACTTACAGGAATCAGTTGATTGGGATAAAGAAAAATCAGTATTCCAAGGAAAGAAGATACATTAGTTTAAAAAGGAAGGAAAGTTTCTAAGTAGATGAAAATCAAAAAGGTCCATTATAAATTACCAGGTAGGCTGGGTGTGGTGACTCAGGCCTGTAATCACAGCACTTTGGGAGACCAGCGAGGGCAGATGGCTTGAGCCCAGGAGTTCAAGACCAGCCAGGGCAACGCAGAGAAACCCCATCTCTACAAAACATAGAAAAATTAGCAGGGCGTGGTGGTGCGTGCCTGTGGTCCCAGCTACTGGGAAGGCTAAGGTGGCAGTATTGCTGGAGGCCAGGAAGTCAAAGCTGCAGTGAGCCGTGATTGTGCCACTGCAGTCCAGTCTGAGTGACAGATCAAGATCCTATCTCAAAAATAATAAATTTTAAAAATAAAAAGTCCAAGGTATTTTGGGGTAGTCTCTCCATCCTTACCTTATATTCATACACCCACACATATACACACACATTCAGTTCCTAAGAATCATAGACTTTTAAAGTTACTAAGAATCATAGACTTTTAAAGTTAAAAATTGAGCCAGTTGCAGTGGCATACATCTGTAGTCCCAGCTACTCAGGAGGCTGAGGCAGGAGAATGACTTGAGCTCAGGAGTTGGAGGCTACAGTGCACTATGATCAAACCTGTGAATATCCACTGCACTCCAGCCTGGACAACACAATGAGACCATGTCTCTAAAATAAATAAAATAAAAATAAAATAAATAAATTTAAAACAGACTACTTTATCTCATTGAAATTTCCCATTTACATATGAGAAGAACCCCAAGGACTAATACTACAATTTATTCTACAGTTCTGACCTCTGAGTGAATACTCTATTACTTTATGTGACCTCATATATATGATGCACATTCATACACACATATATGTATACTGTATATATATATGTATACTGTATATATATGTATACTGTATATACATACGTGTGTATGTATATATATCATCTGTTCTATGTATTTTCTATATCTCAAAATAAAACATTTAAAATTTATCAAATATTGGAATACATTTAACAAAATTTTCCAATAAATTGGAGATTTAAGGAAATTGAAATAAAATTATATTTTATCTGTCCATAAAAAGGTTTTCATCATTTTATTTTTAACATTTTCACATTTAATTTTGAGATTTATTCTTTATTATTTTTTGCGATTTATTCATTTATTAACAACCATATATTTAATTCTGCAGTGTGTGTGCGTGGTGGAGTAAGGTGCTTTGTTGTTGCTGTTGTTGACTATCTAGTATTTATACCCTTTTCTTATGTTAGGAGAAACACCTACTGTGTAGATTAACAAGGGGCAAAAACCTGCTTCTTGCTGTGAAAGATACAGAGCAGTTTTCTCTATTCACATACTAGATTTTTTAAAAATCTAGTTTTCTGAAGTTAGAGTAGGAACATGTGTCATAGTCTTGACCATTAAAAAATTTCTTTCTAAAACACAATGAGTCAACTTTGCATCCTTACTCAAGTACCTTTGGAATAGCATGTATGCTAGCTCTTTGAGATCTTTCTTAGAATCTACAATGAATAGAAAATAACACTGGATAATTTCAACAGAAAGGGAATATAGTGTCATTGAATGGACAAAAAGGCTCAGGAAACAGACTCTGGCAATGAGTGGAAAACAAGCAAATACACACTTCTAAGAACACAGCCAATGTGTCAGTGTCACATCAGTCTGATTAGAACATTACTGCTCTCCATGTGCCATTGACAGCACCACCAGCCATACCACCATGAATATTCTCTTTGCATTCTTGCCCTCAATTTTCTCTCTTTTTTTCTGGAAAGACTTTTAGTCATATGATTGTCTTTGTCCTTTTTCCTTTGGGCCTCATTGTTACTGGAGTCTACAATTTGGGGAAAATTCTTCAGTTTTGTTTTGTAATCATTCAGGTGCAGTTTTGTAAAGTCACAGTTTTAATATCCAAGAACTTTCTCGTTCTATATTCCCTTTTCATAGCATCCTGGTCTTGCTTTGTGCATATAAAATTATCTCAAATTTTGCTGAAGATCCTAGTTAGCATACTATTTGCTCCAAATTGTTTACTTGCTGTGTGGCTGCTAGTATCTATTGCTTTGTTTATTTTATGTTGCAAGCTTTCCCTTAGGTGGCAGGTAATCCATGGTTGCTGATTCATATTTAAATACAAGACAAGAGAAAGTTTAACTGAAAGCACGTTGAGTACATGGGTGGGACTTTGCAATGAGTGCTATTTATTTTTGGGTGAGTGGGCTGAGGACCTAGAAATTATGCCGTAGGACTCCTAAATCTCTTAGTTCACCTCAGATATTTTATTCAATTCCTTTACAAAGGAGCCTGAAATTTCCTTTTTATGTGGTAAACGTCTTACTGTTCAAGGGGAAAGATTACTAGGCATGCAGACTTCCCTGCCTTCAGCCTTGTTTTTCACACCCTCACTAGGTGCTAGATTTATTTGAGCCTGATCCCCCTTGGGAATTCTATCAGGCCGATGTGCTCATTGTTGGTAATAGCCCCGACACATGTATTTTGCACTGTGTTTTGCTCTGATCTGGCTAATTAATTGGTAAACAACCCACCAACTGTCCATTTTCCAACAATTAATTAAAGGTTCTCATACACCCTTTTCTTATATGCCATTGTTGTTTGTTTAATTCCTCACTCTTATTTGTATTGTTTTTAACATAATTAGAGTCTCACAAATAAGTTCCTAAAGAAGGATATTTTCAAATGTTTAAAGCATAAATGTTAACATCTTGAAAAAAATCATGTATACAATTTACATGGATTTAATGCAACTATTATTATCTTGTGATTTTTGGAAGATAATTATTACTTTGTATTTGTGACTTAAATCTAAGAATAAAATTGTTTTAAGCACACATTTTTCATTTAATTAATTTTTTACTATGAAATGTGGTAAACATACAGGCAACAACAGAGAATAATAAAACAAACACCCATGTATCATCCACCCAATGCTACCAAATTCAAATATTTGAAAAATGTCTTTCAAATTATTTTAAAAAATAAAATAGCGTATATCTTGCTGAACCCCCAGTTGAATTTCTACTCTAAACTCCCTCCCTCTCTAGAGATAACCACTTGTTTGAATCTGATGTTTACCATTCCCATTTATGTTTTTCTACAATTACTAAAAAGAGATCATAATAATGACATTACAAAATAAATATATAATCATAATGCATATCATTTTGATATTTGCTTTTGCTACAGTTTCTTATATTCACCATGTGTCTCTAGTTAATTTATTTAGACCTTTATAATATTTTATTGTAGTAAACAAAAATATAATTTTATTATACACTTGCAAATATTTACTGCTTCTTTTATGTCTTTCAATAATGTCTTGGAGTTTCTTCACAAGAGAATTGCACATTTGTTAGGTTTATTTCTAGGTAAGATTTGTGTTGTTTTTGTTCCTATAGAATGTGAAATCTATGCCTTTTCTAACGCAATTATTAGTATAGGAATAATACTGATTTTTGTACATGAGCCTTGCATCTAGAAAATTTGATGAATTAGTTTATTAGCATTAATAGAATGTATGCTCTCTAGAGTTATCTTGGTAGGCGATTAAGTAGTTTCCAAGTAGAGAGAGTGGTGTAAATCTTTCATAGTTTGTTTATTATGAAGGATTATTTTAATATTATCTTGAAGCTTTAATTATAAGCATATAATCTTATTATTTTTATATCTTCTCGGTATATTTTTAATTTTGTTGTTATGTAGTTTCCTTTTCATCCTTATTCATTGTTTCTGAGTTTATAATCAGACAACAACTATCATATACTAACTTCTTATCAGACATTGTTCTAAGTTCTACAAATGTACAAAACCACTTAATTCTCACACAGACCCATTAGACAAATACTATTATTATCCTATGCTTATTAAAAAAAAAACAATGGGGCTGGATGCATTGGCTCATGCCTGTAATCCGAACACTTTGGGAGGCCAAGGCAGGTGTATCACCTGAGGTCAGGAGTTCTTGACCAGCCTGGCCAACATGGTGAAACCTCGTCTCTAGTAAAAATACCAAAATTGGCCAGGCGTGCGGCGGGTGCCTGTAATCCCAGCTACTCAGTAGGCTGAGGCAGGAGAATTGCTTGAACCTGAACCTGGGAGGTAGAGGTTGCAGTGAGTGGAGATTGTACCATTGCACTCCAGTCTAGGCGACAGAGTGAGACTCAGTCTCAAAAAAAAAAAAGACAGTAGAAGCACAAAGAGATTAAGTAATGTGCTCAAGATGACACAACCAACATCTAGCAGAGCTGAGGTTCAAACTGAGGAAGTCTTATTTCAGCATCTGTGCCAGTATACTTGAAGTCATATTGCTACAAAAGGTTTCTTTTGAATAGCATATCAATGATATTTATTCTTTCATTTTTTAATTTTCTGTGTGACTTTGGAACAATGTCATTGTGATCATACATTTTTAGAACTGCACCAGCCACCTCGAACTTTTAAGGGGATGCACTGCCAAATGCTGAAGTATGGGAATGACTTATATAATGATGAGTAAGCCATTCTTGAAATTGCACATTTTTACTTCTTGTTATATGTGATAACTTCCTCATTGTTAAGCTACTTTGGTTAGTTGTTCTGTTAGTTCTAGTTGTAATTATTCTAACTGGAGAGACGGTTATAAACTATTTTCTCTTAATGGTTGAGCCAAGGTAAGTTCACGGCTTGTGGAGAAACTCAATAGATAAGGGCAGCATTCAGGGTGATAAGTGACCCTAGAAGAGGATATGTTTTAGGTGGAGGAGAAAGATGTGCACTAGAAACCATGAGTTCTCTTTTGACTTGGTAATACTGTTTATACATCTAAGTGGGAATATCACATAGGAAGCAGACATCTGAGTCTACTATTCAGACGTGGTAACAGAGTTGAAGACATATATTTAGAAGTAATTTGCATATAGTGGATACATATTGATGTGGGAATGGATGCATTTATCTGAAGAGAAAGTCAAGCCACTGAGAATATTTTCAAAATGCCTCTATTCTTTACTTCCAAGTGTGTTAACAACTTTGAAGATATACAATTATCCAGCTAATATTAACCATTTAATAAAATTTCTCACTCTGTTCCCTTTTCATTAGAGTCCATCTGCCCCAATGTCTTTTTCTTAAAATATATCAGTGGTTTTCTACCTTACTTAAAGAAAAAAAGTTTACTCTAAAGGATAAAACTATGTTGTTCACAAAGAACGTTTTTTACTTTATTTTCCTTCCTATCTACCTACTTAATACTGTACTAGCATTATTACGTAATTGCCACTCTTTTCTTCTGTAATAGTCTCCCTACTTTCTTTGTCCTCTTTGTTGTTTTTCTTCCCTTTCTACCAATTCTACATCTCAAAATCCTAAAGAACAGTACAGTAGAAGAGTCTAGGATTTCTCCATTTGGGGACAGAAAAATGAGAGAGAAGGGGAAGAACATGGGAGAGGTTGGGAGGGTGAGATCTTCAGGGATGATGATGATGTTAGTGATTTTTTTGCACCTTCATGTAGAATTATGATGCCTAGGATCAGAATGTTTTAAAGAAAGAAAGTGGGTCCTTCTCAGTTGACTGCTGCCGAGAGGGGCATTGAAAAATGGACTTCTGATTTGATGACTTCAGCAAGAGCTATTTCGGTAGCATGATGCTGATAGGAGCAGACTGTGTGGGCTAAGAAAGGAAGGTGAGGAAATGGAGTGAGAATAGGTCACCCAGTAGAGAAGTTTAGCTTTGTGGGAAAGAAGAGAGTCAGGCCAGAGCTGTGGGTGCCTTGGAGATAGGACAAGATTGGTGATTGTTTTGAAATGGGTGAGACTAGTGTGTGTTTAAAAGCTGAAAAGAATCTACTTTGACTATGCAGAAGAAAAAAGGAGAAAATCAGCTGGGTTCAGTGGCTCATGCCTGTAATCCCAGCACTTTGGGAGGCCGAGGTGGGTGCATCACCTGAGGTCAGGAGATTGACACCATCCTGGCCAACATGGTGAAACCCCGTCTCTACTAAAAATACAAAAATTAGCTAGGAGTGGTGGCACGTGCCTGCAGTCCCAGGTACTCCAGAGGCTGAGGCAGGAGAATCACTTGGACCCGGTAGGAGGACGTTGCAGTGAGCCGAGATTGCGCCACTGCACTCCAGTCTGGCAACAGAGCAAGACTCCATCACAAAAAAAAAGAAAATCCTCAGAGCAAGTTTCCAGATGAAACAGCAGGGAATATAATCTAAGACACAAGAGAAGAGACTGCCTTAGACACATTCTGGATCAAAATATTTAAGAAAGAAAGAGAGGAGCATGCACAAAGATGATGTGCTTTCTGTTTCCCAGATTTGAGAAATTTAAGCATATTACAATTCATTTTGATAACTGTGTTCCTATTTTTTTCCCTTATATCCCTTCTTATATATTAGAAAATCCTTTAAAATTGCAATCTATGATTAAAAACAAGGGACTGTCATTCCAATGTTTTTATATGACACGGAAAATAATAGTTCAGCTAACTATTTGCTGTAATAATAAAGACCAGAAGCAAAAACCAAAGGCCAGGATCCTAGAGTCTTTCATGTTGACCTCTGTTCTATTACGAACTTTAAAATCTGTTTTACATCAGACTCTGCAGGAAATAGGATAGGAGAACATGAGAAAGGAATATATCCTGCTAAGGTTGCCTAGATCCAAGGATATTGGTGATGTTACTAAAGAGAAACAAACAGCAGTTGTTTAAAAACAGGGTTTTCAATATGAGTAAAAATGCTTTGATGTCAGTTGATTTTTTTAAAGGAGAGAAGGATGCAGATTTTAGCAAGAAAATATCAAAAGAAAACCCAGATTGACCAAGATAATGTACAAGAAGGAAAACTGCAAGGAAGTGAGTATGGATAAAGCCACAGAGCACAAAAGCATCAGTCTTCTATTAGAATTTATGTTGATTATTTAAAAAATTTCTTTAGTCATATACAAACTTTAATATCCTTTTTAAAAAAATAGAACATGTGTTAAATTTAGGCGAATAAATTTTAAGTATGATGAATTATTCAGAATCTTTTGAGCGGATAGCATATATTTTATTAATTTTTCAAATAAAAAGTATATTGTCATAGCGTTTCTAGTTTTTATCCTCCCTTTTACCTCATCATTGATTTCAAGACTGTTATTAGTGTGATGTTATTTACCCTTTCCTGACAAGGTTAAAAGCATTATTAATTGACAGTAGTTTCACTGGATAAGGTATGGTAATAGTCACAGTAAATAAGTAAACAACTGTACAACTACAAGTACCATGTCCACAGAATCTATCTGGATGAACCAACATTTTACATGCTCTAGAGAAAACTATTTCTTCATGTGATACTGCACTCAACATAAGGGTCATGTCTGGGAGTCCAAAGTACACGCTCAAAATAATTTACTCCATATAATATGTAGTTTTTCAATTTCCGTAATTTAATTACTCCCCCTTTAACTTGTAGGGGCAAAGTTAGCGACAAGGAGCACAAAGTACATACAGTCTTGTTGTCTACCTGGTAAATATTGCCCCATCATTTAAGATTCGAGTCTCACGCATTCTATGTGGTCTTTCTGAACCTACATCTCCCCAGTAAAACTAATATATATCTCTCTCGTACTTCTAACCTGGGGAGAGGAAATAGAATAAATGCAAACTACTCTATTTATTCTTAATGCAATTATTTGTTATATGTATGTATGATTTAAAAATATTTGTATTTTTACTCTTTGGCAGGATAAGACTCACTTGTTTGCACTGCAATGATATACTAATCAATGTTGCATTTGGAAGGATATAAAAAACTCAATAATCAAAACCTGAATACAGTCTGACTATATATTTTAAACTTGTGAATAAGACAGAATTGAAGTCAAAATAAAATAGACCTGAACATCTTTTAATAACTCAGAAATTAGCTTGATATGAATCTCAAAAAAGTATACATTGGTTTCATTTTCTTGAAATGATTCTAAATCTTCTACTCAGAGTAAAATAGGAAGACGAAAAAATATTCTTGATAAATTATTTCTTTAAACATATTTAAATCTTTAAAAAATTCTGATGCTGAGCTGATTATGAAAACTCATTATCTTTCATATTAGAAAAGTTTAAATTGCCAGTTTAAGCCTGCTAAAACTATTTTTATTGCGTTCTTGGTAATTTCCCTTGAAAGCATTTCTAAAGGCTCAGGAAAACATTTACAATTTTATAAAACCTTTCAAATTAATTTATAAGTTAACTATGAGATTCTTTTTGGGAGACTCAAAACAGTGGGTGACCTTATATCCGTAATGTGTATGTTTAAATGTTTTATTACAACCGAGTGAATTAGAATTGAATTACTTAACTTTAGATACCCCATTTCATTTAACTGCAATCTGTTTGGCCTTTTAGTTAAACCAATTTAATTCCACTTTAAACAATCGCAAATTCACTTTTGTATGTTCTGTTTTACTTCATTTTCAACTGTAGAGTGGCTTTGAGTAGGCAATATGAGAAAATACTGACCAAATCTGTTGTTTTCACTGGCGTTTTATGCCATCAGATGTTTAAGAAAATCAATATTTCATTGTCATCTTGATTAGTGAGATATAATGTCTTGAGCCCCTTGTGTCCCTAGTGTTGCATTCCCTTGGTTCACCTGTAAAAATAAAATAAAACTCACTGTTGCTATGGCAACCGTGTGCAGGTGTAGCCTAACAGCGCATTGCCTCAGCCATATCTTTTATCTTCTGTCCCAGGGTGTCTTTACATTTATATTTGTTCTATTTTTTTTTAATAAATGCTTTAAGGACTATACATTTCCCTCTGTGTAGCATGTCAATCACATTCGCATGATGAGCTAGTGTTCTCATTGTTGATTTCTAATTAGAATTTAATTTTAGCGTTGGTCTCCCAAATTTACCCAAGGGTTGCTCTAAAAAGTCTTCTTAATATTGGAGTGAACATTTGTCTTTATTTCAAAAGTTTATTGCCTGAAAATGTGGCCTGAACGATTTCTGAATCTGGAGTTTTCATTGAGATTTTCATTGTACAAAAGATAACATGATCCTTTTTATGGAATGCCCATGGATACTAAAAACTTTTATGTAACAGGATGTTACATTGAAACTCTTTCGATGTCAGGTTTGGCTGAGGTCACAAAAAATTAATGGCAAGTATTTTCACATTCCACTGTAAGGAGCTATACCAAGTTAGACAACTTTTGCAAAGAAAATCCTAAAAAATCACTTTTGCAAACACATTGCACATGTAAATTGCAGATCTAGACTTCAGCCAGAGATAAATTAATAAGCCAAGAGAAAGAGACCTTTTCTGGAAAGAATTACTGATGGACATTAAATACTACCCACCCCTCTGTGTCAGAATGAGATATCCGTTAAATTCACTTCAAGTATCTTATGGAAAAAACTTTACTGAGAACAGCCAGAGAGATTGATACGTGTCCCCTAGAGTATCAGACGCACTCTTGAGAAATTTAAAGAATGTAACCTGTACGAAGCTCCTGTGGCATCAGAGTAGAGGGCTATAGTGAGAGCATTTCCATGGACAGTGGGCCAAAGATGTGCATTTCCCAATGTTAAGGCTACATTGGTGGGGAGTGGTCTAAGCTTGACATTCTGATTCTGTCACATGTGAAAGCTGATCAAAGGCAAGCTTTCCAAACTACTTACACTTTGTATAGGATTATAAAATGAAAAAGATTACATGTAAAATTATCCAGTCACTCCCAACTACATGTTCTTATTAATATACCTACTACACACATATTATTTGGGTAGTAGTGATAAAGTTCCTTTAAAGGGATGCTTCTCTTCCCAGCAGCAGTATAAATCTTCATTGTAGATGGAGTCCAGTACAATGACTATTGTCAGAACCAGGTCTGTAGTGTCTAGTCAGATTCCTCAAGTGTTAGGAGAATAGAAGAAAAGCTGGGACCCTGCAGTGGGAGAAAGTGCCTTTGAACTATGAATCTTCAGGCTTTCCTTATCTATAACAAGAAATCCCTTTTCTGTGATTGATTCTCTGGGTGTGTGATTCCTTTTTGAACATTTACTATGATTGGCTATGTGTAAATTAACTAATCCTAAAGTTTTAATCCCAGATAATATTAGCACACAGGTGTTCATTCTGCTGTCCCACTCATATTATCAAAGGTTTCATAGATTTGCAAAGTAAACAAGCCTCATTCATTGATGCAAACGAAATACTGTGGCCATAATTGGGGTTTAGCATCGCAATTCATGTACTTATACTCTTCAAGCTCAGTGACTAGGTGTTACCCATAGGAAGAGATCAGCAGAGGTCATTTTAGAAACAGCTCAAGATGGCTATCTGGGGTGAGGGGAAGACGATCTCTGTGAAAAGAGGAAAAAGGCATATCTGGACCTGAGTTACTAACAACAGGATATTTTTTTAAATGCCTCAAGGGAACCAATTTTTAGCTGTCTCCAAAGGAACCTATATACTCTTCAAAGAAAGAATAAGTTTTAACATCTGCCATAGCTTTAATTATATCAGCATCAATCAAGAAAGCCTTTTTGTCCCTCACTTTCCCTTCCTTCCCTGCTGTGGCATTGGAACAGCCCAGTGAGTAGGAGGGAGAAGCAATAGACTCATAAGCAGGGAAAGTATTGCAGAAGTCACCTATGCTCCCCTCCTTTCCTTCCCACTGAAGGCTTCCTATCAAGACGGGAAATAGGCTGCCTGGAGTGAGGCTGAAGCTCTAATCTAGAATAAGGCTCAGAGTTTCAACTATCGCATGGAGCTGGTTATTTTAGCTACTGAATTAGGTGTGCATTGTGAGTCAACGTGATTGAAGAATTTTTTTAGTTTCTTAAAGTGATTATAAAAACCATAGATTTCACCCAAGGAGAGGGAAAGAGTAGCTCCACAGTGTATTGATTTGGGGTGGAAGTAGTTGATTTCAAATTGTAACCTATAAGTCTCATTTGTTTAATGATTGCCTTGTATATGATCAGGTTTTTTTGTTTTGTTATTTAAATTATCTGTATCAGAGGTTAGCTAAGTACCGTGACAGGCCAAATATCATCTATCACCTGTAGCTATAAACTAAGTTTTATTGAAACACAGCTAAATCATATATATATGTATATATATGATATATATGTATATATGATATATATACATATATATCATATAAGTATATATGATATATATATACATATATATCATATATATGTATATATATGATATATGTATATATATACACATATAAGTTAACTATGAGATTCTTTTTGGGAGACTCAAAACAGTGGGTGACCTTATATCCGTAATGTGTATGTTTAAATGTTTTATTACAACCGAGTGAATTAGAATTGAATTACTTAACTTTAGATACCCCATTTCATTTAACTGCAATCTGTTTGGCCTTTTAGTTAAACCAATTTAATTCCACTTTAAACAATCGCAAATTCACTTTTGTATGTTCTGTTTTACTTCATTTTCAACTGTAGAGTGGCTTTGAGTAGGCAATATGAGAAAATACTGACCAAATCTGTTGTTTTCACTGGCGTTTTATGCCATCAGATGTTTAAGAAAATCAATATTTCATTGTCATCTTGATTAGTGAGATATAATGTCTTGAGCCCCTTGTGTCCCTAGTGTTGCATTCCCTTGGTTCACCTGTAAAAATAAAATAAAACTCACTGTTGCTATGGCAACCGTGTGCAGGTGTAGCCTAACAGCGCATTGCCTCAGCCATATCTTTTATCTTCTGTCCCAGGGTGTCTTTACACATTTTTTTTTTTTTTTTTTTTTGAGATGGAGTCTTGCTCTGTCGCCCAGGCTGGCCGGTGTCTTTACATTTATATTTGTTCTATTTTTTTTTAATAAATGCTTTAAGGACTATACATTTCCCTCTGTGTAGCATGTCAATCACATTCGCATGATGAGCTAGTGTTCTCATTGTTGATTTCTAATTAGAATTTAATTTTAGCATTGGTCTCCCAAATTTACCCAAGGGTTGCTCTAAAAAGTCTTCTTAATATTGGAGTGAACATTTGTCTTTATTTCAAAAGTTTATTGCCTGAAAATGTGGCCTGAACGATTTCTGAATCTGGAGTTTTCATTGAGATTTTCATTGTACAAAAGATAACATGATCCTTTTTATGGAATGTCCATGGATACTAAAAACTTTTATGTAACAGGATGTTACATTGAAACTCTTTCGATGTCAGGTTTGGCTGAGGTCACAAAAAATTAATGGCAAGTATTTTCACATTCCACTGTAAGGAGCTATACCAAGTTAGACAACTTTTGCAAAGAAAATCCTAAAAAATCACTTTTGCAAACACATTGCACATGTAAATTGCAGATACATATATATATGTGTATATATATACGTATATATGAGATATATACATATATCTCATATATACGTATATATCATATATACGTATATATGAGATATATACATATATCTCATATATACGTATATATGAGATATATACATATATCTCATATATACGTATATATGACATATATACGTATATATGTATATATGTATATATCTCATATATACGTATATATATAGTTATATATACATATATACGTATATATGTATATATATATCATATATACATATATATGAATATATGTATATATCATATATATGTATATATACATATATATGTATATATACATATATATGTATATATATCATATATATGTATATATATCATATATGATATGTATACATATATGTATATATAATAGATATGATATATATCATATATACGTATATATATACATATATATGTTATATATATATATATATTTTTTTTTGAGACAGAGTCTCACTATGTCACCCAGGCTGGAGTGCAGTGGTGGGATCTCAGCTCACTGCAACCTCTGCCTCCTGGGTTCAGGCGATTCTCCTGCCTCAGCCGCCCAAGTAGCTGGGACTACAGACACGTGCCACCACACCTGGCTAATTTTTGTATTTTTAGTAGAGACGGGGTTTTGCCATGTTGCCCAGGCTGGTATTGAACTCCTGACCTCAGGTGATCCGCCCGCCTGGGCCTCCCAAAGTGCTGGGCCTACATCATATTGTTAATGGTTGCTTTCACATTACAGTAGCAGGGTTCACTTGTGTGACAGAGACACATGGCCTTCAAGTCTAAAGTATTCCCTATCTGGCTCTTTGCAGAAAAAGTTTGCTACGTTTGACTTACATCTTTCTTAACTTTTACTCACTTAATCACTTTCTAAAAGGGTTGCGTAAATGTCTACCACTGTGAAATTCTCAACTGGTGAATTAAACACTCACCTGGTATTTATGTCTTCTTATTGGCCTATAATGTTATCAACATCCATTATCCCTTCTCCCCTTTTAATGTACTTCACCTTGAATTCTCTTTTGTCCATTCTCAGTATTGATATATTTGCCTTCTTTGAGTTACCATTTACCTAGTACTTAACCATCATTACTTAATTTTCAGTCTTTCTATAACATCACTTTTATGGTACTTATCTTTAAATAAAAGATAACTGTATTTTTCTTCAAACCTTTGACTTGGGGAATTTAATCCATTTATGTTTTGTGAATTCTAAAATGCATGAATATTTCCTTTCCATATTACTTTGTTTATCACTGATACTCTTCTGCTCTGTTACTGTGCTTTAGTTATCTGCTTTTAATTTGATTCATCAAGATTACTTGTTACTGGTTTTCTTTTTCCATTTATGGGTTGAAGTTACAAATTGTGTTTCTCCCTGCCTAGTGTACATCCTTCAAATCTTAACATACATATTCCAACTTATTTTTCAGTTGTTATGAAGGTTTAGCCATATCAATTTACTCTCTACGATAAATGGGAACCTTGCCCAACTCTCTTCATTTTTCTTACCTGTCACCAGTGCCCTGTTGTAATAAGGGAAAATTATAAGTAATATTATGAGCATATTATTTTTAGAGGGTCATCAATTATTTAGATTCATTTTATAGAATTATTTTTCTCTACTCTGTCTTGTTTTTTACATTTTTCCTTTTTGAGACTATTGCTTTGCTAACGTACATACTCCACTTTTTTCAGAAAGTGGTAATGGAAATAAACCTTTGCATATGTGAAAATATTTATTTTAATCTCTCACTTGAAGGATTCCCCTTCTCAACCATGTTTCTTTAAACCTGCTAACTATTCTGTAAATAACCTGCTAACCTTTCTTTAGTGAAAAAGTGTGTTGATTGTTTTCTGTCAAGATCCTGAATGTGACAGATTTTATATCTTGAAAACCAAAGAAGCTACAATGCAAGCCATCTCCCATTATCATTTTAATAAATGTAAAAAAGGCTGTGTGTATATACACATATGTACACACACATATATACACACAAATAATATATATATATGAAATATACCGAAATACATGTTTTACACACAGGCTAAAAAAGCCCCAAAACACGCAACAACTTGTTAGTACTTATGATAATTAACAAAATCTGTAACTTTCCTAAGGAATAAATTAACTGCAAAAAGAAAAAAACCTAGATGAAGAAAAGTATAAAATTCCATAAATAAACAAATAAATGAATTTTATTGGTGGATAAGAATCATGACCTTGAAAACACACACACACACTCCTGAATGGTACATCAGTTAGGATGCATTTGGTTGCAAGGAAGGAAAACTGAAACTCAAACTAGCTGAAATAATGCTGGGCTCTGCTTCTCACAATGTGGTCAGTGGGAAACACCATCTGGGATCTTGTTAGAGATGCAAATTTCAGGCCCTATCCCAGAAATACTGAATCAGAATCTCTGGAGGTGCAGCCTAAGAATCTGTGTTTTAACATGCGTTATTCACACTGACATTTAAGAAGCATACGTGAAAGAGATTTATCTGTTGACAAACTGGAAGTTTAAGGTTAGATTCAGTGTTTAATGTATCTTTTTGCTTTTTCTGTTCTGCCTTCCACTTGTCAGTTTCATCCTTACTCTGCTTCCTTTAGGGATCTCTAGGCACTGCCAACACTGTCAGGACTCTAGACTTCCTAACGACTAGAGGAAGAAAAACTAGGTTACATATAGGTGCTTCCTTATGGAACTAAGGAAATTTCTTTCTCAAAAGCCCACAATCACTTTCTTGTTGTGTCTCATTGCCCAAATTGGGTCATAGGACTGTCTGTAAGCATAGGCCAGGAGATGGGATAATGTTGATTGCTATGTGCCACATTCCCCTACCCCTGGAGATAGAGGATTCAACATCTCTCCAAGCTGATGAGATGCATGGGGGACATATGAATGGTTGAATTAAAATGAGAGTTCATACTGTGAGAAAGAATAGATAATGGGAACCAAACCACAGTGTCAACTCAATATCATTAAAATGTCAACATTACCAAATGATTATATAAAATTAATTTTAAAAGTCTATCAGAATCCCTACTAAACAGGTTAAATCTATTTGAAGATTTCAGGAGAAAATTACCAAAAATTTTAAAAAGTAGATGATTTATGAGGAAAGACTCACTCAACAAAATTTTAAATTTACTGCAAAGCTACAGTAATCAAAATTGAATATCTAGTGTCTTAGTCAGTTTGGGCTGATATAATAAAAATACCATATATTGTGTGGCTTAAACAACAAAAATATGTTTCTCACAATTCTGGGAACAGCGAAGTCCAAAATCAAGGTCCTGGCCAATTGAGTTCCTTATGAGAGCCCTTTTTTTTGGAAAATAGGTGTTAATATATGAAAATATGTTAATTTCACTAGTAAGAAAATTGAAATGAAAACAATGATAACAGACTACTTTTTTAACCCATGAGGTTGGCAAAAATATGTGTGTGTGTGAGTGTGCACGATAGATAATGCTGGGTGCCAATGAGGATGGGGGGAAATGGGAACTCATACATTCTAGAAGAAGTGTAAAGTGCTATGACTTCTTTGGAAAATATTTGATAGTATCCATTAAAATAAAAAATATATATATACACATAGATATTTGTGTATATACATATATATATACACACGCATACACACACACATATTCTTTAATCGAGCAATTTCTGTGTTTAGGGTATCTATCAAATAGAAATGAAATCACAAATAAGTAAGGAAATATATACAAGAATGTTATTGTAGCATTATATAAGTGGCAAAAATAAATCAGCAAACTATATTGTCAATTAATAGGAGACAGGTTGAATAAATTAATGTATATTCATGCTGTGAAATGCTTTGCAACTATAAAAAAAGAATGAGCTTATTAATTTTTCATTCAGGAAACATTTAACTTATCTCTACAATGTTCATGTCCTGTTTTAAGTGTGAACATTAGAGCAAGTACTGAAGGAAAGTGTATCTTTCATGACTGTTACATTCTAGTGAGGGTAGGAAATAAACAGGTAAACAAATTAAAATAATTTCAGAGAGTGATTATGTACTAAGAATAAAATAAAACAAAGTTATATAATAGAAAATTACAGATACGATATAAACTGGAACCTGAAGAAAATGAGAAAGACAGCTTCCCAAAGGTAATGAAAAAGATTATTTTAAGCAGAATGAACAATTAATTTACAGCCCTATCAATGGCTCCAGAGGAATGCACAGAGTATATGTAAAAACAAAAAGTATAGAAAAATATGGTATACTGTAATCCCACTTTTGTTATAAAAAAGGAAAAAGAATCACTCTTCAGGAAGGTATGCATATTTTTTAAGTGAATATAGAGAAAGTGTGGAAGAATACACATCACTTTAACACTAGTTAACGCAGGTGCTAGTATTGGACTGGGAAAGTATAGGCAGTTTACTTTTGCTTTGTAGACGTCTATATTTTGGTTCATAACAGCAAGCATATTTTGATTTTAGAGCCTGGGAAAAATCTTCAAACAAGCTTTTAAAATTATTTTTTGAATATTTTTAGTATGAAGTCCATTTCAAATTTGAGATTCATTTCTTTGACAATGAGAAATACTTTTATTTCTTTGATTATTTCCTCCCCATCATTTCTTTAGCAGTTCTTTATCGAACACACCTATGAATTGGTAATCAGAATCAAGAGGCTTGGCTATGCTGAATTCTGAGTAGTTATTTTCAGTTATTATGAGAGACTCCACTAGTGCTGATTCCTGATCATTGTCGTGTTGAGTATGGGTTCTAAACCCTGAGCAACTTCCACCTCCACAGCTCTTGTACAGATATTTTTGGCTGTAGTTTCTTCTGCTGTCTTTCAAGATTATTTCCTCAAAAGTTCTCCTTATCCTTTATCCCCTTCCATGTCCTATACTTGTTTATAAAGAACCTAAATAAAGTGTCCTAGAATTTTCTGCTGAAGAATTGTAGATGTACCCACCCTTCTTGTGATAATGTGAGATGACAAAATGCTTGCATAATGAAATGAAGTCAGGTGAATGACATAGGGTTTGGCTACTATTGACCTTAAATACAAGCACTGTGATATCAGGACAGTCAATCTAATAACCAAGAGGGCCGCTACGTGACTAAGGGGCCAGTAGCATAGGCAGCGTAGCTATGCTAGACAAAGGGATGATTCAAAACCTGGGTGGGGACAAGACAAGGCAAGATTCTGTCATGCTACTAAGATGGCTTACAATTTAAAATTTATGAATTGCTTTTTTCTGGAATTTTCCATTTAATATTTTCAGACCATTGTTGACCACGGGTAATTGAAACCATGGATAAGGGGTCTCCTGTATGCTCAGAAACCATGGATAAGGAGGACTCCTGTATGCTCAGTTCATCATCTTTATCCAACCTCCTCTCCTATTCTACCACCTTAGAATTTCCATATCAGCCTTGAAGGGTAATCAGGCTAAGTGTAAGTACTTACAAAACTAAATGTTTTTAGAGCACAAATGACTCCTTACGTTTCCTGAGTTCAGAACATTTATTCTAGTCCTCTGAGTTTCAGCCTATTGCCATCTTTCCTTTCCAGTTTTTATTTCTCTTTTAAAACCATTGGTTTTGAACATAGGCAGACATGACTGTTGAAGGCACAACTTCTACAGCTAGGGCACTGGGTTGCTTATTCTCATTTCTACCAGACCCATTTAATTTTTACCAATTTTATATTTTATTTGTTTAAAGTCCTATCAATAAAAGGCATGGGGTTGGGCAAGGTGGCTCAGATCTGTAATCCCAGCACTCTGGGAGACCGAGGCAGCGAATTGCTTGAGCCCAGGAGTTTGAGACCAGCCTGGCCAACATGGTGAAACCCCGTCTCTATTAAAAATACAAAAATTAGCCAGTCATGGTGGTGCACGCCTGTAATCTCTGTTACTCAGGAGGCTGAGATGGGAGGCTCTCTTGTACCCCAGAAGCAGAGGTTGCAGTGAGCCGAGATCACACCACTGCACTCCAGCCTGGGCAACAGGGCAAGACCCTGTCTCAAGAAAAGAAAAGAGGGGTGTTTTTTGTTTGTTTGTTTGTTTTTTGTTTTGCTTTTTTAAGTTGGAACATCATCTTTAGAAGAAAAACAAAAGCAGTCAGAATTTATAAGTTTATCTTTGGCTTTCTCCCAATATTTTCCTCAATCTTTCCTCATTTTCAATTCTTCTTATGACCTACCTTCCAGATGCCTACAACCACATGCTGTTCTCAGATCCTAAAACATATTCAGACTCAGCCTTCAATAGTTATATTCCAAGCAATCCAAAATAACCTTTCCCTGTTCCCCCAATAAAAATGTAAATTCCACAAGTGTATCAGATCTTATCAAGATGTTACAGAATTATTTGATTAAAAATTCACATGTAGATATTAACAGTGGATAGAAAATCCTCAGGAAGTATGTTGCATTTTAAAATTGGATTTTGTTATCGTACTTATTTATCATTTTGGTAGATGATATATGGGCATGTCTGTGTCTGTGTGTTCCATTCCTTCTCCTTGTCCACTCAGTGATGAGACATACGCTTCCTTTTGAAAGAAGAGGGCACATAACACTGCAAACTCTTTTTATATGTCAAAGTTGGTGATTCTTAAATTAGTGGAGTTCTTGAATTCTTTACTGGTCTGTGACAAAATGAGAAAAATAAAGACATTATAGTGCATTTTGATGAAGCCAAATTGATTCAGTTTGCAGAAGTGTAATTTATTCTGTAATTTTTGTCCTGTTTTAATGAAATAATGCTTATGGTAGGAAGTCTTATTTGGGTCTCCTAATCGTGACAAAGCAGTACTCTCTGTTGAGAAACTCTCAATTTAAAAAATTCCATAAAATGCTAAAGCTTTGCAACACAAGCTATTCTGACCACTTCAGAAGAAAAGACCTTGTCTTATACTGTATTATATCCCTACTGCATAGCAAAGTGTCTATCATATTATAGTGCTCACTATTTGAAGAATTGAATTATGAGATACGTAAAATAAGCCAAGCCTTTTAAAGCTGTCCTTAGAGTTTATGTTGTAGTAGAACTGTATTAGCAGAAATTCTATCCATACTACTTCATATAAACCCCATGCTGCATTGTAGGTACACCAGTACTCTCTATTTTTTTTTCCAATTGGAATTTTGCAGGAATTTTCTTTACTTGGTTCCCAGAGACTCAGAAATAGTCTATCCATATCTTCTCCATATCTTCATTGCTAGAAAACTATCCCTTAAGGCATGTTTAAAACTTTCCCCTGTTATTCTGAAACAGGTTCCAAGCCATCAAAATTGTGTGTCCTCTTAATCTATTGGACTATTTTCTTATTTATCTTTATATGTAAATTGTGCTAAATTTAACTAAAAGACAGGGGGCCTCATTTAAAATTCCTATGGCTCATTAGCCAGATCCCATAGTATTGGAGGTACTTTTCAGGCAAGGTCTTATCAATCCTGGGGAAGTGGAAAATAGACAATGTGCCTGGACGCAGTGGCTCAAGCCTGTAATCCCAGCACTTTGGGAGGCCAAGGCAGGAGGATCACGAGGTCAGGAGTTCAAGACCAGCATGGCGAATATGGTGAAACCCCATCTCTACTAAAAATACAAAAATTAGCTAGACGTGGTGGCACGTGCCTGTAGTCCCAGCTACTTAGGAGGCTGAGGCAGGAGAATTGTTTGAACCTGGGAGGCGAAGGTTGCAGTGAGCAGAGATTGTGCCACTGCACTCCAGCCTGTGCAATAGAGTAAGACTCCATCTCAAAAAAAAAAAAAAAAAAAAGACAATGTGTCTTGTTAGCAATGACTCATTTTCCCCTGAAAAACAGCAAATGATCTGACGAAATGCCTGTAGTACAGTATGTATCTTACTCTATTTATTAGACTATTGTGTTTTCTCTAACTTAATAATTATATCCGTATAACTTAACTTTTGCCAGGCGAGCTTTCTTGATTATCCCCTGTAAAAGAAAGCTTTATTCCTTCAGTAGAACCCCGACCCCATAATATACACATTTTTGTCTTTTGTGATCATTTAAATATTTGCTTTTTCTTCATTTCAGCTAGTTTTATCCTTCAACAGTGGAGCAAAAAGTTCTTGCTTATGTATTTCTCTTAATTTTATTATTTGTCTTTGAATTCTGCTCAGTCTGTTTGTCACTTCCTCCTGGTAGAAACAAGATCTCCATCCTCCAGGTTTCCCCTACCTGACACCATGGAACTACATGACAGTGATTATATTTAATGTAAACTGTCAGTGTAGAGGGAGGGGATGGATAAGACTGTGATTATTAGAATGGTGGCACAGATATCTAGCTTATTTATAACAAAGTATGAATGAATACCAAAGATATTTTGCATAGTTCACTATCAGTGACTATTGGAGGTTCAACTGTGTCTTTTTTGTCAGTGTCAGTGAATTAAAAAATGCATATATGCAAATTTCTGCTGCTAGTATAGTTGGCCTTTGCTCATTGATGACAAAATGGACAGGACTATAGCATGAGTGACCATGGGAAAGCATAGTGTCTCAGTGTCCTTAAAATACAGTAAAAAGACCTTGAAATTTGAGACCTTGAGTTTAATTGTCCTTCAGCCTCACAGGACTGCCTACTTTATCAACACAAGCTTCTTCATATCAGGCTCTTTATTGCTTCCATGCCATTGTAATATGTTGTCCTTGAAATTATTGATAATCTCTAGGACTGTTATCTTATTCTTCTAGACCAGGAGATATAGTTCAGATTTATGCCCAAATAGACTTATCTATGCTATCATAAACATCTGTAGCTGGCAGTATATCTTCAAGGCTTCCTTTTAAGCATGTACCTTTTATTCTGTCTAATGCACCTCCTCTATTCATTAAGCATGTTTACCACTATATTTTTCATTAACCACTTGATAAATATTTTCTATACTCAAATTCTGATGTCATATCAATGGTATTTTAAGAATATCTGTTTTCTTATTATCAAATAGATTTGAGAAGCCTTCCCTGTACTCATGATGATGCACACTTGAAACTGTAAAAACCTGCACATTCATATAAATAGTGAAAATAATAAATAATTTCAGAATAATGACAATAATGTGAAGCTAGTTTTCTTTTTTTTTTTTTTTTGAGATGTAGTCTCGTCTGTCGCCCAGGCTGGAGTGCAGTGGTGCGATCTCGGCTCACTGCAAGCTTCGCCTCCCGGGTTCACGCCATTCTCCTCCCTCAGCCTCCCGAGTAGCTGGGACCACAGGCGCCCGCCACCTCGCCCGGCTAATTTTTTGGGTTTTTTTTTTAGTAGAGACAGGGTTTCACCGTGTTAGCCAGGATAGTCTCGAACTCCTGACCTCGTGATCCGCCCGCCTCGGCCTCCCAAAGTGTTGGGATTACAGGCGTAAGCCACAGCGCCCAGCCAAAGCTAGTTTTCTTAACTTTCATTCATTATGTTGCTTTAGCAATAGATTGTTTACTGTTTCCAGTTTCCAAAAACTCAATAGATCATTTTCTTGGTTAGGAAATGTTAGAAGATAACTTTCTAACTAAAAGATAATATAATGACTCTCATATAATATAAATTTAGCATATGTCAAAGATTTTAACTTATTAATCAATGAGAGAATAACACAGGTGCAAAAATATTTAAATTTTTCTAAGTTTATAATCAAATAAGAAAGATTGAAATACATTTATGAATGAATTCAGAACTGGCAAAATTGGTCAATATGCACAAGTTAATATACACTGGTCACATGCATTTCACCAGATACAGTTTATGTATTTATAGACAGAAATTAGTTATATTACTGTTAGTTTTAGACAAGTTAATGCCTATTTCTACAAAGTTGTAAAATAGCCTAGTCGAAGACAGAGTAAAGTGCACACTTGTACTGGATGAGTTAATCTCCAGATGCTATGGTGTTCTCCATTGAAAAGATATGTAGTAGTAGTCTCTTTCCTCTGCTTCAAAGTCTTTTTTTCTTCTCTTTGAGACAGGATCTTGCTCTGTCACCCAGGCTGGAGCGCAGAAGCGTGATCACAGCTCACCATAGCCTCAATCTAATGGGCTCAAGCAATCGTTCCGGCTTAGCCTCCAAAGTAGCTGGGACTACAGGCATGAGCCACCATGCCTCACTAACTTTTCAATTTTTTTGTAGAGAAAGGGTCTACCTATGTTGCCCAAGCTGGTCTTGAACTCCTAGGCTCACAGAATCCTCCACCTCATCCTACCAAAGTGCTAGGATTACAGGTGTCAGCCACTACACCCAGCCTCAAAGTCTTCAATAATTTTTCTCTTCATTGTGATCTTAATAAACTCAAAGAAAGATTATTCTTTATCACAAAATAAGAATTGTCTTATTATATTTAGCCTGATTATTTGCATATATGGAGCAAGAGTAAAGTCCACAGCCATAAAGTATTGAGCAATCAGAAGGTTAACTTATTTCTAGAAGTTGCCATAAAGAATATCAGGTTGGATTTTAATTTTAAAATCCTCTCTTACTTGCTACCCTGAAGGTAGGAAACCAAGCCTCAAAAGACTATCTATACCAGATTTCACCTGTACTACATATACATTTGGATGAATTTTCTCTCCTCTTCCTCTTCAAGTCCCCAAAATATTTGTAGTTTTGTTTTGTTTTGTTTTGTTTTGTTTTTCGCATGCCTGATAGTGACCTTTCTTACCATCTGTAACTGTGACTCTATAGCCAGGTACCAGGCAGTTTCCCTGGGAGGACTTTGTAGGCATCAGTTTCATAGGTAAAGTCAATTATAGTTCTGTAAAAGTTGCTTGTCAACCTGATTAAATGAGCATTATTCTCAATTATAACACTTCAGGTGAAGCCTTGGTTGCATAGTCAATACTAAAAATTATATCTTGGTAGAAATGAGAACAGGTTCTTACTGAACATATGTAAGTAACTGAATTAACATGAAAAGTTAGAAGCTGAAGAATTTCTGGAGGGCCCAATGGAAATAGATATTATTTTAAAATGTTTCATTTCAGATAACAAAAACAGAATTGATTAAATTGTTATATTTCATTAGATTTTGGGTTATAAGTCTTGCGAAGCTGTTTTATTCTTGACTCAACCCAGTCTGAATGTTGTATAAGTGATGTCATTAGAAGCCTTTACCCAAGAGTCTTTTCTTTGAATTGCCAATAATGTGAAGAACCTGCAATAGCCCTTTTTCATGGTGCTTCAACACCGTGGGAAAGGACTTTCCTGTCCATGTCAAAGTCTTTTTTTGTTGAATACAAAATCAGATAAGCATCTGAGTAAAATAAAGACTACTTGTAGATTATAGAGACCTAACAGCTATTGCTAATCTATTACTGAAATTTTTCAAATGTGAAAGGACTAATGAGAGTTCATAAAGAGAATCTGTAAATGACAACAAATGTTGGTTGTTTCTGCAGGCTACAAAGTATAAAAAGAAAGCCATTCCAAAAAAATTTTAGACAAACTATCTCTAGAGATAACTGATAAGCCCATTTTCAAAAATTCAATATATGTTACACCTGATTTATAAAAATAAATGAACATAATTTTCACAATGAATCATTCTGAAACATTATATACATAATATACAAAAAATATACCTGGAATATGAAGCAAATAGATTCAGTAAGTAAAGAGTGAGGCCTAAACATCTGTATTTTTACAAAACTCCATGGGTAGGTCTACCTTGTATCATCAATTGAGAACCACTTTTCTTGAAAATAGATTGAAATGAACAAAGCCAGATTGTGGCCTAGTAAACAATTTAAATAATTTCTAAAATTATGACCTATTAAGTCACTACACTATTAAGTAATATGTTTAGGCAAACCAACAAGGCTACAAAAAGTACAGAAACAAATAAACTGAACTATTTCATAAGACTTCGTATTAATGTTTCTTTGAGCATAAAAATGTATTATGGGCAATCACTGAGGTACAGCAGATTCTCATTATTCATTGATTCTGTATTTGTGAATTTGCATACTTGAAAGAATTTGTTTGTATCCCCAAAATTATTAGTTGTGGACATGGACATTCCCAACTGAGGTCAAACAAGGCAACACTCTGCTCTCATTTCAGCTCTCATACTGAACTGAGTGTCCCTTTCAAGGTCAATTTAATGTGAATCTTCTACCCACTAGATACCAGTAGTACTCCCCAAGTAGTGACAACTAAAACCATTTCTGGACAGTGCCAAATTTGTCCCCAGTGGAGAACCACTGGTCAAATACTTTGTTTCAAATCTCAGTTGCCACCAGTAACTAAGTAATCGTGAGCAGGATACTTAACCTCAGTATCCTCAGCTGTAAAATGGTCATAATATTGCTCCTAATGCAAATAATTATTAAGTAGATAAATGAGCTAATACATTTCAAGCTCAGAGTCCAACATCTTTGACATAATGCTTAAATAAATGAAAACTCTTATTATTTTGCTATTGGTCGTAGCTACTTAAAGGAATAAGTAATAATCAAAATAAACATTTGCGTGCTACTTTGAAACACAGTGTTACTCCATCAAAAGCTATTTAGAAGGACTAATTAAACAAAAGTAGTTGTTTCCCTAGAAGGCCTACTTCAATTATTTTATTGACTTAATTCATTAAAGTCCATAAAGTTGTAATGTTTTCCAAAGACTTCTTAAGGTCTGCCATCTAATATATAGGATGCTTTAATTTTATGTGCAGGGTTGTCACTAAAATAACTCTTATGAACTGCTAAATGACCAAGACACCATTGCCTATTTCCCCGTATTTACATATGCTTCCCTAATAGTAGATGCAAGTTCTCTAGAGCAGATGCTGTGTCCTATTTATTTTCTATACAGTATACAGAACACTATGCCTTTTCGTGAGCTCAATTCTGGTAGTATACCATCTTCTGGGAGAATCTTTTAGAATTGACATTAGCTCTTGAAGAGTATAATTTATTATTTAAGTTACCTTAGGTATCTAAAAAAAATCAAATCTCAACACACATAAAAGAAAGAACATATGAAATAAAGAATGCTGTAAGATCTTTTCATTTCAAATGCTGCTTCCAGAGCATCTCTGTTTAAATTAAAACATATTTTTCCATTAGTATATATTAATACATTAGCCTAGTAAGGAGTACAAGATCTGGCAGGTTGGTGATGATGGAGCCCAAAGGAGAGATAAATACATTTTTATTGTATTTTTATTATATTTATCTCTAGGCTAGGAAGGGCAGATCTCAGTAATTCAAGTAGGACCAACTGGAAACTTGTTTCCGGATATGTCTGTCTGATATTTCCTCTGGGCATGGTGGGAAGCCTGGAGGTGCTCTATTCCCTGGGGTACTAGAACCCAAACTGGCTGGTGGGCACAACCTCTGGAGCCTCGAATTGTAGATAGATTCTGGGAGAAAAGGAGACATTTGTAAGAAGTAGTATTTCATAAGAATTTTTAGGTTAATATTAAAAATAAATGATATAAAAAGAAATTTCCAAAATCAAAGAAAACAATGAAGGACCAGCCAAGTGGAGATATCAAGAATTTCAGAATCCAAAGAGGTTAGTGTGGAGGAGGATGGAAGCTGTGACCTGGAGCAATTCTCGCAAGAGTTGGGGTATTCGCTTTTTTCAAAAATGGAGAGCCATGCTTCCTGGTGGAAATAAGGGTTGAGGGTCTACTTTATTCAACATTCAACACATGTTTATTGACTAGGTTAATATCAGTACGGCAATTTGTTAGGTGATAGTGACATAATGGAAAGTGCATTTAAAATTGGTTCCTGCTCTCATAAAGCTCTCAAGTGAGTAAAAGATATTGTCAGATCAATACTATGAAAAGAAAATAAATCTCAAGACCCCAAACTCACTAAGCCAAAGGGAAAAGTCAAGCTGGAACTGGATCATGCAAACCTGCTTCCCATTTTGGTTCCTAAAGAAGATAGTTACAAAGATAAAGAGCTACATACTTCCCTCGTATTGTGCCCACAGGAATTTCCTGTGGGTCCCAAGATCTTTACACTAAAGTGTTTCTGTTAAAGTTCACCGTGGCAATGTAAATTGATAGCTTA
Source organism: Nomascus leucogenys (assembly GCF_006542625.1). Classification (NCBI taxonomy): domain Eukaryota; kingdom Metazoa; phylum Chordata; class Mammalia; order Primates; family Hylobatidae; genus Nomascus; species Nomascus leucogenys. The sequence goes on from NC_044391.1 coordinate 69,496,119, forward strand.
TCTTCACAGGTGCAGGGACATGGGACAGAACTCAAAGTCATCCCTGTGCCTGTCTGAGACAAATGCATATCTGATTGTTTCTTCTGCCGTATTATCTGCCACCAGACAAAGACATGAATGACTGTTTTCCCTAACCCCACCTCACGTGAAAATTGTGTATTTCTCAATATCCTGCCCTTTCCCCTTTAAATACTGAAGCCCTCAACATCATCTTCAGAGAAAGGCATAGACCTGTATCCTGGGCACACATCCTTAACTTTGGCAAATAGACCTCCTAAAATGATTGAGGCTTCCCTTGGTCGCTTTTCTTGATTAACAATACCATACATTAATAAAGTTAGCTGCTCATCATGAAAATAAAATTATTCTATTACAGTGGATTATAAAGAAACTTCACCTACATTGTAGTGAAGATGGTGGTGATGCAGGGACAGAAATTAGGGAGGCTTGCCCAAGGAAGTAATATTTTTTTCTAAGATTCCATTAATGTGTGGGAATGAGCAGCATTCCAAAGAGAATTTAAGAGCACAAAGGCTGAATGGAGGAGGAATGAAAAAGTGCTCAATATGTGAAAGATTGTCAGTAAGTCTAGAACAGGGAGATCCGGGAGAACAGATTTGTGATATGTCAAAGTAAGCAGAGGCCAGTCCATGCAGGAAGTCACAGGTCACTGGAAGGACCAGAGTCAGTACCTGAAGCTTATGAAATAATTATTGAAATTATTTAAGCAGAGAGTGAGTGATCAGATCTGTAGTGTAGAGGCATCTGTTTTACAACTCTATGGTGACTAGATTGTAGGTGATGTGACAGTTAATTTTATAAGTCAGCGTGATTAGGCCAGGGCACATCCAGATATTTGGTGAAATATTATTCTGAGTGTTCCATGAAGGCCTTGTTGGATGAGATTAACACTGAAATCAGTAGAATGAGTAAAGCAGATTGCCCTCCCTCATGTGGATGTCCCTCATCCAATCCCTTGATGGCCTGTATGGAACAAAAGGCTGAGTAAGGTAGAATTTGCTCTCTCTCTGACTATCTGAGCTCGTACATGGGTCTGCACTCACACTGGAACTTACTCCATCTGCTGCCCTGGTTCTCAGGCCTTCTGACTCAGATTGGAGCTATACCATTGGCTTTTTTGGGTTTGCAGCTTGCAGATTGCAGATCTTGGATTCTCACTCTCCGAAATCACGTGAGCCAATTCCTTATAGTAAATTTCTTTATTCATATAAATATGAATATAGACACATATTTATATTCATATTTACATGTATAGACATATATTTATATTCATATTTACATATATAATGAATATAAACATATCTCCTTTCTATTTCTCTAGAGAACCGAGACTAAAAGAGGCACAAAGACAGGATCTAGGAAAATTCTTAGTAGGCTACTATAGGACTTCGTTTATGAGATGATGGTGATGTGGATTAGAGTGATAGAGTTTATATGAAGAGACATGTACGAATTGAGGAGATAGTTAAAAGGTGTAATTGACAGGATTTGATGATGAATTAGACTTGGGTGTGATAGAAAGGAAGGTGTCAGAGTTGGCTCGTAGGATGCTCACACTGGGACCTGAAAGGATGGGTATCACTGGTTAGGTCTAATGGAGAAGATTGCAGCACAGTTTGAGGTATTGAGATACCAAATGAAGGTGTCTAAAAAATAGGTCTGGCCTGGACATATAAACTTGTGAATCTTTACAGATGTCAGTTGAAACTGTGGACTTAAATGAGATTTTTAGAGAGAGACAATAGAATAAAAAAAAAAAAGAGGACTAAGACTGAGATTTGAGGAATTCCTAAATTTAATAACTGAGCAGAAGATAGGAAGCTAAGTAAAGAGAATGAAAATGGGTAGCAAGAGAGATAAGAGAAAGACAAGCAACGTTTGCCACCACAAAAGAAAAAAGTATTTTGGTTGAAGAGAGAATGTTGACAGAACAAACTATGCTGAAAAGTTAGGTGAAGACAAAGATTTATTTTGATATTAAGGCTATTGTTATCCTCAGGGAGATCTTAGAAAGAGCTATTTTGCTGAAGGGAGAGGTCAGGTTTCTGAGGGTTTTTGAGTCAAAGGGGGCCAGAAACAGTTTCAGTCAGGAGTTTGGTTGTAAAGAGTGTTAGGGTCCTACTAGGAGGGGGATGTGGGTCATAAGAAATTTATTAAAAATTAGGCTAAAGACAGTTCGGCAATTCCTCAAGGATCTAGAACCAGAAGTACCATTTGACCCAGCAATCCTGTTACTAGGTATATACCCAAAGGATTATAAATCATTCTACTAAAAAGACACATGCACACATATGTTTATTGAGGCACTATTCACAACAGCAAAAACTTGGAACCAATCTAAATGCCCATCAATAATAGACTGAATAAAGAAAATGTGGTACATATACACCGTGGAATACTATGCAGCCATAAAAAAGGATGAGTTCATGTCCTTTGCAGGGACATGGATGAAGCTGGAAACCATCATTTTCAGCAAACTAACACAAAAACAGAAAACCAAACACTGCATGTTCTCACTCATAAGTGGGAGTTGAACAATGAGAACACATGGATGCAGGGAGGAGAACATCACACACCACGGCCTATCGTGGGGTGGGGAGCTAGGGGAGGGATAACATTAGGAGAAATACCTAATGTAGATGACAGGTTGAAGGGTGCAGCAACCACCACGGCACACGTATACCTATGTAACAAACCTGCACATTCTGCACAGGTACCCCAGAACTTAAAGTATAATAATAATAATAAGAAGAAGAAGAAGCTAGGTTAAAAGAGGCTTGAGTACATTTAAATATGAATAGAAAAGACTTGCTTGCAAGGAAAAGCTAGAATACAAAAAGAATGTCACTGAAAATAGAGAATTACTTAGGATGCTCCTGGAGGATCTTTTGGAATCAGAAGTAGATTACTGAGATGCTATTGAAGCTTGCATGCAGGTATATTTTTGGCCAGCTTTTGAAAATTTTAAACTTCTTGTTGTGATTTCATTTATTATTATTCATAAACATACAGTAATTTTAAATTTTTTATTGATAATTTTGTGTGTTTATTCTTAAAGCGGACCTCCCTAATTATAAAATCATTAGACCACACATATGCTGGATCCACCCCTTTTGGCAATTCAATTTTTGATTACCTTAATCATGCTTTTCCACAGAACTTACTAAAATAGCAGAGTTTACAGTCTGAATGTGTTTCCTCTGCTTTGATTTCTAGAATCTACTTTCCTCATTCTAATGGTCTGTTATTTTTGCTTGGGTTACCTTCCCTTTAAGTAGAACTAAGTACAGTATTTTACAGGAATCCTCCAGAGAACAGTTTTCCTGGAAGTTTTCTTTAACATACATTGACAATTCTGTAAGCTCAGCCAGAGCTTTGAAAGTGAAAGATCTTGGGCCCCAGTTCAGTAGTTTCAGGAGCAAGGCATCCATATAGTGTAATAATTTGCTGGTACCTGAGCAGCAGGAGGAACGGAAAGAGAAAGAACACTGGATGGGTCCATCACGTAGGGAGGAGGAACCTGTAAGTCCAATCCAAAATGCTAGCTGCTGTTTTCAAAGTGAGATGGCAGCAAAAAAGCTCTGCTCTATCATTGACATCTGCTATTTTATTTGTAAATCTGATACTCTTATACTGAGAACTGAGACCAACAATCTGCAGAGTAATGTTAGCAAGTCCTTTAGCCCTTTATACAGGAGACAACATATATTTCCAGACACTTCAGACATCACAGAGGAATACTACTTCTATCTCCAGGTGCCTTTCAGAATTGCAACAGTTCTTCCATGCAAAGCAGCAGCCAGGAATGGCCCAGGAAACCTTCCAGGTTCACCTACCTCTCTACAGCTTCCCTTTCTCTATTCCTTATTCATCTGAGACCTTTCCTTTATCCAGTCAAAAAGAAGGAGCACATAAAGAGTGTTTCTCATGGGAACTCCACTTTGGAATGTTACAATATTTGAAAATAACTAAAAGCTCCACGTAAAGTACTATATATTTTTAAAAATACTTTTGAAGTGGAAAGAATTATTACTAGACTATCTAGGAGGACAAACAGCAATGTATTTAAAAATGTATGTATCAAATGGGCATAACTATTTTTTTAAATCTATTTGTCTATAATCTGTATTTTGATTTAATCTTTCTGTCTATCTTTCTATCTTCCTACCTATCATAAGCAAGATGTCTGTTAGTGTCACGGTGTCAGATTTTGGGTGAGACTTTCTTGTTCTTTGACTTTTCCATCTCTGTTTCTCCCCCTCTAGGCTAAGCCTCTTCCTGTGCTGTCAAGTCTTTAATTTATCCTTGTACCTTCAGTGTCTACAGTGTCTGTCATGCAGTAAATATTCAGTACATTGACTAGGTAAATTGATTTTTTTCTTTTTTTTTTTTTTTTTTGAGACGGAGTCTTGCTCTGTTGCTAGGCTGGAGTGCAGTGGCACAATCTCGACTTACTGCAACCTCTGCCTCCCGTGTTCAAGTGATTCTCCTGCCTCAGCCTCCCAAGTAGCTGGGACTACAGGCACACGCCACCATACCCAGCTAATTTTTATATTTTTAGTAGAGACGAGGTTTCACCATGTTGTCCAGGATGGTCTCGATCTCTTGACCTCGTGATCTGCCCACCTTGGCCTCCCAAAGTGCTGGGATTACAGGTGTGGGCCACTGTGCCAGGCCAAATTGATTATTTCTAAACTATTTTTGATATCTAATGAACAACACTACTACATAAAATGCTTCTATTATATTTTTGATTAATCATTAAACATGTTCTTTAATATTATAATCCTAAAAGTATTTACTATGTCTTTTTTCATTTTGTTAAATGAAATAAATTCATTTTTTCCTCTATAAGATGTACATACACACTGGAATCTCAAGACATTATGCAAGCATGAATACCCATGCTTTAAATTTTGAAGTATTGCATAGTTTATTTCTTTAGTTAATTACCTATTCATTGAGGTAATATCAGATGTATTAGTAAGGACTCTTTGGGGTCCTTAAATCAACTTAAGAAAACAACAAAAAAAAAAGATTTATAGTTTCATGTAATTAAAATTCTAGGAGTAAATCAGGCATACTTCAGACACACTTGGATCCAGGGTGTCAAATTGTATCATTTACAATCACTTCTCACCACCCTGCCAACCCATCTTTTCTCTCTCTCTTTTTCTCCTCTCATCCTATTCCTTGTTCCTCAGCTTTTTGTATGTTGGTCTTGCTTCTCCTACCAAGTGTTTCCTTTAGGTATATAGTAATATGTAGTATTGTCTTGGAATCCTAATATATATGTGAAATTTCTACCCAATCTAACCTTGTACTGTGAGCACAATTTAGTTAAAATTACATTATGAGAATTTCTTCATATCACTAAATATTCTGTAAAAATTTTAAAATTCAACCTTTATAAATTATTCCTTTTAAATTTAATTCTTTAAAAACTCTTCCTTTTATATTGAAGAAGCATTACTTTTTAAATTACAATATACTGATTAATTTTTGGCTTCTTGTTGACTTACAGGCATTTTTTTTTGAATGAGGAATTTTAAGAAGAATATAAAAGCTGAAGAGTCATAATATGCTATTCTTTGTATATGAAAATGGCAGTCCTGACCTGCCATTAGTCGGGGCACTTATGGCTGTGATAGATTTTTCTGGGTCCATCTGCCTTTCCTTCCAGGCACCCCGGGCTTCTCAGGACGAAAAGCGTAATCGGTGACCTCAGAACAGAGCAATGCTAATGAGGATGACCCTGACCTCGGGAGAATAGTGTTCTGACCCTCTGACCCAAACAAAAATTAGAAAAGCTTGGGCAGTACATTTAAGAGTAACTTTGGGATTAGTTCTACGAGTATAAAGATAAATGAGAGAATAAATTCTACTCACAAGTAGAAAGACTTAGGTAATTGTGTAATATTTGAAACATAAAACTTAAACTGAAAACTATTACACAGGTAAATTGAATTACATTATCATTCCTTTTAACTAACATCAGAATTACCTTTCCTTTAATGTTTCCTTAGTTAATAAGAACCAAATCTTATTATAATAATTAAAGCTACTAGAAAATGCTTTAAGCCTTTTTCTTTTTCAAAGATGCATTTATTAGGTAGGTCTATTTGAAGAATATACTGAAATTGTACTCTCTTTAGAAATTTTGAAATATCATTTTTGTCAATTGATGTATATTTAGATTATAACTGAGTAGAATCAAAGAATTCTTTTCACTACATGTTATGAAGAAGACCCTCTTCAATCTGTAATTAGACACCTACCACGCAGCTTCTCTATTAATGCTGGTAATTCTGAATTTATATCTTGAATTTGTAATACTACAATGCTTGCATAATAAATTCATTAATACATTAATTATTTGATGGTGTATGGAAGGCATATTAATGGCAGAAATTGAAAATGTGCTATACCTAGATACAAATTATGTGAAAACATACAGAATAAAGTTATTGCTCAGTTTTGTTTTTACTTTGGTAAGAGGTAGGGTTAATTTTCATGATAAATAATAGGCAGTTACATGCAACATATTTTTTGGTCATTGAGATAAGAAAGGGAGCTGTGAGTTGGTCTGAAGGGAAAAATCATGATCTGTATTTTTCTCTTTTAAAAAATAAAACAGGCCAGGCACGGTGGTTCACGCCTGTAATCCCAGCACTTTGGGAGGCCGAGGTGGGTAGATCACCTGAGGTCAGGAGTTCAAACCAGCCTGGGCAACATGGTGAAACCCTGTCTCTACTGAAAATACAAAATTAGCCAGGTGTGGTGGTGTGTGCCTGTAGTCCCAGCTACTTGGGACGCTGAGGCAGGAGATTTGCTTGAACCCAGGAGGCGGAGGTTGCAGTGAGCCAAGGTTGGGACATTGCACTCCAGCCTGGGCAACAAGAGCAAAATGCCATCTCAAAAAAAAAAAAAAAAAAAAAGTTAAATTAAATTAAATTAAATTTAAAAATTGAAAAAAAAACAATATGGGGGTGGTGGAGATGGTTAATGGGTACAAAATATAGTTAGAAAGAATGAAAAGGACTTACAAATTTGATAGCACAATAGAGTGACTATTGTCAATAATAACTTAATTTTACATTTTAAAGTAACTTAAAGACTGTAATTGCCTTGTTTGTAACTCAAAGGATAAATGCTTGAGGGGATGGATACTCCATTCACCATGATGTGTTTATTTCACATTGCATGCCTGTATCAAAACATCTCATGTACCCCATAAATATACACACCTACTACGTACCCACAGAAATTTTAAAAATAAAATAAATAAATAAATAAAACAACTGCCCCAATGAATCCTGGTTGCACCGATCCACTGTTTGTACAGATTTTTTTTTTTTTTCCATAAAATGGCCACTTCAGTTCTGGGTTGCCTGACAGTATATGAATGCAAGGCACTTTTTGATAGCAGGCATCGACTTTCAGATAAGACAAAAAACCAGAGTCCTGGTACTTTCCGGAAGAGTGAAGGTGCTAGCTCCAGTGTCTTGGACAAATTTCAATTTGGGTAATTGCATTCTGCTTCCTTTTTAAAGGCCCCTGGTTGGTTAAGTTCAATGAGGAGGTCTTCGCTTCCTGCCTGAACAGTTACAGAATGTGGCTGTGCTCTGGGAAATGGTTGCTTGGTTTGTTCTTTAGATGAGTGAATGTCAACACTGCAACACACATACACACACACACACACACAAATATATGAGTGGTGAATTGAAATCTCCATATGAAAGACGTGCTTCTGCACACTTTTACATTTTCATAAAACTAGATGCCATTGTGTCACTGATACCACGGAAAAGGATCTTTTTTTGTTAGTATGCAAAAATATTCCAGTTATTGAAGTCAATAATTTTTTTAATTTTAAGATTAAATTATAACTAAGTCATAATACACAAAATAAAAGAATAACTTATTAGGAGAGAGGAAATGTGTCGGATGCCCCGTCTTGTGGCTTTAGCAGGAGCCCAATTGATAAACACATTACTGTGACTTACATTTAGAAAGCTTCAACATATGTGCAGCAATTTTTAAAGGAGATTTCCAGTAACCTCTAACTACTCCAGGTTACTATTGACAATAAGAAGAGTAGGATTTTAGAAGTCTCCCTAAAGAGAGTAATAGCAGGATTTAGTTCCTAGTGGATTACAGCCCACATTATGAAACTGCTGCACATTTGGCACAATTATGCACCACTGGCAGCCTTTTCTCAAAGGAAGCCTCATGTTAAATGAACACTTAGAATCATTTTGGAACTCATGCATCTTGCAGCTAATACTGTGCTAAGTTAAGCAGCTAACACTATGCCCATCTGGAAGAGAGAGAATATTAGGGCTGTAATGTCATCAGTCCTTTCCCCTTAAAAGCTTTGATTTCATTAAAGGTGACCTGTCGAAGTGCTTTAGAAAATGACATACTCTAAAAAATGTGCTGAATAGGACAGAGGAGCATTCAGTACATAAATTACTGTCTTTCCTATAGTTGTTTTTAGAATTTCCCAGGATTATGCAGGTGGGCCATTTCTCTCTTTTGGTGTACTATGAAGCCAGTCTAGAAGATATTCAGTGGTCACCAAAGGGTTGAGTAATGCACCTTTGCAATAGGATGTACCGGCCATTACTCTCCAGTGTGTGCTTGGGATGGTAAATTACTAGAGGAGAATTTGGAAACCTCAAAAACAAAATTCAGGCTTCGATTCTCTTCTAGAACTAAACATTTGGGAAACCGAATTTCAAAAAATAAGCATAGTTTTATTTCATAGTGTCGCCACTCTCACCACATAAAGGTGCTTTAAAAATTCTGCCACAAATATTTTACAAAAAAAAAAATGCAATCACACAACCATATGTCATGAATTCTAACCTCAGCCACTTCACAATAATACCTATTTGGAACATGGTACAAAATGTGAATCAAGCAAATAAGACTCCTCCAAAGAAAACCAATTAGGAAAAGTTCAAATTGACTATTTCGTATCAAAAAGCCTCTGAAGCTACCGCTCAGGGATGATTTATTTAAGTTATTTAAAAAAATAATTTATTTTTACTTAATTCTCTGTGCCCTGGACTCAGTTATCCCTGAGTAAAATTTAGAAAGAGCAAATGACAACAAAGGCTGCCAGCACTAAGCCTATGAATATTAGTGAAAAATTATAGCTTTCAAAATGTCAAAAACCACAGTCGCCTTTAAAATTTTATTTCTTGGCCGGGCGCGGTGGCTCACGCTTGTAATCCCAGCACTTTGGGAGGACGAGGCGGGCGGATCACGAGGTCATGAGATCGAGACCACGGTGAAACCCCGTCTCTACTAAAAATACAAAAAATTAGCCGGGCGTGGTGGCGGGTGCCTGTAGTCCCAGCTACTCGGAGAGGCTGAGGCAGGAGAATGGCGTGAACCCGGGAGGCGGAGCTTGCAGTGAGCCGAGACTGAACCACTGCACTCCAGTCTGGGCGACAGAGCAAGGCTCCGTCTCAAAAAATAAAAATAAATAAAAATAAAAAATAAAGAAATAATATTTTATATCTTTTGCCATCAGTACGTTTCAGATTTTATTTTATTTTATAAAGTAAAATAATGTTGACCATCATAGTTTGTTTTTTTCTTATGTTTGTGTATTAGTTTTACAAATACAGAGTTGGAATTGTCAAGTAGGTTTAGGTATGTTATACACACAAGTTTCGAATATCTGTGTAGACTGTCAGTCTGTTCCTCAGTATACTTAACCATTCAATAAGAATAGTGTTATTTCATAGGCATAGATAAAAAGCAAAGTTGAATTTCATACTTTGACACATTCTGAGTGTATCACTATTATTATTATTATTTTTCTGAGACAGTTGTTCTCTGTCACGCAGGTTGCAGTGCAGTGGCATGATCACGGCTCACTGCAGCCTCAATCTCCCAGGCTCAAGTGATTATTCCAGCTCAGCCTTCTGAGTAGCTGGAACCACAGTTACTTTTATTTTATATTTTATTTTTTTTTGTAGAGATGAGGTCCCCTTGTGTTACCCAGGTTGGTCTCGAACTCCTGGGCTCAAGAGATCTTCTTGTCTCAGCTTCCCGAAGTGCTGGGATTATAAGCCTAAGCCACTGTGTCTGGCCTTACAATTCTTGTATAATAATACTTATTTTTATTTAACTGAGTAAAATAAAACAATCTTAACTGAGCAAGACTATGTTTAGAAAGTCAAGAGATGGTTTTGATTTTAAAAATATTTTCATTTGAATTAATTAAATTTTAAACTCTTAACTTTATGGTGAATTTTCTGCTGTTCTGAAAATGAACCTACCAAGAACTTCATAATCAAGGGTTCTAGGTAGCTTGCATTATACTCCACAAAATATTTTTGTTAATTTCTTTCTTTTAATAGAACCCAGGATAGTATAAAGTTAAAAAAAAAAAGCCATGACCACCATAGTTATTTGCTTTTCTCTTATAGTCTATTAATTTTTAAAATACAGACTGAAAACTATAAGCAGGTTTTATGTTTTTATATTTTTTCATAATTTATGAATATGTTCTACTCATCATTTTGATTTGAAACTTTTGTGTTTTAACTATCAATTTTATTTTTTCTTGGTGCTTTCTTCATATAACCTCTTTCCAAATTATGACACTAATTTAGATTATTGTAATTACAAAATTATTTCACAAATGCATGCTCATTGTAAACACCCTAAATATTAAGAAGTTAATAAAATAATAAATAAAAGTTCTTTTTATTTTTTTTGAGACAAGGCTGCAGTGAACTGTGCTGGCACCACTGCTTTCCAACCTCACTCTGCCACACTGGTTGGAATGCAGTGGTGCAAACACAGTTTACTGCAACCTTGACCTCCTGAGCTCAAGTGATCTTCCTGCCTCTGCCTCCCAAGTAGCTGGGACCACAGATGCATGCCACTATGCCTGGCTAATTTTTAAATTTTTTGTAGAGACAGGGTCTCTCCATGTTGCCTAGGCTGGTCTTCAACTCCTGGGTTCAAGCAATCCTACTGCCTCAGCCTCACAAAGTTTGGGATTATAGGTATGAGCCACTGTGCCTGGCCCAAAAGTCCATTTTTAATCCTTTTTACCCCCACTAAGTAACCACCTTGAAATTTAAAGTTTACATGTGTTTTCATGTGTGTTTTATATATTTATTTTATGTGCATGCATATACATTTTTATATAAATGGACTTACTCCGTACTTAAGATTTTAAAACCATAAATATGTTTTGAAGATTCCATATGATTGCATGGACATCTAATTTATTTTTAAAGCCATTGATTAGTATTAGGTTATAGTTACAGTATAGGTGTAAATGTAATATTTAGTTTCAATTCTTCATGGTAGACACTTAAAATTTTGATAGTTACTAAATTGCCCTCTCCAAATTTGTGTCAATTAGTATTTCCATTCTCCAGTATATAAGAATGCAAGTTTTTTATCAACTATCCTACTGAATAATATTAATCTTTTATATTTTCTCTGAACCCATAAGCAAAAAATGATTGTTTTTATTTTACTTCTTAAGTTTGTATTGCTAATTAATAGTGCAGATATTTTTATATATCATATATATGACATATATGTTTGAGCTGCTTATTCATATACACTTAAACATATATTTTTAAAACCATTAAGAATTAATCTATCTATATATGTATATAATTTCACCCTCTAAACAAGATAAATACCCAGTGTACCTTTACTCCTTCTGTTTGTTAATTTAATTTCTATTAAAAAAGAAGTTTTCTTAAAATATAGGTAAATTTTTCCTTGGGAGAAGATTTATGACAATGTTTAAGATAAAGTAACTACTCAATCAGTTATTGTGGTTTCAATGACCAATCAGCAACTTGTAAGTTAATGCTGTAGATAATATACTATATTTATGCACACAATTAAACTAATTAGAATACCATTCACTGACTTAACTTTAAATTGTGCATTTTCATTAATCTAAAAAGTTTTCCTCTTCTGAGAAGAGAAAGTAGAAATGCAGGTTAGGATACAAGACGATGTTGAGAAGTGAAAGAGAAGAAAAAGGCAATGGACAAGGAAGAATTAAAAGCAATAGAAGGAAAAGGGAGAATAAGGTGAAAAAAATATTGAAGGAAGATGAGAACATACTTATCGTTTCCTTAAAAATTAGGTTAAGAATTGGAAGATGTGGTATAAAAAGGTGTTTTTGACTGAGGTTGGATCCTGTGGTAGATTTTATTTTCCAAATGTGGCTCCCAAAATATTTGCAGTTCCACTCGCTCTTCTAGAACCTCTCAACTCTCCTACTAAGAAGTAGATTCTGTTTTCCCTCCCCTTGAAATGGAGCAGGTCTTTGTGACTGCCTCAATGAATAGAATGCAGCAGAAGTAACAAGGTGTGACTTGCAATGCAAGGTTGAAAAAGGTGATTTAACTTCTGCTTGGTCTCTCTCAGGAACTCCAAGTCAGTAAGTAAGAAATCAGGATACCCTGAAGCCACCATCCCTAAATACCACATTGAATCAGGGGAAGATAGCCAAGGAATCTTAGCTATTTTAGACCCCAGAAAACAGACATATCAGTGGGTGATCTTAAATGAAGCTACCCTAGCTGAAGCTGAGCGGAGCAAAACTGCTTTCTCCACAGATCTCTCCCGAAATTACTGATTATGAGTAAAATAAATGGTGGTGTTTAAGTCTGTAAATTAAAGGGTGGCTTGTCATGTAGAAATGCATAAAACAAATAGATATTGTAGGCCAGTGAGGCCAGTATTACGCTGATACCAAAATCAGACAAAGACACATTAAAAAAAAACAAACTACATGCCAATATCTATGATGAATATTGACACAAAAATTCTCAACAAAATACTAGTAAATCAAATCCAACAATACATTACAAACATCATTTCTTATGACCAAGCGGAATTTATCCCAGGGGTGGTTCAACATATGCAAATCAATCAATATGATATATCAACAAAATGAAGGACAAAAATCATATGATCATTTCAATCGATGGTGAAAAAGCATTTGATAAAATTCAACATTCTTTCATGTTAAAAAATCTCTCAAAAAATTCGGTTTAGAAGGAACATACCTCAACATAACAAAAGCCATATTTGAACAGACCAACAGCTAGTATCATATGGAAGGTGGAAAAACTGAAAGCCTTTCCTCTAAGATCTGGAACATGACAAGGATGCTCACTTTTACCACTGTTATTCAACATAGCTCTGGAAGTCCTAGGTAGAGCAATCAGAACCAAAAAGAAGTAAGGACATCCAGATTGAAAAGGAAGAAGTCAAATTATCTTTGTTTGCAGATAATATGATCTTGTATATGGAGAAACCTAAAGACTTCATCAAAAAAAAAAAACTGTTAGAACTGATGAACAACTTCAGTAAAGTAGCAATATACAAATCAACATACAAAAATCACTAGCATTTGTATATGCCAATAGTGAACAATTAAAAAAAAAATTTAAAAAGTAATCCCATTTATAATAGCCACAAATAAACACCTAGAAACTAATCAAAATGAAAGATCTCTACAGTGAAAACTATAAAACATTGATAAAAGAAATTGAAAAGGACACAAAAAGTTAAATGAAATTGCATGTGCATGGATTAGAAGAATCAATTCTGTTAAAATGTTCATGCTGCCCAAAGCAACCTACAGATTTGGTGCAATCCCTACCAAAATACCATTGACATTCTTCATGAAAATGGAGAACACAATCCTAAAATTTACATGGATTATAAAACACCCCAAATAACCAAAACTATCCAGAGCAAAAAGAACAATGCTAGAAGAATCACATTACCTGACCTCAAATTATTATACAGCGATAGCAACTCAAACTCCATGGTATTGGCATAAAATCAGACACATAGACCAATAGAACAGAATAGAGAATCCAGACACAAATCCACAAACCTATGAGAAACTTATTTTCGAGAAGGTACCAAGAACGTATATCAGGGAAAAGACAGTCTCTTCAATAAATGGTACTGCGAAAACTGGATATACAAATGCAGAAGAACGAAGCTTGACCCCTATCTCTTGCCTTATACAAAAATCAAATTGAAATGGATAAAAGACTTAAATCTAAGACCTCAAGCTGTGAAACTACTACCAGAAAACATTGGAGAAATTCTCCAGGACATTAGTCTGGGCAAAAATCTATTGAGTAATACCCAACAAACACAGGCAACCAAAATAAAAATGGACAACTGGGATCACATCAAGTTAAAAACTTCTGCAGAGCAAAGGATACAATCAGCAAAGTGAAGCTACAACCCACAGAATGGGAGAAAATATTCATAAACTACTCATCTGACAAGGGATTAATAACCACAATATGGAAGAAGTTCAAACAACTCTATAGGAAAAAAAAAGTCTAGTGATCTAATTTAAAAAGGGGCAAAGGATCTCCATAGACATTTCTCAAAATAAGACATACAAATGGCAAACAAGCATATGAAAAGGTGCTCACCATCACTGTATATCAGAGAAATGAAAATCAAAACTACAATGAGATATCATCTCACCCCAGTTAAAATGGCTTTTATTCAAAAGTCAGGCAATAACAAATGCTGATGAGGATGTGAAGAAAAGGAAATCCTCATACACTATTGGTGGGAATGTAAATTAGTACAACCACTATGGAGAACGGTTTGAAAGTTCCTCAAAAGACTAAAAATAGAGCTAACACACAATCCAACAATCTCACTGTGGGTATATACCCAAAATAAAGGAAATCAGTATATTGAAAAGATATCTGTACTTCCATGTTTGTTGCAGTATTGTTCACAGTAACTAAGATTTGGAAGCAACCTAACTGTCCATCAACAGATGAATGGGTAAAGAAAATCCTATACATACGCACAATGGAGTATTATTTACCATAAAAAAGAATGAGTTTCTGTCATTTGCTACAACATGGATGGAACTGGAGTCATTACGTTAAGTGAAATAAGCAGGCACAGAAAGACAAACATCACACGTTCTCACTTATTTGTGGAATCTAAAAATCAAAACAATTGAACTCATGGAGACAGAGAATAGACGGATGGTTATCAGAGGCTGGGAATAGTTGTTTTGGGGGAGGGGGAGGAAGATGGCTGATGGGTACAAAAAATGTAGTTAGAATGAATAAGACCTAATATTTGAAAACACAACAGGGAGGCTGTAGTCAATAATAATTTAATGGTACATTTTAAAATAATAAAAAGAGTGTAATTGGATTGTTTGTAACACAAAGGATAATTGCCTTAGGGGATACTCAAATTTCCATGATGTGATTATTACACATTGCATGCCTATACCAAAATATCTACTACCCTATAAATATATACACTTACTATGTACCCACAAAAAATAAAAATTTTAAAATAAAAAAGATTATATGTATGTCATGGAATTCGTGTGATAGTTAAATAAAATTCTGTAAATATATTGGTCCAGTGGAGGCCTTCTTTTCTAACTGGGCATTAAAATAAGTCTCATAAGAAGTTAAATGTAACAAAATCACAGAGCACTCAGAAGAAAATATAGGTAAGGGTTTGTTTTTTTTTTCTATTATTAGGTTTTAAAAGAATTCTCAAAGTGCAAAGATGACATGACACTAGCAAGGGGCGAAGATTAATTTGACTTCCACCAGATTAAAAAAAAGTTTAATGTTAGAAATTGAAAAAATAATATTAAAATAGAAAACATATTAACAAAAAGGTTGATAAGGGCTAGGTATATACAATTAACATAAACATCAATATAAATATTTAATAAAGTATAAAAAAGTTTAACCTCACTAATAAGTGAATACCAAAATGCTCTCACTGAAACTATTGTATTGGAAAATTCCAGTGTTGAATAGAGTTTGAAGATACTGAAGCTTTCTTATTTTCATGGAATAAGCACAAGTTGGTGAAAACTTTCCAGACTCTAAAGATATTCCACAATCTAAAGAATAATTTGATAATATGTAAGAAAAACTGAAAAATACCACACGATTGATCCAGTATTCCACTTGAAAAAATGTACTTTTATGGAATAATCAGAGACAGAAAATGATTTATATACAATTGTGTCCAGAATTGGTGGGTTCTTGGTCTCAGGGACTTCAAGAATGAAGCCGCAGACCCTCACGGTTAGTGTTACAGTTCTTAAAAAGTGGCATGTCCAGAGTTTGTTCCTTCTGATGTTCTGATGTGTTTGGAGTTTCTTCCTTCTGGTGGGGTTTGTAGTCTCGCTGGCTCAGGAGTGAAGCTGCAGACCTTCGCAGTGAGTGTTACAGCTCATAAAGGCTGTGTGGACCCCAAGAGTGAGTGGCAGCAACATTTATTGCAAAGAGCAAAAGAACAAAGCTTCCACAGTGTGGAAGGGGACCTGAGCGGGTTGCCACTGCTAGCTGGGGCAGCCTGCTTTTATTCTCTTATCTGGCCCCACCCACATCCTGCTGATTGGTCCATTTTACAGAGAGCCCAGTGGTCTGTTTTGACAGGGCACTGATTGGTGCATTTACAATCCCTGAGCTAGACACAAAGGTTCTCCACGTGTGTGGAGATTAGCTAGATACAGAGTGTGGACACAAGGGTTCTCCAAGTCCCCACCAGAGTAGCTAGATACAGAGTGTCGATTGGTGCATTCACAAACCCTCAGCTAGACACAGGGTGCTGATTGGTGTGTTTACAAATCTAGATACAGAGTGCCGATTGGTGTATTTACAATCCCTTAGCTAGACATAAAGGTTCTCCAAGTCCCCACCAGACTCAGAAGCCCAGCTGGCTTCACCCAGTGGATCCCACACAGGGGCCGCAGGTGGAGCTGCCTGCCAGTCCCCTGCCATGCGCCTGCACTCCTCAGCCCTTGGGTGGTCAATGGGACTGGGCGCCATGGAGCAGGAGGCAGCGCTCGTCAGGGAGCCCACAGAGGAGCGGGGGTTGGGGGGAGGTGGTTCAGGCATGGCGGGCTGCAGGTCCCAAACCCTGCCCTGCAGGGAGGCAGCTAAGGCTGGGCGAGAAATCCAGCGCAGGGCTGGTGGGCCGGCACTGCTGGGGGACCCAGCACACCCTCTGCAGCCACTGGCCCGGGTGCTAAGCCCCTCATTGCCTGTGGCCGGCGGGGATGGCAGGGCCGGCTGCCACTCTGAGTGTGGCCCGCCGAGCCCACACCCACCCGGAACTTGCGCTGGCCCACAATCACCACACGCAGCCCCGGTTCCTGCCCGCGCCTCTCCCTCCACACCTCCCTGCAAGCTGAGGGAGCCGGCTCTGGCCTTGGCCAGCCCAGAAAGGGGCTCCCACAGTGCAGCGGCCGGCCAAAAGTCTCCTCAAGTGCCACCAAAGTGAGAGCCCAGGAAGTGGAGGTGCCGAGAGCGAGCAAGGGCTGTGAGGGCTGCCAGCATGCTGTCACCTCTCACAATGATTTTAAATTAAAAACAGTACAATAGTACATATTAACAATAGTACATTAATTCAAATATATCACAAGCACATCAGTAATACTGATGTAACATTACATTGTCATTACAAAATACTATAGTGATACAATAAATTATTAAGCAGCAGATTTCTGAGAGACCACATAAAGAGTAAAAGAAGGAAAAATAGGTCACCATCCCAAAATATGCAAGAAGAAAGAGACTGAAACAAAATATTACAAAATAATTGAGTGATGGATTTTTAGATCATAGTTTATTTTCTTTTTTAGCTTTTTTATAGTTGACAAACTTTTTACAAATAACATATTCATCAAGTCAGAAAAAGATTTAAATATTAGAATTAATAAACATGTTGGATTAGAACACAGGAGATAAAAATTTTAAATTTTCTGTTTCAAACCATCCTTCTATTCTGTATCTCCATGAGTTCCATTGTTTTGATTTTTAGATTCCACAAATAAGTGAGAAAGTAATGTTTGTCTTTCTGTGCCTGGCTTATTTCACTTAACGTAAAGTCTCCAGTTCCATCCATGTTGTAGCAAATGACAGAAACTCATTCTTTTTTTATGGTAAATAATACTCCATTGTGCATTTTCAAATACTTTGATTTACAGATTAAATTGTAATTTAAGTGTATTGAAAATTCTCAGCTGTGATAATTGAAAGTTTTGTTGTATAGTCCAAGTACCACAAGTAAAATTACAAATTGAGGAATCCAATTCTTAAATAAAAAATAAAAGGGGCATCAGCTGATAAATTTCTGCTGGCAATAAGAGAGAGACCTGACTTTTATTATCAAAGTACATATGAAAACTGCAGAACTAAATGGTTACCTGAGTGGAAGTCAGAGTTTGAGAGCATTAATTTTGTTCCAGTTGCTAAGACAACCTTTTCTTTTCACTATATGCTCAGATGATGGCTCATGTAGAACCTGCCTTTTAGAATGTCTGGACTCCGCTCTCACTTTCTAACACCCCATGGACAGAGGAATGGACAAAATAAGAGCAACAAAAATGGCAAATACAGCTATGTATATTTAACTGTAACCTCAACAAATTATAATATGGCAGAATATTGACAGGTATCATCAAATCCATATTAAATAGCAGTATGTTAAATTTTATGTATATAAAATAGAAGCTTTAATATTTACCTATATATATATGCAAAATCAAATTTCAAGAATATATTTTAAATCAAGTTGTTATTTAAAGGACATGTATTTTGAATTTCCAAAATATCTTTTAGAAGATATTTCATTTAAAATGGTAAATGCATTTCATTAAAAATGTTCCATATAGTTTTTCATCTCATGGTCACCAAATAAAAACCTGAAATTAAACTTTTTAGGAATTTGAAGGTGAACACATTTATGTGGTCTGGATTATCTCAAAATGCATTTTACAATTGCAGATAGTCTTAGTTACATATCTAATCTATAGCTATCTAGGCACAAAGCTGTAGTTTTTACTTTCTCACTTATGAAATTTTTGTGTGTGAGGTATCCAAGATATTACAGAATGTATAGAAAAATGTGCTTGCAGGCAGGGCACAGTGGCTCATGCCTGTAACCTCAGCACTTTGGGAGGTGGGCAGATCATCTGAGGTCAGAAGTTCGAGACCAGCCTGCCCAACATGCTGAAGCCCGTCTCAATTAAACATACAAAAAATTAGCAGGGTGTGGTGGTGGGCACCTGTAATCCCAACTACTCGGGAAGCCGAGGCAGGAGAATCACTTGAATCCGGGAGATGCAGCTTGCAGCGAGCCAAGATAGCGCCACTGCACTCCAGCTTAGGCACCAACAGTGAAACTCCGTCTCAAAAAAAAACCAAAAAACAAAAAAATAAAAACGTATTTGCGAATAAATACTGCAACTCTGATGTGAGATCAATAAGATGTTATTTTGGGTTTCATTTATTGGAATTGTGATTCAGAAAAGGCCTCAGGATTGCTGGTATCTTTAGGAAGTCAGTAATTCTTCCTTATCCAACTTTACCGGAAAGGGAAAGCTAAGGCCAATTAGAGACCTTTATTATTTATACACGCAATATTAGAGAATGTAGTTTCTATCTGTAGGCAAATGAAATACCTAATGTCATACACCAGAATTACACATATTTATCCATCCAAAGACATAATTAGTTCAAGGATAACTCTGCCCTATCTAAACTATATGGCTTAGAAGAGCAGAGCTAAATTTATTCTTACTGTGGGAAACTTTCTCACCTTTTCAAACTTGTTAATTTGGTAGGTCACTCCTTTATAAGAAGGGGAAGTGAATGGCAGGGAGTAGGGGAGATGGGCCAGTACTGTCACTTTAGTAGGCCCTCTTCCCCATGGATGAAAACATCAGGAGTAGGAAACAGGTTACCCTCCCTAACACCCCATAATATGAGTCTCACAGGATGAGGTTTAAACCCAGTTTTTCTACTTCCTCCTGAGAGAACATGAAAAAATTATTTTTTCTCTCTATGCCTTATTTTTACATCCATATTGTAGAAATAAGAACAGTTCCAGTTGTTATTGGAACAATTAATTAAGGTTATATAACAATATTTAGCATTAATTGACACTGGTATATTTAAAAGTTTTTATCTGTTTTACTACAACTACCACTACTAATGAGTAATTAAAAGCATTAGGTGAATTAATGTAGTTAGATATTTTTGTCTACTTGTTCAAAGACTTTAGTAGCATGTATTTTAAATAATTAATAGTATAGTAATAAATGGTCCATATCTGTTTATTATGGCCCACTGGGAAAAAACTGATTCTTAAGTGCACTTCATTAAAACTAGTTTGTATATCTAGAGTAGGAGGATTTTAGCTGAGGTAGAAAAATATGTTCAAGGTCTTTACAAAAGAGAGGCTCATAACTGTGAGATATCACATTTCTGATACAGGGGGTCCACGTTGTCCGTGTGTTGAGTTTACTACCATACTGATTTAAATACCTACTACTGAAAAAAAATACTGAAACAAATGTTTAACACAGCAATTTTTGTAGTTACAGAAAATAGTAGGTTATAAAAGTGATAAAATAGAGGTGTGATTGAACCTAGTAAAATGATTAAAAAGATTTAGGAGTGTTTTAATGCAATAATTCTGAGGGATTCTAGATTCTGTATTGATCACATAGTGTATATTGACCTTCTAGAACCCATAACCTCTGCTTTCTAAGAGAATTTCCTTTTCATCCTCTCTGTTCACTGCACCAGGTGTTCATCAACATTGATTTAACACACCACCATCTAAAGGATGTGATAAGTTGCTGTTTATACCTGTCAAGGGACCAAGGAGATAAAAACTAGGCATCACCAAAAGGTGTAATTTTAGATTGTTGGATACCCCTGCATTTTTCTTAATTATTTCTGACATTTTATCTATTTCACCACGAGCTTCCTTGGAGGATACAGATAAAGAAAAAATGTTCTTCATGACCTAGAAGAAGAAATACATCTTCTCTTAATAAATCCCACCTGAAATCATGTAGGGGAAGGAAAGAAGGAACAACAGTTAACATTTATCACTTGTACTGTTTCATTTGCTAAACTCTTCTTGGAACCTGAAAGATGGTTTCTTTTCAGCCTGAAGGAGACTTCACATAAAATGTGAGGGTTTGAGAGAAAGAGTTTTGGATAACTATATGAGAATCTGTGCAAGGGGATATTGAAATGTGGAAGTTGCATGCTCTGCCTGTCCTCATTCTAAGCTCTCTGAAGATAGAATAGTATTATGTTAATTGGCGTATCCCTAGCACTTAGCATGGTTTCTGGCACATAATAAGTATTCAGTAAGTATACCTTGAAATACTTTCAGTTTCAAATGACATTTTAATTAAGACACCATGAATTCTTCCAAATATTAATGTGCTGAACAAAAAGAATAATCAGCATAAATTAGGCATAAAGAGAGAGTGTCTATTGCATACCACTCATTTTTGTGCCTGGTGTGAAAGTTACTCTTTGTGATATGTAATAGAGAATGTTGTTGAAGCTGGTTCAAAAATTAAAAGTGTTAAGCAAATAGTCAAAGGCAAAGGCAGGCAGAGTGCAGCGGTTTATGCCTGTAATCCCACTGCTTTGGGAGGCCAAGCTGAGAGGATCACTTGAGGCCAGAAGTTCAAGATCAGCCTGGCAACATAGCAAGATGCCATCTCTACAAAAAAATTAAAAAATTAGATGGGCAAGGTGGTGTACACCTGTAGTCCTAGCTACTCAGGAGGCTGAGGCAGGAGGATCCCTTGCGTCCAGGAGTTCGAGGCTATAGTGAGCTATGATTACACCACTGCACTCCAGCCTGGGTAGCAGAGTGAGAACCTGTCTCCAAAAACAAACAAACAAAGAAACAAACAAACAAAAAAGAGGCAAAGGCAAAATACATGTCTTGTAGATTGTGTTTGCTTTTCTTGGCTTGAGAGGGTATGAAAGATGGCATAAACTTTTCAAAGGGGGCCCCCAGAGAACTATGGCTCCTGGTATTAATATATTTGTGTAGTCTCCTCCTACATTGCATCTAAGCAGACCAAATAAAATAAATAAAAGGCAGTAAAGGTAACTTGATGTGACTTTAAGGGTGGATCATAAGAAGCGTAGCAGTTTCTTTCTTGCTCTCTTAGAAGGAGCACTCTTGGGAAATCAGCCATCAGGCAGGAAGACTCACTATCTGAGACTGCCATACTGTAAATAAGTCCAAGCTAGCCACATGAAAAAGCTACATGGGGAGATAGAGATGCCCAGTCTCTCTCCTAGTATTCTAGCCTTCTCAGCTGAAGCACTAGATATGTGAGAGAAGAAACCATCTCAGATATACAGCCCAGTCAAGCTTTCAGATGACTCCTGTGCTGCCATGTGTAACCACATGAGAGACCCCAAGCAAGATCCACATACTGAACTCAGTCAATTCATAGAATTAATTTTGGGGTGGGTTGTTACATAGCAACAGAAACTTGAATAATTTCTTGTAAAATCATCAGAGTATAGTGGAGTTCAACCATATTCATGGATTATCATTTATTAGAAAGAATTCCAGATGATTGCAAAATAATCTTCTGAATTAAAACATAATGAATTAAACCGAATACACGAATAGTCATGCTCAAGCTTGGAAACCTTCTGCTGGAACTTGAAATGGGAAGGGTGAGTAGTAAAGGGATAGTTTAAGGAAGTTTCAATTACCATTAATCAGAATACACTCATACCATGCTTCTCAGGCCCAGTAGTACATAGAGGTACAATAGATCAGCAGGTTTTCACGAGCATAGGTTATAAGTGTAGGTGTAACTAAGGAAGTTTCATTTAATATTTAATTACATTTAATATCAAGATTATATTCAATACTAAACTGATATTAGTTAAATACCTTAATTATAATTATTTTCTATTTCTATATGGCATCTGGAGATTTCAGTATGTTCTACTGTTTTCAATTAATATGATTTTATATAGGTTTATGTTAAGAGTAGACATCTGCTATTAAATATGGCTTTTTTCCTTCTCCTAGTATGTATTGGGGAATACAGAGCAATTGAATGTAAAACTTCCCCTGCTCTGTCTGACAGGTTACATGAAGCAAGGAGACAAAAATGATGTCGTATATGTGAACAAATATTGTACTAATTACTTCTTTTGTAGAGGTCAGTACTAAACATGATGGCAAGTAGTCTCAGTAACAGATTTGAAATCATACAAGAACAAGAAAAAAAGAGAATAACTACTGGAGAATATATTGTCCCGACTAATTAATTTTACTAACTGATTCTTTTAAACAATGGATACTTATTATTCATTAGGCATGGTGCAGAGGGCAGAAAGAAGACAAAGAACGAAGACAAAAGAAGCCTTTTTCCTCAAGAAGATTGTAATCTAGTGGTGGAGCTGGAAAATAAAGGTAAATAAACAAACAAGCAGAAAGTCAACATAAATCTCCTTCAAGATGTCTAATTCTACAGCATGTTAGAAATTCTAGGTAATTCTCTCATACCTGTGGAGAATATAATCCTGGAAAAAATATTCCATATCGGTTGAGTTGTGAAGACAATTCATTCTTAAAAACAGACACTTTGGCATGTATGTATATTCACCTCTAAAATGCACATATGCATATACAGGCATGTAATATTTATGTATGCATATGTTCATATATGCTTATTTGATTAATGAATAATATCACACCTTTTCTAAGGCTTGACCTTCAGTTTGGATCTAGATTTTAGCTTAATTTTACTCATCCAAAAATACAGATATCAAAAGATAATAGTTTTGCTAATCATTTCTAATTTGTAAATTGACTTTTTAAGGCTTTACTAGAAAATCCTAAAAATCATTTTATAAAATATTGTACCTTATTCTCTATTTTAGTTTCTTTCATTGCCAGTTGTCCTTGTGACTCCCACTGTTTTCTCTAAATATTTAAAAATTCATCTGGATATCTCTAGATGGTACCACACTTTTAGGTTGTCCTAATCAATTTCATCAATTTTAGCTTTAAATTGAATGCTCATAATGATTTCTTTCTTTTAGTGAAAGTGGCACTAAGTCCCCAAACTCGTAGACTTAAAAACTTCAAAGCTTTCTTTAATATTTTGTTCTTATATAAAATCATTTGCTAACTCCCAGCCTCAATCACCCTCTGTCTCTTGAAGTTTTGTAGTTCTTTCTGTGCTTAACACTATCTCCTAAATTCTGGCTTCATAATTATTCATCTGCACCCACCACCATTTTCCTGATACACTCCCAATTACTTTTACCTATACTATTTCTTTTTCAATTGCAGTCATCAGCTTCTAACATATGAGATTATTAATTAATTAGGTATATGGATTATTTCATGTCTTTCCCTGCTAGAAAGTAAGTTCTATAAAGGTGAGATCTTTAAAGTATCCCAAACACTTAAGACATTACCTAGCACATAGTAGATCTCAATAAACAGTAGTTGAATGAATGCAAAATATTGTACCTAAGTCATATTGCTTTCTGTAAGAATTTTAAAAATACTTTAAACATTTAGTACCTCCTTCTTTTCTTTTCTCTCTCACAACATTTACAAAAAGATTTTTGCCCATGATGTGTTCAAGATATTTGCTTGAAATTAAAAGTATATACTTAGGCCTCTGGTTCATAGATGTACAAAGAACCAATAGTTTTAATCTAAAAGTGCAATTGTCTCCAGCTTTATTTCTTGTGTAAAAGACATCATTACAAATAACATATCAGAGCTACCTTCGTATTTGAAATTTTTGTTTTTTTAACGTATCTTACAGGTTCTGTTTCTCACACAATTCTTAGGTTTATCTAGCAGGTATTTCATTTAGCTATGATATTCTGACTTGGTCTCAGTTCTTGGTATTGCATTTTTAAAAATCTTTGCACATCTTTGTGTGTGCCTGTACTTAAGCCAGTAATCATATTACATATGTTGTATTTTTTTTCTTGAGTTGTATTGCATTGTTCTTTGACCATGGAAGCCATTTAGCAATGGATGGTGAGGTAATTTTAAAAATTGTAATAGCTTCAATAATTGGTCAAATAAAAACAAATTGGTATAAGAAAACATTGATTAAATCCGGTAATTTTTTGTATTTGTAAGCATTAATACAACAGTGCATTATTTATTTTGTAGCTCAAATTGCTTCAGTTTTGACCACTAGGAACTCTTTTCAATCAGCCCCTGTGTCCCCTTTAAATGCTGTCTTTCTCTGGTTTTTGAACACTTTCTTACTTTCTGGCAAAGCAAGGTGCTCCACACTCAACATTCCCTGGCTCAGTCATGGAATCAGACATTTCTCTAAGAAGCTTTAGTTCCTGTTATTGGAAAATGATATTTAGAACTAGTGCTGAATGTGCTCTTTGCTACTCTTTTATTCATTTTATTTTTAATTTGTGGGACAATCTTTGACTTGGAAATGGAAAATTTAGTTTATTATTTAAATCCAAATTAAATTTGGATTTAAATCTACTATTTGAATGTTTATTTTGTATTTATTCAACTTATTTTGTTTCTTTAATTTCTTATGTTATTTTCATCTGATTAAATCCTTGTTATTCTAAGTCTCATTCATTTGTAAGAAATACACTACTTAGACAATGCTAGTGTTTACACTAGAATTAAAGCATTCATTCTTATCAAAGTCTAATAAAACTATCTACCCTCTTTATGGACAATGCAAAAACCTTAAATCCCTTTCACTCCATTTACTTCATGTAAGTTTAAAAAGAAGTAGAAAAATTAAAAGAGGCTTAACTATTCCTATTACTGTTCATATTTAGTTGTATTTCTTTTAGTTTTAGTTTTCTTTCGTCTGTAGTTTTTTAAAAATAGCAGCTTGATTGAACATAATAAATCTCTTTCTGGACAGTGTGAAAACCTTATAATCTTTTGACTCCATTTATTTTTCTCCTAACTTGCACGCTATTTTTGTCATTTATTTTGACATTCTCTATATGCTATATATGTTTTAGACACTGTTTCTATTATTTTATATAGTCTGTATTAATTTAGATTTCTCCATACTTTAACCTCTTTCTTTGTTCTTTATTCCTTTCTGCATATCTAAGTTGCATCTGGAATGAAATGATTACCTTTAGTGAAGATCTATTGGTAATGAATTTTTTCATATTTTCTCTTTGTGACAATGTCTATAATTTGTATGTATTTTGAAGGATATTTTCCACGGAAATAGAATTCTTGGCACATAGGTATTTTCATCAGTACTTTAAAAATATTTTATTATCATCTGGGTTTATTGAGAAGTCAGATGTCAGTCTAATTGTTGCTCCATTTTAGATATTATGTCATCCCTCCTCCTTTCCCCCAGATAATTTGAATATTTTCTTTCTGTCATTGGTTTTCAGAAATTTTAATAGAATTATCCAAATCTGTGTGTGCGTGTGTGTGTGCGTATGCTCGCATGCTGTTCTAGCTTTTTGGATTTTGCGTTTGTGAAGCTTTTTTAATCTGTGACTTGATGTTTTTTGGTCAATTTTTTGAAAATTCCCAATACCTGTAATTATCTTTTAAAGTATTTCTTCTATCTTTCCTCCCGTCTAGGTATGTCTCTCTCTCTCTCTCTCTTTTCCTTTTCTCTTTCTCTGTATCTATTCATATCTATATTTGCATCTATCTCTTTCATTTTTTTGTTCTCTTTCTGTTAGGACTTCATTCCAAATATTTTCTTTTGATTTATCTTCCAGTTTATAAACACTCTAGTTTTGTTTTAGCCACTAATAACACTTTCATTGAGTTCCAAGTATAATTTACTTACTATAATTTTTACATCTAAAATTTCAGTTTTGTTCTTTGTTGTGGTTTCAAGTTCCCTAACAAGCTTTTCAATTTTCTTGTTTATCTTCTTAATTAAGTTTAGTTGATTTCAATTTTGTTTTTTCCCTGTATTCCATTATCTTGACATCCTATAAAGCTGTTTCTATTGACTCTTTTTTCTCTTGGTTTTCATTCCTTTGTTTTATCTCAGAGTATGTAATTTAGTTTTCATTGAGAGTCAGTCATTTATATGAAACACTGTAGTGCTAATCGAATTCTAAAAATAATTTACTCTTGATCCTGGTGGGTGGTTAGGACATTTACAATTCCAGATAACTTAATTCCATTCAGAGTTTTTGATGCTTTCAAGCTAGACTTTAGCAGCTCCCATAGAGACCCTATTTTGAGTTTCTCTTCATTCTTAGATAATAGACTTTCAGGGTCTTATTTCAGAGTGTATTTATGCGAATGTTTACCAAAATATTCTCTCTTGGTAGACACTGGAATTCATCTTCCTAGTTTGGAAGCTAGTCAAAGTATTCATTAGGTTATTAACTTCTCAGTCATAAGCAGATGCCTCTAATGGAAAAGTGACATCTCCTCAACACAATGCTTATTAATCTGGGAATCCTTCTTTTCCTGAATTTAAGTTTTGTGAACCGTCACTGTCTTCTTACTTCTCTGAGGTATTTCAGCAGATTTTTAAAAAGTGTTTTATCTAGTCTTTCTTGTGGTTCTCAGTGCAAAGTTTCATTCAAAATGCTTATTCTAATATTATCAGAAGCAGAAGTTTGGCATCCATATTTCCTTGTGATCTTAGGAAAATTTAAAGAAAATCCAAAATGTGGATAGATCACCACTCAAAATTTTTTCATTCATTCATATATATACATATATGTGTGTGTGTGTGTGTGTGTATTCGTTTTTGTAAACTACATGTATTTCTTTTTCATAAAAAAAAGTTATTTTTACCTGATTGTCCACAGGCTTTGTGTCCAGATCCCAAAGACATGGATTACATTCAGATGGACACAACTTTCATGTGCGATAATCTGGTCTTTCTTGTATGTCAATCATTGGTTAGGTACAGAGTAAAATTATTTACAGAATTTTTCCTTAGTAAATTATATTTTAAAATTAAAGTTCAAGGTTCTTTGGTAACACACAACAGAAACGAACTATGATTGTCAACAGCCTTGAGTAGTTCTGAGGATTTTAGAAGTAGGAGCTAATAGACTTTTCAGAGGCATACTCTGGGTTGAATAAACTCCAAACATTTTTATGCATTGGGTCTCTGCTCAAAACACTTATTTTGCCTTGGAGCCCTATTAACGAGGAAAAGTACCACTCAACATTTAAAAAACATAACCTTTTACAGAGAAATTTGTTTTTTCCAGACACTGTTATAGATCTCATTTTATTGCATATTCATAACAACTTTGCAAGATAAATATTATAATTATCATAGTATACAAATTTTAAATAACTTGCCTATTTATTTTCCTGGAGTCAGAGAATTATGAGTAATACCGATCTCACTTTGGAGGAAAAAATAGGCTTGAAGAGTTAAAATAATGTTCTTAAAAATATAGGATCAGTAAGTGACAAACCAGGATTTCCACTTTGATTTCAGTCTTTCTTCTGTACTACGTTATATCTTTATATTTGAAAACTGCTCATTTTTAAGAAATTCATAAGGAAAAGTTATGACAGAAAATTGGCTTTCTTTGCTGACCTCAAGAGAGTAATAAAAATTGCAAAATAATTTATATCACTCTTTTAAGGTCAGCAAGAAAGCCAATTTTTGGTTGTGTGTTCATTTTGTCACTTCATCTTCAAGATTGTAATCTGTATTGGGGTATAGCTACCTTACAACAATTATAACTTTTTAAAAAGATGACAAAAAATAAAATAGTATAAAATATGTATTTTCCAGAATGGATCTGGACATCATATTGCTGGATATCAAGAGAATAGGATCCAGTACTGATATGGAACAATATTACCATTGATTAGTTAATATAAGTCATTAGAAGCTCATCAATAAGACCAGACTTATCTATACTAGAACAGGTCGCTTTACAGAAATTTCTAGATTAAAAATACAATTTTATTATTTTAGCTGACAGTAAGCCTTTCGAAAGTCACAGGAATTATATAGCTTGTCAATAGTGTTAGAAATCCTCAAAATCCAAACTAATACTCTCTGGCAAAACTTATATAAGAATTTGAAGTATACTTGAAAGCTAGTTTTCTTTATGCCTAACTCCCAAACATTCTTTGAAAGCCACCTTATTCAGTAGCTTATTATTCTTTTTATTTCACATAATTTTTTCTACATTTATGATGAGGTAAAAATTGATTACCTGTAACTGAGCCATAATGTCAGTAATTCATGTGTCACCTTATTTATGTGGCATCCCATTTGTAAACTGATGCCTGAAAATCACCTATTCAAAATCCTGAGCATGGTAACCTGATTTGTTTTAGTTCCCTCCATGAAATTATACACACAAAACTTTCTAAAAAAGTTTCTAAGTCAGATTCTTTCTTTTGTCATGGTATCAAATTATAATAATTTAACTTTAGCATATCTTTATTCATATTTGAAGATCTCTCATGCTAATAGAATATTATGATATATTAAAATTATTATTTTATTTACAGCATAGTGGGAGTCTTTATTGGATATTTATACTCATTAAATCTATTCTCAGAGTTTGCAAGTATAAATTATAGAATGGCAGTGTATAATTAGGTGTAAGTACTTTTTTCACTGATGTAAATAAGAAAATACGCCTAGACAGTTAAGGACGTAAAACTAAACTATTGAATCTAGTACTTTGATGATAACATATTAATTTAAATATTATTAATGAGATTATTTTTGTTGTTATTAAATGAAAGAACTGCTAGAAATGAAGACCAATTATTATGAAAAGATGAGATGGTACTTAACCAGAAGATTCTCCTGGCAGGCTTGGTGCATCTTGGTGGGTATATCTGGTATGGATAGGTGCAGGATGGAAGTCAGCACAAGCAATAGATCCCAGAGAAAGAGGAACAAAATAGTATACAATGATCTTCCATGCCAGCTGGGAGGGGAATGCAACCTGCAGGTATGAGCATAAAATACAGGGACTTTACATGCTGACATAGCCTATAATTTTCACTTTCTAAATATAGTCCAAACACTATATATTTGGTTTTTGTGCTGTATTGTGTTTCACATTCATTAAAGTTTTTTATTGTCTTTATTACATCTTGCTAAGAGAGGTATTTTTCTGTATTTTGAAGGTAGCAATTTTTCTATTTAGCAATATTACACAAAACTAATTACATGAAAATGTTAAGGCTTTCTTTCCCTGAGATAGTTATTTTATAATGTTATTACACTTAGGTTATCTTCTCACAACTGTTCCTCAAGCAATGTATTATTATCCTTCTTGTAAAGACTCCTATTTGGTGAGGTGAAGTTCTCTCAGTCAATGTATTAGCAGAACCATTTTCTAAACCCAGATTTTTCTGGCTAACCCTTAATGCTTTCTGCAGTCCAGAATGATGCAAAAATTACTTTGTTTCCCAAAAACCAAGACTATGTACACTTTCAAGTAATATATTCTCTTCTGTGTATAAAGGTTGTGTAACAAACCCACCATCATTATAAAATGAATTAATCTGCAATTTTGTTTTTGTTTTTAATTTTGTATTTCTTATGCATTTGCAAAATGGCTGAGTAGGCAGTTATGCATGAGTGAAATTGTATGTCTTATAAGAGATCAAATCTGTAAGCTTAACGTCAATAATATCACGCTCTGATCTTCGTGGTGATATTTTTGCACCAAAAATCATTATACATATTTTTGACTATCATAGGATGACTGAGTTTGAATGGCCCTTGCAAAAATGTATCTTTGGACTGCCACGTATTTTTTCAGTATTTTCTATACTCCTTTCTGTCTTTTTCACTCTTTTTCCCAGTCCATTTTATTTCATTTTGTAGTTTTTCATAGGCTGGTTATCATTTTTTAAGTATGTTAACTGATCATATTTAAAATAAAATATGGTTTCACATAAAGTTCTGAAGAATGGAACTATAACACTAAAATACCAAATGATAGAGTTTCTGTTTTAGATGTCTTCCTTTATGCCCTCCTCAAAGCACAACATATGTCGTTGCCCAATCTACTAAACTGTAAATTGTAAAAAAAAAAAAAAAAAAAAAAAGAAAATTATGTGTATTTGTTTTGTACAAATCTGTGTGTGTGTACTCATATATGCATGAATATACTCAGAAAACTACCTTTATGCATATATATATACGTATTTGACTTAAATACGTATATATATAGATATACATATCTATATATATATACCTATTTGACTTTATATATATATATATATATATATATATATATATACTAACAGGTGCTGGTAAATGTTTCTGCATAAAAATATAATCTATCTCCTCTGACCACTCATAAGACAAGTTCTAATTTGAAACAATTTAAGGAGGACCTTGAGAATAGTTAAATATTTAATCTTTTCAATACACAAAAAGAATAGCTAATTGAGGTAGAGAAATGTTAGAATAAAACTTATAGGAAAATATAACCATAATATCTTTCAGCCAGGTCCACACTAAAAATTAAAAAAAAAAAAACCTTAGATTTTACTCAGGCATTGTTTTCTTGATATTATATCCAGTGTTAGTTGCAACATCTACATTAAAAATAATTAATTTTTTAACAATACCAATTTGTTAATAGCACTTACGAGTCAAAAAATTATGCCATTAGGTTGGTGCAAAAGTAATTGTCATTGAAAGTAATGGCAAAAACAGCAATTACTTTTGCACCAACTGAATAAACAAAAGTCAATGCTTTTTCTCCTTTTGAAGTTATTTGCCAACAGGAGGTTAAATAACACATGCAAATGGGAAAACTAAGCCAACTAACCACTATATTTAAATGACTATATTTAAGCAACCACTCTGTTTACCTTTTATCTAGTCTGATAGATCCTTTTTAATTACTGCTAGTTATTTAAGATATTTTTACATCCCCCAGAAGATTTAGTCTAAATAAATTTAATTTCTTTAAACTCTCCTCCAGTTATAGGTAAATATAGTAAGAAGCCCCATAGGTATGGCAGTAATGTAGTCATAAAGGCAGATACATTTAAATGAGTAGTGCAAGGAAGTCTTCCCCGAAAGAGGGGAAGAAAAAGCTGTATGGTTGGAGATGCAAGAAGCAAACATAAAGCACACAGTTGAAACATTTAGGATGACTGTGAAAAAGGTCTATGTTCACTTGTTAAAGAATGTGCTACGGCAGACTAAAGCATGTGAATAGTTCTTTCACAGGTCACAGCATCCATTCAGCCCATGGACATTGTTATTACCCGACAGGAATAGACGGGCCTAATTAATATTCTGAACATACCTGAGAGAACATTCTTAAGGAAATCATCCTCTGGTGGTTTGGAAATTTAAAAAAAGAAAGGAAGAAAAAATAAGAAGAGAAAAGGAAAGGAAAGAAAAAAGAGAAAGAAAAAGAAAGAAAGAAAGGAAAGAAGAAAGAAAGAAGAAAAAAGAAAGAAAAGAAAGAAGAAGAAAGAAAGAAAGAAAGAAAGAAAGAAAGAAAGAGACTTAACAGCAAGCATTAAAAATTGGATCAAGATAACAAAGTCAACAGCTCTCTATGTTTAATGCCAGCTACGAACAGGAGTCTTGTTTGTGTACATTTCTTAGTATTAAGAGTTGTGCTTTGTGAATTAAAGTTGAACAGTAGTTTAAATTTACTAGTAATTATATTCTTGACATTGTGTTGAATAACAGGCAAAAATCAGCTACAGAACGTTTGTCATAGGAAACTTGCAAATTCATATAGTATTGAATAATGAAGCAATTTATTAGTTAGATACTTATTAATGTAAATTGTATACACTGAAAATGCAATATCAGAACACACATTTGGCATTTAAATGGAAAAGTGAGAATGTCATTGGAGAAACAACCACCTACAATGAATATTTTAAATATTTCAAAACGTTTTCTAGATAAATTGTTAAATATTAATTTCAGTATATGATTAAATCCACATTTCTCATATGCAGCTAGCATATAGTCAGCAATGAACTTTTCAATTTTTTTATTTTGAACATTTATAATAGAACATCATTTATGCAAGATTACCTATAATTGTATTTATAAAAATATCACTGTTGTTAATAGTGATTTAAAAGTGTAACAAATTTATAAATACAATAAAAATAAAAAATATTTGACTTAAAATAGAAGTTGAAATGCATACATATATACACATGTTAATGAAAGGATAACACTATAAAATATTTTATACAATAAGATGAAAGTACTTACTGAAGAAATTCATTGTTAGAGTTTCTATTCTATTTAAATACCTGCATTTAACAAACTAATTCATTCTGAAATGGGAGTCAAGTGTTTAGTGCCCAAACCCAATACAGTACATATAAAACAAAATCCCTTTTGAAATGAATGGAGCCATTCATTTCCAACACACAAAAAGCTGCACTTCCTTTGTCGTGCTTCTCTAAAGCCCCTTGATAGCATTATTCCTTTTTACGGTGCTTTAGTTATAGATGTTTCTCTGCTCAAAAATCACAAAAAAAAAAACGACAAGTAGCAAATACCTAAATATGTAACAGATGTATAAGTGTTCCTTGGGATAAATAGATTATGGACAATTAACTGTCATCATATCCTTGTCTCTGTTTCTACTCGCTCCTGTAGTGTACACCTGTGGCTTATTAGGAATATCACCAAAGTGGTAACACAAATTCCAGGTTCAAAGGTAACCTAGGAAAATCTGCTTTCTTACTCCTTGAGTGTTTCTTATAAAAAGAACAATAAACAGTGTAGAAACAAAGCAGTGTATAAATATCTTTTATCTTTGTCTGATTGTAATATATTTCAAATTGGCTAATCAAAGGAGGATTTGACACTACTTCAAAAGGTGCTAAATGCAATTGGTGGTCTATTTTGCATTCTAACAAACCAAACCAATTGTTAAAAATTTTATGAAAAAAAAATCAGAGAAATTTGAATATTGGTTAGATTTTTGATGACACTGAGGAATAATTACTTTTTTCATAATTTTGAGACACACATGGTGAAGTATTCATGGGTGAAATAGTGTGCTTACCAGAATATTCCTCAAAATAGTTGGAATGGTGAGAGGGAAGTGGATGAAAATATTGTGTTGATTTAAAAATTTGTCTAAAAATTCTTTGATAATCCTCTTTTCAGCAAGTGGAGACTGATTCCTCTCTTCTTGAATGTGAGCAATGTTTAGTGACTTACTCCTAATAAATAGAATGTGACAGAAGTGACAATGTGTGATTTCCAACACTAAGTAATTAAAAAGCATGGTGCCTTCCTCTTTGTCTTCTCTCTTGTCTCTCTTGCTCTGTAGGAAAACAGTGGCCATGTATGTCATGAGGACATTCCAGTAACCCTATGTGGTAAGGAACTGAGTCAGCCTGCCAACAACCACTGAAAAACTGAGCCCTCCTGCTGGCAGCCATGTGAGAGGAACACCTTGGAAGTGGATCCTCCAGGCCTGGTCATACTTCAGATGACTGCAGCCCAAGCCAACATCTTGCTTGAGTGGAGCCTCATGAGTGGCTCAGTCGAAACCACACAGTTGAGATACTTCCAACCCACAGATACTGAGATAATAAATGTTTATTGCTTTAAGCTACTAGGTTTCCTTCTTTCCTTCCTTCCTTCCTTCCTTCCTTCCTTCCTTCCTTCCTTCCTTCCTTCCTTTTCTCTTCTCTTCTCTTCTCCTTCCTTCCTTCCTCCCTCCCTCCCTCTCCTCCTCCTCCTTCTTCTCTTTCCTCTTCCTCTTCCTCTTCTTCCTCTTCCCCTTCCCCTTCCTCCTCTCTTTCTTTCTTTCTCTTTCTTTCTTTCTTTCTTTCTTTCTTTCTTTCTTTCTTTCTTTTCTTTCTTTCTTTCTTTCTCTATGAAAATATCAGGTGTACTATATTTTACCTGACTTTATGTATATTTGAATAATTCCATAATAAAACTTTTTAAAATTCACTTGTATTTTTCTTTATTTTCCTAAGGATTTAATTTAAATAATAACTATTAACAATTTAGTTAAAATTTATTTTCTTTAAAAAGAGTCATTTTAAGCCCCTTTACAATTTTTCCCCAATAATATTTACATACATGATTGAATTTTCCTCACCATCATCCAGCAACTTTCTAAAAAAATAAATCTTAATAGAAAGGTCACACTAATAAAAACATGTAGGATTATAAAATAGATGACCCTAAAAAGAAACTTGGAGATGTTATTTTGTTACCTCCCCACACCACAATATTTATCATTCTCCCATAAATAAACATATTCTGTAAGTAAGACTGTTTTCTTGGCAAGCACAGCTTCCAGATAAAATCCTTGAGCTCACTGTAGCAAAAAAGAAACAAAACTACAAATACGAAAAAATATTAGCTATAAATATTTATTTAGTAGTCTTGAACTAAGTGCTAAATGAAATTGAAATACATTTTATTTTTAAGGAAAACGAAGCTTTTCTTTTTTAATTTTCTCATAGAGTGAATTCCAAAGAAATTAATTTTTAAAATTGTGAGTCTTTGGTTCCTGAAAATGAAAATTCTGCATATCATATTTTATAGAAAGCATATGTAAATACTTTTGCTATCAATTATAATTAAACATTGATAAAGGAAAATAATGTGTATTAGGCACGTATGTTCCATGCATATATTGAATTTCCCTATTTTCCCATGATGTATTCTTTTATTTTCTTACACATTTATAGAGAAATAAAAATTTAGAGAGGCAAATTTTCTTGTTTAGAATTATACAATAAGAAATTAGTGGTTCCTGATTTCAGATTTGAATTTACCGAATCTAATTCCCCAAATCATACGGAAAACCACTGTGTGCTTAGCACAGTGCCCTGTTGCGTGTAGACAGAAAAAAGGATTACAACACAGCCTCTACCCTCAATACACATTTAAATTTTGAGAAAATAAAACATTAAATCAGAAATATTAGCTGGGCACTGTGGCTCATACCTGTAATCCCAGCACTTTGGGAGGCCGAGGTGGGCAGACCAGCCTGGCCAGCATGTTGAAACCCTGTCTCTACTGAAAAAAAAAAAAAAAAAAAAAAAATAGGCGATCGTGGCAGCACATGCCTGTAGTCCCAGATACTCGGGAGGCTGAGGCAGGAGAATCACTTGAACTGGGGAAGGAGAGGTTGTAATGAGCCGAGATCATGCCATTGCACTTCAACCTGGGCAACAGAATGACACTATCTCCAAAAAATTTTTAAATAATAAAAAATTAGAGCACAAAAATATTAGTGGTATATTGTATGGGACTTTTGTAGTTGAAATGAAAATCTACAAAGATTAGAGATATGTGTGGTCAGCTGCATTAAAGAAGTTTTCATAGAGGAGGTGAGATTTTAGGTAAGCTTTGAACAATCAGTAATATTCAGGTATACAGAAAGAACAATATGGGTATGTTTGGTTGACTTAATCTTCATTCCCAGACAACTTTCAGTTGGAGAAAGTTTACAGAAGAGTTCTGAATGATGACATGGAAGTGAAAGTCAGCTGGGTGATTCCTGGGAAGCCTGTTGCTTTCCTGAGACAGCACCCCCACCCACTGTTTTTGCTTCTTCGTGTTGGAATGCAGATGTGATAACTGGAGCCTGCCAAGAGAACATCTGAAGCCTGGGGGTCACTTCAGTATGTCACTCAACCAGCGCCAGTAACTGCTCTTCTCCAGACTTATTATACAACAAAAACAAACCCTTATTTGTTTAATACTCCCTAGCTGGGTAGTTTATTACATATGGAAAGAAATTTCCTAATAGATATGGAAAAACATACAATATTGCAAGTAAGAGAAATACAACAGAAAATGCACTTGTCTTGGGAGTAAGAAAGTTTAAGCTTCCATAACTGGTAATACTTAAATATAATTTAGTCTGATACCAAAATTCAGTCTTTGACCAATAAATCATGATGGGTGCCTGAGACAATCAAGGTCATTGTTTCTTTTATGGTTCCATGTTTTAATCTTCTTCCTATAGGGGTATCTGAGATCATTCACTAAAAAATAGGGTAAAATGAAGATTATGAAATTGTATGGAGAGAAAAATTCTGAATAACCTATATGGGAATATGAATATAACTCCTATAAAATGAAATAAAGGAGTAACTTGGAAGTTAGTAAACTAGTCTTTATTACATTTGGGAAGTTCTGTGCTCAACTGTGGTGATTTGATTTAAATTAGATTGTGTGAATTTTCTTATTTCTTGATATATTTGGATAGAGTCAATATTAAATTTAGTTTTAAATGAGAGATTTTAAAAGGTGAGTTGAGCTTTCTATTTTTAAGAGATTGATAATGCCAAAACCTTTGGCTGAAATGAAGCTGTCTGAAACAAATGTATGTTTTGGAAGAAAAGTAGCATTTTTGGAAGGAAAGTAGTATCTGAGGGATACATTGAGTATGAGCTTCCTTTACATAGACTTGTTTTGTAAGCTGCTGAGAACAGGCACAGAGACAAAGACAGTGGGTCACAAATGGAGTTCTACATTTAGAAATAATCAGAAAAATAAGTAAAATCTATGAATATGGATAATTTAATAAAACTGCTAAGCTAAAATTGTAGGTATCAAGAACAAAAACGTGAGCTTCCATAATGGGAAGGCAGCAGTCTAAGAAAAGAAAAACAAGAAGAGAGAGAGAAGATAGTTACGAAAGTGAAATATCAAGAAGGTTATGGTAGACTTCTTTGGAATTCAGGAAGTCAACAAAGTGTAAGGTTGGGATTCTGGGAAGACCTTCGTATAAAAATGCTCTGGTGAGTAGTTCTGGTAGTGCTGAGGTGGTGAAGAGCTTGCATTTCAGGAGCTGGGTAATAAAGGGAAGGAGAGAAAATAGAGAATGCTTAGCAGAAGTAGTGTGAATGAAAACTTTTAGCTCTGTTCCAAATAGAGAGCTGACCTTCCAAAAGCATGTGAGAGACTTATATGAAGTTTTAGGAGAGTGGAAGAAGCTTTATTGTTACCTTGGTAGCTTCTGGAGAATACAGATACTGGAAGCATAAACTTTTTTTTGGCCTAACAATTTAAAATAATGTCTTTAAAATCCTTTGTTTTGTTATATTATGATAATTGCTTTTAAACTTTTGAAAAAAATTATGTGAACATTTTGAGTTGTACAAACATTACAAAAATTAGTTTCTCCATTTTATAATAATTGACTTAAATGTGCTAACACACAAAAAGTTGCAAGTATTCAGTTCTTAATGAAAAAGTTTCTTTCTACTTTTAAAAATCAAAAATTTGTATAATACGTTTAGACAGAAAAATGTCTTTTCTTCATGGGAAAACTTTAAATGAATTTTACTTATGCTTTTGTATTCCTTTTTATAAAATATAATTATTCCTTGCTATATGCACTTTAATCATTATTGTATGGCAGCAGAAAGCTACAAACCTATATCTTATTATCATGGCTCCCCACAAAATTGCCTTTATAGGATAATATACAACAATTTAGGATAATTTTAAAATTATGCCATTACTTTTATCTAGGAGCTATGTAGAAAATATGAACAAAATATCTACATTAAATATTAAAATAAAAATGAACAAAAATGTCTATAAAAGGATGGCATGCCTTATTTTATTCATTTTCTTACATTTATGTGATTGATTATTTTTATGATGGTCATGCTAAAAAAAAAAGAAACAGATAAAAGGAAAAAGTAAAATCACAAAAACATTGGTAAAACTTGTATGTTTTAGATTTGACTTTCCTAAGACAAAATAAAAAGAGACATACTCTCTTTTTGTCAAATGAGAGTTCTATGAACCATCACATTTCTTGTTTCTTCTTGGCTCTCAGGAAGCTCAAATTAATATTTTGTTCAAATAACTTTAAATAAAGTATTTTCTTCTGGTGTAATTATTTTTATATTTATCTTCAGTACTTGGACTTTCTGTTGTTTCTCGGAACTTACTGGTTTCGCATTCCATGATATGTGTTTTTAATGCCACCAATTTTCTTATGATTTTTTTGGAAGTAGGCAGAACACAGATAATAAATAATAAGTTATGTCATTATCAAATCCCATGAAAGGTCAATAAATTAATGCATTTTAGGAAAAATAGTAAGATAAATTGAAAAAGAATCAACTTGCCTTAACTTAAAAGTATGTGTTTAAATA
The DNA here is from genome assembly GCF_006542625.1 of Nomascus leucogenys. Lineage (NCBI taxonomy): Eukaryota > Metazoa > Chordata > Mammalia > Primates > Hylobatidae > Nomascus > Nomascus leucogenys. The sequence continues at coordinate 69,535,092 of NC_044391.1, forward strand.
TCATAAATGTTAAAAATTAGCTTTATTGATGGAATTTTTATCACCATTAAAATAATCAATAAACAAAAAGAGGACAATAGAATAAACTACTAACTTGAAATGTTCTAGACTGTATAGGACATAAAATAAAAGTTAATAATATTGATTAAGGTTAGCAAGAATCTCCCTGGTCTGGGAAACCTAAAATCCACTTCTTACCCCGACTGTGTCATTGACAATTTAGCTGAACTTGACTAAGTATTTACCTTTTGTTACTTCAGTTGTCTCACTGATAAAATAAATAAATTTGACTTGGTGATCAGTAAGCCCACTTCCAACTGTAAAATTTATTTCCTAGAATGTTTTTTGAAGTCTTTATATTTTAGATGCACTGTTTTTTGTTTTGTCTCATTTTACTGGTTGTAACAACAGATTAAGGGAGGCAAAAAATTAAATATAAGAACCACACAGGAGTAAATGAACATAGATTTATCTGCTTTTCCTACTTTTCTTTTGAAAGGGTATGCTTATTACACTTTAGTAAACTTAAATTCTAAATATTTAACTTCTAAAAGTTTGTAACATTATAACCAACAGTAAGTAATACTTACAACCAGTTGCATTTTGTCATAAAAGATGGAGACTGGGAGTTTTTTAAGAGGGTGTATGATTTTGACATCTTCCAAAGTTGCATTTTGGCTTGGAAAATTATGTCAATAATGTGTCATAAGAACACACTTTCTTTTAGAATTTCAACACATCTGCCCCCAGTAGGAATTAGAAAAATAGAGTTCCATAGAAATGAAAACTATATATTTCAGTATAACCCTTCATTTTTCCTCTCTCAGTTTCCAAAAATATTTTATTCTAATTTGATTTACATTTGGAGTAATTTGGGAATTAGTTTACTGGATTGTCCACCTCCATTTCAGATTGACAGCAGGAAAGCATTTAACAACCACAGACTTAAGGCTTTAAAATGAACTATAATTGAAAGAAAACCAAGGATCTGCATCAGCAAAATGTCCATTTTGCTTTACCAGCTGCCTTGGTTTCTTGTTTATGTCCTTTTTTAAGTGTTTGAGTGGTTTTTCTCCTTTGCATTTTTATAAGCTTTGTGCATATTTATAATAATTTTGTCTACCTTTGGCAAAGGAATGGAATCCAAAAGAGCAAGACCATTTTGGCCAAATCACCAGAGAGCTGACAAAAATCACCAGTTTTTATATCTAACACCAGAGAGACTCTAAGGCCTCTTCTCAGTAATAATGTACATCTAATTATAATATCTAAGCTTCATTAACATTTTTAACTATCCTCTAACCTATTGATACAGTTGTAAAGAGGCTGATGGGTACTTATATAGAAAAAGAAAATTACTACTTACAAGCACCAAGATGTTAGACCAGTTATTGAAGCAATTGATTTGGTCTCTACAGCTGCAAAATTGATAGTTTCCAAGTGTTAGATTAATTTATGTAACAGTTGTACAAAAGTTCCTCTTTAGTTTTTCTTATCTTTCTGGGGAAAATATATAATACCACCAGCATCCCAGAGATAATTGTTTAATCGACTCAACAAAACCAAAATTCAGAGATCAACAAACTTGATGAGCCTGTAAACTAAGAAAAAGAGAAGATGAAAATTACTAAATTCAGAAATGAAAGTGGCACTTTACTTCAGATATTACATAAACTAAAATAATATTAATTGCACACTGACAAATTTAACAACCTTAATAAAATGGTCAAATTTCTAGAAACACAAATTACCAAACTAACTCAAGAACAAATAGAAAACTTAACAGACATGAAACACCTAAAGAGATTAAAGCAGTAACCAAAAACTTCCTAACAAAGAAAAATCCAAGACCAGAGGACTACACTGGTGACTTCTAACAAACATTAAATGAAGAATTTACACCAACCCTTCTCAAATTCTTGCATATAATAGAAGAAGAAGAGACACTTCCTAATATATTCCATGAAACCAACATTAACCTGTTACCAAAGATAGACAAATGTACCAAAATAAAAGAAAACTACAAACCAATATTGATTGTCAATATTGATGCAAAAGTCCTCAGTAAAATGCTAGCAAACCAAACCCAACAGCATATTAAAACGATTATACACCATGACCAAATGGGACTTATTCTAGAAATGCAAACATGGTTCAACATAAGAAAACAAATTAACACATCATACAGATAGAACAATAACAACAAAAAACACATGATCATCTCAAAAGACACAGAAAAATCATTTGAAAAATTGTAATACTCTTTTATGATAAAAGTATTCAACAAACTAGGCATAGAAGGGAATTTTTCAACGTTGTGAAAAACTAACAGCTAGTATTATACTCAATAGTGAAAGGCAAAAAGCTTTTCCTCTAAAATCAAAAAGAAGAAAAGGATGCCTGATTTTTGCTACCACTGTTAAACATTGTGCTGGAAGATCTGGCCAGATCACTTAGAAAATGAAAATAATAATATCCCTCCTTGCCCTACTCAGTAGCAGGACTGCAGCATTCTGCCTTGGGTCTGGAGATCACCCTGTCCCTGCCTACCATGGCCAGCCCCCAAACATACCACCAGGGGCCCTGAGGACAGATCCACCTAACTTGGATGTTTCCCTCTCCTTACCCCAGTGCTAGAGCACACTATCTCAGGGCCTGGGAACCATGGTGCCCAGTGCACAACCACTGGCACCCAAGCACACCTCTCAGGAGCCAAAAGTTAGGTACATTTGATCTGCTGCTACCACCACAATGGGCACCCCCCTAGATGTGCCACCTGTGGGCCTGCAGACTGGTCCACCTAGCCCATTACAGCAACTACCAACACCAACATGAACCACTTGAAACCCAGAGGCTAGTCTCACTGCTGCTACTCCTGTCAACACACCATGCCCACTACCCAGGACATTAAGAACTTGCCCACTCGCCCGCCCCACTGCTGCCACTTCCAGCACCTGAGAAAGTCACCTGGAAGCCATGAATTGGCCCATCTGAACCTGCTAACACCAATGACAGTGTGCAGTTTCCTGGGGCCCAACAACAGGCACACTTGGTCCATTACTCCCACCATTGAGACATGAGGACAAGCAGACCTGGCATCTCCAACCTAAGGAAAACTTCACTACACCCTCCACTAACAACCACACTCAAAGCCATTGAGGAAATCATAGAGACCACTGACACAGTTTACAGCCAATTAATTCATATGGAGACTACACTACTGCACACATTCAGAATCACAGCCAAAGTGCTCTATTTACTCAACACCACAGATATATCTTCAGGAAAAAGTTCTCCCCTACAAAAGTAAATTCAAAAAATTGGAAAAAATAACTATTACACCAGATGTGCACATATTATCATCAGAATACAAGAAACACGACATGACAAAGAAATACAACACTTCGAAAGGGACACAATAATTCATCAGCAACAAATTTCAATCAAAAAGAGAGTCATGAAATCCTGAATAAATCATTCAAAATGGTGAAATGTAAAAATCTCTGACACAAGACAACAAAGATAAAAAATACAAAGAAAACAGAAAAATAATTCAAGATATGAATGAGAAACTTAGCAAAAAGATATTATAAAAAACTATCAGGCCAAGTTCAGTGGCTCACACCTGTAATACCAGCACTTTGGGAGGCCACGGCAGGTGAATCATGAGGTCAGGAGTTCGAGACCAGCGTGGCCAATGTGGTGAAACCCCATCACTACTAAAAATACAAAAAATTAGTTGGGTTTGGTGGCGGGCACCTGTAATCCCAACTACTCGGGAGGCTGAGGCAGGAGAATCGCTTGAACTTAGGAGGCAAAGGCTGTAGTTAGCTGAGATCTCACCACTGCACTCCAGTCTGGGTGACAGTGTGAGACCCCATCTCAAAAACAAACAAACAAACAAAAAACCACAACCAGAAAGAAATTCTGTTACTAGAGAATTCATTAAATGAAATACAAAATATATTTGGAAGCTTCAGCAATAGACTAGATCAAGCAGAAGAAAGAATTTCAGAACTTAAAGACAGATCTTTTGAAATAACTCAATCTGCCTCATATAAAGAAAAAATAATGAAAAAATGAACAAAGCTTACATTACACATGAGACACTGTAAGCAACCAAATATTCAAATTTTCAGTGTCCCTGAAGGTGAACAGGAAACAAAAAGTTTAGAAAATCTATTTAACAAAATGATAGCTGAAAACTTTCCAAGTCTAGGAAGAGATTTAGGCTTCCAGATACAGGAATCTGATAGTCCTTCAAACAGATACAATGCAAAAAACCTCTTCTGCACAGCACATTGTAGTCAAACAGTCAAAAGTCAAAGACAAAGTGAAAATTCTGAAAACAGCAAAAGTATCTAGTCACTAATAAGGGAACCCCCATCAGTAGAGAATGAAATTATATATTTGAAGTGCTGAAAGAAAAAATAAAACATTGCCAGGTAAGGATAATCAGCCCAGCAGTTATTTTCCAAAAGTGAAGGAGAAATAAAGGCTTTCCAGGACAAGCAAAAGTTGAGGAAATTCATCAGCACTAGACTTGTCTTACAATAAATGCTTAGGGTCCTTGCTCAGGGTTGGCCTGTAAAACAAAAGAAAAAAGAAAAGAAAGAAAACTGCTTAAGGAAGTCCTGCACCTAGAAGCAAAGGAACATAGCTACCACTATGAAAACTCACGAATGTATAAAACCCACTCGTAGAGCAAATACACAAAATGCAAAGAGAAAGAACTCAAATTATACCACTACAGAAAACCACCAAATCACAATAAGCTTAAGAGAGAAAAAATGACCAATGGATACCTGCAATCAGCAATCATTTAATAAAATGACAGAAATAAGCCTTGCATATCAACAACAATCTTGAGTGCAAATGGATTAAACTTTCCACTTAAAGATATAGGCTGGCTTAATGGATTAAAAAACATGACCCAACTATATGTTGCTTATAAGTAACTCATTTCAACTGTAAAGACACATATAGGCTAAAAGTAAAAGTATTTTTTAAAAGATATTCTATGAAAATGGAAACTAAACACAGGCAGGAGTAGCTTTAATAATATCAGATAAAACAAACTTTAAGTCAAAAACATTAAAAAGAGACATGGTTATTATATAATGGTAAAGAGATCAATTCAGCAAGAGAATATAATAATTCTAAACATATATGTATCCAACACTGGAACATTCAGATATATAAAAAAAGATTAGATCTAAAGGAAGAGATATACTTCAAAACAATAATAGTTGAGGCCTTCAACACTCCACTTTCACCATTAGACAGTATCATCTACACAGAAAATCCACAAAGAAACATTGGATTTGAACTGCATGTTAGACCAAATGGACTTAATAGACATTTACAGAACATTTTAACCAGTAGCTGCATGATACCCATTCTTCTCATCAGCATATAGAACATTTTCCAGAATAGATCATGTGTTAGAAAATAAAACACGTCTCAACAAATTTTTTAAAAATGAAATAATATAAGTATATTCTCAGACTATAATATAAGTATATTCTCAGCATATAGAACATTTTCCAGAATAGACCATATGTTAAAATGTAAAACACATCTCAACAAATTTTTTTAAAAAATGAAATAATATATTCTCAGACTATAACAGAATAAAACTAGAAATCAATAATAAGCACAACAGGAAACTATAAAAATACATGGAAATTTTAAAAAAAAGCTTCTAAATGACCATAGGGTCAAGGAAGAAATTAAGGAGAAAATCAAAAAATTTATTGAAACAAATGAAAATGGAAGCCCAACATACCAAAATCTTTGGGAAACTGCAAAAGCAGTGCTAAGAGGAAAGTTTATAGGAATAAAGGTCTACATCAAAAAAGTAGAAAAATTTCAAGCAAACAATATAACCATGCATCTCAAAGAACCAGAAAAGCAAGAACAAACCAAACCCAAGATTAGTAGAAGGAAAGAAATAATAAAGATTAGAGAAGAACTAAATGAAATAGAGACTAAAAAAATGCAATGAATCAACAAAATGAAGTCTGATCTTTAAATAATAAACAAAATTGATAAACCACTACCTAGGCTAACAACAAGAAATAGAGAGAAGACCTAGATAAACAAAATCAGAAACGAAAGAGAAGGCATTACAACACAGAAATACAAAAGATCATCAGAGACTATGATGAACACCAATACACTAACAAACTAATAAACCTAGAATAAATGGATAAATTCATGGACACATACAATCAATAAAGATTAAATCAGGAAGAAATAAAAAACCTGAACAGACCAATAATAAGTAATAAGATTGAATCAGTAATGAAGAATTTCCCAACAATGACAAGTCAAGAACTGGATGTCTTCACTGCCAAATTCTACCAAACTTTCAAAGAACTAACATCAATTCTCCTTAAACTAGTTCAAAAAATCGAAAAGAAAAGAATTCTCCCTAACTCATTCTATGAGGCCAGCATTATCCTGATACCAAAGCCAGACAAGGACACAACAGAAGAAGAAAACTGCAGGCCAATATCCATAATAAACATAGATGCAAAAATCTTCAAAAAAGTTACTAGAAAACTGATTCCAGCAGCATGTCAAAAAGAAAATACATCATGATCAAGTGGGATTTATCCCAGGGACGCAAGGATGGTTCAACATATGCAAATCAATGTTTATGATATATTACATTGACAGAATGAAGGACAAAACCATATGACCGTCTCAATAGATGCGGAAAAAGCTTTTGATAAAGTTCAACATTCCTTCCTAATAAAAACTCTCAACAAGCTAAGCATCGAGGAAACATACCTCAACATAATAAAGGCTATATAAGACAGATTCACACCTAACATTATATTGAATGAAAAAAGCTGAAAACCTTTTCTCTAAGAACTCAGACAAGACAAGAATATTCACTTTCATCACTCTTACTCAGCATAGTACTAGAAGTCCTAGCCAGAGCAATCAGGCAAGAGAAAGAAATAAAAGCCATCAAAATTGGAAAATAGAAAGTCAAATTAGCCCTCTTTGCAGATAGTATGATCTAAAATCTGTAAAAACCTAAAGACTCCACTGCAAAACTTTGAGCTCTGCAAAATAAGTCTAGTAATACTGCAGGATACAAAATCAACAAACATTAGTACCATTTCTATGGGCAATTAACTAGTTGAGAAAGAAATCAAGAAGACAATTCTATTTACGATAGCTACAAAAAAAACGCTAGAAATAAATTTAAACAAGAAGTTAAAAGACCTTCTACAAGAAAAACTACAAAACACTGATGAAAGAAATTGAGGAAGTCACAAACAAATGGAAAGACATCTTATTCTCATGGATCAGAAGAATGAACGTTGTTAAAATTACATATTGCCTAAAGCAACCTACAGATTGAATGCAATCTACAGATTCAATGCAATTCCTATCAAAACACCATTTTTCAGCCTGGTGCAGTGGCTCATGCCTGTAATCCCAGCACTTTGGGAGGCCAAGGCAGGTGGATCACCTGAGGTCAGGAGTTCGAGACCAGCCTGGCAAACATGGCAAAACCCCATCTCTATTAAAATATAAAAATTGGTTGGGCATGCTGGCATGTGCCTGTAGTCCCAACTGCTTGGGAGGCTGAGGCACGAGAATCCCTTGAACCTGGGAGGTGGAGGTTGCGGTTAGCCAAAATTGTGCAATTGCACTCCAGCCTGGGCAACAGAGCAAGACTCTGTCTCAAAAGAAAAAAAAATACAATTTTTCATAGTAATTGGAAAAAATTCTAAAATATTTCTGGAATGACCAAAAAAAAACCTGAATAGCCAGAGAAATCTTGAACAAAAGTAACAGAGCTGGAGGTATCACATTACTAGATCTCAAAAAACAATACAAAGCTATAGTAACCAAAACAGCATGGTACTGGCAGAAAACCAGACACATAGACCAGTGGAATAGAATAGAAAACCAATAAATTAATTCACATATCCACAAACCCAGAAATTCATTCACATATCTACAGTCAACTGTTTTTCTGACAAAAATGCCAAGAACAATCATTGGGGAAACACCAGTCTCTCCAACAAATGGTGCTGGAGAAATTGGATATCCATATGCAAAAGGATGAAACTGGACCCCTACCTCTCACCATATACAAAAATTAACTCCAAATGGATTAAAGACAAACATAGGGCCCAATTCTATAAAACTGCTAGAACAAAACATAGAGGAAACACTTTGAGACTTGACTCATGGCAAAGATTTTATGGCTAAGACCTCAAAAGTATAGGCAACAAAAACAAGAGTAGACACACGAGAGTATATTAAACTATTACAAAAAGCTTGTGTACAGCAAAGGAAACTATCAACATAGTGAAGAAACAACCTGTTGGATGGGAGAAAACATTTGAAAACTATACATCCAGGAAGGGACTCATAATTCAGACTATCCAAGTAACCAACACTAAATAAAAAATTTAAGAAATTCCATTGAAAAGTGGGGAAAGAACATAAACAAACATTTCTGAAAAAAAGACATATGAATAGCCAACAAGTATATGAAAAAATGCTCAATGTTAATAATCATCAGGGCACTGCAAATCAAAATCACAACTAGATATCATTTTACTCCAGTTAGAATAACTATATTAAAAAGACAAAAAATAACAGATGCTGGCAAGGATGTGGAGAAAAAGCAACTCTTACACACTGTCGATGGGAATGTAAATTAGTACAGTCACTATGAAAAACAATATGAAGATTTCTTCACAAACTTAAAAATAGAAATATCATATGATCCAGCACTCCCTCTACTGATATTTATCCAAAGGAAAGGAGGTAAGCATATGAACAACCTGCATTCCCATTTTTATTACAGCACTATTCAGAGTAGCAAAGATGTGAAATCAACCTACATGTCCATCAGCAAATAAATGGATAAAGAAACTGTGGTATATAAACACAATGGAATACTATTCAACCACAAAAAAGAATAAAGTCATGTCATTTGCAGCAACATGGATAGAACTGGATGTCATCATGTTAAGTAAAATAAGCTAGGTGTAGAAAGACAAAGATTATGTATGTGGATGTCACGTATGTGGATATTTCACTCATATGTGGAAGCTAAAATAGTTGATCCCATAGAGGTAGAGATTATAAATACCAGAGGTTGGGAAGAGTGTGTGAGTTGAGGGTTAGGATAAGGAGAGGTTTTTTAAGGGGTACAAACATACAGTTAGATAGAAGGTATAAGTTCTAATGTTCAATAGCACAGTAGGACAACTATAGTTAACAGCAATGCATTTTATATTTCAAAATAGCTAGAAGACTTAAAATGACCCAACACATGAAAATGATAAATACTTGAGGTAATGGACACCTTAAATATCCTTACCTGTTCATTACACAGTGTATGCATGTAACAAAATATCACATGTACCCCAGAAATATGTACAAGTATTTACATCAAGATTTTTTAAAAAGACACTGGTGAAAATAACAAATAAGAAATATATAACTAATATGAAAATAAAAATAGCTGAATTTCATTATTACCTTTACATCCAGGATCTTATGCAATAGGAATGTCTTATCACTGCAAATAATCCAGTAGTGGCTGTAAAATGCCCACTGAGAATGACATCATCATTTAGCATAGAACTTTGGAACCAGCCAGGTCCAAACATACTAACTTAATCTGTGTGACCTTGGCTAATTTACATACCCCTTTAAACATCGTTTTTTTTTTTCCACTGTAAAGTTAGTAATAGTAATGCATGATAACTTTTAAAGCACCTATAAAAGAGAGTCTTGTGCTTGACATAATAATACTCAGGGTATATTAGCTACTGTTATTTCTTTTTTCCTTTCTTTTCCTTTTTTTTTTTTTTCTTTTGAGACAGAGTCTCACTCTGTCACCCAGTCTGGAGTGCAGTGTTGCGATCTCGGCTCACCACAAACTCTGCCTCCTGGGTTCAAGTGATTCTCCCACCTCAGCCTCCTGAGTAGCTGGGATTACAGCCATGCGCTACCACGCTTGGCTAATTTTTGTGTCTTTTAGTAGAGACAGGGTTTTGCCTTTTTGGCCAGGCTGGTCTCAAACCCCTGATCTCAGGTGATCCGCCTGCCTCAGCTTCCCAAAGAGCTAGGATTACAGGCGTGAGTCACCGCGCCCGGCCAGCTACTGTTATTTCAATCTTGCATATAATGACGGATCAGACGTTATCTAAGACTATCAGAACTGATGACACATTCAGACAATTGAAAGTGAAAGGGGCCGGGCGGAGACCAAACTACACCCGTCGCGGTCAAGAGATCTTTATTGGAGGTATCGAGCGGCACCACGCATGGAGAACGAAGAGAAGAGAGGGCTGCTGGTGTGCTGGGTTTTATATCCCTTGAGCCTACGAGGATTGGGCTAGGGGCGGGCCCAAGGGAAGGCGGGAGATGCTTCTTTCTGATTGGCCCTCCTTTGGCGGGTTCAGACAGTGCCCGGTCAAGGAGCCGAGAAGAACCCGAACCGGCCTCATCTTAAGGTACGGCGCCATTTTAAGGTACCCCATGTTACCTAACAGAAAGGATATCAAATTCTGTCAACAATAGCAGCCTGCTCTCGTTTTTACTGGTTAATAGATTATTTGCATGCCTTGAATTATTCTGTTCAAGATCTTTTCCTTCAGAGAATGAAAACAAACAGAATTTACCTTGGTCGGTGCACTCCCAAATGGAGCAAAATCTGAACCATAGATTATTCAATCTGAATAATAGGTATGCAACCGCAAACATAAACCAATGTTTAAAATACATTGGTTTATGATTAACAATTTTGGCAGTCCTTCTTTGGCAGATACTCAACACTATGTCTTTAAATTTTCATCTTTCTAGTATTTGTTAAATGCAATTTTGACATTTGTAAAAGTGAATCAAGGAATTATCCTCAGATATTAACTGTGTGTATGCACTTGTAGGCTGGTGGAGTATTTTCAGACTTTCAAGAATCCCAGTAAAATTCCTATCGGTTTGTCAAGAGATGTCTTTAGTCTTTTTACCACATGCTTCTTATTGCTTTCTTCTCCTTTCCTTCTTTATTTTCTTGTCATTTCATCACCTAGACATTCTAGAACCTTTCAGTGTGTTTGCTTTTATTTTTGACTTTGCTTTATGTTTCCTTGAGTAGAGGATTCAGGAGAAGCTATTGTCCTATTTCATTTGTTACTTACGTCATTACATTACATTGAAAGTAATGGCAAAAACCGCAATTACTTTTGCACCAACCTAATATTTGTTTGTAAAGAATCTGGATGTCCTTGGAGAAAGGCACCCCACAAAGCATGCCCAGTATGTTATATCATCGTTTTAAAAGGCTAGTGATAGCTATATTGTCAAGAGATAAAGCAAAATAATATGAGCTCTAGCAACGGAAAGATTTACCACAAAGTTCTGGGGAAGACTGAGGTCCCTATTTTGAGGATGAAATAGCCTGCCGTGTGTGTATGTGGCAATAACATGGGTTAGAGCAAGGCACGAAGATGAGTGCAGAGTTACCAGAGCCTGTGGGTAGAGCTTATGGTGTTCTGTGGGGAGGGTGCTTCTACAGACAGGATGTCATTTTGTAATTCCTGGGAGGCATAAGTTAAACTGGCCTCCCAGGATATGGACTAATGATCAGGGAATCATGAGAAATTCTGTGTTACAAAGTCTCTATATTTTCACTGTTACACTCGTTTATATTATTTTAATATAATAAGTTCTTAAATCCGAATTTTTTCATTCTTTGTGGAAAATATATATGACTTTCATCCTCTATTCTGGACAAGTGATCATGGGCAGATAAAGTCTCGATGACAAATAATTTTTATATCCCAGCACCTGCCACAATGACTGGGACATGATTATTATCCAAAACATATTAAGGAACCATTATTAAATATTAGATAGTTGTCTTGAACACATGCTCTTTTTTTAAGAATTGATTTCCAAACATATTACTAGTCCACAAATTAATGACTGTGCATACTGAACGAGATGTTCAGTTGATGCTGTATTTCAAAGTCATGCTTTCTCTTTCTTTAAGGAAATTGTTTAAAACAATACAGCTAAATCAAGAGATAAAATTTCATTTTCATTACTGCCATGTCTTAATGTGTTAAAACACAAACTGGGCCAATGCTGAAAAATATTGCATGAGGCCATTGTAGAATATAAGTAAAGTTCAACAGTGAAGGGGCACTATTTTACTTGTTATGTAATATGATATAAGTGTGCAGTTAATAGTTATTGGAAGTGCAAGATGGGAAACTAGAGTTATAGGGACACTTCAAAGAGAACACCTGAGTCTTAAAAGAGTGGTATGTATAACATAAAACTGCAGAACTGGCAGAGCATTCCAGGTGAGTGAATGAGCAAAAGTTCTAAAGAGGTAATATACACAATGTATGCTTAGAAAATAGGACATAACAGAACAAATAAAGGATTCCTCAGAACTCTGTAAATTAGAAATATTCACTTGTTTGATTTCATTATGACAAAAATGGATGTATCAAGAGTTTTTGCATAGGAGGAGACCTTACCCTGACCTTCCTTGCTGAGAAATGAGCTGAGGAAACAATGCGACTAGTCAATTTGGACCAATGGGGAAAATAAAGATGGACAGCTTCTTCAATCTTTCCCCTTGTAGGACGAAAACTTACTAGAGTGGTTGAATGAAGAAGGCAAGTTGTCCTCTTTATGAAAATCTTTCCCCAGTGAGTGTGGGTTATGGAGGAGGAGTTGGGCCCATGAAAATGTCCCACATCGGTGATGGCCAGTCCTTCTTTAGGGAGGGCCCCAAAGAATCAATGATGGTTCCAGCTGATGCTTGGGGTGTAGTGAGCAGAGAGAAGTACCCTGGAGGGAGGACACAAAATATCTAAACAACCAGTCTGTGTTAGTCCATTTTGCATTGCTATAAAGGAATACTAGAGGCTGAGTAATTTATAAAGAGTTTTATTTGGCTCATGACATTGCAGGCTGCACAAGAAACATGACGCCAGCGTCTGCATCTGGTCAGGATCTCGGGAAGCTATTACTCACAGTGGAAGGCAAGGCAGAAGCAAGTGTGTCACACAGCGAGAGAGGGGGCAAGAGAGAAATGGGGGAGATATCAGGCTCTTAAACAATCAGCTTTCGCATAAACTAAGAGTGAGAGCTCACTCCTTCCATCAAGGAAAGAACCAAGCCATTCTTGAGGGACCTGCCGCCATGACCCAAATACCTCATACCCGGCCCCACCTTCAACACTGGGGATCACATTACATCATGAGATTTGGAGAGGACAAACATCCAAACCATATCACAGGCAAGCAAGAAAGCTGGTGTTATGGGATGGGAATCATGTCCCACAAAATTTATATTTTGAGGTCCTAACCCCTAGTAGCTCAGACTATAGCTGGATTTGAAAATGGGGTATTTAAAGAGGTAATGAAGTTAAAATGAGGTCATTAGGGTGGACCCTAACCCATTATGACTGATGTCCTTATAAGAAGAGGAAATTAGGACTAACATACAGAAAGAGGGAAGACTATGTGAAGATAGAGAGAGAAGATAGCCATCCATCGATAAGCCAAGGAAGGAGGCCTTATAAGAAATTAACCCTATTGACACCTTGATCTTGGACTTCTAGCCTTTAGAACTGGGGGAAAACAAATTTCTGTTGTTAAGACTCCTAGTCTGTCATACTTTTTTATGGCAATCCAAGCAAACCTTCAGCAGGAACCCCAAAAAGGCCTTAGAGTAGAGTTTCACTAAACCCATTAGGAGGAAAGGAGATTGGTTGATCCATGAGATTAATAAGGCCAGGTAACCCCCAGGAGTGATTTTGTTTAGCTACATTTACTCAAAGATTTTTGTGGAACAGTGGCAGATAATTTTCTAAGGGCAAACATTGCCCTTTAAGAAGGATAAGTTCTAGTGTCTTCTAATACTGGGTGTATAATGAGTAGTAGATATACAACTTTGGAGGTAAAAGTTAGGAAGGAGCAAAATTGCTTTCTGTAAGAAAGGAATGAGCTATGAGAGGTCAGAAGACAAATTTTAATGGAGAGAGCTAGACATCTTGGGAGGGATAGACCAAAGGGAGGAGGGTGAGAAAGAGAAGACTCAGTGGTGAGAGGAGAGGAAGAGAGGTGGGAGGCAACTGCTTGGATTTGCAGTTGACACTGCCCATAGTATTTGTCCTAAGACATTTCTGTACTTGCCTTGATGGGAGCGGGTTTATTTTCAAGACTACAGAGAAGTATTGAACCAGTTGGAAAGTCTGATGCAGGCAAAAACAGAGTGCTCTAGCGAATGGCTTACAACTGGACCTCCATGGTCAGGATTACCTGGGAAGGAGAAAGGGATTATATAGGAGTTTAATGAGGCATTGGGTTGAACAGATGGGACTTACCAAAATTGTGGATGTCAGTCAAAAAGTGGACTTCACTGTGAAATGAGGTAAGATTCAGACTTGGGCTTTCTAGATGTGATTCAGACTCTGGCTTTAGATGTTGACAATGTAAACTGAAGAACTTCTTCAAAGAACTAATTTTGCAATGTGAACCTTGATAGTGAGAGGATCTTAGTTAACAGAGGCAGTGGGATGCCACTCCTAGAGCAGGTCTCAGAACTCATAGGCCAGTATGATGGGAAATAGCAGTTGATTAATATAAAACAAATGTTTTCCCCTCTTCCCATCTTTCCTGTCCTAAAAAATAAAAAGAAACAAAAAAGAAAGAAAGAAAACTTTGTACAATACTGGCAAAAAGGCAGTATTGCCAGTAGCCCATACAAGGCTAAATACCATGTGCTGTTCTTTACTGTAAACCCCTCCACAGCCTTGGGCTAATGGCAGCTGTTGGACACTGGTGGTGGTACCCAGAAAAGGCAGCGTCCAAAAGAGTAATGGTGGCATATGAACACCAACAGTGTCTTCCTCCATAGCAGAAACTTCCATGTCCTTCAAAGCAGAAGTGGCCCCAGCATGAGAATAAGATGACAGGGCAGAGATGAGAGAGCAGGGCTAATTTGAGAACGGGACTGTGGTTTACAGTCACAGCATCTGGCTTCATGCAGTGCCTAGAAGAAGCGTGAGCTTGCCCTGCCTATAGAGCCTGGGGGAAACAAGAGTGGTAGAATGGGAGAAATACAAATCGAAGCAGGGGAGCAACCATATCCAGTGGGAGTTTTCTTGTTTTGAGCAAGAGTGAAACACTCTCTGGGGACTCCTGGAACTACTTGGGTGGGGTGTGTGCTTTGCAAGAGGGTTAGGTCCTGTGTAATGCTTGTGAGGGCACAAGGCAGTGAGATTCCAGTTATTAATGTTAATGTGATCTCATTTGCTTCCATAGGCTGGCGTGGCCTGGGGAAATTTTGGTTCTATAGTGTGTAATGGGGAGCTTCTGCTGACTTTTAAAAGAGGAGTGACATAATGAAAGTAATGCTTTAGAAAGATTAAATTCAAATTTATGGGGAAAGAGAAATGACTTTAGCAGTAGGAAAACATTAGTTTCATTGCTTTAAAAATTGAGAAAATTCCACTGTAGGTTTTAAACAAAGCTATGCCATTTAACATGCTGATTTACATACATACCTCAATGAAAAAAAATGCTTCAAACTTTGGAATAATTCACAGAGGTCTACAAAACTACCGCTATTTATGGTCCTCAACATTTCTTTAGCTTGAAACAAGGCTAACATCACTTGATTTTTAGTCTGGGCTGCCTAACACCTTTGAATAATTGTTAACATCTTATTTTCATGTATATTTTCAACATCATGGTCCCTGAGTTGATTCTGAATCTGTTTACATAAAACTTAAAAGGCTTCTCTATGGGCTATATAAGTAGAGAACAAAAAACATTGGACTGGCCCCCTCTGTTTGGATAGTACAGGATAAATATAATGATTGGTGACTAAATTATTTATGAGGCCTAAATACTTCTGTAAAACTATTGTAGATAAGTTACTAATACTCTCATTTTCCCATGCTCGTTGTATGTAACATTAAAATAATTAGATGATCACTCTGTCCTTTTCCACCTTAAAACTATGTGATTCTATAGAAATAACTGTATAGTTGCTCAAAAATAGCTTTATCTTCTCATGTTGACTAAATCTTCATTAACGTTTCTCTTGGTCAAAATTGAAAAGATTCAGAATTCTAATTTAATCTAAGCAAAATTGTACTCTCCTGTCAAATTGGCAGACACCAGCCTTAGCTCCTAGAAAAGGGAGCAGGAAGGGGATGAGGAGGAGTAACTTCCACTTAAATGAAAGCTTCACCAAGAAAAATATAATAGTGTCTTCTGAAGAAAATTCATCTATTCAGAAGGGCATAGCCTGTGCTGCTACACATACATAACACAATTTATATTATTAAAATTACTATATAAATATATGTACATAACATATTTATATTTATATATGTAGGACACAGCTAATGTACTATATTTTACTACTTAGTATCATTTCTATCAAGAATAACTAGCTATTGTACATTGCATTTGAATATAGATGAGATAAAATATTCCAGCCAATAGTATCTGTACTGTAGTACTGGGCATATGAAGCAAACATGTTGAATAAAACCTTCTGCAAAGTTCCACATTCAGTACAAAGTTGAAAGATTAGTCTAAGTTTCATCCAAGAGCAATTATTTGTGTTTTTAAAATATCGACAAGACTTCCATTCTTAATTTAGACATACCAATGAAAAATCCAGAACACAGAAATATCAATTTGAAATATTTATGTATAATTATTCTTTCATCAAATACAAAAAATCAAACCTAAACAACAGAGGATTGCACAGAATCTCAGAGCATAATTTTTTTTTTTAACAAGAAAGAAAGAGAGAAAACAGAAAAGGAAAGAAAAAAAGACGAGCAATTATGAAAGATGTGGCTATGAAGAAAAGTCACAGAGTGGTGGTATAAAAGAGAAAATGTAAGAACAGCTTAAATAGATGATAGCATTTATTAAATGAAGAAAATATTTTTAAAGCGATTTCCTATCATTTTAAGGTAAAGGAAAAAAGGAAGCAAAAGAGTACTAGCATTTAATGAAATCCACTAAGGACTTGGCTCTGTTTATTTAACCCTCACAATTACCTAATGCCATCAGTATTACATTTGCATTTAAAATGAAACACAATAGAAAATTACATGGGATAAAAATTCTAGAGAGGCTGGGCGCAGTGGCTCACGCCTGTAATCCCAGCACTTTGGGAGGCCGAGGCGGGCGGATCATGAGGTCAGGAGATCGAGACCATCCTGGCTAACAAGGTGAAACCCCGTCTCTACTAAAAATACAGAAAATTTGCCGGGCGTGGTAGCGGGCGCCTGTAGTCCCAGCTACTCGGGAGGCTGAGGCAGGAGAATGGCATGAACCTGGGAGGCGGAGCTTGCAGTGAGCCAAGATCGGGCCACTGCACTCCAGCCTGGGCGACAGAGCGAGACTCTGTCTCAAAAAAAAAAAAAAAAAAAAAAAATTCTAGAGAACCACACCTTAGGAACAGGGAGAGACACAGATACATGCGGACATAAAATTGCTTATAAATCGTTGAATAAAATTAAAATCTTAGGTAAGATATTTTTCTCCCATAATATTCAGAAGTATTATAAACAACTAAAAGCAAGCAAAAGAGGAAAATGTTAAAAAAGATTTTTTGAAACAGCACTAAGCTATTACTAAAAAGAAAATATAATAAAATATCTGGAAAAAGATCATGCAACTATCATTCAGTGGAAAGAGGGGGATTAATTTCCTCTTAATGTTTTATATTCTCTTTTATTATTTTCTCTTTCTTTATTAAAGATAATCTTTTGTTCTCTGGATAATTAAGGGAAAATCAATGCCAACATGGAAGCCAATAAACCAGATGCAGTGTCACGAAATTAAAAAAGAAATCAGAAATTTGAAGAACTGCTTCAAAAATCTTTAAACAATATTCATGCAGTAAATGTTTAGAGGCAATTATGTCAATAATAGTGGAAGCAGAAACATGTAGTCACAGCAAAGTTTACATGGAACATAGTGTTTATATTACACACACACACACACACACACGCACACACACAAAGAAAAAAAGTAGAGGAGAAAATAAGAAGTGGTTTAACTCAAAAGTTTTTCTGATAATTAGATAATTTATTTTATTACACTATATTAGAGTAACAATCTAGTTTATTCTTAATATTTCTTTACTGATAGTAAAATTATTGTTTTCTTTTTTATATTATAAAATTGATTTTTTTGTGGCAAATATTCTGTAAAACACATAAGCAAAATGCCTATGTTTTAATCAGACTAGGCTAGATTGTGCCATGGCAACAAAAAAATCCCTGAATCTCAGGGACTTAAAATAAACAAACAAAAAAGGTTTACTTTTCTCACTCATGCAATATCACCAGTTGTGAGTTGTTGCATTAGTCTGCTTGGACTACCAGAGCAAAATACCACTCCCTGAGTGGCTTAAGCAACAGATACTTATTTTCCCACGGTTCTGGAAGCTCAAAATCCAGGATGCTTTCAGTGTTGGTTTCTGGGAAGACTTCTCATTTGGATTTATAAACAGCTGACTTCGCATCCCGTCTTCACATGCACCGCCTTCTGCACAGAGAGACAGTGAGAGAGAGAGATCTAGTGTCTCTTCCTCTTCTAAACTTCGAATCAGATAGAGTAGCATCTTGATGACCTAATTTAATTATTATTACCTCTCTATAGGCCTACTATCCAAATATATTAACTTTGGGGGTTAGGACTTCAACACATGAATTTTGGGGAGACATAATTCAGTTCATAATAGTTGCTTTGAAAGTCACATGACCATAAGTAACTTCAAAGGAGAGATGCAATCCTATGTATCATGATCCTTTCTATCCTGTCATGATCATTCAAAGGAGAGATGCAATCCTGTCTCTCATGATCCTGAAAAGAGAAAAATTAGAATACTGATCAATATCTCAAATGCCTATTACAATATGTATAGTGTTCTATTCCATTATTGTTTTTTCTAACTAATCAATAATGCCCTGATTATTATTTTCCCATTATGAATTCCACACAAAAATTCTAAGAAGTGGAATAGATATATTAAACTATTTGGAACATTTTGTGCCTTTTATTATGTCTTGGCAATTTTGCTCCAAAAAATATTGTGGAATCATCCCAATTTCTTAAATTCTTGCAAAAATTAGGCATTATTACCTAAGAAGAAGAGGAGGACAAGAAGAAAGGAGAAAGCCTTTGCCAAGCATTGTGTCAAAAAACACCATTTAATTGCTTTAATAAACTTTAAAAAATGTTATTACTATACAGGCTTATTTTTATCTTTTTGTTTGTGTATATTTTTGATGATATGAAAAATTTAGTCACTAAATTTAGTCACTATTTGGTTAATTTTTTTCTCAGAGAAACATTTGTCATTTAGTAATAGACATTTTACCTATCCTAAATTATTTACTACTTTGTAAAAGGACTCTAAATTCTAATTATATATAAAATAATTTACACACATACTGGGCAAAAATTCCATATAAGGAATTGATATTTAGCAAGAACTTATCCTGACAAACATCTCAAAGATAAAACTTTAAAAGTAGATGTAACTTTGCCTTTTGCTGAGCCTGTTTTTATCATGAAGGCAAGAACTCATATGCCACATCTGAAAGCATATCTGTAATATCAGAAAGAAGACCACCTTTTTCCAAGAATAATATTAGAATCTGACAGCTGAATAAAACATTTCTAATCTTTACCATTGCCTCTTTATCTCTTTATCTCACCAGAAACCTGAATTAAAGGTTAGTGGCCCCTGAAGAAGATACAAGTCCATTGAATCCACTGAGTGCTGAACTTCCTCCTGGCCCTACTGAGCCTGGTAGTCTTCAGCTGGATGTGAGATCTTGCCTCAAGCTATTTACACCATGATCAGGCTAGTAATTAGCAAAATGTTTAATATAATATAGAAGCAATTAGGAGGTGATAACATGCAATTAAGATGTGTTTTTGGATTACAGATTTTATAGTGCTCTTTTTCTTGAAAAGATAAAGTGCCTATCTCAAAATGTCAAACTGCAGTGATTTAATCTGAATTATTTTCAATTAATATGCATGTATGCTAGTGATGTGTTCACCGTTGTTATTGACATTGATAAATTAAGCTCATCCCAGCTGAATTTATCCTTGAATCACTCTATATTTCCTGAATGTCAGCTCTTCGTTCGTATTTTTTTTTTCTTTGCCTACAAGCTGTGCGTGATCTAACTCTAAGTCCCTTGATTCATTCCTGGGATTACAGTGATGTGTCAGTCTAGAGGAACAATAATCTGAAAGGGCATTGTTATAAATAGAGTGTTAGAATATAATTGTTTGTCATGTCATTTCTCCCCTTTAAATTCCCTTGAGTCCTGTTGAAGTAATTTAGACAGCTAAGATGACAAGAGTCTTGAGACTGTATTTATAGAGTTGTCCAACGCATCTTTAGCCTATTCTGCCTTTTGAGACCATCTCATCTATAAAGTAGGAAATGCAAACATCAAATGAGTTTTGACTACAGTGTGGGTTTAATTTGAGAGTTTACACAGGCTACTCTCTGTACAATAAAATCATTATGTCTCCTAATTCATCTGTACTTGTTGGAACAATGGCTATTAAATGGCATTTAAAATTAATTAGAAATAATCATGAATAAGCACAGCAGCTATTGAAGATAACTTAGGGAATAAAATATTTAATGTGTGGGGTACTTTTTTTTCGTAAAGAAAATGTGTAGATGAATAGGTTAAGGGTAAAATATTTAATTTTTAACTAAAAGACCTGGGGAAAGCTATTATTTTATCTCGACTTCATGATTTGGAAATTAAGAATAATATTCCTAATAATAATTATAGCAGTAATGTATATGCTATATAATAGTGATAAAATTAGAACAAGTTTACTATTTCTTTCTAACCAAGATGTATAGAAATGCCCCAAATTTGAGAATTATTAAGCACTTCAATTTATAATCAATTTAGCAATTAAAATCCTATTTTTACAAACTGTAAACAAGAGTAATTTAAGAAGTTAACAGTTCATAGGAAAATCAATATGTTTTATGCCATGGTGGATTTATACATACATTTATTGGACATAGTAAATAGACACTTATTTTATTTTATTTTCTTATTCTTATACTTTAAGTTCTGGGATACATGTGCAGAACGTGCAGGTCTGCTACATAGGTATACATGTGCCATGGTGGTTTGCTGCACCCATCAACCCGTCATCTAGGTTTTAAGCCCACATGTATTAGGTATTTGTCCTAATGCTCTCCCTCCCCTTTCCTCCCATCCCCCAACAGGCCCCCATGTGTGATGTTCCCCTCCCTGAATAGACACTTATTTTAAAATTGAATGAATTTTTTAAGCTTACCCAAATTTGCCAAAATGAATAAAGTAAACACTTTGAGAAAAATTAGTGCTTATAAAGGAAGAATTTAACGTTTATTTGCTTGGTAGGCTTTGTGAGTTTGCCGTTGTCAGTGATTGTGGCCCATGGCCTTTCAAGTGGGTTGTATGCACCTAGGTAAACTAGACAATTGCTTCGAGTATGAAAACAAAATATTTGAACTTTAAGTTACATATTTACATTTTACCTGAAAAAGAAGTATATTATACTTTACTAATATTTAATATACAATTGACATCGCTGTCCTCACACTGTCCTATGTCAAGAACCTTTGTGCAATGTGCCCTAGGGCAAGAGAGTAAGTTCACAGCATGAAGGTATCAATGGAGGAATCATCAAGGCATCTTTTTACTTTGGATATATTTCCATATAGTGTATAGTTAAGTGGCTTTGTTAACTATGTTACTTAGTTTTAATTAAACTAACCATCACAAAATTGACAAGTGACTTTACAGGTTTCCTGCAAAGAAAATGCAGCTGAACATACTCATCGTGCAAATTCAAGTGAATTTCAACAAAAATCTTTGCATAATTCGAGAAGAGATTTAAAAATTAGCATTCTGATTTAGTAAGAGAGACCAATAATACACTTCTTCCATTTGGGACTACTTGTCTTTGAGAAGTATCTGTTTCAGTGGTGACAGTAAGCAGGTATCAATACAAATTGAACTTAAAACTAGAACTTTGAATAAATGTCTACATTTCAAATTATGAAAGTAGCACATTTAAATCGCAAATACTAACAAATGGCATGGCTTCCATCAAATATTGTTTGAGTAATAGAGCTGGCAACATTAATAAGTAAAGTAGATACTTTAACATTTTGTTTATTCTAGACTCATTTCATTCTAACTTTTGGAGTATACTATATATATTAACAGAATTAATATACATACACACCAATAGAATATATTAGTGTAATTACAAATATATGTATTAAAACAAAAAACAGTCATTTTTTTTCAAGCATTTGGCTAAATCAAGCAAAGTTATCACCTGATCAAAAAGTGTCGAGACCCCTGTGGCAGACAATGAGTTCTTTGGCAGTCAATATACTGAAGTTTATGAAGAGTGTGTAAGTGTGACTATAAGCTGAAACACACATGTGGGTGTAAAAATGCACACTCCTAATATATAAGCACATGTAGACATATACATTCATTCAATATTCCTGTTGTATAGCTTGGAAATGATTCCAAACACTTCTATAATTTGCTACATGAATGATACATGTTTTGTTGTAATAAAAATTTGGAGTTTATTTTTCCTTTCTTCTAGAGGGTGACATTAGATTCCATGTGTGAGAACTTAGAGTGAACTCCCTCTTTCCTCAGGAATGTTACATCACATTTTGTCAGATTCCATATGTTACTTACTAGCCTCAACCCACTGGACTTCAAAATACATATAGATTCAAGATCTTGACAGACACTTTGAGATTTTAAACTGTGGCAGGCTACACTTGTCAGCCTTTGAGCCATTCTCAGAAACCTTGCCGGTTGACCCAGGCACTGGTTTCTAGCATAGAGAGAACCTTATGTATCACGGATCTCCACTGTGTTGGAGAACTGCTCTATAAAGGTACACCTCAAACTTTAATCAGACTTTACTTCCCACAGAGGCCTGCTTCGATCCTAATTGAGCATCTAGACTTTAATAATTTTGGAAGTCACTCACTTTGTGGTTAATGTACCTCATTTATCTAATATATTCCTTGTGAGGTTTGTTCTCATTATTTTCCCCCTGTTTAAGCATTGTGAATGCAAGAAAAAATTATTTGTATGACAATAAACTGTGTGATTTGTGAAATCATATTTGATCATCTCCTTATTGTAACCATACAAAGCAACAACTTAATTAAACATTAAGATAGCATACTAAGTACAGGATAAATATATGTGGGGATTTTTGCCTTCAAAGGATCATAGTGTAAAATTCCCATATGTTTGCCCCAAAATGATTTAAAAGGAGCATATAATGGAGAGGTCAGTAGAATACGTGGTAAAATTATGTGTTAGAAAAAAGCCTGATAATTATCCTATGGTAGGAACGAAACACTTATTTTTCTGTGTAAATTATAAATATAAGTATAAAATACTTTTATGTCATAAACATAAAAATGTAAACACATGCAGTTGAATTCCATGCAATTGGCATCTTTTTGGGTCAAAAGATGCCATATATTGGTGATTTATCTCCACCAAACATCACAGAAAAAATTAATCTTGATTTTATGCAGCTCCTATTACTTTCTAAATCTGCAGATGCCTAAAGCAATGCCTGGTCCATAGTAGCTGTGCAGTAAATATTTGCTGAGTAAACACTATTATTAGCACAGCATTTCTCACACATTATTGCCCACTCATGATAATAACCATCTCCCCACTCTCAACTTCTTTCTCGAAGAATCTGTTCCTTGCTGTCCACAGCTAATGGACAAATAATATGTTGGGTCGATCTAATTCTCTCTCCTCAAAATGAGAAACTGGAAATCCAGAGTAGGCAGACGCAAAACATCTAAATAAGTTGGTAAGGTTTCTTGAGACCCAGAACAGGCCAAAGCTGTGAGGCACTTGGTAAATACAGAGCATTAGGTTGACTAAACATGCATTCTGAAGAATGGTTACCTGGGCAAACCAATTCACATAGACATTAGGTTCCTGTTTGTACTGGGCAACTGCAAGTCCAGAGACAGAGAACAGACATTATAAATCTGGCTATTTGATTTTTCAATTTCAGTGAATTATGTTCTACTATAAGGACAAATTTCTACATGGCTAACCAAATCAGACAATACCTAGAAATTTGATTGAATTGTTTTTCTAGTTTCAGAAATTTTCTCAAACGATTTTTACTTCCCAAGGAAATGTGAATAAACACTGTGTTCAATATTAGATAAATCTAATTTTTCAGTGTTTGCTGATTCTACAATGTACTTAGAGGTAGTCTTAGAAAGATTAATTAACAAATCATGTTGGCAAAATAATAAAAAATAATGATCCTTGTGGATGATGTCACATGCAGATTTACTTACAAATCAAAGTTATGTAAAGTAATTAATATTAAAATTTTAAATGTTAAAACTTTGTGAATTTGGTAAAATAATCTCTTGAAAGCAATCAGATCAAGGAATTTTTACTTTGGAAATTTTATTTTATTTTCAGAATTGGCAAAATAAAATATTATTTTAAGTATTTTTATGTCAATACAACATAAACCTTTTATCTACATGTCTGTAAACATGAATGCTCTATCTATAAATCATTTCATACATTTAGATGGGTTTTATTTAATATAGGGGCCTCAATAGAATATGTTTTTTCATATTATTATAAAACAAGAAAGTTTGTTTTAAGACTAATTTTTAAAAAGTATCCTACAAAGTTTATTTTGAATAATCTAAACATATGATATTATAGGGAAATTGCTATTTTCTCAGAGAAATAACATCCATCAAAAACTAAAACCAAAGTTTCTAATATGTGTATAATTTAAAGTTAATTTCTCAGTAACTCCCGTTTCTGGACATGATCATATAAAAAACACTTATCTCTTAATTAGTATTTTAATTAAGGAATATATATATATAGAGAGAGAGAGAGAGAGAGGGAGAGAGAGAAATGTATATATTATAAACAATGTATATCTTATAAACATTGAGAATATAAAGTATATACTGTATATAATACAAATTTGAGAACATGCAGGCTTTTTAACTTACTGAAGTATTTTAGTTCATCGGTAACTAAGCTAAGAATCTGCAGTGTAGTCCTTTAAAATCTTCCTGATCAAATTTAATTTTACTGGGTGATATAAAGGATCTATTTACATTCCCAACCCATTAAAGAAAATTGTAAAAAGAGTTTTAACAACTGTGCAGTTTAGTTAAAATTTTTTGCTAATAAAATACTAATTTTATTTCAGAGAAAGTAAAAATTACTGATAGTAGCAAAGCCCAAACTAACACACAGACTTCATTATATTCCACCTAGACATATGCATGTGTTTATAAAATCTGGGCTCTCTGCTTTACAATACATAGAATAACTAACTAATTTTGAAAATCCGATCTTGAACCTAATTCAAGGGGTAAACCTCTCAACTTAACAAAAGGAATTATTGCCGGAGATTAAACTGCTTGATGTTCTTCATTGTTCTAGTTGAGTCAGGAGGGAATATTAATTGAGATGTGCCATAGATTCCGGTGTGTGTTCCACAGTAGTTCACAGGTTTCCTGGTGGTCCTTCCAACGGGAATAGCATAAATGAGTGGAATCAGAAGGATCATTCTGAACCACAGTAGTTAAACCATTGTTCTGTTTGGCACAAAGGTAATGGTTGGTTGATTTGCTTTATTTCTGTGCTGTTCTGATTTTTCCCCCCATACACCCTAATCTCTGTCACTTCCTCTGTGAGTCATCAGCAGCTGGACCCAGAGAGACCACGGGAACTGGCTCCCGGAAAAGAGCTCTAATGGAGCTATTACTCAAGTTCAATTCTCTTTAAGTCTGGTAAGAACTGTGAGTTATAAGGAGATAGAGAAAAGAATTATTTTGCATTTTATGCTTTGAAGAGACTCCAAATCATGCTGACCTATTTGTATTTCTGCACAGACACATGATACATATCTTTCTCTCAATAGTTCTTAACAAACAATATAATTTATATTTTAAAAAGTAAGTATTTTCATTGTTACTTACAATAATTTAGTTATTCCTGCTGGATTGTTTTGTTTATTGGTTTTGATTTGGAGTAGTTTTTTGTTTGTTTGTTTTTGTTTTTACAAATTTGAGAAGCAACATTTTAGCATCTTTTTCCCACACACAGTATACCCACAATTCTGCTAGATATACACAGTATACCCACAACTCCTTTAGATATAAACATCCTTATTTTCTCACCACACAAGGGGATCTTGAATTGGATTCACAAAGAACAGCTTGATTTATAGTTGTTTTCTCTCCATTCTATTTGGAAAAAACCTTAGCATGGCATCAGGCTTTGATACGAGGGAGTTCCCACAGTCTGCTGGCAAAATTTCACGGGTTGCATATCAACACCAGAGATAGGCTGGAGTTTATATTTACTAAAGAGGGGGATGTTGCCTGCACCTGAAATTGGCTGTGGTGTTGGCTATTTAACAAGACTCTGAATCGAGAGCCCAAATTTCAGACTTCTCTTGTTATTTAATTCCTCATTTAGAATCTCTGATTACTTCAACTCAAACAAGATATTTTAAAATTGTAAAAATATGATTAAAGAAAGCTTATTGATTAGTACATATCTCCTACAGGTGGTATAAAGGAACTTTACAGAAAAGTGTAATCACAGATAATAGCGACTCTTTGTTGACTAACAGTATGAAGGAAATAAGATGAGATATCTGATAGCAATTATGCAAATAGAGAGTTTGTGGTGCGCCAGGCTCCCTTCCTCATACAGACTGTTTTTGTTTATTTGTTTGTTGCTTGATTTTGTCCATTAGCTGTCATCTTTCAGCACTCAGTGTCTCTTTGCTGTCAGTCCTCCATCTCTGTCTTCCTAGCATGTCATGTGTTGTCGAGTAGGCTCAAGCTACCAAACCCAATCTGTGCTTCATCCCTGAAGGGGCATGTCTCCTGAGACTCTTTAGGCGTTCTTCCCTCCCATACATACTAAAATGCTGGAATGGTTAAAAAAGATCTAATGATTTGCCCTACTTAGAAATATTTTCAGCCAATTAAAGACTTCAGAAAAATTTTAAAAGGCATTGCAGTTGTCTCATACATCTACATCTAAAGTCTATTTCCCCAGAAGGGGATTAAGTCTAAATTATTGTGTCAGTAAGAAAATTACGTTTTTAGCCTTGGTTATATTAGGAATTCGGAAGTTTTAAATATTCCATCTGTTAGTATTCATTCATTCCAAAAGTGTATTTTTAGTGTCACAGAAATGCCTGCCAAAAATGTAAAGTTACTTTTGTTAGAGAATTTTAATTGTCTCTATCTGAATTTAAAGAAAATCTTTCAAGACTTGAGAAATATTAGGAGATTTAGAGACTCACTGTTTGTAAATCCCACAGAAGACCTCAGCAATAGATGGCTTTAAAAGTAACCACCTGAAGTCCTCAAACTAGCTTTTTATTAAAAAATGTGTATTGTATATTTCATGGCATTGCCAGATACTTTAGAGTCATGATCACATACCAGAAAATTTCAGCATACCTATTCAACTAGTTTTTGCAAATGGGTAACATAGTAGACAAGCAAAGTTCTACCAGTTCAAATGTAAATTAATTTTTGGTTAAAAAAATTAAGATTTACTCACTCATCTTTTGGATAAATTTAATTACTCATCTCACGTTTTGGAGAAATTCTCTAAGTTTTATAGCATTCAACTGCAAATTAATCCCTGATTAATGCTCATTTGCTTTCATGGATGGTCTCTGTTACTAGGAACATAATACTTTCTCCATATGTTTTAGCTTTTATTCATACGGCATGTATTAATTTTACACAATAAGACATCTGACAGTTTTCTAATCTTTAGACATATAAAAAGTTGGGATAAACCTGAAGGCCTTTTGGTTATACCCAGTTGTAACACAGGTGTTTGTTTTGGAATGAAAATGTGCTTCTTCTCTAAATTTTTTGAACTATTTGCAACTGCTTATTTTCTTATACTACCAACAATATTCATGATGACACTTGAAATACTCTAAAAATATAAAGTAGCCTCAAGGACCTGTGTTGTATGTAAAAAATAAAACATATTCCAATGAGAAATTCCAAAACAGATATAGATAGATAGATAGATAGAGAGATAGATAGATAGATAGATAATGATCTGATGAATCATGCTGATAGAAAGCAACCTTGTATTGTATTGATTAATTTCCCCTTTATATTACTTTCTCATTTTCTCCTCAAAGATTTGTTAAGCATCTTTTATATATAAGGCATTGTGTTGGAAGTTTTTTTTATATATCACAAGTGTTACAAAGTCCTTCAGGGTTAAGAAAAAATTAATCAATAGTAAAACTATAGTCACCTTGATACTCGCTGTACAATTCTTTTTAAAATATCCTTTTTATCCTCTTGACTAAGTTTGCAAATACTTTATTTCATAAAGTCTCTGTATTCTAAGAAAACAGAAATGGAAACAACTCTTAGTTTCTTCTCTAGGATTTTCCAACTTATGCCTTACCCTTCTATCCATTACTGTACATCCTAGCAACAGACAGCATGAGAGAAACAGGTTACAGTCCTTCTAGTCAGTCATGATCAAAACTGTGCATAAACTAATAATAAAAAGTAGAACTCTGAGAAGCCATCTCTTTCTCCTGACACTGTTGTGGATGAAGAGCTACAGAGTGAGTTTTAGAATACCTGCTCTTCAGAATCTATTCCCCTGAGAATCAGGCATTGGCTTCAGCTGTAGGCACCTGGTTTGGGAATGGATTCAGTGATGGCTTTAAGAGTAAGGTAGAAAACTAGAGCTGGAAAGTTGAATACTAGAAAGAAAAATGCTGGGAGTCTTTCAGGTTACCACTAACAGGACATTCTCACCATCATTGTCCCTAACAGCCTACTTTGCTTGGTACCAGTTGTATTTTTTGGATGCTCAGGCAGACCGTAGAAAATGTGATCTAAAGGATATTTCATCAAAAAGGGGTTTGGGGACTGTATAAATGTTGGAGGTCAGTCTTCATAAGGGAAATCTCAGGGCCAATAGCAACATGAGAATAAACTTGTGGGGAAATTATTTATTGCATCTTAGGAGAAATAAGGCAGTTTTCCAAATACATTAAGATCTTTTGGTAGAAAAAACCATTCCAGATTGTGAAAATGTTTCATTGCATTCACCGTACACTTGGAAACTAAATGAAAGAATTATATCTGAAGCACAGGTTGAGTATCCCTCATCCTAAATGCTTAGGATCAGAGGTGTTTTGGATTTGGGGATTTTTTTTGTTTGATTTTGCAATATTTGCATATACATAATGAGAAATCTTTAGGATGGGATCCAAGTCTAAACATAAAATTCATTTATGTTTCATATATATCTTATATGCATAATCTTAAGTTAATGTTATATAATGTTTTTAGTAATTTTATACATGAATCAAAGTTTTGACTGTGTTTTGAATGTGATTTGTTGCATGAGGTCATGTATGGAATAATCCACTGTGGCGTCATGGTGGCACTCAAAAAGTTTCACATTGCAGAGCATTTCAGATTTCAGGGTATTCAACCTGTGCCATCTATTAATTTACAAGTTTCAAGTTGTACCCATGTGTAAAAATATCACAGTGCATGAAATCATATCCTAAAATCAGGGAAATAAGAGAAGGCTTTATTCAAAAAGGAGCAGTAAAGATGTGGATCAAAGCATGAATGCTGTAGTCAGGCAGATCTGGGTTCAAATTCTAACTCTACCTTCATTAGAAATGTTTTCTTGGGCAAGTTACTTTACTTCTCTAAGTAGCCTCATCTGTGCAATGGAAACAATATGATTACCTGCCATATAAACTGATAGTGACTATTCAGTGGATTAGCTCAGTGCCTTGAATATAGCAAGGTGTCACTACAGATGAATTGTTACTTCATCTCGACATTCCTATAGTAATTTACCAGTGGCATATAAACATCAACATTGGATTGTGATTATTTTTGTATTTAGCTATTATTTCTATCAAGTTTTTGTTTCAGGTTTGATCTGCATCTATTTCTTCTTTGTACCACCACGTTGCCTTTAAAATTATCTTCCAACGAAAATTTATTTGGCAATTTATTGAATTTTTAAATAATCTAACTCTTTTCAAAATGATTTGGAGATGACTCATGAAAAATGTTTACAATATGATTTAAAGAAAAATACACGTACTTATCATAAGGCCTAATCAATGTTTATTTAATGAAATATTAATGAATTTTTGAATTAATTAATTAAAAAACTGTATTTATGTAATAAAATAAAAGGCTCAGATTACAGCTGAGAACACCTAATTTTGGATGCAGGTGCTGCCCTTTATAACAATTTTGGATAAAGGCTTTATACTTTCCCTCAAATGAAATGCCTTATGTGAAAAGACCATTTCATAGTGCTTGGTAAATGAATGACACTCAAGAAAGTTTTAATGATACTGCCTTTAAATGGGCACACATACACAAATATGACTCAGAATTGTTTTATTTTGCTCTTCAGATTTTTATGACTCCCTTACAAAATATGTATCCATGAAGTTATTTCATTTATGAAGCTGAATACAAATAATTTGAGGTTATTTACTGAAGCATTATAGGAAAATGAAAATTCCTCTAGACACAAATGAAATGTTTTCTTAGATCCTTTCATTTCATCCAAAGTAGATTTATTCTGTGTCTATTGATAACACCATTCTAATAAATTTTAAATGAAGGCTTAATATGAAAATATAATTTACCTCATACTTTGCAAAACAACTATTTATTGGGCGCTGTGTTAGTTTCCTAGGACTGTCATGGCAAGGTACAACTGCTTTTCCTTCTGAGCATGTGGGTTCCAAATCCATGGATTCAATCAATTGTGAATTGAAAATATTTGAAAGAAAAATGGATAGTTGCATCAGTGCTAAACATGAGCAGTTTTTTTTCTTGTCATTATTCTCCAAATAGTACAGTGTAGTAACTGTTCACATAGTATTTACATTGTATTGAGTATTACAAGTAATGTAGAGATGATTTAAAGTGTGCAGTAGGATGAACATAGGTTGTTTGCAAATATTATATACACCATTTTATATGAAGTACTTAAGCATCTGTGGATTTTAGTACCCATGGTGTGTCCTGGAACCAATCCCCACAGATACTGAGGGACTACTGTGCCACAAACTGGGGAACTTAAGAGAAATTTATTCTCTCTGTTCTGGGGACTAGAAGTCTGAAATCAAGGGATCAGCAGGGCCATTTATCCCCTCGACCCTGGGTAGAATCCTTTCTTACCTATTCCTATTTCTAGTGGTGGCCATCATTCCTTGGCTTCAAGCTGCACCTCTTCAATTTCTGTCACATGACATTCTCTCTGTGTTTCTGTCTTCTTAAGAGGACATCATCATCTTGGTTCAAGGCCTACAATAATGAATCTCATATGAACTTGTTACAACTGCAAAAACTTTATTTTCAAATAAGTTCACACTCACAATTGGTGGAATATGTTCAACGTATGTTTTTCAGGGACTCAGTTGAACTCATAATCGGCATCTATTATATTACAGGCCCTATTCAAGGTGTTGAGGACACAGCAGGAAGAAAAACAAAGAAAGAAAACCTTGTAATAATAGATATAACATCCATCTTTGCTTTGGGAAATCTTTGGCTTCATATCTACACAGGAGTTTCTTCTTGCATAATTTTTCCATCCCAACTATTTTACACTATTCCAATCCATTCAGCTTTTTACCAGATTTGTACACAATTTAGAAAAATTGTTTTCATTGCATTTTCAGGCTAGTAAGTTATTAATCCAATAGCAGATTAAAGCTAAACAGTATCAAGAAGACATATCCACAACATCCCCTTGTGTTTGTTTACCAGATGTGGAAACGCGACCCATCTTATCACTCTGATTATATCGCAACATTTGCTAGGCAGCAATAATGGTATGCACAGCCCTCCAATTACCAAATTAGACATGGTCCTGACTCAGTTGGCATATTGTCAAATTGGACAAAGACATGATGCAAACAAACATTAGGAGGATGTGAGTAACAATGAAGAAAACTGAATGAGTGTTTTCGTTGCTGTTTTTTTCTTTTATCATTTGTACTATAAATGTTAAAATTCTGAAAGCATTAAATAGGAAAAAATAGAAAATGATATTTAAACTTTTGATGAAATTAAAACATGTTACTAGAACGTTTCAGCAATTTGGAGGATACAGAGAGAAAGTTCATCCTCCCTGACTGCTTTTTATTTCTCTGCCCTTTTTAATGTATAATATGGTTTCATATGTGTATGTAAAGAAAAAATAGGACTGCTTATGCAGATAGTTTGCAATTTACTCTCCCCCCCCCCACTAACAGTTCTGCTTCATACTGAGAGTGGTGTGCTGAAATATCCAGCAATTATGGATTTATCAATTTCTTCAATCAAAACCGTCAGGTTTTGTTTTTATACATTGAGACTATGTTAGTAGGTACACACATATTTAGGATTGTTATGCTTCTCAGTAGATTAACACTTTTATCATATAAAATGTCTATCTCTAGTTCTAATATGTCTTGCCTTAAAATTGACTTTGCCTAGTATAAGGAAACGAAACCAATTTTCTTTTAGTTAGTGTTTCATGGTATAGCTTTTTTACCACCCTATTTCTTTCAAACGTTACGTTTTTTTCTATTTAAAGATGTCTATTGTAAGCAGTATATAAATTAGCTTTGCTCTTTATTTTATCAGCTTTGTAGTCTTTGTTTTTTAAATGGAATATTATATATCAAATATAATGATTTATAATTTAGCATTAGTTCCACCATCTTAGTATTTGTTTTGCATTTGCTCCATCCACTTTTTTGAATTCTGAAATATTTTTAAATTAAACTTTTCCTTTTGAGGTAATTGTAGATTGACTTTCAGTGTAGGAAATTATACAGAGAGAGTCCTTATACTTTTCACCCAGTTTGCCTCACAGGTAACATCTTGCAAAACTGTAGTACAACATTACAGTCAAGATAGTGGCTTGATTGTGGATTGATAGAGTCAAGACAGAAAACATTTTTCTCACCACCAGGATCCCTTATGTTGCCCCTTTAGAGCCACATCAACTTTCCTCATATTCCCACCCCTTCGTGAAACCTTGATATCCCTAATATGTTCTCTATTTTTATAGTTTTGTCATATCAAGAATTTTATGTAAATGGGATGATGTAATGTGATCATGTAATCTTCTAAGATTGGCTTTTTCCATTCAGCATAATTCTCCAGAGATTCATTCACGTGAATGTGTTTATTTATAGTTTGTTCCTTTATATTGTTGATTAATATTCCATGGTAGAGATGCACTGCAGTTTGTTTAGCCATTCATCTATTGCAGGACATCTGGGCTTCTTCCATTTGGGGGCTACAAATATTCATGTAGAAGTATTTGTGTAAACATATGTTTTTTCCTTGTCTGGGATAAATGCCCAGAAATGCATTTACTGAATTACAGAAATGTAGTTACATATTTAATTGTGTTCAATTCTTTTAAAATTGCTATATTGTTTTTTAAAGTGGCTGTATGATTTTACAGTCTTTCTAGAAATCCAGTGATTCAGTTTCTCTGCACCTTCACCAGCATTTCGTGTTGTCATTATTTCTTTTTTTATTTTATCCATTCTGCTAAGTGTGCAGAAATATCTCACTGTGGTTTTAAATTGCATTTCCCTAATGCCTGTGAGTTTAAACATCATTTCACGTGCTTTTGTGCCATCCATATATCCTCAGTGAAATGGTCCTTCATGTTGATTGCTCATTTTAAAAATTGAAATGCTTATGTATTTACTGTTGAGTTTTGAGAGTTCTTCATATACCGTAGATATTAATCTTTAGTTGGACATTTGGTTTGCAAATATTTTCTTCTGCTATGCAACTTCTCTTTTTATTCTTTTAAGTTAGAGAGCAAAAGTTTTTAATTTTAATGAAGTTCAATTTATCCATTTTTCCTTTTATTGATTATGCTTTTGGCGTCAAGTGTAAAAACTCTGCTCAACCCTAGATTCTGAAGATTTCTCCTGCATTTTTTTCTAAAACATTTATAATTTTACTTTTGACATTTAAGTTTGTGACTCATTTTGAGATAATTTTTACATAAGGTATGATGCTTACATTCATTATTTTGCCCATGGATGTCCAGTATAAATTGTTCAAAAGTTATATTTTCTATAATTAATTGCTTTTTCACTTTTGTCAGAAACCAGTTACCTGTATCAATAAAAAATCAGTTACTTTTGTGGTTCTATTTCTATGTATAATCTGCTCTATCAATGTGTCTATCTGTCCACCAGTATCACACTTTCAATATCCGTGAAATTGAGTGGGCTAATTCCTCTGACTTCATTGTTTTTCAGAATTATTTTCAGTATTTTTGTTCTTTTGCCTTTCCATGTAAGTTTTACAATAATCATGTAAAAATATTTTTTCTGAGATTCTAATAGGAATTATGTTAAACCTTTGTATCTGGGAGAATTGACATCTTTCCTACATTGAGCCTTCCAATTGGTGAAACAGTGTGTCTCTCATTTATTAGATCATTGTTTCACTTCTTTCATCAGCATGTGTAATTTTCCACATAAAAGTTCTATACACGTTTTGATAGAGTAATACTTAAGTACTTCATATCCAATATTTTTCAGTGATTTTACATGGTACTGCATTGCTAATTTTGGCCTTCATGTGTTTGTTGTTGTTACATAGAAAGGCATGTGATTTTCACATTTTTATCTATTTTCTGCAAACTTACTAAGCTCACTTATAAGACTTAGAAATTTTTTGTAGAATCCTTAGAATGTTCTACATAAACAATCATGTCATATGAAAATCGGGGCTGTTTTATTTTTTCCTTTTCAATCAGTAGGTATTTTTGTTGTTGTTGTTGTTGTTGTTGTGTTGTTTTTGTTTTTGTTTTGGTAACTGAGTCTTGTTCTGTTGCCCAGGTTGGAGTGCAGCGGCATGATCTTGGCTCACTGCAACCTCTGCCTCCTGGGTTCTAGCAATTCTCCTGCCTCAGCCTCCCTAGTAGCTGGGACTGCAGGCACGTGCCACCACGCCCTGCTTATTTTTTGCATTTTTGGTAGAGCAGGATTTCACCGTGTTAGCCAGGATGGTCCCGAGCGCGGTGGCTCACACCTGTAATCCCAGCACTTTGGGAGGCTGCAGTGGGAGGTGGGCGGATCACGAGGTCAGGCAATCAGTAGTTTTATAATTTCCAATACAGTGTTTGCTGAGAGCAGACATCATTGACTAATTCTTGATTGGTGGGGAGGAATTCAATCTTTCACCATTAAGTAGAATGTTAGTTGTAGGGTATTTTTGGTAGATTTTCTTTATCAGGTTGAATAAGTCCCTCATTATTTCTGTTTTTCTGAGAGTTTTACCAAGAATGGGTGTTGGTATTGTATCAAATGCTCTTTCTACATTAAATGATGTAATTAAGTGAATATTCTTCATTCATCTTTTAATATGGTAGATTACACTGCTTATTTTTCTTTCTTTTTTTTTTTTTTAAATAATAAACCAGTCTAGAATCCCTGGCATAAACATCCCTGGAATAAGCACCACTTGATCATGGCACATTATTCTTCATATACATTGTTGAATTCTATTTGCTAATATTCTATTAAAATTTTTATGCCTATAGTATTGAGATATTGATCTATGGTTTTCATTTTGGGCTTGTTTTGTATCAGAGTAATATTAGCTTCATAAAATTATCTGGGAAGTGTTTCCTCCTCTTCTATATTCTGGAAGAGATGGTGTAGAATCAGTTATTTCACATTTGGTAGATTTCTTCAATGAAACCATATGGGTCTGGAGATTTTCTTTTTTGAGGGGTCTAAAATCATGAATTTAATTTCCTTAAAAGAAGTTCCTCATGGAGCTAGTCACGTTATCTATTTCATATGGGTAATTGCGATAGTTGATATTTTTTTTGAGGAAGTGGTCCAGTAGTCTAAGCTGTCAAATTTATATATGTTCCATTGCTGATATTAGTAATTTGTGTCCTCTCTCTCTTTTTTGTCAGTCTTGCCAGAAGTTTTTGAATGTTATCAATATTTAAAAAAAAACAGCTTTGGTTGATTGGAATTCATTATTGTTTTTCTGTCTTCAATGTCATTGAGTCTATGCTTTATGATTCCTCTGCTTTTGCTTGATTTGGTATATTTTACTGTAATGTTTCTAGGTTCTTGAGGTGGAACTTAGATTATTAAAATGTCTTTTCTTTTTTTCTTATGTTTGTGTAAATCACCCTCTCCATACTGAGCTGTGTCTCACAAATTTTGATATGTTGTATTTTAATTTTTATTCAATTCAATGTACTTTTAATAATTCCCTTGAAACATTTTCTTTAATCTATGGACTACGTAGAAATGTGTTGTCTACTTTTGAAATATTTGGAGGGTTTTTTTTTATCTCTCTGCGATTGATTTTTATTTTAATCCCCTTTTGGTCAAAGAACATAATCTGTATGATTTTAATTTTTTTAAACTTGTGACCCAGTGTAAGGTCTATCTTGGAATATTGTGCCTGGGAACTTGGAAAGAACGCGTACTATGTGGTCATTGAATGAAATGTTATACATGTTCTATCCTGTTAGCTGATAATGTTGCTGAGTTCTCCGGTATCCTTTTTAACTTTGTGTCTAGTTATTCTATTAATTGTTGAGAAAGAGGTGTTTTAACTTCCATCTGTATTTGTCTATTTCTCCTATTGGTGCTATCAGATTTTGCTTCACATATCTTGCAGCACTGTTTTCAGCACTGTGATGCAAACACTTTTAACATTGCTATGCAGGGATGTTTCTATCATCACATAATGTCCCTATCTCTGGTAATTTTTCTTGCTCTGAAGTTTATTTTACATAAATATAGCTATTTCTGCTTTCATTTGAGTATACTTTGCATGATATCTTTTTCTACCTTTTATCCTTCAAGTTTTTACTTTTTAGCTGGCTGTCTACAGTAAGTTTTTTTGTAGACAGTATGTAATTGGGTCACATTTTTAATCCAATTGCAAATTTCTGTATTTTAATTGGTGTGTTTAGCTCATTCACATTTAATGCAATTACTTGTAGGCTAGGGCTTAAGTTTGTCATTTTATTTTTTGTTTTCTGTTTTCTCTCTGTCTGATTTTTGTTTTCCTGTAACTTATCACGGTCTACTGATGTCAATCCGCTGGTTCGTGTGAAGTGTAGAAACCTTACGTTGTGTCTCTTTACTCCACGATTGTTCTACATACATGTAGAACTATGTGAGACCGTTAAAATTTTTGCTGCAACCATGAAACCTAATACAGAAAACTCAAAAGGTAAAGAAAAGACTATTGTATTTACCTATATTTTTCCTTACCATGTTTTTTCTTCCTCTGTAATGTTCTATAGTTGTTTCTCTTATTTTTTTTTTGTTTAGAGAACTTCCCTTAGCTATTCCTCTAAGATAGGTATCCTAGTGACAAATTCTCCTAG
Organism: Nomascus leucogenys; assembly: GCF_006542625.1. Lineage (NCBI taxonomy): Eukaryota > Metazoa > Chordata > Mammalia > Primates > Hylobatidae > Nomascus > Nomascus leucogenys. The sequence goes on from NC_044391.1 coordinate 69,572,701, forward strand.
TGACAAATTATCTTCATTTTCCTTTGTCTGAGAATGTCTTAATTTTGACATTTCATTTTTCTCACATTCAAAATGTGCTGCTTCCTTGTAGCCCCCATGGTTTCTAATGAAAAATCCACTGTCATTTAAATTGTTTTCCCCCTATAGATAGGGTATAGTTTCTCTCTTGATATTTTAAATATTTTATCTTTTTCTTAAGTTTTCAAAAGCTTAATTACAATGTATTGTGACGTGAATTTCTTTAGTTTATCTTGTTTAGGATTTGCTCAACTTTTTCAATCTGTAGCTTTATGTCTCTTGCCAAATTTGAGGAATTTTTTGCTACTATTTCTTTGAGTACTTTTTCAGCCCTGTTCTTTTTTCCTGTCCTATAGGACTTCTGTGATAAGAATGCTAGATCTTTAGTTATTGTCCTATAGGTCCCTGAGACCCTGCCTTTCTTTTGCAATCTATTTTTATCTCTTTTGCTGATTGGGTAATTTCTATTTTTTTTTTTTTTTTTTTTTACCTGTTTCAGTCACTATTCTTTCCTATGTCTCCCTCATTCTGCTACTGATCCCATCCGCTGAGATTTATTTTGTAAATTTTTGGTAAATTTTTATATTTTCTATGTTACTGAAAATTGGGGAAAATAGCCTTTTTAAAAATAGCAATATGGACAGGAGGCAGAGAAATAGTGGGTAGAAGAAGGTGGTCCCTGGAGAGGGCCACACCCTCAAGCCTTGGACCGCAGCCCAAAGTGAGAACGTGCATTCCAGTTTGCTGGTTTGAATGTTGCTTTTTGGCCTATCCTATCCCCCAATCCTGTACCCATAAAAACCCAGGCCCCACCAGCAGAGGGGCCTCAGAGTGGCAGAGCAGTTGAGTAGCAGAGCAGAGTGGCAAAGGAGAGAAGAGAAGCAGCAGCCAGGCATCAGAGAGCAGTAGCTTGACTTTGGAGGGAGAACTTGATGGCTGAACTCCAGGGGAAGACCACCTTCCCACTCCATCCCCTTTCCAGCTCCCCATCCTCTGAGAGCCACTTCCACCACTCAATAATATCCTCCACATTCACCACCCTTCAATTAATTCATTTGACCTGATTCTTACTGGATGCCAGACAAGAACTCAGGTACCAAGAGGATGGGTGCAAAAGACTGCCACCCTGACCTTCACTGAGCTGTTAAACACAAGCTATCCATGGACAGCAATGCCAAAGGAGCACACTGTAACACATGCCCTCTGGCGCTCCAGGGGTCACAGGTAACCCCCAGATGCTGCATGGGGCTGTACAGAGTTCTGCTCCTGCCAGCACCCAGAAGCACTTGTCTCTGCCCCTTTACTCACTCACCTATGTGCTCCCCCTCCCATGAGGGGTTGAGAGCTGAAGGCTAAGTAAATGAACCAACCTCCTTGCAAGTCCTGTGAAGGGGTCAAGGGAACTATCCCGTTACAATAGTTTCTATCTGTTGCTAATATATGCATGTTATTTGTATGTATGGTTTCTAGTAATATTGCTAAGTTTTTAAATTAATTAAAACCATTTATGTGTAGCTTGTTTTGAATTTTTAAAAATGTAAACAATTGTATCATCTGAGAATAACGAACCTTCGGTTTCTTCCTTTCTAGATCTTTCATTTTTTTCTCTTTGATCTTCTGCACTATCTAGGTATTCTGTAATTTGTAGGTAAAAGGTAATATTTCTAATCTTTAATAAATAAAACAATAAGAAATTAAGTGGTTTGTTTCCCCCAAGATTGCAAAAGTCATAAATGTATCTTTCCAGTGTTTTATACTATACTACATAAATTCTGTCAATAATGATTTTATTGCCACAAAAGTAGAAAGACCTGAAAATGAGCAGTTAACGCACTGAATTGCAACACCTTTCAACCTCTACCACAACAACCATCACTATAGGGGAAATTAAGGATAAGTTAATGCCATTTTCAGTAATTATATATTTTTGCTTTATTTCTCCCATCCTGAACTTTCTGAATATAGCTAGTTCAGCAAATTTGGAAGTCCAAAAGTGTACCAGTGCTAAAACACATTCTGTTTGGACTTTATTGGTGTTAGAATTCATTTCAGTACAAATATTCTGTGTTTTCATCATTAACAGTTCAAAGATATCACTTTTATTAATTCAAATCTACCCTTAGTACTTTTTTTTCTGAGAAAATGTCATGGTATAGAGAAAATACATGGTTTTTGGAATTAGACATCATATAGTTCTTTTTAAAACCTTCTAAATTTTGAGATAATGCGTATTTACATGTAATTATAAGAAATAATATGGAGAGACAGAGAGATCCTGTGTACCCTTTAACATGTTTTCCCCAATAGTAACATCTTACTACTTATTGTCTGTATTTCCTTCTATAGGTAGTCTTCCTTTGGATAGTAATAACTATACAGTAGGCATATATTTTTAAACTGTTACAATGTGACCTTTAGGTCTTCTCAACAGTCATAATTCCTTTAATTATTTATCATATGTCACAGTTACAAGGCCATGTTATCATTCTATTATCATTCCAAGTACAGATATTTCATTTTATTGTTATTCTTTTACTGTTAACTTCATTGTAGTTAAAGAATGTTGTCTCTATGAATTATGCTTTTTGGAATTTGAGGTTTTATTTGTATTTGAAGATAATGTAAACTCTGTATTACATCAAGCTTATTATTTGCATTCCAGTTTTCAATGTTCTCATATGTTCTTGTTTATCTGGCAATTGCTGAGTAAAATGAATTTAGGTATTGTGTTACGATGACAATTTGTTAATTTTTTACTTTTTTATATTACCAGTTAAAGTTTATATTTTTGATTAGATATTAACATACACTTGATGCTTAATATAGTATTTGAAATGTTTAATGAAGTAATTTACATAAAGATTCAGGATAATTGCATGTTTTTGTTAAGATGAATCTTTATCATATTACATATACTTCATGTCTATCTAATGTTTTTTGCACAGTCTATTTTGAATAATTTTAATGTTGGTATTTTAGCCTTTGTCAGTCTTTTCCAGATATCTTTCAAAAAATTTTTAAACTTTTATATGTAATCCTTTTTCAAGTTTGTTTTATATATGTGGCTGATTTAAAAAAATCAGAGAAACTTGAAGCTTCCCCTCTAAGATCAGGAATAAGGCAACGATGTCTTTTCTGACCAATGCTTTTTTAACACCACACTGAAAATCTTAGCTAATGCAATAAGAAAAGAAAGAAAAGGAATACAGCTCAGGAAGGAAGAAATAAAACTGTCCTTTTCCCTGGATGACATCATCATGTATATAGAAAATCCAAAGAATTGACAAAACAAAACAAACCTCCTGGAACTAATAAGCAATTATTGTAAGGTTAGAGTTTAAAGGGTTAATATACAGAAGTCAATCACTTTCCTACATGACAGGAATGAACAACTGAAATTTGAAATAAAAAATATGCCATACTGTTTGCATTAGCATACAAAAGATGAAATACTTAGCTATAAATGTAACAAAATATGTCCACAATCTGTATGAGGAAAACTACAAAACTCTGATTTAAAAAAAAAAAGTAGAGTTAAATAAATGGAAAGACTTTCTATGTTTATGGATAGGGTGGCTCAATATTGTCAAGATGCCAGTTCTTTCTTACTTGCAATCCCAATCAAAATCCTAGCATGTTATTTTTGTGAATATTGAGGTGGTAAAAGATGCAAGATAACTAATACAATATTGACAAAGAACAAAGATCTAGGACTGATACTACACAACTTTAAGACATACCGTAGAGCCACAATGATAAAGACAGTGTTGCACTGGTAAAAGAATAGGCAAATAGATTGATGGAACAGAAGACAGAGCCCAGAAACAAACCCGCATAAATACAGTCAACAGATCTTTCACAGATGAGTAGAAGTAATCTGGTTAAAAAACAGTCTTTCCAACAAACGGTACTGCCACAACTGGACATTCATAATGCAAAAAAAAGAAAAATCTAAACACAGACTTTATACCATTCACAAAAATTAGCTCTAAATGGACCATAGACCTGAATGTAAAATACAAGATTATAAAATTCCTAGAACATAACAAGAGAAATCTAGATGACCTTGAGTTTAGTGATTACTGTTTAGACAAAAACCCAAGGCACAATCCATGAAACAAAGAATTGGTAAGCTGGGCTTTATTAAAATTAAAAATTTCTGCTCTGTGAAAAGCACTGCTAAGAAAGTAAAAAGAAAACCCCAATGCTGGGAGAAACTATCTGTGAAAGACGTATCTGATAAAGAATTGCTATTCAAAACATGCAAAGAACTCAAAACTCAACAATAAGAGAACAAACAAGCCAGTTAAAAAAAAAAAAAAGAACCATAGACCTTAACGAACGCCTCACCTGAAAAAATCATATAGATGGCAAAGAGAACACAAAGAAATGCTCCACATTTTCTGTCATCAGGGAAACACAAATTAAAACAACAAAGAGATATCACTACACATTTATTAAAATGGTCAAAATCCAAATGCTAACACCACCAAATGCTGAGAGGATGTGGAGCAACAGAAAAGAGAACTGTCATTCACTGCTGGTGAGAATGTAAAATGGTATAACCACTTTGGAAGACAGTTTGGCAGTTTCCTACCAAACTAAACATTCTTCTAATACGTCCAGCAATTGCACTGTTTACTATTTACCCAAAAGGATTGAAAATTTATGTCCACACGAAAACCTGCACATGGATGTTTATAGCAGCTTTATTCATAATTGCCAAAACTTAGAAACAACAAGGTGTCCTTCAGTAGGTGGATAAATAAACTGCAGTACATCTAGACAATGAAATATTCACTGCTAAAAAAAATGTGTTATCAAGCCATGAAAAGAAATAGAGGAAACTTAAATGCATAGTGCTGAGTGAAAAGACCCAATCTGAAAAGCCTCCATAGTGTGTAATAAAAACTACATGACATTCTGGAAAAGGTAAAACTATGGAAATAGCAAAAATATCAGTGGTGGCCAAGACTTAAGGAAGAGAGAGATGAATAGGCAAGCACAGAGGATTTTTAGGGCAGTAATACTACTCTGTATGATACCATAATGGTGGATACATGTTATTATAAATTTGTCTAAACACATAGAGTGTACATCACCAAAAATGAATGCTAATGTAAACTATGGGCTCTGTATGATAATGATGTGTCAATGTAGGTTCATCAGTTGCAACAAATGTACCCTTCTGGTGGGAGACGTTGATAATGAGGGGGTTTGCATTGAGTTGGGTGGCAGGAGATATATGGGAATTCTTTGTCTTCTGCTCAATTTTATGGCAAAACTGAAACTGCTTTAACAAATAAAATTCTATTTTAAAAAAATCTAGTCTAAAACACTTATATAAAGTGTTTTTGTGCATTTTTCGAGGTTATAATATATTGAAAAAATTATCAATAATATTAATTTCTTAATATTGAATCACTCTTCCATATTTTAAGTAAACTCAGCTTAATTATATTAAAGCAATGGTACTTTAATACATTGATGGATTCAAATTATTTCTTTAGTACATGGTCAAGAGCTGAATAATAGTTTTTTAGTAGATTAACTTTGTTTTCCTCGACAGAAATTACAATTATTGATCAATAAAAAGTATTGCTCTTCATTCTTTATATTCTTTATTTTCATAGATAATGTCATTAGTGTGACCCTTTAGAAATGTTACAAAATAGTAGCTGTAATAGTGTTGGTTTCTTTGTCATTCACTTTAGTAGAAATGCCTTCACCCTCATTAATATTTTATTTAATTTTTTACGAGAATTCTTATGTAAGATTGTGCGATCGTGTTTTTGAACTATACTCCTTATATTTTATCAGTTTAGCTTTGAAGTGATGATTTAATTCATAAAATAACATCTCAAGGAGTTTAACTAGATGAAAACATCTGTTTCTTGAAGATTTGGAAGAACAAACTTGTAAATCTGAGTCCAGTGCCTTATGGAGTGGTTTTTCGAGGAAATTTCTCCCATTAAGCCTTGTTTGTTGTTGTTGCTGTTGTTAATCTCTTATTAGATTTAGGATACCTATATTTTGCTACAAATATGGTCCACTTTAACACAATCCTCACATGTATTTAGTGTGTGCATGGTATTCCTCCCGAGGAATGAGGACACTACAGGGATGAGTAAGTGCCTCTTCCCTAGAACACAAAAAGAAGGTCCCATCTGCTGTCCTCTTCTTGGGAAGGTTATCTCACTGCTGTCCATGTATTTTCATTTGATAGCAATAGCTGAGGCAGCAAGAAAAAAGAAAGTAATACTGCACGAAATACAAAAAACAGGTAGCACCCCAGTGGAGGGCCCTACAACCAAAATTAGGACTAATGGTAAAAGGTAGCATTGTTAGGCTAGACTTGAAATTGATTGATTGAAAAAGAACATTCACGTTTTAACTGATATATTTATTCTTTTGAGGTATATTTTCCTGTAACTTACTTGACATTCCACAATCCTAGCACTTAGGCATCAAATAAGTGCTTGTCTTTAAGGGCTTCTGCTGCATTTGGTCATATTTCAGAACCTATAATTTGACAAGCAACTTGCTTCTAAGTAGGTTTAATCATGGTGTCTATTTTATTATATAATAAAAGCAGTGATTTAATTATGTTTGCAATTTTTGTAAGATCTGTATTAACAGTAAGAGTGAGTATTATTGCTTCTATTTCCCTCTCCTTTCTGTTGATGCATATTTTTTTTAATTACTGGTAAAAGAAACCTGACAACTTGGAGCACAAGGCCTTTTAAGAGTTGCCACATCAGTATCTCTGGGTATCTGAGCCCTGAGTAATCATCAGACTGAGCACATAGTAGGCTTTTCTCCAGGTATGGAAAACCTGAAAGTGACTAGATACTGAATGGAAAGAAACATTTTGAATCAAGTCCTAAGGGCTGAGGTTACCCTGGGTGAGTGTAAGTGCTAAGGGAACCCACCTCTGTGTATGTGAAAACTGTGGGTTCTCTGAGCCCCCAAAAACTGTCCTCAAAATCTGAATACACTGGTTAACCAGAAAAGACAAAGTGCCACATATAGGTGCCATACACAGACTGCAGCATATGCTACTGGGCCTTGGGTTAAGGGCAGTACACATGCTTACCATCTCAATTTAGTTAACATTTACTTGAATACAAGCAACATTTAACACCTATACTACTCTACTCCCTTCAAACTTAATCCATTATATGATAAAATGCACTGCTAATGTGCCTTCTGATAATGACAGAAAAATATTGCTAGGAAGGAGAAGCCCAAAATTCAATTTTGAATTATAATTTAAACAAATCCTGTGGCAGGAAATCCCAGGGGTTAATACAGACATGTGAGGATTCTGATTTTCCTAACCAAGAAATGACTGCTTATATAGAGGGACATGTCAACACATTCTTGCCAAATTAATAAATACAGAAATAAAAGTACATCCCTCTTTTTATCCAATTAAGATAAATTTATTTTATTTTAGCTAACATTTTGATATGATAATTGCAGCTAGAAGATAAATAACAGACCAGACAAGGGAATCATTTCAGAAAAGCAGTTATTTTCTTAACTAGCAAAATAGTTCTGGAATTTTTGCTAGCTAGTTCCAAAGCAAATTTAACAAAGATCATGTTTATTAAATGTCCCTTTGGTTTATCCTAGATTACTTTTCAAGATCTACTACTTTACTATCCTTATTATTTCCTCTTCACCATGTTTTCCCTCATTTTAAATTCTCCATTGAGACTGCTTACCAAGTCGATTTTCCCCAAACTCTCATTTTATAAATAAAAAAATAGTATATTCAATAACCCTAAAACAAATATAATTTATAAAAAAATAATTTGCAGTGCCAGCTCTTTGGAGGGATTTTTTTTCCCTCCTCTGTGTATGTATCTAATAAGAGAATGTGTATCAGGAGGGGAATATACCATTTGGGTTCTAAGATTGCTTACCCTATTTAGCATTATTTTTTTAAGCTGCAATTAGTATTAACCTTAAGAAATGAATGAAAGTTGACGATGAATGAAAAAGTTAATGTCAGTATTGTAATTAGCAAGGGTCTGATCTTGCAGGCGCGGTTTTACGACTGCAGTCTTTGGAGAACATGCAAGTCTTCAGCCTGTCTGCCTGGAGCTTTGCATACAATGTGATAGAAGGGTTTCAGTGGAGAAAGGTTGAATTGCCCTCCTCTTGCTGCTACCCCATGTTGATGGATATGAAAGGAAATGATATGAAGTCTGAGCTTCATTCAACCTAGCAGACATAGTCCATCTTTTCCCCAGACAAGTGAGAATAGAAAACCATAAAAGTTTAAATGGGTAGCAGAAATAGGCATAATGTAATTGAGACGATGTTGTTATCTCACTAGAAAAAATGAGACTGTTAAGTTGAAGAAGGGAAATTCTAGAAATGTTGCTCAAAAACAGTATTCTTCCTCTTTCTAGGAATAGCAACATGAGTTTCTCTTTGTGCAATTTGTCTACCATTTGCCCAGAGGTCACTTTTCTCCTTATAGTCAATCGTTTCTCTGAGTGGCACAGAAAACAAAATAATTTTAGAGAAAGTTCTAGAAATGAAGTTGAAAGAAAAAAATACAAAAGACTGGGAATAAGTAACGTAATTAATATTGGTTCTGAGGTAAATGTGAAAATAAAATTTTACAATTGAAAATATATTTAAAACTAACAACATTGAGCATTGGTAATGGCGTCAAGAAATAATATATCTCATATACTGCTTGTAAGCATGTAAATTGTTATGTTCATGAAGGGCCATTTGTCAAGGCTAGAAATGTAAAGTGTTAAAGGTGAGAATGCTCATTGACCCTATAATTACAGTACAAAACAATCTACCATAGGGAAACAGACATGAGTACAATAATGTATATAAAATATATAGATTTTTTAAAATAATAATGCCTACAATTTTTTAAAAAAGAACCAAACTAAATAACCAATAATGCAAGCTAAACAAAAGAAATTATGTGCATTGATACAAAAGGATGCTATGAATTATATTTAACAAATGTTGTTTAAATACAGAGAAAATTATGAAAAGTAAAAATAAAATCATAGTGTGGGAAAAACTTTCTAATTACATCACAAAGTAATTTTCACTACATTAAAATGTAAAAGTTTTGCCTGCAGAAATAGAAAGGAACATTAGGAAAAGTATGACAATCTGGGAAAGACTAATTGTAACACATATGACATGCAAAAGATTATTTTAATTGCTATGTAAAGAGCTCTTTTAAATCAAAAAGAAAACAATAAATATCCAACAGCAAAATGAGATAAGTTCTCAACAGGCAATTTTCAAAGAAATGCCAGTGGACGGTAAGGATTCTCCATCCAGTTAAAACAATAATGAAGTACATCATCTTGTTCACTTATCATTGGTGGAGTTTTTTTTTCAAGTGGTAGTATACAGTGTGGTGAGGGTGAGAGAATATAGTTACATTCTATCTTTCTGGGTATGGAAAATGGTAACATATATGGAGATCTAGGGGAAAATAGCTGTACAAAAATTAAATGCATTTATATTTTCACCTCACAATTGCACTTCTGATATTTATCTTTCAGAAATACTAGGACATATTTGACATTTGTATACATGTGTATACAAGTATCCACTGCAATGGTTGGTAAAGCTAAAGATTGAAAATAAGCACATGGTATACTTAGGTAAATTGTAGTACATCCTTTCAATGGGATGCTATATGGTTATCAAAAGGAATGAGGTAGATCCATATTGTTTATGTTGAAGGATATCTAAATAAGTGCATTATTATTATTATTATTATTATTATTATTATTATTATTATTTTGAGACAGAGTCTCACTCTGTCACCAGGCTGGAGTGCAGTGGTGTGATCTCAGCTCACTGCAACCTCCACCTCCCAGGTTCAAGCGATTCTCCTGCCTCAGCCTCCCGAGTAGCTGGGACTACAGGCACACAGCACCACACCCAGCTAACTTTTTGTATTTTTAATAGAGACCAGGTTTCACCATGTTTGCCAGGATGGTCTTGATCTCTCGACCTCATGATCCACCCTCATCAGCCTCCCCAAGTGCTGGGGTTACAGACGTGAGCCACTGCGCCCGGGCAAATAATTGCATTATTAATGGAAAAAAAGTCCAAAACCTTGTTTACAGTACGTTTGCATTTGTGTTAAGACATGAAGCCTCTGGAAAATACACCAAAAAAGACCCTAAGATGGAAAGATGATGAACTCTTCATTCTATATAATTTTATTCTATGTAATTTTTCTACTATGAGTATGAATGTATTTTTAACATAAACTTTTATATTATTATCAGTAACACATAAATACATGATAAAATATACTTGTTCATGTATTAAGCCGTGTTTAAGTATAGTTCTCTTTTCTTAAGCTGTATATTAAATATTATTGCGTTACATATTGTATTTTATATCATATTATATGCTTAATTAAGTATAGAAAAATTGAGACAGACACACCAAATGTTAATAATGATTAAAATCTTTGGTGCCGTTATATCTGAATTATTTTGTTTGTGGGCTGTTGTATATATTTTAAGTTTTTAAAAATAATTTTATAATCATATAAACATTTATATAGAAAAATTGGGTGCTTTCGTAACTAGTTCTAATGCTAAAAATTAATTTTTTTGACACTTTAATGTTAATTCAAGTCTTTTATTTCAGAAATTTTTTTTTTTTGAGATGGAGTATTGCTCTGTTGCTTAGGCTGGAGTGCAGTGGCACTATCTCCGCTCACTGCAACCTCCACTTCCTGGGTTCAAGCGATTCTCCTGATTCAGCCTCTCAGGTAGCTGGGACTACAGGTGTGTGCCACCGTGCCTGGCTAATTTTTTGTATTTTTAGTTGAGATGAGGTTTCACCGTGTTAGCCAGGATGGTCTCAATCTCCTGAACTCATGATCCACCCGCCTTGGTCTCCCAAAGTGCTGGGATTATAGGCGTGAGCCACCACACCCAGCCAGGAAATTTCTAAAAATTATATACTTAAAGATTCTGTTCCATTATTGTGTATTATTTTCAATCTTTGTGTATAGGTTAATTCCCTTTGCTTCTCTTCTAATACTATTTTTTTTTCTTTTTAGCTCCTTTTCAATTTTTCCTTAAATTTGGTTGCTTTGTAAAATTTCTCTATTACTTTACTTTTTAAAATGATTTTCATTCTCCTTTATTTTTCTATATTTAAAAAATATTATTTATGAGTTCATTTTTTTATTTTTCTTTGGAGAGTTCTAGCAGATCACATTTTATTTTATTTTATTTTATTTCATTTTATTTCTATTTTTGTCCCTGAATTTTTGCACTTCTGCTTTGAGGTCTTCCTTCATTACAAAAATAAAATTGGACAATTATTTCTTACATTTTTTAAAGCAGAGTTGCAACATTTTCTGATAAGTATCCTTCATCTACTGGAAATTTATGCCACTTATTTATTTTATTTTATTTTTATGGTGATTTTTAAATCCAAGCTCTAATACTGATTTTTTTTTTTTAAATCCATTGTTAAATTAGTTGGGTTTTCCTGGACCAGTTATTTGCAAGAGTTTCCTTTGGTCAGAAAGGCATTTTAGTAGTATTCCAGCTACTTGATTTTCATACTGCAAATCTAAATTTTTCTTGATTGCCCCAAATTCTACATCTCTGTGATTCTTCGTATAACCCCACTTTCTCTGTTTCTATAAAACAAACCCAGTCCAGGATTCCTGCTGCTAGCAGTTCACCTCTGTTCCTGCTCCTGCTGTTCAAGAAAATATATAGATATTTCACCTTTGGTTGTGCCTCTCATCTTCCGAAAGGTACATTTGCTACTGCTTCTGAAATCTGCTGTGGCTGAGCCCTCTTGCCAAGTGCTTTCTCTGCTGCTTTTCTTCTCTTCTTCTTCTTCCCATGAAGCTCTTTTATTAGGGTTCTGGGCAGTCATATGTCTACTTTGCAGTATGTAGACTATGGTTGCGTCCATATTCTACAGCTTTTGAGTTTCAGTCTTTCATTATCCCTATTGCTTTAGGATAAGTGTAAGAAAAAGTCCTTACAGTGAGCTGCATAATTAGAAAAAAAAAATGAGGTTAAATCTGTTAGTTGATTCATTTGTGCTTTCATTCTTAGGATATAGAAGTTTAGAAAACATTTTTATATCTCCCTGTTACACTCAGCTATATTTTCTTCTGGTACATCTTTAGAATCACTTTTTGATATAAATTTTTAATTCATCAAGTATTTAGGTGAAACAAGTTGTAACATTTTTTGCAAACAGCTACCTAGTGTTGCCAGCAACCTTCAATAAATAATTTGCTATTTCAACAACAGAAATGTCCTGTTCATCAAATATTAAATTTTTGTATGTAATTGGGTAAATTTATTTACTTAACTTACTTTATCAACCTATTCTGTTACCTATGTGACAACATATTATTTAGTTTTATAAAACATTTAAAATCTATCATAGAGAAACTTTCCTTTTCTCTTTTCAAAATCACATTTTCAGATTTTCAAAATTGACTTGAGATCATTATTGGAATTGCAATAAACTAATATGCTAATGCAAACATAACTGACTTAAAATTATTGAGTAAGCTTTAATACTCACCACTAATCTTTTCTAGCCAAGGTTCATCTCAGGCAGCCAGGTCACCATTTGGTTAATATATTTTCAGGAAGATGCATGCTGTCTCAGACCCTGCATATTTAGCAATTTGTACATGGGTTTTACTAACAACTTGGCTTGCTACAGATTTCTTGAGTAACGAAAACTTCTTCTCAAAAGATAGAAGGCAATCTCTGTTAACTTCTTGCACTCAAAATAATGAAAGAGATGTCTTAGTTAGACTCAAAGTTTCTTTATTTGTATGTAGCCTATTTTTTTCCCTGGTGACACTGCTATGTTATGGTAACTTCATTTAATATGATTCTATTAGTGCTGAATTCATGGAAGTTTGATTCAATTAGTGCTGAATTTATGAAAGTTTTATCAAATTTCTTCACCAGTCTCCAAAACTTGTGCTGATTTAACACTATCTTTAGAGTCTATTGATTATATTGGTGGTGAAGTGAGCAAGAACCAGTTAAATGCCTGTGTTCATAATGTCATCCTGCCTGATATCTATAAATTTATTCAAATGAGGCTGCTAAACTTCAAAACATTTACGTAACATCTGATTTAGAGTAACCTTCTGTTATGATGGTTGATCTATGCAAGTAAGTTTTTTGTTTTTTTTTTTTTTTTTTTTTTTGAGACAGAGTCTTGCTCTGTCCCCCAGGCTGGAGTGCAGTGGCGCTGTCTTGGCTCACTGCAAGCTCCGCCTCCCGGCTTCACGCCATTCTCCTGCCTCAGCCTCCTGAGTAGCTGGGACTACAGGCGCCCGCCACCATGCCTGGCTAATTTTTTGTATTTTTAGTAGAGACGGGGTTTCACCTTGTTAGCCAGGATGGTTTCGATCTCCTGACCTCGTGATCCGCCTGCCTCGGCCTCCCAAAGGGCTGGGATTACAGGCGTGAGCCACCGCCCCCAGCCAGTAAGTTTTTTTCTGAACAACTCTAAGTTATACAATTTTAATAAGAAACAAAAAACTTGGTGCAGAACCCAGGAAATCACATTTTAGCCTAGACAAAGGGGTTTATGATTAAAATGTCTGGAGAATTTCTTGTTTGACCAATAACCTTATTTTGAAGTTCATTCCAAAAGATGATTCCCAAGTTTTTTAAATTGCTGGAATCATTATTGGAGTAAACATATACTAGCTCAAGGTTATCTTTACAAATAGCAGTTATGGGAGTTTTTATGTTCAAATGTGCAGATAAAACCAACCTCCATACTTTATAGTCACACCACAGGTAAAATTATACAGAGAATGAATTATTTAATACTTATTGAATCAGATTATTCCAGTTCATAAACTATTCACTGTTTCAGCGAAATGAATAGAAGTCTAGTTGCCCAAAAGAGTTATTCAGCTTCTAAAAGTGCTTGGCTTCCTCCCAGAAAGTAGTTTACACAGTGACACTTTATGAGTGATAAAGTGATATGAAGAGGTACTTACATACCTACAAGAGCATACATCTGCTAATAACTGGAATTGCCCTAAAAGCCAGCAGCAACTTCTTTTGAATCCCTTCAATAATGGCAAATCATGTTTTTAGGGTAGAGGTGCTTTTGGTCTAATCAACTAAGAATTGTCCAGTGGTATTTTATCTATTTTAAAACTCACAGAAAATCTTCTAGTAACCAAAAGTAAATTTATTTTGTAGCAAAGTGTACTTGGTGACTTTATGTCATTATTAAAAATGAAAATTAAGAAACCATAGATATTTTAGAATATAGAATGAGTAACTGTTTGAATAGATTTCCAAAGCATGATACAATATTTTAAGTTGATGCCAATAATAAAAAATAAAAAATGAATATTTACCTGTATTTTGTATAATAGTGAGTTTTAATATCTTTTGAACATGTAACTATAATCAGCCACATTTAATATATAATTTAACTAAAAACAATTATGAAGAATACATATTCATGTTTAAATTTAACTCCTTTTTACTTTTTCGATTGATTTACTAGAAATCATATATTTTCTCTTCTGCACAATTATGCGGTACCTAGTAACTCCTACTACTGAGATCTTGATTCTTCAATTACTACCATTAATTTAAAAATCCTTTTAACTGTTTCTCTCAACTGGCTCTTGTTTTTCTATATTTAGGCATGTATAGCTATCCCCTATATATAGTTATAGCTTTCACTTGACGCACTACCCTGAATGCTATTGCCCTAGTCTCATTTGGGAATATAGATGGATAGGCAATAGATAAATCATTCTGAATCTTGTATGCTATATTAAATATTTTAGTCATTATTCTTAGAATAATTAAAGCACTTAAATTAAGAATTATGAGGTGTTGAGAGTGGAAGAAGCTGTATGATAAGTCTTGAATTTTGAACAAATCTTCCTTCCTATAGTATAGAGAATGAATTTGGTGGCAGGAATAGTGGTTTGAGAAATATTTATAAACTAAAAGTGACAGGACTTAGTGATGGATTAAGATGACTCAGGTTTCTGGCTCAGGAAACTGCATAGGTGTATCTGTTTCTGAAATGGGTACTCTTTAAGTATTTTGGAGGAAGGATTCTGGAAGATGTCATGAGTTAGAAGCACTTTGGAGACAGCTAGATGGAGCTGCCAAGCAGGTAGCTGAGTTTATGGGCCTGAGACTAAAAGATAAAGCCTGGGATTGAAACAAACATTTGGGATTTATTTGGGATTAGTTAATCAATTAAACTATAGACATGGATAAGGTTGCCTGGGAAGATGTTATAAAATATGAGAATAAGGCCTAAGACCGAGCTTGGAATAATTATACAGTGAAGGGGGATATGAGAGAATAAGTCTGTAACAGAAACTTATAAATAGCCAAACAGGAAAATAAAACTGTATTGTAAATCAAGCCTAGGGAAAATAATTTTCTAAAGAAAAAGTGATCAACAGTGCCAAATCTGGCTGAGAGTTCAAGTAAAGTAAAAAATGTTCATCAAATTTAGGAACATGGAGGTCCCTGTGGATCTCAGCCATAGTTATTTTGGTAGAGTAATAGAATCTTTCTGAACATCCACTTTTTCTTTAATTCCTGTAGATGGGCTTAAATCACTATATAAAAATTATATTCATATGGGTCAACAATGACCTACTGTTGCTATTTTTAGTCTTCTTTCTCCTTGAACTCTGTTGATGATGTTGATTACCCTTCCTTCCTTGGTTATTATTTCTCTTTAGTGCCATAGCTCACTTCCTACTCTTCCTCCCTGGGTTCTTTTCTGGTTCCCACCTAGTGTTTGCTTCTCTATTTGGTTCTCTCTTGCACTTGTCTCTTTTTCAATTTTGCTTTATATTTGTGAGGATACCTTTCAGACCATGAAAACTGCTTATAGTAATACTGTCACTGCAGGAGGGGCATGCGTAAGTGGCAGGGCAGCCAATTTGACACTGATAATGTTCTGTGAAACATTCTGGAGGTTCTTATTTTACCCTGCAGGAAACACATTTTTTTATTGTATTTCTCATTAGTAAATAATTTACAGAAGAAATTATAGAATGTCAGTTGTTCTTATAAAAATATTAACACCAGAGTCCAACTTTGAAAAGGCCTGGAGCATTCTAATAGACCAAGATAATCTACAAATTAGAACCACTGATTTGGGAAAAACTTTCCTACAGATTTTCAATCATATGATGATAACAGCAAAGTTCAAAAGGAGATGTAATTTTGTAAATTCAAGGGAATACGAACACAGTGATATTGAGCTCCTAATCTATGGCAGATATTGTGCCAGCTATTCCTTGTGTTTTCCAATGTAATCTTCACAAATCCTTCTTTAGGTAAATTTTATTATCCCTATTTTGTTTCAAGTCAGGAAATTGAAACTGGTTAATCACTTTAACTGGAGATATAAAGCTAATAAATGATAGAAACCGGATTCAAATTTAGGTTACTAAGCTTCTAATTACATGCTTCTCTCACTCTTATAACTAGTAGCATTTTTCAAAGTTGCACAATATCCCGAAGAAAAGGTGTCATCACATTCAGAGTTTGATACTTTATTCAAGAATTAAATTATTTAAAATTTCCATGGATTGCAATTTTAAGTAACTTGATTTTGTCATATTTGGTAACCTGGTATCTGTGTGTACTTTGAAATGAAAATGTATGGTTTCCTTTTGAGAACACAACTAACCATGGGGTTCACTGAGCTTCAGATACAATGAAGTCAAGCATTACACTGTAGATCTGAAATCACAATACAAATTATTCCATAAATAATCTTTTCTACCCATCAAATTCTAATCATCGCTTTTTAACTTTTCAATTTCATTAATGACAGACCCTCTAAAGACAAACCGTCCTGTTGAGTCATTAGTTTGTGTATATATAGTAATAAATAATATGGCCCTTTAATATACAGCACGTAAAAGAAAGGCTCATGATGTTAAGTTTTTAATTTCAGGATGCTTTTGTTAAATCCAGATTCTGTACAAAAGGGAATCATTATTATGTCAAAGATTATTCTCAAAAAAAAAAAAAAACGACAAATTCAGCTTACCTCCTTCACTAAGTTGGATGGGGAGGTACAAAACATGTCCAAACAGGTATGATTATTTTGGAGTTTTGAGTTCACTTAGATTGCCATATTGAGCTGATCGTCTTTGAATCTTCACACCAAGATTTTCAATTGTGATTATAAATGTGATTTTGTGTTAAAAATTAAAACAAAAGAGACATAAACTTATACTGCTTTAGAAAAACAGTAGGTGAAAATTAGGACTTTAAAAATTTTTCTGATAGGCTGTTGCCATTGTTTCAAAACTTTGATGACTCCTGAAGTAAAACGTATTTTATATTTCCCATATTTGATAGAAAATAAGTGTTTCCTGAAACATACCAAATACTGAATTTAATATAGTTCATTTTTTTGGCCAGGTAAGGTGGCTCATGCCTGTAATCCCAGCATTTTGGGAGGCCAAGGCGGGTAGATCACCTGAGGTTAGGATTTTGAGACCAGCCTAACATAGTGAAAGCCTGTCTTCACTAAAAATACAAAATTAGCTGTGTTTGGTGGTGAGCATTTGTAATCCCAGCTACTTGTGAGGCTGAGGCAGGAGAATCTCTTGAACCTGGGAGGCGGAGGCTGCAGTTAGCCAAGATTGTACCACTGCACTCCAGCCTGGGCGACAAGAGTGAAATTCCATCTCAAAAAGAAAGAAAAAAGAAAAAAAGAAAACAAATAAAATATTCTTTTTTGTTTTAAAATTTAAAATGATAGGCTAAATACTGACTTCATAAACAATGCTTCCTATGTGAATGAAATCTATATTACATTCCTGATTCTAATATTCTTTTGATATCAATAGGTCATTTAATTATTTCTTGTTTTGGAATTTCAAATAATTCATCATTTTTTGGTTACAGGCATAGATATCACTGAATGTTGTGTGATACATGCTGTTTCCTTAGTGGTAAACATTATACGTTTAAAATATACTGTAAATTTTTAGGAAACTGTTTAAAATATCCTTTGTTTTCATTTCTGCCATTTTAAAGTGAAACTAAATCTTTCAGGTTAAGGAATGATTTTACATTTTAGGCCTACTGCAATTTATGACTTCACCTCACTTCTTTGTTTTGCTTTCCTGTTCCTCAGTTACTTTAAGGAATGTGAATCTCAGTAAGTTACATTTATTTTGAAATAAAAATATAGTTCAAAACAAGTTCCGTTGCCAGTGGAATTTTTCTAAAGGTGTCTGTATTTTTTTAAGAAGCTGTGATTTATTTACACATTCCCTCTCTGTAAGCCACTCTGTTCTATCATAATAAAACCTACAAATAAAGGATCTGCTCTATGGAGCAATGTTGATGTAATATTAAGAGTACAAACACAGTACTTGTTTATCAAGAGAGTTTCCAAAGATTATTTCATCAAAGTAAAAATATAACACTTAATAGCTTTACTATTATGCACTTGAAACTTTGAAAATATTTATGAGAAATTACAATAATACACATTTTCTTTTATAACTAGTTAAGTATTGCTGTATTTGTATCAGTCAGAAAAACTAATAATTTTTATTGTACATGATAATGACCTTGAAAAATAACCTGTCTTTTTACCTAAGCCTAAACATAATTATTTTTCAATTGAGTTGTCTTCTTAAATGATCCAGAATATTGTCATTTATCTGGAAGTTTGAATTTTATTTTCAAAATTTGGAGAGAAAATCATAGACCCAATTTCTCTCTCAAGTGTAAGTCAATAGACATAACAATATATATATGTATATATGTCTGCATTTAAGATATGAATAGTATAATATACTTTTTATTTTAACAAGAAAATTAATTTCTACTGTTTTTAATTTGGAGAATACGAAAAGTAATTTTTTCAGAGTTATTTATAAATAAAATTTTCAGCTCAACAAGTTTAAATAATCATTTCTCTTTTTATGTTGCATAATACAACCAAGCTGACTTGGTTTTGCTGACTAAATTTATATCATTTTTCATGTGGCATTTGCACAAACATATTAGAAAAATCAAAGACTAGGTAGTGAGTAAAGGGACAGGTATATAAAATCTTCCATATTAACATAAACCATAGCAGAAATGTAAAAATATAAGTGAAATCTCTTTTACAAAGTTTGTTTGGGGAGGTACAAAGTTTTAAATAGCCAAGATAAAATATCAACAAGGAGAAGCTGAGAACAAATATAACATTCAAAATCACTTAGCATAAATATCTGGAATATAGCAAGTACTCAATAAAGTTTGTAAAACAGTTGAAAGAATACACGTTAGTAATTAGAAAAAAAATTCATACGTATTTTGAATATAGAGTAAGTAGGTATCGTTTTAACATGTTTGCATTTTGAGGGTTTCAATGAAGGAGATTTACTTCATTTAATTTACTTAACTTTGGTTTAATTGATTTTACAGAGAATTCCTTATGGTGGCAATGATTCCCCAGGGTGCCAATTTTGAATCATGCCATGCTTAATTTTTTAAAAATCAACTAGCTTAGGCAAATGCATGAGTCTAGGAAGAAAAATATCTAAATATTTCCTTCAGAGTGATATCTAAATGCTGTGACTTTTTATTGCTGATTTAAAACTAGGCACTTAAAAAACAGTTTTAGTATACTGCTGATAGCCTTTTTATCTCATAAAATCATTAAAGGTATAGTTTCAATTATTAATTAAGACAACACTGAGCACAGTTTATTGACATTGAAACATGTTCTGACAGATTATACTGACTAAAACGTAATGTTTTCCAGTTTGGGTTGTGTTTAATAATGGGTTTCTTGTTTGTTTGTCTTGGTAGTCTTATCTACTTTCTTCATTTGACTCAGCCAAAAGCAATAATTCATCATATTGTGTGCAAAGAAACTTGGGTAAAACAATAGTTATAACAAATAAATATGTTTTATAGTTTAAAGAGTTTTCTTTAAAAACAAAAGGTATAGGGTCTTTCACAAACTTACTTAATTTGTCTCATATACACTGGTGAATTAGAGCTGATGCCTCTTGGCCTAGAAAAGATGATTGTTAAATTTTCAGGAAAGTTGCAAGCTGAGTTACTGAACACAACCATTGTTTTTATAAAAGCAAAGAAATTATAAATACTTATCATGAAACAAATTTTACTAAAAACAAATACTCAAAACTCACTAATTCTTAATTATTATACTGTATTTCACTAATATCTATGCTTTTGAAGTTTTTTACAATTATCAAATCTGTATGGTAGAAATAATATATAAAATAATATAATATGATAAAGTAAATTATATGAAATCAATCATTTTCCTTGTAACTCACAGAATGCAAATATATTAAAACTATAACTTATTCTATATTAAAAAATAGAAATATTTTTTCTAATTACTAATGTGTATTCTTTCAATTGATCTACAAACTTTACTGAGTACCGACTATATTCCAGGTATTTATACTAGGTGATGTTGAATGTAACATTTGTTCTCAGCTTCTTATTATTATTATTTTATCTTGGCTATTTAAAACTTTGTACCTCCCCAGCAAACTTTATAAAAGAGATTTCCCTTATACTTTTTACTTTCTACTATGGTTTCTCTTAATAAAATGGATTTTATTTGTATCATATATAATATAAAGATGTGCAAACATGCATCTCTGCCCAGCTGGTGTTGGCAGCTTGAAATTGGCCATGGTGAGAGGATTTACCACAAATGTCAGAAAATACTACAAATCAGAGAGTTGTAGGCATTTACTGGCATAACATGGATCTCACAGTTGACTCAAAGATATAGAATATTTTATAGAAGTGGAAATTTAAGCTCAGAGAAATTAATTGAATTGTCCTATGCTACTTCTCTCATAAGGGTTACAACCAACATGCTCCCCTGACTCTATGCCAATATTTTTTTCTGTGACGCTTTTTTGGCTAGAAATACCAACAACATCACAAAGACCAACTTTATTGAGCTATTCCTGAGTGTCAGGTTCTCTGATAAATACTTAAGGTATCTTATCTTGTCACGGAATAACTGTAACCTTTATCTTCATTTTACATATGAATGAAATACGTTGTTAAGAATTTACTTTCTTTTTCCAGAGTCAGGATTTGAACTCAGACCTCTCTGATGCTGAAGCCAGAACTCTACTCATACTATTCACTCAAATAACTTTCAAAGGGTGATTTAAAATAAAAAAAAAGTAGGTGGAGAAATAACACACACACATAAATTTTCTAATATTAGCATCAGACTTGGGAGTCTACTATTATTTTGATTTCAATTCTTACCTATGTTTAAATACTATAAAGTTCTTGTAAATTCTTTTATCCCATTCGCTGCTTTTGAATGTCACTAAAAAATGGCTTCCCCTCACCCTGCACTCTGTAACTGCAAAGGCAAGTATTTTCTAACTTTAAGAAATGCTTTGAAGAAGAGGAAGCCAAATTATAATACGACTTCAGTCATTTTAGTAAAGAGACTTGAGTCCTGTTTCAGGAAGCATTTACAGGAAGCAAAATATTATTTAAATAAAAAATAGTATTTGTTTTAAAACTAACTTTTCTAAGCTATTTAAAGTACCATTAAATATCAAATCTAAATAGAGAGACTAAAATGTGAAATGATTGATAATATTACTAAAGGTTGTTATTAAAGAAGTAAAATTCTTAACAAATTGTCAAGATTTTGGTAAAAGAGAGAAATAAGAGTGTTAAAATGCAATGAGGAAAGGAGTACTAAATATCATAAACTACATATGGATGGGGAGGAAGAAAAAGGGAAATCAAAGAAAAAGAAACTCAGTCTGGTAATGGCAAACAAGTAAAGATATATCTTTCCAGTTTCCAAAATGGCTACTACCCAATGAACATGTTGCCATTTCAGATTAACATGTTATTTTTAAAATTACATATAAGTTCATATACAGATGAACGATAGTCACATATTTTGTGAAAACAGATATTTCTTCTTTTGCTGTTACCACATTCCTTGGGTATTTTATTCTACTCTAGTACTGAGTTGCATCAGCAATAACATTTTTATTTAAAGATAACTTAATACCAGAATTAACAATTTTTCACCTAATGACAGCCAGTATTTGAAAGCAATAGAATAATTATATTATGGGAACTATGTTTTGCTTATTGAATATCTCCGATATTACTAACTCTATGTAATTTTTTTCAGTTGAACTTCCAATAGTGGAATTCATTTTATTCCAATAATCAAATAATCATTTTATTATTAGGTGTCAGAAAGTATTTTTTAATCTGCTTTTTTTCATCAGAACTGACAGGATAAACCTTAAAAATGAACTGAAAAATATCTATGAATATTTCACTTTAGCCAAAGCTATACTAAAAATTGTATCTGCAAAGATATAAAATCCTTAAAACATTCAAGAACATAAGTACTGGTATTAAGAGAGAAACAAGCTGTCCTTTTACAGCGTGTACTGCAATTTTGTCACAAAAATAAATAGTATTGAAACTTCAAGCTTATAAAAGGATAGCTAATAAATTTTTATTCTTTTCATAGGTTGGAAATCTATTGTCCAGATACTACAATGATAATAATGAAAGGACAACTTGCTTACCCAGGCTTCAGGCACTAAACCGTTGTATTTGTTTGTTTGTTTTTCAGATTGTACAAATTCAGGCAGAGTAATAAAGGACTCAAATATTTCAACTTGAAGTATTATTAAGAGGGTGGCCTTCAAGTAAAACTTAAATTACGATTATTTTTAACCAATTTTTGGTATATATTATGTGCATTTTAGCTTAGAATATTGACTCTAAAAACAGAGGAGATAATATATTCAGAAATAGAAAAATTTATTTGATTGGAAAGCTGATTTTATTAACATTTTCAAAGTTATAATTTTGCTTTAAAAACTTTTCCCTAAAAACATTTTTTAAATGTCAATATTGTGATAAAATAATTCTTAATATATATTATCTTCTCATTAGATTTTAAATTTATGTATCTTTTGGTGTACAAAACTTTTTTTTGTAAAATTGAATACCTGTTATATTAAAAATAGCAAGCTGTAATGGAGATTCAAATAACACATTTTATTTTAACTATATAATCATTTCATTATGTTTTCTCTTACATTGTGGCTTTAAAAATTTTGATGATGGTAATTATTAGTGTAATTTAAAATATAGAACACTTAAAAATTTATTAAATAATTAAGATCAGAAAATTAGGAATTGTAATTACTTTATAATATACTACTCAATTTTTCAATATTTTGAATGCATTGATAAAAATAAGATGCACTAATATCTACTAAGAAAATATGATGAGGGTTATCTTTCCAAACATGCATTATCAGACTGATTTTATACTTTCTCAAACATTTTAGAATTTTTCTCCATATAACATAGTTATTATTGTTAATGAAAATGAGTTATTAACTTATCAAAAGCTGATTCCACTGAAGCATATGTTTCAATTTTAATTAGTACCTGAATAAAATAAAATTTGGACAAATACATAATTTTATATTCACAAGTTGGAACAAAAATATTTAGAGTCTTTAATGAATAAGGTAGATAAGCAGGAGAAAGAATTACATATAACAACATTCATCCAATATTTTAATTAAGCTGCTCTATGTACATAGAGTACTTTGGCTGAAAACATTCCTGAGAAGTCAATGTTAGAATTCCTTACTCATATTATCATTGTAGATATACTTCAAGATGATCACAACTGATAAACAAATACTGTGTTCTGTAAGGTGGAAAGGAAATTTGATCATGTAGAAATTATCCACCAAAGTCAGCTATTTTATGATAAATTTAGATGTTGTATGATTGCTTTAAATAACAACACAAAAAATGATTCGAAATTTTGGAAGCAGAATGGGAGAGTAGGAGGAAAGGAAACATTCTCAAGTGCTTCATTTGGTTCAAGTGACAATGACATATCAAGTAGGCGCATTATTCATCAAACATATTTTTTTGTTATAAAAAGTTAATTTCATTAATAAGTTTTCATTTGTTGTTTCACTATTTCCTGAATGCAAAGGCATGGTTAAAAATCCAGAATAATATGTAGCTTTGATGAATTAACTTAGAACCAATTTGATGAACTTTTTTGCTATGCATTTGTTAGAAATGAAAAGACTATAGTACTTACAGAATACAATTGCCGGATTCTTAATTTTGCACAGTAAATCTTAAACAGATCTGTTTATTTTTTTGAATATTACTCTTAACCATAGAGCTCTTGTCAATTCTGTTTTATTCTTAATAAAAATAGTTGCTTTCAAAGCACTAAACATTTTTTAAAAACTGAAAACCTTATTATGAATTTGTTAACTGCATTTTGAAGTGGAAGAAGATTTAGAGGTTATTTAATCCTATCCCTGTTATTTTCCTTGAGAGACAACTGAGGCTAGAGGAATTAAATAATTTATTCAAACTGCATAGCTACTTAAAGGCACTTAGAGGATTTTCATCTCAAGAAATTTAGAAAAAGAATGATACCCTGTAGTATCCATTTCCTTCAACTTTTCTAATTAGAATTACTCTGAGCTGTGAAGCTACAAAAGCTCTAAGAAAACACTGATGTCTTCTTGAAGACAAACTAGCAAAGCTTCATGTATATAAATCTGTGTATGTGTGTGCGTGTGTGTGTGTGTGTGCGCGCGCGCTGTGTATCTCTGGGGAACAGTGGACATATCCAATTTATTTTCTCAGTCACCTTGTTTTAGCTATAAGTATAAATAACAAATATTTCATGTTGTCGGCCTATTTTGCGGCTTAATGCCCTTTTTTATTAGGAATTTGCTTTTTATTCTTTCAGAAAATGCTTCATCTGAAAAACTACAAGAAATAAGAGATTAAAACAGCAGAAAGAAAGCATATATCCAGTAACTTTAATAATAAAGCACCAGAACTGTATACTTCAGCTGTTCTGATGATTGTGTTTTGAAAAATGAAAAATTATCTCAGAGCAACGTGGTAAAACTTCATTGTATATTGTGATTTCCCTGTTGTAACCATGGCTGATGCCAACACATGTTCTGCATAAGTAGAGAAACACAAATTGAACTCAAAATGCCCCGAGAGTATTGTCCTTCATAACACCCTGGTGTCCCGTGTGTGGCTGAATGAATAACAAATGACTGAGCTATTAAGATACTAAACAAAAGTCATCTAGACCCATAATATTGATGTAATAGCATCTCAATACTGTATTTGCTTTCATTAGTTTGTGTAGAATAAATCTTTCTATCTAAAAAAGAAATCAAACTGAGCTTGGTGGTAATTGCTTCAGGAATTTTATAAAAAGGGAATCCAGTTGTAAGTCTTTTTCGTAGTTACACATGTTTAGTATTACAGGTATATTAACAACTATGTGATTGTGCAACTTCCTACTTTATTTCTCACAAGGTCTAGTTCTAGATGTTGGTGTTAGTCTTTATGAGTTTAGCTTCTTCATCATTAACTACTAAATTTACAACTAATATGGAATCCATCCAATAGTTGATATATAAAGCATTTATGGCTGTACACCCAGATCTCTTTCGGTATGACTAAAATCAAATTTTCAAATTGCTTTGAGAGAGCTTGAATTAAGAACACTCAAGTTTACTATATACGCTTATACAAGTGTATATTTTCTTTCTCCACAGAATCGCGATCATGAGGGAGTTTATGATTGTCATTCCTAATGTCAACTCTGGGCCAGGTGATGTGTTTGTTGTACACATAAGTGTGTTATATGTGGGGTTGTGCCCACAGGGATATTGTAAAATGAACCATACTACTCTGCTTTCATCATATTTCATAAATATCCAAATTATGGAGACATAATAAAAGGTAAACAAAGATTCTCCCATTGCTCAACATTTATAATAGTTCATCTACGTTTTAATATAGTGGTCCTCGCTACCATGAATATTTTCTATAATATAGTATTTGAGATGCATTGATGTACTCAGATTCTAGAAGTCCCAAGAAAGCTGCATCAATTTACATAGTGCAGGCAGATGTGATGTGAGCACCACATTATATGCATGTAATTTTATATATTTCCAGTCCCTCTTTATGTTAGAAAAAACATCCTAGTTTAATGTTATTGAATTATTACTTAGGCTCCAGATTCACTTTAGAAATATTTTTATAGAGAGAAAATATTTTTTCACTCAAATTAACACATATAAAATAGAAAGAATAAGGCACATAAAGGCCATGGGCTGCATTTTGCAGGGGATAGGTTCTGGTTGAATGAGATCTGGGATGTGTGCCAAATTAATAGAAAAAATCCTGTTCTTCCTCTCCAATAGCCACAATGTTCATTATTAAAAAAAGCATATGAACCACAGGATTTGATTTTAATAACACCAATGTCTTCATTAATCTGTACATTCCATTTAGCCTCATTATTGAGCAAATGTTGAATTAATGCAGTATACATTATTGTTGGACTTTCCTTGCAAAACCTCTTTTCTCTCTTTTATCATTCATTCAGAAACCATCATGCGTATGTCATGTTTTTAGACAGGCCTGAGGCCCTCAGAAATTGAACTCAAAATTCTTCTATCTAGTCTAGGAGAAGACTTTAGGTTTGAGAAATCTACAAAGGGGTGTGAGAAACAGAACTGCAGATTCCCATTCAAAACCATAACTATTTTTCTGTCTTTTTAATGCTGTCATGTCAAGACACCTGCAACTGAGATGATATTTCCTCGATGGTCTCCGGGCCTCCTTCTAAATCAAGAGTGGTGATAGCCAACACTGCTTTGTATCTGCGGAACAAATAGTGGCCTTTGTCCAGCACAAGTCCCTAAACAAACTTAATCTCTCTAACACTGTGACAGATGACATTTAGATGTCCTTGTTACCCTTAAAATGAGTTTTATTGACAATCAGAGAACAAAAAGAAGGCCCAGATAAAGCCCAATGTTTTATAGGCTTGCTAACAACATCTTAGTCCAGAGGGTGAGGAGAAAGCCTGAAGTTGCCCCCATTTTCCCCTGCTTTGCTATATCACCATGACAACAGATATAGAAATCACTTAGTGACTCCTAGAAAGAAAACACAGTGACACAGTACCCCTTGTATGGCGAATCAAACTAAAGCCTTCATTCAAATGGCTATTCAGCTTGGGCATTCATGTAGAGGATAGGGTGGATTTTACACAGGTAACTACAAGAGAAAGGCCAGCAAGCCCTCCAGCCACAGCATATGGCAAAGTCTCTGTCTAATTAATGCATCCTCAATAGAATTTATCCATTTTAAATTTGTTTTCTTTTACTTGAAACATCATTAATGTAAAGGGCAACATTAATCAACATCATGGAACTTAAAAGGGCATTAAAGAGTGATCTTTTTCCCTATGCAACAAGAATCTTTTCAAGTAGTTGCGTTAACTGCAGCAGATTCAAGGCACATTCTGAGTTTGTAATCAGAAGGCAAATCTAGAGAGGCCTCTACTGGCGAATCTGTCTCTGTGCAGTTGTCCTTGTGGAACTGCCCTGGAAAAACAAGCAGGAGAATGACTTTCAGCTTTTTTTTATTGGAAAGTTGCACACCAGATGGATGCCCAATGAATATACCATATAAAACATTGAATAATGGCATTCACACTTTTGAAGCTGTCATATCTAACTGCTTATTCTCAGGTAATAAAAGGACCCTCAAGCTCTGATGTATGAGCTGCTTGGACTCAAAGAGATATTTTAAGATTATTCAACAAAGAAATAACAGGTAATCTTCTTTTTGTTTGTACATAAAGCTCCCATTCAAGTTTAAGATTTAAAACTTTTTGATATGAAATTGTATTTCTTGACATTGTTTGTTGGGGAGGCACACTGTTCACACACATACCCATACATTTCCCACAACCAACTAAAAACTGAAATAAAATCTTTAGATGAAACTAAAGTGCCCATGAAATATTTTGATTAATCAAAAAGCGAAAGTTTACTGCTAAGATTTCCTAGGAAATGTGAATAAAATATAGTCCCCTCAAGTGATATTTAACCTGAAAATATCATTGCACTATATTTTCATGAAATCAGGCTGAAAATAGCCTCACTGCTTTGTGAAGTCACTTTTGGGGGAAAAAATTAAAGATTTAATTTTTCCACCAGAAGTTGAAAGTTATTTAATTTAATATTTCCTAGGATGAAGATATTTATGATGTCTTTACATAAGGAAGCTCAGGGACTTTTCTCTTTGAAAAAAGAAGACCTGACTCCATAAATGTCTTTGTTCAAGTGCGGAATATTATGGTAACACTACATGTAACCTTGAAACTTTTCAAAAGGCAAAACCCTAATCCTCTTGTTTTACAACATTTATATTTTCATATCCAATATTTTTGAAATCTGATCATACCAAAATACTATTCAAATTACATTTATTCTCTTATATCTTTCAAAAATTCCACGAGTTATTTTTTGCTGTAATATCTTTTATGTCAGGAGGCCTTGCCGCGTATTGTTAGTAGGGTCATTTCACATTTCAAATGTGTATTTCAAATGTTCAGTTGAGATTTTAAGATAAATTTGACCAAGTAACTTTTCATAGGGTGGTTTGGTTAGCATGGCTCAGTAAATTACCCTTGGATCATACAGGTAATTCATGATCTTAAAATTAAATTCTGTTAGATAGCTTGAGATCACTACCTTTTAGTCCCAATAGTGACACCTACTGGTAAAAGAAAACAAAAAATAGTTTTAGCTTGCTTTCTGCTTACTGTTTTAGAGAATCTTACCAGGGACTCCGTTGTTGTAAATGTACCTTATTTACAATTTGTTTTCAGGTCTTTAAAATACAACTCTACATTACCAAAAACTGATTAGTGAGGGGGAAAACCCAAACAGAATAATGCAGGTATTTAATAATGAAAAAGAAAAAAACTTACTAGCACAGGAGTATAGTCAAACTTAACACCAAATAGTGTAGAGAATATGTAATTACAATCTTCTGAGTTCTTATATATTGTAGAAAATGAGAAGCCAAGCTTTAGCAATAGTTTTTCTGAAAGTGCCACATTTCCCAATTAGAACTGGAAGATGAAAATGTCAAAACGCTGTAAAAAAATTACTTAACATTTTTTTGTTTCCACAAATGTTTATTAAATGTTCTATATTTAAGAAAGAGCAAAGTCAATCCAGGAAAAAAAGAAGAATATACACTTGATAGCAACCCAATTGCCAATAATCTTTGAGGATTTATGCTAATTTAACCAGAAATGTTCTTTCAGAACATGGATTTATCACACGTCATAGAACATTGAAGTCACATTAGAATGTGGTAATTTCTCCACTGGGCTAGAAGCACATGGTTTGCAAAACATTGGCTACAATAAGAACATCCTCTGCATCAGAGAGGGTTCAACATTAACAACAATGTCTGTAAAAACAGAATCACAGCTGTCAAGAAGAGGTATGATCTTTATTTCTCCTAGAAGCTTCAGTGAAGCTCCTCTTTAAATTACATTTGCTCTTAATTTATAATATTATGACACTACACATTCCAGTTTTTCATAAAGCACATGAAGTCTTATTTAATAAGAAACTGTTTTAGATAATTATCTGAAGACCCATATAAAACTTGTATAGTCTTCTTTTGACTGCTAAGTAATTCACTTGTTAAACTGTAAAACACAGCATCAATAATTTTAGAATTTTACAGTCATATGAGATAAAAATGGCAGACTGGAAAGAAATACATTCCAACCCAGGTTTAATTGGAATGGGCCTTTTTATGCAAAATGCTCCTAATATTTCTTTTAGGAAATTCTAGGTCTTTGTTAACATTTCAGCTTACGAAGAATATACAGCTAACAGTATCCCAAAATATTGTTTTGCCTTGGGGATTGTGGTCAGGTATATAGTAAGGCAGAGAATCATTTAATCCATGATACACATTTATGACTACGTTTGTGATATCACTGAGAGGAAATGTGTGAAAATGTCACAAATTACTCAGCAGACAGTTAGCTATATTGGTGTCTTTGAAACCATGTTTGGCTCTACTGTGTGCTTTTGTTTGTACAACTTGAGCACATGCTTCAAAATGTCATCCAAATTACAAGCATGCAAGGAATGAAGTATTACTTCTCTATCAATTTCAGAAGCATACTACTTTTATTTCATTAAATAGCTTATCAGCCAATCACACTCGGTAAAATCATGAAATTCCTTTCTTACATTTTTTGCGAGAGATATTTTATGTTGTTATTTATGATCTAAAATAAATCTTCAAATTTGTTTATGACAATAAATATTTGGAAAACAAAGGACTTTTAAAAATCATGTAAATTACAACATAAAAATCAGAAAGCACAACATTTATACAAAATCATTTGGCTAACTTGCTGGCAATTAAGTTGGGATACAATGTGCTCAGGGTGAAAACAAGATCAGAAATTAAAACAAAATAGCCAGAAAAAATTGGAAAAGTTTTGGTTTTGGTTTTGGTTTTGGTTTTCCTGAGTACCTGGACCAGCAATTCAGCTGATCATTAAACACAACCAGAAAGAAAGGCTCTATTTTGCCTTTAGAGAGTTCATCCAGAGACTGCACAAGGGATTTGTACAGAATAAAGCCTCACAAAACCCAAGGGCTGTCAGAGGGAAATGGTATCCAGGAGGACAGGGCAGGCCAAGCATCCTCTCAACAGCAAAGCCACACAAGAGAGCCAGAGGCAGCACTGCGACTGCCAACACAACTGCCTATCACGTCTGCCAAGGAGCCAGAAGCCGCTTGTGGGAAAATATCACTTACCCTTAGCATCTGGGTCCTGTGATTGTTATCCAAAGAGACAGAGTGGTAAGATATAGTGGGATAAACAGCATCCCATTAAACACACATGTATACACACACACACACACACACACATACATGTTACCTTTCTGGGTAAAGAGAGAGATAAGCCATACATGGATTTGGATTAGACTTTCTGTAGTTGGAATTCTTTTAAATCAGATTTATTCTACATATTCATATTTATATATTCAGTTATATATTCATATTTCATAATGAGATTGGCTTTAGTAATTACTTCTCACTAATAGCTTTGGTCCGTAAAAAACAAGATTTTAGTTGTATTTGTGGCTAATTGATGTGCATAGTCCACTATGATATTTTTATTTTCTTGGAGTAGTTGGTTATAGCTGGCTGACAAGATTATTCAAAAATTAAATATTGATTATGAATAAACTAAACCAAGCTATGCTTTGATGTTAAACTTTTTTTCTTTTTCTTTTATGGTCTTGTGTCACTATTTTTAAGAGGCCAACTTCCAAAATATATACTCATAAAATAACTGATAAATTCTTATTAAACATGTGCTATACTATAAGCATGTGATATATATCATTATATAATAGATATAACTATGACATATATAACATTACATATGTATAGTATATTATATATATTTCAGTTTGATAAAGTCCCTTCTAAAATATACACTTTCAATTTACATCTGAATGAATCTTCTTGAAGTTTCCAAATGTGGCAATCTGATTGTATATATTCACTCTGCACCAAAAAATGAGGATGAAGGGGAGGGAAAATCTAGAGAATTAAAGATTGGAGACACCTTGTGGTTAATGTAAAGGTTTTAATTCATTCTTACATAGAGAATTTGAAGATCATTATTACTGTAGAAAGTAATAGCCTTCTGTTTTTGAGTCTTCAGTAAAAGGGTAAGAAAAGTAGTTTTCATTTTAAATATTCTGCTCTGATACCAAGAACAGAAAATAATGCAGTTTTAAGTGTCAATAGCAATATAATATACCCAAAGAGAAATTGTTTTATATTTTATTTTATAATGTTAATTCTATTGTACAGTTTAATGGAGAGCATTTGGAATAACAATCCCATTTATGTACACAGTGGATTTATTATTAAAACTCATGCTTTGCAGGAATAAAATTAAAATTTCAGTGGCATTTAGTGACTAAAAAAATGTGTACTTCAAGGTCATAAAATCTATTAGATCGGTGCGAAAGTAATTGCACTTTTTGCCATTACTTTTAATTGCCAAAATCACAATTACTTTTGCATCAACCTAATAGTTGCTTATTTGTGCACGTTATGTGAGATAATGCATATGGAGCAGTATATGCCATAATATGCATAATAACATGCACTTGATTACTTATAAACATGTTTCGCATGTGCATAAAATATATTACATGGATATTTAATTTTTTAATTTATATAAATAGCAAAGTAACTTAGGTATGTTTATCATCGAATGCTAACATGAATACAATGTTCAAAAGAGATAAAAATTTTGTGGAAGTGCAAAACCATGTGGTAACAATTGATAAGTGTTTGTTTATTTTTCTTGTTTGTCATTATCACACACACAAAGAAATTTGATTCTAATTGATAATCTTTTGATGAATAGATTATTTTCTGGTACCAAATAATTCTCAAATTGATTCAAATTTAGTTCCATTTTTACAGCATTTTTGTGTAAACTAGATAATAATGATGAAAAGTGTTTCTTTTATATTGCTTCTCTATGTAATGGTGGAAGAGCCTGTGAATTCAATTCAATAAGGTTCAATTATGGGAATGAGGAAGAAGATCAGTGAATAAATTGATTCTAAACATTTTATTTCATTTAAAAATTTAAAATGCTCAATTGAAATGTGAAATATTTCTCCAATATTTATAAATACATAAATAACTTATGAATAAATGCAAAAAAATCAATAAGAATTTCTGAAAAGTTTCTGGGCTATGTGTTGTTTCATTTCCCACAAGGGAAACTAACAGCCCCAGAAATATGTGAATAAAATCAGAACTACTTTCTCTAGGCCATTTAAATGATTACACTCTAAAACTAGAACCCGAAATGCAAATGTTTAATTTAATTTTATGACCAAACTACTTTTACATATTTGTTGCATTTGTTGTATCTTTTCCTTGAAGCTCTTGTTTATTTCCTTATCTATTTGCCTTTTTCCCATTTCATTTCTAATCCCGAAGGTTTGCAGTTTCAATTTTCATTATTTTATTACATTTGTACTATGCCTTTAATCTTTAATAGTTTTTTTTTAAGTTTAGTTGGTTTATTAACCCACAAGTTTAATTATGTATTCTTTAACACCACAAAATGTAGGCCTAGGATATACTATTATATACAAAAGCATTTCATGTAAGTCAGTGTATTAAGACTGTTAAATTTCAACTTATTATAATTACACGTGGCAGAACCATTTAACCCTTTGTGATCTTTACATATTAAATTGTGAAAAAAGAAACCATACTTATTTATTAAACTCAACACGGTTTACAGCCTTAACTAAATGTTACATAGGCATGATTCCCAGAGATTTATTTTTTCCATAAGATATCAATTGAAGTTACAGAGGACAAGTTACCCTCTCATTCCCTGTGTTCATCCTGTGTTCTTTACAACTGTCCAAATTGTATTAGAATTTGCTTATAATGATGTTATATGATGTCCTTGTTGTGATACCTGCATTTCTGGAGAACTTAATATTGATTTACTGTGTCTTTTGCCCATCTTTGAGCAGGCTAGATAGCAATTACAGCTGTTGGTGGTATCTATTTTGTCTTTTCGTAATTGTCATTTCATGTTCTACTTAAGATTAAAATATGAAAATTGTACCACGTGCACATCAACAGTGCATTAACCAAGTTATCAGCAATATCTGTGAAACACTATTATTTAACCATGGTTCTTTACATTGCTTCTTCATTTTATTTATGAAAATTGCATGCTACAATATAAACTTGAACAAGAAATACATTCAAAGGTAAGCCTCCCTGACATCAAGTCCTCATCAGGATCATTACCATCTTCCTAAGAAATCCATGGGACTTTCCCAATACCTGCTTGCCTCTGCCAAATGCTTTCTCCCCTTCAGACTGGGATTTCAGATAAGCAGGAGCTGCTTTGTTTTTCTTCAGCTCTTACTTTAAAAGAGCCTTCACAGTTTTTGAGCTTTCTCTACTATTCTAATTTCAATCCACATTTCACATAGAATATGGTATTTTATACAAGGAAAATCATGTTTAAAAGTTATACAGCAGATTTGAAATTTCTTCTTTATTACAAATAGGTCTACCAGGGATAGATTTCTTCAAAGCACTGTTAAGAGCTGTACCAAAATTGAAAACTG
Source organism: Nomascus leucogenys (assembly GCF_006542625.1). Classification (NCBI taxonomy): domain Eukaryota; kingdom Metazoa; phylum Chordata; class Mammalia; order Primates; family Hylobatidae; genus Nomascus; species Nomascus leucogenys. Next base: position 69,606,898 of record NC_044391.1, read on the forward strand.
TCTTATTTGAAGACAAAATACACTTAATGTGGGGCAGAGAGACAGAAGGAGATGACATTGCCTGGGCTCCTCTAATTAGGAAGTGTATCACACAGAAGCTATAAAATAATTTTAAAATTTTAAGAGGAGAAATTCTTTTGCAACTAATTTGGAATTTTTTTCCTGGTCAATTTATATAAAACATGCAGTTGAAATAACTAAAACACATTATGATTCTATCTTAACAAGCTTTGAACTGCTCAAGAAAGATTTTTTTGTGTTGCACAGTGAAAATAAATATTAAATATCAAGATGAAACTGAATAAATATTTGAATACCCTCCCAAGCACATTCCCCCATACACACACACACACACACACACACACACACACACACACAAATACACATATACTTTCCTACCAGCAGACTAAATCCAGCTAGTTCCTGAAAGGCATTTATTTTAAGAATCACTGTTGTTTTATTTTACTACATTTGTTTGGAGACTTTTAAAAAATGACTATATGCAAAGAAATAATAACTGCATCTGCAATCTCTAGCAGCAGCCCCTCCTTATGAGACTGTGCAGGGCATTTGTGGGTGTTGTTATTGTTGTTGTTGCAATCTAGCTAATAAAGGCTTTCTCTTACACAAGAGAATTTTGACAGGGTTGACTCCAGACAGCTTTCCAGCTGAGGTCTGGGGCCTTGCTGAACTTTCAAAATTTTCCCATTTGAGCTGCATCAAAGTGAAGGAAATTCAAGGATCACTAATGTCTCAGATGGTAGCACTTGCCCTAACAACGAAGGTTCAGGAATTCTTTGGAGCAGGCTGAGGTCATTTTTCTCCCCTTTTCTCCTAATGCTTTTCTCTATTAATCAGAGCTCAGAGCTCAGATTGGTCTTCAACTTCCTCCCAATCCTTGCTAAGCCTGTCATTTCTAGCTATTATTTACTTTAATGGACTTTGGCTGATCCCTTATGAAGCTTTGGATCTGAGAATAATAAGGCTGGAGAGCAACGGGCATAGACATGGGTGTGGGTTTGCCTGCAGATTAACCGTGGCAGATGGGCTTTATTGCGGTTTCCTGTGTACTGAGCGTTGATTGAGAGGGTATAATGAGAGAGGTGGTGTCTACACAATGGTCACAGCCACTTCATTGCACTTTGCGTCTAAACAACCCCATTTTTCTAAATCTTTGGGTTGTGAAATTTTAGGAAGTCAGAGCACAAGAACAAGTACAAAAACAACTGTAAATAACCATGAATGTTAATCCAACACTAATTGGTCCCTTCTTTCAGTATGAGTCCATTTTGCTCAGTTTTTAAAATTCTGGGTAAATTAATGGCAAAGATAGTTAAAATGTTCTTGCATTAGGTGGTTTTGGATGAAATAGGGAGCAACATGCATTTTCTGTGTGTGTGTTTTTTGTTTGTTTGAGTTTTTGGTTTGTTTGTTTGTTTAGTTAAATATATGCTATATTTGATTATTGCCACAGACAACAAATGCTTAAGTTGTAATTATTTATATGCTTTGGGAGTTATGTTGGAGATACATTTTGAGGTAAATTATCAACTAGAGAATATTTTAAAAAATAACATCAGGGCAATTGTTTTATTTCTGGCATAGTAAATAAAAAAATGTACTTTTCTTTATTTCTTGCATTTGATGCAGGTTTCTGCTCAGTTGCAACTCACTATGCAATTAAAACATTTTTGTCACAGGTGCTATCTAAAGTTATTTTACATATTCTTAATTTTTAAGATTTTACTTAATTCCTCCTTTTCATCAATGGATTAAATCACAACTATGGATTCTTTTCTTCCTTTGGGGCTTTACCCATCTGTCTTAATGCTTTCATCCTACACCCCTTGGTCTCAGAGGGGTGTTCTGAAAGTGAACCGCCAAAACCTGGAGAAGACTCTAGGTCAAGTTTGTGTACAAGAGTTTAAATTTTTAGTGACAGTCCTCTCTCACGGCCGCCTGAAAGTTTCCACACAGAACTGCACAAGCGAGCACCACCAATTATCCTCCTCCTTTGAAAACCATTATCAAGTTTTTCAAAACTTCTTTCATTTCACTGTTGTCAGTCAGTGAAAAGGAAACTAACCACCATGTCAAGACAACTCAGCTGCCTAGCAACGCAGGGCCACATTTTAATTCTGACTTGCTTCTGGTCTTGACTAATAGAAAGTGACTATGTTAAGCCAGTCACAAGAGTTGTTTGTCACTTCTGAAATGCAAACAAAACTATATTGTTTTCCAAAGTATTGGGTGTGATTGATGTAAAGATTTACAGTAACATCATTCATTTTCTCTTGTGTTTTAGTAGGATTGATGTCATATCTTTTCATGCTTTATTAAATACTTTAAAAGACCTCAAAAAACATGACGCTTTTTGTCCTTTAAAGAGTCTAAAGAGGGGTTTTTCTTTCCAGTGAACTAGGCTCTAACAACTTGTGAAATTTAATGAATCTATTCAACTAGTGTCAGTCACATCAATAAATAATTTAATAAGAAACCACCATCCGTGAAGGAGAATGCAATTTAAACAATCAGAGAGAAACAGACCAGACCAAGGTCAACATTATGGGGTGCGGGGAGGAAAAATTGAGCTTTTAAGTCATGAGTCTTAGAGTTTGGTTTATCAGATTTTCCCACAGCCCTGTATCCTTGCTTTTGGTAATAAAAGCTGCAAGTTTCTACTAGTGCAATTCCAATGTTAAATCTTTTCAGGCATAATGTGGAGATATATATAGCAAGAGCACAGTTTTTACATCCCCTAAATTCATATAAAATGGTTATTCAAATTGAGAAATTGTATCTGTGCTTGAATGTACTTCTGCTCCAATTGACTGGGAGCCAATTAATAACATGGAAGGTATCCACTATTTTAAATATTCCCTAAAATTGCTGATATGTCTAGCATTTTATATAAAAATATAGTGAAACTTCATTTAGTAGGAATGTGCCAATTTATATGACTTATATATATGTAAATGAGAAAACGGTAATGTTCTCCTCCAAAAGAATGTAAGATCTGAGTAGTAAAATTACAAGCATTAATTAGAATTTTCTTGTGATATAATATTCTAAGCAGTAACTCAATAATCACTTAACAAAATGTTTATTAAAAATTACAGCTTAAAAGGGTCAGAATGATAATAAAAATCAGCTGGGTGTCACCATCACGGAAAGGCAGTAGAAAGTTTTTTCTTTCAATTCTGAAAATAATTCAGAATTAAGAGATTGTCTGTTTTCTTAAAACATTACTCATATTCTAAATTGGGATCTAATGATTAAGTAGGACAGAAAAGAGATAGTTTAAAACTTGTTAAAACATAATAAATATATGTTTTAAGATGAATAACAAGCATTGCGTATGAAGAAGAATGATTGATGTTAAGGAAAAGAGATTATTTTATCTTGAAATGAAGTAGAAATCTTAAAGAGCTTTAAAAGACTTAATTCATTAGCTATATTTTGTCTAATTAGCCTATATCAACACTGAATATAAACTCAAAGAATATGATTTTTATTTGAAACAGAAGTGGTTTAGGTTCCATTTAAGATTTTTTGAAATTATTACATTCTGGTAGCACTGTGATGTATTGAAATATGCCTAGCTTTGGATGTCAGATCTGGGACTGGGACCCATTTTTCCTGTCTTCAAACAAGGGCAAATTATTTACCATCCTGGAGCATCACTTTTTTCACCTATGAATGAGGATAAGAACATATTCTTCATGGGCTACTGGGGTGATGAGAATATCTGGCTCATCAAAGGACTCAATATAAGTATAGGTAGTAATAGGAATGGTAGAACATGTTGCTTAAACACTCACATTCACAAACTAAGCTGCCTTGGGACTAGCTGTGTGACCTTGAGCAAATGGCTTCCATTTTTTGGATCATCAGTAACTTCATCTGTAAAATGAGGCCAATAACAGTACCTATATCTTAAGGTAAGTGTAGACATTAACCAATTTATGCCAAAATATTGCATATAAAGAAATTAAAAAGCACTTACTCATAATCGCAGGTGATCAAATAACCAATGGTAGTTGTTCATATTATAATTATGCTTGTGTTAGTGATATTTTTCTCAGATGTTAAAAATAAATAATTTAGCTCCTCCCATTGTTTTAAATGATAAACCAAATTTAAAGGCTTTGTTTCCAGATTGGTAAGTAGACTTAACTACCAAAGTCCATTCCATAGCAGAAGAAATGGAAAGACATAAGTAAGCTTTTAAAATGTTGATCATTTTATCTGAATTAGCTTTTAACCAGATATTGTCTTGAAATACAATGGAGCACTACCGTAGCATGTCTTAGCAAAACTTAAGATATTCCAGCTCTACATCAAAAGTGCTTTGTCAACTAAGTCTAATTATTTTACACAGTCAATTATTATGTGGTACCAGTAATTATTATGTGGCACCAAAAGACAATAGTAGGCACAAAATCTGATCGCTTGAAGCCCAGTCTTAGTTTTCTCAGAATTTCCAGTAGAAGCACATATTTATGAGCTGAAAGCAGCCTATGGACATGTTTTGTTTGCGCTACACAGAGTTTTAAATTATGACTATTGAATTGATTGACAACTTCTGAACTTTAGATTTTCCATTAAAATCCAGATTCCTAGGTGCTCTCTAAAAATCAGAAAGATGGCAAGAGTGAAACTGCTGTAGCAGTGTTAGGTAGTAGCTGAGTTGCTGTGGGTTTTTTTTTTTGATGATGTCTGAATTCTCTACTTCATCTTTGTCAACAGTGCGTTCTCCATGTACTGTGAAACACATCCATCTGGATTCACCTATTTAAGCTACACGCCTAGCCCCCAGAGTCATCCAGACTTTTAGCATAAGTACTCAAATGAGAAATCATGAAGAATCCATTAGTTGAATCCAACATCACCTACAGGACCCTGGGCCCATTGCACTTTGTAATTGTATTACTTTTCCTCTAGTATCTTCATAGGATCTTAGGTATAGCTCTTTCTGAAAAGTGTTAAAGGCAACTTCTCCCTGGGCCTGAGAATAAATTATCTTTTTCCTGTCACTGTATATATTTTTTTTTTTTGTTTCGCTTTTTTTTTTTTTTTTTTTCCTGGCTGGATAGAGAAGTGATTAAGTCATGAGTGAGGAGCTGCAGTGGCCCATGAACAATACATAGGTCCATCTCCTGGAACTTGTGACCACTCGCCCAGGATCGCACTCATGACCACAACGAAGGTGATGGCTTTTCTGTTTCTCCTGCCGCACCACATCAGACACCTGTGGCAAATATTGAGGCAACACTATGTGAAGTCTGACTAGTGACTCTTAGAGACTCCAACTAATGGCTTCTCTGGAAGGGATAAAGTAGGGCACATGAAATTATCTTGTTGAGAATACATGGGTATGTTTATAGACTCACATATATTTCACTTATAAATATAAAATTATTTTGGACTGAGTTACAATTTTTGTGGTAAAAATAAGTAGAATAATAACATTTAAATAATACTTTTAAACTTTTTCATATTCTTTCCTAAGTACCTTTATTAACATTTATTTGGTAACATTATTTGTCCCATTCTTTAAAAAGAGGGAAAACAGGCTATGAGAAAGTAAGTACATTCAAGTTCCAATTATTCTTAATATGTTGTATCATAGTATTTCATGTGCAACAAAGTCAGTTACACAGCAAACTAACCAACTGCACAAAAATAAAAATAATAATATGAAAGTAGAAATTTACATTTGAAACTCTTAACTACCATCGGTACCAAATATACTTTTGGTTATCTTGTCAAATTATAGGGATGAGTGGCTGAGACCATGCAGGTATGTTCGGTAGGGTTGAATGGAGTGCTAGAGTGTTGCTATTGGCCTTGAAATAGATTGATTTTTTGTTTTTTTTTTTTTTGCCTTCCACCTAGGATCATGGTCTCTGCCTTACTTGCACAGGGTCCTCCTTATCAAAGCAGATTATCTGGCTCATATTACACAATATGTTAAATAGCTTACTTCTTTAAATATACACACTTTCACCACATTCAAATGTGAATACTCAGAACTTAAAAACACTCACAAGATTTTATTAAAAACAATTTCAATTAAAAATAAAATTGTGTTTTAACCTTTATGTGTTTCCCAGGCCTTTTTTAAAAAATAAGTATTCTTATTTAACAGTATATAATGCTATTAACCAATAAGTTTAAAGTAAGTATCTGTTTAAGGAAATTTCTTCATAAGAAGATACGCTAAATTTTCATATGATGTCTAGCTGCACTTTTTTTTTAGTGCTTTGTTCATTTCCTGTCACAAGATGTTAACCTCAAAGAAACATTTGGTATCACTGAAATGGCTTTAAACATCACTTTTCAAGCCACAGAAATTGTTTTTGTGATAGTGGGTCTGTTGAATACCATTGCCAGAATATTTAATCACACTTGTCATGACAGATGCAAACACAAGAAAATAGTCTTGATATAAGAAAAAGATTTCTAAAGATTTCAATATCCAGTCAATAGGTTAGCTTTTAAAGCTTATATCTACATCTAGATATAGAATTCCTATTCCCAAATTTAATCTAGACAGTTGTTTAAAATGAAACATAAAGGAGTCTGTCTAATTTCTCATTTGGAAAGAAAAATGTGAAATAAAAGACATGAAAATTATTTGCGAGTTGGATGATGATTCCGGATGGAGGCTTTTGTGCATAAATAGTTATAACCATTCATAGACTCTAGATTTGGAAGACAGTTGGAAATCACGTAGTGTAACTTCACAAACAGTGGGGAGACAGCCCTCTAAGTCATCCCCCACCCCAGTGCATTGCTTTCTGGCTCCTTCCAATAAGGGGAAGCTCTCTCTCTCTCTTTTTTTTTTTTTTTTTTGGAATTCTGTTTCCTTGAACTGCTTCAGATGGACTTTTGGGTGAGCCAAAGTTTCCTTTCTCTGGCTTCGTAAGTCTCTCTTTACAACTATATGGCTTCAACACAAGGAAGGTGGAGCAAAAAAATTTTCAGAGCCATTGGTCATGCCACCATTACAAAAATCTAATATGATGCTTCACCAACAGCACACATTCAATAGTTACAAATGAATATTAATACATAAATTTAAGATTGTTCTGTATCTAGGGCTTATTTGTTTCAAGGTAATTGTAATAATGTCATTTTCCTCCTTCACCTTGCCTAAAGAGTCCTGTTAATGGAAAGACAGGATAACAATCCCTAAGAATGTCAAATCCCTATTCAATCACTATTCTGCTTCTTCTTCCCTTTGCTTCAAAATCTAACCATATCTCCTTATGCTTACCAATAGATGGGGCCAAATTAGGGTTTTTTTGGGAGATGGTGGTGAGTGCATACATACGTTTGAATCATTCACAGTGGTGAAACGGAGAAGGAAAGTCAAAGCTTCAAGCTCATTTTATCCTTTAAAATGACATTGAGGCCACCAGAGTTGTCTGAGCCCTGTGCAGCCCCAGTCGGGACTTGCTGAAGGTAGCTGTGCTCCTGTTTTCTGTCGTTTATAAAAAATTATCTTCTTGTGAAGATATTCTCAGGTCATTATTTAGTTTAATGAACATTTCAGAATGCCTAGTAGATGTTAAGCATTTCATCAAGTACTGGGAATAAAAAGTGAATGAGACATAAACCTCATCCTGAAGTTGTTCACAACCCATTGAAAAAGAAGAACATATAAACAAATAATTTTGATTAAAAAAAAGACCTTAAATAGAGATTAGCACACGAGGTTATCTACAGGAACAGCACATGACTATCACAGATGGGGTTAAATGAGGGGTTCGCAGGGTAGTTGATAATTTAGTACAGCAACTTGAGTGTAGTCCAAGGACATTAGGAGGAAACACATCTGTAAAGGTCTGATGGTATTTAAGAATAGAGTGCATGCTGGAGGAATAGCAAATGATCAGCATGGCTGAAGCAACACAGAGAATGCTGATAGAAATTTGATTAGGTTGAAAAGGTTTATTTTAAGGTTATTAACATAAAGTAATAGTTTCCATTAGCAACAAGTTATTTTAGTCAGACTATAAATGTACATTTTTTAAAAAATAGGTTGAGTTAATCAAAAGAGCTTGTTGAATGTTTTTTCTAGGAGTATACTTTGCCCAAGAAAATGTTTATTTACATGTGAAAGAGGATAATGCTAGAGGATGAGCTAATTGGTAACACATATATTACATACAAATTTTAGCTAAATAGATGCATTTTGTGATGTTTTTAATACTAATAAAAAATTCCATCCTGTTTACCATAAATAGAGGGTTAGTAAAATGAATTTTTAATTATTCATACAATGGAATACTATGGATTCAGTAAAATAAGGATCTGGAAAAATATTGGATTCTATAGAACTGATAGTCATTACATAGACTGTTGGAAAAATAAAAGTAATAAAAGCAGATTCCATAATAAACAGTTGGATAACAACTTTTTTTTTTTTTTTTTTTTTTTTTGAGACAGAGTCTCGCTCTGTCACCCAGGCTGGAGTGTAATGGTCTGACCTCAGCTCGCTGCAACCTCCTCCTTCCCCCCCAGGTTCAAGCGATTCTCCTGCCTCAGCCTCCTGAGTACCTGGGATTGCAGGTGCACACCACCACACCCAGCTCATTTTTGTATTTTTAGTAGAGACAAGGTTTCACCATGTTGGCCAGGCTGGTCTCAAACTCCTGACTTCAGGTGATCCGCCTGCCTTGGCCTCCCAAAGTGCTGGGATTACAGGTGTGAGCTACCGTGCCCAGCTGGATCTCAATTTTTTTAAAAATATACATTTATCTATATCGAAAATACCTTAAAATATGTATTAAAAGTATATTGGTGGTGGTCATCTCAGGGTAGTAGGATTGGGGATGATCTGAACTTTCTTATCTTTAGAGTATCTGTTTAATTTTTTTCTACAATAAATATAAAGTTTTTAATATAAGAAAAAAATAATGGTTAACACTCAAGGGATAAAATAAACTCTCTAGTTGTAATAAAGACCATTTTCAAACAGTGATTTCTAGTTCAGTCTTCAAAATGTAGATAAAGCAGTAGAATAATGTCAAGGTGTTTCAATTAGTCTTTGGACCCAACCCTCAATGTGGCTGTCCCTATGGTGGTCTGACTAGGTATTATTCAGTCCATGTAATACCATAAGGACAATTCTGTCCAGAAAGTAGCTTCTGTAGTTAGATAAATTTGGCCAACAAGAAGGCATTGGTTGAAGTCCTCTGTAATCTTCTAACACTTATTGCATGTGTATAGTTTTAGGTACAACTTATTGTTCAATTATTTACTTTGTTTTAATAATTATAAATGATAAAAACATATACTTTATGCATTTATCAATGTAGCAATTATCTCAATGGATTCTATCATCCATGCCTTACTTGGAAGACTTGCCAAACATTTTTCTGATTTATTTTATTTTGTTTAGATTGAAAATTTTACTATTTCCACTGAGCAAATAAACAACAAATAGTTGTTTTTTGTCATTTAAAAGAAAATTATCTTCTTGTCAAGATGTCCTCAGGTCATCAGATAAATTCAAACATGTGTTTTATAGTGATTTTGAAATATTATAATCAAAATAGTCCCTCTTTTAAACAGATTTAAATAATATGTGTGTGTATGTATATATTTGATTTTTAAATGGAATCCTTGCATCTACTTCCATGACAATTTTTGAAAAATAAAAATTTTCAAATATGATTTATCATATTCTACATGTGTCTCAAAAATGAGCATCAGTACTCAATAGAGCAAGTACTATTAAAATGTTACTTCACTTTTGAGTGCTTTTTTGGACATTTATCAAAAGGGCAGTCATAAATCATCATTATATTCCTTTTTAAGCAAAAAGAAGCAATACATACAGTTTGTACACCAGCAGTTTCATCCTCTCTTCATGTTGTGGCAGATTAATATCAGCTTAGCCCAAACATCCAAAGTTATGCTGTTGGCAATGTAGCCATCTGTTTTTAATGAATATCTGGGGTCCATTTTTCAGTTAAGCTTCTCTTATTGTGTGTGTATGTTGCATTTTCAGCGCTATCTGCATAATTGCTTAAAGATTTTACTGCAAAATTAATATCCTTGCTGTGAACAAGGGAACAAGGCAAAAACCAGGATGACAGAGCCTGAGATGAGGTGAAAAGCAAATCCAATTTTTCCTTGCACCATAGAAACCTCGTCAGGACTAGCTTTATCTGGTAATCCACATTTAAACTTTAACCTGTAGGGGGGCTCTTTGTGTTAGATAATGTAAGCATAAAAGGAGGCTGAATCACTAATCAGATTAATCATATTTTGTAAGACTCAAAAGCTTCATTAAAAGGAACTGGTATCCAAGTTACACATTTTTGTTGTTGTTGTTGTTGTTGTTGACAGAATAAGAGTTTATCATTAAAAAAAAAAGAATGACATGAAAATGCTCAAATGTCTGCAACTTTCAGTGAACCTATAGCAAATAAGACCAAAGCACAAAATCAAATCCTAATTCATAAAATTACTTTACATCCCAACAGAGTCAACACATAGATTACTTCAATTTCTTCATATTTTAATCTTAGAAGACAATATTTGATAGAGGTTGTGGCAGCTATTATAATTTTTTCATATTTTGAGGAGTAATCTTCCTTTAATATCTTTATATTATATACCTTTATAAATTATATATTATATATGAATTATATATAAATGTAACACATAAATGTATAAAGACTACCAGTTGATGATTTATTATTCTAAACCATTTCTCAAAAGCCATTTCTCTCATTTTGTAAGTTGGTTGCTTAAAGGAAGAAAATTTTTTGGAAATAGAGAACTTTCTCAAGAGTAACATGGAAAAGAATGATCTTTGTAGGTCCAATATTTTATAAAATGTGGATCAAAGAAATGCAGTCATAAATTTATTGCACTTGTTGAAACAAGGGAAAGAAAAAATGTTATTATTCTTGCAAGCAAAGCAAAACTTAAAAAATATAAAACAAAAAAATTATGTAGTTGATAGTCTATAGCATGAGTAGGTAATTGTGGGGAAAATGCAATTGTGTGTATAATTTTATGCACACCAAAATCTCCCTTTCGAAAACTCAGCCCTTACACTTTAAATCAACAAACAGTTTTCAGCATACAGTATGTTGACAAATGCCACCTAACAAAACTGCTCCAAAAATAATCTTGGTGAAAGAGCATGCCAACTAATAGCTATCAAAAATTGTTTTATGCTACTCCTCTTGAAGGATACCATGTAATTCTGATATCTAGATAGGAGCATAAAAACTACATCAGTTCATTTTTATTAGTACAATAGATATCATTCTAAGGAAAGATCAATTTATAAGATTATGTATTAACAGCTATGGAACTCTGGATCTTAAAATCAACTATACAAAATTGCTAATCAAAATACATTGGTCTTCGTACCCAAGTCATTTCAGATGAGGAAACTCAACCAAGTGAAATAACAATATGGTTTGTTAACAACGACAACAACAAAACAAACAAGAAATAGAAGCAATATCAACAGCTTGTTTGCATGGGATGATACTACATATAACATCTAAATTAATGAATGTTTTAAATTGTATTGTAAGAGATCCAAGTTTACTAACAAATCTGTAGCTTAAATATTAGAAATAATAGTTTCTGAATGAATCATCAGTAAGTTTAATGCATGCACTGTCAGCCATATAGATGTATAGTTAAGTTTTATAACATCAGACTGGTCTAAATCAATAATTTCTGCATTTGTACACTTATGTGTCTATTATTTATTATCCATGATAATGAAAGTACATTTCCAATTTATCCCCAATATTTCAATAGTTTCTATTGCAATATCCTCTATATTCCAATAGTTTCTATTGCAGTATCTTCAATAGTCCAATAGTTTCTATTGCCAATACAAATTCTACTTTTAACCATTAAGGCATAAGCTTCTTTTCTATAAAGTTTAATTTTCCTGGCTTGTGTTTTTCTACTTTTATCCCAACAAATTAAATAAAATGTTCAAAATAACCACTCTTAAAAACATTGGTATATAAATTTTGCTTTACATTTAAAAAATAACTTTACCTATGATTTTGAATTGTAAAGATCTCCACTGCTACATTAATTTCCAAAAGGAAATGAACTCTTTCGTTATTCCTTAAATGCTCTACACAAGTGTTTTCACCATCTCCTACAAAAATAAAAACAAAGCCAAAAACACACACAGCCAAAAAATAAGCAGTAAATCTCAATTTTGTAAAGATTCTAACATCAGAGATCTTTGGTAATTTTAACCTCTGATGAGTTTAAGCTAATGATGAACAATGAATGTGGTATTGATGACCTATTCATCAGAAAATTAGGCATCTAACGCTTACCAAGCATCAGACTGACTGTATGATTTTGTGTAAGTCATGTCATCATCCAGATTGTCAGCTCATAATCTATAAAATGAGAGAAATGACCTGAGTTCTCTCTAAGGCTGCTTACAAGTTGAATATTCAATGACACTTAATGTTGAATATAGGTGATGTTTGAAGGGAAGACCTTTCTTATACAAATACAAATATTCGGAGGTTTCTGGAATAATATAGACAAAAATATAATTGATATAACCTCAAGTTTATTCTATTGAATTATGTAGTCATCCCTACCACACAAAGAAAATTATAAAGTTCATAAGCCCAGTAAATGCAGATAATATAGGCAGCAATTTCAATCATTTACTCCCCACAAGCCCCAAGCTATTCTCAAAGTGGCAATTTTGCCTAAACTAGGCATTTGTTTGATTGTTTTTTTTCCTCTTCCTGCCCTGAATGAATTGTGATGTTTTTACTTTGCCTCAGCATATCAACTCAGTCATGGAAACAGGAGGCAAAAGATTCAACTTTTGGGTGATTATAATTCTTGGGCCTCCAGTATGCAAAAACATTAAGCAGAATTTAAAGAATGAGCATAAATACAGATAGTGCTTTATTGTCATGTTTTCTTGATGCAAATCTCAAGGCCATCTTTTAGGTAAGATCCCCCAATCCCCACCACCTCCTGCCCCCACCACCAAGTTGAGGAACGGAAAAAGTCTTTACCACACTTTAAATAAAAATAAAACAAAAACAAAACAAAACAACAAAAACCTTACACGACTGCTTCCGAGGAAAAAAATTCCCCTTTGGAATAGAGAGCAGCTGTGGAGACATCTGTGGGCTGAACTGAGTCCTAAAAGAACAATTGCGCATACATCTGTGGAGATAAAATAAGTGATGGATAAAATGTGAATTAAGAGCTCACATTCTGTAGATACTATTATAAATGTATAAGAATAAAATGAGGCTCATAAAACATCTTTTTATACTTCACCATCAACTATCTGGTGAATTAAGATGTGACAATAAAAGAGCAAAGCAAGGTCAGCTAGAGGGGCACAACACTGTTCTATGTTTTTTGTTGTTGTTGTTGTTTTGCAGGGGAGACCTAAGGACACGTTTACCTTCTTTCAGTGAACACCACATACTTTCATTTGACCATCTGCACTGATATAAATTTCAGTGGTATCAGCATACCACATGTGGCTTGTGCCACATGCATTTGTTTCTCAGTAACCTACAATATTTTTTCAAATCTTCACAACATAGTTTAGTAAAATTTGAATCGGACTGCAAATAAAATACAGTTAAGACATGGAGCAAATAAACTGTTCTGATGAATCGCAACAAAACACATGATCTTAGATGTCATCAATTTCTACCTTACTTTCCAAATAAAATATTTGACTTCAGAACAGCAAAGAGACTTAGCCAAAAATCATATAGATAGTGATAGAATTTGAACAAAAACCTAGATATCCTGGTTTTCAATCTAAAGTTCTTTACATTATACTCCTTGTTAGTTCTCTTGGAAATATTTTACAAGTTTTCTGAAATAGCATTGTGTTTTGACATAATTTAAACGCTAATTAGAGTATAAACATCTTGAGATCAGAGAATATGCACATATTATTGAGTATAGTTACATCAAATCTTAATATTTTGATGACTTACACAATTTAAATTATTCCAGGTTATAGAAAAAGTTAGAAATTTTGAAATATTTAGTGTTCTTTTTAACTCTTCTTGCCAATAACTAAACAAGATATCATGAAAACACAAAGAACATATATCAATCACATTTTTGAATAAGATTACAAAACTCTTTTATAAACCATTAGCAAATCAAATTGAGCAGTATTACGTAAGTAAGGAGGTTTTACTTAAAGACTCTAAGGACAGTTAATTTGAGGAAGAAAAGTAATGTAGTCCTCTTTGTATATTAAATTGATAAAATTTAATATTCTCTGTAAGACTGCTAAAAAATGTGAAATCAAAAAATAGCTCTTTCACATAATAAAGACTGTCTTAAAACAGACCACATAATTTTTAATTATGGAGTCACTTCTACTTTCAACATTTAGGAATACTCTATTTAATTGCTATGAAATACATCATAGGCATAACTATTACCAAAAAACGAGACAAAACAATGCTACATATAGATTATATGCTCTGTACTTGGAAAGCCCAAGGTAATCACCTGAATCAGTTGAAGCATGATAAGCAATAATATAATAAGGAAAAGAGTCAATCACAAAATAATATTTAACAGCTGTAGGCAACTTAGATTTAGAACCTGTAACAGTAAAAAAATTCAAAATAGTAAAGTATCACATACAGTGAGAAAAATATTTAACTGTAGTACTAACCTAAATAAAGAAAATCAAAAGATTAATTAAGATAGTAAATGAAGACTCAAAGGTATGTGCAGACTTATTGTAGTACTGAATTGGAGGGTTTAATAACATAAAAATTTATTTCTTCAGAGTTAATCTATTATTTTAGTAAAATATTATTCAGTATAGCAAGGAATTTTTCTTAAGAATTTTGCCAAATGATTCATAAGTTAATTTGGAGTACAATAGAAAAATGTGAGAATTGTAAAAACATTTTTGGAAGGATAGTGACACAGCCTTATTGTACAAAATGTTAACTTACATTCTAAAGATATAGTAATTTAAACAGTATGATATTGAAACAAGTATCAATGTAACAAAATATAAAAGTCAGAAACATGCCTAAGGACATGTAGTAAGTATATGGTAAAGGAAGTATATCAGGTCAGGAAGGAAAGTAATACAATTTTTAATAAATGGTATTGATATAGCATATCACAGTATATAATAAAATCAATTCTTGATGGATCAAAAATATGCATTTTAAAATAAGCTGATGGGGTATTATAATAAAATATAGTTCAAGACTTATATAAACTTGGATTGTGGATGACTTTTTAAGCCTGCTACCGGATGTAGAGTTATAAAGGCAAAAATAGATATATCTCCTTCTCACCACTATACTGTTATTTCCTAGCTGCTAATCTTTTTCAACATGGATGCTGCTGCTAAAACCTTCTAGACAGACAAATTAGAAAAAGAGCCCTGGGTTCCTGAGGACTCGAGAAAAAAAATTAGAAGAAGATGGGGTAGGTGTTTAGAAAAGATGATAGACATTTTCTAGTGAAATTATATCTTCATTGAGCATGTCTATAAAATGCAAAGACAATGTAAAATGACAATTGTATAATACTATAATAATGATTTACGTTTATTTGAAATCATCAACATTATTATTTTTTCTACATAGTGTTCTATTCGTATCAGAACTTAGAATTTAAGCTGTTCATATTTTCATTCAGGTATATTATAAGTAAAATTGAATTTTTCAAATGATCTGCAAACCTAATCACTCTGCTAAATATATGAGTCTGTAGGAAAATACATTTTATTTTCAAGTGACTGACATTTAAATAGACCTTGGAAATACAAACAACTAATAAAGCAATGAATGCTTATATTTGTCTCTAGCTATTTATAATATAATTTAATATAATCACATCATTATATAATACCATAATATTAATTTATATATAATATAAATAAAATTTACCTGGCTGATTTTAAATTGTTTGGAAATAATGACTCCTTTTATTTCTTCAATTTTCTCCTCTTTGGGGTCAGAATGTCTGTATATGACTGGTATCCTTTTAAATTTTTTAACTCCAAAAAATTTTTTTTAATTTTTAATTTTTGTGGGTATATATATATATATATATATACGGTATACATGAGATGTTTTGATACAGGCATGCAATGTGAAATAAGCACATCATGAAAATGGGGTATGTATCTCCTCAAGCATTCATCCACTAATGTTCTCATTTATTTGTGGGATCAAAAAATTTTTTCAACTTTTTGACTCTTCTGTAAAAACATTTCACTTGAAACAGCAACACATTGTATAATGTACAAAACTGTTTTCTGTCAGTATATCCTTATTCTATAAGGTTTATTCTATTTTTAAAATTTTAATTTTTTTTCTTTTTTTTTCTTTTTGTACTTTTCAAACCTTTTTTTAAAAACTACTGTGTAAACACATACAGTAGCCTAGGCCAACACAGGGTCAGGATCAATATCATTGGCTTCTACCTCCATGTTTTTTTCTGCTGGAAGGTCTTTAGAGACACTGACATGCATGGATGTGTTATCTTCTATAATAATAATGCCTTCTTTGGAATACCTCCTGAAGGACAACTTTACAATAGTGGGAAGTTTGATTCTACTGAAAGCCGCTATTTTACAATTATCTTCCTTTGTATATAAATAGAAAAAGTACATTATAAAATAACAATACAAATTATAGTATAGTAAATACATAAACCAGTAACATGGTCATTTATTATCATTATCAAGTATTATGTATTGTACATAATTGTATGTGCCATACTTTTAGATAAATGGCAATGCAGTAGGATTTTTAACAACAGCACTACCACAAATACATCAGCGATGTGTTGTGCTACAATGTTATGACAGCTATGATGTCACTAGGCAATAGGAATTTTTCAGCTTCATTATAATCTTATGAGACCACCATCATACATGTGATCCATCATTGACTAAAACGTTGTTATGTGGCACATGACTATTTGAATGGTTGTTTTTACTCAAACTTCACGAAGACAAAAGGATTTGTTAAGAACAAATGCATCTTGTCTGCAATGAGAATGAACTTTAATTTGCTATGTTTATTATGTATAATTTATTATATGAACACATACAAAATATACTCAGTGAATATTAATGCACATCAACAATGTGAAAGAGGTTTCCAGTCACATTAACAGGAAGAGTTTCTTCTTAATGAGGCCCCCAATTTACAATAGCTTCTTAACTTGGCCAGCAATGTAACCCTTCTTGTGGAACATCATTAACACCCAGATAAGTATGGATTCAGATGCTGAGTTTGAATCATTTCACAAGAAACACTTAAAGGCAGAATAAATGAATTATCCAGCACTCATACTGGTGGCCAACAATCAAGACAGATGTGTTTCCTCTATATGAAAAGAGGTTGCCTTTCTATCTTCAAGTTTCCTGAGACAGGCCTTAAGAGAACCAGAAAACATACGTAGAAATGGCTTTTTGCATAATCCCGAGGTCCTATCTTTGCCAATATGAAGGCAGTGACAGTTGCATCATTGGTCAAACTCACTGAGAAATAATAGATATATTCTGGGTGGCTTCTTTGTTCTAACAGCATCTCTCTTGTTCTCTTTTTACACTCCATGAATGGATACTTCTGATTTTCTGCTTCTTTGGCTTCTTTGCCCTGAATTTATATCTCTCTTAGAAAAAAAAATACCACAGCATGCTTGAAATACTTTGCTTGTTAATGAAGCTACAGTGATGATCTTCTTAGAGTCATGCTATTTGTCCTAGCTCAAAGTTAACAGCTAAAAATCTATAGGGGAGACCAGTCAGATACCAAGTCCAGAGCCATATTTTAAGTAAGGATAACAACTGGATAAGTTAGGTAAGTGCTGAAACAGTCAAGAGTTCAGTTGGAATTAGCAATGAAAAGACACATGTTTTGTGTTTTGGGGAGAATTTCTGGCACAAGATTTGGAGTAAAAGATGGCAAATCAGGGTTAAAGTCTGGTCACAAAATTATACATATATTAAGTTGCATCAAAGACAAAATGGCAAAAGCCTGATATATCATTTAGTCAACGGCCTTCAGATTTTTTCCCCTTCTATGTCTCCTAATGGTCTTTCTTGAGAAGAACTTAGAGAGATGGCCTGTGACAGGCCAGGCATGAAGAGGTAAGAAACAGGCACAAAAGTAGTTTAATGCCCATGAGTCACAACCCCCTGGCTACTTCAGCCTGCCACTAATCAGAGCAGTAAGTGTAAGGAGTGTGTGGGACGTTTGATTCTACCGAAAGCAAGATGATGTCAAATCAAAGCAATGTGTCACTCCAAACACTAGGGCAAGAATAAGAATTGCAAATGCCAGGAACATTGTATTACACTTAATTGAAATATTATAACTCTGTCCGGGGTGGGGGGGGTGGGGGGGAGAGGGGAGTAGGAACATTGTATTACACTTAATTGAAATATTATAACTCTGTCGGGGGAGGGGGGAGAGGGGAGTAGGAAGTGCTACTGTAGAGACCACATTTTCTATAAAAGAGTTGCTAGTAGTGTCTTCTGTAGCACAAAACTGTAAAGGAAAAGTCTGCTTAGTGAACCACTGGCTTTTTAAGCTCATAGAAGCAGTATGGCTGCAATGCCTCACTAAAGAAAACACAAAGCTGTAGAGAGGGAGAAAAAGTGGGGAGCTTACTTTGACCTGAACAGTGAGTATTATTAGTGTCATTATTAGTAGCTTGATTAAGAAACCTGTAGCTGACTGTATGATAAATCGAGTATTTCAATGCAGAATGGCAGTGCTCAAATAAAGGCATCTCTCTCTCTCTCTGTCTCTCTCCCCCTTCTTCTCTATTTCTATATGAGATATGACATAGAACACATGGCAAAATGCTTAGTGTCATTCACATGGGGAGCTAAAATAGAAATTCAAAATCTCAAAACCAATCTTAGAGACTTTGTTCAGAAATGGAGCAGATTGAAATGACCTCTCACAACAGATTGTGTCAGAAGAAAAGGGAAAGAGGCCATTTCTATAAGGCAGCAAAATAATATGAAATGACAGAACCTGATGCCTTACCAGTGTATGTATGTCACTGAAAAATTGCAATAGCAGAGGCATTTGTATTGATCAAGTAAACGAGTGGCAACAAATCAAATTAACCAATGTTAATTTCAACAACTGAAAACATAGGATAAAGAAAAATGTATTATGAAAATGAAGATTTAATCAAACCAGAAATTTAAAATCAAATGTTATATTTGCCCATTCCTCTTTCACAATATATGGCTTTTCTGGAAAAGCCTCTATGCAGGGTCTCTGAAAGCATTTCCTAGATTATTGGAAAATAAAATGGTGTCTTCTTGGGAGAGTATTGTCTCCTATTGTCTCCACTTAGGGCTTGAATCCTGTATATGGGGTCTCCCATCAGGATAAAATTATTAAATGTGTCATAGTTTACAATAAAATTATTGGGCTTCTACTTACTTATATTTCTAATTAACATAAAATGTCCTTTTCACTTGCATAAGAGTATTGCTAAAGTTATATTTATCATTACTGAAATCTAGAAACTTTAGGCTCATAGAAGTCTAAAATTTCCTGCAGACTTCAAAATATCAGAACTGAATGAAAACTCAAAATCTGTTTATTCCAAAGGCTGTAGAAAAGAAAATTGAGTGCAGAGAAATGGTAGAGGTTACCTACTAGCCATAGGAATTAGGCATAAAATGAAGAAAATTGCAACAGAATGGGCTACACTCAGATTTCCTGTTTTATCTGGAGATGCATATGAAAGAATTTATGTAAAAACAGGATGTTGGTCTGAAGCATCCACTTAAATCATTTTACTGAAATTAAAAAAGTTACTTAAAGTGTTAGTAATAACAATGGAAAGACATGTATTTCTAGCAATACATTCATTTTAAGATTTGAATTTATAAGAATATAAAATGGTGAATTAATAAAATGTAGTAGTCTCACATTCTGAACAGGTAGATCACAGTTATCTGGAGGGCTTACGTTAGTCTTCCTTCCCTTCTTCCTTTCCTTTTTTCCCCTTTTCTCCCTTTCTTCTTGTTCCTTCTTCTCCTTTTCCTCCTCCTAGTCCTCCTTCTTTTTCATTTAGTATTTTGGTGGTTTTTAGATGTCCACAAAATGTTTGACACTCTTACCTCGTGTAGGTGGAGCTTAATATCCTAGTGGCCTGGTCTTAGTGACTCTTTTCTAATGCATAGAGCATTGGGGAAGTAGCCTTGTGTAACTTCTGACACCAAGTCATAGAAGACATTTGTAACATTCTTGGATAATTTGCTCTGAAAGTAGCCAGCTGCCATGTCAATAGGACATTCAAGCTATCCGGAGACCTCCACGTGGTGAGGAACTGAAGCCTCCTGCCCACACCCTTGTGAGTGAGCTATCTTGGAAATGGATCTTCTGGCCCCTACTTGAGCCATGAGATGACCCCAGCCTACTTCAATTTCACGAGAGATTCTGAGCCAAAACCATTCAGCTAAGCTGCTCGTGAATTTTTGACCTACAGAACAGTAATATAATAATTATTTCTTTCTTGAAGTCTCTGAATTTGAGATAATTTGTAATGTAACATAGAAACTAATATAAATATGCTCCCTTTCTCATGTTAAACTTTGTAATATGCTTCCTAGTAATGAGAAAGCTTTCTTTTAAAATGTAATTATGCAAGTATCACATATTCTCCGTGACAATAGAGAATTCTGGCTGGGCGCAGTGGCTCATGCCTGTAATCCCAGCACGTTGCGAGGCAGAGGCAGGTGGATCACGAGGTCAAGAAATCGAAACCATCCTGGCCAAAATGGTGAAACCCCATTTCTACAAAAAATACAAAAATTAGCTGGGTGTGGTGGCGCGCACCTGTAGTCCCAGCTCCTCAGGAGGCTGAGGCAGGAGAATTCCTTGAACCTGGGAGGCGGAGGTTGCAGTGAGCTGAGATGGTGCCATTGCACTCCATCCTGGGCGACAGAGCCAGACACCATTTCAAAAAAAAAGAGAGAGAGAGAGAGAGAGAAAAGAAAAACAGAGAATTCTTTTTTCTTTTCTTTTCTTTTTTTTTTTTTTTTTTTGAGATGGAATCTGGCTCTGTCACCCAGGCTGGAGTGCAGTGGCGCCATCTCGGCTCACTGCAACCTCCTCCTCCCAGATTCAAGCAATTTTCCTGTCTCAGCTTCCTGACTAGCTGGTACTACAGGCGCATGCCACCACGTCCCGCTAATTTTTGTATTTTCAGTAGAGATGGGGTTTCACCATATTGATCAGGCTGGTCTCAAGCTCCTGACCTCAGGTGATCCACCTGCCTCGGCCTCCCAAAGTGCTGGGATTACAGGCGTGAGCCACCATGCCCAGCCAAAAATAGGGAATTCAAACAAATAAATATGAAGGGGAAGAAGAGGAGAATATGAGGTAACAGAGTTGGTTGGGAAGGGGCACAGCAGTTGTAGTATGAAATATGGTATCAGGGTAAGCATCTTTGAGATAGTGAGATTTCAGAAAATCTTAAAGACAGTGAGGAATGAAGTCATATTCCTATCTAGGGAAGGCTTTGAGGCAGAGGGAATTGATAGTACAAAGATTGTAATGTTAGATCATGCCTGGCTGATCAACAAACTGCAATAAGACCAGTGCTAATGAAACAAAGAACAGAAGATGAAGCCAGAGAAGGAAGCGGATAGGAGGAGAAAATCAAAAGGGAATCTGCAGGCCATTTTAAAGACCTGATTTTTAAAAACATTTTCTTATGTTCTACCTTGTTTATTATGCAAGTGTATTTGTTAGTAAAATTTAACAATTTGAGCAGCACATTTCTAGGCTCTTTTAATTAATTTTGTCTGGCACTAAATAAGAATATTAACCTACATATTAAGGGTGAGTTTTTTTAATCTCATGAAAGAGTTCTTTAATTTGGAATTTAATTCTTTTCTGTTATATTTCTCCATATTTATTAGGAATCCCAATTATCTAAATCTTGGGTATACAAAATGGATTTTAAACCGCTGTGTTCCCTGTTATTGTTTTTGTCTTTTGTCCTTTTTCCTTTGTTTTCCAGAAAAGTTCCTAAATTTACCTTCCATATCCGGACTTAGTTGTTTGAAATGTCAGCTCTCCCTTTTCCTACTTGAATCTACTTTGAATACAGATCTCATATTGTGATAACGTAGTATTAGTCACCTTTAGTTCTTTCTTTACTGCAGCCAGAGTCTTTTCATATCAATTAGCTATATTAAAATCTTCTTTCATTCCCCCAAAGGCATATTTTGATTGAGAAAGCAGCATACCTACTTTGTAAAGCTACTGTTTCCCATAATATTTTCTTAACATATATATTTTTTTAGCTTCTTAAGTAATAGTTTAATTTTATGTCACATTATCATTTATTTGAATATGTTTGGTCTCTTTTGTCTGTCTTTGAACAAGGACCATTCTATCCATGTCTGATATTTAATAAAACTCCACTTGAACAGGTTCCCCTCATTATTCTTCAATTAGAAATTAAATGTTGTAAAATATCTCCTCCATCATAACTGCCAAGGTTGGTAAACATGAGTGTCCATTACCAGGTCAATGATCGGCAATTGAATGGGAAGGGGACTCAAGAAGTCCAAGCAAGGAAACTTGTAATCTATAGTTTGTGTTCTGAGTGTGACAAAGTCGTAGTACCACAAATTATTTATCTCCCATAGTTTTGTTTCTGGTTTAGCTTCTGCTTCAGGTTTTCTTTCCGGCCCAGCTTCTGCTCCAGTTTATTCCCTGGTAAATTCTATTCACCATACTTGGAACAGGTTCCACTGGGATAGGTAGAATCCCCCTAAATTTCTCACCAGCATGACTGGTACCTTGTGGCTCTTCTGGCCCAATGGTGGACTCACAGTGTCAGACTCACCAGCAAAGTGTATCTAGAGGCTCTCCACTGACATCAACCCTCCACGTTTTGGCTGTTTCACCACAGGATCCTTGCCACTTTCCCAGAAGGGGATATTACCTTTCATTTTTGAAGCTATCTATTCCTCTGGTCTCCTTGCACTGTGTAATTAAAGTTAGATAGAAAAGAGACTTTGCTCCCAAATGTGTTCGTGTGAAGCAAATAAGGAGATAGTACTGCACCAGCTCTTCTTTTCCACAATGCTCAAAGTCTCTTGATAGAGGAAGACTAGAATGCTTTCTTCCTTGAACTTCGGTCTTTTCCCCAAACAGTGAGGTCATGTTTAGAAAACTATTTATCCTTTTTATTCAATATGTCCAAAGAATCTAGGAAAACACCAAACGCAAACTTGTCATGTGGATGAAAAATTTACTGTACCACTGGGAAATGAGTTATAATCCAACATTTTTGTTCAATACAATCATCCTCTGAGTCACTAAATCTGATTCAAGTTCAAAAGAAATGGTATCGCTAACACTATTTTCTGGATATTTTAGCTCCTATATGTCACTGGAGATAAAAGGCAGGTCGATAAAATTCAAGCAGAAGTCGGGTTGAGATTTCCACCAATAGACCTATAGACATAGTCTTAGTAATTTTTTCTCCAAACTTTCAATGTTTATTCTGTACATTTAAGATAAAAAGCAGGAAGAAGTTCATCCTAAAAATGTAATTAATATTAAAGCAAGAAGAAATTCATGCTATATGCTAAATTTAACTTAAATCAATTTGAAAGAATTGGAAACCTAATGAAAATAACACATTAAGAAGCTGGACTAATACAGGATCCCAAAGTGTCTCTAATTGCTCAGTATATTTTCAAATAATAATAAATTAATTACATTTAAATTTCTGTGAACTTCATT
Organism: Nomascus leucogenys; assembly: GCF_006542625.1. Taxonomy (NCBI): domain Eukaryota; kingdom Metazoa; phylum Chordata; class Mammalia; order Primates; family Hylobatidae; genus Nomascus; species Nomascus leucogenys. The sequence continues at coordinate 69,630,705 of NC_044391.1, forward strand.
TGATAAATGATACAGTTGAGTCCAGAAACGAATCATTTTGTCCACCTCAATTGCATTATATTTTTGTGCTTGATGGTTGTCAGCAGTTACAGCTTTGTGAAGAAAGTGCATCTTGTTTTACTTTAACTGTGTGTATGCAGTTTGTATAGACTGATAATATAATTGATGGCTATTTCAGCATTGATGATTGCACATCATCAAAGTCATATCCCTTTCTTTGTCACTGTCTTTAACCATAACACTGTAAGAAAAACACCCCTCTTCTTGTCTTCCTGTTATACTGCATGCCATTAAAAGTGAAAAGAAATGCTATATTTATCTTGATATATATTAAAAAATAACGAAGAGGATAATTATCATGGCTGCATTGTAATTTCATGGCACTGCTGTCAGTTACAAACTGCTCAATACGCACTCTTTTAGTTCATAATGCCAGAAATAAGTCTTGCGATTGAAATAGTCATTTAATTAATTTTTCTCTATTATTACTTTCAGTGCTATGCTGGCGGTACAGGCTCAGTGATGGGAAATTCAAGTAGGGAAAATAGAAGACTATGAAAGTCGGTGAATTCACTTTTGTCTTCTCTGGATATTTAGTCCCTTAGCACTGAGTGGCAGGGGTAATGAAATGCTACAGTTTTCAAGATATTCAAGTTGTAGTTAGTTAGGTGTTAACCAGTGGCAAGATTGACAGAATGGTTTGCATTTGCTGACTATTAACTGCAAAAGCCATTAATGACACTCACTTGAATACCACGTGATAAATACTGGTGAGCAATAATAGATCCATGAGAAGACCACCTGACAAAAAGATCTTTGAGACAGATTTTTTTTTTTAAACCAGTTGTTCTTATTACATATAAAACACAAGACTGTCTTCCCTTTTTCTCTCTTATATCAAAATAATCACGTCAGGAGAACTGACTTTTGGAAATATTAATCATGAGTGTGCTACTAGATTTATGAAGCAGTCTGATAGTGGTTTAAAATAAGTGCCAAACATAAATTCCTCTGACCTCTAGGATAATGAAGTGTCTGCACAGCTGCTATTGTCAAATTTTTGGTACAACCAGAATTTTGTTTTATAGTCATGAAGTCTTGATCTGGTTGTTAACTGGTAAGAATACAGATGTAAATTGTTGGGCAGAAAGAAGTGTGAGGGTTTCTATTCAAGAATCCATATAAAGAACATAAAGAAAATAATTCAAGTTAGTAGAAATTTGTAAATGTAATACTAAGTATGGGTGAGTTGTATAATAGCATTTTCTTCTTTCCTTTCTATTGTTTTGCTGTGTCTAGCTGAGGTACAATTTACCTTCTATTTAGGTATTATATTTCTACAAATTATCATTAACATTTTTTTTCTCCTTAAGACAGGGTCTCACTCTGTCATCCAGGCTGGAGTGCAGTGGCATAATCACAGCTAACTGCAGCCTCGACCTTCCTGGCTCAAGCAGTTTTCCCACCTTAGCATCCCAAGTAGTGGGATTTTTTTTTTTTTTTTTAAATAAAAACAAGGTCTCACTACGTTGCCCAGGCTGGTCTCGAACTCCTGGGCAGAAGCAATCCTCCTGCCTTAGCTTCTCAAAGTGCTGAGATTACAGGCATAAGCCATCACATCTGGCCTTAACATGATTTTTAAACTTAGCTTTCTTACAAGTATTATCACTGAGATATTTTTATTTTATCTCTTGATTAACTTAAGCATTAGATGGGAAGTGTCTTGAAGGTGTTCATGTTTTAATCAACTTTGTATTTCCATCAACTAATATAACATACTTTGTAAGTTATTAGAAAATGAATGTTGTACAACAAAAACGAAAAAATTTATAAAGTTAGCTTTTCATTTTTTTGTTTTCAGAGAATAATGCCATATTACAGTGTACGTAGCTGTTTTCCACTATTCCATTAGTCTATTACTGTAATTTCTCATGTATTTTGGTATCAGAGAAATTTTAGAAACGTAAAATTTTAAAAATATACCTCCTTCTTCTCTCTAAGTGACTCATGTTCTTCATTATTGTCTGTTTTGAAACCCTTAACTAATTCAACTTAAAGAAAAAAGCACCTCACTTTAAGTCTTTTAAAATCTATAGCTGCAGATTGACCTAAAAGTTCTATAATAACATTTTCAGGAAGGTTACCTTAAGTCTTCAAAGAATTTTGTCTTAGTTGTTAGGCCATATCATTCTTTTGAGGCTTCATTTGATATTGGACGCCCTCTGAAAGGGAATGAAACATTTAGAATACATGCACACTTCAATAGATGACTGGTGAGAGTGGCAGATGAGTTGAAAAATAGAACATGTTCCACATGGAAATATGACATATTAGATATATTATTAGGTTATTGATGAATAAAGTTAGAATAATAAGAGGAGGATAAAAGTAAAAGAAAAAAGAAGTAAACAGAAAATACTTAGGTCATATATTATAAAAGGCTTAAAGAGAAGAACGGAGAACCCAACGGTATGATTTGACATGCCCAATTAACTGATTAATGGAAACTATGGGAAACTAAACATGATTCAAGAGTTTCCATGCAAAAGTGTTAATACAGAGAGCAGCTGGCATTATTGGATGTAATATTGGTTATTGTTGTTGTTTTATTAAGTCTTAGTCTGGAAGAGGGGAAGCTTCTATCCCCTTCATCTCATACTCTATTCCTTATCTATAATTATAAAAAACTGCTAATTAACATTTTCTTACCTGTAAGATTAGGTATCATGCCTGTGGTACTAGAAGGCAAATATTTCAAGAATTATACAAACATTGTCACTAAACAATCCTCGTAAGAGTTTTAAAATGTAAAATAATTTCACACAGTCGCTTAACTTAAAACCTTCCAATATCAAATAGGATTATCATGAATTATGTTTTTGTCTAATGTTACACTCCATATGACATTTTGTTCCTGAATAAACCCATGTGGGTATAATTTTGAACATTCTGCAATACCGTACTTGATTTTTTTAAAAAAGCAGACCTAGTCGCGTGAGCCCAGGGGTTCGAAGTTCGGTGAGCTATGATAGTGCCACTGCACTTCAGCCTGGGTGACAGAGTGAGACCCTGCCTCTAGTTAAAAAAAAAAAAAAAAAAAAAAAAAAGCAGACCTATTTCTTCTCTAATACAAAGATATAAAGGAGAATATATTGTAGCAGGTATGGTGAAGCCAGGGAATCAAAAGTGCTGAAAGGAGAGAATAAGATTTTATTATTATGAAAACCCCAGAGTAACCTCAAACATGCAGTAGAAATTATTTGAGACTTGAATTAGTCACAAAATTGACCCAGTTTTCTCAGAATCTTTTTTGACACAGGATTCATTCTTTCAGCAAATATCTATTGAGCGAGCATTGTTGGGCAGGCACTATAATAGACACTAGAAATAAAATTATAAATTAAAACAGAAATAGCACCTGCTCTTGGGGAATTAACAATTTAGTTAGGGAGAAAGATATCAAATTACCACACAGATGATTGTGTAATTACATTTTGTGTTAAGTGATTCTAAGTAAAGTAACATGGTTCCATAAATATATAAGAAAGAAATTTGTACTAGATAGGATAGGCTCCTGAGGAAATAATGCTTAAGCCAGATGAGGTATGAAGCAGGTAGAAGGGGATGTTGAATACGTAAAAAGGACATGGAAAGGTACATACAAGTGGCCTATAATCGGAGTATTTCAGAAACTGTATGTAAATGGGAACTTGTTTTATAAAGATATTTGGCATCACACATCAAATGAGTAAAGACAGTATTGTCAGGGTCAGCCTGCAAACTCTGATCCACAGACCAAATCCAGCTTTTCAACTGATTTTGTGAGTAACATTTTTTCAAATTACAGTCACTCCCTTTCATTTATATATTGTTTATGGCTGTTTTGGTGCTACCACATCAGAGGATGAGTTGTAGTGACAAAAATTATTGTCCCCAAAATCTAAAATATTTCCTTTTTAACACTTTGCTAGCAAAGTTTGCTCACCCCTAGTTCCATGGACAATACTAATGAAACTGACTCACCATTTGTATAAAGGTGACTTACAGATGTCAATGGCACAATTAGTAATCTAATGGGAAAAATATAGAATACTTTTGTGTCTTAGATGTGAACAAAGACATCTTTAATAAATTGAGAAATTAAAAACCAAAGACAAATTTGATGGTTTTGGCCTTACCAAAATCAAAGATTTGTATTCAACAGTGTATTTTTCAGAGAGGCTACCAAATAAGTAACTCGCTGGAGAAAATAGTGTAATCTCTGCCACCAAAAAGAGACTATATGTAGAATGTACAAGGAAATCCTTCAAGAAAAACATCAATGCTCAGTACAAAATTAAGCAAAAGATATAAATGGACAATTACAGAAAAGGAAGCTAGGTAAAATGTATATGAAGATATACTTAAACTCAGCAGAAATCAGAGCAATACACAGTAAAAATAAAAACTCATGTTGGTGACAATAAAAAAATAGTACAATACCAGGTGTTTGCAAGGTTGTGAAAAGGCAGCGATGTGTACACAGTGTTGAATGGTGAAGTTATTCAGAAAAGCAATCTGTCAATACTTATTGAAGTTAAATATGCTACAGACATATCTAAGTGTATATCTTAGATCATATATCTTAGAGAATTTATGGCAGCTCCCTAGGAACAAAGATGCTCAAGAAAGTTCATTGCAGCATTGTTTGTAGTATTGAGAAAATGGGAGTAGCAGAGGTGTCTATTATTAGAAGAATCCATGAAAAATAGGAAGGATATATACTGAAATGCCATGCAGTGGTTAGAAATTGGTTAGATCTTAAAAAACATGGCGTCAAGTAAAAAGGTAAAAGTGAATTCTATTGCAATTTATATTTATATATAAAACAGTATTTTATATTTTATAATTAAAATATATTGAACACATCAGAGACAGCGAGGAGAGTGAGAAATCAAAGATAGAAGGGAAAATAAAATTACAAAAATAGGCTTCACAGAGACCAATAATGATAGCATGTTGTAAATAAAAAAGCATTATTTATTTAGCCTCCTGCACTGGAGGGACAAAAAGTACCACTTTTTGAAAAGTCACTGGGGTTACAATGCAGTGTGCAGATAAGGGTGGGTCACGAGAAGATACATGAACAAGATAAGATTGAGTAAAAGAAAAGAATAAGGTGGTGAAAGATTAGAAAAGGGTGATGACTATGGAGATAGACAATAAACAGAATTGAATAATAAATGGGAGGTAAAATATAAAAGATATGCTGGATATGGAGGTGAGAGAGTTGCAAAGGATGGCTTTCAGGGTTTTTCTCTTATTCAATTAGAGACATAAGTTGTATTGCCCTAAAATATGGAACAAAATAAGAGAACCTGATTTGTTAGAATCAGAAAAAGCATCAATTTAGATTTGTTTAGGTGAGTTTGAGGTGACTTTAAAGACATTGTAATGAAGATGTGGGATAGTCCATCATGTAGCAGAAGTTCAATGCCAAAATCTTTGATGAGATATACATTTGAATATCATCAGCATAGAAAAAAATCACGGAAGATGGATGAAACTTAGGAAAGAGGACATGAAGAGTTTTCAATAAGGAACTTCAACATGTGTGGACAAATAGAGAGAATGATTCTGCAAAAAAGTCAAAGAAAAAGCAGCCAAAGGAAAACCAGTGAGTGTTGTATCACAGAAGTTAAAAAAAAAAAGTGTATTCAGAAAAATGAAGTTCTCAAAAGTGTCAAGTGATGTTGATGCCAAGTAAGATGAAGACCTAAAAAGATGCTTGTTTGATTTATTCTCAAGAGGACTTTTTGAGGCTTAATACAAGATGAGTTTTGCAGTGAGTACTAAGTTAGCAAGTAGTAACTAATGTAAGGTTGCCAAAAGTATTTTTTAAAGACAAATGTGGAAACTAAAAGATTTCACAAATAGAAGGAGAGAGCAGAACAGTGGTCATTAGAAGCTGGGAGAAACGGGGAGATGTGGTCAAAGGGTACAAAGTTGGAATTAGACAGGAGGAAAAAATACTGAAAATTTAAGGAAATTGATATGTTAATTAGTTTGATTCAATCATCCCACCTTATGTGCCTGTATCATAACATCACTGTGTACTGCATAATTAATTATATATGATTATAATTTGTCAATAAAATAAAATAGAGAGGGAGTTGGGCATATTTAAATACAAATAAGAATTCTCCAATTAAGAAAGAGTGATTGAACAAACAGAAGCAAGAAAAGATAATAGTGTAAGGTTCCTAAGGGAGGAAAAGGGGGTATTATCCTTTATTCTTAGCCTCGAGTGTTTGCTCTTCTATAACATAACCTAAGGTGACAATGGACATTGATATAGAAAAGCTCAAAGTTTCCCTTATGATGGTTTCACTTTCTTTGGTAAGGTGTTTGCAAGATTACCTACTGGGCATGAGGATGGTAATGAGGAGTGACATGGAGGCTTGAAAAAGTGGAGAAAAAAGACTAAAAGAGGTGTCAATATTGCCCACAGACAAGGGATGGGACTGGGAAGCTCAAAAATGGCAATTAAGAGGAAGGCAACAGAGCGGTTTTCTAATAATATGTGCCTCAAAGAAGTAGGTTGTTGTTTGTTTATTTTGTTGTGTTGTGTTATTGTTATTTTAAACAATGTAAAACATTGTTTGTGAACCCACAAAAGAGAGTAAGGAGTTCATTAATCTCTCTTCTCACTCCTCAAGTACATAAGGTAAAGTCATCACTTGAGAGGGCTTAAATGTCATGGTGCTTCAGTCTCTCCATCTGCAAAGCAGAGAGAAAAAAATATCTACTTCATAAAGATGCTACAGTGACAAACTATTGGGAATATGTATTTTTTCAAAAAAGATAAATGCAGAAACAGAAAAATAATTTGAAAATGCAAAAACAAAATAAAGCATTAAAACTTTGAAAAATATCTATACTGAAAACAGAAAAATAAATTGCATATAATCCCAGAAGCAAAAACTTATTAAAAGTATCATTTGAGAATGCATTTGCAAACCTGGATTAAATAGATGAATTTAAAAAAATTACCAAAATTATGTTAAGAAAAGATGAACTAGTCAAATCCATAATCAGAGAAGAACTAAAGAAATAGATCAATGACTATTACTGTCCATCTTTGAAACAGAGCAAATCTATACAATTTCACAGATTATTTTTTTTTACTTCTTTGAAAAAAGTATAGTTTTGCTGTTATTAAGACTGACTCAATCATAACTCAAGAGAGAACACATTGAACTTATTTTTAAGAAACCAGAATTCTGAATAACAGTAAAACAACATACACAAAGGAAAATACAGGCTGTTATTATTTGTAAATACTGTTGTAAAATAATACCATTTTAAAAACATAATTTAAAGGTAAAATATAAGATAAATAAAATACATGAATAAATAAAGTTCATGGCAAATATTATGGAAGGAAGTGTGTTAACACAATTCAAGGTACAGTCATGCATTGCTTAAAAACAGATATATGTTCTGAGAAATGTGTCATTAAGCAATTTTATTGTTGTGAGAACATCACAGAGTGTACTTGGACAAACCTAAATGGTATAGCATATTGCACATCTAGGCTGTAGCTGATTGCTCTTAGGCTATAAACCTGTAAAGGTTTATAGCCTACTGTACTGATTACTGTAGACAATTATAACAGAATGGTATTAGGTTGATGCAAAAATAATTGTGGTTTTTGCCATTAAAAGTAATATTTGTGTATCTAAACATAGGAAAGGTACAATAAAAATATGACAAAATATAAAAGATGGTGCATCTGTATACGGCATTTATTGTTAATGAAACTTGCAGGACTGGAAGTTGCTCTAAGTGAATCAGTGAGTAAGTAGAAATAATGTAAAGGCCTGTACACTCATGTAGACTTCATAAGCCCTGTACACTAGGCTACACTAAATTTATTTAAAAATAACTACATTATGACATTTTGATGGCTACATGACTAAGTGATAGGAATTTTTCAGCTCATTACAATTCTATAGAATCACTGTCTTGCATGTGGTCGGTCCATTACTGACTGAAACATCGTTATGCAGCTCATGATCGTATTACTAAATCAAAAGAGAAAATTTTGATTACCTTAAGAGATGCTAAAATAACACTTAATAAATATTGTCTATTTTTAGTTAAAAACTTTCCTAGAAATGTATACATAGATTTATAAATATTTTTGTTTGCATATTTACATAAATATACACATGTATTCTAATTCAGCATCATGACTAATGGTACAATATTACAGGCATAATAATAAAATGAGAAAGTAGGCAAAAATACACCTACTATGGCTGTCATTGAATATTGCTCTAGAAATGCTAGTTAATGCCACTAAACAAGAGGAAAAATAAAGTTATATTTACTTTGACAGCATGTTAGAGGGAATATAAATCAATGGACAGAATAGAGAGTTCAAAAATGGACTAAAGTTTACATTAAAATTTTGCATATAATAAAGGTAATATTTAAATCAATGCAGAAGGTCAGGCACAGTGGCTCACGCCTGTAATCCTATCACTTTGGAAGGCCAATGTGGGAGGATTGCTTGAGTCCAGGAGTTTGAGACCAGCCTGGGCAACATAGTGAAACTCCATCCCTACAAAAATACAAAAAATGAGCTGGTCATGGTAGTGAGTGCCTGTAGTCCCAGCTACTCAGGAGGCTCTGGTGGGAGGATCACCTGAGCCCAGGAGGTGGAGGCTGCAATGAGCCATGATCACGTCACTGCACTCCAGCCTGGGTGACAGTGAGACACTGACTCAAAAAAAAAAACAAGTGAAAAAGAATTAAAATTAAATTAAATTAATAGAGAAAACAGAATATTTATTATGTTATTGGAATAGCTGGCTGACATTTTGAAAGAAAATAAAGAAAAAGCTTTACTCATCTCCTTTCTCTAAAATATATTCTGCCTCTATTAAATCTCAACAGTAAACAAGATAATAGTATAAATAGAAAAAATAGAATAAATAGAAAAATAAAGCATAGTTGATATTTTCATACCCTTAGAGTATAAAGTATATTTCTATTCATGTACCTCAAATCATAGAATATAAAGAGATTTTAAAGTTTGACCATGTAAAGTTGAAAACATCTGAATAAAAACGAACAAGAAAGATTTAATGCTTAAACATGTGTCCGGAATTGGTGGGTTCTTGGTCTCACTGACTTCAAGAATGAAGCCGCGGACCCTCGCGGTGAGTGTTACAGTTCTAAAGGCGGCGTGTCCGGAGTTTGTTCCTTCTGATGTTCGGATGTGTTCGGAGTTTCTTCCTTCTGGTGGATTCGTGGTCTCGCTGGCTCAGGAGTGAAGCTGCAGACCTTCACGGTGAGTGTTACAGCTCATAAAAGCAGTGTGGACCCAAAGAGTGAGCTGTAGCAAGATTTATTGCAAAGAGCGAAAGAACAAAGCTTCCACAGTGTGGAAGGGGACGCCAGCGGGTTGCCACTGCTGGCTCGGGCAGCCTGCTTTTAGTCTTTTATCGGGCCCCACCCACGTCCTGCTGATTGGTAGAGCCTAGGGGTCTGTTTTGACAGGGTGCTGACTGGTGCGTTTACAATCCCTGAGCTAGACATAAAAGTCCTCCACGTCCCCATCAGATCAGTTAGATACAGAGTATGGACACAAAGGTTCTCCAAGGCCCCACCAGAGCAGCCAGACACAGAGTGTCGATTGGTGCATCCACAAACCTCGAGCTAGACACAGGGTGCTGATTGGTGTGTTTACAATCCCTGAGCTAGACATAAACGTTCTCCACATCTCCACCAGACTCAGGAGCCCAGCTGGCTTCATCCAGTGGATCCCGCACCAGGGCTGCAGGTGGAGCTGCCTGCCAGTCCCGCGCTGCGTGCTCGCACTCCTCAGCCCTTAGGTGGTCGATGGGACTGGGCGCTGTGGAGCAGGGGGTGGCGCTCCTCGGGGAGGCTCGGGCCGCACAGGAGTCCATGGAGGGGGTGGGAGGCTCAGGCATGGCGGGCTGCAGGTCCCAAGCCCTGCCCCGCGGGAAGGCAGCTAAGGTCCGGTGAGAAATCGAGCGCAGTGCCGGTGGGTCGGCACTGCTGGGGGACCTAGTACACCCTCCGCAGCCGCTGGCCTGGGTGCTAAGCCCCTCACTGCCCAGGGCCGGCAGGGCCGGCCGGCTGCTCCGTGTGGTGGGGGGGGGGGCGCCAAGCCCACGCCCACCCGGAACTCCGGCGGGCACGCAAGCGCCGCGCGCAGCCCCGGTTCCCGCCCAAGCCTCTCCCTCCACACCTCCCTGCAAGCTGAGGGAGCCAGCTCTGGCCTTGGCCAGCCCACAAAGGGGCTTCCACAGTGCAGCGGTGGGCTGAAGGGCTCCTCAAGTGCCACCAAAGTGGGAGCCCAGGCAGAGGAGGCGACGAGAGCGAGCGACGGCTGTGAGGACTGCCAGCATGCTGTCACCTCTCAAACAGACAAACAGAAAAGTAAGAAAATTATTTTAAAATAATAAACGCAAAAGTCCATTAATATAATAACAGTTTATAAAACACTTTAAAAACAAATATGGAAAAGAAATCATACTAATAGCAAAATGGTCAAGGTGTAAAGATACACAATTTACATAAGAGGAATATAAATAAAAGCATATGAAAAAATCTTCAAGCTTACTAATAACCAATTACATACCAATTAAAACAGAATTAATTTTCCTCTTATATAGACAGAGTAAAATATTTCTTAATACTTAGAGAGAGGAATAAACATTCTCATGTTGACACCCTACTGATGGTGATATTAACTTTTATGTCTTTGAAAGGCCGTGTGTTAATGTGCATCAGAATCTAAATCGTGCATTTGCTTTGACTTGACAATCTCACTTCTAAGAATGAACCCTAGATTGAAATAATCATGAAAGCATGAAACTCCTATATTCACAGGAGATTTAACTCATTATTTTCTATAATGTAGAAATTGAGAGTTATATATGTGACTTTATTTCCAAATATATAGATATCCAATATAAAATGTCAAAATACTGTCATTAATCAAACTGTTATAATTCAAGTCGACTATAAATTTTCCTTTATTATAGTTTTATATTTTAAAATTTTGTTTAGTTTATCTGGATTTTGTACTTGGAAGGTACTAATACCATATTAACTTAAAAACACTAAAATATTTTCTGTCCATACTGTCCATACATGAGGTGTCCAAGAAATGCTCCAAAAAAATAAAATAAGATAAAATAAAATAAAAATAAAAAATTTAAAGGATTTCTTACATTGACACACTTTGGTCTATACCTTTCGAGTCGTTAGCACTCTGGAAATAAAATCTTAGGTCAATATTTTATCCAAAAGGCCATAACTAACTTTAAAGAAAAGATGTGTAATTTTGTTCAATAACAATTTAGTTATTCTAAATCTTTATAATTAAATACTACAACAGTCTCTATACTCTATATCCTTGGTATCCTTGTGGGAAATTTTTTTTTCTTTTCTTTTTTTTTTTTTTTTGAGATGGAGTTTCACTCTGTCGCCCAGGCTGGAGTGCAGTGGTGCAATCTCAGCTCACTGCAACCTCCACCTCCCGAGTTCAAAAGATTCTCCCACCTCAGCCAGCTGGGATTACCCGTGTGTGTTACCATGCCTGGCTAATTTTTGTATTTTTTTTAAGTAGAGATGGGGTTTCACTGTGTTGGCCAGGCTGGTCTCGAACTCGTGACCTCAGGTGATCCACCTGCCTCGGCCTCCCAAAGTGCTGGGATTACAGGTGTAAGCCACCGCACATGGCCGAAAATTTTTTACTTATCATTACAAATAAAGTGGAGGTATTTTATCCTATCATCAGAGCTATTGATAGTATATTTTAAAACTAGTAATCTAAATATATTGAAAATTAATATATTTCATGAGTGTTTTTATTTAGCAAGAGAAACAAATAGAATCAAACAAAAATACAAGGTGTAAAGAATGGTCATTTCTTTTCCTCATTCTATAATTGCACGAGACCTTTCAAGAAGGTCAGCTAATATTTTTTACTCAAATCTTATTTTTGTGGATGAAATTCAAGAACAGAAACTGCCCACAATTTTTCAAGAAGACGTTCTTTTAAATTAGGAGTAGTATGTACAAAATCTATAAAAAGGGAGAAAACATTCTGTAAAGGTTTTGATAGTTGTGCAAAAAGCCATTTTCTTTATTCTACAATCTTACTTTAAAGTCACTTTCCTGTGGAGTTGAAAGAGAACATATACACACTAATTCTAGCATTGAGAGAATTCGTATTTTCATTCTATAAGTATAAGGCACTTAGAATTTTTCTCTAATATGGAATCAGACTAATGGATGCAATGATCGTACACACAACATTTATTTTTTCTGGAGAACACACCCATTGTAATGTCCTATCTTGATAATAATATTTAACCATGAATATGCAATGGGAATGTGTATAGAGAATGTACTTACCAAACTATTTGCTTCAGTATGTTTTAATCCAAATTATCTGTCTTTCTCTTTTCATTTTAGCACGTGAATTCTGGAGAAAGTATTTTCAAGGGTTAGATATCTCAGCTTTCTGTTCTGTTGTCTCTTATCCTCCTTCTCTTTCCACAACCTAGTGGAAAATCTATTCTTACTCTCCAGCTTCTCTACCTTTAGAACTGGGGAAACACCACCAGCATGACTCACTGGGGTGTGGTGACGGTTATTTTTTCTTAATCAGTCAAAATGTGCAATGTGCTAATTACTTGAATCATAAGAAAAAAATCATTAAATAAAAATCACATTTGACTGGCTTTAGCATATTGGGGCATATATTTTTATTTAAATGCAGAGAGTATCTGAATGTTAACTAAGCCACAAAATATGTTCATGGTGAAACTAATTAACACTGCAACCATGAGCACAATTCCCTTATGGGTTAATTTCTCAATGAAACTCAAAGATACTTTTTGACCTACTATAATGTTCCTTCTGCCAAGGTTAAGAGAAAGATATCACCATAATTGGAGCATATGAGTCTGTATTAACCTGATTTAGGTTAGGGAATCAAAGATTTGCACAAGGAAGGAATTCATAATAATTAGGGTGTAAAACATGCAAGCATAGGGGCTTAAACACAGCATGAATTAATTATTCAGTGTTGTTCAGTCCATTTGGACTTATAAATTACAAAAGGTCATAGAGAGAAGATTGTAGCCCTTATTCCCTTTCCAGTCTAACAGCCTTAAACTTCTCAAACCTCAGTGCTCGCATAGCACAAACAAGCATATATAACATTATGAAATAATAATGCACAAATAAAAAAATAGGTAGGTACTTTAAACCTATGTAGGGACAAAGAAAAAGGATGCACCCTTTGTTAGATAATCCCTGGAATCAAGAATGCTTAAATTTCACATATCACTCATATAGTTTTCATTTTCAGTTTTGTAGTCAATATTATTATAAATGTATGTTGCTTTGAATAACTTTACTTCATTGATGAAATTAGTATCATCCTTATTTGGTGATACAGGCTTAAGTCAATGGATGATTTCATGATTTCAATGTGTAATTCTTAGTGGAGAAAATACAAACACAAAATAACAAAAACTAAAACAAAATTACCTTGGAGACTATGGTAAACTGAATAACAGTCCCCCAATGATATCTGCATTCTAATTCTAAAATCTGTGAATATATTGTCTTATATGGCAAAGGAGCTTTGCAGAGTGATTAAGTTAATAATCTTAAAATGGGAAGATTATCCTGATTATCCTGGTGAGCTCAATGTAATCACAAGAGTTTTTATAATGGGTGAGAATGTTGAAGTCAGAGATGAAGTGATGCAAAGATAAAAACAGAGGGAGGAAAAGTGAGGTAATGCAGGGACAATGAGCCAAAGAATGTGAGCACCCTCTAGAAGGTGGACATGATGTGATGGTTAATATTGAGTGTCAACTTGATTAGACTGAAGGATGCAAAGTAATGTTCCTCGGTGTCCTGTGAGGGTGCTGCCAGAGGAGATTAACATTTGGGTCAGTGAACTAGGAGAGGCAGAGCCTCCCTCAATGTGGATGGGCACCACCTAATCAGCTGTCAGCATGGCTATATTAAAGCAGGCAGAATAGCATGGGAGGACTTGCTGAGTCTTCCAGCCTTCATCTTTCTCCTGTGCTGGATGCTTCCCGCCCTTGAACATCAGACTCCAAGTTCTTCAGCTTTTGGATTCTTGGTCTTACACCAGTGGTTTGCCTGTGGCTTTCAGGCCTTTGGCCACAGACTGAAGGCTGCACTGTCGGCTTTCCTACTTTTGAGGTTTTGGGACTCAGACTGATCCATTACTGGCTTCCTTGCTCAACTTGCAGATGGCCTATTGTGGGACTTCACCTTGTGATAGTGTGACTCAATTCTTCTTAATAAACTCCCTTTCATAGATACATATACCCTATTAGTTCTGTCCCTCTCGAGAACCCTGACTAATACAGATTTTGGTACCAGGAATGGTTCTAGAGGAACAGAATTTTAAGGATGGATTTCTTTAGTTGGTTTGGGGGTTTCTGGAGTTGGCTGCTTAATCTGATTAGACCCCAAAATGCTATGGACTCTCCTTCTAATAGTTTGGAGAACACTGATAGTTCTTGGCATGAACTATTTAGATAGTTATGCAAAATAAATGCATTTGATACTCCTGATTCACCACTCATGAGAGGCAAGTTTAGTGACTCTATACATAATACTTTTGACCATATGTGGAGAACCAAGGAATATAATGAAATTGGCAGTTGCTCCTAAGTTTGTTGGACAAAGTGATAAAAGGATGAGCTCAGGGATTCTAACTGCTGACAACAGAAGCATACTGAGCCTCAAGTCTTCTAAGCTTGCCCTGAGTGAGAGTCTTTAGCTCCTATAGACAAAGGGCTGAAATTGTGGAAAATTAGACACAAGCTCTTATCATGTGAGTGGCTGACCTGTAAGGAAAAGTGCATGTTCAGTCTCTCCAGGTGTCTACTGCTAAGGTGAGGGCATTGATTGGAAAAGAACGGGACCCTGAAACTTAGAGTGGGGACATGTGGGAGGACCATGATGAATCTGGGGACATTGAGCTTGTAAACTCTGATGAGCCATTTTTGCCAGAGGAAACAACCTCTCTACTTCCACTGGGGGCAACCTCCACTCCCTCACCCACACTGCCATCAGCCTTTCCACCTTTGTCTAAGGAGATTAACCATGAACTGCCTGAGGCAACAGTGATGGCCTCCCCCGAGGCAGTTACCAGGCAAGACAATGCTAATTCTCCTCAGGACCCATCCCCAACACCTCTGTTTGCTTCTAGACCTGTAACTAGACTAAACACCCAGCAGGCCTGTAGAGGTGAGGTTCAGAGTGTGACCCATGAGGAGTTGCTCTAGATTGCAAAAGAACTACTTGAGTTTTCTTATTTATATAAGCACAAATCCAGAGAACAGGCATGGGAATAGACATTAAGGGTGTGGGATAATGGTGGATGGAACATAAAGTTGGATCAGGTTGAATGTATTGGTTTGGGCACACTAAGTAGGAATTCTGCATTTAATGTTGTAGCTTGGGGAGTTAAAAAAAAGTTCTAGTCATTTATTTGCTTGGTTAGCTGAAATATGGATCAAAAGATGGCCCACTATGAGTGAGCTGTAAATGTCTGATCTCCCTTGGTCTAATGTAGAGAAAGGGATTTGAAGGCTTAGGGAGATTGGGATGCTAGAGTAGATTAGTGACTTTAGACCTACTCATCTCAGCTGGGAGGGTCCAGAAGACATACCCTTCACCAATACCCTATGAAATACATTTGTGAGGGGAGCACCTGCATCCTTGAAGAGCTCTGTGATTACTCTTCTCTGTATGCCAGATCTTATAGTGGGAACCACAGTAACTCAATTACAAAATTTAAATGCAATGGGAATAATTGGATCCCGAGGTGGCAGGGGCCAAGTTGCGGCACTCAACCATCAAAGGCAAGGAGGGCGTAGCTACCGTAATGGACAGCAGAGGCAAAGTGACAATCAGAATAATCTTGACTCATGTAGACCTCTGGCATTGGCTTATTATTCACCGTGTTCCTAGAAGTGAAATTGATAGGAAGCCTATTGCTTCTTATGTACTTTGTATAAGCAGAAAACTTCCAGGTCAAGTGGACAAAAGACTAATTTGAATTATTAAAATAGAGAATCACAGCCCCTCAATTTCCAGACTTAAACCAGTTTACAGACCCAGAACCCCTTAAATGAAGGGGGGGCCAGGTCCCCTTGAAGAAGGACACCACTACACTGCCGAAAATTTATACTGTTATTCTTTCTCCCATCCTTCCCCAAGGAAAACTTCAGCCTTTTACCAGGGTAACTATGTGCTGGGGAACGGGAAATGACCAGATATTTCAGGGACTACTGGACACTGGATCTGAGCTGACGTTGATTCCAGAGGACACAACACATCATTGTGGTCCTCCAGTTAAAGTAGGGGCTTTTGAAGGTCAGGTAATTAATGGAGTTTTAGCCTAGATCTAACTTACAGTGAGTCCAGTGGGTCCCTGGACTCATCCTGTGGTCATTTCCCTTGTGCCAGAATGCATAATTGGCATAGACATATTTAGCAGTTGGCAGAACCCCCATATTGGCTCCCTGACTGGTAGGCTGAGGGCTAGTATGGTGGAAAAGGCCAAATGGAAGCCATTAGAGCTGCCTCTACTTAGAAAAATAGTAAAACAAAAATAATATTACATTTCTGGAGGGATTGCAGAGATTACCATCAAGGACCTAAAAGATGCAGGGGTGGTGATTCCCACCACATCCCCATTCAACTCTCTTATTTGGCCTGCACAGAAGACAGATGGATCTTAGAGAATAACAGTGGATTATCATATGCTTAACCAAGTGGTGACTCCAATTGCAGCTGCTGTACCA
The DNA here is from genome assembly GCF_006542625.1 of Nomascus leucogenys. Lineage (NCBI taxonomy): Eukaryota > Metazoa > Chordata > Mammalia > Primates > Hylobatidae > Nomascus > Nomascus leucogenys. The sequence goes on from NC_044391.1 coordinate 69,647,597, forward strand.
GATGTGGTTTCATTGCTAGAGCAAATTAACACATCTGCTGGTACCTGGTATGCAGCCATTGACTTGACAAATGCCTTGTTCTCCATTCCTGTCCATAAGATGCACCAGAAGCAATTTGTCTCCAGCTGGCAAGGCCAGAAATATACCGTTACTGTCCTAACTCAGGATTATATCAACTCTCCAGCTTTGTGTCATAATCTTGTTCAGAGATCTTGATCACTTTTCCATTCCACAAGATTTCACACTGGTCCATTATATTGTTGACATTATGCTGATTGGGCCCAGTGAGCGAGAAGTAGCAAACACTCTGGACTTACTGGTGAGACATTTGGATGCCACAGAATGGGAAATAAATCCAACTAAAATTCAGGGACCTTCTACATCAGTGAAATTTCTAGGGGTCCAGTGGTATGGGGCCTGTCAAGATATTCCTTCTAAGGTGAAGGATAAGTTGTTGCATTTGCCCCGCCCCCTAAAACTAAGAAAGAGGAACAATGCCTAGTGGGCCTATTTGTTTTGGAGGCACCATATTCCTTATTTGGATGTGCTACTCCAGCCTATTTATGAATGACCTGAAAAACTGTCATTTTGAGTGGGTTCCAGAACAGGAGAAGGCTTTGCAACAAGTCCAGGCTGCTATGCAAGCTGCTCTGCCACTTGGGCCATATGACCCAGCAGATCCTATGGTGCTGGAGGTGTCAGTGGCAGATAGAGATGCTGTTTGGAGCCTTTGACAGGCCCCTATAAGTGAATCACTGCAGAGACCGCTAGGATTTGGAGCAAAGCCCTGCCACCTTCTGCAGATAACTACTGTCCTTTTGAGAGACAACTCGACCTGTTACTGGGCTTTGGTGGAAACTGAACTTTTGATTATGAGTCATTAAGGCACCATGTGGCCTGAATTGCCTGTCTTGAACTGGATGCTTTCTGACCCATCTAGCCATAAAGTTGGGTGTGCACAGCAGCATTCCGTCATCAAATGGAAGTGGTATATATGTGATCAGGCTCAAGCAAGTCCTGAAGGTACAAGTAAGTTACAGGAGGAAATGGCTTAAATGCCTATGGTTTTTACTCCTGCTACTCCGCCTTCTCTCCCCCACCCTGCACCATAACCTCATCAGGAGTTCCTTATGATCAACTGACAGAAGAAGAGAAAACCAGGGCCTGGTTTACAGATGGTTCAGCACAATATGCAGGCATCATCCGAAAGTGGACAGCTACAGCACTACAGTCCCTTTCTAGGACATCCCTGAAGGAAAGTGGCAAGGGGAAATCTTCCCAGTGGGCAGATCTTCAAGAGTGCACCTGGTTCTGCACTTTTCTTGTAAGGAGAAATGGCCAGATGTACAATTATATCTAATTCATGGGCTGTAGCCAATGGTTTAGCTGGATGGTCAGGGACTTGGAAGAAGCATGTTTGGAAAATTGGTGACAAATAAATTTGGGGAAGAGGTATGTACATAGACCTCTCTAAGCGGTCCAAAACTGTGAAGATATTTGTTTCTCATGTGAGCGCACACGAAAGGGTGACCTTGGCAGAGAAGGATTTTAATAATCAAGTAGATAGGATGACTCGTTCTGTGAACACCATTGAGCCTCTTTCCCCAACCATCCCTGTCACCACCCAATGGTTCCATGAACAAAGTGGCCATGCTGGCAGGGATGGCAGTTATGCATGGGCTCAGCAACATGGATTTCCACTCACCAAGGCTGACCTGGCTACAGCCACCACTGAGTGGCCAATTTGCTAGCAGCAGAGACCAACATTGAGCCCTCAATATGGCACTATTCTTTGGGGAAATCAGCCAGCAACTTCGTGGCTGGTTGATTATATTTGACCTCTTCCATCATGCACATGGCAGTGGTTTGTCCTCACTAGAATAGACACTCACCCCAGATGTGGGTGTGCCTACCCTGCACACAATGCTTCTGCCAAGGCTACCATCTGTGGACTCACGGAATGCCTTATCCACCATCATGGTATTCCACACAGCATTGCTTCTGACCAAGACACTCATTTGACAGCTAAAGAAATGCGGCAGGCCGAGTGCTGTGGCTCAAGCCTGTAATTCAAGCACTGTGGGAGGCTGAGGTGAGCGGATCACGAGGTCAGGAGATAGAGACCATCCTAGCTAACACAGTGAAACCTTGTCTCTACTAAAAATACAAAAAATCAGCCAGGCATGGTAGCACGCACTTGTAGTCCCAGCTATTTGGGAGGCTGAGGCAGGTGAATTGCTTGAACCTGGGAGGCAAAGGTTGCAGTGAGCCGAGATCATGCCACTGCACTACAGCCTGGGTGACAGAGTGAGACTCTGTCTCAAAAAAAAAAAAAAAAAGAAAGAAAGAAAAGAAAGAAAGAAAGAAAGAAAAAAGAAAAAGGAAGTGCGGCAGTGGGCTCATGCTCATGGAATTCACTGGTCTTACCATGTTCCTTATCATCCTGAAGCAGCTGGATTGATAGAACAGTGAAATGGCCTTTTGAAGTCACAATTACAATGCCAACTAGGTGACAATACTTTACAAGGCTGAACAAAGTTCTCCAGAAGGCTGCGTATGCCATAAATCAGCATCCAATATATGGTACTGTTTCTCCCACAGCCAGGATTCACGGGTCCAGGAATAAAGAGATGGAAGTGGCACCACTCACCATCACCCCCAGTGAACCACTAACAAAATTTTTGCTTCCTGTTCCCGTGACATTATGTTCTGTTGGCCTAGAGATCTTAGTTCCAGGAGACACAACAATAGTTCTATTAAACTGGAAGTTAAGATTGCCACTTGGCCACTTTTGGCTCCTCCTACCTCTAAGTCAACAGGCTAAAAAGGGAGTTACAGTATTGGCTGGGGTGATTGACCTAACTATTGAGATGAAATCGATCTACTACTTCACAATGGAGGTAAGCAAGAGTATGCGTGGAATACAGGAGATCCTTTAGGGTGTCTCCTAGTATTACCATGCCATGTGATTGGGGTCCATGGGAAACTACAACAACTCAATCCAGACAGGACTACAAATGATCCAGACCCTTCAGGAATGAATGTTTGGGTCACTCCACAAGGTAAAAAGCCACAATCCGCTGAGATGTGTGCAGAAGGCAAAGGGAATACAGAATGGGTGGTAGAAGAAGGTAGTAATCAATACCAGCTATGACCACGAGACCAGTTGCAGAAATGAGGACTGTAATTGTCATAAGTGTTTCCTCCTTATTTTGTTAAGAACATGTTTGTGCATGGATACATTTGTATTAAGAAAACACCTTCATTTTATTTCCTTTCTTTTTCTTTTATCATGTGGCATAAGATTTATTGACTTCATATCAACACTTAAGTCTTGTTAACTTTAGGTGATAGCATTTAGGTTAAGAATCAGTGCATCTATGGTTGTATGAAGGATAGCTGTATTATGTTAGGTGTAATTAGGACCTTATTACTGTCTTTATTTGAAGATTTGTATGATTTCAGGAGATGTGTAATGGGTTCAAGTTGGGACAAAGGATGAACTTGTGATGGTTAATACTGAGTGTCAACTTGATTGGATTGAAGGATGCAAAGTACTGTTCCTGGGTGTTCTCTGAGGGTGTTGCCAAAGGAGATTAACATTTGAGTCAGTGGATTAGGAGAGGCCGACCCACCCTCAATGTGGATGGGCACCATCCAATCAGCTGTCAGCATGGCTATATTAAAGCAGGCAGAAGAGCATGGAAGGACTTGACCTGCTGAGTCTTCCAACCTTCATCTTTCTCCTGTGCTGGATGCTTCCTGCACTTGAACATCAGACTCCAAGTTCTTCAGGTTTTGGACTCCTGGTCTTAGACCAGTGGTTTGCCAGGGGCTCTCAGGCCTTTGGCCACAGACTGAAGGCTGCACTGTCGGCTTTCCTACTTTTGAGGTTTTGGGACTCAGACTGATCCATTACCGGCTTCCTTGCTCCTCAACTTGCAGATGACCTATCATGGGACTTGTGATCATGTGACTCAATTCTCCTTAATAAACTCTTTCATAGATACATATATCCTATTAGTTCTGTCCCTCTAGAGAACCCTGACTAACACACATGGCAAGGAATTAATTGTCCCTTAGAGTTTGGAGAAGAAACACAGCTCTACCAGCACCTTTGATTTTCATCCAGTGAAACTGATATCAGGCTTCTGATTTCCAGACTATGATAATAAATGTGTGCTATTCTAAGCCAGTAAGTTGGTAGTAATTTGTGGAGTAACAACAAGAAGCTAATAAAGAGACAATAAGAAGCCAAGAAGATATAATGCATTCTCTAATAACTGAGAATGATGACATGGTCTGATGTGTTTCAAAAGCATCATTCTGGCTCCTATAGAGATTAGATTAGTAGAGAACAAGGGCAGAAGTGGAGAGATCATTTAGGATATAATTGCAGTAATCTTTAGGCAGGATTATGATGACTCAGACCTGTGTGGAACTGATATCATGGCAAGAACTGCTAATATTTTGGACATATTTTCAAGATAAAAGCCAGTAAGGCTTGCTGAACCAGAATTGGGGTGTGACAGAAGGCACTGGGTAAAGGAGGACTCCATATAAATTTTTCCTAAGCAGTTGAAAGAATTGATTTGCTCTGAATGACTGGATGTTCTTTCTGAACTCTGCATCTGACTAACTCTCACTTATGACTGAAGATCTTTAATGCCTCTCTATTGTGTCCATTCCAGTTTCCCTAGTTGGCACCCAAGCACTCTCCCACTCATCATGGCATCACACTGGGCATTTGTCTACTTCTCTAGGGCTAGCCCTGTACCTCCTTGAACCTCTTCTTGTGTCATACATGCTGAAATATTTGAGACTCTATCAAAATGCTATGCTGCCTTAGGTCTTAGCATATTTACATTACCATTTTTTTGTGTTTGTAATTATCTTTGTCCAATCCCTCAAATAGGTAACCTCTGATGATATTCAGAGATTCTGTTGAGATGTTACCTCTTCTAAAATAATCTGAAACCATCCCCTTGTGCTTACCCTTCCCAACTTTGGGGAGACTCCCTTTGTCTTAGATGCTCCTGTAATCCTATGCTTGCTTCATGGTATTGCAAGTGTCAAGCTACATGGTAGCCTCCTCACATGGCTTTGACTATCTTTGGGCATTATGGTGAGCAGAAGCCATATGATATTTGTCTCTATATGATGTCAGCTGTTGGCACTCAATATTCATTCAATATTCATTAATGGGATAAAAACTTATAGTGCTTTTACAAATATTTTTGCCTATGTTGTTTTAAATTTTGTTTGGAAACCTCAAAAAGTTTTGAAAAGTGGCTTGTGGCATGTAATAAAAGTAATTTTATTATTTCATGGGAAAAATAAAGGTAAATAACTAAGCAGCACTCATTTGGCAACACATGTTGTTTGACAATTATAAAGGCAATTTCAATTTAGAAGAGAAAGAAAAACTTACGTGTGCAGTTTTTGTTGAAGCTAAAAATTTCCCATATGTTTTTAGTAAGTAAAAATCTGTAGACACATGTTCTACCACATTTTCCATTTTTTCCCCTAAATACTAATGGGACATTTTATTTTGGACAATTTATTGCATTGATGTTGCTTTTGCACCCATAGTTGAAGATAAATAGCCATAAGCAATCCAAGTTTTCCCCTTAGGATAGCATATTTTAATGTTTTCCTTGGTATCAAATAATCCTATGAAACAATGGAGGATTGTATAGAAAGGCCAATAAAGACTGCTATGTATTCACTAAATAATAGTGCAGTTTCATGATTCAGAGAAAGAGTTGCTATTAATAGCCTTCTTTAACAATGTTCACTAATGAGAAAAATGTAAGATAAAATTTGTCAACCAGACCACAATCTAGGAGAGGCTAGATAAAAATTATGTGTAATTTTCAAAATAAAAGGTCTAGACACCAGCTGGCTGTCTAGGAATACAATCCAAGACGCAGGAGTTGGAAATATGTTAAAATCCACCCCCCACAAAAACTATCAATGTCAAAAATAGAGCAATTTTTAAATAAACTATATCTTAATAAAAAACCATGTTCATGTATAATAAACATTAAGGCCAAATATGTTGCATCAATTTAATAAATATTAAGGCCAAATATCTAGAGTCTGTTCCATAGCTAGAGTCTGTTCTCTCATGAATGAGGGACACACACACACACACACACACACACACGTATGTATATATGTCTTTTATTTTCCTTATAGTTACAGGACTCCAGAAGAGAATCAATATATTAACATGCATTATACTATGTTCAAAATCAACTGGAATTTCAATGGTTCTGATTTTGTAATAAAATTTTAAGTATCGGGGCTTGAGATACTTTAAGAGTTGGAAAGATGTATTTTCATGTAAGCAAGATTAAGAAAAGAGGAGAACTCTTTGACATGAAATATATATTTGAAAACCTGAACATTTTGATGTTACATATACAGCTCAGAAAATGTATTGCTCTATTTCCAATATTTCCAGTTGAGGAAGTGAAGAACAATTTGGTAGCCCTGGCACCACTATAGATTCTTGGGCAACTCTGGGGTTAGGGAGCCTTGGTGGGAGATTGGGTGGGTATAAACATACATGAGACTTTGCTTGGAACACATTTCTTGCCTCTGCCCACTCATTATATATACTAGGGCAGACACCTTATATCTAAAGTATCTTTGGGGCAGTAATCTTGTTACTACCTGATCCAAAACGTAAAGCCATCTCCCTTTTGTACCCTTCTAATAAATTAATAAGATGTAGCACACTGGATTTCTTGACTAACGGGGAACTTGCACAAAATTAAATACAAATTTAATTACTAACAGAAAATCTCAATATTTGCATGTTTGGAATGAAATCTGGTGTATTAACTTGTTTAGAAGATGATTTATGAAATACATATGTACTTAGTTACTTATTTATTTTAATTACACAAAGAATATATGAATATATCCCTATTGCATAAAGGATTGCAAAAGAATATATGAATATATTTATATATTATTATGAATTTATTAAAGATTAATAATCAATTACATATTGATTAATTGAGATAAAGAGCCCTCATTGATTAGTACCCCCAAATGCAGCTTCAGAACACAGGCAGTGTTGTATTTCTTACACACATATATAAACATATATATTTTACACTTTGTGTATCTTATATCACCAGTCTCGCTCAGTCCATATTATTCTTCAAGTTTTGCTTTTTTTCTCTTTCCACATGGTTAAAAAATTTTTCAACTCTGGTCATATAGATAGTAGCTTATGGCTTTTTGTTTGTTTGTTTTTTGCTTAACTCCTGTGCAGTATTTTGTGCAACAGAACATCTATAGTTCATTCAAACATTCCACTATTAGTGGATGTTTAGATATTTAAGTTAATTTTTTCCTTCTTTCCTTTCTTCCCTTCTATTTCTTTTCCTCATTTCTTTTTTTTCCTATTAATACAATGCCACCACAAACACTATGCTTCTGCAAATAAAACTGAGAGGGAACATTTCTGGATTGAAGGATATACTCATTTACATTTTTATAAATAACTTCTAATCATATTCCAAAAATATATATCAAATTATACTTCCTCCAACAATGTATAAGAAATACTAATTCCTGCATAACCCTAACAGCACTTGATACTATTAAGATAATAACACTTGCTATTACTGTATAATGGATAAAATATGTACCTTATTGTTGCCTACATTTACTGTATATTGCTCTCATGAATAGTAAAGCTGAGTATCTTTTTATATGTTTATTGGCCTTTTATACTTCCTTGGCACTGTATAAATATCAAATAAATAAATGATTAAATTACTGAATGAAACAATACATTTAGAGTGCTAGAGAAATGAAAGTTAATCACTGACATCCAGGAAAATGAAAATGTTTCCCTGGTATTATGATTACAATCTTATTATGCCAAACACAGAAATTAAATAGAGCTACTTTATTTTTATTATGCACAGGGAGGTCATATATGATTCCTGGTTAACAACTGGACTACAAGTTTACCAGCCCACTAGGCATCAAAATTCATGCCAATTGTATTTATTTTCTTTCTGTGTGTGTGACATTTCTAGATTTGGCATCTGTAGTTTAGTTTGCATTCTACCACTACTTATCATTTTTAGTGACAAAGTAGGCTTAGGGGTGATGTGTTTGTGTGTATCTATTTTCAACCTTTGAAAAAATTTGTGTGAAAGTTCACGTTTACCCCATTTTCTTTACCACTATTTCTCCCTCAATTTTCCCAGCTCCTTTTCTACTCTTGAGGACTGTTTCCTCCTTTTCTTGTTTGTCTGTATCACCACAACATGCTTTCAGAGTCTTCATTTACACTAGGATTTAAAGCATTACCTCTCCTAATAGTACTTTATTCTACCTGTGTCAGTAATCGAAATCTTAAGCTAAATGAGATAAATTCCAAGAGGTAGAATTGCTGAAATCAGTTCATTACAGGGAGGTAGTGTACTTCTGATCAGCAGGGACAGTCCTAAAGCTAATGCCTAAAACATTACATGGGCTGTTATCCAGTATCAAACTAATTAGATTTGGTCATTTAATTGCCACAAACATAGCTAACTTACTATGTCTGAGGCACTGTACTAAACTCCTAAAGAGCAGTTTTCAAATTTAATCCTCGTATCATCTTTATTCTCTTCAAGGCATTAGAAAACTGAGGTTTAAGCACATGTACAAAGAAAAATGTGTATGAAATTATGCATTTTATAACTAAGATAAAGCTACTTTTCAAAGCTAACCTTTGTTGGTGCCAATGTATAACTTTAGAACACTAAAAATGGTCATGAGGTCCAGAAAACATTGCAAATTCTCCTAAACATTAAACATGTCCCAACTCTAAGTAAACTTGCATAAATAATTGGAATAAAGGCTATTTCTAAATTATGCAAATCCTTTTTAAGCACATTTAGTTCGTTCTTGGACATTATATTAAAAAAGGAACAAAAGCATAATATAAGAACCAACAACACACTAAATTGAGAGAATCTTGATCTTGAAGGATTCAGCAGAGAGAAGGAAAGTGTCATAAAGCATGTGGCATATCTGATGTCAAATTTATTCATATAAGGACATTGCCATAAAATGTAAATATCTTCAAAGGATTAACACTTCAACATCATAAAAATATGCACATGTTCAAAGGGGGTGAAGCATTTTCTAATCTGAACATCTTTAAAGGGGGAAATCAATAAACGGCATGAAAAACTTCAAAGCAAGACCTCCTGTCAATGACAGAAGTTCCTCAGCAATGCAGAAGCTTTGAAGGAGGACTCCCAGTGCTGGGAAACCTTTGAAGTGACTGAAAACAGACATTTATAATTATGGAAAGGTGCAGTGTCCAGCAGGGATAGTACAAAGACACGTCTGAGGTAGGTACAGGCAGAGATTGGGAGGTAGCAGGGACACTGACCTTGCAGCCTCTCAACCTAAAAGCCTTTGGGGTCAACTCAGTAATCATATGTAAAACGGCAAGTGTGGAGTGAGAACAGTGGCAAGCAGCTAGAAACCAAATTATTTTAGATCTCATATTTCAAAAAAGAAAAAATCCTCAGCGCCCCCAAAGCTGATCTTAATACATTCCGCCTGTGCAGGGTTATTGTGTAGCTGCCCCATCTATTAAGCTGTTACCAATACTCAGCTTTCTGCAAACAAGTGTTCTATAAGTGTAAAAACATCTCAGGATCAGCTTTTTCAGGTCCCTTAGTTCCCAGATCAATGGGACTGAAATATGTTTAAATGTTGTTATTATATAAATCAGATAATGTACTAAAGGATGAAAAATGATTAAAATCTATAACTTAACTGCTGTTTAATTTAAATCAAAACGATTTTGAGCCAATGATTTGGTATCTAATTTCCAGAACTCAATTGAAGACCTTATTGCATGCCACAATATGTAGGACTAACACTCAATTAGGTATCAAAGGCAAACTAGATAAAGTCAAAAAAGGTCAGTTATAATGTTTATTCCTTAGACTTTTTGTCTTGTTTTGCCTGACACTCACAGGGGCTCAGTGAGCTAATGGCATCCTCTTGCTTCTTGGTGACGCTCATTATGGAGCCTGATTTCCCCAAATGGTTCTTTCATCAATCAAATATTTATTGATCATAAAAATGTTCTAGGGTCTATTCTGGGTACTTGTGGTACAGTACTGTACACAGAAACTCTCTGATCTTACAGAGACTACAGGCTGGGGAGGGACACAGGCATTGACCAATAATCAAACAGAAAAATGTAAATTATACTATGATAGGGGCTTTAATTAAAAGGTACTTGAAGGACTTGATATGTTCTGAAGAAGCAGGTAGGCTTCCCTGAGAAAATGACAGTTGGACTGAAAGCTAAAGGATTAGTAATCATTACCCAGGAGAGCTGGGGTATGGATGATTGCATCAGGAGCATTAGGAGAGTAGGTCGGGTAGAGGGGGCAGTAAGTACAAAAGTCATGTGATAGGACAAGATAAATAACACTTTTATGAAGAAGGAGAAGGGTTAGTTATGGAGAGGCCAGATTATGCAGACTTTTATGGGGCAGAGTTAGGGAGAGACCAGATTATACAGACCTTGTTAATGACTTTGATCCTAATCCCAAAATCAATCAAAATCCTTTGAAAGATTTTAAGCATATGTCTGACAAAATGAGATCTGCATATTGAATGATCATTTTTGCTTGAGTGTGGAGAATGCATTGAGAGGAAAGAAAGGAACAAGAGTGTCACAAGAGTGTCAGAGAGGAAACTAGTTAGGAGGCCACTAGAATGATTAAGACAAGAGATGATGGTAGCTTGGACTAAGGTGGTGGCAGTAATAATGATGGAGACAAGTGGGAATATTTGAAAGACATCTTTGGTGTAAAATTGATAAGACTCAATGTTGGAATGAGAACACATGGACACAGGGAGGGCAACGACATACATTGGGGCCTGTCGGAGAGCGGGGGGAGGAAGAACATCAAGCTAAGCAGCTAATGCATGTGGGGCTTAATACCTAGGTGATGGGCTGATAGGTGCATCACACCACCATGGCACACGTTTACCTATGTAACAAACCTGCATGTCCTGCACATGTAACCTGGAAATTAAAATTGAATTAAATTAAAAATAATAATAAAAAATAAACATTCCATTCTGACACAGGAAAAAACAGAATGTTGGAAATAATGGATAAGAGAGAGGGAAGGGTCAAGGATGATGTCCATATTTCTGCATGGTTGGTGGGCATATTCACTGAGTAAGGAAATCCTGGAAAGGGATCTGTTTTGGGAATAGAATAATGAGTTTAATTTTGGTTGTGTTGCATTTGAGACACAGATACTTTTGGATCATCCAAGTGTGTATGTCAAGGATTTTGAAGGATGCATCAGAGAAAAGGAAAGTGACATAAAGCACATGGCATACTGATGTCAAATATATTCCTATAAGGACATTATTATGTTCTTATATATATATGTGATACTGTGTAATTGTATATTTTACATTTTGTAAAATATATTGCTTCATATAAAGACACTTGTGTATATGAATCTAAAGGAGAGATCTTGGGTAGAGGTAAAGACATTTGAATCACTCATTTATAATGATCGTTAAGAATAGATATAATTGCTTAGGCAGAAGTACTGGAAATGGGAAGAAGATTATAAGACATCCTTAAGTAAGAACTTCAACATTAAAGGCTATGTAGTTGTATTGTATAAATTGTAGTCGTTTCTTTTTCAAGATGTCCATAGGTTGTATAGTTTAAAAATCAGTATGATATTTCATACATTAAAATGTGATATTCTAATTTATGTTTCAGGCCTTGAAGATGAAAAGAAAAATACACCAGCATTTTAATTATTCCATGTATCATCATAAATATATATATTTTATTTATTATGGAATTTTACCTGTGTAATTAAATTTTCCACTGAGTTATAGGGGAGAAATTCATATATTTGTATCAGGTCTTAATTTTCACAATGAATTATTGCAGCTGTGCACTTATCAGTTAGCCTGGCTTTAGTCTGGACTCTTCCAGTTTGTCCTCTTCTCTTCTGTAAGAGGTTTTTTCCTAACATTTGAATCTGATAGTGTCACTTTCCTCCACAAAATTCTCCATTGTTTCGTCATTGTCTTCCCAAGGAAAAAATCTAGAACTTTTTCTGGTTTCCATGCATTATGGCTTGCATGTTTTTTGCGAGTTGTCCCTGACTCCTTTCCCACTTTTATCTCCAAATATTATTCTTTTCTCACTATGACTCTCTAGCAATGTTCAACTACTTGTGGTTCCAGAGCATAGCATATTCTAGAATCCTTCTGTGACTTTCCATGTGTACCTGAGTTGCCCTACACATAACACTTCAATACTCATTTATTCTATAAATATTTAAGAAACTAACTATGGATGTGATAGGCACTTTTCTAGAAATTTGGGATCTGTGGATGAGCAAAGCAAAATTTTTGAAGTTTATATTCTAGTGAAGAAACAGGAGAAGCAGAAACATTTTTAAAATAGAAATAATAAATAAATAAATTTTAGATTTTTATTGAGCATCTACTGTGGGCCAGACAGTTCTAGTGAAATAATTAGACAAAGCTCCCCTAAATCCCTGCCTTCCTGGACCTTATTTTTTAGTGGGGCGGGGGGACAGACATTAATATTATATAAGGCGATGCACACTACAGGAAAAAAAAGCATAGTTAGTGGTATCAGAATTGTGTTATTGGGTATGGATTGCATTTTCTTAATATGATAATGATTGAGGTGACATTTGAACAAAGACTTGAAGAGAGTGAGGGAGCTGGCAAAGGGGCAATTAGGGAAAGGGTATTCCATCCAGGAATTTATTCAGGGTAAGGCTGTACCAAATGGTCATTGAAGATCATACCCAAAATATTAGAGGAACATCAAGTTTCCCAAATTCAACAGAATAGTATAAAAAAATAGTAGAACAGTAGAAAATAAGGTCAAAAGGAAATTAATAGGCAGGTCATATGGATTCTTGTGGGCCTTATCATGGACTTTGTATTTTACTTCTAAGGACTTTGTATTTTTACTAACTTATAAGGACTTTGTATTTTACTCAGTGTATATGGGGAATCACTGTGGTATTTTGATGAAGAAATGATCAAATTCACATTTTAAAAGTTGGTTGCTATATTGCAAATATAATACGGAGAGAGAGCGTGAGAAGAAGTAGAGAAAAAAACTAAGTAGGATACTCCTTTAATAACACAGATGAGACAATATGATAGTGCAAATGAGACTGTAGCAATATGAATAATGAGAAACAGTGGGATTTCAGAGTATATTCTAAAGGCAGAGCTGAAAGATGGAATGTGAGGTATGATACAAAGAGAAGAGGCAACCATGGTCTCAGAGCTTCTGGTCTGCATTACCACATGTGGAAAGCTGCAAAAAGAGGGTTTGGGAAGAAAGACCAGATATTCCATTTCCAATATATTAAATTTAAGATGTCTATTAGATACCCAAAAGGATGTATCAACTACACGATTTTGAACATAAGTCTGGAATTAGAGGTGTGTTTGCACATTGTCGTGTTTGCACATTGTTGGAAAAGAAGATGAACCTGAATAATCACATACGTAAGGAAGAAAAAAGCATTTAGAGCAGAGTCCTGGGCATTCCAGAGGAGGAACCAACAAGTAAAACTGAGAAAGAACAATTGAAAAAGAAGGAGGAAAACCAGCAGAAGGTGTTTTACTGGAAGAGGGCAGTGAGGAAAGTCAATCAAAAGGCAAGGAATGATCAATGTGCCAAATACTTCATCTGATAAGCACCTGTCTCAACTCAAGTTTTGCCCTGGTGAAGCACCTCCTGCTCTTCAACATAGCACTGGGAATTCTGATGCTGACCTCTTGGCGCATTCACCTCTATCACAGGAGTTTCTTAGAAGGTAATCTGCAGATTCACAGAATCAAGCACTTTGATCTCTTCACCTTTCATGTCCATCACCAGGTCCTGGTAGTTTTATCTAATAATTTTACATTTGAATTTATCTGTTTCTCTCTAACCTCCCTGTTTCCACCTTAAACCAAACTACCATTGTTTTTGTCTTAGCCTAAAGCAATAGGCTCAAACTAGCTCCAGCTCCATCTCTCCCGTACACTACATCCAGATTGCTGTTTTCAAAATACAGCTTTCCTGATATCCCTGTGAATGTTTTAGGAAACTTTTACAAATAAAAGCTTAACTCACAAACAGAAAATTGCATGTATTTACATAAGTCTAAATTTTACAACATTCTTCTTGAATTTTGATTGGAATTACATTGCCTTGTGCATTTTTAAATACTTAAACTCTTCAGATTATTAGTTCCAAAAGGGGAGAACTGAATATACCCATGTAACCAGATCTAAAACAACATTAATAGATTAACAGATTCCTCAGAAGACCTTCTGTGCCCCCTCACTATCCCACATCCCCACTACCAACTGCTATTCCCATAATTTTTTAATGTTTTGAACTTACGTGTATGAAGTTACACACTGCACACTTTTTAAATTCAACATGTTTGGGAGATTAATCTATGTTTTCTGTGTAATTGTAGTTTTTGGCATTCTTACTGAGGTATAGTTTTACAGTGAATGGCTATACCACAATTTGCTTATCCATTATACTATATTGATGGGTCATTTCTACTTTGTTGATATTACAAATACTGCTGCTATAAAAATTCTGGAATATATTTTTTGGTGATCAGGTGTTTGCATTTTTATTGGGTATATACCTAGGAGTAGGATAATAGCAATTTAAGAGTTTCAGTTGTTCCATATCGTCAGTCAACATGATATTTTTTCCTTTTCATTTTGACTCTATTCTACTGGGTGTATAGTGATGTCACATAATAATTTTAATTTGCATTTCACTGATGTCTAAGAAACTTGAGTACCTTCTCTTTCATATGTTTACTATACAATTGGACATCAACTTTTGTGAAGTGCCTGTAAAAGCCTCCTGCTCATTTTTCTAAAGAGTTGTTTACTCTTTGCTATTCATTTGAGGGAGCTCTTAAACTAGTGGATACAACTGGATAGAAATCGTGTGTCAAATGCATATATTGTAAATCCCTTCTGCCACTATATAGTTTGCCTTTCCATTCTCTTAATAGTGTGTTTTGATGAACAGAATCTCTTAATTTTAATAAAGTAATTATTTTCTCTTATAGTCAGCATTCTCTGTGTTTTATTTAAGAGATCTCTGTGTACACCAAATTCGTAAAGATATTTTTTCTGTTTTCACCTCAAATTTATTGTTTTATCTTTTATCTTAGTATATACATTCCATCTATAATTGATTTTATTTTGCCTGGAATGAGGTAAACATTCTCCCAACATGTACATCTAATTAACTCAGCACAACTTACTGGAAAGAACATATTTTTGCTGCCATATTTGTGTCAACTTTGTCATAAATGGTATGACCACCTAGTGTGGATCTCTCTTCTGCTCTATTAGTCTATTCTTGCCCCTCTACCACAGTGGCTTAATTACTATTAAGTCTTCATTTCCTGTAGTGTAAACCGTCCAGCCTTATTTGCGTGGGTATGTGTGTGTGTGTGTGTGTGTTTGTGTGATTTCTTTTTATGTTTGCCTTGGCTGTTATTTGTCCTCTGAATTTTACATATATTTTAGATTCAGTGTATCAATGTATAAAGAATATTCTTCTTGGATTTTGATTGGAATTGCATTGCTATGTGCATTTTTAAAGTCTTAAACAAACTCTTCAGTTCCAAAAGTGGAAAGCTACTGAACCAGTGGTTCTCAAACTTTAACACATATCAGTATTGTGTAAAAGACCTGCTAAAACATAGATATACAAGTTACTGGGCTCCACCCCCAGTATTTCTGATTTAGTAGGTCTGGGCTGGGGCTGAAGAATTTGCATTTCCTGCAGTGCCCAAATAACAGTGATGGTACTTGAATACTTTTAGAAACATTGCTGTAAGCTACAGGTCATAGACCACAGCTTCACAAACTCTTGTATTTCCTGCTATTTATCAAATCAAGTCATGGTAAGCTGATATTCCCAAAAGCTGATGAGTATCATAAAAGCCTATATTGCAGTTCTTATAAGCACATAAGCTGCATGGGCTATAGAACACATAAGTAGTAATCATGTTCTGACGAGTATAATACAGTGGCCAAACTTGATTTCATTTACACTGAGGGAAAATAAAATCGTGGATAAAGAATGAGTTCTTCCATGGAAAAATATAAAACTCTTTGCTGACTCCAAGAGCATTATTTATTGTCTTCCCTTGAGTTGAATCAGTCTTTCTATGAGCATTTATTATCTTAAAAATCTGTAACCAGACTAATGGTATTTCAGTCCTTATGCATTCTTCTGCATTAATATGATTCCAATGTAGTAGCTCATACAGTGGACTTCTCACATACTGTATATAATATATATGTATTATATATTATATACATTCGGATTAGTCCTTTTTGTAATAAAAATGTAATATCATCTTTTGGAAACTTTGCTATTTGCTTTCCTGCTTATGCCTTTATATATTTATATTTATAAATCTGGCAGAAGAATGCAAAGTGAAAAAAGACCCTCTCCTGTTTTCAGACTTACAGTTTGTCCCACTCAGTATTTTCTTCCTAGTGTCCTTTAATGCACCATTCCAAATATACCTATGCTATTAATAATTAACACTGCATACAGGAGAAAAGGTGTTCTGAATGACATACAGCAGCAAATCAAACCTCAGTGCTTGCTCCTAAGATGAGCATCATGGGTGCAGAATCATTAATGCCCTTGAAAAAGTAAAGATCAGAATGATTTCACAATCATATTTCACAGGCCAGTTCACTGGCACTGTAAGTCATTTCTCAGCAGAATGAGCGTGGAGATACTTCTCTCTACGTGAGAAAAATGAAAGTGCCATTTTTGACATGTTTCTAAAAATCTTCTTCAAATCTCAGACTTGGCCAAGTCTGTAACCGGGAATGTCATTTAAACCTATAAATCTCTTAGTGCACCACACTCATTTGATACTTAATCTCAGAGGGTGTAAGTGACTTCTGCAAAGTCATGATACTACATGGTCATAGACCAAAGCCAGGGACCCATTCTGACTCCCAGCACAGTTATCTTAACACTCCATGGTGCTGACTCCTACTATTTCTCCAGCTCTAACAACTGACAACACTTAGTATCTTTTTCCCATAGTTTTGTCACCCCCAAACAGTAAGCAAACTGACATTCGAGGCTGTGAGGGCAAAATTATGGGAAGTTGGAACTCAGAAGCTGGCTTTTTATGGGATTTTCCTAATTTTCCCTCTCTATTTGACTTTTCAAGTCAATCACACTTTTCTTCCTGTAACCCTCCTATTCAGGTATGATAATTGAAGTGAGTCATGTTATATATCTTCCTGTCCCCTTCCATCGACAACTTAACCTTTTCATTATTCAACATGAGCCTAACGTTACAGCCATGAGAAATATTTTCCCAAAAACAATAGGTGCTACATGTCATATTCTTTGACATTCCTGCAAAGTTTCTCTTAATCCTCAAGTGTACTTTCTTGAAAGCCCACTTCAATAATCAACACCCCACCCCACTAAATATCTTAGAAGTAACTCCACACGTATGAAAATACTACAGCTCTTGTTGTTATATTTT
Organism: Nomascus leucogenys; assembly: GCF_006542625.1. Classification (NCBI taxonomy): domain Eukaryota; kingdom Metazoa; phylum Chordata; class Mammalia; order Primates; family Hylobatidae; genus Nomascus; species Nomascus leucogenys. The sequence goes on from NC_044391.1 coordinate 69,665,242, forward strand.
GGTTAAAATTCAATTGAAGATCATTATCAATAATAACAATGACACCAATAAAACAAGAAAAATAATGCATGACAATCACATATGTAAATAGGGACAAAAGGTTTAGCTTAAGTGGGATGGCATGTATTTATTAAATACATAAGGATTTTATTATTAGAGGACAGATTTCTGATATCAAATGCAAAATATCTGAAGTTCAAACTTGCTTGTGAAAAGTCACTCTTGGGGTGAATGTAAAGACTATAATTCTAGTTAATAATGGCTTCAGTTAATTATAAACCTTTTAATTAATAAACAACTCAAAGTTATGATATCGGTGTAAATAGAAAACCAGTCATCTTATTTGCTGATTCTTTTTTTAAAATTTAAATATCAGCCAGAATTACAGTCTTTTGTAATGACATAGATAGTTTATGTTCACATACATTTATTCTTAATATTCTGATATGTTAAAAACCAGAATAATGAACATAAAATAGAAAATACAAATAAAAAACTAGAGGAAGACAATCAGAGTTTTTGTTACATGATATTTTGCTCTTATTTATACATTATAATATTTTCTGTAGCTTGTTCACATGTTGTTCATGCAAGTAGAATGTGCATCTCCAAATATTAGAGATCAGAGCTCTGCATAAAGTTAGTGTTTGATATGTGAAATACGAATATTAAAAGCTTTTCAAAAATTGTTAAATAACTGTGACATTTCAGAATTTTCTGGGTTTTATTTGCTACCCAAGAAAGAGCTAGCAGTTTGTTAGAATTAAGAAGCACTTATCACTAAAGAATTCTCTCTAGTATTCACATGAGAGTGGCTGAAGAATGTGATGCCATCATTGTGACAGCCTGACTTTACACCTCCTCCTGACAGATCCCAATTTGAGTGTCTGCTTCAGCTTTTGGACTAGAAAACTCCATAGTTTTCTGTGGTCATTTGTACCTCATCATTTCAACTGTAAGCAAAAGAGAGACATGAAAGGAAGCTGACATTTTCTCAAGAGAGCATCAGATTTAATGAATCAAATTTAACTCAATATCTCACTTTCTTAGGAATATTTAGTCATTTCCATGATACAACAAATGCAATTGATTGGAAAGCAATGGAGAAATGAGACTAAACACATTTTCTGTGGAGTAAAATGTTTCTAAATATTCCATTTCACTGACACTGAAATGCTAAACAGCTGAAGTTTTTCTTAATCTGGATTAGAAAATAACTTTTGCATTTCCCCCCAATTTTTCCTAAGATGGTTGTTATTTTGTAATTTTAATATTGATCTTTGCCAGTATATAGAGAAGGGCTCATTTTGTAAGTTGTTTGAGCAAATAACAATATGTGTACTGCTCACTCTAGGCAAATTAGATAGATTATGAGATTCAAGATTAACAGTCAGATACATTATGGGTGATTAATGCATGACAAAGGGTTAATCACAAGATTTCTTTTAAAAGTATGCACGTATGATATGTTTTGATAGCAATAACATTACACACAGCTTCCAATGAGATAGAAACAACGTAAGAATGTGCCTATCCTGAAATGAAAAAAAGAGAGCTTAATAAGTATTTCAGAAAAGTACCTTTAGCTTCTTTTTCTTCTCTTTCATTGGCTGATGTTGTTTCAGGTATACAATTATCATATAAATGAAAACTCTAGTTCATGGCACATAGTAAATGTTCAGTAAACAAATGTTATTTTAAAAGTTGAATAAAGAAACTTGAAATAAGTATTTATTTAAATAAGGAAATGTTTATAATCTAAGTGATACTTGTGCTGTTATATAAAAATCATTTCCTCATTTGAAAATAGTTTTGTGGTGTGCTTAATATTACACACCTTTGCCTATATGTGACTGTCAAATAACAGCTCCTTACTTTAGAGGCATTCCAAAGCTGCAGTTTAAGTTAATATTACATATGCTTTGAAGAAAATCCATTTTTCATGTAAAAGCTACTTTACCAACAACACCCCTACCAACACCCTCATCAGCTTATTTCCTGAACCGTTGCAATAGCTCTTTACCTGATACCCTTCCCTCTAATCTCCCCATACTCCAATTCAACCTTCCACTCAATGCCTGGTTAATCTTCCCAAGATCCTTCAAGTAATACATTTAAAAATCAAAACCATCATAAATATTACTAGAGCGTATACATTATTTTTTATAGTCCCCTCAAACTCTAGGATGCAGGAATGTGCACCAATGAGGTGCTCAATAAATGCTGAATAACAGAGTGCACACTATCTGGTTTCAGTCCTGACTGTCCCTTACTAGCTATGTGCCCTGACTACTTAAGTCATAGAAACTTCCGTGTCCTCTTTCCATAAATGAAGACAATAACAATATTTACCTTATAAGGTTATTCTGAAAATCAACCTGATAATTTATGTGAAGGGCTCAGCACTGTAGCGGTCATGTAATAAGTTCTTGAGAATATTATTATAGACTAGTTGCTACTAGTGTTAACAGGAAATTTTCTCACAACTCTTCCCTGCCACGACCCGATCAAAAAGCACACAAACTCCCTACTACTATTTGTCTAATGTGGGTGGTTCCTACTCAGCTCAGCCCATTTTACTGACAATACATACTTTTAATATGAAATTATCCAATATTTTATTTTTTAAGTAATGCTTAATTTATTATTTAAAATGAGATGGAAGCCAGACAAAATATTTTCCTCTGTATGGTCATTGTTAGTTTCATGATAAACAGTTGACAATAGTTTTTTAGGCCATGGAATTGGGTAAGTGGAAGCTATGCATGAGAAAATATCAGAATGGACTAAGTGTGATAGCCATAGCAGATATGTTTGTGGAAGCTGCGGGGGCAGCCCTTCTGGAATTTCCTAACAGTGACTGCCTTTGGTATATGGGAGGTGAGCTGTGGAGGGTTTACTATACTAATAGTTATCTAGGATAAATTTCTCATTCTTCCTCTTGCTGTGTTGCTGTTGTGATATTCATTGCTGGTTTTTTTTTTTTTTCTTGAGACGGAGTCTCGCTCTGTCGCCCAGGCTGGAGTGCAGTGGCGCGATCTCGGCTCACTGCAAGCTCCGCCTCCCGGGTTCACGCCATTCTCCTGCCTCAGCCTCTCCAAGTAGCTGGGACTACAGGCGCCCGCCACCACGCCTGGCTAATTTTTTGTATTTTTAGTAGAGACGGGGTTTCACTGTGGTCTCGATCTCCTGACCTCGTGATCCGCCCACCTCGGCCTCCCAAAGTGCTGGGATTACAAGCGTGAGCCACCGCGCCCAGCCTCATTGCTGGTTTTTGTTTGCTTGTTTGTTTCCTAGATCCACCCATCGTAGGTATGGAGATGTGGCAAAGCAATCTGAAAAGCAATGTATTATAGGAAGATTTGAAGAATTTCTCTACTCCCTCAATTTGAAATACAGAATGACATATAATGTTTGTAGCTCATTTATGCCTAATAAAATTTTTAAAAGTAAACTTTGTATTGTATAATTTTGGGGAGTTCACTTGAAACAGGATAGGTGAAAAATTGCCTTTTTTGTGTATATCTGTATGTTCTCATTCATAAGGCTTTTTTGTTGTTATCTAGGGATTAAAAAACAGACTTTATTAAGTCAATGACAAAATATTAATATATATTACCATGTATTATTAAAAATTTAACTCTATCAAGGACATCCCTTCAAGTTTTTGAAGAAATGTTCACATTACTATAAGCGTGGAATTTTAGAGTAGCAAAATTGTTAATTAGTAATTTAATATATTATCCACTATAGTAGTCTTGCTTTATCTGCAGTTTCACTTTCCATGGGTTTCACTTACTCACAGTTAACTATGGTCTAAAAATATTAAATGAAAAAATTCCAGAAATAAACAATGTATAAATTTTAAACTGTGCACCATTCTGAGTAGCACAACGAAATCTGGCTCCCTTCCACTGGGACATGAGTCATCCCTTTGTCTAGCATATTCATGCGGTCTACCCTACCCCTGAGTTATCAGATTGACTGCTGGGTATTGCAGTGTTTGTGTTCAAGTAACCCTTATTTTATTTAATAATGGCCCCAAAGTGCAAAAGTAGTGATGCTGGCAATTTGGATATGCCAAAAGGAAGCCAATTAAGTGCTTTCTGTGAGTGAAAATGTGAAAGTTTTCAACTTAAGGAAAGAAACAAATCTTATGCTGAGGTTTCTAAGATCTACCATAAGAACTTATCTTCTGTCCGTGAAGTAGTAAGAAAAGAAAAAGAAATTCATGCTAGTTTTGCTGTCACATCTCAAAGCATAATGATCGTGGCCACAGTGTGTGATAAATTCTTAGTTAAGATGGAAAAGTCATGAAACTTGTGGGTGAAACACTAATGGCAATCAAGTTCACTGTTACTCATGATTTCAGACATTCACTGGGAGTCTTGTAACATAGCCCCCTAGGATAAGAGAGGAGTGTTATAATTTAGTCACTTGCCCACTTATGCATATTTAGATTGTTTTCAACTTACTAAAAATAATGCTTTAATAATGAACATTTAAAGTTTATATGGCAACATCTGAACAGCACTATTTTCTATTTTTATGTTGTTAAATTGTGAGCATAGGTATTTTTAAACCAATCACATCAAAGAATTCCCCAAACCGAAGTTCTCCTGAAAACTTGTTCTTCTAGAAGTCTAAATGCTGAGAGTTCACCTCAGAGATATACACAATACAGCATGTTATACAATTGAATCAGCACGTGATTTGAAATGTTAATGATCATGTGAATACAGGCACACCTTCTTGATTGTGCTTCACTTTATTGTGCTTTGGAGATACTGCATTTTTATTCCAAATGAAGGCTTATGGGTACCCTGCATTGAGCAAGTCTATTGGCACCATTTTCCCAAAAGCATGTGCTCACTTAATGTCTGTGTATTATATTTTAGCAATTCTTACAGTATTTCAGACTTTGTCATTATTATCATATCTGTTACGGTGATCTGTGATCAGTGATCTTTGATGTTACTATTGTAATGGTGAGTATGGTGAAAATACCAAGAGAAATAGAATTGGAAGTACAGCCTGAACTTGTGACTGAATTGCTGCAATCTCATAATAAAACTGGAAGAGGTGAGGAGTTGCTTCTTATGGATGAGCAAAGCAAGTGGCGGAATCTACTCCTGGTGAGGATGCTGTGAACATTGTCAAGTGATGAAAAAGAATTTAGAATATTCCATGAACCTAGTTGAAAAAAGAGCAGCAGGGTTTGAGAAAATTGACTCCAGTCTTGAAAGAAGTTCTAATGTGGGTAAAATGCTGTCAAACAGCATGACATGCTACAGAGAAATTTTTCATGAAGGAGCCAATTGATGCGGCAAACTTCTCTGTTGTCTTGTTTTCTTTCAGAAATTGCCACAGCCACCCCAGCCTTCAGCAACCACCATCCTAATCAGCTAGCAGACATCAGCATCAAGGCAGGACCCTCCAACCTCCGGCAGGAAAAAGAATACCACTTGCTCAAGGCCCAGATGATCATTAGCACGTTTTAGCAATATTTTTTAATTAAGGTAAGCAATATAATCTTTTTACATGTAATACTATTGCACACTTAATAGACTCTACTACAGTGTAAACATAAATTCTATATACATTGGAGAACCAAAAATTCATGTGACTCAGTTTATTGTGCTATTCGCTTTATGGTGGTGCCTGTAACCAAACCTGCAATATCTCTGAGGTATACTTATAAATCTTATTTTGCCAACTGCACCCATTGTTCTTCAGAAATGTGATAAAAGTAGTGAAAATATAATACAGTTAACCCTTGAACAATACTACGTGGGTCCACTTTTATTAGAGTTCTCTTCAATAAATGTTGACTCTGAGTGTGTCTGCCTCTTTTGTTCCCCTTTCACCTCCTCTTCATCTTCTGCCTCTGCCACCTGGAGACAGCAAGACCAACCCCTCCTCTTCCTCCTTCTCAGCCTAGTCAATGTGAATACGACAAGGATGAAGATCTTTATGACGATCCACTTCCACTTAATGATTAGTAAATATATTTCCTCTTCATTAAGATTTCCTTAATAACATTTTCTTTTCTCTAGCTTACTTTATTGTAAGAATATAGCATAACATGCATATAACATACAAAATATGTGTTGACTGCTTATGTTATAGGTAAGGATTCTGATCAACAGTAGGCTATTAGTAGTTAAGATTTGGGGGAGTCAAAAGTTATATATGGATTTTCAACTGCAAGGGGGTTGGCACCCCTAACCCTCATGTTGTTCAAGGGTCAACTGTATGGACAAAAATATGTCAATGTTTATTAATAATATTTATAAATAACTACCCACTTGGAAGCTTTAAAATACAGCATCCTAAGAACAAGGAAATACAAAACGGATTAAAACCAAACTGTAGAATGGTAAAATAATACTGACACACATTACTATCTTAAGAGACTTTCGAAAAAACAGAAAAATCCTTGACATTCTACTCTCCTTCTTAAAATACCATTTATTTAGATGTTCATAAATGCTTTGCCTGAACAGAAAAAAGGGCTGTTGACAACAAAGTTCTTTTTGTGAGCAAGAAACAAAGAAAAAAATAAATGAAGTCTAAATGTGCAAATGTAAATCATCTAACCATTGTAAATCATCTAGATTAATATCACCATTAAATATTTTCAAAATATGTTTTTCACTTATTTTATGCCCAAATCTTAAAAATGCAGATAGCTTTTTGCCTTCTGCACCTCCCTGGTTGTAGGAGAATCATTGTTTTACTCTACAGGGCTGCTCTTTCCTAATGCAACATCCCCATCTGGTGAGAATAGATCTTTGCAATCAAGACTCCATGAGGTAGGAGCCATTCGTTGAATTTGTGCATAAATAAAGCCATTCTAGAATAAAAGATCACAATAACACTATTTTAAAGTATATTTTGAAAGCATTTGCTTTAGACTCAAAGACAAAATTCACATCAAAGTTGTTGGTACTGTAGTTTTGTAGGAGGGGGCTAGGGAATTTTCACGGAAGAAAAGGATGAATGCTGAAGGCCATTTCTAGTAAAATTAGGACTAGCTACATTTAAAATTTATTTCAATTCCCCATCAGTTGGCAAAACTAATCCTGACTCATTTTGGAGTCTGTAGAATAAAGTGCAGAATTATAAACAAAGAAAAAGAAAAAGGCTTGTGGCAAATACATATGCATGAAAACTTCTGGATATTTTATTATTTTTTCATATTTCTCATTTAAGGAAACAGACACTTTATGACAAATCAATTCACCACAGTAAGAGTAGGCAATAAGTGAGCCAGAAGACTAGAAATATGAGGTTTACAGACACTTTGGTTACAATTACCCATGTTCTAGTTTTTCCTATTATTAGAGCTAATGAACTCTTTGTTATTATTGTACGTGTTAAAAACATATATTTCTTTTTAAATTTACTTTATTAACTGACAAATAATAATTGCACATATTCATGGGGTACATAGTGATATTCGATATATAGAATGTATAATGATCAGGTGAGGGTAATTAGCATATTCATCATCTCAAACATTTATTATTTCTTTGTGTTAGAAATGGTCAATATCCCCCTTATAGCTATTTAAAACATATATTATTGTTAGCTATAGTCATCCTACAGTGGTATAGAACACTGCAACTTATCCCTCCTACCTGGCTGTAATTTTGTATCCTTTAACACATTTCTCCCTATCCCTCCTTTTACCCCACCTTTCCTGTCCTGTAGTATCAGTTTTTTCCCCTGTTCTACATTTTACGTCTGTGAGATCAACTTTTTGTAGCTTCCACATATAAATGAGGACATGTGGTGCTTAACTTTCTATTCCTGGCTTATTTCACTTAACATACTCCAGTTCCATCCATGTTGCTTTGAATGATAGGATTTCATTCTTTTTTATAGCTAAATCATATTTTATTGAAAAAACATGTTTCATTATTGCTTATATTTGGCAATGCAATTTTTAAATTAAAGAATTTTAAGTATAAACATTTATGCTGTTTTTATGGGTCTTGAATTATTTACTTAAGGATATGTAAAAATGGGCCAGGCACAGTGGCTCACACCTGTAATCTCAGCACTTTGAGAGGCCAAGGCATGTGGATCACTTGAGGTCAGGAGTTCGAGACCAGCCTGGCCAACATGGTGAAACCCTGTCTCTATTAAAAATACAAAAATTAGCCAGATGTAGTGGTACAGTCCTGTAATCCCAACTACTAGGGAGGCTGAGGCAGGAGAATCACCTGAACCCGTGAGGTGGAGGTTGCAGTGAGCCGAGACTGCCACTGCACTCAAGCCTGGGCGACAGAGTGAGTCTGAAAAAAAAAAAAAAGAGAGAGAGAGAGCGCGAGAATATGTAAAATGTACTTGATAAATCTAATTTTTCTGTCATAGGAAGGTATGGGGTTGGGATAGATGGAGATTATGAGAGACAGCAAGTATAATTTCATCACAGAGAACTAATAAAATATTGTATCTCTGAGTTAACTGTTACTAACCAAGAAGAATAATTCTTGGTAGCTCAGAATATTCCTATAACTTACATACATATAAATCTGCTTACTCATTTCTGTTCTCCCTACCTCCAAAAGTGTGATTGCAGTCAACTAAAATTATACATAGGGATATATATCCATAAAATAGTTGACTTCATGCATGTACACACACATCCACAGAAATATACTATAGTGGTTTATGGCAAATTAAGTAATGAATTTAACTAAAACCTATGGAGATTTTTTTAAGAGTTTAAAAAAAAATCCTATGAGCCACTTGTCAATTGCTTATTCATTTAGTTCAGAATTCATAGCTAACAGTGTTTTCACTTACTATTATCTCTCTTGTCCTGTCTCTCTGGGTCTCTTTTATTTATAGCTCAGAGTGTGAATCACATGATAGGAAACAGGGCAGTTTTTTTGTTGGAAAAATTGCTTTCTGATCTTTTTATCATGATAGTGGTTAATTTATAAAAGGCTTTTGTCCGGATAGGAGCTCAATTTTACTTTTATTCCATTAAGGTTCTGCAAGCATTTGATGTTGTTATTGTTCACAGAACAATAGAAAAAAATGTAAATTTAAAAAATTGTTCTCAAAGAAATGAAATAATGGCTTATTTTAGAAAGATTAGAAGCCTTCCTGCTGGGGGGGCGGAAATATGTCTAATACATTTAGTATAAATTAAATACAAGGGTTATATTTAAAATAGGTGGCAATCTGGTAAAACTTCGCTGTTGAAGTAAAATAAGTGCATTTGTTAATATGATTTTAAAGACCCTTTATTCTAAAATACTAATATAGACTTTTCCCAAACTCTCTTACATCCTCAACTAGTAAAAAGCATATTTTCTGATTTTCTGTTTCCAGTTTCTGTCAATTTCTCCACATACAGCAATATTGTGTGGTCTCTTTAAAGCTAATACTATTGTAGAAGATTTCATACATGCATACAAAAAACATTTTTTAAACCTAATATTTAAAAACATCAACCGCATCTAATCAAGTCAAGTTGATTCTTCAAAGGCTGGATACCATAATGTTTAAGATTATGGGCTCTGAGTTTGAATCCTAAATGTTTCACTTACTAATTATTTAGGCATTAGATTAGCCACTTCATGCCTCATCTTCCCTCATCTGAAAAATAAGATTTTATATATAATAGCATATAACTATAAAAGATTAAATGCAAAGAGCAGTGCTGCCACATGGTATGTGCTCAATACATTTTAGCTATTACTTATATCAGCCTGGAAAATTTTTGTTTAACAATTAATTCTATGTGTTCAGGGATTATCTTTCTAACTAACTTTGCCTACTCTTGCTAGCCTTATGTAAGCAAAGGCTTGGTAAATATGTTGATGATGATAGAGAAGAAAGTTATCATCATTTAGGTTCAGTAATCTAGGAAATCAATTTAATCCATAGTATCATATATAATAAAGTATTATTTCTTTTTTTTTCAAGAGAATGAAATCATTTATTGATTACACATGATAATGGATGATACACAAACTTTATTCCCATCTATAATTTTATCTGGTACAATTATTCAATTTAGATATATCACATAGGATGTGCCAGCAATCTTTTTACAACCATTAATTCCATGATTTTGCTTGGGTAATCTCTTTTAATGGTAAACTTCAGGTCACAACAGTAACTATCAGTTCAACTACACCAAGGTTTCTAAAGACAATGGCTTCTCCAGCCAAGCAGGTTGCATATAAATTCCAAATAGAACCTGGCATCACCCTGAAGGAATTCTAACTTCACACTGTTGGGGAAATTTACCAAGATGGCTTCAGAGTAGACTAACTTTGCACAGCACATTAAAAAAAAAAAGACATTCTTTCTGTGTCATGATCAGACTACCGTACATTTATGGTGCAAATATACATATATATATATATATATATATATATATATACCCTTTGTTGGAATGCTTTACACTTTCCACAGAATGAAAACTAAAACTAAAATAACCTGTTATACAATTAGTCACAAATATAGTCCTCGAGGTTTTTGCCCATACACATGAAGATTTATTTAAAACATGTCTTCTCTGTAGCAGCTAGGCCCTGCCACCACTGTGCTTGGCTGAGTTCACAAATCTGTTATAACCTGTAGCGTCCCTGTCACTTCTCTGGCTTTCCTCTCTTGCTAAACTTTGTTTCCTAATTAAAATCTCTGCCACTGCCATAGCTACTGCTGCTGTTGGAACTGCCATAACCACCTTGGTTTAGTGGTTTGGCAAAGTATTGGCCTCCATCATCATAAGGGCCAGAGCTTCTGCCTCCAAAATTTCCTCCCATCATGGGTCCAAAATTTGAAGACTGATTGTTGTAATTGCCAAAATCATTGTAGCTTCCATCACCTCCAAAATTGCTTCCATTATTACCAAATCCATTATAACCATCCCCATTGCCACCATATCCACCACCACCATGGCTGCCACCAAAGCCACCACGACCACTGAAGTTTCCTCCATGACCAAAGTTGTCATTCCCACAGAAACCAACTCCACGACCACATCCAAAGTTTCCAGAACCACTTTGACCTTTTTGGCTGGAAGAAGCACTAAGCCATCTCCTGCTTTGACAGGGCTTTCCTAACTTCACCATTGTGGCCATTCACAGTATGGTATTTCTGAATGACAGTCTTATCCACTGAATCATGGTCATCAATGGTTACAAAGTCAAAGTCCCTTTTCTTGCTATTGCCTTGGTCAGTCATGATTTCAATCACTTCAATTTTTCTATGCTGTTCAAAATAATCTCTTAGGTGATGTTCTTCAGCTTCTGTAATGCCACCAGCAAATATCTTTTCCACAGTTAAATGGGCACCTGCTCTTTGAGAATCTCCTCTTGAGATAGCTCTCTTTGGTTCCACAACTCTTCCATCCATCTTGTGTGGCCTTGCATTCATGGCTGCATCCACCTCCTCCACAGTGGCATAGGTGACAAACCCAAAGCCCCTGGAGCGCTTGGTGTTTGAATCTCTCATTACCACACAGTCTGTGAGCGTTTCCCATTGCTCAAAATGGCTCCTCAGGCTCTCATCGGTTGTTTCAAAGCTCATCCCTCCAATGAAGAGTTTCCTCACCTGTTCGGGCTCTTTAGGAGACTCTGACTTAGGCGTGACGGCAGGGAGAAGAGAGACTTCAACGATGCCTCCTTGGCGGCGTCCATGAGCAGAAAGGAGTAGCTGACGAACGTATTTCAGCAATATTTCTTAATATTTGAAAAAGTTATGTGTTTTCACAGATTACTTTTTCTCTCCTGTTAAAAATTTCATTTAGAACTTTTTTTTTCCAAATGTTTCTTTCAAACTAGTGCTGATTTTCAGTAAAACGATGGCTATTATCTCTACTTCAACAGGAAATTTTTTCACACATTACATTCTCAGAATCTATATATTGATGACTTTTAAAGGAAATCTTTTAGCTATCTCTTAAGAAAAACAGTATTAAAACTGAGGTGACTGGCCAGGCACAGACGCTCATGCTTGTAATGCCAGTACTTTGGGAGGCCAAGCCAGGAGGTTTGCTTTAGGCCAGGAGTTTGAGACCAGCCTGGACAACATAGTGAGACCCTGTCTCTACAAAAAATAAGAAAAACTAGCCAGATGTGATAGTGTGCTCTGTAGGCCTAACTACTCAGGAGGGAAAATCACTTGAACTCAGGAGTCTGAAGTTACATGAGCCATGATCATGTCACTGGATCCCAGTGTGGCCAAAAGAAAGAGACCCTGTCTCTAAAAAACAAAACAAAACAAAATCACAAAAAAAAGACTGAAGTGATTAAAGACTACAAATTGGAAGAAAATATATCCAAGCCTCCAAATGAAGATAAGACACTCAGTGACTTAAAATATGGACAGGCATGGGAAGCACAAACAGGCAAAAGGAGCTTTGAGCCATTGCTCAAAAGCACACAACTTGTTTTATTGAATAAATCACTATTTCTTTTAAGTTTAAAATGTGTCATGTTAGGCACAGTTGGAAAATTTGAATATTTTAAAAGTATTTTAGGTCATTTTGCATTTTCATTCCAGAAGCAAACATAAAAACTTTTATTTAGATGTTGAAAAACCATAATGGACACAAATCTCAATTCTTTTAGCAAAGATCAGATTTTTAGATTTAGTGTGTAGGAAAAGCAAGAGAAAAAAGACTTTTCTAGTGAATCAAACTGTTATTTTTTAATTTTCCTTCAAGAGTATTAAAGGTTTTCACTATTGAATCTCCAGTTCAATGATATCTAAATTACCAGAAAAATATATGTAAAGTCACTGGAGGACTTCGAAAGCAAAGATATGAGATACAAACCCATTTTAAGCCTGCAGATGGCCTGAGGGTTTACAGAACATTATTCAGTAATGTTTAGTACTTCACCGTGCCAGAGTTTCCTTAGTTAGAAAACATTTCTGCAGTGTAAATGGCATATCCAAGAGAAAACTGTAGCTGTTCACAAACGAAGTTGGATTTACTTTTTAATAACTTAAAAATTCCCAAACGCTAACCATTTTATGGTTTTAAAATACCAATGCTCATCTCCAAAAGTCACAAAGTTACTGAGGATTAAGTCTTCAAAAACGTTGTGCTAGAACTTTGAAATGTTCCTCAATTCGTTTGTTGGACATTTCTATCTTTAGGGAGACAGTGGAGAAGAACAGTGTTGCTGAGAGACAGAGACAAGTGACTGCAGATGGCAGGATAAGCAAGGAGGAGGCTGCCCATATCCTAAAGAGAAAATGAGTGAAAATAATGGCTGGACCTCTTGGAAAGGGACCAGCGTTCACATTTCTAAGTAAGATTTGCAAGACTTAATTACTATCTTCTGTGGGAAATAAGGGAGTAGACAGAATCAAGTATAATTTCAGAATTTTATTTTGGAAGAAAAGATATTTGATTGGGCTATTATACTGAAAAAATTAAAAGAAATGAAAGGAAGGGGATAAATGAGAAAATTCTATTTGGACATAATGTTTTTAAAGATGTTCTGAATGGAGATGGCTAATGAGCCATTGGATAGGTATAGAATAGTTTTAAAGGAAATTATATTTTGGAATAAGGGTTGAGAAAGTATAGAAATCAGTAAATGTAGTATTATCTCAAGTGTAGCAGTGAAGATAAATAAGAAAGGGAGTTACAAATAAAGGCTGTTTTGTTTTGTTTCTATTTGATTTGGGTGTTGTGGAAGGCAGAATTCTAAGATGATCCCCAATAAGCCTCACACTTGCATAATCTCCTGCTTTTCAAGTGTGAATAGAGACAGTCAATACAATGATATGGTGCTCTCGTGATTATGATACATGGTACTTTATATGGTAACAAGATTATCTTGGGTGGGTCTGACCTAATCAGGGAAGCCTTTTAGATGCACGGTTTCTCCAGCTGGCCTCCAAAAAGAAAGTCGGAGAGATGACTTTCAACTTGCCTGGAAAAAAAATCAAACATCCATGCTGTGAATGACCTGTGGAGAGGTCACACGGCAAGGACCTGGAGGCAGCCTCTAGGAACAGCCTCTAGTCATCCGCCAACAAGAAAGCAGGGACCTCAGTACTACAACCTCAAATAACTAAATGTTCCCAACAACCTGAATAAGCTTGGAAGAGAATCCTGAGGCTCACATGAGATGGCAACCTTGGCTGACAACTTGATTTCAGTCATGAGAGACCCTGAGCAGAGAACCTCACCACACCATGTGAGACTCCGGATCCACATCAATGGTCAGATATGAATTTGCATTTGGTTTAAGCTGCTGAGTTCGTAGTAATTTTTATGCAGCAATATAAAGCTAATAGAGCTGTTTTATGTCTGTTTTATTTTTACTCTATGGTGGAGGATGAGGAAAAGGCTCAGAATAAAAGAAAGACATTAAAGATGTTGAAAATCCATAATGGGCACATAATGCAATGAACCTGGACTTGGGTCTTTCTTTGAGGAAACGAGGGATAGAGAATATGTGTTTTCTCTCTCTATATATATATATGTGTGTGTGTGTGTGTGTGTGTGTGTGTCTGTGTGTGTATTGTGTCTGTATTGGAAATTGAAGGGTGGGCAGTCACAGGTAATTCTGGTGGCTCTCTTTTCCCTATCAAGTGTAAGAGGAGGGTGTATGGTTAAAATTGGGAATTTGTGGCAGAGACACAGAGATGACTTTTGGTCTATAGAGTCGGGTATCTTTCTTTTTAGAGGAAATCCTGTGGAAAAGCCAGGTCTCTCCATTCTTTCAGAATGAAGATTTCCAAAAGAGAGTGAGTTATTGAAGAACTGAGTTATTCAATCCACACTGCATGGCTACATTCATGTTTGTGGCTTATTTTAGGAATCCATGGTGGAAATGGGGAGTCATTTTATTAGCATATTCTCAGTCTCAATATTATTTCCCCTAAGACTTTACCACACTGAATTTTAGAAAGATAAAGAAGAAAATGAAAGGCATTGAGCAAGTGACCTTCCTGTGTTTTGTTCACCTTCATTTATGCTTTCTTTAGGATTTGACTGGAAACAGGTGATCTTTTTTCTTCAGATACCTCCCATAAGTTGTCCATAAAATGTGTCTGACCATGGTATCTTCTTTGGGAGGAGATTATAATTATTAATTCTATTATCTGTTGGTTATTGATATACTCTGGTTTTTCTATTTCTTCTTGATTCAATTTTAGAAATTTATGGTTATCTATAAAATAATCCATTGATCTAAGTTTCCAATTTATAGTCATTAAGTTATTGACCATGATTTTATAGCTTTTTAAAAATCTAGATTCCATTTGCAATTATACCTTCATTTTTGTTCCTAATATCATTTATATGTGCCTTTGTTGTTATTCTCTTGAGTGATCTTGCCTGAATTTTAATATTGTTTTATTCTTTTTAAGGAACCTACTTTTATTTTGAGCATTTCTTATTGTTGTGCTTGTTATTAATTTCTGCTGTTTCTCTTTCCCTCTTTTATTTATTTTGGATTTCTCTAGAGTTATTTGTTTGTTTGTCTTTTTCTTCTGTCTTCTATATGTAAATACATTTATTTTCAAGTAGTTTTAGGAGAGTCTTATGTTTCCAAGATTAAGGGAAGGGAAGGTTTGCTGTGGTTTCATTTTTTATTTCTTATTTATTTTACATCATTATAGTAAATTAATGTAGCCTACAGAGTAGTTATTTTTGGAAATTTTCTGAGATTTCTACATGGTCGAAAAGGTGTTCTGTTTTTGTAATGTTCCATGTCTTTTTGACAGGAATGCATTTTCAATATGTGGGATGAAAAACTGTAAGATATGTATTATGTCAGACTCACCTATGTTAAACTTTTCTGATTGTGTCTGCTTGATTTTGTCAATTTCTATACAGTAGTGTATGTTAAAATACACTACTGAGGCTGGATTGATAAAATCTCATTTCAAATTAGTCATATTTTACTTTATATATTTAAACCTAAAGTATTAAGTACATAGAAATTTATAATTAACATAATATCTTACAAATTGCTTCCCTTATCAGTACGGGATCCTACTCTTTGTCCCTATCAATGATTTTCCCCTTATATTCTGTTTTATCTAATAAATAATGTCACTATATAATTTTTATTTTAATTAGAGTTACTTGTTATACATTTTCCCTCACCATATTTTCTTGTATTACCATGTGTCATTTTTTTTTCTTAGCTGTGTCTTTTGAAAACATACTAAATCAAGCAGACACAAATTAGAAGAGTTTAACAACACAGGTGAGTTTGATATACTATACATCTTACAATATTCTATCCTGCAAATAGAAAATGTGTTCTTGTCAAACACACATTGAACATTATAAAAAAAGGAACACCTTTTAGATTACATAGAAATCTCAGAACATTCCCAAAAATAACTACTCTGTAAGCTACATTAATTGGCTACAATGATATAAAATAAAAAATAAAAAGTTAGTAGTTTTTAATAAGTGAATCCAATTCCAATTTTCTCTGCATATTTTCTTTATATTTGAATATAATTTTATTTCTTCTCTCTGCTGATATTAAGTGATATAAATTCTCATATTTTATCATAAAAGTATAATTTAAAATTATTCTTTAAATTGGTAGTTGTATTTATTTATTTGGAAATCACTCTCTTGGGTATTTGGAATACATCAGTGAACAAATAAGACACAAAAATCCCTGTTCCCATGGAGTTCACTTTCTGATTAATACTAATAGCTATGAGTTTAGGCTCTATTCTAAATGCTTTATATATACCACATCTTTTATTCCTCATAATAAACCTATGAGATAGTTACAGATAAAGCAACACTAACATAGATGAATAAAGTACCTAGCCAGATGGAGACAGCCAGGATTTAAATGGCCATGCAATCTGAATTTTAAGATTTGCCCCTCTCACGCTTGTAATCCTAGCACTTTGGGAGGCCGAGGCGGGCGGATCACGAGGTCAGGAGATCGAGACCACGGTGAAACCCCATCTCTACTAAAAATACAAAAAAATTAGCCGGGCGTGGTGGCGGGCACCTGTAGTCCCAGCTACTCGGAGAGGCTGAGGCAGGAGAATGGCGTGAACCCGGGAGGCAAAGCTTGCAGTGAGCCTGGGTGACAGAGCGAGACTCTGTCTCAAAAAAAAAAAAAAAAAAAAAGATTTACCCCTCAATCACTCCACTGAATACTAAAGTTGAACAGTTTACAAACAGTACATTTCTTTTTATGTAAATAGTTTGATACATTATTCAATGCAACCAAGTGTAGGTCATAACTTTTTAAAAAGTAGAATTCTATACTATAAGGTTATGTATAGAACTTAATAATTGATAATAAAATAGTAACACACTTTATTATTTATTCACTGTATTTGGGAAATGCAATTTTATAATCTCATGTTTCTCAAATACAAAACTTAATGGGTGCAACAAATTCTTAGAGCAAGGAATAGTTGCCCTTCATTAAATACAGATTTTGAAAGATGTGAGCAGATCTTGTTAGAAGTCTGTCCTCTGACTCTCCTTTTGAATATGGGCATATTTATATTAGTGGGAATGGAATGTCTGAGATATGCAAACAGAACTCAAGTGCATAACTGTGCTTACACTTGCATTGCATTATTCTTATGTTATATTCTCCCACATTGATTATAGATAATAGGTTATTTCAAGTATATATACTAATATTTTATTACTGTTATTCCTGCTTCCTCATATCCTGTCTCTCTTGCCTTCTTTGACTCTCCTCTGTGGCCTCCTCACTATAGGGCTGTGAAGTATTAGTTAGACAGACAGCTTTACAGACTGTTTCATGAGATTCCCATAGTTTTAAAATCCACATAAAAAGCTCAGAACTTAGAATAAGCTATGGAAAAAGGAGAGCATGTGTTATAATTCAACTTAATCATAATAGAACAGAAGAGACCATTTTTGTTGATACTGTTCATGCTCTGTGCTAGACACTGCCTTAATAGGTGCTCAAGGTGTATTTGTTCTTACTTCCTATAATATGACAAACTATTTAGTGCATTTCATAAATTTCATAAACAATTAAGAAAAACAAATAAAAGTTTGAGATGTTGCTCTAGGTTTATTTCTGATAACATGGTATTTCAAGTTGGCATCATAATTCATGCCTTTGAGATGATTCATTTTAAATATTTTCTAGTAAAATTTTCAATTTCTAGAATATTTTCTTAATAAAAATGGCCTGCAAAAAATAATTCTTAAAATATAAAGCGATGGTTAAAGATCAACCATTCAGCAGAGCAAAATAAAATCAAGTTATTGATGTCTCTGTATTTTGTTAATTTACCCCCTATCTCTCATCTCATACTGGTAGCTGACAAAAAGAGAGAACATCAAATGTTACCAAATAGAACCTGACACATCCTACTCAGGAAGAAGATAATTATAAGCTTTCTGAATTTATGCATTTATAACAAGCACTTTAATGGTTCAAAATAGTCAATTGCTAAAGAGTGAATCCAAGAGGCTTAGACCACTTACAAAGTGGAATCAGAACAGCGTAAGTCAGCAGAGGGGTATGGACTTCTTAGCAGGAGAGACCAGAGAAAACATAAAAACTACAAAAAGATGCCCTCTGGGGAAGCTCTCGCACATTCGGGCATGCTTTCTGGTTAGAGTAGGCCAAAACTCAAAACTTTCGTTTCCAACCTTTGACCCTGGACATCTGGAAACCCAATTTGTGTCGAACAGAAGGAAGTTTTCTTTTCTATTTCAAAAACTTCGTGGGAGGATCTAAAAAGTTTAAGCATCTAGCATCTATTCTGCTCGCAAAAGCTACTAATATTTATGCATTTGGATGGAACTCTAAAATATGGAATGTTTGGTTAGGAAACCGATGCCTCAGAACCTTAATACTGACACATTGTTCATTTCTAGTTATGGATTTAGACAATGGCTTAGAAAAACAAAAATAACTTAGTACTTTGACGCTCTTTAATGTCCAAATTTAACAGACATCCTCCAGTTTCAGAATTTAAATAAATATGCTGAAGCATTTTTTATCAAGACACACTTGCATAACACATATATATTTGATACAATGTGCATTTTACCTGCAACAAAATTGTAGTCATTATATTACATTTTAAAATATAACAAAAATGTGATAGTGGTTTTACTCTACTTGGATTATATTAAAATTAAAAAGTTATGTTGTGAACTAAGTTATATGAGAAATATCTTTTTTCTTTTTTAAATAAAAATTATTTGTTATGGCATATTAAATTTTTGTTCGATCACCTCTAATAGATATAGTCAGTTAATTCGTGGGTGTAAGATAAACACTTAGCCACATAAAGATAGCATAGTAAATGGACAAAAACACAAGCTTTAGGTGATAGACATTTGATCTTAGTCATTCAGACACTTGTTAGCTGTGAAATCTTGGAAAAGTTATTTAGCTTTTCTGAGCCCAGTTTCCTCATCTGTAATAGGCATTTTGCTGTAAGTATATATCATGATTATTGTGTGAAGGAACAGCTATGTATGTGGAGCATAGAGTAGACCCTTAATAAATGCCATCATCATAATTATCTTTATCAACTTTAATAATAAAATGTTAGAAAATCCATCCAGTGGGACTAGATAAGTTCCAGAATTTTTAATTGCTCATGCAAATCTAAGTAGTGGCTGTGATCTTAATAATTCTTACAGCCCCAGGGATCATGGCAGCAATGTAAAAGAGAAACTCTCTCCTTTGTGCACAGAAACCACACACAGGGATAATTGAATGTTGGTCAGTTAAAAAAAAAAAACCTAGAAAATTCTTATGGCATTTGATTAAATTATATTGCATAAAACTGTATCTATTTCTATTATGAATATAAACTATCATGTGGTAAATGTTAATCATTTGTAACAGGCCTATTCATGACTTACACTTAAAACTATTCTTTCATCACCATAGAAAAGACATTATATTACCATGTAGTTTGCCAAAATGAATTGACTTGGAAATAAAACAATTTCTATTTGTAGTCTGTTTATTTCCTTTCATGGGACTGACTAGATATTTTCTGTGTGTGTATGGTTTGTGTTTTCCTGCCAAGATTTCTTTGGAAGATTTTGATCCATGCTAGGCATTCATACTTAGCTATGTGGCAAGAATTCAAAATATTTACACTTTCCAAACATTTTATGTACTTCAAAGAAGCACCATTCTTATTTGTGCTTTTGATGTTATCTGTTTAAACAAAAAATAATTTATATTTATATCAACTATTGCCTAAAAATGAAATTTTAAATATATTCTGATACTATCTACACAATTATTAATATTTGAAGTATATTTTGACATATAAGTGCTTTCCATAGCCTGTATTTTCTGGTCTATGTAAAGGGAAGTTTATATTTATACAGTTACATTAATTCCAGAATTTATAATTATAATATTTTAAAATCATTTAAAATAGATAACTAAAAAGAGAAAAATGAAGTCAACACCCCCATGCAATCTACCTACTGTTTTATGGGAGCAAATGAATAGCTAAAGTACCAGTTGCCAAATATACTCTTGTGAATCTGGGCTTACACATAGTTGGGAGGGCACATAACTATAGTTTCTTTAGAAAGTGCGCACTTTCATTTTCAGCCTCCACAGTTTCTATTATCATTACAGGACTACAGGAGCAAACTGATTTTGGTTTCTTTTATTTCCTGTTATTTTTCCTTCTTTCTTTCTTTTAGAATCTCATGCCTATGTTTTCTTTTCCTCTGAAGTTCACACAGTATAGTGCTTCCTGAAAATGCACATGTAATTCCCATTAGCTATAATGGAACTTGCACGCATCAAATAGAGAACAGACCCTGCTGCATAGTATCTTTCTTGTGTGGGATTGTGAGCACTTGTCTACCTTATGACAAACCCCTTGACAAGTTCTTTGGACACTTTGTTTATTATCAGAAAAGGCCATTCACATCTTGGACACACAGAAACAGACCCCTTCCAGATGGCTACCTGTCTTTGCACATGGCCAAAATATGGAGCTTCCCTTTCCCATGTAGACAAATGTTTTTACAAGCATTCTTGATTGTGCCTTGTGGAAAAATTTAAACATGGATAAAAAGCAATTGGTGTACTTACAAATGTAAAAGAAAATGTGGTACGTATGTAGTTTATGTTTCTTCTAGTACTTATCATTGACTGGGAACTAGGAACAATCATTTTGTCAAATTTAGAACCCAATTAGATCTTATACTCTAAATTTAGAGCCAGCTTCTAGCCTCTGGGGTTCCATTTCCAATATTCAATATCAGATTCTCTGCATTTATCACAGAAATAACAAGGCAATAGAAATGATTGTATTCTACAATGTGTATGCTACATTCTACATTTGTGTGATTGTATAGTTATTCTTGACAATGAGGAAACTAATGCATACTATTTTAGAACCGTTTAAATGGACATCTAAAGCCACACAAGTCAATGGCATAGCCTATTCTAAATTTAATGGCAAAAATGATTGATCCTGTTTGCTGGCTCTTGATTACTAAATACTCCTTGCTCTGGTAGAAGAGATCTCAACTAGGATTATCACAATAGCTGTGCTCTTCTAAACAGTTGATGTCTGTTAGATATGGGGAAAGAAAAGAGATGTATTATATGGACTGTGATGGTTAATTTTATGTGTCAATCAGTTTGGCTAGCACATAGTGTCCACATACTTGATTAAACATTTTTCTAGATATTTCCGTGAAGGTACATTTTAGATGAGTTTAACATTTAAATCAGCAGAGTTTAAATAAAGCAAATTATCCTCCATAATGTGGGTGGAAGGTCTTAATAAAGACAGATTTCTCACAAAGAAAAAGGAATTCACCAGCTGACTGCCTTCAGACTCAAACTGCAGAATCAACCCTTTCCTGACTCTCCAGTCTGCCAGCCCACCCACGTATTTTGGACTTACCTGCCTTCACAATTAATGAAGCCATTTCCTTAAAATCTTTCCCTCTCTCTCTCTCTCTCTCTCTGTGTATGTGTGTGTGTGTGTGTGTGTGTGTGTGTGTGTGTGTGTCTCACTCATGGTCTATCTACCTATCCATTCTATTGGTTCTTTTCTCTAGAGGACCCTGAAGAGTCTTGAACCATGGGTTATCAAGTCTTTTTCACTTTTCCTCTGGTAGACTACTTCATTTTAAACTCACTTCAGGGACCTGTCACCTACAATATAGAATTGTGAGTTCTACTCAAAGAGAAGTGTCCAAGAGTCTAAGATACTCAAAAGTTTACCTGAAAAAACTTAAAATTAAAAAAAATTACAATTGTATTTCATAATAGTAGCCACAAGGTACAAGCCTATTTAAAGTCAACAGCAAGAACAACCACTACATAGAATTTGAACTTACCAGTGATTTCCAGAACTTAACTGTGTGATAGACAAAATGTTTTCCTGAACAGGATCTCAACCACAAAAAGAAAGGAAGGAGGGAAGGAGGGAAGGGAGAAAAGGAAAAAAAAATACTTCAACAAAGCAACTATACAATCAAGATCTAACTGAGCCAATATTTTTCAGTACTCATTTTAGGAAAATTGATTGCTGAAATATTCAGCCAATCTAATATTCGTAAGTGTCAATCCAATGTATAGTATATAATAAAGGCATCAGAATGTCATTGACATTGTATTCTTCAATACAATCAACACCAGAATTGAAATAAAACGATTATGTCCTCATCATTGTTAATATTCAGTCTGTGTCCCTCTAAATATATAGAGATAGACAGAGACAGATACAGATATTCTCATACAAAATACCATGCTAGGCACTGATAATACAACAGTGAACCAGAGAAATAGTCTCTGTCCAAAGGGATTTTACAGTCTGCTAGGAAATATAGAAAAACAAACACAAAATCACTTTACAGTGAGAGAAAAGTGATATGATTTGAAACTTGGACTGTATTAGGGAGCACAGTGGAGATATAGATAATCTGATCTTGGTCATCAAGAGAGGAAGTCTAAGAAGAGAAGCAAGTAAGCAGATGTTAGACAGTAGAGAGGAAGTTAAATGTTGAGGTAAATTTCATTGATAAAGATGAGCTCAATTATCCAAGTACACATTTTCTCCTTTTCTGTTTAAAGGCTCCACACTATCAAAGAATTTCTTCTATTCACTTTGTATGTGGGAATCCAGTCTTTGTATTTGTGTGCCCAACTGTGACACATTAAAAAAAAAAAAGAAATCTGGTGTATAAATGCTTAAAAGTTGGCATGATGTTATGATACTGTCATTTGTAACTCCATCCACAGAATACTGTCAATGATACAGGCTAGTGAAAAGGAACAAAGGAAGTGATTATGCAGACATTATTTGTGTTTCCTTTTGGAATGCAGCCAGAGATAAACACAGCCACACAGAAACTACATTGACAAAACCTCGCTGCCTCAGCGTTGTGACTAGAACTAGCAAAGAGAAAAAAGCGAGACTAGCTTCTCCCAAACAACTTTCTATGGGATCAATATGTGTTCTGGAAAAACAAACCAACAAAACGGCAAGGGAACCTGATACTAGTAACATTATTTTTCTTAAAAAAAAAAAAACCCAACACCAAAATGAGTGTTATATAGATGTTATATAGACGGGCTCAAAAAATTACATGTATTTAGGTGGTTATTTATGCAAAAAATCCCTGAGATGTGCCACCGTAGAGAAACCTGGAAAATTGCATGAGCAATGTATGAAGCTTGGCATTCAAACTGCCCAGTTACACATAGGCAGTATAGTCCAATAACCATCTCATTGTATATCATCTTTTAAATGACTATTGATCCATATTGTGTATTTGTGATATATCTGGTGCTTACTGCATATTGAACATTTAAATTAAAGCTAGTGTCAACATATGAAACTTTTTTTTGTGAAACACCTTTTTGCTTATTCCTTTATGCAAACAGGCATTAGAGTTTATGAGTCTTTGCTCTTTGGGAAATTCATGATTATTTTAAGTTTAACATCAAATAAGTTTAGGAAATACTATTATGAATAACCTGAATAATAATAATTTACTGGTAGATAATTAAAATGATTCAAATTTAGACTAGGCATCAGGGGTTCCATTATTTACATCATGTCAAAGAAATAAGCTAGTCAAATATTGCTATTTTTATTAGAAGGGAAAGTATACATTTCTATTATCTTATATGTGAAACAACACAAGTAAGTCATGTGATAAAGGTTAAAGAGCTAATTAACTCTCTGTACATGGGCAAGGGTATGATGAATTTCTATTTTGTTCTTTTTTATTGTCTAAGGTAGGCACATTTCTGAAAATTGAGTGAGTTCCCATTTGGGACCTCACAAAATGTTGGTCTTTCTCTATTATAGTCAGCAAATAGAAAAACAGAATATGCCATATGACATTACCATGCATGATTACATAAATATACAATATGCTATTATAAGAGGTAGTAGCACAGCATCTCGCATGTCATAAGCATTCAGTAACTATATGAATAAATGAAAGAAGAGATTAATGAAGGTATGAAGCAAATGAATGCAATGGAAAAGGTGTAGGGATTTGAGTCAAAAGTCTCACCTGGATTCAGGTTCTAGTTCCACTTGCCATAGTATCTTAAGAAAGACATTTTACATCTCTGGACTTCTTCAGAGTATTTTTACAAGAATCAAAAGAGATTATCTGTAATTGTATAATGGTGATTTATTGCTGCTATCATTATTATTAATAGGCAATAGTTTTAATAGCAGTGTTCTAAGTTGCTGCAATAAAGAAAGAAAAGTTTGAATTTAGTATCACAATGTTAAAAAATAAGGTATTTTTAGGGAGGTGGTATATAATTAGGAAGAATTCTAGTTTAGAGGGGCCACAGACCCAGGCTTCATTCAAGGGAGTCCTGAGTATCAAAAACACAAAGGAAAAAGTATGTTTAAGAGCATGGTTTATGAATACTAGCTAAAACCTGAAAACAGTCCACATTTCCATCTAAAGGAGAAATTGTGGTATGTTCATATAATGAAATACTATTCCGCTATATTTGCTGATGTATAAAGCACAAAATATCCCATGTTGTACTCATATTATTCCATTGTATTATTTTATATAAAGTGTGTTATTGTTGATATAGCAATACAGTGGAATAATACAATTATTTTGTGTATGACTTCTCTGGTTCGGCCTAACATTTCTGAGGTTTTCCAATGTTGCTTTAGTTATGTGGGTTTGAAGTCTGACACAGGACTAAAATCACAGTATCAACAAATCTTGTTTCTTTCTGGAGGTTCTAGGGGAGAATCCTTTTTTTTTTTTTTTTTTAACCTTTCCAACTCTTAGCATACAACCACGTTCCTGGGCTTATGGCCCACATCCTTCAAAGCCAGCAACGTTCCATCTCTCTAACCATTCCTCCATAGTCACATTTCCCTCTGATGCTCTTTTCTAGCTTCCTCTTCCACTTTTTTTTTTTTTTTTTTTTTTTGAGACAGAGTCTCCCTCTTTCGCCCGTGCCGGAGTGCAGTGGCACGATCTCATCTCACTGCCAGCTCCACCTCCCTGGTTCACGCCATTCTCCTGCCTCAGCCTCCCGAGTAGCTGGGACTACAGGCGCCCGCCACCACGCCCGGCTAATTTTTTTGTATTTTTAGTAGAGACAGGGTTTCACCGTGTTAGCCAGGATGGTCTCTATCTGCTGCCCTTGTGATCCGCCCGCCTCGGCCTCCCAAAGTGTTGGGATTACAGGCGTAAGCCACCGTGCCCGGCCCCTCTTCCACTTTTAAAGACCCTCGTGAAGGTTAAGAGATCAAGGCCATCCTGGTCAACATAGTGAGATGTATAAGATTAAGGCATCAACAGATGTGGTGTCTAGGGCCCACTTTCTGGTTCATGAATGCCACTTTCTTGCAGTCTTCCCATGGTAAAAGGGTAAACAAGTTCTCTGGGGTCTCTTTTAAAAGTACACTAATCACATTATTCAAAGTTCTATCTTTATAACTTAATCACTTCCCAAAGGCCCCATCTCTTAATAGTATTTGTTACCTTGGGAGTTGGATTTCAGCATATGAATTTTGGAGGAACACAAACATTCAGACCATAGCAAAATTCTTTTGAAATATTTCTGTGACAATGATAATTCATCATATGTAACTTAACTATAATTTTTAATATGACAGGTAAAAGCCAACATTTATTTTCAAACATAAATGTGGCTTTAATAATTTTATTGACTATTTCAGATTCTATTTCTTCAGCAGAATGAAATTTCCCCATATTGAAGACTATTTAAAATCTACATTTACTCAAGAAGGATTTTGTAATAAGCAATTGTGTCCCTAGAATGCAAATTATATAAAAAATTATTATAACATGATTAATGGCTTTGCTGAATCACAGGTTAAAAATTATTATTTAAAAATATGTAACAATTTATGAGTCACTTCTTTGTTTCAGTCTCCCCAATAGGCTATCCCAATATGCACAGTAATAATATAATTAGGTATTTTGCTAAATTTCCATCTTATGAAAACCACAGCTCTATATATTTTTAATTTGACCTGTGTGAATTTTAAGGTAGAGCAACAGAACATATTTTACCTAACAATTTGTTAGCTTAATTTACAAGTTTTATGTTTTAAAATGTATGGTAGTAAGTTTTTACCTGTTTTTATGCCTTAGGCTTGCAAGTATTCGTAGGGACTGGAAAGATGTCATTTAAAATATCTTAAAAAGAGAATCTTTTCTTTAATCATACCAGTCACAGCCTGGTTTGGAGCTTTCATTCTTGCTGCCCTCTCTGTTCTCCAAGTAATGTGAATGTTCCACTCTCACAAGCCTTTGGAGATTCTGCCTATTGTACCCTCTCTCTACTTCTAAGTCAATGTTTCTAGCTTCTGTACATTTTGGCCCAAATAATTCTTTGTTGTGGGGGACAGGGCTATACTGTGCCTTGTAGAATCTTCGGCAGCACTGCTTGTCTCTACCCACTAGATATCAGTAGTATCTGTCCAGTTGTGGCAACCAAAAATGTCTACAGATATTGTCAAATATCACCTGGAGGGCAAAATCACTCCAGTTGAGAACCACCGCTGTACCCCTAAACTTACTCCATTATTACGCTCTTAACCTCATATTTTGTCTTCACTTTTATTTTTATTTTTTGACATAGCATTTGTCACTATCTGACATTGTTTATTGTCTGCCCATCATTCCCCATTTCACTAATGGACTTGATGAAGTCAGGGACTTTGTTGTATCTCCAATGTCTAGAACACTGCTCCATACACAATAGGTGCTCAGTGATGACTGAGTGAACAATGGAGGATACCCCAGACATTTTTTTCATCACTCGAAATAGTCAAAATGACACAGCAGCTTCCATAACTCATTCCACTTAAAACTTTCCTCTACTGAAAGCCCAAATTTCCAGAATGGGCGTAATAGTTAGCTACAGGCATCCTTTTTCAAGTATTTATAGGCAATATATTATATACAATTATATATAATTACATTATGCATTTAAAAATATTTATTGGAAAATAATCATTGAATGACTGATGAACTTAGCATATAGTGATAAATTATTTTATTTGCTTAATGAAATATAAAATGTGTAAGAAAAACAATGGAACTGAAGCGTTTTATTTATTTATTTTTGAGACAGAGTCTCGTTCTGTTGCCCAGGCTGGAGTGCAGTGGCAGGATCTTGACTCACTGCAACCTCCACCTCCTGGGTTCAAGCAATTCTCTTCCCTCAGCTTCCTGAGTAGCTGAGATTACAGGCATGTGCCATCATACCTGGTTAATTTTTGTATTTTTAGTAGAGATGGGGTTTCACCACGTTGACCAGGCTGGTCTCAAACTCCTGACCTCAGGTGATCCACCCGACTCAGCCTCCCAAAGTGCTGGGATTACAGGCATGAGCCACCATCCCTGGCCAATGGAGCTTAAGCATTTTAAAAATTAATCTCTTCTTGGGTAATTTAGCTACAAAAGTCATAGATGCTTCCCTAGTCATGATTCATGGACATCACTAGGCCAATATTGCTGAGTAGGAATAATTCATTGAGCATGAATAATATTTTTCCTTGTGGATGAGGTGTGTGTTTAGCTCAATTATTGAACATCATAAATTTTTACTCTGTAACTCCATCTTTCTGGCTCCTGAAGTCATTTGAAGGGAGCCCTGATTTAGAGGTTCCATAAAGAAAGCCCAACTACTAGCAATGCCCTCTTCAAGCTGGGAAAGTGTATTTTTTCATTAGCCTGCAGCTGTTAAAGAAAGCTGCAAGGGACAGTGATGAGGGAAGAGGCCACTTACTCGGACAGCCAGATTGACCAAATCAAGTAGACAGTCTATGTGATAACACAGGCAGATATCACAACCCAGATTAGCTTTATAACCATCATTATATTTTAATAAAAATAACGTCAATATTTAATTTTTAATAAAAATAAAGTTAAGAAATTTAACTACCATATCTAGGTAATCACAGACTCTGATACAGAAAATACAGTAACTCCCAACTTCTCATTATTATTCTAGAGCATATTGTGTTTGCCATTTCTCAGAAACTAAGAAAATGAACTTCTATTTGTCTCTCTTCAAATACAGAATGGTTAAATATTATGGTAAATCAGATGGCACTAAATTAATAACTATCAAGTGTAGTGTATCATTATAGTAATTTATAACACACAATATAACTCTTCTAGTATGAGGAATTATTTTTCTAAGATGGCTCTACTATAATAGATCAACTAATAGGTACTTCAGGACAAAAAAGAACCTAGCAAAGCCATACATCAAATATCAGTTAAGAAATATGTGTTGTTTCAAGTCACTCAGTTTATGATAATTTGGTGTATAGCAATAGAAAACTAATACAATTACACTAAAGGGGACTTGTACTAAAGCTCTGATGTAAGCTATGTATATGGAATTTCCCTTTCTCTTAGAAGGTATTAATACAGTGATCAGATTTTGGGGACTGGGCAGCAAGAAGGTGTGCCTGAAATTGTATTAGTTCAAGAAACATTCACTAACTAACTGCTGAACATTTTATCATATGCTAGGACAACACATATGAATAGAATACCTTTCCAATTTTCAGGGAGATTATTATAGTATAGAGAAGAAGAGATTATTTCAACAGATATATGTTACTATCATAGATTATAGAAAAATGAGGCAGAAAGAAGTGGTGCAGGTACAAAGGGCTTCCTTGGTGAAATGGTTCTGAAATGGGAACTGCCATCCAGGAAAAGGAAAGAAACTATTTAAACTTCTTCCATGCACTAGGAAATTGACTAATAGTGATTATAACAACAACTAAATAGCTAATATGTGCTTATCTTGAGCTGGGTACCCGACATTGTTTTATATGCATTATTTCATTAATCCCAATAATTCAGTGATATAGATATTATATAATCTTATAGATGAGGATGCTGAGAGTTTAAGAAAAGAAAGTAGCTCATTAGTGGCAAAGATAGGATTCATTCCTGACTTTTCCCAGGCTTCTCTATCTATGCTCTTTCCTCTGTAATAGGCTGTCATTTGAGAAAAGGTCTTCTGATCTTCCTTTCCCCTCACACTTCTAAACTGCATGTTCCCTGCATTTCCTTCTGTTCCCATCACTGTCTGGTATTACATTTAAATCACCAATTACACTCTATTATAAGTACCATATAATTCATTTCTCTCACTGAATGGAATGTAAATTATTTGACAGTTGAAATTTTCCAAATCATCTTTTGGTATTTTGTTTCTATCTTGAGGCCAGAAATAATAATGCTCAATAAATGGTGAGTGGATGGATATTTAGAATATCTATAGGCCAAAAAAAAGGTCATTTTACTTGTTAATGTCCATGAAGATGACTTCTAAGAAAGAAAGCCTTCTTATTTCTGGGAGTGTGGTTTGTTCTTATTTCTAATAATTTTTAGTAAATCTAACAAGCAAATAAATAGGTCAATGAAAGATGGATGGATGGATAGATAAATACACTATGCCTAAGAAACTTCAGGGAATGCTTCAGGAAAGCATGTACTGATGTTTAGCCTTGCTTAGCACTTACTTCATGGCCAGCACTATGCTAAATTCTTGGTCTGAGTTTTTTCATTTAACCTTTACAATAACCCTATGAGGAGGATAGTCATTTTGTTGTGCACATGAAAAAAGTGAAGACAGAAGTTCACGAACCGTCCTCAGACACAGATCCTGTGAGTGAGATTGCAACCCAAGCAGCCAGTCCAACATTCAGATCTGCATCATTTACCACTAAACATACTACCTCCTACTTAGATCTACAGTTTGCCTTTCTGATTTTTTGTTTTTGCAAATTGTTATGAATTAATTACATTTTAATGAGGAATACTTTCAGGACGGGACCACTTACATGGGGCAATGAGATTAAAAAAGAAAATAGGCTTTATTGACTGTAGTGTGTTGAATGATGGCCTCTGAAAAATATGTCCATATTGTTAACCCCTGGAAACTGTTAATATGACCTTATTTGGAAAAGGTCTTTGCAGATGTAATTGAATTAAGAATCTTGAAATGAGCCATGTGAAGCAGAGGCAGAGATTGGAGTGATCCAGACATAAGGAATGCCTGGAGCCACCGGAAGCTGAGGAGCCAGGAAGCATACTTCCTCAGAGCCTTTGGAGGGAGCAAAACCATACTGACACTTTAATTTCAGAATTCTGGCCTCCAGAACGTGACAGAATAAGAATTAACTTCTGTTGTTTTAAGTCACCAAGTTTTTTACCATTTATTATGGCAATTCTAGGATGCTTATACACTGACCACTCTTGCTTCTCATAAAGAACTCATATATAGTATTGTCTTCCCTAGCATACTTTAGACAAACCTGTGTTTGGTCATTGAACTCTGGAAAATTTTATATATATATATATATATATATATATATATACACACATATATATGAATATATATGTGTGTATACATATATACATAAATATATATTCATGTTTATATTTATAGATTTATACATATATGTATATTTATATATTTATACATATGTAAATAAATAGATATTATATATGTATTATTTTGTATATAAATATATATTGTTACTTACATATATGTATAAATATATATTTATCTTTATCTTTATCTTTTCTCCCATGAGAGGAACCCATACACACTCAATTATTGAAGGGGCTCTGAGCTAAATCATAACCATTGCTATTGAATCAGAAAACGAACAACATAGAATGACTAGAAGACAAGTGTTGACAAAAAGAAAGACTTTTTTTGAGCCTAACTAGAGAATTCTATATTTCTTGGAAATGAGTGGCAATAGTCAATTACCAGATTCCATAGATAATATAGAATCCTAATTTTAGACAACATTTCTTCCCAGAAAAATGACCTAGATCATATGTATTCATTTTTGTAAATTAATATTTTGTAGACAGACTAAAATACTGTGTGCTTATATTGAAGATTAGAGAAATAACATGGTGTTGAAGATACACAAGGCTTTTAATCTGAACGGTTGAAGATTTACTTTTAGTTTGAGCACCTGCTGCCCATAAAACCATAAAGAAATTTAACCTCTTTGAACCCTTTTGCTCACTTATAAAACAAGAATATACAGTCTGCATGGTTTTGTGAGGATTAGAAATAACATACACAAAATTGAAACCCAAAAAGTGGCTTCTTAGCAAAACAGCAATAATAGTAGAAAATCTATATAAGCATCATGTTTTTGTCTAACAACATTCCAATTACTCAATTCAGAAATTCATCAATGTAGGCCTACAAAAATATTTTTAGTGTCCCTTGAGAATAGCTATGAGATTTTGTTCTCAATCAGTCACTATTACAGGGAAAGCAACTTTCAGTGTCAAAATGAACTTCCAGCTCATGAAGTATCATTGGATTTTGCTTTTGGAATTTTGCCACTGATTGTTGTTACATCATGTTTTATCTACTGTGCAGATAGTATCAACATTCAGTCCATGATTCTACTCCAGTCCTCTTAATGACGACCTTCATTTTAGGGCTGTGATGAGGGAATCAATAATGTCTGATTTAGGAAGTTCTTTTCCAAGTCCACCCCCTATCTTGTAAAACTCAATTTACAAAATTCAGTTGGTCCTTTTGATCACTTTCACTAATCCAGTTTAAGAGCTTAAAGTCTCTCCAAGTGGCCTTTAATTAATGGCCAGAATGAATGCACAAGCACACACTTGGACTGTATTTGGAAGTTAACAAAGCATCTGTATCTTGGAATTTGATAATGATCTTCCTTCTATGGACAACTGATTGCAACAAGGCATATGGTAGCTGTTTGCAAATTTTAAATAAACCTGAGAGGTATATCGATTAACCTCACTTACTCTTGTCCTTTAACTTTTAACTTTACTGATTACTCTTCTTCTTTATAATATTCAGAATGTAGGAGAGGAAAGACCCACTGCAAGGGTATGAAAAAAATAACATTAATCAACACTTTTACAATTCCTAAAGTATAACTATTTTATATTTCTAGAAAAGCTAATTGCCTTCTTGAAGACCAGGTATTTTTTAGAAAACATTTCCCAAATAAAGTTTCTTCCCAAAGTCTTTTAAATTATTAATACAATCACATTGTTAAGCCATTGAGGTATAAATACAAGTGTTCTCTCATCCAATTTATCTGTTGCTTGTCTTTATACATTCTCATGGCTATATCATACATCATTCATTATAGTATATCTTAGCAAAAGCAGCAATTGGAACAGGACTTCGCAAAATGTCAAATGAACTCTCAAAATAAAGCACATGATGGATTAATCACAAATATCTGGATAGGCTGTAATAAGAAAGTGAGAATTTCAACAGAAATGGTAAACTTAAAAGAAGGATTAAAATATCTTAATAATAAATATCTACCTGTTAGTATTTGTAATGTAATAGGACTTAAGGGCTACGCTGTCTGACAGGGAGCCGCTAGTCACATGTGGCTGTTTAAATTTAAATTAATTAAAGGTAAATAAGAATTAAAATTCAGTTCTTCAGTTGCATTAGCCACATTTCAAGTGCTCAATAGCCACATGTGGCTAATGACTTCCATATTGGACTACCTTGATACCACACATTGCAGAAAGTTCTTAGGACAGAGCTGCTTTAGAGGCAAAACTGGTGCTCTTGTCCATCATTTCTCATTGTTCTTGTCAGAAAATAAGAAACAGTAACATTTTCTGTCATAAGATTAAATTATTTCAACTTCTTGGTGTTTAAAACAGTTCATCCTCTTTCAAATGTACTTTTCAAATTGCACATTGCAGAAATGACCCCTGAAATTGCAGCTTCAATGGTCTTGCAGAAACTATAATTGTTTCCTAGCAGTAGTGTGTAAAATAATATAAAACCATTCACAGTGATTAAAATACCCTCAACAAATTTATGTAGAAATAATTCATAGAGGTAATTGCTATATGTGCCCCTTGTAATATAATGCTTTTTCATATTTACATACATATACATGTTGTTTTGGCATTGTCTTTGACCAACTTGAAATGAAAGAGCCAAGAGGCTCTCTTTCTTGGAAACACACACACACACACACACACACAGACACACACACACACAAAACAAATCCTCCTTTATCTTTTACCCATTGTATCCAAAAATAAATAAATGATACAAATGGTTCTTTTTCTGGTTTTAAGAGTAGAGCCAGAAATTATGTGAAGTTGGAACTATTGAATTATTCATGTGTTCTGATTGAATGGGATCATTATCTCTGGCCTTACAAGCTAATAAATACTGTCTAATGCCTGGATACTGTTTTGATGTAATAATGTCAGGAAAAAGAAAAAAACAATTGACTTCTTTGCAAGCTTGAGCTTAAATTAGGGAGGAGCTCCCTGATGAGTTAATTACAAGAAATGTGTGTATGTGTGTGTGAGTGTGTGTCTGTGTGTGTCTATATACAAATATGAACTATTTTGGACGATTCTGGTAGTCAGTCTTCTCCTAATCTCTCTGAAGGCATTTTAACTTATATATGTAACTAAAGAGTTGCAAAATGGCTCAGTTGTCTGGTACTTGCTGCTATTTTTCTCTCATTTATCTACCCTCCTCTATCATAGCATATGTAAAAGAATTTCAAAAAATGCAGATTGAGGCTCAGTAAATGATTATGCTACCTAATCATTTGCCACTGAGCAGTCAAATAATCTGAAATTATAGACCAATGGGTTTTTCCCCAGATTGATTTCAATAAATGAAATTGCCTGAGTTTAATATCACCATAAACCAGACAGAGTGTAGAAAGCCTGAATTAAGATTGTGCTCTTAAAGGTGATACAGAAAGATGTGTATTTGTAAAAGGTCTGAATGCATGGAGATAAATATATTTGATAATTAGTATCAGAGAAAGTAAAATTAGAAGTAGACTGTGTTATAAAATACCTTTACAGATTAATAGTTATAGACATGTAGCAGAATCTGTTAGCATCAAAGAAAATATCATTATTGACTCTGCTAATTTGTTTAATGAAATAGACATTATCTTTTCTGCCTTTAGAACACCACCTTTTTTTTCTACAAGTGATGTAGAGTCTATTAAGTGTATAAGAATATCCAACAAAGAGCCTATTAGCAATTCAGTAGTTTGCAAAATTTGCACAAGACCAGAAGTCTTTATTCAGAGACAGCTGGCTTGGTCTTACACAGAATGCATAGGTTTTCCAAATCGCTTTTCTCATCCTCTAACATGAGCTAATAAATCATGCAATTTAACTAAGTTTTAAAAAAAAAAAAAAAAAACAGGAATGAAAGTGTGTGAACCGTCTAGTGGAACGGTGTGAATACTATTTCAATAGTGCTGTTACTGCAGAGCTGTCTGTCTTTCTCTAACTGATCTGAGAAATGATGGAGGGCAAGTGAGTTTTCTCAAAAAAGTAAATATTCCTATTAGTTGGTATAGCTAATGTGTAGCTGTGATTTTATTACATTTTTCTACAAAATGGCCATGGAATTTTATTCTAAGATCAAAAAAAAAAAAAGACAAATTTGAATTTGGAACTCAAAGAAAAAATGTCAGAGGGGGGTAAAACTATAGTTTTCTGTTAGGACTATTATTATTTCTACCTTTGTCTTTTAGAAATAGAAAGCGCCCCCGCCAAAGAATGCGAATAAGGCACTTCATGCCTTCGCCTCCTGAAAGATGCAAACTGCCAATTCTTCTCCAGTGCTTTCCACCTGTCAGCGTGCTAGGCACGGACCTGACAGTCCACCCGTGCTCTAATTCCTAAAGGCCTGCATGGTTGGCAGGACATTCACAATGAACCTGTCCCCAAACAGGGCCTTTGGCACTTGGCTTCCCCTGTTCACTCGCACTGTGACAGGCTGCACACAAGACAGATATGTGGATCAAAGGCAGACCCTGTGGATACACCCAGCAGGATCCAAGGAGCATTACTAGTGTTCTCAATAATTTGCTATTAGTATTGCAAAAAAAAGTAGGGAGTACACTACTAAGTGATAACACATTTTATAAAGAAAATATATACAATATATATTTTGGATCTTGGATTCAAAAGAAGGCACATGGAGCTCTAGAAGAGCATGTAAGAAAGGAAGCCACAGTATGAGTTGGGAAACTTCCAAATATCCTTCCTACAGATGTTTTTGTTCAACTATGAAACTGTGATGGATGGAAATGAAAAAACTAGGTTCAAAGAAAGGCAAAAAATAATGTAGCTCTGCCCTGACTCTTCTCATATTCCCACATAATTTTATATTGTTATCTGTTCTTCTCTTACAGCCTGGAAATTTTGTGGACTGTTTATAATTAGAGTCCTAACCTGATGCAGAACGTTCTGTCATGAGACTTTGGATCAGTCACTCTCTTAGAGCAGCTTATGTTCTAGTAATATTGTCCCCTGCCCCCTACACTTGGAAATATATGCCTCTGCCAGTCAGCCCTCTGCTGGAGTCTCAGAAAACAATTATGGAAAGGGATATGCATGCATATTTCAAATGCACACACTTATAACCCAATATTACATTTATAAAGGCATATATAAACTAAGAACCTTGTCCAAACTCAGTGATGTACGGGTCTACTCTGTGTACCTAGAGAGACTTGGAGGCTTACTCTCTTTTACCAAAGTCTCTCTCTTTGGTATTTTATTTTCAGGAGTTTGAACTCTATAATGTACTCCACTTGCTGCCATTTACAGAATCCATGTTTCCAAGTTGATTATTTGATGTTTCTTCAACTGAACACTCCACTTTTTTCCCATCAGTACCCAAGTAAATACACTGTCATCTAGGGATGTCTTCCTTCAATTATCTAATGCCCTTTGCTGGCACATAATGACCTAAGAATGAGGGAAGAAACAGGGCTTTCAATAGCACTACCAATTTTTTTCTCTTACTCTCAATTGGCCCCTGCTATTAAGAAACTGCCTAACTTCCCTTTTTCATCATTAATATAATGTCAAAGTGGAATTAATTAAACCATTTTTGGTAAAACCATAAAATAAAATGCAGCCAACCAAAACTATGTCATAGATAAATTTTGTTATAACCTAAATGAACAACACAAATTACAAAACCAGTTTAAATCTACCTTTTAGTTGAAACATATATGTACCTGTTCATAGAACAGTACAGAAGGACATATGTGGACATCATAAATATGTATGTATATATTATATGTGTGTGTATGTATATCTGAACAATGGGATTATGGCTATGTTTTAGTTTAATCTTTCTGTTTACTTACATTACTATTTTCCAACAGTGAAAAAACTTCCTTTTTAATACTCTTAAAATTATTAATATTTTTTCAAAAGGTAGAAATACATCAAACTTTTTAAATTATACTTGTATATTATAAGTCCATAGCCATGTATGAAAACAGACACCTCTTTGTGAGAAAAAATTCATTTGTCAGCATTAGTTTGAAGATAAAAATGAGACACATGGTGCTGGTAGATTAAACCAAGATTTAATCAAGATTAAACTTAGTTTAAAAAAAAAAAGATTTTAGGCACATTCTTAACAATCTGTATAACCTTTGCAAAGTTGTGTAGTCATCTCTAGTAATATTTCCTTACACATAAAGGAGAGAGCTGGACTAGAGATTGTTCCTTCAACTTTGAATCTCGATGACTATTTCATATCACATATAACATTTGAATTCTCCAAATAGGTAGACTTTAATATGAGGAGGAAACAATACTTTTCCAAGACAATAAGGCCACAAATGTGCATACATTAAAAACTATATAATGCTTATTATCATCATAAAACCCCAAATAAAAAACAGCAAATACCATTTGGATTTACTATATTTCAGGCACTGTTCAAAATTATTTACATGAATTAACTGTTTAAATTCTCCCCAAAAGCTTAAAAGCTATGTTATAATTACCTTCATTGTTTTAAAGGTAAAGACATCCCCCTATGAATAGATTAGTATTATTAGCCTCCTTTTTTTTTTTTTCTTTTTTGAGACGGAATCTCGCTCTGTCGCCCAGGCTGGAGTGCAGTGGCGCAATCTCGGCTCACTGCAAGCTCCGCCTCCCGGGTTCACGCCATTCTCCTGCCTCAGTCTCTCCGAGTAGCTGGGACTACAGGCGCCCGCCACCACGCCCGGATAATTTTTTGTATTTTTAATAGAGACGGGGTAGCCTCCTTTTTTTAAAAAAGAGAAGAAAACATGACAAAATGTAATCAATGTAAACGTGGTAATTCCTCTTTTCAATAAGTGAATTCTACAAAAAGTGCTCATTGAAGCCAGAACATTTAAAGATTTGCTTTTCTTTATATTTTTTCATATCCAGTAATTAGAATATAGTTAAATGAAAATGGTATGTGAGCCCTCTACCTCTAAAATTACATGATTATTTAGCATCATATTTTGAAAATGCACTTGAAGGATGGATATATATTGTAGGTTCAGGACTGTGAGAGAGGAAGCTGGTTGGAATTCATTTTTCATTTCAACTACCTCAGATCCTTCATGTGGCCTTTATCGGGCAATCATTGTCTGGTACCCTGCACTGCAATACTTTTTTACAATTATTTTTATACTTTAAGTTCTGGGATACATGTGCAGAATGTGCAGGTTTGTTACATAGGTATACACTTGCCATGGTGGTTTGCTGCACCCATCAACCCGTCATCTACATTAGGTATTTTTCCTAATGCTATTCCTCCCCTAACCCTCCACCTGCCAACAGGCCCCTGGTTGTGGTGTTCCCCTCCCTGTGTCCATGTGTTCTCATTGTTCAACTCACTTA
Source organism: Nomascus leucogenys (assembly GCF_006542625.1). Classification (NCBI taxonomy): domain Eukaryota; kingdom Metazoa; phylum Chordata; class Mammalia; order Primates; family Hylobatidae; genus Nomascus; species Nomascus leucogenys. The sequence continues at coordinate 69,703,445 of NC_044391.1, forward strand.
TGAGTGAGAAGATGTGGTGTGTGGTATTCTGTTTTTGTGTTAGTTTGCTGAGAATGATGGTTTCCAGCTTCATCCATGTCCCTGAAAAGGACATGAACTCATCCTTTTTTATGGCTGCATAGTATTCCATGGTTTATAGGCCTGTGCTGCAATTCTTATAGTGGCCACTAGATGTCAGGCCGAAAGTCTAGGTGTAGCAATCAAGGTGACCCTTTCCTTGATGGCCAGTTTTCAAAAGGTACCATGTCTATTGAGTTACACATTTCTAATATCAATGAAAGTTCCTCACTATATTCCTCACTATGTCTATTACAATGGCAATACAAGATAGAATGTTATGCGCAACCAATGCACTACCAGATCAAGTTGGTGTGTCCCTTGGCAGTAAAGAACAGGTCTTTATATGGTCCACACATAGTATAGTGTATGTTTTACAGAAAGTTCTTAAGAAATGATTTTTTTTTTTTTGTTGAAGTGCTTCTGCCTTAATATTGGATCAATTATTGAGGAATACCCTTCTATTATGAATTCATATAATTTTGATGACCTTATTGGGCTAACCTACTGCAAGCACATAGAGGTAATCTAAGAGCATATTAATGGAAATTCTTATATTGATCATTTTCATTATGTATAATTGCATGTGTGAGAGATCCTAAGTAGACATGGTCATCTCTTCCCTAGTTCCCTTTCTCTAAGATCAGGTAAATAGTAACCACATCTTTTCCAACTATTTGGCAGTACATGGATAATTAGCTGTCTTCAATTCTTTCAAAGAAGAACGTAATTCAACAATGAAAAAAACTTCTAAAATAAGAGGTTACCTTTTAGTTAAAATTTATGTCAAAATCATAGCTCAGGTCAGATGGTCAATCTCAGGTCAAGCTCAGAGATGAAAAAAAAAAAAATCCACCAGAGTAGGACATGCTCACCTGTAGAACCAACAGTAGGTCTTTAGGCAGTGCTTGTAATCAGGAATGTATGTGACAGGAAATGTATAGAGGTGTAGGTAGGCAGAGTGTTAACATTACAAAACTCTGCCACAGGTATCTAAAAAACAACGATGAGACTTGGTGCTGAAAACTAGACTTCAGCCTCCAGGAGAACTGGCAGAAGCAAGCTGGTCAGCGAGAAACAAGACCAACAAGGTAGAGAGGCTGGGTCAAAATTAAGAAAGGGGTATGTACGTAATCAACGAGACAACAGTTCTATCTCTAGAACCAAGTATATGGTCAGAGAAAGATATCAGCTAGAAAGCCAGAGAAAAAGATTTGACTAGCTATTGAACCATTTAATTATTAACGTAAACCATGCAGAATCCATCTAGAAAGAAATATAATTGATCTCTTAGCCTGGGATGGGGCAAATCTGGAGCAAATAACGTATAAGTGCGAATATTGGAAGAAACTGAATTAGGAAACCAGATATTCTTAAAATTTACCAAGAACCCTTTTGCTTGCTAGGCATGATGGTGAATTCAATAAGAGCAGAAAGCATGACTCCTGAATTTGAATAAAAGCAACTGAGTAGACAAAATGTTTAAAAATATTTTACCTTAGTGGAAAATTATAATAGCTTCTTTTGAACTAAAATTCCTGTGCTTCTAATCTCTCAGGAACATCACAATGATATGATCAGAAAAAATATTTACTAAGGATTATGTTTTTGTACATGTTTATGCTACTGTAGTTCTGGCACTCTTAGGCATCCTCACAAGGGGTCTAATAGACACTGAGCATAATGAAGAGGAATCGACAATTTTCTATAAACTATGTATGGGGTCCAGTATGCAAAACTGGAGCCACATAATCTTTTTCCATGATTTCCTATGAAGATGCAAACTAACATTTTAGAATGAGATAGCAGTAGGTTTCCATGTTGAATTTATCACTTACTAGAGGTGTGATTATTAAGGCTTTATCTTTGAGATTCAGTTTTCTCAACTGTACAATGGGAATAATTGTAGGTAACATGAAGAATTATTGTGAGAGTTAGTAGATACTCAGGCACATAGGTAGTATCCATGAAATTACTCCTATTATTATTCCATTGTGTCATTGTTATGAGTCCACTGAGTTCTTATACCCCTACCCATTAGCACCCAGCCATTAGGGGATTTTAATGACCCAAGTTACTTGTTATAAACTTCCCTTTCCCCATTTGTAAAATGGGTTTATTGGAGATGCCACAGAAAGTCAAAAAGGAACATTTTTAAAACCAGCTGGCTCTCAATTTTCCCATAGGATAATATCAACTCCCTCCAATGAACCATTCAAAACCCACTGAGGGCTCCAATAGATCTGGCGGGTTGCTGGGCTCAATGCCAGTCACAAGTCAAGGACCTCTCCTGACACCACAGGCTGAAATTGAAGAAAATAATCTAGTGCCTGTTGGTTGCCTGTTTGCCTCAAGACTGCTCATAGTGAATGCAACAAACCCACCAGTCACTGAGCAATTAAGCATGTAAAGTAGATGGAAAACACCTCAAAATGAACAGTGCTGACTCTGCAGGATGTTGAAAGCCATTCCAGAATATGAATCAGGCTAAATTCCAAATAGTTACTCTATGTGCAAATAACCATAGTGACATGGAATTGATTCCTCATTCCCCTTTGGGGCCTTAATCAATAAGCATAAGGAAAGCCAGATTGTTTCATGCTTTCCTATTCTATTTCCTACATTATAAGGCAAGGATAAATCAGAATAATATTGTAAGACTAGTTTTCTCAAGGTAGTACCATCAATAGATTATTGTCAAAGTCCAATAATTAACTCATAATGTGATTGATAATTCATTTAGCAAAATCTTTAAGAAACCTCTGGACATTATCTGTTGAAACCCCAAAAAGCTCTAAGTTAATTAAACTCTGATACTGATGTTATTTTATACTATCACGTGACTACCCACAACACAATACACACACACCCACAAACACACACACACTCACACACACACCTTTTTTGTGCACATCACATACTTTTCAAAAGCCCTGAAATCATTCTCAATTCATCTGGGAAAATCTCAGGGTTTCATGGTTGACATAAAATATCTAAATTTTAAAACTTATCACCCATGTGGAAAATGAAGTCTGAAAAGACATTTTGCTAAAAGATTCCACAGGCAGGTGACTTTATATTTCTTTTATTCATCACTAGATGACTATTTCAATTCCTGTAGCTATTATTTCAAAATGTCTCACTCTCTTCAGGTTCCCAGCCACTGCCCCAGATCAATCATGCTTCTAAAGGCAATCATTCAAAGTAATACCTTCTACTTCCCTGTTCTTGGCCTTAAAACATCTCTATAGCTACATTCTTTATGAGAGTGAGGTGATTTTTCTTCATTCAGAGTCCAACCCTGCCACCATGACCTAAGATGTTTCTTTCTTTTTTGTTATTATTATACTTTAAGTTCTAGGGAACATGTGCACAACATGCAGGTTTGTTACATATGTATGCATGTGCCATGTTGGTGTGCTGCACCCATTAACTCGTCATTTACATTAGGTATATCTCCTAATGCTATCCCTTCCCCCTCTCCCCACCCCATGACAGGCCCTGGGGTGTGATGTTCCCCACCCTGTGTCCAAGTGTTCTCATTGTTCAGTTCCCACCTATGAGTGAGAACATGCAGTGTTTGGTTTTCTGTCCTTGCGATAGTTTGCTCAGAATGATGGTTTCCAGCTTCATCCATGTCCCTACAAAGGACATGAACTTATCCTTTTTTATGGCTGCAAAGTATTCCATGGTGTGTATGTGCCACATTTTCTTAATCCAGTCTATCATTGATGGACATTTGGGTTGGTTCCAAGTCTTGGCTATTGTGAATAGTGCCGCTATAAACATACATGTGCATGTGTCTTTATAGCTGCATGATTTATAATCCTTTGGGTAGGTACCCAGTAATGGGATGGCTGGGTCAAATGGTATTTCTAGTTCTAGATCCTTAAGGAATTGCCACACTGACTTCCACAATGGTTGAACTAGTTTACAGTCCCACCAACAGTGTAAAAGTGTTCCTATTTCTCCACATCCTCTCCAGCACCTGTTGTTTCCTGACTTTTTAATGATGGCCATTCTAACTGGTGTGAGATGGTATCTCATTGTGGTTTTGATTTGCATTTCTCTGATGGCCAGTGATGATGAGCATTTTTTCATGTGTTTTTTGGCTGCATAAATGTCTTCTTTTGAGAAGTGTCTGCTCATATCCTTCACCCACTTTTTGATGGGGTTGTTTGATTTTTTCTTGTAAATTGTTTAAGTTCTTTGTAGATTCTTGATATTAGCCCTTTGTCAGATGGGTAGATTGTAAAAATTTTCTCCCATTCTGTAGGTTGCCTGTTCACTCTGATGGTAGTTTCTTTTGCTGTGCAGAAGCTCCTTAGTTTGATTAGATCCCATTTGTCTATTTTGGCTTTTGTTGCCATGGCTTTTGGTGTTTTAGTCATGAAGTCCTTGCCCATGCCTATGTCCTGAATGGTATTGCCTAGGTTTTCTTCTAGGGTTTTTATGGTTTTAGGTCTCACATTTAAGTCTTTAATCCATCTTGAATTAATTTTTATATAAGGCACAAGGAAGGGATCCAGTTTCAGCTTTCTACATATGACTAGCCAGTTTTCCCAGCACCATTTATTAAATAGGGATTCCTTTCCCCATTTCTTACTTTTGCCAGGTTCTTACTCTATCTAGCTCTCCTCCATACTCTTTTGCTCACTGACTGTATAACTGATAGGGTTACCTACACTACACCTGGTGTGTCCAAGGAGAGAGTTTGGACAATTTGATTTCTGGAACTCATTCTCTCCTCTACTTCCAAAGACATACTTCCTCCCATGTTCCTTTTCTCAGTTCATGGCACCACCACCTCTTTGTGTTTCTAAGGAGAGAAGCCCAGAATCATCAGTATATCTCTGAGTCAATTGGTACTTACTATAAAACAAATGCTTTTTCAATACATTTTACTTGCATTTGCCCATGAAACTTTTCAACAACCCTAATGGACAGGTACTATTAACACACATATTTTACAGATGATAAAATAATGAGGCACAGAAAAATTGCAAGTAAGTCAATCTGACTTCAGAGACTTTGCTTATAACCCCTATAATCACTTAAGACATGGCTCTTTTCCTTCTTTCTACACTCTAATCAACTATAAACTCCTGTTTGTTCTATCTCCACACATGTCTCTTCATTTCCATTCCCACTGACTTAGATTCAGACTTTGTTTTTAGTGGCTACCTCATCGACTTCTCTGCCTTTAGTTTTCTAGTTTCTCTTCCTTCTGGTCCAATTTCCAAAAAGCATGGTTCTAATTATTTCCCTGTACCTCTTGATAATATCTAAGAGCTTCTTTTTAACTTTTGAATTAAACATAACTCCTCAGCTGGCATTATTACCTCTATATATCTTTGTGGACTCATCTCCCAAACTAGTGTATGCACTTTTCCCATGAGTTTTCAATCATATGCTTTTCTTTGCTTTTAGTGTTGGCTTCATATACCTGCAAAATACACTGCACTTCTACACTGTACACAATATATTGTGCTTCTCCTAAAACCAAAGCCTAATAGAGGATGAAGATTTCAAATCCAGCCTCTTGCAGAATCCTGGTAATCTATGGAGCTGACTTCTTTCCTATGTCTCTGTAGCACCTCATATTCAAAACTGCTGACCAAGGCACAGGCCAGGCAGATCAACAGGTGTGTGTCTTTCTCTGTTCATATCAGTACCAAATTCCCAGGAAATTTATTTTTGTCCAATTACGTAAGTAATCAAATTAAGCACTGAACACAGTATCCTAGTCTGCTATTCTGGCACAACATGGACATTCAATAAACATGTAATTGAACTGGAGAGAAGGATCCCAAATCCAATTCTGATTTCCCCTGTCCTTTTCTGATTCAACACTTGAAACACCCAGTTTAACCCTGTATTCTCCTATGATCTCTTCTTTAGATGCCTGCATCCATACTCTCTTCTGACTTCTTTTGATGTGAATCTCTTTGGATCACTAGGGGTATTACTCAGACCCAGAGTAAATCTTTTCCCTCGTCTTGCTGTACAAATACCCAGCAGGGAAGTCTGGACTGACTCTGCTTTCTCTTAGCTTCAAGTTCTCTCTCCTTTGACTCTGTCTTCCCTTTGCTTTTGATGGGTGACCCAGGTAGGTGGTCATGCCAACAATCTGCTAGGGATAAATGATGATAACTCTGCCTGTAACCTCAAACATGAATGTTGTCTTACCCACCTTAGCTAGGTAAACCTAGTGATACTCTACTCATATTTCAAGGCCTATCTCATTTACCGTGTTTATGGGGAAATCCTTAATTAAGACCATCTGATAAATCCTGGTGCCAGACACCACACTATGTACTTTTTGTGCATTGCACTCAATCTTTACAAAGAGAAGGTTGTCATTATTAGACCTACTTTTTTAGATATGAAAATTGAGGTTTGAGGAAATTAAGTGGCATGGTCAGGGTCATACTGAATTGAAATCAAACTCAGGACCATTTCACTTTTCATTTCTATACAGTAATTTACAGAATGTTCTGTTTGTGCAATTATTTGTATGCTATAGTTATCTTACCGTTTTTATTATACTTGGGCCCTCGTAAAGGAAGATAACCTATCTTCCTAAGTTTTGTATCCACCTGTAACAGCTAATACAGTGTTTTGAACATAGTAGGAATTCAACACCTATTTTTTGAATGGAATAATTGACAATAAGTTATTTGAATGTTATAAGGTCAGTTTTTACACTTATGTGAGTTTTCAGACTTTATTCTTTTGAGGTACATAAAGAGAACCAATGTGCATTCTCTCTCTCTCTGTCTCTCTCTCCTCTGTCTTTCTAAGTCACTGGATTTAGAAGTTGGATATATTTGACAGTTGAAATGAGATGCACCAAGACAGGACTAGAGCTTCTGCATTTTTATGTCACCAATAGCATTTAGCCAACTCAGTTGGAACTGTTTTTTTCTTATCTTTTGTAAATCTATTGAGTAGAGAATGGGGATACAATAGAGAGTAAATAATCCAAGTTCCCTTTGACTAACCTAGAATTTGTGAAAATCCAGGTGGAGAGAAAAACTAGGTTTACAGTTTTGTTGTTGTTTTCTTCTTCTCCGTAGAAGGGAAAAAATAAGGCATGCCTGACTAGTTTAACTCAACAAGTGAACAACAGAAGCCACATTGAACAGGGATGTTTATCTGGCTACTTGAGAGAGAGCACACTGAATTCAAGTACTTTGGGAGCATCTTTCCAAATGCAAGTGGCTGGTTACAATTTAAGGAGAGCCTGAGGTTGTTGGGGCTGATACTCTGCTTTTCCAATTACAAATAATTTTCACTTGTTCATTAAAGTGGAGATTCTATACAGCTCTTAGTTCCAATTCAGCTCAATTACATAAGTATGTACTGAGTGTCCATGTTATATCAGACTGGGACACTGTGTTCAGTGCTTAGTTCAATTACCTATGTGTCCTGGCCAAAAATAAAACTATATTTCTTCCAAAAAATCTGTAATTCATATGTTCACACTAATCTTGACTGGTTTTCACTTCAATTAATCAAAATTGATAAAATTTCATTTTGAAGTTTTGAGGAAGTGAAATTAAGGAACTTGTGTACAGCAGTAAAAGAAACCAATGAGTGAAATTTCAGACTGGGAGAACAGCGCCCCCTTCCTCATTTGCCCTCTGGGACTCTGTAGAAGTCTTAGTTTGTTAGTACATTGATTTTACACATTGCACCCCAGTGCAGTAGTAAACCAGACCCAAGAATCAATAAAAAACAATCTAAGTGTTAATATAACATCTTGCCAAAATTCACCTATTTTATAATATATTAAATATTGAGCTTAGACTTACTGAAATTCCTGTGAGATGCTACCTATAAAACAAGAAGATTTAATAGGTAGGGCTGTCAGTGATACCTTAAGAAAAAAAGCCATGCGTGTTCCATTGCATGTGTATTTCATCGATTTTTAAAGGAGTATATTTTAGATAGGTCTTCGCTGTATGGATTCACATAAGCTGGGTTTGTGAGATTAAAATAAAAATAAACATAAAAATGGCTACTTTCCAGGAAGATAATTAGTATCTGGCAATTTATTCTTCCAAGCTCAGAATGTTGAAAGTCTGCACAAAAACAACTTTGTAAAAATCACTATTGTCAGGTCTCTTTTAGACCATTGTGTATAATTGCTATGGAAATATGAAAATGTCTCTTTTTTTCTCTCTCAACTAGCACATGATCACCCATTCAGTCTTTCACAAGTTTGCTGTAAATGATGACAGTCAAAGAGTCCAATGAGACTGTCAGACATTAGCGTATTAGACATTATCTGTTACACTTCTGGACCAAAATAACAAATAATATGCCTGGAGGTGCTGCCATTTGTGACTGCTAGTTTCCCTGCATGGCATATGCCTAGAGAGTCTCAGATGAGAGGTGATTGCACAAAACTGTGATTGTGAGATGACTTAGCAGAACCCGTGATGATATCCTAATGGACTCCTGCTGGGGGGAACAGGAGTAATTGTTTGTCAGGAGAGGGAACACATCTGTAGGAAGGCATCTTCTGCAAACCAAGCAGCCATGTGGAAAGAGAAAGTGAGAAACATAGTGCGGGGAGCCGACAGTGGAGAAAGTGCACAGGTCGAATCGAATAAAGCAGTAGCTACAAGGGGCAGCAATAGGGCTAGAGAGGAGCTGGTCGAGTAAGATTGAAGTTGTATGCTTTGGAAAACAACACAAACAATTATTTAAAAATGAAATGCTGGCCTGCTAAAGTTACATCATTTTTTTTTTCTGGCAACCTCAATTCATAATGAAGACGCAAAACAGGAAAATGCTAGAGAAGGAATGAGAGTACCAAACTAGGAGAAAGCTTGGATAATCGTACATTCTCTAGGAGTGTTTTCACAGCTCGAGCATTTCCTTCAATTATAGTCCTTTTAATGTTATATTTTACATCCAATTGCTTCCTTTGTTCACTGCTTACTGTAGTGATCTAGAACCAGTATTTTTTAAAACCATACTTTTAAAATAAAGGCAAAGCTATTGACTTTACATGCATTAGAAACATCAATGTTGTATTGTACAATTGAAGGATACTCATAGCTTTGTTTGCTGCCGCTCTAAGCATCCTCTATTTGATCAGAAATAAGTGAGGGCAAGTAAGCTAATTAATGCTGCAAAATGCTAATTCTCTCCACCTTTTATCCTGTGTCTAAATTATGATTTTATCTAATTTCTGAGGAAAAGAAATGCTCATGCCAGTGGAGCCTGTCATTATTAAAATATAAATCAATGCATAAAAGAATATTGGCCTATGGGAAAAACTGTAAAAAAATATTTAATGCCTTCTGCAAACAGCTGTGCTCCTGACCCAGCAGTTTTTGTTTGCTTTACTGACAAGCTACTAGATTGTGTCTATTTCAGCACTTCTGGCACATCTGAAGATGTTTCCAACAACATAGATTTTAAAATGTGAAATTTTATATCAATGCTGCTGTAATTAAAATAAATAAATTTTAGGCAAATAAACTCCCCCACCCTCACCTCTCAAATTTACAAATACAATTGGTGTTAAACATGAGATTAAATATAACAGAATGAGAATTTTAGTTCAATGGTTTAGAAGAGCACAAATAAATTTTTATATCAACCTGAGGTCCATGAAACTTGGGAGATGCTATATATGTGAATGTCTACACGAAAAGAATTGCTTCTTGTTTCTTTTAGTTGAAAAGCTTTCAACCATCAACAGCCATTTAAAATAAGTGGTATTGATAATTATGATGATAGGTGACTCCCATGAGGGTAAGAAAGTAAAGGAAGATGAAGTGAAGGAGGAAACAGATCCATGCTAATTTCATTTAAAAAATAAAACTAAGATTTAGGGTGACCAATGAAGATTTTCTCAAGATATGAGGCCTTCAGTGCTAAAACCAAGAAAGTCCCAAGTAAGCAAGGATGAGCTGATCACCCTATGAATTGTAATTCCACATGTGAGCCCATGTAATATAGATCTCATCAAAATTAAAGACAAATTTTCATTACCTTACAACTTCTCACACTTCAGAATCCCTGGTTAAATAGCTTGCCTTTAACTATATCTTTTTGTACATTTGCTTATATCTACTCCAATACCCATACATTTTGTCTCAGCATCATTGGTCAATTTATTTATATTTGTTGAGTCCATTGGAACTAATTCAATATCCATACCCTAAGTCTCAAACTACCTTCTTCTGCTTTTTTTTTTCTCTTTAATGTTAAAACCATCAGAAAGAATCATTCTTTCACAGTCTTAAATGACATGTTGTTTTGAATGCAACTGTGGTCTGAAGACCCAAGTACAAGAAAGATTTATCCTTCCTATGGTGGGTCATTACAAACAAACTATTGCTTTTAAAAACAAACATGTCTATGATCTCTGGTAATGCGTATATCATACTACAGATAACTACATTGTATTTATTAGGAACGAGTCTCAATTAAGACAAATTGAGTCTCAATTAGGACAAATTATAATATACATTTGAATTCATAACATTGTCACCACCAACAAAAGTAATGTTCTTTTGTTTCTCTCACTATCTAATTTTCCTTGATTATATTGTATCATAAAATTAAAAGACTCAACAAAGGTTAGGGGGTATTAGCTGGGTCTACTAATGCAGTTTTTCTAACATTCCTAAGTTGAGGCATGATTTCTTTATGGTTAATTTTGAAATACATATTCAGACAGAGTAACTAACATGGTTTAGCCACTATAGGTGGCTAGGTTTAAGCACAAATTGGCATCTAAGCCTGGAGGGCAAATCCAATCTATTCATAGGCAGAATTTGCACATCCTCACAGTTTTAAAAAACTTCAGCAAACAAGCTTGAGACATTGGTGTAATGAAGGACTCATATAAGGCTTGAAGAGTCCATGAAAATAGAAATAAGACCTAAAATTCATTCTTGGTAGACGCACACACACACATACACACATACACACACACACACACACAGTTTTTAAGAGTTTAAAAATAGCTTCAACACACTTTGAAACATCATAAATAGGAAAACATGTAACCTACTTTCTCACAAGTTCAAAGCATTCCGCTACTCTCCCAGAACTAGCAACAGATGCTTTCTTATAAGCTATGTATTCATTCCTACTTTTGGCTGCTCTTAATCTAGATCAAGATCTTATCTTAGTGTTATACTGGCAGCATGGATTGATCACTTGTGACAGATCCAGTGGCTCCAGTTTCCATTAGCTGAAGATTTTGGGGCCAGGATAATCTCAATAAAATACTGTTTTCATTACGTACCTCCACAGCCCAGTATCATCAGTAACACTGCACTGCACATGGAATGAAGTCCAGACTACTTGTGCTCATAGTCAACCTGATCCCAAACCACTTTCATTATTTTGTTCTTTAAAATAATTTCCTTTGTTGTGAAAGTATATCATCACATTTCAGAAATTCTGGAAAATAAACCTTTCTCTGATAAATTCTCATAGCCTTGATAGCTCCCTTCTCTGAACAGCAGGCAAATGGTCCTAAACTGGGCCTTGGTATTTAAGTGTCCTGGATGTGTATGCCTCTGTCTCTTTGCTTATTTTCCATCACTATAGCTGGCCAGATGCAAAACAAATGCTCTAAAACAATGCCCATGTGGTTTTCTCCCACGCCCCATGTAATTCTTTCACAACTTAGCTATATTTAGTGCATTTCAATTGTTCAAATTTTTATTTTCATCAAATATACCAAAAGAACACAAATTCTGGACCCGTGAAGTCATCTCCTAGAAGCCTGCGGAAATGTTCTTTGAAAAAACCAACCACCTCCCTCCTAACTTAAAAAGTTGACCTGTTATTATAATCTAGGACCAATTTATCAGAAGCAGCCAAAAACTGAATAATTGTGAGAATTTTCATGTATTTAAAATCGATTTATATATATATTCTCAGTTTATGAGCTACAGCATGACCTAATTAGAAATCGCAGACATGTTATGCTCTAAGTCTGTAGGAAAAATGGTTAAAACACAATATTTGGGCCAGGCGCAGTGGCTTATGCCTGTAATCCTAGCACTTTGGGAGGCCAAGGCGGGTGGATCACCTGAGGTCAGGAGTTCAAGGCCAGCCTGGCCAACGTGGCGAAACCCCATCTCTACTAAAAACATACAAAAATTAGCCAGGTGTGGTGGTGCGTGCCTGTAGTCTCAGCTACTCAGGATGCTGAGGCATGGGAATCACTTGAACCCAGGAGGTGGAGGTTGCAGTGAGCCAAGATCACACCACTGCACTCCAGCTTGGGTGTCAGAGCAAGACTCTATCTCAAAAAAAAAAAAAAAAAAAAAAAACAGTATTTGATCCTAACCAACCATGAACAGCACCATAGTAGGAAAATGAAGTACAAATGATTGACTTTAAATAAAATGTAAAGAAAAGCTTTCTATACACATCAAATAACACACACACACACACAGACACACACTCTCTCTCTTTTGAATTTCATTATCAAATTTGTTCTCCCCAAAACTTTGTTAGCAGAACAAGAATTATTAGCTAGCCCCATAAAAAGAAGAAAAATGAGAGTAACTTCCATGAAGTGATCCCCATGGCTTTTTTGCATGTGAATATATTATGCTCAAACTTCAACCTTAGAGAGCTAAGTGATCAATACCATTCATGGCAAACTGCAGCGACCAAAACCTCAAAGTAATCGCAGGCCACAGATAGGCTTTGCAAGTAGATTTACTTTTCATTAAAAAGAGCTGGCAACTGATACCCATAACAACCTGGATGAATCTCAAAAGCATCATGTTGACTGAAGGAAGCCATTCTCAAAAGGTCACATAATGTATTGTTAGCAACAGAACGTATCGGACTCACATGGCACCAAAATATGTAACCAGAGGCGTAGCCATATGGATCTGCAGCAACCTCAGTTCTTGTCTCCTCATAAGAAAGAATACAACCTAAGGGCATAAAGCAGAAGGAGAGACCAAGGCAAGTTTTAGAGTGGGAATGAAAGTTTATTTAAGAGCTTTAGAATTAAAGTATACTTGGAAGAAGGCCAAGTGAGTGACTTGAGAGATCAAGAGCACAGTTTGACCTTTTGATATGGGGTTTTATACATCGGCATACTTCTGGGGTCTTGCGTTACTTCTCCCTGATTCTTTGCTTGGGTTGGGCTGTCCACATGCACGTCCTTGAGCCCACTTGCCCAACTTCTGAGATCTTACCAGGAAGCTGCTGATCAGCAGTTTCAGATGTTTTCTATTAGGAGACTGCCTTTTCCTGGCGCTGGCAGTGACAAATTATTATTTTAGGGAGACATTTAAGAACCACGTTACCGTCACCTGGTCACCTGACATTCCTGATGTGTGTGTATGTCAGGGGAGCCCTTTCCTTCTCTGCTCATGCCAGACTAGCTACCTACTATAATAGCATAATTCCATTTCTACAACATTCTCAAAAGGACAAAACTATAGAGATAGAGAAAAGATTACTGGTTGTTAGAGGAGGTAGGCAAAGGGGTGACTATAAATTGATAGAAGGAGAGAGTATGGGGGACAATGAATCTATTTTTTATCTTGACTGTGATAGTGATTACATGAATCTATACATGGATTAAAATTTCATAGACGTATAAACTAAAACAACAATAAACCAATGAGTGCATGTGAAAATTGGTGAGATTTGAATAACGGTTGTAGTTTGATTAGTAATGTAGCAATGCTAGTTTCCTGTTTCTGATAATTTTACTATGGTTATCTAAGATGATATTGCTGGGGGAAACTGGGTTAAGGGCACAAAAAATTTTTCTGTACATTTTTTGTAAATTCTATGAAAGCTTAAAATTATTTCAGAATAAAAAGTTGTTTTAAAAAGTAGGAAACTAAAAATGTTAATAAGAGCCTCATCTTCAGTGATTAGATATTTGCAGTCTTTTTTTTTTTATTTTTTTTTTATTTTTTTTTTTTGAGATGGAGTCTTGCTCTGTCGCCCAGGCTGGAGTGCAGTGGCGCGATCTCGGCTCACTGCAAGCTCCGCCTCCCGGGTTCACGCCATTCTCCTGCCTCAGCCTCTCCGAGTAGCTGGGACTACAGGCGCCCGCCACTACGCCCAGCTAATTTTTTGTATTTTTAGTAGAGACGAGGTTTCGCCGTGGTCTCGATCTCCTGACCTCGTGATCCGCCCGCCTCGGCCTCCCGAAGTGCTGGGATTACAAGCGTGAGCCACCGCGCCCGGCCTTGCAGTCTTATTTTTTAAAAGAAGGTGTGAGCAATATAAAATAATAAAAAGGGATGACTTCTGAAGACATAGTTAACTTTATGATATTACAAATGATTATCTTGTCTTTATCTACACATTTTGGACCTGGTCTTTGAGTTAGAGTCATTACTACAATAACATAATAATATACACAATCATCATTCCTGCCTGTGATTTGGGCTTTTCCAGTACCTACCTCATTTCCTATTCTTGAATGTCAGGCTTATAGAACTAACAGCTTAATAGGCATCCACCCCTTAAAGTCAACAAGGTTAAAACTTTGCCAAATATTATTACTCGCTTACACCATCTTTTGCCTTCACTTCACTAACTATTAGTCAGTTCCTCCTAACACAATTTTCTTTCAATTGCTTTTTCCTACTTTATTCAGTAGGGTCAGTAGGGAATAAACACAAGACAAAATCCTGTGAGACATCCTCACAACTGTTTATTCCAAACACCCAATTTAAACCAAGTCTCTCTGATTATTTCTCTTAGGTATATGCTGAATCTTACCTCTTCACTCTCATTGCCATTGCCAAGGCATTTTGCTCAACTGTGCTATTATAGCAACCTGTGACTCATATCATTAATTCCAAATATGTAACACTCAAGTGTATCAGAATGATCTTTCAATGTGATCCCATTGCTCAGAATCCTATTCTCTACTAAACTAAGATCCAATCTGCTTTACATAAAGATACACTCTCAAAAATCTGTCCCTTACCTACGTTTCTAGCCTAATATCTCATCCACTCCCCTTTTGAAATGTATACTTCAAAATACTCTTTTAGGCTGTTTACAGTGCCCTAAAAGAACCGAGATCACGCCACTGCACTCCAGCCTGGGTGACAGAGTGAGACTCCATCTCAAAAAAAAAAAAAAAAAAAAAAAAAGAACCTTGTGGTTTTCTTCACAAACTGTTTTCTTTGGCCTAAATTCTCTTCTTACCGTTTTCTTCCTGCAGAACTCCTAGTCATTTTCCAAACCATGGCACAGTTATGACTTTCTCTGAAATCATACAATAAAAATTAAGTATCCCTTTATTACCTTTTACATATTTTTATTACTAAGCATATATTTTGTTGATATGCCTACCTTTTCCACTCTTTGTAACTTCTGAATCTAAATCATGACTTGTTAAGCTTTGTAATCCTGGTGCCTAGGATAAAATAGAGTAGGTCTCAGCAAGTGGACCATTGAATACATACTTGACTAGTTAATAGATAAGTTAATAAGTGTTTATGTGTGTCTTTACAGTTATGTATTTAGCAATGATATAAATGAAAGCTGTATAATAAAATACTTGATGTCTAACATGCTCCAACTTACGGGACTTGCTTATTTACTGCTATCTGAGTTCGTTTGAGCAAGATTTTTGTCCAACTAGGTTCAGAAGTTGTGATAGAAACAGGACTGGTAGGGAAGTCTCAGTTGTTAACTGTGTCAGACAGAAAATGAACTGGGTTCAGTAGAAACAGGACTGGGTCCTATAAAGAGGCCTCCATTGTCTGACTGAATCAGACACACAAAAAACTGGGAGATGAAGAGAAGATAGTTAATGGGTACAAAAATACACTTAGCAGGAATACCAGCATTTGGTAATACAATAGGAAAATTATAGGTAACAATAACTTATTACATATTTCAAAATAGCTAGGAGAAAAAAATTGTAAAGTTCTGAAAACAAAAATAAAATAAAAATATAAAAAATAAAATACAAAAGTATTTGAGGTGATATATACACCAATTACCCTTATTTAATTATAACACATTCTATACAGGTATCACAATATCACATAGGTAATAATAGTTGTACCCAAAATAGGTACAACTATTGTGTATTATAATAAATTAATAATTTAAAAATTACACAAGAAAAAAGGTATACTGGAAATGACTTTATTAATAACTTTAATAAGAATGTCATCATAGCTAACTCAAATTTTTATTTTATATTTTGTTAGTTTTGAAGATATTGTACCTAGAGTGATCCTCTGAATGTGGCTAGCTGCTTATTGGCTGTCATTCATGAACCTGGAACATACACATTTTCTAAAAATTACAGATTTTAAGCACTTTTCTAATACGTTCTAGCTTATTATTATGTCTAATGCTTCTTGTTCTTGCATCATAAAAATGCAATACTCAAAGAACTTTTTGAAAATGTTAACAGTTTATAATTTTATTGATAAGAGGACAGCCATACTCTTTGCTCCACAAATGGAAAGTGTTTTCACTTTTAGTTATATCAACAGCAATTAGAATAATCAATTCAATGATTCTTTAATCTCTAAATTACATATTTTCCTTCAGTAACCTTTTATACACATCTGCCTTCATCATTTGACAATTTATGATGCATAGCAACTAAATTTTGGTACAGATACATCCTAAATTGTGAAAGAATACATGTATGTGGGATGGTCCAGGTTCTTGTTCCCAAATGTTGTGTATTGAAGTTGTTTTTATTGACTACATGAATGAAAATACCATATTTCCTTTGTTTATAGAAATATTCTGTTCATTTACTTATTGATTCTCAAGTTTGATAAATTTCCTCTGATGATACATAGCTTGGGACTGTGCTAAGATGATAAATTTCACCATTATTTTTAGAATCTAGACAGGAGAGTTGTTCTCTGTCTCTTTGCAGTCATATTCTGATTTATCTAACAATTATGAAATGTTTCCAATTGTTATTTTTTTCTCTTTGAGCTTATGGCCAGAAAACAAAGACCTGAATTCTTAACTGTGTTCAATAAATGCTTTAAAAGTATTTAAAAAAACAAAGAAACAAATAAACAAAAAACTGAACAGGGTTCAGTAGGTAGGTAAGGTTACTGGAAGACAGGGAATCATGGGTTCATCTGGATTCAGGGAGTCTAGAACTCCACCTTCTGGAACTTTATCCAGGGCTAGTTTGTACCATGAGAGAGCACATGACCTTGGGGTGGTCAAGGGTCAGTTTGTACTGTGGAAGGGCCTATGACCATTTTATGGGTGTGTGGTAGCTGCTTGAGTCAGACAGAAACTGGTTTGGGTCCAAAGTCTGGAACGCCTTGCTTTGAAACTCGAATTTTATGTAAAAAAATTTCTAGAACGTGCACTCATTAGAGAAATGAGTGAACCTTACCAAAGGTAATTTGGAATTACAGTGACACAAACTAGGAAGCTTTAATTTGGGTAAAGTTGTTTATTTGTGGGATACATTTAGAAAATGATTTTTTAAACCCAGAAACAATAATATGTATTTGCAAATTTGCCGTAGAAGCATTTAAAACACCAAAAACAGGAAAAAAAAAAAAAAGAAAAATAGGCTTTTTTAGAGATTGACTCCTTAGATCAATGGAGTCTGCTTCTGTAAGTTACACCTTGAGTTCAGAACAATAGTAAACTTATCCTAATCCAACATGGAAGAGGCTTTGTGAATCCCATTCATTAATGAGCTCCACCCTGAACTCAGTAATTTAATTGAAAGATCACAGGCTGAATTGGAAAGCAACCTATTTTTAGTTATTTTGAGACCTGTCTTTAGTGAAGGAAATTTATACTTGTGGAGAGTCTCCATTTACAGGGGTGTCTCCCTCTCTGAACTGGGAAGAGGGACAGACTAAATCACTGGAGGCTTTTATGATGGAAAAGGCAAAACAGACTTGGGCCTATATATACAGCAAGACTCACCTTTGCCCATTTTGTGTCAATGAGGTTTTCCATTTATGTCTTTCTTTGTCTCAGCTGGTTATGATATTTAGTATATTTAGTCCAAAATCTGATTACAGTGATCAACCTAGTTAGTAATCACTTAGGGCAATAATCAGTCAGGTCAATCAACGAAAGGCCACGGGTCCCTTGACTCAACCTGCTTGCTGAAATGAGCAAAGTGATCAAGGGGTGAAGAAAATATACTCAGAATGAATTGTTTTTTGAGAAAGTTGAATGGACCTTAGAAGAATAGATGATGGTTTGTAGCAAGGTTTGTCTGGGTGTGGTAAAATCTCTCCTGCGATAAGAGTTAATCTTCAGAGGAGTGATGATAGTTGAGTCTGTTTGACGGCTCTGTCTTTAGGATGATAAGGAGAATTCAGAAGCACTTGCCTTGCCTACCTGTTGGTAATTACCCACTCACTAGTGTCTGCAAATGAACGGTGGAATTGAACTCCTCATGCCAACTATTTTTGATGCCGTTTATCTAGTACCTGACAGAGTGCTGGTTCATAATTTAATAATCTCTAATGAATAAATTCTTTAAGTGAGACATTTTGTTTTCACGTGATTAAAAATGCTAGGTATATTTGGGTCTGTTAATAAACATTGAAAGGCTTGTAAAAAATGTTAATATACAACCATTCAGAATTGTATATTTTTTAGGTTGTCACTAGAAATTAAGGTCACCAAGAATAAAGAATTCCAATTAAAACTAGAAACTTAAAATTCTAACTAAAACTAGAAAACTAGAAATAATAACAAAGACTTAAATGAAGAAAGTGAGACATGTTTTTGGTAAGTGAAGCTATAAGGTATGAAAGATATGTCTTTTGCTGAGGAGAAGTAATTTTGTCTAGTTTGGAGGGTATTTAAAACTTGTTTCAGAGTGAATAAATGAAGGAAGGGATGATAGGTAATGTACAAAAAGGTTGTAGGTTTGTGGAAGATAAATCATGTCAAAGGAATTTTGTGTGTGATCAGCTGGCTAAAATTAGAAGGGAAACTTTTATAAGTTTTTCCAAGAACTGAGCATTAATATCAAAAGTACACTGATGCAAAATTAAAGTTTGGTTCCTTATGTTAAAACAAGGTTTTCTTGGAGAAATGATCTGCTCTTAATAGAAAATAGAGCTTTAAAAGATCTTTTGATTACTTAGGAAAATTGTGTTTTCTCTATCAATGAGCTGGAGTTTCTTTTTTATAGCTATGTGGCTTCTGGTATTAGCCCTTAAAGTCTTTTGATTTTCATTTTGGTTAAATGAATGATATTATTTCCACAGTGATCTGTAATCTTATTTTGACCAAGAGTTTTAAACCTTTGATATTTTTGACAAGCTTCTTAAAGTCAAGTTCTAGTTTAGGGTTTTTGACTTCAATCTAATTTTGGAACATTCCAGAAGAGCCCCAGAGTGTCTGAAAGAGATATATTAAACTAATTAGGCATATTTCATGTATTACATTATATATTATTTTATATAATAAATTATATATTAAACTAGGCTTATTTAACAATTAAATTACATTGTCAAAATAAATAATGCTGAATCTACTTTAAGTTGTATTGATATAGACATGTTATAAAGGTGTTTCAGAAATTGTATGAAATTCATAGAAATTTAATAGTCTTTGCATAACAATTTTGGTAATAATTCTACTCACTATTTTAATATGTTATGTCCAATAGAGGTAACCAAATTATCTTGTCAATTGCTGGTTATAACAAACTCTCATTAGATTTTTGTCATGGCTATTCTAAGCCTTGTAATTCACAATTACAGTTTTGATTTTTCTCTAAAAGTATTTGCAATCAGCTACAGTGTAAAAAGTGTTTTTTTCTTCAAGAAAGTTCATGGAAAGGACTTCAGTACAGGTTTTTGGTAACTTTAAGATCATACCACTGGATTGGATACAGAGTTCAGGAACTTGTATTGATTGGTTCATAAAACTAACTCAACATCAAAAAGAATAAAAATTCATTGAATACCAAGAAAATGTTTTGGCAGCTTTTCATGCAAGGTCAGCCAATGATGAAACTGTTAAGATGTTCAAATTAAATAAACTTCCTAAGATTGATCCAATAAAATTATTCTATGATAATTTATTAAACAGTGCAATGCACCTGATTTAGAAAAGCAAGGTTTGTATCTGAAAGGATATAAATTTATATCAAGAATGGACTCACAGAGGGCCCAGACAGCTGCCTGTTGCTTTCTGCATCCTGGAGGCTTCCATTGTTAAGATTCTTGCACTTCACAACTCATCACAAAATAGGCAAGATGACTCAAATTACTAACAAATATTAATGGAATGACTAATAAAATTGCTAAAATAATTTATGGCTCATGTTTGGTTTTTCAAATACACCATCCCAGGAGGACAATAAAAGCTTCCGGTGCTACGTTTATGCTACCTAATGAACAATTTGAACATTTACAAAGGGATTTCACTCATTTGCCAATTTCAGTGGGTATAAATGTGATCTTGTAATAGACTATGTTCTCTGGTTATATAGAGGCTTTCCATGCAGGAAGGCCAATGTTATAATAGTGGTTGAAAAGTTAT
Source organism: Nomascus leucogenys (assembly GCF_006542625.1). Lineage (NCBI taxonomy): Eukaryota > Metazoa > Chordata > Mammalia > Primates > Hylobatidae > Nomascus > Nomascus leucogenys. The sequence continues at coordinate 69,724,007 of NC_044391.1, forward strand.
TTGAAAGTGTGTTTTCTTTATGGGGCATTCCTGGAAAAATCATCAGCAATAGTGGTACTACTTTTATTGGAAAAATTATAAAACAGTTTAACAGGGTGTTACTAACAATAGCTTTGCCACTGTTCCTATCATTCTCAGTCTTCTGTGATTAGAAAGAATAAACAGAATTTTGAAATTTTAATTGGCAAGGTCAATTGGATTGCCTTGGCCAAGTTATAATCATTATGAAATAGTTACTGGAAAGCCTGTACCCTTAATACATGTGTCTCCTGCTTTTCTAAATTGTGATATGACCAAATGTTATATGACTTTGATATATTGTACCAGGTTGTATTTTCACCAGATAAAGGAGGTTTTCATGATTCATCAACTGATGATATCCAGACCTTTCGTGATCTAGAACCCAGAGACTGGGTCTTCAGATGGAAATGGCATCTGAAAGGACTGTCCTTGAACCCTATTGGAAAGGGCCATTCTGGGTTCTTTTAGCACCTATACTTCATTAAAACTTCAGGGCATTAAACTTTGGGTCCACATTTTATAATTTAAAAGGGCCTCTCCAGAGCCTTGGAACTGTCCACCTATTGGAGACTTTCAGGTAAAGCTGACCAGGGAAGGTTTTTCCCTAAAAGTAGATGACTTGTTGGATGTGGACAGCTTTTCCCCCAAGACACTGGAATAAGATTCCTCATCATAATGAGGCGCCTACACCTGTTACCTTTTCCTTGCCTATACCTACTTCTTTTGTTTGACAAGATAATTTTGTAACTAGATTTCTGGACCCACTTGTTCTCACTCCCTATTTTAATTTAACCCAGCTATAAGTGCTAGATTACTTACTAGCTGAATAGGGAGGAGTTTGTGCAGTATAATATTTCTGTTGCACGTAAATGAATACTTTGGATATTGCAGAGACTTAGTTACAAAAAATTAACATACAAGCTATTTGGTCAAAATGAAAAGACTCCTCCTCTAGCCTCATTGTTTAATAGATTTGATTTTAGTTGGCTTGGTTCATGAGGAACTTGGCTAAGGAATATACTCCAAATCCTTGGTATTATTCTTTTATTACCATAACACCAGGCATTCAGTCCAGGTTTTGCTGCTCACCATACAGGAAGCCAATCACTGAGGCAATTATTATAGGCAAGGAAGACGGCTTTAATTGGGTGTTGCAGCCAAGGAAATGGAGATGAGTCTCAAATCCATCTTCCTGATCAACTAAAATTAGGGGATTATATAGCAGGGAATAAATGTAATAATGTGTGGGAAAAAAGGAGCTAGGGAGGGATAAGGAAACAATCATGATGAATGAGGGATCCAACATCTCAGTGTCTGGATGTGGTGATCTGGGAGTTTCAGTTCTTTGACACTTTTTGAGAGGTCTGAGGGTCTTTTCCTGAGGAAAGAACTCAGATAAAACAAAGGTAAACTTCAAGCTTTAAGACTAGAAGGGTCGATTTTCATGTTTATCCAAAAAACTGTCTATAGGACTATTACACTGGTTTCACTCCTCATCATAATAGTAGAGCCGCTGGTGCACTGTATTCTTTCGTAGAGTCTTAAATGTCTATGTGTAGAAATATGCTGGACACTAAATGGTCTCTCTTTGGCTGGAATGACAAGCACTCAAAGAAATACAGGATCATGAGGACATCATAACCTATGAATGACATGTTGAGTTCAGTAACCCAGTATGATGGTGACTAAGAGTAGTGCTAATACTCTAAGTTTTGGTCATACACACACATAGACCGAAGGGGGAAACAGTCAAATAAAATTCGTGGAAGGCTATTGATTTGGACTAGGCTACTGCACTAAGCCTAACAAGATAAACTAAAACATAGTTTAACTATAGTAGCTGAGCTTCAGTTAATTTCAGGAAGCTCTATCACAAATTAATCAATTAAGCTATAACCAATCAAGATGTCTCTACACCACACTTCTATTTCCTAGATATACTGTCAGATCATGTTATTGATTGGAGTTCTCTGAACCTCTTCTGGTTTGGAAAGCTGCCTGATTCACAAATTGTCTTTGCTTTGCTTTGCTTTGTTTTTCTTTTCTTTGCTCAAAGTAATTCAGCTGAAATGTAAACGTAACCAGTGTTTTGCTCTATTTAAAACCAGAAAAAGAACATGAGTTATCCAACTTGTATGTTCATTGGGTTTTACTCATTTTGAAGAAGTCATATTTGCCTTCAACCTATCCCTGTTCCCAGGAAATGAAACAATGTGCTGACAATGAATCAATAATACGTTGATTCTGTGCATGGGGATTAATCAAGAGCCCTTATTCTCTTTCAGGACAATTTCAAGCTGCCAGTTATCAGCAGACGCATGCAAGCTGGAGAGTAAGCCAAGCACACACTTGATAGAAACAATCAGGCTGCACATACTAACCTTAGCAGTGAAATTCAGAAAAGGCCTTTTGAGTTTCTAGGCCCCAAAGCTAGAAATGCACACAACCTTAGGTTAAATACCAATCCCCTCATTCTCTCCTTGGGTCAACTAGTACACATTCAAATTACTTAACCTTGAGTTGCTTCTTTTGTAATAAAGACACTAACTTACCTTTTCCTTTATACTTGAGAGGAGTATCTAATTAAAATAAAGATTTTCTCCCCATTTGGATATAAATGCTTAATTTTTGCAGCTGACCATTTTACCACTTCTTGCTTCCTCATTATATATTGAGTAAATATCAACTTCATTGAGAAGAATAAACCATTACAGCTCTGATTAAAGTGACCCTAACAATCTGGTGTTGATTGCCTCCTTCGGGGAGAATTCATTGATAAATAATAATATAAGGACAAAAAAGATGCTGTTTTAGTTGCTCTACTAAAAACCAATTCTTGGAAGTAAGGCAATATAAAAACAATAAAAAGTTTGTTCCTCTTTTTATTTTCCCCACTTAAAATTATATGACAATAAAACATTCTTTCTATTCCAATTCTCTAATTTTACACAGGAAAAATATATAACTAGAAAAGTAAAAGATACTGTCCCACTGCCACCAAGTTAGTTGTTTCCAGAACGTTGATTCAGTTAAAATTCTACACTTACAGATTCTATCTGCACTTTCCCTGACCTTACTGACTTCTAAACTCCAGAACTGATTCTTTATCTGGGTGGGCAGTGTTCTTACTCGATACTAAATGTTCCCTTGGCCTGAATGTGTGGATTTCACAACGTTCTGATGCCAGCCAGTAAAGAGTTTCAATTCTAGCCTCTCCTAAACTGTATTCTAGCAACTAGCACACCTGCTGAATATGTGCCAGATGTACAGGGCATCTCCCACGTTCTCTTTTAAGTCCATTCTCTACTCATCTTTATCTTACTCTGTTCCCTAGAGGCTAACCAATATGGACCGTAACAATTTTCCCCCTTATTTTCTGGTTTCTGAGTGGATTTAGCCAATTGGGAGTATCCACAGGGGGTGGGAAAAGGAAGATAATAAAGTCACAATATTTATTCCCATAGTTCCCTCTCTGCAGAATTAACTCCCTCAACCCAAGGCCACAGCACCCATTGGAAACCTTCTCACTAGGAAACAGACACCTGCTACTACTGGCTGCGCTATCACTTGTGGTTTGCCTTAACCATACTCGCAGCCTTCATAATTGAATTCTCCTCAAACAACCACTTTCTTTCTTGTTCGAACCCAGACTAATACATAAAAAGAAGAATTATAATATAAAGCACTGGGAAAACAAAATAATGTCTACTTATCTCTATCTCAGCTGTATTCTTATCTCATTTTCCAAAATTCTATTCACTGGCAATGCAAAGTCTAAGCGTAAAAACTTTATCATCTACACTCTATGCTGTACTCCTTATTAAAATGATGTTTGAAAAGACATAGCTCTTAACCTAAAAAATAGTGGCATGTAAATTATGCCACATCTTTTATTTGCAAAGCATATGAAATGGTTTTACTTAAGCTCCTTTATAATAATTCTTATCTCTTAAAATATTAAAATGTGGAAATGCTCTTAGAACCTTTTGATATGTTACATGTTACATCTTAATTGAGCATATTCCTGTTAAAGATGCTGATAGTCTTACTACACATGTGCAGTAATCAGTTAAAAAAGTGATTAACAACATAGAGTTAAATCAGTCTGCTGTGGAAGGACAGTGTCTCTTCCCCCACTTTGAAAGTTACATTTTAAATCCCCCATGTAACCTCATGTAAAAATAAGCTTATGATTGAGGGGCTAAAATATAATTTTCAAAAAATTCAAAACATGATCCTTACATAAATATAGAATAAACACTATAAAAGATTGTATTAATAAATTAATGAGAGAATCAGTAAGATGGTAAGTCTGGTTCAAAGGAGATTTTGAGAAACAGAGACTTTTATAATCAGTCGAAAGAGTACTGAAATGGATTTGCTGGTGTCCATAGGCTGCAGTCCAAAACAGTTTAATGGAGACATAAAATGGTGATACTTGGAGTTATCTTTTCTATCATCCAGAAATACATAAGTTACCATGTAAACAGAAAATAATAAAAATGATTATGTAGCAAATAGTAAAGTAAAAACAGATGCATTCTCCTATAAAATTAAATAATTATGGAGTGAGTCTGTAAAATAATGACATTGAAAAGCCAGTTAGTCATCCGCTATTTTAAAGTTTTGGATACTTTTTTTTAAACAAAAAATATTAACACTCTATGCAACATGACGTTGTGTTGAATAAGGTTATTATTCAACCTATGCTTACACCCAATTTTTTAATTTGTTGAAATCAAAAACATATAGCAAGATCTTCTTTGATATCTTTTTAAAAATAAAGAAATTCCTTTCTGTGGCTTAGAATTTCTTATTCTCCCCTACTTCTGTAAATATTTCAAGTCAGGATGGGAAGTGTGAATAAAGTTCATGTGATTCTTTTCTTTCTATCTAACTTTAATGAATTTCTTTTAGAAATAATCCCATGAATAACTAAATTATCAAAGTATGTAGTTTTCTTCCGTTTATGATGACTATGCAACTTTTCTCACACATGCAAATTAAATTTTTAAGTTATTGATTTTACTAGATGCAGACTTTAGAAACAACCACTTGCTTTTAGAAAGAGTTTTGTTTCTTCTTACTCAGGCTATTCTTAAAAGCTTCCAAATATTTGCCCCTTTGGAGTTTTCTTGAACACTGGTAACATGATAGGACAAATCAGTTTTCCACAAAAGCAAAGGTAATAAAACTCAAGAAAATGTGGATAACCAAAGTTACAAAGATTAAAAAAAATAAGAGAAAATATGCCACAGAAAATGAAAAGTAATGGCTATGATATTTACCATATGTCAAAAACTGAGATGGGTGCATTTCATACCATATTAGCTTCTTCTCACATCAACTCTGCACTCTGTGGGAAAAAGTAGCAAACTCAAGTTTACACAACTAAAAGGATAAGCTGGGATGTGAAAAAATCTATTGGTCCTTATTCACTACACCAAACCGCCTTGCTAAGAAATAATATATTCTACATGTTATCGTTATAAATTATGGTGATACTAATATAAAACAACCAATCATTTTATGATTATCCACTGATTATAAAGTGTACTAACTTCTCTGTCTTATCAATTCTGGAAATATTTTTTCTTGAAATAATATGAGAATAGGGTGTATTTCATCACCACTTTGAAAAGTAGCATAATCAACCATAACTTTTTTACAAATATTTCATTAAAAATATGGTTATAACAAAAATAACAAGCCTGAAAAACTCTACTTTGCAAATAAGAAAGCTCTTTGTTTCTTCTTAAATTTTGATGCCAAAATCTAGGATGTTTTGCTTTTCCACAAAAGCATGCTTTTCTCTGTTTTCACCTGCTGTGAGAATTATTCCTACATTATAATTAGTTCAGATAAATGAATGGCAAGATTGCTCTTCAGATTTTACTTCTTAAAGCTCATTTACATGATGGTCTATGATGACGTGGTTATTAACAGATTTGGGGCAATTAATTAGGGTAGTTGGTAGAGTTGTTAGCACAAAGGGAAACTGAGAGGTTACTTTAGTAAAAATCTTTGTGCTCATGAGACATGACAGTACCATTAAGCCACACTAACCGAATGAATAATGCTATTACTCCTCTCATGATGCTTTATTTGGTAGACGCTACGTTATTTGCAGAATTATTTTTAAGCTTCAGAGTGTGAAGTTTTGTTGTCCTTCCTTTAAACTACTGCCATATTTCAACTCCCTTTTAACTTCAAGCTATAGAGCATTGGTAGTGTGCTTTTGCTGCTTCCTCTTTCTCAGGAGCGTTTTCTTTCAGCCTCGTATGCTCCAACTTACACAAGCATATCATAGCAAAATCTCCAACAATAACTAAGAAAAATAAAGAAATGCCTTTTTGTGGCTTAGGGTCCTTTCATTTCCTAGTGCATTCTCCTTCCCTTTTCCAGATACTTATCCAGGACTTCCCAATACCAGTTTTCAATTCCTTCCTGGACCCCAGCTCTTGCTGTCAAGTGGGGTCTATGACTAATGGTTCTGTACGATGAGATGTGAGTGGATGTGACACATGGCACTTTCAGGCTGATCCAATATAAACCTTCTGCCCTGTTTTCCACTCGGTCTCTCTCCTCTCCTGCCACAGCACTCCCAAAAGAGGATAAAGAAGACAGAAGTCCACTGAGCTACCACAAGTAAGATAGCTGTCCCAAGGTGTCACCTATGCCCACCAAGGACTTTGCCTTAGAGAAATAAATTTCACTGTGTTAAACCACTGGAATTATTTGAAGTTGGAGCAAAATTTAGTCTACCCTACTAATCCACCTTAGTAGAACTTGAAGTAGCAAGCCATGAGACGGGGGCCCACTCAAGAACCACTTATCCATTTATATTTCCAATACTTACAATATTGTGCATGTACGCTCAAAGACTTATTGTAATTTAGGTAAGTGAAAACAAATGTTTTTAAACAAAATTTATGGATAGCAAATGTAGAGTACAGAAAAACACACTATTTTAAATGCTGGCTGCAGTTTGATCTGAGTAGCAGAAAAGTATTTTAAAAATCAGCTTTTATTTGTAAATAAACTAGTCTATAGGCTTTTTCATTATCAAAGGCAAGTTTCCATCCCCAAACTCTCTCTCACACACATACACACAAACATGCAGAATTTGGATAGACTAAATTACTTTGCTTAAAATGTAACTGGAATTTTGAAGGTGCCTTCAATAAGACCCTGGAAGTGGAGGAACAGGGCTGGGGTTGGGGAAAGGGTCTTTAGTGACAGTGACATAGAAATAAGTTCGATGAGAAGACTGCAGGCCCACAAGAAATTCCACATGAAGACAAAGGATGAGGAAAATTGGAACCATCAGTTCATTAGGAGATGTTCTGTTTACAGTTGTTGCTAATTCTATGCTGGACAAAGATCCCTCTCAGTGGTCCTCAAACTTCAGGAGCAGTCTATGTGTATTAAAATATTGGATCTAGCTTTACAACATCTAATATCCATTGACTGTTTCTATGATTTACATGATTTTGTTGGTAGTGAAAAACTATTTTTTGTGTCTGCCTATCCTCCAGTCTTTTTTTTTTCCAAGAGCTGTGCAAGCTTGAATATATTACATGAGTCTTTAATGGATTAAATATAAATAACAAGCAAAGAGGCACTGAAGACTACAGCTACTCTGAACCTCTTAACATTCCCATTCCACTTCTTCAGAGGTTTATGAATGAATAATTTTAATTAATTAAATACTCAATCAGTGAGCCTCTGAACAATCAATTCTGACTAACTTTTCTTCCACTAAGCTAAAATTTAAAAAAATCCCATCACCATTATAGGAAAGGGCTGCGTGAGGAAGTATTAAAGACCAAGGAAGGGGAAATGGGCTTCTTTCCTCCAGGAAAATGATAATGATGGAATTCCTCCTTGCCCTCTCTTAGTCTGTGCATGTATAAGATCTTAAATAGGCCAAATTGAACCTTTAATATTGAACGGCACACCTTCTGTCACAGATAGGAGTACCTTTACTTCATGTATCTTTGATTCTCTTTTTAAATATTTAATGGGCTTTTTGTTTCATGCAAAACAGAAAAAAAAGGAAAGAGGAAAAAACCAAGAAAAATATTTAGAAAGAACACAGTGTAGTTAGAAATGTTTGTCTTATAACAGGCATAACCTCAGTAACACAGAATAGGTCAGCCAAGTGTTTTTGGCCTAAGAATTTTATGGCATTTCAAGATCCTTTCCAGGAGAGTTGTGGTTTGGACTGTTGAGCTACATCACAGCACCCTTCTTGTACTGTGGGTAAAACCCAGCAGTTGGGCAGTGTAGCATAAACAGTTGGTTATTTTTATATTCAAAATATGCTCCAAATAACTTTAATTCACAACTATTCAATGACATTTAATAAAATCAAGTATATTTTGAAAATATTGCACATTAATATTTATTTTCAGCTGCCTAATCTTCAAATACCAACAGTAAATAAAAGAAACAATAATTCTTCATAAAACAATCATCTGTACAATGAGAATCCCTTTTTTTAACAAAGAAATTCTTATTTAGATGCATAGAAAAGTAGCATGCCTTATGAAATATGATACTACCTCCTCTCAAGCCAGGTCAGTTCATAAAACCCTTCTTTTTTTCTTTTCTCTCTCTCTCTCTTTTTTTTTTTTTTTTTTTTTTTTTTTTTGAGTTGGAGTCTCACTCTGTCACCCAGGCTAGAGTGCAGTGGCACAATCTCTGCTCACGGCAACTTCTGCCTCCCAGGTTCAAGCTATTCTCCTGCCTCAGCCTCCTGAGTAGCTGGGATTACAGGCGTGTGCCACCGAGCCCGGCTAATTTTTGTATTTTTAGTAGAGGGCTCACGCCTGTAATCCCAGCACTTTGGGAGGCCAAGGCCGGCAGATCACGAGGTCAGGAGTTCAAGACCAGCTTGACCAACATAATGAAACCCCATCTCTACTAAAACCCCTCTCTTATTGGCACTTCTGTTCAAATACATACACATTTCTGTGCATTTATTCTACAATGAAATTATTTTAAATCATGAATTATTGAACAATATACTTGCACTTCATGCAAGATGTTTTTACTAGAGAAACAGTATGTATAGTTATACTACACAAAAATTATTTTTTTTCCAATTTCCAGTCATGTTTTACCCTTTTGAATTTCATTACTTTAATATTTGTCATTTCGGTGGCCTAAAATGCCTAGAATCATTTAAGATTTAATGAAGAGCTATTTTCTTCCTATATCTTCTTCCCCTGAGTAATGAAATAATTACCCTCCCATATCACAGAAACATGAAATATGAATCTCAAATTGAGCTGCTGTGAGAAGGGTTAGTGATGCTGCATAGGTGATCACCATGGTAACATTTGGAAATGGCACTAATGTCAAGCCAAGAATGTGGTATTTCTATTCCCACAAGAGCCCAACTAGGCACTGGAGATGAACTCTTGCATAGTCTCAGGAAAATGACTGAAAGCTAACATTTACTAAGTCTCCCACTGGAGTGCACACATCAACATTTTATATCATTCTCAGAGGAAGATGATTTGAAAATACAACAACAACATATTCTCAATAGTTTTAATTAAAATTGTATTGTAACATTATATCACTATGACGTGTGTGTGTGTGTGTTTGTGTGTGTGTGTGTGAACTTGATGTACATTCAAATGAGGCTTATCCCTAAGGAAGAATGTGATAATACTAAGAAGAGAATCCACCAAAGCTTTATTCACATAACAGATATAATTAAATAATTAGATATTCTCTAAAATATTAGGATGAGTTAATTCATGTTTAACATCATGGATTTAGGAAGGTGATTCTGTAAGTCCTAAGGAGAATATGATTTACTTGGAATTGAAGAGGAATAATTAGTGTTACTCTGCCCCTGGTATGTGTGTGTATATGTGTGTGCGTATGTGTGTGTAGTGTGTATAAAATATATCCTATTTTAATTTCAGGATATATAAGAAACACCAGCTTGGACTGAATTTGGAAAATATAAGCTAATGTAAATTAAAAACTAATATAAAATATGTATGCAGAATTTAGCATTATAATATTCAAGTGCATATAGTAACTTAAATTAGAATTACTTAAAATGCTTCCAAGAGAAAGAGTTCATATAATAAGTACATAATTACCAATTGTAATTAGCATACTAAATGTTTGTATGCAACTAAGTGCTTGTAAAGTACTTGAAAAGTCTGTCACATAAGTAAACAATGTCCTTGTAATCTTGCCTGTTTTATTTAACAATATAAATTAAACATTTTAACAATATATAATAAATTATATTTTTATAATATAACATACACAAATATATAAAAATTGTTAACAAATATAATAAACATTTTCTACAGCTATTGAAAAGGTAAACTTCAGCCCATTTCACCAATTCATTATTCATTCAATCAGTTGGTCAATCAACAAATAATTATTGAGAGCCTGTCAAGTGCTATGCTAGGCTTTGCAAATATAAATAATGAAGTCCTCCTGGAGCCTACAGTCCACTGATGAAAATAATAATCAAATATTCACATAAGTAAATGTAAAAAGTAAGTTCCTATCCAAGAGAAGCACATGGTGGTCCATAAACCACTACAATAGGAAAATATGGTCCTATGGGGAGATGACAGAGCAAACATCCCTAAGAAAGTGGAAACTGAACTGCCATTTGAATAGGCTTCAAATGGCAAAGGAAATATAGGAGGGGGATATTTTATATATTCCATGTTGTGGAGCAAAATTTCTGGCCCTTGTCATGATTTACATGACTTTTTCTACTTGTGAAGCTGAACAGTTGCCTATATTTTTTAATGACTTGAACTTCATAAATTACTTTGTGATTTTTCTAAAATATCCTCTTCCCATTTATTTACCTGAGCCAATATTATTTTGTGAACTTAGTTGAAATGCATAGAGAACACTAGCAAAATTCCATCCTGTTGGCTATTCCACAAGTATTTATTAATCACCTACTGTTATAGGTTGAATTATGTGTCCCTCGCAAAAGATGTGTTGAAGTCCTAACACCCAGTGTTCCACACAGTAACACTCAGAAAGTGATCTTATTTGGAAGTAGATCATTCCCAACATAATTAGTCAAGATGAAATCATACTAGGGTAGGTGGGCCTCTAATTAATATGACTGTTGTCCTTTACAGAAGACAGCCATGTGAAGACAGAGACATGCACAGGGAGAACATCATGTGACAACAAAGGCAAAGACTGGAAGTTATGCAGCTGCAAGCCAAGGAACACCAAAAATTGCTAGCAAACTGCCAGAAGCTAGGAGGATGCAAGGTTAGAATTCCCCAAGTCTCAGAGGGAGCGTGGACCTACCCACACTTTGATTTTAGACATCTACCTTCCAGAAATGTTAGACAATCAAATGCAGTTGTTTGAAACCATCCAGTTTGTGATACTTTATTACAGTAACCTTGGGAAATGACTACACCTACTACACCAGGCACTATTCTAGTCTCTTGTTTGATTGACACTACAAAAAAATGCAATGACATGAAAAGTACGGACCTTGTTCAAAGGAGCTTTCAGTAGATAGGTCTATAAATTAACTTGAGAATAATAAAGAACACACTACTTTTTGGTGACTATGTCATAGAAATTACAAATAGTTATATAATTTCTTGATTTCTTAATTTTTCTTAAATTTCTTAACCAATTACAAAAAACACTTTGGAAATACTTGAAGTTAAATGCATTATAGGGACACCATGGGGCATACATCTTAAAATCTGTAAATCTAAATAAGCACTCAAATAATGTCCCAAATATATCTTAGTCTCCCTCATGAGAAATGAGTAGAATTGAAGCAGAATTTCTGACCACATCAACACCAAGAAAATATCATGTACAATTAAGGCAGTCCATACATCACAATACATAGATAGAGATTTAGTCAATTACAAATTCCCCTGCTTCTAGAGACTGAGGTCAAACACTTTAGGTTGTACGAATAATGGTGCAGTAATTTAATCGCTAATTCCATTTTAACAAATTATATTAAAATAATAGACTATAATAGAAATGGCATGGGAGTAGACAAAATAAAGTGTGGTTATTTATAATGTAAATAAAGGCAGTGAGTGGCATACACAGTGGGCCAAATTCAGCTCTTAGATGAGCACACAAGGGCCCTATTAACTTTAGAATTAGCCACGTTCATGCATATGAATTAGATTATTCTCTAAAGTAGTCATTTTTTCTGAATGAACTGTACAATAGAGATTTATATACTTTTATATAAATCATGTGAAATTTATATTCTTATATAAGTAAAATATATGTATGTGAGGGGGTGTTTTATCCTTCACAGTTTTATACTGATTATGCCTAGAATTAGTGAGTTTATTTCCATGAAATTTGAACTTGACCATGTAATTTGCTCTGGGCAATGGAATGTTAGGAGGCATGTGAATAGTGTCTGCTTGTTATCTTGTTTTCCTGTTAGATTGCTCTTTTTGCTTGTTTGCTCTTTCCTGCTGCTAGGAATCTTTCCCCTATGGAGTCAACAAGCCCAGACTAGCCTATCAAAAGAAGAAAGACCATGTGGAGAGAAAAACTCCAGCATGCTGGACATTTCAGTTGAGGCCTTAGACCATCTAGTCTCAATCAAGCCAGCTCAGACCCAAAGAAATTCCCAGCCAACATACAACATAAGAAATAATATATTTTTATTGTTTTAGCAACTTAGTATTTGGGTAGTTGATTATGCAGCTGAAACTAATACGTACAGCTCCAAAAATCACTGATTATAATACTAACTGAGTGCCTAGTATGTATTTGGCACTTTTTCTAGAAAATTTGCATACTATTTCTAAAGTTTCAACTAAAATATGGTTATTTTTACCTTCATTTTAGCAATAAGGAAAGTTGCCTTGTTTCATAGTTAATAAGGTTTTAAGCTTAAGTCTGGCAGCTCTTCCTATTTTACCATGCTTTCTCTTTAAAAGAATCAACTTAGCCTCTCCATGATGCATTTACTAATATATTAATAGTTTTAAAGAAGTCCCTTCAGTGCTGTGCCAATAATTATCCATAATGATTACCTCATGTTCACTTTTCTACTTGTGTCTATTGATTTAATGAACAAAGAATTTTCTTTAACCTCAGACAATTTATTTTTGGTCTCATGGGAGCCTCGTGTTTGTAAATAATAAGAACTTGATTTAAGAAATGAGGGTCTAAGCAAAAATGAGGTGTGTAAAAATGGACCATTTTGTATAATTCAAGGAAATTTTAGGAGAGTTGGCTGTCTCTGATAATATATGGTATGAGATAAAGTGAAGAGTTCTTGGTGACTGTTGATCATTAGAATCATAACTGGAATAAGATAATAGATTATTCTAAAGTGGCAATAAAAATGCTAAACAATTATAGAACACTTATAATTTCGGTTAAGATATGGAAAGTTGAAACTAGGTATTTAGTTATCACCCAGAAAAAAACTCATTTCGTTTTTTCTTTTAAGATCCACTGTGTCAAAAAGAGCTAACATGTTTTGCATATTTGCTATTTACCTAGCACAGTTCTAAGTGTTTTTCATACATCCTCTCATTAATTCTCAAAACAACTCTATAGGTAGGCACTGTGGATTTCTCTATTTTATAGATAAGGTAATAGAAGCAGAGAGAGTTAATTAAATTCACATATTAAAAGGTAGAAGCAGAATATTACTGTTCACCTTATTCAGTTAAATTCAAAACATTCAAAAACTTAATGACATAAATTATTTTTGCTTTTCCCTTCACACTCATTTACTCCATATCTCTTTATTTATCATATACTTATTGAGCATCTGATGTATACTCAGCAAGGTTCTTGGTCTTGAAAATTCAGCAGTGAACACAAGATACAAAAGCTCTCTGTTCTCCAGTGGAGCTCACATTCTAGCGGGGTTTGCAGGTAGGGACAGAAAAATAAACATAGAGTTAAACATGCACGGAAAATATCAGAGAGTGGTGAATGTTGAGCAGAAAATGAAAGCAGGATGATGGTAAAAAGTAACTAGTGGGGCTGCTCTGGATTAGGTGGTGCTGGAAGGCCTCTCTGAGGAGGGAACTCTCAATCTAAGATTTGAAAACAGGAAGGGACCAGCAACAGGAAGACCAAGTGAAAGAGCATTCTAAACATAGGAGCAGCTAGTGCAAAAGCCCTAACTCAGAAATGATGAGTCTGCTGGAGCTGCTGTAACAAAGTACCACAAACTGGATGGTTTAACAAAACATATTTCTGACAATTTTAGAGGCTGGAAGTCCAAAATAAAGTTGTGTCATCAGGGTTGGTATATTCTGAGGGCTGTTAGAGAAAATCTCTTCCTGTCTCTCTTCCTGCTTCTGGGAGTTTGGTGGCAAACTTTAAAATTTCTTTGCTGAAAAAATATCACTTCAATCTTCGCTTTCATCATTATATGATATTCTTCCTGACTGCCTGTGTCCAAATTTCCTTTTTTTTTTTTTTTTTTTTTTTGAGATGGAGTTTCTCTCTTATTGCCCAGGCTGGAGTGCAACAGTGCGATCTCAGCTCACTGCAACCTCTGTCTCCTTGGTTCAAGCGATTCTCCTGCCTCAGCCTCCCAAGTAGCTGGGACTATAGGTGCGCGTCACCACACCAAGCTAATTTTTGTGTTTTTAGTAGAGACGATGTTTCACCATGTTGGCCAGGCTGGTCTCGAACTCCTGACCTCAGATGATCTGCCTGCCTTGGTCTGCCAAAGTGCTGGGATTACTCGGCCTTCCTCTTTTTTTTTTTTTTTAAGACGGAGTCTCGCTCTGTCGCAGAGGCTGGAGCCTTCCTCTTTTTAATAAGGACACCAGTCATACTGGATTAAGGGCCCATCCTAATAACTTCATCTTAACTAACTACTCCTGCAATTACCCTATTTCCAAATAAGATGACATTCTAAGGTGTTGGGAATTAAGACCAACATTTGAATTTTAGGGGGACACAATTCAACCCATAATGGTGTGTCTGAGGACTGGCAAGAAGGCCAGAGACCTAAGAGTGGTGTGGATGAGTCTTCTCCTTTGGTGACTTTATGCTTACTTAACCAATTATACTTATTTTCAACTACAAGTACCATAAAATTCATCTCGAATTTCAGCAATAAGACAACTAATTAGCTTGTATATCTACAAGTACAGAGTTAGAATTCATTTCTATTTTAATTTCCTCAAGACCTTCAATGCTAATTTTTCCTTTGTATATTAGCTTTATCCCCAGGCTGATATAACAGATTAAGATGGCTTTAACAGAAAGATGGGCCTTACATCCAACTATGACAATACATAGGAGAGAATGAAGCAATTCTTGAAAGCCACACTGAATAATGCAGAAAAATTATCTCCTCCAATCTCAATGGTTCCAAAGGAGCCTCATGGCCATTTCTGAATCAATCATTGGCAAGAGAGATTGTGATGCCATAACTATGCCCATCCAGGTCACATTTGGTAGTTTACTTTAAAAGTAAACAGACTTCCAAGTTAACCCACCTTGGGTTAACCCATCTTGTGATTCATGGTGACAACCTGTCCCTGAGTAAAGAATCTTATGAGCTTTCAAATTGTTGAAGTACTGATTAATGCATAACCTACTGACACTGAAAAGGATGCTAGTCTATTTCTGAATCATAAAGTTTGACTGATTGTCTTATACATTGTCTTATATATAGACTGATTGTCTGTATTCTGCAATCCATGTCCAGTAATTGTAACCTCTGCATTGTACCTACCGGTGAAAAAAGTAACTCCCATAATGGCTAGGCATGTTGGCTCGTGCCTGTAATCCCCACAGTTTGGAAGGCTAAGTCAGGAAGATCACTTGGGGCCAGGAGTTCAAGACCACCCTGGGCAACCTCCAGTGTGAGACCCCTATCTTTACAAAAAAAAAAAAAAAATTAAAATTAAAAAAAGACGAATTCCATGGGAACAGTCTTCCTCCCGTCTAAACTTTCCTGTAAAGGCCATCCACCTTGTAACAGACTCTGGAACACTCCTAACTTTATCAACGTGTTTTCCCATGGTCAATCCTCACATTTGGCTTTCAATAAACCTTTATCAAATTATTTCTGTCTCAATAGACTTAATTTTAGTCAACACCTGTAGCCAGCAGTGCCAGGCATCAGGAAGCATAGATAAGGAGTAAAGACCTAATTAGAAATGAAGAAAGGTGTTAAAGCAACATAAATCTTGGGCCCCCAAAATCACAAAGCTAAAGGGAAAAGTCAAGCTGGAAACTGCTTAGGGCAAACCTGTCTCCCACTCTATTCAATGTTATCCCTCTGCTCACTGAGATAAATGTATATTTGATTGCCTCCTTTGCAAAGGCTAATCAGAAACTCAAAAGGATGCAACCTTTGGCTCTTATCTACCTGTGACCTGGAAGCCCCCTCCCTGCTTTGAGTTGCCCTGCCTTTCTGGACATAACCAATGTCTCATGTCTCCCTAAATGTATAAAACCAAGCTGTGCCCCAACCACTGTCGACAAAAAGAGTCCAATTCTGTAAAATATTTGAAGAGATTTATTCTGAGCCAAATGTGAGTGACCATAACCCATGACACAGCGCTCAGGAGGGCCTGAGAACATGTGCCCAAGGTGGTCAGGGTGCAGCTTGATTTTATACATTTTAGAGAGGCTTGAGACATCAATCAAATACATTTAAGAACTACATTGGTTTGGTTCAGAAAGGCAGAACAACTCAAAGTGGGGTGGGGGTGGGTGGGGTGGGATGGGGAGGCTTCCAGGCTATAGGTGAATTTAAATATTTTCTGGATGACAATTGGTTGAGTTCTTCTAAAGACCTGGGATAGATGGAAAGGGAATGTTCAGGTTAAGATAAAGATCATGGAGACCAAAGTTCTTTTGAAGTCTTATAGTGGCTGCCCTTAGAGATGACAAATGTTTCCTATTCAGATCTTAGTTAACCTCTTTAGGATTGGGGTGGGGGTGGTGGTCTGGATCTAGCTATATTAATAGAGATTCTTTACAAATTTTCCTCCACAAAGCACAGCTTTGCAGGGGCATTTCAAAATATGGCAAAGAAACATGTTTTGGGGTAAAATACTTTGATTTTTCTTTTTTGTCTCATAATGTTATGCCAGAGTCAGGCTGGAAAGTAAATCACAATATATAGTGTTAAATAAAACCCATCTGATGAGAATTTATGATTTGTAGGGCATGATTCCTCCAACTCCTTAGATAGGAATTTGGACAAGATTAAAAAAAAAAAATCAGAGTTTAGTCCTCACCACCTTGGGCACATGTCTTCAAGACTTCCTAAGACTCTAAGACTGTGTCACAGGAATGCATTCTCAACCTTGGCAAAATAAACTTTCTAAATTAACTGGACCTGTCTCAGATATTTGCAGTTCATGAAAGGAAACTTGATGCTTGACAACCAACCATATCTACTACATCTGCCAAGCAACATTTTGGTATTACAAACACGAGAAATAGTATCTGGATGCTTATGCATCTCCCAAAGTTATGACATCCTGTGAATAGTAACCTGACCCCAAGAATCTTTCATATTTAATGTCGTCCTTACATGATCAGTTGCATTTTTCCACTTAACAAATGTTTCTTGAGATGTACTATCAAAAAGACGGCATGATGGATACTGGAGATACAAAGATGAATCAGACACAGACCCTG
Organism: Nomascus leucogenys; assembly: GCF_006542625.1. Classification (NCBI taxonomy): domain Eukaryota; kingdom Metazoa; phylum Chordata; class Mammalia; order Primates; family Hylobatidae; genus Nomascus; species Nomascus leucogenys. The sequence goes on from NC_044391.1 coordinate 69,741,686, forward strand.
AACTTGAAGAATTCACAATCTAGTTTGGGAGGCTTGTTTATACAGAAAATATATTACAGTGAATGGTATCTATGAAAGAAATGTGCACAGTTTAAGTGAAAGCCTAAGAAAAAATGGTCATTGACACAATTCAGGACTTAAGGGAAGTCTTCTTAGAGGAGATGACATCATAGTTATGTCTTAAAGGATAACTAAGGGTTGAGCAGGCAAAGAAGGTGGGAATGGGACTGGAGAAAGGCACTTCAAACTGAGGGAAGAGCAGGAACTGTTCATTGGTGAATTGAATTAATGAAGAGCAAATTCAAGGAAAGTAAGAAGCTCAAGATGAGATAAGAGAAAAACACCGGCGGGACAGAGTTGTGTGTCTTGTATACCAAGTTAAGGGTCTGAGCTTTGCCCTCAGGTCATGAGGAGCTATTCAGGTATTAGGTACGGGCAACAATTTAAGACAAACTAATTTAAGATAAATTCTTCATCTTAGATGATCAGTTGGTTGGAGAAAGTGAGTAGTAGGATCCTAGGTACTTCCCAGAGCAGAGGTTTCTACGTTCTTAACTTCTTCCCCTAGGGCCTGTGAAATTAAACTGACAAAAGGAAGATTAAAAGGAGAAAGGACATTTAAATTTTATTTAAAAGTTATGTACATGGTAATAGACAAAACTCAGAAAGATAATTAATTCTGGGGGCTTTCCTAGCATTTTAACCAAGTGCAATAAATTGCAGAGAAGTGACTAAAAAAAGGAAAGTGACAAGTGTAAGCTCCAAAGGGTGGTAGATTGTGGGAAACAGGAAATGTATGGTAGATAAGAGTTAGTAAAGTTTTTTATGCAGACTCATCTCAGTGTCATCTCACGTGGTAAGTGTCAACTGCTGTGATTACCAGTATTTCTTCCCTTCCTAGTATGGAAAAGGAACATGTTTACCAGTAGAAATTTCTATTACCAATAGAAACTTCTTTTACTAAAGGGAAATTTATGCCCTGCTTTTTAGTCAGAAAGAGGGAGGGCAGAGAGCTCTTTCTGTGTCTGTGTTTTTCAATTGCATTCAGCTCAAACTAATTCTTATGCTAAATTGTTATATTTGGGGGTGGCATATTGTCATCCCCCTCACTAGGCTACTGCCAGTGTCCTTGGTAGATAATGCCATCACTAATGAAAGAAGAGAATATGTAAACAGGGAACAAATTTATGTGGAAAATGATGAATTTATTTTGGGCCATGTTGACCAAATATGCCTGTGGTATCTTCACTAGGGATGGATTGAGAAGAGAAAAATAAGTCTGAGCTCAAGGTAGACATCTAAAGTAGAGGCGTCAATCAGGAAAAACAAGATTTTTGGTGTGTGTGTGTGTGTGTGTGTGTGTGTTTTTTTGTAGGTAGTGGTTGAAATAATGATATAGTTAAAATCACAAAGGGAGTTTTATTTCCAGTGGCATTAAAAAAAAGCAATGAGTCTAATAAATAAACAAACAAATTGACCTAGAAATGATTTAAAGGGAGAAAAACTAAAACCATTAAGGAGAAAAAAAAAAAAAAGCAAGCCCAGGAAAACCATAATAGCAATAGAAATAGGCCAAAACGTTAATGCACTATGTGTCTCACACTGTTCTGAACACTTTGCAGATATTAACCCATTTAATACAACTTTGAGGCTGTACTTGTTGTATTATTATTATCATAATCATCCCCATTTTCTGATGAGGAAACAGAAGCTACACAGGTAGTAGGTAGAAGACCTAAGATGCAATTCCAGGCAATTTTGCCTCACAGTTCATTCTCTTATTTTTTAAATAACAGCTAATCAGACAGTTAACAAAAAAGGAAATACAAATTTCTAATGAAATTCTCAGTGGTTTACTCTCACTAGCAATCAAATAAGTGTATGGTGAAATGAAATAGACTTTTTCATTTTAATATTTGGCACAGCTACTCTATAATAATATTGCCTACAGTTTGAAAGACTTCAGTGAAAAATGAATCATTATACACTATTCTTGGGAAACTATCTAATGTAATAATTCACTTCTGAAAATATATGTAGTCTGGAAATATCTGAAATATAAAAATGCTTATTGCAATATTATTCAGAATAAAAAAATTGGAAACAGTCTAAATCTTCAACAGTGGGTGAATTAATAAGTACATGGAATATAATACAATTATTAAAATGTTGAGTATGTAATGCTTTTAGTAACATGGAGAAATATTTCTGAGATAATAAGTTAACAAAGCAGATTGTGAAGTTATGTATTTATTAAGGTTAAAAAACAAAAAATATGGCTGGGCCTGGTTGCTCATGCTGGTAATCCTAGCACTTTGAGAGGGCGAAGCAGGCAGATTGCTTGAGGCCAAGAGTTAGAGACCAGCCCGGGCAACATGGTGAAACCCCGCCTCTAAAAAAGATACAAAAATAAGTAAATAAATTTGTGAGTATATTAAAAATTTTGCTTAAGCATATTGGTTATTTTACTTAGGAGCTAACCTCTTCATGTTTTGATGGATATTTGATTAATTGCAGAGGGTTACTGCACTTTTCACTAGAAATGTATTCTTGTAATTTGACTAAATTTTTACATCTGTATATATTTCAAAGTAAATGTGTGACCTACCTGTTGATACTGTGATACTCACAAATGGTTGATATAATGGGCAGCTGAATTATAAGAAATTTGCAGACTAGTGTGAGATTAAGGGATTTTATTAGGTCTAGCAACTTCTATGATTGTGGAGGGAAAAGTGCGTTTCTTATCCCTGTGGATCTACCCACTCAGCAAAGTTTGGTGGAGCCCTTCAGATGAGTGTCTTTTCAGTCGCCGTGCTGTCTCCTCTTAGTTCTCACTGTTTCACTGCAGGCAAACTTAACATGGGGCCTACATCCCCACTATACTTGTCAGAAATACCTTGTGGCATCATAAACTATCATATGGTCGAACATCTGGTGCTGATTACAGCCTAGAGAAACATACAGATGTGGTGACCAGCAACTCACATGGCAGTTGCTTCAATTATTTAAACACATATGGGTAGACTGCCTTTTGAGGTTTTCAAAATGCATTACTTGAACACCTATGGCATATAAAGAGGGTAGCCTCATGCATGCTGTGATAACCACTGAAGCATATCACTCTTAGTCACAGAGGAAAAGATATTATCATGTGATATACTCATCTGATTAGTAGTACATGTCAATTACATTGGTGTTTTGCCTGAAAGTCAGGATGAAATTTTATGCTTGCTGTGGAGTGGCAGACATATTTTCCCTTGGGTTACCACAGGAAAAGTGCCAAGAAGTGCATTTTGATTAGTATGCTGTGTTCATTCATGGGCTTGCTTTGCAAGGCTTTTTTTCTTTTAAGCAAACTGGTATGTGGAAAACTTTGCAAAAACCAAGACTTTTTAGAAAGTTCATTTGCTGATTTCATGAGAGGGTAATAGTAGGTGTTAGAATCAACGAAATCACACTTGGATTTTGCATAAGAACATTTTAGGTGAGTATATTTTTGTGCTGCTGTATTATTATGCTTGCCAATGTTTATCTTCAATGACTACATTTTCAATTTAACCTTTAATTTAGGACAAAGATGAGGATGTTAAATCTAAAGAGATTGACAGAGGAGAAAAGAATTGAAGACAGTTAATGACATACGAACCAATGATTGCAAGGTTATGCAAAACAATGGTAAATCAGTTTGTCAAAAATGAACTTTCTTTAGCTCTCTCCAAAATTATAGTGACCCAGTTCCTAAGATATAGGTTGCAACTTGTCCATTCATTCAGCAAACACTTATTAAATGGTCATTACATGCAAAATACTGGACTCAATACAGGGACACCAAAGGAAACAGAAAGAGGGAGACAAATATCTTGACTTCTCTCCAACTACCACTTTTCCATAATCAAGACTATCTTGTAAGTCTTGGAGTCCTAGAAGGAGTAAGGGGCCTCAGAAATGTATTGTAATGTGGTAAAGAAAAGAAAGAAGGTGCATGTAATGAATTTGAGTATAAACGAACTGATGACTAGCACACCTGCATTTTAGCAGTTTCCAAATAAGATGCAGGACCAAAGGGTATAAAAGGTAATCGGTTGGGTTGCAGGAAGAAAATATGAGACCACCTTATTTTTATTTTTTTTAAAGAGACAGAGTCTCATCCGGGTGCAGTGGCTCAGGCCTGTAATCCCAGCACTCTGAGAGGCCAAGGCAGGAGGATCATGAAATCAAGAGATGGAGGACATCCTGGCCAACATGATGAAACCCCATCTCTACTAAAAATACAAAAAATTAGCCAGGCATTGTAGCGGGTGCCTGTAATCCCGGCTACTTGGGAGGCTGAGGCAGGAGAATTGCTTGAACCTGAGAGGAGGAGGCTATAGTGAGCCTAGATGGCACTACTGCACTCCAGCTTGGTAACAGGGTGAGACGCTGTCTCAAAAAAAAAAAAAAGAAAAAAGAAAGAGAGACAGAGTCTTGCTCTTGCTCTGTTGCCCAAGCTGAAGTCTATTGTTGCAGTCACAGTGCAGTATAACTTGGAACTCCTGGGTTCAAACGATTCTCCTGTGAAGCCAGGACTACAGGCGTGCACCAGTATGTTTGGCTAATTGAATGCTTTTTTGTTTTTTTGTAGAGATGGAGTCTTGATATGTGAGAGCTGAGACCTTCCTTATTATTCATTTTTATCTAATATAAGATAGAAAATTTTATCATTGTTTAATATTTAGAGTGACCCTGACACTGTCAATGTGTCTGTGTCAGATGGACGTATATTCTTTATATAATGTGATAAATGAGCATGAGGAAAATTGAACACCCACGGTAGGTGGACATGGGCTGGGAGAGCTTACTTCTTTGTCTCCTTTCAGCATACTGCACCACTCTGCACTGTGTTTTACCTCAGTACATGGATGTGAGTTGCAGAAGCTAATTTTGACTCTACTAACCTGCACAAAGTGGATGCTGAATTAAAAAGATTGACAATTATATTAATAACTCAAGCACAGCTAAGCAATATGAAAACGGCAGAGCTGTCTCTGGTAAAACATCAGGTCTTTGAAAGGTATACAGTTGGGATTTAATCAGAATAGCCAAGAAATTGGCTAAAAAATTGAAAATTATGAAAAAGACCATTTGAAATATGGATTTATTTCAATTATCCATAAAAATGAACTTTGCCCTACATGCATATGGTACTTTGAGCATTAACAAATTATGGTTATTGTAAAGACAGATGATCATAACTCACACATATTTAATTTATAAAAATTGCAATCCTTATATAGCATTTTTTTCATTAAAATTTCATTTCTGATATTTATATATGCTTTGGTATTGGCTAATAATTCCTAGTTGAAGAGAGATTGTGAACTGATGTTTAATAGTACTTGTGAAAAGTGGACTTTTTTATCTTATCATAAAGGTTATTTACTCAGAAATTTCATTTTTAAGCAGTACTAAAATTTTTAAGTTTTTATGATGAAACTGAAGGCTGAGAATTTACATTAAGATATTTAATTTAAAATAAATCCACACCCATTGTTTTTGAGTAGGGACTCAGTTTTCAGATTACACCCATATCATGTCTTATATCCCACCAGTTATCTTTCTATGTTCTTTTAAATGTCTTTTGAAATTATTTATAAGAATTTTGTGTATACACTTGGACTCAAAAGTTTAAAGTTATTTCCTGTAGACTGTAACTATCAATCTTCAAGCCTAATTAATTTGCAATGCAAACTTTATTGGTCTTTTTGTCAATGTGAAAAATCTCAGAATCTAAGGTTTTACCCTGCTTTCAAACTAAAAAAGTAGCTTGCCAAGGTTTTATAGAGACTGGCAGAAGACAAAGATACTTTTGGTTCACAGAAAAAGTCTTTAGTAATTATGGCACAGGAGACAGCATGAAGTTCATGTTCATGTTAGTTCCCACTCACTCCCCAAGTTCCACTGGGGCTATCCAGAGCAGTCCAGACAGTCGTTGCATCATCAGTGCATTTGTATCACAGACAAACAGCCCAAGTTGGGAAACATCCATCTTTTATAATGAGCTATAAGCAAAAACTGCCTGACCTTTGCTCTGGAGATAGACATTATTTTACTGGACAGCAAACAAACCTTCCCTGTGCTCCAGAAAGAAATTCATTTCTATCTTCCAAGATAATGCACTCTGCAAACATTCTTGAAAAGAGCACAAAAGTTTGTCCTAATTGGGTGTGAGGGCAAAGGGTTATGAGATTAAGTCCGTGTTTCTCCTTTTGTTCAAATAATTCTTACAAGTCACACTCTTAAAATTCAGTATTTAATATTCATCATATACTAATGATAGTAGAGCATATACCTAATTTTAAAATAAATAAAAGATATATATTCAGGATGTGTTACCCCACAGAAAATGTGTTAATAGAAGTATAAGATCAACAAAATTTGGAGACAGCTGTTATTATAACCAAGTAGGAGGCTGAAAAATGATTCAGAAGAAGATGGCTACGGTACTTATCAATGAGAAGGGCAGTAAGACAAGAAACCTAGGCTTTGGAATTAAGTAGGTCTAGATCTCATTTCCAGTTTTCCTGTGTAATAAGACAGGTAAATGAATTTCTCTATGGCCCAGCTACCTTAACTTAAAAAGAAAAACGAATAATTTCTTAAAAACCAAAACATAAATTCTTTTTTGCAAAAGTTATCTACAATTGCTCTTAAAACATGGAAAAAATGTAGTATTTTGAATAACATAAAAATTGTGATTCTAAGCAAAGAGTAAAGGTATTAGAAAAAAATTAATAGTAATTTTAATCTTGATATTAAGTAAATACTCATTTAATTAAAGGAAAGAAAAAATAGAGATCATATATGGTTATGTTTGTGATTTCTAAAAGTCGTGAAAGGGAAATTCTAAAAGTAGCAAAAGAAAAATATAATCTTAATAAAATATGAGAGATTAAAGATATTTAAACATAAAAGAAGAAAGTAATTTTAGTTAAAATAGTTATGGCTGGCCAGGTGCGGTGGCTCACTTCTGTAATCCCAGCACTTTGGGAGGCCAAGGTGGGCGGATCACGAGATCAGGAGTTCAAGATCACCCTAGCCAATATGGTGAAACCCCATCTCTACTAAAAATACACAAAAATTAGCTGGGCGTAGTGGTGCATGCCTGTAGTCCCAGCTAGTTGGGAGGCTGAGGCAGGAGAATCGCTTGAACCTGGGAGGCAGAGGTTGCAGTGAGCTAAGATCACGCCACTGACTCCAGCCTGGGCAGCAGAGCAAAATTCCATCTCAAAAACAAACAAACAAACAAAAAACTCAAAAAACAGTTCATGGCTAAATGGGTGAGTTGAATGCAAAATGTTTAATAAGTATTTTAATGAACTGCTAAGTTATCAAAAATGTAATTTGTAAAAGACCGAGTAGAGAACATTGCTTCCATTTTTACTGTAGGATAGCTTCTTTGAGAAAAAATGATGAATTGCTTCCTTTTGCCTTACATTTCCCACTCTCTTCCCCCCACATTTGAATTTACAAGGCACTTTTTTTCATCCTTAATTTGTAGTTTCTGATTGTCAATTTCATATGGCCTATGCTTGTGACATCACAAATCTCTTCCCATGGAGAGAGTGGCTTGTGATGTCTTAATTAAATGCACTGTGAGGTTTGAACATTTCTAGAATAAATAATCATACTGGGAGCCCATGTAAATCCAAGTGAAAATAAAATACATTATGCATAAGTTAATAAATTATAGGCAAAACTAAGAGATAACACGTAAAGGACAGATAATACCATCACTTTTCTGACAATTAGTGCAACAACATTTATTCAACATTTCATATGAACAAGAATAAATACATTAAATATTGCTGTGTCATATGTATCCCCAGTGAACATTACTCCACTTATAAATTCCTAATTACTGATGTTCCCAGGACTTGTTTTCTGAGTCATCAGTTATTTAGATTCCCTTTGAAAAAAAATATGGTGGAGTACATTTCTATAGCAGTGGGATATATAATAAGTATTACGTAAAATTTTTGTCAATTAATTTGGTGAAATTCATCTTATCTGTTTGACAACTCATTTTTCAGTTTTACATCTTTAAGGTAAATACACTAGCTATAGGCAGAAAGATAGACAGTGGTTCCCTCCAGCTAAGTCATCATTAAAACCAATACATGAGCCGATCTGTCTGATGAAGAGATATTTTTATAAATCACTGAAATTTTGCAAAACATTAATTCGCATTAATTTAATTATTACAAAGTTCCCACTTAATAATTGTAAATAAAATGAGCGTCTTCAAAATGACATTGACTAGAATGCCTATTTTTCGAACTTGGGATTCCAGGAAGTTCCAAGGATTGAAATGTAGTCATTCATTTTGTTGCTTTTTTATTAAACCTCAGCTCTGTGTATCTGTATACAGTCAGAAAAGCTCCAGCTCTAAAGATAGTCAAGATCACCTGACTGAAGAATGGGCCAACTGTAGGCAAATAAAGATTCCATTAGTGGAAAGCTAATGCCCTCCTTGTTGAAAGCATGTACTCATTTTGAAGTATCTTCTTTTTTTTTTTTAGAAGAATGTCAAAAAAGCAGAGTGTAATTTTATGTGCCTGGGAGTAGCTAGCTAAGCTTCAGGCAATACAAACGCTGCTGTTACTGGGGAGTAAAAGCTCTGCATAATTAACAAACATCATCAGCCTTACAGTTCCTGTAGAATGCAGTAAGTTCCTTGCCTGAAGGCTGCTGCTCTCATCCTAGTAAGTCTGTTTACCCTGTCCAAGATTAGATTAGTTTAATTATTATGAAAAAGACTGCTAAGATCTTACAGCCTAATTATGCAAATGTTTCTGAATGTTCACAAAAGTAATTTATTTATTTGGAGATAAATGAATCTGTTTTGTCATAAAACAGATTGCAGTCCTGGCAATGTACAAGCAGGGTTACGTAGCCTTGGGCAAATCTTTCACCACAAATATCAGTGGGATCCCTAGATTACAACATTTAAAAATACATAAATGTTTTTAGCAGGTTTTTATTGTTTTTGTAAATTATAGTAGTCCCAGAAAGAACTATCACAGGTTTAATACTCACCAACCTTGTTATGAAAACATGGTTTCTCAGCAGAAGCATTTAAAAGATGCTAACAGCTAAAACATTCCTGGTAGACCTATTAAGGTACACCTGTTTTATTATGCTTCAGAGCAGATATATTCACAATACTGTTGTTTGTTCCCCTCTTCCTTGTAGTATCATAGTTTAAGTAACTCATAAAAGAAAATGCTGGAAACAGAAGAATACACGTATAGATCATATTATCTATATTAATTTTACCTGTAAAAAATCGTATTACATTGGAATAAGTTAAACCAATACCTCTGTCTGAAAATGACGTCTAAAGAAAAATACATTGATATAAAATTTAGCTGAAGCTTGCAAACTAGGAAACACACACTTTAATCCTACCAAGTCTTTTTGTTACCAATATCAATAACATCTTTAAACAGTCATGTCTAATTAATCCAACTGAGGTTAGTTTTCCAGAGCTTCAAACTTTGATATTAGAAAACTTTTACAAATTTGCAAATTTTAAGAATCTATAGCAGGCCGGGTGCAGTGGCTCACGCTTGTAATCCCAGCACTTTGGGAGGCTGAGGTGGGCAGATCACGAGGTCAGGAGATCGAGACCATCCTGGCCAACTTGGTGAAACCCCATCTCTACTAAAATACAAAAAATTAGCAGGGCATGGTGGCGCACGCCTGTAGTCCCAGCTACTCGGGAGGCTGAAACAGGAGAATCGCTTGAACCCGAGAGGCGGAGGCTGCAGTGAGCCAAGATTCCACCACTGCACTCAAGTCTAGCAACAGAGCAAGACTCTTGTCTCAAAAAAAAAAAAAAAAAAAATTCTTTAGCAAAAACAAATATTCAATGGGCCAGGTAGTTGATTAGGGAAACGTAGTGGATGTATGTTGTTCTTGCTTGCCTGACATTTGTTATTTCTGCTTTTAGAAATAGATTACCCCCATTTAGCCTGGGGTAATCCATTCTCTAGGTTTGATTGAGTACGAATAGACTTTAATTCCCTTCCCTCCTACCACAAGATGATCACATGACCTAGGTCAAGCCAATTCTCGGACTTGCCTGCCACAAGCTATCAAGAAATGATGATAATAATGATGATGTTGATGATGACGATGATGATGATGACAATAGAATAACAAGAGTTGCAATATAAAAAGCCATCATTTATTGGGAACTTTCTATATGTTGGACACTGTGATCAGCTCTTGTGTGCATTAATCTCATTTAATCCTCAACTCCATTTACACTGAGACTGAAAAGCTATTAGGAGGTGGGACCTGAGCTATCAATAGCTGGATACTGACCGTATAGGGAGAACCTGTCGAAAAGATGGAGCTCTGAGGACGTTACTTAAGGACAAAGACAGCCTACTTCTGAACTAGACTTGTCATTTGCAATTAGGAATCATAATGTCATGAACATTGTGTGCAAGTAACAAACCCTAAAATAGAGCTGTTAGCCATGGTTCACCATGCTATGAGGAGCCATGTCCTGACCAGAAGACATGATGCACATAAACTAGAGAACTCCTAAACTTAGAAATAAATGCAGAATTCAAACAGCACACCAGCGAAGGGGGAGCGCATATTTCAGAGTCTATATGATGAAGTTGCTGTGTATTATGTATCTAAAAGTATATATGTGGCTGGGCATGGTGGCACATGAGTGTAATGCCAGCACTTTGGGAGGCCGAGGCAGGTTCACTTGAGACCAGACTCGCCTCGAGACCACAGATGGTGAAACCCCATCTCTGCTAAAATTACAAAAACTAGCCTGGCGTGGTGGTGTGCACCTGTAGTCCCAGCTACTTGAGAGGTTTAAGAGGGAGGATTACTTGAGCCCAGGAGGTGACAGCTGCAATGAGCGGAGATTGCACTGCTGCACTCCAGCCTGGGCGACACTAAGTTAGACCCTGTTTCAAAACTAAACTAAAGTAAAATAAAGTACGTATGTAAGAAAAAAGAAAGGAGTACATATATATGAGAAAATCCACCGTGAAATGCAAAGGAATATGTTGAGGATCCCCGCATCTCTTTCCACTTATTTTAGTAAATGAAATGCTGCTTTCATGTGGGGTACTGATTCCATGTTTCAGTGCAAAAAAGATAGCCCTGTTTCCTTGCACCCCTGCCTGGAGGCAGGCATACAACCTAATTTAGACAAGTCAGATTCTTCATCAGAAATTCTCTGCCCAATCAATCAAGTGGGGAAGACATCATTTTTCAGCTGAAATTAAGCTGGCTTCATGTGGATCTTTAGGGTGACAGGCGGTATATGCTATGGCTCTCTTATTCCATTACAAAAAGCTTTTCTGGAAGACAAGCAGTTGGCAGAGGAAAGTCTTGAGCACCTGGGTCTAACCATGGCTGAAATCAGTTTAACCCTGGACTTTTCAGATATTTGAGTCAATAAATTCCTTTTTCTGCTTAAGCCAGTTGGGGTTTGATTCCTCTCACTTATAACCAGAGTCCTGATGAGAAGAAAAAGTTCAAAATTCAAATGAAATGACCTAGACACCTACATCCATTTTTCCTCTCTATGTATATTTGTAACCATTGGTATTAAATGTAGTTTGTTTTCAGAAGTGTGAGTTATGTTCATTTCAACTAAGGGTCCTCAACACAGCAAATCAAAATTTTGTCAACTTTGCTTAAATCCACTAGTTTCTATTCATTTTAGACTCTGGGGAACATGGTGGCAGCTACCTTTTAGGGCCTTGGTCAAAAAGTTATACTGCCAGTCTTCTGCATTTCCTGTGCCTTTAACACTAATGGGGGATAAATCTCAACAGCAAAAGAATGGGGCCTATATAAATATACAGACATGTTTCTCCAGACAGGGGTTCTGCTATTGGAGAATATAGTTTATTAGAAAGAGGTGTGTTAGAAATAATGCAGTTTTGACTTGGGTGTGTATTTAAATTAACTGCTATTTAAATAAGCAGGACAATGGGTCCACAGAGAGATTCCATCTGAAGTTCTCTTGTGTATTAAATGAATGGCATGAACGATGAGTTTAACAGGCTTCTCTGATATCACCATTATCTTGGTTATTGAAGCCATTAGAAACTGTTTTCTTTCAGTTAAATGATCATATCTCCAGTGCACCTGCTTTATAATTATTCATTTGGAGCAAGATCATTAACATATTCCTTAAGTCATTTACAGGCAATTTGACTTGACATTAACATTTTTTTGCTCTTTATAACAAATTAATGAGATATATAAATGTATAGTTGCACACAAATTCTATACAATTCAAATAGGCTACAAAAGAGCCACAATTTGTGTGACTTGCTTATTTTTATATAAGTAATGATTGAGACTCATCGGTTATGACATTTAAGAAGTTTCTAAAATAATGCAAAAATAATTGCAATGGGCAGATTAATGTAGACTTCTCTTTTAGTTTGAGGCAACAGCAAAATATTACAGCTCTTAACACATTCCCTGGCACATAATAAGCACTCAGTTAATGATTGTAATATTAACAATAATATGCTCAGTTCTATGGGGATAGAGAAATATAAAATATATTTTTCCCTCAAAGAATGTATAAGCTAGTATAGAAAGCATACCAAAAAGCATTCAATAATGTAATTTTTGTATGTAACACCAACGCTTATTTACTTTGCAGTTGTTTCTTATCATATGCCAGGCATTGTCCTAAGTGTTTCACTTGGGTGTATTAATTAATTTAATCTTCATACTACAGCTACAAGATTGGTGCTATTAATATCTCCAGTTCATATACAAAGAAAATGAGACACAGAGAAGTTAAATAACTTAGTTAAAGTCACACAGCTAGAAAGCAACAAAGCTAAGATTTGATTTGAGGCACTTGACTCAAGCACAGTTAACTTCACCACTGCCTCTTCAGGTATGGAGGCCAACCGCCTAAGGTAGTGGTTCTAAACTTTACATGAGCATCAGAATCACCTGGAAGGCTTGCTAAAACACAGATGGAAGAGCTGAACATCCCAGAGTTTCTGATCAGCAGGTCTGAGTTGAGGCTGAAAATCTGTATTTTCTAACAGTGTCTCAGGTGATGTAGATGCTGCTGGTCCTGAAACAAGGCTTTGAGAGCCACTGGCCTATGGTAATGTAGCAGGAGAAGAGGAAACAGAAGTTCATCATCATGGGGTTTTGAACTTCCTTAAGTACGTTGCATCTGTTGATACCTGGACTAATGAGACCTTCATTGGTACTGGGGAGTCTTCAAAATGGAAAAGTCAATCTCCCCTGCTTCCTAGACACTATTGTTTTGACTTCTTCTCAGACTTTAATGCCTATTCTAAGAGTTACAGCAAAACAAAAATCGTGGCTTTTATGAGATGACTTATTTGAAAAGGGGTAGCTTTTATAATTATGATAAAGGAGCACACTCATACAAGAATGGGTTTGTGTGTTTATAGAAAGGAGGAAACAGGTAATTAGTAGGTTAGGTTACTGAAAATGTGAAAGCCTCTCTACGAGATTATTTCCAAGAAAGAACTCTATATTTATTTCTTCATTCAACATATATTTATTGACACCTATTATGTACTGGGCTTATATTAACAAAATATAGTTCTTACTCCCATGCAAAGTACATTCTAGGAGGGAGAAACTGGTAATACATGAACATAAATTTATAGTATGTTGGTGGTAATAAGTGCTATAAAGAAAAATAAATCAGGGCAAGGAGTGAGAGTCTATTAAACAGGAAATCAGAGAATGCTTCTCTTATAAAGTAACATTTGAGAGAGACCCAAATGAAGTGAGGAAGTGAGCCATACAGAAAGCTAGGAATAGAAGCTTTCTAAGTTGCTAGGAATAAGAGCTTTCTAGGCAAGAACATCCCTAAGGCAGGATAATTGCCTCTTAGAGAATAAGAAAGAAGACTAAGGTAGAATGGAGGAGATAAAATCGGGAAATTAGCCAGAATAAGAGGATCATATCTTTTAGACAAAAGTAAGGACTTTGTATTTTATTCTGAGTGAAACAATAAACCATTCAAATGTTTTTAATAGATCAGGATCACTCTGCCCTTGCTATGGAGAATAAATTAGAAAAGCAAGGGAAAAACCAGAGAGACTAGATAGGGAAAACTTGTAAATATCCAGGCAAGAGATGACCCGAATCAGGATGGTACCAAAAGTGGAGAGAAATATTTGAATCCTGAAAATGTTTTTACGTTAGAACCAACAGAATTTATTGATGGTTTGCAAGTTGGGTGTTAATTAAAATTATGTGAAACTTGGGAAATAAGGCAAGAGGTGGATGGCCTTATTGAAAGGATGGCATATCCTTTCAATGTCTTATGGGAACAAAGGCCCATTTAAATGTTATCACAGTGTAAGAACTTTGTTTGGATTAAAGGTGCCAGGTTTAGTAAAATTAAAGGGCAATTTGGAGATGTCTGTCCAATAGATATTCAAATAACCATTGTCTAGTGAAAAAGATAACCCCCAAATTATACTTTATTGCTCTATGGGATACTAACCAGTTGTACATCTAACATATCAATCTTTTTCTAATATTTATTTCTTAGTTAGCAAGCTTATAAATACACATTACTGGTTCCCTCTTTAATGTGTCTTTGACATATGTTTATTTTATTTTATACTTGCATGACAACTATGCTTTCCTCTTTGGAAAATTATACTTTAACGTGAATGAGAGAAAGAAGAAAAGCAAGGATGACACCATGGTTATTGTCTGAGCATTCAAAAGAATGTCGTTGGGAAAGGATGCTTGTGGAGCAGGATGGGGTAGAGGATGAGAATGGAGAGTTTGGTTTTTTATTTATTTATTTATTTATTTATTTGACAGAGTCTTGCTCTGACACCTCGGCTGGACTGCAGTGGCATGATCTTGGCTCACCACAACCTCCGCCTCCCGGGTTCTGCTTCAGCCTCCCAATACTAACATCTAAATGATTTATTCTTTCTCCATCCGTTTGTGTTACTACCCTTACATGTCAATTCTCATACATGCTAATCTGGCTTTGAGTCTTCTATTTCTGATATGGTTTGGCCGTGTCTCCACCCGAAATTTCATCTTGAATTGTAATCCAAATTGTAATCCTAACATGTCGGAGGCAGGACCTTGTGGGAGGTGATTAGATCATGGGGGCAGTTTCCCTATGCTGTTTTCATGATAGTGAGTGAGTTCTCATGACACCTGATGATTTTATAGGGGGCTTTTCCCCTCTTCACTCTGCACTTTCCTGTCCTATCACCATATGAAGAAGGTCATGTTTGCTTCCCTTTGTGCCGTGATTGTAAGTTTCCTGAGCCCTCCCCAGCCCTGTAGAACTGTGAGTCAATTACAGCCTCTTCTCTTTATGAATCACCCAGTCTTGGGCAGTTCTTTACAGCAGTGTAAGAATGAACTAATACAGTAAATTTGTACTGACGTAGTGGGATGCTGCTATAAGGATACCTGAAAATGTGGAAGTGGCTTTGGAACTGGTTAACAGGCAGAAGTTGGAACAGTTTGTAGGGCTCAGAAGAAGACAGGAAAATGTGGGAAAGTTTGGAACTTCCTAGAGACTTGTCGAATGGCTTAGACCAAAATGCTGATAGTGATATGGACAATGAAGTCCAGGCTGAAGTGGTCTCAGATGGAGATGAAGACCTTGTTGGGAACTGGAGTAAAGGTCACTCTTGCTATGCTTTAACGAAGAGACTAGTGGCATTTTGCCCCTGCTCTAGAGATCTGTGGAACGTTAAACTTGACAGAGATTATTTAGGCTATCTGGTGGAAGATATTTCTAAGTGGCAAAGCTTTCAAGAGGAAGCAGAGCATAAAAGCTTGGAAAATTTGCAGCCTGATGATGTGATAGAAAAGAAAATTCCATTTTCTAGGGAGAAATTCAAACCCTCGGCAGAAATTTGCATAACTAACAAGCAGCCAAATGTTAATCACCAAGACAATGGGGAAAGTGTCTCCAGGGCATGTCAGAGACCTTCACAGCAGCCCCTCCCATCATACGCCTGGAGGTCTAGGAGGGAAAAATGGTTTCCTGGGCTGGGCCCAGGGCCCCCCTGGTTTGTGCAGCCTTGGGACATGATGCTCTGAATCCAAGCTGCTTCAGCTCCAGCTGTGGGTAAAAGGGACAAAGGAAAGCTCAGGCTATTGCTTCAAAGGGTGCAAGCCCCAAGCCTTGGTGTCTTTCACATGGTGTCAAGCCTGTGAGTGTACAGAAGTCAAGAATTGAGGTTTGGGAACCTCTGCCTAGATTTCAGGAGATGTATGGAAATGCCTGGATGTCCAGGCAAAAGCTTAGGGCAGGGGTAAAACCCTCATGGAGAACATCTGCTAGGGTAATGTGGAAGGGAAATCTGGGGTCAGAGCCCCCAAACAGAGTCCTCACTGTGACACTGCCTAGTAGAGCTGTGAGAAGAGGGCCATCATCCTCCAGACCCCAGAACAGTAGATTCAGCAACAGCTTGCACCACGCACCTGGAAAAGCCACAGACACTCAATGCCAGCCCATGAAAGCAGCTTGGAGTGGGGCTGTGGCCTGGAAAGCCACAAGGGCAGAGCTGCCCAAGGCTGTGGGAGCCCACCTCTTGCATCAGCATGAGCTGGACATGAGACATAGAGCCAGAGGAGATCATTTTGGAACTTTAAGCCTTAACGACTGCCCTGCTGGATTTTGGTCTTGTATGGTGCCTGCCTGTAGCACCTTCATTTTGGCCAATTTCTCCCATTTGGAACAGGTGTTACCCAATGCCTGTACCCCCATTGTACCTAGAAAGTAAATAACATGCGTTTAATTTTACAGGCTCATAGGCAGAAGGGTCGTGCCTTGTCTCAGACGAGACTTTAGACTTGGATTTTTGAGATAATGTTGGAATGAGTTAAGAATTTGGGGGACTGTTAGAAAGACATGATTGTATTTTGAAATGTGAGGACATGAGATTTGGGAGGAGGCGGAGGCAGAATGATATAGTTTGGTAGTGTTTCCACCCAAAATCTCAACTTGAATTGTAATCCCTATTATAATCTCCACATGTTGGGGGCAGGACCTTGTGGGAGGTGATTAGATCACGGGGTTGGTTCCCCCATGCTGTTCTCATGATAGTGATTGAGTTCTCATGAGGTCTGATGGTTTTATAAGGGGCTTTTCCTGATTTCACTCTTCACTTCTCTCTCCTGTCACCATGGAAGAATGTGTTTGCTTCCCCTTCTACCATGATTGTAACTTTCCTGAGACATCCCCAGCCCTGTAGAACTGTGAGTTAAACCTCTTAAATCAAACCTCTTTTCTTTGTAAATTACCCAGTCTTGGGCAGTTCTTTATAGCAGCATGAGAACAGACTAATATGATTTCATTTTTTGGTCTATTCTGGTCAGTATTGTGCCTATACTATAATTTTAGTATGTTTTATTATCTGAAAGTCAGTCATGATATATTTATATTTCTTCAAATCATTCTCCCATAAAGATTTATTTATTATTTTGTGGTACGTTAGATTGCTATTGCAAATGATGTATTGTTTATTGTTATTGCCATAGAAGAAAGCTATTAATTTTTGTTAGTTGAGCTTCTATTCAGCAAACTTGGTCAATTTTCTCATTAGCACTAATAGCTTATCTGTTGACCTCTTGGGTTATCTACATAGTTGATCAAATCACCAGTAAGTAATGACAGTCTTATCTCTTCCCTTTCAATTCTTACGTCTTTCATATATCTTTTCCAATGTTACATTACTGACATTGCTGTAATAAACACCCTGAAAGCTAAATCTTTGAGCATAATCCACGTTATTTTTATAGAACACACTCACAGAAGGGGGGTTTTGGGTCAGAGAGTATTCTATTTTTAAGACTTTTCAAATATATTGTTAAAATGTATACCAAAATGTTTTCCCAACAATAGTGTATCAAAATGTGATTATCTGGGATTTCTACCAATATCTCAGCTTATCTATTTTTAATTTTTATAATTTGATAATATTAAAGTTATCTCCTTTTAAGCTGCTTTATTATTAAAAAATTGAATTTATTTTTAGATATCAGTTATAAAGTAAGTGTAACGTATAAAGTAAATCAGAAAATATATTAGCTTTTTGTCAGAATTTTATTATGATATTAAATAAGGCAGTTAACATATTTAAATGCTCTATTGCTTACACCCAATTTCCCATTCTCTAAATGCACAAAGGATTCTTAATTTATATTTTCAATGTATTAAATTTCTGCTTTGTGTAAGTCATGATACTAGGTACAGTCAGGGATCAAAACTCTTATAATCATGATCCTTGGTCTTAAGAAACTTCTAACAGGAAAAATTAGAGATAGACGTAAGTAGTTATAACAGATGGTAGAAACTGATATTTGCCATGGAAGTCTCATAAGTAAATTCTATAGAATGTTAAAAGAGGTAAATACAGTCATATAAGAATACTTCTGTCAGCTTTGGATGCATGTATGATGGTGATACCATAAGACTATAATACCATATTTTTACTGTACCTTTTCTATGTTTAGATACACAAATACCACTGTGTTACAATTACCTATAGCATTCACTACAGGAGCATGCTATAGAGGTATGTTGCCTAGGAGCAATAGGCTATACCATATATCCTGGGTGTTCTGTAGGCTACACCATCTAGGTTTGTGTAAGTACACGCTATGATGTTTGCAAAATGTCAAAATCGCCAAGCAATGCGTTTTTCAGAACGTATTTCATGTCACCAAGCACACAAGACTGTAACATAAAGTGAAAGAGTTTTAAAGAATGCAATAAGAAGTGGAGGACAGCTGAAAAATTCTGAGCAGGGAAACAAAATGATTCCAGTCACATTTAAAAGACCTTGATCTGTCAGTGTATTTAGAATGGATTGAGAAAGGTCAAGAAAGTAGCCTCAAGACAGATCAAGTAGTTAATGGAATATTTAGGCCAGGTAAAGAAGCAGTGATGGGTTGAATCAGTGAATTAACAACAGAGATTAAAAGGTGGGAGACAGTATGCAGGTAAACTTGTCAGGATTTAGCATTGGTCAGATTTAGTAGCCTAAAGAACAGGGAGTGGCTCCTACATTTTTAGCTTGAGCTATTGGCAAGAGAGTGGAGTCATTAACACAAATGGGTTAGAAATCCAGGGCAAGAGTAGTCCAACCTGAAGAGTTGAAAAATAAAATGTTTGACATGTAGTTAGAAGCTGGAAGTGTGCGTTTTTTGTGTGTGTGTGTGTGTCTGTCTGTCTGTCTTTCTAGCTCACAGTAGAAGTAAAGACATGAATTTGGGCTGGATGCAGTGGCTCATGCCTGTAATCCCAGCACTTTGGGAGGCCGAGGCAGGCAGATTACTTGAGGCCAGGAGTTTGAGACCAGCCTGGCCAACATGGCAAAATCCTGTCTCTACTAAAAATACAAAATTAGCTGGACACATTGACGTGTGCCTGTAGTCCCAGCTACTCGGGTGGCTGAGGCAAGAGAATCACTTGAACCCAGTAGGTAGAGGTTTCAGTGAGCTGAGATGGTGCCACTGCACTCCAGCCTGGGTGACACAGCCAGACTCTTTCTCAAAAATAAATAAGTAAGTACATGAATTTGGGAGTCATTTGCATAGAGCCAAAGGTAAAGCTCCTATGGCCACAACCACTCAGAAAGAGAAGATAAAGCAAGTAAATGAAAAAGAGTTAAGATAGCAACATCTTACAGGTTTACAAGTAAAGAAACAGCAGAGAAAAAGACAGTGAAAAGGAAGGCAACCAGTAAGAGTGACAGGAGAACTCAAAGGTGCGGGAACATGAAACCCATGCGAGACGGAGATGAGAAGCACAATTTGGTCAAAAGGATCAAATGCATGACCAATTTACAAGGGTGAAGACAAAGAACAGAATTGAATCCAGTACATAAGGGGCATCAGTGACCCTGAGACAAAATCTAGCGTAGTTACAGGTCCTGAAGCCAGAAAGTATTCATCAGCCACAAAAAAGAGCAGGCAATGACAGCCAAGCATTTTAACTGTAGAGATGGTCATGAAAACACCAGAAGATGTTAAGACAGTACCTCAAGAGAATTGGGAAGAAGCTTCTTTAGAGAAAAGGAAACCTGACATACTTATAGGAAGAGTAAATGGGGCCCGTGAAGAGATAAAAGTTAAAGATACAAAGAAAAACTCTAATTAATAAAACAAAGCCTTTAAGAATGTAGAAGGTATTGGAGAAAACGTACAGATGAAGAAATAATCTTAAAAAGTAGGAAGGGTGCATTTTATTCAGGGAACAGAGAACTTTCTTTTTGAAAAAGTAACCTTTCACAAATAGAGCTAACATTATTTTTAATGTGTGAAAAAGATCAACTGAACTATAACCTGTAGAATTTAAGACTGAGACTATCCTCTAATTGGTCAATCATCATCTCAGATATATCAGTAAGTAAACAGTTGTTTTGAAAAGTCTTAGTAGCAAAAGGTGCCTTCCTGATAACAGAATGGTGATTTTTCCTTTCTCTTGGTACTATTTGCATTTGTAATAATATTAATTTTGCTACATATTTGAGTCAAGGGCTAGTGAATAACTCAGGTTATCTCCTTCTACAATTCCAGGGTATAAACCAAGTCCAAGTGGCTTTATGGCAGGCTCTGAAAAAAAACTTTCACCAGTGGCTGATAGAGTCCTATGGCTTCCTACATTGTAAATTGCCGCTGATTACAAAACAAGCCACCATATCCTGCTGCTCCCTGAGGCTCTTTCTTTTGTGGTAGTCCATCCATCCTTTGTTGTAAACCTGTAATCCTAAAGGATCAATATTTGACCTCTTACTCTGTATCAGTTAATGATCTACCTTGTTATGAAACCAAAGATGGGAATAGCCACATGACCACACTTTGCTATTGCTCTCCTCTAGTATACACAAAATACTACACTTTGTGGAAGTGAAGGGAAATGCTAGGTAACTATTTCAACTCAAATAAGTACTGCACCCCCATTCAGTGGGAAGAGTTAGTTCACTTGCCGATGTGACTAAAGGAGTGAATGAAGACAAGTGCAACGCTAACAAGGAAGGCAGATTCCTCTCTGGGGCATTCTAGGGATTTGGAATTGGCAAACAAGATGATACCCTGCATAACACACAGAACGTAATAGAACCTAATAAATATAAAGAAAGAGTTAGAGGACTACAACAGAGAAAATAAACTTCTGATTTAAAAAAACCATCTATTTAAATACTTGCTCAGGAGTTAATCATAAGGTCTATCATAATAGTTGCAGACTATTGTCAGTTTTCATAAAAGATGTGCTTTCACTGCATAAGTTGATAAACTCTAAGCTTAGGTATTTGATAGAAAATAATTGACTAAGAAAGTAACAATTTACTAGACCTGTGGTTTGTAAATTTAAAAGTAGTCAGTAATAAAATAATATACTTCCATTCCTTATCTCTTTAAAATGTTAGGAGATTGTGTGCTCTTTTTTAATATAAGCTTTATATGAACTCAGACATTTCACAGTCACAAGATAAAGCTTCTTGTTTCTTACCTGGACACATCTGGAATAGGAGCAGATGGTAGCATACCTTCAACTGCTTTAAAACTCTTGCTTG
Organism: Nomascus leucogenys; assembly: GCF_006542625.1. Lineage (NCBI taxonomy): Eukaryota > Metazoa > Chordata > Mammalia > Primates > Hylobatidae > Nomascus > Nomascus leucogenys. Next base: position 69,763,300 of record NC_044391.1, read on the forward strand.
ATTTATAGCATGAAACTTGTCTTGGCATTAAATGCTTCTACTTCTTCTGCCCATCCTTCTGCTTCTTTAGTTTGTATTTCTTACTGCCCTGCACTGCAATGTGAATATTAAAGCTTTAATGACACAATTGCAAAACGTAGAAGTTATAGAAATTTTGGAAGGATTATAACAAAATGTTACAAGAAATTGTTACTATGTAATGAGATTATTGGTGACTTTTTTAATACTTCTATATATTCACCTTCCCCATGCTTCTTTAATATTCCCTGAAATATTCACAAAATAATATATTATTTTATAATAAGATAATACTATTTGCATTTGAAAAAAATAATTGATTGTAAACCATTTACATTTGAATCATTTTTTTCATAGTTCTATGAAAGCACTTTTGTATAAAGCTAGAATCATTTGAAACTTGTAATTCCCATGTTTCAGGTTTATAAAACATTGCCTTTCTTTTATAATTTATTTAAATTCAGGTATATGTGTGATTATACAAACATGTATTTCTACATTTTCTGATTCTTAATGGAATTGGAGGTGAAGAAAACCAAATTTAGTCAACTCCTGAGATTTAAGATAAGCAATGTCGCTTACCAAAACCAAATTGAATTCCAAACCATTCGTTTCCACCCACATTAATCTCAATGCAACACAACCAGTTAATCTTATTTGATTTTATTTTTCTAGAGTGGAAAATATTGTGGTCAGCATTCTGACTTTATGAAAAAAAAATGACATTCAGCCAGAGCAATATCGCTCTTATTCTCATTTAAATCACTGATGATTTTCTTACTGCAAAAATTCACTTTAATTTTTAAAACATGTTCAAAAAATAATGTAACAAACACATTTGGTAAAGATCAAAGATATTGAGTCCTTCTCCCCCTTCAATTTCTAAATTCAATGGAACCATAATACCTCGTAGCTAATTAGAAGGTGTTAATTTAGAAAACTCCCTACATGGAAACATATCCCACTTCTTGCAAATCTACATAATTGGGATATTTCCTGTTCTTGTGCTATTCAACTCTTCCTAGAGAACTATCTTACAGAAGTTTCTTTTTTTAATATATATTATACTTCAAGAGCAATGTATATATCAATGTTACTGCCCACTGAGAAGTAACCTAAGGGGGAAACTGTCCCAATAGGATGAATGTTCATCTTCAGGAAAGTCTGCATATTTTAGGAAAAATAATGGTTCAAAGGAGTCAAGTTGACAGAGAAAGAGAGTATATGATTATAAATCAATTATACATTATCCCCTGGAAAATAGTGACTCTGACCACCTCACTCACTACTTCACAGGATTATTGTGAAGATAAAATGAGAATTTAGGTAAAAGCATTTTGTAAATTTTAAAGTGCTATGCAAATATTATTCTTCCCAAATAATTTACATTGGTACAGTTTCTGGCACAGCATAAAATTAGGCAAGTTTCCTGACAACCCAAGTTAAATGTTTACTTTAGCTGATTAGATTGGTCACAATTAGAAATACATTGATTTGTATATTTTTCTTATTATTTTAAAATGAAAACTCAAGCAATGTGTTACAAATAAGATGATAAAGAGGCATTACCTGAATTTTCTACAATGAAATTGTGTAGCTTAGAGGGAAAAATCATGTAGTAATGTGACAAATTTCTAATATTCTCCGATCATACTCTGCCTGGTTGTTCCAGTCCACCACTGAACTTACTGGGTTTCTTTTGTTTGTTTCTCTTCTACTATATGTATTTGATATTTGTTATTCAGACTGCATTTTTGACCATCATACTGCATTCAGTTGACAGACTTGTTAATATGATAGTTTTCCATTATTTTATTTTAAGAAAATTTTAGCATTATAGTAATTGTGCTTAAATTGAAAGTAACACATGCAGTTTTCCAGGTACAAGACTTTTATGGATGTAGAACTGCTCACAACTTCAATGGACAACAGCGGTGCTGATTACAGATCATTCAAACAAATGTTCTTTGATTTGGCTATTATAACCACGTCTGTCTCTGCTAAGGGGGGAAAATAAAGCTGGTGATATAATTCCCTGTGTGTTGAAACCTTTTAGCTGGGAACAGCTTTTTAATGGCTTTTCTTGCAGTCAGCAAGAAATGTACATTTATTCAACTGAAAGCAACAATGATGGTAAGGAGAAAAAAAATGTTTCCAACTCTTGTTTCACTACATGATTTTGAAGATGGTTTTGTGAAGTTTCATTTACAGTCTCTAACAAAGCAAATCAAGAGATACATATATTATCTGTGTATAGAAAACAATAAAAGTCTGAAGAGAAATAAAATGACTGCATCAGATGATATAGCAGTGTGTCTGCCCAGACAGGGCTTATTTTACTCCTAAAGAATTGACTAGCAAATGTTACGTATTTATTCATTTTTGGAAAAAATTTCCTAGTTCAATTCAATATAATAAGTCACCTAATGATCATAGCCTTTGTAACAAAAGAACTACCAGGATGTTGCAAATGTTAGTGCAGATCAGGGGAAACATTACCACGCTCATCTGCAAGATGGCTTCTGTCTAATTAGATGGCTGCAAGGATCTCAGCTGAGGTCCCATCGCCATCACCAACATTGAGACATGTCAGAATACAGTATGCTGATTGTCAGATTTAGGCATATCCAGAGACTACATTGATATTGGCTGTAATAGGATTTAACTTCTTTTCTTGAGTGGCTGCTCTATGAAAGATTTGAAATTAAATCTCTACAACACATTTACGGTGGAGTTCAATTTAAACAGGAATTGGGTTCTAAAATCAGCAAGTCAAACAAAAAAATCTAGTAGACTCAAAATCACCATTGAAAAGCTGTTGTGCTATCCTTAAACCTCCAGGATTTAGGTCCTTGTGTAGTCAAAATCCAGGAGTTATCTCCTTTTTTTCTTTGCATTTTAGTCGTGACCTCCTCTGGGATAGTGGAGGTCAGGATCTAATTTGAACCAGGAAATATCCCTGAATCAATGAGTCTCTTTCTCTCTCTCTCCCTCCCCCTTCTCTCTCTCTCTCTCTCCCCTTCTCTCTCTCTTTGCTTTTCTGTTTTTGCAAAGCCTGCAAAATTGAATTCATAGAATTTAAATGAGTTTAATGCTATTGCAGTATCCTGAAACTGACTATGCTATTCTGAATATTTAACTACATTATTTTTCTTTAATCTTTGTGATAGGCATTAATACTTTCATTTTTAGCGGAGGAAACAGGCTAACAGGACTTATGAAACTTGCAGATAAGTGACAAAGCTTGAATTCAAACCAACTCTATTCCAAAGCCTGTGGCCTTTATATTATACTGCCCTCAATGCCTAGAAATGTTGGGACGTATTTAAAGTATTACTACAATCATAAAATAAATAATAGAGTGGAATCTGACCAGATTATTTGATAATTTTTAGCATGCTACTTTAAATATCTCCATTAAATAAAAAGCAGTTATGTAGGCCATGTTATCTAACCCTCTCCATCACTCTTCTCAGCCAGGTTCTAAAAACTCCTTAGCCTTACTGATTGTTTATTTTATTTTATTTTATTTTAATGCCTCCCTCTTTTAAACCAACATGCAAAATATTTTATAAAAGTCTTCCTCAAACACTTTTTCATCACATTATCACCCTCCTTAAAAATTTTCAATTGCTCCCAGTGATAGTTAATTTTTTATGTCCACTTGGCTGGGCCATGGTATCCAGATATTTGGTCAAACGTTATTTTGGACATTTCAATGAAGATGCCTTTTCAATGATATTAGCATTTAAATTAGTAGACTTTGAGTAGAGCATATTGCCCTCCATAATGTGGGTGGGCCTCCAATCAGTTGAAAGCATTAATAGAATAGAGACTGATTTCCTCCCCAGCAAGAAGGAATCTCACCAGCAAACTTCCTTGAACTGCAACTGCAGCTCTTCCCTGAGTCTCCAGTCTGCCGGCATACCCCATCAGATTCTTTCTCTCCCTCTGTCTGTCTGTTTCTCTCTCTCTCCCTCTCTCTCTCTCTCTGTGTGTGTGTGTATACATCCTGTTGGTTCTGTTTCTCTATTAATTCCCTATTTTCTATTTTATTAAGCTAAGCTCTTGACTGGTTTTCAGAGCCTTCTGTGATTAGAAAGCATCTATTGAAATTCATTTGCTGTCAACTTCTCATATACTTCTTCCATTATAGTCAAAATTTATTCATTTGTTTTTTATTTTCCCATATTTTTGCCCATAAAATGTTAATAGCTATTGAAAATATTTAACATGTTTGTCTTTTTCATGCCTCTACCTCGGCATCAACTTTCACTATCCAGAATAGTACAAGTTTGAAAGTAACTTTATATCAATGTGGTAAGAAATTAGCTATATTTTGCAAAATACCTGCTTTGCAATTTTGCCTGTGGTGTTTTAAGTTTCTGTCTCTCTTACATATCTATTCACTGTTCTCTTTACTCTTTACACTCTAGTTATTCAAAATTTCATCCACCATTACAGACTTATTCATCATTGAAGTCTCATTGTCTTAGTCCATTCAGGCTGCTATAGCAAAATGTCATGTCTTACAAACAATGGATATTTATTTCTCACAATTCGGGAGACAGGGAAGTTCAAGGTAAGGCAAATCCAATGTCTGGTGAGGGCTTTACTTTCTGGCTCATAGACGGAGGCTTCCTGCTATGTGTATCCTGGCAGGAATTGCATGTTGGTGGCTCTGTCAGTCTGGGGTCGCAGCCTACTCCCATGGCTTCTCTGGACATTGCCCTGATGAAGGCTCACCACCATGGCGGCGTGCTCACTGAGGCTTTTGCACTCTGAGCTTGTAATGGAGGTGGTACCTCTAAGTATTTCTGAATTGCCTTCAGAATTACTCTTCTATGGTTTTGGACAATAGGTCCTGGTTTCTGTTTAGATGGCTGACTAGTATCAGATAGTCAGTTGGCCACACTCTTGATGTTCTCTTCTGAATACCCTTTCTCATTCTTTGTAAAACAGATAGGTTGAAAATTTTCCAAATATTTATGTTCTGCTCTTTTCAAATTAGAAGTTCCACTTTAAAATTGTTTCTCTTGTCCCACATTTTACTAGAGCGGGTGAGAAGAAGCACTTTCAATATTTTGCTTAGAAATTTACCCAGCCAAATAGTCAATTTCATTCCTCACAAGTTCTACCTTCCACAAAACAACAATGACATGAACACAATTCAGCTAAGTTCTTTCCAGTTTATGATGAGGATCACCTTTCCTACATTGTCCCGTAACATGTTCTTCATTTCCTTCTGAGACTTCATCAGTAGAACCATTACCCTCCATATTTCTACCACCATTCTGTACACAATCACTTATGTATTCTCTTAAGAAGAGGGAGGCTCTCTCTACAGCCATCCTCCTCTCCTTCTGGGTCCTCACCAGAATTGCCCTTTATGATCTGTTCATGGCAATACAGAATTTTTATAACATGGACCTCAAAAATCTCTGGCTTCAGGCCATTACCCAGTTCCAAATCTGTTTCTGCATTTTTAGGTATTTGTTACAGCAGCACCCACACTTCTCAGTACCCATTTTCAGTCTGAGTTCATTCACATTGCTAGAATATAATACCATAAGTTAGGTAACTCATAGAAAACAGAAATTTATTTCTCATAGTTCTGGAGGCTAGGAATTCCAAGATAAAAGCATATTCTGTGTGTGGTAAAGGTCCATTTTCTGGCTCATAGACAGTGCCTTTTTGCTATGTCCTCACATGGTAGATGAGGCAAGAGAGTTTTTTTCAAGTCTTTTATGATGGCACCAATTCCATTTATGAGGGTTCTTTATTAATAAAGGTATAAGCACAACTTGCATGTCAACCTATACTGGTTACGTATTTCTATGTAAAAAACCAACCTAAAGCTTAGTGGTATAAAACAACCATTTTATTGTTCTGTTTTGTGGTTTAGAAATTCAGGCAGAGTACAGTGGGGATGGCTCTTCTTTAGTCCACAATGACTACGCCCATAGCCATAGAAGCTTGAACAGCTGGGATCATATGGCAGGGACCATGACAAAGGACCTTTGTTCTTGCTGTTCACTGGGGTCCTTTGTACTTCTTCATGTTACGTCTGCTGGGAATGGATCCAAGATGGCTTATGTCTGGTGCTAGGATAGCTAGAATAGTTATGGCTGGGCCATCATTTCCTTTCCACATGGTTTTCTTGGATTCTTCACAGTATGGCAGTCTCAGGGAGGTAGTCACATTTATTCAATGGTGACTGACTCACTCCAGGGGAAGCCTTCCATGAGCTGCTGGTGAAAGTTGCAAGGCTTCCTATGACTTGGTCTGGGAAGTTTCAGAATGTCTCTTCCACCACATTCTGTTGTTCAATCAATTCATCCAGACAGGTCCAGATTCAAGGTGAGGGGAAAAATAGACTCTTCTTCTAAAGAAGGAATGCCATGAACATACATGAAGAGAAAAATTTGGTGGTGGCCATCTATGAAATAAGTTCCTACATTCTTCATAAAGTTATTTTGAGTATTGAAAAGGTAGATTTATATAATGAGTACTTCACTCAGTAAATGGGTGAATACTATTGTTTGAATACCCCTTCCCCTCCAAAACTCATGTCGAAATTTAATTGTCATTGTGATGATATTAAAAGGTGCAAGCTTTAAGAAGTGATTAGGTCGTGGCATCACCACCCTCATGAATGGATTAAAGTCATTATCATGAGAGTGAGCTAGTTATTATGGAAGTGGGTTAGTTATAGAAAGAATAAGTCCTACCCTAATTTTCTTTTTTTTTCTTTTTTTTTTTTTTTTTTTTAGTTTTTTTTTGTATTATACTTTAGGTTTTAGGGTACATGTGCACAATGTGCAGGTTTGTTACATATGTATCCATGTGCCATGTTGATTTCCTGCACCCATTAACTCGTCATTTAGCATTAGGTATATCTCCTAATGCTGTCCCTCCCCCCTCCCGCAACCCCACAACAGTCCCCGGAGTGTGATGTTCCCCTTCCTGTGTCCATGAGTTCTCATTGTTCAATTCCCACCTATGAGTGAGAACATGCGGTGTTTGGTTTTTTGTCCTTGCGATAGTTTACTGAGAATGATGTTTTCCAGTTTCATCCATGTCCCTACAAAGGACATGAACTCATCATTTTTTATGGCTGCATAGTATTCCATGGTGTATATGTGCCACATTTTCTTAATACACCCTCCCAAGACTAAATCAGGAAGAAGTTGAATCTCTGAATAGACCAATAACAGGTTCTGAAATTGTGGTAATAATCAATAGCTTACCAGCCAAAAAGAGTCCAGGACCTGATGGATTCACAGCCGAATTCTACCAGAGGTACAAGGAGGAACTGGTACCATTCCTTCTGAAACTATTCCAATCGATAGAAGAAGAGGGAATCCTCCCTAACACATTTTATGAAGCCAGCATTGTCCTGATACCAAAGCCTGGCAGAGACATAACCAAAAAAGAGAATTTCAGACCAATATCCTTGATGAACATTCATGCAAAAATCCTCAATAAAATACTGGCAAACCAAATCCAGCAGCACATCAAAAAGCTTATCCACCATAATCAAGTGGGCTTCATCCCTGGGATGCAAGGCTGGTTCAACATATGCAAATCAATAAATGTAATCCAGCATATAAACAGAACCAAAGACAAAAACCACATGATTATCTCAATAGATGCAGAAAAGGCCTTTGACAAAATTCAACAACCCTTCATGTTAAAAACTCTCAGTAAATTAGGTATTGATGGGACGTATCTCAAAATAATAAGAGCTATCTACGACAAACCCACAGCCGGTATCATACTGAATGGGCAAAAACTGGAAGCATTCCCTCTGAAAACTGGCACAAGACAGGGATGCCCTCTCTCACCACTCCTATTCAACATAGTGCTGGAAGTTCTGGCCAGAGCAATCAGGCAGGAGAAGGAAATAAAGGGCATTCAATTAGGAAAAGAGGAAGTCAGATTGTCCCTGTTTGCAGATGACATGATTATATATCTAGAAAACCCCATTGTCTCAGCCCAAAATCTCCTTAAGCTGATTAGCAACTTCAGCAAAGTCTCAGGATACAAAATCAATGTACAAAAATCACAAGCATTCTTGTCTTACCCTAATTTTCACATTGTCTTTCATGCTCCCTTGCCTTGCACCGTGAGAAAACACACAAAAGGGCCATTGTCAGATGCAATCCCTCAATTTCAGACTTCCCAACTTCCAGAACTGTGAGCCAGATCATTTTTCTTTAAAAGTTTCCCAGCTTGTGGTATTCTGTTTGTGGCAGCAAAAAATGAACTAAAATGGTGGCTATATTACTGTATAAAAAGTGTTTTTAAAGAATGTGCTACTTGTAAGATGGCAATATCCTTATTTGTGGGAAAAGGAAACACAATTATTTTTTACTTTATTTAAATTAATCAATACATAATTTTCATCTTAAAATTTTGCTCCATGCACATTGTGATTATTTCCACATCTTAGAACCAAAAGAAACAGTCACCATTGTAGATTGCCTCCTATACGAGAAGTCTGAGATCTAGAGAGAGTTTCCCAAGTCCAAGTCACTGGCAAATTGCGATAATAAATGATGTTTTAGCATGACTTATATGTGTTTACTATGTTTAATTTAAAACCTATTTATATTACATGGAATTAAATTTACATAGAAAGAATAAATTCTCTGGTTTTGAAACTTTTATTTAAAGACCTCAAGTAGTGCTTCTCATGTAGTGAGCAGTTAGTAGCTATTTGTGAAATATTTATAGAATGAATAATGTCAGTAGACTTTCTTCTTTTTTTTACTTTGCTTTTAAGTTCAGGGGTATAAGTGCAGGTTTGTTACATAGGTAAACTTTTGTCATGGGGGCTTGTTATACAGATTATTTCATCACTCAGCTATTAAGCCTAGTACCTATTATTTTTCCTGATCCTCTCCCTCCTCCTGCTCTCCACCCACTAGAGATTGGAACAGTTTGAATTGTTCCCTGGTGAAAATTAAGTAAAAAATAAGATTTTCAAGTAAAGAAAACTGTTCATTTACGTATATTGAACAGGATCAGTGTGGCCTATGTGGATGTTTGGTTAATCAACTTAAAGAGTACCCTTGCAAGAGGGACACTAAGAACCATAATCTCCTCTGATGGGCTCTTCTGGTCTCTTCATATCAACAACCCTGTGTTAACTTGTGGACCCTAAAACAGGCCAGTTTCCTGCCCTACACTTATGATTCCCTCCACCTAGAATCTATTCCTTCAGATGTCTGCATGGGTTGCTTCCTCAGGGATGCAGTTTTCTGCTCAATTATCTCCCTTCCAGAGAGGCCCCTACACCTACCTAAGATGCAATAATCCAGTCCCTTTCTTTGCTTAATGTTTCTCAACAACCCTTGGCAATTTTTGACATTATTTTTTTTACCAAAAAGGGGTTCCATTCTAGACCCCAAGAGAGTGTTCTTTGACCTCATGCAAGAAAGAATTCAGGGAGAGTCTGTAGAGTAAAGTGAAAACAAGTTTATTAGGAAGTAAAGGAATAAATAATGTCTACTTCACAGACAGAGTAGCCCTCAGGGCTGCTGGTTACCCATTTTTATGGTTATTTCTTGATGATATCCTAAAGAAGGGGTGGATTATTTATGCTTACCCTTTTTAGACCATATAGGGTAACTTCCTGATGTTGCCATGGCAATTGTAAACTGTCACGGTGCTTGCAGATACACGGGAGTGTATCTGTGAAGATGACCAGAGGTCACTCTTGTTGCCATCTTGGTTTTGGTGGGTTTTAGCTGGCTTCTTTATTGCACCCTGTTTTATCAGTAAGGTATTTATAACCTGTATCTTGTGCTGACCTCCTATCGCATCCTGTGACTTAGAATGCCTTAGCCATCTCAGAATCTAGCCCAGTAGGTCTCAGCCTCATTTTACCCAGCCCCTATCCAAGATGGAGTTGCTCTGGTTCAAACACCTCTGACAATTTGACACACTTATTCGTTTGTCTATTTATTGTCTGTCTCCCCTACTGGAATCAAATCTTATAAAGACATAGACATTATTGCTATTTCTCTTACTGACTGCTATATGGCTCAGCATATAGAACAGTTTGTAGCACAAAGGAGTGCTCTTTACCATTGTTAAAAGACAAAATGCATTACATGAGGAAGTAGCTGGAAGGGGTTGGGCAGCAAGGCAAATCAACTTTTCTGACAAAAACCTGCAATTAATTTTTATCTACAGAATCTCTTCTGTTTGAACAAAAATGATGCTCTGGTTATTCGGAATTTAAAGTAGAAGCTCTATCTTCTATACAGGAATTTCATTGTTTTATTTGCATCATTCACAAAACAATCAAGTGCCAAATAGACCACTTTGAATAAAATAAACTAAATCAAATAAAAATTAAATGCAAATATCAATATATTGTTAAATTTAAAATACTGTTAAAACTTAAAAGGATGAAAATCCTTTAAAATTAGCATGAAAATTAAGCAAAAACAGCTAAACTGAATTGTTAAATAGGATCATTAAGAAGACAAAGTACCACTTAGGCTATTTTCTAACCAAATAACAATTTGTTAATATAAGCAGATTGGCTGCAAATTAATTCCTTATAATGTAAAATGGGCACTGGTTTCATTTTTTTCACTGATACAAACATTCACCCTCTAAATGCTACTGTAAAAGAAAATAGGGTAAAGAGAAATGCATTTTTGTTGTGTGAATCCTTGGTTGAGACGTACTATTACAAATAATGATGCTTTTGCTTTTGTTGTTTTGTAAAATCAAGTGGATCTTATCATAGAGGGAGAAAACACATCCAGGGTCACACAGTTTGCTCCTTTGCATTACTGTGGGTTTGACCTTGTCCTTGCAGCCATAAATAGTAATATGTATTTCATCTAATCTACTCTTGAGTATTCCTAGTGATAGCACCTTAGTGACCTTTTCTCAGCAAATTATTCCAAAACCTAATCAACCCTACATTTGGAAATACTTTTCTAATGTCTAACCTAATGGTCTAGTTTCAGGCTGTTATACCTCGTTATACTACCTTTAACAACTTTAGCAACTTCTTCTTCCTGTTGGGTGTTATCACCTCCCTAGTATCTATGCTCTATCATGGCCACTTGTACAGCCTATTCTCTAAACAGAATTGGGTAAATAAATAATGTTCCCTTAACCTCACTGAAAAGACCATGCTCTGCAAATCCCCTATTATCTTTATTACTACAATCTAGATTCTAGCCTTCTAAAGAACTAGAATGACTTTGCATCTTAAAATGCTCAAGTAGTGATATAGTGTTTCCTTCCTAGCATTATGCAAAGCTACACCCTAAGTTTAGTCATCTCAAAATGAAAATGAATCTACTAATGTGATATTATTAATTGTAGGTGACCAAAATGACCTTAACATTTCCCTTAGTTTGACTAATTAACAGATTTCTTCATGAGTGTAGACCCCTGATCTCCCTTTTCTTAGAGCACCAACTTTAGAAAAACTTGCAATTATAATTTATTTCTTGGCCCCTTTGAGTTGTAAATCAACCTAGGAGTACCTTTCACAAGGACCTGGGAGGCATCCCTTTGAAAGTGTAATCAGGAGAGAGAGTGCCCCCATTTTTCAGAGTTTATTGGGGGTCAGGAGTCTAACTTCAATAAGTGCCAATTAGAAAACATAGATGGCCTAATTACATTGACTAGTCTCCCCTCAACATTCTCCTGTATTTTTTCACTAGTAAGACTCCAATGCTTAAAAAATCTCCTACCTTTTGTTTTAGTGAGATTAAGTTCAATCTCTGTCCCCTATTGCAATAGTCTTGAATAAAGTCTTCCTTGCCAGTTTAACTGGTCTGGTGCAAGTTTTGTTTCACATACAAAAAATAGATAGCCTTAGCCTCTATAAAACACTAAGTCATTGGTTTAGACAAAAGAGGCTATTTCAGCACAAGTAATGCTACATATAAACAGGTATGTCAACTTTGTGAGACTTTATTGAGCCATACATTTACATTTGTGCACTTTTCTTTATGTATGTTAAGCTTCAATCAATAAGCTTACTTAAAAATATAGCTTGAATGCTAGCTCTGTCATTTACAATGTTAGGACATTCAGGCTGGTTACTTAAGTTCTCTGAACCTCAGTTTCTTTACAGATTAAATGAAGAGAATAATATATACCTCACTGGGTGGCTTTGATGTTTAAATCAATCAAATGTCACAAAGTTTCTTCTGGTAAAGTATTCAGCCTCTAGTAGTCAGTAAGTGATAGCTGTTATTGCTACTCACTGTTAGTTTTTAAACAATCTTTTGTAGTAAATAGTGGAAAATCACTGAAATGAATTTGTCTCTTATTTTAGCAGCCCTCCAATGGGTCAAGATTAAAAATCAGAAAGAACTAGTGAACTTGAAGACAGGCTATTTGAAAACACAGTCAGAGGAAGCACACACACAAAAAGAATAAAAAAGAATGCTGCACACCTACAAGACCTAGAAAACAGCCTCAAAAGGGCAAATCAAGGTTATTGGCCTTAAAGAGGAGATAAAGAGAGATTGGGGTAAAATGTTTAATCAAAGGGATAACAGAGAACTTCCCAAACTTTGAGAAAGTTTTCAATATTCAAGTACAAGAAGGATATAGAACACTAAGCAGATTTAACCCAACGAAGACTACATCAAAGCATGTAATAATCAAATTCCCCAAGGCCAAAGACAAAGAAAGAATCCTAAAAGCAGCAAGAGAAAAGAAACAAATAACATGCAATGGATCTTCAATATGTCTGGCAGTAGACTTTTCAGTGGAAACTTTACAGACCGGGAGAGCATGGCATAACATAGTTAAAGTGCTGAAAGAAAAACCTTTTACTCTAGAATAGTAGAACGGATAAAACAAACAAGCAAGCAAACAAAAAAGAGCAGGAGTAGCTATACTAATGATAGAGAAAATACATTTCAAGACAAAAATATAAAATTTCAAGACAAAAATGAGGTAAAGAAGGTCATTATATAATGATGAAGAGGTCAACTTAGCTAGAGGATATAATAGTTATATATGCACCCAACACTGGAACACCCAGATATATCAAGCAAATATTATTTGAGCCAAAAGGAAAGATAGACCTCAATACAATAATAGCTGAAGACTTCAACAACCTACTTTCAGCATTGGGCATATCATCCAGACAGAAAATCAACACAGAAATGTCAGACTTAATCTGCACTATAGACCAAATGAACCTAATACATAGTTACAGAACATTTCATCCAATAGCTACAGAACACACATTCTCCTCAGAACTTGGATTATTCTCAAGGATAGACCATATGTTAGGCCACAAAACAAGTCTTGAAATATTCAAAAACACTGATATCGTATCAAGTATATTCTTTTACTACAGTGGAATAAAACTAGAAATAAATAATAAAAGGAATTTAAGAAACTATAAAAACATATGGAAAATAAACAATGCGCTCCTGAATGAACAGTAAGTAAATAAAGAAATTAAGAAGAAAATTGAAAGATTCCTTGAAACAAATGAAAATGAAAACACAACATACTGAAATCTATGGGATACAGCAAAAGCACTACTAAGAGGAAAGAAATACTTATAGCTGTAAGTGCCTCTACCAAAAAGTAGAAAATCTACAAATGAACAACCTAAAGATGCATCTTAAAAAAATAAGAAAAGCAATAGTAAGATACAAACCAACTCTCCAGTTAGTAGAAGGAAAGAAATAATAAAGAACAGAGCAGAAATAAGTGAAATTGAAATGAAGAAAATATAAAAGATCAATGAAACAATAAGTTGGTCTTTTGAAAAGATGAGCAAAACTGACAAACCTTTAGCCACACTAATGAAGAAAAAAAAAAGAGAAGACCAAAATAAATAAAAATCAGAGATGAAAAAGCAGACATTACATGTTTCACAGCCAGGAGAGAGAGGAATCACTAATAGTAGGATGAAAAATTGCATAAACAAAGATGATCAAAAACTGTCATACCTCCCATTTTTTTCCATAAAAGCCCTTCTATTTTTCCCTTATTAAGCTTATTTGTTCTTCCCATAGAAGTCTTTTCTACTTTTCTCCCTTTTTTTTATTAAGTTGGGATAGAAACCCCTATTTCTAGCTATTCAAGGAGTCACTTCTTTTGTACACTACCACAGGCATATGAGTAAACTTTGTCTTTTCTCCTATTAATCTGTCCACTGTTAGTTCATTCACAGGTCCCCAACCACTCTAGCCTTAGATAGTAAAGGGAAAGCTTTTCTCTCAACAGCAGTGAAAACAGATCAAATGCCACTATAAAGAAAGCAGTTTCAAAATGAAATACAGAAGCTAGTTGGGCATAAGAAACAAGACTATAAAATATGTGAAGGCCAAGAGATATGCTGGCAGGAGAGCCCTACTTAATAGAAAATATGAAGGAAATTAGAAGAGAGAGGGAGAGAGAGAGAGAATATCACTGGAAAAGAAAAAAAGAGCTTTGCTTTATAAACTCTGGCTTATATATCTTGTAGTAGATGGATAGAGAATGAACTCTATCCTGTTCCCCAAAGAGTTAAAACTAAGATATTCTAACTTACTGGCATTTTAAAGGCCACAGATTAACTTTATTCTTCACCGCCTTTCCTACCCCTCTTCAGCTGTTGTTCCTAGAGTGAATACCCACACTGCCCATTTATCCACACTGCAACTCACAGTTCTTTAGGTTGTCCAACCCACATTCTATGCCTCCCTGACTGGCAGTCCTTCTATGGTACACATATTATTAATACCAACAGAAAGCATTACTTTTACAAAATGCCCAAGTATAATTGATTACACTTGGCTTGTTTCCATTAAAAAAAAGACAAGGCAATTGACTTCCACTTTTCTTCCAACTACATTCTTGCATAAATAAAGCTTTTCTTGGTAGCCCTCAGTATGAAGTGGAGCATGGTGCATATTTTCTATGGTTAGTCAACTCTGTTTCAATTGCTTCCAAGGCAAATACATTTGGCTTCAACATCTGCAAAGTTAAGCAATTAATACAAGTGTCAGATAAATGACATCAAAATCAAGCCTCAGTTGAATACAAATGGACAAATACACAGAGTACATTTGATATTTAATAGAATGAATCTCAAAGATCACGAAATGATGAGTTCCGTTATTAGCAATGATTAACTCTGACATTGCAATTAACTTTTGTTTCAAATGTATGTCACGGAAACATCTTTATATATGAGTATTTTTACAGTTGTGTTAGGTATTAATGTCGTAGATTTTATCTCTCTCTTTCTCTTCCTCCTCCTCCTATTTTTCTTCCTCCTCTCCTCCCTCTCTCTCTTGCTCTGTGAATTCCATCAAAAAGTTCTTACTTCTAATTTGCAGGGTCCAACACAAAATGAAAATGAGGGGCCCCTTGTTCAAAAAGCAAGAAAAATACGCCATTGCATATGTTTACATATAAAGATTTTTCCCTTTAAAATATCTATACTAATGTAAAAGGATAATGATGATATATGAATACCATCATAAACTAAAAATTGCAAAAAACCTCACACTTTACTTCATAATAGAGCATTGTTTCTATTAGTATAACTATAAATGCTTACCAAATAAAATGACCTTAAATAGAAGAGATCATGGGAAAATGACACCCCAACACAGAGACGACAGACATAGACTGCTCTGGCACACAAAGAAGAGTGCAGCAGGGACTCTGCCCATGCATCCTTCCTTCCATCCCTTTCCCCTAGTCTAGAGAACTAGGGCTAAGGGCTCACTGCAATGCCATCTGGGAGGACTGGCTCTCTTAATGGGAGAAGAGAGGGCTCAGTCCCTGTAACTCTCTTGGGGATGACTACCAGACTGCCCAATTTCGGCTACTCTCTCCCTTCCTAAGCCTATAGCATTCTGCTTGCAAACTTGGACCTCAGGTCTATATTCTCTGCAAGAGGGGACAGAAGAGGGTAAGGTAAATGCCAGGAGGGTGGGAAGAAGGAAATTTGCCTTGATGCAACCCAGGAAGCCATCTCTTCTGCTGTGGGGAGCTAGGCAGTACTCAGGTAGCAGAGAGAGAGAGATGGCATGAATAGTTTCTGTGTGACAACAGGAGAGCTCATGGTTTTTGGCCCATACACTGCAGTAACTGAATTTCTCAGGCTCAGCTAGAGGGTATGGGGGTCTGTGGAAGGGGTATATTTTCAGAATAACAGTGGCAGAGTTACCTGGGTTAAGTCACAGCATGGCCTAAGTGAAAAAGTACTACATTGCTATGAGAAGAAATGAATTATTCACCAAAAGATCTGTAAGAATTGGCTAATTTGTTATAAAAGCAACCAGGAGAAAAAAGTCTTAGGAGTAGATATTGAGGATGCAGAAGCAGGGAGGGAAGATTATTAAACTTATAGATATTGATTGAGTTTACTGATATGAAGACACTCTATTGTGCCTTGGGATTTAATCTCCTGGCAAAAACCAGGAGAACAAATGACTTATCTTAGATACCAGCCAGATTTGGCACTTGGTTACTCAAATGCTCATTCAATACACTCAGGAATAGAGTAGCAATAATGACAGGAAAGGAAGCTATGCACCAGCTCCATATTCTTCTCTTCCTTCACTCTGGCTAATGTAGCTGCTGCTATTGCTGAATATCTGATCTTCAAACAACAGTTACCAACACTAAGCATGGAGCCCACCTCCCAACCACCACACCCAATATAGGGATGTCTCATGAAAAGACCAACCAACAGTACAATGTGGGCCTTATTAGTCCAACTAGTGTTTCATCCTCACTAGGACAGATGTGTGTTTGGCTATGGGTTTGCCTTCTCTGTCTTTTTAACACCATATCTGAGTAAAAAGCATAAAAGGCATTAGATTCCCAATGAGATAACCTTTGATTAAGAGTGGAGAAATGAGCAAGTAACCACAGGACCTACTAATTCAACCAAATACCACATCATGATAGCCTCTTAAAGTCTCAGCTTGTGGCATCTGCAAGGTTGGGGCACCACCATCTTTCAAAATGTGAGGTAAAATTCCAACTACTGGCCATTATATAAGGTCGTATCCCAGGTAATTAGAATGCAATGATCTGAAAACCAAAGGGTGTCGAATTCTGCAGATCATATAGGGCAGAAAAAAAAAGAAAGAAAGAAAACCAGAGTTAACATAGTAGTGGTCTCTTACTGTGTCCGGAATTGGTGGGTTCTTGGTCTCTCACTAACTTCAAGAATGAAGCCGCAGACCCTCGCTGTGAGTGTTACAGATCTTAAAGGTGGCGTGTCCAGAGTTTGTTCCTTCTGATATTCGGAGTTTCTTCCTTCTGGTGGGTTCGTGGTCCCGCTGGCTCAGGAGTGAAGCTGCAGACCTTCGCAGTGAGTGTTACAGCTCTTAAGGCAGCACGTCTGGAGTTGTTCGTTCCTCCCGGTGGGTTCCTGGTCTCACTGGCTTCAGGAGTGAAGCTGCAGACCTTCACGGTAGTGTTACAGCTCACAAAGGCAGTGTTGACCCAAAGAGTGAGCAGCAGCAAGATTTATTGCAAAGAGCAAAAGAACAAATCTTCCACAGTGTGGAAGGGGACCCTATGTCAGGGCTGGCTCCCGCAGCCTGCTTTTATTCTCTTATCTAGCCCCACCCACATCCTGCTTATTGGTCCATTTTACAGAGAGCCGTTTGGTCTGTTTTACAGAGAGCTTATTGGTCCGTTTTGACAGGGTGCTGATTGGTGCGTTTACAATCCCTGAGCTAGACACAAAAGTTCTCCACCTCTACACTAAATTAGCTAGATACAGTGTCCACACAAAAGTTCTCCACCTCCCCACTAGATTAGCTAGATGCAGAGGGTCGATTGGTGCATTCACAAACTCTGTGCTAGACACAGGGTGCTGATTGGTGTGTTTACAAACCTTGAGCTAGATAGAGTGCCGGTTGGTGTATTTACAATCCCTTAGCTAGACATAAAGGTTCTTCAAGTCCCCACCAGACTCAGGAGCCCAGCTGGCTTCACCCAGTGGATCCCGCACCGGGCGGCAGGTGGAGCTGCCTGCCAGTCCCAGGCCGTGCGCCCGCACTCCTCAGCCCTTGGGTGGTCGATGGGACTGGGTGCCGTGGAGCAGGGGGTGGTGCTGGTCGGGGAGGCTAGGGCCGCGCAGGAGCCGACGGCAGGGGGAGGCTCAGGCATGGCAGGCTGCAGGTCCCGAGCTCTGCCTGGCGGGGAGGCAGCTAAGGCCTGGCGAGAAGTTGAGCACAGCAGCTGCTGACCCAGGTGCTACGCCCCTCACCGCCCGGGGCGGCCAGCCGGCTGGCGGCTCAGAGTGCGGAGCTTGCCGAGCCCACGCCCACCCGGAAGTCGCGCTGGCCCGCAAGCGCCGCGCGCAGCCGCGGTTCTCGCGGGCGCCTCTCCCTCCTCAGCAACCTGCAAGCCGAGCGAGCTGGCTCCGGCCTTAGCCAGCCTAGAAAGGGGCTCCCACAGTGCAGCGGCGGGCTGAAGGGTTCCTCAAGTGCCGCCAAAGTGGGAGCCCAGACAGAGGAGGCGCTGAGAGCGCCGACAGCGAGCAACGGCTGCGACTGCGAGGGCTGCCGCCAGCAGCTGTCACCTCTCATTACCATCACTCCTAGTGACCATTTTGGGTAAGGCGAGCTCTCTGTTCCTAAAATTTTAGATACTACTACATTAGAAGATCTAGTTCCCAGAATAGGAATGTTTCTTCCAGGAGGTGAAGTATGGATTTTAGTAAATATAAAGATCAGGATGTCGCCTGGCCATTTTAGTCTCCAATGCTGGAAGCCAGCAAACAAACATTGTACTATACAGGGAGTGTAATTGAACCTGATTATCATGAAAAAAACTACATTGATACCTCATAAAGGAGTCAAGAAGGTATATGTTTGGGCTGGGTGTGGTGGCTCATGGCCGGTGGGAGGCTGAGGCAGGCAGATCACGAGGTCAGGAGTTTGAGACCAGCCTGGCTAACATGGTGAAACCCCGTCTCTACTAAAAATGCA
This sequence comes from Nomascus leucogenys, assembly GCF_006542625.1. NCBI lineage: Eukaryota > Metazoa > Chordata > Mammalia > Primates > Hylobatidae > Nomascus > Nomascus leucogenys. The sequence goes on from NC_044391.1 coordinate 69,782,280, forward strand.
AAAATTAGCTTAGCTAGGCATGGTAGCAGGAGCCTGTAATCCCAGCTACATGGGAGGCTGAGGCAGGAGAATCGTTTGAATCCAGGAGGCGGAGGTTGCAGGGAGCCAAGATCATGCCATTTTACTCCATCAGGCAACAAGGCAAGACTCTGCCAACTCAAAAAAAAAAAAAAAAAAGTTAAAGCTATATGTTTAGAGGCTTAGACTCCTAAGGGATGAAGGCCTGGTTTGCCCATTGGGCAATCAACCTAGACTAGCAGAAGTGCCATATGAGAGTGAGAGAAATAAAGATTGGGTTGTAAAGGAGTGAGATAATTAATAGAGTTTACAAATTCTGGCCTAGGGGCTAACTGCAGCTGTAGGCAAAACCACAACTTCACTTTTATGTTTGTTTCCCATTATTTTTAAGAATTTTTAATTTCTGAAACAACAACTATCCAGACCTGTGAGAGAATTAAAAAAAAAAAAAGAGAGAGTGAGAGGAAGAAAAAGAAATAACTAGATATCATCTTGAAGAGTCAGTGACCAAACATAGTGAAATTAAAGTGGAGCAAAAGTGAATCAGAAGGATACAAGGAATGGACCACAGTAGACCCTGTCATGGTACTGCCAGTTTCCCCTTAGCATTTAGTGCTCTCATTCAGCTTCTTAAGGCAACACTCCGAAGCCATTAACAGTGTTGAGGAACATACTCAGCCACAACATGGGAAAGGCTGAGGTGCTGGGGAATTAATCCCCTCAAGAACATTCCTCAACCAATGATGGATGAGAGTTGAAGAATAAATGCCTCAGCTTTCTAGTCCCTCTGCTGGGGCAACTCTCAGAGATGAATTACAATCTTTCAGAGGCCCCCATTAGGATTGAACTTTAGTAGACAAAAGCAGTAATCTGCTCACTAAGCACATTCATTTTTTTCCTTCACCTTGCTGACTCACTTTCCTACTCTCCTACCAATGTTTTCTTGAATGATATGTCAAACAGAAGACTTTTACTCAAATCCTTGTCTCGGGATCTGTTTCTGGGGAAGCCAACTGGAGAAACTCTTGAGGAAGCATTAGGAGGACTATCAAACCACGTAAAAGGCAATTGAAGGATATGTATCAGAAAAGGTGTTATTTTTTTCTTAGAGGAATTAAAAAAATATATTTCTATTAATTGGGCTATTAGGTATAGAAAAACGAATACAAAATGTTATATGAGTTAATTTTCAATATTTAAAGAAGTTAAAAGACATTAAAAGAAGAGGTTAATATAATCTTTATTGAAAGGATCTAAACAAAGAGAAATATTAAATGTGTTCATAATAGGAAAGTTCTTTTATGGAAAAAAATGCATGTTTTAGTTAAATATCTGCTTTGCATCTTATTCTTTTGTCAAATCAGGAAAATTAATGATTTGGATAATTGTTGATAAAGTAGAAATTATTGGCATTAGTCATTGACATAATGTGTTTCTAAAAATCTCTTATAAAGCATTTTTCTGTTACTAGCAACCAATATGTTGGACATAAAACAATACTGTGAATTAGACCCTATGAGATAGTGTCTGGATAGGAAACTCACCATTAATCATCCCTCATTCATGATTTTTTTGTGGGACCTATACATGCAAAGTGTTTCTTTTTGGAGGCTTATGTTCTTCTAGGCTATAAAGCTGGTTTGTAGCATTTGTAGCATCTGCTCTAGGCTCAGGGTCTAAAAAGGAGTCCTCATACCCTAACCTTAAATACAGATCTTACCATCACCCTGATGCTAAGTCAGAAAGGATGCACCTGTTGAAGCACACCTGTAAGATGAAACAAACAAACAAAAAAAGATCTGTAAGAATAAAAAAGGGTGGCATTAGGAAGTATTTGAGATAGCATCACTGAAAGCAGACAAAGGTGAACCCTTGTAGATGTAATTTTTTAAAATACTTTCACCTTTTATTTTAGATTCGGGGGGTACATGTGCAGGTTTGTTATGTGAGTATGATGTGTGATGCTGAGGTTTGGGGTACAAATGATCCCATCTTTCAGGTGGTAAGCATAATACTTGATAGTTTTTCAACCTTTGCCCACCTCCCTCCCTCCCTGTTCTAGTAGTCCCCAGTGTCTATTGTTGCCATCTTTATGTCTATGAGTATCCGAGGTTTAGCATCCACTTATAAGTGAGAACATGTGGTATTTGCTTTTCTGTTTTTGCAGCACTTAGGATAATGGCCTCCAGCTGCATCCATGTTGCTGCATAGGACATAATTTCATTCTCTTTTAGGGCTGCATATTATTTTTACATTGAGAAAAAGGACAAAAATATTTGAAGATAACATAGAAGGCAACTTCTCTGAAAATCAAAATAATTGCATTTGTCAATTGAAAGAAAAAGGTCCCAGAAAAATTTGATACATAAATATTAACACCAAGACATACCCTGAAATCAAAATTCATGAAATGGTTGTGCAGGATCTGGATTTTATGCAAAAAAAAAAAAAACAAACTCATGAAAAGGGCTGTGTATTAGTTTGCTAGGGTTGCCATAACAAAATACCACAGACTATGTGACTTAAATAACAAATGTATCTCACAGTATGGAGGCTGGAAGTCTAAGATCAAACTGTCTGCAGATTTGGTTTCTCTTGATGCCTCTCTCCTTGCCTTGCTGATGGCCATCTTCTCTCTATGTCCTCATGAGGGCTTTTTTCTGTGAGTATGCATCCCTGGTGTCTTTCTTCTTATAAGGACACCAGTCTTACTGAATTAAGGGTCCCACCCATAAGACCTCATTTAACCTTAATTTCCTCCTTAACAATGACATTGGGGGTTAGGGCTTTAACATATGAATTTTGAAGTGGACACAATTCAGTCCACAACAGGCAGTCAGGAAAGATATCCAATTTTCTATGAGAAGGTGACAGTAGGCTTGCTTCACATTACTGCAGCAACACTCAATGCTATGACGCAGCTGAGTGAAAAAAAAAAAAAAAAAGAAAAAAGGATGTTATCAATAATTTTATAAATAGGCAAGTTGTTTTCAAAGCATTCTTAAGGCCTTTTTAACTTGTGTAAACTGAGGTAAATATTCTTCCTGAGCCCTCTTAAAAACAAAATTGAAGAATGAATTCCACCTGAGAAACCAATGGAAAATCATAGTTAAAATCCATAGACATGTAGAGACATCTGTAGTCACATAGGTAAAAGAACTGCATTTAAATAACTATTAGGATTATAACTACAAACTAGAATGTATAGGAAGGTCCAAAGTGGTTAAAAAATTGTTTACCATATATCTAAGGCTTAGGAATTCAGTGACAAATTCTCCTTCAAATTAAATTAGTACCCCAAAATTTATCCCATGTACAATAATTCTTATTATAACACTAATCATGAACCTGTAACTAAAAATATCCAAATGCCTCACAATGGCAATAACTAAGTTATAATGTATTCAAATAATGGAATACAATACAGCAATGAGAATAGATTATTATAAGTAACAATATAGGTAAATCTCACAAATAATAAGAGAAAAGCCAGACACAAAAGGTTGCTTTGTATCTTATTTGATTTATATAAAACTTAAAAATAGGCAAAATTAATGCATGTGTTAGAGATCAATATAGGATGTAGTGTTTTAAAAAGTGGACGCGGTGTGGGGTTTGTGGGGTACTGGTTCTTTTTTTTTAATCTGGATGCTGGTTACACGTGTGCAGTCTTTCTGCAAAGGATCTGTGTACTTTTATACATCTATGCTACACTTAAGAAAAGTTCAAAGAAATTATATTACTAAAGGCAGCCTTAAAACACCTGTTCAGTACATATCAAATAAAATTTTTAACAGTAAAATCCAGGCAAAGATCGGTAAAACTTAGTTACATAAGAATGGTAGCAATCATTTTAAACCCCATTTTTAAGTCTGAAGGAGATATTAGGTTAAGGGATATACTCCATAACAGTTGCTTTTGGAGACCAGACATTGATTAAAACAAGAGATATTACAGTCTATTTTTTGTTAATAAGTAAAGACAAGACAGAAGGCTAAAACTATTGAGGACAGAGGATATGGGGGAAAGGAGCCATACCAGAGGAAACCTGAGTCCTTGAAAGATTAAAACATCCTTGGAAAGCAGTGATTCGGAGGACCTCTTGCAGATTGATAATCAAAGAGGCCATTGGGGGAATTTGAGAGGGAAAATTTCAGCTAAAGGAATTAACTTCTTGACACATTTGTGACTTAAATGTTTTGTTCACATCCCAGGTCCAATCAAACACTAAAATCTGTTTTTTTCCTACATTTTAAAAATCTTTGTAATCTGCTGCTTCTTTATGACCATAGTGTCTTTACCTTGATCCAGGGCAATTGCACTTGAATTACTGCACACTTTTTACTTTGGCCTCATGCCCTTTCAAAATCTTTTCCATGGTAAATCAAAATGTTTCTGAAACCTGACCATGTTAAAGTTTAGCTGAGCCCTGTGCTTCTAGAAAATAGATACAATTAAGGAGCCCTCCCACACTTTTGTATTCCAGAATATGGCTTACTGCAAAGAATCACCCTTCTCCTTGTAACTTAGATACAACTCACAGCTACTCCTTTTGTTTATCTCTGACAACAGGACACACAGATATTTAGAGTCTCCAAATTCTCATTCTTTTCCTCATACCTGATTAGCTGAACTTTTTGTGCTTACTGACTAATCTGAACAAAATGCCTCCTAACATCTCTAGTTAAGCTTCTCTCCTTCCCCCAGGTCCGTAAATTTTGACCCGTCATTAGCATAAGCCAGCACAGAAACTGTCCGTAATAGTCCCTCCCAGTAGTAGACTGACCTCAGGGTAAAACATTCTCTCATCTGCTATCCAATCATGCCCTTTCCATCCATTCATCTCATTTTCCCACACCTGTTTTTTTTTTCTATCCTTGTTCACTACCCCCTATAAAAGAAAAGTGTTTTTGGCTGGGCACGGTGGCTCACGCCTATAATCCTAGCACTTCGGGAGGCCGAGGCAGGCAGATCACGAGGTCAGGAGATTGAGACCATCCTGGCTAACAAGGTGAAACCCCATCTCTACTAAAAATACAAAAAAAAAAAAAAAAAAAAAAAAAAAATTAGCCGGACGTGGTGGCAGGCACCTGTAGTCCCAGCTACTTGGGAGGCTGAGGCAGGAGAATGGCGTGAACCTGGGAGGCAGAGCTTGCAGTGAGCCGAGATCGTGCCACTGTGCTCCAGCCTAGGAGACAGAGCAAGACTCTGTCTCAAGAAAAAGAAAAAAAAGGAAAGTGTTTTTTCTGCCTGAACTTTGAAACATCTGCAGATGTCATGGTTGGAGCATTCTTCTTATTTCAATAATCTCTCTGCTCTTATTGAAATAGTCTATCTACCTTCTCTTATTATAATAATCTTTTTGAATAAGGTTACCTAAATCTGTATTAGACACATCAAAACCTAATCATACCATCTCCCTATTTGAAACCTGATTGTCTTTTTACTGTTTTTAAGATAAAGTTCAAATTCCTTTGTTTCCCAGGCCTTTCATGGGCAAGTTTATCCCATGGCTGTTTACCTTTAATCCTGTCTCTTTCCACCCCTAAACCACCTCCCTAGCTATTTCCCTTTATCAAGCCCTTCTGTATGTCTTTTCAGTTACTTAATTTATGTTTTCTTTGGAAGGTAGGCTTTTCAACTCTCTGTCTCCTTGCCTTGCCTCAGCCTTTCTGGTTTTACTTATCTCTCAGGCCTCAGGTTTGGTGCTCCCTCATCCAGGAGACCTTCTGTGACCCAACATTTAAGGGCTTGATGTTCTTTTAAATTCTTTTAAAAACTTTTTGTATTCTTCCTCTCATTGTAACTTCTTCTTTAATAATCTTCTCTATTATGAGACTCTCTACTTTAAGAAGAAAGAGACTATGTGCTTTTTATTGTTGCATCAATAGTATCTATCACATAGAAGACACTCAATATCAATTGTATCTGTACAATTGTATTAATGGAATGAAAGAATGAGTCGATTGCTTAGACACAGGAGAAGCGGAGATCAAAATATTGAATCTGCCATCAGCAAAGAACAGTTTATTAGTATTAGTTTGGTTACAAGTATCAAAAACTGAACTGAACTACTTTAGGCAGAAAAAGGTGATGCTACTGATGTCATAAGAAAATTAAGGTAAGGGACATGTGAATTAGTTAAGGCTCTCTCAATTTCAGGAAACTCAACTTTAGCTAAAACTTTCTGGGCTGGATTTAGCTTTAAGGTGAAACTTAAATGAAGAGTCCAAGTGCTGATTCATAATGTGGTCTCTCATTATCTCCAGTTTTTCACTGTTCTCTTCTGTGTGAAAGTCTCGATCTCCAGCTCCATTGGGTGATAAGATGAGGGGAATGGAGCTTCCCCTCTTCCCAACTTCTCCAAGATCAACTTCCAGAGCAGCCTTTGTTGTTGTTTTCTAGTGGTTTATATAAAAGTTCTGAAACCCATTATGAGGTAACTGAACTAAGTCAAGTGTGCTCTCCGAACCAATCACTGTCATGCGCAGAATGTAATTCCCTTTTTGGCCTAAACTTATGTTACATACTCATCCCTGCATATGGAGGTGAAGCCATGATCAAACCTCAAAATTGAGAGTGAGAGAAAGTTAAATCTCCATCCTAACATTGATGCTGCTGCTAGATTAGCACCAAAAGCAGCAGAGGCAAAGGACAAATGATCCCTACAGGAGATGATAGAGATGAACTAGGGACAAATAAGCCAGGAGCCCTAATGCCCTCAGGCCTTGCCCTCCCCATCTGTGCCACACTCTGCACTGTTAACTTTCACCACAGAGCTAAGCTATGGCTCATAGTTCACTTTCCTTCTTTCTACTTCAACAAATGTGACCACACATTAATATTTTAACACTTGAAAATGTATTAAACATTCATTTTCTTTTTGACAATAAATAGCAAATACTTTATTGCACTTCTAAATGGACAGTGTAAAAAATCTGTTGCTATAGTAGTTACAGGATAACCATAGGACACAAATGCCCATATCCAATTAGTGTGCCATTAAACACTTGTCACACATGGCAACAATACTAATCAAACTTATTATCCTAGAGAAAATATAAAAACTAAGAGGTAATTAAAATGTCCCAGTACATAGTAGGGAAAATCTACACATTAAATTTTCTGTAATGCCAAATATATGACCCTGAAAAAGTTAGAGAAAGTAATACAATTCTTCAAATAATACGTGGTGCTTTTGGTACAATTTTTCAAAGTTGCTATGTTTTCTGTTCAAACCATATTTAATCCTGAGTTTATGGAACTCTTTATCTTTCTTTATCTGTCCAAGTGCATGAAAGAATTCTCTGTAAATATATTTTAACTGCAATTAACAGCAAATTAATCCTTCCCTCTAGATAATCCACAGTGCCTCATCAAAACAGAAAACAATTCAAACCTGGCCTGCTTCTAACTGGAAGCCACATTTTAAGAACTTATTGTGAAGAACTGGAAAGCCTCCAATAGGTGAGTGTAACTAAGGTAATTTGAATATGGGTGAATACAGAAACAATTCCCAATCTGTGTTACTCTCTTTGTTGAAACCCATTCTTTTGGAAAATCATTTTCTTTAGCGATTGGACAACAAAATGCATTGTCAAGAAATTTTATAGCAATAATTATAAAAGATGTCCATTTGAACCCATTGAGGTCTCACTGATTTTATAACACCCAGCAGACCTCCCTGCAGGAGAACACTATATTTATGTGAGCAATATATGCGAGAATTGAGATCGTAAAATTAAATGACCACATAGAACTGTCATTTATATGATGAGCGCCTACATACGTGAAGGCTGGTTTATTTTGCAGTGTCGGGTTGCATTAAATGGTCCACTCTCAGTAAATGTTTTTAATCACGCATTTCTTCACTCTTTCTGCAATATTACACTTGAAGGACTGGTAAGCAGTTTGCTATGAAATGCTAAATGGTTACTGGCACTGCTATTCTGACAGAAGAGCTCACTAAAATAGAAGTACGGTACATATTGTATGCAATTGTTTTATGAGAGACATTATGGTTACTAGAATAACATTTCACCATTACCAACTGCTGAGAGAAAAGTCATTAAGATATTTGGCAGGCCAGTACAATTTTTCAACAGAACTATAGTATAAGACCTTAGAACAGCTTCCATAGAGAGAGGCTGGCTGTCTCACAAGAAAAAAAAAGAAATCAAGTCTCAAGTTTTCTATGTTGTTTTATTTATAGTTGTTTATTTTCAGAGTCCATTGAAAAAGTTACAAGATATGTCAGGTATGTCAGGAGAAACATAGCAAATGCTTATGTGAAATATATGTATATTTCACATACAAGTATTTTCTGTATATGTGCATGTTTAGTGTGTGTGTGTGTAAAAGATTAATCTCTTGTGATAAATTTTACAACAACTTGAGTGTGTTAAAACTCACCTTTTCCCAGGGAATTGCCTTTGTTCAGAAATTATTGTGTACACTTTTAACAGTTAATTTCTTGTTGTTGTTTCTTTTTTTTAATAAGAAGACATTCATGGATGGGGCAGGGGTGAGAATATGGATTAGTCTGAAGTCACTTCATCCAAATAAAGGAAAATAAAATAAGCAGGTTGCTGTAAACATTTAACATTTCCTACCATGTATTGGTGGTTAAAAAAAAAAGTCATGATAACAGCTTTATAAATGTTTTGCAAATATATATACCCAAAATATATATACACACGTTTGTGTGTATGTATTTGTGTACATATTATGTATATGTATAAAATATCTGCACAGTAGATAACTTTTTGATTGCTAAACCAACAAAGCTTGCCACTTGCTCCTGCCAATGCTACTTTCTTATGCTACTTCTTCATACCTCGTTTCATCAAGAAAAAATACCAGCATTCACCAAAAGCAAATATACTTTGCACTGTGTCTAAAACAACAAACATATAACCAAATTGGAATTATTTAGTCAGATACATGAATATATATGAATAATCGTGAAGGCAAAACTAAGCTACCTTTCTCATCACTGCTGTGGTCCCTTCAGTAAATGGCATACAATCTTAAATGGAGCTCCTAATCAGTAACTATTAGCTGGATGAATATTCAGAAAAAAGATGCTGGGGATGTAATAAATAATAGTGTTTAATAGATATTTTAAATTACCCAGAAAACAGAATTCTATTTCTGTATATTCAAGATTTTTGACTCCATATAGAGAGGCCCTGAGTTTCTCACAGAAGTTGTAAAGGAAAAATAAAAGCTATGCAGTCAATTCAGTTAAAAAAAATCAACCCAGTTGAATTAAGCAAATTTTTTATTATTTGGTGGTGCATATAGAAAAATCCAAAGTAGGAGCTAAATGATGAAAACTTGTGAACACAAGGGAACAACAGACACTGTGGCCTCTTTGAGGGTGGAGGGTGGGAGGAGAGAAAGGAGCAGAAAAAATAATTATGGGGTACCAGGCTTAGTACCTGTGTGATGAAATAATCTGTGCAACAACCCCCCATGACAGGAGTTTACTTGTATAACAAACCTGCACGTGTATCCCTGAACCTAACATAAAAGTTTAAAAAAAGAAACATCCAAATTATATATAACTTGTAGACTCATGATGTTTAATTAAATAGCTCAGCATAGCTAGGTCTTATGTCTATCAAGGTCTCTATGATTCATTTTACAAAAGCCAGTTTTTATCTCTCTAGTTACTGATAATAAAATTCATCAGTATCATTAAAATAAATGTAGATGTCACCTTTTTTTTTTTACACAATTTTGGACAGCACCAAGGTGACAAGGAAGATATTGTTCTAGATAGAGTTGATTTTTCCTAACAAGGAAATGAAGTAAACCCTTAACTTCTGATCTTTCAATAATCTCCTTTTCATTCATGCACTTTGTTACAAATAAATTATTATAGTATCTTATACAGATGGTATAATTAACCTGCTTTATTTAAAATTAACAAGTTTCTTTCTTTACCTACTCTGCTGTATCCCAGCATAGCTACATTTCTTCCCAATGGAAGCCAAAATGGCCTGATACAGTCACTGACTTTCTATACCTAGAGATTTCGATGTGGTGGAAGGAAGGGGGAAGAGACTGGAAGAGCTGACTCACAGTATCCTTTGGTTCTACTTCTCCCTTTGTACCCAGATTGAACCTAGATCCAAACACAAATCAGCCTGTAAAAATTCTAAAACCTGTACACACTGTAAAGCCCATTCCATTATGCCACGTGGAAGCAGAAAGGAGTTAACTCCACTCTACCGTGAAAGCTCTAGCACCATTTCACTTTTTCTTTTTTGCTTTTTTTGTTCTTTCTTTTTCTTTCTCTTTCTTTTTCTTTCTTTCTTTCCTTTTTCTCCTTTCTTTCTTTGTCTGTCTTTTCTTTTTCTTTGCTTTCTTTCTTTCACTAGCATCTCCTAGTATTATAAGTGGTATGTGGTAGGTTGTATTTGAATAAATTAATAAATGAATGAATATACAGATGAATAAATTAACAGTAATGGAGTAAACAAATGAGCGAATAAATAGTTTGAATTACTGTCCCATAATACATTTCCTATGTTAAGCACGTAAACTTAATTACCTTGCAATGGAAAATATTTATAAGTATATTATTATATATATTTCCATATATAGGTATTGAAGGTGTTATTCATATTTGATAAGAAAAAATAGTGTAGCACAGAAAACTTTTAAAAATTCAGTGCAAAAGGCATTGCCTTTGCCAAACTATAAGGATTTTTTTTTTCTACTGGAGTGGCTGACACCTTGAAAATGCTGAACAGCAGCCCTTGTAAAACAATTTTAACAAAATAGATGCTTCAGTTTAAAGAGAGCTATAAAAATCTGCCTGGTAAACAAAAGTCTTATTTTTTTAAAGTTTTTCAAGGCTGTGACCCTGGGCAAAGCTTTATTAAACTCAATGAAGAAAAAAAAATAAATCATAAAAGTTGAATAAGTCAAAATATAAAATATTCAATTATTATTTCCTGTGGGGTTTATTTTGTAAATATTTTATCCACAGTCTATACTCAGCTTCTTCTCCTTCCCATCTTTTAAGGACTATCTGGGGAATAAACCCACATTTCCCCACTCAGTTGCTTGACTTCCTTTTAGTCTTCTTATAATTTATTAAATGATGTTTTTTAAAACATAAGTACTTCAAGTTTTCCTTCTTGCTGCTTTGTGTTTTGTTCCTTTGTTCCTTTCACCCACAAAATTGCCACAATTAGTGATATAAAAAGGATCCATTAGGGCATCAGCCCATCCTTTGGGGTTTTAGCTATAATTGTTTCTTTCATGGAAGTGCATCCAGTCCTGCCTCAAATACACTGTATTGAATGTCCCAATATGACATAATTTTCTTAAGATAGAGGAGATTTTATTTCATTCAATATTCAGAAACCCCCAGAAGTGTTTCTCATTCATGTTACAATTTTTAAAATAATAATGTAGCCATCAAAGTTTATCTCATTACTTTTCTACTATGTACCTGTTCATAAAATGTGAGCCCAGGGTGAATATTGAATAAAGTTTAAAATGCTTTAAATGTGAATAAGCCTGTAAGAATTGAGTTTATGTTGAAATAAATGGCCTAAAGTTCAGATATGTAATAAAACTATGTCACTATTTTTTAAATCAACATAATTGGTAGCCATTCACCATATTACCGTGATTTTTCCATCCCAACAACAGACTACATGGTTTTTCTTTTTTTTTTTTTTTTTCTTGAGACGGAGTCTCGCTCTGTCGCCCAGGCTGGAGTGCAGTGGCGCGATCTCGGCTCACTGCAAGCTCCGCCTCCCAGGTTCACGCCATTCTCCTGCCTCAGCCTCTCCGAGTAGCTGGGACTACAGGCGCCCGCCACCACGCCCGGCTAATTTTTTGTATTTTTAGTAGAGACGGGGTTTCACCGTGGTCTCTATCTCCTGACCTCGTGATCCGCCCGCCTCGGCCTCCCAAAGTGCTGGGATTACAAGCGTGAGCCACCGCGCCCGGCCAGACTACATGGTTTTTCTAGTAAATCCAAGTTATCAGAAAGTGTTAGTCTCTGATACATCTTTTTATTTTAAACATAAGCATATTTCTTTTACTATAGAGGCTAACTTAAAATTATGGGAATTTTTTTTATTAACTAAGCCATACTTTACAGGTCAACAATAGCATGTTATTTAAGTTACAACTTGCTTTCAAATTTATATTTTGGATAACTTATTATCACATATTTAATTTAAGTGGGAGGAAAAATAATAATTATAATTACACATTTTATTCTACAGTATATCTTGATGTAAATTGATCATATTCATACCTGCCACTCATATTTTGAATAGTCTTTCTATATATGGGAGAATTCTCACATTGGGTGTCTTCTCCCCAGTATAGAAGGCAGAGCCAAAATTCTCTAATTCTCTAGCAATTATTGCCCAGAAATATAACCTCAGCTACACCAATCAGAATAACCTAGAGAAGATTGTTTTGGACATTATCAACATGATGCCAGACACTACAGAGACTTTCTATTTTATTGGTGTAGTTGGAGCAAAGTAGCACTCCTAGAAAAGAAGTGACATCCATACCGTGGTAGTCATAGTTTCAGAAAAATCTCATAGCTGATCTTTGCTTCTCTGTGGTGGCTGTGACACCAGGGAGGTTCCCTCATCAGGCCGTGACAGCCTGGTTAAAAAGCATTGCTCCTGGCAATTAGTTTTAAATCTTCATCTTTCTAGTCATTCTGAAGATGCTGTAAGCAACCTAATCTTTTTTTAATAAACTATTGTTTTTGTTTAAATCTGCAAGTGTAGATTCTGGTGCTTGCAACTAAGAGGTCTAACTGATGTACAAGGTTCTCATTATGTTCATAAGACCATCAAGGTTGGGACATTTTTTAGTACTCTATGATTATAAGATTGGAAGAAAAATGAAGTAATATTCAGTAAGTAAATAAAATTTTCTGAAAGTTTTTGAAACCTAAGTTATGATCTAATTTAATAAGCTATAGAATGGCATGGTAAATCAGTAAAAGCCATAGAAAATACTTAAGAAATAATTCAAAATTAATGATATAATTAGGGATAGACACATGATTTAAAAAACTATATTAAATTTCAAATTGCATTTACTCAGGAGTGCATTGGAAAATTTGTTTATCCTCACTGTCTAGAATACAATTACTAGAATCCTTTGTCCAACAATACTGAGTAAATGTAAAGTGGGAAAAAAAGAAGAAATAATTTTAAAATATCAAAAGGTGGAAGTCTTGAAAAGGCAAATAACACATAAAAATGACCTCAGGGGGTATGCTATAGTTCTCTTTTTATTAAAAAAAATCAATATTTAGTACTCATTTAAAGGAACAAAAGTGACAAGCAAGAGTGACAAGGAAAAGTGTTCTGAAGAGTAACTCTGAATTATGAAATAGTATTTCATATGACAGGGTAGTAAAAGTAGAATACTAATTTGGTGCAACCAATTCATCCATTTTTAATTTACACTCTGCACTGTGTCATTCATTCACTAATGCTCGAAATATATAGATGCCTGAGATAGTTCTTGTTCATCAGGGCAACTCTTGACACTAAAACAGTAATGTAAATATCTCCAAAGCAATAGACTATTACCAAATTGATTTATGTGCCATCTCTAGAATACTTTTAAATTCATAGCCTATCACATGAGTACCATACAAAATTCAACTGAGAATTCAAAATTTAGCTGAGAAAGGACATCTCAGTTACAAACATCATTGCCAGTTAACATTTGAAAAATAGGAAAATATTTAACAGAGAGAACCACAGTTAATTGAATATTTACCCTACCCCAAATATAATGTTACTAAATGGCTGCAAGGGATATCACAATAAAAGAAAAAAATAAATAAATAAGCTGTGCTCTGAATTCGGGCACTCACATGAGCTAATATACTATTCAAATTAAATAAACTAAAATGGGACTATTTTTCTAAAATCTGTTAGTTGGTTTTGCCATTATTAAATTACAGACTTCGTTCTTCACATACTCCAAGATGGAAAATTCACAGATGTAGTTTGAATACAAGGCTCTTAAAAATGATATGAAAAAATAATATTTATCTGTTTGATAAACTAATAAGGATATCATATATAATATGAGCTATTGCTCTCTGTATGGTCTATTGTATTTAATGTTAATATACGTTTGTGGGGAGTGATATGGTTTGGCTGTGTCCTCACCCAAATCTCATCTTGAATTGTAGTTTCCTTAATCTCCACATGTCGAGGAAGGGACCAGGTGGAGATAATTGAATCATGGGGTGGTTTCTCCCATCCTTTTTCTGGTGATAGTGAGTTAGTTCTCACAAGATCTGATACTTTTATAAGGGGCTTCCTCCTTCTCTGGGCACTGATTCTTCTCTTTCCTGCCACCATGTGAAGAAGGACATGTTTGCTTTCCTTTCTACCATGATTGTAAGCCTTCTGGGGCCTCCCCACCCATGCTGAACTGTGATCCAATTAAATCTCTTTCTTTTTTAAATTACCCACTCTCAGGTATGTCTTTATTAGCCTGAGAATGGACTAATACAGGGAGACACTATGTTGAGATATTGACTGGTGTGCTTTCCCCATTTTATACTCACAGACTCTCTTGTTTTTACTGTAAAAGAATCTTTTAACCTCCTTTCACCACCCCCCACCATCATCCATAGCAGTTAGAATTGAAGGATACAGCATGGTTAAGCTGTATTATTGAAGTAAGTGTGGACACATGGTTAAAAATGCAGACTCTTGAGCCAGACACTTTGAGTTCAAATGCCAGCTTTGTAAGTTGATAATCAGATAATTTTGAGCAAGTTATTTATTTTTTCCATGCCTCAGTCTCCTCAAACACAAAATAGGATTGTTGTATGGCTTATGTGAGTTTATATGCATAAATTGCTTAGAATAGTGCCTGCTACACAGTAAGCATTAAATGTTCATTGTTATTAGGTGTTACTATGCTCAGAATTCATTGATGCAAGTATCTAAACAGATCAAGCTACTTATAGTTTTAACCATTCCAAAAGACTAGATGCCAGGCACAGAAGAACAAGTGTAGAGTTGATAATCATACAAGGAGCATGGGAATATGGAAGTGCCAGAGCAAGCACCTCCCAATGCGAGCTCCTGAGAGAAAGGTAGAAGCCAGGGCAGACTGAAATCCAAAGTCAGCTTATTTCTGGCAATCACCCAATTTGGCCAAATGCTTACCTGTTCTTTGAGATTCCATCTAGGTCCCTGGTCTACACCCCAACCCCAATATTGACAAATGCACCCAGCAAACTAGGACTTTTGTATAATCCTCCAGAGAGAATGATGAAAACTTGGAGTGACAAGGTAGTGCCACACAGGGAAAGCCTTGCCCTGCACCAGGATAATTCTAAAGGAACATATTTATTGCCAAATATTTATTGAATTTGTATTAGATTTCTACTAGACATTTTCACAAACATTATATTTTTCTACTACATATAGTTTCTACTAGATTTTCCCACATGCATTATTTTACTAACATCCTCTGAAAATCAGGAGTACCTTAACACTTCAGTTCTTCTTTTCTTAATGTAATGGCGAAGTCTACTAAAGATATATATTTTTAAAATGAGTATAGAATGTTAGGCTTTCTGTAATAAAATAGGGCATTCGAGTATATAAAAGGAGCCCTGAAATTAGAATCAGAAGACCTACATTTGAATGGGCCCTGCTACCTAGTAGCTAGATGATCTTGTCAAGTCACATAGCCATTTGAGACCTCAATCTCCTCATCTGTAAAATGAGAAACACTGAATTTGTGACCTTACAGAATTATTTTAAGAACCCAACGACATAATAAATATGAAAGCATTTTAAAAACTGTGCAGTGCCCTATAATTATCAGGCATAAATCTGCAATAATATGTCAGCTGCTTCCTTCTAAATGTCCCACAACAACCTCAATATAAACTCATTCTCTCCTGAGAAATGCACACTTTTATGCAGGAAGATAGCTTTAACTTTGGCAGTAATAACAGATAATTGTTTTTCTTGGAATTCATTATTACTTTCTATAGAAAACCTTGTTTATAATGTTTAATGATTGAAATGACTCATTCCAAAGTTCCTTAATGAAATAATTGGTAAAGATAATGAAAAATAGTTGATGTGACTTACTTTGCGGTGTTTTTTAGTTCAAGACAGAAAAAGGTAACTTTAAAAATAAAAGGGTAGTCTTCTAGAATCCTAAAGAAAAGAGGCCAAACACTTACTTAACCCTTGTTTTGTGTGGAAAACCACAGTTATATTGCCCCGAGTCCCCAATAAGGGGACAATGAGTACCCAAATTAAAATCATAGAAATGGATGCCAATATATATTTGTTGTATTGAAAAGCCGAAAGGTAGGAAAATCATAGCTATGTTCCTGTCCTATGTCCTGATAATGACAGTAGTAGTGATACTGGCTAATCAAAAAGGTCAAATCAATTCAAAAGAGCAACCCTATGGGAGTTTTGCATGTTTAACTTAATTTCATTCTGTGATTGATATTTATTAGAGTCAAATCCTGAGTAGTCAAGAATTGATTATCTAGTTTGTAAATAATTATCTAGGGATTTTTTAGGGTGTCTCTTACTGCCTCCGTCTCCTAAGTTTTGGTCATTTCACTGTCAATTAGCCTCCCTGCTGAATGGTGGGTAGAGAAAGTAAAAAAGATACACAAAATTTGCTATATCGTGGGTTAGCAATCCTGACAAAGGCTCATGAGAGATAATTTGGAAGAATTCAGCATGGGTTATTTGTAGATTTCTATATTTAATTATATTCATGTTCTTCCTTAATTTATCTCATTTAATTAATAACATTTTATTTCCCGTACTGACAAATGGTAACTCTAAAGGGCCAACTCAAGTATATTTCAAATTCCATGAAGACATTTATCTAAAAGCAAATTAATGATACTTTAAAACATCTTATTTTGCGTGGTATTTTTTATTTTGTAATAACAATACATTTTTAAATTATAGACCACATTGAAGGATTTAAAATGTATATAAGTGGTGTATAATTCTTCACATTCTATAATTCACTCTTTTACTTGATTTTTAAAAAGATTTATCCATGTTAACACACACTCACTTTATTTTGAAATCCAAGTATTATTCTGTTAGATGAATGTACAATATTTATCTGTTTTCTAATTGATGTACATTTTACCTGCTCCATTTTCTATGATTTTAAATTATTCTGCAACTCTCCTTACTAATTTATGTGAGCATTTTTTCATGGCGAACATCCAGGGGTAAAATTTCTGTGTCCTGAGATACATCAGCTTTACTATATACCAAACTAATCTCCAGAGAATCTGAACTATTTAACACTCCTGATAGGAGTATCTGAGTTTTTGTTTCTCTAACACTTGTTACAGTCAGATCGTTTTTCAATTTTGCCAGTGACAGGTGTAAAAGTTCTTTTATGGTTTTAATTTGCTTCTCTTGATTACTAATATAGTTGAGCATGTTTTTGCTCATTTATTGGCCATTTTTATTTTTTTCTCCTGTAAATTACCTATTCATATCGTTTGGACATTTTCATTGGCAGTTGATACTTCTGTTTGTTACTCACAGGGACTGCAAATGTCTTCTTTCAGTATGTGACTAGTTTTTCACTTTGTCTATAGTTTCTTTTGTGCAAAAAGTTTAACTTATTGTGTTGCAAATACATCACAATCTTCCTTTCTTTCTTTCTCTCTCTCTCTTTCTTTTTATTTTTTTTGGCAGAGTCTCGCTCTATCGCCCAGGCTGGAGTGCAGTGGCGCGATCTGGGCTCACTGCAAGCTCCACCTCACGGATTCACGCCATTCTCCTGCCTCAGCCTCCCCCGTAGCTGGGACTACAGGCGCCCGCCACCATGCCTGGCTAATTTTTTTGTATTTTTTCAGTAGAGACGGGGTTTCACCGTGTTAGCCAGAATGGTCTCGATCTCCTGACCTCATGGTCCACCTGCCTCGGCCTGCCAAAGTGCTGTGTTTTCTTTCATAATTTTTGTTTTTTGTGTGTCTGGAGTAAATAAATCCTTTCTTATCTGAAGGACATAAAGATGTTACTCTTTATTTTACTCAAAAAGTTTTAAAGGACCTAATTTAACTTTTTCCATATGGATAAACAATTATCCCAACACCATTTACCTAACAGTTCATCTTTTTTCATCATTTATTTGTAATGCTATGTCTGTCATACATTATTGTCATATATGAATGAATCAGTTTCTAGGCTTGTTGTATTCTGTTGCTCTATTTATTAATCCTGTACTGATATCTTTATTATTCATTTATTAAAATTTTTGTTATATGTTAGGTCAAGTTTATTATCCCAGTTGTTCAAATCATCATAGTGGTTTTTAGCCATGTGATTTTGCATTTGTAGTTTTCGAGTTCCACAAAACCCCCCCAAAGATTTCTTTATGTAAATTGTATTAGATTTTGAGATTAATCTGTGGTGCATCATCAAAGTTTTCCCAACAAACAATCATATGAGCATAACTTTCCATTTATTCACGTTTTTAAAAATCATCTCCAATAATTTTTCACCTACAGTCTAACACTCTGTATAACTTTTTCTACTTTATAGAACATATTTTTATTGATTGATTTTTGTTAATTATTGGTGTATTCATTATCAGGAATGATACTGATTTTTGTATGCTGGTGAGTTTTAATAATCTGTCCACAGAATCCCTTAAATTTCCAATGTAGGTAATCATATAATTAACAAATAAGGAGAGTTTTATCTCTTCCTTTGTGATTATTATTATTTCCCAGATTTATTTCCTTTTCTTTCTTACTGTAATCATTTTTGAACATTGTGTTGACCATTACCTATTAGAAACCATGAGATTAGGCATCTTTTTCTTATTCCAGACTATGTTAGCCCGTTCTCATACTGCTATAAAAAAACTGTCCGAGAATGAGTAATTTATAAAAGAAAGAGGTTTAACTGACTCACAGTTCTGCATGGCTGGGGAGGCCTCAGGAAACTTAGAATTGTGACAGAAGACGAAGGAGAGTTAAGGCACCTTCGTCACAAGGCGGC
Organism: Nomascus leucogenys; assembly: GCF_006542625.1. Taxonomy (NCBI): domain Eukaryota; kingdom Metazoa; phylum Chordata; class Mammalia; order Primates; family Hylobatidae; genus Nomascus; species Nomascus leucogenys. The sequence goes on from NC_044391.1 coordinate 69,801,353, forward strand.
AGGAAGAAGAAGTGCCAAGTGAAAAGGGAAGAGCCCCTTATAAAAACCATCAGATCATGAGAACAGCATGTGGGAAACTGCCCCCATGATTCAATTACCTCTACCTGGTCTCTCCCTTGACATATGGAGAATATGGGGATTACAATTCAAGATGAGGTTTGGGTGGGGACACAAAGTCTAACCATATCACTGACTTAATGGAAATGCTCATCATTTTCTTTTAGGTTTTTGATAGGTAACTTCAATAAAACTAGGAAAATTCTTTTTTATTGATAATTTTCTTGCAAAATTTTTTTTAAAAATACTATGAATGAATTTTAGAATTTGCTAAAGGAGTTTTCAGCATTTATCTTCATATGGTATATTTTCTTTGACTTGTTAATATGATATTGTGGAGTAATAGATTTTGTGAAGTTAAACTATTTTGTGTTCCAATATTATAATTAGTTATGGTGTATTGATTGACTGATAGATAAATTTCGTTTGATAGTAGTTTAGTAAGATAGTATCTTCAGATTTTTTGCATGCATTTGTATCAATATGTCTATTTTTAAAATATTCTCCTAATTACTATAGTATATCTAAACATTAGTCTAGTAGTGTCTGTGCTTTTGCTGTTCTCCAAAATGGTAGGTATAAAATAAACATGTCTGGCTCCCTCAAAAGCTTGGTAAAACTTATCTTCTCAGTTTAGTTTCTTTTGGGGTGGTTTTGTTCACCTTCTGGTCATGAGGTTGTGACTATGCCTATTCTGTATCTCAGCAGGAGCTATAAGCAACTCTAGGACTTCAAGTAGCAAACCTCATTTTGGTTCCCTTTCTTGAGGGTATATTTTAGATCCTGGAAACTTCTGCCTACTGAGAACCTGAAGTTAGGATGTTAGGAAGGCCATATCATCATCTGCTCACAACTTTTCATTTCTTTTCTGTTACTGGCCAAAAAAAGGTTTTGCCTTTGCATTTGAGAAAGGCCATGTTCTTCTGACTTTCTTATTTTATATTTTACCCATCTTTGATAAGTGTTTGGAACAAAGGGTGTTATCAAAGTATGAAATTTTGTCATAGTTTTAATTAAGCATCTGTAAAACTTAGTTTTCTTTTTCAAATATTTGATAGCTAGACGTATTCGTTTCCCAGAACTGCTACAATAAAGTACAAACTGGACAGCTTAAAACAACAAAAACATATTATCTCACAATTATGAAGTCTCAAAGTCCAAAATCAGATTGTCTGAAAGATCATGCTCCCTCTGAAGCTTTCAGAAAGGAATGCTTCTTTGCCCTTTTCTAACTTTCGGTAGAAAAAAGTTTGCAGGTTATCTTTAGTGTTCCTTGGCATTCCTTGGCTTGCATCTGCAGCACTTCAATCTCTGCCTGTTGTCACATGATGTTCTCTCTGTGTCTCTCTTCTCTTTTTATAAGGATGTCAATCATACTGGATTGTGGGTCCACCTACTGACTTCATTAAAAAATTTATTATTATTATTATTATTATTTAAGTTCTGGGGTATATGTGCAGAACGTGCAGTTTTGTTACATAGGTATACATGTGCCCTGATGGTTTGCTGCACCCATCAGCCCATCACCTACATTGGGTATTTCTCCTAATGCTATCCCTCCCCTGATCCTCTGACAGGCCCTGGTGTGTGATGTTCTCCTCCCTGTGTCCATGTGTTCTCATTGTTCAAGTCCCATTTATGAGTGAGAACATGCAGTGTTTGATTTTCTGTTCTTACGTTAGTTTGCTGAGAATGGTAGTTTCCAGCTTCATCCATGTCCCTGCAAGGACATGAACTCATTCATTTTTATGGCTGCATAGTATTCCATGGTGTATATGTGCCACATTTTCTTTATCCAGTCTATCATTGATGGGCATTTGGGTTGGTTCCAAGTCTTTGCTATTGTGAATAGTGCCACAATAAACATACATGTGCATGTGTCTTTATAGTAGAATGATTTATAATCCTTTGGGTATATACCCAGTAATGGGATTTCTGGGTCAAATTGTACTTCTAGTTCTAGATCATTGAGGAATCACCACAGTGTCTTCCACAATGGTTGCACTAATTTACACTCCCACCCTGCAAAGACATTATTTTCAAATAAGTTCATATTCACAGATACTAAAGGTTAGGACTTTAACATATCTTTTTGGGAGACATACAGTAATTCAACCCACAACTTTAGGCATATGCTGCCATCAATTATATATTGAATTCAATATTGAATGTTATATATAATCGTATTTTTTTCAACTTATGTGTGTCTTTGTATATCAAAACATACCCACAAACACACACAGAGATATATGGTTATATGCGTATTTGTAATTTTCTCTTCCCACCATATCAAACTTTGACATCCATTTGTTGAACTCTGACTTGCTTCCCTTAATTCTATTATACATAACATTGCTCCCCTTGTTTGAATTGAAGCTACTGTAATTCTGACTGATTAACCTAGTGAAAGGCAGTCGGGAGAAAGGGCCCAATCTTCTTATTCTAATAGCAACAAAAAAGTGCCTTAACAAAAACAATCTGTCAATACAATTTCTAAATTATAATAAACAAAAATAGTATGGAGCTCTTTTAGATTAGTAAAATCTACCTCCTTTTAATTTGTGGCAATTTTTAGTTTAAAAAAATCAAGTGTATGGTATTGACTAAAGAGAGAACAAAGCATAAAATCTCGCCTGCACTAACATGTCAAAATTTTGCAGTAAACTAACAATTCAGAGAATACAGCCACTCCAGTACACCCAACAGAAATGTGAAACAACTGGGAGGCAGGACTACTGCAAAGCATGGCTAAATGACCTGAAATACATTTTGGAGTAGAGCATATGGGTGTATAGTATAAGATAAAAAATTAGCTATTTATAAATTAAAGATTCTGCATCATCCATAAACATTTATGGAGCACAGGTCTTTTGCGAGGTCCACGTGTTAAGTTCTTATGTAAGACATTATACTATTTTTTAAAGTATGTAACCTGCGTTAAGAACTTGTATATATAGAAAGGGGGAGATACAAAGTAATATGTGCACATTACTTCAGTGATCAGCAAATTTGTACATTGTTTCTGTGTTTTCATATGTGTCTCAACTATTGCTTTATTGATGTGACCAATAACTTAGTTTCACTAGTGATGTATAAAACATCAAAATCAAGAAATATCAAACTATACTAGGGTTTCTTATTTGCTTCTAATGCTATTTTGTGGGTGTTCAATATATCTTTGTGTGGTAAAGGTAAAAGTCCTCTCAGAGGACAATACCCTCAGTCATTATCTTATGAAAATATGAGTCAACATAGGAGCAGTGCCCTATTTCAAATTGTGATTGATAGATATTAGTCAATTTGCTTTCACTTTTACCATAACAAAAGTGCTATTTCTCTGCTTCACCTGCTGGACCATGCCAGCTGGTTGGGAACCAAATCTCTAAAAGTACCAATTAAAATAAAAATAGCTAAATCTGCAATAAGTAATAAAGTACAGCTTTGGAATACTGTGAAAATATATAAGTGATCATTAGCAACACCTGCAGCCTACTTCACTTTGCTTATAATGACTCATTGACAATAGTCTAGTTATAGCACAAAAGGCTGAAAAGTGGAAACAGAAAAACTTCAACTTTCTTAGTGATAATTAGACTCAATTTCTTATAATTTCTTTTTATACTAACTTGTTTAATTTATATTTATATCAAACAGCATCAACATATCTATCCTCAAATTTTTCCATTATTCAACTAACATACTCTATGTGTGATAAAAAGAGATATTTAAAAAAATCATTAAGTTACTTATTAAATCAATATCTTCATCTGTAAAATGAGGAAATATGTCTAGCTGAGGACTGCACAGAGAGTGCCACTCTTTAATCCCACACCCAAGGTGGACATTGATTATGAAAGTTTTTCTGGTATGGATTATTCACAGCTTTTTCTATAAGGCTCTGATGTAGATTTTCTTGTTTCTTAAACCTATGGTCTGAAAGAATAGTTATCTTCTGCTCTTTTCATATATTGAATATACTATGCTATACCGGGGATAAGATAATTTCAATGAGGATTATCATTTAGAAAAAGAAACAATGGAAGAAACAGATCAGTAAGTGGTACATGGCAATGCAGAAACTCTCTAGGACCAGACATTGTGAAGATTCACTATCTTAGGGATGAGAATTTACAAGATTAGACCTGAGTCTGCTCTCTGGGTCCTTGAGCACTATCCATTATGGTCCTTGTCTTGCCTCCTGCAGTAGTCTTCATTTTCTGTTATCTTGGTTGGATGTATTTGTAATGGATGTTGGAAAATATACCTTATTTATAGTCCATTTTATGATAACGCAAGAGTGGCAAATATAGTTGTAAGTCCCAAAAAGTTAAAAGAATTTGAGTAGAGGCTTATGATTTATTCAGGAATACAATTATTTCAAAAACTTAGTTCTGTTTGCTTTCAGTCAGACTTGTAGCTGGTACAATCACTCATTTTTATTGTAATCATGTCTTTGAATGTGATTATTATTTCACAATCTTGATGAATATTTTCACTGTGTATAGAATTCTAGTATGGCAGTTCTTTCCTTTCAGCAAATTAAAACCATCATCTACTGATACCTGCTTTCCATTGTGAGCATTGAGCAGTCAGCTGTCAATGTAACAATTCAAAGTCATGTATAAACCCACAGTTCTTGCTTTCACGATATTTTCTTAAGATTTTTCTCCCCTCTTTTATTCTATTTTTTTGAAAGATTTTGCAGTTTTACTAAATTGTAAAGTCAAGCGTTCATACTGATTTTCTTATGTAAACTGTACTTTACAGTCATCAAATAGTCAATGGGAAAAGTGTCTCCTTATAAAAAGATTCCAATTAATACATAAGAAAATAATAATAGGATTATAGTATATCCATTTTGTAACTTTTAATCTATGAATAGATTTAAACATTGACTAGTTCTTGTTACAATTGTTATTTAACAATAGTAGATTTAAACAATCTTTTATTTTGCTCACAATTTTGTGTTGGAAATTCAGGAAGAACTTGGCTGGGCATTTCTCTCTTGGGGTCTCTCAGGCAATTGTAAGTAAAGGTCAGCCAAGGCTACAGTGATCTGAAGACTCAACTGGACTGAATATCCAGGATGTTTGGTTCTCAAGGCTAAAAGTTGATACTGGCTCTCAACTGAGAGTTCTAATGGGATTGACTGGAATATCTACAAGTGGATTATCCAGCATAGCAATCTCAGAGTAATTAGACTTGTCATATCGCGATTGTTCTCAACCTTGGAACTATTGACATCTTGTTGTAGGGGGTCTGTCCTGTGCATTGCAGGATGTTTAGCAGTATCCTTGCCTCTACCCACTAGATGGCAGTAGCACCACCCTCCCTATTGTCTCTAGACATTACTAAATGTCCCCAAAATGAGAGAGAGGATTAAATCGCCCCAGAAGGGAAATGATTGCCCGAGTGAGCATCCAAAAAGAGCCAGGAGAGCTGCATAATTTTTCTCTGACCTAGCTTCAAAAGTCTCACAGCATTATTTCCACTGTATTCTACTGGTTACAAGAAAATCACTACAGTAAATTGAGATTTGAGGAGAATCTCTTAATGGCGGAGTGTCAAAAAATTTTGAACATCTTTTAAAATACCTACAAATGGTGATTGACATCAAAAAATGAAGAAAATACATGTGAATCTGATAAAACCTCTAGTTCTAACCATAAATTTATAGAGAATACAGGGAATATACTAAATAATACACAGGGATTAATGAGCAAAATCCAATTGATCCAGGTGATGGGAAAATCTAAAAGTTCAAAGACCAAGTTTATCCAACAAATAAAATTCAAGTCGAAAAAGATTGAGGAAAAGCCTAGAGATTAAAACAGACTGAAGAGACATGTCAACCATTACAATGCATATATTTTATCCGAATTATGATTTAAACATTGTAAGGAAAAATTATGAGACAACCAGAGAATTTGAATACTGGGTGAATATTTGATAATATTAAGAAATATTGTTACATTTTTTCCTATGATAATGTTATTGAGTTTTTTTAAAAAAAGATTTATTTTACTTGGGAAACATATTCTGAAATAATTGAGGCTGAAATAATATGATGTCTGGAATTTGTTTCAAAATAATACAGGGCTTGAGTAAGGGGATCAGGCATTTCTAATTTTTAAAATTCGTATTTGGAAGATTGTCACAACTTTGTTCACTTTTAATCACTTTTACCAAATTGTTATATATGTATATTATATAAAATATAATATATAAAATATATAATATATATAATGTATATATGCATATATATATATAATTTTATTCAAATTATAAAATATATGACCATGATAAAAATTTTTGACAATAAAGTACTCTTTTAGGGAAAAATAGCAATAACTTAAAACATAGAGAAAACCAACATTAAGTTTTTCTGTGCTTCCTTTCGGTCATGTTTCTATTCATAGACATAATGGAAACATAATTCAGATCACATTGTATTTGCCAATTTCTCAGTCAAAATTATATAGTGTACATTTTCCTATATTATTTAAATTTCTTCAATATTTCTCTGACAATAAAATTTTAATTGTGGACACATTAAGTCCTGCACAAACAAGTTAAATCCAAAGTCTTTTTCTGAATATTTAAAAAATATATTTTAAATGAAAACTTTTATTTTCCCACTGCGTCTACTCATGGGTTATGAATAGCATAGATTTAAAAATATTTTTTAAATCTCAAATCATTTCTTTTAGAAGTTTTTAATTGTTTCTCTTGGATTTTCTATGTATAATTTGTATTTTTTTTCCATTTTTCCAATGATATCTCTTACTTCTTCTTTTCTTTTTATGCTGGCAACATTTTCAACACATCATTAAATAATAATGGTCCTGATGATGGCATTTTTAAAAAATATGTTCTCCAAAATTTAAAAAATCAATATCAGATAATATGAGTGCTTCCAAATCCAGGATGTCATTTCAGTTTTGTTCAGTCCTCAGAAGATACAGATTCACAGAAGTCTCTGGTGCAGAATAGCACCAAGAATTCTGCCATAACAATGGGCTATCTCTGTTCATAGGATCAGACTTCATTCAGTCATAATATTTGGGTCAATTCTAGGAGAATTGGAGATTGATCCCAAAGGCTTTAGGTTTAGAAAGCCTTTGGGGGTTTAATCTAATGATTGCTATCACTGATATAAAGATGGAGAGCTGAGATGAATTCAGAGACTGAGCTCAAAACCTTTCAGGATATTGAAAGCTATAAGAGCCCACAACACAAATCCAAGATTTGTAAATGATGGACATTTGAAAACAGTTTCTTATCCTGAGGTCAGATGGCAAAGAGAAACACAATTACTGGCCGGGCGCGGTGGCTCACTCCTGTAATCCCAGCACTTTGGGAGGCCTCACTTGAGGTCAGGAGTTCAAGACCAGCCTGGCCAACATGGTGAAACCCTGTCACTACTAAAAATAAAAAAATCAGCTGGGTGTGGTGGCACATACTGTAGTCCCAGCTACTCGGGAGGCTGAGACAGAAGGATCACTTTAACCCAGGAGGCGGAGGTTGCAGTGAGCCAAGATCGTGCCACTGTGCTCCAGCCTGGGTGACAGAGCAAGACCCCATCTCAAAAAAAAATGACTGTAAAAAAATGATAAACTCTGAAGAAGCACAACTATGGCTCACAAATTAGTGATTCTGAACATTGAGGTAAGTAGCCAGCAATCGGCATATATTATAGAGACAGATGACACTTTTGCACATCATTAAAGGAAAAAGAACAGTCGTCACATATTTTTTCATTAGTCAAAGAAATTCTTTCGTATGAGTAAAAAACAATAAATAGCTCTGATCAGCCATTTTTGACTGCCAGAGATCTGATAAATTGAATACTAAACAAAGTACCATTTTAAAATTTATTTTATACAGAACAGAAGCTAAAAGCAGAAATTATAAAAGCTGTTACACCTACTGAGCTCTATTACATGTTGGAAAAACTGAACCAGAGAAACAATTACATACACTATCTCTTCTGGAAAAGCTGGATTGGGTTTTGGTCTGTATCAATAGATGAGTTCTCAGTCTTCCCACCTTTTTTCTTTTTTCTTTTTTATCGTGTCCTACGAGCTAATGCCAGAAAGAAAAAATAATTTTAGCCTGATTATGAAAGCTTGTATAATTAATAAACTCTCAGTAACTGGAAGTGTATGAATAGGGTATGGAGGATGATGACTAGCAACTTTGTTTAGAGAGGATCCAAACATCAGGAGGCTGATTGGGTTTTATGATCTGTAGTGTGATATCCAATGCTGAGTTTCTTTTATTCTTTAAAATCATAAAGTAAATTTTCCTTATGTCTTACCATGTTCCAGTTATCAATAAAGAGTAACAAATGACACCAAAACTTATTGATGTAAAACAATAATTTTATTATACTTGTGAATTCTGTGGACGAGGTAATTTAAACATGGCATAGGGGACATGGCTTTTATCTTCTCCACAATTTCTGCTCCACAATTTCAGCTGTCTCGATAAAATAAAAAAAAGATTAAAAATATTCTGTGATCACAATGCAAGGAAATAGAAACTAAATGAAAATAAATAATCAAATCCACATCCAAAATGTCTGCAATTTAAAAAACTCTCTGTGAAACACCTAGACAAAAAGAGAAAAGAGCCCTGAAGTTACAGAATTTTTAGAACATACTTTTAATGGAAATACTATATATCAAAATATATAATTAAAGCAATTATTTAAAGACAATACATAGCCTTACATAATTATTTTAATAAAAATGATAACATTTTCTAACACAAAAGTTTGAAAAGGAACTTTAAATTAAGCAAAAGAAAGGACAAAAGAGCAAAATTATACAGATAAAAGCAGAAATTAATCAGGTAGAAATTAGTAAAACAGTAAAAATAGTGATAGTTCATAAAAATATCCAGCAAAGTAAACAACTAGCTAACTTAATTTGAAAAAAAAAAAAAAAGAGAGCAAGCACAAATATACAAAATAGGAGGTAATGAGTGGGAAATAATCATTGAAACACATTCATCAGCACTAATACACATGTATTGTAAGTAAGTATGAGTATTTTTAAAATTCAAAATCTGAAACACTTCTAGTCTCACACATTTTAAGTAAGGGATACTCAAGTCATAGGCAATTCATTGTTGACTGAAACATTGTTAAGTGATGCATGACTGTACTCAACTTTGCTATAGTAGTGCTGTGTTAGTCCATTTGGGCTATCATAACAAAATACCATAAACTGGGTACATTATAAACAAATTTATTTCTCACTGGAGAAATAAATTTCCCAATGGCTACCGAATTTGTAAACTAATTTGAGCTCAAGATAAACTATTAAAAAGAGTAAAAACTAGATTCTGGAGACTGGAAAGTCCAAGGTCAAGGTAGGTTTGGTGTCCGGGAACAGCTTGCTTTCTGGTTCCTAGATGACACCTTCTCCTTGTATTCTATGTGGAAATAACAAGGGGTCTCTCCTGGATCTGTTTTATAAGGCCACTAATTTTATCTATAAGGCCTCCACCTTCATGTCCTAATCACTTCCTAAAGGCCCTACTTCCTAATACCATCGTCTTGGGGTTTGGCATTTTAACATGTGAATTGGAGTGTGGCACAAACATTCAGACCATGGCAAGTTCAAAAGCAGTCATTGAAAATATGCAAATGATAAACATGGCTCAGTCCAATAAAACTAAGTATAGGCACTAGAAATTTAATTTCTTAATAAAGCTTTTTATATGTCCCAAAATATTATTATTATTTTGATTTTTTCCAACCATTTAAAAATGGAAAAATCTCTTCTTGTGTTATCCAAAAATAGACAGTGAGCTATATTTGCCAACCTCTGGCTTAACCACTCGGTGATTATTATTGCTGGGTGGTAGACATCTATTTCCTGTTATATGAAAGACAAGAGAATCTAGTGTTTAGTCTTTTTCATAGTTTATTTTGAACTCAAATTAATTTACAAATTCTGTAGCCATTGGGAAGAACAACTTTTTGATGCATATAAAATCTGTTTTAATGTTTGTATTCTCTTTGACCTGCCTGTGACTGAAATTGTAGAACTGAAGCTATATGTTCTCTCTGCATCTGTTTGTGTCTCTTTATATCATTGCCTATCCTCTAGCAATGCTTTACCTCTCATGGTTTTCCTACCTCTGAAAGCTTTTAATAAACTACATTGTTTTATATTTTACGTTAAAAGAACACTGATGGGATTGCTTTATGGAGAAAAATAAGCACTTAGATAAATAAATATTTTTTAAATTCCCAGAAAATAAGAAAATTCTACTATTTTAAATGAATTAGGCTTTTAAAATCATCTCTCTTACAGAAATTTCTAGCACAGAAACATTTTGGAAAATGAGACTAGTTTAAATTTTTAAATTTAAAAACAAACAGCTAGAAGGAGGCAGAGCAAGAACGCTTCAGTGGTTATCTCCCCCTGGAAGAACACCAAATTGAACTACCCACACAAGAAAGCACTTTCATAAGAACCAAAAATCAGGTGAACGATGATCATTAATACCTGGTTTTAACATCACATCAGGGAAAGAGGCACTGAAGAGGATAGGAAAAAACAGTCTTGAATTGTCGACACATCCCTCACCAGTTTCCTGCAGCAGCCACATGGTGCAGAGAGAGAATCTGTATTTGGGTAAGAGAGAGTGCAATGATGGTGGACCTTGAATTGAAACTCAGTGCTGTCTGTCACAGTGGAAAGCAACACAAGGTAGAATTCAGCTGGTACCCATAGAGGGAGTATTTAGACAGCCCTAACGAGATGGAAATCATCCATCCCAGTGGTCAGAACCTGAATTCCAGGAAGCCTTTCCACCATGGGCTAAAGTGCTCTGGGGTTCCAAATCAACTAGAAAGGCAGACTAAGCCACAAGAACTGTAATCCTGGGCAAGTCCTGGTGCTATGCTGGGCTCGGAGCCAGTGGACTTGGGGTACATGTAAACTAATGAAACCCCAGATGTGGTGGCCGAATGAGTGTTTGCATCACCCTTTCACTAACCCCAGGCAATACAGCTCGCAGATCTGGGAGAGACTCCCTCGCTTAGCTTGAGGAAAGGAGAGGGAAGAGTGAAGAGGACTTTGTCTTGCATTCTGGATACCAGCCTACCCACAGTGGTATAAGGCACCAAGCCTGATGCCCCCATTCCGGGCCCTAGCCTCCCAGACAACATTTCTAGAAACACAATGGGCCAGAAGACAACCCACTGACTTGAAGGGAAGGACCCGGTTTTGGCAAGATTCATTACCTGTTGACTTAAGAGACCTTGAGCCTTGAATAAAAATTAGCAATAGCCAGGCAGTACTACCATAGGCCTTGGGTGAGACCCAGTGCTGTGCTGGCTTCAGGTGTGAGCCAGCACATTCCCAGCTGTGGTGGCCAAAGAAAAAGAGTCCTTCTGCTTGTGAATAGGAGAGGGAAAGGTAAAGGAGACTTTGTCTTGCAGCTTGGGTAAGAGCTTGGCCACAGTAAGCTAGAGAACCAAGAAGACTCCTGGGGTTCCCAATTCCATGCCTTGGCTCCTAGGTGGTCACTTTATGGACCTACCTAGAGGTAGAAGCTAGAGGGGAGCTCACTGCCCTGAAGGGAGAGAGCCAGGCCGAGCAGTATTTATCACAAGCTAACTGAAAAGCCCTTGGGCCTTGAGTGAACCACAATCATTAAATGTTTATTATCTACAGATAACATGCTGTAGATGATTTTTTATATATTCTAATGTGTGCCTGAAGGCTCTCCTATAAATTACAGACCCAAGTTTTTGTCTTCACAAAGGGCAGCTTGAAAGCCTCATAGAATGGACTGTACAAGATACAGTAAGCCCCCCATCTGCAGTTTTACTTTCCATGGTTTTGGTTACCTATGGTCCATCACAATCCAAAAATAATGGAAAATCCCAGAAATAAACAATTCATAAGGTTTAAATTGTGCACCATTCTGAGTAATGTGATGAAATTTTATACCCATCCAGCTCTATCCAGGCCTGGACATGAATCACCCGTTTGCTCATGCTCAATGTATCTATGCTGTAGATACTACCAACCAGTTAGTCACTTAGTAGCAATCTTTGTTTACCAGATTAACTGTCGTGGTATAGCAGCGCTTCTGTTCAAATAACCCCTATTTTACTTAGTAATGAATCCAAAGTGGAACAGTAGTGATGCTGGCAATTTGGATACGCAAAAGGAAAGCAGTAAATTGCTTCCTTTCAGTGAAAAAGTGACAGTTCTCCACTAAATTAGGAAAAAAACATAGTGTATATAAGGTTTGATATTTTTCATGGTTCTAGGCATCAACTAGGTGTCTTGGAATGGCCCTTGAGGATAAGGGAGGACTATTGTACTCCAATTGATACTTCAAAGGATAGACTCTTGGGCGCAAACTCTTGAGCTGGCATTGCTTAGATAACTTTTCAGACCATACCATTGACTGAGTCAAGATTTCCGGAACTCTTTTTAGTATACAGGTAAAAGACTTCATGAAATCAGACCACTGAACCAAATTTAGCAAACAAGAATTAATTAAATAACACAGCAGTCTCCAAACTTTTTGGCACCAGGACCAGTTTTGTGGAAGACAATTTTTCGATGGGCTAGAGGAAAGGTGGAGGGATGGTTTCGGGATGAAACTGTTTCACTTCAGATCATCAGGCATTAGTTAGATTCTCATAAGCAAGCAGTGCAACCTAGACTCCTCGCATGTGCAGTTCACAATAGTGTTTGTGCTCCTATGAGAATCTAATGTTGCCACTGATCTAACAGGAGGCAGAGCTCAGGTGGTAATGCTTGCTTGCCTGCTGCTCATCTTTCTGCTGTGTGGCCTGGTTCATAGCTAGTCACAGGGTGGCCTGGGGCTAGGGACCCCTGAAATAGCACTCATTGAACTGACTAGAAAAATTTTTTTCTAGGTATCTGTTTAAAATATTGTTGGTGCCATTTTTTTTCTGGTTATTTGTTTGAGATATTGTTGGTGCCATTTTAATGCTCTATTTTCTTACGGCTATATAAGGAAATCCTGTCTTCTTGAATGACCTCTAATGCTTAAATTAATAGATTGCTTTGTAAATAGAAATGAAACATTTTAAACTTACGTCTGCTTCTCAGCGAAACCCAGAATTCAGAAACTTTTACTAGATACCCTTTGTTCTTCATGGCAACAGAGTCATTTGTATAGATTTTGTGAACAGTTCTCCTCTACATCAGAATTTGAGGAAAAGAGACTTTGTGACAGTGAACAGTTTGCAAAGTGGGAAAATACAGCCTTCAGTATAAAATGAAAGTGTATTCCAGAGAACAAACTGAGGGTTTGGGTTGTTTTTTAAATTGCTTATTGTAGAGCAATTTACAAAAAAATTGTTTGGGTGGGGGGTCTCACTATGTTGCTCGGGCTGGCCTCAACCCATCTTCCTGCCTCAACATCCCAAAGTGGTGGGATTACAGGCAGAAGTCACTGTTCCTGGCCAGGGTTTGGATTTTATAGCAAAAGCTCTCATTCAGGTTCCCAATCAGGTTCATTTATGCAAATAAAGGATTCAAGTTGACTTAGTTGTGATTGGTCAATATAGCTGAGTTCTGATTGGGCAATTCATCTCAGCTGTAACTGGTTGATACAGCAGAGCTCTGAAAACTCCCAGATTTAAAGAGGTGCAGGTTGAGCGGGAAGTCAGAGTGTGTGTGTCTCCTGTAGTCAGCAAGTGGCTGCTTAGCTCTATTTTAAATTTAGGCCCGGTTAGCTAGTTGGAATCCATCTTGAGGGATTTGCTCTTTCAAGCTCACTTTTGTTCACAGATTGAAGTAGAATCTTTCCTCCTTTTAATCCAGAATATAATTGCACAAATTTCTTATGTAACCAAGACCTTACTTTTGGTGGAATATTTGAGACAAATTCTCATTCAATCAGTTATGATGAACCACTATTAAAGAACAAAGTTGACTTAATACATAGATGTATGGCTTAAAAAGACCTCCTGTGAAAACTGACATGATGCCTGACGTATGCATTCCCAGTCTTACACATAGTAAGGAAGGTCAGCTCTTACCAGGCTGGTAGATTTAGCAAATCTTGGGAACCTCACAGAAATGGAAATTCCTCTAAATGGTAGAGGTTACAGGTGAAGTTCGGTGGAGAAAGTTTTGGAGGGTTTGATTTACTAGCCCTGTAATACCTGCAATACCAAAAATAGAGGCTTTTAAAAGTCCTATCTGAAATTTCTTATGGAAACTTTCAAACAAATGTTAATTCTATAGCTTTAGTGGTTGCTTGATACCTTATGCCTGTATTTTTGCAAAGCAACTCAAGGAGGCCTTATATGTTTAGTTATTATTCTTGCTTCACTTATGTGAACCATAATCACAAACCTGAATGAAATAAGCCTTTTTGTGAATAAGCATAACCTCGAGAAAGAGAGAGATTATTTATGATCATAAGGGGAGTAGAGTGACTGCCAGGAAGAATTGTGGATAAGTTTCTAAATGTCACAAAAGAAACTACTAAATGTCCTTTCATTGGGATGCTGGGCATTGCATAACCAGTCCTCTGGGAATTGTGTAATTCTGTGATTTGTGCATGTTTGGTTATCTTTAGATGGGTGTCACTTGTTTCCTGCTCATAGTAATGCAAATGGTTCATTTTCACGGAAAAGCAAACGAATTTTGACAGGTAAAGATATCTATATATAGATATATTTAACATATGTAATAAATTTAACATATACAAATTTAACATATGTATGTTAAATTTACTATATTAGATATATAACATATATTAAGATAACTATAACATATATTATAGATATCCTACATATTAATATACATATCTTAATATCTAATAATATAGATTAACATATATCTTAATATACATCTACTGTATATTTTATATAATATATAAATAAATATTTAATAGATAATCTTTTATCTTTTATCAGAAGTTTTCCTTCAAAAGACACAGCAGAAAAAGTGTTACAATTATAATTTTGGAACATATTAGTGCAACACATATGACTGATGATTATTGCATCTAGAATATAATATATAAAGAACCACTATGAAGCCCTAAGGAAACAACAGCCTCAAAAGTCATTTTATTTATTAGGTATTTGATGTATAACAATATTACTCCCAAACTCAGCAACTATAAAACAGTAAATATTCATTATCTCACAGATTCCATGGATCAGAAATTCAGGTGGGTACCTCTGACCCAGGGTCTCTCACAAAGCTGCCATCAAGGTGTCAGGAGATGCTGTAGTCTCCTTTACAGGCTCTGCTAGGGGAGAATCCACTGTTATGCTATCTCATGCGGTGGTTGACAGAATTTAGTTCTTGCCACCCCATTGAACTGAGAGCTTCAATTCCTTGCAGCTACTGGCCAGAGCCCTCCCTCAGTTTCTTATCTTGTGGGCCTCTCCATATGGCAGCTCACAACCTGAGTCCTGGATTCTCACAATGTGAGTCCATGAAAGGGTGAAAGAGAGGAAACTGAAGCCACAGTCTCCTGGTAACCTAATCTCAGAAATGATATCTAATCATTTTCTGCAATGTTCTATTTCTTACATGCAAATCACTAGGTCTAACTCCTCACTCAAAGGGAAGAGATTATAGAAGGAGGCAAAGATCACTAGGGTTCATGTTAGAGGCTGCCTATCCCAGTCAAGAGTAGAAATTTATAGAACAAGAAACCTATTAAAGAATGTTTAACCTTCTTAATAATAAAGAAAATGCAAACTAAGACCACAATTTCACAATCACTAGATTCATTTTTAAAAGTAAAAGTCTGACAATACTATATGTTAGCAAGAGTTTGCAGAAATGAGGAAGTGATGAGAATGTAAACTGATACTATTTTAGAAAGTAATTTCTCATCACTTAGTAAATTTCCACTGACTCGTAATCTGACTCAGTAATTCTTCACCCACATATATAGTCTAGAGAAGTTGCACGTGAACATCAGATGTTCAAAATGTTCTTAAACACATTGTTCATAATAGCAAAAAACAATCAGAAGCTTAAATAAATAAATGAGTGATGGCAGATTAATACAACAGAGTACAGTACTCGACAGCTGCATTTATCAATAAGTATTTGTGAGGAAATAAAGTCACAGAAAAGAAATATAGTATGATCCAATATAAATGTTCAAAAAAGGAAAAGCTAAGTAATATCTACTTTAGGAATGCATTTACAGTATATATGGCTACCCTATAAAGAAAAGCAAATGATGTGATTATACAAAGTTCAAACTGCTGGTTCTATGTGTGTGGGAGGGAGGGAGATGTTATGGAAATAGGTTCATAAGAGGCTTTAACTTTTTCTTCAGCTGAGTAATACATACATGAGTATTCATTTATTTTTTGGTTATTACTTCTAAACCACACACTTACATCGTATACATTTTCAATGACATGCTTTGCATTTTTAACTAAAATTAATGAATTTCTTTGACATGAAGAGTACTGTATATGTCACAGCATCCAGTAAGGATTAACCAAAGCAAGTCATGACTGCATTATACTAATGGAAAAGCATCTCTATAAGGACTTTGTTATAAGGACCCATCAAAGATTGATTCAATAACTGTTCATATTTTCATGAATGCATTACCTGAATATAGTGGGAATATTCCTGTATTATAGTTACCCTTATTGCTCTTCTTCAACTGTTTTTAATATGTTAAATATTTCTTTTGTTAAGGAGAGTATACTGATTTTATATTTCCTAAACTACTGTCTCTAAAGAAGGAAATAAGTAATTAAAGTAATATGATTATCTGAATTTAGTATCACACCAATGAACACCACTTCAGTTCTCTCAATAGTATCTAGTGTTTTTAAATAATCAATTTACAAGAAACAAAAAATGAATGACAGGATTCAAATATGCAAAAACTTAAATGAAACAAGGGAATTCTTCAAGATGTGTTATACACATACTATTTATTCAAATAAATTAGTTTGTGTTAAAAGTAAAATCTTGAAAATAATAACACGGTGTCAGAGCAAATATTATTAAATTAATTACATAAACCAGCACCATGTTTAACTTAGCAAAATATTAGGTCTAAATTATTTGCCTCCAGTGACCCCTGAAAAGGGTTTATATTTGTGGTCTGAATTTAAGAAACTTAGAAATGCTAATCATTACATCTGGAAATTAAAATCTTAAGCTGCTAGATTAATGAGTGTTTTCAATGAACTCTAACATGCAGAATAGTAAAGACAGGAATTTGTTTTGATGAAAATTATCAGAATTTTTTTAAAACATTTTCAATACTGAGGTTGGATAAATCAAACATGATGCAGTATAATTTAGAAATACATCAATCTTCATTATAAAACAGAATGAAGCTAAATTAATTAAATGATGTTACTAAAAGTAGGAATTTAATTTTTTTCACAAGTTTGTAAACTTAAAAATGAAGCAACACCAATACATTGAAATTGTTTTCCTTTAAAAACACATTTCTAAATTTATAGCTTTCCTACTGCTTAAGATTGATAAGCAGTAAAACATGGGGTGCATTACGTAGAGACTTTTTACCTTTTTTTGTAAAATATTACATACTCCAAACTCTTGTATTAATCAACCTAACGATTGTTCAGGTTTCATGTAGAACTATGATCAACTTTCTAAATGAGTACATTGCAAAGCATTTGACTTTCAAAATGTTTTAAATATTTGATAACTACTTAAAATCTTAATGGAATTATCTCCATATCATGTATGTATTGGAGAACATGAAAAAGACATCTTATTCTTTTGTATATAATAAGCTTGGGACTTGAGGGGTGAATAAGACTTACCTGATCCCTTCACTTAAAGATCACAGTATATTAGGAAGAAAAAAAGACACATCATCAGGCAATCACTTATAATTGTGATTAGTGCAACTGAGAAAGAATAAAGTTGCTCCATTCTATATAAAACTATAATTGACAATGCCCAGCTTAACCTGGGGAACCCCAGGAGGAAGCTCAGAGTAAATGAGCAGAAAAAATAAAGGAAAAGGGGATGTCATGGAGAGGGGGAATGTCTCAGGTGGGAAGCATCATGACCTTTCAGGAACTTGAAAGATAGACAGTGACTGGGACGCAGAAATATGGAAGAGGGGAATAAAAGGAGGAGGTGGGGAAAAGGAACAGAGTTTAGTTCCTTTTTCCATTTTCAATCACTATCCTGGTGAGATGCAGGTTACCTTTCCCTTAAGTGCTGTACCCACCTCCTCCAAAATATTTCTGCTTAAATTCAAACTGCACATAGCTCCCAGAATATGTTTTTCTTAGGCTCATTGCCATTGTGATAATTTATAGTGAAATATTGTACGTTGTAACATACTTAATAATGCACATTGGGAGAATATGTAATAAGTCATTAGCCCTGCTTGATCTTGCTTTCGTGTCCTGTGTCTTAAATCTCACTATCTTGAATGTAAATGAGTTAAAAGGCCCACGTAAAAGACACAGAATGGCAGGTTGCATAAAAAAGCAAGACTCTGTTGGGCGCAGTGGCTCACGCCTGTAATCCCAGCACTTTGGGAGGCCGAGGTGGGCAGATCACGAGGTCGGGAGATCGAGACCATCCCGGCTAACACAGTGAAACCCCATCTCTACTAAAAATACAAAAAGTTAGCTGGGCGTGGTGGCAGGCACCTGTAGTCCCAACTACTCGGGAAGCTGAGGCAGGAGATTGGTGTGAACCCGGGAGACAGAGCTTGCAGTGAGCAGAGATCACGCCACTGCACTCCAGCCTGGGCGACAGAGCGAGACTCCGTCTAAAACAAAAACAAAAACAAAAACAAAACAAACAAACAAAAAACCAAGACTCAGCCATGTGCTGTCTTCAAGACACTATTCTCACATGCAATGACACCCATAGGCTAAAAGTAAAGTAATGGCAAAAGATCTGTCAAGAAAATGGAAAACAAAAAAGAGAAGAGGTTGCTATTCTTTTGGAAAAAACAGACTTTAAGTCGACAATGATGAAGAAGGAGAAAGAAGGGCATTACATAATGATAAAGGGTTCAATTCAACAAGAAGACTTAACTATCCTAAAGATATAAGCACCCAACACTGGAGCACCCAGAGTTAAAACAAGTTCTTAGAGACCTATGAAGAGATTTAGATAACCATACAATAAGAGTGGGAGACTTCAACATCCCACTTACAGTGTTAGAAATATCATTGAGGCAGAAAACTAACAAAAATATTCAGAATCTAAGCTTGACACTTGACCAAATGGATGTAACAGACATCTGCAGAACACTCCACTCAACAACAACAGAATATACATTCTCATCTGCACATGGCATATACGCTAAGATTGCCCACACACTCGACCCTAAAGCAATTCTCAAAAAAATTTTAAAAAAACTGAAATTATTTATTGATTTGTGTATGAACCAACCTTTCATCCCAGGCATAAACCCTACTTGATGGTGATGGATTAGCTTTTTGATGGGCTGCTTGATTTGGTTTGTAAGTATTTTGTTGAGAATTTTTGCATAAATGTTTGTCAAGGAAGTGGGTATGAGGTTTTCTTTTTTTATTGTGTCTCTGGCAGGTTTTGGTATCGGTACGATGCTAGCCTCATAGAATGAGCTGGGGAAGAGTCTGTCCTTCTCAAGTTTTTGGAATAGTTTTAGTGGGAATGATGCTAGCTCTTCTTTGTAACTTTAGTAGAATTTGGCTGTGAATCCATCTGGTTGGGCTTTTTATGATTGGTAGGCTACTTATTACTGATCCAATTTTGGAGCTAATTATTGGTCTGTTTATGGAATCAATTTCTTCCTGTCTCAGTCTTGGGAGGGTGTATGTGTCCAGGAATTCATCCATCTCTTCTAGGGTTTCTAGTTTATGTGCATCAGAGTAGTCTCCAATCGTTCTTTGTATTTCTGTGGGGTCAGTGATAACATCCCCTTCATAATTTCTAATTGTGTTCAGTGAAGTATTCTTTCTTTTCTTTATTAGTCTAACCAGCAGCCTATCTATCATTAATTGTTTTTTTAAGCAAACTTCTGGATTCGTTAATCTTTGGAATTGCTTTTTGTGTCTTGATCTCCTTCAGTTCAGCTCTGATTTTTGTTATTTCTTTTATTCTGCTAGATTTGGAGCTGATTTGCTATTGCTTCTTTAGTTCTTTTAGTTGTAATGTTAAGTTGTTAATTTGAAATCTTTCTAACTTTTTGATGTGGGTGTTTAGTGCTATAGATTTCCCTCTTAACAAGGCCTTAGCTGTGTCTTAGAGATTCTAGTATGTTCTAGATTTTTTTTTTTCCTTTGGTGTCAAAGAACTCCTTGATTTCTGCCTAGGAATATAGCCAACCAGGAAGGCGAGAGATCTCTTTAATGGGAATTACAAAACACTGCTGAAAGAAATCAAAGATGACACAAAGAAATGGAAAAACATTCCATGTTTATGGTTAAAAGAATCAATATTATTAAAAATGGCCATACTACCCAAAGCAATTTACAGATTCAATGCTATTCCTATCAAACTACCAATGACATTCTTCACAAAACTTGAAAAAAAGACAACTATCCTGAAATTTATATGGAACCAAAAAAGGGCACAAATAGGCAAAGCAGTCCTAAGCCAAAAGAACAAAGCTGAAGGCACTACATTACCCAACTTCAAACTGTCCCCCAGGGCTGCAGTAAACAAAACATCAGGGTACAAAAGCAGACATACAGACAAATGCGACAGTTTAAAGAACCCAGAATAAAAGCTATACACCTACAATAATCTGATCTCTGACAAAGTCAACACGAATAAGCAATGGGGAAAGGACTCCCTATTCAATAAATTGTGCTGGAATAACTGGCCAGCCATACACAGAAGACTAAAACTGGACCAATTCCTCACATCATATACAAAAATCCACTCAAGTTGGATTAAAGACTTAAATGTAAAACCCAAAACTATAAAAACCCTTGGAGACAATATAAGCAATACCATTCTGGACACAGGAACTGGTAAAGACTATAGGACAAAGATGCCACAAGCAATAGCAATAAAAGCAAAAATTGACAGAGGGCATCTAATTAAACTTAAGAGCTTCTGCACAGCAAAATAAACTATCAACAGAGTAAACAGTACAGAATGGGAGAAAATATTTGCAAACTGTGTATCTGACAAAGGTCTAATATCCACAAATTACAAGAAAAAAAATACAACCCCATTAAAAAGTGGACAAAAGACATGAACAGACACTTTTCAAAAGAAGAAATACATGCAGCCAACAACATGAAAGAAAGCTCAATATCACTGATCATCAGAGAAGTGCAAATCAAAAACACAATGAAATACCATCTCACAACAGTCAGAAAGGCTATTACTAAGAAGTCAAAAAATAACAGATGCAGAGGTTGTCGAGAAAAGGGCACACTTGTACACTGTTGGTGGAAGTGGCAATTAGTTCACCCATTGTAGAAAGCAGTGTGGGGATTCCTCAAAGAGCTAAAAACAGAACTACCATTCAACCTAGCAGTCTCATTACTGGGTGTATATACTCAAAGGAATAGAAATTGTTCTACCAGCACTATTAACAATAGCAAAACATGGAATCAGTCTAAATGCCCATCAATGGCAGATTGGATAAAAAATAAATGTTAATATATATACACCATGAATACTATACAGCCATAAAAAAGAATAAGATCATGTCCTTTGCAGGAACATGGATGGAGGTGCAGGCCATTATTTTTAGGAAACTTATACAGTAACAGAAAACCAAATATTGCATGTTCTTACTTACAAGTGGGAGCTAAATGATAAGGACACATGGACACAAAGAGAGGAACAGTAGACACTGGGTGCTACTTGAGGTGGAGGGTGAAAGGAGGGAAAGTATCAGAAAAAACTAGCTATTGGGTAGTAGGCTTAGTACACGAGTGATGAAATAATCTGTACAATAAATCCCCATGACACAAGTTTACCTCTGTAACGAACCCGCACATGTACTCCTGAACCTGAAATGAAAGTTTAAAAAAGTGTGATACATATACACCATGGAATGCCACAAAACCATAAAAAAGAATGAAATCATGCCCTTTGTTCCAATATGGATGCATCTGGAGGCCATTATCCTAAGACAATTAACACAGGAGGAGAAAGCCAAATACAGCATGTTCTCACTTACAACTGAGAACTAAACTTTGAAAACACATGGAAACAAAGAGGAGAACAATAGACACAGGAATTTACTTGAGGTTGTAGGGTAGCAGAGGGGTAGGGATCAAAAAACTACCTATCAGGTACTATGCTCACTACCCAGGTGATGAAAAAATTGTACACGAAATCCCAGTGACATGCAATTTACCCATGTGACAAACCTGCACATGTATCCCCTGCACGTAAAATAAAAGTTGGAAGAAAAAATTTAAAATAAAAATAAAATAGAAAAAAAGTAATGTGAGAACAACTTAACCATCCATTGAAGAACGAATTGGAAAACAAACTGTGGTATATGCATACAATTAAATATTATTTAGACTTGAAATAGAAGGAAATTCTGACACATGCTAGAATATGGATTAACCTCGAAGACATTATGCTTACTAAAGTAAGCCAGTCACAAAAAGGAAAATATTGTATGATTTTACTAACATGAGGTTTCTAGAGTTGTCAAATGCGTAGAGACAGTAAGTAGAATGGTAGTTACCAGGGACTAGTGAGGGAGAGATACTGGAGAGTTAAGCATTTGATTGGTACAGATTTTCAATTGGGGAAGATGAAAAAGTTCTGGATAGATGGTGGTGATAGTTTCAACATAATGAATATATTTAATGTCGCAAAAACATATACTTAAATTGTTTGAAATGTTAACTTTTGTGTTATGTGTATTTTATCACAATAAAAAATGTGTTTCATTCTGAATATATTTGGAAAGTAGAGTCCCAATCTGAAGGATTTTATGGGAATATGAAAAAGAGGTTTGGGGTTAGGGCAAATAAAATTAGTAGAGAAGTCAGCAAGAATTGGAGATTTGAGGTGAAAATCAGATGTTGTGTTGTGAGATTTTGTTGAGATTGAAGTGAAATGAACAACTGGATTGTTGTAATTGATTGCTAACTGCTTTTCTGGCTTCTGCTCTGGCCTTGAGGTCTAATCTCAAAACAGCAAAAGAGCAAACCTTATAAATTTAAGTCAGAGTGTTTACATCAATACTGAAAATCTCCACTAGACCCCCCACCTCATCCACAGTAAAATGCAAAGCTTTAAAGCAGGTCTGCAAGGCTCTGCATGACCTGTCTCCATGTGCCCTCTAACTCTTCACATCACTTACTGCTCTCCAGTCACACCTGACCTCCTCTAGTTTTTCTTGATTACCCCACATATGGTCTCACCTGAGGACTCTTATACTGGCTGTCTCCTCTGCCTGGAATGTTCCCCCTGTCCCCCAATCCCCCTGCAGCTATTGGCTTGTCTATACATCCTTCAGATCTTTCTATTTAGCAGTCTTATTAGTGAGGTCTCACCTGACAGAATATACAATGAAAAGCCTTCCCTTCCTTGTGCCCGGGCCTGCTTTATTTTTTGATCTACTACTTATTACCAGATGGCGTATCATTTATTTACATGTTTGTTTACTTCTTTTCCCTCATAGAGTTTAAGCTCTATAAAGGAAGAGATCTTCTATTTAGTTCACTCACTTATCTCCAATGCATAAAAGAGTATCATATGTGACATCTGATAGCTTCTTTATACATTTGTTAAATAAGTAAATGAATGGGCTTTTTCTGACCACTCTAGAGATGTTTTCAGAACTGATTGTGTACTGCTCTTAATTTGTAGTAAAGAACTGGGACTGCTTGCCTCTCTACAGTTTTCTTTATTTACTATATAGTCCTAAATATACTGTATTACTGATTTTACACCTAAGATATGAAACAAGCAGTACGTATTTACATTTTCAATTGTCCCATAAATGTAACTTTTTACAGTTTTGTTTGAATCAGGATCTAAACAAGGCCCTCACATTGACATTGCTTAATAGGAGTTTTAAACATTCCCCTGGATTTTTTTTTTCTTTTTTTGTGTGTGGGGGGGTGGTCAGGGGGCTTACAATTTTGTGGTTGTTGTTGTTGAAGAAACTAGGTCATTTGCTTATTGAGTTTTCCAGTTTGAATTTCACTGATTTCACCCTCATCATGATGTTTAAAATGTTCCTATGTCCCCTGTACTTCCTATAAATGTGTTTAAAAGGCCAGGAATGGTGGCTCACACCAGTAATCCCAGCATTTGGGAGGCTAAAGTGGGTGCATCACCTGAGGTCAGGAGTTTGAGACTAGCCTGGCCAACATGGTGAAACCCTGTCTCTACGAAAAATACAAAAAATGAGCTGGGTGTGGTCGGGGGTGCCTGTAATCTCAGCTACTTGGGAGGCTGAGGCAAGAGAATTGCTTGAACTCAGGAGGTGGAAGTTGCAGTGAGCCAAAATCGTGCCACTGCACTCCAGCCTGGGCGACAGGAGAAAAACTCCCTCTCAAAAAGCAAACAAACAAACAAATAAATAAATGAATGTGTTTAAATGTGTTCTTGAGTTGAGACTCAAGGTTTAGACTCAGAGTCTAATTATTATTATTGTTATTTTTGGCAATACCACTTCAGTGGTGGTTAAGTGTTCTATCAGCCAGCACTCAATATTTGGTTGTCTCACTTTCCAAAATAGGTATTTTTGTAAATCATTACAGATTCAGTTCATGTGTTCTTTTTTTCCCTCCTTTATTCTTTGGCTATGTCTCCTTTGTTGGGAATATATTCTTCCCATCCAGGTTTTCATGCTTTAATAATATAGTTATGCATACATAAATAACCTATTTTATATTAACACAATAACATTTATGTCACTGTAAATGGTATCATATTTTATATTGGATACTAAAACTTACTTTTCCCACTAAAAGTTTTTCTCTCAATTATTCAAGTTAAAACATGTTTCTATTTTATCTATTTTAATAGGCATTCAGTATTCCATAATATGAATATGTTATGATATATTTGTTTCCCATTTAATTAATGCTACAATATTTTTGTAGGTACGTGTGTATAGATATAGAATTACTCAGTCCTATAGGAGACATATTTTAAACTTTACTATATCCTGCCAAATTGTTTCCCAGTTCCCTGATAACATTTCAAACACCCATCAGCATTGTTTTCCCAAATGTACAGCAACACTTGGCATTGTTAGATTTTAAATTTTTGCCAATCTGATATTGTCAAATCCTTACCATTTTTGTTTTCCTTTGCATTTCCCTACTAATGAGTTGGAGCATCTTGATATGTTTGTCGGGTTCAGGGTTCTTTTTCTGTAAGTGATCTGTTCATACTATTTTTATCTGAGTTAATTTTTTTAAAATTAATTTATAGCAATGCTTCATTCATTCTGAAAAACAATCCTCTCAGCTATTGCATTGAAATATCTTTTCCTAAACTTTTTCTTGTTCTTTCACTGTGTTTATATTGTCCATTGTCAAAACAACATATTATTTATCCCTCAAAATTTGTATTTTCATAGCTAGTTTAAAAAACGCTTACCTTCCTTAAATTCATAAAAAGTCATCTATATTTTTCGTAAACATTTTAAGTTTTTTATTCAAATTTTAATTGTTTTTTTCTATGATGTGGCATATAAATCTTCTTTTAATTTTTTTCCATATAAATAACCAAAATGTCCTCAAACCAAACATTAAATTTTTTTTCTTTCCCCATTGATGTGTAAAGCCACTTCTGTGGTTTACCAATTTCCCAGATAATGTTGAATCATGTCTGGGATCTCTACTCTATTGCATTCATCTAATTTTCTGTTCATATATACAGGTGCTATTTATAATTTCAGATAAAGAGATCATAATTTTTTTTAATCTAACAAAAGGCTCTGCTAAACATTAATGGTTCTCTTACAGTCGATTTTCTCTATTTCCAAACATATACCAATAAACTACTCCAGTTTTAACAGATTACTTCATCCATTTTTGTATCCTACTGTAAATCCTAGCCAACATCCTGGAATTGCTGCAAGCAAACACATTTTATATTCCCTTTCTCTTAGACAAATTCCCCACCTGACATCCTCTTCCCTCCCTCTCCTCCTGGCCTAGCTGGGCCCCACTTACATATTCATGGTTCACATGAGTCCAACACATGTCACAGTTCACCAACTTTCCTGGGTTATTCACTTGGTTTTCTTCCCGCATGAACATTTTTTTTTCCTGTTGCCTTGTGAATTCTGAAATACGTGTCACGACTGAAGAAACAATGAACGTAATATCACAAATCTGGAAGTACTTATTAAAGGGCATATCTGATCAACATTGATTCTTCTGAGTCAAAATTATGCAATAGTCAAAAAGATGAAGGCAAATTTATCCGTGTAATTTAAATGCAAAAAGTTTAGCAGAAATGAAAATTACTATAAATATTTCCTTTTTAACTGCTTTTAGATTTATCTGTTGGACCTCCTTTCTAGTCTCTTGACATTTTTTTGGCCAACTTTGTGCTAGTATGTCATCAGTCAAGCCAGCACAACAAGGAAATCCTATTGTTGAAAAAAAAATTAAAGGCTTTAAAATATTGTTGATTGAGGAACATAGAAAACATCATTTAAAAGCCTTTTAAATTACCATTTCCTCTCTTGCTGCTAAATTTCCCTTTGTCTCATTTCACGCAGCTGGTCTGAATGATGACAGAGTGGTTTGTGATTATGTGGGTGACATTAGGCACTAGCTGAAATGGACACTAAAGGAAGAATCCAGCATCCTGAATTTATAATTCCTGCTACATTTGGCACTGCACCAACTTTACAAACACGCAGCCCTCTTTTCCTCCCTCTCTCTCTCTTTTTTTTTTCTGTAAATCCCATGGCCAATGAATGCTGCTATGGCAACGAAAGCTGGGGAAGGCCAGGGGGGCCTTGGCTATAAAAAGAGTTTTCAGAACATCATGATAACTGGAAGCCCAGTGGCAGACTCTCAGGCAACAACATACTGTCACACATCTTGTCTAGAAGCAAACACTTCTACAAAATTTATTTACCTGTGTTGTCGAATCACTTGCTACTGAATTCTAAGGACTCTTATTTCTATGATGGTTTTCATTTTCAATTATTGTATGGTTCATTCAAATCACACAGGTACATTTCTACCAGTTATAAGACGCTTCCTAAAATAGACTCTTAGAAACTGAGCACAGCTGTCAAAATAATGTTATCGTCTTTAAGAATCTGTTTCAAAGATAGTTATTCCAAAGAAATTTAAAAGTTATATTCCTATATTAGCACACTAAGTAGTTCATGCCAGTTTAGTAAATCAAATATTCCATACTGCTAGCTTAATAAGATGGGGAGTCATGCATGAAATGACTGCCAGGTTAATGACATAGGGAGCCATGCATGGCATGTATTTGCATATAATAGCACAGAATGTTCTCCTAAATCCTTTAAATTACTCATCAATTCTTAAACAGGCATTTAACTAAATCCTCATTCAGAATCAGGAAGTTTTTTGTTTTTTTTTTTTAAAGAAAGAAAGAAACACCTACATATTTGAAGTGATTAGATGGGAGCTAAACAAAACATAAAGGATTATCTTTGGTTGGAAATTCTAGCCTTGGGAAAGGTTTACAGATCTGCGTAAAGAAATAAACACATCTCCAGGGCCAGAGTAGAAGCAAGGGCCAGCAGCAAGCCAGTTTCCCAGCACTGTTTTTATCATATGCACAGTGAGTGTAGACCAGAAGTTTCACTTTTAGCCTCAGGAAAAAAAAGATGTATCTCTAAAGCAGTGCAAAAAATATAGATTACATCTAGAATTGTTTCTTATTTCCAGTGTTTTGATGCATCCAATTGTGAATAAAATGAACAGGTTTTCTTTCACTTGGCAATCTATACATTCAGGGTATTAAGGAAATGTGTAACTGTTTATACAAACTAAGCAGACTGCATACAATCAGTACAGTTATAAACCCCACTGTTACTCAGAGGAAATGAGAAAGTACCCATGTCACACAAAGGCTATTTTCTCTATCTGAAGGTGATGGTTTACAAATAGCTTCATTAATCTCATAAATACTCATTGCAAAATAGGATGTATGTACACCTCTAGAAGCAAAGCATGTCCGAAGAACAAAGGGAAAGATAAAAAATGCAGATTTAGGTAACTGGTCTTCTCTTCCTCTCACATCTAGTAATAATGGCAACTTATCATTGAGCACGTTCTCTACCTCAGTGTGCCAAGTGCATTTTCTGTAGCCCTAACATTGATCTTCAGTGTAGTTATTATCTTCATTTTACAGACAGGGAAAGTGAGGTTCATAAAGATTAAATAACTAACTCAAGTGACAGTCTGAAGCCAGGATTTGAACTCTTTTGCAATTTCAATCCCATTTCCTTCCCACTAGCTACATTTTTTTTCTTCAAGGCAGAAATAATTAGCAGCGAATAAACTATTTCTTCAGTGAATAAAGAAAAATAAGCTCAAGGATTTCTTTAAAAAGAGTGGTCTAGATTTTCTAGGATTCTTATATTGCCATCATGTGCTAATACAGAAGAGATGAATCCCAACACCAGTCACTTCTTATGGCATGGTTACCCTCTCTGAGAATTTTGGTTGTTTTTAGCTGATTAGGATTATAAGATAAATTGACAGTGGGGTGCATTTTATGTTAATTAGTATCTTAAAGCAATTCTAAAGCATGGTTCCACAAATATAAAGCAAAAACCTACTCATTGACAAGAGAGGCAGAAAGTGTCTATGTAAATATTTACATATGGTCAATGGGTTGACATGTCTGTGAAGCAATGTTTTCTTTCAAGTATAGCCTTTCCGTAAGTGTTCATTATGTCTGGTTGGAAAATGAGCTCCTTTCTAGTGAAATGGGTAGCCTTGCTGTCAGATAAAATAGTAGCCATAGTTATGACACATGTGTCTCTGATTAAGGTGGGGTTGACAGCTGTTGAAACAAATGATTTGCAGAACTTAATATTCACCCAATAAACACAACTGTAAATATTTTTTAAGTTGTAAAATGTAGTAACACAAAATTATAAGAAATAGGGTGTTTTACTTAAAGTTGCATAGAAAGAAATGCACTTATAAGTGAAGAAAACATAGGTATCTGATATGAGTCAGATTAAGGAGATACAAAAATAAATGAAGCATAGATTTTTGCCCTCCAGGAGCTCACGTCGAATGGAAAAAAAAAAAAAAAAACCACTGGCAAACATTTAATCTTCTAGATTCTGCAATAAATAGAGACATTGGAGCACACAGAGATAAATTTAGCCCAAGCAGTAGTAGGTGGTAGGGAGAACAAGGAAGGTTTCCCAGGTGACACCCAAGTTGAAAATGACAGGATACAAAGAACTTAGGCAAGTGTGGGGGAAGGGAGCATAGTGTGTCAATAAAAGAGTTTAGAATACAATCCAGCCAGGAAATCAGGGGAATTACTTGTAGCTCAGGTATGCCTGGTAGGGCAATGGTTGTGTCACGACCAGGACAGTGTTCACCTCTAGAAAACTCTGTAGTGGCATAAATGTTGAAACTCAGTGCTTAGTTTTGTTAAATGTAGTTACAATGGGCATGATTTTCTGATCCAAAAAATCAAGATAAATTAGGAGGAGACATTGTGTAGAGCGGGATAAACCACTGAGATCTGATGTTTTCAAAAAATTTGCATTGCCTAATTGTTGTAAAAAGAAAGTAAATTTAGGCTGAGTTAGGTAACAAATTACATATAATCTCTGTTTTTGTAAAATCTAGAGATACTTGTTTCTTGTTGGTTTAACTTTAATGTTTTTCCTTAGACTGCAAATAAACGACATTGGGTTACTTATGATTGTTTATTTATTTATTTATTTATTTATTTATAACTTTCATTTTAGGTTCAGGGGTATGTGTGAAGGTTTGTTACATAGGTAAACACGTTTCATGGGGGTTTATTGTACAGATTATTTCATCACCCAGGTATTAATCCCAGTACCCAATAGTTATCTCTTCTCCTTCTCTTGCTTCTCCCACCCTCCCCTCTCAAGTAGATCCCAGTGTCTGTTGTTTCCTTTGTGTTCATGAGATTTTTTTTTTTTTTTTTTTTTTAAAGTTCCAGGATACATGTGCAGAATGTGCAGGTTTGTTACCTAGGAATATGTATGCCATGGTGGTTTGCTGCACCTATTGACCCGTCCTCTGAGTACCCTCCCCTCGCCCCCCAACACCAACAGGCCCTGGTATGTGTTGTTCCTCTTCCTGTGTCCATGTGTTCTCATCACTCATTTCCTGCTTATGAGTGAGAACATGTGGTGTTTAGTTTTCTGTTCCTGTGTTAGTTTGCTGGGGATGATGGCTTCCAGCTTCATCCTTGTCCCTGCAAAGTACGTGATCTCATTTTTTATGGCTGCATAGTATTCCATGGTGTATATGTGCCACATTTTCTTTATCCAGTCTATCACTGATGGGCATTTTGGTTGGTTCAATGACATTGCTATTGTAAATAGTGCTGCAATAAACATATGTGTGCAAGTGTCTTTGTAGTAGAATGATTTATAATCCTTTGGGTATATAGCCAGTAATGGAATTGCTGGGTCAAATGGTATTTCTGGTTCTAGATCCTTGAGGAATCACCATACTGTCTTCCACAATGGTTGAACTAATTTACATTCCCACCAACAGTGTAAAAATATTCATATTTCTCCACAGCCTCACCAGCGTCTGTTGTTTCTTAACTTTTTCCTAATCGCCATTCTGACTGGCATGAGATGGTATCTCATTGTGGTTTTGATTTGCATTTCTGTAATGATCAGTGATGTTCGCCTTTTTTTTCAATGTGTTTGTTGGCCACATAAATGTCTTCTTTTGAAAAGTGTTGTTCATATCCTTTGCCCACTTTTTGACAGGGTTTTTTTTTCTTGTAAATTTGTTTAGGTTCCTTGTAAATTCTGGATATTAGACCTTTGTCAGATGGGGGTAGATTGCAAAAATTTTCTTCCATTCTGTAGGTTGCCTATTCACTCTGATGATAGTTTCTTTTGCTGTGCAGAAGCTCTTTAGTTTAATTAGATCCCATTTGTCAATTTTGGCTTTTGTTGCAATTGCTTTTGGCATTTTCATCATGAAGTCTTTGCCCATGCCTATGTCCTGGATGGTATTGCCTAGGTTTTCTTCTAGGGTTTGTATGGTTTGGGTTTTACATTTAAGTCTGTAATCCATCTTGAGTTAATTTTTGTACAAGGTGTAAGGAAGGGGTCCAGTTTATGCATGTCCTGCTTGCTTTCTTCCACTTCTGTATTAATTTTGGTTACATAATAACCACCTGGAAAACCTCAACCCCCCAAACAGAATCAGTGACCTAGATAATCTACATCTAATTTTACAGTACTCTTCACCAACCTACTATCCTAAATCAGGCAACAATTATCCTGACTCTTTTAATCATTCTTCAACTTTCCTGTTTAGATAGTACTGTTGCTTCTAAAGTTTATATACATAAACTTTATGTTTGTATGTATTTACTCATATATATATTTACTATTTTATATATTTTTACTGTTTATATATTTATTGTAAATATATAGAGTAATTTAAATTATTTTTATCTTCCTAATAAACATGTAATTCTTTGAGAATTAACTTTTCATTTAATTATTGTATTACCATACTGCTAAGATTAATTCATGATTTTTTGTCACTGTATTTCATTCATTTTGACCACTATGTTATTCCACTGGGTGTGAACATATGAATATACCACATTTACCCTGCTTATGTGCTTTTCTGTTTTTCCAGTTTTTGCTATTGTGAACAGTGCCACTGTGAATATTTTACATGTCTTTGGTTAAACATGTGCACAAGTACTAGATTTATTTTGTTTATTTACCTAAGGCATAGAATTACTGAGTCATGGGGTAGGTAAATGTTGTGCTGTGGTAATACCAGATTGTTTTCTAAGTCACTGCATCAATTATACTCCAAAAAGTAGTGTATAATAGGTACTGTGAATCTACAACCGTTCTAACACTAGATATTGTCAGAGTTTATAATTTTTGCCAATTAAATGGGTATAAAAATGTATCCTATTGCATTCTTCCTATATATTTCCCTGATCATCAGGGATTGTTACTTTGTGTTTTATTGAACACATAGGTTTTCTTACACATATGTTTGGTGAAATATCTTGCCCACATTTTCTTGGATTTTTTTGAGTTCTTATTGGCATAAGAATACTTCATGCCTTTTTGATACCAATTCTTTGACAATAGTGAATATTGTAAATACGTTTTCCTAGTTTGAAATGCTTTTCATTTTCTTCAAGCTTTGCTTTTATAACCAAAAGTTTTTACTTGGAAAAGTTGCAGTTATTAATTCTTCCTTTTATGGTTAATTTTTCTCTGTTTTATTTTATAAATATTTCCCTACCTTGAAGTTTAGGAGAAATCATCTATATTTTTCTATCAAGGATTTAAAGTATGAAATTGATTTTTGTATATCATGAGAGGTAGGAATTCAATTTTTTCATGTGTATACTATTTTCCCAGCTTTATTTATTGAAGTTCTTCCTTACCCACTTTTCAGACACAATACACCTCTTGTGTATGAGTTCCATACATGTGTGGGTCAACCTCTGAGCTCTGTTATTCTGTTAGTCTAATTGTCTATCTCTGCAATAGTATCACACTGTCTTAATCACCATAGCTTTATAAAAAGTCCTGTTATCTAAATAATAAGTCCCCCCTTCATGCATATGCTCTCAGAATTCTTCTGGCAATTTTTCCCTTTAATCTTCTATATAAATATTATAAATGGGTTATCAAGTTTCTTTTTTTTTAGATTTTAACATGATTTGCCTTAAATCTATGCATCGATTTGAGAAAAACTAACATTTTTAAGATATAAAGATATATTATAATCATGGTATATCTCCCCATTTATTTAAGTATTTCATATTTTTTAATACAGTTTTATAATTTTACTATGAGGTCTTAACATCATTTGTTAAATTTATTTCTATATACTTATTATTGTTCCTTGGTTTTATCTTCATCTTTGCCCTTGATGTTCTTTGGTGAACCAAAAAGCCTTAATTTGACATAATCAAGGTAATTAATTTTTCACCTTTATCCTTTTGGGTTTTTGTTAAAGTGTTTCACGACTCTAGATTGCACAGATACTTTTCTACATTATATTCCATTCTCCTTGTAGTTTTATGTTTCTTAGCAGTCTTTAATCTAGTTGTAGTACACTTTTTCTCTATTGTTAACTAGAAATTCAGTTTTGTTTTTTCTCCACATAATGATCTAGTAAAAATAGTTCATATTTCCTGCATGGATTTGTGATGACACTTTAATCATATATTAAATTTCTGTTTATAGAACAAAATAGTGACATTGATATTTAATTTTTCTTTCTTAAGTTTTTATATCTACTTATTGACTGCAAGATGTGATTGACAAGAATCAAAATATACATTTAAAAATTGTTCAAGTGACATAGAATTGTACATATATATTGTTTACAACACGATGTTTTGAAGTACATACACATTGTGAAATAGTTAAATCTAGCTAATTAACAAATATATTGTCTCACAGTTGTCGTTTTCGTGATGAGAACACTTAACCTCCAATTTTTGCATTTTTCAAGAATTCAATGTATTGTAATTAACTGTAGTCACCATGCTATGCAATAGATCTAGTGAGCTTATTCCTATCTAACTATAATTATATATCCTTTAACCAACATCTCCCCATCCTCCTTTTCCCCTGACTACCCCAGCCTCTGGAAACGACCATTCTACTCCCTGCTTCTATGAGATTCGCTTTGTTCAGCTCCACATATGAGTAAGATCATGTAGTATTTGTCTTTCTGTGCCAGTCTTAGTTCACTTAACATAATGCTCTCTAGGTTCGTCCATGCTGATTTTATTTTTTATGGCTGAATAGTATTTCACTGTGTATATAGGTGAAATTTTCTTGATCCATTCATCTGTTGATGAATACTTAGGTTGATTCCATATTTTGATTATTGGAAATAGTGCTGCAGTAAACATGGGAGTGCACATATCTCTTTGATGTACTGATTTCCTTTCCTTTGGATATATACCCAGTTCTAAAATTGCTGAATCATATGGAAGTTTTATTTTTAATTTTTTGAGGAAACTCCAGACTATTTTTCATAATGGCTGTACTAATTTACATTGTCAAAAACAGTGTGTAGGGTTCCCTTTTCCCCACATCTGTTCCAACATTTGTTATCTCTTGACATTTGACAATAGCCATTCTAACAGAAGTGAGGTAATATCTCACTGTGGTTTTGACTTGCATTTCTCTGATGATTAGTGATGTTGGGCATCTTTTCACATACTTGTTGGCAATTCACATGCCTTCTTTTGAGAAGTGTCTATTCAGATATTTTGCCCATTTTTTAGTCAGGTCATTAATTTTCTTGCTGTTGAACTGTTTAAGTTTCTTACGTATTTTGGATATTAACCTCTTATTGTATGTATGGTGTGCAAATCCTGTTCTGTGGATTGTCTCTTCACTCTGCTGGTTGTTTCCTTTGCTGTGTGAAAGTTTTACAGTTTAATTGTTCCATTTTTCTATTTTTGCTTTTGTTGCCTATTCTTTTGTGGTCGCATCCAGAAAATCATTGCCCAAACCAATGCCATGGAGCTTTTCCCTTAGATTTTCTTCTAGTAGGTTTCATAGTTTCAGGTATTACATTTAAGTCTTTAATCCAATTGAGTTGTTTGTTGTATATGATGAGAGATAAGTGTCTGATTTCATTCTTATGCATGTGGATATTCAGTTTTCCCAGTAATTTATTGAAAAAACTGTCATTTCTCCATTATCTGTTCTTGGCACCTTTGATAAAAATCAGTTGGCAATAAAATTTTTGGGCTCTTTGTTCTCTTCCATTGGTCTATGTGTCTATTTTTATGCCAATGTCATGCTGTTTTGGTTATTTCAGTTTTATAATACATTTTGATATCAGGTAGTGCTATGGTAGTGTGATACCTCCAGCTTTATTATTTTTGCTAAAGATTGCTTTTGCTATTTAGGATCTTTTGTGGTTCCATAAGAAGTTCAGGATTTTTTTTCTATTTTTGTGAAAAATGTCATTGGTATTTTGATAGGGACTGCATTGAATCTGTGATAACTTTGTGTAGTATGAACATTTTACAATATTTATTTTTCTGATCCATGAACATAAGATGTCTTTCCATATATTTGTTTCTTCAGTTTCTTTCATCAATGTTTCATAGTCTTCAGTGGAGATTTTTCACCTCCTTCATTAAATTTATTCCTAAATATTTTATTTTTTGTAGCTATTATAAATGAGAATGTTTTCTTCATTTCTTTTTCAGATAGTTTGCCATTATTGTATACAGACATTACTGATTTTTTGTATGTTGATTTTGTATGTTGCAATTTTGCTGAATTTACTTATTAGATTTAACAGGTTTTTGATGGAGTCAGAACACACATTTTAATGAAACCCATTATAATGAATTATCTATAAAAAGTTATGTGTTTTCATTTATAAATGCCATCTCAGATTAATTAATAATGTTGCCTCAACTTGTTCTCAAGAGTGTCATTTTAAAAAATTAGGGGGGGTGAAAATTAAGCATTTATGAATATAATCACATCTTTGACCACTGAGCACTTTTGACCACTTTCACCATTTGGGACACCTGAGACCAATGGAAGCCAAATCTCACACTACAGTTTTGAATGGTTACCCATTCAAAATGATGGGAGCTCCTTAGCTTAACACTCAGTACTAAGCAAGTTAAAAATATCCACACATTAAAGTGAAATCTCAGAAAATCAAGGGAAAAGAAGAAAAACATTACATAGAAAGGAGAAACAACTTACCAGATTCCTTATAATCAACAATGAACAATTGAAAGTATTGGTGCAATATTTTGTAAAGTGTTGAGGGAGAATTAACTTTGTAGCTAAATCTCTATAGTTTCCAAAACTCATTATTCAAAAGTAAGTATAAATGCTCGGCCTGATGGTTCACACCTGTAATCCCAAAACTTTGGGATGCTGAGGCAGTCGGACTGCTTGAGCCTATTAGTTCAAGACCAGCCTAGGCAACATAGCGAAACCCAGTCTCTACCAAAAAAAATACAAAAAATCAGCCAGGTGTGGTGGTGCACACCTGTAGTCCCAGCTATTTGGGAGGCTGGGAAGCTCCCTTGAGTCTGGGAGGTGGAGGTTGCAGCCTAGATCCTACCACTGCATCCAGCCTTGGTGACAAAGACTCTTGTCAAAAAAAGAAAGAAAGAAAAAAAGTACGAAATAAAGACTTTTCAGCCATACAGACTCAGATATTTCACAAGACTGGGTATTACTGGAAGGGATGGGGATGGGGATGGGGATGGGGATGGGGATGGGGATGGAACCTAAGCTAGACTGAAAAGAAAATAATCAACCAAGATAGCAAGTAGATGAACCCAAGAAGTAGGCTGTGAGAAAAGAAGGCTAGTCAAGGAAATCATTACATAAAATAAAACAAATTACAGTAAATATTTATTTAGAATTCACCATATCCAATTGTGTAATCACTTTAAATGATTTGATTCATTTAATCTTTCTACCACCCTAAGAGGCAGGTATTATTATTCTCATTTATCAAGTGTGAAAACTGAAGGGCAGAGGTCAAGCAACTTATTCAAAGTCACACAGCTAGTAGATGGTGAAGAATAGACATGAACTAAGGCAGTTTAGCTCTATAGCCTTTGCCCTTAACCAACCTACTCTATTACATCTCAGTAAGTATAAACCATAGGAGAATAACAAATAATTATGATAAGATTTCTTACAGCAATTTCAAGTACAGCTTCAGAAAATAAAAACACAGTAACCCAGTGGGCAAGAGAAAAGATGGGGAAAAGAGGGAAGGGAAATAAAAAAAGATTTTTATCTTGAGTAGTAATATACAGATATGGATTAGCTTTGACTACATTTTTTAAAGTATAATGTTGCTTATATTTTAATATTTAATAATAAAGTTGGTTATAGTTGTATGTTTTGTGGAAAACCAATGAAAATATTAATAGAACACCTGATTATTGTGTTTCTTTTTTATGTTTCTTTCTTTTGTTCATTTTTCCTTCTTCTTTTCTTTTTTCCTTTTTTGTTTCTTTTTTCTTTACCTTCTTTATTATTGCTGTTGGCTGTCCAGTAACTTAACTCTTTTTCTATGTCTGAGGGATTCTTAGCTATATTTGTTTTGTAGAAGTGGAGCTCTCCTTCTACCATAGGAGCTAAAATGATCTGATTGCTGCTTTATGCCCCTCAGCAGCTGGTGCAAAGGAAGTGGGCTTAGGCGTGCCAAACACATGATCCCATTTAGGTCTTTGAATCTATAACAGTCTCCACAAAGAAGCAGAAATGGCAAGAACAAGATCCAATTCCCAGGACAGCAATGACAGTGATATAAGTAGCAACATTCAGAATTAAAACCTGTTGACTGTAAAGATATAAACTGTAGCATCAATGCTCAACTAAATGGTGGTGATGGTGTGCTAAAGGGAATGCATCTGAGACATGGTTTAGATTTTGTCCTGCCTCTTTTTCTATCTTAGCACTCTGTCCTTCTCAACAATTTTGGGAGCTTATCAATGTTTTTTTCATAATGCCTTTTCTGCTCAGATTATTAGAGTTTGTTTCTGCTGTGTGCAAATAAGGACCCTAATTAGTGCAATTTCTAAAACTGTAGAGAAAAAAATGAAAAAAAAATTTAAAAAAAGATATAAAAGAAGGTGAAAAAAAGAAACAAAGATGGGGAACAATAATCAAAAAACACAAGATAATATAGCAGAAATATGTCCAAGTACATCAGTAACAATAAATGTGACTGGATTAAACCTAGCCTTTCCTTAAAAGTCTAAGACTTTTTTTTAAAAAGGCCAAGACTCATAGAATTTTTCAAAAGTTAACTTTATGCTATTTTTATTTACAAGACTCTGACCAAAAAAAAGAAAAACATATACAATTTGAATGTAAAGAAATGAAAACATATATTCCAGAAAAAATATAATTTAAAGTTCACATTCTTAGTTGCTTTCTAAAAGCAATAAACCTATTTTTCATTCCTTTTCACCTCTGCCTACATTTTTCATACAACATTGAATCATTATTCCCATTATTTATATCTGATAATGAAGCTCCTTGCTTTCTTATCTGGGATGGGAACATTTTTATTCGTAAACTTTCCTGACACCTCAATTAAGTTAAAATGTTAATCCCTATGTACAATAAAACATTTATTAAGCAAAGAAAATCCTAAAAATGTGAGACTTAGTTGAACTCAGAATCCTCTCATCTTAGAGCTTCTTCCATTGTGGAGTTCAGGCAAAAGAGAGTTGACATTGTATTAACAGAGCATAGGAAGTAGACTATGGACCCTAAAACCAGAGAGACCTGTGTTTAAATCCAAGCTTTGCCACTGACTAGGTATGTGACATTGAATAAAGCTTTTGATTTTGCTGAGCCTAAGTTTCCTATGCACAAAATGGATATGAACAGCTCTATTTGTAGGGATTGTATAAAGATTTAATTAGATAATTAATCAAAACAGTTGTTCTCAACCTAATTGGAATCACCTTGGGAACTTTAGCAAGTAATGTTGGCTGGGTCCCTTCCCTAGAGATTCTGGATGTAATTGATCTGGAATATAACCTGGGCTTTCAACTTTTCAAAAGCTACCCATATTATTGTAATGTACAGCTAAAGTTGAGAAACACTGATCTAAACATATAGTCTAGTTTATTGCATAGTATATAGAAAGCATGACAAAATTGTTACTAGAAAGATGATGAGGATGATGATGATGATGATGATAATGAAGGTGATAAATTTCAGCTATAAATTTCTGGCATTGAAGTTGGCCTAGTGTGATTATTCTTCCACAGAACTCAAGAGAAAAAGAAGTGATCTGGTTTGAATCTGTGTCCCCACCCAAATGTCAAGTTCAATTGTAATCCCCTGTATTGGAATTTAGGCCTGGTGAGAGGCGATTAGATCATGGGGGTGGATCCTTCATGAATGGTTGAGCACCATCCTTTTGGTGCTGTTCTCCTGCTAGAGTTCTCATGAGATCTGGTTGTTTAAATGTGTAGCACCTTCCCCTTCTCTTTCTTCTTACTGTTCCAGCCATGTGAAGATGCCTGCTCTGGCTTTGCCTTTTGCCATGATTGAAAGCTCCCTGAGGCCTCCCCAAAAGCAGATGCTGCTATGCTTCCCATACAGCCTGTGGAATCGTGAATCAATTAAACCTCTTTACTTATAGACTACCCAGTCTCATGTATTTTTATATAACAATCTGAGAATGGACTAATATAAGAAGTCACTTAGTATGGAGATTGCCAGAAACTTCATAGTAATACATGTATACTATTTTAATAGCTTTTAATTTCCAATCCTCTACAACCTATGAAATAAATATTACAATGTTTTTCAGAGTGAAAAACACTCATAGAGTTTAATTATTTTACAAAAGATGATAGCTTAGGGAGTTAAACCAGAATACAAATTTTAATCTATCCCAAATTCAGTACTATTTCTATTATGTCACAATTGTCCACAGTGGACAAAAGTAAACAGTTCAGCTTCTTCATAAACAGAATTTAGAAAAAATTTTCTAAGTCTGAAAAATACTCCAGAAATCACGTGATGACTAGAGCAAAGGGTAAAATTGCTTCAGCCACTAAAGATCTCAGTAGCATATGAGTAGTTTGAAGCTAAAGACTATTTTTTATTTGTCATTATATCCCTAGTGACTTGCATTATATCCCTAGTGACTTGGCACTTAATAGGAGCTCAATAAATATTTGTTGAGTGGATACTCCAAGGCTCTAAAATAAACCATTTTTAGCAATTTAATGAAAGTTTAAAAAAAAGGTGTTAATATCTGAAAATAAAAACTCTAAATTCTTACT
Source organism: Nomascus leucogenys (assembly GCF_006542625.1). NCBI lineage: Eukaryota > Metazoa > Chordata > Mammalia > Primates > Hylobatidae > Nomascus > Nomascus leucogenys. The sequence continues at coordinate 69,841,360 of NC_044391.1, forward strand.
TTCAGTGAAAATTAATGACCATAAGGATTCCAAGTATATCAATCCGAGAAAGTACTTGGAGCAGAAAACAGAAGTTACCGTGCACCCTCTGTCTGTACATATATACACATATATATGCATATATATATATAAACTAATTCGAAGAATATTATTTAATATATACAGACATTACCTATATACTGATTTTTAAATTGCTTTACAAATTTTGTATTTTATCAGCAGAATAAGTCTATGATGCTTTCCTTCAGTTTCAACTAAGGTTGACTGAAATTGGATACGTATTTTTTTAACTTTGAATACCATAAGATTACCTAAGATTTTGCCTACAAATAGAAAGTAAAAATCATTATTACTGCTAACAAAGATGAAGTATAAAAACGTGAGGTAGATAAGATTAGAAAAAAACTTTTAATGAAAATGTAAGTAAGAAACATTATTATTCAGAAAATAATTTTCTATCTAATATGAATTATTAATAATGGTTCTTTGGCATATTATTGAGTCACCATAATATTAAATATATAGTACAAGAGCTTACTGTGTAAGTATTAAAATATATAACATATATCACAATAATTATACATCACTGAGCTAGTGTTACTCTTTTATTTATTTTTTAGCTAGTGTTACTGATACAAAGAATTTAGGTGATGGCCATGTATGTTACTTTAAGATAGAAGTGTGTGCACATCATTTCCTGGTGAATAGTAAAATAAGAATTCAGATAGTTTTGAAATCATATTTCAGAATATAGTAATACTGTTTTCTGAGGGGCACGGGCGGGGCAGGGAGTATCATGTTCTATCCTCCACTTAGAGACAGGCATTTAGTAGTAACATGGAAAGTTCACATGATATCCCACAATTTAAAAGGTCACATGATTTCAAAATCCCTGGCCCTTAGGGTACTCAGGTAAGACTTCATGTAAAAGCAGGATTAAGCTTGACTTAAAGGCAGTAAATAATTTAATTGGGAAACGAAAATGGGTTGGAAATTCCAAGCAGTAGAAAAACATGCTCAAAAGTAACTCTGTTATAAGTTATAGAGAGAAACAACAAAGAGGTCTATTTAAGTAAAGAGTGGAAGATAGGCTTGGAAGTATTAGAACCAGAAAGAGGATTTTGAACAGAAACTTCAAAAGATTCAATTTTATCCCAATTGCTAGTTAACAACCTGTATCACAGGGGATAGACGAAGTTATGAAGAGGTTTAAAACAAAAATGTTAGTTCCTTAAAATAAAATTATTTTTGCAGGTTCTTGTTACATGTTCATCTCAGGTTGGTGAGGGGTCTGCTTCGTGTTGTCCTCAATCAGGGATGCAGCCTGCACCATCAAAAACGTTTCCACCATCTAAAATGTCACCATGGAAGGGGGGCAGGGAAGAGATATGCATACACAGGCTCTGCTATGATTTGAATGTTTTTGTTTCTCCCTAAATTTATGTTGGAACTTAATCCTCAATATGACAGCATTAAGAGGTGAGGCCTTTTGGGAGGTGATTAGGCCATGGCAGCTCCATCTTCATGAAGGGATCAGGGCTTGGAGGGGCTAGTCCATTCCCCTATTTTGCCATTCTGCCTTGCCCCATGGGAGGACACAAGGTTCACCCTTCTACCACATAAAGATATAGCAAGAAGTTCCTCCTCAGATATCAGACTTGCTGGTGCCTTGATCTTGGACTTTCCAGCCTCCAGAACTGTTTGGAAATAATTTCTGTTCTTTATAAATTAACCAGTCTATGGTATATTGTTATAGTTACACCAAAGGTCTAAGGCTTTTCAAGGCAACTCTCTAGAAGTGATATCTATTCTACTCACATTTCATTGACCAAAGCAAATTACATTATTATATCTAATTTCACAGAAGTAGGGAAAAGCAACCATACCATGTGCCCAGAGAAAGGAGAATTGGAAATACTGATGGAGAGCACTAATGATCACTTAGAATGTCTGATGCTTTTGGTCAGGTACTATATTATGTAATTAAAAATTTGTTCTGGAAAAGCACTTGGTTGTAGAATGCAAAATAAAAGAAAGGGACACATCTGGAGATAGGGAAGCCTATTATTACAACTATCTAAGTGTAACAATAAAAATCCAAACTGGGGAAAAGAAAGGAAGCACCACAGTGAGAGATATTATGGAGGACTAAATGTGAAAAATCTGTCAATTGACAGGCATAAGGGAAAATAAAATTTTGAAGATGATTAAGAGATTTCAAACCTAGATAAAAGATGTTTCTTTTTAAAATAAGGTTCAAGGAAGCCGCTTTGGGGAAAAGATGAGTTTAATTTCATACATAAGTACTGTCAGATAGAAGAATAAGAATGAAGGAAGATTGGGCTGCTGGAGAATTTGAGGTGTAATATGGTCTCATTGGAAGTGTCAGCTGATCTGTGTGAAGTTCTGAATACCAGATGACTTTTCAGAGTGGTCCTGCTTTAGGGTGAGAAGGCTGGCCCTTTAAACCTGTGAGGGGGATGCCCATGGTCAAAGTGGCTCTCCTGGCTGAGACAATTCCTGAAGAGGGCTAACTGTTGGTGCACATCACAGCATCTGCTGCAATTACAGGTGCCTACATTTAACATGTGTGAAGACGAGAGAAAACTTCAGAAAGATGTTCAGAATACCTAAAGGAAATATAAATATTTTGTGAGGTAAACTATTTTCTTAGGATTGGTATTCCCATAGGTTAACCTTTCACTGATCTGAGCTGACCCTATGTATAATTCACAAGCATGATATTCCTTGGGGAAAAATCATAGACCATGGCCTCCATGTCAAGCAGCTTGAAAAGTACATGGGGATTCAAGCTATCAGACCTCTTGTTATCTTAATAGTTTATTCAGGTTTCACCTCTGAGATTTTAATCAAGCACCTGTGCTATGTGGAGAATAGGAAGCTGGTCATAGCAAAATCTGGAGTAGACAGTTTCATTTCTTGAGTGATTTAATTAGTATCTGGCATTTCACATTAATTGGAAGTTCAGACAATGAGGCATTGTTTAAAGCAGTGAGAAATCTTTGGCATGATTATTCAAATACTAGGTGTGCTTATCATTGCACAAAAGTGGAGATCAAAAACACAGAGGCAAGATTTGTTTAAAGATTAAGGGAGAAGAAGTACAGCCTGGTGGCTATATTTCATCATAATGTATTGTATATTTAAAGTTTGCTAAGAGAGTAGATCTTAAGTATTTTCACCACACACAAAAAAGATAACTGTGAAATGATAGATTTATTAATTATCTTGATTGCACTAACAATTTCTCAACACATATGTATATCAAAACACCACATTATACACCTTAAATATATTTTTTATTTTTCAATTATACCTCAATAAAGCTGGACAATACAATAAAGAGAGAAGGATGTGTTAGATAATTGCCATATTAAGACACATAAATCTAAACAAAAAAGAAGAAAAATGTTATTAAAAAAATACCAGACCAGCTTGTGTTATTTGTTTCTATTTCTATAAAATTTTGTTTATATGTATGTATCAAAGTAGGAAAATCATATATTAATATCTCCTGGTATATAGGGTTATCCATGATGTATGAAGTGAAGAAACGCAAAAGCAAGCTGAAAGGAAATGTGTATATTATTCTACTATTTGAAAATAAAATAACCAATCAACCAACCCAAAACTCCATTTTTTTTATTTTTTACTTATATGCCTTGTATTCATTTGTGTGAGCGTAGAAGAGTAAACTTGGTAATCTTATGAAAATGGGGGTGAAAAGGATGTGATAATTGGAATTTTAATCACGTTGTTATGTATTATTTCACCAGTTACAACACAGAAGTATACATTTTCTAATTTGAAAAAATCATATAAAGAAATTCATGCAGATTTTAAAAAGATGATAGAATGATGCATGAAGCCTATTCTGAAAGCTGAATTTTAGAACAACTTTCTAAAAGCAAACCGGACAGCCATTTAGAAGAACCAAACACCTTGCAGGAGTTTGACATCCAGAAAGAAACAAGCATATATGGTACAGGAATAAATAAGGGTTCTTTTGTCTACAGCAAGCAGGTCAGTCTTGGTCTAAGGTAGCAATCTGAACTAATCCATATAGGGCCATTCAGAATAGATAGATTTGTCTTACCAAAACTGGTGAAATGAAAAGAGGAAATAAAGATTGATTTTATGAATTGCCAGGGTTAGTTTTGTTAGAATTTGTTTTAGATGTTGCCTTATCAAGTTATTTGGTTCAGTAGGTGTTGCTCCATAAGAGTTGCTTCAAAATTTTTGAAACAGTGTAAGGTTATTACAAAAATATAAAGCAGAAGCTTTTTCAGATTGGGAGCTATGACAGCAGAGGAAAATCATAATTGGAAGCAGAGAAAGGAAAGATACTGGATTAACTGATGATTTACAGTAGACTAAAAGAGCCTAGAAGTCACTATTAAAATTCCACAAGTGGATCCCATTCTGGAAGTGGGAAAACTGAGCATTATAAAGGTGTCTGAATAATGAATTATAGCAAAATTGTAAAATAGAAAAAATTAAAATCAAATAGGACACATACATAAAGATGCCACTAAATTTCTCTCAGTGTTCAGAAAATTTAAACTTTGTAATAATATTTTAAAGTGTCCCCAAATGTTAGCTTTTATAGCTTACAGATTAATTGAAAGTTTTCTTTCAAAAATGAATTGTGCTTAATCATGTCCCTTAGAGCTTTCTGCAGCAAAAATACCTACTAAATTCAGTGCTGTCTTATTTATCTAGCTCCTACACAGCCAGGCCTCCAGTTTTTCCGGATGGATTTAGTGTACAAGTAAACCTATTTTCTTAAAAATGAGGCCAATACATAAGAAGAAAATTCTATTAGGGAAAAGCACCTATAATCTTAGCTGAGTGATCTAAAAAAATTACATCCGCTTTTCATGAAATGAAAACCACAGGACTTAATAAATTCTTTCTTTGTAGAGGACAACTTGGTATATCTGAAAGCATGTTCTGTCTGTACAATATATAAAAACAACTCAGAACAGCCTGGGCAACTCAGCCAAGGCAAGAAGAGATCCCACTGTGCAAACTTAAGTCCTGTGCCGACAATTCCGAGATTATTTATTGCACCTTGGTGTTACAGGGAATGAAAGCGACTAATTGTGCATAATCATTTTCAAATGTCTTCCACATCAAATATATCCACTAAATTCAGCACTACATGATTTTTTCTCGCTACCAACCTACCCAAGTGTCTAGATTATGTGGATTGATTGTGGGTGTAACCTTCTGACTCCTGCACTGGGCCAAACACTATGCTAGGCACCGTCACACACATCATATAATTCAGTAGATAGCACAGTCCTCCCCCATAGGCTTCCTTCTCCCCATTTTATAGATGAATAAGCTGAAGGCAACAAATATTAAGCAACTTGTCCAAGGTCATACAACTATTTAGTGACTAGATTAGGTTTTGAGCCTTAGTAAGTGTGCTTCCAATGCCCAGATTATTTCTACTGTATTATGCTGTCTCTAGGAGGTTATAATTCAAGGTGTCTCTTCTTTTTTGCATTAAAAAGATCAAAATGATTAGGCTGAACTCTTAGCTTTCTTTTATTCCTACTCAGGAGAAGGATGGACTAATGAGCTAGAGTGACCAGTTAATGAAACCACTGGTGATTTAATGAAGACACCGCTGAGACATTTTACAGAATGACCAAATTCACTATATTTCATTACATTTAAAAAACTCTATAAATATGCATGTATACATAATTTTACATAATTATATAAATGGAATCCCCCTTCTCATCAGCCACTACCAGACACTCATCTTCACCTAGAAACCTCTTCCACGTTCACTCTACAACACTTGGACATTTGTTGTTGGTTTTTGAGGTACAACATTTTTTTTTATATATTCCTCTCTATTTTCCTTCTCATCTTCCCCTAAGGGAACAATGTCTATGTAAATAATCTACTACATATCCATTTATAGTTTTTCATATTCACATCATTATATGAAACATACATCTATGAATATTCATATCCAACATTACTTATAATATCTATAAATATAAGAAGTTATGTTCTTCTTTTATAAATATTGGATCATATCATGCCTACTTTTCTTCATTCTACATTTTTTAATCAATAATACCTAGGACATGACTGGGCATGGTGGTTGATGCCTGTAATCTCAGCACTTTGGGAAGATGAGGTGGGAGGATGGCTTGAGGCCAGAAGTTTGAGACCAGCCTGAGCAACATAGCACGACTGTTTCTGTGAAAAATAAAAATTAGGCATGGTGGCACACGCATGTAGTCCTAGCTATTAAGGAGGCTGAAGTGGGGGTATCACTTAAGTCTAGAAGACCGAGGCTGCAGTGAGCCATGATCACACCACTGCACTCCAACCTGGGTGACAGAGAGAGATCCTGTCTCCAAACAAAACAAAATAATAATAAAAAATTAATAATAATATTTACGGCAAACCCCTCTAAGTCAACTAGTATACTCTCTGAGTCATTTTTAGTGTTTTTATTATACTTACCAATGCAGCAATAAATATTCATGTATGTATATTTTTATTTGCTGATGTTTTTATTTCTATGAAAGAGATTCCCAGGAGTTCTAACCTGGAATATAGTATATGTAGTCTTGATTTTAACCAGTGTTATCAAATATTTTACAAGAAGGCTGTAATTATTCACATTACCAGATAACATTTATGAAGAATATCCTTTTCTCTAAATATTCTTGGCAGCACTAGTTAAGTTTTGATGGGAATAAAATGATATAACACTGTTACTTTAATTTAAATATCCCTTGCTACTATAATATTTGGACATTTTTGACAAGGTTTATTCACATACATTTGGTTTTTATTTTCTATGAAATTGTTTATTTTCTTATAAGTTTTTAAATATGGTTCATAACCCTTTGTTCAAAAAAGATGTGTGGAGCTGTTTTGTTTTTGTTTCATTACAAAAGCCTATCATTTATTTACTATTTGGGGTGTCTGGCTAAAGTTTTAAATTCAATTTAGTCAAATAAGTCTATCTTTCCTTTTAAAAATATTTGTATCTTCTGCCTTGGTTAAAAGTTTCTCCTGATCCTATGTTGTCAATATTATCACTTACATGTCCTCTAAGATTATTGTTGCCTTATTTTTTTCTACTTAGATACTTAATTTAATCTAGCATTTAAGAATTATATAGAATTTTTTCTAGATGGATAACAATTTGCTGCTATCGTTTATTAAATTCATCATCCTTTCCTGATTAATTGAAATGTTCACCTTTGTTGTACATTAAATTCATAAACATTCTGGTGATGAGGATGCAGGAAAACACTACCCCAAAATATGATACCTCGGAAACTGAGAAAACAGCAGAAGTAGGAAGGCCGCTCTCATCTTCCCCTCACCTTTCACACCTGAAGCAAGCCAGAAAACCTAGGAAGGTCACTTTCTGATCTTTTCCCTCCCTTCTCTCCATAGACTCTCTTATGACAAGTGTCCTTTCTGATACCTGGAGAAGGGAAATCTCATACAGAGATGCCAAGAATCTGGACAAACTTTTGTTACTCCCAGTGTATTACCATTAGATCACACTCCCTTTTGTTCACACTTCTACACAACTGCCCGCTCTTCATCAAACTTAGCGTAAAAATATCTTTTCTCTGTTTCTTTGGGTCTTCATTTTTGATGTCTCCTATGTCACATAAAACTTACATTAAATTTGTATGCTTTTTATATCTGTCCTTTATAATAGGGGTCTCAGCCATGAACCTAGTGATGGGTGAGGAAAGAAATCTTTTCTCTCCTACACTGGCATTCCTTCCTGGAAACTTTACATCTTATAATTTAGAATTCCATATTATCCAAGAAGCACAAGTGGCACCAATTTAAAAAAAAAACTTTATTGCTTATCAAATGTAAATTGACTATAAGATGGAATAAGAACTTTGAAAATACAGGAGTGTGGTAATTCCTATCCCAAAGGGACTTACCAGTTATTAGAAGGTAATAGGACGATATGGGATGTACACAAAAAGTGTTAATTAACAATGCCACGCAACAATACCATGTGAGATCTCTGAGGTCTATTATGACAAGACAAAACTATGGCAGAAGCAGTTGATGATATGTGGTTTCACATCAGAAGGAATAAAAGCAGTGTAGCCTGCAATGTGCAGAATAAACTTTGGTGGAAGGGGGCAGACATAGCCCTTAAAATGAAATTAGGTCATTAACACCAGAATTTAGAAGCTCTGAATATTTCAGCATCCAGAATTTCCAAATTTTGTTTATATAGAAAAAAAGAAAATATTTTGTTGATGACACCACACACAATAACTGATACCAACTACCAATGAAAAATGCACAATTTAAAAATAATATGCCACCATGATTGCTTAATTTTTCACATTTTGATCTTAAATATATATTTTTTCATACTTTTTTGAATTATGATATTGCCTTAAAATTCTATTTTACAACATTTAAAAAGAATCAACTAAGGTAAGTGTAGGCATCTTTTTGAATAGTGAGATCCAGCTAGTTTCTATCCATTAATTCATGTAAAATTCCTGTAACGTATGAAAATAGGAGGAGACAGGACCCAAGTTTTGTATTTGTGTTTGTTTCTCTTTGCTTGTGATGTGTGAAGACTGCTGCCAATTGGTAGTAGGGGTACTCCATCATTACACCATTAATAGATCTCTCCAGAACAAGGTTTCATTACTGTGGATATTGGATAAGGCTCTGCCAGAAGGCTTTCAATACCCTAAGGATAAGATGTGCTAAGTCCCCAAATTAGGTGCAGCCGTCTTTGGGCAAGAATTTGAGGTTTGCAGGGATGTTTATGCCGGGGTTTGAGGAGCCTTGATCAAGATATTTCCCTAGGGTGACAAATCCATAATTGCACTTATCAACTTTGGGCTGCCTTGATTAATGCAACCTTCTGTGATTTATCACCTAGAATATTTTTAAACAGGTGCTCTCTCTTCATTGTAATAGACTGGAGTTTTTCAGAAGTGACAACACAGGCTTGTTTTATTTATTTGTTTTGTGAAATTCAATGAGAATGCATTACAAGCAAAAATACCCAGTCATTTTGTAGAGACCTGAGGTTAGTGTAGTTAGTTTTGTAGAGGCCTGGGGTTAGAGGGTTAGTTGATGTCAGCCTGTGATGATTTCTACCTGACTTTCTTGACCCTTTAAAAAGAAGTTGCTGCTTTTTTAAATGTTACTCCCTACCTCCAGACACCTAACACTCACAGTATACTGTCTTGGATCCCAAATCTTCCTATCCTTGGAGAATCTCGAAACTAACTGCCTAGTATATAAGAATCAAATATAGCATACCAAAGAGCATTGACAGAAAAATCACACACACACACACACACACACACACACACACACGCAACATTGGCCATACTTGATGAGAACTTTTAAACTATGGAAAAATATGTTAGAAATCTAAAGTTAACTGTTATGCAAGTGGTATATAGCCATGCACACCAATTTTACCATTTTAGTGTTTAGAGTAGTCTGGACCCAGCAGGAGTAACAAATTCTTTTCACTACTTTATAGTTGTGCCAAACATATTTCTATAGGGCAGCAGTACATCACAGTGGATCAGAAAGTAGTCTCTGAGTGTCAACATCCTGGAATGTAAACCTGGCCTCACCATTTATTAGCTGTATGACCTTGGAAAAATTAATTAACCTCTCTGTGCCCAAATCGTCTCATTTGTGAAGTGGAGTTGATAACTACCTACTTCACAGGACTATTCTGAGGATTAAATCAAATAAAATATATGGAAAGCTTTGCTATTTTAATTTAAAAAAAAACACTATTTAACCTATCAATGGACTACAGATTATCTTAAGTCAAGAGCACCTTCTATTTTCCTAAAATCAATTAAAGATCAGCTTACTTTGGTTCTTATCTATTTATTAAAACACATGAGATGGACAATACTTACCAGTACTTTGATGAACCCACAAACTGGGAGTAAATAAAATTTTTATTTTCAAACATCTGGTCTGTGTAACCCAGGCTACTGTCTCATTAGATATACTGGTTTCTCACTATCAGAGTAAGTTTAGAATGGGCTGAAAATTCGCTATTTGAAAATCTATATACCTCAACTTGTATTTCCTTCCAGGAAACAGAAAAAAAAAGAGAGATAGTAAAGATAATGGGTGAGTAACACATGAAGCAAAACTTAAGCCTTTCAGAAAGCCTTGTGAGCTAAGCAAAGATGAAATTATTTTCTGGCTGTGAGGAAAGAATGTGAGTGCTTAAAGGCTCAAGTTGCCCACAGATTCCTGGGACAGTGTGTAATCTACTTTGCTTAATTCTGTAGAACCGTTATTCCCAAACCTAGCAGCATGTCAGAATCTTTTTGAAGAGTGTCTTTAAAAAGTACAGTTTCTTGAACTCTGTCCAGGCCAACAGAATCAGTATCTCCAAGGAGATAGCCCTGAAATACATGTTTTTAAAAAGTTTTTATAGTAGTTCTTATACACAACTATATTTGATAATCAAGAACCAGAGATTTTTTTTATTATACTTTAAGTTCTAGGGTACATGTGCATAACATGCAGGTTTGTTACATTATGTATACATGTGCCATGTTGGTGTGCTGCACCCATTAACTTGTCATTTGCATTAGGTATATCTCCTAATGCTATCCCTCCCCCCCCCACCCCACGAAACGCCTCAGTGTGTGATGTTCCCCATCCTATGTCCAAGTGTTCTCATTGTTCAATTCCCACCTATAAGTGAGAACATGCGGTGTTTGGTTTTCTGTCCTTGCGTTAGTTTGCTCAGAATGATGTTTCCAGCTTCATCCATGTCCCTACAAAGGACATGAACTCATCCTTTTTTATGGCTGCATAGTATTCCATGGTGTATATGTGCCACATTTTCTTAATCCAGTCTATCATTGATGGACATTTGGGTTGGTTTCAAGCCTTTGCTATTGTGAATAATGCTGCAATAAACATACGTGTGCATGTGTGTTTATAGCAGCATGATTTATAATCCTTTGGGTATATACCCAGTAATGGGATGGCTGGGCCAAATGGTATTTCTAGATCCTTGAGGAATTGCCACACTGTCGTCCACAATGGTTGAACTAGTTTACAGTCCCACCAACAGTGTAAAAGTAAGAACCAGAGATTTTTTAAATAAACTTTTGTTTTTACGTTGGAATAAGTTTGGATGACACTACCAAGTTCTCGTATACCTTGACTCATTTGCCCCTAATGTTAACATTTCATATAATAATAATGGCACATATGTCAAAACCAGAAAATTAACACTGGCAAATTACTAATGTCTTTTTCATATTCCTGAATCCAATACAGGATGCTATAACACTTTTAATCATCATGCCTCCTTAGTCTCCTCTGGCCTGTGGCGGTTTCTCAGTTTTTCAAAACTTTGAGAACTTTGAAGCATGTCTTCAATGTAGAATTTCCTCTTTTTCAGACTGAGGTTGTGGGTTTTGGAAATGAGTACCATAGAGGCAAAGTGCCCTTCTCTTGCATCCTATTAGAGAGTACATGATACCAACATAACATCACTGGTGGTATTAGCCTCCATCATTTGATTAAGGCAGTGTCTACCAGATCACTCCACTGTTAAGTTACTATTTTTCCATTCTCATACTCTGTTCATTAGAAATAAGTCTTTAAATCTAGTCAAGGGTTGGCTGTATGCGTGTTGAAGGGATGGTATGGAGACATGAATCAAGCTCCACTTCCTGGAGGAAGGAGTATAAGTGAAGGTTTGTGATCAAAGTAGTACTTCCATAAAACTGGGTTAACTAGGTACATTGGTGAAAGGAGATTACTGGCTGGGAAATCAGTTGCAAAATTCAAACCAGAGGAAATGAGGACCTGAACAAAAGCAAAGGCATTGATGAGAAGGAACATATATCTAAAAAATATTGTGGAAGTGAAAGAAACCATGGTTACTGATTAGACATGTGGGAGAGAGAGAAAAATATATATTTGCCAGATATATTGAGGTTTTGATCCTGAGTAACTTAGAAGAGGGTAATGCAATAAAGAACAGAGAAAGAGGATACCTTTGGTTGGGACATACAGAATTCAAAGGCTTGTGGTCATCAAGGTAGACATGTTGAACAAGCAGTTAGAAATTGAATGGCAAAACAATTTACCTCCTTGTGAATTATGCTATCTTCCAGGGCCCATTATACAGGCTGCCTTTCCAGCTCTCCAATCATGCTTCCAAGAAAACTGCTCACTCTCAGAACCAAGGTTCAAGTTGTACATTGTGATTTGGGTACAGGTAAGAGGAAACACCCTCAAATAGATTTGGGTCATTCCAGATGTCCTATAAATGAAGTTTGACATTTGCTCAGGTATCACCACCTCACTGTAAAAGCAATGAATCTACCTTCATTGTGAAGATTCGGGGACTAGAATTAATGAGTACAGTAATCTTATGGATAGAACCTTCAGAGTTTTCATTATCTATGTGAAGAGATAATTCTAAATTATTTGAGATCTAGTATCTGTCAGCTTGGGAACTGGCGTCTAGTCCCAAGACTAGACAAGGAAACCCTTATTAGTATTTTTATTTTCCATTTCAAATAAAAAGGGTACACGTTAAAAAAAAAACTGAGCTGGTTCAAGCTGTAAAGCATTTCTTAATTATATGGTTGGTAATGCCTGAAAGCCAGAGGACTCCCAGACAAAAAAGAAAAAAGTATGTTGATTAAATATTTTCCCCTTTTGAGGGTAGATGGAAAGAATAAAAGGAATTTCAAAGTCTCAGATTGTTAGGAACCTGCAAAGGTGATTTCTTTTTTTCTGTTCCTTCACCTTGGCAAGGTGATAAGGCAGATGAGGAGAAGTAGGAGGCACAGGGCCATGAAAATGGACCCAAGGTGATGGGGCTCTGTTCTCTTGTAAATGGCCATCCTTCCAGGACAGCCTTTCTCACAGGCTACTTCAGCATCTACTGACTGATCTCTGAAATTCGTTTCTCTCATTTCACCTTCATATCTCAGAGTTTGTAATCCATTCCTTTTGTGCTATTAATGATAAACCACTTGTAAAGACCAGTTTAATTTCTAAAGAGACAAAAATATTAAGTACACAGACTTTAAGAAATTTTTTTTTAATTTTTTCCCTCTCTTTTTGTTGTTTAAAACAAACCTTTTTCACTTCTTCCTCTCTTTTTCTCATTTATCATCTTATTTCTTATTTACAGTTTTACTTGTTTGTGATAGTGGCAGGATGATATTAATTTCAAAACCCTTGGAGACATACTTTGTTGAATCTGAAAGTTAAAGGTGGCTTTGTGCTTAGCCTTTTCCTAGAAAGATCTAATATTAAAATGTGACTTGCTATTACAAAACTTTTCATGTAAATTATGTGCTTTAAAAAGAAATGAGAAAGACTTCCTGAGAAAATGGTCTTTATCATGCTATATCCTATGAGCATCCTGTGGCCACTGAACCCTCACATTCTCTTACTCTTACCAACCTATCACTGTTTCCCATTCATAATTATGCTCTCACCTTCACTCTGCTCGATATTGCTTTCTTGTCCAATCATCACCAACAAACACTTATCTTTGCCTAGAAACCTCTTCCACATTTGGTTTTCAACACTTAGAACTTCACATTTTATGTTTTTCTCCTACCTCTCATTTTTATTTTCACTTACATTTTGCCTTTTCCCTCCCCCTTTCTGGGATGATTATTAAAGCATGACTCTGCCCTTACTCAGCTGTTGAGCATAACCTACCACCCACTTTTCCTAAAATATTTAGTAGTGATTTAAAAAGAATAAAACAATAGGAAAAGAGATTATCTGAGGATACATAGTTCTTTCAGTCTAGACCTGTTTTTATCAACCATTTTGCAGTCATGGGCTGCTTTGAGAATCTGCTTAAAATTAGGAACATTTCTCCAGAAAGATTCACACAATCGCATAACACATACTGCTGTAGTTTGTTTTGTGTTGCTGTAAAAGAATACCACAGACTGCATAATTTATAAACAATAGAGTTTATTTCGTTCACAGCTCTAGAGGCTGGAAAGTCCAAGAGCAGGGTGCTAGCATCTATTGAGAGCCTTCATGCTGTGTCATCCCATGACTTAAGTCAGAAGGGCAAGAGAGGCAAGAGCAAGAGATAGAATAGATAAAATTCACTTTTATAACAACCCATTCTCACAATAACAAACCTACTCCTGTGATAATGACAATAATCCATTCATAAGGGCAGAGTCCTCCTGGCCTAATCACCTCTTAACAGTCCCATCTCTCAATATCATCACAATGGCAATTACATTTCAACATTAGTTTTGGAGGGGACTTTCAAGTCATAGCACATATCAGTCTAGGTACATGGATTCCCTGAAACAAGGTGAGTCACTGCTTTTCCAAGTAAGCTAAATTATATCTTATATGAAAATGGTTAATTAAAAATCATTGTCCCTGAACAGCATTATTTGGGTGATTCTAGAACTGTTTCTAAGGAACTGTTCCCTAATGTTAAGCCCACAAAGCATAATGGGATACACTTCAAGAAGCACATCCAAGAAATTCATTATTTTATTAAAGGAAGACATATTATTCAGCAGTTTGTTGACTGATTCACATCTCACTCAGCTTCAGAAATCCCTCTGTTTTACTGCCAGGAAGCCTGTGCCAGGCACACTCCCACTTCCAGATTCTCCTACCTGACTGACCTTGTCTTCTTTAGAGATGTTTAGGGTTGACACTCACCTCCTCGAGGTGTTTCCTCAACTACAACCCCATAGTTTCTAATATTCCAGTAAAGGTGCTCATCCAAAGGCTCCCCTTTCTCATGTGACTCTGTGATGTGTTTCTAAAACATCTCTACCAAAGTGCCCATACTTGTAGAGACAGTGAGTGTATGGTGCAGGGGAGGAAAAATTTCTCCTCCACCTTGTTAGGGTTTCTGGCTGGGCCTAAAAATTAAACTGATATCAACAAATGAAGAGGAGAAAGCATACACATTTTATTCAGTAAAATTTTACATGTACATGTGCGTTCTAAGGATATATTAAAGACTGAAAGAAACAGAGCTGAAGACTTACATATAGGGTTGAACAAAGAGTAGTAAATTATGAAAATGTAACAAGACAAAGGAGTTTGGGCTAAGACAGTTAATAGTGAAAAAGTAGTAACTAGAAAGATAAAGGTTAATTTAACAAGGTTGGTTTGTATACATTTTTCTTGGTCTCCACTCCCCATCTCTGGAGATGAACATGTCTTAGTTTCTCCAAGTGCAGGGAAGACATCTTTCACATGGAAGTTTTATTTCCTGCTTTTGGGAAGAAAAGAAGGAAGATCAGAGTGCCCTTTTGCATCTACTGTTTTTCAAATTCCTTTAATTCAAAATAATCAATATGCCAGAGTAGCACGTTTTGGAGTGGCATGTTCTGAGTTCTTTCAGTGTCAACAGGGCTTTTAAAACTTCTGTTTTCGTGTAAAGATACACATGAAGTTGGTTTTCTATTCCATTTGATATAAAGATATTATTTATTTTAAAATTACTTGCCATTGAGGGAAATAGATTGTCCATGAACATACACTACGTAGATCTAGGACTTACAATATTGGCTGAGCACTAGAGAAGAAGCCTAGGGTGTGTGAATTCCGTGGAGATTGAGAAGCTCAGCAATAGAACTTTCATTGCTTAGTCTAACTCTTGTTTTGTAAAGTATGTCTACTATTTGAACATTTTTTTGAAAAAGTTTTTTTTATCTGAAAAAATGCTTCTAGGTCCAGCACCAGTTTTTCCTCTTCCATGATCACGACCTATTCTCTAATTCCCATAACAGGAATTAATTGCAACTTCTCCCGAAAAAGAAGTCAGTTATATTCACTGAGATCATAAAATGTAAAAGAACTGACTGAGAAATGCGAAGTAAAGGGACAGATATTTTTAGAATCCCTATAACGTGCCAGTATGTTCATAAATCATTTTATTTAATGTTGCATTAATTCCATGAGATTTCTACTGTTATTCTCAAATGAAGACACATAAGCCACATGTTGAATAACCTGCCCTAACACACTGCTAGAAAGTGGCAAAGATAGTTAGAAATTTTGGTTTGTTTAGTTTTAAAATCCGTAATTTTTATTGCATCTAGTTTAGTTTTTTGTCCTCTATAGCAATTGCCTCTCAAAAATGGAAACAAACAAATGAACCTACTTAACTCTCAAAATAGAAATGCTAATGAGTACTGATAATGACTTTGTATTTTAGTATGTTTTTTCAATGAAGAAATTACTTTGTAAGACAGTATTTATTATTTACAACAAGTTTTCTTGACACAGTTTTTCATCCATCAAGAAGCGGCATATCACTGAATAAAACGGTAAAATAGAGGACACTTTTGGTTTACAACTTTTATATACAGAGACCCCTGGGAAGTTACAGAGGTATTGCCAGAGTACCTAAATCTGTATGTGCATTTTGAATTGTTTGCAAGTTGAATAATGTGTCTCCTGGAAACATTAATTTGCATCTAGTCTTTAGAATGTATAAAGAGAATATTCCCAGTTAATAAATACTTTACTGAATTCAGAGTCATTTTTTACACTTTGAGTATTTTTTAACTAAATGAATACTTATATATCTGAAAGCACAGAGATAATCAATGATTTTATTTTATTTCAGAAAGTGGTTTTAGTGCTGATAAAGATTGAGAACTCCTAGAATTTTTTTTTTTTTAAATTGCTCCATATGGTTTTCAGAAGTAAACTAAATTTACTTTTGCACTGCACTGCATTTTATGTCTCTCTGGAAACATTTTGAAGTACATGGTGGATTTAATCCCATTAATCTTTGGAAATATGATGAGTGGTTCCGTTTCTGATTTTTCATAATCAGATGGCCTGGCTATAAGATATTATTGCCTTATAGGGACATCTGCTGGTAGATAAATAAAGATCTGGAACAATAAAATACTGTCTGTCTTCTCAGTATTTCCCAGGGCATCCCTCTGAGACTGCAGGCTTGTGTGCATCTGCTTCAGATAGTGCATGGCTGTTAAAGTTCTGAATATTATATCATTTCACAGTCCAATCCTTCTGAGGTCACATAAAACTTGCCTTCATTACATATATGCTTTGTTACCACAACAGATTCACACATGTATTAACTTAAAAAAAAAAAAAAAACTGACCACATATTATCCTGGAAACCTCAGGCTTTCTGGAAGCTTATGTAGTCTGGGGCAGATGGCATGAGAATTGCCGCACTTGGAGTACACAGACTCCCCACAATAAGTCGTCACATGCTCTGTTACCTGCCTTGGCTTTTTCAGATACACATTATCATCTGATACATGCAAAAAAAAAAAAAAAAGCCACTCTTTCTGTTCCCAAATTGCAAAAACAAAAGTAAAATAAATTTAATCATATTACCAACTTCTTAACCTTAAGGTCTTTAGTTTTTTCACAAGGAAAAGTATCTTAATAACTTTATCATTAAGTTGAAATGCTCCTCTTTCACTCAGCTACACAAGATTTTTCAGTAAGAATTAGCTGCACTAATTAATTACTACCGATTACTTCAAAAATAATTACTTGGTGAAAGTAAAGCAACCGGTAGTACTATTTCTACTAACCTTAACCATCACCAGAAGGATGAAATAATTGATTTTCTTTTGGTGTTTTATTGAAGAAAGATCACCTTCATACTCTGTCTTTGGAAAAGCAGCACTGTATTAAATCACATATTGTAGACTTAAATTGTCCATAAACGTCAATATTGCCAACAGTACAGAGTAGTAACTTATTCATGCCACTTCTTTAAACTTACCACACATTAATGTGCTAATGTGATGGAAAATAAAGAATCATCATGTGCCTTCCAAATGCTGCTTTCCCTATTGTTTATATATGTATTTTGTAAGTGACTAGAAGACTGTTTCATCAGCTAAGGGATGCCTTGCCAAAAGAAACAACATAATCATTAACTAATTACAACTAAATAATAGCATCACACATTTTGACAGGTTAACACACATTCTATTACAAGTTGGAAACTTGAGAAAGAGAATAATAAAGCTACTACTCTTGCAAAATCCTCAAATGCCAATAGGGAAAATAAACTCTTCAAGGATTTTCACCAACCATGTGTTTTTCTTTTTCTTCTTGCCCTCATTGTACAAAAACAAACAATGTGAAGTTGAGTTAACATTCTAAACTAATTCAGTAATCAATAACTTATTTTTACCAATTTTATCCAATTATAAATCAGAGTCTACCCACATTCACAGTTTAAACATGCTGAAATCATCATTTTGGGCCCTTTTCCCCTTTATCAGTGAAGCAGCAAGATACACATGGGCTCAGATATAAAAAGAACAAGGAAAACCAGGAGAGGAAAATTGGTATTTTCAAATGAAATCTAGTTCATTAAAAATCCAAAAGCAAAACACAAAGACGTGCCTGAAATGGCATATTACCAAAATTGTCTCTGAAGAGCTTCTCAGTTTAACTGAAAAAAAATCATTTTAGAAGGATTAATAAAAAATTAAATCATCTATTTCATAATTTCTTTCTTACAAAATGACTCCAATACTATAAGTAGAGTGTCTCATTGTTCTCAATCACCCCATACATATTACACCAAAATTCTTCAGAAAAGAAAAGAAAAAAAAAATAGAGAGTGCTTTCTAAGCCCTGTCCCTTAGAAAGTAAATAAGATGACAATTAAAGAATTGTTCTCCACCCTTGTAGGTACTGAAGTATATATAAGTAAGTACTACAGACTGTTAAACCCCATACAATGTGACCGGAGAAAGAATCACTACATGTCAAGCAGTATGCATGTAAGTATAGAATATCTAGTTGTTGGGTTTTTTCTTTTAGTTTACTTATTATAGCTTGTAAAAAATATTTCCCTTAATTCTACTATTATAAAATTTCACTAGCAAAGACATAAAGTTGGCCAGTTTGCTACTGCTAAGGTAATGAGTAAAGAGAGTTGGCATATCAAACTAAACACTGGGCAAACAAAAAACATTGAAAATCAATTACAATATAAGAAGTAAGTCATTTATTTTGTCCTTAAGACTTGATATGGAATGATAAAAATTTTAAATGACTATATATTTTCCTTGTGGGAGAAAACTGAATCATTACTTAGCATACAACAAAAGAGAATCTAAAAAGAAGGAATGTTAACATAAGAAGATGAAATGAGATCCATATATTAAAGGGTGATATTAGTTTTGCAAACCCCCCAAAATTGTAGAAAAAATTAAATTACTTACCTTTCTAGTTCAGTACAAATCTCCTACAGCTAATTATCA
This sequence comes from Nomascus leucogenys, assembly GCF_006542625.1. NCBI lineage: Eukaryota > Metazoa > Chordata > Mammalia > Primates > Hylobatidae > Nomascus > Nomascus leucogenys. The sequence continues at coordinate 69,860,673 of NC_044391.1, forward strand.
TGAGATATTGCCTGGAAATTAACCAGTCATGTTGTGTTTCTATCTATCTCCAGATTTACAATTAGTAATGCTATTAATGTGGTTCCTGTACTTAGCGTTACTAATTATATTGCTATGAACTAATGGTGTTAAAAATAGCAATAGCCATCAACTACCAATTAATGCTTAATGAGAGCATATAAACCCTGGCATTGTAATGAATTTCAGAATTATTGTTGCTAGTATTCCTTTTGCAATTGTGCAAAAATGGGTGTAACCAGTAACCACTGAAGTAGGGCATTGATTGAAAGCATAGTTACCACATCATTGCAGGAAAATCAAGAGAAGAAATAAATGGCTCCTTCACGGAATATATATGTGTCCTTTTAATCTTACAATTCAACACACAGATTTTTGGAAAGATTCTTTTCTAGTTACGCATATAAAGACACAACTGAAGCATGATTTGTAAAGATGTTGTTTCAAACCTGTGAATAAAATAGGACTTTTTTTAAAACTTTGGAAGATTAGTTTCTATAAAAGAACCAGTCAACAAATCATTTATCCTAGAATTTACATAGGGTATAATATCTCAGAAGTTCAGACATAAGATAGAGATATTAGCTAGGTTAAGCTGGGTTATGCAACAGTAACAAATACCCACCAATGGCTTAACATTCAAAAATTTATTTCTTGCTTATGCTGTATGTCCAGCATTGTCACTTAGAAACTAACGCTCACTAGTTACTCAGGAACCCAGGCTGAAAGAGTTTCCATCTTGTCATGTGTTTTCATCACCTGCAGAGGGAACTGGGAAAATTGTCTTTTGTCTATTATTTCTATCCAAAAGTGACTTATATTACTTTAGATGACATTTCATTGGGAAAAAAACCAAGTCATATGCTTGTGTCTAAGTTCAAACTGACGGAGAATGACAGCAAGAAAGAGAATAACTAGAATACCAAGAAACAGCTATATATGTTTTAGTACTTTGGCACTGTTTTAATGACCAAAGCAAGAAGACTTTGTACCAGCCACTGCAAAAACATGCCAAATTGTAAAGACCATCAAGGCTAGGAAGAAACTGCATCAACTAACGAGCAAAATAACCAGCTAACATCATAATGACAGGATCAAATTCACACATAACAATATTAACTTTAAATGTAAATGGGCTAAATGCTCCAATTAGAAGACACAGACTGGCAAATTGGATAAGGAGTCAAGAACCATCAGTGTGCTGTATTCAGGTAACCCATCTCACGTGCAGAGACACACATAGACTCAAAATAAAGGGATGGAGGAAGATCTACCAAGCAAATGGAAAACAAAAAAAGGCAGGGTTTGCAATCCTAGTCTCTGATAAAATGGACTTTAAACCAACAAAGATCAAAAGAAACAAAGAAGGCCATTACATAATAGTAAAGGGATCAATTCAACAAGAAGAGCTAACTGTCCTAAAAATATATGCACCCAACACAGGAGCACCCAGATTCATAAAGCAAGTCCTGAGTGATCTACAAAGAGACTTAAACCCCCACACAATAATAATGGGAGATTTTAACACCCCACTGTCAACATTAGATCAACGAGACAGAAAGTTAACAAGGATACCCAGGAATTGAACTCAGCTCTGCACCAAGCGGACCTAATAGACATCTACAGAACTCTCCACCCCAAATCAACAGAATATACATTTTTTTCAGCACCACACCACACCTATTCCAAAATTGACCACATAGTTGGAAGTAAAGCTCTCCTCAGCAAATGTAAAAGAACAGAAATTATAACAAACTGTCTCTCAGACCACAGTGCAATCCAACTAGAACTCAGGATTAAGAAACTCACTCAAAACCACTCAACTACATGGAAACTGAACAACCTGCTCCTGAATGACTACTGGGTACATAATGAAATGAAGGCAGAAATAAAGATGTTCTTTGAAACCAATGAGAACAAAGACATAGCATACCAGAATCTCTGGGAAACATTCAAGGCAGTGTGTAGAGGGAAATTTATAGCACTAAATGCCCACAAGAGAAAGCAGGAAAGATCCAAAATTGACACCCTAACATCACAATTAAAAGAACTAGAAAAGCAAGAGCAAACACATTCAAAAGCTAGCAGAAGGCAAGAAATAACTAAAATCAGAGCAGAACTGAAGGAAATAGAGACACAAAAAACCCTTCAAAAAATTAATGAATCCAGGAGCTGGTTTTTTGAAAATATCAACAAAATTGATAGACCACTAGCAAAACTAATAAAGAAGACAAGAAGAATCAAATAGATGCAATAAAAAATGATAAAGGGGATATCACCACCGATCCCACAGAAATACAATCTACCATCAGAGAATACTACAAACACCTCTACGCAAATAAACTAGAAAATCTAGAAGAAATGGATAAATTCCTTGACAAATACACCCTCCCAAGACTAAACCAGGAAGAAGTTGAATCTCTGAATAGACCAATAACAGGCTCTGAAATTGTGGCAATAATCAATAGCTTACCAACCAAAAAGAGTCCAGGACCAGAGGGATTCACAGCCGAATTCCACCAGAGGTACAAGGAGGAACTGGTACCATTCCTTCTGAAACTATTCCAATCAATAGAAAAAGAGGGAATCCTCCCTAACACATGTTATGAGGCCAGCATCATCCTGATACCAAAGCCTAGCAGAGACACTACCAAAAAAGAGAATTTCAGACCAATATCCTTGATGAACATTGATGCAAAAATCCTCAATAAAATACTGGCAAACCAAATCCAGCAGCACATCACAAAGCTTATCCACCATGATCAAGTGGGCTTCATCCCTGGGATGCAAGGCTGGTTCAACATACGCAAATCAATAAATGTAATCCAGCATATAAACAGAACCAAAGACAAAAACCACATGATTATCTCAATAGATGCAGAAAAGGCCTTTGACAAAATTCAACAACCTCTCATGCTAAAAACTCTCAATAAATTAGGTGTTGATGGGACGTATCTCAAAATCATAAGAGCTATCTATGACAAACCCACAGCCAATATCATACTGAATGGGCAAAAACTGGAAGCATTCCCTTTGAAAACTGGCACAAGACAGGGATGTCCTCTCTCACCACTCCTATTCAACATAGTGCTGGAAGTTCTGGCCAGGGCAATCAGGCAGGAGAAGGAAATAAAGGGTATTCAATTAGGAAAAGAGGAAGTCAAATTGTCCCTGTTTGCAGATGACATGATTGTATATCTAGAAAACCCCATTGTCTCAGCCCAAAATCTCCTTAAGCTGATAAGCAACTTCAGCAAACTCTCAGGATACAAAAATCAATGTACAAAAATCACAAGCATTCTTGTACACCAATCACAGACAAACAGAGAGCCAAATCATGAGTGAACTCCCATTCACAATTGCTTCAAAGAGAATAAAATACCTAGGAATCCAACTTACAGGGGACATGAAGGACCTCTTCAAGGAGAACTACAAACCACTGCTCAATGAAATAAAAGAGGATACAAACAAATGGAAGAACATTCCATGCTCATGGGTTGGAAGAATCAATATCATGAAAATGGCCATACTGCCCAAGGTAATTTATAGATTCAATGCCATCCCCATCAAGCTACCAATGACTTTCTTCACAGAATTGGAAAAAACTACTTTAAAGTTCATATGGAACCAAAAAAGAGCCCGCATCACCAAGTCAATCCTAAGCCAAAAGAACAAAGCTGGAGGCATCACGTTACCTGACTTCAAACTATACTACAAGGCCACAGTAACCAAAACAGCATGGTACTGGTACCAAAACAGAGGCATAGATCAATGGAACAGAACAGAGCCCTCAGAAATAATGGCGCATATCTACAACTATTTGATCTTTGACAAACCTGACAAAAACAAGCAATGGGAAAAGGATTCCCTATTTAATAAATGGTGCTGGGAAAACTGGCTAGCCATATGTAGAAAGCTGAAACTGGATCCCTTCCTTACACCTTATACAAAAATTAATTCAAGATGAATTACAGACTTACATGTTAGACCTAAAACCACAAAAACCCTAGAAGAAAACCTAGGCAATACCATTCAGGACATAGGCATGGGCAAGGACTTCATATCTAAAACACCAAAAGCAATGGCAACAAAAGCCAAAATTGACAAATGGGATCTCATTAAACTAAAGAGCTTCTGCACAGCAAAAGAAACTACCATCAGAATGAACAGGCAACCTACAAAATGGGAGAAAATTTTCACAACCTACTCATCTGACAAAGGGCTAATATCCAGAATCTACAATGAACTCAAACAAATTTACAAGAAAAAAACAAACGACTCCATCAAAAAGTGGGTGAAGGACATGAACAGACACTCTCAAAAGAAGACATTTATGCAGCCAAAAAACACATGAAAAAATGCTCATCATCACTGGCCATCGGAGAAATGCAAATCTAAACCACAATGAGATACCATCTCACACCAGTTAGAATGGCCATCATTAAAAAGTCAGGAAACAACAGGTGCTGGAGAGGATGTGGAGAAATAGGAACACTTTTACACTGTTGGTGGGACTGTAAACTAGTTCAACCATTGTGGAAGTCAGTGTGGCGATTCCTCAGGGATCTAGAACTAGAAATACCATTTGACCCAGCCATCCCATTACTGGGTATATACCCAAAGGACTATCAATCATGCTGCTATAAAGACACATGCACACGTATGTTTATTGTGGCACTACTCACAATAGCAAAGACTTGGAACCAACCCAAATGTCCAACAACGATAGACTGGATTAAGAAAATGTGGCACATATACACCATGGAATACTATGCAGCCATAAAAAATGATGAGTTCATGTCCTTTGTAGGGACATGGATGAAACTGGAAACCATCATTCTCAGTAAACTATCACAAGGACAAAAAAACCAAACACTGAATGTTCTCACTCATAGGTGGGAATTGACACATGGACACAGGAAGGGGAACATCACACTCCGGGGACTGTTGTGGGGTGAATGGAGTGGGGAGGGACAGCATTAGGAGATATACCTAATGCTAAATGACGAGTTAATGGGTGCAGCACACCAACATGGCACATGAATACATATGTAACAAACCTGCACATTGTGCACATGTACCCTAAAACTTAAAGTTTAATAATAAAAAGAAAAAAAAAAAGAAGACTTTCTCTAAAATGGAAAACTTCACTGGGGAACTGTCTGGTGGTAAGGGAATATTGACTAAACACCAATACATCTCTCTGAGTCTCTGGAAATATGTTCTTTGACCTTGTCACTAAAAAAAGCCATTTCCTACAATGGGCTATGGGTATTTTCCTAGTAGTACACAGAACTACGGTATTTATCTTTTCAACTTCAAACATGTACTTTAATATTTTATCTTGACAGCAGCCTTTTCATCCCTTGGTCCCAGTCAAAACTATAGTGAATTTCAGGAATAGTAAAGAGTAGAAGTCACCATAGAATGAAGTAAGAAAAGGAGTAGCTTAGCCAATGAAGTGGCTAATGATGTGAGCATGTTATATGTATATGTTGGTGTAGTGTCAAACCAGTACAAAAATATACTTAAGAAATCCACACTATGCCAATTAGACACTAAAGAAGTGTTATAAATAAGACTATACCACCCCAAAATATGACAGTGATGTAGTTCACGAGATGGCACCCCAGAATATACCCAAAATATAAGTTTTGGTATATTGACTATTTTGAGGTTGAGGCATTTTGAAAAACAGCAAATGAAAGGAGAATCTTTCTTTGAACTCCCTTTGCCTACCTAAAGGCAAATCCTCCAAAATAAACTCCATTGTTATAAACCATCTCCCCAGGAGTTCCCTCAACTAGGAAGATGGACTCTTATTATGGGAGCAGAAACTAGAAGTTGACAACACCCTGACAAACTTTGTCTGAATCTATCATTATCTCCCATCTATTCTTCTAAGGACCCATTCATCTTTCCTAAAAATCATTTATTCTCCCCTAAGTAACCAACATCTCTCTTCCCTTTCCCTATTAAGATGGTTTGTAAACTCCCACATCTCATGGTTTTGTGGGGTGTTAGTTTTTTCTTATAATTCCCTTGTGGACATATTAAAAATTAATAAAGTTGTATGCTTTTTCTCTTGTTAATCTGCCTGTTCTCAGTTTTTGTTTGCTTTGTTTTGTTTTGTTTGTACACCCAGCTACCAACCCTAGGATGATAAAGTCTTTATTTCCCTGCAGAAGATTTAAAAAAGACACTAAAGAAGACTCACAAGACTTAACCACAATTCTTACAAATCTACACTTTACTGAAGGACAAGGATAAAATATAGCATCAGCATTATAGTAAGAATATGCATCCCAGCCAAAGGCTGTCTTACAGCAAGGGGTCCAGAGTGGTCTGATGCAGGCTCCAATTGTCCTCCTTTCTGCGAGGCCATACTGGATGCACTTTCTCACTTGCATCAGTGACATCCAACATGTACATGGAACACCTAGAAAACAGGGGCTCAAAATAAAGTCTTGGTTGGGTCTTCTCACATTCTACTGATCCAAAGGGTCATCACTGTCATGTGACTTGCCATAGTGGTGGAGTCCACTGGCATCACACCTGAACAGGGTATAAATTGTCAATCTTGCTGTTACTAATAGCCTATACTGACAAGATGGAACAAACTGTCCTGAAAGTTGTCTGATAACTATGGTTATAAAATTATACTATTAATTATGTTTTTTTCATCCCAAGGCCAAGGCTCAGCATCATTAAGTTATATCTCTTACAAAGCAGCTTAGGATAATCCCAAAATAGAAGTAGCACTCATAGCACAGCATCCAAATAGGTTTCACAAACTGCTAAGTGTATGAACTTAGGAAGACACTTATAGTATTAATAGAGCAATTCAAAATACTGGGACTTAAGGATGAGCATACTTCTTGGCAAGGGACATATCTGCATTGTCTGAAGTTATTTCCAAACTGCATCCCACCCCCCGCCCCACTTCAGCGTCCTCCAAAACTTAAAGACTGTCGTTGTGCTGAGGCACTGAAACAGAGGCTGGTATGTTTTAGGAGTACTTGCTGTTCTAGTTACTATTCTGTGTGTAACATATTGCCTCACAACTTAGAAACTTAAAACAACTGTTTTATTAGACTTGCTGAATTTATGCTTCAAGAATCTGGAAAGAGTTCATCATGATGGAGTATCTACTCTGCTATGTCTGGGGCCTCAGCTGGAAGGACTTGAAGGCTAGGGGCTGGAATCTTCTCAAAGACTCCATCAGTCACATGTCTGATGGTTGATGCTGGTTGCCAGCAAGGACTTCAGCTGTGCTCAGCCAGAACACCTACACACAACATCAACATCCATCAGCACCTCTCTCTGGGGTCATGTCACAGCAGGTAGCCAAATATTTCTTATATGGAGCCTCAGGGCTCCAAAATTGAGTGCACAAAGAGAGAGGAAGTAGAAATGTCAGTTTGGTTTTTTTTTTCAAAGTTCTGGAAACTAGTCCAGCATAACTTCCACTATGTTCCATTGGTCAAGCAGTCACAGGGCCCAAATTCCAGAGATGGTTCAGGATATAGATCCCACATCTCAATAGGGGGAGTATCAAAGAATTTGGGGGCTATATTTTAAAACTGTGACATCTGCTTACAATAAAATGGTTTCAGTGTTTGGCTTCCAGTCTTCAAATTATATTCTGTTTTGCCAGATACCTAGTATAAAACCAGAATACTTGCTTTTTTGGAAGTTTGCAGTTAGAATTCACCCAAGCAGCCTTTAAAAAAAAAATCTATTGGGTAGTAAGACTGGGTAGTCAACAGAGGGTACACTTATAGTGGCAAATTCCACTACAGGTTCTTGAGAAAAGTTACTGAAAACTGATGCAACAAGATTGGAAACCTATTTTTGTAATTCATAGGCAACCATAACTACTGAAAACTATTATATAATTTATGTAAATTATCTTCTAGAGAAAGAACACAAAAGTTCAGTGATCATGAATTATATTCACCTATCTAATAGAGCACTCACGAACAAGGCTCAAAAAGATGATAGATACTCATTTTGTGATTAAGTTTATTAAAAGGAGCAAAAAAGTATCAGTGCTCATTATATTTTGTTAATGTATATGATCAAATAAATGGGTCCCATCATAAAATTTGCTAAAATAAAGATAAAAATATTTTTTATTTAATGTAGCTAAAGCTAGAGGTTAAAGCCTTTGATTACATTTTCAAAAATTTGCTGGCACTGAAATTTTTAACAGTTGGGAAAGAAGACATGGTAGTTTGAAAGAGAATGATAACGTATGTATTAATTCCATCACTGTAAGCTATATATATCTAACTTGCTATGAAAGTCCATTTCAATTGAAGAATATAAAATAAATAGCAAATCTGATTGCCTTTATATCCAAAAGAACTTTAGTTTGAATTTCAACATTCAAAGTATATATCCAATATCTTTACACTAATTGATATTCTGGAGAAACTCCATTGAAAATAAGCACAGGAAATGATAATTACATTTCTTTTGGTTCTTACATAGAACTAGTTTTAAAATGGATATTTGAGTTATTTTCCCCAACTAATATTTTTATGTGGAAGTCTTATTCCATATTCTGAATAAGATGAGAGTTTCTTGAGCATGATATTTGTCTCCTCATTGACTTCTAGGATTTAGTCCAATGAACTGATTGGTTAGGAGTTGTTCCCTTTATTTCCCCACATGTTTTGTTCATTATTTTCAACTTTTGGCAGTTGGTTGATGGGTTGATGAATTATTCTGCCCAGATAGGAATCTCTGCTTTTTAGACAAGGGTATATGTATAGCTTGCCTGGACGTGTATCTGTTTTTATTTTTTCTTAAATTTAATTGTGAATTATTCAAGACAAAAGAAAATGACATACGCTTATACAAAATATTGATAATTACACAATGGTATGCTAATTAGCTATGTGCCTTTAACTTAAAATAAAACACCAAATCTTGAAAATGAGAGAAAAAAATCTACATAAGCAAACAAAAATATAAAAATCATCAGAGGAAATTTCACAAAGCAATGTATAGGATCTATTTTTCAAAGCTGTAAAATTTTATTAAAGAGCATAATCATGTTTCTTGAGAAGATTATATGTGTGTGTATATACATATATATATACACATACATATGTACATATATACACATATGTACATATATACATATATATGTGTATATATATTTTGTTTGGAATATATATATATATATATTCCAAACAAAATTATATTGGAGTCGATAGAATTATATTAAAGCTCACATTGAAAAATAAAAGTACAGACAAAAGACAGTTTTTGAAGACATACCTTACCAAATTCCAAAACCTACCATGAGGCTATTGTAATAAAATAATAGTTATAAGCACCTAAACAGAAAAATAAACCACTGGAACAGAGTCAAAGGTCTCCAAACAGAAAAGAATGTTTAGAAAAACACTAAATAACACAGATGGTATTCTATTTCAAATTTGATATTGTTGTATATTAATATAAAATTAAAAATTAGGACTTCTACCAGAAACTGTGAAAATAACTCCAAATAGAATAAAGTTCTAAACCTTAGAAAACAATTTAGAAAAATATTAGGAAATAATTTGATCTTAAAGAGAATCTTCTTTAAGCAAATAATGAAACTCAATAAAATGAATCTCAAATAATGAAAAATGATCATAAAAAAGATAAATGTATATAACTACATAAGAATTAAACCACATATTACAACAAACACCATAAATAAAAATATCTGCAACACAAATGATAAAAGGTTAATATCTATAAGTTATTCAATGCTTACATAGTGATAAGGAAACAATTCACAGAAGAAGAAATACACCTGGCCAATAAGCATGAAATAAGATACTCAACTTCACTAGTAGTCAGGAACAAAACAGATTTAAACAACACAAAGTACAAAGAAACACTGAATTAACAAAAACTAAAAGAACTATGATAACCAGTATTAGTGAGTATAACTGGTAGGGGGTTAAATTCTTTTTTTTTTTTTTGAGAAGGAGTCTCACTCTTTCACCCAGGCTGGAGTGCAGTGGCACGATCTCGGCTCACTGCAGGCTCCGCTGGGGGTTAAATTCTTAAAAACTTTTTATAAATAATCTAGCATCATAAATGAAAACAAGACATATACACAGTAATTGTCCCAGCAGTATCACTTGTGGAAATCTACTCTACAGAAATAAAAGTGCTGCCAGTACGCAAAGATACATGGAGGCAGGTGCTTATTGGAGCTTCCCTGGAATATCACAAATATTGGAAAATAACAATGACAAAGGCCATTATGTCCACTTACAGGAGAATGGTGAAATAACTTCCAGGATGTCCACACTATGAAATATTATGTAGTTACATGAAAGAAAGAGCTCTGTATATTGACTGACAAGGGCATGCATGATATATTAAATTAAAAAGTCAGCTTCACACTAGTTTTTCTACTGGAATCCTGTATCTGTTTAACCAGAGCGAGAGAAAGAGAGAGACAGAGAGGAGAGAGAGAGAGAGAGAGGTAAAATATGTAAGGATGAAGTTTGTATAAAAAGGATATGGAAAGATCGCATTAGGGTTAGTTATATTTGAGGGGTGGAAATTGGGGCTAACAGAACAAGAGGGAATAATTAGCAATTTTTCATTATCTCTTGGTTATTTGACCATTTGTAATTAAAAAAAAACTCAAAGGAGACAGATGGCCTTGAATTCATTTTTAAAAGCAGGTCCCCACTTTGCCTACAAAGATACACATAAACTGAAAGTGAAGGGGCGGAAAAAGATATTTCATGCAACTGGAAACAAAAAAAGAGCAGGAGTAGCTATACTTATATCGGATAAGATGAACTACATAGCAAAAACTGTAAAAACACACAAAGAAGGTCACTATATAGGGATAAAGGGGTCAATTCAGCAAGAAAATATAATAATTATAAATATCTATGCACCCAACACTGGAGCTCCCAAGTATATAAGGCAAGTATTAGTAGATCTAAAGGGGGAAATAGACAGCAATACTATAATGGTAGAGGACTTTAACACCCTACTTGCAGTAATAGACAGACCATCCAGACAGAAAAACAACAAAGAAACATTGGAGTTTACACACTAGACCTGATAGACCTTACTGACATTTACAAAACATTTCACCCCACTGCTAAAGAATTCACATTTTCTTCATCAGCACATGAAAGAAGGATTCTCCAGGATTATCTCCAGATAATCTCTTAGGCCACAAAATAAGTCTAAACAAATTCAAAAAATTAGCAATCATATTAATTATCTTTTCTGACCACAATGAAATGAAACTAGAAATCCATAACAAAAGGAACCTCAAAAACTTGACAAACACATGAAAATTAAACAACATGCTCCTGAGTGATCAATAAACAGAACCAAAGACAAAACCACATGATTATCTCAATAGATGGAGAAAAGGCCTTTGACAAAATTCAACAACCCTTCATGCTAAAAACTCTCAATAAATTAGGTATTGATGGGACGTATCTCAAAATCATAAGAGCTATCTATGACAAACCCACAGCCAATATCATACTGAATGGGCAAAAACTGGAAGCATTCCCTTTGAAAACTGGCACAAGACAGGGATGCCCTCTCTCACCACCCCTATTCAACACAGTGCTGGAAGTTCTGGCCAGGGCAATCAGACAGGAGAAGGAAATAAAGGGTATTCAATTAGGAAAAGAGAAAGTCAAATTGTCCCTGTTTGCAGATGATATGATTGTATATCTAGGAAACCCCATTGTCTCAGCCCAAAATCTCCTTAAGCTGATAAGCAACTTCAGCAAAGTCTCAGGATACAAACTCAATGTACAAAAATCACAAGCATTCTTGTACACCAATCACAGACAAACAGAGCCAAATCATGAGTGAACTCCCATTCACAATTGCTTCAAAGAGAATAAAATACCTAGGAATCCAACTTACAAGGGATGTGAAGGACCTCTTCAAGAAGAACTACAAACCACTGCTCAATGAAATAAAAGAGGATACAAACAAATGGAAGAACATTCCATGCTCATGGGTTGGAAGAATCAATATCATGAAAATGGCCATACTGCCCAAGGTAATTTATAGATTCAATGCCATCCCCATCAAGCTACCAATGACTTTCTTCACAGAATTGGAAAAAACTACTTTAAAGTTCATATGGAACCAAAAAAGAGCCCGCATCGCCAAGTCAATCCTAAGCCAAAAGAACAAAGCTGGAGGCATCACGCTACCTGACTTCAAACTATACTACAAGGCTACAGTAACCAAAACAGCATGGTACTGGTACCAAAAAGAGGCATAGATCAATGGATCAGAACAGAGCCCTCAGAAATAATGCCACATATCTACAACTATCTGATCTTTGACAAACCTGACAAAAACAAGCAATGGGAAAAGGATTCCCTATTTAATAAATGGTGCTGGGAAAACTGGCTAGCCATATGTAGAAAGCTGAAACTGGATCGCTTCCTTACACCTTATACAAAAATTAATTCAAGATGGATTAAAGACTTACATGTTAGACCTAAAACCATAAAAACCCTAGAAGAAAACCTAGGCAATACCATTCAGGACATAGGCATGGGCAAGGACTTCATGTCTAAAACACCAAAAGCAATGGCAACAAAAGCCAAAATTGACAAATGGGATCTAATTAAACTAAAGAGCTTCTGCACAGCAAAGGAAACTACCATCAGAGTGAACAGGCAACCTACAAAATGGGAGAAAATTTTCACAACCTACTCATCTGACAAAGGGCTAATATCCAGAATCTACAATGAACTCAAACAAATTTACAAGAAAAAAACAAACGACCCCATCAAAAAGTGGACAAAGGACATGAAGAGACACTTTTCAAAAGAAGACATTTATGCAGCCAAAAAACACATGAAAAAATGCTCATCATCACTGGCCATCAGAGAAATGGAAATCAAAACCACAATGAGATACCATCTCACACCAGTTAGAATGGCCATCAGAGAATTGGAAATCAAAACCACAATGAGATACCATCTCACACCAGTTAGAATGGCCATCATTAAAAAGTCAGGAAACAACAGGTGCTGGAGAGGATGTGGAGAAATAGGAACACTTTTACACTGTTGGTGGGACTGTAAACTAGCTCAACCATTGTGGAAGTCAGTGTGGCGATTCCTCAGGGATCTGGAACTAGAAATACCATTTGACCCAGCCATCCCATTACTGGGTATATACCCAAAGGACTATCAATCATGCTGCTATAAAGACACATGCACACGTATGTTTATTGTGGCACTACTCACAATAGCAAAGACTTGGAACCAACCCAAATGTCCAACAACGATAGACTGGATTAAGAAAATGTGGCACATATACACCATGGAATACTATGCAGCCATAAAAAATGATGAGTTCATGTCCTTTGTAGGGACATGGATGAAACTGGAAACCATCATTCTCAGTAAAGTATCACAAGGACAAAAAACCAAACACCGCATGTTCTCACTCATAGGTGGGAATTGAACAATGAGAACACATGGACACAGGAAGGGGAACATCACACTCTGGGGACTGTTGTGGGGTGGGTGGAGGAGGGAGGGACAGCATTAGGAGATATACCTAATGCTAAATGATGAGTTAATGGGTGCAGCACACCAACATGGCACATGGATACATATGTAACGAACCTGCACATTGTGCACATGTACCCTAAAACTTAAAGTATAATAATAATAATAATAATAAAAAGAAATTTAAGAAGGGAATTTAAAAATTTCTTGAAACAAATGAAAATGGAGAAAAAACTTAACAAAATCTATGGAATACAGCAAAAACAGTACAAAGAGGGAAGTTTATAGCAATAAATGCCTACATCAGAAAAGTAGAAAAACTTCAAATAAACCTAACAACATATCTCAAGAAATTAGAAAAGCAAGAACAAACCAAACCACAAATTAGTAGGGAAAAAGAAGAAATAAAGATCAGAGCAGAAATAAATGAAATCAAGGCAAAAGAAACACAACACTACAGACCGAAGGTCAACTAAATAAAAAGTTGTTTTATTGAAGATTTAAACAAAATCCACAAAGCATTAGATAAACTAACCAAGGAAAAAGAAGAGACAATTCAAGTAAAATCAGAAATGAAAAAGGCAATATAACAACTGAGACCACAAAAATACAAATAATCATTGGAGACTATGATGAACAACTATATGCAACAAATTGAAAAACCTAGTTGAAATGGATAAATTCGTGGACACATACAACCAACTAAAATTGAACCATAAAAAAGAGAAAACCTCAACAAACTAATAAGTAACAAGATTAAAGCTATAATAAAACACCTTCTATCAAAGAAAAACCCAGCACCTAATGGTTTCACTGATAAATTCTACTAAACATTTAAAGAATTGATACCAATTATACTCAAACTCTTTTTAAAAACTGAAGAAATGGGCCAGGTGTGGTGGCTCATGCCTGTAATCTCAGCACTTTGGGAGGCTGAGGCAGGCAGATCACCTGAGGTCAGGAGTCCGAGACCGGCCTGGCCAACACGGTGAAACCCTGTTTCTACTAAAAATACAAAAATTAGCCAGGCGTGGTGGTGGATGCCAGTAATCCCAGCTACTCAGGAGGCTTAGGCAGGAGAATTCCTTGAACCCCGGAGGCAGAGGTGTCGTGAGCCGAAATCCTGCCACTGCACTCCAGCCTGGGTGACAGAGTGAGACCCTGTCTTAAAAAAAAAAAAAAAAAAGAAAAAAGAAAAAGAAGAAGAAATGGGAATACTTTCAAACTCATTCTATAAGGCCAGCATTACCCTGATACCAAAGTCAGACAAAGACAAAACAAAAACAGGAAACTATAGGCCAATATCATAAATGAACATAGATGCAAAAAATATCCTCAACAAAATACTAGCAAATCAAATTCAACAACACATTAAAAAGACTATTCATCATGATCAAGTGGGATTCATCCCAGGGAGGCAAGGATGTTCAACATACACAAATTAGTATAGCACATTAACAAATCTCAGAACAAAAATTATGACTATTTAAATAGATGCCAAAAAAAGTATTTGGTAACATTTAACTTCCCTTCATGATAAAAACTCTCAAAAGACTTGGGTATAAAAGGAACATAACTCAAAATAATAAAGTCCATATATGACAAGCCCATGGCTAACATTGTAGTGAAGAGGGAAAAATTGAAGACCTTTCCTGTAAGATCTGGAGCAAGACAAGGATGCCAAACTTCATTGCTTTTGTTCAACATACTATTATGATAAATGCATTCAGTAAAGTTGCAGTATACAAAATTAATATATGAAAATCAGTAGTATTTATATATAAAAAGAGAACAAACTGAAAAATAAATCAAGAAAGCAGAATTCATTTAACCAAAGAAGTGAAAGATCTATCAAAGGAAAACTATAAAACACTGACGAAAGAAGTTGAAGAGGAAATACAAAAAAAAAAAGATATTCCATGTTCATAGATTGGAGGGATTAATATTGTTAAAATGATAACACTACCGAAAGCAATTTACATAATCAAAATAGATATTCCAAGCTAAGTGATAAAAAATTTTATCTAAATCCAGGAAAATTTCAGAGACCTGAGGCCTGAGAATTGATCTCAGTTTCACACAGTGATAAATAAATGATTGAGAAACGTGCTAAGGTTGCTTGGCTCCTGTACCTGGTGGCAGGCATGCATGTTGCCAGCGTCCCTCTGCACTGGGAGGATTTCTCAGGAGGACGTAACATCCTGTGAAAGTGGAACAGGGAGCACTCCTAGCGCATGACAGCTTCCTCATTCCACACAGGTGGCTTCATGAACAGCTGACTGTGCTTGTGGGAAACTTTGAGGCCTGTAAGGCAGCTCCTCCCTCTGGGAGCATGCTGAGCTATCAGCTGCTCTACTTATCTCTGCAAAGATATCTGCGTCTTATATTATTTAAAAAATTGTATGTCTTTCAAAAGCATCTGTTGGTGCCTTTCTGTCAATCACAATACTGCCTTATTGTGACTATCATGCATTTATAAAGTGAGCTTCTAAGAAAATAGAAACAACATGGCTTTTAAAACTTTCCAACTTTTAAGTTCAGGGGTACATGTGCAGGATGTGCACGTTTGTTACATAGTTAAACATGTAACATGGCTTATTTTCTAAAGCTGACCTAATTTTTTTAAAATTGTTTGCTTTATAACTGACAAAATTCTTTTCACATGTGTAATCCGGTAAAATTATATTTACAATTAGGATAATATTCAAAATATTTAACAGCTAGTGTGTGTTTGGCATGGACTCATCAGAACAGATGACATCCATAAACAACTAGTACTGGTAGATAGCAGTAAAACACCAGTCCTGTTTACAACTCTCTGTGAGTAATTAGTACAAAATAAAAAATAGAAAAGGGATCAGTAAGTCACTGGCATATCTATACTTCTCTGACAGATTTTTAAATGGCCAAAAGGCATTCTTAAAATAAATAACATTGTGCGAAGGAACTTGTCTCCTCCCTAAGAGTTTTTGATACAAATAGAATTTATAGCGATAATACACTGGCGAGCAGCTGGTAGAAATATAGTAGCATTGATGCACTTAAAATTAAGAATTCCAACATTAGCAAGACTATTTATTTGTTTGTATATACATTTATTTATGCCTCACTTTGTTTTATGTAAAGAAAAGGCCATATGATATAATGAATAAGAAGTTCACCGACTGCAGTTAACAATTCTAGAAAACATATTGAGTAAAAGATGGCATAGCTTGGGACAAGAATATTTGAGTTATACTCAGAAATATACGCTGTAAGTACAACATGGATAAATGATTTAATTGTACTTATTAGTGCGCATGTAAAGTTAATTCAAATGATGCTCAGCAAAGGCAATCAACATATAAACAAATATTCTATAACTTTCTCCATTCAGCTAAGCCATACCCTTTATTTTTGTCTATATTATTTTGCTGTACATCTATACAAAATTTTGAGCCTAAATTCATTTAATTTTTCAAAAGTAGTAAATAATATAATTTATTATGTTTTAATTTACATCTGTGCTTTCCCCAAAGGTAAAGGTAAAAGATCCAGTTTGATCTCTGTACTTACACAATCCTCAGCCTCTATTTATCATATAAACACTGGTGCTAATTAAAATAATGGATTCTTTTAGTAACAAATTCCAACTAAACCCAGAATCACAGAATAATAATTTTTACCATATAGGGGAGAGATTTCATCAAACAATGAGTATGTCTATATAGTTAGGCATTTTTACTGCATTTCTTTATAGTATGCATATTAGACATTTTAAATCCCATGAGTCCTGAAGTAGATTTTCTACATTGTTAAGTATTTTGTCGTTGACTGATTCTCAACTTTGTCTAATACATTTTTATATTTGTAATTCATTTTTGTTTTAATGTTGTTTCTTCATGTCTAAAACTATGACTTCTAATCAACCTATTGATATTTTTATTTCTATATTATTTTGCAATTCATTGTAATTCATCACAGAACTTGACATATTTATTAACTATAAATGGGTTGTGGCCAAATTAAGTCGTTAAATATGCTGTGTGACTTTCCCTAAAATATGCATGGCTCTTCTAATTAAAACAAATATTTATTTATGAAATTACATAAGTTGTCTAACTCCTTGAACATTAGGAGATATAAAAGATACACACCATTATGTTGAATAACTCTGGCATGACAACTGTTTCAATTAAACTTTGGATTTAAAGCTCTATTTTCATGATAATCCATATGTATGGATGTATCAGCAAATGTTCATGATCAAAGAGAATGTTGTGTATACTATATTCACATTACACATATATCTTTCCAATAGGTTCTGCATAAATGAGGAATAATAACATCAATAAACAAAACCTATACATAATAATAAAAAATATTCATCTTTGCAAATAGTTTCAATCTCTGTTCCACCAAATCACCCCCAAATTTGTTAATCAGCAGCAAAATGGACAGACTCAAAGGTCACACCCTTGCCTTGTCCATGCTCTAGAGGAAGTGTTAATGAGCATAAAATTAGCCAAAAGTTGGCAGCAGTTAGATGAAAGAGAAGCAGGAGGTCTGTGGACAATTCGCAAACTAATCACCTTCTGAGTAGTTGGAAATAGGCCACCATCATTTTAAACTTAGTTACAGTCCAGTATGCATTTTTCCCGTGAGCACCTTTGTTGCACATTGCATAATATCTATTTCCATTTCTGCCATGACCACAAACTAAACTTGAATGATTTTATAATAATTTAAAGAAAAGCCTATAAAAATTCAAAAACACACTCGTAGAGCACCTTCTGTGTGCTCAGATATATTCAAGGCTCAAGGAATACTGGGATGAACAAGATACATTTTCTTTCTTCATGGCACTTAAATTCTAGTGGAGAAGACCTACAATAAATAAGTAAATGGGGCCTTGCAAATTATTCTATCCCTGAGCAATATTATTGGAAATAGGAGTTATGGAAGGCATATTGAGTCGGCTGAGGAGAAAGTGGGCGATGTCTAAAAAGAGTCAATACACTACTCATTCTAGAAGCTCAAAGTTTAGAAGAATAGGAAGAGGCTTCTTGTTCTAAGCCTGTGTCCAGGCAATATTTTCTCTACAATTTCTTTCAGATAAGTTGCTTTCCTGATTGCACCTATTCCCACTCATCCATCTTTGCTTTTCTAAAATGCCATTTAAATATGCGACTGCCCTGCTCCAAAATCTATTACAAAAAGAATCAGCTATTTAATGTGCATGACTTCCAAGATCTGTTTCCAGCCCACAACTCTACTCATCTTAATCTATAAAACATACACCCGGCTCATCAGACAAGCATTCTCATCTGCCATGTTCATTCACACACTAGGCTTCTATCGCTTAACCCTGCCATTAACCCCACACGGTTTAGGAAATCCAGCATGAGTACTACCTCCAGCTTTCTCTAAAATGGTGACACAACAGAAAAGATAGGCTTTGGAGTTAAATTCCCAGGTGAAAAGCCCCTGGGCCTCCCTAAAATCTAGTTTCCTCGTCTGCAGAATCAAATGAAACAATCAATACTGTCTCAAGAATATGGTAAAGAGAATACTGAACCCATACTAACCTTGCTTTATTTTAATTTCTCTTTCATTTATTGACATAATGCTATTTTTATCTTTGTTTTATCTAATAATATTGATGACATTTGTTAATTCTGTCACTCAAGCAAAATTGCAGTCCTATGAGGATATACACCGTATTTCTGTCTGTGTTCCTTGCTACAGTGCTGGACATACTGAAAATGCTCAAAAATACGTACTTACCAACTGATGAATGAGATACATGATTGCCAATAAGTTAAAAGAAATAATTGAATAATTAATGTTTTTGATGTAGTACAAAGGTGCTTCGTCATAAGCATAACTGGTCAGCAATGAAATCCAGCTTTGTCAAATAATTAAAAAAGAGAAATAAAATAATGTGAATAAGGTAGAAATATTTTACCAAAAATTTTAATATTTCCAAAAATTTAATTTTGGGACATTCAGAAAGAAGAAAAGTATTTACATAAGAAAGATAGAAGGCTGGGCACAGTGTCTCACGCCTGTAATCCCAGCATTTTGGGAGGCCCAGGCGGGCGAATTACAAGGTCAAGAGTTCGAGACCAGCCTGACCAATATGGTGAAACCTCACCTCTACTAAAAATACAAATAAATAAATAAATAAATAAGCCAGGCATGGTGGCATATGCCTGTAACCCAGCTACTCGGGAGGCTGAGGCAGGAGAAACACTTGAACCGGGGAGGTGGAGATTGCAGTGAGCTGAGATCACACCACTGCACTCCAGCCTGAGCAACAGAGCGAGACTCTGTCAAAAAAAAAAAAAAAGAAACCACAAAGAAAGAAAGAAAGATAGAAGAAATAGGTTCAAAACAATAAAGATTAGCTATTTTGACATGAAGCTATACTGAATCTATTATCAAATTCTCACATTTAACCTCAGAAATGTAGATTGCATATGCTTGAAAATAATGTTTTTTTCTACAAAGCAAGGTCACCATCTCTACAACTCAAAAGGTAACAAAACTTTGTGTTTACACATTTAGAAAAAAACTAAAGGGAAAAAGTGCATTGTTAAAAATGCAGAATTTTCTAACTTTTAAAAGGTAATATGTGTTTCATATTAAATAAAATATTAAACATCCATATTTCAAGTAAAAGTTAGCATGCCCTCCTATCCCCATTCTGCTGGGATAACACAAATGTGTTTCCCATTTCACATTTCATAATTAGACACAAAACACCATCTAATGAACTTTTTAGGATATCTTATTTAAATAGTGATTCAGAGAATCCTGTAGATGAATAAAAATACATGATCAGAAATGCCTGCACAGCAACAAAAACTCAACTACATAATTAGGGGATCTGTTTTGTGTCTAGTTCAAATTACATATTATTTGATAAATATGTGTTTATTTGGTTATGAGACAAAATTCTCCCTCCTTTATGTTTGAATCCACATCTCTGATAATCAAAAAATATATACTTGATATACTTGAATTCATGAGAAACATACTCACCGAGTTCTAGCAACATTTTCCAGCAAACTCTTAAACACATTCATAAAGGTTTATTTAAAATAAGTATTAAAAATTTAATAAAACATGAAGGTTATCATTGTCTGACTTGCAAGTAACAGGACCTAAATTTGAATTCTGCCTTTTTCATTTGTCAGCTTTACAGTATTACTTTAAAGAAGTTACTTAACCTCTCCAAGGCTTACTTTTATAATTTATAAAATGAGGTTAATGATACCACACCAGAGATCTTGAAAGAATTAAGTGTTCAATATATATTAATAACTGTCAAAACTAACTGCTTCCTGGCCCCAAAACTGAAAACCTTAAGGATGTATTATATAGAGAGTTTGCCTGTGTATCTGCCTCAGTACTTGGCTAAGTGACTGGCATATAATATAGATATAATATTTTATGAGTAAATTAAATGAAAATAATTTGGGAGTTGAATGCAAAATATTTCTATATGCCTATACACTTGCAGGGTACCATCCAGAAAAGTTTTTCAGGATGTCATATTATTCTAAGCCATTGGCCAGGATGGAGGGAGAGGAGGACTTAATGAGATAAGGGGTTCCTCTGTGACTTTACTTTTGACATTTGAACAAGATAGTGCTGAAATTTAAATCTACTCATATAGATTTCAAGTTCACTTACATATATACTTAAAAACTCTCCTATGTTGTTCAAATAATTAAATTTATTGCTTTTCAGAATTTATGCAGAATTGTGAGGCAAAACTTAAAATAATTATATGAGAATAAAGGACAGAAGGTGAGTATAGGAAGGAAGCAAAACTATCTCAATAATTTAGGTTATAAAAAATTCTTATGTGAATGAGTTACAGAGTTCTCAAGCTTTATTTGAGATAAGACACAAAACATGAAGCTGAGAATTGTAATTATTTCGTACAACAAAAAGTAGAAATAATTTAACACATAATGTTCTAATAATTTGACACTTATTCATTCAATATATATTTTTCTAAGGTATTTTTTAGGTCCATCTTGTCCATACAGTAGCCACTAGACACATGAGACTATTTACATTTAAATTTATATTAATTAATATTTAAAAATCATGCTGTGCACGGTGGCTCACACCTGTAATCCCACCACTTTGTGAGGCCAAGGTGGTCAGATCACCTGAGGCTAGGAGTTCAAGACCAGTCTGGCCAACATGGGGAAATCCTGTCTCTATTAAAAATACAAAAATTAGCCAGACGTGGTGGCGCAAGCCTGCAGTTCCAGATACCCAGGAAGCGGAGAGATGAGAATTGCTTCAACTTGAGCATGGGAGGCAGAGGTTGCCATGGATCTGCAGCCTGGGAGTCGAGATCACACCACCGCACTCCCGCCTGGGTGACAGAGCAAGACTCTGTCTCAAAAAAAAAATGAAATTAAAATTAAAATTAAAATTTGTCCCTCAGTCACACTAGCCACATTTCAATTGCTCCATAGCCACATGTGACCAATGATTACCATATTGGATAGTCCAGAAAACATTTCTATCATCACAGAAAGTTTTATAGGACAATAACTCTCCTAGATAGTTTGGGGCCACAAAAAAGGTTGAGGGTAGTACATTACAGCCAAAGAGCTGAAGATATGCTAGAAGAGATGAAACGTGAGCAAAAACCATTTTAATACAAGACAGTTTTAATTTTACAAATCAAGTGCCACAAGAACACTAGTGACCACAGAAGACTGTTCATTAAGATTTGAGTTTAATTTTGAAGAATGAGCAAGATATTTATATTTGTTGCATGGCTTTAAATTTCTCTTTATGTAAAAGATAAAATTTTTAGGGCAGCAATTATAGGAAAGTGAAGGCTTTTAATGCTATTCGACTAACATTTCTTCTTACTTTATAAATGTTGTGTCTTTACTAGAAAAATTTAAGGTGATTTTACTTTCATCTTAAGATTTTTACATCGTTCATTGTTCCTTAACAATTATTTGTTGAAGACTCCAGAAATAATGCACTTCTAAATTATTTTAAATTCAAAATTGCTTCATTGAGATTTGATACTTAACCTAGTTCATGTTAAGAAACAATGAATATGATGTGTTAAATGCAAAAACAATGTGGTATCAGTGCTGTGAATTTAGTTGATAAATTCCTTCCTGAGATAAAAGCATTCATATTAAAAAATACAAAAAAAGTATTTTTTGTTTTGTCCGATTCATCACCTCTCTACATCATTTTCTCTATCTTCCTAGGAACACAAACACAGACACTATATAAGGCTTAGAGCTTAAAATGGTAGGAAGCTATGACACTTGCCTGTTGTACTCGAGCGTTACTGACAGGCTCTCACTTAATACGATGGAAAGAGCCTCCCTTAGGTGTCCCAAGGAGGTGTAATAACTTACTAACACAAGGTGGTGCTCTGTTATTATGAAACAGCCTGTCTTTGCTTTGGTTCTAGGAAGCAGAGGTCAAACATTCTTACAGCTTGACCATTTTTCTTGAAGGTTTTAAAAACTGTTAATGTCTCATTCTCACTTGAAAACCTCATCCAAACCATTTAAAAATCATTCTTAGAAAGCTGTCCTAATCATAATTCCAACCACTCAGGGAGGATCCAATTTATCTCATTGTTCTCAACAGTAATTTTGATGGCAGTAGGCCTTGGATCTCTCACTGATTGCTTCTTTTCATTTTTCTCTGTTTGTGATCCTTTTGATCAGATAGTTCTTACACTTTTCTTGGGGTTGTCTCAAGCCTATTGTTTCTGTGAACTGATCAGACTTTTTCCAGACAAAACTGCCAGATTGACCTCCAAATAAATGATTAGAACAACTTCGACTCTCCTTCAGCTAACCAGTCTATTATTATTTATTTCATTTTGCTTCCTATGTAAGTATGAACATATATAACATATCATTGTATATTTATATTAATATATTTACCTATTGGTAAATCTCTAATTTCATCCTTCCTGTAGAAAAACCTTGACAATGTAATTTGAAAATGTGACATGCAGTTAACCACATTTAAATAATCATCCTTATGACTGAACAGGAAACAGGCCAATGCCATATTCCATTTAATGATATTTTTAAGGGAAGAATAAATATAGCTTCAAATATGGATATATATGTACACATATATATGCATCTACATATTACACAAAAATATACAAATTATAAATATCTATAAATATTCCTAGAAAGAACTGAAGGTAGGATTCTAGCATTACATAATTTCACATATGCCAAATCCTCTAATCAAATGGAATCTGATTCTTTATGCTGTCAGGTAGTTATATATTTCTAATACTTCTCAAGGAAACTTTCCATAGCTGTCTTAAATTTCTCAAGGACATTGATCTCAAAATAATCTCAACCTCTATTCTTCTATTCTGAAT
Organism: Nomascus leucogenys; assembly: GCF_006542625.1. Taxonomy (NCBI): domain Eukaryota; kingdom Metazoa; phylum Chordata; class Mammalia; order Primates; family Hylobatidae; genus Nomascus; species Nomascus leucogenys. Next base: position 69,884,628 of record NC_044391.1, read on the forward strand.
CTTACAAAAGCATTTATCTTGTTTATAAATAGCTAAAAACTTCTTAAGAGATCAGACTGGAAGAGGTTGCATATATTTCAAACATTTTAAAATCACAAAACAAAATAAGAAAATAGACAAGAAAAGATTCCATTTGTTTTAAAGTGTGTTCTAAAATCGTATCACTCATGAAAGTCTGCTGATGTCATGACAATGTCATAGCTTCAGCTCTTCAAAGAACATGTTGTCTGGTTACTATAGCATTGCTATATTTGGATTAATTAGAAACGGAAACGTGGATAGCATTAGCTTTGAAATTAAATGAGCCCTCTAACGGGGAAGCTAATTACTGAATTCATTCTGAAGATCTGTTTTACTCATGAAAATTTAGGTTATTAAATTGAACAATATGTACTCAGGACTAGAAATGGAAATCAGGGCATCCTCGGACAGAGCACAGGGGAACCAGTGGCTCTTATGGAGCCAGACCTGATATTAGTCTTTTGTTAGAGAGGATTATTATTGCTAATATTGTCACCTTTATGACAAAGGTTCTAATATGAAGAGTACTTGGAATTCTTAAAAAGCTTCCATTAGTCCATTCAATACCCTACTCTGACTTCCACTAATGTATCTTCCCTACTGTGTGATTAGGAAGCTCCACCGGAAGCCGTAATCTGGATGCACTGGGGAAGATTTAGGGAGGAAAGTTTTCCATAGCTTGAAAGACAAAATGGCATTTATCTGAGTTTCAAATGTTTCTTCTCCTTGAGGTTTCGTTTTCTGAATTAAAGTTTGAAGTGAACATACTATATATTCACAGTATTGTGCTTTTCAAATGTCCCCCTCACACACACATACATATAAACACAACAAAGATAGCAGGAGGCAGGTTATGGTCAGAGAAAATTCAGCTCCCTTTGTTATGCTATTTAAGTAATGGTAAGCACATTACTAATATCCATGGCCATTTTTTAAAACCAAGTAGCAGTAACTAGTTTATCTCACTAAAGCACCCAGATTCTTAGGAACCAGAAAGAAGCTTTTCTGCATCACATCCAATATGCCCCTAATACTTAGTAAAGGCTGATATGATGATGCAGATCTTTTGATCACTTTTGGGATGAAGATCCAAATTATGTTACTAAATCCCGATTCAATAAGACAGTGTGGAAGATGCTGACTTAGCAGCATCTTTATAACTGAAAGCCAGTGTTTGGTGTTATTGACAGAACTTTGTGCTAAAGACATGGAGTTTCCCAGCTACCTCAGGGTCATCCCAGTTACCTGTTCTCTCTCCACCTCCCACAGACCATAGTGTGATAATCTCTAGAATTATCCCCAAAAGGAAGAAATAAAACATCTGCTTAGTGTATTCCTTATCAGTCTTTATTCTATACTTCTCTTTCTGGATTCCCCATGATTCAGAGCACCTCCAGCCATATTCCGGCTGTGTGGTGCAAAGGACCCAGGCATTGTTTTAAAAATTCTTGAATCATAATGAACTAATAAGGTCCTCAATATAGCATATTTCTCCCATTGTTTAGGTGAGTTAAATTATTTGTAAGTTATGAAAACCAAGCATCTTTCTTGTTTTACTCCAAACATCATATTGGCATTTCATAATAGAAAAATTGAAAGTTGGCTATGTGGTAATATACTTTTTATCATAGACTTGTGTAATACTGTATTAATATATAACAAGTCCAAAATATAACATCTTTATTTTGTCTAAGAAATAAGTCTAGAGCAAGGAGTGATTTATTTTTATAGAAACTGCATCCAAGAACTGCAGAGGTTTCAGCCCCAGAAACGAGAAAATGAGAACCTTATCAAGATATGGGCGCTGTAATGGGCTAGATTTTTCTTAAAAAAGAAAAAAGGAATAGGGAAGGTGTAAACAGTCTTGCAAATGAGGCAAGAACTGTTCTACAGTCAGGAGAGAGTCAAAATAAAGAGGCCTGATGCTGAGTTGCAGAATCATTAGACTGGTACTCCTTATCTTCTTTCTGCCTGTTAATAACTTCAATGACCAGTACGTAGTAATGACATTGCATATGTATATATGATAATATATTATGCAATAATTTAAAATATGTTGGAAGTGTTGTGCCATTGGAAAAAATGCTGAAGGGGTAATGTTATAAAAGGCTCAGTGCAAGAAAATAAGATAGGTGATATAATCTCAACTATATGAAACGTTTAGATAAGAAACAAAACTAGAAGAAAATACGTCAAAATGTTAAGAGCGGTTAGGATTTTAGGTAGTAACTTAAGGCCCTACATGTCTGGCCACCTGTAATTCTCTGAGATCATCTTTTACTATTGCTTCACTCCCCACCCCCCACAACAGTATCCTGCTCCAGCCACAGTACTGTTCTTCTTTTATTATTATTATTCTTTAAGTTCTGGGGTACATGTGCAAAATGTGCAGTTTTGTTACATAGGTATACACGTGCCATGGTGGTTTGCTGCACCTACCAACCTGTCATCTACATTAGGTATTTCTCCTAATGTTATCCCTCCCCCAGCTCCCCACCCTCTGACAGGCCCGAGTGTGTGATGTTCCCCTCCCTAAGTCCACATGTTCTCATTGTTCAACTCCCACTTATAAGTGAGAGGATGTGGTGCTTGGTTTTCTGTTCTTGTGATAGTTTGCTGAGAATGATGGTTTCCAGCTTCATCCATGTCCCTGCAAAAGACATGAACTCATTCTTTTTTATGGCTGCATAGTATTCCATGGTGTATATGTGCCACACTTTCTTTATCCAATCTATTATTAATGAACATTTGGGTTGGTTCCAAGTCTTTGCTATTATGAATAGTGCCACAATAAATGCTATATAAAATTACATCCACACTTTATTTTTCTCCATAGCTGTTAACATTACCTGACATAACTTACCTAACATAAGGATTGCTTTTTGCTAGTATTTTCCAAGAAAACAGAATGATTGCTAAGAAAGGGAGAGAAGAGGAAGCTGAGGGTGTATGCTAGAAAGTGATGGAATTTAGGCTAATAAGAAAAGAATATTTGGGAGAGGCAGAGATGTCAGGCAGAACAATCATTGGATTATACATCACAAAAATGTTGAGGATCAGGGAACCGGGATAAGTAAGCTTGGAAAAAGAAGCAGTAGTCAAGAATGTTGCTGTTTTGTTTTGTTTTGTTTGCTTTGGAAGTGAGGATTGTGGAGGGATTGCAACTACTGTCTGGTGTCATTTCCTTACCTTTATAGACACCCTGCCTAATGGGTTTTGGACTGAACTATTCAGGAGGGGAAAAGAAAAAAAGGGGTAGAGGATATTCCACTGTTACTATTTTGATGTTTATAATTAGCAGGCTCTGTCTAGATAAGTATGCACCTATAGTAACTTCCTTTTGAAAAAATAAAAATCAGATCTAATGGGATAACATTTGCAAACTGCTTTTCTTGCACTCAGTAATGTGTCATGGACATTATTTCATGTTAACAAATATAGATATATATTTTTAAAACTATATGACATTTCACTACTTGTAGAGACCATAATATATAGTTAACCAATAACTGATTGTTGAACATTCAAATTGTTTTTCTCACACTTTAATAGACAAAGTAAGATCTGTATATACTTGATTTCTATTTTGCATACTTGTTGCTATGGGTTTGAATATATTACCTCCAAAATCAGGTGTTGCCAACGTGAAAGTATTAAGAGGTAGAGTCTGTAAGAGGTGATTAGGTCATGAGAGTTCATCCCTCATGAACAGGATTAAGATGCTTTTAAAGGATCCTTGCAGTGTTTGGTAGCTTACCCTTCCACCTTCCACCAGGTGAGGACACAATGTTTCTTCCTTCTGGAGAACGCAACTCTCACCAGTCGAACCTGCCAGCGTCTTGATCTTACACTTCCCAGCATCCGGAACTGTGAGAAATGAATTTTTGTTTTTTATAAACTACCCAGTTTGTGACAGCACAAAACAGACTAAGACACATGTTTACATCCTTTGGGTAAACTGTTAGGAGTAGAATTATATGGTAAAAGACTATTAGATTTTAAATGTTGATATTAATTTATTGAACAAGGATTTATTAAGAATTTGCAATGTTTCTCAGGCACTATTGTAGTCTTTTCAAATATGGCAATAATCAAAACAGAAAAGAATGGCAGCTTTTATGAAGCTAATGTACTGGTACAAATATAGTTGAGATGATTCAATCAACTTATATTTCCACCAACACTGTATCAAAGTATCCATTTCCTCTTATCTTCACTAACTTCACTGGATATTTCAAAACTTTTATACTTTTGGCTAATAAATTTTTTTTCTCATTTTAATTGTTTCAATAATTTGCACTATTTGATTACTAGAAAAGTTAGACATGTGATAGGCTTATTAGTCATTGTATTTCTACTTCCACATTGCATTTTTGTGCTGTTTGCTCTTTTTTTTTCCTATTTGGTTATTTTTTTCCTTATTTGATTTACAAAAGGTTTTCAAATGAAAAGAAATATAAACTTCTTAGTAGAAAATAATTGTTCAGGCTGTCCAACAAATAAATACCCTTTCGAATATGAGAGAATTCCACACTGCCTCCCACTCAGGAAGCCAAATAAGACATGCCATTTTCTCTCTCCAACCTAGTATAGCAAGTATATTGGAGTCAAATGCCCTAAGGATAGCCAATCAGATGCTTCTGCAGGGGATATTGAATCTAGAGGAGGTAATTCAATACGGAGAGTCTTTTAGAGATAATTTGAGATAGCCGTGGTAAAGTAAAAAGGCCCAAAGCTTCCCCATGACCTCTTAGTGAAAATATGCCATTTTGGTACAGTGCCTTTGCTGTACTTGTTCCATCTTGCTTCTGATTAAACTCGCTTCTCCAGCCTTCCTGTTGGTTCTGTGAGCAACTCCCAAAACAACCTTTAGGCTAATGTTAACCAGTAATTTTCTGTTGTTTTGTAACTAGCAACATTATTAGAATAGGTGTTTCATAAATATACATTTCCAGCATAATTTTTCTAATATTTTATAGTGTATTTGCCAAACACAATGTGTTAATTTGTACTTAATCAAGTACATCAATATTTTATTCTGTGTATTCTACCATTGACATGTGCTTAGAGGGCTTTTGAATATCAAAATTATAAAAATATCGATCTATTATATTTTCTAGTATTTATATTACATCGTTAATATATTTGGAATATATGCTTATATAAGGCATAAGAGCTTTATTTGTTGTCTTTATCTTGGTTCTCAAATATGTATCCAATTGCCTCTCACTTTTTTTTTTTCTGGTATAACCAGAACCTTGCTCAGTGATTCAAAAAGCTACTCTTGTCAAATATTTAATTATTCTGCTAATTTGTAGAGACTTTGTTCTTTTTAACTGATCTGTCCATTCTTGGATTCTCACTATAGTTTCAATCAATCTAGTTTAAATGACACTTTCATATTTGATAAGGTTAGTCTCCTTCATTAGACAACTTTTTCAGAATTTGGCTGGATATTTTTGTCCACTTATTTTTCAGGATATATTTTACAAATTTTTCAATTAAAAACCCTTTGTAATTTTGATTGCTGTTATACAAAATACACAGCCTAATTGGGAAAAATTTGTCAACAAAATATTTCTAGCCAAGACCATGTGATATTTCTCTACTTACTTACCATTTTTTATGATCACCAGTATTTTGTTTTTATGTATGCTTTGCATAGTTCTTGGTAAGTTTATGTGCTTTATATCTTTATTTAATTGTATTTTAAAAGTGATTATTATTCGTTTTCAAGGGAGTTGTTTTTGTTTATTCTTGGCAATTTATTTACTAATTTTAATTCTAGTAGTTTGGTTTTCTCAGTATGTAATCATGTAATACATAAATCATTATAATTTAATATCATTTGTTCAACTTTTATCTTATTTTCTTGTGTGATAGGTTATGTCCAAGGTTTTGTTTGTTATTTTTCTTTTGTTTTATTTAACATTAAACTTGATGCTTTTTTAGAGGAAAGTCACTACTAATTTTAAACGTACTGTAGACTTATATTATTAATAACATTAATTAAGAAATTGGTGGGAAGTCATTTACAGTTGTGGGAATGGGGTAATTTTGTCTCTGTTTGCCTTTTCCCTACATTTGCTGAAACTTTTGCAACAGGGGTCCACCCAGCCTAAAAAAGGGTGAAGAAAAGACTTCATGACCATCGGAAAGTCCAACTCCAATTTCAGATGACTTTCCTGCATTTCAGTAAGGCAGCCATTTTGGCAACACATTTGATAGAACAAAAGGTTTGCCATACAAGGCTTTCAACTGGTGTTTCTCCCCTTTTCTGTTATTGGTCCACTGTTGCAAAAGGTAATTTCAAATGATTATTTTACATTCCTCCAAAGTCACACCAAATTCTGTGAGATTTTGGAATGTCTCCTTTCTGAAAAACTACACCCAACATGTACATAATACTGTATATCAATTGACCATTTTTCTTTACAAGGTTTGTACAATGCTAACAAAAAAATATGGAACTTTTACCTAAACCATATGTTGGAAAACTGAGTCAGGGTATATGTTATTTTACCACAGGTGACACAACAAAACTGATAACTGCTAATTTCCAAGGCATATCTTGCGGAGCATGCATTTTACAAAGTACATATAGAGATTGAGTCTCAGTAAGACTCAATCTGTCATTCATTCTGAGGCAAATTGCTTTCCAATCATGAACCTGTGAAATCAAACATATTATGTGCTTCCAAAATATAATGATGGAACTGCCATAAGATGGACATTCCCATTCCGAAAGGGAGATAGGAAAGAAAAAAGGAAGGACAGGTCCCCAGTCAAGTCCAAAATTTAACAGGGCATACAACATTAAATCTTAAGGCTTTGGAATAATCTTCTTTGGCTCAGTGTTCTGCCCTCCAGATCTAATGGGCCAGAGATCCTGCCTTCTGGACACACTAGGACTGAGATTCTGCTCCTGAATCTTTGCCTAGCAAAGGTTGGCTCTAGGTGGTCCTGCTTTCATAAATTTGCTGGACACAGCCCATATTGTAGTCTCATGGGTTGGAGTGCTTGTGGCTCTCCACAGTGGAATTCACATGCCTCACAGGTGGCTCCACCAGTCAAGGGTCACAAAGGAGGCACTGCCCCTAAGGCTTTGTTGGGTATTGCCTTGATGGAGGATCTCTGTTGCAGTTTCCTGCCTGGACCTTGTGGCTCTCCAAAGCATCCTTTGAAATCTAGGTGGAGGTAACTATGCCACCATAGCTTTGCTGGGCACAATGCTCACTTTACTACGGTTTTTCAGGGCTGCACCTGGGACAGCAAAAAACAAAGCAATGGAGTAAGAACAGCAGAGTCCTTGTTGTGTGCTATCATTGGGCAATGGCAGCTCTTTCTTTGAAATTTTTCTCACCCCAGGCCTTAGCACTCTAGGCCTCTGATTGTGGGAGCAGCCTAGATGATCCCTGAAATGTCTTGGGGGTCATTCTTCCATTTTCTTTGACAATGGGTCCTGGCTGCTGTTTAGATGGCTAAATAAACTCCCTATCATCTTGGTGAATAGTGCCTGGCTCCAGTTGAGATGGTCCATCCATACAATCCATAGTAATCTCTTATCATTTGTCCAAATCCTTGCTCTCTCCCAAACATGCTTTCTCATTTTTTTTTCCAATATGGATAGACTGAGAATTTTCTAAAATTTTAAGGTTTGGTTCTGTTTTGATTAACAATTCCATCTTAAAATAACTTCTCTCACCTCACTTTTAACTATATAGGCAGTCAAGAGGGAACAAGCTGCACCTTCAACACTTTGCTTAGATATTTACTCAGCCAAATACCCACTTGCACCACTCACAGATTCTACTTTCCAAAAAAAATACTAGAACATGAACATGATTCTTCCACGTTCTTTGTCACTTTATAACAAGGATGTCCTCTCTTTCACTGTCCAATAACATGTTCCTCATTTCCATTTGAGAGCTCATCAGAATGGCCTTTACAAATCATACTTCTGCCAACATTCTTCCATTCATAACCACTTAGGTATTTTCTAAGAAGATTGAGGCTATCTCTATAAGTGTACTGCTCTCCTTCTGAGCCCTCACCACAATCACTCCTTATGTTTTATTCATAACAATGTAGGCTTTTTCTAGCATTCACCTCAACTATTCCAACCTCTGCCAATTACCCAGTTCCTAAGCTGCGTTTTAATAACACCCCCACTTCTCAGTACCAACTTTCTTAGTCCATTCAGGTTGCTACAACAAAATGTCATAAACTGTTTGGCCTATAAACAACAAAAAATTATTTCTAACAGTTCTGGAGGCTGGGAAATTCAAGACCAAGGTACCAGCAGATTTGGTGTCTGATGAGTGCCCACTTTCTGATTTATAAATGGCACCTTCTTCTTGTGTTCTCACAGTTGGAAGAGGCAAGGGGTCTCACTCAGGCCTCTTTTATAAGGGCATTAATCCCATTCATGAAGATTACAAACAAGCAAAAGGGGTAGTCCAGTTTCTGGTCTCTGTTCACTCTCTGTCTACTCTCCTGAAGCAGTTCAGCCACTCTAACAGCAGCTGTGAAGTGATGTCAATGGCCCATTGTTGTTATGCATCATTTTCTACAAAGGTAGTTAACTTTGAGGGCTCTGGAGATAATGTGGCTGGCACAGATACACATATGTGATTTTACTCCAGTTTGCCTCTTTTCTCTTCATCTTTACCATTAAGATTGACAATAAATCTAAGGAAACTGATATATAGCAATGTGTGAAGGCAACGTATAGCAAAAAGTATTATTTGTTTGTATATTTGTTTTCCTTCCACAAGAGGAGTAGATCAAAAAATTAACAACTTCAGGGAAACAATGAGACATGGTCAGATCCTCTGTCTTCCAACTCTAGCACTAGACATGAGATGCTATTTATCTAGAGTACAAGAAGGAGCTTCCATCTTTTTTATGAGTTCTCCTAATCAGGGAATTCATTGAGATTTGAGGGAATTTCCCCAGCTAATTTCTCACAACAGTGCTGTGATATCTTGAAGAGAAGTTGAGTGTCAGTTCCAAGAGTCATGTTAAACTTGGTATGACTATCTGGAAAAAAATGTCTTGAAGTTTAACAGGAAATAGTTGCTACTATTCTCTATTTCATTGCTGATGGCTGTTTTATTCCCCCAGTTCCTTATTTCTTACTCATTTTGGACAGATCCTAGGAGTGAGGAAAGGCAACATCTTTGGCTCCATCGTTTTGAAAAGTTTTTCTTTTATACATACTTGTTTTGTTCTTCATTTTGTTTATTTAACAAAGTTAGTTTCTAGGAACTAATCTGTGGCCAAGAAAGCAACTATTAAATAAGCTCTCTCTTCTCTTGGTAATGAGGAAAATATCTAGATATTTCATGGTAGATAATTGCAACTAAGAGTGATGAGGTCATTTGAATCCATAGTATCATAAGCTACAGGTTTGTTTGTTTTTTTTTTGTTTTTTTTTTTTTTAGAGATAATGGACATTGTACAAGGATGTAATCAGCCTTTTTATTGAAAATCAATTTTACTTCTCTACTTCTAAAGATTGTGTGGTAGGAGCTCTGGAAAACTGAGTATTATTTTCAATGAGGAAACCTGGTGAGGAAATTGTTCTGCTGTGAATGGCAACAAATTAAAACTACATATTAACATGAATCCACAGGAAATATTGAATATCATTTTAACTTTGTCATTTAACCAGAGGTACTCCAAGTTATACTGCATTCACAACAGTAAAAACAGAACTATAACTACCGCCATACTTACTATGTTTTTAATACTGGAAACTTAAAAGTTGAGAAATTTGCCTTAGTAATATTTCCTCAGAAGATGAGCTACTTGGGTCTTTACATAAACTCATTTTAAAAAAATGTTCATGTATTGAAATACAACTTCACTTTTAAAGAAACAATTCTTCGTGGAATATCAAATTTATACACTGTTGTTTGAAATATTAACCTTTTACGTTTGTATAGTTTCCACATCCTATTTATCAAACATACACACAGACACTGCTATTATTTCACTATATAAATCGCCACTTATTTTTGCAATAATATACATTAAAATTACTAAGACACATCTCCCATTTTCTTAATCTATCTACGACTATGAACAAAAATATTCTGGCACAAAATTTCAATGTGTTTTGTAGCCATACATGCCATAACATAACATAGATTTTCTTTTAAACTAAGGCTTTTTTGGTTGTTTTAAACATAATATAGATTTTCTTTTAAACTAAGGCTTTTTGGTTGTTTGTTTTCTAACCTAAAAGCAAATGAGTGCTAGCATATTTAATAAAAAATGCTACATAACAGTATATCTTGGTCAGGCACAGTGGCTCATGCCTGTAATCCAGCACTTTGGGAGGCCAAGGCAGGAGGATCACTTGAGCCCAGGAGTTCAAGACCAGCCAGGGAAAAACAGAGAGACACCATCTCTACAAAAAAAAAAAAAAAATCTAAAAATTTAGCCAGGTGTGGTGGTGCATGCCCATAGCCTCAGCTACTCAGGAGGCTGAGGTGGGAGGATCACTTGAGCCAGGAGGTTCAAGGTTACAATGAGCCATGATTATGCCACTGCACTCCAGCCTGGGCAGCCGAATGAGACCCGGAAAAAGAAGAAAAAAAAAAAGAAAGAAAGAAAAAGAAAATAGAAAAGAAAAAACAATATCTTATACAATGGCAAGACTCAAAACTGTATGTCAATGCAATTTATTTCTCCAAACTTGCTATACTTTCACACCTCTAAATATATCTATTAGCTATGTAACATAGCTAATATATAATATAGCTAATGATTTGTTTTCACTTTTACTTCAGTTTTCACTGTGCATATGGCAAAGAGACAAAACTTTACGTCTACCCTCTTAAGGTCTCTGTCTGGGCCTGAAAATTAAACTAATTAAAATAGATTACCTGGAGAAAAGCATATAGATTTTTACTGTAGGTGGGAATCCCCACAGAAAAGTAAAGACCGGAAGAAACAACAAAAACTAAATGCTTCTATGCTAGGTTGAACAAACAGTACCAATTGTTAAAAAGTAACTGAAATAAATGAAGAAGCTGAAGAAAGGTAAGAGTTATTTTAACAAGGTTTGTTGGTATAAATTTTTCTCAGCCTCAGTCTCCCATCTCTGGTGACAAGACAGTACAGAGAGGTACCTCCTAGAACAATAGACCATCTTTCACATTAGGTAGCTTTCTCCTTTCTTTGGTGATAAGAGTGTTTCTTTTCTCCTGGGACATAAAGGGCAGAATGTCAGTATAGGCTATTTTTCAAATGTCTTTACCTCAAAATAATTCTTATGGCAAAGTGGCATATTTAGGGGTGGCATATTCTGCCACCATTCTCATATAACAAAAGATTTTATCATTACTGTCTCCAGCATTTGTTTTTACACTTCCATTATTGAAGTTATTTATTTATTTTTTTTTGAGATGGAGTCTTGCTCTGTTGCCCATACTGAAGTGAAGTGGCATGATCTCAGCTCACTGCAACCTCTGCTTCTGGGTTCAAGCAATTCTCCTGCCTTAGCCTCCTGATAGCTGGGACTACAGGCACCTGCCACCATGCCTGGCTAATTTTTGTATTTTTAGTAGAGGCGGGGTTTTACCATGTTGGCCAGGCTGGTCTTGAACTCCTGACCTCGTGATCCGTCCACCTTGGCCTCCCAAAGTGCTGGGATTACAGGTGGGAGCCACCGCACCAGGCCCAAAGTAAATTCTTTAAATAAGAAGTCCTCTTTTAAATATAGGACTTAGATAAAGGCAAGTGGTTAGTTTTTCACAAATCTTACATTTCACATAAGGAAGCTGTATTAGTCCATAACCACGCTTTGAAGAAATACTCAAGATTGGGTAATTTATAAAGGAAAGAGGTTTAATTGACTCACAATTCAGCATGGCTGGGGAGGCCTCAGGAAACTTACAATCATGGCAGAAGGCAAAGGAAAAATAGGTACCTTCTTCACAGGACAGCTGGATGGAGTGAGTGCAAGCAGGGGAAATGCCAGACACTTATAAAAGCATCAGATCTCCTGAGACTCACTCACTGTCATGAGAACAGCATGGGAGAACCACCCCCAACACCGATCCAATTACCTCCACCTGGTGCCCCCCTTGTCACATGGGGATAATGGGGATTACAATTCAAGATGAGATTTTGGGCAGGGACACAGCCAACCCATGTTAGAAGCCATGTTAACACTTTTGACTTAGGTAGAGGCCTTCATTAAAATAAATATATAAAACAGAAGTGTTCACAAAGTGTTCGCAAAACACAGTTAATGATTCTATCATTTGATTTTTTTTCTTGCTGTAGATAAGAGCAAGCAACATTAGTTCTTTATTTGTAAAACAAAATTCTTAACCTCGGAACCATATTTTACCCTTTAAAAATCCAGAATATCCAGCATAGTGTTGGACATATAGTAGGCACTCCTCAAAATTTAATAAATAAAATTTTGGTAAATCTAGAATAGAAATATGTAGAACTGTTGTCTCACTTGTTAGAATATGGGCTTCTCAAGAACAATGGCCTTGATTTCTATTTTGTCTTGTCTATACATATTAAAGTGTTCATTTCCAATAAATAACTGGTAAAGTTCAAAGGAAATGATTTTCTAATTATATTTAGGTATACTTTAAATTAAAATCTTTAAAAGCAAAAGTCAAATAGAAAAATCAAAGGTATACATAATCAAAAACTAAAATCCTGATATAATACAATTTAAATAGCTCAGAGAGTTCTGTAGACATTTCCAAAGTTTTGCATTCATTTGTTCATTAAGAAAATTGCTTATTGAGTTGCTCTTATAAGTTAAGAATCGAGAGATGAAGGACAAATTCCCTGAATTTAAATGGCCTACAATGTAGTGCAGGTAAATTAGTAAAACATGATTTATACAAAAAAACTAAATTCAGGATACATTGAGACCTTGGTGACAGTTGCCTATGAGTCTGACTTGTTGGGGAGGTGGAAGTCAGAAAAGCCTTCAGAGAAGAGATGAATAATACATGAGTTAAGATTTACCAGCAAAACTGAGCTTCTGGGAGCAGGAATCCTTCTTTTATTTACTTCTGATAATTGTATCTAATACAATGTTGAGCACACAACTTTGTATTGTGTGCACCAAATAAATATTAATTAAATAAAATTCTAATGAATCTATAACACATGTTTAGAAAGAAAATACTGATACAAGCCTATAGACAGATATATTAGAACAATGGAGAGATCTAAAATAAGAGCAACTTCAGTGAAAAGATGAAAAATGGCTTCATTTTGGAAGCCATATATATGGCATTGGACATAGAATAGGAAGACAGAAAAAAGAGCTTATGCCATTACAAAGGTGGGTGACAGAGCATGGCTTCTTTGAAAGGTACATGAAATTCAATCTTTTGACAGTTCAAAGTATATATAGGAAGGAGCTGATGCCAAACAGAGGTGAGTGATAGATGAAGAAGCTCTTTAAAGAAAGTGAATGGAAAGGAGAAAAGACTAGAATGAGGAAGACTGGAAACAAGGTACTACAATGGTCTAGACAATTGACGATGTGTTTCCAAGTGAAGATGGTGGTGGCAAAGAGTCAGAAGAGAAGCAATAAATTCTTATGAAGAAGATCAACATGACCTGGTGATTGATTGGATGTAATAAATAGGTGAGAATAAGTCTCATATGATCCCCAGGTTTCTCATTAAAGCAACCAGGCGTGGTTACTAACTGAGATTGAGAGTGTGAGAGAAATGTCAGGTTTGAGAAGGATGGTGCTAAATTTATTTTAAATTTGTTAAACTTGAAGCAAGTTCCAGTTACAGAATTCCAACTATTGGTTGGATATATAGATTTAGAGTTAAAGATAGAAATCTAAGATGGAGATAAAAATTGGGTGTCATGGGAATTTATGTAGTCATTGACACCCTAGAGAAAGTTGAGCTTGATTAAAGTGAAAAAGAGACTAAAAAAAAAAACAGGGCTGAAGAGAAATCCTGCATAACATGAGCCTTTTATGGGCTACAGAAGATGATGAACTAATGAATCAAATTGAGAAGCAACAGCCAGAAAAATAGAAAGAAAAACTAGAGGTGTGGTGTAACTGAATTCTCAGTAATATTGTAAAAGAAAGATGGTAATGGCAATTACCATGGGAAGTAGGGAAAGAAGATGGTGGGCTGTGTGGCAAGTAAGACATTATAGTTAACCATAATCTCAGCTTCTGTGAAAAAAAGAGAAACGGCTACATTTTTGGGCACTAAAGATTAAACAGAAACTGAGGAAGTAAACAGACAATACACAGTGACCTTTTTTTTTCTATAATCTTAACAGTAAAGGAAAAGTTAAATCCTGGACAAAGTATTCAATACAAACTTGGTACAACACTGATGATAATTTCCTCCTTGCCAAAAAAAATAAACCGCATAATTTCATGGATGCACAGGCTATAAATGTGTTGTAGACCATTATTTGTGGCATATTTATAAAAATTATATAAAACATATGTAGACCAACCAAATGAAAGTTTATATTTTAAAGTTATATAATACATAATATACAATACAAAGTTAGATAAATAATATACAACTGCATCTCCTAGTCTAAAGCTCTCACACAATACATTTATTTCTAATTGATTTCATGCCTTAAAGGAGTAAAAAAAACAGTCACCATTACTATTAAAGCAAAATAGAAATAAAGGTCTAATATATTACCTTTAGTATATTAGATAATAGATATTTAGGAAAGTTCAAATAAGCAATTTTGAGAATTTGAGACAACTCTGGATTTTTCCTCTGTTTTTAACTTAAGTTTTCCAAACATGTCACTGGGGTGGTTTCATGTTTAAGATTTTTATATTGAGGATAATGTTACACAATTAAAACTAAACATTTAAATTATATGTTCATATTCACTTACTTGGATGTTGACGGGCTAAGGGATTTCTATTTACAAAAAAAGCAACCCTTACATTTGTTAAACTGCATCTGGAAAATATGATTTTGCCAATATTAGAACCCATCTGACCTTTTGGAACTGGCTTTAAATCTTTGGGGAATTTCATTTGTTTATCCTCAGAATAATATGACTTCCTGTGTTAAGAAGAGAGCTTCTAAACAGCCAAAAGTCTTCTTGGATATCAGGTAGTTAGTTTCATAAGCAATTTTTCAGAGGCTGTCCATGAATTAATTATAAACACATGAATTTTATTTTCTCCAATGGACAAACTGTTTTCTGTTTTGTTTTAATAGAAAATATTAGCAAAATACAGTTCAAATTTTGCTATATATAACAATCTGAATTAAAGTTGTAGAAACAGAACGTATGTATCTTCTCTATACTTGAAAATAGAATGTAATTTGTACTGAATACTTGGGGTGTGCTGTAACTTCAATCATATATTAGGACTACCCAGTGTTCTTATAGTACCAAATATATAGTGAATTCTCTAGGCTTGTGGCATTTGAGGATTTAACTCTGAGTTTCTACTTTTTTTCACTAACCTGAAAGATCAATGACATGCTGTAATCAAGAAACAAATTCCTTGTATCTACATTTCAATGTAACTTTGTGGTTTTTCTACCCATCTTGTGTTAGTAGCATTCATTTATTGACATTCTTTAACATTTGTCTTTTGACAAAAATGTCCACAAGAAAAGATAGAAGTGTCAGTTAAAAAAAAAGAAAAGAAATAATTAAATTGTTTATGAGAAACACATGACTTAACAAAAAGAGATGGAAAAGCTGGGAACTTCTACAAAAACTTCCACATTTGCAAATTTGGAAACATGTTCTTAGAAAGAGCTGCTCTTGAAAGCCTGTGGTCTTCAATTCAGTATCTTCACTGCAAATAACTAAATGATGCTGGACTTATAAAACAGAAGAGATGAATTTTTAAAAGACTGCCATTTAAAATTGTTTCACTTACTAGTAGATAATAACACTAAAAAAAAAGCTACTATTTGTTAGATGCTTACTGTGTGCCCACTGTGTTAGCACTTCATGCAATCCCTTAAATAACCCAACAAGATAGCCTATAATTTTCCTCATTATACACCCAGGAAGACTGAGGCTCAAAGAAGTTATATAACCTCTTGAGGAAACCAAGTTATGATTATACAAGTTCATCAGCAAACTCTATTGGACTTCAGTTTGCTTTTTTGAGTGTTACTATGAAAATACATATTTCAGAAATGGGCTATTGATTGCCTCTGGATAAGCTCATTTATTAGATTCTATGCAAAATATATATAAGGTGGATGGAGGGCTTAATATTGTAGGTTAAGTGAGTGGGCTCTGGAAACATGAGTGCCTGAGCTCACACCCTGGAAAGGCCTCTTACTAGTTAGCTCATTTCAGACATGTTACTTATAATCTATGGTCCCAGTTTTCTCATTTGTAAGATGTGTATAATAATAATACCTACCTAAGAGAATAGGTATGTATAAAGCACTTAAAGCAGTGCATGACACTTAGGGCTAAATTATGTTGGCTATTATTACAGTAAGCATATCTCCATCACTATCATAACTGCCTTTTGTTATCTAACTATTTATGTTATTTTTTTCTGTCTCTCCCCAGAATTTAGTCAATTCAGTAAGACATAATAACTAACAAGCTGATAACTATCTTGTTAGGTCAAGGACATTATAGAGAAAAATATGCTTTAAACGTTTCAAGTATAGTTCTGACTACTTATTTCCCACAGATATTTTTTACTATTTATGGTAATATTTATTTTGGAAATTCATTATGGAATTATATATGTAAATAAGCTTTAAGTAAATCTGACAGTTATTTTTTGTGAATGTAATATGATATAATATGATATTCAACCTGAGAAGAGCTAGAAACAAATCTTCAAGTTCCACAAAAGAAGAGTTACTCAAAATGATACAGTCTGAATTAAGCAATTTGAATTCTTTTTAAAATGGCATTTAACCAGCAGACAGAAAGACAAGAAAGCTGAATCAACTTAGAAACTTCCTATATTTTGCAACAGTGGTGTTGTGATCCTTCAAGTAAAGGGAGATCAGTTTGATGCCATTTTGAGCTCACTGTGCATTGGAGCATAAAAGGAAGAGGTGGGTGGGAGCAAAGTTGAGCTAGAAGTCAACTGGAATGAGACACAGCAGGAGACGAATGGAGCAGTCAGACAGATGGGTGGATGAAAAGACTGGAGCACACAGGAAGGTGTTCAGTGATGACGCAGATAAGAAGGTGCAAAAGGTTATGATATGACCCAATTACCACAAATAACCAAAAAAAAAATAACTATAAGGATAGGATGCAAAGACAAGATTGAAGCCTCATTTGAAATGTTTTCTGGAATTCCTTCTGCAGTTCTGCTCAGATTAAGTTATCTAACTATAATGTACCCAATTTATCTGACAACTATTACATTTTCTTATTATACATTCAGTACCCTAAATAGATAATAATTGTTATTCCAAGGTACTTATGACTCCATGTTTAAGACTTAACTTCTGTTTTGTTTCAAGATTTTGTAATAAAAAGAGAATGCCAATTGATGAAAACATAGTCTTAAAAAATAATAATTACATAGCTAAGCCTCCCTATCCAGTTCATATATTTATTGTTGCACTTATAATTTCTTACTTTTTTGTAAGTATGTTTCCCATACTAGACAATGAGATTTCTTGAGGGAAAATATATTTTATTATTTGGAATATGTAGCACGGGACCTGGCATGGAGCAGCATTCAAAATATTGGGTAGAAGGAAAAAGGAAGAAAGAAGGGAAGGACAGGGAAGCAAGGAAATAAAGGAAATCAGGTACGTATAAACAAGAGAAAATAAATGGTGCTATCACAACTTGCTTCTGCATTCTATCTTAAGCAATAATTTTGTGGGATAGGGTTCCATTGGATTTAGTGTTCCATGAGAGGTCAAATAAGAAAAATAGTGTCTTGCATATATATAGCACTTTATAATTTATTCTTTCATATTCATTATTTGTTTGATCTTCACAGTAACTTCATGGACAGATTTTTTTTCTGTCAAATATTTTTTTACTATTTATGGTAATATTTATTTTGGAAATTCATTATGGAATTATATATGCAAATAAGCTTTAAGTAAACCTGACAGCTATTTTGTGTGAATGTATGATATGATATGATATTTAATATATGATATGATATTTAACCTGAGAAGAGCTAGAAACAAATCTTACAAAAGAAGAACCTGAGACCCAGAGAATTTAAATGACTTTCCCAAGTGTACTTAGATAATAAATAGCAGAGTTTGAATCAAACTAAACATTTTCAAGTCCATAAATTTCTTAGGAACATAGTTTAAGTTAAATTTTATTAAATCAATTGCACACAGTAGTATGCATTCCTGAAGAAGAGGCTCAAAGTTTGTTTTGTATATACCAAGGAACATCAACAACAATAACAACAATAATATAACTAACATATATTGGCTGCTTCCTACTTGGAGACACTGTTCTAAGAGTTGATGTGTGTTCATCTATTTAATCTTTGTAACAACCCTATTTTTAAAAGTACTATTATTATGCTTATTTTATATATGAGAAAAATGAGGCGCTGAAAACTGAAGTAACTTATCCAAATTCACACAGTAATGGTAAAGCTAAGATCTAGCCATTATTATCTTCTAATAAAATATCTCTGTCCTTATTACAGTATAAAGTATGCAATTAAAATATGAGAAATTGTAGTTAACTCATAATGTCATTCTGGAAACTTTATACCAGTCTCTGAAGCCAATTAGTTGTATTTTTTGGCAAAGTACTAACCCTGCTTTTATCTGCTTCTTTCCCATGAAATAAGGCTATATATGTAGTGATGCCCATGCTACCTCTGAAATCTAAAAATCTAAGATGAAAACGTGCACACAGTCTTGGCAGCACTGGGATAATAGACTATGAAAGAAGAAATCAGATTGGAAAAGTCAGTATATCAATGAAGAAAATAATCACTCAAGGAGAGGAATAAACAGCAAAACTATATAATTATAGATACAATTGTTTCAATGCTGATTATTCATCCTTATATAACTGTCTACAGCCATTTAGGGTTGTCTTCTTCCATTTTGTGTTGCCATTGCAGAATACGTGAAACTGGGTAATTTGTAAAGAAAAGAGATTATTTAACTTACGGGTTCCGCAGGATGAGAAGTTCAAGAAACATGACACCAGAATCTGCTTGGTTTCTGTTAAGGACTTTCATGCTTATATCACAACATGGCAGAAAGTTAAAGGGGGAGTAGATATGGTCAAATAGGAAAAACCTGAGGGCATCTTGGCTTTATAACAACCCACTCTTGGAGGACTAATTCATTCTTGAGAGAACTAATCTGGTCTTGCCAGAGAAAAAATTCACTCACTGACTACTGTGAGAATAGCACCAAGACATCCATGAGGGTGGAGCCCCATGACTCAGACACCTCCCATTAGGCTCTACAGCTTACAGATTATACCTCCTAACATTGCCACAGTGGGAAACAAATTTCAACATGAGATTTGGTGGGGACAGACCATATCTAAACAAAGAGTAAACAAGGGTAAACAACTTTTGAGAACATACTTGTGATCCTTTATTTCAACCCAGAATGATGCCAGAATTTTGGAGATGGGGCTCAAAGCAAATCAGTAAGTTACAATTCTCAAGTTTCACAGGGAAGTACGAGTGAGAGACACATCATGGAGGCCTACGCGACTCTCAGATACAATGGGTGAATTGCCTTCATTGAATTCCCACACCATGCAGACTCATTTAACAGTAAGTTCTTCCAAAGCTGCTTTTCTGCTTTGCTTTTGGAATACTACATTATCTAGATTTTCATCTACCCTTTCAGTTCCTATGCTTCTTGTGTTGATTTCTCTTTTCTGACTTCTCAGATTTTTAATCTCATTTTTAAACATGAGAATTCTCTGAGGTCTATTTCTTGACCCTTTGTCCTCTTTTTAACTATCCCTTGGGAAACTTGCACAATCTAAATGACTAACTAGAACTTATGAGATTATGAGCCAGATCTCTGCCTGCTTATGAGCCCATTTCAGTTAGATGTCTCAGCATCACTGTAAGTTAAAATGCATAAAATCCAAAACAATAAATTTTTCTCAAACCAATGTTATATATGCAATGGTTATTTCAATGACTTTAATGACTTTCAATAACTTCAATTACCTTAGCTTCTTTCCACAAGCTAGTGCTTTAATTTTTTAAGAATAAACTTAACAGATGAAATGATAAAGACATAATTTTTATGTTGTGTTATACTCTTGATCTAAATATTTCCAAATCTTTTGAATGAAGAGCTTTGAAGAAAAACCTGATCTTACTTTATCCAAAAATTCTTTTAAAAATAAGGGTTTAAAAATTACTAAAGAAAAAGAGTAATTGGGGCCGGGCGCGGTGGCTCACGCTTGTAATCCCAGCACTTTGGGAGGCCGAGGCGGGCGGATCACAAGGTCAGGAGATCGAGACCACGGTGAAACCCCGTCTCTACTAAAAATACAAAAAAATTAGCCGGGCGTGGTTGCGGGCGCCTGTAGTCCCAGCTACTCGGAGAGGCTGAGGCAGGAGAATAGCGTGAACCCGGGAGGTGGAGCTTGCAGTGAGCCGAGATTGCGCCACTGCACTCCAGCCTGGGCGACAGAGCGAGACTCTGTCTCAAAAAAAAAAAAAAAGAAAAAGTAATTGGAAAAGCAATTTGTACTTTCTCTCCTGACTTAATCTCCATTTTCTCTATATCCATGTTGACAGTAAAATATAATTAAGAATACATGTTCTATTGATCAAGAACCACTTTTGGAAGATACTGAAATTACACATCTATTGCTCTCTCTCTCTCTCTCTCTCTCTTTGGCTAGCTTATCCCAACTGTTGTGTCACATGTTTTCGAAGTTACTATGATTATTTAACAGTGTTGCAGCTAAAATGATGGACATAAAATCAACACTGTAAAATATAGTCCCAGCTGCTCAGGAGGCTGAGGTGAGAGGTTCACTTGAGCCCAGGAGAACCAGGCTGCAGTGAGCCATGGTAGTGCCACTCCACTCCAGCCTGGGTTACAGAGTGAGACCCTATCTCAATCAATCAATAAAATAGTTTGAATAGTGTTTATTTTCTCAATTCTTGTTAAATAGCTGACATCAGATTGAGCTCTGAAACCCAAAACTCCTGGAGTAGTGAAGCACTCTCCTTGATGAGAATTAGATATTAGTTCTTGATATGCCACAAGCAATCTGGATGACTTAAAAAAAAATACTAAATTCAATGAGTTTCAGTGTTCTCACCTGAAAATTGGGGTATTGGGCCAAATGACTCATACACTTACTAATTCTAATTATTAATTCTAATTCTAGGACGTTCTGCTTCTTCAGCTTGTTCTCAGACCTTGTTCTCTGTTCTCTCACTCAAACAGAACAGAGTACCAATAAAATAGGTAAAAGTTGATTTGAAAAGCATTTTTTAAAGCTTCAAATTGGAATTATAAATATAAAGGTATTTGG
This sequence comes from Nomascus leucogenys, assembly GCF_006542625.1. Taxonomy (NCBI): domain Eukaryota; kingdom Metazoa; phylum Chordata; class Mammalia; order Primates; family Hylobatidae; genus Nomascus; species Nomascus leucogenys. Next base: position 69,906,129 of record NC_044391.1, read on the forward strand.
TGTCCCTCCAGAAGAGAATTTAGAAAGATCACGTAAAATACATTGTTATCTTTAGACTTGTGAGATTGGTCCCAGCTACTTTTAGAACTGTTCTTGAATACTCAGTAGGGGGAAAGTACTTTTGTATATTTTACAGTTTGTCATCAACTTCAGGATATATTCAATTATGGTGTCATGTCTCATTTCAAGTGGAAAAACAAAGGTAAAAAGCCTAGTGGCATAATAGCATTTAAAAGCTGATAATAGTGTTTCTGCCTGATTTGGCGTAATTACCCAGATTGAACATGCTCAGCTTCAGAATTATAGGCAACCATTAATTATCTGTTCCCTATCCCAAAGTGTATATACTTTTCCTGAGTTTTAGGGTTAGGAGTCAAAAGGAAATATAGCAGTTGGTTTTATTTAAACTTTAGTTTGGGGTATATTTTACAAGACTTTTGAGAGAAAAGCAATTTGTAATGCAGGACTACTAACTTGCCTAGTGTTGGATAAAATAAACATATATGCCAACTTAACTCACTAACTATATGGACTTCAACAATGTCTGCAAACGAGAATTTTTATAACATCACACTGTAATACAACACTTATATTCACTCTACCTGTAAATAAAGCCAATTTCTATAAAAATCTGGGGCCTTAAGCAAGCGGTACAGGAAGAATATTTCCTCCATTCTGACTTGCCCACGGATATAAGATATTGAAAGAGAAAGACATAAAGGAATAAAAAATGAGAAGTTCTGCTGTGTGAATTCAACACTTTTTGACATTTTCTCCAAAGACTACAGTAAATATTTAAATTGTTGTTTAATTATTGTAAATACAAGACTCATATTTCATTAAATGCAAGAATGAGCCAAGACATGTTAATTTGACTTTATGCAAATAATGCAAAATTTTGAAGTTCCATTAATTTTGCGTCATTGTGAATTTTTCGTGATGGTCTATCCAAAGTAAAGTGCATCCTCTTTTTATTACCGTAAACTTAGCATCTCCAAGTACAGTTGTGCAGGTTGTGCTCTGCACAAAGTTACCTTGCTAAGGAAACATGATTAGGATCTTAACTGAGCCTGGGTTTACTTCTTCAATCTATGGAGCTGTGGCATGAAACTTGCATTCTGTCCCATACAACTTTGCAAGAAAAAACTTTTTCTAACTTCTCTGCCCAGAGAAGAAGCCTTTCTCTAACATGCTCTAAAGAGTTGCAGGTGAAAACAAAGGGTCTTGATTCTTTTTTTTTTCCTCTAACATAATTATCTACTATTTTTGTTAAATGATACACTGTATTAAAAAGGGATAGTGTTCTCATTTGTCTTTGTTTTCCCACCATCTAACCCAGTGTCAGTCTCTGAATAGATCTGAATAGCTACATATATTTGTTGAATTAGTGAAATCTGGAGACAATGGAATAAGGTACTTGAGTTCAAATCCAAGACTTCGTGCAACTGCAGGGCCTGCCATGTACATGAAATGCTATGGAAATACCATTTGCACCACCTGGAGTTGTGCAACACTGTTGTACAGCTTTCCATGGACTCCTAATTTGATAATGGTATGCTATGGCATTTTTAAGAATGATTATAGCAATTAATAGTAATAAGGAACTTTAAATGCACAATATATCACCATACCTTGTTTATTCTTCACAGTAAGCAAGTAAAAATTTTTATCACTATTTTTAGATGAATTCACTGAACCTCAGAGGGTTAAAATTACTTCTTGCTTAACATCACATAACCAGTATTTTTTGTGCCAAAATTCAAACACAAGTTAGTCTGATACCAAGGCATATGAACTTATAAATTATATTCTTTTATATAAATAATTGAAAGAATGTCATGATTTTATAGAACTGCAGACTTCTATATATGATTGAGTCCTAAGGAAACATATTTGCCATAACAATTACTCTATGAGACCAGTAAGGCATACAAATAACCTTTGGGTTAGTAAAATGTTGTGTTAAATTGTGACACATAAAAATACATATCAACATATTTTGACTCTGACTTTGGTGAAATAACAAAGTTCTGTAACATTCATTTAAGCTAGTGTTTAACATGAAGGCAAAATAAACAAAATGAATGACCACCTAAGGCCTATCTGATTTTAGCTTAGTGGATATTCATTTAGGTAAAGATATCAAAGGGGGAGAAAAACATAAAGCATCCTGGAATTATTTTTATTAAAATAGTTTCTATATTTTAAAAATACTCTTTCACATTATGCCATTTGATTTCATCTTGTAACAGGTAAAAAGACTCTGAGAAGACTAGTTATCACTAAAGGTGATGGTGCTGGTAAGAGGAAACTGATACCACAGCTTGTACACTGATCTGACTCTATATTAAGAACACTATTTCATCAGGAATATTTTTGGATGCTACTGACTATTGAGAACACTGAGCAAATGAAATAGGTTTTCTAAAATGGATTGTTTTATAATAGCAAAGAAGTTTACTAAGAACTGGGGAATTTTACCTACTTAGATTTGGCTGGAAATCTTATACTGATGAAAGAGAAGCAATTGCTATGAAGTTATCTTGCTAACTTTTTATGTACGACAAGAGAGTAGAACTAACAAAGGTTACTACTGCTCTAGACTTTAGATAATTATTATATCAAAAATTTATTGATGAAACTAAAGCAGTAGGAAGCTTAGGAGAAAAGTATCTTGGCACATTCATCCAGGGAGGCAGTTCTAGACCTGGTCTCATATGCATTTTATACTTAAGAGAAACTGATTTCCAGAAGTTTAGGGGACAAGAAAAATTATTGCTATTATCAAATATACTGAGAGGCAAGATGTTTTCCTTAAAATGTAATAGCTATGTATCAGCCTAATAAGGATAAACCACATCTAAAGTACGGCTCCTCCGGGATGATGACTTGAGTCAAGGATGTATGGGTAAGTGGAACACATAAAAGGATCATGGGAAACCTTCACAGGTTTTTGATAGAAATGTTGCAATGTGGGGAAGGCAGAGGTGTGAATGAGTCTTAGGACAAAGAACAACATAAAGGGTGTTTGCAAATACGTTAAAAGTTGGAACAATGAAGAAAAGTAAATAGCCCCAGTGTTAGGAGAAGGCGAAGTAGTATCACACTTCTATTGTGCAGGAATGTATATCCACAGACAGAATTCAGCTATTTCTGTGAGTGATAGAAAATAAGCATTACTTTTAAATCCTCTTTTGCTCTTGGCTTCTTCATTAAGAAGAATGTTCTTAAAACCAAAACTGGTAGTCAAATGGGTTAATGACAGAATTTCAAGTAAGGCTAATGAATCAGGGAAGTAACCTGATATGAACACAAGTTTTAGGTTTGAATAGTGATACTTCTACTTATGAGCTGTGAGATCTTCAGGAACTCATTGGATCTCTCTATGCAACAGCTTCCTTTTCATCGAAATAAAGTGTCACCCCCATGATGCTGTGAGGAAAACAATGAGCTTCCAGTAGGCAAACACTGGACATGTAGTCCTTGTGCACATGCAGCACTCAATTACTTTAACTGTTGTTATTATGAAACTTGGAGTCCTAGAAAACAAAATTGTATCTAATTTTTATATCTCCATTCCCAATTTAAGATCCAAACACTTAGGGCTTAAATATTTGATAAACAAATAAACAAACAAAAATCAAAATAATACCAGAGCATTGGACTGTTTTAAATGAATTCAGGATCTTGGGTTCTGATTAATTTCACCTCAAGAGTCAAAACCTTAAGATATTATCATAGAACCAACTATTACTAATTACTGAAGAATTGTGACAAATATGACAAATTCCAGAAATATAGAATAAGGAAATATTCCAATTTTTAACAAGAGAAGATCAAATCCAGAAACTACTGACTAGCAATTTAGAGACTGATTCATAACATAGCTCTAGAGTGAAGCATTGAATACAAGGCCTGTGAACACCTAGTACAGGAAATCATGTTTTCTAAAGTAAACCAAACACTTGGAGCAAGCAGAAGAAACACTGTACAATTGAATTTTAGCCAAAAAAAAAAAAAAAAGTCTATGGGTGCTTAAACAGTAAACAAACATGGTTCATTATTGGTCTTATCAGAAGGGAGTTCTCAAATGCTCCCATACTACTTCTGATTCTCTACCTCTCCCCAGCCTCAGCTCAAAAAAGCTTTATCGATGATTAAAGCTATACAAAGATAGACACCATGTGCATGAGAGATGTCAATTGCTTTTCCTATCAGATTCAGTCCCACTGTGATGGAATTTTCCACATCATATATATAAAATCTCACTTTCCCTGGCCATGCTCTTATGAAACTCAAAAATCAAGAAGCACCTAAGAGACATAGAGGGTACTCTTGTTTTCAAAATTTGTTTCTTTTCTCTCAATTTTCAACTACAAGACATAACTAAGAAGCTGCCACAAAAAGTGTTCAGAGTGGGGGAGTTATTCTCAAACTATGTCAGTCGAAAATAGTCATCACAGGCCGGGCGCGGTGGCTCAAGCCCGTAATCCCAGCACTTTGGGAGGTCGAGGCGGGCGGATCACGAGGTCAGGAGATAGAGACCATCCTGGCTAACACGGTGAACGAGACCATCCTGGCTAACACGGTGAAACCCCGTCTCTACTAAAAATACAAAAAATTAGCCGGGAGTGTTGGCGGGCGCCTGTAGTCCCAGCTACTTGGGAGGCTGAGGCAGGAGAATGGCGTGAACCCGGGAGGCGGATCTTGCAGTGAGCCGAGATCGCGCCACTGCAGTCCAGCCTGGGGGATAGAGCGAGACTCCGTCTCAAAAAAAAAAAAAAAAAAAGAAAATAGTCATCACATTTTGGGAACATTTAGGCCACAATCATGTGTTGTGGTTGACCTATTAGTGTTATTTTCTTCTATTTTTAATTGAAACCCATTTCTAGCACTAAGGGTACATGAACCTTTGGCAGAATGAGAGCAATTTCCTGAATTATGCAGTTGGCTGGAACTGAGTAAAAACTCTTCTTCAGAGAGTGTAGGTGCTCTTCATTTTGTCAAGCAAGCTCTCTTTTCTAACCTGGTCTTATTAATCTCCAAACTAAGTTAAAAATCAGAAGAAAGAGGTTATGAGGAGACAAATTTCAATTTGTTACAAAGAAGAGTTAACATTAAAAGATGTTCAAAATTTGCCTAGGCACAGTGGCTCACGCCTGTAATCCCAGCACTTTGGGAAGTCGAGGTGGGCAGATCATGAGCTCAGGAGTTCAAGACAAGCATGGTCAACATGGTGAAACCCCGTCTCTACTAAAAATACAAAAATTAGCTGGGCATGGTGGCACGTGCCTGTAGTCCCAGCTACTTGGGAGGCTGAGGCAGGAGAATTGCTTGAACCCAGGAGGTGGAGGTTGCAGTGAGCCCAGATCACACCACTGCACTCCAGCTTGGGCAACAGAGCAAGCCTCCATCTCAAAAAAAAAAAAATCAAAATTTATAAGGACTTCCTGGTTCAACACATGGGGCTTGAGCCCAGGTTTACCTCCATTCTTCCAAAGAGCTATGGAAATAACCATTTTTATGTAAAAATAAATATTTATGGATTACGTTGTAAGATAGTAGGGTCCCTGCTAAGCAGTTTTTAAAAGAAACATTAGCAAATTGCCCATATACTATAGAAATTGTTTCAGAATTAGATAAAAGACTAAATTGGATGACCCACATTTCTTCAAAATAAAAATTAAATAATTTGTACAATTAAAAATGATTTTATATTCCAATCAATCCACCTATAAATATGTATTGAATATATATGCTATGTGCATTGCAATAGGTATTAGAGTGATATATTATTCTCCACTGAAGTTGCCCATCTCTCACCCTATTAATATTATTAATATTCCATTTAACCAAATAATTACTTTAGCCAATAAAATGTGAGTAGAAGGGATATGTGCCACTTTTGAGCAGGCAGAAGTTTTGAAAGAGCCAGCCTGTATATGGTTCACTCTGTGTGTGTGTGTGTGTGTGTGTGTGTGTCTTTGTTTTGTTTTGGTTTAGTTTGCTTTATTTTCTTTTTACCTCTCCCACAAGAGTAGCAATATCCCAGTTAGAGGCAAAGTCAGCATGGGCACTGGAGTGAAGAAAACACATGAATGCCCTGCAACAGGAACAAAAAATAAACCTTTGTTACTATAAGCAACTGAAATTTGGGGGTTGTTTGTTAGTCACATAGCTAATTGTATCCTGATTGATACAAATGGAAAACTTGAAGGAATTAAGAAGAATAAAAACTGAGAAGCCAATGTAATCAATATATTTTCTATATGGATATGGATATTGAAGATACTGAGGTCTTCAAAGGATTAGAGGGCATAAAAAAGGTCAGCAAAGATCAGCAATGAGGAGTGGTTGAAGATGATTTAGGCAAATAACATGAGTCTCAAAGGATCACTGGCTTTACCAGTAGAGTAAAAGCAGTACTGACTATGTCAGTTACGATTAGTTTTGGTGGTCAGGGACAAAAAACTCCAATAACAGATCGATATTTATTTAGCCCTTAAATAGGAGGCTAAACATAAGCATTCCAAATGAGTTAGAATACTCAACTTATCAAAGATCAAGGCTTCTTTCTTCTTGTTGCTGTGCCATTTGTGGCCTCCATTCCCCAAGTCATAGCTATTCCAGCTCCAGCATCACATCCACCTTCAAGCCAATAGAAAGGAGGGATGGGAAGAAGGGTCAGTTCTCTTCCTTTAAAGATACTTCAGGAAGTTAAATACCCTATTTCTGCTGACACCTCATTAGGTACTTAACTCAGTCTCATGCCACCCAGTTGTAAGGAATTCTGAGAAATAGCTTTACTCAAGACAACTATGACTCAGCTATAAAGTGGGCATTCTATTAACATAGAAAGAGAAGAGAATTAATGACCAGGTTCAACCAGTAACCTTTAGACATGGACCAAAACTACAGACCAGAATATAAATATGGTTTGGGAGAATGACAGCCTTCCGTCCATTGGTAGAAGCTGTGATGAAGGTTATTTCCTCAAGGAGGAGCCAGTGTCAAGAAGGATCAGTGAGGTAATTGAGGATGAGTAGGCATCTAACAAAGAACAGAAGTTTTAACAAAGAACAGAAGTTTTACAAAGAGCATATTTGCAATTTTGAGAGGCCAGAAAAAAACAGAAGTGGACCGACAAAGAGAAAATGGATGATCTAAGGGACTTACATTTTTAGTAATGGTTGGAGAAAATAGGGCCATGGTTGGGTTATCTGGCTGCCAGTATGTCAAGATGAAAAGAACTCTTAGCTTCAGCTTATCAGGACTTGGCTTCATCTTGGGAAGACACTGATAATATAAGAGCTTGTGCATATTTGATAGCATCTCTGCAAGGTGGAGCTACTGGAAGAGAAGGAATAGAGAAATCTGGGACAGAAGAGACAGCCCAGTTATGAAAGGAAGGTGTATTAGTCTGCTCTCATGCTGCTAATAAAGACATACTTGAGTCTGGGAAATTTACAAGGAAAGAGGTTTAATTGACTCACAGTTCCACGTGGCTGGGAGGCCTCACAATCATGGCAAGAGGGTGAAGGGGGAGCAAGACATGTCTTACACGGCAGCAGGCAAGAGGCTGTGGGCAGGGGAACTGCCCTTTTATAAAACCATCAGATCTTGTGAGACATTCACTATCACATGAACAGCACAGGAAAAAACCTGCCCCTATGATTCAATTATGTCCTACTGGGTTCTGCTCACAATACATGGGGATTTTTACAGTTCAATGTGAGATTTGGGAGGGGACACAGAGACAAACCATATTATTCTGTTCCTGGACCCTACCAAATCTCATGTCCCTTTCACATTTCAAAACACAATCCTGCCTTCCCAGCAGTCCCCTAAAGTCTTAACTCATTTCAGCATTAACTCAAAAGTCCATGGTCCAAAGTCTCATCTGAAACAAGGCAAGTCACTTCTGCCTATGAGCCTGTAAAATCAAAAGCAAATTAGTTACATCCTAGATACAATGGGAGTACAAGGATTGGGTAAATACACCCATTCCAGAAATTGGCCAAAATGAAGGGGCTATGGGCATGATGCAAATCTGAAATCCAGTGGGGCAGTCAAATCTGAAAGCTCCAAAACAATCTACTTTGACTCCATGTCTCACATCCAGGTCACGCTGATGCATGAGGTGGGTTCCCATGGTCTTGTGGTCTTGGGCAGCTCTGCCCCTGTGGCTACTTTCACAGGCTGACATTGAGTGTCTGCAGCTTTTCTAGGTGCATGGTGCAAGCTGTCAGTGGATCTACCATTCTGGGGTCTGGAGGACAGTGGCCCTCTTCTCACAGCTCCACCAGGCAGTGCCCCAGTGGACTTGATGTGGGGGTTCCTACCTCACATTTTCCTTCTGTATTACCCTAGCAGAGGTTCTCCATGAGGGCTCCACCCCTTAAGTACATCTCTGCCTGGACATCCATGCATTACCATACATCCTCTGAAATCTGGGTGGAGGTTCCCAAACCCCAATTCTTTTTTTTTTTTGAGACAGAGTCTTGCTCTGTCAACCAAGGTGGAGTGCAGTGGTGCAATCTCGGCTCACTGCAAGCTCCGCCTCCCAGGTTCATGCCATTCTCCTGACCTCATGATCTGCCCACCTCGGCCTCCCAAAGTGCTGGGATTACAGGCATGAGCCACTACACCCGGCCCCAAACTGCAATTCTTGACTTCTGTGCACCTGCAGGCTCAACATCACATGGAAGCTGCCAAGGCTTGGAGCTTTCACCCTTTGAAGACATGGCCCAAGCTGTGCCTTGGGCCTTTAAGCCAGAGCACCAAATCCCAAGACTGCCCAAAGCGGCAAGGCCATTTTACTGCTAGGCCTCCGGGACTGTGATGGGAGGGGCCTCTGTGAAGACCTCTGACATGCCCTGGAGACATTTTCCCCATTGTCTTGGTGATTAACATTTAGCTCCTTGTTACTTATGTAAATGTATGCAGCCAGCTCGTATTTCTTCTCAGAAAAATGGGTTTTTCTTTTCTACCGCATCACCAGGCTGCAAATTTTCTGAAATTTTATGCTCTACTTCCCTTTTTTACATATTCAAACCATATCTTTGTGAATACATAAAGCTGAATGCTTTTAACACCCCCCAAGTCACCTCTTGAATGTTATGCTGCTTAGAAATTTCTTCTGCCACATACCCTAAATAATTTCTCTCAAGTTCAAAGTTCCACAGATCTCTAGGGCAGGGGCAAAATGCTGCCAGCCTGTTTGCTAAAACATAGCAAGAGTCACCTTTATTCCAGTCCCAACAAGTTCCTCATCTCAATCTGAGATGAGCAGCATTTGGTCAAAGCCATTTAACAACTCTCTAGGAAGTTCCAAACTTTCCCACACCTTCCTGTCATCTTCCAAGCCCTCCAAACTGTTCCAACTTCTGCCTATTACCCAGTTCCACAGTGGCTTCCACATTTTCAATTATTTTTACAGCAATGCCCCATTTCCCAGTACCAGTTTGCTCTATTAGTCTTTTCTTTTTCTTTCTTTCTTTTTCTTTCCTTCCTTCCTTCATTCCTTCTTTCTTTCTTCCTTTTCTTTTTCTTTCTTTCTTTTTTTTTTTTTTTTTTTTTTTTTTTTGAGATGGAGTTTCATTCTTGTCACCCAGGCTGTGTACAATGGTGCAATCTCAGCTCACTGGAACTTCTGCCTCCTGGGCTCAAGCAATTCTCCTGCCTCGGCCTCCCGAGTAGCTGGGATTACAGGCACCCACCACCAGACCTGACTAATTTTTGTACCTTTAGTAGAGACAGGGTTTCACCATGTTGGCCAGGCTGGTCTCGAACTCCTGACCTCAGGTGATCCACCTGCCTTGGCCTCCCAAAGTGCTGGAATTACAGGCGTGAGCCACTGTGCCCGGTCCCAGTCTGTTCTCACACTGCTAATAAAGACATAACTGAGACTGGGTAATTTATAAAGGAAAGAGATTTAATTGACTCACAGTTCCACATAGCTGGGGAGGCCTCACAATCATGATGGAAGGCAAAGGGGAAGCAAGACATGTCTTACATGGCAGCAAGCAAGAGGGTGTGTGCAGGGGAACTGCACTTTTATAAAACCATCAGATTTCATGAGTCTTGTTCACTATCACAAGAACACATGGGAAAAACCCACCCCCATAATTCAGTTACCTCCCACTGAGTCCCTCCCATAACACATGGGGATTATTACAAGTCATGGTGAGATTTGGGTGAGGACACAGCCAAACCATATCAGAAGGTATAGAGGAATGTTTCAGGAAATTTTGATGAAATTGATAATTTCCAATAGAATCTGCGAAATCTAGCACCTAATTCTCAAATGTTTGGATAGAGAAAAGGTACTGGCTTTTCTCCCTGTTAGCAAGAACATTCTGTATCAAGATGGGAAAAAAGTAGCATTCATTGTGTAGCACCAGTGATGGTGATTTATAAGCAGATCCAGGCTGAATCATGTGGGTGCCTGCCCCAAGGAGGCGAACACTTTGCTGCCTCTTTTAACAAATGTTGTGTGAATAGTTTTAAATATTTATTTAGAGAGAAAACTAAGTCTTATGTGAGGAAGAAAATGAGAGCTACTGGTGATAGAATTTAAACCCCACTTCTAGCTTGCTCTTTGCTCTTTTGTTACTCTGCTCTTTGGCAAACTTCTGCCTTTCGCTGAAGAACACTAAAGCCCTACAAGTAAAAAATAAAAGTAAATTACATAAATAATAAACAAGTATGTTCCTGAGAAGGCAGTTAATCACCTTTTATCACTTGAACATACTCATTGAGGTCTCACTGCCTACATTAAGGACATATGAAAAATCTTTTCAAACAGAATGCAATGGTCTTCCTAAGAGTAGATCAGGAAAATACATTTTTTTTTTCCATTCTGCTGCATTTCCAGTGATATCCGAGCACCCCGATGGACTGGCATCTTAGGGTTTTCCATTAAAACAGACTGCTGATTTGCCTCTGAATTTAGAGTTAAACTTGGATCCTGGAAATACAAAGATGAATAACACATAGCCTCACTCTCAGGGAACTCACAGATATTCCAAAATAGACTTTGAGACGTTTATGCCCCCACAGAAATGAAGCAATACACAAATTTACTTTTGTTGTATGTTTTGTGAACAACCTAAATTTTCTTGCCCTTTAAAAACTATTGTTCTTTAAGCTAATGCTTTATAATAATTATTGATAGATGTCATGCTAAATTCTATAAGGACAGTTTTATTATTTGACCCCATTTAATAATTTAATAATTAGCTCATCCATGTTCAGGCTTAATACATTTTTCCTTCTCTGAATTTCCATACAGTAGCCTTTGCTCCTTTTCTAGGCAAAAAGAAAGAATCATGTTTTCCTCTTTAGAATATTATTATTCAGGTTTTGCATCAACTACTGTGATTTTTGATCATCCCCTTAACTCTCAATAGCAGCTTGTATCTGGAAGGTCACTTATGAGCCTCTGCAGATCCCAAAGAGAAGTTTATCTATTTGGAAAACAGAGTTTTTCAACATGAGTAAAATGACATTAGTAGCAATCTTCCAGGAACTATTGTATCTCTCTGAAAGATGGCACTTGCAGAGTTCAGGTCCAGGAAAATTTTGCTAAATACTCAAAGGCAACTTTCCTAGAATGAATTCATTTATTTTAAAAAATGTGAAACAGAGATAATACCATCTCTAGCTTATTTGGCGAGAGAGAGAAAAAAACTTGTTTATAGTTATAAGGAGTTGGAACTAATTCTATGTCTTTGTTTCTAGTTTGCCATATCCTGTCTAATTGTTAGGGTACGTGTACCCTTCTAAATACACTGTTTGCTTTGAATAAGATCTGAGTGAGACAGAGTTTCAGTTCACAGCCTGCGGAATCTATTTGCATCTCTAAGGAAATAGTTGTTTACTACCGTGTTGTCATTTGTTCAGAGCACAACACAGAAGTGAATTCCCATCAATATTCATAGTCCTGGTAGCCTCCAAAGGCTCCCTGTGTGATTGTGCTCCATTTAGCTCTAAATCTGTATTCCCATATAGATTTAAACAAGAGAGCTAGGGAAATTTTGAAGTCTTTTGTTCTCAGTCACAGTAATATTTAAACAGTCCACTGGGTATGCAAGTATTGCCGATTCCTTTATTGCTTTGTTATAGTCTACCACAAAAAGATCCACCTTAGGGAAACATAATGCTTTTCTGTTTTTGTTTTTTCATTTCTGATTGTGAAAAGTCATTACCTCTTCCTTTACTGGCTTAGTTATTATTCAATTTTGTTTTTTAAATGCATATAGTGGCAGGCATATATAATTATTTTCAAAGATGAGTTATAGCCTCCACTCCTACCCTCACCCCAGTGTTCTTACACTTATTCAACAGGTAAACCTGAACTTACCTTGATTCTTCTTATTAAACACCACAGAAGTTTTGGTATGCCTATAATTATTAAGTGAAAATCTATAATGAGTTGTGTTGCTGCTAGCAGTGAATCTGTACAGCTAGCAGACTCCTCAGAGGCAAGAATTCGGCTGAAGGGCAGAAGTAGGTTTAAGGCAGAGGGAGAGACCAAGGCAAGTTTTAGAGCAGGAATGAAAGTTTATTAAAAACTTTTAGAGCAGGAATGAAGGTTTATTAAAAACTTTTAGACCAGGAATGAAAGGATGTAAAGTACACTTGGAAGAAAGCCAAGCAGAGGACTTGAGAGATCCAAGGGCCCTTAACTTGGGATTCTATACGTTGGCATGGTGCCAGGGTTTGCAGGGGTTTTTTTTCTCCCTTGATTCTTCCCTTGAAGCAGGCTGTCCACAAGCGTAGTAGCCTGCCAGCACTTAGGAGGGGCCACATGCACAGTGTGTTTACTGAAGTTGTGCACATGCTTACTTGAAGCATTTCTTCCTTATCAGTCGAGCTTTCCTAGAGGTAGATCATATACCACTTAAACTCCACCATTTTGCCTGTTAGTGCGCATGCTTGAGGCCACTTGCCACTTGCCCAACTCCTGAGATCTTATTGGGACGCTACTGATCACCAGCTTCAGGTATTTTCTAGCTATTAGAGACTGCCTTTCCCTGGCTCTGGCTGCAACCAATTACGATTTTAAAGCGACAATTTAACAACTGATTGACCATCACCTGATAGTTGCCTGACATTCCTTGTTGGGGAGCCCTTCTCCTACCCTGCTCATGTTTGCATAACTAACTTCTCTAACATGGCAGCCATAAGAACAGAGATAAAACACCTTTTAGGGTATATGTCAGGTCAATCAGAAGTAAGAATTCCTCTAAAAATTACATTCTATATATGTATGTTATTTTGAAGTACATATTCAGCAGACTGTAAACATGCATCCAACAGGTAAAAATTTGTTCTTCTCCTCTAATGAGAGGAATACTTATTAAAATTTTGCTTTCTTTCCCTTCATTGTGTAATTATTTTAAAATGTGTATATATACCCACAATAATTTTTATTTAAATAGTTATTAAAATTTCTAATCCCCCTAGATATTTATAAGCAACATTTTATTTGGAAAATGATGTAACAGACCATAGTTAAAACTAAAGAAAATGGACTTAAAATTTAATGGAATAATATAAAGAAGTAATGAGGCTAGATACTAACTGAGGTTCTGGAATATACTTAGAGGGGCTTTTTTTTAAAAGTGATTTGTGCTATTTGCCTAGAATGCTTTAGGACATTTAAGTCTAACAATATATGGAAAAAAACAAGTAAATAAGATAGACATAAATACAAAATTATCTAATATAATCTTTTCAATATATATTTAAGATTCTGGCTCCAGTTCAGATAAAAGTAAGCATATGTCACCCTGTTTCTCCTGTTGAGTACAACGAATGACTACAACAGATACATTGAGCAGCTATCTGAAGACTCTGAAACGTTAAATGGTAGCAGGTAGAATGAAATAAGGAAATGAGTACTCAAAGTAAGACCAATTTAAGGGGGAGTTTCTTGTATTTTTTGCCTCTGGTATCTCCCACAGTGGAATGAAACGCATCCCAAAGTTCAGAATTCTAGGCTGAATGTAGGCAGAAAGCTGTAAGAGAAGACCTCAATTTCCAGTCTCAGTCAGGAAAAGGAGTCCTTGGGCTCAGTTCCTGGGGAAAGTATAAAAATTTGACTGTGTTGCTTTTTGTTTTTTTCCATCCCAGACCAAGGAAAATCTGGGGCAGTACTGTCACAGAGGTGAAAACAGTAACAGTGGTAGCTGGGCAGACACTTAAAACTCTGAGGGAAAGCAATCCTTCCCTCTGACAAGAGGGACCGTGGTCCTAAGAATGTGATGGAATATCCCAATTCTTTCTTTCTCTATATACCCTGCTACTTGGCTTCAGTGGCAGACACGGTTGTGGAATGTTCACAGCAGAGAGGGAAAACTAAAGCCCTATCCTTCTAGACAGAAGAGCAGAATCAGGGCCTTTCAGAACCAAAAAGTGTCACAAAGACTGTAAAGAGGAGAGAATTCAAGAAAGTCATCCCATAAAGTTGTGTCTGAATTGTGGGTCTCCCCTACAAGCTACATAAGCATGAATAAGAGCCTAACCAAAGACTCTTGAGAACTGATAGGTAGGCCATCCCCAAGGTCTCAGACTGTGGCTTCTGAATGGCACACACATGGGAGACAGCCAAACTACACTGCAAACTGTGAAAATTGAACCCACTTAGAACTATCGCTTACAGAAAGTGGTTTGGTACTTTTAGCTTAAATCTCCAAGTCTATGAACTTCTCTCTCTCTCTTTTCAATAATCTCCATAAGAATTAAATAAGACCCAGTCTCATAACACATATTAAGTATCCAAAATGAAACCCAAAACTAGTCAGCATAAGTAGAAGCAGGAATCAACAGATGCCAATCCTGTCATGATCCAGATGTTGGAATTAACTGATAAAAGTCTTTAAAGAAGCTATCATAGTCAAGCTTCAAGAAGTAAAGGTGAGGCCGGGTGCGGTAGCTCACGCCTGTAATCCCAGCACTTTGGGAGGCCAAGGCAGGCGGATCACGGGGTCAGGAGACGGAGATCATCCTGGCTAACACGGTGAAACTCAGTCTCTACTAAAAATATAAAAAATGAGCCGGGCTTGGTGGCGGGCGCCTGTGGTCCCAGCTACTCAGGAGGCTGAGGCAGGAGAATGGCGTGAACCCGGGAGGCGGAGCTTGCAGTGAGCCGAGATCGCGCTACTGCACTCCAGCCTGGGCGACAGAGCGAGACTCCATCTCAAAAAGGAAAAAAATAAAAGAAAAGAAAAATAAAATAAAGTAAAAAGAAGTAAAGGTGAATTTTTAAAAAGTGATGAAAATACAGAATGTATTTGCCAGGAAATAAATGATATTACAAAATAGGAATTTTAAAACAGAAAGGTACAAAAACTAAAACAAAGATTTCCTGGAAAGACCCAATAGCAGAGTAAAGAAGACAGAGTCAGTGAATTGAAGAAGTTTAGTAGAAATTATCCACTCAGAATTATAAAAAGAAAAAAAAGATTGAAAAAATTAAACAGAAATTCATGGATCTGTCACACAACAACTGGTGTAATATTTGTTTAGTCGTAGTGCCAGAAGAAAGAAGAAAACAAAGTGTAGGGGAAGAAGTGAAGAAATTCTGGCTGAAAACGTAACCGAATTTGGTTAAGAAAACAAAGTGTAGGGGAAGAAGTGAAGAAATTCTGGCTGAAAACGTAACCGAATTTGGTTAAGTACAGATTCAAGAAGCTCAGCTAACCTCAGCTAAAATAAACACAAATAAATCCATGCCCAGAAATATCACAATCAAATTTCTGAAAATTAACAACAAAGAAATCTTAAATGAAGCCAGAAGAAATGACATATTATTTATAGGAGACAATGATTTAAATGACAGTGGACTTCTCATTAGAAACCATGGAGTCCAAGGGTACTGGGATGATATTTTTAAAGTAAAAGAACTATCAATATTCAAAAGTAAAAGAACTATCAATATTCAGAGAAAATAATATTTAAGAATAAAGGTGAGATAAGCACATTCTCAGATACAGGAGGCCTAAGATAATTTGCTACCAGTATATCCACTCTAAAAAAATGGTAAAGGAATATCTTGAGAGAGAAGAAAAATGATACTAGAGGGAAAGTGATAACTTTAAGAATGAAAGAACCACAGAAATGGTAACTATCTGTGTAGACAGACTATTTTTCTTCTCCTAAGTTCTTTAAAATATATGATGGTTGAAAGCAAAAAATTATAACCTTACCAGTATTAAAAGGTAAGTTTCTTGACATGATAAAGAGGCACATATGAAAAATCTACAGCTAACATCATATTCAATGTTGAGAGACCTAAAGACTTTCCCCTTTAAAATCTAGAACAAGGCAAGGATGTCTGCTTTCAACACTGCTATCCTGCTGTTTTGGTTGCTGTAGCCTTAAAGTATAGTTTGACGTTGGATAATGTGATGCCTCTGTCTTTGTTCTTTTGCTAAGGATTGCTTTGGCTATTCAAGCACATTTTTGGTTTCATATGAATTTTAGAATAGTTGTTTTTTAATACTGTGAAAAGAAAATATTGGCAGTTTGGTAGGAATAGTGTTGAATGTATAGATTGCTTTGGACAACATGGCCATTTTCACAATTTGGATTCTTCCAATCCATGAACATGGAATGATTTTCAATTTGTTTGTGTGATTTATGGTGTATTTCAGTAGTGTTTTGTAGTTTTTCTTGAAGAGATCTTTCACCTTCTTAGTTATTTTTATATATATTATATATATTCCTAGGTATTTTATTTTTCTGGTGGCTATTGTAGATGGGGTGAGTTCTTGATCTGGCCCTCAGCTTGAACATTATTGGTGTATAGAAATGCTACTGATTTTTGACATTGGTTTTGTATCCTGAAACTTTACTGAAGTTGTCTATTAGTTCCAGGAACCTTTTGGTGGAGTCTTTAGGATTTTCTAGGTATAGAACAATACTGTCCATGAAGAGAGATAGTTTGACTTCTTCTTTTCCTATTTTGACACCATTTGTTTTTTCTCTTGCCTGATTTTTCTGGCTAGGACTCCCAAAATGTTCTAAAATTAGGTTGTGGTGATAGCTACACAGCTAAATGAATAATCCCAAAACTTTACATTGGGGGCTGGGCTGGTGGTTCATGCCTATAATCCCAGTGCATTGAGAGGCCAAGGCAGGAGGATCATTTCAGACTGGGAGTTTGAGACTAGCCTGAGCAGCATAGCAAGACTCCATCTCCACAAAAAGTTTTTTAAAAAACAGCCTGCATGGTGGCACATACCTGTAGTCCTGGCTATTTGAGAGGCTGAGGCATGAGGATCACTTAGGCCCAGAAATTTGAGGCTGCAGTAACTTTGATCATACCACTACACTCTAGGCTGTGTGACAGAATGAGGACCCTATCTCTAAAAAAAAAAAAAAAAGAAAGAACAGAAACAAAACAGATACATCCTTTCTTGCTGAACTGAAATGTTAACTTTTGTTATAGACTAAATTCATAAATACTCTAGTGGTGGAGTACGGGGAAATGCTACCTGAATATATGATGCCTTGGAAACAGAAAACAGCAGAAGCAGGAAGATCACTCTCACCTTCCCTATCTCCAGAAACAAAACAACAATGAAAACTTAAATTGTACACTGTAAATGGGTGAGTTTTATGTTAATTATATCTTAACAAAACTATTTAAAACAAAACTGTTAGTCTACTCTAAGAATAAACTAAATGAATTCTGTCTCTTGAAAGCTTTAAAACTATCAGCCTCTACATTATGCTCTTTACTTGGAATTTCTAATTCTAACAAAGCCTGCTTACTTTCAGAATAACCCCAAATTCTAAATTATACAAGTCAAAATTGATGGGTTGGTAGTAAAATATATCCCTGTTAATTTTAAAATCAACATAGAATCTTTAATACTGAAGTCACAAAGAGTGAACATGAAAATATTATTTAACAAAAAAAGTCTTAAGTGATGTTTCAAATGGTCGTATCGACGTTGTAACCAGACAACAAGTATTTTGCAGTGAAAGTGCTCATGTAAAAATTACTCGTGATGCAAACTTCCAGGAAGAGAAAAAATATAAAGAAACCTAGAATACAGAATAAAAGTCTAACATCATGGACCATTCTTGCCCATTACCATAGAGTAGGCACCCAATATATGCAGATGACTGGCTTTGGAGATAGATTTAAACTCATAAATGACACAGCCTTTCTTTGATTCAACAGGCTACATCAGCATGTATCATTCTTATAGAATGTTAGTGAATAAAAGAAATATCGACCATATAATGACAATGTTTATAGATTTTTTTTAAAAAAAGCTACTTACCCCATTAAAGATTATAGAACCTGCAAAATTCAAAGAGCTGGTTTAGAGTAGAATCAAGGGCTCCTGAATACTTGTCTATTTTCTTTCAACCAGTCTCGTTTGCCTAATTTGTTAAGTCCACTGGGTAAAAAACGAATGTAAGTAAACCTTAGTATAACTTTAGAATTGACCCTGTCAGCTATTTTTTCATTGTGTGCAGCTGCTTAAATGGATTGTCTTCAGCAAAAAGCAATGTAAGTAATTGCATAGCATAAAAGTAAGTGTTAAATTATAATTAAATTATTCTGCAAGCCTATCACACTAAGTTTATGGCCATTTCATCATACCGCAGCAGCACACAGAACAACAATTAGAGAGAAAGAAATGTTTTAAATTGAGATCTCAACTTTCTGAGGACTTGTCTCCTTGAAGGCATCTCCTAAGATTATGTCATTACTTTTCATTTTAGTTTTTCAACTGTCAGCTTTTCTTTCATATATACATTTATTGCAAACCTTTTTCCTTGAGCAGATAGCCAAACACTGGAAGATTCCAAATTAAATGCTTCTTAGTTTGACTTAGCACAGAAAGGTCCTGATATATTATTCAAGATTTACCAAGTGCTTTTCCTTGTCTCAGAGTTTTGCAATCATTTATTAGCTTTTCCTAAGGACTATCCCGTGAAGGTCATTTTTTGCATGTTTATTTGACAGATCTTAATTGAGAAAATTATTTTGACTGAGGTTAGAGAATAAGGTTAGTTCAAAGTCTGCAATAAAAAGCCAAGGTCATGTTTAGCACACTTAGTTTCACTTTAGTTCATCCATCTGATCTTTAACACAGAAGCACAAACCATTCATTTTGAAAATTCCTTGTTCTCCCAGCTGTTCCGAGAGCAGCAATTTTCCACAGGGGTCATCACTGCTCACACAGTGTCTTTTACTTAATCTGTATAAATCTCTACAAGATACAAGTACTCTTTAAGTACAAGTCTTAGCAAAATTGTGACAGTCATATCAATTACCTAGAAAGTATTCATGTGGGTGTACACACATGTATACAAAGGGGAATAATTTATTCAAAATGTATTCTTTCAACAATAATTTTGGGAAGTCTACTATGTGTCTGGTACAATACTAGGTTCTGAGGATACTAATGCAAATAAGACATAGTTCTTGCCTTTTTTTTTTTTTTTTTTTTTTTGAGACAGAGTCTCGCTCTGTCGCCCAGGCTGGAGTGCAGTGGCGTGATCTCGGCTCACTGCAACCTCCGCCTCCCAGGTTCATGCCATTCTTCTGCCTCAGCCTCCCGAGTAGCTGGGACTACAGGCGCCCGCCACCACGCCCGGCTAATTTTTTGTATTTCTTAGTAGAGATGGGGTTTCACTGTGTTAGCCAGGATGGTCTCGATCTCCTGACCTCGTGATCCGCCCACCTCGGCCTCCCAAAGTGCTGGGATTACAGGCGTGAGCCACTGCGCCCAGCCAGTTCTTGCCTTTAAGAAACTAAAAACCTACAGTAGAAACAAAAGAAAAAACAGCAAGCAGAAAATTTTATGTATATGTATGTATGATACACGCACACACACACACACACACACACATACACACACCCCATACACAACAACGAGAAATCTTAGTGACATTAAAATGTCCAGGGTGTTTATGGGACTTCCAATAAAATAATGGCCCAGAAATTGGTGATATCTTTGAGAAGAAAAGGACATATTGGTAACAGCTTTAGGTTGGCATATTTTGCGGGTAAAACGTGTGAGATGGGAGCAGCTGACAGTCCATTTCTCCACATAGATCTCTTCTCTTCTTACTGGGCACTGAGACTCCGAAAAGGATACAGAATACAAAAAAATAAATTGGCATGCACTAATGAATGTCCACCTGAATGTTAACATAACTAAGAAGATTCTGTCTCATCTTCCATTGTCATCATTGACTGCAGGATAATCAGTGACTACATCCTTCATAATCCCAAATATTATGAAGAAAATGATACGAATAAGTACTAGCAATATAGTATGTATAAACTGCTTAGCACAATGCCAAGCACAGAGTAACTGCTTAATAAATGCTAGCTATTTTTAGTTGTTATTTCTATCTCAACTAATTGTGTAAGTAGCTCTTTTCAAATGCACTGGCGCTGCCATCTTGATAGAATGAGTAAAGGGGAAATAAAGGAGAAAAACCATGATAACAATATTGGCATTTATGTTTTAACTGGAAAAATAATAAGATAGAATCAATTATATTTTGCCCTGTTTTGTGCTATTCATTGTACTAGACGTATATATTATTTACTTCTTACAACAATGAGGAAGGTAGGTAGACAACTTCATTTTACAGCTAAGAAAAGTAAGGGTCAAAGAAATTTAAATAATATCACAAGTCGATATAGCTAGTAAAAGGGACAACAAAATTGGATAATTTCTCCAAACTCCAATTTGTTTCTACAAAATCTCTTTTCAAATTCAGAAAATAGTAAAACCATGGTTTAATTCATGCTATATGCCAGAGTTTATGTATAAGGTGTACGGAGGGAACAGTGACTCCAGATGTGGTCCATGGACTTCTGTGGCTAAAAACACAGAGGGTGATGGAAAAAATGGAAGCAATTGTAAAGCAAAAAAACCAAGGTACTGTGGGAGCACATAATAGGAGCTTTAAGCCCTTGGAAAGAGTGATATCAAAGCTGAGACATGAAACATGAGTATAAATTAGCATTGATAACGTGCAAGGAGCTGAGTGATATAGGTATAGAGAGTAGTCTGCGTGATGCTCCGAGACAAAACAGGGAAGCATGAGTTTGAGAGTAAGACTCTCCACCACAGGATGGGACTGTGATGTGGACAGAGGTCCAGGTCATGCAGAGACATTGAGAGTCTCTCGGAATGACCTGAGGATCATACAAAGCAATGGCTTCATTCCAACTTAGGATATGGAGCCTAGGACACATGTTAAGTAAGAGAGTAACAATTATATTTTAGAAGTAATATTTTTAGTAAAAGAATAAATTAGAAGAAAATTGGCAGTCACATTTTGTTTTCATTAAACTGGCTTTTTAAAAACTATTAGGCTCATATAAATAATTAGTAGGTGAACATACCTACAAGTGAGAAACAGGCCGATGTGAAAACTGCTATGACTTATGCCATCTTTGAAGCTAAACAGGCTTGGCCTGACAAGATGTTCTGGTGAAGCTAACTGTGGAAGGCCATCTGTTTAGTGATCATTGAGGATGTTTTAAAGAATAAAATGCATTTAGCACTCAGCTGGAATTCCGTGACAGGTTGTTTGCCACGGTTTCTACTTGTAAAGAGAGATTTACAACAGGGAAGGCAGTTCAGGTAGTTGAGACACAGCAATTTACTAAAACATCCTAAAGCTGGTTCTGTTCCAAAACAAGAGAAAATGCCATTTTTTGTAATTCCAGACTTTTATTTCTGTTTCCAACTCCTAACCTAACACCTTACCTTTGGCAGATGATTTTGTTTCCTAATTCACAGAGATATAAGAGCAATTCTACCATATGAATCTCTTTAACTTCCCTCTATCACACATAAATATTCTATCCCCCTTTCCAGCTATTTATTATGTTTATTATATTTGAAGTAGAAGATAATCCTACCCATTGGCCAGGTCTAATAATCATTTGCCGTTATTCTCCTTCCATCCCCTCACTTTTGGATTAGGGCCTCACTAAACAATTTCCCCCTCTTTCTTCTATCTTCTGACCCTCCCCTTTTCTGCAATCTCTTTCCAAAGCCTATTAATATACTCAGGTCATATTCATAATAAAAAGAAAAAAAAGTCTTCTTTCATAAAGATGGAAATGTTGGCTGGAGTTTTATTTTACAGTACTTATGATTGCACCAGGATTGAGAGAAGACAGGAAAGGCGATGAAGAGGAAGGGAGAAATTTGCTTCCGTGATCTCATATGTTTTTCCTACTACTCTCTCTTTTGCCTTCCTTCTTTTAAACATCTTAGCTATGGTCTGAACTTGCAGTTATCATTGCCTCATGCCCCACCATTCCAAT
This sequence comes from Nomascus leucogenys, assembly GCF_006542625.1. NCBI lineage: Eukaryota > Metazoa > Chordata > Mammalia > Primates > Hylobatidae > Nomascus > Nomascus leucogenys. Next base: position 69,928,459 of record NC_044391.1, read on the forward strand.
TCATTCCACTGAAACCTAGACTCAAACCTTTTCATAGTTACTTCTCTTGCAAAGATAAGGCGTAGCCTCCTTCTTGAAGCTGTCTATTTGCATCAAAGTAGATAAATTGGACTTTACTAAAATTAAAAACCTTTATGGATCAAAGGATACTATTAACAGAATAAAAAGACAACCCACAGAATAGAAGTAAATATTAGCAAATCATATATCTGATAAGAAATTAGTATCTTGACTATATAAAGAACTCTAACTCAACAACAAAACAAAATTTTAAAAATGAGCAAAGAACATGGGTAGACAGTTCTCTAAAGAAGATAAACAAATGGCCAATAAGTACATGAAAATATGCTTAGCATCTCTAATCAGGGAAATAAAAATCAAAATTATAAGGCACTACTTTACAAATATTAGAATAGCAACTACTTAAAAAATAGAAAATAACAAGTGTTGGTGAGTATGTGGAGAAATTAGAACCCTTGTGCACCTTGCTGGTGAAAATGTACAAAGTGCAGCAACTGTGGAGAACAGTATGACATTTGCTCAAAATATTAAACATATGATTTACCAATTTCACTTCTGGGTATATGTCTAAAAGGACTGAAAGCAGGGGCTTGAAGAGAGATTTGTACATGCAGTTCATAACAGCATTATTCACAATAGCCAAAAGGTGAAAGCAATCCAAGTGTCCATTGATGAATAAAAGGATAAATAAAATGTGATATAAACATACAATAGAATATTTTCCAGATCAAAAAAAAGGAAATTGGGACACATGCTACAACATGGATGAACCTTGAAGACAATATGTTAAGTGAAAAAAGCCAGTCATGAAGAAAAAAAAAAAACAAAGATTGTTCAATTCTACTTATACAAGGTACTAGAGTAGTCAAATTAACAGAGACAGAAAGTAGAATGGTGGTGGCCAAGGGCTGGGGAGAGGAAGAAACTGAGAATCAGGGTTGAATGCATACAGTGTTTCATTTTGGGAAGATGAAAAAATTGTGGAGATGGATGGCAGTGATGGTTGCACAATAATGTGAATGTACTTAACAATATTGAACTGTACACTTAAAATTGGTCAATATAGTAAATTTTATGTTATGTATATCTTAGCACAACAAAAAATATTTTATTGTTTTCTTCCATTGTGCATGGTATCTTATTTTGTTCTATGGGCTTTTTTCTTTGTAAAGGTAAATACTGATATTCATAAGATCTTATTTTTTATTTTATATTATCATTTAAAAATTTTTTGTGGGTACATGGTAGATGTATATATTTACGGGTACACGAGATATTTTGATACAGGCTTTCAATGTGAAATAAGCACATCATGGAAAATGGGGTATCCATCTCCTCAAGCATTTACCCGTTGAGTTGTAAACAATCCAATTACATTCTTTAAGTTATTTTAAAATGTGCAATTAAGTTATTACTGACAATAGTCACCCTGTTGTGCTATCAAATCGTAGATCTTCCTCATTCTTTCTAGTTATTTTTGGTAACTATTAGCCATCTGTACCTCCCCCACAACCCTCAATAACCTTCCCAGCCTCTGGTAGCCACCCTTCTACTCTCTATGTCCAAGAGTTCAATTGTTTTAATTTTTAGATTCCACACAGAAGTGTGACCATGCAATGTTTGTCTTTCTGTACCTGCCTTATTTCACTTAACACAATGATCTCCAGTTCCATCCATGTTGTTGCAAATGACTGGATCTCATTCTTTTTTATGGCTGAATAGTACTCTGTTGTATATACCACATTTTCTTTATCCATTCCTCTGTTGATGGACACTTAGTTGCTTCCAAATCTTAGCTATTGTAAACAGTGCTGCAACAAACATAGGAGTGCAGATATCTCTTAGATACACTTATTTCCTTTCTTTTGGATATATACCCAGCAGTGGGATTGATGGATCATATGGCAGCTCAATTTTTAGCTTTCTGAGGAAACTCCAAACTGTTCTCCATAGAGGGTGCACTAATTTAAATTCCCACCAGTAGTGCACAAGGGTTCCCTTTTCTCCACATACTCACCAGCATTTGTTATTGCCTGTCTTTGGATATAAGACACTTTAACTAGGGTAGGATGATATCTCATTGTAGTTTTGATGATCAGTGATGTTGAGCACCTTTTCATATGCCTGTTTGAAATTCGTATGTCTTCTTTTGAGAAATGTGTTTAGATCTTTTGCCCATTTTTAAATGAGATTAATAGATTGTTTCCTATAGAGTTGTTTGAGTTCCTTATATATGCTAGTTATTAATCCTTTGTCAGATGGGTAATCTGCAAATATTTTCTCCCATTTTGTGGGTTTTCTCTTCATGTTGATTTTATCTTTTGCTGTGCAGAAGCTTTTTAACTTGATATGATCCCATTTATCCAGTTTTGCTTTGGTTGCCTGTGCTTGTGGGATATAACTCAAGATTTTTTCCCCAGACCAATGTCCTGAAGATTTTCCTCAATGTTTTCTTGTAGTAGTTTCATAATTTGAGATCTTAGACTCAAGTTTCTAATTCTATTTTTAGGTTTTTTCTTTTTTCATTATACTTTAAGTTATGGGATACATGTGCAGAACGTGCAGGTTTGTTACATAGGTATACACACGCCGTGGTGGTTTGCTGCACCCATCAACCCGTCATCTACTTTAGGTATTTCTCCTAATGCTATCCCTCCGCTAGCTCCCCACCGCTCAACAGGCCCTGGTGTGTGATGTTCCCCTCCCTGTGTCCATGTGTGCTCGTTGTTCAACTCCCATTTATGAGTGAGAACATGAGGTGTTTGGTTTTCTGTTCTTGTGTTAGTTTGCTGAGAATGGATGAGTTCATGTCCTTTGCAGGGACATGGATGAAGCTGGAAACTATCATTCTCTAATTCATTTTGATTTGATTTTTGTATATGGTGAGCAAAAAGCATCTATTTTTATTCTTCTGCACATGGATTTTCAGTTTTGCCAACACCATTTATTGAACAGACTGTGTTTTTCCTACCACCATTTATTGCAGAGACTATATATTCTTGGCACCTTTGTTGCAAATGAGTTCACTGTAGGTGTATGGACTTGTTTCTGGGTTCTCCATTCTGTTCCATTGGTCTATGTGTCTGTTTTTGTAACTATGATATTGGAAGAAAAGTTTCATTAGCTTACCAATGATTGTGCATAAACACAATTTGTACCTTTTTCACAATCAGTGGGTGATATTCAAACTAGAGTCTAGCAAAATATTCAGAGTTCCTAGTACTATCTGTGGTGAAAAATAGTTCTAACAACATGTATTGTAAGACTAAAATTGTATTGTAAAGGCCATAAATGATATTGCAACTACTGTACTTATCTATTACTAAGTTTCTGTCAGCATATTAAGGAAGTGTTCATTGGAAATAACTAGAGTGGAAATAAGTTTTGTTTATTTGCCTGCATCAGAAGATAAGCAATATTACCCTAATTTTTCTGTGTAACTCTTTGACGACTGTTATTTTATACAAATAAAGAGACATCCCTGTCACCAAAGAAATGATAGCTTAATAATGGTAATAAAATACCTGGCTTCTTTATTTTTAAAAAATATGCCAAAAAAAATGACACTTTGTCTAGAAATGCATCCACAAGAACTAAACTTATAAAGACAGGCCTAGAAGGATGACCATCAAACTCAACATACTCAGAAGGGATTTGATTGGTGTGGGCAAGCAAAATACTTCCACAAAAAAGTAATGATTTATTATTTCATAATTTATAGTAGATATATGTCTATTATTCTTTATCTTTTTGTCACAAATCTTTAATAATAAAAAACAGAATAAAATCCCATGTTTAAATTCTTTTCCTTTGCAATTGTGACCTCACTTCTTGCTTCTTGGGTCATTAAGGGAAATCTAAAGTCAATCTAAGTCTTTTTCTTTTAGGAAGATCTGCTCTATCCACAAGCTTTTGGAATATTCTTGATATAGTTGATGTTAATTATAATATGTCTATATGTAAATGTTTTATTTTAACTATAAGATGTCTACATGTAAATGTTTCCGTATTTATCCTATTTGTCATACTAGGAATCTCTTCAATATGATTTATTTATTTTGCTCTAGTTCTGAAAAATTGTGCATGATTATATATTCAACACTTTCCTCTCCATCTTTTGTATCCTAATATTTAGATTTTGATGTTTCTAGTACTAAATTTTGTACACCTTAACTTTTAAAATTTCTGTCTTAATTCCTGCTAATTCTTTTCATGAGAGTTTGTTGACATGATACTCTCATTTATTCATTTTCAGGTATAATTATTCATTTTTAATGTTTTAATTATTTTCTTTCTACATCCAAGTTTTCTACTTTGTGTTTCTTTAAAATGGCTTGCACTTCCCTCATTTTGTTATTATTCTGTAGTATTAGAGGATAGTGTTTTTATTTTTAATTCTTGATTTGATACTTTAATTAAGCCTGGTTCATTTAGTCTGACTTGCCCATTTTATTGACTCTCCTATTTCATGATTCTGCCTACAAAAGTCTGACACCATTTGCCAGCACATCTTCCCTGAGCATATCCAGTATCTTGCTGGTAATGTGTATAAGGTAGAGCATGTACTGCTCTTGGCCTGGTTAAAGGTGGGAGAGATACACCACGGGGCAGAGGCTGAGGAGCCATTGTCTGCCCCCGACCCAACAGATGGCACTGGTTTTCAGGGAACCCTCTGCTGTGACACAGCTCTCTCCCAGAGCCTGCCTTCATTGTCTGGTTATTTACAGCTGGGTGAGGGTGGTGGCAGGAGAGGAGGGGATGAGGGCTTGTTCAGAAGCTGGCCTTCCAGTCTGTGTGGTCTTAAGCCTCTCTGATGTCACCCTACTGACCCCAGTGGCCCTACACAGTCACAGCTGCTTTTCTATCAAAAATGAGGAGGAAGTGAGCATCTGTGCAAGCCAGTGTGGCACCATGAGAAAGGAGCACAATTGAATGCTCTTCCCCTAAGTAGTTTCTATGCTGTGCATGCAAAACTTTTCAGTCCTGCCAGCTATTTCTCTCCATACAAGCACAAAACCACCTCTCTCTGCCCAGTGTTTTCTAACAGTCTTGATTTAGTTCTTCAGACCCACGCTTTTTGTCATTTAATTCCTGTGTCTTTTCTGGGGTTGAACTGGGAGAAGGAATAAAGTAAGCAGCGGCAAAGTCTGATAGAGATTCAAACATTGCCAAGCAAGATTACTTGGACATGGCATTGTCTGCATTCAGTTTATTTTGCTAAAACTCACAAACAAGCAATGCAAATAATTCATGCAAGTAGAAAAGGGGACACAGCTCCACAACGCCTCCCTAGTCTCTCATGGAGGGTACTTGAAGTCTAGTCAGCGAAACAGTGAAGGGGAGTGCCAATTCACCAGAGCAGCCCACAGCAAGGGCTCACTGGCTTTCACCATTACCTCCAACAAGGTTCTACCCACATATAAAAGGTCCCTTGCTATACCTGTGCTGTCTTCCTGCTTCACAGGGCCAGTAGTAATCTGTAGCCTGTGATCTATTTCTATAGTGGCAGTAACCCTAATTATTTATTTCATTTTTTATACTTCTATTTACCAACCACTCAAGGTCAGAAGTCCTATTCATTATTTCTGTATCTCTAATAGTTTGCATTCTGTAGCACTCAGTGGGCATTCATTTTTGTTATTGTTTTGTTGTTTATGAGCAAATGGAGGAGAGTGTCATGAGTTAACATGGTAAGTGTTAAATAGTTGAAATCTCAATTAAAAAATGAGATGTCTATCTGTGAAGCAGTCACTTCTGAGGTATCAGTCTTCACAGGAATTTTACTCTAGAGTTTGGAAGTAGGGATGTTCTGCAAAGCCAAAAGGAGAATCCAGAAGTCGTAAGAAACTTAGAAGCATGGGGGAAATCAATAACAGAAAGTATAGACAAGTTGTCAGGGTTCTGTACAGAAATTTAAGGGAAAAGCAGAGTCGAGTTTGTTCAGGTCAATGAAGAGAATTGTAGGACCTCAGTAGATTGACTCTAGGAAACAAACACAAAACATTAAAAAAAAAAAACTGCCAAAGCAACATCTGAAGTGACCCATAACCTCTCTTTTTTCAGGGCTGAGCCTAGGTAACCACTGAGTGGGCAGATCTCTCACCTAAAAAAGGTGAGAGCAGAACTGAAAACATCAAAGTAATTATTGATAAGAAAGCGTGCTTTGATGTATTGCCCTCTTCCCAACCATTTCCACTGTGAGCCTCTAGCAGTTTGAGATGATGCAGCAATAATGTCTGGGGGAGAGGTTAGCACAATTTCTCCCCTAATTGCAAGGTAGATAAGAAAATATTTAATATTTTCCATGCAGTGTTAGAAAGTTTTCCAGTCTCTAAAATTCTATATCTACATTCAGATTTAATGAGGCTATTAACTAAAGTTGCTGCATGTTGGAGAGTTGTTTATAAAGCACATATAAAAGATAAACTAAATGATGGGTATATACAATCAAGTAAAGGGTCATTACCCTCATTTGAACAACCAATATACAGCAATTAATGGGGATTTCTCAGTTTAGAAATATTTTTAAAGAGCAGGACTAAATTACTAAGGGAAAAGTTAATTAGTTACTTCTGACTTGTGCTGGGCTGGATTGTTATGCAATCTTTTGAGGTCATCTTTAGAAACAAGATATTCATGTGTCCAAGGTGCTAAGCCCATCCGCTTATTCTTGGGGTTCTAATTAACTTCCATGCTGGTTTGATTAACACTGGCATTTCCTTTTTCCTAGAAGAAAGCAGCTTCTGTATAAAAGAGCATAACTGACTCACTTTTGGTTAGAAGGCTTGATAATTACAGAATTTTTTTATGTGATAACAATTTTTTTTGCATGGACTTTGTAATACATGACTTTTGTAACTTATATTGAGTTATTACATAAATGCACATTTTTAAAACTTTCTTCTCAAAAGGCCAAAGAGGAACTTTTACTATGTTTTTGTGAAAGAAGGCATGAGAAACAACATAAAATAAGTAATTTCATTTGTTCTCTGCTTATTATAATTGTAATATTAAAATAACCAGCATATTTTATTTTTCATGTCTACTTGAATAGCCTATGCAACATAGTCACAATGATTTCTCAATTCCTTAACTTATCTTCGGGGTCCTACCATCTCCATTCCAGCCACCTGTTCTAATAGTTCTTCCCTGGAAATTTCATCTAATCATGCTCTTCTGCCAGTATCACTAGATCAACCTCTCTACTTTATGACCACAGTGACCATCTTTCCTTACAGCGAGAATGGCATAATTAGTGTTTCTAGTGGTTCTTAGCGTGAGTTGGAGAGGAAAGAAGATCACTCAAAAGGCCATTTTAGTAATAGAAAATAAAATAAATAAATAAACCAAAGTCATAGTGATGAGAAGGTGAAAAATGGGAGTAAGAAATATTGTGTATGTAGAAGAGACAGAAATTGGTCGAAGAGCAAATGTGGAAATTAGAAGAAATGAGTGTTCTAGTTTTCTACTGCTGCATAACAAATTACCACAAATTTAGTGGCTTAAAACAACACATATTTATTATCTCAAAGTTTCTGTAAGTCACAAGTTTGGGCATAGCTTCATTGGGTACTCTGCTCAAGGTTTCACAAAGCTGTAATCAAAATGGTGGTTGGGATGTATTCTCATCTGGAAGCTCAACTAGGGAAGTATTCACTTCCAAGCTTCCTCAGGTTGTTGGTAGGATTTATTTCTGTTTGGCTGTAAAATTCATGGCAGCTTACTTCTCCAAAGCCGGAAAGGGAGAGAGTATCTGCTATTTCCTGTGTCTTATTTTGGAAAAGGCTTAGAGCCTCTTTTAAAGGGCTCACATGATTAAGTCAGGCCAACCCAGGATAATCTCCCTTTTTATTAACTAAAAATCAACTGACTGAAGACCTTAGTTACATCTAAGCTTTCCCTTCACCTTTGCTGTATTCTACTGGTTATAAGTGAGTTACAAGTTTCACTTGCATGAAAAAGGAGATTACAAAATGTTGTGCATTTCACGGGGTGGGAATCACAGGCATCATTTTAGAATTCTGCCTATACAGAAAGAAAAAAACCCACAGATCTAAATACTTATCCTGGCTGAATGAGGATATGGAGGTACTTGTGAAATGAGACAAAAAATTAACATAAACAGGCTTGGGAGAACAGATGTTAATACTTTCATTAAGATGACAAAAACATAAGAAGAGTTGCCCAGAGGAACTGAAAATAAGATGGAACGAAAGGTGGAGGTCCTAATTCAAAATACTGATTTACCCATAGAGGGTACATTTTAAGTTATCATATTAGGATCTCATTAAAGAACAGAATAAAACAGAAAGAAATTTGGGAGCAGGAGGCAGGGAATAGAAATCGGTAAAGAAAAGAGTAAAGTAATTAGAGATTCAAAGTAGATTAAATATCATGCTGTGTTTGAATAAAAATGACTAAAATATAGGAGAAAATTTAAGAAAGCGTGCAGATATATAGCATGCAGGCCAGTGGGTTTTAGACTTATGTGTGCTTTTCTTAGGAAAGCTTCTTAAAGAAGGTATACAGATTAGGAATACAGACATAAAACTTTTTGTTCATAGATGACATGATCTACGGATAAAATTCAAAACAACAAAAAAATGGAACTAGTAAGAGATTATAGCAAGGTTGCAGAATACAAGGTTAATATACAAAAGTAAATTACTTTCCTATAAATCAGCAATGCATAAGTGAAATTCGAAAATAAAAATACAACACCATTTTTATTAGCATGCTAAAAATGAAATACTTAGGTATAAATCTAACATAATATAAACAAAACATCTATGAGAAAAACTACAAACTCTGATAAAATAAATCAAGGAAGAGCTAAATAAGTGGAGAGATATTCCATGTTCACAGATAGGAAAACTCGGTATTGTCAATGTATCAGTTTTTACCAACTTAATCTATAAATTCAGTGCAATCTTAATGAAATTCCAGTTGGTTGTGGTTGAAGAATATCATACAAATATGAGTAAAATGGCCATATTAGTCATTTACAGGCACATTTTCAACGTGTTATGTGTGATTTTTATAATTATTTTATTCTACTCTATTTGCTTTGATCATAGTAACTGAAATTTTACATCTATTGACTCTTAAAGTAAAAATTGTTTGCATTTTGTATGTACTTGTCTATTATTTTCAATTCTCAAGTAAAATTCATGATTATCATATTTTAATAAAGTATCATTTGACAGTGGGTTGGGAAATAAAAACTGGTCCTTCACCTCACAGACAGTTTCAGAAGCACTGCTCCAGAATATAAATAAGGACTTATAGGAGAGGCTAAAAGATGGAGGGAATAGAGAAGTTTAGAGACAGGGAATCAGGTGAAATTGAAAAATGGGGTCAAGAAAGAATAAAGGGAAAGGGAACAGTTGGAAGGGAAGAAGGGTAAAGTCACAAAGTAGAACCTTAGCATTCATTTTCCATCTCATCATTTCCAAGTAATTTCAAGATTCAAGATATTGCCATACGTAAGGGACAATATGGGAAGGTGATAAAGGAGGCCATTGATGTTGAAGTTGAAGCTAGTTTGGTAGATGATAGCAGTATGGACAATAAAGTGTCTAAGGAATAATCCCTGCAAATCATAAAAATAAAATAATAAATTAAATGAAGAATATAAGGAGAACTTGAAGCTAGCATATCATGTCAAAAATGGGGAAAGAAAAGCAACCACCAGATATCATCAACTTCAAGGGAGGAGGCATTGTTAGATGGTGGTTGTAGAATAATGGTGTGGAAGAAGCATCAAGAAATAAGGACGAGGCATCTCCTTACATGCACCTTGAGTTGCAGAAGCAGAAAAGAATTTACTTCCAGTGGAAGGTCATCTTATAGAAATGGAACCTCCAGGAGAAAGTTGTGCTCCCATTTCAGGGAATTGAAGCACCATTAGAAAAAAAGATTCAGGTAGAAGAAGTTTGTTCTAGAAGTAATGCTTCCACCTCACACAGGGAAGGGGGCAAGGAAAAGTCCAGTTTATAAAGTAGGCATGTTGGGGAAGGTTGGGCAAGTTGCATCAGCATAAATTTCATGGATACTCAAGGATAATTTCCTTAAGCAAATAGGTGAACTACATGGATAAAAATACTGGCATTCAGGGGAGGTAAGAAATCATAGAAAGATTTACTGAAGGGATAGGTGAGTAGCAAGAATTTTATTTTAGTGAATTTTATGCCAGTAGAAGTAACAATGATGGCCCTCTATCCAGATGTGACCAATGTAATTACAGGGGTCCTTGTCAGAGGGATGCAGGAGGAGTCAGAGTCTGAGAAAGAGACTCTGATGAAAACAGAAGTCAGAGTGATGTAGTTGCTTGTTTTGAAGATTCCTTAAAAACCAAGGAATACAAATAAGTGGCCTCTAGAATATGGAAAAGGAAAGAAAAAGGATTCTCTTTTAAAGACTCCAGAAGAAATGCAATCCCATCAACACTTTGTTTTAACCCAGTGAAACTCATTTCAGACTGATCATCTCCAGGGCTTTAAGATAATGTGTATTGTTTTAAGACATTAAATTTGTAGTAATTTGTTACAGAAGCAATAGAAAACTAGTACATGCCATTACATTTTAATTTAAAATTTTAATTACAATGATAAAACCACAACCTCCACTTACGCACACACGCAAATCACATACACACACATGCACAAATATATACACAACACATACACACTCAATCATAGAAGACTGCAAAATCCTGCACTGCAACCAAGATGTCAGCCAGTGTAAAAATTATGCCATCTTGCCTACTTGTTTTTTCTGAATTTTCAAGTTTTACATAAAGTTGGCAAATTCAAACATTCATTTCTATATAATTAACTAAAAATTATAATCAATGAATGAATGCAAAACAAATACAATCCATCTCTTAATCCATCTTAAGGTTAAAGTGTAAGATACTTAAAATTATCATTTAAAAGAAAAACCCTCCAATAATTTCAATGTAACAACACAAAAATGTGTAAGGACATGACCTTAAAAAGAGATAGAAATCATTACTGAGAACTTTTAAACCTCTTAGAAGTTTATTGATTTTAAAAATTAGCAGGAACATTACTACTGAGAGACACACCCAAGAGACTTTGCACAAAACATCTGTTTTTACCAGCTTTGGTGTTCAGCAATAAAACCTTCCATTGTCCCAAGGCAAGGCCGTAGGAAATGCCCACCAACAGTTCCAACAGTCATTATGTATGTACTGTGTTCTCATCTCTGCCCTAAGGAAGTTAGACAGCAACCCAGTAATTTTTTTTATTTACATATTTATTAAAGTCACACAGGTAAAACGTTTCCGAATGTGTTTTCAGAACACGTTTTATTTTAGTACTTTCAAATGTTTTGAGGATAATTGTTAGGGGAATGAAAAAAATATAGGAGCTCAGTCTGAGAATAAAAATCTGTTTTGGCATTTTAATGTCTAAAGACTCGGGAAGTGCCAAATGTTTGCTAATCAAGAAGCAGTAGAAATTCACAATCAGTCCCCAAAATATAAAACAATTCTATTCACTGTAAAAATATGTTTACTGCATTTACTTACCGGCTGTTTAGCACAAATGTTTTTTGTCCCAAAGTGGAAAAGCTGGCAATCCTTTAATTTCCAAAGTGCTCATAGAGTGCAGCTGTAGATATACAAGGCATTTGTTAATGGCATATCAAGGTATCATTTGCTTCCCCTTTTGTCAGATACCGCCTTTATTTGAAGTCAACAGAAGCCCTTTCTCTTTTCCCTCTGGCACCATTTGTGGTTATTGTGTTTTCAGAGAATGCACACAGCATCAAGATATGGACTGATTTTGTTTTGAACCCATTCAGATGCAATGCTGACATTTTATGGTAACTTTATATTTTTTGCTCTCTAATGTTCCATAGTCTTCAAAAATAGCCCAGAGAATTGCATGTGGGATTCATCGACATTAAAATATCTGCTACCCAGAGTAAAATTCCAACAATAACAAGTTTATAACAACTCAAAGAGCATACCTTGTACTTGAAGGAATTTCATCATCCTTTTTAAAGGCATTTTCTTTAATCGAACCATAGTCTCACCTCTCTTATTGGATTCCAAGTTTCCTTTTTAAGTATGAATATTTAGGGGTCAGTGGATTAGCCCTTGCTGATATAATTTCAGCCTCTCAGTGAATACATATTGACTGGAGAAAAAGATTATCTTACTTACATATATAGGAGCCATGATTCCAGGAATCAGTAAAATAATTCTATTGTCCATAAAACTGAATCAAGATTATAGCCGCTTTGACTCCTCCTGTGGAACCTTTGGAAAAGGTTTAGTGTGTTGAAAAGAGAGAGAAAAGGAAAATTAGTGAAAAGAGCAAATATTTTGTGCTGTCTCAACATTCAGTAAATTGCACCGTGTGCACAATTGCTTTAGAAGGAAGCAAATGACAAAGGTATTTAAAAGGTTAAGCCTAGAAAATGTACTTGTGGGTGGTATGACCTTGATCATTTAAATCAGGAACATCACCATGTTATCTGAGGTTCAGCCTGCCAGCACAGCAGGTGCTGGCTAAATAGTTGCTCAAGGTTTCTTCAAATGAGAGGACATCACTCAGAAACGCAACCTTTTTTAGCTTCTACCAATTTGACACCCTCTCACTTACATGTTGCTACCACCTCTTCTTAAGACTTCAAAGAAACCACTAAAATAACCACTATAGAAGTCTTAGGAATCATTACCTAGAGTATCAGATTCATCCGAAAGAGTTCATATATATGATTAGTAATATTCTTCTGAGTAAAACAAAAAGTTCAAAAGGATGTTTGATGAACAGGTATTTAGGGTACTTATTTTTAAGGCCACTTTAAACTTCAGAGTAACTCTCTAAGGGAAATAAAACTTCTATTAAAGCTTTAATTAAGTTTAAAAAGAGCTCTAACAGAAAAATGTAAAAGCCACACTGCTGCTGCTGACTCTAGGCATCGAGACCTATAAAAGAGTATTTAAGAAGCAGAAGTGGGGCTGGGGCTTTCAGAGATGTATTGATTTAAATTTGTGCATCCACATTGTTATTTTCCAGCCACTATGTTCATGCAAGTCTACAGACTAGAACACTCAGGAACATTAAGCATGCTGTGACTATTTTTTCCCATCACTTTGTTTTTTATAAGCCTAGAAGCTTTATCATCCCTTCAGGTCCTGGTTATGAGTGATAATGAAGCATATCATTGTCAGTGCTGTCAGATCAAGAAGGAAGAAGTTTCAAAACTAATAAAGTGTATGTTTACATGGTTCAAGGAACATATACCATGCAGAAAACACATATAAAAACACATACAAAACCCACCTATCCTTCTGGTCTCATTATTCCCCCAAGTTTTTCTTAAAGATAATCAACACAACAAATTTTGAAAGATTGATGACATATCAAAGAATCAAATTTGAACATAATCCAAACCCAGAGTCCACAGTGTGTGTTTGTGTATGTGAAGGCAGAAGAGGGGAGGTGGAGGAAAACAGGGAGAGGTGGGATGTGAACTCTTGTTGTGAGAAGAGCTAGACACCTGATGTACTCTTTCATTTAGCCTTCTAACTGATGGATCAAATGAGAAACTGTTTTGCTCTGTTTCTGAACTGATTGACATTTTAATTATTCTACAGCTGGAAGTGTTAATCACACCAGAGAATGAGGGGATAATTCCCAGCTGGTAAAATTTCACGCGATAGCTTGGCATGCACCAACATGCAGATAGTTTAAATTATTTGTTGAAGAAAAAAAATCAATATTTAAAACCTCTTCACAAATTAAACCAGCAACAATACAGCTATACTTCAAAACCTCCTTACCTATGATTTGCACTTCCTATTTTTGACTCTCAGAGAGTCAAAACACCATATGAATCTGAGAAATTCACAAATTTAAATGTTACTGATCTGAAAACTGTGAGAGGATTAAAAGAAATTAAGATAATTGAATTTGGTTTTGTTTATAAAATGTAAACTTTATTGCTGTTCAAATTCTGTTGCATTATTTTTAATGTAGGCCTCTCTCTTAGAAGGTCCGTGTTGTTTGGTAATGATTAAAAATCTTAAAAGATGTGCTTAACTCAGAGAAATATTTGTGTTAGTTCTTCACATACTTATCTGATCATAAGAATAACGCAGAGTGTTATTTCAGACTCTCTTTAGAGTTTCTGATTTGATAGCTCCAGAATAAATGCTAGGAATCTGAATTATCAGAAATGATTCTGGGTGGGTGATGCTTAAAATCAGACAAGTATGGAAAACACTGAAATGCATATTCTGATTTTTAAATTAAATTTCATTTAGTTCTATTGGTATATATAGCAAATATCTATTTTTCCCAAGTACTGAAACATAAAGATAACTACCAAAATTTCTGCCTGTTAGCTCAGGTGGTTAAAAACTAAACTTGATATTTTTTCATGAAACAAATTCTCTTAAATATTCTAGTTTTACAAAAACAAAAATAAAAGGGACTTAATTAAGTTGAAAAGCTTCTGAACAGCAAAATAAATATGAGAGTAAACAGACAGACTACAGAATGAGAGAAAATATTTGTAAACTCTGCATCCAACAAAAGGACTAGTATCCTTTGAATCTACAAGGAACTCAAAACAAATCAGCAAGAACAAAACAAATAAGCCCATTAAAATGCAGGCAAATTACATAAACAGACAGCTCTCAAAAGAAGATATACAAATGGCCAACAAGCATGGAAAAATGTTCAACATCACTAATTATCAGGGAAATGCAAATTAAAACCACAATGAGATATCACCTTACCCTAGGCAGAATGGCCGTTATTAAAAAGTCAAAAAACAATAGATGTTGGTGTGGATGTAGTGAAAAGGGAATGCCTATATGCTGCTGGTAGGAATTTAAAGTAGTATAGCCGCTATGAAAAACAGCATGGAAATCAGTACAGAAAGAACAGAAAGTAGATCTGGCATTTGATCCAGCAATCTCACTAGTGGATATCTAGCCAAAAGAAAATAAGTTATATCAAAGAGATACCTGCATGCATATGTTTATTGTAGCACAATTCACAATTGCAAAGATATGGAATCAATCTGAGTGCCCATGAACTGATGAGTGGATAAAGAAAATGTGGTATATACACACCATGGAATATTAATTGGCCATAGAAAAGAACAAAATAATATCTCTTGCATCAATTTGGGTGGAACTGGAAGCCATTATTCTAGAGGAAGTAACTCAGGAATGGAAAACCAAATACTACATGCTCTCAATTATAAGGAGGAGCAAAGCTATGGATACAAAAAAGCATATAGAGTGGTATATTGGACATTAGAGGGGGATGGGCATAGGGCGAGAGGGAGGTGAGGAATAAAAACTACACGTTAGGTACAATGTACACTAGTCAGTTGACAGGTGCTCTAAAATTTTAGACTTCACCACAATACAATTCACACATGTAACCAAAAACCACCTGTACCCCTAAAGCTATTGAAATAAAAATAAATAAATAAATATTCTAGTTTTGATAGTTAATAGAACTTTTGACAATCAAATGTTTTTTTAGTTTTTAACTTTGTTGTAAATCTTGAGAATGTGGATGTACTTTCTTTTTAATAAAATCAGCCTCCAATATTCAACAGAAAACACATTCTAAGAGGAATACAGCCACCTTAGACATTAACATTTTGTCTTCAAAGTAAGTTTTTCTCTATTTTTCATTAATGTGTATGAAGGAATCAAACTTCAAAAGTTATGATAAACGCGTTTTTAATCCATGTGAAATACACAGACATAGGTGTACGTCTGTATTTCTGATTAATTAGGGAAGGTCTTCAGGAAAGAGATGCACTGTCAAAAGTTTGATTCCCTATAGGGAATGTGTTACTATGTGCTAAGTTTCATTCTAGGTAAAAAAGCGAAGTTGAGACAGCCATCATTACCATTATAATTACCATTTTTTAAATGAAGAGACTGAAGTTTACTGAAAATAAATAATTCAAGGCTACATATTTTAAGTAGTAGATCTTGGACTTGAACAGAGTAAGTCTGACAAAAAAAAATAAAAAAAAACCCTCAAACACAAAAAAACTGTGTTCTACTGCTACTTTAATCTTTCTCCTAAGTATACTGATAAAATATAAACATTATTAAGTTGGTATCTGATATGGTTTGGATATTGGTTCCCTCCAAATCTCATGGTGAAATGTAATCCCCAGTGTTGGAGGCATGGCCTAACGGGAGGTGTTTGGGTCAGAGGAGTGGATCCCTCATGAATGGTGTGGTGCCCTCCCTGCAGTAGTAAGTGAGTTCTTGCTCTGTTAATCCATGTGAGAGCTGGTTGTTTAAAGGAGTCTGGCTCCTCCCCCTGCTCTCTGTCCCTCTCTCACCGTGTGTTGCACTGGCTCCCCCTTCACCTTCTGCCATAATTGTAGACTTCCTGAGTCCCTCACCAGGAGCAGATGCTGGCACCATGCTTCCTGCACAGTCTGCAGAACCATGAGCCAAAATAAAACTTCTTCCTCTATAAATTACCCAAACCCAAGTATTCCTTTATAGCAATGCAAGAACAAACTAACACAATTTCCTTCATAATCTCTTAATATTTTTTTCCAGTTTGGGGGTAAAAATTTAGAAAAGTAACAACTCTGTGTTTGATGAGCTGTGAAGCCCTGGTGTGGCAGAGGTTGTCTAGGACACAGAGCAAGCTACTGCTGCTGCTACCTTTAAACTTAAGAACAGAAGGAAAGATTAGTATGTCATTAGCTAGAACTGACTTTCAGAACTAACAAAAGGCTTAGAAAGATAATCTCAAGAGTCTTAGAGCTGTAATATAAATAAATTTGGCTGGAATATTTTCAGAGATCTCTTAACCAAACTGAGGCAACAGAGACTAGGTTGGTGACAGTCCTCTTACTTGAAACCAATCGCCTTCTCATTCCACCACCATTTTCTTTTTCCCATTGCTTTCTGTCAGCTTTTAGTAATAACAAGAAATGGCTTCTTGTCACTTAACTTTTAAGATGAAAAAGTTATATATCTATCTATCTATCTAATGATGTGTATGTATATCTCTAATGATATATATATATCTAATGATATGATATATATATCTCTAATGATATATATATCTCTAATGATTGATATATATCTAATGATATATATATCTAATGATTGACATATATCTAATGATATATATATCTAATGATTGATATATATCTAATGATATATATATCTAATGATTGATATATATCTAATGATATATATATCTAATGATTGATATATATCTAATGATATATATATCTAATGATATATATATCTAATGATATATATCTAATGATTGATATATATCTAATGCTATATATATCTAATGATTGATATATATGTAATGATTGATATATATATCTAATGATATATATGTAATGATTGATATATATCTAATGATTGATATATATATAATGATATATATGTAATGATATATCTATATATATATATATATATGGATATATCATTCTGTCTCTAAGAGCTGTGTTTCATTTAGTACAGAAAAAAAAGACCAGTCCTCTATGAGTGCTGTACATTCTGAATTGCTCTGAAGAAAACATGCAAACTGACTCTGCTCCAAGGTTGTGAAGCTCTTAGGCCCTTAGGTTGCTGATTTACAAGTTGATGTCAACATGCTGTATCTTTTTATGTCTCCATTGATAATGCAGTTATGCAGGCAAGTTAAGCTATAAGGACATCATCATTGACCTTGCAATTTGTGTATATGTTTTCTACCTCATTACATTCTCATCTATCTAGCCCAAAGCCATGGGATTCTGGCCTAGGCTATAGCTTACTCTCACAACATAATGAAAAATGCAAAATCATCACAGAGAAAGCTGATGGTTAAAATCTTTACCCCCAGTCAGTTGATTTATTGGTGTGTATGGCTTTAGAGTCAAATACAAATTTGTCCAAGGCAAATTCAGGTAATTTTCTTCTTAGTATTTCCAGAGTTCCCACCTGAGACAGCCGGTAATTTTCAAAGGCAGAAATTTTAGCATCCTGTCAGTAAACATTTCTGTTTTAAAACAAAACCATATAAACAACACACAGAATAATAGTATGGGCTGTTTCTCTACAAAATCATAAAGTTTTAGATTATCTAGTAAAATGGATAAATTTGTAATTGATGCTACTTTCCCACTTCTGTAGTTTATAACTTAACAAGACAATTCTGCCCTCTCAATACTATATTATCATGAGGAAATGTCTTCTGTGATTCTAGACATTAGTGATTGTTTTGGAATTTTCCCTGATCAACTGATTAATCCCCACCCCTGACTCAGCGCCTCAGACACAGAGTGAGGCCAAGAAATATCTGTTGGCTGAAAATACCCAGTTCATTTAACTGAATTAACTGTTACTTAAAAAATCACTGGGAAAAGTCCACAGCAGGAAAGAACAATTAAGAAATTCATTAATTGTTCTTGCCTACTAATATTTACAAAGCTATTCATTTGTTTGTTTAAACACACATATCTATCTATCTATCTGTCTGTCTATCTATCTATCTATCTCTATCTTTAAAGAAAGGTAATCTTGCAAAACATTTATGGAGCCTGGATTCTTTACATGAATTGAAAAAAGTTGAGTTTTTATCATTTGAAAACTAAAAAACAACTCTCTTTTTACACGTACAAATGTTAGTGTTAATAGACATAAAGATAACTTCATTTTATAATCTCTTATAAGAAAATATTTTTCTCATCTGGCTATAAGTGACAAATGTTTATCCTAAGGCTTTAACCTCCTAGTTCCTACTTCCAACTACAGCACTTGCTTATAATATATTCACACTATGCAAAATTTATATATTAACTAAAACTTATGTAGAAATTATCATATACATCAATGCTAAAATTCTAACACACCTGCAGAGATAAGTTTGTCTGTCCATTGTCTGCCTCAAAATAATTAAGAGTAATTGAGGAAGGAGAGAAGTAAAAAAAAAAATTGGGGGAGATGAGAAGCTATACATCACAGGACTCAACCTCAAAGCTATGTAACTTTGATGCACACATAGATTACAGTAAATAGAGTGTGGGTTAAATAAATAATAGAGTATGTTCACAAAATAGTAACATTGGCAATATCCACCAAAAGTAAGGCTGTTGAGGCAGAAATAATTTGATAACAGTTTATTGGAAGGCAAATGTGAGGATTGACCTGGGAAAACACACCAACAAAATTGGGAGTGTTCTGGAGTCTGTGACAAGTTGGAAGGTGTTTATAAGAAAGCTTGGAAGGGGGGGGACTCCTCATATAGGAGTTGTCCATTATTATTGATGGGTACAATACAGAGGTTAAATCCTTGCGAACAGATTGCAACATACAGGCTAGAATGTCTACGTGCAAGACAGTCAGTAAAACTTTATAATTCAGAAATAAATCAGTGTCCTTTTCAGTGTCAGTAGGTTATGCATTTATCAGTACGTCAACAATTTGAAAGCTCACGATAAGATTCTTTACTCATGGACAGGATGTTGCCATGAATCACAAGACCTTCCCAAGGTGGGTTAATTTGGAAGCCTGTTTACTTTTAAAGTAAACTGTGAGATTTGAACTGTAGGTTATCAGCAAAAAATAAACCAATGGCAAAAAATAAATCAAATCTAATCTATTTATCTGAGGTTGACCCCTTCACAAAAGAAGGAAAGAGAAAAATAAAGAATGGTTTGCAGAATGGTTCTTCATGAAAAATGCTTTTCTCTCTCTCTCTCTCTTTTTTTCTTTTCTGTTTTTCCCATCCTGGGTTTTTCCAACTAGTTTAGATAGGAATCAGAGTTAAAGAGAACACTAGTTGGCTGCAAATAAAACACCTGTGATGCCTTTACAGCCATTATCAACCTCTGATAGCCTAGTGTCCAGTGTGATATCAAGGTCACAGTAGCCAATCAAAAACATTTGCAAAATTAAAAATGCAATCTGTATCACGGTCAGGAATAATCTATCACCGAAAAATTTAGCCTTTTAGCAAGGTTATCAGAGAAAGAACATTATGGGCACTGAAGTATCATTTATCCAGAAATCCTGTCAAGTTTATTTTAACATAATTTCACCAGTGTTTCTTTGTAAGAGAAAAATTTGGTATACATGCCTTATTTATTTGTTCTTTGATAATCAGGGGCACTTTATGAAGGTCGCAAAGGCCCAAAAGGGGCTTTATAAACACTTGTTTTCAAACTATGTAAAGCCTTAAAAAAATGTTTTTCTGATGCTAAACAGTTTTACTGTACGATTCTTTTTTCCTAAAAGGGATTTGAGCTCTGAACTGAACGTTTTTTCTTTTTCTATTTATGACACAAAATAAAGATACCCACAGGCCATGAGTCTGACAATACTTAATAAATGGATCTGAGATAAAGTCATAATTGAAAGGTAGTACTATTCTTTTTTTTGTAACTCTTGGATCAAGTTGCTGCTTTGTATAATTATGACATACTCAATCTCATAATGCATGAGTTAATGTACTCTTAAAATATTGTGTTATGAAGAAATAATTACATAGGCAGCAATCATTGTAAATTGAATCAATTCCTAATGTTAAGGGAAAAAATTAGGGATCAGATGACTGAAATGCCAATATTTATGATTATACTGCTTGAATTTTTTCATCTTGGACCATGTGCAAATGAAATAGAAATCATAAGCAAGATAGATGCAAGTCAAGTACTTCATGTTCTGGACAGAGGGTAACACATCTCCTGGAATTGATGTTAATAATAAACAAACAGGAATTCTGCAATCAACATCTGGCAAAAGTGATGACAGAAAAAGAGCTACCCAGGGATATGTTTTATATCCAAGGCGGAGTTTTAGGAAGGGGCTGGGAAGCATGTGCTCACATTTCTCAAAAGTAGGATGTGTTTGTGATTGCTTGAATGCCAGTAGGAATGGACTGGTTACCAGCAGATGAGAGAACTTCAGGTTGGAAGGAATTGCTGAGATGCTGCCCGAGACCCAGTTTCCACGAATGAAGTAAAAATTGGGGAACTGACTTCATCACAAGTCAAGAATTGCATTTTCTAGAAATAAAAGGTCAGAGTAAAACCAGAGAAACATGGATTCAAGGTTCAGTCTCCCTGAGAACTCAGCTACAAATACTTAAACTCCTTTATGCCTTCGATTTGTCCCAGATTCCAGAATAGATCTGACTTCATAGGCAGGGTGGGTGTGAGGAGGAGATGAATGGGGACAAATCGGGGTGCAGATTCAGAGTCTACGGCAGAAGACTACTTATTAACTTCACCCTCAACTCCTTTCTTCTTCCCCTTTGAATTTTGAACCAATGACTAGTAATTGGTACTTCATTTAGAGCATGTCTTAACTCTAAAGCTAATAGCACTTAAAATGCCAAGGAGCGACTTGGTATGAGTGTGCCTAGCCCCTTTAAAAGGAAAAAAAAATGTTGCAGGCTCCTAAGACTTCACCCACATGCCCTAATTCTAGGGGTGGGAGGATGACTTGATAGATGACTAAATAAATGCTAATATTGTGATGCTATTGCTTCTGAATGATTTATCAGAATTTTAGCACCCTGAGGAAATAAAAAATAAAATATGGTTTTTAAAAAAAATATGGGGAGAGAGTAAAAAATCTGGATCCTTGGAGTGGGGAGTTGGAGATGATTAAGGGGTATGAAAAAAATAGAAAGAGTGGATAAGACCTACTATTTGATAGCACAATAGGGTGACTATAGTCGATAACTTAAATGTACATTTTAATGATTTAAAGGGTGTAATTAGATTGTTTGTAGCTCAGAGAATAAATGCTTGAGGGGGTGGATACCCCATTCTTCATGATGTGCTTATTTCATATTGCATGCCTGTATCAAACTATCTTATGTACCCCATAAAGATGTACACCTACTATATACCCACAAAATTTTTTTAAAAAGTCTGGATTCTTCATTTAGTAAATACTTCTTGAGGGCCTAGCATTGTGCTGGGCACTGAAATAGCATGGTAAGCTAATGAGTCGTGGTTCCTGACTTCAAGAAACTTGCAATCTAGCAAGGTAAGTAAACAAAGAGGCGATTGCAACTATTATGACAGAGAAAAGGGCAAAGTTCTAGAGAAGCACACATCTAGGCACCTTCTCTGCAGAGAGTCCTGGTTAGCCAAGAAGATAAAGGAGGTACAGGGATGGGGAGAGGGATAGAGAAGAGTATTTTAGGCAGAAGAGACATTATATGTGGAGGCCTCAAAGCAAGAGAACAAATGATACATTAGAAGAAAAAAAACTCAGCAAAAGTAGAGCTCAGAGCACCAAACAGGTTGGGAAAATACAGAGGTACGAATCCAGAAGCAGGTGAGACCAAGTCACATTCTAATTGGGGAGCCTCATGACAGGGCTTAGGCACCTGCATTTTTTAAAGCAGATTCTAACAGTTAAAAGAACTAAGAGCCTGTTCTTAACAAATTTCTCCATGTCATAAAATTCTTTCTTTAAAGGTTTAAACCCATCTCTCAGTGGCCTCTTACAGTCAACTGCCTTCACCATCACTACATGACTGCGTGGGACTTCGTAAGAAGAGCTAAGGAGCTGGTGGGAGTGAGATTCTAGCTTGTTTTTCAGCCACTGTGGTCCCTAAAAGATCCTATGGCGAGATGCCTTGGGCCATATATCACTAAGTCCCACCGACATGATTTCAACGGAAATCTCCAGCTGATTGTGATGCTGTTATTAGAGGATTACTTTGTGAATTACTAACATATACTGAAATAGAAATTTTATGACTTTAAAAGGAGTGCTTTTTTTAGAGATGTTGTTTTTTCCCTATATTTTATCAGAAAATTTAAAATGCAGATTGAAAAAACCAAATACATGTTGAGTATCCCTTATCCAAAAAGCTTGGGACAAGAAGTGTTTTGGAGTTTCTCAAATTTTGGAATATTTGCATATACACAATGAAATATCTTGGGGATAGAACCCAAGTCACAACACAAAATTTATTTATGTTTCATATACACCTTGTACACCTAACCTGAAGATAATTTTCTACGATATTTTTAAACAGATTTGAGCATGAAACAAATTTGTGTACGTTGACTCATCAGGAAGCAGAAGTGTCACTATCTCAGCCACTCATGTGGATAATATGAGGATTTTTTTTCTGGCGTTACCATCACTCCTGACTTTGAATTTACATGCTATTAATAAGCAATCATTTTCTTACACTTACTCACACATAGGTATTTAACTGTAAAAAAGAGGACACACCATTAATACAGTGAAAAAATAATGTGTTTGAGGTAAACAAACAGCACAGTGTCATCACCAGAATGCCTGTATCAGCTGTCAAACAACATCCACAAGCAATGGCAGACTTTCAGTCTCTACCTGCAATTCTCTGTTTAGATTAGAAGGTTACTATACATCATATTGTATTTTGAGATAGGCAAGAAGAAGAATCAGAAGCACTTGAGGAAACAGAAAGTGGGTCCTCTAAAGATGAAGAAGCATCCTATTGGATGGCTTTTTAAAATGTTTCTTCCAGAATGTCATCTGCCTCAGTAACAACTTGTTTTAATTTTTCATTTTTTTGTCTTAGAATTCTTTCTTTGATTTTATAACTTACATGATTTCTTGTTCTGTGACGAATGCATGCTGCCCCAGTCCTTCAATAAGCCCATCACACATTTTCACCATGCCATCTATAGGTACTTTTTCTGCAGTGTTAACAATGTCAGTCATCTTCGTCATCACTGTTATCATGATCACCAGTCTGTTGTGTGCCTGCGTTTTGATTGCAACCAGTCATGTGAGGTCAACTGTATTATTTCCACTTGTGGCATCAAATTGGCACTCAAAAGTTTTGGATTTTGAAGCATTTCAGATTTCAAATTTTTGGATTAGGAATGCTTAACCTGTACAGGATTTTGAAATATTAAGAAGTAATTTCTTTCTCAATCCTAAAAACACTTTCTCTCTCTAAAATAAAATCGATTATTTTCTTAGGTTTTTAATTTAAGGGATTGCTCTAGGAAAGTCATTACAATATTTAACAAACATTTTTAGTAATAAATTTTTTAAACATCTGTTTTTAGTATTTTCCAAATGGTCTTTTTTATGAATATGAAAACACTTAATGTACTCCGGGGATGTATTTCATGTAAATTTTTATGTCCAAAAACTGAATTCAATTTTTTATTGACATTAAACACAACAACATCTGCAAGTCATTAAAAGGAAATTCCTTTGGAAAACACTATAGTTTGACTCTACTAAATGATTTTTCACTTGGAATAAAGTCATTCATATGTTTCATGATATTCCAAAAGCAGTTATGACCTAGATTAACAAAAATAAATTTTATTTTCATTAATATATTAGACATTATGTTTTACAAACTACTTTTTCAATAATCAGTGTGTTCCTGATAATGTCTTTGGACATTAAATTTTATATTACAATAATTATTTTATCAGTTATAAAAAGTATCATTCTTTTAAAAGGACACTTCAAGATAGTAAAAGAATTCTTTGAAAAAATCACCCCTTATGTCACCAGCTGTAAAATAATTCTACATAATATCATCCAATCATTTTCCACAATGAAAAATATTTTACACAGTTATACAGTGTTTTTAAAATGAGCACACACAACAAATCCTGTTTCTCACATATTTCAATACTAATTTCAGAGATGTAAAGATAAATATGTGTGTATGTAAATGTCTATATATGTATGTTAATGCTCTGTATATACACATTTACATACATATAAAAATGCCCTCAGAATATGTTAGAAGTCACGTATCAGAAAGTCTAATATTTAGGTGGCCTGTATAGAATTGATATGCTTTAAAAATATAAAATGTAAATTTTTAAAAGTTTGGTCAACTTTTTTTGTCTTTTTTCCTTATCAAGAAAATAGTACCAAAAGAAATAAATTGCCTTAGTGAATGCTTCTCTTTTTGATCTCATTAATATAAGGATAATGATCCTGCTTATACAGATGCTCCTTGACTTAACATAAGGTTTCATCTCCATAAACATTATAAGTTGAAAATATCATAACTTAAAAGTGCCTTTAATACACCTAAACTACTTAGCATTGTAGCTTAGCCTAGGCTACCTTAAACGTGCTCAGACACCTTAAATTAGGCTACAGTTGGGCAAAACCATCTGGCAACACAGGACACTACAGAGTGCCAGTTGATTACCCTCGTGACAACATGGCTGACTGGGAGCTGCAGCATCACAAGACAGTGTCTTACCACTTTCTACTGAATGTGTACGGTTTTCGCACCATCATAAAGTCAAAAAGTCAAGTCAAACCATTGTAAATTGGGGACCGTCTGTACATCAATTTTTTATCCCTTTGATTTGTATACTAAATAGATGCAAGCATAAAAAGCATAAGAAGATTTAAGGAGAAAATTATCTTCTTTTTCTACAACAGCAGAAACATGTGTTACTTCAGGAAATCATTCAGTTGTTCCACAGGAAATTGCTGAGCTTTAGGAAGTATTAAGAAATAATCTAAACCAAAATCTTGTTTGCTTGTACAGTACTCAGATATTCTGAAGTCTTTCTTGAAATACTTTGTAATCTTTGACTGGTACCCATTTCATTGATCAGTCAAAAGATAATATACATTTTAATTCTGGACTAATAAATGTGGGGTTGGACTAAGGCAAAAGAGAAATGTTCCCATATACTCTGTCAGAATTTGATCTCAAGGTAATACAAACATGGACATCCCATCCATGGAAAGATACATATTTTTAAATAATTAGAGTCCTTTTTAACCATATTTTGAAGTGTTGATAGTTGTAGATGTGGGGAAGGGGACCATTGTTCCTTCTCTAATCCTAAACAGCAAATACAGAAAAAAATTATGTATATGATATATGCAATTTATATACATATAATTACAAATAGATAAATAGTGACCAACACACAATATATCATTTTTATCATTTCTGTGGCATAATTATATTCATATAAAATTTATATTTATATATAATATATATCATCCATATCTATCTATATACCATCAATTATGAAAAATAAATTTTTTTATAATTCTTCTATCATGGACCAACAGTGACCACTTTCTTTTTTTAAGTTTTCTTTCTTACTTAAAGCTTTGAGAAAGAAGAGTTATTGGGCACCCTCTTTTCTCTTCATTTTTCAAAGGAAAAAAGAACAAAAGTGTTTTTATGAAAAGTGAGATGTGTTTTACTGTAGCTAACCAAGGATGGCATATTTTCATAACAACACCACCATCTGCTGGAATTTCAGAGTATTGTTGCTAACATTTTGGAAGCCTTGGGTTGCATTTTTACAACTATTGGCCTAAAGTGGTTTTTATTATATACTTTTTAACAGCACTACATGACTATTTCCAAAGGGAAGTTTACTGGTAGGTGCAATCTCCCCCTCCTTACAAGTCACACAAACACTTCTACACTGCTGATGGGAATGTAAACTAGTACAACCATTATGGAAAACAGTGTGGAGATTCCTTAAAGAACTAAAAATTAAATTGGACTTCACCTTTCTCTGGTGTCTCCTTGATTAGCTTAATAATCAACATTCTGAATTCTTTTTCTGGCAATTCAGGGATTTCTTCTTGGTTTGGATCCATTGCTGGTGAGCTAGTGTGATTTTGGGGGATGTTAAATAATCTTGTTTTGTTGTATTACCAGATTTGTTTTTCTGGTTTCTTCTCATTTGGGTAGGCTATGTCAGAGGGAAGGTCTGGGGCTCAAGGCTGCTGTTCAGATTCTTTTGTCCCACGGGGTGCTCACTTAATATAGTACTCTTGCCCTTTTCCTAGGGATGTGATTCCTGAGAACTGAACTGTAGTGATTGTTATTTCTCTTCTGGATCTAGCCACCCAGCAGGGCCACTAGGGGGTGTCTGCTCAGAGTCCCATTATGTGAACCATCTTCAGGTCTCTCAGCCATAGATACCAGCACCTGCTCCAGTGGAGGTTGCAGGGGAGTGAAATGGACTTTGGTACCAATCCTGTTGACACTATTTCCCAAGATTGAGAAAGAGGGAATCCTCCCTAATTCATTCTATGAAGCCAGTATCACCCTAATGCCAAAACCAGGAAAGGACATAACAAAAAAAGAAAACTACAGACCAATATCCCCCATAAACATAGATGCAAAAATCCGTAACAAAATACTATCTAACCAAATCCAACAGCATATCAAAAAGATAATCTACCACAATCAAGTGAGTTTCATATCAGGGATGCAGGGATGGTTTAACATACACAAGTAAATAAACGTGATATACCACATAAACAGAATTGAAAACAAAAATCACATGATCATTTCTAGATACACAGAAAAGGCATTTGACAAAATCCAGCATCCCTTTATGATTAAAACCTTCAGCAAAATCAGCATACAAGGAACATACCACAATGTAATACAAGCCATCTATGACAAACCCACAGCCAACATCATACTGAATGGGGAAAAGTTGAAAGCATTCCTTCTGAGAACTGGAACAACATAAGGATGCCCACTCTCACCACTTCTATTCAACATAGTACTAGAAGTCCTTGACAGAGCCATCAGACAAGAGAAAGAAAAAAGGGCATCCAAATTGGTAAAGAAGAAGTCAAACTGTTGCCGTTTGCTGATGATACAATCATGTACCTAGAAAACCCTAAAGTCTCCTCCAAAAAGCTCCTAGAACTGATAAATGAATTCAACAAAGTTTCAGGATACAAAATTAATGTACACAAATCAGTAGCTCTGCTATACACCAATAGCGACCAAGCTGAGAATCAAATCAAAAACTCAACTCCTTTTACAATAGCTGCAATAAAATAAAATAAAATACTTAGGAATATACCTAACCAAGGAGGTGAAAGACCTCTACAAGGAAAACTACAAAACACTGCTGAAAGAAATCACAGATGACACAAACAAATGGAAACACATCCCATGCTCATGGATAGGTAGGATCAGTATTGTGAAAATGACCACAATGCCAAAAGCAATCTACAAATTCAATGCAATTCCCTCCAAAATACCACCATCATTGCTCACAGAACTAGAAAAAACAATCCTAAAATCCATATGGAACCAAAAAAAAAAAAAACCTGCATAACCAAAGCAAGACTAAGCAAAACAAATCTGGAGGCATTACATTACCTGACTTCAAACTATACTACAAGGCCAAAGTAATGAAAACAGCATGATAGTGGTATAAAAATAGGCACATAGACCAATCAAACACAATAAAGAACCCAGAAATAAACCCAAATACCTACAGTCAACTGATCTTCAACAACTGGTGCTGGAATAATTGGCAAGCCACATGTCAAAGAATGAAACTGGATCCTCATCTCTCACCTTATACAAAAATCAACTCAAGTTGGATCAAGGGCTTCAATCTAAGACCTGAAACTATAAAAATTCTAGAAGATAACATTGGAAAAACCCTTCTTGACATTGCCTCAGGCAAGACTTCATGATCAAGGACCCAAAAGCAAATGCAACAAAAACAAAGATAAATAGATGGGACTTAATTAAACTAAACAGCTTCTGCACAGCAAAAGGAACAGTCAGCAGAGTAGACAACCTACAGAGTGGGAGAACCTACAGAGTGGGAGAAAAAATCTCCCACAACCTACAGAGTGGGAGAAAAAATCATCACAATCTGGACTAATATCCAGAATCTACAATGAACTCAAACAAATCAGCAAGAAAAAAACACACAGTCCCATCAAAAAGTGGGCTAAGGACATGAATAGACAGTTCTCAAAAGAAGGTATACAAATGACCAACAAATGCGTGAAAAATGCTCAATATCACTAATGATCAGGGAAATGCAAATCAAAACCGCAATGCAATACCACCTTACTTCTGCAAGAATGGCTATAATAAAAAAAATAAAAAATAAAATAGATGTTGGCATGGATGCAGTGAAAAGGGAACACTTCCACACTGCTGGTGGGAATGTAAACTAGTACAACCATTACGGAAAACAGTGTGGAGGTTCCTTAAAGAACTAAAAGTACAACTACCATTTGACTCAGCAATCCCACTACTAGGTATCTCCCCAAAGGAAAAGAAGTCATCATGCAAAAAAGATACTTGCACCCACATGTTTATAGCAGCACAATTCACAATTGCAAAACTATGGAACCAGCTGAAATCCTCATCGATCAATGATTGGATAAAGAAATTGTGGCATATATATACAATGGAATACTACTCAGTAATAAAAAGGAACAAATTAACAGCATTTGCAGCAACCTGGATGGAACTGGAGACTACTATTCTAAGTAAAGTGACTCAGGAATGGAAAACCAAACATTGTACGTTCTCACTCATAAGTGGGAGCTAAGCTATGAGGGTGCAAAGGCATAAGAATGATACAATGGGCCAGGCGCGGTGGCTCATGCCTGTAATCCCAACACTTTAGGAGCCCAAGGTGGGCGGATCATGAGGTCAAGAGATCAAGACCATCCTGGCCAGCATGGTGAAACCCCATCTCTACTAAAAGTACAAAAAGTTAGCTGGGTGTGGTGTTGCATGCCTGTAGATCCAGCTACTTGGGAGGCTAAGGCAAGAGAATTGCTTGAATCCAGGAGGCAGAGGTTGCAGTGAGCCTAGATGGCACCACTGCACTCCAGCCTGGCAACAGAGTGAGACTGTCTCAAAAGAAAAAGAGAATGATACAATGGACTTTGGGGACTCAGGAGAAAGGGTGGGAGGCGGGTGAGGGATAAAAGACTACAAATTGGGTTTAGTGTGTACTGCTCAGCTAATGGGTGCACCAAAATCTCACAAATCACCACTAAAGAATTTGCTCATGTAACCAAATAACACCTGTTCCCCAAAAACCTATGGAAATAAAAAATAAACTAAAAGTTTAACTTTAGCTTCTTTTTCCTTTAATTAATTTTCTGGGTTCCCACCCCTATTTATAAATATACAAAGTGACTCACTCATTCAACAAATAGCAGTTAATAGTCAATAACTGTTGGCTGCATGCTAAGAAATATGCTACATATTAAAGACATACAGTTAAATAAAATATTAGTCTCTAGGTCTTAGCCTATTAGGAGACCTAGACCCAAATAAAGAGTTGCATTACAACATGGGAAGTGCCATCATCCAGCTCTGGTCAGAGCTAGAGACTCCAACAATGAGCCTTTTCTCTCTGTCAGTCTGGGTATACCCTGGGTGTAAATATTGGGGACGGTGGCATTTTCTGAGGAAAAGATGCGTATCTTGAGTCTTGACATTTGAGCTGGAATTATTCAGACAGATAAGAACAAATAAATTTTTAAGAGTCTGGCAAGTAAGATTTGGAAACAAGCCTTCCACACCACAATCACTTGTGTTTATTCATAACTTCACTTTTTCATTCTTTCATTCATTTGGCAGATGTTTCTG
Organism: Nomascus leucogenys; assembly: GCF_006542625.1. Classification (NCBI taxonomy): domain Eukaryota; kingdom Metazoa; phylum Chordata; class Mammalia; order Primates; family Hylobatidae; genus Nomascus; species Nomascus leucogenys. Next base: position 69,958,881 of record NC_044391.1, read on the forward strand.
AACAACATCAAAAGGAAGGCCAGGAAAAAAGATTATAAGATTATAAAATAAATAACTGCAATGCATATGATAACTGTGATAAAAATTTGTACAATAAGGACATTCACTCATTTATTCAACTAGGACTCAGGAAATATCCAGGCACAGGAGATAAGATGACATCATCCATGCCTTCAAGGAACAGGAAAATACAAATCTGAATAGTCACATAGTCATAATCTCATCTAACTCTGCACAAAGGGGAAACATTGAAATGACTGTCATGCCAGGAATGGTTAGCTGCAAAGATTTTGTAAAACAAGTTTGCACTCGCTAGCTAGATAAGTTAGAACGATTGAAGGTTATCATTATATTGGTGCAACAGTAATTGTGGTTTTTGCCTTAAAAAAAAAAAGTCAAAAACCGCAATTACTTTTGCACCAACCTAATAGCCTGAGAGCTATAGTCATACAGACAGAAACTAAGTCCAATTTCCACACTAGTTGTGTAACTGTGGGAAAGTTCATTGATCTCCTGGTTTCAGTTTTCTATATTGTCCAAAGGGGATGATAATGGTTCCTGCCTCATTTGGTTATTGTGAGGTTAAATTAACTAATTAATGTAAAGTGCTTAGCACAGTACCTGGCTCAGCAGGTTGTTGGTACATGTTGGCTATTTCTCCCCTCTTTTCTCCTCATTTTCTTCTTACCTTAATGACTCAGCTAGACAAGACTCTGACCAGAGAGAATGCATATGCAAAAGTATAGGAGTGTGAATTAATCCATCATGGGCTTGATGAGAGCACGGCAAGTGATTAGATATCTAACCAGTCAGTCATTCTGTTAGTCTGTAAGTGTCCATATTGATGCCAGTCTGTACATATTGAATGCCTATTTTGTATCAAGCACAACGTCAGGTGCCCTAATGTATTCTAGGGGCTGTTGTTGAAAAATGTGCTGGATACAGAGAACCAAATCCATGAATAGCCAATTTTGCCTCGTTAGGAGTTTGCTGAGAAAGCTGTCATAGGAAAACTCAAATTTGAGTCATTTAATAGAATAGTTGAGAGCTCGCTTTTTTCTGTTCTGAGGAATGGAAAGCATCCCAGGCACCTTAGTTCAAAGGTGTGAAACAAAGCCTGTGTGCATGGATCTTAAAGAACCTTTGAATTAATATAGAAGAAAACTCTATCCTTTGGCTTAGATGTGAAGAGCAGTAAGACATCAGTATCAAGTGGTAAAGAAGACAAACTCTGGAAGTCTAAGAGTCACTTAACAAGATACCAAAATGGGACATCCTGCCTGTAGATAGCTCTTTTCTGTTAGAGGAGAAAACCTGCATTAGATGGATTTTGAAACACGAAGGATCAAATTGGATCTTCTGAAAGAAAACTACTACATATAGGAATTTTAATAAGCGGTATCACATTGCTAGTATGTCGTTATCTTCACCAACCCTAGGGTTCTTCCACAGGCAGGTTACATAAAGTATGCAGAAATGGTGAATCACATTTTAAATCTTATTTCTCAATATATCACCTAAGATGTCTTCATAATAAGTGTATTTAATTCTACATAAAAAAATATGAAGAAAGGCCTCAATAAGCCATTACATGTATCTCTGTGAACACTACCCTTTTATGAGAGTCTTTTATTCTAGGCAGCAGTCACGTTCCTCAAAAACAATAAGGAAACATAAATGTAAATTCTGATTTGTATCCCATACATAAAACAATAATTCTTCATAATAATCTGTCTTAATTCATGGACCAATAAAGATTATATTCTAAAAAAGATTACTGAAACATCACTTTAGAAGAAAGATTAAAAATAATTGAGACAAAAACTGAAAAGGCATTTAAAATGGAAAAATGGGGTGTTTTTATCAAACAGTTTTCCTTTAAGCATGTGTCTGCACTTCAAGCTTCTTCCATCTCACCAGCAATCCTTGGCCCCTTTTTCTTTTCCGACTCTGCAAGTTGGAATTTCTGTCAGTTTGTGACTGAGTGCTGATTGTCATTGTTAGGGTTAAGAGCAAGGAAGTGGGAAGGTGGCAGCCTCATTGTGGTGGTGGCTGACTTGAACTCTGGAGAAGAGGAAGGCTTGAATCACCCCCAGCTTTGAAATCACCCCACTCAACTTTTATCATTCTAACAACAGAAGTTAAAGGAAGTTTGCCATTCTCCACCCCTTTTCTTCACTGTGGTGTGGCAAATATTAGAGGCATCTGAGACAAAATTCAGACCAGTAATAAATTAACTAGGCTCTTCCTACAAAGAAAAAATAACACAATAAATAGGAAATAAGTGTCTGAAAGGGTTTTCTCAAGCAGCAGAGATCAAAAAAGGCAGAATGCACAAAAGAAGAACATAAAGAAGAGAGACGCAAAGAAAACATGGGGGCACCATGGAGGGGCCTGTGAAATAGAGTCTTAAAATATATACAAAGACCAAAGAAAGAGTTAGTGATGTGAAGGACTGGGGGTCGGGGGAAGAACCAAATCAGAAAGGAAAAGTATAAAATTCAAAGACAGAAAGGGGACATTAAAAGGTACTGAGCTGTCACGTGAGGCCACAGCACCAGAAGGCCCTTTTTGCCAAGACTTTGAAAACATAAAAAGCTCCAGATGTGTTGTCATTAGGCATTGAAATAAAGTTCCAAAAGCCTTTAAGATACACATGCTTTTAAATATCATGATAAATTATGCATCTATGACACAGATTGGGATGCCCTGGCCTTCAAGTAATCAATAATTCAAAAGCTATGAACATGAACCTAATCCAAATGGCAGTTTCAAAATTGGATTCTAAAAGGATTTGCACTATTGACAAGAAGGGTGTGCCCAGCAAACTATTTCCCTCTCATCATCAAGAAAAAGGAGTAGCTTAAGCATGCACTTGTACATGCAACACTGGAATATTTCAGCTGAATGTTTTGTGTAAATGGTCAGATGAATTATTCATGGATTTTTCAAAACTTTGTCTTTTTAAATTGTAAATATTCTATCAAGGCTCTAGAACCACTAGCTACATAATGACATCTCAGATGATTTCCATTTCTTGGAGCAATGACAGTATGAATGTTGAGCCAGCTCACTGAAGGGAGCAAGAGTTTTAAGCCCGGCAATATCCATATATGACCAGACATTTTTTTCCTAATATGCTAATGTGTCAATATAAAGAAAATATGATGACATCTAGTAGTTACTTTGTCATTTCTATTTTACTCAAAATATTTTCTTCCAGTCTTAAACAGAGTTAAACTATTGCCAAGTGATGTAAAAGGCAGTTGCTACATTTATGTGAGATGTTGTATAGACTTTAAATCTGACATTTGAAATTGCTCCTAATTGAAGAGCTGCAAGTTGTACTTTAAATAATAAAGCTTTTACTCGCACAGTCAAACTCCTTTCTTGGAAAGCTCGCAAAAGGAAGATACTTTTCTTCCCCAAAATTAATGTTGCTATCTGTTAAGATAATAGCATTCAAACATAATTGTAGGATCAGTTTGTTAACTAATAGGAGTCCTATCTTTAAGGAACTTCTTCGGATACTCTCTAAAATCAAAGCGTAGTCAGTATTCTTATTTCAAAATCATAGATGTAGATACTCTCTAAAGATACTCTCAGATACTCCTAAAATCAAAGCATAGTCAGTATTCTTATTTCAAAATCATAGATGTAGACTAGCAGGGACAATAATTTGTGAATTAAACCAGTCTGTCTTCCCCTACTTTCCTAAACATAAATCTCTCAGCTTAACTGCTTAAGTGCAGGTATGGTGATTTTCTTTGTATCTCAATTTCCCGCAGTTAAAATTCCATTTAACGAGGGCATTTTAGCTGCTCCATATTATACTGCTGCAATTGCATTACAGAAATTATGTACTAAGGATGCAGTGATTAAAATTGATATTTGACTTAATTACAGGGTACAGTACATGGATATTTGAATGTAACTTAATGGAAAACAAGATGCTTTATTTGTAGTGATTTTCAAAGCTTTTATCCTTGCAGAAAGCTCCCTTGTCAGTAGCCGTTGGGCCAACTCTCAAGCTGCTGACTCTCTTCAGAAGGAATAAAGAAGAATATGCATAAATATGAAGCTAATGATGTAGTTATCCTGCTAAAATACTACACAATTATAATATATTATCTTCTAAATAGTGCCTTTCTCAATGAATTGTCCTAATTCTATTATACCTCACTGAAGTAAATATTTAAATAGCCAGATGACAAATTTTCATAGTACCATACATCAAACAGCAAATATATTACACAAAATATGTCAAAATTTTGACTAATAAAGAAAGAATTAGAAGGGCTATGACTGCAAGAAGGGAAAGTATGTAGTCATAACTTATATATAATTTAGTTAATAAGTCTACCTGAAGTCAATCTATCTTCAATGAGAAAGGAACTGGGAATACAATTATTTATTTATCTATTTATTTATTTATTTTTACAAAGTCACATTTCAAAGTAACGTTTTAAATTTAAAATACAATATTTTAAAATCTAGTTAAAGGTTTATATTTCAGATAATCACTTTAAATACATGCCTCTAAATGATTCACTCCTTTAAACAACTAAATCATATTAACAGTTTTTGGTTTACAGTTTCAAATTCTGCTCTTTCACTAAATATATACCCCTCTAGTTACCCTAAGTTTTGGAGCACACAACAATAGTAAATACATCTTAAGCAAATTTGAACATGAATTTATATACCTATGCCCAAACCATTTGATTTAAATTGAGACTATAACTCACAAATTTAAAAGACTAGAATTAGCTCTAACATCATGGGGAGGGAATATGAAAACAGAAACAGGAAGAGCAAATTCATTAAATAGGGGTTACAATTCATATGAAATATACAATTTCCATAAGTCACTTATCTAGCAACTTCACTGTATGAAGACATCTGAAAAATCATCTGAAGAACCTAAACAGGTATTACAAAGTCGAGTGACACTTGCTAATGACTTATTTACTCTTATCTTCTGCAGAGCTTATTCATCTGGTCCCTCAGGCATGTATATCAGAAGAGGTAGATATGAGTAAATAGAAGACCAGTGGTATGATCATGGATTCAGCATCAAGAAAACTAATTTTACCCCATAGATACTTTACATTACTTCATAGGATTGCTGAAGATTAAGTTAACCAACATATGTAAAGTACTTGGAACAGTTCACAAAATATATTAAACACTCAATAAGTATTATTCATAACAAGCCTAAGAGTCTCAAAGTACTGGAATTTGAAGCAAGTAGCCCTGTACATCCTGGTAATCCAAAGGGGATTAGATAGCCTCAAGAATGAAATGCTAGCCTTTACATTACTTCATGTAATCCATGCGATTTTATAGTTTACGAAAGCTCCCTGCCATTGCAGCTTTTGTAAACTATAAAACCCTTGCAAGGGAAATATTCAGCAGTCAGATTGCCTGATCTGACTGCTGAGTATTTTTGCACTGGTGAGGTAAAGCTCAAAGCCAAAATGGGCAATGCATGCTTTTTTTCATTTGTGTTTCCCAGAAGCAGACTGTGAGTTGAGAATTCAAGTGGAAAAAGTTTATTTATTAGGTAGGTGAGCTAAGGAAATGCCAGTCAGGTTATGGAGAACTGAGATAGGAATTTGAGGGCAGCCAATGAAGAAAGTGTTGTTAAGTTAGTTTACCACTATCAGTAACTGGAGATTGATCATGTTACAGATTGAATGTAAAACAAATTCCACAGACTCAACCCACTTGAGAGGGGATAAAGCTGAGATATTTGTGCACAAACTTCCATCACCCTTAGTTGAGGGATCCCTCAGGGGATTTGAATTATCCAGCACTTCAAGCTGCTGTACAAGGCAAGTTGTGGTGTAAGAGAAAGCCCTCACTCAGTTAAAAGTCACAGGCCATTTTACACTGCAATGATATGGGAGGAGCACAGACAACACCTGTTATAGTCAACTATTTCTTCAGATCTACCTGTGACCCAAGTCAAGTTCACTTCATCCATCCTGGCAAAGCCTCTTCAAAATGCTAACCAGATACAATTTTGGAAAAAAAAAAATGGTGGAGGGAGATTAGTCCTGGCTATTGCAGTTGATCTTCAGACCACAACTGATATTCATCATCTCTCTCCTCTATTACCCATTCTAGTTTCCTTGCACTTTCAACCAACATTTCTGCCAAACTAAATTTCTTGTCTATTGGGATAATCCAGGCAGAGGAGTCTGCACTGCAGGTATCCTGTTAGGTTATGATGGCTATAATTGCCTATTCACAGTTATCAATGGGCATGGAAGCACTAAGATGTGCCCTATGACCTAATGCATCTCTAGGTTCTAGACATATCCCTCTCTGCCCACATCATGTAATATGTAGCAACAATATTTCCTCATGGTACTCATGGTATGTATTTATTACTGTATAATTATACCAATTATAATAGTATAGAAACTTTTTCTTTACCTACTTGTCTGCTGGCATGACAACCCTTAAAGAACTGGGCAGTGGTTAGCTTAAATTTAGAGAAACCTTAGCAGCATAATCCCCTTTGAAAACAAGGCCTCTAGTCCAGCACAAATTCACCAGGTGGGCCATGGGGAGTAACAATGGAGAAGGGACTCCAACTTTCACCTTTTGGTTCCTAGATGCATGTTTTGCTGATCAGGGAAAGAGCATATCAATTCCCATTGGCTCTAAGCAACATTTTATTAGCCTGGAAACATTTAGGTGCTGTAACTGGTGAGATCAATGGAGCTCTTGAACATGTGCCATTGTTATACTTTATTTGCTATAAAGTGGATCATTTGATCTAAGATAATATATGTGATGCTGTGATAATAAGTGATAATAAGTCAAACACACTGAAACCTCAGATATTGGTGATGACAAAGGCAGTATGGTATGAAAGCCAGCCTAATTAGAATATTAATCCCAGTCAAGACAATTGCTATCCTTCTAGGATGGAAAAAATATAATGCTATCAATGTGAGGACAGGTAGTTTGTTGGTCTCTTCAGAGAAGACTAAATTGAGAGCATAGTGCAAGTCTGTTTACAAGTCTCTGCTGCTGACAGGTTGAACATTCAGGACTAACAGTAGCCATATTAGGCTTGGTGAGAAACACCTCATACCTTTGAGACCATGCATAATCTCCATTTCTGCTACTCCATGTGTGAGTCCCTATACTATCATTTAAATAACTGAAAAACGAGTCTGGCTGATATTCACTGGCTGAGTCTTTTATCCAGGTGGCTATCCTGTGGTTGATACTTTTGTAGGCATTAATCAGAGACACATTCCTGCAGGTTCTTCCACATGCTTTTTGTTCAGATTGATCCTCATCTTTCAATGTTGCTTCTTCCAAACCTTTGAGCACCAGCCCAGTTTCATCACTGCTAATGTGCTCATGTATATCATTAACCCAACTTCTTCTCCTTTTGCATAAAGTTTATTACCAGGTGTATTGCTTTAAGGTCTGCCCACTTGGAGGAATGTATTCTCTACTATCTTTCAGAGCCACTTTTGATTTGGGCTAGAATGTAGCAGAAGTCCATTTCTGGCTTTTATCAACATAGTCAACCCATCTGAGAGATATAGGCTTGGGTGTTTTCTTTTGTTTTGATTCTTTATCTATCCTTTAGTTTCAGGTATCCCCTAACAAGGCCATAGCTGTTAGTGAAAGAAAAGGCATTGGTGCAACAGGGACATTTAACATGGGGCTCTAGTCCCCTGTTGAGTCACTTGTTCATAGACTTCAGACCCTCTTGAGCCCCATCCTGAATATACCATTTCCATTGTACAATGGATTGTTGCCATTGCTTCCTGATATTATGATTTGGTGGATATAATGTATTCACTTTGTGATGGGCACTTCTGGTTGCATAATTACTTAATGTTCCATGGTCAGGAGCTTCCTGCCCTAGGGTCAGGGAACAATGGCATTATAGAAGTTGTTTTTCAAGCTCTGAATATTTTTCTCTGCTGCAGATTGGATGGCCTTGCTCCAGAACCTAAGGAGTGAGTACTATGACATTCTTACTGAAGCTGGAAGAGATTCCACATAGCATCCTTATATGCAATGGATGCCAGCAGTGTATTTGTCATCATGCAGAGGGATAAGTGGTTGAGTTAAAGATATTCATGAACTTGTGGCAGTGATCAATGGCTTGGCTGGTGGTCAAAAGTCTGGAAGAAGGGTTCTATGACTCTTACAATGGGGCTTAGAGAAACTCCACATAGCTCCTGCCGGATCATATGATCCAAACAATGTTGCAGCTTAAACCTGCTATAAAATCTTCTGTTCTGCACCTCACTCAAAACTAGCAATTTTCTGAGTAACTCAATAAATAAGATGGATCAGTATAACCAAAGTGGTATGTGCTTTCTTCCAAATTCAGAGAGCTACCAAATATGACATCTCTTTCTTAGGAATAGGAAATGCAAAATGTAATGTTTCAACCTTCACATTAGAGGATATGTCTCAGCGTGACCCAGATCATCTGATCTCTTAAGCCTTACTCAAAGGGGGAGGCCCCTTAATTTTTATTGGGTTTCTCTCCAACATTGTGAACAAATATCCAGATTACTTACAAGTTCCTCGTCACCAGATCTGACTAACATAATGTCACCAATATACTGGACCAGTAAAATACCCTATACAATTTCTCTATAACCAAGATCTCTTCAGATCATGCTGTAACAGAGAACAGGAGAATTAACACAGTCTGAAGCAAGATTATAAATGTGTAATGCTGTTCATTCTCAGTGACTGTGAACTGATTCTAAAATGAATGTTTAAGGGTTTTAAAAGCATGCATTTACAGGATAAATAAGTGCACATACATGACAGAGTCTACATTGATTTGTCTAGTAAATAATCATATTTTAAATAACAGCAATAATTGGGGTTATCATTTGGTTAAGTTTATAATAGTCCACCATCATCTGCCGTTAAGTTATCTGGATCCATTTTTTTTCAGAGACTATACTGGTTCACCAAGAAGACATATGATAAAGACCACCAGCTCTGCATCCATGAGATCATTGAGGCTGCCACTAATCCCTGCCATTCCACTCACTATGCACTCAGGATTGTTTATGACATGCTATTTTCATTTGGGGTGAGACACTTTCAAGAGCTTCCAGTTGGCCTTTCCTATAATTATGGTTCTTACTCCACAGGACAGGTAAATAACGCATGAGTTTTTCCCATCTGCTAAGTATATCCATCTTAATTACGCCCTCAAACTACCTCACTCTTACAAGGGTTCCATGATGGCATTTTGAATCTACAGGTGTGAGTTCAAACCCTAAATTCAACAGCTCTTTAAAAATCTAGATATTTCCCTTTCTCCAGTAAATATCCCTAAATACAGTTACAGAAAAATTGAGGAATCCTGCTGTGCCACTAAGGAAGAACTGGCTTTCTCTTCAAATGGTGGGCTTTGTGTCACAGAACTGACTCTGGTCTGGAAATTGGTCAATGGATTACAATTTCTCCAATGCATTTTGCTCAATCACTGTATTTGTTATCTATTGCTGCATAAAATATCAACCTCAATCCTGGGGGCTTAAAACAACCAACCCTAATTATCTCATAGTTACCGTGCCAGATATCTAGGAGCAGCTTAACTAGGTAGTTCTGGCTTAAGGTCTTTCAGGATATTGCAGTCAAGACATTGGCCAAATATGCAGAAAGTCACACTAAAATACAAATAAATGATAACATTCAGCTATATCTCCCTTTAAGAAATAGTTATCTAACTAAAATAACTTTTTGTCATGCTTTCCAGCAAAATGCCATTGAAAAACTGGAAAATTTCAAGTGGTCAATGCAGGAGAATTTGGCAATAGAAGGTAATTGAATTGGGACCAAAGGATCTACTTCCAAGCTCACCCACATGGTTTTGGGCAGCCCTTAGGTCCTCACTGACTGTTCACAGCATCACTTCGCAGTGCATCTACCTCAGGTGTAGACTTTGCATGGTCTTCAGGCAAGAGAAAGCTATTAATCTCTAGCAAGAGGAATTTCTGACTGCTAAAACCTTCTCTGACAAATTATAGTGTCCACTATAAGCTCATCCACTAATGACATCTCAGGTCACAGGGCCCTAGTCCTACCTACATGCCTCTTGACTTTATATAGGGAGTTGGCAGGACTATGAATTCACCTTTCTTTATAATTCTACAATGGTAACAATCAAAGATCTTCAGCACAGTCTGCTCTTCAGCTACAAAGGATGCCATGCCCCAAGTAAACTGTCTGACTTGAGCTTGCCATTTTCTTTCCTCAAACACTGATGGCACCTAACAATAGTCAATCAATTCCACAGTCCTTAGTCACAGCTCCCCACATCACTCAAATACTGAATATACTGCATAAGCCAATTTATCTCCTTTCTCCTGTACTCCATCTCAATTCACTACAGGTGAGCAGTTCAATAATAGTCACCACTATAATTAGTAGTTTTGATGTTTTAACCCCAGGATTCATCACCATCTCTTTGCACTAACATTAGGTCCCTTTTTGTCATTTGGCTTGCGAGCATTTTATTCTAACTCCCATTCTAAGTATCTGCTACCTTGAACCCCTTATATAACAAAATATCTTAGTTTGGATTTTGCCATAGTAGATTCTGTAACAAGAAATCTGGTGCGAGTAGTTTATTTTGGAATGGGCCTCAGGAAACACTAGTAGTAAATGGGAACTAGAGATAAGGAAGGAAAGGCAACAAACAAAGTGGCTGTTATCAAGTCAGTTACCACTGAGGGAGCCACTGTAATTTAATCTCCCTGAAGGACCGTGCTATGGTTTGAAGGTTTGTCACCTTCAAAACTCATGTTGAAATTTAATTGCCATTGTGATGGTATTGAGAGGTGGGACTTTTAAAATGTGTTTAGGTCATGAGTGGTCTACCCTCACAAATATACTAATGCTACTATCATGGGAATAGATTGGTTATCACAGGAATGGGTTTGCACCCTTTTGCTCTCTCTCTCTTGCCATCTCTTTGCTCTTCCACCATGTGATACCTACCACCATATTGTGATTTAGCAAGAAAAGGCCCTTTGTCAAATGCTGGCACCTTGATATTAGACTTCCAAGCCTTCAGAACTATGAACCAATACATTTCTGTTCAGTATAAATTATTCAGTCTTGGGTATTCTGTTATAGCAGCAGAATACAGACTAAGACAGATTCTGAGATCCAATGTGGAGCAAGCAGCTCTGAATTATAGTAATCAGTGGTCAAAAGAACCGAAGTATTAAACATTTTCCATCACTTATACATTAAAGGATGTTTCTGGGAATTATTAAATCTCTGGGACTTTGGGCCTGATTTGCTAGTGAGTAGAGGAGACTCTAGAAGCCACAGAAAGTTATTAGGCAGTTAGAGCTCTGCTTGTAAAGTACTATAATGCTAAGATGCTAAAAGGATTAAGGAAAGATTCCAACAGCATGCGCTACTTATTTTGTATTTAAGAAAAAAAACACTTTGCACACACCAGAGGTATGCATTCTAAATGGGCTAGAAAATGTTTAAAGATGCAGATGTGGATGAAATTAGATATTGATCTATTTATCCCTGCTCAGTTGTGCTTTGCTTTGTTATTCAAATAGAAGTATATTAAATATCTGCACTACTGAGTGGAGAAGGTTTATAAAGCAATACTTTATAATAATTTTTAATTTGTATTTAAGGCTAGACATATACTTGATTGATGGTTTATATAATTATTCTTAAAACTCTGAATTATACACCATACATAGAATATGACTATTGTAATTAAAGAGGGGGCTCATCCTAATTGATTGTATTACATATGATCCCAATTACTTCTATCTTGGAAGAGAACATCTAGTGTAATCTTGTCAAGAAACAACAATTATTTTATTTAATAGAGTTTAGTCTCACAGTATTTTTGGAGAGCCTGCTATGTCTACAGAAACTGAGATCTTTGTATTATTCAATCCAAAAGGAATCTCTGGTTACTAGAATCACAAATGAGAATGAAAAATAAAATAAAAGAAATATTTTTACAGAAGTGATGCTTATGCTTAAAAGAGTATTTCTCCTATTATATTTTTATTTCTTGAAAATATTAAGATAAGTATTAATTATTCAGCCTATAATCCATTTATAATAAACAACTCAGGTTAAAATCCCAGCTCTACCACTAAATAACTGTAGTACTTTGCCAACCCTCTATCTGCTCATGTGAAAAATGTGAATAGAAAACATTAGCTTCCTCATAAATTTGTTTGTGGGGGTTAAATGAGATAGTGAATCACATATCAAGTATCAACTTCATAAGACATCAATATATGGTATCAATCACTATGATAAGGCTAGAGGAAACATAAAACTCATTTTTTGGATGAAATTGAATTTCAAGTTCTTTCTCACTGTGGATAAAACAGATTTAATTCTTGGCTAACTAAAATTAAGTTCAAATCATCATCCTTTCAAGTTTCACATGGTAATAATTTCTAAATAACTTATTTTTTATGATACAAAACTTTAAAAATTCAGGAAAACATGAAAAGAAAAAATATCATCTATAATTTAAGAACACATAGATATACCATTAAACTATTAAAATACATTATTTTCGTTCTTTTTATACACATTTCAGTTTAAACAGCATTGGGACTATAGACTATGTACAATTTTAATTACTACTTTTTCATTATGACTGAAGTCTAAGGCTCCTTTCCTTGCTGACTGGTTAGTCTAAGCTCCTGGATACTACCCATATTCTTCTCATGTAGCATCCTCCATCTTCAGAGCAGCTATGACTGTGTTGAGTCCTTCTGAACACTTCAAATTTCTCTGATTTCCCCCTCTATCACCAGACAGAAAACATACTTTGCTTTTAATAGTTCATGTGATTAGATAAGCCTCTCAGATAATGTTTCTATTATAAAGTCAACTGTGCATTAACATACTTTTTAGGAATAATATTTCATCATATTCACAGGTTCTAGAGATTAGGGTATGGAATCTGAAGGGAAGAGGGGTCCTTTTTAAGAATGCTGCCTACCATAGACGCCAAGTAAAAGATTAAAGGAATCCAACCAATTCCTAGCAAAATAATTTTTTTAAATCCACACATCACAATACGACATGACTAGAAGAATGGAAGGACTTTTTATAATGGACTAAAAATCCCTGCTAACCTCAAGTTTTATATCCAGCAAAATTATCCTACACAAGTGAAACCTGAATAATAATGTTTAATGAACAAAAACTGAGAATGTTCACCACAAATAGTCCTGCACTAAAGGGTATTTTACTGTCAGAAGAAAAATATTCCAATATAGAAGATGGTCTGAGATGCAAAAGAGAATGTAGAGCAAAGAAAATAGAAAATGCCTGGGTACATCTAATGATTAATAATGCCTTATGTAGTCTTTTTAAAAACAATAATTAAAATATACTGTGACAACAGTTTATGAATTAATGTTGGTTAGAGTTAAAGTATCCTAAGGTCCATGGTAATTTTCAGAAGAAGGGTCAAATATTATTTAAGATTAGTCTTTAATAGGTTAAGGATGCATATTGTATTTTCTTGAGTCATCACCAGTGTGTGTGTGTGTGTGTGTGTGTGTGCGCACGCGCTCTTCCAAAGTAGTTGAGGGAAATAAATGAATTGAAAAAAGTGCTCAGTGAATCCTAAAAGAAGGAGAGAGTTATATAGCAGAGAAGTGATAAATCAAAAACACAAGATAGTAGATTTAAACCCAAATAGTAATTGTATTAGATACAGATGAATAATGTTCTACTTAGAAGACAAAGACTGTTAAATAAGAGGGGGAATCCAAATGCTAGCGCAGCAGTCTGAACTCAACTTGGGATTCTGGAGCTTGGCTGGGGAAGGGGCGTATACCATTGCTGAGGCTTAAGTAGGCAGGTCTGTGCTCACAGAATAAACGAAATGGCAGGGAAGCCTGAACTGGGTAGAGCCCACTGCAGCTCAGCAAGGCCTACTGCCCTCTAGATTCCACCTCTGGGGGCAGAGCATATCTGAACAAAAGGCAGCAGACAGCTTCTGCAGACTTAAACGTCCCTGCCTGACAGTTCTGAAGAGAGCAGTGGTTCTCCCAGCATGGCGTTCGAGATCCGATAACGGACAGACTGCCTCATCAAGTGGGTCCTTGACCCTCATGTAGCCTGACTGGGAGACACCTCCCAGTAGGGGCCGACAGACACCTCATACAGACGGGTGCCCCTCTGGGGTGAAGCTTCCAGAGGAAGGATCAGGCAGCAATATTTGCTGTTGTGCAGCCTCCGCTGGTGATACCCAGGAAAACAGGGTCTTGAGTAGGCCTCTAGCAAACTCAAACAGACCTGCAGCTGAGGGGCCTGTCTGTTAGAAGGAAAACAAACAGAAAGGAATAGCATCAACATCAACAAAAAGGACATCCACACCAAAACCCCATCTGTAGGTCAACAGCATCAAAGACCAAAGGTAGATAAAACCACAAAGATGGGGAGAAACCAGAGCAGAAAGGCTGAAAATTCCAAAAACCAGAATGCCTCTTCTTCTCCAAAGGAACACAACTCCTCACCAGCAAGGGAACAAAACTGGATGGAGAATGAGTTTGACGAGTTGACAGAGGTAGGCTTCAGAAGGTCGATAATAACAAACTTCTCTGAGCTAAAGGAGCATGTTCTAGTTCATTACAAGGAAGCTAACAACCTTGAAAAAAGGTTAGACAAATGGCTAACTAGAATAACCAGTGTGGAGAAGTGCTTAAATGACCTGATGGAGCTGAAAACCACAGTATGAGAATTTTGTGAAGCAAACACAAGCTTCAATAGCTGATTCAATCAGGCAGAAGAAAGGATATCACTGATTGAAGATCAAATTAATTAAACAAAGTGAGAAGACAAGATTAGAGAAAAAAGAGTGAGAAGAAATGAACAAAGCCTCCAAGAAATATGGGACTATGTGAAAAGATCAAATCTACATTTGAGTGGTGCACCTGAAAGTGACGGGGAGAATGGTACCAAGTTAGAAAACACTCTTCAGGATATTATACAGGAGAACTTCCCCAACCTAGCAAGGCAGGCCAACATTCAAATTCAGGAAATACAGAGAACACCACAAAGATACTCCTCGAGAAGAGCAACCCCAAGGTACATAATTGTCAGATTCACCAAGGTTGAAATGAAGGAAAAAATGTTAAGGGCAGCCAACGGGTTACCCACAAAG
This sequence comes from Nomascus leucogenys, assembly GCF_006542625.1. NCBI lineage: Eukaryota > Metazoa > Chordata > Mammalia > Primates > Hylobatidae > Nomascus > Nomascus leucogenys. The sequence continues at coordinate 69,974,080 of NC_044391.1, forward strand.
GGAAGCCCATCAGACTAATAGTGAGTCTCTCGGCAGAAACCATGCAAGCCAGAAGAGAGTGGGGGCCAATATTCAACATTCTTAAAGAAAAGAATTTTCAACCCAGAATTTTATATCCAGCCAAACTAAGCTTCATAAGTGAAGGAGAAATAAAATCCTTTACAGACAAGCAAATGCTGAGAGATTTTGTCACCACCAGGCCTGTCTTACAAGAGCTCCTGAAGGAAGCACTAAACATGGAAAGGAACAACTAGTACCAGCCACTGCAAAAATATGCCAAATTGTAAAGACCATTGACACTATGAATAAACTGCATCAATTAATGGGTGAAATAACCAGCTAGCATCATAATGACAGGATGAAATTTACACATAACCATATTAACCTTAAAGGTAAATGGGCTAAATGCCCCAATTAAAAGACACAGACTGGCAAATTGGATAGAGTCAAGACCCATTGGTGTTCTGTATTCAGGAGACCCATCACATGTGCAAAGACACACACAGGCTCAAAATAAAGGGATGGAGGAAGATCTACCAAGCAAATGAAAAGAAAAAATAAAGGGTTGCAATCCTGGTCTCTGATAAAACAGACTTTAAACCAACAAAGATCAAAAGAGACAAATAAGGTCATTGCATAATGGTAAAGGGATCAATTCAACAAGAAGAGCTAACTATCCCAAATATAAATGCACCCAATACAGGAGCACACAGATTCATAAAGCAATGAATCTTTGCTAGAAGTTGTTAGAGACCTACAAAGAGACTTAGACTCCCACACAATAATAATGGGAGACTTCAACACCCCACTGTCAATATTAGACAGATCAATGAGACAGAAAATTAACAAGGATATCCAGGACTTGAACTCAGCTCTGGACCAAGCAGACCCAATAGACATCTACAGAACTCTCCAAATCAACAGAATATACATTCTTCTCAGCATCACATCACACTTATTCTGAAACTGACCACATAATTGGAAGTGAGACACTCCTCAGCAAATGTAAAAGAACAGAAATCACAACAAACTGTCTCTCAGACCACAGTGCAATCAAATTAGAACTCAGGATTAAGAAACTCACTCAAAACTGCACAACTACATGGAAACTGAACAGCCTGCTCCTGAATGGCTAGTGGGTAAATAACAAAATAAAGGGAGAAATAAAGATGTTCTTTGAAACCAATGAGAACAAAACTATGTACAAGAATCTCCGGGACACATTTAAAGCAGTGTATAGAGGGAAATGTATAGCACTAAATGCCCACAAGAGAAAGCAGGAAAGATCTAAAATCAACACCCTAACATCACAATTAAAAGAACTAGAGAAGCAAGAGCAAACAAATTCAAAAGCTAGCAGAAGACAAGAAATAACTATGATCAGAGCAGAATTGAAGGGAATAGAGACCCAAAAAACTCTTCAAAAAAAAAAAAAATGAATCCAGGAGCTGGTTTTTTGAAAAGATCAACAAAATAGATAGACCGTTAGCAAGACTAATAAAGAAGAAAAGACAGAAGAATCAAATAGATGCAATAAAAAAGATAAAGGGGTATCACCACTGATCCCACAGAAATACAAACTACCATCAGAGAATAGTATAAACACCTCTATGCAAATAAACTAGAAAATACAGAAGAAAGGATAAATTCCTGGACACATACACCCTCCCAAGACTAAACCAGGAAGAAGCTGAATCTCTGAATAGATCAATAACAGGTTCTGAAATTGAGGTAATAATTAATAGCCTACCAACCAAAAAATGTCCAGGACCAAACAGATTCACAGAAAATTCTACCGGAAGTACAAAGAGGAGCTGGTACCATTCCTTCTGAAACTATTCCAATCAATAGGAAAAGAAGAAATCCTCCCTAACTCACTTTATGAGGCCAGCATAATCCTGATACCAAAGCCTGGCAGATACACATACACAAAAAAAGAGAATTTAAGCCAACATTCCTGATGAATATCGACGTGAAAATCCTCAATAAAATACTGGCAAACTCAATCCAGCACCACATCAAAAAGCTTATCCACCACGATCAAGCTGACTTTATTCCTGGGATGCAAGGCTGGTTCAGCATATGCAAATCAATCAACATAATCCATCAAATAAACAGAACCAATGACAAAAACCACATGATTATCTCAATAGATGCAGAAAAGGCCTTTGACAAAAGTCAGCAGCCTTTCCTGCTAAAAACTCTCAATAAACTAGGTATTGATGGAACGTATCTTAAAATAATAAGAGCTATTTATGACAAACCCAAAGCCAATATCACACTGAATGGGCACAAGCTGGAAGCATTCCCTCCTGAAAATAGGCACAAGACAAGGATGCCCTCTCTCACCACTCCTATTCAACATAGTATTGGAAGTTCTGGCCAGGGCAATCAGGCAAGAGAAAGAAATAAAGGGTATTCAAATGGGAAGAGACGAAGTCAAATTGAATCTGTTTGCAGATGACATGATTGTCTATTTAGAAAACCTCAGCATCTCAGCCCAAAATCTCCTTAAGCTGATAAGCAACTTCAGCAAAGTCTCAGGATACAAAATCAGTGTGCCAAAATCACAAGCATTTCTATACACCAAGAACAGACAAACAGAGAGCCAAATCATGAGTGAACTCCCATTCACAACGACTACGAGGAGAATAAAACACCTAGGAATCCAACTTACAAGGGATGTGAATGACCTCTTCAAAGAGAACTACAAAACACTGCTCAATTAAATAAAAGAGGACACAAACAAATGGAAGAACATTCCATGCTCATGGACAGGAAGAATCAATATCATGAAAATGGCCATACTGCCTAAGATAATTTATAGATTCAACGCCATCCCCATCAGGCTATGGATGACTTTCTTCACAGAATTGGAAAAACTACTTTAAATTTCAGATGAAACCAAAAAAGAGCCTGCATAGCCCAGACAATTCTAAGCAAAAAGAACAAAGCTGGAGGCATCACGCTACCTGACTTCAAACTATACTGCAAGGCTACAGTAATCAAAACAGCATGTTACTGGTACCAAAACAGAGATATAGACCAATGGAACAGAACAGAGGCCTCAGAAATAACACCACACACCTACAACCATCTAATCTTTGAGAAACCTGACAAAAAGAAGCAATGGGGAAATGATTCCCTATTTCATAAATGGTGCTGGGAAAACTGGCTAGCCATAGGTAGAAAGCTGAAACTGGATCACTTCCTCACACCTTACACAAAAATTAACTCAAGATGGATTAAAGACTTAAATGTAAGACCTAAACCATAAAAACTCTAGAAGAAAACCTAGGCAATATCATTCAGTATATAGGCATGGGCAAAGACTTCATGTCTAAAACACCAAAAGCAATGGCAACAAAAGCCGAAATAGACAAATGGGATCTAATTCAACTAAAGAGCTTCTGCACAACAAAAGAAACTATCAGCAGAGTGAACAGGCAACATACAGAATGGGAGAAAATTTTTGCAATCTATCCATCTGACAAAGGGCTAATATCCAGAATCTACAAAGAACTCAAACAAATTTACAAGAAAAAATCAAACAACCCCATCAAAAAGTGGGCAGAGGACATGAACAAACCCTTCTCAAAAGAAGATATTTATGCAGCCAACAGACATGAAAAAATGCTCATCACTGGTCATAAGAGAAATACAAATCAAAACCACAATGAGATACTATCTCACACCAGTTAGAAGGGTAATTATTAAAAAGTCAGGAAACAACAGATGCTGGAGAGGATGTGGAGAAATAGGAAGGCTTTTACACTGTTGGTGAGAGTGTAAGTTAGTTCAACCATTGTGGAAGACAGTGTGGTGATTCCTCAAGGACCTAAAACTAGAAATACCATTTGACCCAGCAATCCCATTACTGAGAATATACCCAAAGGATTATAAATCATGCTACTATAAAGACACATGCACACGTATGTTTATTGCAGCACTGTTCACAATAGCAAAGACTTAGAACCAACCCAAATGTCCATCAATAATAGACTGGATTAAGAAAATGTAGCCCATATATACCACGGAATACTATTCAGTCATAAAAAAGTATGAGTTCATGTCCTTTTGAGGGACATGGATGAAGCTGGAAACCATGATTCTCAACAAAATATCACAAAGACAGAAAACCAAACACCGCATGTTCTCACTCATAAGTGGGAGTCGAACAATGAGAACACATGGACACAGGGAGGGGAACATCACACTCCGGGGCCTGTTGGGGGCTGGGGGGATGTGGGAGGGACAGCATTAGGAGAAATACCTAATGTAAATGACGAGTTGATGGGTGCAGCAAACCGACATGGCACACGTATGCCTATGTAACAAACCTGCACATGGTGTACATGTACCCTAGAACTTAAAGTGTAATAATAATAATAAAATTTTTAAATATTGTATAGGTGTAAATAAATCATATCTCATAAAATGTCTAAAGTTTTAATGTATAGTATTGTCTCATCACAAATTTGTAACAATAAGATTATTTTAAATTTATTATATTTTTAGAAATAAAAAATTAAATCTAAATAAATCATGTGTTAAAGAAGAAATTAAACTGATAATTAAATATATTCACCCAAATGGTAACAAAAATAGTACATAACACACTTGTAGAATCCAGCCAGAGCATTGCATAAATGCAACTACGTGAACTTTATGCATTAGTAGAAAGAAGACTGAAAATGCTTAAGCTAAACATTTACCCAAAAGGTTCAAAAATGAATTGCAAAATAAACCCAAAGAAAGTAGAAGAAACAAAATAGAAAAAAAAATTTACAAAAAATGGAATCATCAAAAGAAAACAGGGGTTTATCAAAAGGCTAACAATGTTAACTTGAAAATAAAAGAGAAAGAGCAAGAGAGAGAGAGAATAATAAAGAGAAATGGGGTGAGAACAGAGAGAGAAAAAATAAAGACATTTAACAGATAACCTAATTTCATGAACAGCTTCATGGTAATTCTGAAAATGATAAATGTCTAATTCTTTTTAAAAATATAACTTACGGAACTAACTCTAGAAGAACTAGAAAACCTGGCTAGCATTATAAACATTAAATGAATTGAATTGGTAATCAAACTCTTTGCACAATGATTACCTCAAAGCCAGATGTATTAATCAGTGAGTGTTAACAAACATTCAAAAAGGAAACAATTCTAATTCCAGAGAAATACTGGTAAGAAATAAAAAAAGAAGTTATTGTATATACTTATATATATTATTTATATATACTTATAATACATAATCTATAAATACATATATATATGATTTTATGAAATTAACACAACCTTGATACCAATGTTCTGAAAACGACAATAAAAAATGGAAAGGTACAGACCAATTTCACTCATTAACACATGTAAAAGTTCTAAATGAAATATTAGCAAGCTGCAGTGAGCAACACATAAAAATCTAATTGAATACCTAGATTTATTATAGGAAGACAAGTTTGGTTTAATCCAAAATTATCAACATAATCACTGATTTAGTAGATTTAAAAATTATTTTAATCCTCTCAATAACTGTAGAAAAAGTAAAACAATTCAAAAAATGCACACACACACATACACACACAGAAAGAGAGAAAATATATATTTATTATATAAACTCTAAGCAAGTCTGGAATAGAAGGAAATTTCTCTAATGTGATAAACAGTATATACAAAATGAACTACTAGGAACATACTAATTAATAGTAAAACATCAAAATATTTATCTATTTGATATGTAGAACAAGACAAGAATGCCCCTTATCACTACTTCCATCCATGGAATTCTTCCACAGTACTATGGGAAAAGAGTGAATAAAAAGTGTGAAAAAAAGAAAGAAGAAAAAAGTTCAATTATTCTCAGAATATATCTTTGAATGCGTTAAATATTCAAAAATTATGAGCAAAAATTTATAACTAATAAGGAGTTTAGTAAGATTGGTAGATGCAAAGTTACCATAAAAGATAATTTTATTTCAAAATGCACAAAGCAAAAACAAAAAAGAAAGGAAATATTTAAAAAGGTATCAAATATGTCTATTAACTAGAAAACAATATTAAAATATATAAAACCTATAACAGGCAAGTTCTACAAATTTTAAAAGAGACATTAGAGAAGTTGTAAATAAACTGAGATATGTGCTGTTCATAGACAGTGCTCTCTATATATGTCAATTCTCCACCCAAAAATGCTAATGGATATTTTAAGTATATTAAAAGTTTTTTTATTGGAGGTGATTTATATGGAAATGCAAAGGGCCAAATTACACAAGATACTCAAAATAAATGATTCCAGCAGGAACTTACACTATTAGGTATCAATACTTAAGTAATTAAAGCTATTGAGCACTAACACAGAGATAAGAAATAATAACAAACCAATGGAAAGAATAAAGATCAGAAAACTAATACACATATAATAGATAATTGATTTACCAACAAGACATGAATGCAGAGTAATAGGAAATAGATTTTTTCAATGAAAGTGCTGCATCAGTTGGCAATCAAACTGGAAAAAATTCGAAATTCACTCACTCATAGTTTATACCTTATAAAAGAATTCCAGGTGGATTACTGATCTAAAAGTCAATAGCAGAACTAGGAACTCTCTAGAAGATAATATAAAAGCATATCTCTATGATCTTGAAGTAATGAAATATTTTTAATCCAAAATGATACCAAGTACTAAAGAGGTTGTTAAAAATTGATGTTTTCCTTCAAATTTAAAATGTCTCTGTATCAAAGAAACAACATTAAACAAGTTACAAGACAAATGACAGAGACATTTTCTTTTCCTCATTATTATTTTTTTCCATTTATTTCCTTTTTGTTTTCTCTTTTCCCTTTTCTTCCTCTCTTCCTTTGTTTCTACCTCCTTCTCTTCTTCTCCCCTCCACTTCTTCTCATTCTCTACCTCAGTCTTGTTGCAAACATTTGCATGATATGTAAATGACAAAGGCTCAACTGTAACTTATCAGTGTAGGTTTCATATGACCCAAAAAAGACATGACCCAAAGGGAAAATGGGCACTTCTCAAAAGAGGGATTTTTAATGGTCCATACACATAAAAAATTGCTCAGAGAAATTCAGATTTAAGCCACAAGAAAATACCATATACATCAGGGTGCGGTGGCTCATGCCTGTAATCCCAGCACTTTGGGAGGCTGAGGCAGGCGGATCACAAGGTCTGTAGTTCGAGACCATCCTGGCCAACAGGGTGAAACCCCGTCTCTCCTAAAAATACAAAAAATGAGCTGGGTGTGGTGGCACGCGCCTGTAGTCCCAGCTACTCTGGAGGCTGAGGCAGGAGAATCGTTTGAACCCAGGAGGTGGAGGTTGCAGTGAGCCCAGATCATGCCACTGCACTCCAACCTGACGACAGAGCGAGACTCCATCTCAAAAAAAAAAAAAAAATACCATATACAACAGCTGCTATGTGTCGATTGGGACATGGGGTGTTCAGATATGTGGTTAAACATTCTAGGTGTGTTTGTGAGGGTGTTTCTGGATGAGATTAACATATAAATAAGTAGAGGGAGGTAAAGCAGATTGCTCTCCCCAATTTTGGTAGACGTCTTTCAATTCATTGGAGACTGAATAGAACAAAAGGGAAAATTTCCTCTCTTTCCTAATTGCTTAAATTAGAACAATGGTGTTCTCTTGCTCTTGGCTAGAACTTAAACCATCAGTGATCTTGGTACAAGAGCCTTCAGACTTGCTTTCCTGGATCTCTACCTTACAGATGGCAGGCTGTAGGACTTCTCAGTCTTCATAATTGTGTAAGCCAATTTCTTTTAATATATCTGTGTTGTGTGTGTGTGTGTCCTATTTGTTCTGTTTCTTTGGAGAACCCTCATACAGCCATCTAACTGGCAAAACTATAAGCATTACAGAACCAAATATTGTTAATGGTGAAAGAAAATGAACTTTCAAGCAAAAGTTTTACTCCTGTATTTATACCCTAGGGATATGCATGCACATGAATGCAGCATGCATATACAGATTACTTATGGCAGCACTGATTTTATTTTGTAATAGCAAATGAAGGAAAGAATGACTGAGGAGGAGGATAAGATAGAGGGGAAGGTTAAAGGAAAGAAGGAGGAAGCAAAGAAAGGAAAGGAGAAGGGGAGGAGTTAAAAGGAATAAAATAAAAAGAAAGTAAAAGAAATAATATAAACATTCATCAGTATTAAATAAAATGGATAAATAACTGACATATTCGTAACTGATCGTATATACAAATATTACAAACTACACAACAATAAAAATAAGCTATAGATTTATATATAAACTTTATACACATAATATTGAGTTAAAGAAGCAAGACACAAACACATATATACAGAATTATTCCATTCACATAAGATTTAAAAACCAGGAAAGCTCATATTATTTAAGGATGCATGCTTGGTGTTAAAATAAAATTCAGTATAGTGGTTACCTTTGGGGCAAGTAGGAAAGAGGTTTTTTGTGTGTTGGCCCCATTCTGTCTTGATTTACGTGATATTCATATATGTGCTTGCTTTATAATTGTTATATGTTTTACGTAGTTTTCATCATTTGTGTTATATTTGCCAATTTTTTAAATAAATGATTAAGAATAGCAATGCATGGAAAATCTTTATAAATAAAACTTTATCTAATTTTCTTAGTATGATTTCTAAAAGTTGGAATTACTGGGCCAAATGGAATAGATATTATTCTAAAGTTCTTATAGATGATAGGTAGGTAGATGGATAGATAGATGATAGAAAGATAGATAGATAGATAGATAGATAGATAGATAGATAGATAGACAGGTTTCTTTAAAATCATCTACCAATTTATACTTTCACCACAGTTAATGAGATTGATGATACTCCCGAACCCTTGTTAGTGTGTTTTACAACTTTGCTCAAAATTGGCGAAAGTAGATGAAAAATGGAAAAACAAATATACATGGGCTCTTTTGCTCTGATCGAAGATTCATTTAAGTACAGCTATCTTATTTGTGTCCTACTCTGCTCCAATAAAAACAGAGAGCTTAGTCTACAACCTGAGCCAGAAGATGGCTTTAAATGCTCCTCTGATTAACTTCCCTTCTATACACACAGAAACACACACACACACACACACACAGGACAACATATACTTTATTTCTGGCTCCTTGACTCTACCTTGGCCCTTCGATCAGGATTGATACTCTGTTTTTTTCCCCTGAGTTCCAACATAGTCTTCTCAATATTTTCCTTTTCCTTTAAAAGCTTCACTTGGTGAAAATGCTGTTGACCTCTCTAGTTGTTAGTAAAGCCTAAGAATATCATTAACTCTTGGCTAAAAGTCATGGCCACACTAACATGATATACCTGAATCCGACTCTCTACTCCATCACACCATGCCATAAAAATTTAGTATTGTTGAATTATGAACACACATGTAAATATTTCTCACTTTTTTCATTACCATTTTAATGAAAATTACCACTCTTGCACCAATATAGCATATACTTTATATACATATATCTTAAGCATTTTCCATTTTTCAAGAATTCAAATACATAATACATTATCATCTTGATAACACAAAGAACACAACATGGAGGAAGACTGAGAAAATAGCTTCCCAGGATTTAGTCACTAGTGATTCTACAGACTTTCCTTCAGTGTTTTCGACTCGAATTTTAATATGTCCTGCCATGGCTCTGCCAGAATAGAGATGCCTGGGAAAGGAGACAATGAAAAAAAAAACTAGACCCAAAGTTAGAAAAAGTTAAGAAGGAAATCCAAGAAAGTAATATGTTTTGAACCTAAATATAAGGACTCCCTTCCACCAGAGTGTACATAAATATACGGACTCCCTTCCACCAGAGTGTACAAATAGGTATAAAAGAAGCAATTATATCTTCCCATTTTATCCTCAAAATTGGCCATTTAGAAACAAAACAGATAGCACCCATTCATCTGAGAAGCAGAACCTTTTTCACAGCATTGGGAAAGGAATGTCAGGGCACAGGGAAAGGAAGTGGTGGGAGAACAACTTGCTTTGAGATACCCTGAGTTACAGGTATGAAAACCACGGGCAAAACCTGTCACAGGTAAAGATGTGACCCTCCAACATCCTTCATAAATTACAATATATGTAATAGCAGCTTTCTATTGAAGAGCTACACGAACTGAGAAGAAATGTTTATGGAAAAGAGTCAGATATTCAGGCAGCAAGACCATGTGAGAACTGAACAAGAGTTTTAAGTGCTTTCAACCTCTCTGCTCTACAGATCAGGTTAAAAACTCGAACCCCTTCAAATTTAGGTCAAATGACCTTAGGGCAAATACAAAGCAATACCATTGCTTCAAATGCAGCAACTAGATGGAGCCAGAAGAAATTAAACACTCCTATAAAGTATCACTTGGAAGATGTTACACAATTCAACAAACAGAAAAGAACAGTAGAGATGCCACCAACACAACCCTCTTATGATAGAAAGAAACATTCTTTTTGAGTAAACATGAACATTCACTAAAAGAAATAATCTGGACCATAAAACAAGTCTTAACAAATTTCAAAGATTGAAGTCATACAGAATATATTCTCTGGCTTCAGTAGAATTAAGCTAGAAATCAATAAGAAAATAATATTTGGAATAAGCTACACATACAATCTTGGACCAAAAAATAAATTGCTGTGAAAACTAGAAAATTCTTTGAAATCAATAATGAAAATATGACAAATCAAAATGTGTGGAATGCAGCCAAAGCAGTACTTAGAAGGAAATTTGGAGCTTTAAATACGTATATTCACTTTGAAAAAGATACTAACCTATACACTCAAGATCTCTGCAGTTGACTCTGTGTATATTAATCTTCAATTTCAAAAGTTTAGACAAACAGGAAATCATCTGATTTTAAAATTTACACTAAAATTCAAATAAGTGATAACATTCAACTACATCTACCTTTTAAGAAAAATTATCTAACTAAAATGATTTTTTGATAATATTTTCAAGTAAAGTGCCATTACAAAGGAAAATTTCAGCTGGTCAATACAGGAGAGTTTAGAAGCCTTTCAAATAGTAACTTAGGCCAACCCATCTAGCAGGAATTTATATAAAAATTGCATTACATGGACACATTTAGGTGAAATAGAACTAAGAAAGTAAGATGTTGATATGTGATTAAAAAACAAAAAATAATTTCCCAAATATATTTTAATAGGCTCAGATTTTAAATGGTAAATGGAGACCTATGAAGCTCTTTACTGATGTCAACCATATTATATCTAGGATAATCTTTAGAAAAGATCCTGTTAAACTCTCAGTTGCCTCCCAATTCGTACTCCCATGTTGATTTCTCTATGATTCTATAGAGAATATAATTCTTATTCTGCCTCTTCTACCATTGATTAATTAACAAGTTCTTAGGATTTTGAAGCCCATCTTAATGTTAACCTCAGTTAAATATTATTAATAGTTGTTATTGTGGTTCTATACACATAGTTGACTTAAAAACATGTGTTTACTGAAAATAGTATATGCTTAGCAGAATTGAGAGTCAAATTTAATTTGGTTCAAATGCATCTTGTTGGTTCTTCATTCTCAAATTTATTGACACTTAAGCATTGATTTAATCTAAACTTACCTGCCTTTTCCCCTCCTTAGTGAAAAAGAAATATTTCCAAATGATATATAATTTGGAAGTGGTACTTTCATTTTACCTTTTACTAGAGTGTACTTAACAAGATACTTTCTTCTTCCTCATCCATAAACAACTATTTCTTTTTCTCTCTGCTTTCCCATCAGAATGTTTAAAGACAATTTATCAACCTGGTTGCACTTGACTGCAAACACATTAGAATAAGAACAAAGAAGCATAGCTTTTAAGAACTATAGATACAAGTAGGTCATCGTGGTCACTGAAATGGTATTTAGTGTCATTTGGAACGTAAAAGACAACAACTTCTTGACTTTGAATTTGAGTTTCTATTCATAGCTGTGGGGGAAATTTAATATCAGAAACTCATCACAGAACATTTTGTGAACATGAAAACAAAAAATCTATGTCATAAAATACAACCATTGCTTAAAATATTAGTCATTGGTAAGTTTAAAGACAAATTTTCACGTCATGGGGCTCATAAGTTCTATTTTACTCTGGATCAGCTGAATGGTTTACACACAGGACCACCATCAACCATTTCCACATTTCTGGCAAATGCATGCTAAGAGGTGTGAGGAAAAAATAGCCCAGCATCCAATAGGGAAAAAAGTATAATCTAAATATATAAAATAAATATTTTCTTTTGCATATACTCAGTGGTTCATCATTTTGAAATCACATTATACCAATACAATATCCAAAAATTTGGAAAATTTCTATGTTATTTTGACATAGTATTGATTTGGATTTTTCTATCTAAACAAGAGTTCAACAGATTTGTTTTGTTATGAAACAACATATCCCCATTATATATAATTTAGAAAATACAGAATAATGTAAAAACCAATCATACATGCTTCCATTATCCAGAGATAGTTATTATTATGTCTGTGTTTATTAATCTTCTTTCCTGTTTATTATTATTTTGGTGGGATTGGGAGAGGGTTAATTGCACAATTATGGCTACATTGTTTAAATGTTTCTATGCTATTTTAATTACTTAGGCTGTTTTAATGTTAGTACATAGTTGTTCATAAACTTCATTTACATGGCTTCATAATTCATTACAAATTGGCTGTGCAACAGTTTACTTTGGCACTTCTCAATTTTTTTAACTTTTAATTTGTTTCTCCTGCCATTTTTCTTCCTTAAATCTTTTTTATGTTTATGATTTTATCTTAGGATAGATTAATGAAAAGTAGAATAAATAAATGAAAGGGTACAGGTTTTTTAAGGCTCTTTTTTTTCTGTTACCAAATTGATTTTGATAAAGTTTATATCAGTTATTATGTTGTAAATATTTGTCCCCTCCAAAACTCATGTTCAAATTTAATTGCCATTGTAACAATATTACGAGATGGAACCTTTAAAGGTGATTAGGCCATATGGGCTCCAGCCTGAAGAGTGGAATTGGTGCCCATATACAAGGTCTAGTGTGGTCCCCTCTTGCTCTCTTGCCTTCTGCCATGGGATGACGCAGCAAGAAGGCCCTCCTCAGATGGTGGCAGCTTGATCTTGGACTTCCCAGCCTCCAGAACTATGAGTCAGTAAATTTCTGTTTATTATAAATTACCCAGTCTCAGGTATTCTATTATAGCAGAATTTAAGTTCTGATACATCAGTTTATATATTAGCAACAAATGAAAGTATCACTTCAAATAATCTTGCCAAGATTGTTTTTAATATTTGCTAATTTGAACATAAAATATAGTTAAATGTCATTGTTGTTTCTCACTTGGCTTAAGAATCTGGTTCATATTAAAGTAAAACATTGAGAAAAATGCCTAATTATTCGATAAGAGACTTCTACAGAACACAGGTTCAATGCCCTTTTTAGAATTTGCTCAAAAGTTCACTGTCTGCCCTCAGTTAGACATCCCAAATAGTCAAGATCCTTAAACTCCTATTGCATTTCAGTCTTTCAAGTAAACTTTTTAAAAATTTAAACTATTTAGAGGAAAACACTCATGATCTGTGTTTCCAATGGCAAAAGCCAACAGAAATTTTATCAGGAGCAAGTATTCTACCCAGCAATGTTGAAATTGAAACATCATTATTTACATGCTTATTTATAACATTTTTTATTCATTTGAATTATACCTACCTATTATTTAAAACACACACAAACATTTTTCAACACACAATTCAAAGCAATGTAAAGTTTCTATTGTCCCTAACTGGCATCCTGTGGGGAAGATAACTCTCTTATTCTGTGGTAAAACAGCACGTTATGTGGTTAGCATAGTAACTCATGTCTCAAAAGTACTCTTTGAAATATTATATATAGAATTTGTTGGTCTCCATTTAGCACACACACGACTGTCTCTATTTGTTTAGTTGCCAAAATAAAATACTACTAAAATAATAGCATACTTCCAAATGAGATAGAAATGGTTAAACTCTTCCTTTTATAATTGAAATCTGCCATGTTTAAGTGCCTAAATGTAATTATGGAGAAAAAGAAATTTCCTCTGTTTATATACAAAATAATATTTTATTGTAATATTCATCTTGAATTGAACTGAGTTTACCTGTGTAGTGTAGATGGCCAGCATGCATTTTAATCCTATTTCCTGTAAAAAAAAAATAAAAAAGCAATTCAGAGTCTATGACAAGAAGGCAATATTTCTGCAGCATTATCCAAGTACAGAGCATGTTGTTCTTGTAATATCCTCTGTCACTTGGCCTTCTTGCAGAGATTACAGCTCTTTCTTGCCTCATTAAAACTCAGGGAACATGCTGATGTAATTTTCATTTACTCACTAAAGCTTACCATTTTTAATTGAATCAGAATACTTGAACTTTTAGAAATTTTAAGATTTATTTTCTATATTTCTAGGCTTATTTTTCCTAATTATTTGTGCATTTTCCTGTCAGATCCATTTTTAAAAATTAGTTTGCCTTTGCACTTAAAATAAGTATTAGTTCTCTTGAGTGAATCTCTGTATGGTAAGAAAGGAAAGTTGAGATGAAAAAGAGAGAAAATGTGGATACATATGATGGTTTTTTTTTCTTGAACTTATTTTATATGCTTCCTGACACTGTGGATACAACAGGAAAAGGGGTCCACTGTTTTTTTTCTCCATCCTTTTTTTGTGTGTGTTCATTTGCTTTATTAATCATATTGTATTATTGTTACCAAATATTGAGCAAATAAAAAAATTAAATAATATATGTAGGGCATAAAGCACAATACTACAGTAACTACCCATTTTCTTACCCAGTTTAGAAAATGAAACTTTATCACCATTGGGAACACTGCTCCCTGATCCTACACATTTTCTTCTCCATCATAAGTAACCACTTCCCTGAATTTTGAGCTTAATATTTCCTTATTTCTTTCATATAATTTTACCAAACTTGCTACATATATTTATTTCTTTCAATAAGATATTCTTTACTTTTTATTAATATGTATAATTATGTTTTCACTTCCAAGTCCTGTCTTGTTTTTTGACTATTATATTTCTGAGATTGATGCATGTTGTGTTTAGCTATAGTTCATTTCACTGTTGTACAGTATTCCATTGTGTGAATATACATTCCTTTATACCTTCTATTAATAATAGATTGTTTGTTTAGGGTACTTTGCTACTGTAAACAAAGATGCTGCAAACATTTCGCACATGTCTCCTAGTACACATATGCAAATCTTTCTCTAGTGGAGTGGTTCACACATTTTAGCTGTATCAGGATCACCTGAAGAGCTTATTTAAACCTGACTGTTGAGCCTTAATCTTAGTGTTTCTAATTTTGTACGGCTGTGATGGGTCACAAGATTTTATATGTCTAGCAAGTTCCTAAGGGATGCTGATGCTGCAGGTCCAGGAACCAACTTTGAGAATAACTGCCTTAGAGTATAGAGCTATGAGTAGAATTGCTGAGTCATGAAAAAACAGCAATTTCAAATTTATTATATAATGCCCTGTTATTTCCCATATATTCCATTATACCAATATAGACTTCCACCAGCAGTGTGTATAAATGTTTGGATTTCTCCATATCCTTGCCAATATGTGTTAGTGTTAAATTTTTTAATTCCTGCCAAACAGGTAGGTGTGACCTATTGTCTCCCTACAGTTTTGATTTTCACTTCCCTGACTGAACAATAAAATTGAGTGTATTTTCCTATGTTTGTTAACCATATATTCTTCCTCTTAGTTCCTTTTCTTCATTATTCCATTGGATTAGATTTATTTTTCTTACCAATTTACAGAAGTCTCTCTATGATCTTTTAATGAAGGCTCTTACGTTCCATTTTTATTACCTACTATTTTTTCTTGAAGGGTTTACGAGAAAATTGCTTGTATTTTTTCATACACTTTGCTTAAAGCCTGAACATGTAGTTTCTTTGTAACTGCTCAATATAGACATGATAATAAGAATAGAATTATTTACTAAAAGATTATCCATACCAAGTATCATATTATCTGATGAAGACTCATTCACTCCAAAACACTGCTCCCAAGTCAAAGCACAGCTTTTTCTCTTGTTCTCCTATGTTAGCCTTCCATCACTCCCACTCTACCTCCTCCTCTCCCACTTTCACCTTGTCTCCCCTACAGCTATTCCCTACTAAACACCCAGACTAATCTTTGCAAAGCACAAATCAAATCATCTCTTTCTCTGTGCAAACCCTTCCAATGGTTTCCCTTTATTGCACTTAGAATAACATTTCAATTCTTGGCCAGGGCCAAAAAACTCTAGCAAATACTTCTCCATTCTTATTTTTGCCATTTTTCCCTTAAATAACCAAAGTGTAGCCATTCTTACCTTGCTGTTTCTCAAACACTCTAAATATATTCTTCTTTCAGCAATGCCCTTTTCCCAGACATTTCTCAGAAAGGCTATCCAGACTACCCCATTTAAAATAGTTCTCTCTTCTCTCCTTCACACACACATACTCCCCACTCTTGCTGTATTTCTCTTCACAGAACTTTTCAACATCTGACATTATATTAGATGTTTAATTTTTAATCATCTCCCTTTGTCCTCTAATAAAATGTAATCAAATAGGCTAATAAGATTTTTTATTCATCCTAATATCTCAATGCCTAGGAGAGTTCCTAATAACAATTATGTTCTCTACAAATATTTACTATATAAGCTAATGAATTCTCACACAATCCTCACAGTCCTTTTAGCTATATAATTCTTGAAAGCAGAGACTAGATATTACTCATCTTTATGCCCCTAGGATCCTAATACATGCTCTACAACACATTTAATCACTCAATAAAACTATGCAAGTCAATTAATAATGCACATAAGTAGGATCAGGTTTGTTTTACAGATGAGAAAATGGTAGTGCTTGCTTAAAAATGCAGGAATCTGTTAGTCTTGAAAGCAATTCTGCTGTGCCACGTTCTCTCTCAGCTTGACATCATAGCACACCAATGAGACACTGCAATCAAGATGACCAGATGGGTTAGGATGGTCCACACCAGTAACATGGCCTGAATAACCTGTGGCCACCAAAGAGCCCAGGAAATGAATTAGAATCCTCACTTTCCTATTTCTAAAGGAAAATCTTTCTCCATTTTCCATCACTTGGAAACACCTAAGGGAGAGAATATTTCTTCGTTTGTACAAAGCAGCCACATACTTTGGTAATATTTGAAAGGAATGGTAAGTTTTATAATGTTTAAATTTTATTGAGATATTTCTTATTTTGAATGGTGATTTGAGTGCAGATATTTAACTCTATCCTCTTCTAAGTTCCCACTAAAATGACAAACACGAAAATATCTAGAAAACATCTACATAAATCCTGGAAACAAGCAAAATGAGACCATATATATGCCAGAAATTTTAAGGAACTTCTGTTAGAAATACAAATCCAGATTAAAGTAATTGTTAATTCATCTGGGATTAAATACAGGTAAATAAAAATAATATTTAATATAAGTACAAAATGGTAAGATTAAGAAGAATCAATGATCAAAGAGGAAAAAAATCCGTACACTGAAAACAGAATTAAAGCATCAGATCAAAAAAATATTCTTTTTCAAGTACTAGGCTAAGGTTTCATTTTGTTTGTTCTTAATTTCAAAACCAACGTTTAAAATGAAATCTATACATTTCCATGCAGAAGGAAAAAGTAGCCTTTAAAATGACAAATAATAGAGAAATGCTTACTTCAGTTTAAAATAACTTGAAACATTTTAGTTAGGAGGAGTAAGTTCAGGGATCTACTGTACAACATGGTGACTAGAGTTAATATATTCTTGCAAAATTCTAAGAAAGTGGATGTGAAGTGTTTTTGGTACAGAAATGAAAGATAACTACGTGAGTTATCATTTGTCGTTTATCTACTTGTCATTAGAATCTCTTCCTTTCACAAGAGATGAATCTATTTATCAATATCTATTTGTCGTTAGAATTCTCTTCCTTACACAAAAGACGAAATGTTAAGAAACAATAGAACGCCGGGCGCGGTGGCTCACGCTTGTAATCCCAGCACTTTGGGAGGCCGAGGCGGGCGGATCACGAGGTCAGGAGATGGAGACCACGATGAAACCCCGTCTCTACTAAAAATACAAAAAAAAAATTAGCCGGGCGTGGTGGCGGGCGCCTGTAGTCCCAGCTACTCGGAGAGGCTGAGGCAGGAGAATGGCGTGAACCCGGGAGGCGGAGCTTGCAGTGAGCCGAGATTGCGCCACTGCACTCCAGCCTGGGCGACAGAGCAAGACTCCGTCTCAAAAAAAAAAAAAAAAAAACAAACAAACAATAGAGCAAGGTCTTAAGAATGTGTCACCTACCTAAATGATAATATGTGAATAAGAGCAAAGGAAAAAATTAAGAATTGTAATAAAAATAGCAAAGAAGGGGTATGAAAAATAGTGAGCAATAAAATTAATGAAACTTAAAATTAGGTATAAGATTGTTCTTAGAACAGTTACAAAACAAAATGGCCCAAAAAAATCCTATAAAGAGAAGAGACTCTTGCAAAATCTAAATGCAAAGTCTTCTAAACAAATCTTGGCGATCACAGGGAGAAGGGATGAAGAAAATTGTCAAATTTATCTGCTCACCCAAAGGGAAGGTATACCAGTCCTTGTCTAATTTTCTCTCAGATCTACTGTTTGCCTAACCCTGGTCTGTTGTGTATTACAGGGAAAGATTCTCATGGCCAGCATTTCTGGCTGGGGTTAGCATATTAAAGAAGTGAAGAGGAGACAAGAGTGTAGAAAGAAAGGAAAATCAGGAAGATTTTCCCCTACCTCTGCCGTGAGTGGCATCTCTAATAGCAGCTACAAATCCATCATGGTACCAGCTTCAGCCAAGTGACCTGAACAATGATAAAAGCATATTATATGAAAAGAAGGTGAGTTATGCTATCTTCCAAAAAATAATTATCTAGATGAAAATGCTATAATTCCAAATTGAATATTACATCTGGAAGTTATTCCTGTAAATAAAAGGAATATTGTTAGATTTATTGCTGGCATTTTAATAAAAGCTCTCATTTCTCATTCTACGAGTCTTTTCATAGATATCTTTTACGAAAGGTCTGTTTTTAAATTGACAGATAAAATGATATTACTGTGTACAACATGATGTTTTGGAGTATGTATACCTTGTGAAATGAGTAAATTAACTAATTATTAACATGTGCATTATCTCAGAGTTATCATTCATTTTTGTGCCAAAAACACTTTACATCCACTTTCTTAGAATTTTGCAAGAATTCATTGTAGTGCAGCCAAAAAACACATGAAAAAATGCTCATCATCACTGGCCATCAGAGAAATGCAAATCAAAACCACAATGAGATACCATCTCACACCAGTTAGAATGGCGATCATTAAAAAGTCAGGAAACAACAGGTGTTGGAGAGGATGTGGAGAAATAGGAACACTTTTACACTGTCGGTAGGACTGTAAACTAGTTCAACCATTGTGGAAGTCAGTGTGGCGATTCCTCAGGGATCTAGAACTAGAAATACCATTTGACCAAGCCATCCCATTACTGGGTATATACCCAAAGGACTATAAATCATGCTGCTATAAAGACACATGCACACGTATGTTTATTGTGGCACTATTCACAATAGCAAAGAGTTGGAACCAACACAAATGTCCAACAACGATAGACTGGATTAAGAAAATGTGGCACATTAATTTCCATCACATATACACCATGGAATACTATGCAGCCGTAAAAAATGATGAGTTCATGTCCTTTGTAGGGACATGGATGAAACCAGAAACCATCATTCTCAGTAAACTATCACAAGGACAAAAAACCAAACACTGCATGTTCTCACTCATAGGTGGGAATTGAACAATGAGAACACATGGACACAGGAAGGGGAACATCACACTCCGGGGACTGTTGTGGCTTGGGGGGAGCGGGGAGGGACAGTATTAGGAGATATACCTAATACTAAATGACGAGTTAATGGGTGCAGCACACCAACATGGCACATGTATACATATGTAACAAGCCTGCACATTGTGCACATGTACCCTAAAACTTAAAGTATAATAATAATAAATAAATAAATAAATAAAAAAGAATTCATTGTAGTAACTCCAGTCACCATGTTGTAAAATAGATCCCTGAACTTACTACTCTAACTAAAATGTTTCAAGTTATTTTAAACGGAAGTAAGCATTTCCCTATTACTATTTGTTTATCTGTTCATTTTGGTTCCTGAGTTTTGCTGCTGCGAAAAGAAAAAAAAATACATCATAATGCAATAAGTATTCTTGGGTGTGTATGTGTGTAAGCAAATCAGGGCAGGTATCATATTTAAAGGAATGTATTTCCAAGAGTATAAAACTGTTCTGTCAAAAGATACGCACAGATCACTTTTCCAAAAGGGCAGAAATTTTTCACCTAACCACTAGCAGTAAATGAAAATATTATTCTGTTAGCATCCCTACAAGCAATAGATTTCACCATACTTTTAAATTTTTGCCAGTCTTATGAGTATAAAGAGATATACAGATTTTACTTCAATTTAGATCTCCATGATTACTAAAAATACCTGGAGACATTTTATATTGGCAATTTAGATAGCAATTTTGTAAATTGTTGTTCATATACTTTTCCTGTTTTTCTATTGGGCTTTTAACGTTGTTGTTTTAGTTCATAAGACCTCTTTTTGTCACAGATAAGTGTTTCTAATGCTTTTTACCTCATGACAACCAGAGAATTATATTTCTATATTATCGTGGGGTAAATTGACTTAGTTGTAAATGTATATTTGTACTTTATCATGGGTAAATGGACTATGAGGCTGCTATTGGCTGGGCTACAGTAGCCTGGAGATCCTAGCCACCTTCCAGATGAAAGGAATTCCAAAAGAATCAACATCTTGTCAGAGCTGTAACTACTATCTGGTCTGATCACATGAGGTATTATTATAAAAAGTTTCCAAATTTATTATTGTTTTAACTATTGACTTTACCCATTCTTTATATCATCTAAAAATTTTACATTTTGTGTTGCAGCTTTCAGATTCCATGCCTTTTAAGTAATTTCCTTTCAGTTCTGAGTTTTACTGTAGCTTTTAAAAGACTTTCATCCAAGACTTTTACAAACCATGTATTATAAAACTCTAACATTATTCTCCCTGCATGTGAACATTTTAGAGGATACCAAAGTAAAAAACAAAAACATGAGAAACTTCTAATTTATGACCAATTATAGATACTTGTACTGGCTAAAATGAAACTAACATGAAAAAAGTCTCTGAAATACTTTGAATTAGGCAATATTGTAATATTTTTAAGAGAAAAGAATATGGTGTCATCTAAAAACCTGGGACATTTTTGTTTTAGGTGCTGCTCAGTCCCTGACTTGGGAAGTCTAACAGTTTCTCAGGATCTCAGTGTTAACACTGTAAAAGATGTTTATTGCATTAAACAGAGTCAGAGAGATTTCTTTTCACTCTAACAATCTACAATTCTACTAATTTCCTCAGAATTACATGTTAATCATTCAGAAGGAACCAAAGGAAATATATTTTTGGTAGTATTTCCTTTGGGGAAGCCCAGCGAAGATAATTCCCAATGTTAGAAATTTGATTTTTATATTTCCCTTTCTTTATAAGAAAAACAATTTTGATGAAAAGCTCTTAAGGACTACTTCAGTTCATTGTTGAAGTGACCAACATTATAATCTCACCCATGGGATTTCACAGTTTACAAAAAGTATTACCTCAGGGATATGTGTTTAAAAAGAAATTCAAAAGACATAAATAAATTATGGAACACTAGGCAACTCGTAGAGGCATTTTGTCCATTCTTTTCATGTTATGCAACAGACTTTCATGAATCAAGATCAGTGTTCAAAATAAAGAGAGACATCAAAGCCACACAAGTGTAACTGAAAATTGCACAGATTCTTAAGGATTACTGGAACTTAGGCTGATAATTTAAACAAACAAACAAAAAACTAGACTGCTTCCACAACACTGACTAGAATCCAATCCTTATTTGATTCTGACAATATTCCGTTAATCTTTCATCAGCTTAAAAGTTTCACTGATTTTACTGAGAGCCATAATTTATCATTTTTAATGCAGTGCATACCCTAGGACAAAAAGGATGTTATTCCCATTATAAAAGTTTGTCATATGCCCATCAATACTAACATCTGAACAAAATATCCTTGCTGTAATCACAGATGAAATTTGT
The DNA here is from genome assembly GCF_006542625.1 of Nomascus leucogenys. Taxonomy (NCBI): domain Eukaryota; kingdom Metazoa; phylum Chordata; class Mammalia; order Primates; family Hylobatidae; genus Nomascus; species Nomascus leucogenys. The sequence continues at coordinate 69,996,362 of NC_044391.1, forward strand.
CTCTTCTCCCCTTTCCTGTTCAAGACATGTTTTGTCTGCCTCCGAAGGATCCTTTTAAAATCTCTCTCCAAATGAAATTCATTTAAGTGAGCTAGCACAGATGACCCTAAGAAAAAACTTAAAGAATCTACTTTTCAAGGTCTAACTCTAGTCTGGACCCTTTCCCTCTAGAAAATCTTTCCAGATCACCCAAGCTACAGTGTTGTCTCTCTCCTCCAAATTCACGAAACTCTTTATCTAAATCATTCACTTAGAAATGAATTGCATACTCTTGTTTTCACGTTGCACTTTGATTGCAGACTCACTTTTTTCCCATTTTACTTTCAGGCTTAGATTTCTATTTATTTTTTTCAAACCTTCATAGTTTTTCTTCCCAAGTAATCTCTAACTAAGATAGTTGAGAACAGAACTTTTGTTGCGATCATGAGACCCAACTCCAATCAATTTGAATAATATCAGAGCAACAGAAAAGACAGAGTGAACCTGGCCCAGTAGAATTGGAAGCTAGAATGTGGAAGACTTCAGGGCTTCCCCATTCCATCTGTTGTCTTTTCTTTAATTGGTTTTAATTCTTTCTTGCTGCAGTTCACTGGGAGGGGAAAATAACCACAAGAAAAAAAATGGCCACTGATCATTGCAGGCTGATTTTTTCTTTTTTTTTTCTTTGTAAGCTCTTCACCCAGAGACACAACTCTCCAATTCCAATCAAAAAAATCTTTGGACAGAAGATTGATTGATCCATCTTGGATGACACTGTCATCTGTGGATGGAGGACTATGGATCAGACCCTTTAATGGCTCAGCTGCAGTGTTCATCCTGTGGTTAGGAGGAGTTGACCTGTACAACTTTTGTGTCATGGTTGTGAAGGAATATTTTCCAGGAGAATGTAACTGCTCTGGGCAGACAAGGCAATGTGTTCAGCAATATTTCATAACTAACATGATGCTTTTCACAAGTTAGATGCTAGGAAATTACTTATTCTACTATTCCACTACTAGATTTCTTAACAGCTTTATTAAAATGTAATTCACATACAATAGCATTTACTTAAAGTGTTTTTTTTATATTCACAGAGTTGTGCAACCATAACCATGATCTAATTTTAGAATATTATCTGAAACTTGGTTTTAGCCCAGTGAGACTTCCAATGTACAAAACTGTAAGATAGTAAATTGGTGTTGTTTTAAGCCACTGAATTTGTGGTGGTTTATTATTGGTTTATAACAATAAGAAACCAATATGGATTTACTCACCCTGAGATTCTGTTTTCTCAGATTTAAATTGAGCATAATAATATATATCTCACAGGATTTTATGAGATTAAATATGATAATATGCATGGTAGAAACTTCTAAAGACTCAGTACTAATAAATTTATCATTTAAGTTTTTAATTTTAATGTATTATAGTCCAAATATTTTACAGTTTATTGTAAAAGATTATGCAAAATAAAACATTTGTAAATATTGCACAAAACTGTGCTTTCTACCACCCTCAGATAATGAATCTTTTTAGATAATTAGGTAACTGGGAATTAAGCACAAACACATTCTTTTAAATTCTAAATGTTTTTAAGGAATCATTTTGAATTGCTTGAATTGCATCATACACTTTTCTAGTTTTTTTTTTTTTTTTTTTTTTTTTTTGGAGACGGAGTCTCGCTCTGTCGCCAGGATAGAGTACAGTGGTGCGATCTCGGCTCACTGCAACCTCCGCCTCCCAGGTTCAAGCGATTCTCCTGCCTCAGACTCCTGGGTAGCTGGGATCACAGGCACGCGCCACCACGCCCAGCTAATTTTTGTATTTTTAGTAGAGACAGGGTTTCACCATGTTGGCCAGGATGGTCTCCATCTCTTGACCTCATGATATGCCCGCCTTGGCCTCTGGAAGTGCTGGGATTACAGGCATGAGCCATGGTGCCCAGCGACAAATTAGCAGCGGTGGGATTGAAAACCATGCCCCAAAGAGACTGGAGACTTAATTCAGAATCTTAGACCACTCAGCCATGCTACCTCTCCTCCATTTTCTTAAATACAGAACACCAAATGTAAATCAAATTTTTTATGTCCTTGGGTTGTCATGCTACATTAGTTCACTTAGTTATAATCCTGTTGTACTCTCAGGATCTGGAAGCTCTGTAGGCATTATTTGCTTTTCCACTAGATAAGCTCAAGATTTCTGTGCTTTTTGAAATTATGTTTTTTTTAGTAGATTTTCTGACCCCCACTTTTTGTGGGGGTCAGAAAATTCAGATATTTTGTCAAATGTTGATTGCTGTGAGTGTAACTCTAACAACAAGAGCTTACAATTATTTCTGTAATTTTGTTTGTTTGTTTTTGTTTTTGCTTTTTTTTTTTATTATACTTTAAGTTCTGGGATACATGTGCAGAACCTGCAGGTTTGTTACATAGGTATACATGTGCCATGGTGGTTGGCTGCACCTATCAACATGTCATCTGTCATCCGCATCAGGTATTTCTCCTAATGCTATCCCTCCCCTAGCCCCCCACCCCCTAACAGACCCCGGTGTGTGCTATTCCCCTCCCTATGTCCTTGTATTGTCATTATTCAACTCCCACTTATAAGTGAGAACACACAGTGTTTGGTTTTCTGTTCCTGTGTTAGTTTGCTGAGAATGATGGTTTCCAGCTTCATCCATGTCCCTGCAAAGGACATGAACTCATCCTTTTTATGTCTGCACTAATTCCATGGTGTATATGTGCCACCTTTATTTATCCAGTCTATCATCGATGGGCATTTGGGTTGGTTCCAAGTCATGGTTATTGTGAATAGCGCTGCAATAAACATACATGTTCATGTGTCTTTATAGTAGAATGATTTACAATCCTTTGGGTGTATACCCAGTAATGGGATGGCTGGGTCGAATGGTATTTCTGGTTCTGGATTCTCGAGGAATCACCACGCTATCTTCCAAAATGGTTGAACTAATTTACCCTCCCACCAACAGTGTAAAAGCCTTCCTATTTCTCCACATCCTCTCCAGATGCTGGAGTTTCCTGGCTTTTTAATGATCACCGTTCTAACTGGCATGAGATGGTATCTCACTGTAGTTTCTGTTTGCATTTCTCTAATGACCCGTGATGATAAGCTTTCTTTTCATATGTTTGTTGCTGCATAAATGTCTTCTTTTGAGAAGTGTCTGTTCATATCCTTCACCCACTTTTTGATGGGGTTGTTTGCTTTTTTCTTGTAAATCTCTTTAAGTTCCTTGTAGATTCTGGATATTAGCCCTTTGTCAGATAGATAGATTGCAAAAATTTTCTCCCATTCTGTAGGTGGCCTGTTTACTCTGATGAGAGTTTCTTTTGCTGTGGAGAAACTTAGTTTAGTTAGATACCTTTGTCAATTTTGGCTCCTGTTGCCATTGCTTTTGGTGTTTTAGTCATGAAGTCCTTGTCCATGCCTATGTCCTGAATAGTATTGTGTAGGTTTTCTTCTATGGTTTTTATGGCTGTAGGTATTACTTTTAAGTCTTTAATCTATCTTGACTTAATTTTTGTGTAAGGTGCAAGGAAGGGATCCAGTTTCAGTTTTCTGTATATGGCTAGCCAGTTTTCCCAACACCATTTATGAAATAGGGAATCCTTTCCCCATTGCTTGTTTTTGTCAGGTTTCTCAAAGATCAGATGGTTGTAGAATGTGTTGTGTTATTTCTGAGGCCTCTGTTCTGTTCCATTGCTCTATGTATCTGTTTTGGTACCAGTACCATGCTGTTTTGGTTACTGTAGCCTTGTAGTATACTTTGAAGTCAGGTAGCATGATGCCTCCAGCTTTGTTCTTTTTGCTTAGGATTGTGTTGGCTATATGGGCTCTTTTTGGTTCCATATGAAATTTAAAGTAGTTTTTCCTAATACTGTGAAGAAAGTCAATAGTAGCTTGATGAGAATAGCACTGAATCTATAAATTACTTTGGGCAGTATGGCCATTTTCACGATATTGAGTCTTCTTATCCATGAGCATGGGATGTTTTTCCATTTGTTTGTGTCCTCTCTTGTTTCCTTAAGCAGTGGTTTGTAGTTCTCCTTGAAGAGGTCCTTCACATCCCTTGTAAGTTGTATTCCTAGGTATTTTATTCTCTTTGCAGCAATTGTGAATGGGAGTTCACTCATGATTTGGTTCTTTGTTTGTCTATTATTGGTGTATAGGAATGCCTGTGATTTTTGCACATTGATTTTGTATCCTGAGACTTTGCTGAAGTTGCTGATCAGCTTAAGGAGATTTTGGGCTAAGACGATAGGGTTTTCTAGATATACAATTGTATCATCTGAAAACAGATTCAATTTGACTTCGTCTCTTCCTATTTTAATACCCTTTATTTCTTTCTCTTGCCTGATTGCCCTGGCCAGAACTTCCAATACTATGTTGAATAGGAGTGGTGAGAGATGGCATCCTTGTCTTGTGCCTATTTTCAAAGGGAATGCTTCCAGCTTTTGCCCATTCAGTATGATATTGGCTGTGGGTTTGTCATAAATAGCTCTTATTATTTTGAGATACGTTCCATCACTACTTAGTTTATTCAGAGTTTTTAGCATGAAGCGGTGTTGAATTTTATCTCGAAGGCCTTTTCTGCATCTATTGAGATAATCACATGGTTTTTGTCATTGGTTCTGTTTATATGATGGATTACGTTTATTGATTTGCATATGTTGAACCAGCCTTGCATCCCAGGGATGAAGCCAACGTGATCGTGGTGGGTAAGCTTTTGATGTGGTGCTGGATTCAGTTTGCCAGTATTTTATTGAGGATTTTTGCATTGATGTTCATCAGGGATATTGGCCTGAAATTTTCTTTTTTTTTGTTGTGTCTCTGCCAGGTTTTGGTATCAGGATGATGCTGGCCTCATAAAATGAGTTAGGGAGGATTCCTTCTTTCTCTATTGATTGGAATAGTTTCAGAAGGAATGGTACCAGCTCCTCTTTGTACCTCTGGTAGAATTTGGCTGTGAATCCATCTGGTCCTGGACATTTTTTGGTTGGTAGGCTATTAATTATTGCCTCAATTTCAAAACTTGTTACTGGTCTATTCAGGAATTCAACTTCTTCCTGGTTTAGAATGGGAGGGTATAGGTGTCCAGGAATTTATCCATTTCTTCTAGATTTTCTAGTTTATTTGCATAGAGGTGTTTAGAGTATTCTGTGATGGTAGTTTGTATTTCTGTGGGATCAGTGGTGATATCCCCTTTATCATTTTTTATTGCGTCTATTTAATTCTTCTCTCTTCTCTTCTTCATTAGTCTGGCTAGCAGTCTATCTATTTTGTTAATCTCTTCAAAAAATCAGCTCCTGGATCCATTGATTTTTTGAAGGGTTTTTCATGTCTCTATCTACTTCAGTTCTGCTCTGATCTTAGTTATTTCTTGTCTTCTGCTAGCTTTTGAATTTGTTTGCTCTTGCTTCTCTATTTCTTTTAATTGCGATGTTAGGGTGTCGATATTAGATCTTTCCCGCTTTCTCCTGTGGGCATTTAGTGCTATAACACTGCTTATAACATTTATTGCTAAGCACTGCTTTAGCTGTGTCCCAGAGATTCTGGTATGTTTTGTCTTTGTTCTCATTGGTTTCAAAGAACTTATTTATATCTGCCTTAATTTCATTATTTACCCAATAGTCATTCAGGAGCAGGTTGTTCAGTTTCCATGTAGTTGTATGGTTTTGAGTGCGTTTCTTAATCCTGAGTTCTAATTTGATTGCACTGTGGTCTGAGAGACTGTTTGTTATGGTTTCTGTTCTTTTTGTTTTTGTTTTCTTGAAACACAGTCTCACTCTGTCACCCAGGCTGGAGTGCAATGGTGATATCTTGGCTCACTGCAATCTCTGCCTCCCGGGTTCAAGGGATTCTCTTGCCTCAGCCTACCGTGTAGCTGGAATTACAGGCACCAGTCACCACACCCAGCTAATTTTTGTATTTTTAGTAGAGATGGGGTTTCGCCATGTTGGCCAGGTTGGTCTCGAACTCCTGACATCAAGTGATCTGCCCACCTCCGCCTCCCAATGTTCTGGGCTTACAAGCGTGAGCCACTGCGCCCGGCTGCCAAGAGTTTACAATTATTGAGCACTTGCTATGTTCCAAGCACTATTTAAGCACTTTACAATATTACTTCATGTAATGTTCACAACGAACTCATTATATGGGCACCATTGTGTTACCATTTTACACATGAAGAGACTGAAGCACAGAATATGAGCTCTTAAACACTATGCCATTCTGCTACCTGTAGCAACCTCTGACCTTCCTTCTAATTGGCTTTTTATAGATTTCTGTGGACCTAAAAATAAAATAAGGAAACGGGAGAAAGTTAGGTGTCAAATATGCACAAATATACATTAAGTGAGAGATGAAGCCTGATAAGGTTTTCTATGAATGCCATGTACAAATTGCATGGCATGGATCCTAGGATCTATTCTCAGATGAATGAAATATGTATTCAGAGCTAAATTCTGAATGGCTAAAGTCTTAAACAAAAATGGTCACCTGTATTTTGTGAAAATTCATCCCCTTGAATTTACTTTAAAAACAATATTTTAACATTATATTATGAGTCAGAAATACTGCTTACAAAGACTTTTAAAAAATTTTAATCAGAAAGGATGACTAGCTCACTATGCCTGCAGGAAAAATTTTGTAAGTATATACAATGTTCTCTCCAGATGGTACAACAAGGAAAGAAAACTTTGGTTGAATACAATTTTGGCAAGAAGTAAAGACTTAGAGCATCAAACTTAAAAGTATATCAAATTTACCTGATTATGGTAATAATGTGAATACTCCATTCAATGTGTTGTTGCCAGATAAATTGCCCAGCATGTTTTCAAGCTGGCTAGAGAAGTCTGTGTACTCATGTTTTCTGCAAATCAATAAAGCCAAATTCCTTTAAAATGTAATTACTGTAAAATGTAGAATATAATGAATAACCACTGTAATTCCAGAAGAAGAGAGATTTGGGTGGGCAGTGTGATTCAACAAGGTTCACATTCCCAGTTTACAAATTTACTATAATAAACTTCTGTATACCTCAGATAGGAATGGACTATGTCTTGTTTTATTTCGTAGACTCCGAAGGATAAAACTGACTCTTTCTACATAAGTAATTATACCTAAATTGGATCACAACCAATGGGATGAGATATTTAATTTTTTGATTAAAAAAGTAAAATATTTTGTTTTGTTTTTGCCTCTTCCCTCCTCTGCATCTCCCCCTTTCCTCAGACATGACCTCACCCATTCAAGATAATGCATGTTGATACTGGGTATACATTCCTTTTTGTTTTTACTTTTTTTCCATGCGCATATGTATCTGTGTATATATATATATACATACATACACACAGAGACACAAATATCCTCACACAGATATAGATACACACACATTTATGTCCCCATTTCTGCACAAAAGTTTTTGCCTCTTGCTTTGTCCTGGGATTTGACTTTATTTCTCAGATTTTGCCACTACTAACAGTGCTAAAGTACTTTGAATATCATATTTGTTCGCGTGTTTTCTACATTTATTTCTTTGGGATAGATTTCCAGAATTAAGACTTCTTGGTCAAAGGGTTTTGCGTATTTTTTTACTGTAATGTATATTGCCAAATTACTTTCCCACAAAAAAACTGAAAATTTTCACATTTGGCCTTTTTCATCATTATTGTGAACAATGGGTAAAGTCTTAAAATATTTTCCAGTCTGATAAGTATTCAAGAATATTCCTTTATTAATTTAACTTGCATTTCCGTAACTAGTAGTGGGGTTAACCATTTTTTTCTACTTCATTTATCAGTTTAGATTTTCTTTTCTGTGAACTAACTCTTCATATTATTTAACAATCTTTTTATTGGTTTGTATGTTTTTCTTCAGAATTCTTAAAATCATGTGTATATATTAATCCTTTGGTTCTTATCTATTTTTCAAACTTTTTTCCAAATCTATTATTTATCTATTGATTTTGATGTTCCAACTTTCAAATATTTTTTAAAAATATTATTAACCATCTCTACATCTTGTTAGCAGTTTCCGAATTTCCAGTCTTGGAAAAAAAAGTCTCTAACTTTGAGATGTATATGTAGCTTCCCAGATATTTTTCTATGGTACTCATTTAATTTTTAATATTTAAATATGGAGCTATCTGGAAGATGATGTTCTAGGTGATGATACGAAGGGCACAATTTTACATATTTTTTTTCATATGGCAGCCACTTTTACCACGTTGTGCCTGTGCCATCCTACTCAGTGAAAAGTCTACCTTTGTCCCATGTGAATTCTCATTTCTGCTTAAATCTATTTCTGGATTGTCTATTTCATTCCATTGATCTATTTGCTTATTCCCTTGGACTACCACTGATTTGATTATAATGACTTTATAATATGTTTTGGATCTATAAAGAAGGGCATTTCTTATTCATTTTTTAAAGCTTCTGGCTATTGATGACTTTATTTTTCTATATAAAATTCAAGATCATTTTCTTCATTTATGAGAAAAGCCCTATTGATATTTCTATACGACTTATAAAAGAGGAGCGTTTTTATTACATAAATTCTTCAGAAAGGTAATTTTGACTTTAGGTTTAGTTTTCATTTTTATGTTTACTGGAAAAACTCATACAAACTGGCCTACAGGGAGATGCCTTTATTTGAAATATAAAGTATAATATAAATCTTTGGAATAATTCTAGCAATGTGACATTTATTCCTCTGTGTACACATTGAAAACAGAAGGTTAAGTTTCCATAGAAAACAAAAAGGAAAACATTTCATTTTATTACTCCTCTTTGTATCTCAAGAGAATAATTCTTCACATTGTTTTGGGGTCAATAATGGAGCTACAGAGGCATAAAATGTCATATTTTCCTTATTTTTGTAATTGACATGTATAGTGTCTAACATCCTTTCATGCTTGTGGTCTGGCATAGTTTAATGTATACTAATACATAATTAGGATATATTTCAGCCTGAGACACCTGGCCAAATACCAGATAGGAAATCCTATCATTCAATACATCTGTTCTGAAAGCGAATAAGAATATCTTCATTTTCTAATTTTTCTTAAGAGTACATATATTTGTTTGTTTTTCAAACAGCCCTTGCATTTTGTGATACTTTAAAAAACAAAATTTAATTGCAATAAAGAATATCATTTTGCAATTTAATGGAAAGAACACGTTTGGCACTCTACAAAGTTAGATTCAAATCCAGACTCTACTGTAAGACATTGTGCAAGTTTTGTAACCATTTTGAGTCTCAGATTTTTCATGTATAAGATATGCTGAATTTAGAAAACTTCTGAGAGATTTCCAAGGATTTAACAGGACTAAAAGATCTAGTGCTGTGCCTGGCAACCGAAAGTTTCCAAATATTATTACTTTTGTTAATAGTAGAAAATAAGGCTTCATTCATAACAATTATACTATGTATCTACTTATTTATTGTTATTAAAAATAAGGCCTCATGTTTTCCTAACAAAGTCATATAATTTGATTTTTTAAATCCATTAATTGTTTCACCCAAGATAAACATAGTTAGCACTAATTTTGAGCCAGTACCACCCTACACACTGAGTATACAGATATAAATTGGACAGGTGGGTTCCTTTCTCTGGTGGAGTTTACATTTTAAGGAAGAAATATATATATATATATAATCAAAATAATTAAAGATTTTGAAAAGTGTTAGAAATTAACAACACGTGTGACAAAGTAACTCAGTAGTGTATAGCAGTTACAGGTTTGAAAGTTCCATCTGAACAGTTTAAAAGTGTTCATAATATATATGCTATTTTATTTCAAGAGAAAATAAATATTTTTTTAAATTGGGAAATAAATATATCTTTTACAGAAATAGATTACATAATTTGTAATTAGTACCTCAATTACTTAATGGATGCTTCAATTAACACAATATTTTTGAGGCTCTAGAATGTTCTAATTATACTGCATACATTATTCGGTCAGAGACATACAGAGATTTATAAAAGACAGTTCATGTCCTCAATATAAGTAACTGTAAAATGTGATTAAGACTGTGTAAGGGATTTGCATAAAGTGATACAGCCTCCCAGGGAACAGTACTTGAAAATGCATTCTGCAACAAATAAGTATCTACAACTGTCTTAAACCATCTTACACTTGTAAACTTTTAATAAAAACTTTGCTCATAGTAAAATAGTAACACCTATACCTCCCTTAAGTATCAAACCACTGAATCCTTAGAGTAGGACTTATTGAAATTCAATAGCATGTCTTCTCTTTTTTATATGTCTTTAAACGTCTTTTCAAATATTACCCATTTCTTCCTTTACACTAATCAAGTGAAGATATTTACTTGAAAGCAAGCTCTTAGAAAAGGCCCTGCCTTCAGAGTACTTTCTCTTTCATCTAGGGAGATGAGAAGAGAAAGTTGTCTTCATCAAGTCCATGAAAAAACCTCACTGCCTGACCCAGATTTGCTCCTGCTTACACATTCCTGTTTTACTCAGAAAATCACCACTTTCACATTTACCTAAACCAAATGTAGTCCTTGAGTTGTATTCTTTACTGCCACTGCCCACATCCTGCTGTCCACCAGTGTCCCCTGGGTCCCCTCACCTCTTCATTCTCACGGCAGCTGCCTTGGATTACGTCCATATCACCTTTATCCAGGATAACAGCAATGACTGCCTAATTACTCTCGCACATGGTCTGTCCATACTTTCAGTCTAGTAGAGCTAATTTTTAAATTGCTGAGTGTAATGTTATTACTCTACTTTATTACTTCCATGAAAAAAAAAATCATCCAAACTATTGTCCTGCCTCACTTCTGGCTGCACTGTCCCTCCTGCTCTATGATCCAGATACAAGTTACTTGTCATTATTGCAGAATACCCCAGACTATTTCACTTTTGCATAGAATGTCCTTGACTCCATTAGCCATCTGAGAAACTCAGACTTCATGATGGAGTTCCAACATCCTTCCTTTGCAGAGCGGTGGCTGTTAAGCCTGTGATCACATTGTTAGCACACTGAACTATCAGTATCAGCTCTAGACTAAGAGTTCCTCATGGATTGAAACTGTGCCATAGTCATCTGAGCATATAGCACAGTTCTTCCTAGGAAAATTTCCTGACTCCTTTCCCAACTTTGAAGTCCATTTCAGTATGAAAATAAACACAGAGACAACTCATAATTTGGTTCTTAGAGCCATTTACCAAGTGTGTAGTCACCAAGAAGAGGAGAAATGACTCTCAGCAGGTCTTACTCCTGACCATAAAGACAATAACTTTTGCTATCACTAGAAACATGGAATTAATCATTAAGCCTTCTGGATTTGGGCCCACGCCTGCAAATGTGAAGAAATGGACACTAGATAGTAATATGCAGTAAATGGTAATAGGCTTATCTAATAAACTACAAATTCCCCAAACGTAGTTTCAATTAAAAATTATGCTTAAAGGGATCAACCTCCCTAACAATGTAAGAAACCATGTTTGAATATTAAAAAATGATAGCATCATGATGATTTACATATAAAGTCACAGTCCATAATTTTTCATCCCCATTGAGATGAAAGGTAGCCAAGACCATAAACAGACACATTTTTGCAAGGTCTTACATAAAAAATTCAGTATCAGTAGAATACGTGTTGAGTTATTACCAAGGAATTGCCTCACTGGTCCATTTTCAAAGGAGAGGTAATCTATTCTTTACATTGTTTTATTCACATTAGCCTCAGGGGAAAATGCAAAAATGTAGAAGTTTAGATAAGTCTACATCTCACATGTATCATAAATATTGTAATAGTAGGATTTTCTCAGGCAAAAAAGTCAGGAAACTAACTTTTTGCTATAACGCAAATACAATGAGTAAGCACATATTAATATGCCTATTATTTCTCAAAACTTGAATGTTCTTACCCAGGACAATCCAATAACATAAGCAATATACTTTCAAACAGGAAAAGGACAAAATGTTAAACGCTGAGCAATTTCCCCGCTCTATGTTATTTTTAGGAAACCTTATTCTTTCACTATATATTTCATCTTCAACATTAATTTCTTCCTTAACCTAAATTTTTTACTATATCATAACTTTTTCTCTTCATTCCTCTTGTCTATCCAAGACATGACAGTGCCTTATTTAGACTATCATCTTGGGCTTTTCTATTTTTTAATCAAAAAAGTATTCTCTCCCCAAAAAAGAAAAAAAAACTAAATCCTTTAGCAACTCTAATAAGTCCACCTATGGTCCACTGACTACCTCAGTTTAGAAAACTTATACATCAGTCTTTTCTCTTTTTAATAAAGTCGGGAGAGGATGAGAACAGTTACTACATCAAACTACTTTGATCGTAAACTGCTATTTTTAAAATACCAAAACACATGCTGCCCCAAATACTGCCTGCTCCCCCAACTCCCACTCCAATTGTAAACAACTGGAGACCTAATTTCCCACCCTTTACTCAGACCTACCTGAATTGCCCCCACCTGCTCCAAGCATCAAGCTCAGGGCTAGCAGTAACAGTAGACACATCTAGCTTAAGTAAGTGTTGCACCTCATTTTACTTTATACATTTATTGTTATAAAATATATTGCCACCTCAATATGTATTATGAACAGCATGTTTATAAGGATAAAAGTTGATTTAATTGGGCCAGAGTGGTGCTATGGCCAGATCGACCAGATAATTTTTTAAAATAATTTCCACTTTTATTTTAGATTATATGTACAGATTTGTTTCATGGATATATTGTGTGATGCTGAGATTTGGAGTACCAATGATTCCCTCACCCAGGTAGTGCATAGTATTCAGTAGGTAGTTTTTGAGCCCTTGCCCCTCTCCCTTTCTCACACCACTAGCAGTCCCCAGTGCCTGTTTTTTGCATCTTTATGTCAATGTGTACACAATATTTAGCTCTCACTTATAAGTGAGAACACGTGGTATTTGTTTTTCTGTTTCTGTGTTAATTTGCTTAGGATAAGGCCTCCAACTGCATCCCTGTTGCCGCAGAGGACACTGGACAAAGATCAGGTGATTTTAATGAGGACTCAGATGGCAACGGACCGCCCTACGGGAGACAGCTTTGTAGATGGCCAAGCTCTAGGTTGAAGTCCTGTATAATGTCATATCAAAGGCTCTTAGTAAACAAATGATGTAAAAAATGTTGAGGTTATGTTTCATTACAGCAATCAACAAGAACTGTCCACATGAGTTACAATGAAAGAATTGTTAAAGAGGGACAAGGATTGGAGATTTAAATATATTTCACATTTAGATTTTTATTTGAATTGCATTTATTTTAATTGCATTTGACATATCCTATTACTACATTTGTTTCTTGTTCTATTTTAAGTATGAATAACTTTAAGAGTCTTTCCTTTTACAAATAACTTATGATAAGTAATAATTAATTGCCAAAATTAACCTTATTGCAGAAAAAACTATGTTTTGATTTTCTGAAATATTTGCATTTTAATAACATTTATCAGGAGTACAGATAAAATTTAAATCTTCTCAAAATGCTGCCATTGAGAATTTTCAGTTTTAATTTTAGCATTGTTTTTCTACAATGCTAATATAGTTCTCTCTTTAAGATACAATCAGAATCATTATTTTCTCACACTTATCTCTTTGAAGGATAAAACTTAATAGACACACATGGATTACCTACCTATCCAAGGCAGTTTCTGATTTCTTAAAATTTGAAATATAATATTTATTAAAAATGTGAGTTGACAGAAAGTGAATCGGTCCAGCTCACAATGAGTTATCTACAGTTCACTATTTCAATCAAAGCTATGTTAATGAAAATTACTGTGTAGCTCTGAAGTTTAAAAATGAGTTAATAAAGTAAATATAATTCTGAGGTTTGAGATACTTGAGCTGATTCACATTAGATGCAATGTTCTATGTATTATTATGTTAGAGCTACAACTTGATTGACTTAGAATGATTTGTTAAAACAATTTACTACTGCAATACTGAGATGGAAAGCAAAACAAAAAACTCCATCCCCTTACTTTCTTGTTCCTTAGTATAGTGCATGTGAGTTCACATATTCCTACTGAGTGTGTATTTATTCATGAACTCCTACAGCAAAATTAGTACAAATTACTTACCACAAACTTTGCGAGGCCCTGGAAAAATGAGGACAAAAAAGCAATGGGAACAAACAAACAAGAGCAAATTTAAAATGTATTATCATTGCATACTTCACATCATAGAACTTCAGTGGATAGAGTGAGCAGGTAACACATGCCTTTTCAGTCAAGGACAACTGTACGATAATGGTCAAGTTATTTGTCTTCATTAATTCCTTTGACTAAATAGGAAATTAAAAGCCCAGATTTACACATACTTCCCAACTACTTCTGGATCTTCAATTAACCACTAACATTTTTAAAGAATAAATTCTGGTTTAAAAAAAAGAAATAAAGATTACAACTTTCGCATATGACAAGATGCAAGACTAAATAACCTCCTGCCCTCAATGAAACATCTAGAAATCCTACAAAAGGATAAAATAATTCCTTTTAAAGAATCTATTAAAAAAGAAAGGAAATACCAAGTGGCTGATATCAAGGGGAATAGTCCATTTTAGAGTGAGGAGAACAAACTTGTTCTGGGAATATCCTGGTAAGAGATGTTCAGCAATAAAGAGATCTCAGCAATAAAGGGCTTAGAAATGGAATGAACCCGTAATTCTAAACAATACAAGAAATCGGAGCAAAACTCCCACAAAAAAAAAACTGTGACCATCCAAGAACTATAGCCTAGAGGAATAATAATAATAATAATAATAATAATAATAATAAACTAATGAGAAGTCCATTCACACAAAGAGATTAGAAGGGAGATTAGAATGGAGCTTTTTTTCCTCTCAGTCCATGGGTCTGAAAATAAATAAATAAATAAATAAAGACTCTTTTTGAGAATTTGTAAGCATAGGTTAATCACCATTCAGATTTAAAAAGTTGACAAATCTGCGAAGAAAGCAAAATAAGCTTTGACTGATAAAACAATAATAAGCTCTAATTCAAGGATTAAGAAAAAAGTAGAGATAAGATTTTGGAAAACAACATGGAGTAGCGCCAAGATGGCTATCCCCACTTTAATTTGCATAGGACAATGGCCTCCAGCTGCATCCATGTTGCAGCAACAAACATGATTTCCTTTTCTTTTGGCTGTGTAGTATTCCAGGTGTATATATAAAACAGTTTTTTTCTTTTTAATTCAGTCCACCACTGATGGGCTTCTGAGTTGATTCCATGTCTTTGCTATTGTGAATAGTGCTGCAATGAACAAACACGTGTATGTGTCTTTACGGCAGAATGATTTATATTCTTTTGGGTGTATATCCAGTAATAGGATTGCTGTATTGAATGATAGTTCTGTTTTAAGTTCCTTGAGAAATCTCAAAAGTACTTTCCACAGTGGCTGAACTAATTTATATTCCCACCAGCAGTGTATAAGTGTTCGCTTTTTTTCACAACCCAGCCAACATGTTATTTTTTAACTTTTTAGTGATAGCCATCCTGACTAATGTGAGATGGTATCTCATTATGATTTTGATTTGCATTTCTCTAATTATTATTTATGTTGATCATGTTTCATATGCTTATTGGCTGCATTTAGTCTTCTTTTGAGTAGTGTCTGTTCATGTCCTTTGCCCATTTATTAATGGGGTTGTTTGGTTTTTGCTTGTCAGTTTAAGTTCCTTATACATTCTGGATACTAGCTCTTTCTTTAATGCACAGTTTGCAAATATTTTCTCCCATTCTGTAGGTTGTCTGTGTACTCTCTTGATAGTTTCTTTTGCTGTACAGAAGCCGTTTGGCTTAATTTGGTCTCATTTGTCGATTTTTGCTTTTGTTGCAATTGCTTTTGAAGACATTTTTATGAAATCTGTGCCAATGCCTGTGTCCAGAAAGGTAGTTCCTAGGTTTTCTTCTAAAGTTTTTGTAGTTTTAGCTCTTACATTGAAGTCTTTAATCAATTTTGAGTTGAGTTTTGTATATTGTAAAAGGAAGGGGTCCAGTTTCAATCTTCTGCATATGGCTAGCCAGCTAGCCATCTATTCCAGCACCATTTATTGAATATTGAATCCTTTCTCCAGTGCTTGTTTTTGTGAACTTTTCAAAGATTAGATGGTTGTAAGAATAAAACACTTAGCAACCAGAAAAGGCCATGGACCCAGCAAATTTATAACTGAATTCTATCAGATGTACAAAGAAGAGCTAATACCAATCCTACTGAAACAATTCCAAAAAATCAAGAAGAGAGTCTTCCCTAACTCATTCTATGAGGCCAGCATTATTCTGATACCAAAATCTGGAAGAAACACAACCAAAAAAGAAGACATTAGGCCAAGATCCCTGATGAACACTGATGCAAAACTCCTCAATAAAATACTAGCATACTGAACCCAGCAGCACATCAAAAAGCTAATCCATCTTAATCAACTAGGCTTTATTCCTGGGATGCAAGGTTAGTTAAACATATGCAGATGAATAAACTTGATTCATCACACAAACAGAACTAAAACAAAAATTACATGATCATCTCAATAGAGTCAGAAATAACTTTAGATAAAATTCAACATCCCTTCATATTAAAAACCCTCAACAAACCAGGCATTGAAGAAATATACCTCAAAATAATTAGAGCCACTTATGACAAACCCATGGCCAACATCGTAGTGACTGGGCAAAAGCTGAAAGAATTCCCCTTGAGAACCAGAAAAAGACAAGCATGCCCACTCTTACCACTCCTGTTCAACATAATGCTGGAAGTCCTAGCCAGAGCAGTCAGGCAAGAGAAAGAAATAAAAGGTATCCAAACAGGAAGAAAGGAGAGGCAAAGCAAAATGGCAGAAGAGAAGAATCCATTGATCGTCTCCCATGCTACTCCCACAAGAACACCAACTTCATAATAACCAAAAATCAGGAGAGCACTCATAGTACCTGTTTTTAACTATATCACTGAAAAAGGCACTAAAGAGATAGAAAAAACAGTCTTGAATCTCCGATGTCAACCCTCCCACAAC
This sequence comes from Nomascus leucogenys, assembly GCF_006542625.1. NCBI lineage: Eukaryota > Metazoa > Chordata > Mammalia > Primates > Hylobatidae > Nomascus > Nomascus leucogenys. Next base: position 70,013,391 of record NC_044391.1, read on the forward strand.
TTAGGCAGCAGCTACCTGATGCAGAGAGCATCTTTGAACACTGAGGGAAGGAGAACACAGCAATTATGAGGCACTGAACTCAGTGTTGTCCTGTTAGAACAGAAAGGGAAACCAGACCAAACTCAGATGACACTTGACCATGGAGGGAGCATTTAAACCAACCCTAGACAGAAGGGAATTGCTGATCCTAGTGGTCTAAACTTGAGTCCCCACAAACCTCACCACTGAGGACTACAGTGCTCTGTGTCTCCAAGGAAACTTGAAAGGCAGTGTTGGCCATAAGGACTGCAAATCTTAGGCAAGTCCTAGAGCTGAACTAGGCCCAGGGACAGTGGACTGGGGGACACCTGAGCTGCTGACACATCAGCTAGGGCAGCTAACAGAATGCAGGTATCACCCCTCCCCTAACCCCAGGCTGCACAGCTCAAGACTCCAAAAGAGACCCCTTCTTTCCACTTGAGGAAAGGAGAGGGATGAGTAGGGAAGACTTTGTCTTGCATCTTGGATACTAGCTCAGCCACAGCAGGGTAGGGCACTTTTCAGAGTTGTAAGGCCTCTGTTCCAGGTCTCTAGCTCCCAGATGATGTTTCTAGACACACTCTGAGCCAGAAGGAAAACTGCTGCCATAAGGGAAAGAACCCAGTCCTACAAACATTCATCACTTGTTAACTGAAGAGCCCTTAGGTCCTGAATAACCAACAATGATACCCAAGTACCACACAGAAGGCTTTGGGAGAGCCTCAGAGGATTGCTGGCTTCAGGTACCAGCAAGACCACAGCGAGGTAGAGTACCAAGCAGGCTCTTTGGGTGCCCAATTCCAGGACGATTTTCATATGTCATCTCTGAACTTATCCTGGGCCAGAAGGGAGCACACTACCCTGAAGGGTGAGTCCCAGGCCTGGCGACATTCACCAAAAACTGACTTAAGAGTCCTTGGGCCTTAAGAGAACATTGGTAGTAGTCTGGCAGTACTCCTTATGGCCTGGGGTGGTGGTAACTAGAGGGTGAGTCTCCTCTGCCTTTGGAAAGGGGAGAGATAAGTGGGAAAGACTGTGTGTGTATTGTGGTTTGAGTGTCAGCTTAGCTGCAGTACAGTAGAACACCAGGTAGACTTCGAAGGTTTTTGACTCTAGGCCCTGACTCTCTGATGCACCTCTGGACCCATCCAGGGCCTAAAGGTCCTTGCTGCCCTGAAGAGGACACAGGCCTGGCTGGCTGTGTCTACACCTGCTGATTGTAGAGCCCAAGGCCTTGAACAAATGTAAGTAGTGGCCAGGGAATGATTAGAGCAGGTTTTGGGCAAAACCCAGTGCTGTGGGAGCTTCAGGTCCGATGCAGTGCAGTCATAGTGGTGGTGGCCACAGGGATGCTTGTGTCACTCCACTCCCAACTTTAGGTGGCTCAGAACAGACAGTGAAATTCTGTTTGGGAAAAAGTCAGGGAAGAGAACAAGAGACTCTGTCTGGTAATCCAGAGAATTCTTCCAGATCTTGTCCAAGACCATCAAAGCAGTACCTCTATGAGTCTGCAAGAACCACAGCATTACTGGGTTTAGGGTGTCCCCTAAAGTTAATGCAGCTTAGATCACAACATCCAGGTTCTTTCAAATATCTAGAAAGGCTTCACAAGAAGGATGGGTACAAACAAGCCCAGACTATGAAGACTACAATAAACACCTAACTCTTTAATGCCCAGGAACTCACAAACATCCACAAGCATTAAGATCATCTAGGAAAACAAGACCTCACCAAATGAACTAAATATGGCACCAGGGACCAGTTGGGAAAAAGAGAGATATGTGACCTTTCAGACAGAAAATTCAAAATAGCTGTGTTGAGGAAACTCAAATAAATTCAACAGAACACTGAGAGGGAGTTCAGAATTCCATCAGATAAATTTAACAAAGAAACTGAAATAATTAAAAAGAATCAAGTGAAATTCTGGAGCTTAAAAATGCAATTGGCATACTAGAGAATGCAAGAGTCCTTTAATAGCTGAATTGATCAAGCAGAAGAAATAATTGGTGAGCTTGATTAAACAGAAGAAAGAATGAATGATCACAGGCTATTTGAAAACACACGGAGGAGACAAAAGAAAAAATAATTTAAAAACAACATAGCATGGATGTTTTGATCTAGAGGATCTAGAAAATAACCTGAAAAGGAAAAAGCTAAGAGTTATTGGCCTTAAAGAGGAGGTAGAGAAAGGGACAGGGATAAAAAGTTTATTCAAAGGCATAATAACAGAGAACTTCCCAATCCTAGAAAAAGATACCAATATCTAAGTACAAGAAGGTTATAGGACACCAAGTAGATATAACCCAAGGGAGACTATCTCAAGGCATTTAATAGTCAAACTCCCAAAGGATAAAGAAAAGATCATAAAAGCAGCAAGAATAAAGAAGCATACGATATATAATGGAGCTCTAATATGTCTGGCAGCAGACTCTTCACTAGAAACTTTACAGGCCTGGAGAGGGTAGGAAGACATATTTAAAATGCTGCAGAAAAATAACTGTTACCCTAGAATAGTGTATCCAATGAAAATATCTTACAAACATGAAGAAGAAATAAACGTGAAGAAGAAATTCTTTCCCAGACAAACAAACACTGAGGAATTTCATCAACACCAGACCTGTCCTACAAGAATTGTTAAAGAGAGTGCTTCAATCATAAAGGAAAGGACATTAATGAGCAATAAATAATCACCTGAAGACACAAAACTCACTGGTAATATTAAGTACACAGAAAAACACAGAATACTTCTGTAACTGTGGTATGTAAACTACTCTTATCCTAAATAGAAAGGGTAAATAATGAACCAATCAAACACAATAACTACAACAACCTTTCAAGATAGAGTCAGGACAATAAGATATAAATAGAAACAACAACAAGTTAAAAAGCAGGAATGCAAAGTTAAGGAGTAGATTTTTTATTAGTTTATTTTTGGCTTATTTGTGCAGTGTTAAGTTGTTATCAGGTTAAAATAATGAGTTATAAGGTAGTATCTGCAAGCTTCATGGTAACATGAAAACAAAATCATATAATGGATACAAAATAAAAGAAAAAGCTAGAAGTTAAATTATATCACCAGAGAAAATCACCTTTACAGGAGGAAGACAGGAAGGAAAGCAAGAAAGATGAGAAGACCATAAAAACAGTGAGGAAACAAGTAACAGATGGCAAGGGTAAGTCCTCACTTATCAATAATAACATCGAATGTAAATGGACTAAATGCTCCAGTCAAAAGATATAGACTGGCTAATTGGGTGAAAAAACAAGACTCATCAATCTATTGCCTACAAGAACCACACTTCACCTATAAAGACACACATAGACTGAGAATCAAAGGATGGAAAGAGATGTTCCATGCCAATGGAAATTGAAAAAGAGCAGGAGTCACTATATATGTATATCAGACAAAATAGATTTCAAGACAAAAACTATAAGAAGAGATAAAGAAGGTAGCTATATAATGATAAAGGAGTCAACTCATCAAGAGGACATAACAATTTTAAATATATAAGCACTCAACACTGGAGCACTGGATACATAAAAAAATTATTAGAGCAAAAGAGAGAGCAAGGCTCCAATACAATAATAGCTGGAGACTTTAACACCCCACTTTCAGCATTGGACAGATCTTGCAGACAGAAAATCAACAAAGAATCATCAAATTTAATCTGTGCTATAGGGCAAATGTACCTAATATATATTTACAGAACATTTAATCCAATGGCTGAGGAATACACATTATTTTCCTCAGCACGTGAATAATTATCAAGGATGAACAATATTTCATGTCATAAAACAAGTCTGAAAGCATTCAAAAAAAACTGAAATAATATCAGGCATCTTCTCTGACCACAATGGAAAAGAATTAGAAATTAATAATGAGAGGACTTTTTGAAACTATAGAAGTAGATGGGAAGTAAATAATATGCTCCTGAATGACCAGCAGATCAATGAAGAAATTAAGAAGTAAATTTAAAAATTTATTGAAACAGGCCAGGTGCAATGGCTCATGCCTGTAATCCCAGCACTTTGGGAGGTTGAGGTGGGCAGATCACGAGGTCAGAAGATCGAGACCATCCTGGCTAACATGGTGAAATCCCGCCTCTACTAAAATTACAAAAAATTAGCTGGGCGTGGTGGCGGGCACCTGTAGTCCCAGCTACTCGGGAGGCTAAGGCAGGAGAATAGCGTGAACCCGGGAGGCGGAGCTTGCACTGCACTCCAGCCTGGGCGACAGAGCAAGACTCCATCTCAAAAATAAAAAAACAAAAAAATTTCTTGAAACAAATGATAATGGAAAGACAGCACACCAAAATCTGTGGGATACAGCAAAAGCAGCACTCAGTGGGAAGTTTATAGCTACAACTGCTTACATAAAAAAGAGGAAAATCTTCAAAGAAACAATATAACAATGCATCTTAAAAAATTAGAGAAGCAAGAACAAAACAAACCCAAAATTAGTAGAAGGAAAGAAATAATAAAGATCAGAGCAGAAATAACTGAAATTGAAATGAAAAAAATAATGCAAAAGATCAATAAAATGAAAAGTTGGTCTTCTAAAACATTAAACAAAATTGACAAATCTTTACTCATACTAACAAAGAAAAAAGGGAAGATACAAAAACATAAAATCAGAAATGGAAAAGAAGACATTACAACTGATACCACAGAAATTCAAATAATCATTAGTGGCTACTATGAGCAACTGTATGTCAATAAGTTGAAAAATCTAGAAAAGACAGACAAATTCCTAAACAAATATGACCAACCAAGATTGAATGGAAGGAATCCAAAACCTGAATTAACCAATAACATGTAACAAGATCAAAGCTGTAATAAAAAGTCTCCAGTAAAGCAAAGCCCAGGACCTAATGGCTTCACTGCTGAATTCTACCAAACATTTAAAGAAGAATTAAAACTAGTTCTACTCAAACTATTCTGAAAAATAGAGGAGAAGGGAATATTTTCAAACTCATACTATGAGTTTGGTATTATCCTGACAAAAACCAGACAAAGACACATTAAAAAAAGAAAACTACAGGCAAATATTTTTGATTAATACTTATGCAAAAATTATTAACAAAATTCCAGCAAAATGAGTTCAACAATAGAAAGACTAGAAAGATCATTTATCATGACTAAATGGGATTTATCCCTGAGAGGCAAGGATGGTTCAACACATGCAGATCAATCAAGGTGATACATCATATCAACAGACTGAAGAATGGAAACCAAATGATCATTTCAAATGATGTAGAAAAAGCATTTAATGAAATTCAACATTACTTTATGATAAAAACCCTCAAAAAACTGGGAAGAGAAGGTACATACCTAAAGGTAATAAAAGCCATATATGATAGACCCATAGCTAGTATCATATTGAATGGGGAAAAACTGAAAGCCTTTCCTCTAAAACCTGGAACACGACAAGACAAGGATGCTGTCACCACTGTCATTCAAGCTAGTACTGGAAGTCCTAGCTAGAGTAATCAGATAAGAGAAAAGTATAAAGGGCATCCAAACTGAAAAGGAAAAAGTCAAATTATTCTTGCTTGAAGATATGATTTTATATTTTGAAAAACCTAAAGAGTCCACAAGAAAACTATTAGAACTGATATACAGATTCAGTAAAGTTGCACAATGCAAAATCAACATGTGAAAATGAGTTTCATTTCTATATGCCAGCAGTGAACAATGTGCAAAAGAAATTTTAAAAGTAACACCATTTTCAATAGCCACACATAAAATTAAACACTTAGAAATTAACTTAACCTAAGAAGTGAAAGATCTCTATAATGAAAACTATTAAACACTGATGAAAGAAATTGAAGAGGACACAAAAACTATTCCATGTTCATGGATTGGAAGAATCAATATTGTTAAAATGACTGTACTACCGAAGGAATCTAATCTATACATTCAATGCAATGTCTACCAAAATACCAATGGCATTCTTCACAGAAATAGAAATAACAATCCTAAAATTTACATGGAACCACAAAAGATGCAGAATAGCCAAAGCTATCCAGAGCAAAAAGATCAAAACTGGGGGAATAACATTACCTGACCTCAAGTTATACTACAGAGTAACCACAACAGCATGGTACTGGCATAACAACAGACACATAGATCAATGGAACAGAATAGAGAAACCAGAAACAAATTCACACACCTAGAGTGAACTCATTTTTGACCAAGGTGCCGAGAACATACAATGGGGAAAAGACAGTCTGTCCACAAAATGGTGCTGGAAAAACTGGATATCCATGTGCAAAATAAAGAAATGAGAACCCATCTCTAACCATATACAAAAGTCAAATAAAAATTAATTAAAAACTTAAATCTAAGACCTCAAACTATGAAATTACCGCAATAAAACATTGGGGAAATTCTCCAGGACATCAGTCTGGACAATAATTTATTGAACAATATCCTACAACAAGCACAGGCAACCAAAGCAAAAATGGACAAAGGGGGTTACATCAAGTTTTAAAGCATCTGCACAGCAAAGGATACAATCAACATAGTGAAGAGAAATCCCACAGAATGGGAGAAAATATTTACAAACTACCCAGCTAACAAGGTGTGGGGTCTGTCCCACAGACCCCAACCCAGTGATGGATGAAAGACGTAAACTGACACAGATATTTTGCCTGTCTGTTTGTTTGTCTCTGTCTCTTTCTCACTTCCACTCTTTTCCTCTTGGTTGTCTGGGACAAGCTCCCTCTGGGCTGCCAGAGTGCCCAGGCTGGGTGCCGCAGGGTCCCGCAGCAAGTGCCAGTGAAAGATGAAGCTGGCTGGGCTTCTGGGAAGGGTGGGGGCTTGGAGAATTTTTCTGTCTAGCTAAAGGATTGTAAACGCACCAATCAGCACTCTGTGTCTAGCTAAAGGTTCGTAAATGCACCAATCAGCACTCTGTCAAAATGGACCAATCAGCCCTCTGTAAAGTGGACAAATCAGCTCTCTGTAAAATGGACCAATCAGCAGGATGTGGGTGGGGCCAGATAAGGGAGTAAAAGCAGGCCACCCAGCCAGCAGCAGCAACCCACTCGGGTCCCCTTCCATGCTGTGGAAGCTTTGTTCTTTCGCTCTTTGCAATAAATCTTGCTGCTGCTCACTCTTTGGGTCCGCACCACCTTAATGAGCTGTAACACTCACCACGAAGGTCAGCAGCTTTGCTCCTGAAACAAGAGACCACGAACCCACCGGAAGGAACAAACAACTCCAGACATGCCACCTTTAAGAGCTGTAACACTCACCACAAAGGACTGTAGCTTCACTCCTGAAGTCAGCGAGACCACGAACCCACCAGAAGGAATAAACTCCAGACACATCTGAACATCTGAAGGAACAAACTCCAGACACACCATCTTTAAGAACTGTAACACTCACCACGAGGGTCTGCGGCTTCATTCTTGAAGTCAGCGAGACCAAGAACCCACCAATTTCCAACACACAATCACTATGGAGAACAGCTTGGGAGTTCCTCAGAAAGGTAAAAATTGAACTGCCATATGATCCAGCAATCTCACTGATGGATATATATCCATAAAATATACCCAAAAGAAAAGAAATCAGTATATCAAAGAGATAATCTGCACTTCTATGTTTGCTGCAGCACTGTTTAAAATAGCTGATTTAGAAGCAATCTAAGTGTTCATCAACAGATGAACAGATTAAAAAAATGTGGTACATATACACAACAAAGTACTATTTAGCCATAAAGAATGAAATCCAGTCATTCACAACACCATGGGTGGAACTGGAGATTATTATGTTAAGTGAAATAAGCCAGGCACAGAAAAACAAACACATTGCATGTTCTTGCTTATTTTGGGGATCTAAAAATGAAAACAACTGAACTCATGGACATAGAGAGTAGAAGGATGGTTACCAGAGGATGGGAAGGTTAGCTAGGGGCTGTGAGGGAAGTGGGTTGGTTAATAAGTACAAAAATTAGAAACAATGAATAAGAACTAATATTTGATAGCACAACAGGGTGCCTATAGTCAACAATAACTGGAGCATACATTTTAAAATGAAGAGTATAATTGGATTGTTTGTAACTCAAAGGATAAATGCTTCAAAGGGATGGATTCCCCATGCTCCCTGATGTGATTATTTTACATGCATACCTGTATCAAAACATCTCATGTATTCCAGAAATATATGCACCCACAAAATTTTTTAAAAACAAACAAATAGGAAAACAGTATGTTAAACTATCTCTCTTGTAGATTATATGATTCTATATCTAGAAAATCCCACAGTCTCTGCCCAAAGACTCATGGAACTGATAAACAACTTCAGTAAAGTTTCAAGACACAAAATCAGTGTACAAAAATCAGTAGCATTTCTATGCACCAATAATGGCTAGGTGACAGCCAAAAGAAGAATACAACCCCATTCACAATGGCCACAAAATGCATAAAATATCTAGGAATACAGCTAACCAGGGAGAGGAAATATCTCTTCAATGAGAATTACAAAACACTGCTGAATGAAATCAGAGATGACATAAACAAATGGAAAAGCATTCCATGATGATTGACTGGAAGAATCAGTGATGTATGTTAAAATGTCATACTGCCCAGAGCAATTCACAGAGTCAATGCTATTCTTAGCAAACTACCAATGTCATTTTTCACAGAATCAGAAAATACAATTATTCTAAAATTCATATGGAATAAAAAAAAAGCCTGAATAGCCAAATCAATCCTAAGCAAAGGAACAAAGCTGAAGGCATCACATTGCCCAACTTCAAACTATACTACAAGGCTACAGTAACCAAAACAGCATGGCACTGGTACAAAAACAGACACATAGACTAAAGGATCAAGTTAGAGAACCCAGAAATAAAGACACACACCTGTAAATTATTTTTCCCAAAGTTAATCATCTGTGAATTCTCAATCTTAGTTCATAAAATTGGGTTAACACATGCTGACATTCATTTTTTTAAAAATTTCTATCTCCATGTTAGTTTTCTCCACAAGTTTTATAACAATAACTGTACAAGTCTTTTCCCTTTTTTGTCTCTATTCAGTGCGTGTGTTAAAGAAAATAGCAATGAAGTATTTTAGCATAACTATATAAACAGGGGTGGGAAAATAAACATTTCTCACAATTGAACTAGAATTCACAGTCCAAATAAGCAGTAATGTACAAAGTTCATTGAGAGTTGTTTGTCAGTGACCATCTGAAAGGTCAGTGCTTCAGCAGAGTAACTAATCATCTAATATTTGTTGATTTTGAACAATGTGCACTGAGGATATAAAAACCTACTTGTGAATATTTATGTAGAGCTTATCAAAAAATTATCTTGGTGCTTAACACCTAAGTGGTTTTAGGTACTAAAAACGTAAAATATACAAATCAAAAAAGATAGAAATGATATTAAAAACATATCACTATTTTAATGTAAGTTGGTAGCAAAATCTGAAGTTACACTAAGCCATTCAGAACATTCCTGATTAATGACTAATCACCATTTTAGAATATGAAATACAGAGTTAAGTACAAACAGAGTGACATGATATAATGCCAGACAGCTATTAACAGATTTAGTTTCTTGTTTAAATTTCATATAGAAAATCATAGTAAGATATTGGAGATAAGGTGAAAGTAAGACCACTAAACGAAAGTCTTATTCATTAAGACTAACAATAGAATGAATAAAAATTTTAATGACTAATTAGATTTATCATCTAAAGAAAAAGTGAAAAAATGTTAATAAACAGTAATAAATACACATACAATGTTTGTATTAGCATTTTTGTTTTGAATTAGCAGGAAACAATGAGCACCATCGTCTGGATTATTGCAATAGCCTCCTATCTCATCTTCCTGCTTTAGTAGCCACTAGTCTTTGAATCTGTCGTAAGCCTTTTAAATCTAAGAGATCACATCACTTCTCCACTTAAAAATTTCTGGCCGGGGTAAAAGGCAAGGTCTTCCACACCCCTTAGGATCCAGCTTCTGGCTCTTCTGTGACCCAATCTTTTTTTTTTAATTTTATTATTATTATACTTTAAGTTTTAGGGTACATGTGCACAATGTCCTTCCCTCTCTGTATCAGCCACATTGGCCATAGCCAGTACTCAAACACTGCACCACATTCTTGCCTGGGGCCTGTGCACTTGCTATTCCTTTATCTAAAAAGACTTTTGGCAAATAAGTAGAAATTTTAGAACACCTTTATTTAATATTTAGGAGATAGCTGGTACATAACCAAGGCCAAGTCTTGAAGAAAAAAGAGACAGGCATTTATAAAACCTAGAGTTCTATTATTAACATGCTTATATTCTATTGGGTAAAATAGGAAAATTAACACACAAATTAAGGTTTTGTGATAATTGCCTCAAGAGAAGCTTATACGGTGCTATATGGCATAATTATAAGTAATCCTGCCTTAGGGTAAGTGACGAATGTATAAAGGGGTTAGGAGACAGCTTTAGAAATAGGATAAACAGATATTTGCTCTGCAAAGAAGTGGGAAAAACGTATTCCTGGCCAACATCTTAGGCTGATTCATGCCTGAAGGCAAGAGCATAGCATAAAGTGGGCCAAGCAGAAAGTCCTATATGGGGAAATTGTTGAGTGGGTACGAGAGAGTGGTAAGAGATAACATCAGGTTATGAAGGAGATTGGACTTTCTCCTGTAACACTGAGAAGCTATCTAAATGAAAGCACCAGAAGCCACTCTTCAAGGAGTGGAGGATGTGTGTAAGGCGTGATACAAGAAAGAACCTGAAAACTCCTTGCAAATTTTGGAAGATTCTAGGTAAAATACTGACGTGAATGTCATAAGGAAGCCCAGGTTGGCGATTAATAGTTCCTTTGCTTTTGCACAGAGTTGGCTGCAAGGCAAGTTGGAAAACAAAACAACCTCCAGAGTGTGTTATGCCCCCTCTTGGGAATCACAGAGGAAAGGAAAGGAAGTACAGAGGGAATTATAAGACAATTATAATAATATAGGCCAAAGTAAACTATTTCACCCAGTGGGCTTGGGGGCCCTGAAGAAAACTCAGTCCCTTAACTTTTATAAATGCTCCAAAAAAAGTGACTGACTTTTACCTTAAGCATTAAGTTTTGCTTTTTTTCTGTCTCATATACACACTGGTAACCAGTATGGAAACTAAACTCTTTTAGAAAACAAATCCTATAAATTAAATGGCCAAATAAAGTTACATAATCAGACGATTAAGATACATTTTGTTCTGGCCTAAAACCCGTTTTAAGTCAACTGCTCAAAATTGTTAAATCATTTTAGTGTCATTCATTAAGATATGCTCTCTAAATCAGAAAAAAGGCTGTAATGAAATACCGGATAATCAATAAATCTCTATTGGTTTGATACTATTTCCAGAATAGAATCCTTATTTCCAGAATAAGATTGTTTTTCCTTTTTCTTGGTGCCTCTAGAAAACAAAATTAAAGGATCACAATAATGTCCTATTTTATGTTATCAAATTTCTTAACATTCTTTTATTGACTTAAATTTGTTTTATCATCACAAAAAATTGTGTGAGGTGAGTTTTGTCAGGTGTGTTTTACAGATGGGGAAAATTTGATTTAGAGGTCATTGATATTGCATTTGAAAGATCATTTTCTGATGACTAAAGTCATTTTATTTTACTGTAGGGTCAAAAAAAAATATATTTCCCTTTTGTCCTATGTGATTGAGATCCATCATTAGCTCAGATTGAGTTACAGATGTTTAAATGACTTTCTCAGCCACAAAACTGGTAGAAAGAAGCATCTAGATGCAAATTCATATCTTTTGAGTCTAAACCTGCTATTTTTCTCTTATATCATGTCCTAGAGATAGCCAAATTAACTACTAATGCAAGCTAACCCCATTGTCAATGATTGAATATACTTATTATTGACACTTTAACCATTCATATTGTATAGAATATGTGTGTATGTATGATTATTTTAAAAGCTGATTTTTAAAAACCTCATTAATTCATGTGGCTTAAATTAAACCATCTGGTATCTAGATGCTAGTCAGGACCGAGCTTTACCTTTTGTATACCTGGAAAGATACTTTTTCTTCAAGCTGTTAAAATATAGAAGGTAAATTAAGTAAGAATTTTCTATCTTATGGTCCAAATAGAGTTCTATGTTCTCAGAAATCTAACTAATTTCTGCTCTTCTACTGTAGTCAAGGCAATGTTGTCCAGGAAATCTTGAGTAATTCCTTCAATCTGACTTCTCTCAGAATTCCTATAGCACAAAGTAGAATTAGAAACCATTTTGTATTTTTAGCTAGTTGTGTTTTATAAATAAATTGTCGAACAGAATTTAAGCTCTTGGAGACAAGAATGATGTGTTTGTTTTCTCCGGAATTCTCCACACACCCTAGACAATTAACTGGACATGAAGTTGTCATTTGTGACATGTTTGTTGAGTTCTCCACAAATGCAAGTTCTCAGCAGATGCAGGAGAGGTCAGTTGACCAATGATGCAAGTTATAAATTACCCATTTAGTAAAAAAAAAAAAAAAAAAAAGTCATAGAGAACTTGCACAGCTTTCAAACTGCAGAAGTTATTTTATTTTATTGGAAAGTAATAAAACCACATTTCCTTATAATGTGTGATTCAGACTTATTACTAATTCAGATTGGCCTTGAAACTAATTAGTAGATTTTATTATGTTTTTATTTTTTTCTAACATATTTACAGCCAAAATCTAAAGAGAGTTCTGTTTGTTTTTTTAAGATTCATTTAAACTATTCTCTGCACATCACTGAACTCAATATCTCATAATTCTTATAACTATTACGGTGGATACAATTGGCTTCTTTTATGAAGGATTGAAAATAGAGAGTTATCCTGTTGAAATAAAGACTTGAAACTCTGGAAAGTGTTCTGTCATTGCTTCCCATTTCACTTCATATCTTTACATTGTGGTGATTAGGTTATTTGAAAACTTTCAAATTAGCATAAAGAAACCAGAACACTGTGTTCTGTCAGAAACACTTATAATGTCTCTCTGATTTAAATTGTACAACATAAGGGCAGAAATAGAGGCTTTTTTTTTGTCTCCTGAATAAAATATAACTCAGGCACCAAGTAATATATACTAAAAGTAATAACTGCACTTCCTCATCTCCTGTTAGTGTTTGAAACAATATCAATGAGACAGTGTCTTGGGAATTTTTTTTTAATGTTCATTTGTCCTGAAACATATTGTGCTCTTTCCGTTAGAACATTTTATGTATATTTCTGTTCAATTGGAGAAAATACTATTATAGTATTTCCAAAGTAAGAAACCACTTGGGAAATATGACCTTTAGGTAGATTGGCCTATTTGTCTTCCAAGATCTTTTTGTTCCCCCTTTACAAAAAGTGCTACATAAAACTAAAGGAAAAAAAAATGTCCATCTGTTTTCAGACCTCTGCCAGTATTCCTCCTGCTGCACACAACTTCAGACTTGTCTTGGGAGAATAATGCTTCTGTTACTATTGTCGTATAACAAATTAATCCCAAATTTAATGGTATAGATTAATAATTTTTTAATGCTTATGGTTCCTGTGGGAATGGGGCAGGGCACAGTGGGGATAGCTTATTTTTGCTCCATGTATATCTGGGGCTATGAAGAATTGAAGGCTAGGTTCTCAGGATGGCTGAGGACTGAAATCACCTAGAGGTTCATTCTCTCAACATATTAGTACCTGAGCTACGATGACTTCAAGACTGTAACTGTTAACAAGAGCAACTGCAGAAAGGTCTCTCCATGTGGCTTGATTTCCTCATCACATGCCCACCACAGTTAGGGCTATATCTCTAACCGGGTGACTCATAGTTCCAAGTGATAGGGTCCCAGGAAAGAAAAAGTGAAAGCTGCTTAGCTCTTTACAACTCAGCCTCAGGAATCACACAGCATCACTTCTGCTGTATTCTGCTGGTCAAAGGGATCCAAGGACCACCCAGATTCAAGGAGAAGGGATCAGACCCTACCTCTTGATGCCGGCTCACATTGTAGAAGAGCATGTGCAACAGAAGATATGGTTGCAACAGATATGGTTGTGGCAATTTTTGGCAAATAAAATCTGCCATAAAGGGACTGAGTCTTCTTTGTCTGTCTCCGCTCTCTGCACCAAACAAGTAGGTCTTCTTTGATTAAGAGATCTTGCCTAGCTGGGTTGCCTTTTTATTTCCCCCATCAGTTAGCACTTACACATTTAGTGCTCAACGAAAGTTTACTGCACCTGAATTTAAATTAATTTTTTTAAATTAATTTATTTATTAAATTAAGTTTACTGAATCTGAATTTAAATTTTCAGTGAAATCCCAGGAAAAAAAAATCCATTTGATGTCACAAAAGATGATATTTTCTGTGACATTAATGAGAGTGAATATTAATGTTCCAGTCATCTCAGGTACAGTCATCAAACTGCACTAAATCCATGTATCCTTGCTAAAAGGCAGTGTTGCCTAGCACAGACTGAGATGAAACATGCTTATTGTTCACTTCGTAGGACACCATCTATAAAGGCATGTCCTTGAGCAAGTTATTCAAATTCACTGAGTTTGGTTTCCTCAGAAAACACTGCTGACTCCAAGGAGCAGGAATAAATACCTCAACAGAGCCAGCTTGGAAAAGCCAGGTCAAAAATCAGAGAAGAAATGGGTACGATAAATGCCAACCAGGAGTGCCAATAAAGAGGTAATCTTTTTATGATTTGTCCACTCAAAAGGGATATCTTTTGTGATTTGCACAAAAACACTACATGTCTAATGCAGGCCCTCACAGCAGGCAAAAGAAAACAAACAAGCAAGCACCAATATAAATATGGCTTTTAGATACACCAGCGACTACCTCATTTTCCCTCCATTTTGTCAGTCCAAAGAGCCAAGGATGTCTGTATGTAGTAAAAATCTACACATATTTAGTGCCAGATTTGGGCTTTAATTGCAATGAGGCTTCTGATGTTTATTATCAACAGTCACTGCCTTCTGCTGTGCTAGAATGTTGATTTTTAGAAGTTCATCAATGTGTTCTCTTAGGTGTAAAAATGTAACATCCATCTTGCAATTTGTTTTCTGAAAACCATGAGATGAATGTGACTAAAGGTCCAACAACTTTCAACAAATGAGTTGAAGTATCTGATTCTTCATAGTGAATTTGCCTTTTTAGGTCAGAGCAACATTTTTGATAGATGTTTACATTCTGTAGATGGAAACTTGAGATACTTCCTGTAATTGACAGAATACATTGCCCTGTCCAGTTGACATCCCAGTGGATGTTTAGAGGCAGCTGACTTTGATGATTTGACTCACACCAATATTAAAAACCAAATTCAATCAGAATTCAAAATGAGTCCTTTTGGTGCCCATTAGAGAGCAGCAGTGCAGCTAGAAATCATCACCTAATGGAACAAAAAGCATTCTACATCTTAGGCTTATTACTTAATTGTCTCAAGTGTATCTTAAAAGAACTGAGGGTTTGTTCAAAAAGAATAACAAGTGGCCATTTTCCAGGGACCAGTTGGCACATAGATACACACATGCAAACAGAAATTGCTTTGGCTCTATATAAGGAGCTTGCTGAAAGAACTTTGCTGTGTAGTCTTTCCTCCCCATGCAACAGCAGACATCTCAGCCTAAAACTTATCTGGCTAAAACTTCTAATATGCAAACTAACATTAAATTAACTCAAGTTAGCTCGAGTCAGCAGAAATACAATCTTTTACTTTCTATGCCTGAAATAAAAATGTACTTTTCATAAGAATCAATGTATGTTCTCTTTTGCCATAGGAGTTACAATTGGGAAGGCAAACTTTCACTGACCTTCACTTTAAGCTCTCCACCAAACTGTTTCCTTTAGAGGCATATTTACATTTCAGCATCTGACCTTTGTCCCTGGTGTCTGGAAGCTTTGTCTATGACACATACATAGTCCATTTATCAAGACATGATTTTCGGGGCTACAAATACTTTAGCTCTCTCTTCTTCCTCTCTCAAAATTAAGTTTTTGATCACTGATCACCTGCTTAATAATTAATAGCTGTTAGTTCATCTCACTGTCTCCCACAGGTCATCAGGGAAATAAAGGCAGAGAGATGTTTCTGATGTCACAATGCTTCACCAAGGTTTGTAGTTGGGCCCCTGTTCCTTTCTTCTGTGATCTAGGAAACAGGAACTTGCACTCTTTCTTTCCCTATTTGTCTGGGTAGAGGGACAAATCAGGATAAAGTATCCTTTCTCTGTCCCAAATTCTACTTTACCACTCCTTATCTAGATCATAACACACTGAACCTCAAGGGAGATTTAAGCTGTTCTTAACTAAAATATTTCAGCAAGAATCATAAGCCTGTAGAGTTGGATGGAGGAGGGTCATGGCTCTAGTTTAGCCAATAAAGTCCTTTGAGCCCCACAGTGGCCAAGTCTGATTCCTTATGCCATGTGTCCTTCCTCATTTTATAACTTACTTGTTTCCTCCCTCTCCAAAATTTTACCCCTTGAAGTCCTTCCCAGTCTTTTTTTCCTGTGAGGCACCACCCTTTCCCACAGGATAGTGAACATCCATCCTCAGTGCAGGTTTGGAACTTGCAAATGCATTTTCTATCTTAAATACTTTCCAGATATCCATACTTCTCCTCTTCCCCCCAGGAATGAGCTCTGAGTTGGAGGAGATGGAAGAAGAAATATGGTGTTGTGCTTTCACTCAGGCCATGGCTGATTTTTTTTGTACAGTGTCTGAAATCAAATACAGTTCAACACCATGGGGATAAATTTCTCCCAAGGAGCACCTTTAGTTTTAAATTAAATTTGTGTTTTTCTATTACTAATGTCCTTAACTCTATTCCTTACAAAATAAAACTCTGGGCTTGTTATATACTTACCTAGCTTGAATCTTATTACAAAATAGTTCCAGATGTAATAAAAAGCTTCTTTCTGAACCATCCAGACAAGTGGTCCATACTCAAAATACCTCTCTGGTCCACAAGGTATCTTGCATTTACTAGAAAAGCAGGGAAAGAGAGCTGCAGAAAGAATTTTAAGTCCCTGAAGGAGTACTTCCATCTCTTTCCAGATACATATTGGTACTATAGAATTTATAAGATTTTTAAGGCCAGTTGTAGCTCTTTAATTCTCAGCATGTTTTACATCTCTTCTGCTGGGCTCCTACTTCTGCTAAGGTGGTGAAAAATCTCTTTGCTTAGATAATTCAGCACCATCTCCTAAACTCATAGTAACTGTGGAAATCCTTATAATAGAAGAAGCCCAACAAATAGAAGAACCTTGAATATATTTTTCTAAGTGGTCTGCCAAGGAAAGATTGGAGGAGGAGTTTCTAGGATTGGTTTATAATTATATATATATATATAAAATCAAATGTGTAATAATATAACTTATGGAGTCCCCCTTAATTCTAAATGTAGTGTATTTTCTGCTTTTACTGGACACATTTAAATCTATAAGAAGAATAAGTGTCAGGTAACAAAGTTGCTACGTATGCATATTTAATTTCTCAGAATTTGACTCTGTTCTCTCTGTAAAAGAGTGGGGGAAGGAATTAGCGAAAGAGAATGATTTAAATGTATATAGCTCAGAGAGGCTATCTGTCATTTCACTCAAAGACTGGGTTCTAGGCATGAGTGTGAGAAGGAAAATGAAGGAGATGGGAAGTGAGAATCCGCTCTTTACTCAGTCCTTCTTATGTTAGTGTGACCTCTGCCCTTTCACGCAATTTATGGCATGCTTAAGGCTAACTTTGACTATAGGTGACCTTTCCCTAATCTGGTAGACCTCAACCCCAGGACATGATGGGTTCCTCCATGTAATTTTATTTACTTGGCTCTCCTTGTCCCAAACTGAGCACTCCAGGTGCCCCTGCTGCCTGAAGACTCTGCTCCACTCTCCATTCCAAGACATGGAGCTCATCTCCCTGGAGCAGCCCCATGCTACATGTACAGGCGCATGCCCAAAACTTTACCTTTGTGAAGGCTTTCATAGTTTTTCTAATGTGAGATATGTCTGTGAATATTTAATTGCCTATCAGGTTCTTCTTGCCCACTGCACAGACAAAACCAATTCACTGAGGCCACAGTCTTGCAGTAAAGAGAGAGTTTAATTGATGTAAGGATGGCCATACAAAATAATTGGAGTTATCACTCAAATCAGTCTCCCTGAAGCCTCCAAGGTTAGGATAGCTCAAGAATAGTTTGGTGGGCAGGGGGTGCAGGGAATGGGAAATGTTGACTGATTAGGGATAAAATCATAGTGGTGTGGAAAACAGTCCTGTGCACTAAATCAGCCCCTGGGTGGGGGCCACAGGATCAGCTGAGTCAAGGGTCCAGGTGGAATCATTTTGTCTCCAGAAATGCAAAAGTCTGTAAAATCTCAAAAAGCTAAACTTAGGTTCTAAAATAGTGATGTTATCTACAGGAATAATTGGGGAAGTTACAAATCTTGTGACCTCCAGAACAATAGGTGGTTATCATCGGTTATGCCTGTATCTTGGCAGAATTCAGGCCTTTCTCATAATCCTAACCTTGTGGTCTTTCATTAGTTTTATAAAGGTGGTTTGTTTTGGGGAAGGGCTATTATCATCCTTGCTTTAAGTTAAGCTATAAACTAAATTTCTCCCATGGTTAGCCTGGCCTACACCCAGGAATGAGTGAGGACAGCCAGCGTGTGAGGCTAGAAGCAAGATGGAGTCAGCCATGCTAGAGTTCTCTCATTGTCATAATCTTTGCAAAGGTTGTTTCAAATATTTGAAAATTAAATGGATTTTCTGTATAAAAATAGAATAAAATGTTTAAACAAGGGTTCTTTTTGAGTATGAGATTATGACTGATTTTTTTTCTAGTTCATATTTTTCCAGCTTTCTCAGTCATGTTCGCATAAGTATTTATTTCTTTGACAACATAAAAAATAGAGTTAAACAAAGCTAAGAATGATTTTCTGAACGAAGATAAATGTTTATAGTTATATTATAGGTGATATTTCCCTGACCTAGGTAAAAGCGATTGATACAGGTTTCACAGGGAAACAATAGGTTTTTTATTATCAAATTTCCTAAAAAGGATTAGAATAAGTTTTTCATGTGTGTATTCAATAAAGACGACCTTTAGTTAAAAGTCCACAATTACTTCTTATTCTCATAATTTTATGCTCAATTCTCTCTGAACTAATAGAAAAAAATAGAATAATTGATTCTTAACTATAAAGCAACTGAGAATAGATTAAAATTAGCTGTTGCACAGAGCTAAAATTGGCTTTACTCTTATCAAAGTCATTATTTTTGGATCATCACATTCGAAAACAAGGAAGTAGCAATGGAAAAGAAATAGTCACTAAGCACTTACTATGGGCCAGGTTACATGTTAGGTGTTTACACAAATTATTTCATTTAATTTTACCAACAACACCTTGAGGTGGGTATTATTCTTACATTATAACTGGATGAGGGGAAGCTTAGAAAGATTAACTTTACTAGGGTCAAATAACTAGTAAATAGAAGTGACAAGATTCAAAACAGATTGTTCTGATTTCAAAGTCTTTCCTGGAAACCAAAAGGAAAACAAATACTATGTAAATAGTAATCTATTTTAAGATTAGAAGGAAGATGAGATAGAGGCCAATTCATACATTTTTGCCTTCATAATATTTTAGATTAAGTTATTTTAAAAGAATTCTGCTTAATTATATGTGTATCTTTTAATTTTCCTATTTAATGAAGGCAATAATGATAAGAGCAACTAGCGTGGTAGTTTTTTGTTGTTGTTTGTTTTTGTTTTATCATGTTTCTGGCACTATTCTAGACACTTTAAATGAATTAATTCATTTCATCCTCACAGCCACACCATGAGATAAATACTATTATTATTTATATGTAAGGAGAAATTGTGAGATAGCTAAAGATACAAGATGGCTTTCAGGTCAATGGGTCAGAAAACTAGTGCAACTGGAAAACTATTTACAAAACAACTTGAACTTTATGGGGAAAATGCTGCAAGGATTAGCATTGACTACAAGGTCAACTGGACCCTTGTTACCCTAGTTTCAAGGATGAAGGAAAACAGCCAACAGCTCAAAAGTAAAGTACTAATCTGTGTTCTATGAGGCACTTGATCACTAACATACACATTTAAGAAAGAGGAACAAGCTTCAACCACATTTTCATTGCTGTTTCTTATTGACCATGAAATTTCTTTCTAGATGTCAGCAGCATTTAACGTTTTCATGTCTATAAACTCTTCAAAAGCAAATTAGCCTTCAAAGATGACCATGCCTATTGCTCTGTTAAAACTTATGAATGTCTTGAGGTAGGATAATGCTGCTTTATTCTTGCTTTTGGGGGTAATTCATGAAAAGCTTTTATTATTTGAATTGTGTTATTTAGGCCTGTGAAGCAGGTTTATCTTTATAATAAACTTATTTGCAAGGTTTTAATTTGGAAGGAAATAGAGTTCCTTTTCATAAGTATCTTAAACAATATTTTTGGAATTTCAAAGTGCTATACTTAGGGATTTAGAAAGATAGATTTATTTATTCCTTATTATTTTTTAAAAAGTGGTTTATCAAATATATTATAGATTAAGGTTTTTTCTTCCAGTAACAGAAATGGCTTGATATGTTTGAGTGTTTATTAATAGATCTGAGGAATATAGAAACCTCAATGTATGGATTAATGATCATTCTTAAAGCTTATAACTGTTTTCAAAGCTAATTGATATTGAATCTATAAATCTAATATTGAGGACAATAAAAATTAGAAGCAAATGGGTGAAAGTAAGTAGAAATAACCTTTGTATTACATAAGAAGTGTTTGCATAAAACTTTAGTGGACTTCTAAAGATATCAAAAATTTCCACAAAAATATAGATCTAGTTATGTTTTTCTGGCCCCTGAATATATTATTGGCACTAAAATAAATAAATATTAATATATAATACATTACAAAGATAAAGTAATAAGGGCCCAGGAAATACATTTTTAAAAATAAATGGATCTTTTCACATCTATATGAAAACATATATTTATTTCATCTATATGAAAACATATATTTATTTTTTTCTGTGTATTTTTATAAGATTATTATTAGACATGCATTGATTTTTTTAAAGAAACATTTAAAACTGAAATTAATATTTATGTAAGTAGCTATTTGTTGTTCAAACACAATATTCTTAGTGAGGCATTATGTGTTCATATCTTACATACATGCATTTTTGTACTTTTTTTCTCCCTAGACCATCATTGGACTATTGGAATATCCACACCAATTCCCAAGGCAACATCATGAAATAGCAAGTCATACTTGGGTACATTCTGAGACGGATTGAAGAACAGGGCTGTTAGGACCTGTTACATTGGTAACAATGTAGGAAGAGCTAAGAGAAAAGGTAGGAGAGTGCAGTAACATTAGAATTAGCAAGGAGACAATCATAAGGAAAATACTGGATATTTGAACAATACAGATAACTATTTCATAATGCACGGTTTCCAACTATTTATTATAGTAAACAGACAGGATCTCCTATTTAGGGAAGGACGCATTCATGGATTAAAAATGATTAATAAAGAAATGTTTACAATAGTGTTTGATATTTATGCTCTCTTCCCTTTCATTTCAACATAAAGTCATTTTGTCGGGTGAGTAATGTTGGTTGAAGTACAACAAAAATATTGATTTACTCTTTAGTAGTAACTTCTGTGACTGACATATGGTACACCCAGATGATAGCATTATTTAGAAATTCTCTCCAAGGTATGTTAGAATTTCCAGGGTAGGGCTTATCTACTGGGGCACCGCAGCAAGCTAGAATGCCAAATGTGGGATCAAGGTGTGCCAACATTATTACACCTCCAGCCTCTGGGGCAGAAAATGGAGCTGGAGTTGGGTCATCTCAGAATTACCATTTTCTACTGTGGCATAATTTCATAAAGGTAGGGAAACCCCACTTCAGAACCATTTCACTGGCATCCAAAATGGCCAGCATTAAAGGGTGTTATTTGGCTGTTAAGTCATAACAAGCCTCTCAAGTTGTCCATGTAGTAAAGAGAGGGCCCTTAGACTTTTTTTTGATTAAGCTTTTTATTTTGAGATAATCAAATATTCACAGGCAGTTGTTAAGAAACAATATAGAGATCCTATGTAGCCTTCACCAGTTACAGCCACTGGTAACATCTTGCAAAATTATAGTACAAGGAAATACCCAGAGTACTGACATTGATACAGTCAGTCAAGATATGGAAGAGTCCCACCACCAAAAGGAACGTTGCCCCATTATAGTAATACTTACCTACTCCCATTCATAAGACTGAAAAACACTAATCTATTTCTAAAATTTTGTCATCGCAAAAATGTTACATAAACAGAAACGAATAGTTTACAGTCTTTTGGAAGTCGCTGTTTTCAATCAGCATAATTCTCTGGATAGTCATCCAGGTGTCACATGTCCCCATAGTCTGTTTTTTTCTTTCTTTTTTTTTTGAGATAGAGTCTTGCTCTGTCTCCTAGGCTAGAGTACAGTGGCACTATCTCAGCTTACTAAAACCTCCACCTCCCATGTTCAAGCGATTCTCCTGCTTCAGCCTCCCAAGTAGCTGGGATTACAAGCACATGCCACCAAGCCCAGCTAATTTTTGTAGTTTAGAAGAGACAGGGTTTCACCATGTTGGTCAGGCTGGTCTCGAACTCCTGACCTCAAGTGATCCACTCACCTCGGCCTCCCAAAGTGCTGGGATTACAGGCATGAACCACCATCCCCTGCCTAGTCCATTCTTATTGATGAATGGTAGTCCATAGTATGGATATACCACAGTTTGATTGGTCATTCATTCATTGAAGGACACCTAGGTTGTTTCCAGTTTTAGAGTAGTACCAACGAACTGCTATGAACATTTATGTACAGGTTTTTGGGGTGCACATAAATTTTCATATTTATGGGATAAATGTTCAGAAATGCAATTGCTGGGTCGTGTGTGGTAGCTGCATGCATGATTTTATAAGAAATTGCCAAACTGTTTTTCTGAATGCCTGTATTTTTCATTCTCACTAGCAATACATTTTTTCATTCCCACCAGCAATATATGAATGATCCAGTTTCTGCACATCCTCTTCAACATTTGCTCTTGTCCCTAATATTTATTTTAATATCCCATTGTAGTTTATTTGCATCTCTCTTATGAATAGTAATGTTCAGCATTTTTTCATATACCTGTTGGCCATTTGTGTGTTTTCTTTTGAAAAATTATCTATTCAAGTTCTTTCCCCATGTTTTAAATTGGGGTTTTTTTTTTCTTGCTATGAGTTTCTTATATATTTTGCCCATTTTCTAATTGGGAGAGTTTTTACTGTTGAGTTTTAAGGGTTCTCTTTCTCTCTCCATATGTGTGTATATATATATATATATATATATACGTATATATATATATATATATATACGTATATATATATATATATATAGAGAGAGAGAGAGAGAGAGATGAAGTCCTGCTCTGTCACCCAGGCTGAAATGCAGTGGCACGATCTCGACTCACTGCAGCCTCCACCTCCCGGGTTCAAGCGATTCTTGTGCTTCAGCCTCCAGAGTACCTGGGATTACAGGAGCATGACAGCACCCCCAACTAATTTTTGTATTTTTAGTAGAGACAGGGTTTCACCATGTTGGCCAGGATGGTCTTGAACTCCTGACCTCAAGTGATCCACCTGCCTCTGCCTCCCAAAGTGCTGGGATTACAGGCATGAGGCACTGCACCTGGCTAGATAGGTAGTTTGCAAACAGCTTCTCCCATTGTGTAGTTTGCCTTTCCTTCCTCTTAACAGAGTCTTTCACAGAGCAAAAGTTTATAATTTTGGTAAGACCTAACCTCTTAATTTTTTTTCTTTTAGGGATCATGCTTTTGGTGTCAAGTTAAAAAAATTTTGCTCTTCCCTTAATCCCAAAATTTTTCTCCTGGACTTTAAAAAAAAAAAAGTTTTATTTTTCTACATTTTGCATTTCAGTCCATAATCTTTTGTTAATTTTTATATAAGGTGTAAGGTTTAAGGTAAAAGTGTGTTTGGGGTGTATTTGTTTTGGGGTTTTCTTTTAGTTTTTTTGTTTTGTTTTGTTTTGCTTTTGGTTTATAGATTGCTCCACCACCATTTATTGGGAAGGAGGCTATCTTTCATCTGTTCAGTTGGTTTTGCACCTCTGTCAAAAACAGTTGAAGATATTTCTATGGGTATAATTGTGGGTTCTCATTTCTATTTTATTTATCTATATCTGTTTCTCCACCAATACTACACCATCCTGATTACTGTACCTATGTAGTGAGGCTTAACAGATGATGTGCATGTTTTCAGTATATACTCAGCTCCTTATATAGTGTCTGGCAAATAGTAAATATGTCATACTTTTATGAGATCATTGATTAGTTTTATTGCAATATAATTTAAACACTAAAAAATGTACTCCATTAGAGTGCACAGTTAAGCAGCTTTAGCATATGCACAGAGTTGTGCAACAATCACCACGATATAATTATAGAACACTTTTATCACTCAAAAAGGAAACCCAGTGCCTATTAGCAATCGGTCCTCTGCCTTTACAGATTTGCCTAGTCTGGCTGAATATTTTATGCAAGTGGATTCATACAATATAGCCTTTTGTGACTTCTTTCATATGCTTAATGTTTTTGAGGTTCATCAATGTAGTATCAGTACTTAATTCTTTTTTATGGCTGAATATTATTCCATTGTATGGATATACCAAAATTGATTATTCATTCATCAGTTAATAGACATTTGTGTTGCTTCCACTTTGGACTACTATGCATAATGCTACCATAAACCATGATGTATGTGGGTATAGGTGTGGTATATAGGTGTGGGTATAGGTTTTCATGTCTCTTAGGCATATACTTAAAGGTAGAATTCCCAGGTCACGTGACTCTGTTTAAGTTTTTGAGGAAATTCCAAACTGTTTCCCAAAGTGGCTGTACCATTTTACATCCTTACCAGAGTGTATAAGGGTTGCAATCTCTCCGTATGCTTACCATTTTAGATAATGTTAAGATGATAACATATGTTATAAGCCATCTTTTTTATTATACTTATCCTAACGTTGTGAAGTTGTAATGAATTGTAGTTTTGATTTGCATTTTCTTGATAACCAATGATGTCAAGCATCTTTTTATGTGCTTACTATCCATTCTTTGGAGAAATGTTTATTGAGTTCCTTTGCTTATTGTTTTTCACTGTTTTGATAGTGTCCTTTGAAGCACAAAAATATTTAATTTTGCTGGAGTCCAATTTATCCATTTTTTAAAATTGCTTGTACTTTAGTTTCCAAAGAAAAAAAAAGCTCAGACTTTTTTGGGAGAGATAGTTTTAAAAACTAACAATCTGTTTATTTGTTATAGGTCTATTCAAATGTGTTGCTTCTTCTTGAGTCAGTTTCAGTAGTTTGCATCTTTCTAAAACATTCTATACTCTTGAATGGGAAAAATCAATATAATTACAATGGTCATACTGTCCAGAGAAAATTATAGATTCAGTGCTATTCCCATTAAACTACCACTGACATTCTTCACAGAACTAGAAAAAACTTTTATTTTTTTATTTTATTATTATTATTATTTTGGAGACAGAGTCTCACTCTGTCGCCCAGGCTGTAGTGCAATGGTACAATCTCAGCTCACTGCAACCTCCACCTCCTGGGTTCAAGCAATTCTCCTGGCTCAGCCTCCCGAGTAGCTGGGATTACAGGCGCCCTCCACCAAGTCCAGCTAATTTTTATATTTTTAGTAGAGATGAGATTTCAACATGTTGAGCAGGCTGGTCTCAAACTCCTTACCTCAGGTGATCGACCTGCCTCAGCCTCCCAAAGTGCTGGGATTACAGATGTGAGCCACTGCACCCAGTATTTTTTTTCCAAACTTTGTAGGGAACCAAAAAAGAGCCCAAATAGCCAAGGCAATCCTATGCAAAAAGAACAAAACTGGAGGCATCACGCTACCTGACTTCAAACCATACCACAGGGCTACAGAAACCAAAACATCATGGTACTGGTATAGAAACAGATACATAGACCAATGGAACAGAAGAAAGAATCCAGGAATAAGACCGCACACCTACAACTATCTGATCTTCAACAAACCTGACAAAAAAAGCAATGAGGAATTCCCTATTCAATAAATGGTGCTGGGATAACTGGCTAGTCATATGCAGAAGACTTAAACTGTACTCCTTCCTTATGCCATGTACAAAAATTAACTCAAGATGAATTAAAGACTTAAATGTAAAACCCCAAACTATAAAATACTGGAAGACAACCTTGGCAATACCATTCAGGACATAGGCATGGGCAAAGATTTCATGATGAAAACACCAAAAGCAATTGCAACAAACGCAAACATTGACAAGTGTGATCTAATTAAACTAAAGAGCTTCTGCACAGCAAAAGAAACTAGCATGTTATTATATGCATACATGTTTATAATTGTTATATTATCCTAACTTATTAACCCTTTTGTAATTATGAAATGTCCCTCATAATCTCCAGTAATGTTTTAAAAGTATATTTAATTTGATATTAGTATAGGCATACAGTTTTTTTTATGGTTGCTGTTTATATGATACAACTTTTTCCATTAATTTACTTTCAACCTATTTCTATTTATATGCAAAGTGTGTCTCCTATAGACAGCACATAGTTTGGTGTGTGCCTGTGTGTGCTTGTGTGTGTGTGTGTGTGTGTGTGTGTGTGTGTTTATCCAGCCTGACAATCATTTTTTTTATTGGAATGTTGGATCTATCTATTTACAGTTAATGTTATTATTGAGCTTTGGATCTACATTTGCTATTTTACTCTTCTTGTTGAAATTTACATGCCTTATCCCTTCTGTTCTCCTTTATTGCTTACTTTCACATTGTATTAGTCAAGGTTCTCTAGAGGGACAGAACTAATAGGATATTTATATATATATAAAATATATAAATATAAATAGATATAGATATAGATATAGATATAAAGGGGAGTTTATTAAGTATTAACTTACATGATCACAAAGCCCATAATAGGCTGTCTGGAACCTTGAGGAGCAAGGAGAATCGTCTGAGTCTCAAAACTGAAGAACTTACAGTCTGATGTTCAAGGGCAGGAAGCATCCAGCATGGGAGAAAGGTGTAGACTGGGATGCTAGGCCAGTCTTGCCTCTTCTCGTTTTTCTGCCTGCTTTATATTCACTGGCAGCTGATTAGATGGTGCCCACCTGATTAAGGGTGGATCTGCCTTCCCCAGCTCACTGACTCAAATGTTAATCTCCTTTGGCAACACCCTCATAGACACACCCAGGATCAATATTGCATCCTTCAATCCAATCAAGTTGACATTCAGTATTATCCACCACACACATTAAGTGAATGCTTTCTAAAGTAACATTGTGATTTTTCTGATTTTTTTCACATTTTTTAGTTACTTTCTCAGTGTTTGCTCTAGGGCTTACCATAGATATCTTAACTTATTAGATCTTATTTGTACTGTCTTTGCTGTGGTAAAATATAAAAATGTTACTTCTGTATAGTTCTATTTCCTCTTCCCCCTTTTTGTGCTATTGTTGTTATAAATATTCTGTGTGTGTATATCACACAATATATTGTTATAATTATTGCTTTATATAATTTTTTGTCCTGTAAAGAAGTTAAAGGAAGAAAGAATATGTATATACTTATAGAGTTTGTTATATTAACTATTCATATATCTCTTATCCTTACTGTTTCTTTTCTTCCTGTGGATTCAAGGTACCATATGATGTCATTTTCTTACTCCAATACAGTTTGTTCCTACTAACCTCCTTTGTGCTATTATTGTTAAGCAGGTTTATTACATATCTGCATGTCATAATCCCAAAAATGCAATTATGTATGTATTGTTTTATACAATTCCTTTTCAAATAAGTTACTTTTATTCTTTTAAAGCAGCACACCCCACTTTGACAAGAATACATACACATTTAGTAATGTGTTTCTGCCTTATCTTAGGTATTCACCCCCCCTACAGCTCCTTAGGCATTTGGGGTAAAACAAAGATAAAAACCTAACTACACCTTCAATAAGCTATAGACTCCAGAATTATCTACTCAAAAATGTCAATTTTTTCCCAAGGAAATAAAAACATTTAAATTATTGGTTAAATATCTAACAAAACACACACATACACATATGCAAATCTATACATGAATGTACATGCATATACATAACAGACATATGAGAGGCAGTGGATTTTACTATTTTTGGTGTCACAGACTGTTCTGAGAAGATGATTGGGGTTGGTAGCAATCTGAAAACTCATCCTTCTTTTGCAGCACCATTTAGCTACGTCTTCAGGGTACACAAGCTAGTTAGGGTTTCTGAATGAAAAATGAAAAATAAAAAGATCAGGACTTTGTTATCTCTTAGCCAGATGCGAGCCAGGCAGAGAAATAAGCCTGGGGCAAGGTCTGGGACTGTCTTTCCCAGAGAAGTTGGCCTGCAAAGTCTTTTTTTCCTTCTGCAGAACAGCTGTTTTTGTTTCTGTGTGTACGTGTATTTGTGTGTGTTAAGGGGAAGGTGTTCTAGAAGGTACTGCTCTGGCCTAGGTGACAGAGAGAGAGATGGATGCTGATTTTCTTCTCACTGAAGCTTGTGAATAACACTCATGGCTGAGAAAATAGGAGTACAATGCATGCTCAAGAGAAGGAAAAAATTTCTCTATCATTGTTCAACAAGTATAGACACCACTTATTCTTCCTGGCAGAAGAAAAAGAAAATTGACCTGATTTAGAAAGGTAAACAGAGTCATAAGTAGTTGAAAAAATACACTAAAGGAGAAACAGCAACCAGAGGCTAACCAATAATACCCAAGGAATTAGTTCTTGGAGAAATAGAACTTTTAGAAGATACAGGTGACAACTTTAATGAAAACAATAATAGGGGCAAAAATTCAAGGAGATTTTATTGTAGCATAGAAAATATTTTCTATTACCAAAAACAAAAAAAATCAATGTATTAACTAAAAGTAAGAATAATAACTTACTGAGTATCAAATTAGTAGCTTAGGAAATCAAACAGAAAGGATATTTTAAAACACATAGCAAAAATATAAAGTGATCAAAATGAAAGTTGTGAGCTTTCTCCAAATAAAAATATGTCTACAAATAATTTTTTTGTAAAATCTCAATGATTTGCAGATGCCCCTAAAGCACATCTGTAGATCCAATGACATAAAAAAAATGCAATCCAGTTTAAAGCATGAATTTCATTTTAAAGATAAAAAAAAAAAAAAGACTTTCTAGGCATCAACATTTCTCTCATTATCCAACAAAGTTTTCCCAAGCCGTTGGTCTCCTCTTAGCCAGGTCTCTTCACCTATACCTTCTCTTGCTGACAGTCAGTAGTGGGAACCTTGTTACTATTGGGTCAATTCTATTTCATGAGTCTTTCCCACAAGATATGAGGCATAGAGAAGCTTTCCTTTCTTCTCCCTTAGACCTCTGGAGAATACTGCTCTCCCTGCCTTTTGGCTGCTTTCCTACCGCTAGCTCCCAGTCTATTCACCCAACATGGCAGCACTCATAGCAGCAAATAAAAGTCTTTAGAAAAGTCTTGACCAGGAAAGGTAGGTGTCACCTTTTCCTGCATTTATAGAGAGCTTCTGTGCTCTCCATAAATCTTTCATCTCTATTTCCCCTTCCAGAGAGCCTTTCCTACAAAAAAGGTTGGCTTTATCTAGCAGTGACTTTTTAACCCCCTACATATCACCTAAATGGTCTATAAAAATAAACCAAATAAAACTATAGTATAATAACATTTTAATAAACAAAGCTGAAAAAGGCAATCATTTTTAAAATAAAGACAGTAGGCAATTTAGGTTCACACATTTTTCACTAACTTTTTTGACTACTGCAAGTGATTCTAAAGTCTCATGGCATGCATTGCTTTGTTTTGTTTATTTTATTTTGTTTTATGTTCTTTTACTGAGCCATAAACTTAATTATCTTCAAGAAGGCTAGTATGTGTGGATGAACCTCTTAATTCAGCTTAATTTAGTAGTTCCTAGACTTCTGGATTTCCCAACTAGCTTTTTTTATTTTTTTTAAGGCAGAGCAGGAGTTGGCTATATGCCTAAGGGCAACTCTTATTTTGCCAAATAATCACCTTACTTACCTACCACTTCTATATTTTTCAAACTAAAAGGCTGTAAACCATCCAAATTTGAGAGAACATGATCTCAAAAAAAAAAAAAAACCCTCATTTTTTCAGTTTTCCCGTTGTTACTGGCAAAATCTGTGTTTTAGCCTTGTACCAATTCTCACTGCTGTGGTGAGACCATGGCCTGCCGTCTAAGTGAGCCTGCAGACACCAGGCCCCATCCTGCACATTGCAGAGCTTTCTGTTCTCTACAAAGTTCCATAGCATAGCAGTCCGTGAAAAGTATCACACCTGAACTCTTTCAAGGAAAAGGACCACTGTGAAAGAGATAAAACTTTAAGAAATATTTTTTAAAACTTAAAAAGTGATGTAATATACAAGAAATAAGTGGAAGCAACTCTCTATGAAAATATTTCATGTATCACTACAATATGTGAAGGTTCTTCAATATAGAATTAGAGTGCTCTACCTGGCATTAACTTTTTTCATTTTAATTAATAGTGTGAATCTTACAAGCTGATTGTCATTCATATAACTGATAATTATTTATGTGGTCATAAACACATGTGATTAACATATTTAATATATAATAAAGATGCAAAAGTAAAATGACAACTATGAGAAGAATGTCATGAATATTAGAATGTTTGACAACCTCTCAATCATTATCCTATATTCCTAGTGCATAGGGAAGGCTGATTTCCATTACTTTCTTTTAACATAGGCTTCTGCTTACCCAGAAGCATTTCACATGCAGCACTGTTTTGTTTTTGTTTTCTAAATAATCATTCATTTATTAAGTATGGTCTCTTGAGACCAAGAAATAAATTTATGATCTTCATACCAGTATCCAAGAATGGAAACTAATTAATGTCAGCTATATTAACTTAAAAGACGCTCTCTTTTTGCAATTTTTAGTTACAACTTCCAGAAAGGGGCCAAGGTTCAAACAGTGAGTAGAAAATTAAAATGCTATTTATATGAAAAATTGTCAAAATACATGATCCGATAAAAGATAATTCCCCCTCTCACATTAATCTTATTTATGAATTAGCCAGAAAGAACATCTTAAATGCCTGAATAGGCTTTGAAGACTGATGGGTATCATGATAGTTGTATAATTTCATAAAATTTTTTGAATGGGAAAATCTTTTATGTAAATACTAATAGCATAAAGGACAATATAACATTTTAATAAATAGGTCCAACATTTTATAAAATTATCTGATACAATGTTATCCCAAAATTCATCTAAAATACAAATTTAGGAAGGATGAGAATATAAAAGAAAAATGTTATTATTTATTATGAAACTATAGAATGTTTCTAAACATAGTTATATCCAGATAAAATATATGAGGTTAAATGAATCATCTGCCTTCTTGGTAGGATTCAGCCACCAGTTGCATCATTAAAGCAAATACAATATTCAAATTAAGTAGTGGGTACTTCTCATTTCATTCTCAATCCAAGCCTATGCTGTAATTAGTTCCTTTCAACAGATGAAAAAACTATGGCACTAAATGGCTAAGTCATGTTTCCAATACACAGATTTTTTTCTGGTATCTCACTTGTTTTTTCTTACTTATTTTATTTATTCACATTTTACTTAAGAATTGTATAATTAAAGTCACATCCATGTGGACAGCTGAATTCAAATCCTGACTTCAAATCCAATTCCTTTTCACCATACCCCTCAGCCTCTGTGGTGTCATAAACCAGAAAAAAAATGCGTAAATTTCTAACAACCTCTTCAAGCCAACAAATTTTAAATACATCCAATGTATGCTAAAATGAAAAATGTCATATAGTGGAGAAATTCAGAGTATCTGAAGTAAGAAAATCTATGTTCCAATCCTTCGCCCAATACCTACTATGTAAGAAATTCTAGAAAAATCACTTTTCTGAAGCTTGCCTTTCTCTTTTGTAAAGAGGAGTTAATAACATCTAATATTTTTACCTCACAGCATTGTTTGAAGAAACAAAGAATACATATTAAATTTCTATGCAGATTGTAAAAAATGTTAGTGCATCAAATTTATTTGAATAATTTATTCAGAGAATCTCTCTCTCTCCGAACTTGGAAAGAAACCATTCCAAATTTTAGTAGCATAAGTCCCAAAAGACCAGTTCAGATAAGCCCTATAATCTGAAATGTTAGTTATAATATAGGATTTGTTTTATATTAAACAATTTAAATTCACTTGGTATATATTTATAATTAAGTAAAGTTAAGGAACAATATTCATGTAACATATACACTGAGTATTTGAAGTGTCAACAATGATTTTCTGAGCAACGATTATATATCATGTAGTGACTTGATAATGATGCTAGATTATACAGGTAACATTCTGATGTTGCAAAGGTAAAAAAATAATTTCTAACACTGAGAAGAAAGTAATCTAGGGGATAAGACAGACAAAGAAATGACTAACTCAAATACAACATGAATAGTGTTAAAATCAATAGATGAAAATGGGAAGTTGGTTTGTCCCAATTCTGAATCTATCTTCATTTCATATTACTATTCTATATAACTCTGTCTGACTCTTCAGAAGCCATTATCTCTGTAGCCACTATTTATTGATTTCTAAATAAATCCAATGTATGCAAATTAATGCAGAATTCTTTAAAAGAAACATCTCCAAACAAAGGTTAATGTTATTTGTTATGACTGACAACAGTTGACAAGCTAAGCAAATTTTCTTGCAGTGAGGTGATTCAGAATGGTTCAGGGTTATTGGACTCCTGCTCTATTTCTGCCTTTCACACACTGTAACTCCTGTAGGCCATAAGCGTAATATCTCAGTCAACTCTCTGAAACATTTATGTATCTGGGGCTGCAAAATGACCTGAAATCTAGATGGACATTTTCAAGAGCTAGATGTTTCCTAAAGTTTAAAAAAAAAGGGAAGAGCTTCATACAGTAACCACCACCTCAAGGGCACACAACAAAAGCTAAGATAGTCTGCAGTGCAAACATTTATTCCAACCTGGGAGATATCCAGAGCAGATGGTCTTTCATCATATACAAAGGACGGAAAAATAGAGACTTGAAATCAGAATGTTTTTATTCAATTAAGGTACCATTTGACCACAAATGCTCTGTCTGCATTAGAAAATTAAAGAAATAAATCAGGATTTTTTTCTCTTAATGGTTGTTTTCATTGGCCAGCACTTGGCAATATGACTCAAGGCCCAGATTGAATTTCACTGCTGGGCAATTTCGTTTATCATTGCGCCAAATGCAGGTACTGATGCCATTGGATTTGAGCACACAAAAAAAGTTACTAATCCAACATGATTTGTTTTATTTTAATATGTGAGGAGGACAATTTACAATAGAGTATTCTTCAGGAGAAAATGTTTCCATTAATATTTTGAATTAGTAGTAAAATATTTAGCCATATAGTGATGGTGGTGGAAATGAGGTGTTTCACAATACACTAATTATTTAGTAGCAGTGTTTCTGATGTATGATATTGGCCACTATACACTCAATCCATGTTTATGGTGATAAGACAAAAAAATCGGCTAAAATATCGGAGTGAAAAATTCACTCCAATTTTTTTATTATGCTTTGAAAGTTGAGATTTTGGAGGTACTCATTCATCAACATATGTTGAATGCCTTCTCTAAGTTATGCATTGTGTTAGGTGCTAGAAATATTAAAATAAATAAGAAAATGACAGCCCTCATAGTTTCTACTCTATGGCTATTGAGAAGACATGCGTAAACAGCTAGCACAAAAGGTAAACAATAATACGGGTGTCTAATGAGAGTGAAATGGATGAAGTATTAAACAGAACATTTTATCTGTATCCTTGGTCTTTTCTGTGGCTCAATGTGTCTCTGAAGGTGTTCAGGTCAGTGCTGTCTCTCATAAATAGTGATAGACTGCAGTGAGGACTGAATCCTTGCATTTGGCACTAAATTCTTGCATTTGAGATCTGAATTGTTGCATTTCAGACCCAGAGTCTCCACTTACTATGTGATTTGAGGCAATAACTTCAATTTTCAGGACTCAATTTACATCTTAAAATTAGACAGGAATAATACCTGTTTCTACTGGGTGATTGTGAGGATAAAATGAGACAAGATGTAAGAAAACACACTGTAAGAGAGTAGGATGAACTGATATGCAAACGCTGTGAGTTGTAATTTGTTATTATTAATGTATCCTCTGGGCCAAATAAACCCTTTATAAAAAAGTAAGCCATCTTGAAGGAAAAATAAGCCATAAATCATGTAAAACATAACTTCCTGCCTGCCCTCCCATGAGAAAACTATATCTGAGAACAGTTTCAATTTATCCCTGACCTTGTAAAGGCAAACAGACCAGACCCAACTCAAAATCATGAAATTAGAGAAAGCTGTATACCAGTCCTTCTCTTTGTGACTCGGAGTGAGTTTTTAAATATTTTTGAATCTCAGTATCTATATCTGGAAAATGGGAATGAAAATACAGTTTAGAACTACAGAGTTGCAGTGAGTCCAAATGAAACGAAGTGTGTTATAACATGAGGCCCCAGGGCCAAGTTCATAGCAGGTCCTCTATAAATGTTAATCAACTCCATCACCAAAACAATAAGGGTTCCAAAATTATCATGAATTCTAATTTGATTAACCAATCACCTTTTACTATTGATGAGTTTTGCACAAGTCAACTCAATCAGCATTTGCATTTTGACACTTTTATTTCTAATTATGCATAATTTGCTCCCTGTTAAAGAAATTTCAGGCATCAGCAAGCAAATCAGAAGACCAGTTTGCAGATACAGAAGGCCCACTTGAAAGCTGCTTCGAAAGTCATATTTCTTTATTCCTTTTAATATGGTTTCCAGGAGAGTAGGTGGGGGTGTAGAAATAGTCAGATATGCCCCATGTACTTGGTGGAGGTTCATTTTTAAAATGTAACCACAGCCTAAGAGTAAACCTATTGTCACTGATTTCCTCTAGGATTTGGAATCATGTGCTCTTGATAGCTCTCTTTCCCTTCCCAAAAGCAGGCCTCATTCCCTAATCTTAGCCCAACCCCTTCTTTCTTATCTCAAGACCCCAAGAATCTTTCCATATGTTAGCATATTTTACAATATTTTCTTCATTTTTCACCCCATAACACGGTGTTAGTTTTTGTTAAGTTGGAGATAAGATAATCCATTTTAAGTTAAACAGAAAGGGGTTTAATCACCAGGTACTGATGGGGCTACATCAGCAGGCTGCGGAGTAAACTTCCAGGCAACTCCCAGCCTTCAGAATCACACTGTGCCTTTCAATGATTGGGAAAGCAGCCCTGCTACAACAGAAAGCTGCAACTACAGAAGCAGGCTGCCTATCTCACCACGAAGCTTATGAAATGGATGTTTTGCCCCTTGCCTTCCTCCCTGTATAACCCAGACCCATCTCCACATCTTGCCAAAAAGTGCCGATCGGCAGAGCCTAAATACATCCAGAAAGCTATCCAAAGGAATCTTGGAAATGCAGTTTTTTGCTTTTTGGTCTCTGCAGAAGAGGAAGAACACTTGACAGGACCTGGAGTGCTGTATACATAAATTAGTCCATTATAAGTATCTGCCAAAAACATTATGAAATATTTGACCATGCATTCTATATTTTGCTACCTTTCTTACGGGAAAGAGGGCAAAAGAAAGCAGTCTGCCACTAGAACATGTTCTGTTTGTTATTAAAGTAGCACAGTTAACAACCATGAACTCGAAGTCAAAGACCTGGAGTCCAGGGCTTGCTCTGCCACTAATTAGTTTTTGGCCTTGGGTAAGTCCATTTACTTTTCAGAATTTTCGTTTCCTGCAAGTACAAAATGAGGCAATTAGACTCAGTGATTGCTGAAGAAGCACCCTTTTTATAATATATTAATGTCTACGTTATTCTTGCTGGCATAAATAACTTTTTATATTTGATTAAAAGTTATACACAGGCTCGTAGTATTTTTATGAAAACAGTGCCACTCCTATTAATTCTAATTAATTTAGATTAGATTGTCTACAGACACAGATAAGAACAAGCAGTGTTTTTTCTCATGCTCAAGAGGTTTATAGACTTAACGGCTTAACTAAAGAAATCCTTGAAAAATCTATTTTATCTTTTTCCTTTGCAATCTTTCCAAGGTCCTTTGGAATTAGTAAGCCAATGTTTCCCTCTCTAACTCCCTCCCAAACTCCCACAGCAGATACTAAGATGCTGAAGGAAATCATTTTACTAAGTATCATGTGTTTGGGAAGCCAAGGCAGTGGAGAGGCCCTCTCTCAGCTAGGCATGCTCCAGCAGTGTGGCCACAGGCTTGGATGAGAGGAATGCCAGCAGGCCCAGGCCTTACAAGACAGGTTTCCATGGTAACGCCAGTTTTTTACCGTTTCATATAGTCACTCTTATGAATGCTTAAAGTATTACAGCAACATCTATTCTGCTCTTTTCATTAATTCTGTATAAAAGCTTCTGTACCAATATAATTCAAAATAGATCACATCATTATAAACAATTTATCCCTATATGGTTTTTAAAAATGAATGCAGAAAAAATCCTTGATACTGACCCCACTTACAACACAAAACTCTGATCATTGTAAAGAATATTGGATAGATTTCAAAATACAATTTCTCAGTACACTTATTTAGAATATCTGTTAATCTACATTCCTTCCCACCATCATTGCAAACAAAAACTCTTGACTAAGTTCTTCAAGACAATGAAAACAAGTTGAAAGAGAGCAGCTTCTTTTGGAAACAAATTTTTAGTGTTCATGATGTAC
Organism: Nomascus leucogenys; assembly: GCF_006542625.1. NCBI lineage: Eukaryota > Metazoa > Chordata > Mammalia > Primates > Hylobatidae > Nomascus > Nomascus leucogenys. Next base: position 70,050,318 of record NC_044391.1, read on the forward strand.
GCGGAGTCTTAAAGAGTTTGTTACTGTATCTTTAGGATAGTAAGAATACACTGGTTAAATTATCCAGGTTAAACCATATTTAGAAGAAAATGCTTATTACTCCCAGTAAACACTACGCCTCCCATTATGATGAAAGTGTTTATCTCTTAGAACAGTATTAAAGATGACATCTTCAGATTTCTAAAAACTGAAAGTTAAACTAAATTTTCACTAGCCGGATGCCATTCTAGATACTCTTCTCCAAACACAATGAAATTATTTCCAGTTTGCAAATCAAAGCCTTGCTCTGTGTCTGTGTGTGTGTGTGTGTTTGTGTGTGTGTAAACTTTTTACTTTCAGAGATAATTGTAGCTTGAAATATAGTTGAAATTCACAACTGTAGTACACTATCACAACAAGGATATTGGCATTGATACTGTCAAGATACAGAACATTTCCATCACCACAAGGATTCCTTCTTTTACCTTTTTATGGCAGTAACAACTTTCATCTTCCACCTTGCCCTCTATCTTACAGGGCAGCCAATAATCAGTACTCCATTTCTTTAATTTTACAGTTAAATGATGTTATATATGAATGAAGTCATGCAGTATGTAACTTTTTGTTATTGGCTTTTTTTCAGTCAACATAATGCCATCGTGGAGATGCATCCAAATTGTTGCATGTATCAGTAGTTTGTTCCTTTTTCTTCCTAATATTCCATGGTACAGATACATCACAGTACGTCTACCCACTAGAGGATGTTTGGACTGATTTCAGTTTTTGGCTACTATGAGTAAATACACAAGTAAATACACATTTGTGTACAGGCTTTTGTGTGAACATGTCTTCATTTGCCTGGAAAAAATATCTAGGAGTGCAATTGCTGTGGTTGCATGTTTGGTTTTTTAAGATGCTCTCAAAGTATCTTCTAAAGTGGCTTTCCCATTTTACATTCCCATCAGCAATGTGTAAGTGAACCAGTTTCTCTGCATCCTTATCAGTATTTGTTGTTGCCACAATTTTTTATTTTAGTCATGCTGATATCTGTAGAGTGATAAATCATTATGGCTTAAATTTGTATTTTCCAAATGGCTAATGATATTGGACAATTTTTCATGTGTTTATTTGCCATCTGTATATGCTCTTTGGTGAAACGTATCTTCATGTGTTTGCTCATTTTCTAATTGGAGTGTTTCTTATTAGTTTGGTGCAAAAGCAATTGTAGTGTTGCCATTACTTTTAATGATGAAAAACGCAATTATTTTGCACCAACCTAATACTTTTACTGTTGAGCTTAGAGAGTTCTTTACACATTCTAGACGGAATTTTTTTTGTCAGACACATGGTTTGCAAATATTTTCTCCCAGAGTCTTTTATCCTCTTAACAGGGTCTTTTACAAAAGTTTTTAATTTTGATGAGGCCCGGTTTTGTTAATTTTTCCTTTTATGGGAAGTGTTTTTCTTTTACAGATTGTGGTTTTTTGGGTATCAAGTCTTGGAACTATTGGCCTAGCCTAGGCCCCTAAGTTTATTTCCTATATTTTTCCAGAAAATTTTATAACTTTACATTTTACAATTAAGTTATTGATATATTATGAGGTAATTTCTATAAAAGTGTGAGATTTTGATCAAGCTTCAGTTTTTGACTATAGATGTCCAATTGCTCCAGCACCATTTCTTGAAAAACGCTGTCCTTCCTTCATTGAATTGCCTTTGCACCCCTGTGAGAAACCACTTGGGCATTGAATGTTTGTGTGGGTCTATTTCTAGGTTCTCTGTTCTGCCCCCAGTGATCTATCCTTCAGCAAAACCATACAATCTTGATTATGGAACCTATATACAGGTTAATCATCCCTAATCCAAAACTCTGGAATCCAAAATGCTCCAAAGTCTGAAATTTTCTGAGCATCAACCATGATGCTACAAATGGAAAACCCCACACTTGACCTCATGAACACAAACTATGTTTCTTGCACAAAATTATTTAAAATATTTTGTAAAATTACCTTCAGGCTATAAGGTATACATGAAACATAAATCAATTTTGTGTTTAGACTTGGGTCTCATCCCCAAGATATCTTATTATGTATACACAAATGTTTCAAAGTCTGAAAACACTCAAAATCTGAAACATCTCCAGTCTCAAGCATTTTGAACTAGGGATACTCAACCTGAAGTAAGATTTAACCCATTTCATTCTTCTGTTTCAAATTATTTTAGCTAACCTAAGTTCTTTTATTTCATGCTATATGAATTTTAGAATAATCTTATGTACATACATACAAATCTCACTAGTATTTTGATGATAATTATGTTAAACCTATGTATCAATTTGAGGAAAACTGACATCTTTGCTATGTTGAGTCTTCCAATCCAGGAACATTTATTTAGATAATTTTTATTTCTTTCATTATATGGTGTAGTTCTAAGTCTACAAGTCCTGTGTTATGTGTTTTGTTAGATTTATGCCTAAGTATTTCATTTTATTGAGTGACTAAAAATGATATGGTATTTTTAATTTTAATGTCCACATATTTATTGCCAGTATATAGAAACAAGATAATTATTTAATGTTGTTTTTGTATCTTCTGATCTTGCCAAACTCACTTATTAATTGTAGTGATTTCTTTTTGTTTTTGTTTGTGTATGTGTGTTTGTGTATGTGTGTGGATTCCTTAAAATTCTCTGCTGTAAACAGTTATGGGAAAATAGGGTAAGTTTTATTTCTTACTTTCTGTTCTGTATGCTTATTCTTATTTTTTCCTTTCTCTATTGCACTGGCTAGCACTTCCAGTGCTATGTTGAATAAGACAGGTGACAGCCAACAATTTTTCCTTGTTCCCAATCTTAAGTGGAAAATATTTAGTCATTTACTTAATTTTGCATTACGTATAATGTTAACTATAGATATTTTGTGGATCTTCTTATTTGAACATAAGATATTATTTGTCTTTTTCAACCTCATTCCCTTATAAGTGTACAGTGGAGTTTTCCAGTACCTACATGATGTGCGATATCGCAACAAGTGAAATGTAGAGGCAAGAATGAAAAATCTAGCTACTTTCTATTAAGCCCAACATTAAAGAGATTTGCAAATTTGTAAAACAATGTCACTCTTTCACTAACTTACTTGATTGGGAAGCAATAGTAATTGTTCATAAAATATGCTGTGTTATTGCTTAATGAATTAATAAGAAATGTTTTAAATTTTACCAATTTTAATTTCTGATGTAGTAAATGTCTAAAGATGTAACCCACATAATCACTATAGTCTTTGAGGTCCTCGATAAATTTTAAGATGGTTAAGGGTCTTTTTTTAATTATACTTTAAATTCTGGGGTACATGTGCACAACGTGCAGGTTTGTTACATATGTATACCTGTGCCATGTTGGTGTGCTGCACCCATTAACTCCTCATTTAACATTAGGTATATCTCCTAACGCTATCCCTCCCCCCTCCCCCCACCCCACAACAGGCCCCAGTGTGTGATGTTCCCCACCCTGTGTCCAAGTGTTCTCATTGTTCAATTCCCACCTGTGAGAGGGCATCCCAGCCTTGTGCCAGTTTTCAAAGGGAATACTTCCAGTTTTTGCCCATTCAGTATGATATTGGCTGTGGGTTTGTCATAAATAGCTCTTATTATTTTGAGATACATTCCATCAATACCTAGTTTATTGAGAGTTTTTAGCATGAAGTGCTGTTGAATTTTGTTGAAGGCCTTTTCTGCATCTATTGAGATAATCATGTGGTGTTTGACTTTGGTCTGTTTATATGATGGATTACATTTATTGATTTGCATGTATGTTGAACCAACCTTGCATCCCAGGGATGAAGCCAACTTGATCATGGTGGATAAGTTTTTTGATGTGCTGTGGGATTTGGTTTGCCAGTATTTTATTGAGGATTTTTGCATCGATGTTCATCAGGGATATTGGTCTAAAATTCTCTTTTTTTGTTGTTTTTCTTGTTGTGTCTCTGCCAGGCTTTGGTATCAGGATGATGGTGGCCTCATAAAATGAATTGGGGAGGATTCCCTCTTTTTCTATTGATTGGAGTAGTTTCAGAAGGAATGGTACCAGCTCCTCTTTGTACCTCTGGTAGAATTCGGCTGTGAATCCGTCTGGTCCTTGACTGTTTTGGTTGGTAGGCTATTAATTATTGCTTCAATTTCAGAACCTGTTATTGGTCTATTCAGGGATTCAACTTCTTCCTGGTTTAGTCTTGGGAGGGTGTATGTGTCCAGGGATTTATCCATTTCTTCCAGATTTTCTAGTTTATTTGCATAGAGGTGTTTATAGTATTCTCTGATGGTAGTTTGTATTTCTGTGGGATCGGTGGTGATATCCCCTTTATCATTTTTTATTGCATCTATTTGATTCTTCTCTCTTTTCTTATTAGTCTTGCTAGTGGTCTCTCGATTTTGTTGATATTTTCAAAAATCCAGCTCCTGGATTCATTGATTCTGTGAAGGGTTTTTTGTTTCTCTCTTTCAGTTCTGCTCTGATCTTAGTTATTTCTTGCCTTCTGCTAGCTTTTGAATGTGTTTGCTCTTGCTTCTCTAGTTTCTTTTAATTGTGATGTTAGGGCGTCAATTTTAGATCTTTCCTGCTTTCTCTTGTGGGCATTTAGTGCTATAAATTTCATTCTACACACTGCTTTAAATGTGTCCCAGAGATTCTGGTATGTTGTGTCTTTGTTCTTATTGGTTTCAAAGAACATCTTTATTTCTGCCTTCATTTCATTATGTACCCAGTAGTCATTCAGGAGCAGGTTATTCAGTTTCCATGTAGTTGAGCAGTTTCGAGTGAGTTTCTTAATCCTGAGTTCTAGTTTGATTGCACTGTGGTCTGAGAGAGTTTGTTATAATTTCTGTTCTTTTACATTTGCTGAGGAGTGCTTTACTTCCAACTATGTGGTCAATTTTAGATTAAGTGTGATATACCTGAAAATGATGGGGAGAATGGAACTAAGTTGGAAAACACTCTTAAGGGTATTATCCAGGAGAACTTCCCCAACCTAGTGAGGCAGGCCAACATTCAAATTCAGGAAATACAGAGAACACCACAAAGATACTCCTCGAGAAGAGCAACTCCAAGTCACATAATTGTCAGATTCACCAAAGTTGAAATGGAGGAAAAAACGTTAAGGGCAGCCAGAGAGAAAGGTTGGGTTACCCACAAAGGGAAGCCCATCAGACTAACAGTGGATCTCTCAGCAGAAACTCTACAAGCCAGAAGAGAGTGGGGGGCAATATTCCACATTCTTAAAGAAAAGAATTTTCAACCCAGAATTTCATATCCAGCCAAACTAAGCTTCATAAGTGAAGGAGAAATAAAATCCTTTACAGACAAACAAATGCTGAGAGATTTTGTCTCCACCAGGCCTGCTTTACAATAGCTCCTGAAGGAAGCACTAACCATGGAAAGGAAAAACCGGTACAAGCCACTGCAAAAACATGCCGAATTGTAAAGACCATCAATGCTAGGAATAAACTGCATCAACCAACAAGCAAAATAACCAGCTAACATCATAATCACAGGATGAAATTCACACATAACAATATTAACCTTAAATGTAAATGGACTAAATGCTCCAAGTAAAAGACACTGCCCAGCAAATTGGATAAAGAGTCAAGACCCATCAGTGTGCTGTATTCAGGAAACCCATCTCACAAGCAGAGACACACATAGGCTCAAAATAAAGGGATGGAGGAAGATCTACCAAGCAAATGGAAAACAAAAAAAAGCAGGGGTGGCAATCCTAGTCTCTGATAAAACAGACTTTAAACCAACAAAGATCAAAAGAGACAAAGAAGGCGATTACATAATGGTAAAGGGATCAATTCAAAAAGAAGAACTGACTATCCTAAATATATATGCACCCAATACAGGAGCACCCAGATTCATAAAGCAAGTCCTTAGAGACCTACAAAGAGACTTAGACTCGCACACAATAATAATGAGAGACTTTAACATCCCATTGTCAACATTAGACAGATCAACAAGACAGAATGTTAACAAGGATGTCCAGGAATTGAACTCAGCTCTGCACCAAGCAGACCTAAAAGACATCTACAAAACTCTCCACCCCATATCAACAGAATATACGTTCTTCTCAGCACAACATCAGTTAATGGGTCTTGAGTCCAAAAAGTTTGCAAGTCATTTCTTTAGGCTATCAGAGTCTTTAAAATTTACTGAAGTTAATATTTAATTTCTGATATTTGTCCTGCATGTAGGTAGGCTGCTGGAGACATATAATTATGTTCCAGCATATAGTTCTATAAATATTTGACTGAATACTATTTTAGGGTATTTTCTGCATGCCTCTTGTTAACCTTTACTTGAAAAATTGTGTTGTTCACTATGAATCTTCTCTTCCAGGTAATAAAAGGGCAACACAACCAGAAAAAAAGATTTACTTTTAGAAACTTTATATAACCAAACATACATTAAACAAATATCGAATGCCTGTTTTGTGTACTAGATTTATAGTAGTAATGAAAACAGACAAATGCTTGCTTTCATGGAGCTTGTCTTCTAGTTGCAGGAAAATGAAAATAAATAAATAATAATATACGATACACTGAAGGGCAAGTAGACATAGAAATTCATAGCCAGGCCAGGCACACTGGCTCACACTCATAATCCCGGCACTTGCAGAGACTGAGGCGGGGGATCACTTGAGGCCGGGTGTTTGAGGCCAGTCTGGGAAACATAGCAAGACCCCCTATTTCTATTTTTTTAATTATTTAAAAACATATAAAAATAAAATAGACGTTTTAAAACAGAAATACATAGCCAGTTGAGTTCTCTCTTGCTCAGGGAGTAAGAAGTCAAGGCATGGGAAAGCTTCTTCTGGAATTAAAGGCAGGGATAAATCATACTTCTACTTATAGACTACAAATATTAGGGAGAATGTGTCACCTATTGCTGGGTCAAAGTGCTTTCTTTCTCTATTTTTCCTCAATCCTTTTTTCTTTGCTTTGCCTTGTATGGAATGCTTACCAAGTTTGAACATTATTGTCAAGGTTTCTTCTAACAACTATATTGTTTAGTACACGTATAAGTGTACTAAAATGTGTATTATTGCACTAGAACATGTAACTGACCTCTACTCCTAAGGGAGTTAAAAAAGAAAAAAGGCATTCATTTGCATCAGGAAGTTATCCATCAACTTTTCCTTATCCTCTGTCTATTTTAATGATGATACAGCAAACAGCCCCACATTTTTTTTTAGTAAACAAAAATAGCAATCTTATGAAGAATGTGTTTCCTGCTGCTGTGAGAAACAGGGTCCTAGGTGGCACGCTGGCCTTAACTTGTTTGCATTTAGCCTTGTTCCAAGATAAGGAAAGATGCTGGAAATCATTCCTGCCACAGTCAACCACAGCCAATGTCATGGCACCTGAAACCCAGTAAGAATAGGCAATGTGGCAAGCCAGAGTGTGCAGAAGGTCCCCTGGCTTAATAAGCAACTGCCTTAAAATACCTCATTAAGAAGTTGTTGTTGTTGTTAATTTTGTGCATTCATTAGTATAATCATATACTTTTAATTTCTGGAATAACCTCAGGAAAAATACATATTGTTTCCTTCAGTGATAATTTAGTCTTGTGGATGATTCTCATGTTTATAACATTTCCCTACTCTGTAAATATTATCACTAAGCATTTGGATGTGCTTAATTATGTGAGTGAGAACATTTAAAGTGATAGTCATTTGGCATAATTTATTCAATAAGGAGAATGCTGTGAAAAACTGCTCTTGACTGGTCATTTTCCTTACCTCCACAATTAAAGCAGTCCTCTTACCTTTCAGACATTTCCCTTTTCTTCAGAAACACAGCACTGAGAGTCACTTCTTGTCTAAGTAAATTTTTCATATATTCATTTTCCAATTATGTAGAACTCAGATATTTGTCTGAATATACTTAGATGTGAATGAAATGCATTAAGTGATTGTGGCCCCATAGAAATACAGCTTATTAATTTTTCTGTTGATAAAGTTTCATTTCAGTGGCTACTATTTTTTTTTTTACTTTTCTTTTTTTTAATTATACTTCAAGTTCTAGGGTACATGTGCACAATGTGCAGGTTTGTTACATATGTATAGATGTGCCGTGGTGGTTTGCTGCACCCATTAACTTGTCATTTACATTAGGTATTTCTCCTAATGCTATCCCTCCCCCAAGCCCCCAACCCACGACAGGCCCCAGTGTGTGATGTTCCCTGCCCTGTGTCCAAGTGTTCTCATTGTTCATTTCCCACCAATGAGTAAGAATATGTGGTGTTTGGTTTTCTGTCCTTGCAATAGTTTGCTCAGAATGATGATTTCAGTGGCTACTATTTCAAAAATGATCTGATGGTATTCCCATATCCCAGTAGCCAATTATTCACATAATGTATTTATTGAACCCTATTCTATGCCAACCACAAAGCAATATTCCGGATTTCTGTGCCTGGTGCTGATAATCCATAGTGGCCATGCCTTGTTTATATCATTATGCACTTAATTCTCTACAATCATCATTTTCAAATTATGCTCAAAGAATTTTTAAGATATATCCTACTGTGTCACCTTTGATGTGAGGACAGAAATTCAAATAGCTTAAACTCTGAGCCTTGTCTTGGTTGCTGTTCTTACTTTTAAATATTGGACTTTTATGTAAGATTTCATTCAAAGAAAGAATTGTAAAGCTGACAGAAAAACTTCCTCTTCTGCCATAAACAAACTAGCAAGAAAGAAAGATACTTTCCCCAAATCAACCTATATTTATTCAACATTAGCCAATGTGCTAGATGATAAATTTTGCTAACCCAGAGAATTTAATAGGATTGACCTAAATTAGAGATTCTTAAATGTTTTTATTGCAGCACCCTTTACAACTCTAAAAATTGTTAAGGAGCCCAAAGGGGTCTTTTAAAATGGAGAATTATTATCTATCAATGTTTATCTTATTAGATATTATTTTAATTTCTGAAAAAACTTTAAAATATTTATTTAATAATTTATTTTTAAGACAATACATGAATTTCATAGAACATACATAAGCCATTTCTATGAAAAATAAATATATTTTCAAAACAAAAAATTAGTGAATGGCATGATTTTCTATTTTTGCAAATCTCTTCAACATGTGACACAACAGAAGAGTGCTAAATTCCTAAATCTGTTGCAATATCACATGTCATGTTGAGAGGTGAAGCCAGCTGGGCTTCCTGGGTCGAGTGGGGACCTGGAGAACTTCTCTGTCTAGCTTAAGGTTTGTAAACGCACCAGTCAGCACTCTGTAAAAACACACCAATCAGTGCTCTGTGTCTAGGTAAAGGTTTGTAAATGCACCAATCAGCACTCTGTAAAAATGGACCAATCAGCATTCTGTAAAATGGACCAATCAGTGCTCTGTAAAATGGACCTATCAGCAGGACATAGGCAGGGCCAAATAAGGGAATAAAAGCTGGCCACTCAAGCCAGCCACGGCAACCTGCTTGGTCCCCTTCCACGCTTTGGAAGCTTTGTTCCTTCACTCTTCACAATAAATCTTGCTGCTGCTCACTCTTTGGGTCTGCACTACCTTTAAGAGCTGTAACATTCACTGCAAAGTTCTACGGCTTCACTCCTGAAGTCAGCGAGACCACGAACCCACCAGGAGGAACAAACAACTCTGGACACGCCACCCTTAAGAGCTGTAACACTCACTGCAAAGGTCTGTGGCTTCACTCCTAAAGTCAAGCGAGACCACAAACCCACTGGAAGGAAGAAACTCTGGACACATCTGAACATCTGAAGGAACAAACTCCGGACACACCATCTTTAAGAACTGTAACACTCACTGTGAGGGTCCGTGGCTTCATTCTTGAAGTCAGCGAGACCATGAACCCACCAGAAGGAACCAATTCCAGACACATTTTGGCGACCCAGATGGGACTATCACCAAGCAGTGAGTACCATCGGACCCCTTTTGCTTGATGTTCTGTCCTATTTTTCCTTAGAATTCGGGGGCTAAATACCGGGCACCTGTCGGCCAGTTAAAAGCGACTAGTGTGGCCACTGGACTAAAGACATGGGTGTCTGGCTTTCTGGGAAAGGGCTCTCTAACAATCCCCCGACTCTTCGGAGTTGGGAGCGTTGGTTTGCCTGGAACCAGCTTCTGCTTTTCCTGTACTTCTGGGCTGAGCCAAGGGTCAAGAGAGAAAAGCCATTCTGCTCTGGGGTCCTGAAAACAAGTTGGTTGACCCAGCAGCCATGAGCAGAATTCTCAAAGTCATGTTGCCCAAGCAAGACTCACCCATCTGTCCTATCTATCCTGACCCTTGCCTCTTGGGTCCTAATGCTTGTCAGAAAAAGTTCCTCTTGCCTCTCTTCTCTGAGGCTAGTCTTGCTTCTAAAAACCACTCCCTGTCTCTGGTGCTTTTCTAGTGTCTCCTATAAGAATGATTTCTAGTATAAACTTCAGGACTCTGTTACCTTCTTTAGGCACCTGGGCTCACCAATCAGAAACGCATAATTTTTGCCTAAAGCCCCATAGGTAGGTAGGTGGACTATCTGGAATTTTAGGATCCCTCCTCAGCTAGCAGGCCTAACAAAAGCTATTCCTGAAGCTAGGATATGGGGAGCCTCAAAAATGATATCCTTCCTATTCAAGTGAGGACAAAAGGCATTACCCTTCCAACCCTGGAGATCCCTTCCTTCCCTCAGGGTATGGTCCTCCTCTTCATTTTTGGGGCATAACATAATTATAGGACGGGGTAAAGTCCCAATACTAACAGGAGAATGCTTAGGACTCTTAACAGGTTTTCGAGAATGCATCAGTAAGGGCCACTAAATCTGATTTTTCTCAGTCCTCTTTGTGATCTAGGAGGACAGGCAAGGGTGCAGGCTTTTGAGAATGCGATGGTAAGGGCCACTAAATCCGACCTTCCTTGGTCCTTCTTGTGGTCTAGGAGGAAAACTAGTGTTTCTGCTGCTGTGTCGGTGAGCGCAACTATTATGATCAGGAGGGTCCAGGGACCGTTGCGGGTTCTTGGGCAAGATGTGTTTCCGCTGCTGTGTCAGTGAGCACAATTATTCCAATCAGCAGGGTCCAGGGACCATTGCAGGTTTTTGGGCAGGGGGAGAAACAAACCAACCAAAACCACGGGCAGTTTTGTCTTTCAGATGGGAAACACTTAGGCATCACCCTTGAAAATGCATTCTAAGCCATTGGGACCAATTTGACCTGCAAAACCCTGAAAAAGAGGTGGCTCATTTTTTCTGCACTATGGCTTGGCCCCAGTATTCTTTCTCTGATGGGGAAAAATGGCCACCTGAGGGAGGTATAAATTACAATACTATCCTGCAGCTTGACCTTTTCAGTAAGAGGGAAGGCAAATGGAGTGAAATACCTTATGTCCAAGCTTTCTTTTCATTGAAGGGGAATCCACAACTATGCACAGCTTGCAATTTACATCCCACAGAAGGACCTCTCAGCTTACCCCCATATCCTAGCTCCCCTTCCTATTAATGATAAGCCTCCTCTAATCTCCCCTGTCCAGAAGGAAATGAGCAAATAAATCTCCAAAGGACCACAAAACCCCCTGGGCTATCAGCTATGTCCCCTTCAAGCTGTACGGGCAGGGGACTTTGGCCTAACCCAGGTATATATACCATTCTCCCTCTCTGATTTAAAAGATATCAAGGCAAACCTGGGGAAGCTTACAGATGATCCTGATAGGTATATAGATGTCCTACAGGGTCTAGGGCAAACCTTCGATCTCACTTGGAAAGATGTCATGCTATTGTTAGATCAAACCTTGGCCTTTAATGAAAAGAATGCGGCTTTAGCTGCAGCCCAAGAGTTTGGAGATACCTAGTATCTTAGTCAAGTAAATGACAGAATGACAGCTGAAGAAAGGGACAAATTCCTTACTGGTCAGCAAGCCATCCCTAGTATGGATCCCCATTGGGACCTCGACTCAGATGATGGGGACTGGAGTTGTAAACATCTGTTGACCTGTGTTCTAGAAGGACTAAGGAGAATTAGAAAAAAGCCCATGAATTATTCAGTGATGTCCACCATAACTCAGGGAAAGGAAGAAAATCCTTCTGCCTTCCACGAGTGTCTACAGGAGGCCTTAAGAAAATATACTCCCCTGTCACTGGACTCACTAGAGGGTCAATTGATCCTAAAAGATAAGCTTATTATCCAATCAGCTGCAGATATCAGGAGAAGGCTCCAAAAGCGAGCCCTGGGTCCTAAACAAAATTTGGATGCATTGTTATACCTGGCAACCTCAGTGTTCTATAATACGGACCAAGAGGAACAGGCCCAAAAGGAAAAGAGAGATCAGAGAAAGGCTGCAGCCTTAGTCATGGCGCTAAGACAAACAAACCTTGGTAGTTCAGAGAGGACAGAAAACGGAGGAGGCCAATCAGCTGATAGGGCTTGTTATCAGTGTGGTTTACAAGGACACTTTAAAAAAGATTGTCCAATGAGAAACAAGCCGCCCCCTCGTCCATGTCCGCTATGCCAAGGCAATCACTGGAAGGTGCACTGCCCCAGAGTACAATGGTTCTCTGGGCCAGAAGCCCCCAACCAGATGATCCAACAACAGGACTGAGGGTGCCCGGGGCAAGCGCCAGCTCATGTCATCACCCTCACTGAGCCCCGGGTACATTTAATTATTGATGGCCAGGAAATTGACTTCCTCCTGGACACTGGTGGGGCTTTCTCAGTGTTAATCTCCTGTCCCAGACAGCTGTCCTCAATGTCTGTTACCATCCAAGGAATCCTGGGACAGCCTGTAACCGCTTATATCTCCCACCTCCTGAGTTGTAATTGGGGGACTTTGCTCTTTTCACATGCCTTTCTTGTTATACCTGAAAGTCCCACACCCTTATTAGGGAGGGACGTATTAGCCAAAGCTGGAGCTATTACCTACATGAATATGGGGAACAAGTTACCCATTTGTTGTCCCCTACTTGAGGAGGGAATCAACCCTGAAGTCTGGGCATTGGAAGGACACTTTGGAAGGGCAAAAAATAACTGCCCAATCCAAGTCAGGCTAAAAGACCCCACCAATTTTCCTTATCAAAGGCAATATCCCTTAAGGCCTGAAGCTCATAAAGGATTACAGGTTATTGTTAAACATTTAAAAGCTCAAGGTTTAGTAAGGAAATGCAGCAGTTCCTGCAACACCCCAGTTCTAGGGTACAAAAACCAAATGGTCAGTGGAGACTAGTGCAAGATCTTAGACTCATCAATGAGGCAGTAATTCCTCTATATCCAGTTGTACCCAACCCCTATACCCTGCTGTCTCAAATACCAGAGGAAGCAGAATGGTGCACTGTTATGGACCTCAAGGATGCCTTCTTCTGTATCCCCTGCACTCCGACTCCCAGTTTCTCTTTGCCTTTGAAGATCCCGCAGACTACACGTCCCAACTTACATGGACAGTCTTGCCCCAAGGGTTTAGGTGTAGCCTTCATCTGTTTGGTCAGGTACTGGCCCAAGATCTAGGCCACTTCTCCAGTCCTGGCACTCTGGTCCTTCAGTATGTGGATGATTTACTTTTGGCTACCAGTTTGGAAGCCTCACGCCAGCAGGCTACTCTAGATCTCTTGAACTTACTAGCTAATCAAAGGTACAAGGTGTCTAGGTCAAAGGCCCAGCTTTGCCTACAGCAGGTCAAATATCTAGGCCTAATCTTAGCCAGACAGGCCCTCAGCAAGGAATGAATACAGCCTATACTGGCTTATCGTCACCCTAAAATATTAAAACAGTTGCGGGGGTTCCTTAGGATCACTGGCTTTTCCCGACTATGGATCCCTGGCTACAGCGAGATAGTGAGGCCCCTCTATACTCTAATCAAGGAGACCCAGAGGGCAAATACTCATCTAGTAGAATGGGAAACCAGGGGCAGAAATAGCCTTCAAAACCTTAAAGCATGTCCTAGTACAAGCTCCAGCTTTAAGCCTTCCTACAGGACAAAACTCTTTATACATCACAGAGAGAGCAGGGATAGCTCTTGGAGTCCTTACTCAGACTTGCAGGACAACCCGACAACCAGTAGCATACCTAAGTAAGGAAATTGATGTAGTAGCAAAAGGATGGCCTCACTGTTTACAGGTAGTTGCAGTGGTGGCCGTCTTAGTGTCAGAGGATATCAAAATAATACAAGGAAAGGATCTCACTGTCTGGACTGCTCATGATGTAAATGGCATACTAGGTGCCAAAGGAAGTTTATGGCTATCAGACAACCACCTGCTTAGATACCAGGCACTACTCCTTGAGGGACTGGTGCTTAAAATACGCACGTATGTGGCCCTCAACCCTGCCACTTTTCTCCCAGAGGATGGAAACCAATCGAGTATAACTGCCAACAAATTATAGTCCAGACTTATGTCACCCGAGATGATCTCTTAGAAGTCCCCTTAGCTAATCCTGGCCTTAACCTATATACTGATGGAAGTTCATTTGTGGAGAATGGGATATGAAGGGCAGGTTATGTAATGTAACAATAGTTAGTGATGTAACCATACTTGAAAGTAAGCCTCTTCCCCCAGAGACCAGCACCCAGTTAGCAGAACTAGTGGCATTTACCTGAGCCTTAGAACTGGGAAAGGGAAGAAGAATAAATGTGTATACAGAGAGCAAGTATGCTTATCTAATCCTACATGCTCATGCTGCAATATAGAAAAAAAGGGGAGTTTCTAACCTCTAGGGGAACCCCCATTAAATATCACAGGGAAATCATGGAATTATTGCACACAGTGCAAAAACCCAAGAAGGTGGCAGTCTTACACTGCTGAAGCCATCAGAAAGGGGAAGGAGAGGGGAGAACAGCAGTATAAGTGGCTGGCAGAGGCAAGGAATGACCAGCAGAAAGGATAGAGAGAGAAAGAGACAGACAAAGAGGAAGTCAGAAAAAGAGAGAAAAAGGAGTAAAAGAGAAAGAAAAAGAGATGGAATTAGTAAAGAAAAAACAGCGTACTCTATTCCTTTAATAGCCAGGGTAAATTTAAAACCTATAATTGATAATTGAAGGTCTTCTCCGTGACCCTATAATACTCCAATACCACCTTGTTGTCAGTGCAAACAAGGGCATAGCCCGAAGGCACTGAGGCCACTGACTACCCGTAGCCTTCCTATGAAAAATTCTAAACCCAGCAGGTTTCCTAACAGGGGATCTAAATCTTAATTAATTACCATACAAGGGTCTGACCAGATCTAGAAGGAACTCCCTTCAGGACAGGATGGGTAGATGGTTCCTCCCAGGTGATTAAGGGAAAAAGACGCAATGGGTATTCAGTAAGTGATAAGGAAACTCTTGTAGAAGCAGAGTTAGGAAAATTGCCTAATAATTGGTCTGCTCCAATGTGCGAGCTGTTTGTACTTAGCCAAACCTTAAAAGTACTTACAGAATCAGGAAGGAGCTATCTATTAGCCAAACCTTAAAAGTACTTACAGAATCAGAAAGGAGCCATCTATACCAATTCTAAGTTAATATGGACTGAACGAGGTCTTATTAATAGCAAAGAATAATTGAAATCCCAAATTTATAAGGTTTTCAACAAAAGTACAGTTTGCCAAAAGTTAACAGTGTAACATATTATCCTACTACCACACACTCTCAAAGAATTTCTCAGACAGTTTGCAAGAAATAACGAAATCTGTCCTTACTCTACAATCCCAAATAGACTCTTTGGCAGCAGTGACTCTCCAAAACCGCTGAGGCCTAGACCTCCTCTCTGCTGAGAAAGGAGGACTCTGCACCTTCTTAGGGGAAGAGTGTTGTTTTTACACTAACCAGTCATGGATAGTAAGAGATGCTGCCCAGCATTTACAGGAAAAGGCTTCTGAAATTAGACAACGCCTTTCAAACTCTTATACCAACCTCTGGAGTTGGGCAACATGGCTTCTCCCCTTTTTAGGTCCTGTGACAGCCATCTTGCTATTACTTGTCTTTGGGCCCTGTATTTTTAACCTCCTTGTCAAATTTGTTTCCTCTAGTATCGAGGCCATCAAGCTACAGATGATCTTACAAATGGAACCCCAAATGAGCTCAACTAACAACTTCTACCAAGGACTCCTGGACCAACGGGCTGGCCCTTTCACTGGCCTAAAGAATTCCCCTCTGGAGGACACTACAACTGCAGGGCCCCTTCTTCACCCCTATCCAGCAGGAAGTAGCTAGAGCAGTCATCGCCCAATTCCCAACAGCAGTTGGGGTGTCCTGTTTGACGGGGGATTGAGAGGTGAAGCCAGCTGGACTTCCTGGATCAAGTGGGGACTTGGAGAACTTTTCTAACTAAAGGTTTGTAAACGCACCAATCAGCACTCTGTGTCTTGCTAAAGGTTTGTAAACGCACCAATCAGCACTCTGTAAAAATGCACCAATCAGCGCTCTGTGTCTAGCTAAAGGTTCATAAATGCACCAATCAACACTCTGTAAAAATGGACCAATCAGTACTCAGTAAAATGGATCTATCAGCAGGACATGGGTGGGGCCAAATAAGGGAATAAAAGCTGGCCACCCGAGCCAGCCACGGCAACCTGCTGGGGTCCCCTTCCACACTGTGGAAGCTTTGTTCTTTCACTCTTCACAATAAATCTTGCTGCTGCTCACTCTTTGGGTCCACACTACCTTTAAGAGCTGTAACACTCACTGCAAAGTTCTGCAGCTTCACTCCTGAAGTCAGTGAGACCCCGAACCCACCAGGAGGAACAAACAATTCTGGATGCGCCACTTTTAAGAGCTGTAACACTCACTGTGAAGGTCTGCGGCTTCACTCCTGAAGTCAAGCAAGACCACGAACCCACTGGAAGGAGGAAACTCCAGACACATCTGAACATCTGAAGAAACAAACTCCGGACACATCATCTTTAAGAACTGTAACACTCATCGCGAGGGTCTGTGGCTTCATTCTTGAAGTCAGTGAGACCAAGAACCCACTGGAAGGAACCAATTCCAGACACAATGTAGCCTCTGGGAAACCACTGCATGCACATGACCGAATAAGAGTGAAAATTGCCAATAATATTTCAGTATAATTTTGAGAAAAGTTTTGATGCTGTGGACCAACTGAAAATGTCTCAAGGACTTCTCAGAGTGCCCAGCCACACTTTGAAAACTACCAACCTAATAATTATTTTAGAAAATCATTGATATACTCAAAGTCATAGAAAACAACACATAAAATAATTTCAAGAAGAACAAATAGTTGCCATAAATGTAAACAGCACTAGGTATGTAAGCTCCAAAACTAAGCTTATCCTGTTTGCAGACAACATGATTTTCCACATAGGAAATCTCAAGGTATCTACTAAGAAAAACTTTCTAGAACTATAAAGTTAATTGGTTAAGGTTGTAGAGTATAAGAGCAACACAAACTATCAATCTGATCTGTATATGCCAACAACAAACACACGGAAATCAAAATTAAAAACACAGTGTCATTTATATTAACTTCAAAGAAAATTAAATACTTAGAAACCAACAAAACATATACAGGATCTGCATGCTGAATACAAAATGCTGTTGAAAAATCAAAGACCTACATAGAGAGATATTGTGTACATGGATTGGAAGACACAACAGAGAAAAGGTGTTCATTCTCCTGAAATTGAGCTATAGGTTTAATGTAATTCCTATCAAACTCCTAGCGATTGTATTATCAAATATTTACGCCACAAAAATGGAAATTAATGTTCATACAAAAAACTGTATGTAAATGTTTATAGCTGCTCTATTTGTAATAGCCCAAAACTGGAAACAACCCAGATATCCTTCAATGAGTTAATGGCCAAACAGATTATGGTACATTCATAACACGTATTGCTACTCGACAATGAAAAGGAACAAACTGTTTTTTTTCTATTTTTAAAAGACAAGTTCTCACTCTGTTGTCCAGGCTGGAATGAAGTGGCATGATCATAGCCGAGTGCTGCAGTCTCAACCTCCTAAGCTCAAGGGATCCTCCCACCTCAGCCTCCAGAGTTGCTGGAACTACAGCATGTAACACCATGCCTGGCTAATTTTTATTATTATTATTTTTAGTAGAGAGGTGGTCTCCCTCTGATGCTCAAGCTGGTCTCAAAAAAAAAAATACTATTGATACACCAACAACTTGGATTTATCTCAAGAGAATTATACTGAATGGAAAAGCCAATTTCACAAAGTTACATTCTGTATGATTCTATTTATATTGTTCTTGGAATAACATAATTATGGAAACTTAGACTGGATTCATGGTTGCCAAATGTTAGGGGTGGAGAGAACGGGGATAGATGTACTTATAAAGTGGCATGAGACAGCCTTGTGGTGATGGAACATCTCTGTATTTTGATTGTCATAGCGTTTGCACAAATCTACACAAGTGATAAAATTGCATAGAACCACACACACACACACACACAGATGGGTGCATGTCAAACTGATGAAACCTGAATAAGCTCTGTGGGTTATAAGCCATGTTAATTTACTGGTTTTGGTGTTATACTATAGTTGTGCAATATACAACTATAGTATACAGTATTTTGGTGTTATACTATAGTTGTGTTATAATTGAAGGAAACTGAGTGAAAAATACATGGGACTTCCCTGTACATTTTTGCCTCTTCCTGTGAATCTATAATTGTTGTGAAATAGAAAGCCTAAAAAAAAAAAAAAAAAAACGTAAGCCCAATATATGACCTCAAAATAGAGACCACTTAAAACACAGCTGAAAGGAAAAAAGTGCTCAAGAGTTTGTGAATAGCTAAATAAATGGGTCATGTTATGATTGCACAGACCTCTACAGTTAGAGTCCAGTGTGCCAAGCCAAGAATAAAACACCATCACCGGCCAAGGATAAAACATCATCAACAACCACCAGCACAGAGGGACTGAGTAAACTCCTAACCAGAACATGAGCATATAATTCATTATTTTGATTCAATTCCTTTGGCAGCTATCATCCTAGCCTATTGGAGGAACTCTTCTCTAACTTCAAAAGGTTTGTACTAATTTTAAACTGATCCAATCACACAATTATGCATTCATAATTTCCAGGTCAAACTCTGATGTCACCACTTAACAATCAAAATAGCAAATGTTCTTAAATCAAAAGGTCTGATGTCTTAAAGTTTATCATTCATTTAAATGGGTTGTTACTATGATAGCTAAAGTCATGAAAAAAACTGTTATATAAAAAATTCAAATGTTGAAGACCAACTTTAATTTCAATAAAAACAAATATTACTTAAGAAACTATAGCTAGGCCAACTAGCTTATGTTAATAAAAGCCTGTATTCTCAAACTGGTAACCTACTGGTTTTAGTAGAATTTCCAGAGATGTAGAATATGTTCTTACTCCTCAGAAGTAACTGGTTGGGACATGCATTTGAAAAAAAAATGCATTAAAATCTGTTTTGTTTAAGAGAGATAATATCTAGGAATTAAGCTATTCATTATTTCCTTTTCTTTCTACCAAAGGAGTGTAGAAATGCCAAAATGTCAGGAACTGATCAACAAAATGATATGTTAACCTCAACAGGACAAAATTAAATTCATGACTTGACTTCTAATTCTTTATTTGACTAGTGTTGTGAAAATTGCCAAGCTCTTCTGCAATTGCAATGAAACTCTGTTGGCAAGAACTGCTAACTATAATCCACATCAGTTTTCAAAAAGTTTCTTTGAAGTGTTTTAATTCAATGCCATTTAAAGTTTATGTGTTGGTGTTTACACATCAGGTGACATTTCCATTTCTGAATTTATATGTAAGTTATGAGACTGAGAGAGGACACATCATAACTAATATATATTAATATATCAACATTAATATAAATTATCAACATCAATATGCTAATATAAATTAATATATCAGAAAAAGTCGCTTGTTACAAAATGCCATAGTCTGAGTGCCTCACCAGGAACCACTATGGTAAAGGGTGTATTTACAATCAGCATACTGAGAGGTGACAGCATGCTGGCAGTCCTCACAGCCCTCACTCGCTCTGGGTGCCTCCTCTGCCTGGTCTCCCACTTTGGTGGCACTTGAGGAGCCCTTCAGCCCGCCTCTGCATGTGGGAGCCCCTTTCTGGGCTGGCCAAAGCCGGAGCCGGCTCCCTCAGCTTGCGAGAAGGTGTGGAGGGAGAGGCGCGGGCGGGAACCTGCGCTGCACGCAGTGCTTGCCGGCCAGCGTGAGTTCCAGGTGGGCATGGGCTTGGCGGACCCTGCACTCGGAGTGGCCGGCTGGCCTCACCGCCCGGAGCAGTGAGGGGCTTAGCACCTGGGCCAGCAGCTGCTGCACTCAATTTCTCACTTGGCCTTAGCTGCCTTCCCGCGGGGCAGGGCTCGGGACCTGTAGCCCGCCATGCCTGAGCCTCCCCACTGCCTTGGGCTTGAGTGCGGCCAGAGCCTCCCTGACGAGCACCACCCCGTTTCACGGCGCCCAGTCCCATTGACCACCCACGGGCTGAGGAGTGCAGGCACAGGGCACGGGACGGGCAGGCAGCTCCATCTGCAGCCCCGGTGCAGGATCCACTGGGTGATGCCAGCTGGGCTCCTGAGTCTGGTGGGGACTTGGAGAACCTTTATGTCTAGCTCAGGGATTGTAAATACACCCATCGGCACTCTCTATCTAGCTCAAGGTTTGTAAACACACCAATCAGCACCCTGTGTCTAGCTCAGAGTTTGTGAATGCACCAATCAACACTCTGTATCTAGCTACTCTTGTAGGGACTTGGAGAACCTTTGTGTCCACACTCTGTATCTAGCAAATCTGGTGGGGACATGGAGAATCTTTGCGTCTAGCTCAGGGATTGTAAACGAACCAATCAGCACTCTGTCAAAACAGACCACTGGGCTCTACCAATCAGCAGGATGTGGGTGGGGCCAGATAAGAAAATAAAAGCAGCCTGCCTGAACCAGCAGTGGCAACCCGCTCGGGTCCTCTTCCACATTGTGGAAGCTTTGTTCTTTTACTCTTTGCAATAAATCTTGCTACTGCTCACTCTTTGGGACCACACTGCCTTTATGAGCTGTAACACTCACTGCGAAGGTCTGCAGCTTCACTCCTGAGCCAGCGAGACCACAAACCCACCAGAAGGAAGAAACTCTGAACACATCCGAACATCAGAAGGAACAAACTCCAGACACGCCACCTTTAAGAAGCTGCAACACTCACCGCAAGGGTCTGCGGCTTCTTTGAAGTCATTGAGACCAAGAACCCACAAATTCCGGACACAATACCTCCCATCAGCTTTAACAAGAGTGTTTGGACTTTTTGACCCTTTAGTCTCTGACTTTGAACACAACACGTGTCAACCAAGTTATTCCAAGGTTCCAAGTATGTAAACACTATTAATAGAATGAGAAAGCACATTTCTCCCAAAATCAGCGCAGTTCAACCAAAAACTCATGTGAATATAGCTAACAAAATGCTAGATTATAGAGTAAAGACAAAGGAAAAAAAGACGTGGCCCTTATCTTGAAAAGTTTACAGGTTTTTGAATTGACAATCAAAATAAGGAACTACTCAGGAAGCTGAGGCAAGAGAATTGCTTGATGCCAGGAGTTAGAGACCATCAATCTGAGCTAAAGAGTGAGTCTCCATCTCTAAAAATACATTTTTACAAATTAGCTGGGGGTGGTGGTGAATGCCTGTAGTCCCAGCTATTTGGGAAGATGAAGTAGGAGAATGACTTGAGCTTAGGAGTTCAAGGCGGCAGTGAGCTATGA
The DNA here is from genome assembly GCF_006542625.1 of Nomascus leucogenys. Lineage (NCBI taxonomy): Eukaryota > Metazoa > Chordata > Mammalia > Primates > Hylobatidae > Nomascus > Nomascus leucogenys. Next base: position 70,072,005 of record NC_044391.1, read on the forward strand.
TTGTGCAGCTGTAGTCCAGCCTGGTCAATAGAGAGAGACCCCCATCCTCCAAAACAGGAACTGCTAAGCCGTGGAGTTGCTTCATTGTCAAAGACCTTGGTTTGAATTTCATCTCAAACTCATTTTCATGGCCATCCCTAAAGAACAAATCTCCAAATAGTCAAACACACAAATATCAGAAAGAGAAATTATTTAATTTTATTTTACCAAAATTAAGTTAATTTGCATTCAGGGTAATGTGCACAGTATTTATAAAATTAAATTTAGATTATCTCAGAAACTTCACCCATTTTTTTTGTCGCATGGCAACAAAGTTCATCTGTAACTTCCAGACGACAAAAAAGCTTTACGTGGTGAATTGCTGTGTGCCCAATGCTTCTTATTTTCACTTTCATCATAAATGAAATGTGATTAGACAAAGTATCCCCACAGTACTTGAAGGTGAGAGGAAATGCACAATAAGCAAAATAAATGTAGCAGAACATGGGTTTCGAATTCCTAATGCTTGCTTGGCAATAAAATATGTGTATGTAATAGTAATGAAACTATTTTTCTTCAGAGCAATGAGATTCCCATCCATGGGGCAAAAAGATATGCATTAAAGTGTCAAGAAACCCATCCTAGGAGCCTTGATAAGGCCCCTTTTCCATCAGTCAACCAGACAGGCTAGGAAACACTGTTCCTGGTCGCCACACCTCACAATGACATCCCAGAGCAGGGGCTGGGGTGCGGTGCTGGCTCTCCCAGCAGCAGCACAGTGAGGCTTTCTTTTGGTGTTAAGCAGAATTCAACATGAAGTATTTGAGTTACCATACAACAGTTTGGAGATATTTGATTCTGTAATGTCATCAGATTTTTATCCATAAAATATGACTCATTATTTTATAATTGAAGTCATCAGGAAATTGTACAACATTCTATTGAAATGCATTATTTTCCCCCTTTTTTAGCTAAAGTTTCTTTTTCTTACGCAGAAATAAAGAAAGAAGGTAGGAAGGAAACGTGAGTGTTTAACAGTGATGAATGCAAGCATAGCTTTGTTTTGAGCTTTTATCAGAAGGCCCAATAGGCCCAACTCCCACCATTGACATTGTGAATTTGAGTCATCAGACCATGGTGGGACTTCACGCAACCCTTTAATTAAATATGGAGAATTTAATTCCACTTTGATATTTTCAGGGGTTCCAAATACATCCACAGAATGAAATGAACCAATAAAGCTGTCCAGATAAAGTTCATTTTTGCTGACAGTATCCAAGCTCTAAAGAACAGACTGTTTTTCTAAATACTCTAGAATGAATATAAATTAGGAAAAGGAAAAAAAGTTTTACGAAGAATGTGTGTTCTCATAAAATTTCAGAGTGATCACCACTTCACAGTAGTTTTCAAATAATTGATTTGTTACATAAGGATTTAAAAAATGATATGTTACATAATATGCCAGTTTGCCTAGCAAATATAGCCCTGTATGTATCCTCTGTAAAAAAAAAAAAAAAAAAAAAAAAAAATCACCTCTGCACTTATTCCAAATTGCTTCTTTTAAGAGAATTTCTGATCTCACAGATAAAGCTAGACTAAAAAAAATGTTTTCTTAGAAACAACTAAGGATTCTCTCATCATATGTCTTTGATAAATGAATGAATGTCATTGGTAAAGCTTAAATTTACTTTGCATTAAACTATAGTAGATGGCTATTGAATCAAGAACTAAATATTGTATTGAACTGAATATTTAAAAACATGTTATACTTATCTCAAGATGTAGACATCTTCTAAAAGAGATAAGAACTCGTTTGAAACAATAATAAACAGATAATACAGGCCAGTTGTGGTGGCTCACACCTGTAATCCCAACACTTTGAGAGGCCATGGCGGGAAGGATCCCTTGAGGCCAGGAGTTTGAAACCACCCCAGGCAATAGTGAGATTCCATCTCTACAGAAACAATAACAACACAAAACACAAACAAAACAAACATAATAGAAAAATGTCTCAAGTAGTAAGAAATATGAGAAATGGAGAGGGCTAAATAAACATTAAACTGTAGAAAATAATTTATTTGACCAAGTGTTTGGACCAACATTACAACTGTAGTAGATACAATTAATGCCTTTCCCAGAACCTTTATCTGCCAGATTAATCGTTCCCCAGCTGCTGTGAGTTTTGGCTAGAACAAGAGGAAGACACCTCTCCCAGAGATGACTGTGTTTGTGGTTATGGAAGCTCCTACCCACTCAGGGGTGCCTGTAGGGAGTAGACAGGCGGCCCTTAGCCAATAATTGACCAACACAGACAAAATACAATTTGTCTCAGTGCGACAACTCTTCGGAGCCATTCAAACTCTCCAGAGCTCCACATGGGATCAGGATGAGTCTAGACTTCTGTTAAAAGCATATCCTTTCCTATGTTTTCCGCCTACTTTATTTGGTTTCTGTCATTTCCTAATAGTTTCCTTCTGAGAACATTCCCTCAAAAAAAAAAAAAACAAAAAAAACATTTGTCCAGAAATCCTCAATTCAGGCTCTGCAGTAGGGAAACTGACCTAACAATAACCAACCAACTTGATATTTTAGCATAAATATCATGAATTAAAAAATGACTCAAGTAATTTCTAATTTTTTTTATAATTTCACATTTGCTCCAATGAAATGTTGTCTTATGTACTTCTGAGAATCACTGACATCAAATTAGTCAAATAGTATTTGTTGATCTTATTTCTGTTTTTTCAGGGGAAGAAAAGCTCTTTTATTTGGAATGAAAATACGTCTTAGACCCAACAAAGTTGTTACATTATTTTGAACTAATATCTTAAAATTTCCCTTCCTGCTTGATACTTACACTTTTTATGTTATACAAAATATATGAAGGGGAAATATAAATATGGCTGTATATGGCACAGTTAAAATGTGTTTCAACAGTCTTAGCGTACTGAACTACCTCTTTGAATCATAATTTTGAAAACACAATTCTTTCATGATTAGTCTTTTATAATTAGTTGATCTACATTAGAATTTTTTCCAGTTATTTCTACATTTCAGGATAACTGAAGTTCTTAAGAAAATGACATATATTAATGTCAATCATGCAAAATTAATTTCCTTTAATATTCACACAAGAAGATGCATGCAGGTGGATAGGACAGCTAGAAATGCTGGAGGGCTGGTTTGTTTATTTTGATTTTGCTTTCTTTTCCATAACGAGCATGTAATCCAATGAGATTGTCTACACAATACAATCAAAATCAATTAAGAACCATGTATTGATTTGTTTTGCCATATTTAACTACATTAAAAGCTTATCACTGTTACCATTTAATGCTTACCAAGTTGTTTTATTGCATATTAAATGCAAAATCTATATTAATATAATTTTGAGACTTCATATTTAGAATTGAGGGGGGGAAATAAAGAAAATAAAAGGTTAGATTTCCTCACCAAAAGTCAATTTTCTCTGTCGGTTGAAAGATTCATGTAAAATAACTTAAATGATAAAAGTGGCAATTTTTTGAAAGCAAAATCATATAAGTTCAGTTTAACATTTTAATTGTCTGTTTGTGTGTATACACAGAACCAGGTGCCCTTATGTACATACATATGCGCTGTGTGTTTGTGTGGGCATAATATATTTCCTGTATCAATCCAGTTTCAGTTGTAAAGGTGTTTACTTGAATAATTTTAAAGCAATTTATTTCTGTTGAATAGATTGAAATGTTAAGATACCATTTCATTTTTAATTGACAACAGTTACTCAAAAAGATACAATGAAGCAGTAAGAACCCATAGCTCCAGATAGAAACTTTCAGAAACTGATAAAATTTAATAAATTTGGGCCAGGCATGGTGGCTCAGGCCTGTAATCCCAGCACTTTGGGAGGCTGAGGCCGGTGGATCACGAGGTCAGGAGTCCGAGGTCAGTCTGGCCAACATAGCAAAACCCCATCTCTACTAAAAATACAAAAAATTAGTGGGGTATGGTGGTGTGCACCTGTAATCCCAGCTGCTCCGGAGACTGAGGCAGGAGAATCGCGTGAACCTGGGAGGCAGAGGTTGCAGTGAGTCGATATGGCGCTATTGCACTCCAGCCCAGGCGACAGTGCGAGACCCCGTCTCAAAATAATAATAATAATAATTAATAAATTCGAAATGTTTGAAGTAAACATATTTAAAAGTTTGACAGTTATGCTGAAAATTCACCAGAGCATGGAGTAGGATGATTAAGGCATGATGAGATGTAAGATATCAAGAAGCAGACATCTCGACCTCAAGTTCCCTCTCTTCTATTTAGGAAGTCAATAAATGTATATGTGTGAAACAATGAGATAATTCAAATAAGATTTCTTCACTTAATGAGTATATATCAGTTAACTATCACCACAATAATGCTGCATAACAAGCAGCAAGAAATCTCAGTGACATAAAACAAGTACTTATTGCTCATATATTAGAGGCAATCATTAAATGGCTCTGCTGATCTTAAATAGCTCACTTATTCATCTGAGGGCTGGCTGGTTTCCAGTTGATCTAGGTTGGCCTTGGCTATGCCCAATCATGTGTCTGAAGTCTAGCTAGCTTACTTACTTATCTATGGGTTGGCTCTATTCCATATGTTTCATCCTCCATAAGACTAACCTAGCGTTTTCTTATAGCAATGGCCAAAGAATGAAAATTAGGATGTTTTGTTCAACCACCTGCTATATGAATTCTTCTAACACCCTATTGGCCAAAGGAAGTAACATTGCTGAGTCCAAGTGGAGGGACACCAAAAAGCTATAAAAAAAAGAGCATGGACTCCGAGATGAGGAAAGAATTGAGGCCAATAACTCAGTCCACCACAGTGGGTATTTATTGAATGATTATACTATTGTCAGAACTTGCTGGGGTTAAACTCTTTTAATAATCTTTACTGATCTACCAACTTAATGGCAACAGGTAGAATGTGTTGCTATATATAGTTACGTGTATATATATATAATATATAAAATGTTGTATATATAATATATAAAATGTTTTATATGTATATATAAAATTGTAGATTTATACCATTAAATTCCATTCTTTTTCTTTTTGTACAAAAATCATTTGTAAAGGTCAGATTTCTCACTGTTTATAAGATTAGACTTGTTTTAAAGTTTATTTTTATACTATAAAAGTATCACTTTGCTAAATGAAAGAAATGTAAAAAACAGAATTTTAAGTAACTATAACCTACTTAGGAAGGAAAAATATTCGTCAATTTTGTAGAACCTACTTTCAAAAGATCAGTTGAATTATTTGTATCTTCTTATTAAATAGTTGCCTGAAAGACTGCAAGTTTTAATCCATTATTTGTTACTATTGAGATCACTACATGCACTTAAAAATAATAAAACAACATTTTAAGGTTTTTTCCAAAACTACATTTTTCATTTATTAAGATTTTGTCTTTTACTTCTTTGTAATAGAATTGGTGACTTTTTTCAAAATGAACTAAATAAATAATATTTTTAAAATTTAAATAAAATGAGTTATCAATATGAAGCTAAATTTCAAACCCAGATAAATATTTACAACATTGTAATGGTAACTAAATTATTCTAGATCTAAGATATTTGAAGCTAATCCAGGACATCAAGAAAAAAGGTCAGTTAGGAGGCTACCTGAAGTTACAGAATATGTCAGAAAGATTCCCTGGGCCCAACTGATCCAGGAGAAGCATTACCTGACCATTGAGCTATCAATTACCGCCCACAAAAGGACACGGATGCTATTTATTATACATCGTTTTCTTAAAATATCTTTAGCAACAACAATAAGCTATGCATTATTAGAAAACCTTGTAAAACAATTTGGTGTATTTACATCTTTAATGCTAAATTTATATATATATATATATACACACACACTCACAGAGTATATATATATATATATACACACACACATACTCAGAGAGAGAGAGAGGAAAAAATACCAGAACAAGGTAAAAGAATGACTGTTTTATAGACTCTGGTTAGTAGCCATTTGGAAAGAAAAAAATAAAACTTTTTTTTTAACAAGGGGGCAGTTGTGCTGGGGATGTGGCACAAAGTATTATTATCAAAAATTTTATAATTTATCTTAAAAGTTAAATGTAATTTTAAGAAAGTACCATTTTACTTAGTAGATTGTGTATATTCAGAACTCATGTCCAAAATATCTGATACTAATTAGATATATAAACAAATAAAAAGACTAAGATAACCCACTATCATCACTATTAGTATTATTGTTCTGGAAGCATTATCCAATGCAATTAGAAGAAAAGAAAGGTGTAAAAATGGAAAGAAAAAAAAGTGAGCCAGGTGCGGTGGCTCACGCCTCTAATCCCAGCACTTTGGGAGGCCGAGATGGGTGGATTACAAGGTCAGGAGTTCAAGACCAGCCTGACCAACATGCAGAATCCCCATCTCTACTAAAAATACAAAAAAAAAAAAAAAAAAAAAAAAATTAGTCAGGCATGGTGGCGCATGCCTGTAATCCCAGGTATCTTCCAGACTGCAGTGCAAAAAGGGACAACCCAAACAGACCCTGGTCATTTCACTTAGTCAAAGAGACAAAAATGAAATTTGAGGAGGCTGAGGTCCCAGCAATTTTCAAAGTAGAGTATCAAAAAGTAGGATTTGCATACAGAGAGAACAGTGGAGATTTGCAAAAGGTTCTCCTCAAGTCTATAGGTTCTCCTCAAGTCTATAACTGGAAATAGCTGGAAATAAATGGTGTTCCACCAGCCAGTGTGAGAAGGCCTGTTAATACATCAGTAGTACACAGGTACTACTAGGCCTATAAATCATATATATATATGCCTATATACCTCTTACTACTTATATACCTCTTACTACTCTATCAGGTAGAGTAGTAAGTAGTAAAATTCATTAAAATCACTACTAATCTTACTACTCTATCAGTAGAGTAGTAAGAGGTACGTAGGCTTAGTAGTAGGATTAAATTTGCCGTAGGTTAAGACTGATTTAGACCCACCCTAACAAAGCTTAAAAAACAAGCCTGATTGACACTACTCGATTTTAAGATGGTATAAAGCTACAATAATAAGACAGTGTGGTATTGGTGAGTAAATAGACAAACCTATCAATGGAACAGAGTAGAGAGCCCAGAAATAGACCCACATATAGTCAACTGATCTTTGACAAAGGGGAAACTGCAATATAATAAAGAAAAGGTCATTTGTTTTAATGAATAGTGCTGGGAAAACTAGATACCCACGTGCAAAGAAATGAATCTGTATACAGACCTTACACCCTTTACAAAAATTAACTGAAACTGGATCATATGCCTAAATGTAACATGTGAAACTATAAAACTCATAGAAGTTAACACAGTAGAAAGTCTAAATGATCTTGGATTTGGCAATGACATTTTAGATAATGAAACCAAAAGACACAATTCATGAATAAGAAAGTTGACAAAGTGGATTTCATTAAAATTAAAAATTTCTTTTATGTGAAAGATAACATCAAGAAAATGAAAAACAAGCTACAGACTAGGAGAAAATATTTGCAAAAGACATGTCTGATAAAGGACTGCTATCCAAAATGTACAAAGAACCCTTAAATCTCAACAATAATAAAACAACCCAATTAGAAAATGTGCCAAAGACCTTAAAATACATCTCACCAAAGAAGACATATAGATGGTGTCTTAGTTTGTTTCAGCCGCTATAACAAAATACTGTAAACCGGGTAGCTTCTAAACAACTGTTAGTTAATTTATGTCTCATAGTTCTGGGGGCTGGGAAGTTCAAGATCAAGGCTCCAGTAGATTCAGGTTCTGGTGAGGGCCCGATTTCTTGTTTTTCATATTGACTTCTCACCATGTCCTAACACGGTGGAAGAAACAAGGCTGCTTTCTGGGACCTCTTTAATAGGGGCATTAACCCCATTTATGATGGCCCTGCCCTTATGACCTAATCATCTCCCAAATGCCCCATATTCTATTACCAACATATTGGTGAATAGGTTTCAAAATTCTAGAGAAATACAAATATTCACACATAGCAGATAGCAAAGAAGCGTGTGAAAAAATCATTCATATCATATGTCATGAAGGAAATGTACATTAAAACAATGAGACATCACTACATACCTATTAGAATGGTGAAAATGAAGAACACTGACAACATCAAATGCTGACAAGGATGTGGGATGAACACAGTTCTCTGTCACTGCTATGGGAAAGAAAAATGGCACAGCTACTTAGGAAGATGATTTAACAGGTTTGAGGGTTGGACTTTTTTTTTCTTTTGGTTTGACTGGTTTTTACAAAACTAAACATACTCTTACTATACAATCCAGTAATCATGCTCACACAAAAATCTATATGCAAATGTTTATAGCAGCTTTATTTATTATTGCTAAAACTTGGAACCAACAGACGCTCTTCAGTAGGTGAATGAACAAATGAATTGTGGTACTCCCAGACAATGGAATATTATTCAGCATTAAAAAGAAAGGAGCTATCAAACTATGAAAAGATGACATATCTTAAATGCATATTACCAAGTGAGAGAACTCAGCCTGAAAGGCTACATATGATATGCTTCCAACTATATAACTTTCTGGAAAATGTAAAACTATGGATACAGTAAAAATATCAGTGATTACCAGGAGTTGGGGGAGAAAAGATGAATAGGTGGAGCACAGAGGATTTTTAAGTTAATTGAACTATTTGGTATAATACTATAATTGGGGATACATATTATACATTTGTTCAAATCCATAAAATGCACAACATCAGGAGTGAGCTGTAATGTAAACTATGGTCTTTGAAGGATAGTGATGTGTCAATGTAGGTTGTTCAAATTTAACAAATATATCACCCTGGCTGGGGACATTGATAATGGGGGAAGCTATGCATGTGTGGTGGTAGAAAGTACATGGGAAATCTCTGTACCTTCCTCTCGATTTTGCTGTGAACCTAAAACTGCTCTAAAAAATAAAGTCTCATCTTTAAAAACCAAGTCTTGAAGACATCTGAATCCAACTAACCTCTTAGGAAAAACTGAACTAAAAAAATGGAGATTTTAACATTCCTCTCTTAGTAATTGGTATAATAAGCAGATAGAAAATCAATAAGGTTCAAGAACAGCCTGGCCAACCTGGTGAAACCCCATCTCTACTAAAAATACAAAAATTAGCCGGGTGTGGTGGCACACACCTGTAGTTCCAGCTACTAGGGAGGCTGAGGCACAAGAATCACTTGAACCAGGGAGGTTGAGGTTGCAGTGAGCAGAGATTGTACCTGTGTACTCCAGCGTAGGTGACAGAGTGAGACCCTGTCTCAAAACAAACAAACAAAAATTAATAAGAATACTGTCAACCAACTTGAGAACACTCAACCCAAAACTGCAGAACACGCATATTTCTCAAGTGCATATGAAAATTTTACAAGTAAAATTTGTATGTCTTAAATACAATAACAACAAATATAATAATTAATTTATACTTCTAAGTAAGTATATTAATTACTTGAAAAGTACATGAATCATGCAAAGTATGTCTTTGAATTAAGCTAAATGATAAAATTGAATTAAATTAAACTAAAATGATAGTTAATGGAAACATACTTGGAAAACCCCCAAAGATTGGGAAATTAAACAAGACACATCCAAATAAGTCAAAGAAGAAGAAAATAATAATAATATAAGAGAAATCAATAAAATGGAAAAAGGAAACAATAGAGGAAAACAATGACACCTAATGTCAGATCTTTATAGAGATTAAAAAAGTTTACAAACTTCTAGCCAGACTGATTAATAATAGAGAAGACAGATTTCTAACGTTAGAAATGGAAGAGAAACATCACCACAGAGATCTTACAGATCTCAAAAGGATAATAAAATAACATTATGAAAAACTTTATGCTAAGTAATTTGATAATTTGAGAGTGGCTTGAAAGACAAAAACTACCAAATCTCATTCAAGAAAAAATGGATGACCTATACCGATTTGAGAAATAGATAAATAATAAGTCTATATCTATTAAATAAATTGAATTCAAATTTTATATACTTCCCACAAAGATAAATCTGGGCTGAGAGGGTGCACCGATGAATTCTACCAAACATTTAAATAAGAGTGATGCCAAGCTTACACTAAATCCTCCAGAAAATGGAAGAGGGGTGAACACTACTTATTTTATGGGGCCGTATTAATCTAATACTATGCAGATAGACATTACAAGAGAAGAAAACTAAACACAGACACAGCAATTCTCTGAAAAGTTGAAAGAAATAGAATTCAGAAATATGTGAAAAGGACAGTACATTCTGTTAAATTGAGTTTTATCTTAGGAATGTACTGTTGGCTTAACATTCAAAAACCAATCAATGTAATTCACCATATTCATAGATAAAAAAGAAAAAAATTATATGATTATCTCAGTAGACATAGGAAAAGCACTTAACAAAACTCAACATCCATTATGATAAAAGCTGTCAGCAACTAGGAATAAAAGGAAACATGAGAGGATTTGTTTATAAACCTAGAGTAGAGAAGGGTTAAGTATGATACAAAACTTAGAAGCCATCAAAAGTTGATAATTTCAACCATTTACTATGCAGCCATAAAAAATGATGAGTTCATGTCCTTTGTAGGGACATGGATGAAACTGGAAAACATCATTCTCAGTAAACTATCACAAGGACAAAAAACCAAACACCGCATGTTCTCACTCATAGGTGGGAATTGAACAATGAGAACTCATGGACACAGGAAGGGGAACATCACACTCCGGGGACTGTTGTGGGGTGGGGGGAGGGGGGAGGGACAGCATTAGGAGATATACCTAATGCTAAATGATGAGTTAATGGGTGCAGCAAAACAACATGGCACATGGATACATATGTAACAAACCTGCACATTGTGCACATGTACCCTAAAACCTAAAGTATAATAATAAAAAAAAATTAAAAAAAAAAGTTAGGAATTACTACATGGCAAAAATAACATTATCAATAGTGAAAGACATATGAAATAACAGGTAAAATATTTGCAATACACATCACAGAAAAGAAGTAGTTTACTAAATTAGAAGCTCCTACAAATAAATCAACAACCTAATATCAAAGGGAGCAATGGATAACTATTTAGAAAAGAGAAAATTGAATAGTTCTTAAACATTTGCTCAAGTTCACTTGTAAAAATAAGGCATGCCAATTAAAACTAAAAAGAGATAACTCACTTTTTCCTGAGCTGATTGCCAAAGATCAAAAAACATGTACTGTGTGTTACAAGGACATGAGAAAACAAGCACTCTCATACATTTCGGTGGGCGTGTAAATTGATGTAATGTCTGTGGATGGCAATTCAGTATATCCATCATAATTGAAAATGCATACGCCATTTGAAACAATATAATTATACTTTTGGAAATTTATCTTACAGATAAATACATTTCAAAACTGATTATTGTACACGAGTAATTATTGCACCAATATTTGTAATAGCAAAAGAGTTGAAGTAAACTCAGTCCACCAATTATGGACCAGTTAAATCAATTAAGATATGTTCATACAACAGAATATTATGTAGATGCTATACATATATGTGTGTTTGTTAAAATGAATATATTAACATATTTTAAGAAAAGCAATATGTAAAATTGTATATATACACATATGTTTATTTTTACATGCATGTATAATAAATGTTATGTTATAACATGTTTATTTTTACATGCATGCATAATAAGACAGACTACAGATTTCTAACATTAGAAATGGAAGAGAACTGTCACTACAGAGATCTTAGATCTCAAAAGGATAATAAAATAACATTATGAAAAACTTTATGCTAAGTAATTTGATAATTTGAGAGTGGCTTGAAAGACAAAACTACCAAATCTCATTCAAGAAAAAAATAGATGAGCTATACTGATAGGTATAGTCATCCCTCAGTATCTGTGGGGGATTGGTTCCAGGACCTCCCACAGATTCCAAAATCTGTGGATGCTCAAATCCCTGATCTAAAATGGCATAGTGTTTATGTATAACCTACACACATATCCCTGTATACCTTAAACCATCTCTAGATTTTTTATAATACCTAATACAGTTAAATGCGATGTAAACAATTGTTATAGTGTATTATTTAAGGAATAATGACAAGAAAAAATGTCTGTACATGTTCAGTGCAAATACAATTTTTTTCCTCCGAATATTTTCAATGTGTAGTTGGTCGAATCCACAGATGCAGAGGGCTGACTGTGTGTGTACTTATAATCTCTGCAAAATTACACACAAGTAAGTGATTGCCTCCAGAAATGAAAACCAAGTGCCTATAAGAGAGGGGCATACCATTTTAACATTTTGAATTGTATACTGAATACATATAACCTATTTAAATATCAATATGTTAATTACGAAATAGTTATTTAAAAACTTAGTAAATTTAGCGTTGATAGCTCACGACATGTTATTCAAATACTCTGAGATATTTAGAAATGTACCTTATATATTTTAATATTAACTGACAGAAGACAAACTGGATTGTCTCTGTCAGAGAAGAAACACTGAAGTGGATGAATTTTTGAGCTAATTGTTATGGCTTTCCTTATATTATAGTTTTTACTTGAACAGAGGTGGACATGACAGGAATGGATAGAGAGGGGGAAGAATAGGCTTATGTTGTCTCCTACTATTCCAGTCTACTAAAAGCTTATAGATGTATGCATATGCATGTGCATATACGTGAGAGAGGGAGAGAGAGAGAGAGAGAGAGAGAGAGAACGAGAGACAGAGAGAGACAAAGATTGAGAAACACCACACAACAGGCAATGGTGGAGGAAGGAGAGCCACAAACTAAGAAGGATCCCAATAGATACATTTTCTGTTTTTAACTTTTATTTTAAGTTCAGGGGTACAAGTGCAGGTTTGTTACATAGGTAAACTTGTATCATGGGGTTTGTTGTACAGATTATTTCATCACCCGGATATTAAGCCTAGTATCCATTAGTTATTTTTCATGATTCTTTTTCTCTTCTCACCCTCCACCCTCTGAAACGCCCAGTTTGTGTTCTTCCCCTCTATGTGTCCATGTGTTCCAAAAGAGATACCTTTTCTACTCTTGCTGTTACTTTGAGTCAGTAAATAGTTGTTGGGTTTTTCTTGCTTTCCCTAAATAGCTGCCTTTCAGCACATTATGAGTGAGTGCTGGTATAATATTTATTTAAGCAATGAGCAAAGGGTACATTAAGAACCTTTTGTATTGAAAGGTTATTGTTATTTTAAGATATGTTTATTACTACTTGACATTGCCAGTGTAAAACGGACTGAAGGATGAAGATGGCACCGTCAATAAAAAAGTGATTTCAGGAACTGACACCTCTCCTTGTGCTCCAGAATTGACTCAATGGCTCAAGCAAACAGAAGGACTTGATTTCCAGTTAGAATGGCAGCTTCTGCAAATACTCAGAATGTCCTTTTCTCCCCATTCAATCTTTGAAACCCTCTACTATTGCCCCAGCTTATAATTCTCGCTGGATCACCATCTATTTTCCTGTAAGACCATCATGCTTCAGCAAAATTGGAACACTCTCTCACACACACACCCATTTGGCTTTATTATTTTTAAGTATTTTTTATCAAATTTATCTCTCTGAGCTTTGCACAATTCTCTTCTGTTGACCCTTCCTGGACCACTCCAGGCCCTTGTTATCTTCCTTTCTGAACTAAGTCCGTATTGCTCTTATGATAATTTAAGTGTTGCCTTGTCTTTTTTGAGATACAGAAATTTTGTTGAGATTGTTTTTAGATTTTATTTTATTGGTTTTTTTCTTTTTTAATTAAAAAACAAAAAACCTATTGCACTCTGGTGAGGAACAGCAACATTCCAAGGAACAAATCAGACTTCTGCTTCTGTCAATAACAGGGTGATCAGCTCCAGATTTGCCCTCCCTTCATAAAAAAACTAGGTAAGTAGACATGGCATTTGATAATGGAAAGCTCAAGATTGTGTCTCCTCAGAGAATGGAATCAAATGAGGTGAGGCCTACAGTAGCCCTGGTTTTCTGCTCAGAGGTACTTTCATGATTGTGGATCAGAGAAGGGTCCTCAAGCAAAGTGCAACCTTGTTGAGATGACAAGTCAGGAACCTGCAGAGGGGAAATCCATGCAAAGAAAGAAATCCAGAAATTTACTTAGGAGTCTTCTTGAGTCTTTGCTTACTAAGGTGTGCTGTCATAGGGTGAATCTCCACAAGGACAGGCAAAGGATGACTGGGCAGTTTAAAGTGAACACTTTCCAGAACTTGCAGAGGTCCAGGAGCCATTTTAGTTCTGACAGTCAGGGGACTCCCAAGTGAAAACCCAGGGCACTTTTTACACACCCTAAAGGGGCCACACTTTAGTAGTGGGACTAACCTAACCTTAGAATAAAGGCTATTTTACACTTGCTCTAAGAAAACTTAAAAAAAAAAAAATAAAACTTGAGGCCAGGCATGGTGGCTCACTCTTGTAATCCCAGCACTTTGGCAGGCCAAGGTGGGCAGATTGCTTGAGCTCAGGAGTTCAAGACCAGCCTCAGCAACATAGTGAAACCCTGTCTCTACCAATAAATCAGAAAGAAAAAAATCCTGGAAAGAATAAACTTGATCCAGAAGCACTCTTTAAAGGAAGACCATAAAATCCAGACAATCAGAAATTTAATATGTCCACACACATACATTTTGTGTGTATATTTTTATCCTCATCAAAATGCAAGAGTCATAAGAGTAGGGATTTCTCTCTATTTTACTCATGGATATATTTCAAATACCTAGAAGAAAATTTGTGCAGAGGAAGCATGCAATAAATATTTATTGAATGATTACTTATTCTTTATTGTATATTAAATATTTATATTATACAAATTCATGTCATAAAATATGTATTGCACATTAAATGTTTATAGTACACAAACTCAGCCCTCCTTGATTTGTGGCTGAAATAAGAAACATGTTCCCACAGTATCATGACTCAGATTCGAACCATGGTTGCTGTGGCCACAACACAGAGTGCTAACCACTATACAGTCACTGCATGCTGCTGGGGACCTGACATAAGAAACGTGTAAACGAAAAGAGACATCTTAGTTTTCAAACATTTCTTAATAAGTAAAAATAAAGATACACAATTGCAACTCTTGGTTTAGTTAGGAAAAAAATTATAAAGCAGGGAAAGTGAACTTTCCAAAAAGGAGCAATTGGTAATTCTTGATCAGCCTAATTAAGTAGTAGCTGGGGTTGCAAAATGTGTATACGCTTACCTTTTCCACAACATATCTGCATGAAACAGCATGTTCAGACTGCATCACTGTGAAAGCCCATAAGTAGTCTCCAAGGACCACTCAATATAGAGATCCAGTGCAACAATATGGTTTCTAATGAAATATGAGGATGTGACGTAAGCAAAAAAGCACGGAGTGATAGTATTATTAAAATCATCCAATAGATGTTTTATTTTTTCAAAATCTGATACATTTTCTTGTCAAAAAAAAAGATTTATCTAAATTATTATTTTGGTAATTTTTGGTTTTGTTACAAAATAAAAACATGCATAAGAAGACCATTTTTTCACATATTGCAGCAATTAATTTACCAGAAAAATCATATATTGTTTTCTACATTCCTCCCAGCACATATTACAAATGATGAGCTCCTCTTTGCATTCTGTTGATGTATTATCATTAAAAAGTTTTCTGTGGGCTAATAAATCAAATTAATGCCACCTTAAAAATTGATGCTCCTGGGGTATTACAGTTAGCGGTCTTTAGTGCTCACCTCTCTGATCAGCAGGATCTCAAAGCTCAGTTGTTTCTCCAGCTGACCTAACTTCAAAACGCCACACTCAACTTTCTAGCTGCCTTAGTTGCCTACACACCTCAAAGTTCATATTTCCAATTGAACACGCTAACTCTCTCTCTAGATGCCCGACCTCGTCTGCACACCTAGTTTCTTTTCCCCATGCTTTCCACACTTTGGTCAATGACACCAAAATCTTCATGTTTATATATGACAAAACCCTGAGAATTGTATTAGTGATCTCCTTGTTTCTTATCACCCAGATATCATTTTTCTTTCTTATGATCTCTATATTCCAAGCCTTCCTCCCAAGTCCTGCTGCTCTTCAGGACGTTATTATTTCTCATTTAGACGATGCCAGTAGATTCTCCACTACCCTCCTTGTCCTGTCTTCCCTGCTCCTGCCCAGTCTGTTCCCTAGGGCTATTGGTGGGGTAGCTCTCACTGCAGATCTAATCACACAGATCCTTAGTAAAATTCTTCAGTGGTAGCTTATACCAGCTTATGTGATCCACTGATCATCTGTTTATTTTGCCAGGCTTTTCAGTGTTTAAAGCTAAAGTGAACTGTTCTTTAAAATCAGACATTTGACACAAATATCCATATTTCTGGCTTCTCTAGAAAACTCAGTCTGACAGCACTGGGCACTGCATTTCCAACTTGGTGGCAATCAGCTGAGGCTAAGTAGAAAGTGCTGAGGGGGATGATGCCCTCTCCAGTTCCCAATAATCTGTGTGATACACTTGTACTTACCAAACCACTTCTCCCCACCTGTTTGACATTTGATGGCATAAGATATCACTTGATTTTACAGCCCCTGGCCTATCCAGACCCTACCTGAGGCTTTGACTTAATAAAATCTTTTAAAATTGTTTCTTTGTATAAAAATCACAGCTTTGCCTCTCAGTTCATGTACCTCTCAGTTCACGTTCCTCACATACAAGAAGAGGAGCAAAGACCAGATGGTCCCCAACTCTTCTAACTACAAGGACAGGGCTGGGAAAATAAATACCCTGACTTCATATTTCTTCCTCCCTCCAGACTCTCACTAGAGCTATTCGTTAACTAAACCCAATCAGAAGCTCTAGAATGGATGGTTCAGAAGCATTTAAAACCCAAAATAAACGATGAGGAGTCTAAGCATTTAATTTTTCAAAATTATGATTGTGTCCCCTTGTAGAAGCAATGCTCCCTAGAACCTTAAATTCCACAGACACAAAGTTATGGGGACAGGAATCAAAAATTCTACCAGTAGGCTATTAGGTAAAATAGTGAGAGCAGCCAATCTCATCTCCATTCCTCTGTCCCTAGATGTTATATTCTGACTGTGTAGATAGAGTCAAATATTAGCTGCTGGCTCAAGGGGTATTAGCTACATCCTGTAAAATGGTACCAAATCTCACAGAGTATATGTTTTTAGCTCGCACTGTAGCTGAGCTTCCTCAGGACATTGTACTCTTCTATCAAGGTAAGTGTTTTGGCCTTAACGCAAATAAGATCAAAGTGAATTCCACTGGCATCAGTCCAATGTCTCACTTCCTTTGCTTTAAAACAAATCTCCTGGTCAAAGGTAATGTTTTGTGGATTGCCATGGATACAGCAATCTGTAATCCATGAATCAAGATGCTGGCAGAAGCCCCAAATGCAGGAAAGGCAGATCTGTTCCTGAATACACGTTTGTCTGTGTGTGAACAACTGCTGCCTCCTCCATGATGAGCAGGTTGCCAGCCATTCCCTTAATATGTGATGCAGGAACTCATTGCTGTCCTCTCTGCAGTCAAATTGCACACTCAGTTGAGTGTCTAGAAGCCAGATCATCCTTAATGAGAGCAAGTTTCTGTTGTTGAGCTCACACATGTCCATTCTTGATGTCAGGGCCACTTTGTAGTGAACCCATCAAACAGGCACTAGTGTGCTGGAATAAGAAGCTGCCTGACATCCATGATGGGATCAATTATCTACCTAATGATTAAGAGCCCTCACAGAGGAAGCCCTTGGGTAAGCATTTACATGAATCACAAATGTGTTACCCTCTGTGCCCATTATAAGAGATCCATCTATATACCTGTTCCCTAGACCGCCTTTGTCACCAAATGTGTTCATTTCAAATTCATGACCAGTCGACCAGTTCATTAGCCACAGTTTATGAATCAAGTACATTCATACATTAAGCCATCTTTCCTTCCAGAATAAGAGTTCAGGCACATGGACCACCCAAAGCTCTACACATTGTGGTGAGTTCCTTTCACCACTATTTTTTCAGGGCCAACTCTGAGTGGGTCTTTAGTTCAGTAGTTCTGAACTACCCTTCTGGATCATGCGAATTCTAATAGTGTGAGACAGGAGGAGGCAGAGTCCTGTTTTCCTCACTTTTAAGGCCCTAACTCATCCAGATCATACAATGGCTTCTAAAATTTCTCTTGGATTTATGAAAAGTGCAGTATACACACACCACTACACATACACAGAAGCCCACACCAGCCTTGGCCTTGAACTAGAACGTGTTGTTTTGGAAATATTTCTTATTGAATAGCAAGTTTGTAGCACTAAAAGCCAACTAGAAATTAACCTTTCTCCAGCAGTAGAAAAAGGCAACATAAACATTCTTTTGGAATTACAGATTTAAAAAGGAATTAAACATTGTTTTAGAGCTAGGTTGGTTTCCTCTTCCCCATTTCTATTGTCAATGAACTTACTCTGACTGGAAAGGATAGCACTGATGTCAAGGAAAGCAAACAGCACCCACTCATGTAAACAATCTCATCTGTAATTCATTAACCCCGCTACCCTCAGCCTCCTAGGAAAAGTGTGTCATTTATTAGCTTCCAATCCTAAGTTCATGTTTGTCTTTCAGTTCTGGGACATTATTGAGCAGTAAAGGAAAGAGACGTTCAATTACTGGTGACATTTTTTACGTGGAGTTGCCAGTTTACACCAGTGGTACAGATTGTTTACTAAATTATTTTCACCTTTGATGGAATAGATATCTCATACTCCTCATTATTTATATTTCTTACCCATTGAAGAAAGTAGAAAAATACATGTTACTAAGGTACCCCACTCTTTCTCATTCTACTATCTAAAACAAAAGAAGCAGAGACCAAAATAGCAGTGGCTACTGGAAAACAGCAAGGCCTCCCACAGCCTGGGATACTATTGGTATTTGAGACGACTCTCGATGGTATGCCAGACAATATCAAGTGGTACTCTAATCAGGCAAATAATGGTATCAGAAACCTATAATGAGAAAATTATTTTCTTTTCTAATTTGCTTCAATCCTTTAATTTCTTCGTCGAAGAAAGACTCATTTGGGGGCTAGCCTTTAATATCTAATGTTTTAATAGAGAGAAAGCAGGCTTCGGGCTTAGAACATTTGGTAGTCAACAACATCTAGCTAGAACTTACCAACGTTATTATTTTTTCATTATCTATTTATGGCAATTGATACTGATGATATAATCATGATAATGAGATTTCTCTTTGATAAATTTTAAAAGTAAGTTGTTTTAAGAAAAAAATGCTAAGTAAATAATAGTACAAGTGATACATGAATACAATAAAAATCTCAAAATGTGAATACAGAAATTTTGAAAACACTGTTAGAGAAAAAGAAAGATTTCATAGCAACTTAGTCCTAAAGTTAGAATTCACTCAATATCGGTGAGGGTTTGTGTATGGGCTGTGTGTGTATATGGGTGTATGTGTATATAGGAGGGGAGTGGGAAGTTTTGAACTTTCTGTTTCCCATTTCCACATGCTGAAAAGACTATGTTATTGTCACATTTTCCTCTGTGCAAATATATATGCACACATTATATGAATATATACACATACAAAAACACACATACACGCACATATTTCAGAGATGTTTGGTAGCACTGGCTCTCTATATTGCTAAATTCTGTTTTTAAAAACTGGATGTGTTTGTGCATAATACATACATCTTTTTTTCTTACTATTTACAATCATATTTAATCCTGAAAGTTCATTCTGAAATATCTGTCAGTTCCTTCAATTAAATGTATTATACAGTTTCATGAACATTATGTCCTTGACTATTTCTGTTTATTCACTCTCTACTTAGAATTTTAGGCTTAATAAACTCATTTTATTGAAGCAAATGTGTCTGGAGAGTTTGTTCTTCAGGAAGAATAGAGGTAATTAGGATTTTGTGTGTAGGAATAGAAGAGCCTTCATTAAACTCAGTAGTCTTATTCAGTTGAGATTAATGGCTAAAAATTATATTTTGCTACAATTATTTATATTTCTTATGCAGTCATGCAAATTATATTATTTGTTAATTTTACATAAAACAACTATGTAGACAGATAAAGATGGGGCATTTATGCTATGTAGAATCAAACATTTCTTTTTCAGTGTTGAAAACTGTAATAGTAAAGTATAATTTTTCTAAGGATTATCACTTTGCTAATTTTTCACTTTCCGACATTCCATTGCATCTCCCAGCAATTACTGATACATTTTCCACTGGAAATGTTCTCACTAGGTTACTAAATGCAGATATTTCCTAAGGCACAACATATTTTTTTCCTTCCATGGAATCTTGAATTGGAGATAAAATTGCTGTGGCATTTGAACACAAGTTACTGTGTAAATAGACAACTTCTAGAGTTGCTTTTGGATTATTGAAAGTAATTTCAGTTTTCACTCATTATCATTAAAAAAAAAAAAAAGAGGAGAGTTTTGCCACATGTGCATAAGCCCAGAAGGGATGCTGTAAACTCTGAGGAAATGATTAGTAATCAGCAGGGCGCAGTGGCTCATGCCTGTAATCCCAGTGCTTTGGGAGGCTGAGGTGGGTGGATCACTTAAGGTCTGGAGCTTGAGACCAGTCTGGCCAACATGGTGAATCCCTGTCTCTATTAAAAATACAAAAATTAGCAGGGCATGGTGGTGCGTGCCTGTAATCCCAGCTACTTGGGAGGCTGAGGCACAAGAATCGCTTGAACCCGAGAGGCAGAGGTTGCAGGGAGCCGAGATCGTGCCACTGCACTCCAAACCTGGGTGACAGAGTGAGACTCCGTCTCAAAAAAAAAAAAAAAAAAAAAAAAAAAAAAAAAAAAATTAGTAATCGCATAGAATAAACAGATGTACACTTTGGCAAGCATTGAATCTTATAAAGACAAAAAAAGTTGGTCAAGTTTATTCTCATGTTCAAACTTTTCATTCTTTGGTACAAAGCACATTTTGTAAGGCACTTTTTTTAGGCATAATAAATGTGTTTTGATATTGAATCTGTGTTTTGAATGTTACAGCTGTAATACCCTGGGACCAGGAATCACTTGTTACTCATCATGTAGATATTTTTAAACAAATACTCAGCAACAACAACAAAATAGTATGGCAATCATGTATTTTTTTTTTTATGTTATCTCCACAGACATTTTTTTTTCACTTAAAGGAAAATTGACATGGCAAAAGCATATCATGCAGAGAATTCTTTACCTGCAAAATATAAGTTTTTCAATTAAATTTTTAAATATATTAAAGTATAACTTTTATGACAGTCTATTAAAGAACAAATTAAATGCCTCTTTTTACAACTTACAATGTAAATTTTTGCATTTATTTTAAAATCCAATTTTTCTATATGCATCTATCATAACCTATTTTTGGTTTTCAGATAATTTTGCAACTTAAGATTCACAAATATTTTAAGGAACAAAGAAATGTCATTTTTGGAGTAGCTAACGAAACTGCTGACGTTAGCTACTGCTATCGTTACTAGCTAACGAAACACTTTTTAAATAAAAGAGGAATCTTATAATAAAGTCAGAATCATATAGACGTTAAAAAATAGCTGAATACTGTCAAAGCCTGTCACTTTCTCTTGGCATTAAGATAACAATGGAGATAAATTAAATAAACAGAGAAAGACGGTCCTCAAGGCCATGTCAGCAGCCAATAGTTTGAGGCCCTTATATCTGAAGACAGATTTTCTAGAAAGAGATGTAATGGAATTAACTTGGCATCCAGATATCTTCCAAGAAACTTTTGCTCTTAAACCTTGCTATAAAATTAAAATCAAATTGCAAGTTGAAATACTAGTTAAAATGAAAGAAAATCCCAAAGGATCGGAATTGGCTCAACCTATGTTATTGCGAGGTTTTGCAATGCCATTTTTTACAAATATGAGAAAATAATTTTTCAGGGCTGGTAGAAGATAGAACATTTTGTTTTACATTATTTATCTGCTGTTGAAAAGAAGACTTATTCCAAATGATTACAAAAACTATTATAAAGCAAGGATAGTGCCAATATGAATTATTGCTCCAGGCATTTAAAGCTATATTTGGGGAAGGAAATCTTTACTTATTTTATCCTGTTAAGAAAAAAGATTCAATATAATCTGAAATGCCATTTGATGTGGAGTCCTCTTGCAAATGTGTGCTGTCAGGTTGCTTTTTGTAATTACTACCTACCTTCTTGTCTGTATCACAAGCAGGTTTTACCATTTTTCTTTTCATTTTTTTCTTTTGCATGTGCTGTTTAATCATATGCTGATTAGCATTCTAATAATTCAAAGTCAGGCTCATGCTTCCAGTTCAAGACAGTTGACTGAGTGTGGGCATTTCTCTCTCTTCCATACCAAAATTTGATTAAAATAAAATTTTAAAAAATAATAGCAACTAAAACAACAATAGATAATTTCTGTTTACTAACTATGCCAGGCACTCTTCTGTGTGTATAGCATTTAATTATCAGGATCTCCCATTTTACAGATATAAAAGTAGAGGCATAAAATAGTTAAGGAACTTGTGTGGAGTGGTAAAACCAGTAACTGGAGGAGCCAGAGCTTGAATCCGGGCCTTATGAAGTGAGCCCCTATGCAGCACTGCCAGTTAAGATATGAAAAAAAGAGAAGAAATCATTACACGTAATGAAAGTAAGAGTGGCCCCTTCAGTTGATGAAAATTTTGGAGAATTTCTGGGAGATAGCAAATAGATTGGATAAAATACAATCATATCAGGAGGAGAGAGCTATGGGATATTTAATCTAAGAAATATCTACAATACACTTAGACTAACTAGCCATCATCATGCCCTAAAATATACAATGCAGCTGCAGAATTTTTCCTAACCCTAAAGCAGGCTACTATATTAGTCAGGGTCCAACCAGGGAATGGAAATGAAGTATTTACCACAGGAGGAATTTAATACACAGAACCAATTACCCAGGGGCTGGTGCTGCTGAGAAGCCACACTGGCGATAAAAGGCAGAAACAGGAAGCAGGATGGAGTTGGTATCCCTGAAGACAAGGGGTCGGGTCACTCAGCAGCAATTTAAAGGCAACCTGTCCAGGGAAAATTGATGCTATTTCTGGAGATACTATCCAAGACAAACAGGTAAAGAGGGAGGAGGAAAAGGTGTTTTCATCATCCTTTGCCATATCTCAATCTGCTGCCTCTGTGTCCCATTGGCCAAATCCAGCCAGAACCATCTTGGGTGAAACCCAGGAAATGTAGCCTGCTGCAGTCAGTCTTCCTATGATACAGAGCAGAGCAAGGGCAAGGAATGATTCTGAGCACACAGGCTCCAGACCAGCAAGGATGTTGCTAAATAAAGTAAAAAGGCCTTCCTGGCAAGCAATCCCAGCATGGGTGTTAGGGCCAGAGATAAACAGAACAGAGCCTGACATAACCCTGGATTCCTAACATCATCAGTCATGGGGGACTAAGCTCACCTGTACTCAAAAAGGAAGACCTTAGTTAGCCTCCTTCATTCCAAGAAGACAACTTCAGTGTAAATTGGCCCACATAACTGCAGAGGAACCCCAATATTAGTTGTCCAGAACTATCAAACTAGTTATTCCTTCACAAATATGAAGAGACAACTGAGAGTCAGAAAATATCTGACTTTCTGAGCCTTACAGCTGACTTTAAGACTGGGAAAAATGAGCAGTTTAGAAGAGAAGGATGTGATAAAGAAAAAGAACCCCTAACCCTAGAGGAAACAATGATACTGCAGAAGGAAATTTTTATTTTTTATTTAATTTTTGAAAAATGACAGCTTTATTGAGATATAATGTACATATTATAGAACTCACCCTTTTAAAGTGTATAGTTCAGTAGTTTTCAGTGTATTCACAGATGTGCACAATCATCACAATCTAATCTCAGAACATTTTCATTATCCCAAAAAGAAATACTGTACCCATTAGCAGTCACCCCCCACTCCCCCACTACTTCCAGCCCATGACAACCACTAATCTATTTTGTCTCTGTGGATTTTCCTGTTCTGGACATTTCATATGAATGGAAACATACAGATGTACATTTTGTGACTGGCTTCTTTCTCTTAGCACAAAGTTTTTTTGTTTTGTTTTGTTTTTTATTTTTCCACAGGTTATTGGGGTACAGATGGTGTTTGATTACATGAGTAAGTTCTTTAGTAGTGATTTGTGAGATTTTGGTGCACCCATCACCCAAGCATTATACACTGCATCCTATTTGTAGTCTTTTATCCCTTGCCTCCCTCCCATTCTTCCCCCCAAGACCCCAAAGTCCATTGTATCATTCTTATGCCTTTGAGTCCTCATAGCTTAGCTCCCACATATCAGTGAGAACATACGATGTTTGTTTTTCATTTCCTGAGTTGCTTCATTTAGAATAATAGTCTCTGATTGCATCCAGATCACTGTGATTGCTATTAATTCATTCCTTTTTATGGCTAAGTAGTATTCCATCTATAGATAGATAGATAGATACCACAGATTCTTTATCCACTCGTTTATTGATAGGCATTTGGATTGGTTCCACGATTTTGCAATTGTGAATTATGCTGCTATAAACTTGCGTGTGCAAGTATCCTTTTCATATAATGACTTCTTTTCATCTGGGTAGATAACCAGTAATGGGATTGCTGGATCAAATGGTAGTTCTACTTTTAGTTCTATAAGGAATCTCCACACTGTTTTCTATAGTGGTTGTACTAGCTTACATTCCCACCAGCAGTGTAGAAGTGTTCCCTGATCACCACATCCATGCCAACATCTACTGTTTTTTTATTTTTTTATTGTGGCCATTCTTGCAGGAGTAAAGTGGTAATGTATTGTGGTTTTGATTTGCATTTCCCTGATCATTAGTGATATTGTGTATTTTTTCATATGTTTGTTAGTCATTTGTATATCTTCTTTTGAGAATTGTCTATTCATGTCCTTAGCCCACTTTTTGATATGATTGCTTGTTTTTTTTTTTCTTGCTGACTTGAGCTCGTTATAGATTCTGGATATTAGTCCTTTGTCAGATGTATAAATTGTGAAGATTTTCTCCCACTCTGTGGGATATATGTTTACTCTGCTGACTGTTCCTTTTGCTGTGCCAAAGCTCTTTAGTTTAATTAAGTCCCAGCTATTTATCTTTGTTTTTATTGCATTTGCTTTTGGGTTCTTGGTCCTGAAATTCTTGCCTAAGCCAATGTCTAGAAGGGTTTTTCCAATGTTATCTTCTAGAATTTTTATAGTTTCAAGTCTTAGGTTTAAGGTCTTGATCCATCTTGAGTTGATTTTTGTGTAAGGTGAGAGATGAGAATCCAGTTTTGTTCTCCTACATGTGGGTAGCCAATTATCCCAGCACCATTTGTTGAAAACGTTGTCCTTTCCCCACTCTATGTTTTTGTTTGCTTTGTCGAAGATCAGTTGTCTGTAAGTATTTGGGTTTATTTGTGGGTTCTCTGTTCTGTTACATTGGTCTATGTACCCATTTTCATATAAGTACTATGCTGTTTTGGTGACTATGGCCTTATAGTATAGTTTGAAATGAGGTAGTAAGACGACTTCAGATTTGTTCTTTTTGTTAGTCTTGCTTTGCCTATGTGGGCTCTTTTTTGGTTCCATATGAATTTTAGAAGTTTTTTTTTCTAATTCTGTGAAGAATGATGGTGATATTTTCATGGGGATTGCACTGAATTTGTAGATTGCTTTTGGCAGTATGGTCATTTTTTCACAATATTGATTCTACCCACCCATGAGCATGGGACGTGTTTCCATTTGTTTGTGTCATGTATGATTTCTTTAAACAGTGTTTTGTAGTTCTTGCAGATGGAAAATTTTATTATATATTTATTTTTTATTTATTTTTTTTTGAGATGGAGTCTTGCTCTGTTATTCAGGCTGGAGTGCAGTGGCACGATCTAGGCTCACTGCAATCTCTGCCTCCCAGGTTCAAGAAATTCTCCTGCCTCAGCCTCCTGAGTAGCTGGGGTTACAGACACACACCACTACATCCAGCTAATTTTTGTATTTTTAGTAGAAATGGGGTTTCACCATGTTGGCCAGGCTGGTCTTGAACTCCTGACCTCAGGTGATCTTCCCGCCTCAGTCACCCAAAGTGCTGGGATTACAGGCATGAGCCACCATGCCCAGCCTGCAGAAGGACAATTTTAAATATTTTAAATAAGTCCAAATTAATTTCAGAGAAAATAGCACCTGCATCCATAAAACTGGAATAGACTGCTATATATATATATATATACCCACACATATATATTCATATATATACAGACATATATATTCATATATAGACATATATATTCATATATAGACATATATAATCATATATATACAGACATATATATTCATATATACACATATATATTCATATATACACATATATTCATATATATATATATAAATGAAGCAGTCAAAGAAAAAGAAAATGTTCTTGGAAAGGAGCTCATAAGGTTTTTTCTACATAAAATTTCAGTGAAGAAGAATCACGAATGAACATTGCTAAAGACCAAATTAGTGCCACGGAAGATAAGATGGAATAAATCTTTTAGGGAAAAAACAAAAACAAAAACATAGAAATGGAAAATATAAGATAAATAGTAAGCTCCAGATAGACTAAATAGAACTCAAGAAGATAAGGATAATAATAATAAAGTAACACTAGTAGAAGAAAACTTCCAAAGCTCAAAAGACATGAATCTTTATATTGAAAGAGCCACCAAGGCACAAGCAAGAAAAAAAAATCGGAGGTGGAATTCCTGAAAGCAAACAACTCAATGGAGCTACTGCAATCAGAATAGGGGTGGGCTACAGAACAATCATCATCAGGATATTTAATAAATTTCTACACTACATCTACACTAATTAGCCATTCTGGACATCTAGACATTTACTGAATTCAGTGAAGAGGGAAAGCATTCTGAAAACTTCCAGAATGTTAACATTTGATATCAGCGAAGAAATGGGAATCAGAATGGCATCAGACTTCTAATCAACAGTACTGCATGCCTGAATAAAATGGAACAGGGGCTTCAAGGTTTTGGTGGGAAATTACAGATATGGATTTAGAGATACATATAGGTATACATATGGACATAGATATAGACAAATTAGATGTAGACATAGATATAAATATAGATAGCATAAAAACAGAGGAAGGATATGCCTTATTAGAGAAATCTTTTCTCTAGGTTAGGACTGGTAACCTGTTTATGCTTACTTTTCACTGCACTGAGCAAACTCCCACCTCACCTATATGAACTTGTAGAGCAGTCTGTGGTATTCTCTTGAGGAATTCTTGCTTTCTCTAAGAATATTTCTTGTTGCTCACACATTTCATTAATAATTTGATTAACAATTGGGTGCCTTAGTTGAAAGTAAGCATGGAGCCGGCTTGCACCTCTAAGGAGATTTGACCTAGCCATTGCTGAATAGCAATCTACATCACATTATGGCAAGCTTAACCAGCCATAACTTCTTTTTGGTAATATAAATGTCAAGGAAACAGAGGGAAACCTGGTTCCCCAAGCTCAGGCTGATGTATTTAGACTGACTGAACTTTTAAAGTCTGTTGTACAGCATAGTTTTGGAGGATCTGGGTCCCAGCGAAAAAGGTGCTGGGAGTTCCTGGATCCCTTATGCCCCTGTGTGTAATTGCAGGTAATTTCTACCAACTCGAGTAATTTCTCTCATACTCCAAGAAACTCACTGGTATATATTTTAAAGTGCTTTATAATAAGAGAAATACATATTTATTATATAAAATATAGAAAGTAGAAAGCAGAAATCAAAAATTAACCATAATTTAATCACTTAGAAAAAAATCAGTTATTTTATTGTGTCCATCCTGTGTTTTTCTTAGAAATATAAGACAACACTTCTTTTCACTTAATGCTAAAATTTATATCCTTCCATGTCAAGAAACATGCCTTTACAACATCAGCTTTTACTACTGCATAGTTCTCTATTACATGGATATATCAAAAGTAATATAATAAAAAGGCAACCCGTAGAATGGGAAAAATATTTGCAAACCATATCTGATAAGGTATTGACATCCAAACTGTATAAGAAACTCATATAACTCAATAATAACAACAACAACAAAAAAAGGAAACCCTCATATAACCCAATTAAAACTGGGCAAAGGACCTACATACAAATGACCAACAGAATATTTCTTAAATGTTCAACACTATTAATCAGGGAAATGTAAATCAAACCACAATGAAATTTCACCTCATACCTATCAGGGTAGCTATTATCAAAAAGTCGAAAGATAATTTTCAGCAAGGATGTGGAGAAAAGGGAAACCTTATACATTGTTGGTTGGAACGTAAATTGGTACAGTCGTTATGGAAAACAGTATGGAAGGGTCTCAAAAAATTAAAATAGAGCTACCATATGATCCAGCAATCCCCAATTCGGTATATATCCAAAAGAAATAAAATTACTGTTTCAAAGCGATATCTGCACTTCCATGTTCATTGCGGCATTATTCACATTAGCCAAGAAAAGGTAACAATGTAAGTGTACATCAATAGATGAATGGATAAAGAAAATGCTAATCTTATACATCTATAGGTATATATACAGCTTTATAATAATGGAATATCATTCAGCCTTTAAAAAGAAGAAAATCCTGCCATTTGTGACAATATAGATGAACCTGGAGGATATTATCATAAATGAAATAACCCAGATACACAAAGACAAATATTGCGTCATCTCACTTATATGTGGAATCTAAAAAATTTCAAACTTACAAAAACAGAGTATAAGGATGATTACCAAGGGTCAGGGTAGTGGGAGAAATGAGGAGATATTGTTGAAAAGATACAAACGTCCAATTGCAAGAAGAGTAAGCTCTGGAGACCTAAAGTACAGCATGGTGACTATAGTAAATAATAATGTATTGGATACTTGAAATTTACTAAGCCGGTAGGTGTTAAGTATTCTCACTACACACATACAAATGGTAACTATGTGAGATGATAGATATGTTAATTAGCTTGATTGTCATAATCATTTCACAATGTATGTATAAATCAAAACACCTCACTGTACATCTTAAATATATACTTTTTTACTTGTCAATTATACCTTAATAAAGCAGTGGAAAATTAATACAAACAAGGTCCTATGGTTAGGTATTTTTGATACTTCCAGAAGTAAAGCATTTTGTAAAAGCACTATCTTAAAAATTGACTACTAAGACTCTAAATATCTTTCTGATTGTATCATGAAACTATTTTCAAGAAGAAAAAGTTTTTTATCTCTATTCTAAAGTAACAGTTATATGTTTTTAAATTATATTTTTTTGTTTTCTTCTGACAGTCAAAATTGTGTTTGTTCATAGTAAAAGAATTAGAAAACGTAAAAAAAATTGAAAAAATTAAAAACACCCTATCACACCAAAAAAACCAATTGATTGCTTTAATGTATTAAGTATCTAATTATATCTGAAGAACCAAGTGTCACTCACAGTTTTTTTGTTTTTCATGTTGTCCTATTTCTTGTATTTTTTTATTTTATGAAATTATATCCTCAAACAATAATTTTAGGAAGGCAGTGTGGTAGGCAAAATTTCTGAGTCCTTGTTTTCCAAAACTGTTCTTATTTTGCCTTTACACTTAATACTTTGGGTGCAAAAGCCTAGATTGATAATAGTTTTTCTTAAAACAGATGAGAGCTAATCTGTATTTGGATTAAAAAGAAGTTGACTAAGAAAAGCAAGAATAAAAAAATGTTCTAAAAGTAAAACTAGCGAGTGGTTAATTGCAAAGAGCATTTGGGGACCAAGAAGTTTCAACATAAAAAAAAAAGTCCTATAAGATAATATTAGAAGATAAGGTCAAAAGGTAGGTAGGATGAGAAAATCTTGAAAGACAGTTGAAGGTTTTTGCCAGTTTTATTGAAAACTATTGGGAGGCATGAAAGATGTAAAGCAAGAACTTTCAGATCCTAACAGCACCATGTCTGCCATATATAGCAAGAACTCCATATTTGTTGAATGAATGAAGGAAGTTTGGCATTAACCAAGTCATGAGGTTAAAAGAATCTGCATTAGAGTGAGAAAGTGGTAATGAAAATGAGATAGTCATCAATCATGTGCATTTTAGACATGATGTACCTAAAGGCAACAGACACTACTTGCCCCCAAATCTGATTTTCCTGTAGCAATGATGAACTTTTGTTAGTTTGCTCCTTCTATCACCCCATTTCCCCCCTGGAACAGTGTCAGAGAATTGTAAAATGGCTTGTTTGTAGCAGAGAATGTGCTAACATTGCCTTATGATCAGAATGTCCTAACATTGCCTTATGAGCAGCATATCCTAAGTAGAAATGTCTTACCCAGAAATGAACATTTTTATCAAGATGCTAAAAGGCATATAATAAAGTCTTTTGGTTGAATTAGAAATCAAGATTTCTGATCTTTTCTCTACTTCTGCTTCAGTCTCCCGGCATGGCCTTAAGGAAGTCCACTAATTAGTATATGTCCTAAAGTTATGTACTCTGAATGTACTGCCCAGCCTATGACAGGCTCTCAATAAATATTTATGGGACATTTAAATTTATAAAAGCAGATTAATTTCAGAGAAGTGGTTCAATCAAACAATTTAGCCCTTAAATTTTTTATAACACATTTGACTTCCTAAAGGGTTTTCATGTGTGTTTTCTAATGAGGTGCAATGACATCATATTAGATGTTTCAACTGTCATTAAGTGAAAACCTAATTCAAACTGGCTAAATAATAATAAAACTCAAAGTCTCTCAAAATATGAAAACTTTTCTATCTCGACTAATCTGTCAACTTAATGATGTCATCAGGGATCCTGGTCCTTCACTCTGTTTTCCACAGCGTTAACATCATAACAGCTGCTTTCCTTGGAGGACAGCTGCCCATCAACCTGGGGTTGAATCCTTCCTTTTATGCCTCCAGTTGAATAATCTCTCTCTTAAAAGGTCTCCCAGATAATGAAGGAAAAATTGTCCCAGAAATCCCTCATAGCTGCAAATGGTAGCACATGTCTATTCCTTTATTGATCACTGGCCCAGGGATGTGATTGCTCTGATTTGTATTAAATACTCAGAGCTCACCTCAGGATGTGCGTGTGTGTGTGTGTGTGTGTGTGTGTGTGTGTGTGAGAGAGAGAGAGACAGAGAGACAGAGAGAGAAAGGGGAGGGAGATACCAAAATAAAATTAGACTATTTTAGGCTACAGGAAGGATGCCAGGGAGAAATTCAACAACATTTACTGCAGCCTTTTTTTTTTTTTCGCTAGCATGAGGACTTTGAGGCTGGGCTGGCTATACTAGAATTATAGTATCATAGACTCTTAGAATTTTAGAATTAGAAGGACCTAAAGAAATGGTTTAGTTTATTGCTCTTTTTTTACAAATGAGGAAACTAAGTTCTCTAAAGGTTAAATATCTTACCCTTAGTGACACAGGCAGTTAAAACAGAACTAGTAATAACACAAAAATCATTTAATTGCCAATTATATGCTCCATCGGTGACATTCCTCTTCACAAATAAGAATGTAGCATTCTAGATAAGATAGAAACAGTTGCTGACTTTGTATGTCAATAGACTACTAATAAAAAAATCTATATTTGATGAAACTAAGTAATTATTAAAGGATAAATTTTGTTGTCATTTATTATCAGTATATGATTAAACTTAATTTTAGGAAAAATTCCTAGGACTCCCTGTTTACAACAGAGAACTAGGAATAGCCTCTAGAAGTGCTGTATCTTGGATCCTATACAGCATCAAGAATGCGATGACTGGGCAGAATTTATGACTAGAAGAACTTGGGTATGTATAAAGTGAGAAAAGTATTCAGTACTTTGTTTTACAATAACCTCAAAGTTTCCATTTGAGATTATTTATATTGTTTTCTATTTTCAAGGCCATTCGAAAATTTTCTGTATTTTAAGAGCCACTAAAACCAATGTAAACTAAATATGAGTCATTACATTATGTAAATTACGTCAGCAGCTCTGATTTTTAATGCATATTTTTCCTAGTCATAAAATAGCAGAAGTCCAGAAATTATTCCATGCATAAAATGAAAAGTTTATTGTACAGCAAAAACTCATTGCTTGCCTTGAATATTTTTTTCAATTTCTGACATAAAGGGACCATATGTTCCTTTCCAGAACTGTGATGTCTCTGTCACCAATGATAATCGCTAATGTGTTTCAGCTTCTCATGAAGCAATAACGGGATTCTAAGAAATGTTGTTGAAATATTCCAGAAACAATATGTGAGAAAAATGAAATTAGTCATTTCGAAGAAGAAGGGACTGAGAACACTAACTGTTGCTCTTAAGCCATTAAAACTTATAGTTGATTACATTCACTGTTATGATTCTTAGCTAGTGAATTTTTTAATGTACCACCTCGAATTGGGAAATATTTAGAAAATTTTTATGTGATATGAAAGCAGGCATAAAAATTAAGTCATCAATGCAGGAAGGCACCAGTTTCCATTACTTTGGACTTTACTATCAATAACAACTTACATTCTGAACCAAAAGATATTAACAATCTTCCCAGTATCCTTCCCCCATATATTTATGATGATGAGATATACAGACATTTTTGTAAATATATGTGAATCTTCTGGTAAAATATTAATAATGAAAGGTTATAGGTCAATCATTTGAGGATGCAAGTTAATCTACTTTGTTTTTTAGAAGAGAGAAGAATAAACATCAAATATAAATGTAAAATGTTTCCAGAAAAATAAACTGATTTTATAATTATGTAATCGTAATTTCAACTGGTATTTCTGCATTACACAATAACCCTAGACATCTTTTCCAAAAATTAATGCTTTTGAATTTAGTAATTATTACATGTTGTTATTTCAAATTATTACAAGTTTAATTATTTTTGTAGTTAATGCATGTTGATGTTTCAAGTCTACAGCATAATTCAAGCCAGGGAAAAATCCATCTATAACTATCATTCTTTTTTAATTATTTTATTTTTTTAAGTTCTGAGATACATGTGCAGGTTGTGCAGGTTTGTTATATAGGTAAACGTGTGCCATGGTGGTTTGCTGCACCTATCAACCCATCACCTAGGTATTAGGCCCACCACGCATCAGCTGTTTTCTTTCCCTAAATCTCTCCCCTGACCCGCCCTCCTCCAGCAGGTCCCAGTGTGTGTTGTTACCTTCCCTGTCTCCATGTGTTCTCATTTATAACTATCATTCTTAATGTATATATGTAATCATATATATTTCCAGCTATTACACACCTTACTTTTGAAAGTGTTTGTGAATTATATTTATTATAATCAGCTCTAACATTTGTTCAACTTTTGCCGGAAAAGTGTTGTATTTGGAAATCCAAATGTATTAAGAAAGTAATTTCTCTTAATTACTTTTCTGAAAATTTAGCCATCACTTTATTATGCTCAATTACATACCTAGCAGGTCAAGAGGGTCCTGTTGTACAAGTTAGGAGATTTAGAACAAAATTAAACCAGCCTTCATTAGTCAAAATTCAAACCTCAAATATGAAGAGGTCAGCATTAGCAACAGAGTACCACAAGGGGCCTTTAGAAAGGTAATAGGAGTAATACTTTTGAAATATCTCCTGATATATTTTTTTCCTTCTTGATTAAATGGTTTCTTTCCTCTTAGACATTCCATCATTATTGACTTAGGAAAAGGGGAAACAATTACCACAGAATTGGGAAGAAGGAGCACACGATGCAATGGAAACAGTGTTCACCAAACTGTTTCATTTTTCTCCTCTGCATACAACAAAACTGTATTTCCTAGTTCTCGCACACTTGAATCTAGGTGGAACCTTGTATTTGAGATGTGGCCAGTGAGGGATGGCAATTCCAGTCCTTGCTATTAAATACTTATCAACTTCCCTGTTAGATCTTCCACACACCCTCTTTACTCTCCATATTGCTAGATGTGAAAGATGCCAAGGTAGGGAAGGCACATGGTGAAAGTGAGCAAGGTGAAGCTGGCTGGGCTTCTGGGTCAGGTGGGGACTTGGAGAACTTTTCTGTCTAGCTAAAGGATTGTAAACACACCAATCGGTGCTCTGTGTCTAGCTAAAGGTTTGTAAACGCACCAATCAGCACTCTGTAAAAACGGACCAATCAGCACTCTGTAAAATGGACCAATGAGCACTTTGTAAAATGGATCAATCAGCAGAACGTGGGTGGGGCCAAATAAGGGAATAAAAGCTGGCCACCCCAGCCAGCAGCAGAAACCCACTAGGGTCCCTTTCCATGCTGTGGAAGGTTTGTTCCTTTGCTCTTCAGAATAAATCTGGTTGCTGCTCAATGTTTTGGTCCACAATACCTTTAAGAGCTATAACACTCACTGTGAAGGTCTGCGGCTTCACTCTTGCAGTCAGCTAGACCACGAACCCACTGGAAGGAAGAAACTGCGGACACATCTGAACATCTGAAGGAAAAAACTCTGGAGACGCTGCTTTTAAGAACTGTAACACTCACCGCGAGGGTCCACGGCTTCATTCTTGAAGTTAGTGAGACCAAGAACCCACAGGAAGGGACCAATTCCAGACACAGAATCACTTTAGCTCCCCAAGTTAACTCTGAGAGGAGAGACACATAGATCCTAGACTCCTGTACCCCACTAACCTCCATTGGACTTTGCATGAGTAAAAAATGAGATTTTGTTTTGTTAAATCTTTGAGGTTCATTACCCTAATACCTATCATATGAAAGAAGTTCCCCCTTGGCAGGAAGCCCACAAGCCTTGGAAATAAGGATAAGCGAGAAGGAAGCAGAGAAGAGGGAAGTCAACTGTGAGGGACTAGACCTCACTATTGGGATTTTAAAAATAAGCGTGGGCAGGAAGAAAGGAGGTGACAAAACATCCTACTGTGTGCATCCTAAGGTGGGCAAGGGAGTACTTTCTCTTCACCTTAAAGTGTGGCTGAGGAAAATTGAAAGTCCGTAGTGAATGCTCACTTTTAATGTGATACTGGAACCACAGGGTTCTAGTTGTTCCCGTTTGAGTTAATTTTTTTTCTGTGCTTAGCAGAAATGGGAGCTTGGGAGAAAAATACAATCAATCATAGGTAAAAAAAAAAGTTATCTATTCAGAGGGGAAATTATTAGGAATTTAGAGAATTTGTGAGAAGGCCAAGGCAACTGGGCTTAGGATGGAACCCAGTAATTCCAGAAATCAAAAAGGGCTGGGACTAGCCTGTAGCAGAAGCAGTCAAAGGACAATATCTCTCCTGGAAATTAATGAACACTCACCATTTTCATTTTTGTGTCCTGGGAAGGAGTGCCTGATTAGTTAAGCTTGGTCAGGGGCCCTTCCCTCAATAAGGGAGGGAAAGGTCACTGTACTAACTCCAGGCGCTCTTTAATACTGCAAATTGTGGGGAAGAGAGAGATGATTCTTAGCAGGGAACTGTAGGGTTTGTTAAAAAAAAAAACAAAAAAAAACGAAGACAATGAATTCTCACCAGCCAAAAAAACCCCCATGAATATCTGCCTTATGCTTTAGAGAGGAAAGAATTTTTTTTACTTGTTTTAGATTCACCTTCCAAGTGCTTATTTTATACTATAGGACTGACAAAAAGATAATATTGACTCCTTCCAGGGAACATCTTCCAAATTATGGTCTTGTTCATGGTCTTGTCCTTTACCTCCCACTCTCCATCAAGACATTAGGGCATTGTAGTCCAACGTTACTGTATTTCCTAAAGTCTGGGTTATTGCATATTAAATAGAAGCCAAAGTCCAGGAAATGCCTAGTCTTCCTAAAGTGTTTACACAGCTTTCCATACCCTACAGTCAGCTGATCAAAGAAAACCAAGCAGAACTCTGAAGAAAGCCTTGCTTATAATTTTTTTTCCTCAATATTTGTTCTATGAGAACCAAACTTCACAAACACACAGACGGTAAAAAAAAAAAAAAAAAAAAAAAAAAAAAAAAAAAAAAAAAAAAAAAAAATGCCCCAGGCGCGGTGGCTCACGCCTGTAATCCCAGCACTTTGGGAAGCCGAGGCAGGCAGATCACGAGGTCAGGAAATCGAGACCATCCGGGCTAACACGGTGAAACCCCGTGTCTACTAAAAATACAAAAAAATTAGCCAGGCGTTATGGTGGGCGCCTGTAGTCCCAGCTACTCGGGAGGCTGAGGTAGGAGAACCCCTTGAACCCAGGAGGTGGAGCTTGCAGGGAGCCGAGATCGTGGCACTTCAATGCAGCCTGGGTGACAAAGTGAGACTCCATCCCAAATGAAAGGAAGAAAGGAAAGAAGGAAAGAAAAGAAAAGAAAGGAGCCAATGTATAGAATCAAAAAATACAACTTTTTCATGTGATATATTTGTATTTAAACCATTTTCGTGGTACGTCCCCAAGTCCCATGATTGAGTGCTTGCCTTAAATATACGTAAATTTAAAAACTCAAGTAAATGCTTCATTTTTTGCCTCAGGAAAAAACTGTCTGTTCCAAATTAAAAAATTTCAACTCAAAACTCTGTACTTGAAATGTAGAGAACGCTGCACCAAATAAATGCAGACTAGACTACACATTATTTCCAAGTGTACACAAAACATTTACCAAAATTAACCATACACTAGTGAATAAAGTTTATCAACAAATTTTAAAAGATGGAAATCATACAAAAGATGTTTTCTGACAATAAAAAATTAAGCTAGAAATAGATAAAAAGAAACTAAAAAATCCTTTTATGTTTGTCTGTAGTTCTAAATAACCCTTGGGTCAAAGAAGAATTACAATGAAATTACAAAATATTTTTAATCTAATGTGTGAGATGCAGCCAGAATTGTGCTTAAAGAGAAATGTATTGCCTAAAATCTATATATTGAAATAGAAAAAGCATAAAAATAATGACCTTAAAAAGAAAGCAATCAAACCTAAAGCAAGTAGAATAAAGGATACAAGATAGATGAGAGCAGAAATAAGTGAAATTAAAAAGCTTACAACAGATCAAATCAAAAAATTGAACAGTTGGTTCTTTACAGATGAATAAAATTGATTTTTAAAAAAAGGAGGAAAAGCACAAATGACCAGCATTAGGAATGAAGAAGGACAAGCCACTACAGAGCATGGAGACATCACAAAGGTCATAATAGGAGAACTATGAACAACTTTATATCAATAAATGTTAAAATGTATACAATAGACAAAATTATATTAAAAACTAAACAAAAATAAAGCCCGATTATTAAGCCTGATATAAGAAGAGAAAGAAAGCCTGAATATTCCTATATCTAAAAATAAAATGTAAATGATTATTAAAATCATTCACACCAAGTCAATTCCAGGACCAGATTTGCTTTACCTGTGAGCTCCATCAAACATTTAAGAAAGAAATGACACTAATTTTATGCAGAAAGTTTCCAGAAAATAATAAAAGGGCACATGATTGACATCATTCTCTATGTAGGTAATTCAAAAGAATATACAAGTAAAGTATAGAATTAAGTGAATTCAGACAGGACACTAAATACAAAATCAATATAAAATCAATTTTACTTATCAGCCACAATAATTAGAAAATTCAAAAAATAATTATTTGCAGTAGGATCAAAGGGCTTCAAATACCTAGAAATAATAAAGAGCTCTCCACCAAAAATAAAAATAAAACATTATTGAAAGGAAACAAAGAATACTTCAATAAATAGAAAAATATATGAATACTAAGTTCCTGAACTGGAAAGCTCAAGATTGTAGAAATGTGAGGTCTTTCCAAATTAATTTGTAGACTCAATGCAATCCAAATCAAAATTTCAGTAGATATTTTTCTTGCCAATCTGATTCACAAATGTATATGACTTTAAATGGCCAAGAATAGCCAAAAATTATCTTGAAGAAAAGACAGTTGAAGGACTATTCTGACTTATTTCATCCAACATCAGGACTTATCATTAAGCTATAGTAATTAGAACATTTTTCATTTGTGCAAAAATAGACAAATATAGACTAATGGAGCAGAATAAATATTAGAAGCAGACCTAACACATTTGGGGAAATTTGACTTATGACAAAGGTGGCAGTGTAGAATAGTGGGGAAAGACCTTCTTACAATAAATGATACTGGAAGAATTAGTTATCCATATGGAAAACAATGAAACTAGAGCCCTTCTCACACCACACAGAAAAATCAATTTCAAGTGAACAATAGATCTAAAGATGAAAGGTTAACAATGACCTTCACGAAAGTAGCATTGGAGAATATAGCTATGACCATAGAGCAGTAAAGATTACTTTAACAGGACATTTTAAAAAAGTTGGCCAGGCGCGGTGGCTCACGCCTGTAATCCCAGCACTTTGGGACACCGAGGCGGGCAGATCACGAGGTCAGGAGTTCGAGACCAGACTGACCAACATGGTGAAATCCTGTCTCTACTAAAAATACAAAAATTAGCCATGCGTGGTGGCATGCACCTGTAATCTCAGCTACTCGAGAGGCTGAGACAGGAGAATCATTTGAAACTGAGAGGTAGAGGTTGCAAAAACAAAACAAAACAAAACTGATTAACTGAACTACAGGAAAATTTAAAACTTCAACAAAATATCTTATTAAATGTGTGAACAAGCATGCCACAAAGATAGAAAATATAATAGTATATACAACTGACAAAGGACTTATATCTTGAATAATAAGTCCTACAAATTATAAGAAAATATAATAAAATAGAAAAATGGTCAAAGTACTAAACAGATAGTTCACAGGAGAATATCTAAGTGGTCAATAAATATATTAACCTGGCCAACACAGTGAAACCCCATCTCTACTAAAAATACAAAAATTAGCCGGGCGTGGTGGTGCATGCCTGCAGTCCCAGCTACATGGGAGACCAAGGCAGGAGAATCGCTCGAACTGAGAGGCGAAGGTTGCAATGAGCCAAGATCGTGCTACTGCACTCCAGCCTGGGCGACAATGCAAGACTCCATCTCTCTCTCTTGCTCCCTATATATATAAAACATATATATCATATATGATATATATGTATACGTTGTGCATATACATGTTAACATATATGTTATTATAGATATATATCATAACATATATATATCTGCCTATATATACATATATATAGGGAGATTAAAAGGAGTTAAAAGGTGCTCAGCTTCATAAGTTTTCAACAAAATCCAAATACAAAATATGCTATCACTCTACACATAGAATGGGAGAAAAAAGACTAACAATACCAAATGATGTTGAAAATGTAGAACAACTGGAATTCTAACATTCTCCTAGTAAAAGTTGAAAGTGACGCCATTTTGAAAAACTGATAATATCAAGTGAAGCTGAATTAAAATATGCACAACATTTTTTCCAAAAATTTTACTCTAGGTATAAGCCCAACAGAAAAAGGTGCATATATTCATCAGAAAACATGTAAAATAATGTTCATAGCAGCATTAATTCAATAATCAAAAACTGGAAACAATTCCAAATCCTATCAACAGTAACAGTGATTTAAAAAATAATAATAATTCACTTCAAGGCCATATAATGGATACAATACAAAATGCAAATGGGCAACTTCTACAAAGAACATGAAGATCCCACAAGCCTATGTTGACTGAAAGCAGCCAGGCCCAAACACTATTATGCTAGCAAGTAAATTTGTTAAACATTCAAAATTATTTTGGAGTTAGATGCCAGAATAGTATCACTTTTGGGAGAAGGGAAGATGTATTATTGAATGGGGACATGAGAGCTTCTAGGGTGTTGATAGTGCTGTATTTCTTGGATTGGGTGGTACTTATGTGGGTGAGCTCACTTTGTGATTGAACCATATGTTTATATGTGCACTTTTTGTATGCAGAAGTATGTTATACTTCAGTGAAAAAGTTTATTTTAAAAAATACTTACAACTTTTAAATGATATTTTTAAATATTTCTTCAATAACTGTTCCAAAGCAATCTAGAGTCTATGCTTTCTCAAGCTCATCATAATTTAAAAATAAATACTAGTTACATGTTCAATGTTAACTTAGAATGGTTAGAACAGGTCAACAGTGGAAAAGAAATAAAATCCAATGTATATTAAAATATTAGTAAATATAATAACAAACTTACATAATAGACCTCAGCCTTGGTTGATTGGTCCCAAAAAACTTTACTGTATTAACTTGCTGGGAAAAAATACATATGTGATACACTCTACATAGGTAGGAAAACTCACGTATTAACAATCTGGACCTGGATTATTTCAATACATTTTTTTTTACTTAAGAAAGAAACCATAAAGAAAATGTGTATAAGAAATTAAAAAATGAAAAAGAGTTGTACATTCAAATGAGGGATTAAAGCAATGCTATATGAAAATGAGGTATTTACATTTACATTTCTATAAAATGTATCTACTAATGAAAAAGAAACATGAACTATTCACAATAGCAAAGAGTTGGAACCAACCCAAATGTCCAACAACGATAGACTGGATTAAGAAAATGTGGCACATATACATCATGGAATACTATGCAGCCATAAAAAATGATGAGTTCATGTCCTTTGTAGGGACATGGATGAAACTGGAAAACATCATTCTCAGTAAACTATCGCAAGGACAAAAAACCAAACACCGCATGTTCTCACTCATAGGTGGGAATTGAACAATGAGAACTCATGGACACAGGAAGGGGAACATCACACTCCGGGGACTGTTGTGGGGTGGGGAGAGGGGGGAGGGACAGCATTAGGAGATACACCTAATGCTAAATGACGAGTTAATGGGTGCAGGAAATCAACATGGCACATGGATACATATGTAACAAACCTGCACATTTTGCACATGTACCCTAAAACC
Source organism: Nomascus leucogenys (assembly GCF_006542625.1). Lineage (NCBI taxonomy): Eukaryota > Metazoa > Chordata > Mammalia > Primates > Hylobatidae > Nomascus > Nomascus leucogenys. The sequence goes on from NC_044391.1 coordinate 70,112,869, forward strand.
CTAAATAAAAAATAAATAAATAAATAAATAAATAAATAAATAAATAAATAAGGCCGGGCGCGGTGGCTCAAGCCTGTAATCCCAGCACTTTGGGAGGCCGAGGCGGGCGGATCACGAGGTCAGGAGATCGAGACCATCCTGGCTAACACGGTGAAACCCCGTCTCTACTAAAAATACAAAAAAATTAGCCGGGCGTGTTGGCGGGCGCCTGTAGTCCCAGCTACTCGGGAGGCTGAGGCAGGAGAATGGCGTGAACCCGGGAGGCGGAGCTTGCAGTGAGCCGAGATCGCGCCACTGCACTCTAGCCTGGGCGACAGAGCGAGACTCCGTCTCCAAAAAAAATAAAATAAAATAAATAAATAAATAAATAAATAAATAAAACAAACAAAAAAAAGAATGACAATATGAGAATTGCTGAAAAAAGAGCAATTTGAACATCAGGATTTAAGCATTTGTTTTGAAGCAGTCAGCACTAATATATTCCTTCATTCCTGATACACAATGATACATGAGTTAAAATTTAATTACGCCCACCACAAAAAATAAACAAGTTCAGATATAATTATTCTTTATCTGCAACCCCATTCAGAGCATTTGGTCTCAGTCTGCATTTAATATTTATAATATTCTTCAAATAGGGATATAGTCATCAAGTGCCCATTCTGTGTTCAAGATTTTGATGCTAAGTCAGGCAAGGTATGAATCCCTAGGGCAGGCAATGTAAGTGGTTAAAAAAAAAATGAAAACAGAGCTTGAATTCCTTCAAGCTGATTTACCCCACAGAAATATTTAGAATAGAAGGAAAAAATACCTTACATGGTGTCTGGTTTTGTTTTATTTTTATTTATTTATTTTATTTTTTTTGCGCTTGAGGCTTTTTGTTTTGAATTGCCTTTTTTAAATTTATTTTTTGTGTTTATACAGTTTAGAAATGAAGTTCAGCGTGCTGAGAACTGGTGTCCCATTTTCACGTTTTTGTTTTATTTCTCCGAGTTGTTTATATCTTTTACCAAAATCTAAATAAGTAATAAGTATCATCCATTCCCATATTTGGAAGAAAGGTGATAAATCTACATGATTTCGAGTAGACTAAGCTTGGGGTTAATTCCCTAAAAAATTCCGGAACTTTCAAACTGTTCAATCTAGCATCAAGCTGCTTTGCAAATATTTACACAACTTCATTTTATTATGTTAAGGCCTTGTTTTAAAGCTCTTATTGTTAAGTTTCTATTTGTTTTGGCATAAAATGTCCATATGTCCACATGGTGCTTAATGTGGTGAATTATTTTTCTCTTTAAACCACTTTTTCTTGCCTAAATCTTCTTAAACCTTAAACTGTGGTCCATGTTCACACTCAGCTGTTCCCAGGAAGGCTGGTGAATGCAATGCTAAATTTTCACTATCTCTTTGATGTTTTTCTTTATTTGCTTTATGTCATATATAACTTGTTTTACTAGAACATCTTGAACAGGAAATGGACTGTCAGGACACTATTAAAAATGTGGTGGTGTTGACAGGATATAAACAGGGAGATGAGAAGGAAGAAACAAGCCAAGAGGAAAATATTAGATGACTGTTAAAATTTAAATGATAACATAAAAGAAGTCAGCTCAGAATTGCTCTATCCCTGACACACTAACCCTAGTGCCTGGCACATAGTAGGTATTCAGTAGTATAATTTGAAATTTGTTAATAATTCTCAGAGCAAACCATGGTGGCAAGACTAAGATCAAAAGATAGTTTGTGGGACATATATTATTATATATTACATTATATATTATTACATACTGTATATAATATATAACCTTCATCTTCTGAGCCACCGTTTTTCATCAATAAAAACATGAAAACAATATCCACCAAAAACTTTCATTATGAAGATCAGAAGAAACAGTTTATGTGATGCATCCAGTATCTCTCTCAAAAACTTACACTTTTACCATTTGACCCAACAATCCCACTCCTAGGTATTTTCATGATACAAATGACGGTCTGTGTTCATATAAGGACTTGTACACAAATGTTCATGTAAGTTTTATTTGTAATAGCCAAAAACCAAAAACAACTCAAATTCCATCACCAGGTAAATGGATAAACAAATGGTGGTATATCCATACAACGGAATATGAAATCGTTGAGTTTATGTGTCACTTTTGCTAGATGTTTGGAAAAACATTATTCTAGATGTTTCTGTGAAGGTATTTTTTAGATGAAGTTAACATTTAAATCAGTACACTTTGAGTAAAGCAGATTACATTCCATAATGTGGATGGGCCTCATCCAATCAGTAAAAGGCCTTAATAGAAAAGGACTGGAGAAAGGAGGTGCAGCAAGATGCCCAAATAGAACCCCCAACAATCACCATCCCCTACCCCTGCAGGAACACCCAATTAAACATCTATCCACACAAGAAAACACCTTCATAAGAACCAAAAATCAGGTGAGCAATCACAGTACCTGGTTTTAACATCATAGCAAGGAAAAAGGTGCTGAAGAAGGTAGGAAAGACAGTCTTTAATCACCTACACCAACCCTCCTTCATCTCCTGGCAGTGCCACAGGGTATGGAGAGAGAATCTGTGTGCTTGGGGGAGGAAAAGCAAAGTGATTATGGGACTTTGCAATGGAATTCAGTGCAACCTGTCATAGCAGAAAGCAACAAAGGGCAAAATTCAGCTGGTGCCCACAGAGTGAGCATTTAGACCAGCCCTAACCAGAGGGGAATCATTTACCCTAGCAGTCAAAACCCTGAGTTCATCTAGCCCCACCACCATGGCTAAAATACTCTGGGTCCTAAATAAACTTGAAAAGCAATCTAGGCCACAAGGACTATAATTCCTGCACAAGTCCTGGTGCTGTGCTGGGCTTACAGCCAGTGCACTTGGGATGTGCATGACCCAGTGAGATACCAGCTGGGGTAACCAAGGGAGTGCCTGCATCAACCCTTTCTTTTTTTTTTTTTTTTTTTTTTTTTGAGACGGAGTCTCACTCTGTCACCCAGGCTGGAGTGCAGTGGCGCCATCTCAGCTCACTGCAACCTCCGCCTCCTGGGTTCAAGTGATTCTCCTGCCTCAGCCTCCTGAGTAGCTAGGATTACAGGGATGCACCACCACACCCGGCTAATTTTTGTATTTTTCGTAGAGACGGGGTTTCACCACGTTGATCAGGCTGGTCTCAAACTCCTGACCTCGTGATCCGCCTGACTTGGCCTCCCAAAATGCTGGGATTACAGGCGTGAGCCACCGTGCCTGGCCAGCTCCTGGAAATTTCTATGCCCACTTTGGGCCAGAAGGGATTTCACCCCACCTGAAGGGAGGGACCCAGTCCTGCCAGAATTTACCACCTGCTGACTAAAGAGCCCTTGAGCCTTGAATAAACAACAGCTGTCTCCTCGGGCCTTGAGCAAGACCCAGTACTGTGTTGGCTTCCGATGTAACCTAGCACATTCCCAGCTGTGGTGGCCACGGGAAAAGACTCCTGCTTTTGCAGAGGAAAGAGTAAAAAGGACTTTGTCTTACAACTTGAGTACCAGCTCAGCCACAGTAAAGTGACAAGTAGACTCCTAAAGTACCCAATTCCAGGACTTAACTCCTTGAGGTCATTTCTAGACCCACCTGAGGCTAGAAAGGAACTTGCTGCCCTGAAGGGAGAGACCCAGGCCTGGCAGGACTCACCACCTGCTGACTAAATAGCACATAGACTTTTAATAAACATCAGCAGTAGGCAGCCCTTAGTTGCCATGGAATTGGGGCAATGGTGACCACAGACAGAGGCTCCTTCTGCTTAAGGAAAGGAAAGAAAAAAGTATAGAGGACTTTGTCTTGTAGTCCAAGAACCAGCACAGCCACAGTCAAATAAAGCACCAAGCAAATTCCTAAAGATCCCAGTTGCAGACCCTAGCTCCTACATGGCATGTTTATACTCACTCTGGGCCAGAGGGAACTTGCTGCACTGAAAGGAAAGACCCAGTCCTGGCAGGATTCATCACCTGCTGACTAGCCCTTGGGCTTCGACTAACATCAGCAGTAGCCAGTAAATAGTCATTAAAGGCCTTGGGCGATACTCAGTAGTTTGCTAGGTTCAAGTGTAACCCAGTATAGTCCCAGCAGTGATGTTCATGGGAGTGCTTGGAACTCCCCTCCCTCAACTCCAGGCAGCTCAGTATGGAAAGAGGGATTGTTTTTTTTGGGGGGGGGGAAGTAATGGAAGAGAACATGAGACTTTGCTTGATAATCCAGGCAATTCTCTCCAATCTTATCCAAGACCACCAGGGTGGTACCTTTATGAGTCTGCAAAAGTCACAGCGTTACTAGGCTTGGGGTGCCCCCTAATGCATGTATGGCTGCAGTGATCAAAGACTTAGATCACAACACTAAATTCCCTTTTAATACTTCACAAGAAAGATGGGTAAAACAAGCCCAGGTTGTGAAGATTAGAATAAATATCTAACTCTTCAGTGCCCAGACATTGATGAATATCCACAAGCGTCAAGATAATCCAGGAAAATGATGTCACCAAATGAACTACATAAGGCACCGGTTGTCAATACAGGAGAGACAAGAATATGTGCCTTTTCAGAGAGAGAATTCTGTTTTGAGAAAGCTGGATAAAAGCCAAAATAACACAGAAAAGGAATTCAGAATCCTATCAAATAAATTTAACAAACAGATTAAAATAATTTTTAAAAGTCAAGCATGAATTCTGGAGTTGACAAATGCAATTGGCATACTGAAGAATGCATCAGAGTCTCTTAACAGCAGAATTGGTCAAGCAGAAAAAAGAATCAGTGAGCTTGAAGAAAGGCTGTTTAAAAATACATAGAGAAGAAAAAAGAAAAAAAGAATAAAAAAGAATGAAGCACACCTACAGGGCATAGAAAACAGCCTCAAAGGAAAAGTCTAAGAGTTATTTTCCTTACAGAGGAGGTAGAGAGAGAGGTCAAGGTAGAAAGTTTATTCAAAGGGATGATAATAGAGATCTTTCCAAACCTAGAGAAAGATATCAATATTCAAGTACAAGAAGGTTATAGAACACCGAGCGGATTGAACCCAAATAAGGCTACCTCAAGACACTTAATAATCAAATTCCCAAAGGAGAAGAATGAAGAAAAGATCTGAAAAGCAGCAAGAGAAAAGAAACAAATAACATAAAAAGGAGCTCAAATAGATTTTCCAGCAGAGCAGACTTCTCAGTAAAAACCTTATAGGCTGGGAGAGAGTAGCATGATATATTTAAAGTGCTGAAGGAAAAAACTTGTATCCTAGAATATTATATCCAGCAACAATATCCTTCAAACATGAAAGAGCAATAAAGACTTATCCAGACAAACAAAAGCTAAGAGATTTCACCAAAACCAGACCTATCCTACATGAAATGCTAAAGTAAGTTTTTCCATTAGAAAGGAAAGGCTGTGAATGAGCAATAAGGCATCATCCAAAGGTATAAAACTCAGTGATAACTGTAAATATGCAGACAAATACAGAAGATTATAACACTGTAATTGTCTTGTGTAAACTACTCATATATTGAGTAGAAAGACTAAAAGACAAACCTATCAGAAATAATAGCTACAACAAGTTTTTAAGACATAGACAGTGTAATCAGATATCAATAGAAACCACAAAAAGTTAAAGGCAGGGGAGATGAAGTTAAAATATAGAGTTTAGTTAGTTTTCTCTCTAAAGGAGAGTTAGTCTTCTCCTTGTTTGTTTATTAGTTTGTTTTTGCCATCATAGTTAAGTTGTCATGAGTTTAAAATAATAGGTAATATGTTATATGCAAGACTGATGGTAACCTCAAATCTAAAAACCTACAACAGATACACAAAAATATATAAAACAAGACATTAAAATATGCTAGACAAAATCACTTTCACAAAAAGGAAGACAGGAAGGGAGAAAGAGAAGACCGCAAAACAACCAAAACACACATAACAACATAGCAGTAGTAAGTCATTAGTTGTCAATAATAATAGTGAATGTAAATGGACTAAACTCTCCAATCAAAAGAGATAGAGTGGCTGAATGGATTAAAAAAAAGACACAATAACCTTTTGCCTAAAAGAAACACATTTTACCTATAAAGACACACATATACTGAAAATAAAGGGATGGGAAAAGATATTCCATGTAAGTGGAAACCAAAAAGGAGCAGGAGCAGCTACATGTATATAGATAAAATAGATTTCGAAAAAAAAGGTCACTATATGATGATAAAGTAGTCAAGAGGGTATTCAGCAATAGAATATAACAATTGTAAACATATGTGCACCCAACACTGGAACACCCATATATGTAAAGCATACATTATTAGAGATAGAGAGACTATGTCCCAATATAATGATAGTTGTAGACTTCAACAACCCCACTTCCAGCATTGGACAGATCATCCAGATGGAAATCCAACAAAGAAACATTGGACCCGATCTGCATTATAGACCAAATGGATCTAATAGATATTTACAGAACATTTCACCCAATGGCTACAAAATACACATTCTTCTCCTCAGCACATGGGTCATTCTCAAGGATGGAGCATATGTTAGGTCACAAAACAAATCTTAAAATATTCAAAAAACAGTTGAAATAATATCAAGCATTTTCTCTGACCACAGTGGAATAAAGCTAAAAATCAATAACACAGGAATTTTGGAAACTATAAAAACAACAAACACATGGAAATTAAACAATATGGTCCTGAATGACCAGTGGATCAATGAAGAAATTAACAAGAAAATTTAAAAATTTCTTAGAATAAATGAAAATGGAAACACAACATATCAAAACCTACGGAATACAGCAAAAGCAGTACCAAGAGAAAAGGTTATAAAAACAAGCACCAACATCAAAAAAGTAGAAAAACTGCAAATAAACAACCGGATAATGCATCTTAAAGAGCTAGAAAAGCAAGAGCAAACTAAACCCAAAATTAGTAGAAGATAAATTACAAAGATCAGAGCAGAAATATATAAAATTGAAATGAAAAAACAAATACAGAAGATCAATAAAAAGTTGCTTTATTGAAAAGGTAAATGACATTGACAAACCTTTAGCCAGACAAAGAAAAAAAAAAGAGAGAAGACCCAAATAAATAAAATGAGAGATGAAAAAGGAGACATTACACCAATACTGCAGAACTTCAAAAGATCATTAGAGACTACCATGAGCAACTATGTGCCAATAAATTGGAAAACCTAGAAAAAAATGGATAAATTTCTAGACACATACAAGCTACCAAGATTGAACCATGAAGAAATTCAAGACTTGAACAGACTAATAACAAGTAATGAGATAAAGCTATAGTAAAAAGATTCCCAGCAAAGGAAAGCCCAGACTCAATGGACTTCTCTGCTGAATTCTACCAAACATTTAAAGAAAAACTGGTATCAACTACTCAAAGTATTCAAAAAAATAGAAGAAGAGGGAATATTTCCTAACTCATTCTGTAAGGCCAGTATCACCCTGATACCAAAACCAGGCAAAGATACGTCAAAACAAGAAAACTACAGGCCAATATCTCTGAAGAACATTGCAAAAATACCCAACAAAATACTAGCAAACTGAATTCAACAACACATTGCAAAGATCATCCACCATGACCAACTAGGATTCATCCCAGAGATACAAGAATGGTTCAATATATGCAAATCAATCAACATGATACATCATATCAACAGAATGAAAGGCAAATCCATATGATCATCTCAATTGATGCTGAAAAAGCATTTGATAAAATTCCACATCCCTTCATGATAAAAACCCTCAAAAAACTGGGTACGGAAGAAACATACCTTAACACAATGAAAGCCATATATGGCAAACCCACAGCTAGTATTGTACTGAACACTGAAAAACTGAAAGCCTTTCCTCTAAGATCTGGAACAAGATAAGTATGCCCAGTTTCACCATTGCTATTCAACATAGTACTGGAAGTCCTTCTTAGAGCAATCAGACAGAAGAAAGAAATAAAAGGCAAGTAAATTGGAAAGGAAGAAGTCAAATTTAGAGGTGTGCAAATATGATCTTATGTTTGGAAAAACATAAACACTCCATCAAAAAACTATTAGAACTGATAAATTCAGTAAAGTCGCAGGATACAAAATCAACATATAAAAACCAGTATCATTTCTATATGCCAACAGCTAATAATCTGAAAGAGAAATCAAGAAGGTCATTTCATTTATAAAAGCCACAAACAAAATAAAATATCTACTAATAAACTTAACCAAAGAAGTGAAAGCTCTCCACAGTGAAAATTATAAAACACTGATAAAATAAATTGAAGATCACACAAAAACATTGAAAAATATTTCGTGTTCATGGATTGGAAGAATCAATATTGTTAAAATGTCCATATCACCCAAAGCAATACACAGATTCAGTGCAATCCCTATCAAAATACCAATGATACTATTTGCAGAGATAGAAAAAATAATCCTAAAATTTATGTGGAGCCACAAAAGACCCAAAATATCCAAAGCCACCCTGAGCAAAAAGAACAAAAGTGGAGGAATCACATTACCTGACTTTAAATTATTCTACAGAGCTATTGTAACCAAAGCAGTGTTGTACTGGCATAAACATGGACATGTAGACCAATGGAACAGAATAGAGAACACAGGAATAAATCTGTACATCTATAGTGAACTCATTTTCCACAAAGATGCCAAGAACATACACAGGGAAACAGACAGCCCCTTCAATAAACAGTGCTGAGGAAACTGGATATCCACATGCAGAAGAATGAAACTAGTTCCCTATCTCTCACCATATACAAAAATCAAAACAAAATAAATTGAAAACTTGACTATAAGACGTGAAACTAAGAAACTACTAAAAGAAAATGTTGGGCAATTCTCCAGGACATTGGTCTGGGCAAAGATTTCTTGAGTAATACCCCATAAGCACAGGCAACCAAAGCCAAAGTGGACAAATGGGATCACATCAAATTAAAAAGCTTCTGGACAGCAAATGAAACAATCGATAAAGTGAAGAGACAACCCACAGAATGGGAGAAAATATTTGCAAACCATCCATCTGAAAAAGGATTAATAACCAGAATATATAAGGAGCTCAAGCAACTCTATAGGAAAAAAATCTAGTAATCCAATTTAAAAATGGGTAAAAGATCTAAGCAGACATTTCTCAAAAGAAGACATACAAATGAAAATTAGACACATAAAAATGTGCTCAACATCACTGATCATCAGAGAAATGCAAATCAAAACTACAATGAGGTATCATCTTACCCTAGTTAAAATGGCTTTTATCCAAAAGACAGGCAATAATGAAGCTGGCAAGGGTGTGGAAAAAGGAGAACTTTTATACAATGTTGGTGGGAATGTAAATTCATACAGCCATTATGAAGAACAGTATGGAGGTTCCTCAGAAAACTAAAAACAGAACTACCATATGATCCACAAATTCCATGGCTAGGTATATAATCAAAAGAAAGGAAATCAGAATATTGAAGCGATACCTACATTGCCATATTTATTTCAGCACTATTCACAATAACCAAGATTTGGAATCAACTTAAGTGTCCATCAACAGATGAACGGATAAAGAAAATATGGTAAATATACACAATGGGGTATTATTCAGCAATAAAAAACAATGAGATCCTGTCATTTGCAACACCATGGATGAAACTGGAGGACATTATGTTAAGCCAAATAAGCCAGGCACGGAAAGACAAACTTCATTTCTTCTCACTCATTTGTGAGAGCTAAAAATTAGAACAAATGAACTCATGGAGATAGAGAGTGAAATGATGGTTACAAGGCTGGGAAATGTAATGGGAAGGTGGGCGGGGGCAGTAAATGGGAAGGTTGATGCATACAAAATATAGTTAGATAAAATAAATAAGATCTAGTATTTGATGGCACAACAGGGTGACTACAGTTAGCAATAATCTGTTGTATGTTTTAGAATAACTAAGGGAGTACAACTGGAATGTTTATAACACAAAGAAATAATGAATGTTTGAGGTGATGGATATTTCATTTATCCTGATGTGATTATTACATGTTATAACCTGTATCAAAATATCTCAAGTACCTCATAAATATGTATGCCTACTATGTACCCATTAAAAAATAAAAATAAAAAAAGAAAAGCACTGACCTCCCCTGAAAAGAGAATTCTGGCAGCAGACTACCTTCAGTATCAACTCTTCCTTCAGCCTGCCTGCCTACTCTGCAGATTGTGGACTTGGCAGCCTCCACAATCATATGAAAAAATTCCTTAAAATAAAATTCTTCCTCTAGATAGACAGGGGTGATGGATGGGTGGATGGATGGACGGACGGACGGATGGACGGATGGATGGATGGATGAATGAACAGATAAATTTGTTCTGTTTCTCTGGAGAACCCTAACTAATACAGGATACACTTCAGCAATTTAAAAGGATGGACCACAGAAACATACAAAGTTTTTTCTCTCAAAAACATTATGCTGAGTTAAAGAAGCCTACAAAAGGGAACTTACTGTATAATTCCATTGACAGCTGGCCCTCCACATCCATGGGTTCTGCATCTGCAAATTCAACCAACTGTAGATTGAAAATATTCAAAACTAGTATAGCCACTATGGAAAACAGTGTGGAGATTCCTTAAAGAACTTAAAGTAGAACTACCATTTGATCCAGCAATCCTACTACTGGGTATCTACCCAGAGGAAAAGAAGGCATTATTCAAAAAAGATACTTGCATATGCATGTTTATAGCAGCATGATTTACAATTGCAAAATCATGGAACCTACCCAAATCCCCATCAGTGAATGAGTGGATAAAGAAACTGTGGCATATATGTATGATGGAATACTACTCAGCAATAAAAATGGATGGATTAACAGCATTGGCAGTGACCTGGATAAGGTTAAAGACTACCATTCTAAGAGAAATAACTCAGGAATGGGAAACATTCACTGATATATGGGAGCTAAGCTATGAGGACACAAAGGCATAAGAATGATACAATGGACTTTCGGGACTTGGAAAGAGTGGGAGGGGGACAAGGGATAAAAGACTACAAATATGGCGCAGTGTATACTGCTCCAGTGATGGTGCACCAAAATCTCACAAATCACCACTAAAGAACTTACTCCTGTACCCAGATTCTACCTGTACCCCAATAACTTATGGAAAAATAAAAATAATAAAAAGAAAATATTCAAAAAGTGCTTAAAATAAAAATAACAATACAACAATAAAAAGTAATACAAATTTCAAAATACAATATAACAACTATTTACGTAGCATTTTTTTGTATTAGGTATTATAAGTAATCTAGAGATGATTTTAAGTATAGGAAAGGATATGCACAGGTTGTGTGCAAATACCACTCTATTTTGTATAAGGGACTTGAACATTCACAGATTTTGGTATTCTTGGGGTGGAAGAGGGCAAATGGAGTTGGAGCCAGTCCCCCCAGATACCAGGGAACAACTGTATATAAAACTAGGAAAGACACAACTCATCTTTACTGATAGAAAGCAGATCAATGATCACCTGCAGATGGAGGTAGGAGGCATCATTCACCAGGAATGGGCATGAGAAAATCTTTCAGAGTAAAGTAATAATAATGTTCTACATCTTGCCTATGGTAGTGGTTACAAAAGTGTATACATTTGCCGAAACTAATCAAACTGTATACTTTAAATTCATGGACTTTATTATATTTAAATAATACCTAAAAACAGAGAGGAAAAAATACACCAATGCATTAAGATTAGATTTGACTACAGGCAATAGAAAATAGAAAAATAGTAAGTGGGACAATGTGGAGATGTTTTTCTTTCACATGTAAAAAGTGCAGAGTCCAAAGGTGTTTCAGGAACTCTACAGTTGTCCAAAACCTGGCTTTCCACTCCACCATCCCTAGATGAAGGATGTATCCTCATGGCCCAAGGAGCTCCAGCCATCACAGCTGCCTTTCAAGCAGCAAGATGGAGAAAGGGTGGAGACAGGGTCCAAAGGCAGGGTCAGATGTCTTATATTAAAGGTGCACCAAGGTTTCACCATCACTTCCACTTACATCCTATCAGCCGTCTCTTACTTGCATAGCCCCATCCAGCTAAAGAGTGAAGCTGTAAAATATAAGTGTTTTGTTTTGTTTTTAGCCATGGCATACTGGCCATATGCATGGCTAAAAAATGAAGATTTTAACAAAAAGAGAAACAAATTTCAGTATCAGGGGACAACTGCAATAATCACTGATTTAAACCAGGAACTCTTTAGAACAGGAATTCATAGTATCCTGAGACTCAGTTACAGAGCTTGGCAGATAATAAATGATCAATAAATTTACAGTGAATGACTGAATGAACTGCATCTACGAGGGCAGCGAGAGTGTCTTCTTTCTCTCAAAAATTCAGCACAGAGGGTAAGAACTTCCTGGACACTTGGTTGGTTAATTTACGAGCTATTGTTTCCCGGTAGATGGGTTCCATTTATTTTATGTTCTTCATCATCTCTGAAATTTGTTTACTTGTCCTCATATCGTTTCCTTCTCCGAAGCCATTTTAAAATAATTGCTCACATTTCTGATACTTTCATCCCATGACATTCAGCCCAGGAAACACAACTTTAACATGGCCTTTCTTTGGGAGCTTATCCTTGCCACATTATCTTGTATTTCATATTAGGTTTGAATTCCTAAGCGTGTCAAATTAGTGTTCCTGGTAGGAATAGAATAGAATCACATGAAATAGAAGCCTATATTTGGTGGAACAATTCTATTATCTGACAAGTACAAACAGTACACCACATTTGGTTGATACCTTAGGAAAAAATTAATCGGTGTGAGTAAAATAGACTATTATTTTTATTTAATTATATTATTCTGTTTACAATTCCAGTGAGAACAGTGACTAATGCCAAACTGCAATCGTATTGATTGGCACAAGTGATGATAAATCACATTTAATTTTAAATTTGGTTACCTGAAATTTCCCTTACTGCAAGCAAAATTAGTTTATTTTGGCAATACACAGTATAACTGGGCATGTGAGTATAATGAATAATAATGAATTCTCAAAACACTCAAATGAGGATAACTATATATAGGGTCATCAATTAATTTATAAGACATAGAGCTAGATGAGCCTTGGAGACCAATCCCCAAGGACCTAATTTACCTCTTTATTTTAGAGATGAAACATCTGAGACTGAGAGAGCTTACGCATCTGGTTAGTGGCCAGTTTGTATTTTTGTCTGCTTCTTTATGCTGCAAGGAATAACCTCTCACTTGGCCAAGCTTAAGAAACAGGGTTATCAATGGAACATGTGTCATGATGGAAGAAACTGTCACATGTCTGGACCTCAGAGACACAGCACTGAAGAGGGGCTGGGACCAGAGAGAGCCAAGAACTCTAGCAGCAGGAGTTCCGGGAAATTTAGTATCCCAGCAGTATACCTTATTCTTGGTGTCTGCTTCTCTTTGCCTAATACCAAAGTCTCACCTCTCTTCTGTTTGTCTTACAGCCTTTTAGCCTTTGCTAACCGGTAATTTGTGCTTTCACATAAATTAGGCTTGTTGGGACTCTAGTAATCTCTCTTCACTTTCAATACACATTATGGACTCTTTTTCTTCTATTTTTAAATTTAATTCTCTCCCCACAAAAAAAAAAAAAAAAAAAGTCTGGCTTGCCTAACTCATCTCTTTACACCAAATAATGTTCTGTGTCCTTGCTCTCAAACATCCTTGGACCAATTGCCCAGTGCTAACCCAATAAGCTGTGGCCAGGAGAAGGTTGATTCTCATGTACTCCCAATCTCCCAATGGTGACCACCCATAACTGTTCTTGAATAGAGGTGTGGCCATGGCAGCGTCCCTTTAGAGAAGACTATGGGGCAGTTCAGGAGTTATTATTGTCATGACTAGTGAACAGAACAAAGGAAAGAACCCACAAAACCCAGTTCTCCTTCCACTATACCACAGAGGGTCCTCTAGTGCTTGAACAGATATAAACGTTCTGATTTTAAACCCTTGCCAGATATAATTTATGACCATTAAAGATAAGCAAACTACTTGTAAGACAGCAGGCATCTCTAACAAGCCCAGAGAAAGGGACAAGCACCATTGGGCCTGTTAAGGATAAGAAGTGGACAATCTCCATGGGGTAAGTCTTGTCAAGGCTGGTTGCTAAAATATTTAGTCATTCTGTACCAGCCAGTAAATAGCAGAAGTTACTGACCCTATAATTCTTAATGTCATTACTCTTATCCAGTGACAGCCACGGTGGATTAATTGGTCCTAGAAGTAGGACTAGCAGACAGATATCAACAGAGAGGCAGCAGGAAGGATAATACAATGCCCTTCTGCAACCTATAGCTGCCCAGGACTGACTAGGGTAACAAGCAGACATCAAGGTTGGTGGCACTGCTGATAGCATTGCTTGGGGGCGGAAGGGCTGACACCACCCATATGAGAATCATTGGCATCCACATATTACCTGCCTGCCTAATGAGTTTCAATTTATTAGGTTGGTGCAAAAGTAATTTGCCATTACTTCTAATGACAAAAGCCACAATTACTTTTGCACCAACCTCATAATTGGGGAAGTTGTTGGAAGGGTTCAATGTCATTTCCTGTTTTAAATCATGGGCTAGATTGGGGCACTATTTAGCAAGGGAAGATGCATGCAACAAAAAAAACACACCAATAATATCTAAAAATCAACAAGATTTTAGAACTCATTAGGAAGATTCATGAACAACTTGTGCTACTAAATAAATAATTTAATTTCCTTAGAGGATAAAAGAAATGTGTTTTTAATTATTGACGTGTGTTGATTTATAATTAATTAATGGGAGGTATATCTCAAAGCACTTATCTTTTTATATTCATATATCCTTCTAGAAAATATAAAACATGAACAAGGTGCAACTTTTATACATTTCCTGAATGTGTGAACAGTTCCAGAAAAATTCTAGGATTAACTTTTATTCAATCAGCTTGCATCACATATTCATCCCTGAACCAATCACTCTACTCTAAGGGGTGGCTATGTTGATTGGTCGGGCCTGAGTCATTTGACCACTCCAGAGCCAATGGATGAAGTCACTTCAGTAGAACCATAGACTGAGATAATAGCAAAGGCATTTTTTTCCAAAGTATATCAGAATAGAAAGCACTTGTTGAGCAACAGATACCCAACATAACTTTGCAAAAAAAAAAAAAATAAAGCCTTTATTTATGTTGCAAGGAATGGGCATTTATCAGGCAATAGACCCATGTCATTGGTTTGTGACTACAGATGTCCTTAATGTTTAAAGCTGGAATCCATATATATATATGGATATATATGGATATATATATGGAATCCATATATATATATGGACATATATATGGAATCCATATATATATGGACATATATATGGAATCCATATATATATATATGGACATATATATGGAATCCATATATATATATGGACATATATATGGAATCCATATATATATATGGACATATATATGGAATCCATATATATGTATGGATATATATGGATATATATATATGCACATTCTCTACAAAATTCTTATCAATTACTACATAAACGCATAAAATTCACAAACTGGAAAGACCTCAAGTTCATTTGTTCCAAATCCCATGTCTTGCAATTAAGAAAGCTAATACACAGAGAGTCTGACTCATCAAAGTCACATACATCATGGCATGATAGAAATCCAGCTTCCTCCTTGCCTCTGAGTGAGTTAAATGGCATTACTGTGAACTCAAATGACTGTAATACAATGATGAGAACAGCAAGCGCCATTAGAAAGGTACAAATAAAGTCCTCTGAGAATTCAAATATAGTAATCATCTTTGGCAAAGAGGCAGGCCATGCATTTCATCTAGATAGCTCAAACTTACACCACTGGATGTGCAAACCTATTTTTTATATCATTTTATGTAAATTTTTGAAAACTATATTAAATTCTTCTTTGCCTTTTTAAAATAGCAACCACTGAACATAATTTGGCCTTTTTGATAACTACGCTATCATTATGAATCACTAGCACTGCATTATTATGTGAAATACATGCAGTTCTGAATCTGATTTTTAATTTTCTGCTTCTTCCTTCCTTATCTATGAACTGTTATTTCATAGCTGCCAGTTTGCTTGCTTCTAACATTTTCTCTGACTTTCTAATGTGTTACTTTTAATCTACTTTGAGCTGGGAAACCAAGAAACCCACAATTATTATGACCTCTGTTAAATAAAAATAAACAATCTCTAAGTGAGAGCATATAAGCCTGTAAGAAGGAAAGTCCATGGCTTTAGTCTGGGGACACAGGAGCTATTTTGAGTACTAGAGGGCCTTTTCTGCTTATTTCTGAGTTTGCATTCCAGGGAACAGAGGGTGCTGGGAGCCTGACCTCTGGTTAAGTAGGACATTACCATATATAAACATGATGGAGATTTACTAACAAGGGGTTTTACAAAGGATACCAGATTACTGCCATGCCAGGTCAGTGCGGATGGTGTGGCAACCAGCTCATGCAGAAACACCCTCCAGACACACTCTAGGAAAGCTCCTAGAATATTGCTCATGGTTTAAGCTTCTTTAGCTGTGGGCCTACAGCTGCTTTATCCCAGTTACTGTTGGCAAGAACGTAACCCTAATTCCTGGTTCCCTAAAGTGCTGAGTCACTCTGACAGTTTCTGAGGTTAAAATAAGGCATCCCTTCCCACCAGGAAGATCGTCAAAAATGTCTGCAAACTCATATCATTGTTGTAAGCCCACAAGTCTTCAGGTCAGACCAAAATTTTCAGCTCATCTTACCCAAAAGTGAGATTGTTGTTTAAACTCAGTATTCCTGGGCTTCATGAAAGAATGGAATCACAGCAAAAAATATAACACATTTCACTGGCTCTGGACTCTAACAGAAGGTTCAAAACCTTTGGCACCCTATAAAATCCCCTATCAATTATTTGTGGAGACCTCCAAGAGCTGCCTCAGAAATATGAATACTCCTATGGGGCGCCACAGTCTCTAACAAGCCATGATACTATTCTTCCGTTTTTCTCCAAGAACTAAACTTGACAACTGACACCCCATTGTTCAAGTAAGTATCATCCCCAGGTACTCAAGTGTTCATAGGATCCCTCAGCTCTGTGATCAGGGTACTTAGAAATGTGTGCCTGTTCCCACCCCACTCCTGCCCCACTATGGTAGAGACATCCCTAACGCAAAGCTGTGCTATTTGTGTCCCAATGATTTACAAAGCTTCCAGGTCAACAGGTCTCTCTTGCAGATGCTCAGATCTATATAGGATTCACCTATGGTTCAGGAGTAAGGATGCTTGAAACAAAAGTTAAAGCTGAGAGGCAGTTACTGTGTTCTATTTAAAAATAATTTCTTAACCATTTCATATATTGGTTCCGGTATCTTTTATTTTCAGGGTAAGTGCCTTCCAAGTACAATCCTAAGACCCTTTGCCAAAAGGTTTCTGGTGAACTTGCCCTACTAATTTCTAATATATTCCCCAAAATGTCTCAGAATTCAGTTGTGGTGGTTGGAAGGGGACAATGTATGTGAATTGAAATTCTGACAATCGATAATCTTCCCCCTCTCTTACTCTTCACCACCTAAGGTACCTACATTTTAAATTTAAATTTCATTCCTTCATTTATGTCAATTAAATAAATGATCACTATATTCAAGTAGCTTGACTTTTAAAAGAATTCCTTGATGAACTGATTTATAAAGAGACTAATTGCTCTTTAATAATTACTACAGGACTTGTAGGACTCTTCACTCCCTACTTTATTTCATGTGCAACTATTTTATGATTCATTTTCTGAAATGATCAGCCTCATGTATATGGTCCCCACTGCTTCTTTGAATCTCAAGTAGGCAAAAATAGCTATGTATATGATAAAAGAAAGGTTTGTAGCCTGGAGAAATGTATAAAAATTGTACACTGTAATTGTTTCATGTTTTCTAGATGAGTACATTCCTATCAAAAAGATAAGTTCATTTGGATATAGTCCCCATTAATTTTCATGTTTTTCAAGCAGATACCATCATTTTCCCTGTTCTGGCTATGAGAAACAACATCCTTCCAGGAAGCAGCAGGGACTAGGTTAATAAAATAGCTGTGTCAAATGGTTAGCTACCAAGATATCTCAGGGACTAAAACTCCTTTATAACAAAGTTGGAAATACATTGCAGGTACCCTCAGAATTTTGGAGACTGGACAGTCAAATAACAGAGGGTTTGGGGGAATATGGAAAAAGATATCTTCTCAGCCTGGATATGTAGCAAAGCTACACAGGTCTGACAGAGAACATAGAGCCCAATCCATTTGCTATTGAGTCCCTTGACACCCTTTCATTTTGGAGAAGTTGAGGGCCTAGAATAACTGAGCAAAGGCTGCACAGACACTTGCATGGCATCCCAAGGGTAGCCTCATGTACACATACGTGCTCACACTCATAGCATTTTACCATAATATTACCATTATATGCTTTCACGCATATGAATCTAAATGAGTGTGTTTCACTTGAAAAGACAGAGACATTGGCCTTCTCTCTCTTTTTTCTTCCTCTACCTTCCCTTCCACATGCTCTCTCGACTCACTCTTCTTCTTCCTTCCCTACTTTTCCCTCCCCTGTCCCTTGCTTTCCCTTCAGGCATGCCTCCCATTTCCCCTTCTTCCACATTCCCTTATCACTGTCTCCCTCTTTAGCTTCTTAGGGGCCTGTAAAGGCAACATCTTGAATACGTGGAAACAGTCTCTGGGCGTCTTACATTCATTCTATGGCTAATAAAAATTTATCTTGAAACTTAGGATGCTGTTGGAATAGCAGTATTATTACCTTGAGTCAAAGGTAGAACCTGGAGAAGAAATTAGGTGTCCTGGCTCCCCCAGGGCCTCCCAGTCTGCCCCAGACACTAGCTCACCTGCCTCCCTTAAGCTGGGCATCTCAAGCTTTCCCTAACCCAAAGGTAATTGCCTTCCCTGTGGACAGCATGGAGCCTCGGGAAGTGTTGCATTTTACAGTCCAAGTTATACCTGCTTCCGGAGCCAGGCTATGATTTCACACATTTCCATTATTGCTTTATCCCTGAGTCAACACAAGATCTTTTTCATCACCTCTTGCTGTTTTAATCGGCATTTCAAGGAAGAGAGAGATGCACAGAGGGCTCCATTTGGAGAAAAGGTAATTTAGCTCAGTGTTGCCTGGAGTCAGGTGAGCCTAAAATGTTCATTTATCACCCGCATAAACTACTGAGATTATTCCACTGAAATATCTATCTGAATGTTTGAAAAATCTGTTAAGAATGAATCCTTGAACATCTGAACTCTGCGCCACTTCTCACGTACACAAAAGGAATGCAAGATTTTTTTCTAAAGAATGCCGTTTTTGTTTCAGTTTTTTAGTCATTGTACTGCATGTTCTTTTATAGATCATTCTTATTTCTCTTCTGAGAATAAGAAAATGGGAGACACTTTAAGGGATTTTTTTCAATTAAAATGAGTTGCAGAAACTAAGAAATGTAACACTTCATTAGCAAGCATTTAATTCCCTAGCTTTTTATTTTTAAGGAAATTAAAAAACCGTATGCTCTCTGGTACCATTTGTGTTTTTCAATTGCAGTATACATTATAACCTAGAACAGGGAATTTTTTGATAAATATGAGGTATTAACAAAAGACTTCAACCAGAATTACTAACTGTGATTTCTGTCATTTAATACCAATGAGTGTAAGTTGTTGTTTTTGCTTGAGGAAGCAAAAAGAATGATTAAAAAGCATATATTAGAAACTGCACACACTGTGGATGTAATGCTTTAGTGTGCTGGCTTGAAATGGTGGATATCAAACTATTCTTCTGTGGTACTTCTAGTAAATAAGAATTTACAATAATGTTTATAATAATGCCCTCTATACTATAAAAGTTTACCCATTCATGAAACATTTTGCTTTAAAATGGCATTTTAAAGATTATAATATGATGCAGTCAATTCTAATGCATTCAAAATGACAGGAGATAATTTTTTGATTAGTTGAGTGATTTCATACATATTATATACACACTAGAAAATTTTATAGAATTCAATTCCAGTCAAAATACATTTTACTCTATGAAACAACATTTAATCCTTTTATGATGATGATGCTTCAAAATTCATTTGAAGGTCTGGTAGTATGTGGGTTATTGCTACACACAGCCATTCCCATTGTACAATATATGTGTTTACATTCTACCTACTGGGCATTAACGAAGTATGAACTGTTTGAATTTTGCATTAAGGAAAATTTAACACGAATTCAAATTCAACACAACTGAAAAAGCCTGGCTTCGGCCTTTCAGACATCAAACCATTGTTGCGACATTAGGCATGTAAGAAACATCTCCACAAGAAGAACAAAAGCTAAATGTCAAAGACTAATATATTATCCTGGAACTAAATTAATATTGCCACATTCTCTTCTAAAGAGAACAATATAATCCCTATCCCTTTTTCTTCGCTTCCTTTTCTTTCTTCTGGTCCTTGGAAGAAGACCAAAATTCTAGTATATTCTGTCTGCATTTTAATCTTTGAATATGGCATGTCAACTTTATATATGGTATGATATTCACACATATACACACATAAAATCACTGTATGTGAACCAGCAAAACTCCTAAACGAAGTAAGCCAGTTACACCTGATTTCAAAGCCTTCCTAATCCGGTTCATTGAGACCTCTTTCAAGTGAGGCTTTCAAAATTACTTTTAATTAAAAAAAAAAAATCCAGAGCTCCTTTCCAGGTCTCATTAGTCACAGTTCAACTTTTTGTTTTCTTGTTTTCCTCTTTTCCTTCTTTCTTTCTTTCTTTTCTTTAACTGCCAGGAGAATTTCTACTTTCTATTGACTCAGTCAAAGTCCAGGACCACTGCTAAAGGTTTTAAAATACACATCTAAAAACAGTCACAGGTACCTTATTCAATGTTTCCTGCCTTTATTTCCTTTAAATAAAATAGTTTCCATTTCACCAGTCTAAGCAAATATAATGAGCAATTTGTAAGAAAGGGGTGACAATTTAGAAGCAAAGTATATGCATTTTACATGCTGACTACAAAAAAGATGGAAATTTAGTCAGAGCTCTTTATCTGCCACTTACTATTCTTAGAATAATGGCTGATAATGATAGAAATCACACTGCCTAACGGCACTATTAACATCTTCCATGTTAGCTCACACCCTATATATGAGCTCTTTTTGTAAATTTGTTAAGTTCTATATGGGTTTTCTATGCAAAAAGAAAGAAAGAAAAAAACAACACGACAATTTGGGGGTTAAATTTATGAGCCACAAACATTCACCAGCTTGCAAATTGCCCTTCATCTTTAGTCTTCCTTTGTTAAACCTAGAAGATCTTGACTTCGTGTTCAATTTTTGTACCTAATCTATGAAATTTCTTATTAACCTAGAAAGTCATTAAGCAGTACAATAATCATTAGATGTATTTATCTTTCTAAGACAATGTGAGGACAAGAAACAGGATGACAGTGACACATATGTCCTTTTAGAGGTGCAATTTCATAGACTCTGGGTATTAGTCATTC
Source organism: Nomascus leucogenys (assembly GCF_006542625.1). Classification (NCBI taxonomy): domain Eukaryota; kingdom Metazoa; phylum Chordata; class Mammalia; order Primates; family Hylobatidae; genus Nomascus; species Nomascus leucogenys. The sequence continues at coordinate 70,134,435 of NC_044391.1, forward strand.
AGCATTGATGTGAATACATGTGCATTTTTATTAAAGATACAAGATATCATGAACAAAATGTCCTAAGTGAAAAGTGGGGTTTTTTTTGGTTGGGGGGTAATTTTTGGAAGGACACAATTTATAGAAAGAACACCAACTGAAAAATTGAATCTACAATTAGTTACATAGCTGTTTTCCGTGACGAATATTTGTACCATTTATTTTGGCCAGTTTCTGATTTTTTTATGATGAATCATGGGCCTTTGCAGAAAAAAAAAATGCTGAGGTCTCTTGGCCAAGATGATTACAGCTGGAAAGAATGGATTCATTTCTTGAAGATGAAAAAGTTAAAACACAGTTGTCATAACTTGAATTTTGAAAAGGATCTGCTGCCTAAGAGAGATGGCATTTTTTTTTTGTTTGCTGCAGTTAAACGGTAAACACAAATAATTTGTAGTAGTGGTTCTCAATTTATTGTTTATAAACCATTCTTAATTTAAATCAACAGAATAAGTTCCGACAGTGCATTTGTAACTGAGTTCTTGGGAGCTCAGACATATTTTACTGTAGACAAAATGTTATGAATGTTGTTGAGGCAGCTAAACAAGACCACAAAACTGATTTCATATTGTCCATCACTTTGACATACGTTTATCAAGCACCAATCAGGCACAATCTAATAAACAGGATGTTAATATAATAGATAAGCCCCCTCACCCCAAGAAGCATTGAATTTATAACAAGAATATCCAGGTTTTTCAACAGTCATCTATATGAATGACCAAACAAAAAACATAAGTTCTGGGAAGATAATTCAGACTGAAGAAAAAGAAAGTCTCTAAACATGTACAATTAAGTATATTGATTATTTGTAATAATCTTCTGTCATTATAAAAATTGATCTAAGCTTGTTTGCATGACACCCACATAGTAGTGAAACAAGTAGAGCTGCAGGCAGATATTTAGGTGCTGTGGGTTTTCCAAGGTTTGTGTTGTCTTAGTTATTGGAGCACATATATTTCAAAGAAGCTGAAATGTCAGCCTGCCAGGCTGCCCCTGGCCTGCAGAGGAATCAGGGAACAGTGGGAGAAAAAGGGTTATAGTTAAAGCTACCCATTCCTGACAATATTGGGGTTGCAAAGTAGTTGCGTTTAATGCAATGGATTCATGAATTCCTCAAAGTGTCCCTCATAATTCAAATTGTCATTATTCAAGATTAATTTTCCCAATGGAATAAATGAAAACTATAGGGAATGCATCTGGCCTGCATAAATCTACATAAATACACAATATTTAGGTATATTTTTGCTTAATGTTGCTTTGTTTTCTCAACATTGCCTCTGATATGTTACAGAGTGCTGTCTCCTAAATTGTCACAGCGGTAGTCTGGCCTTCTATGTAGTGTTTTATGACATCTAACTTTGGTTGCAAAGTTACTGACTTTCGGGTGAATTGTCTAGCACTAGTTCTAGCTTCACCACTTAGTGAATGCTCATGATATTGCTAGAGGATATTTTTTAAAATTTCAAAGTATGGTAATTATGAAGCTAAAAGAACAGTAAAATACTGACTAGACCCCTTCCCCTAAGCAGTGCCCATCTATGTGAGACTGTGACATGGTTGGCAGCCATTTCTGTTTACCAGCTATAGGAACAGAAATAGTATAGTTTTGCAATTTGCTGGGCCTGCAAGCACTGAAATTGTACAAGTCCTGATTCTGTTGTTTTTTGTTTTGGGTTTTAATTTGGAGCATAGAAGAAAAAAAAAAAACTACTGATTTCTATTTCCAGCATAAATACAGACCATGAAAGCAAGGCTTCAGGTGCCTTTTGGTTGTAAGAAAGAGGTGGCAGAAAAGTTTCTACAGAGATGTCACTTGATTTCCAATTTGACATGGCAGTAAGATTTCATTAATTTTTTTAAGTCAGAACATTTTAAATTGTATCATAATTCAAATTCCAGGAGTCCTCACAGAGCAAGTACCCGATTCTAATCCCCATGGTATGGCCTGAGAAATGTGGGTGGCACATTTGACTTCCTATGGGGAAAAGGTTGGTCAGAAGAAGAAAAAGGTTTGGGCTCTACAGTCTGATGTGGTTTCAGCAAATGCTCTCACCCAGGCCTCTGCCCAGTGGGCTAGAGCTGAGGCTGACTCTAATTACTGCAAGTCCAATGTGCCCAGACACCTGGATCATATAAGGAAGTTAATGGGAAAATCAGTCAACTGGATGATAAACATATACATTCAGTACCACTAGGTATAGTCTTTAAGAAGAAAGATTTAAGAATCTCTTCATATAGGACCAGTTTAGCTTTCTTTGGAGAAAGTGCAATGTTCAAATTAGTATAATAAAAACATTGAATGAAGAGTATTTATCAAAATAATGAAAGTTTTGCAAAGGTGATTTCTAAAAAGAGGTATCCCTAGAAAGTACAGAATTATGACCTAAACTTTTTCTTTGTATCTTGATTGTGACTGGTGCTCTTTTTTTATCTCTGTTTCTATTTTCAGGAAGTCTTAAATGCTTACCATTTTGATACTGCACTCTTTTTCTAAGCTTTATCTTCTCTCTACTTGTGAAGTGGACAAACACACATTTCTTGACTTTGTATATGTAATTCCAGTGACATTTGTTAAAAAGTTCATAATTCCCTCCACTTAAACTTGATGCTTTTATTAACATCTCTTGGAATTATCGAGGGGCCTTATTGCTACGAAAACCTATGCAGAAACTTTGATGTGCCACTGTACCAAGACCCAGAGATTTTTTTCTTGTTAAATGTTTTGCAGCTTATGGCTACAGACAGAGCATTCCTTTTGAATTTAGTTTCTAGGATCATTACCTAACATCTCTATTTATAGTGAATTGCATATACAACTTATTTACATATGTACTTTCTGGTCAGCCAGTTCCCTCAGTTTTATTGCGTCCTTTATGCTTAGCATGCCCCACCACCATTTTATAATATGCAATTTGTACATTTTATCACATCAATTCATGTTTCATTTTACAAGCTACTGCTCTATTTATATATTTTAATAATCTTTAATGCTTCTTGTGAGGTTCCACAAGATGCTTTGATAAAGCACAAATTAAAATTTTAGCTGAAATTTTTTTATCTCTTCAATATTTTCTATTTTGGCAAAAAAAAAATACAAAAATGTCTCCTGAAAAGTGTTATCTTTGGGGCCTGCGACTCTTTTAACTCCTTTTAATGATGAGAGCATTTTTGGTAAATAACTCTCTTGGATTTTTGTCCAAGACACAGTGCTTCATATAGAATTTGTCCCTGGCAAAAAGAATAACCATTGTATTTGGAACATGGCATTTATTATCTAAGTATGTTTGGAATCCCAAGAAAATAAATTCCATAATCATTTGTAACGCTTTTGTGTAAAATTTTCTTATAGGATTATTGGTATTCAGTTTTTCTTCTGTATTTTAAAATAGTTATAAATTATGTTTTGGCATTTTCCTGGTTTCAATCAAGTATAATTCCATAATGATATTGATTTCTGAGACTTACCATCCTGACATTCTAAACCAGGCCACAAAAACAAAGTTACAGATTTTCCCATTTCTAATTTTCATTGTTCTTATGTCCTCATTTTATTTCATGATTACATTCCTATGTTCTATAATTAAAAGGTAACACTGGGAGATCCTCATTAGACTGTGGACTCCTAGAGGGATGAGACTCGTGTCTTATTTGTCTTTGTAACTCTGGTATGCTTTTGGAAAATAGTCCTGCTACTAATATATAACATATTTGTCAAATTGGCTTTCGAATGCATTAATATTTTTCTTCAACAGTTTTAGTGCATTTCTAATTTTCTATCAAATTCACTCCTACCTGCAGGTTCTTCTAATTCTGATCTCCTGTCACATTCTCCATTGTAAAAATCAAATATATTTTGCTATTTTAATTAAACTTTATTATGTGATACACACTTAAAGTAGAAAAATTAGAAAATACAAAATCAAAATGTCCCTGAAATCCTCACCCAGAGCTAGTTATGATTAATATTTTAGTGAATATAATGTAAGTCTTCTCCTTTTATGTACAGATACAATATATGTTAGCATTGTTTTCAAAAATTGGGATCATATTACGTATTCCATTTTGAAACATCAATAAACATTCAACTATAGCATCACTTTTAGTAATGGCATTTTGTTCCACTGTAACTATTCCTATGATTTATTTTTTTAAATGTTGTATACTGGCAGCCCATGTCTCAGAGCCCACAACTGCATCTGGTTTTTCCTGCACATAATTTTAAAACTTGACAAATTACCTTACAAAAAATGGGCTTGCAGTATCTTTCGATGAATCAAAAACTCTAGCAACATCTCCAGGTAGCAATCATCTGCTAGAGCTGCCTTCACAGTTTGCCTCACCTCCTACTTGCCATCATCTCTTTTGTCCCACACCCAGCCTACTTAACTAATTTCGATTACTTTTCATTTGATTCATTACCTTTGATTAAATAATTCCCTGTTTTGGAGAATTTTTCACTATTACAAAAGCCTTGTGATGAATAGCCATTTGTATACATTTATCTTTGCATGTTCTTCTGATTTGTTTTTCTCCTTACAATAAGTTCTTAGGAGTGTAATTGGAGGTTCAAACAGTATTTTAGGTGTTTTGATTCATATCATAAGATTTCTATCCAAATGCGTTAATATTTGTATGCTCCTCCCATCAGAGCCTGTGAGCATTTATTGGCACCTGCTAGCCCTCTTCCCTCTTGTCCATGTGAGCTGTACTAATTCAACTTATGTTTTATTGATCTAGAAAAAATGTTTTCAGTGATAATACTCATTGTTGGCAAGTGTGTGGCAGAGACAGAATGTACTACACTTGCATAAGTCAGTACTTCCCTGGCAGATTGCCTGCATTATACGTATTTACATGTCTCACCTCTGTTAGATTATATTTTCTAAAACGTTGTTATGGGTAGAATTTTCAGCCTATTCATTTTTTATTAATAATAATACAAAACTATGCCACAGATTTTGTGCCTGCACTTCTGTTTCATTAATCTTTTCATATAACTGAGAAAAGTTAATGAAAAAAGATAAGCTGAGCATATTTTACCATTTTAATCCCTTAAATCATATTGTGAAGGAAAATGTCAACAAAAACCTCTTCAACTGTTTATGTAAAAATCCAGTTTACACATTTTTGTCCTTTGAGGAAATAATTACTAATTCTGCAGGTCGTGCTGACGTCTACATATCCTAAGCTATTAAAATAGAGAAGAAGCTAGTGAAGGAAAAGGGTTGTAACCATTAGATTCTGACATCTTAATATAATTTATGGGAAGCCCATAATTAAGCCCAATTCTGAACCGTCACTTCTTTTTTTTTCGTCAATTTTTATTGTAGATTCAGGGGTACGTGTGCACATTTGCTATGTGGGTAAATTGCACGATGCAAAGATTTGGTGTGCAAATTATTTCATCATCCACCTACTGGGTATAGTACCCAATAATAGACGGTTTTTCAACCCTCAACCTCCTACCACCCTCCCCTGTCAAAGAGGCCCCGGTGTCCACTGTTGCCATGTATACTTAATGTTAAACTCCCACTTATAAGTGAGAACATGTGGTATTTGGTTTTCTGTTTCTACATTAATTCCCTTGAGTTAATGGTCTCCAGCTGCATCCATGTTGCTGCAAAGAACATAATGTCATCCTTTTTATGGCTGCATAGTATTCCATTGTGTATACGTACCATATTTTCTTTATCCAGTCTACTGTTGATGGGCACCTATATTGATTCCACGTCTTTGTTGTTATGAATAGAGGTGTGATAAACATGCAAGTGCATGTGACTTTCTGGTAGAATAATTTTTCTTTGTAATATATATCCAGTAACGGGTTTGCTGGAACAAATGGTAGTTCTGTTTTTTCTTTGAGAAATTTCCAAACTGCTTTCCACAGTGGCTGAACTAATTTACATCCTCACTAACAGTGTATAAGGATTCCCTTTTTTCTGGAACCTCGTCAGCATCTGTTGTTTTTTGACTTTTTAATAATAACAATTCTGACTGGTGTGAGGTGGTATCTCATGGTGGTTTTGATTGCATTTCTTTCATGATTAGTGATGTTGAGCATTTTTTTTTTTTTTTTTGAGATGGAGTCTCGCTCTGTCACAGGCTGGAGTGCAGTGGTACGATCTCAGCTCACTGCAACCTCCACCTCCGAGGTTCAAGCAATTCTCCTGCCTCAGCCTCCTGAATAGCTGGGACTACAGGTGTGCACCACCATGCCCAGCTAATTTTTGTATTTTTAGTAGAGACGGGGTTTCACCATATTGGCCAAGATGGTCTCGATCTCTTGACCTCATGATCTTCCCACCTCAGCCTCCCAAAGTGCTGGGATTACAGGCGTGAGCCACTAACGCCAGGCCTGAGCCACCATGCTTGGCCGAGCATTCTTTTATATGCTTGCTGGCCACATATGTGTCTTCTTTTGAGAAATGTCTGTTCATGTTCTTTGCCCGTTTTTTAATGGGTTGTTTGGGGTTTTTGGCTTTTTAATTTGTTTAGATTTCTTACAGATTCTGCATATTAGAACTTGTCAGATGCAGAATTTGCAAATATTTTCTGCCATTCTGTAGGTTGTCTGTTTACTCTGTTGTTAGTTTCCCTTGCTGCACAGCATGCTTTAGTTTTAGGTTTCATTTGTCTATTTTTGTTTTTGTTGGCAATTGCTTTTGAAGACTTCTTGTCATGAAATATTTGCCAAGGCCTGTGTCCAAAATGATATTTCCTAGGTTGTTTTCTAGGGCTTTTATAGTTTTAGGTCTTAGATTTAAGTCTTTAACCCACTACTAGCTGATTTTTGTATATGGTGAAAGGAAGAGGCCCAATTTCAATCCTCTGCATATGCCTAGCCAGTTATCTCAGAACCATTTATTGAATAGCATGTTATTTCCCCACTGCTTGTTATTGTGAACTTTCTCAAAGATCAGATGGTTGTAGGTATGTGGCCTTATTTCTGAGTCCTCTAACCTGTTCCATTGGTCTATGTGTCTGTTTTTGTACCAGTACCATGCTGTTTAGTTACTGTAGCCTTGTAGTATAGTTTGAGGTGGGGTAGTGTGATTCCTCTGGTGTTGTTCTGTTTGGTTAGATTGCTTTGGCTACTTGGCTCTTTTTTGGTTTGACATGAATTTTAGAATTTTTTTTCTAATTCTGTGAAAAATGACATTAGTAGTTTTTTAGGAATAGTATATAATTTGTAAATTGCTTTCGGCAGTATGGCCTTATAACAATATTGATTCTTCCTATCCATGAGCATGAAATGCTTTTACATTTGTTTGTGTCATCTCTGCTTTCTTTCAGCAGTGTTTTATAATCTGTGCCATGGAGATCTTTCACCTCCCTATTTAGCTCTATTCCCAGATATTTTATTCTTTTTGTGACTACTAAATTGTCACTTCTGAGGGACTAGGAGCCCAGAGATTTTTTAATGTTTAATTTCACTTCTCATACTCACCTAGACTGATAGATGGTGCTCAATATGTATTTGTTGAATCTAATAAATTAGATTAGAAACTAGTTCTCTTAAAATTGAAAACTTTTCTTGTATTTTACCCAAATTTCCCCTCAATGACATTTGGGTCTATACCTGCTCATGTATCCAATCAATTCAGAATCTCATTATTCAAGAAAAGACCTTGGTTTTGTACTGTCAAAAGAAAAGATGTGTTTGAGATAATGTTCTTTAGTTTTAAAAAATTAAAGTTGTTAATAATTAATATGTTCAAATCATTTTATCAGATATATGTGTATATGATATGATAGTATATAGTGCATATATGTATATATATATGCATTATCACTTAGGATATATAGCTGCAGTATATTTTTAGCTTTGGAAGACAGGGCTACTTGTAAGAAATTGTGAGAATTAACAACAAGTGGCTCAAAATATCATACACATATGAAAATTCCTAAAGGGAGAAAACTCTCCATTGGCAAAATATGTCTTGGGGAAATTATGGTTTTTTCTTCCCCTGTAAAATCTTTGAAGCCATGGAACATTCCAAACAACAGGTGAGAAAACTAAAAAGTAGCTACTTTACTACCGTAAGAAGATATTGATGAAAGGTAGTAATGTCAGCATACACTTCAACATTATCAGCAAGGAAATTTTTTTCCAAGAAATAGTAGAAATAGAGATGAACAAGGGTTATGTTATAAATCAGATTTTGAATTGTGAATTTTTTCAGGTGACTAGACTGAAGAGTAGAAGATGCTAAGCCATTTGCCATTTAATCCACTTCATTTAAAGGATCACTAGCTATATTTAATGACATCCAAAAATAAACTCTTCAGATGCTGAAATACTAGGCTGTGAAGGCAGGCAGGGGAAGCAGGAAGGTTATTCTGGCTTTATTTCATTTTCTTGAAGGGCAAAGGCAGCTTCTCATTCATAATAAGAAACTGACCTCAAACTGACAGAAGGTACAAAAAAAAAAAAAAAAACTGTACCAGGTCTATGGAACTAGAGTTGACAACTGATATCTATCCACAATAGCAGCAAATTATTTCCTTCTACAGAAATTCAAGACAGAATCCCCACCTCTAATGAAGTTGGAAATTGTAATGGTTATTAATTCATCTAACTAATGTGAAATTGTATCTAGCAAAGTACAAGCAGGGCAAGTACTTGATTTCAAGCAAACAGTTCTTAGTGATTGCATAATACACACTTCAAAGGATCTGAGACTCAACAGGACTTATTTCGTTGAACACTTTCAACACCTATTGTAATTGGGCCTTTTTATTCAACAGCAGCTAAAACACGTTAACATTGTCAAACTGCATAAAAACATTAAGTTCTGAAACTTTCTCCTTGTATTTTTTTATCTTGAACTTGCATATGATTATCTTTTTTTTTTCTTTTTAATTTCAGGTACAAAAATATCCACACAGATATACCTGTCAAAAAGCTATCCTTAGTGATTAGGTAGCTACTACACAGTTGGATGGTTTAGCTAGAATCAGTATATGATATTTTTAAAGCAATTTTTTAATGAGATATGGCTGTCTCTCTTACAACACTCTGAATATCTCCTATTGCATTTTCTCCTTTCTAGAGCCCCTGTATTCTATCTACTGAAATCTCTGGCTTACTCATGTGGAACACATTCAGCCTTATTGAGGTGGTAGCTGAATGTCAGAATCAGTAATTATCAGTGGGACACAAGATGGAGACATGACCTGCCAAAGAACATCATATTGTATCACCTATAGTACTTTGTCAAGGTGCAAATATAGAGGATCCTCACTGGAGATTTGGCATTGATCCCCCTGGTAAGGGCGGATGGGAGAGAACAGCACATCTTGCAGGTTGAAAATTAATTCCACTGTGAATATGTGTCAATCCTTAGAAGTGTTGATATCAAAAAAAAGTTGAGAACTACTCTTCTAAATCCCACCCAACCACCCAGAGATATGCTTACAGCTTTGTTTCTCTTCAAGCACCTGGCATATAAGTGCTTAGAAACTACTGTTAAATAAGCAAGTAAGTCAATGCATAAATAATTGAAAGTTTTCATATAATCTGAAAGTTTAAGCATTTGCTTTACAGTCTAAAATTCCTGAAGTCATCATTGTGGAACAGATGATTTCACAATAAACACTGATCCTAAACAAACTAACATGAGATCTCCATCAGTGAAATAGTAAAATGAACATTAACTATTCAAAGTCTCAACTAAATGAGGACTCAATTTATTCAGACATCCTAACCTTGTTCCCCCAATAGCCATATCTCCCCTCTCCAAGAGGCCACATTTGTGTACCTTCTCAAGCCATCATTTCTTTGATGGACCCATACTTGCTCTGGAAAAATCAGGAGCTTCAGGAAGGGTGGAAAGGATAACGATCTTTCTACTATCCATGCTCCCTCTATCAGCCAACAGTTCCATTCACTTCCTCAGCCCTAATTTCAGACTTTAGTTAAACTGATCAGTGAGAAGTCAGCATGAGTAAAGGAACAAGTAGTTCCCCATGGCTGAGACAGCTAGCTGATCCCCAAACTTGATGCTCCTCCCTTCCATAATATAAGTGGTTATTGAAAAGTTACTGTCAACTAGGGTCTACATTTCCTGACTTTTCTTGCATTTAAGAATGGTCGATGTGACTAGTTCTTGCCAGTGGACTATCAACAGAAGTGAGATGTGTTGCTCCTGTGCTAACACAGTTTAAACAGAAGAGCCTTTTCCTCACCCCCACTTTCCTCTTTTGCCAGCTGGATACCAGGGAGACAAAGTCTTAGAGAATAACGGAACCACAAAGTGGAAGAAATCTGGATCCTTGAGTCACTACATGGTGTAGAAGACTGGCACTCACCAGTCAGGAACACTACCACTGGTCTTTTACATGAATAAGAAATAAATTTGTGTTCTGTTAAGTCACGGAAATTTGAGGATGTATTTATGATAGTAGCAACAATTATACTAATGAGTACATTTCTCCACCTATTATACTTTATGCTCCAGTAATAACAACCTACGTGCAATTTCCCGGCTCCACCAGGCAGTTTCATGCCTTCATGTATTTGCACATGCTGATCCTTCATAATTCTTAATTTTCTCTACCTATTTTCTCTCCTTTCTGGCTCTTTTTCCTTCACTGACTCTTACTAATCCCTAAAAACCCAGCTCCTAAGCTTCTGTGAAGCATTACTCTGCCAACAGTCTCCATTCCTGCCATGTACTTTCCTAGTTTGTACATAATTCCACTTTTGCATATGTCACAGTATCTTAGGATTCTTGGTTTATAAATATGTCAACCTTACAACATACACATTTGTCATATTTCTACCCTCTAAAAGCTTCTAACAGAGTGTTGATACATAAAAGATGATTTATGTCTGTATGCTAGGTTCCTATCTCATTAGGATTTTATTTTAAATTAATCTGATCCATGGAGGATTAGAAACTAAGAGTCTGTTAACCATTGGAAGATGGTGACAGCAGTGAAAGAGAGGAATCCTGGTGAGTGCTGCTAATTACTCTAGAATAACAGCAATGCAAGCTTGCAAATAAAGCAAGGAAAACACGTGTACTTCTATAGGTTAACAATTTCAGCAGAAGTTCAAAGGAAACAGAGATCCTGATGTAGGGGACAAGCCCAATTTTAAGTTTCAACATAAGACCTTTTGTTCAACATATGGCTCAACATAAGACCTTTATTGCATGTAGTATTTATATTTTAATATAAATGAATTTTGTTTTAAAGGACATGGTCTATTGTTTTTCAGAAATTTGGGAAGATTAAATGAGTTAATAGACTCTGGCACATAATGAGTATTGAATAAATGTTGGATAAATACACTTATAAAATGATGTTCATAACCAAAACTATAAGTATTTTTTTAAACCAAATCTATGTAGTTTTGTATCATAAGTGCTGACCCAGGTTTTTCATCCTTTATTCCTTTATTTTTTGTAATACTGTACTTTATGCCAAATATTCCTGTCTTGAGGCAGGCTTGGAGGCTGGTATGGTACATAGGAGTAGAAGATGAGATTCTGTGGGTAGAATCATAAGGCATTAGGAGGTGAAGGAGCTCATTTACAAACTTCTCTGGGCCTTTCATTTGGTGCAAATTTGAGACAGGTTGTTTTTCAACTTAGAAAAAGAATCGCTCATTGAATTTTTCTTTTAAAATTATATTTTATTATATTTAAAATATATATTATATAAAATATTATATATTATATTTTATTATATTATATTTAAAATTATATTTTATTCTGCCTACTGCTTTTACACTGGTCCCCATAAAATGTACATTATAAAAAATACAAAACCTCATTTGATAAGCCTATTACCTGATGTTCATGGCTGCCAGCTTTATTCTATTGAATTCAAATTTGCCTGTGGCAGTGCTTTGTATCTAATTTGTGACTTTTACAAGGTGAACCTTACATCATTTTCCTTTGCCTCTGCTTTCATTTATCTAAATGAAAACAGTTTCTCTTAATGCATAGGTTTGCTTGATAAGCCATTAATACCACAGATGGGCCTTGAAATGCTCATAAAAAGAAGCATCAAAATAAATATTTATTGTTGTTTCACCCAGACATACAAACCTTGGATATCTTTAATATGGCTGGCTACTTGGTTTCTAGTTTAATAGAGCTTATTTACTTTATTTCATTTTCTCAAATAATTGCTCTTTCTCTGAGGGTTATTTGAGGGGAAGAGGTGGTTGAAGGAGTGGAATGAATATTGAAATATGTGAGATGGAGGCTGATGTTACATTTAAGTTGATTAGAAGAAGACTGAAATGAAATGAGGGCCAAATGTTTTGCGTATAAATTCATGAACTTGTACAGAATTTATCAAACTCAGAAAAATATCTGTTAAACACAGCATTTCATAAACACAGCTTAGTAAAAAACAAACAGAGAGCTCTTAGCTTACTAAATTTCACAGAGAATAATTCTCAAAGGGAAAAACAAATCATGAGGAGGCTTGTGGTATTTTCTTTAGCTTCTATATCCTTTATGATTGGTGCTCAGTATATTTTAAGTCATATTTATATTCCAAATGCCTCTATCATGTGATGAGCAATATTTGCTCAGCTTCAAAAATAATCTTTAAGAGCTATTGAAAACATAAATATCATTAAACAACAAGCAATAAAGTTTAAAATTCCTCTCTTGTTGGCAGAACCCTGTGAAGGGCACTTAACTAGGCATATGGTCCCTGAGGGTCCAGAGCCCATGATGTGATGGAAAAAGACACAAGTCCTCATGTCAGGGACACAATGGGAGGGGAGTCTGCCCACTGTGGACATCAGGGAAGCCTTCGTGGATGATATGGTAACTGAATTGGGTTTAAAGAATGTAGGCATTTATAGGAATTAATGAGCAAAAAGAGGTATAAGGAAAAGGATCTGGCAGAGGGAAAAACATTAACATGAGCATTTCTCAGGTGTGACAGAGCATAATGTGCAAGGAATATTACAGCTATTTCTATATTACTTAACATTTTGTAACATCCTATTCTTGCTATCATTTAAAAAAATTATTTTTAGGAATTACATATTTTTAAGTATTATTTCTTTAGCTAAAGTTTTATTTAGCTAAACCATGATTTTTTTAATACATATAAGTTTGAGGATGAAAACATGAAATGCTCTCTAATGTCCCTTGTTTCAAAAGGAAACTTACTACCTCTATACATGCTTATTTGCATTTGTTACATAAATATTAATGAGGTATCTAATCAATTGTAAAATCTATCAAAGAAAAAGGAGCACAATTGAAAAATATCAGGTTTCTTTTTTACAAATTGATCATAAAAGCTAAGGAAACTTTATTCCTTGGAAGCATTTTGCTTGGCCTTTTGTAATTAAGAGAGAACTTTAGGTGAGACAAGAATCTTTATTTAAGAGAGTGATGTATTTAAAGAAAGTTATTTGAAGAGACTGTAAATAAATTTAATCTATTTAATCTTAGATTTAAGAAATCCCTGGTGCATTATTTGAGCCAAATGAAAATTACCTCCTATAGATTCCTCTAGATATTTCTCTGAAAATAGCATCTCCTAGGAACCAAAAAAGATATGACTAATATTGGGGAAGCATATCCGTAATCTTTAGAGAATATGTAGTTTATATTTCCATGGGGGTTTCCTTTCTGATTATGTAATATTTACTTGATAACAGAAGAAGTTTATTCTTTATTTCTTCATTTTTAATCCATTGAATTTCAGAAGTTATATGCATTTGGCATTTATTCCAATTCCTTAAAAGTGATTATATGTTTCTCTTCTAATTGGAGCTTCTTAAATTGAAGGAGTAAGTAATTTACATTTTATCAGAAAAGCTGAATCTGCAGAGGATTCTAGTTTTAGAGGTGGAATACAATGCTAGAAACAGCATTAATCTTGTACAAGAAGACTTCTAAAATCTCATTTCTCTGGCCATAAAAATGTTGGGTAAATTAAAAAATGTACAGAAAATTATTTTATAATGAACTGTAATTGGCAGTATGTTTAACAAACTTCAGTAACCTTGCCATATATATAGATATTGATTCCATAATTGAGTTGTGATCTCCTTGAGGGCAAGAACTACTGGTCTCATACCACCTTAGAAAACTGAGTTTTCCTCTAGAAAAATCCATATTTCCAATTTTTATATTTGTCAGCACATGCTGGTTACTGTCCTTTTTTTTTTTTTAACTTGGAAAACAACATTTAGAGCATTAGCATTAATTAGATGACTAATACATATATTTGCAAATTGTCAAACACAGAACCTGTTTATTAAAAGAGAAGCTAAGATATTCCAGAAGAAAGGGCCCTGCAATGCCATGACAAATGTGTGTAGCAGTGATTCTCTAAGTTCTCCCCCAAAGGAACTTATAGCCATTTACTCAGGCAAACTTACACGAAGGAAAGGGGAATACCCTGTTGGATATGGGGCACCAGTTAATGCTAACTCAGGCACCAAAAACACTATTATGGTCCCTCTGTTAAAGCAGAGATATATATGTGTCAAGTAGCAATTAGGTTTCTAGCTCATGTCTACCTCACAGAGAGTCCTAGGATTCATCTTGTGATCATTTCCTCACTTTTCAAATAACTAATTGTAATGGATATACTAAGCATTGGTAGAGTCCTCACACTGCTACTTTAATAAATAAAATAAGACTTACTACAGTAAGGTATAGCAAGTGGAAGCCTCTGAGACTACCTTTCTACTCCACCAACATAGTTAATCAAAAACAACAATGCAACTCAGAAGAATGGCAGAGATTAGTGCCAACTTCAAGGATTTAAAAGATACAGGGATTGCATTCCCCATAATGTCACTATTTAATTCACCCATTTGGTTTTGAGAAAACTAGATATTTTGTGGCAAATGACAGTGGACTACCATAAACCTAACCAAATAGTAACTTTAAACACAGCCTCAAGTACATGATATCTAGCTACTGATATGGCAAATGCATTTCTCCATACCTGTTGGAAAAGAGAATTAGAAGTAATCTGCATTCGTTTGGAATGGACAGCAGTGCAAATTCATGGTTTTGCCCTAGATATATGTTAATTATCCTGCCCTCTGTCATAATATAGTCCAAAGGGACTTGTTTGATTTAATCATCCTGCAGAATGTCACTGTGATCCACTATATTAAAGAATCATGTTACTCAGACCTAATCGGCAATACACCAGCTCGATAGGTGTATAAGCAACCACACTGTTTCGCCACCTTTATAAAGAAGGTATCTTCTTTATAAGCACAGGCATGAAGTTCAACGAAGAAGTTTCGACCCTTTGACTAGGCTCACCATCTGGTTGCCAACTATCTCACTTGCCTTATATCCTCCACATGACCTCCACCTGAGTAGTACCACACACCCTTTTCCTTATGCAATGCTTTTGTCCTTCTTCTCCACTGAGTGACCTAGGACAATAACGGAATGCCCACATCCCTTGTCTCTTATGGTCTGAGTTACAGAGTTATTTGTGGGCAAGAGATTGGTGTTTCAGAAAACTTTTCATTCCCATATAGTCTACATCCAATCAACAGAACTGGCAGCACAACTCCTCCACAACTCATCCTCATTTCAGACAACTCAGGAAGAAACTCTCAGGCAAACAATTTATCCGTGCCCATGCAGAGGTACTCACTCCTCTTGTCTAAATTTTAATACCAGCTTCACATGCCTACCCTTCCTTCCCATCATCTCTGATTCACACATGTTCAATTCCTCCACCCTGGAATTAGAAGTGCACAGGGAAGAAAATTACTCCCCTCTCAATGCCCATGTGTTTTTTTTTTTAATTCATAGGATTTATCTCTAGTGCCCTATTAATCTAAAAAGTTGATTTGCCTTTCTAAGAAATAACACACACAGTTGAAATTCATTCTTACAAATGAAAAGGCCTGGCATTAGCTACTTTGTCTTTCATGTAACTTGCTTTATCTTCCAGAGCATTCTCAAGTAAAAACTGCAAATCTTAGTACAAAACTTAAAACACTTTAGTCGCTAGATATAAGAGCAGCAATTAACAGGGACCAGCTTGATCCCCTCTACCAAGAGTTTCTAGGAAACATGGTTAATCACAGGAGCAGCTGACTTCTCCTGAGAAGCCTGGTCCTTCTCTCCTCTCACCAGACAGCAGGAGACTGCTTGGAATACTTGTATGGGAAAGTATGATCAGCGAAAGCCTTTATATCTCACATCTTTCCTATGCTAATCCCCAGGCTTCTCTGGACTTACACCTCCTCATCTACACCCCTACAGATTTACTCTTCCTCTCAGATCTCTCCGCTGTGCCCTCTGGAACCTCTGTGGAATCCACATTAAATATATTTTCCCGTGTCCTCAGCATCTTGCATCTTGACTGAATATTTCTCATGTTCTCATGTGGAAACTGGATTTTCTCATGGTACACCTCGGTCCCTGTCTTCCCAGGGGAGATAGTGTCAGATCACTTCCCAGTGCCACTTCAAGACCTCTGCATCCCTTTCTAACTTGTGTAGCAAGCATATGCCTCTTTGAAGTTTTCACTCTCTTGGCAATATCCCCCACATTGCCATTTCTCTTGGAAAACAGTAGCACATTCTCATTGCATTTCCTCTCTAACCGCAAGATTTGATATCATCCTGGGGGATATCAACATCCACCCAAACTGTCCAACAGCCTGACCTCATTCCTTGGTCTTCTCATCGCCAGGGATCCATATGTCAGTTCACTTTCAGCCACCCCTGGACTGTAAATATGCACCTCCAAAAATTAAATTCGAGTGTCCCACATTGTCACCACAGCCGTCTCTCTTGCCTGCTTTATGCTGCAATTACTTCTTTTTCTGTTCCTTAGCCTTCTGGGTCCTCTAGTGCCACACCCCTCCACTTCATTCCGAGCTGCCAATCTCTCCTAACTTCATCATTCCCTCTCAAGATTACCGTCAATATTTCAGCTCTTCTATAATCACTTGCCAATATTCTCAAGTTTTTTGAACATTCTCTTTCTGTAACATCTATGGAGCAAAAATGAACTTTGTTTTTACTATTTAATTCCAATATTTAATTTGGGATACAACATGGCATGTTAATCTTATGTGTTATTTTTTAATCTGCTAAGAGTTGATATTTTATTAATTTTTAGATTATTTTACCCATCTATTATGTGTTAGAATTTTCTTGGCCCTATTTGATGTAAAATATGATGGGATACTTGGAAATGTGGTGGAGAGAAGAAGTCTTGCTGGGATGTCAGACAAGTATGATAGTTCATAGCCAGACTGCAAGTCTGGCTGAGGATTCTGAGCTATGTACTTCCCTTGCTCTCAACATGTGGGAAATTAGCAGATTTTTAACTATACATTCATAATCTTTTATAAACGAAGCAGGGAAATACAAGGATTGGGTGGGAGTCAGCTGCACGGGAAGTTTTCTGCATTGTTTCCCTACACTCACCCCTGCCAAGCCTTCATGATAGATGTACCCATTTAGGGCCACCCCAAATGTTGATGTGGATTGCACCCTACAAAATGGCACCTGGCAAGGGAGTGAGAAGGGGCTTACATTGAATGTGCATTTTGTGCTCACTAAGCTGTGTGCTCTGGCTTAGGGGAGAAACTTTTTCTAATATCTGCAAAAGCATAAGGTAAACTACAAGCACTTCCTTACCCATGCTCTCTAATTCTGAACCTCTAATTCAAGTGTATTTAAGCCAAACTGATCCATTTAAATCACCTACTGACTTCCTTTTCTTTTCCCCTTCCTCTACCCCTTCCATTCCAGAGGAAAATTACCAAGAGAGGCAACTATATGTAGAGTCTGGAGTCAAGCATCTGAATTTTATCCCAGATCAACTACTTAAAGACTAGGACCTTGGACAAATTATTTGACCACTCTGAGCTTCAACTTTCTTGTCTGTAAAATGGGTGGTAATAAGTTTTTTGTAAAGATTAAATAAGATAAAGGTAGTGAAACATCCAAGACAGTGCCTAGCATATAGCAGGTACCTATTAAATACATACAGACAGATAGTAGGCAAGATGGATGGATGGATGGATGGATGGATGGATGGATGGATGGATGGATGAAGGAAAACAAAGAGTTTGGGTATCTTCAGCCACTCTTTTCCTTTATGAAGTGACACATGATTTACATGACTGAAGGGATGGCACTGTAGATGAGAATCCTAAGAAACCAACAAGGGAGGAATTTGTAATAAATGGCCTTTATTTCTGGATTTTTTTCTATTTATTTTGTCTGATGATGGCAGGGCTTTATTACTGCAGAACAAGAATGATTTGTATACTGGAGAATTATCCATCATTCAAATCTCTGAAACTTTACACATAAACTCAAAGACCTTATGCATGTTATGAATAAATTAAGCAAATTACTAGCATTGTAGGTGGCTTAATTTTACTGATAACTTATTTACACTGATAGCCTAGTTCTAAGAAAACACCACTTATCCAGTTTCCAAATATATATTGCAAGTACACGGAGAGAATAAACGGCATGAGTTAGTTTCAAGCAGAACATATCAAAAATACAAAAATGTGTCAAGTAATTTAAAAAAAAAGAAATTCCATATTTCACTGATGGCCATATTAACACTCTTATTTCTGTAAAGAACTTTTGCAATTGTTTTGTCATTAAATTTTAAGTGCTAACCAGGTATACATGATTAAATACTAAATTTAAACACAGCAAAGCAAGGTGACAGGATGACTTAGGAAAAAATTGAGTTAACTATAAAATAATTATTGCCACATTCAGATGCTACACTTTACTAGTCTCTCCTTCCCTACCACACACACACACACACACACACACACACATATGCAGATACACATGCACACACTCATGCATATGCCCACACCTGAGGAATGAAAGAAAAAAATTATTGAAATACAGATTCCACTTTCTAAAATAATATGCTGATATTATTATTTAAAATACGTTATCAGAGAAAAGAGAGTGAGTCCATTTCTACCAATGGCAGGCTGGTGTTTATTTAGTAAAAGCAGTCAAAACAAGGCAATGTGTTAAAAGCCCACAAAAAGCTATTAAACATATAAAAAGTAGACTAAGTGTTTTTAAGAACCCTAAAATATTACAAGTAGAATTGAATCTCTCTTTTTAAAAAAACTGACAGGTCAATCACATTAAGATAGTAAAAAAGTCTCACAAGCTAAGATATCATTTCACAAGTAGTTATTGAGTGTACATTACCACCATTATGTGTCAGATACAGTTTTATGTGCTGGGAACACATCAATGAGCAAACAAGTAAAATCCCTGCCATGAAGCTTATATTGTAGTGAGAGAAAATGTTTATCCGTTGCCTGGCTAACTCCTAAGCATTATGAAAAAAACAAACAAACGAAAACACTGTATAACTCTTACAAAACTTTTGCTTCAACATTTTTTAAAGTTTCTAAAGGGGAAAAGGAAATTCTTTAAGAAACAAGAATAAATTGAAGTTTCTTAGAGACTTATAGAAAAATTGGGGAATTTATGTCCTAATTTTATCTTACAGCAAAAAAAGAAAGACAATTTAGAAAGAGCATTCCCAAAAACGACTTTCTGATTCCTTAGCCAAGCCAAGCTGTGTCTGATTTCTATGTAATCCCATCCATCTATCTATGTACCTTCAAACAAAAATTACTTATTGAACTCATACTATGTCCAAGGAATATTAGTTGCCAAAAAGCCTAGTGTCTTGTGTGGGAAACAGAAAAATAGCTAGATATTTAAAGTACAATATGAAATGTTCCACAAGAAAGGCATAAAGATCTTGGCCAATCTTAAACAATCAAAGAAAATCAACAAGGGATTCCTGAGCTGGGTATTAAAATTGATTAGGAAGCGACAGCATGTGATAAATTGTTAATAATTATAGATATGGCTGGGCCTTAGGATGTCTTCATGGGATTGGAGAGAGCTGCAGCTGAGAAGTCCACAGAGGATTAAGTTACGATAGTCTCCGTATTCCCTGCTGAGGATATTAGAGCTAACCCTGAAGTCTCTCAAGAAATGTTAAAGTACAAAAGTCCCATGAAAAGGTTTACGCTGTAGAAAGCTCCATTTGGGGTAATGCAGAGAACAGATCTTCATCCACTCTAGGAATTTAATTTGAGGGAACGAAGGTAGCTCCAGAGCTGTATTCATTTCCTAGGGCTGCCATAACAAATTACCACAAACTAGGGGCTTAAAGTAACAGAAATTTATTATCTCACCATTCTGGATGGTAGAAGCCCAAAGTCAATTATCAGTGCTACGCTCTCTATAAATGCTCTAGGCGAAAATCCTTTTTGCCTCTTCCTAGCTTGTGGTGGTTGCCAACAATCTTTGGCTTTCCTTGGTTTGCAGATGCATGATTCCAATCTCTGCCTCCTCTTCATATGGCATTCTTCCCGTGTATTTCCATCTTCATTTGGCATTCTCCTACCTACA
This sequence comes from Nomascus leucogenys, assembly GCF_006542625.1. NCBI lineage: Eukaryota > Metazoa > Chordata > Mammalia > Primates > Hylobatidae > Nomascus > Nomascus leucogenys. The sequence continues at coordinate 70,154,884 of NC_044391.1, forward strand.
TCTGTGTTCAAATTTCTCTCTTCTTATAAGGACATAAACCATTGGATTAAGGTACACCCTAATCTAGTATAAATTAACTTGATCACATCTATAAAAGGTCCTATTTCCATATAAGGCTATATTCTGAGGTTCTAGGTGAATATGAATTTGGTAGGGACATAATTCCACCCTGTACAGGAGCTATTGTGATAGCCTAGTCAGAAGATGAGAATGGAATAAAACTGAGATAGTGACAGGGGAAACAAACTAACTCAAAATAATTTGAAAAGTATAATCAATTGGGTTTAAGGACTTACTGGATATGTAGCATAGCAACTAGTTGCACTGATGGCTCCAATTATTGGTCGTCCTATACCCACTCCATTCGACCTATAATTTTATTGGTTTATTTTCCCCGATATAGATCATGCAGCTTCCTTTGGCCAATAGGGCTTTAGAAGGTTTGGCATAAGCAGAGACTTTTAAAGACTTTGTAATGTTTCCATTTCCTCTTCTGGAACCCTGCCACTTCCATGAGAATAAGCCCACACTAGCCTGCTGGAGGATGAGAGAGCACACACAACAGCGCCTGCTTTTCCCGTCTGAAACTATCCCAGACCAACTTATAGCAAACCGATCTACAAACGTCTAAGAGAGCCCAGCTAAGATCAGCTGACCCAAAGCTGACAGATGTATGAATGACCTCAGCCACAATCAGAAGTACCTCCCAACTGATACATAAACTCATGAAAAATAAATGCTTAATGGGATAGTTTGTCACGCAGCAATAGACAATTGACACATGAAGAATAAGGGAGGAGAAAGAAAGATAACTTCCACTGGTTTGCAGAACTAGGTATATAGCATAAACATAAAAGAAACAGTAGAAACCCTGTGTTTTTAGTAGAGATGGGGTTTCACTGTGTTAACCAGAATGGTCTCGATCTCCTGAACTCGTGATCTGCCTGCCTCGGCCTCCCAAAGTGCTGCTTGGGAGGCTGAGGCAGCAGAATCGCTTGAACCCGGGAGACAGAGGTTGCAGTGAGCTGAGATCGCGCCACTGCACTCCAGCCTGGGCGACGGAGCATCAAAAAAAAAAAAAAATAGAAACTATTCTGTGTTTTTACTAATATTATGTTCTCTTTTAGAATGTTATACTCCCCTGATCTTACATATCTAGGTATAAGTAGTTCAGAAACAACTTTAATATTGCCCTTTTCATTAAGCTTTGTCTGGTACTCACCCAAACTAATCTCTCACTCTCCTTAACATTCTTGCTAAGTTATTATGCCACATCTCACTCCCGCAACCATCAAACCATTTCTCTGCCCCCTATTTAGGCCATAATTCTTCCAAAGAATCCCTCACTCTTGGTACCAAATTCTGTATCGATCAGAGTTCAATAACAGAAGCAGAAGCACTGGGAGACATATATAATTTATTACATAATTTGACCTTATGTAATTGCAGGGTTTGGTATAAAATTTTCTGGAAAGCTGTTATCTTCATATCTGATGTTGGAGCTTAAAGTCTACAGGGCAAGAGATCAAGAAGGGACAAAGAGTATAAAATGTGGAAGAGAAAGGATAAGCTGTAACTCACACGGTCAAACTGGAACCCACAAGGACAGACTGGAACTCAATCAGGCTCTTACTACTTCTGACTTCAGTGATGTGAGTGCCTTGCAAAAAAAGCTGGTGCTCTTCATCATGGAAATAAACACACATCTGCACACCTGGCCAAGGAGTGGAGGAAGCTAAAAGAATGTCCATAGGAAGGTGGAGAAGCTGCTGGCCTGGCTGCTGTCTCACACCAGCATCTAACAAAATGCTAATTCGTCAATAGCACCTGCACTGGCCTTCTGCACATGAAAACAGTATGATGGCTGCTTCTTTCCACCCCCCAAATCTCAAATAAAAGAAAAAAAAATCCCTTGCAGCCCAACCAACTGGAAACTTACAGTGAAGATAATTCTACTAAATGAACTTGAGCCTAGACAAGTTAGCACATTATAGAAACCACAAAGTCCACCCCTTGTCAACGTGGCACCGATACACATCTTTAAACCACAATTAATTTCCAAATAAAGATGGCAAAGTCATGCTTCTTTCTTTCTTTCTTTCTTTCTTTCTTTCTTTCTTTCTTTCTTTCTTTCTTTCTTTCTTTCTTTCTTTCTTTCTTTCTTTCTTTCTTTCTTTCTTTCTTTCTTTCTTTCTTTCTTTCTTTCTTTCTTTCTTTTAGACGGAGTCTTGCTCTGTAGCCCAGGCTGGAGTGCAATGTCATGATCTTGGCTCACTGCAATCTCGACCTCTCCGGTTCAAGTGATTCTTCTGCCTCAGCCTCCCAAGCTGGGATTAAAGGTGACTGCCACCATGCCTGGCTAAATTTTTGTATTTTTAGTAGAGACACGGTTTCACCATATTAGTCAGGCTGGTCTCGAACTCCTGACCTCAGGTGATCCGCCTGCCTCGGCCTCCCAAAGTGGTGGAATTACAGGCGTGAGCCACTGCGCCTGGCCAAGTCATGTTTCTTGCTAAAGTGATATGACCATCTCATGTGCAACTGAAAAGAGTATGTAAAGTTCCTTTTCCATTTTTGAGGAATGTTCATTCATCTCCTGATCATGGCAGGGTAAGAACTAGTCTCTCCCTAATCATTCAGCTTAAAAGTCCCAGCCCAAAGGTTCTCTCTCTTAAGAGTCTGCATTGGCATATGATACTGCTATATTGCTGTGTGCTGCCCCAGAGTGTCAGGGCAACACCTCTGCAAGTGTCCTATCACTGTGAATTTTCTCAAATAAATACTCCTATAAGGGCTGATTGTGTCGGGGCAACACCTCTGCAAGTGTCCTATCACTGTGAATTTTCTCAAATAAATACTCCTACAAGGGCTGATTGTGTCACTTCTTGTTTGCTTAACAATGTAGTTTTTAAAAATTAATGAATCATCGTAAGTCAAGTATGAATTTAATTAAAGAAAATTTCCTAACATTGTGTTTAGGACAGCATTTTACATGACTGATTGCTGAAAATAGCCCAGCAATTATATAATTTCCTCCAAATTAATCTATGTTTCTATCAACTGAAAGACTATTTGTAACTCAAAAACCTGATATTTTCCTTTTTCTACAAATTGAATTTCTTTCTTCCTATTCAAGTATGCTTTTTGCAAAAAAAAAAAGACAACTTACAGTGTTACACTTTAGACAGAGATTTACCAAAGGATCCAAAATTTTACTCATGTTTTAAAATCCTATTTATCTGTTTGTTATTGATTCTTATTTCTTTCTCTTTCACATTCAAAAGTAAAACTATTCTATTAATCTTGATATGTATAATTGCACTCTCTGAACACTGAACTCAGGCCAAAATATGTCAATTTTTTTCTCTATGATTCTGGACATGGTGCACAGCTGGGAATAAAATGAGGAATTATCATTAAGACAAATAAGGTTATAATGGTCAGTTGAGCCAAGAGATGAGAAGAATTCTAAGTAAAGATAGTTCTTAGCCTGCTTTTTTAATTAGCTGTGTTCATTCTCAGGTCATTCCATGTGAATTTGTTTAATACATTTCCTCCTCACTTACTTTTACCAGTCTTTTTTTTTTTTTTTTTTTTTTTTTGAGACGGAGTCTCGCTCTGTCACCCAGGCTGGAGTGCAGTGGCGCAATCTCGGCTCACTGCAAGCTCCGCCTCCCAGGTTCACGCCATTCTCCTGCCTCAGCCTCTCCGAGTAGCTGGGACTACAGGCACCTGCCACCACGCCCAACTAATTTTTTGTATTTTTAGTAGAGACGGGGTTTCACCGTGGTCTCGATCTCCTGACCTCATGATCCACCCGCCTCGTCCTCCCAAAGTGCTGGGATTACAAGCGTGAGCCACCGCGCCCGGCCTACTTTTACCAGTCTTTTATACATTTTATTGAATGGGATATTCAAGAATGATTTGACATTTTTTCTTTTTCTTAATGATTATCCTTATTACATCATATTATTAATTATGCAATGTAAAACATATTGATTTTATAACATAAAATACTTCAATGTTATCAGTAGTGTTAAAAATATAGTGATGCTATTTATTTAAATTAATCAATTTAAATGAATTTAAAACTCTGAGGAAAGTGCTGTTAATTTATCCATTTTATAAATGAGGAAATTGAGGCCTAAAAAGTAACTTGCCAATAAGAGGCAGAAACAATGTTACAACACAGACAGGATAATTCAAGAGTTGTTCTTAACTACTGTGTTCTACTATGTAATGATAACACTTTGCAATATATACTACTTTACAGTTTACAAAACACTACCATATGATCTTCACACCAAAACCAAGAAACAAATATATCCATTTTCAAACCTAAGTAGTAAGACTCAAATAACTTAAATAATCTTGCCAAAGTCAAACAGCTAAGACATGATAAATACAGGACAAGAACTCCAGTTTTCTCCTAACCTGTATTCTTTTATATACTTTGATTTCTATAAAATGTTAAAATATCAACCTGTGAAGTGTATGGCAAAAATAAAGATTCTTCTGTTTTTGTCAAATCACAGTTTCCTTTAAAATATTCAGAATTTATTGGTTATATTCAGCTCATCTTTGTGTATGAAAGATATCTGTACTTTAATAATACATATGAATATCAGTTTGGAAATTATAATCTATATTATAGAAATAGCGTATATTTTCCAATTTATCATAATTCTTTGTCAACGTAGTTCATCATTTGAATATGAGCCGAGTAAGGGAGCACAGGATGAGGAGTAAGGTGACTTGACTTCTGGTCCTGTTTTGTCAGTAACAGGTGAATCAAGTGAGTCATTTAACTGCTCTGGTCTTCAATTTCCTCAGGCGTACAATAGAGGGACCTCCAAGTTACAGCCCCATAGTCTAGGACACTAATCATGTGCTTCACTGAGTCTGTGACAAGAGAGAAAACTATACAAATTTTAATACAACAAAGAAGCTTTGAATAATGTACTGATGAATTACAAACTGTCACATAGATGAGGGGCATTTGCCTCCCCCAAAAGAGGGAGATGCATGTTGCTAATAACGCACTGAGCTCTTTCCATGTGCCAGATTCTGTGCAAAACATTTTTGTATGCACACTTTCTTGTTACACAGCTTAAAGGCACCCCAAGAACATTAATAAATTTATCTGGAAATGTATATTGGGTGCTGCTAAACCTGTTCCTTATATTGCCAACCTTACTTATACTCCATTTTGTCTTTGGCATTGCATCCTAGCACTGTTTTTTTCCATGATGTTAACTGGTTTCCAACTTGTATTTTTCCAAGTACTGGAAAAATACACATTCAATTAAAATAGAACCAAGGCTTAGAAGAGAGAGTGGTAGCAAAGATGCCAGAGTCAGCAGTTATGTAACTTTTTAAAAATTAAGTATATAAATATGTATATATGTAATAGTGTGTATACATGTATGTACACACACAATAGACTCCTTTCAAATTGTCAGAAATTTCAGATTTAAAAACTTTAAGCAACTAAACATTAGTAGAACTAGAAAAGACAAAAATAATTATTTTTGAAAATGTAAAAGATACTGCAATGTCAAAGTAATGCTGAGCATCTATTTGTACTGTGGTATGCATTAAAATCCATTACATTCTTTTTCATTTCCCTAGGTAAAAATGTTACTGCAATGTGTTGATACAAATTGTATTTAAATGTTTCCTTTATTTAAAAGCCTTATGTTTTGTGTTGAGAGGACAGTTGTAAAATTGTTAACTGTACATTAGTTTCACACAGAGTTCAGAGGCTATTAAGCAATATACACATCTTGATTGGGAATTAGCACCAAACACAGCATATTCCATAGGATTCCATCTTTACAGTCTGTTTCATACTGCATGAAAAATACTAAAGCCAAAAGCAACAGAATTGTTAGAATATTAAACGAAGCTTATATGACAATAAATACTTGGTCATTATGAAGAATTATAATGGATCTCTTCAATGAATGAATAGCATTTGACTTACTCAACAACAATATATGGTTTTCATTGAGTACCTACTGTGTGCCAGGCATTGTTCTGAGAAATGTGAATATCACAATGCCCTTTACCTTAGAAATAACATGGCAAGACCAAAATTTGTTATATCATCCTAGATATATATTAAGGTTTACATTTTCAAAGAAAGCCAAATAAATACTTTGACAAAATCTTCACTACCTATATCTATCCAAGGGTAGTGTCTCTAAGGTCAATTCAATATACAGATACTTAGTTTTTTTCTTCCCTGCATAGGTGAACTTTAGGTTGTTTATGCTCATGCTTAAATATTTGATGCTTATGTACATTTAGAAGTAATACAAATGGTCCCAGGGAGAGACTTTGTTATATTATTATCAAATTAAACTAAAACTGTCTTTGTTAATTATTCTTTAGTCATCTGGGCTGGAATATGACAAAATCAAAATACCCAAGACAAAAATAGGTTACCAAAAATAGGTGTTTCCTCAGTGTAGATTTAGGAGTTCACACCAAGCTTAGGGTCATCAAAAACAATGCTTATAAAGGCTAAGCTAGAATTACACATTTTTCTGAGCTCAGTAGAGCAGGAAATCTGAGAGGTTGTGTATATTTTTCTCTCAAAGCTTAAAAATTTGAAAATAAGGGTAGAATCTGTGGCCAATTGAAATGCTGAAATTTCTGGCTATTTCAGATTTTAAGACTCTGTATTTGGCCTTGTTATTACACTTATTGGTGTGGTGTACTCTCTGCAGAAACCAGAACAAGAGAAAGTCAGATAAAATGCAGGGAAGTTTCACTGGCCTTGAAGAAGAGCCCTTTAAACATATTTATAAAAGTGGAGTAAACTAAAAAACTCTGGAACATTCAAGATTTAGAAAACCATGAATAATTTGACTAGTCACCAGCTTGCGTACCAGGAATATGGGTTCAATTTTATGATACTAGATTAATTCATATAATGCATACTTCAATTCACTTTCATGCACATCACCTAATATTCAATTATACTGACCAGTCTTTTGTACCTCTTTTTATATTTGGATGGATGTCTTCATTTTTAGCAATGCTTTTTTACTTAAACCTAAAATCAAATCTGACAACCATTCTGAAAATTTGAACAGTTATTGTACTTGAAAAAACATCTGCAACTTCTATTTAAAGAAAATTCAAAAACCCGGTTATCAGTCAGGGTCTCATCAAGAAACAGAATTTACTCCACATGAATTATAGAAGACTTTAAAAGGGAAACAAGTAAGTGACAGTAAGTGCTTAGAGACTAGCAATAGTGGAAAGCCATTGGCACTCTTGGAATTGAAGGGACAAGGGGAAAAAATAGTGGTCCTGGAATCCAGCAAAAACTGAATCCATGGAGAAGGGACTTCCCAGAAGGAACTAGAGTCATGAAGTAATGGATCTACTGTCAGTGCCTCAGTACAAAAACAGGGAGGAAGTCATTGAAAAATACTCCAACTGCTCTCTGGTCAGATATCCTCCCTGTGCATCCTATTAGCCAAATGCCCTAGATCTAGAAGCCAAACCCAATCTCCCATTGGCCAAACGCAACCAGAGGACAACCCTCAGTAGGCGTTAATCTGCCAAGGAATAAATAAAGCAGAACAGGGAAGGATAGACAATAGTTTGGGAGGTGTCCGGGTACGAATGGTGGTTAATCAGCATACCAGTATACCTAAGCACCCATTAAATTTAAGATAGAAATTGAGAATGCAAACGGAGTGTTTTTTTGGAGTTCATCGAGTGGCAACAGAATGGAAAGAAGAGTCATTTATTCCCTAAAAGAGTTACTGCTACTGAGTTGGTCAATTTAAAGCCTATGCTCCTAATATCACTTTAAAAATGTGTATAAAGTGGACACATATACAAGGATATTCATTCCAATAACCTTTGTAATATCCAAAATGTCAACCCAAATGTCATGCAGCATTGGTTGTATAGTGGTGAGCATAGCTGCCTTCCAACCCAAATGTTTCTCCACAATGGAATAAATGCCTGAGGTAGGTATGCTCATTCAATAAAATAAGCTATCATAATAAAAATGAACAGCCTAGAACTATACACAACATGGAAAATCATTACCAACATTACATTGACCAAAAGAAGTAATATGGAAGCAAATACATTAACAGTATGGCTCTCTCTATATGAAGTTTAAAAACTCGTTTGGAATATATTCATATGCAGAAAAACTATAAAGTAAAACAAGGAAATAACTACCATACAAGTTAGAATAGTGGTAACTTCTAAGGGGAATGGAGGGGAATTTGACAGAAAACTGACACATGGGGGCTTCTGAGATTCTGGCAATATTAATTTTTTTTTCTTACTTGGATGGTCTTTACATGGATGTTTGCTTTATAATTATTCAATACAATGTATGTTTATTTTGTGTACTCTTCTATATCTGTGTCATATTTCACAATGAAAATGTTTTTAAAATTATGACTTGAGTTTCTCTTATCTGAAAAATTTGAATTTTACAATAAGGAGCCTTCTTGGTAATTAATTTAGATAATCTCTTTCCAGGGAACTTTATGCTTTGAAATAATTTCCTGTGGTTTCTAATCTTTAATTATAGCACTCACAAGATACAATAAATTAGAAGGAAAGTCCAAAACATTTTGTTTCTGTAACCTCTTTGGAAAGGACATCTTAGGTGTATCTCCATTGAGGAAGACAATTTGTACCAGAAACACATGTGCCATGCATTTGTTTTCAGAAGAAGAAACAGCATAGAAAATATAATTGCATGTCTTTATCTCAGAAGCAAAGAATTATAGTACAGAAAAATCATTAAATAACAATTAAAATAGCATCAGTGTGCCAAACATACACATACATAATTGGCTTCTGGGTGACTTTGGACTCAGGGATGTAAGGGTAAAGGGTCAAGTTAGTGATGAGAGACTGATATCCCCAGGGATCTCTGTGGACAGAAAGTGAGTCTAGGGCAGGAGGGAAAAAACCAATTGAAATTAAATGGAAATTAAGTTAGGGTCTTAATTAGAGCTCTGAAATGATTTATTCACAGAATAATTTCATCTTCATATAACATTTTGACTCCTATTCCTTGAAATTTAGAAAAGTTCTGTCATATCTTGGCTTTGTTTTCTCTTTAATAAACAAGCATGTTGGAGATGTGACTTACAGGTAGTAAGAAATATTTAATAATTTGGGGTGTTGAATACTATCCTTTTCCACCAATTTATTCTAAGTTGCTTTCTGTTTTTATACAAAGTGTGTTCTGGAACTGTACTATGGCTTCCTTCTCCTGTCAAATTCCTTTTCCCAACATATTTTTCTCATAACCTAAAATGTTTCTGTAAGCATTAGTTATTCTTGCATGCTCATTTATGGTTTTTTTTTTAAATGACTTTCCCTAGAGTCCCCTTGCCTTTCCTTGTTAGCACACACTAAAGGCTCTAGCCTTAAGGCCTTTAGTAATTGTTGCATTAGGTGGGTAGAGTGGCCAAGACACAAAGGAAACAATTACTTCTCCTCCATCAGGTTGGGTACCGTTGTCTCCAAACCCCTCTGGATAGATGGAAGCCCTAGTAAAATTCAAACTGCAGGTAGAATTTAGTTTTGAAACACCACTACTTGCACTCCCTTATTATTTTTAGATTACATCTCTACAACAGTCTTCAATTGTTTTGAAAATAGAGGGGAAAAGAGATGGAACTTAGATATGGTTAATATTAAAATTTCTTCAGCACGGATTAAATAAACCCTCTCCATTATGTTTCAACTATTTACAAATGTCTCTAGGTTTTCGGCAAGTTTTTTTTCACCCTTGGAATATTCTATTTGCCTACTCCCCTAATGGCTAGAGGCTAGAAAGGGCTGATCATGACAAAGACAATTATCCTACAAATGACATCATTTGAGCAGGTCTCTGTGCACATGAGGAGGAATTACCTAAATCCAGTGATGTAGCAAGAGTTGCAATTCAATTTTCCTGAGATCTTAACCATTAGAAGCCAAAAAGCCCATCTAATTATAAAAAAAATCAATAAACATTTATGTCAAACTTCAGAAATAAAAAACTACAGGGATATGACTCCACTGTAACATAGCCTTTAAATCAAAAGATCTCTAAATACAATAGATGAATATTTAATTCAAATATTATTTAAAATACTACCACTAAACTCTCTTGCATGTTACAGACTTACTTAGAAGTAGGGAAAAAAGCAGAATACAATAAAAGGGAATTTGAGCTAGAATTAGAGTATCTGGGTTACTAATCTACCATCTGTTAACTAGATGTCTTTGAATACATTGAACTCTTCATCCTCATTTTTTTATCTGTAAATTGTTGGTAGTAACATCAGACTTATCCGTCAAACTGAATTATTTCAGGGATGAAACTGAGTTCCTTTCAGCCATCTTAGAAGCTGTCTTAGAAGCACAATTCAGAATAGAGACCACGGGAGAGAACAAGATGGCTTAGTCCAACCTCAATCAAAAGACAAGGAGAACCAAAGGTAATCTATCCAGCTGCATACAGAACCCTATGTCCTCCTACCTTCCACAGGATCTTGTTCTGCCAATGATCCCTTCTCTCCTAAACCTGTAATCTCTCTTCTTTTTCACATGGCCCTTTTATCTACAAAAATAAAAATAAAAAAAAATAAAAAGTAAAAGGCCAAATTACCTACATGCTGAAACAAACGAAACAAGAAAACCTTCCTAAGCATTGCTTTTCCCTTAAACTGTCACATTTGTCTTTTTCTCTCCTGTTAAACTTTTAAAAATCCCTACACTTATTCTATCAACTTCCAAATTATTCCCAAACCTAATAATACAAAGGCATTTCTGCCCCTTCACTCTACTGAAACCACTTTCGCTAGGTTATCAACTACTTCCTACTTGAAACATTCAAGTGATATTATTCGGACTCAATGCTTGCATTTAACAGTTTACACCCTTCTTTTTCTTTAATCCACAGATTAGCAAACCACAGCCCACTCCTTGTTTTTGTAAGGCCCGTGATCTTAGAACAGTTTTCACAATTTAAAATCGTTTAAAAACTGAAAAGAATAGTATTTTATGACATGTAAAAAGTATATGATATTGAAATTTCAGTGTCTACAAATTAAGTTTTTTTTTGGAACACTGCCATACCTATTTGTCTACAGCTGCTTCTGTACTACAGAAGCAGAGTTGCCTAGTTGCACTCTAGTTGCTGTAGAGACAGGATAGCCTAAACGTTTACTACCCGGTCTTTTACAGATTAAGTTTGCCACTGTAAACTTAAACTCCCTCCAGCCAAGGTTTCAGGATTCATTTCCTGGAAAAGTTCCTACTTCTATGATAAGTCCTCCCTGAGATGTTGTAAAGATTAAGTAATCTAACATATACAAAGTACCTAAGACAGTATTGTCCCAAAGCTTATGTTTGAATCCATATTAGCTCTTTTGTCTGTTGACTCCTTCTCCTCTTCCTATGTCTATGTTCCCCCAAAGGTTCCATTTCATTTTTTTGTTCTTTCTTTATTCCTTACACTCTTCTTGTTAACCTTATTTCCTCCCGTAACCTCAAGCATCATCTCCATGCTGATGAATTCCACAGCTACATATTCAACCCAGATTTTGCCTTACCTGGATGTCTTTTTGAGAAAACAAACTAAGTGCATTCAAATTTAAACCCATCCTTCCCCATAAAATTTGCTTCTCAAAAAAACAATCCCTGTTCTCAATTTTTAGTACTGCTATCCTCCCAAACTCTTAACACAAAGACCTCTTCCTTTCTGTCCCTTTTTCACCCTCCACATCCAACCAGTCCATGAATCCTTTCTACCACATTTTAGAAGCTTGTCCCACCATCCACAAATTCACCACTTTACTTCATTTTGCTTCTGGAATGACTAACTCATCTATCTGCCAATAGTCTGGTCCTACTTGTATCTATCCTCTACATTTTCAATAGAATTGCCTTTCATCTTCCTGTATAACAAACAGGATCACAGGACTCAATGCTTAATCATCTCTGTGACTCACACTGCCCACAGAAAGAATATAGTCCAAACACTTGAACTTAGCCTTTCACAATGCATTCATTCATTCAACAAATATTTATTATTTACTACATGCCAAGCTCTATGCCAGACTGTGGATAGGGCAGTGAACAAAATCAGCATGGTATCTGCTTACAGGGAGATTCCAATCCTGCAGAAGAGAACAATATTAAACAAAGAATCATTGCATTTTCCATCTACCCATATGGAAAACGGTATACTTTTATAGTGTCATCTGCATGTGCAGTGACCTCTGTCTAGAATACCCTAACCTTCAAAGCAAGACTCAAATATTTGCTCCTCTGGTATGGAAACCTTTCCCAACTTTTGGCTGTCAGAGTTAATTCTGGCCTTCTTTGTATTCTGTAAGAATATCTTAATTATTTAAACACAGTATTATACATTCTTACTGCTCCTACTTCACTGGGTTGTGAACTTCTTATACTCACGGACTATGTCTTATTGATGTCCCATGATTAACTCAGTAATCATTATAGTTTATTTAATTAATGAATTATGTCTCTTCTGTGATTAAAGGCCAAAAACCAGGCTAGATCTATGCTGTAATTAATAAAAAGCAATATTTGATAAAATAATAAAAAATACTTAAAGAGATAACATACGTTGCTCGTAGATGAATAATAAAAAGTAGTACTTTTTGAATTTTAAGTAATTAATTTTAATAACATGAGTTTTACATTTATTTCATTCAGAAAAAGCCAAATGATTTCCCAAAAAAGGCATATTAGCTGTTAATGCTTAATTTTTATCCACTAATTTTGTTTCTTATTTTAGTATGTTCAAAGTATAGTTTAGTGAACTATAAATCTCTTTGCTAAGAAATATTTGAGAATATTATCTTCACAATAAGATATTTGTTTTGTATAAATAATATGTTTACATTTTATAGATATTCAAGTCACAGACAATGCAGAAATAGAGAATGATGAATGGGCTGCAGAGTCAAGAAAATAATTATAATAATAAGTAGTCTAATTTATAAGATGTGCCAAAGGGGAGATCCAGGAAATTACCAAGCAGTTAACATCAATACTAAGAGAGAATAAGAACAAATAATAATAGAATTGATCAGGAAGTACTTAGGCAAGAACAATTTAATGAGCAACTAGCAGCATGAGTTCATGTAGAAAGATTATGGAATACAAATCAGACAGAAAGTGTGAGAACAAGCAGAGTCAGCCCAAGGAACCTGGATTTGTCTATTTTAAATTATATCGATAGCCATGTGAAAAAGTGTCATAAATTAAAATAATCCTGTGAAGTTCATTTATATAAAATTAACTTTTGGCTCATGTACTACAAAAGTCATTATTTTATTTAAAAATCTTCCTATTCAGAAGATAACTTCCAATCCAATGATGCCTCCACCACTGGACTCCAAGTGGTGCATAAGAGTGCAACTAATAGTACTTAAATACTTAGCCCATCTCCCAAAAAATAGTTGCATAAATCTTGCTAATATGTGTTTTTCAAGCCAGCCAGATATGGCTGTCTTTGTGAGTGCCTCCAGCATGCAAACTAGTATAAATGAAGTCCTAAAAAGATGACAGCTATTAGCAATCCAGGGGCTATAGGTGGTGCAGCAAGTTTTACTTTTCTAAAGATAATTTGATTATGTGTAAGAACTCAAAGCAAAGTCTTTAAAAGTATTTGGACTACAAAGTGAACTGAAAGATTGTCTCAATGGGCCAGAGGAAGCTCCACTCATTAAGGGCTGTCTCTAACATAATGGAGCTCAGGTCACCTATAAGCATCTCCCCTCTAGAAAGACATGCCTATCACTTATAAGAGAGGAACCTTCTGCTTGGATCAGGAATCATGAAGCTCAATCAGCAGAGGCAGGAATGTGCCTTGGCCAACAGGGGCATTCTCAAGGTGGCCAGGTGCCAAAGAAGTGTTGGCCAAGTGGACAGTCTGCTATCGTGACCTCTATAGTGGGTAAAGGACAGCCAGCATAGTTGTGTGACTAATTTGACAATAAAGAAGGGGCCATGCCCCAAAACTGAAGCAAAATAAGAAATATGGTGGAAAATATTTGGGTTTTATTGTAATGACACCATGGAAATATAACTATAATTGGGACAGCCTGCCTTCCTTATTGTTCTTCAGTCAGTTAAACTCAAACACAATTTTTCAAATGCCACCCGTTTTTCTAAAATGTTTAATTTCAAGGTCTGTTGATTCTTTATATGGGCCAAAATATATACTCTTTGTCATCTTAAATATCTCCCTTTTCTTCTCTGATACTTCATTATTCAGCACCTTCATTTATTATATAAGGCTTTCTTCTCTTAAATATTTAACTAATTGATACAACTCTTAGGTACATTAGTTCCTTTATACAGAGTATGATATATGTATTTGATGGTTATCAACAATGATGTTCATAAATTTAAAATACGCACATATAAAAACTGCCCTATTGAGAATTTTATTTTGTAATGCTTTTCCTATCATCTATCAACATTTTTATTAGTGACTATAGTAACCTTGCTTTTTTTAGAAAGTGAAATTAATTTAATACAAAAGTGATACATCTTTATTTACTATATCTGCCTTCATCTCTAATGTTAAAAATAGCTTTTTTCTGTTAGTTTTCTCCTCTTTCCTCATGAACATTTATGTAATTTTTAAAATTTTTAACTCATAGTTAAAGCAAAACATAATTTAGAATAATACATTTTACCCTTTTAGATTATTCTAATCCTCTACAAATTTTATCACATTTACCAGCTTTTGGATAATATTTAAAATAGCCTTCTGCCCTAATAAGTTTACAGAACCTTGCTAATGTTCATTCTCTATTTCTATAAATAAAGGCAATAAGAAATAGTAGAAATCCTGCCTGATTAATGATCTGTGAAGTTTATAACTTAGTTTTTTAAGGGGTTATATCTGTAAGAGGTAGAAAATAAGAGGGACAAAGTAGTTGTTTACTCACTCTACATATTCATTTCTAACAGTTTGTTATATGGACAATTGAAATAAATCACTTGAGAAGTAGGCTTTCATTATAATACACAGAACTGTAAAACACAGTTATACTAGTGAGGCTATAAACATTATAAACATGCCCTAGTAAAGAGTGTTCAACAATACTGTTTGTTTGTTGGGTTTTGTTTGTTTTTGTCGTATTCATCTCTTTCTCTATATCCTTGTAAAACTACTTAAAGCAGGGATATAAATTTTCATAAAGTGTATTGAGTAAGATAGATTCCTGTCTTATCAAAAGGATTTTTTAGTGACAGTTCTATTTGCTTTACCTTATTTAATCCTCATTCACACTGAGTTAGGTGCTATTACTATCCACATTTTACTGATGATTAAACTGAAGCACAGAGATGTTAGTTCACACAACTAGAAAACAGGATATTGGAAATCTCTTAAGTGCCAGAAGATATCTAGATGTAAAGATCTTTCGTATCTTGGACAATTTTCATATCTTGACCAAGCTCCATTGATGCCTCTTGAGAGAAAGGAAAAAGGACCCTAGGTCTCTGAACTCCTTGTTAACATTTCTTCCCATAAAATCATGCTACATTTTTATTTTCAAAAACAAGATGTAAGTTAAAAGGAGAAAGTAGTGACTTCTGGCAGATGTGATCAGGAAAATTAGGAAACTGGCATTTGATCTGAGTCTTTGAGGATAGGCAAGTTTTTCAAACAGCGAAGGCTGGAAGATAATCTAAACAATGGGTCAGCCTGGACAAAAGCATGAAAGCAAAAAATTGAAGCGATGTGAAAGGTATCTGTGAGAGAATTTAGTAATATGGGTAAAAATTTTAAAAGCAGGGAAAAGTGATGGAAATTGGAATCAAAAATAAAGCTCTCCTTGTAAATTTAAAATTCACAAAGTTTAATGATATTCTTAGAAAAAAATTAAAACAAAGGAAATATAGAAAATATTCTTTTTTCATCATAAGTAATATAAGTAGGCATTTGCATTAGTTCCCATTTATAATCTCCAGTGGATGTGTAATGAATTCATTTGTAAGCTACGTAGTAGCTTATAATACAATATTACATACAATAATATAATATGATCAGTCTAACCCTCTGCTTTCCCTGAGACCAAAAAAAGCCATAAAACCCACAATGATAGGCTAGGTTAACTTTGCTGTCTGCCACAGTATCCATCTCAAAAGCCTGGCTCGATTCTCTCAGCATCTCTTGACTATGATGGACTCCACTTAGAAAGAAACCTGAACATGATGAATATTTACATATGTATGTAACACCCTTTCTCATGTAAATACAAGCTGAAATTTTATGAAATGATATAAAATTTGGGAGAACCACTTGCATACTCAAAACCAGAGGAATGCCCTAAAATACAGATACAGGCACACTTACAAGGTTGAAGCCATTGGGCCTTCAAGTTTAGTGTCAGCAAAAGCTGTCAACAAAAATTTCCCTCAATGGTCCTTGCTTTGCAAACAGATCCTGTGTTAAGTTCCCTGCCCTCTTGTTCATTCTGCTTATTTTTTATAGTGATATAATTGTTAGATAAAATTTAGACAATATAACCAAGCAGAAAAAGAAAATGTAATTTCAAATTACCTGTAATCCCTATATTCAGAAATAACCACTTGTAAGGATTTTAGGAAATATACATCCAATCTTTTTCTATGTATATGTGTGTTTGTGATGTTTTACATAATTTAGATAACAATTTACATATTGTTCTATAAACTGATTTTTCACTAATTATCATATCATGAACACTTCCCATATAATTAAATATCCGTTGCATTACTTTTAATGTTTAAGTTCTATTCTAGATGTATCATAACCAACCCTCTACTTGAGAGATATTAAGTTTGTTTCCAATTATGTACTATTATACATAGCAATGTAAATAACATCCTTGTATATAAATCTTTGCTCATATCCATTATTATTATTGAGAGTAAGTTCCTGGTTGATGAGGATATGCAACAATCCTACAAATACACACACATGTATGTGTGTGAGGGTATACACGTGTATATGTATATATACGTACATATGTGTGTATATATACACACACGTATATACATATAAATACATTTATATACGTGTGTGCGTATGTGTGTGCAGGAGAGTACGAACTTCCCCACATTCTTAAAAAATTGAATTCTGGTATGATCATCTTTTCTTTTTAATCTTTGTCAATTTTATAGATGAATAATTGTACCTTCTTACTTTAAATTACGTTTTCATTATTAGAAAGAGTAAACTTTTTTCATGCTTATTATACACTGCATTTCTTTTGCATGTCCTGTCGAGTTTTTTCTCCAGAATGATATTTTGAGTTGGGCCTTTGGTAGGTGATCTAGAATCTGATACCAGCCAAGCCCTGGCCTCAGCAGAAGTGGGTTTCTGGGGTACTGTCTTTGCTCATCTAGCATTTCAACAGCCTGGCTTCCCTTGAGCTGTGTGTTCACACTTCCAGCTACACAGTGACAGCACCACCCAATCCTGCCTCACGTGGCACATAAAGAGAGGAGAGAGAGAAAGAAAAAGGCTGTACTTGAGTCCATACCATCAGGACTGCAATTAAATCAAAATTTCAAAATTTTGATACTAGAAGCAAATTAATCAGAAAGATACCAAGATGTTTTATCTCTTTTTAAAAAGTATCAAAAAGCCAGTGTATTCCTGTTCTGGCTGCAAAATTGCCTGCTTCTCAATGAAACCAGCTAGTATCCATTAAGCACTTACTATGTGCCAGTGTCTGAAGCTTTCACATATACTCTTTTCCTTAGCCCTGACAAATGTTTAGGGAACATTATTGCCCTTTATATTAAAATCTGTATCAGAGGGGTAACTTCTCTAAGTGTACCGGGTGAACAATAGCAAAGTTGAACTTCAAATCCCTGCCTCTAGTCACAATTCTGAGGCACACCCTTTTGTGTAGGACCAACGTGTAACCACAGTAGAAAAGCCCAGGGTTTAAAACATACCATTACTCAGCCAATTCATTACAATAGTAATGATACCATCGTTTTCTTCTCATCTGCTTGTTTCTGATGATATAATATCTCTGAGATCAAACCCCGCCCTTTCAAGAAGTTTTACCAACACAGTTGACTCTCTAAGAAATTTACAGTCTTCAAAACTATACTGTGGTGATTTTTTGTTTTATGAGTTGAGATGGAGTCTCACTCTGTCGCCCAGGCTGGAGTGCAGTGGCACGATTTTGGCTCACTGCAACCTCTGCCTCTCAGGTTCAAGTGATTCTCCTGCCTCAGCCTCCTGAGTAGCTGAGACTACAGGTGTGCACCACCACGCCCAGCTAATATTTTTGTATTTTAGTAGAGACAGAGTTTCACCATGTTGGTCAAGATGGTCTCGATCTCCTCACCTCGTGATCCACCCGTCTCAGCCTCCCAAAGTGCTGGGATCACAGGCATGAGGCACCATGCCTGGCCTACTATGGTTATTTCTAAAACCAAGTTGGAATTTAACACAGAAGTGACTATGGTTAGTGATTTTCAGCAGTAAATAGATTCAAAAATGTAAAGATTCCCTGAATCTTAATACTCAGAGGAGCATTTTCTATTTTCAATCACAGATTCTAGATTTTGGTTGTCACTCACTTCTGGCTTTTCTACAAAGGACTTGTGATAAATGGTTCCAAATATCTGTGATGGTATGAGGTAAGTCTCACAAAGAGTCCAATTTCAAAACTGATCAGAGAAATAAATGAATGCCTGGGGCAAGCTTTACACCATATAGGAGAGTTGGATGTTCTGAGTCTCCTCTCAGTGCAGACCGGCAGTGACTTTTATCTCTGTTCCCTCATCATTTAGCATAGCATGAAATACAGAGAAGCTCAATAGACATCTGCTAAGTAAATAACCCAGGACAGACAACTGAAAACTTTATACACAGGAAGATGTTACATAAAACAAAAAGAAACACTACCACTGTTGGTTCTTGACTGCTAGCAGGCATGTTATGAAGGGGGATGTCACATCCAAGAAAGTGTTGTCTATTTAAAATGGAATACTCCAAGGCTTGGACATCAATGCTGAAAGGCGAGAAAAATGCCCAGAATCCTATAAAAAGTTCATAAAATCTTGCTGTAGCTTCATCTTTTCTCTATTTCCTGATTCCATCATGCCCTCTCTTTACTGTCAAGCTTCTTGGAAGGTTCATTCCTGCAGCCACCCCTGCCTCCTTGTCAGTTCCCTACCACGCCACTCATCTCCTGATTCCAGTGCTCTTTCCCTTATCAGGAGACTTTCACATCTAATTCCTGGTTACCCTGGTCTTGAATAAAAATGCGAATCTTTAAAAGCCATCAAAACCTGTGTATCTTTTCTAGCCATTTAAACTAAAAACCAAGCATTCTCACCAAGAAAAAAATCAACAACAACGTAAATACCTTGAAGATCTCCAAAGGAGGCCCATCTATCTTCCAATTATAATGTCTAGTGTGACATCTGTGCAAGGTTCTTCAGTAGATGAAGCTGATCAGCTGCCTCTTACAAGCTCAATGAACCCCTACCCCAAACCCCCAGTTATTTTTGTAAGTTCTCTGTATTCTGTCTTGACACTGTCTCTCGTCCTAATTTCACGGGTGTGGGTTTTTGTGTGTGTGTCAACCCTAGCCTGGTCCACTGTTATCCCTATTTCTAACATCTCCACACTCTAATCCACCTTACACATCATGCCTTTCCTCACTCATAAGCCTCAGCCATTCCTCAAGAACCAAATTAAGTACAAACCTCTCTACAAACTTCTGAGCTCCACATTCATGATAATCCATATTTCTAGCTCTTTCTACCACTCCCTCTTATAGCAAATGTATGGCCTTTTATGCCAGCGAAACTGGACTCTTGTCTCTGCCTCTTACAAACCATGTAACCTTGGGTAACTTGCTTAATTTCTGTACCTTATCTTCCTCATCTGTAAAATCTGTAACTTTTATATACAGACTTGCTATAATGATTAATTAGGTTAATAGATATGAAGGGCTTAATAAGATGTCTGATGTATATAGCAAGCATCCAGTAAATGATAACTCATTATTAATTATGTACTCTAGAAAAATTCAGTAACAATCTGTTCCCACACAAATGACACTTTGTTGCCCTGATACTTTTACATGGCTGTTTCCTTGTTCCTCAGTTCAAATAATGCCATCTATCCTTCAGGATCCATTTCAAACAACATTTCCTCCAAGACAGAGTTCACATATGAACTAAAAGTCAGTCTTATATCAGAGCAATTTGTTTGGATTTGTGGGGATGCTTAACCCAGGAATACAGTGAACTGATAAGACACAGCCCTGTCGCAGAGGCACAATCTAGTGGAGAAGGGGATGCAAACCCTCCTGGGTCACCATACTCGGGACTCAGGAACCATGTCTTCCTCAGGTTTGCATTCTGAGAAAGTTCTCCTGCAGAAACCTATGCTTACTACATGCTTGATGATATTTAAGTAAATTTGCCATTTTTAATTTAATGAAAATTCAAAACATGTAAGTCATTTCAACATATGGTATGTTGCTAAATAAAAACCTTTATTTTAAAAATAGGTTTTAATTAATAATAATTTCTATTACGTTCCTGATCCACGATGTTGTCTAGCACAGAGGTGTTAGCCATTGCGTGAAAGATAGGAACTGAGCCCCTCTTCTCTCTTCAGAAACTTGGAAGCAAGAAGCAAAAGTCAGACATTCATGTCTTTACTCATCTACACAAATTTCATATTTTACCTTTTTAAAATAGCTTTATTTATATATACTCTACATACGTTACAGTTCACCCATTTAAAGAATTAAATTAAGTTTATCCTGAAGCTGCTTCCTTACATATTTTAAATTTGGCCTAAAAGTTTCTCAGTATGTAGCGAACTGTAACCTAAGTGGATGCTGAAAAGACTGTAACCTACTCTTGTGCCAATCACAGAGTTTCAGCATATCTAAGGTGGCCAGTTGTTCAAACTGTGTTCAAATAAGGCAAACGCCAAATTGTAACCAATTCTATTTCTGTACCTCATTTTTGTCTTCTGTACATCACTTTCCTTTTTCTGCCCATAAATCTTTTTCAACCACGAGGCAGCACTGGAGTCTCTCTGAACCTATTGCAGTTCAGGGGCTGCCCGATTTGCACATCATTCTTTGCTCAATTAAGCACCGTTAAATTTAATTTGACTAGGTCTGTCTTTTAACAAAGATGTACAGTTCAAGGCTTTTTTGTATGTTTTCAAAGTTGTGTTATGATCACCATAATCAAATGTACAATTTTTTATCACCTTCCAATTAGCAGACACTACCATTCCCTCCTACCCCTCCACTCTCAGCCTAGGCAACCAAAATTCTCTACAGTTATGTCACTCCTGAATATTTCATATCAATGAAATCATATAATATGTCTTCTTTTGTGACTGGCTTCTTTCACTTAGCACAAGGTTTTCAATGCACTTCCATGTGTAACATGTACTTTATTCCCTTTTATTGCCAAACAATATCCTATGGTATGGAGATATCACATTTTATCTATTCATCAGTTGATAGATATTTGACTTATTTCTGCTTTGGGGCTATTATGAATAATGCTGCTATGAATTTTCATGTCTACATTTTCATGTGGACGTATGTTTTCATTTCTCATGAGTATATACCTAGGAATGGAATTGCTGAGCCATATGGTAACTCTATGCTTAACATTTTGAAGAATTGCCACTGTTTTCCAAAATGTCTGCACTATTTTATATTCCCACCAACAATGTATGAGGGATCCAATTTCTCCACATTCTGGACAACACTTGTTACTATCTTACTTTTTTATTATAGCCATCCTAGTAGGCATAAAATCATATCCAGTTGTTCCTTTGAGTTGCATTTTCCTGCTGGCTAATAATGTTGAGTTTTTTTTATGTGTTGTCTACTTTCTTTAGAGAAATGTATATTAAGATCTTTTGCCCATTTTTAATGGTGTTTTTATTATCTTTGTATGTGTTTTATTATTTTTATATGTTCTGAACACAAGTCCTTATCAGATATATAATTTGCAAATATCTTCGCACATTCTTGGCTTTTTCTTTTCACTTTCTTGATACCCTTGGAAGTACAGATGCTGTTAATACTGATGAAATCAAATTAGTTTACCTACTTTTTCTTGTATTTCTTATGCTTTTGGAGTTGTATCTAAGATGGATTTGCATAATCCAAGGTCACAAAGGTTTACTCCTACGTTTTCTATTTAGAGTTTTACAATTTTTCTCTTAAGCTTGGGTCTATGATCCATTTTGACTTAATTTTTACATGTGGTATTATAAGGAGTCCAACTTCATTCTTCTACATGCAGATATCCAATTATTCCAGTACCATTTGTTAAAAAGATTACTCATTCTGCATTTTTTTCAACCCTTTTCAAAATCTAGTGGCTCATAAATGTAAGGGTTTAGTTTGTGGACACAATTCTGTTCCATTGATCTTTCTATCTATTCCTATGCCAGTACCACATTGTCTTGTTTATTGTAATTTTGTAGTAAATTTTGAAATTGGTAAGTTTGTTCTTTTTCAGAATTGTCTTGACTATTCTGGGTCCCTCGCGCTGCCACATGTTTTTAGGATAACTCCATTCATTTCTGCAATAAAAGCTTGCTGGGTTTTGATAGAGATCTTGTTTAACCTGTAGATCATTTGAAGATTAATGCCATTGTAACGATATTAAATCTTCCAATCCAAGAACACGGAATGTCATTCCATTTCTTTAGGTCTACTTTATTTCAACAATTTTTGTTTGTTTTCAGAGTACAAGTTTTAGACCCTTTTGTTAAATTTATTTCTTAGGGTTTTTTTTTTTTTTTTTTTTTTTTTTGAGATGGAGTCTCACTCCGTCACCCAGGTTGGAGTGCAGTGGCACATTCTCAGCTCACTGCAACCTCCGCCTCCTGGGTTCAAGCGATTCTTCCTTCTCAGCCTCCTCCTCCTGAGTAGCTGGGACTACAGGCATGCACCACCACGCCTGGCTAATTTTTTTGTATTTTTAGTAGAGACAGGGTTTCTCAAATCCCTGACCTCGTGATTCGCCCACCTCGGCCTCCCAAAGTGCTGAGATTACAGGAGTGAGCCACTGCGCCTGGCCATTTCTTAGTATTTTTACTCTTTTGATCTATAGTAAGTAAAATTGTTTTTATCTTTGAATTTTTAAATTTTTAACACAGTTCAAATTAGTGTGTCTGATTTCATCTCCTTCTCTAACAAACCAGGGTGCCAGAACTGCTTCAGTTTCTCTGCCTTCTCTTTGTCTATGATGACTAATATATGAAGGTATCTGCTGCATCAAACTTTAAACTTCACATTATCCTTATTTCTCTTGACCTTGACAGATCTGACATCCTTTCACCTGACTGTAAGCAGAAAGTCCTTGGTTTCCTTAACTTTTTGAGGCATGGCAGCATGTGAGGCAGGGAGAGGACACAGACCCACACAGCAAGTGGTGAGAAGCAAACAGTGGAATTGTTTTCTTAATTCCATTTGTTGATTTTTTATTGCTAGTGTATAGAAATACAACTGATTTTTGTATATTGATCTTGTATTCTAAAAACTTGCTCAACTTGTTTCTTAGTTCTAATAGTTAATTAATTGATTCCTTAGGGCTTTTTAATACAAGATCATGTCATCTACAAATAGAAATTGTTTTACTTTCTTTCTAATCTGGATGCCATTTATCTTTTTTTCTTGTCCAATTGCCCTCACTAGAACCTTTAGTACAAAGTTAAATAGAAATGGGAAGACTAGACATTTTGTCTTGTTCCTGATCTTAGACATAAAAACGTTGTCTTCCATTATTATGTGTGATATTAGTTTTTCATAAATAAACTTTATAGTTTGGGGAAGTTTCTATTCCTAGTTTGTTGTGTGTTAGCATGAAAAAGTGTTGAATTTTGTCCAATAGTTTTTAAAAACTTTTTTAGACAATCATGTAGGCTTTGTCCATTTTTTACTTCTTTATTTTTATTGATACACAATAGATGTACACTTTTTAGGAACATGCATTAATTTAATGCATTCATATAATTTGTAAAGATCAAATCAGTGCAACTGGGATATCCATCACCTTAAATATTTGTCTTTTCTTTATGCTAGAAACATTCAAATTATTTTCTCCTAGCTACTCTGAAATATACAATAGATTTCAGATCTATTGTAAACTATAGCCACCCTACTCACCTATCAAACATTAATTGATTTTTGGTAAACTAATCTAGTCTTGCTTTCTGGCATCAACCTCACTTGACAATGGTGTATAGTCCCTTTCATATGTTATTGGATTCAATTTGCCTGCATTTTGTTGAGAATTTTTATCTATACTCTTAAGAAATATTGATCCGTAGTCTCGTGATGTCTTTATCTGGTTTTGTTATCAGAGTGATACTGGCCTCATAGCATGAGTTGGGAGATCATCCTTACTCTTCTATTTTTTGGAAGAGCTTGTGAAGAATTGATATTATTTCTTCTTTAAATATTTATTGGGTTTTTAAAATACATTTTTAAAAATGCAACTTGGGTAGCATGTCCAATAGGAACAAATGAGTGTCCACCCTCGAATTTCATAACCCTGGAATTAATCCATGTAATCTATGATCCACAACTGTATTACCAAAGGTCGAGTTACTCATAGGAAAGAGAAAGAAGTTCTCTAATTCGTCCTTAAAAGTTTTCCAAGTTCAGAAAAAAAATGTTGAAGAACACGGATCTCCGCAGGAAATGATACTCCTGTACCTCCAGCTCGCTCTCCCTCACGACCCCTCGCTAGGCGGGGTTCGAGGCCAGGTGAACGCTGATCTGATAGTTGACACGGGACGACTGTGGCATCATCCTTGCTGCCGTCAGTATCCTGAGAGGGAGGAGGTTGGGCCGGGAGGGTCTCCCGGGGCGGGGCGGAGGAGGAGGGAATGCAAAACA
This sequence comes from Nomascus leucogenys, assembly GCF_006542625.1. Classification (NCBI taxonomy): domain Eukaryota; kingdom Metazoa; phylum Chordata; class Mammalia; order Primates; family Hylobatidae; genus Nomascus; species Nomascus leucogenys. The sequence goes on from NC_044391.1 coordinate 70,179,828, forward strand.
GAGCCTCGTCCCCGGAACCCAAGAAGCAGCAACGCCCCTCACTATAAATTCGGAGCTGCCTCCTCGCCGATGATTCCAGCGCCTGACAGCCAGGACCCCAGGCAGCAGCGAGTGACAGGACGTCTGGACCAGCGCGCAGCTAGCAGCTCTGCCCGGCCGCGGCAGTGAAGTCGATGGGGAGCGGCTGGAGCGGACCCAGCGAGTGAGGGCGCACAGCCGCGACGCTGAGGCGGCGGGCGGGAGACACGCACCAGCGCAGCCGGCCCTCGGCGGGACGTGACGCAGCGCCCGGGGCGCGGGTGAGTCCGTGCTGACCGCCAGGCATGCTTGGGGGACTTCAAGGGTGGGGTGCTAAGTTTCATGTCACGGTGTCCTAACTGCTGGCTCTATACTGGGAAGCTCTCGGGGACCAAGGAAAGAGCGACCATAGTTCTGGTCAGCGCCTGCCCCTGGAGCTGGCCACACTTTCCCAAATCAGGTGAGGGGCTTCTGGAACGGGAGGGAACAAGGTAGTTTTATTTGCCACGTGCCTCGAAATTCTCAATCCATTTTAACCAAACTCTTCCGAGTGCAAGGAAGAAATCTACAGAAATAAGATGCAACTCAGTAAACTTTCTTCCTGAGGCTTTTAGTTAACTCTTGTATTTTAGCCATCATCTGAGCGGGAAGCCCATGTGACTCTGCAAGGCGTTCGTTTAAAAGTTGTGCTACTTTTGAGGTGAAGTTAAGAGTGTCCCCATCCACGCCCTCTGCTTCCCAGAAAATGTCCCTTCACTGCTCACGTCCCCTTAGCTCTCTCTCTGTAAACCATAGCGGTGGGTCCTAGACACGGGACATCGCTCCAACCTGGGCCAAACTCTCCCACCCTCAGGGTTCCCAGATGTCCTTTGAATGATCAAACTGAGAAAGGAGAAGCAAGATGTCTCCACACCCCAATCCCTACAGCCTTAGCCAATGCATATGTGTAACTGAGACAGAATTTTAGCAAAAGGTCTCCTGCTTCCAGGACTAAACAGAGCCTCTGGCAGGCCACTGCCCGACCGCCAACTCCATCCTCCAATTCTCCTAAATGTCCAGGTAAACATCTCCATAGTGCCAGCCTGCTATAGTCTCCAGAAGACATCAGCAATTCTTCCCCAAAGCGTCTCCTTCTGCACCGTTTTTTTTTTTGGGGGGGGGGGGGGCAACCATTTGTGACCTGGCTATTGAGCCCACCTGGGCCTTTTCTCTTTGCTGATAGCCTCGCTAAGTATTAAAAACCTACTCCCCCCGCTCAGGAGCCCTCTCTTAATGAAAGTTTGGGTACTCACTTTCCCGTGGGATCAAATTTGGGACTTGGCTACATTTATTTCCTGTGTCATTCTGAGAAGAGAAAGTAATAGTAAGAGGCAAGAAATTTGGCACCCTTTTGATCTATTTTATTACTTTGTTGAGCAACTTGTGCTTCCCGCTGAAGATGCTGCATCCCAACATGATTCTCTTATTAGTTACCACCTGAGGGTTTTGGATCTCCAGGTGTTTATTTCACATAGCATATGCTTTAACCCCCTTATATGTCTTCTCTAAGGAAGAAACTGCCATACTTCCCTTGTCTTCCCTGGTGTTTCCCTAGCTATAAAGTCCCCACCTGCATAACCTGTCCTCAGGCTGTGATGTATTCCTGGGTGCCCTGGTACCTTCTCCTTCCTCTCCACCACGCTTCCTGACAGTGCAGGGCCAGGAAAGCATGGGAAGAAGGGAAATGGAGACTCCCACTTAACTTGCTGTGTGATAGTAAGAGCATTATTTCACAACTCTGAACCTCAAGTCTCTGCCCATAAGGTCCCCTCCAGTGATATAATTCCTTAATTTCTTTTGTTTTTTGGTTATTGCTTTAAAATAAAAGTCTAAGCTTAAGGCTAGGTTATAGAAACTGCCAATCATAATTGCTAGGTCTTGACATTTGCTTAAGTTTTGTGATTCTTAGTTTCAAGTCTGTTACCCACTCTCCCTCCCCACCTTTTTTTTTCCGACTTCATTGTTCTTTGTTCCCATCCTGAGGCCTTGATTTCTGGTTCTGCTCTTCTTTGACCTTAAACTGAATCAACTGTTCCATCATCCAACTCAGAAGAAAACTGGTTTTCTTCCACCGATTCCACTGATGCCAGTGGAACACTTGTCTTCCTTGCGATTTGCAAAATGTCTTTCAGTCACAGGTGCTGCGGCAATCCTGCTGTCCTACAGCATTCTAAGCTTCAATCTTTCTCTCTTATCCTGGGTCAGTATTCAGAAAAGGGCAGATTTGTGAGTTATTCAGGTTTCTCACTTTTCTTTTTCTTCTTTCTAGTTTGGGGTCAGAGTTGTGTGAGTATTTGTGTATATAATTTTGTTTTGGTTTTTTGTTCCTGCTGCTAGTTACAACTGCTATTGTTATTTTGATTATGACTTAATACTAATGACTAATTTTCCCCTATGCTAGAGGCAAAATAAGAAAGAAAAGTTTAATCTGCTACTTAACAAAGCCTAGGTAAAATACTTAGCTGAGAAGGAATTTAAAACTCATAGTTTAAATGCATGATGCATGTCTGCTGTCATTTTATCTGTGCTGCCACAGTGTCCTTTCAAGCAGATAACTGAGAGTTGCTGTATTTTGCTTTCAAATTTGTTACAGGGACAAAAATAGTGACCCCTCACATTTACGTGTTTTGGCTGCTTAATGCGAGCTCCTGCCCTCTAGCCGCATGCTTATTAGTTTACCTAGCCCTTTTTCTGCTCAGTGGTGATTGGAGAATGCCGAAGAGTCTCCCAAGTAGGCTACCAAATTAAGAATTGTGTTTAGAAGTTTGAAGTAAGTCCAAGTGTTGTAAAGATTAAAACGTTGTTTTGAAGATATGCTGTGTCAATAAACAAATATGGAGCCAGAGCAACAAAATGTGACCAAGTGTCCAAACCTAGCTTAGGAACACTTTTCTCCCATGTTATCTAGCAAACTGACAAATCAGCTTTCCAACACGTAATGATTGGGAAATGCTATTATTTTTCTTCAAAATTGTCCTAATGATTCTTTTTCAAAATTGCCTAAGATCATTGGATTATGTGGTTTGTGTTTCTTTTCACTGTAGGTGCTTGTTAAAGCAGTATACTCAATCTCTGATAAGCAACAGTAAATTTGATCGATTTGTATCCTAAATTTAGCTATCACTTTACATTTTGTTTTATTCATAATATGAACTTTAGCTTCTAAAAATCAACTTTTTAATAGCTTAATATATAAAGCCATCTTAAATCAAGGAATATCTACAGGGACTTAAGGTAATATTCAACTAAATTGGCAAGTGACTACCGTTATCCCATTAAAGCTCTAAAATACAATGTTTCAATCACAGAAAAAAAATCTTACAATTTAAAGAACTATAAATTGCCAGATGTTTTCCTAGTTATTACGTTAGTGACAAGTTAGACAACTGGAAATAGAAAACAGAGTATATGTTTAGAACAGTCATAAAAGGACTAGTGACTATTGCTGCTAGCTGTGGTTGTATTAACATTAAAATATTTGCTATCTGATTTTTCTTCTTCCTTATCAAAGCAGATGCTCACATGAGGAAAAAATTTCTTGCATATGAAAATCAAAATTGTCTTCCAAAATATTTAAGTAACAAAAAATTCATTATGTAGTATAAATGCTATATGATTACATTATTCTTATAGTTAATTTAGAAGGGTTTGAATTTGTTTTTGTTTTGTTTATGTTTGTTTCTTCAATAGGTGCATTCTCTGTCTTAAGTAGAAACAAATGTCTAGAATCGCTCAGTGATTATCAGTCTCCTTCCTATTACCAAGAATATTTTTATTGTGTTGTTAATCTCACATGTAATTTTTTTTAACATTTAAAAGTTTGGAAAATGGGTAAAAAATGAGTGTGCCTTGTTTCCTATTATTACAATGTGCCTTCCTATTTCAAGTCCCAGTTCTAGATTTTCTTAAAACTTAAAATCATAGAATTAATAATCTTTCAATTTAAGTCAACTTCTGTGTGATTTCTTGTCCACTTATACACACATAGATGCCTTCATCTTCACCAAATAATGTAGAAATTTTATTTAGATCAATGGATTTAAGTACTCTGTATGCTTAACTACAAAATAAGAATATTGAGAAATACACATATGATTGTGTATCTTTTTTTTTTTTTTTTTTTTGAGACAGAGTCTTGCTCTATTGCCCAGGCTGGCGTGCAGTGGCATGATCTCGGCTCACTGCAACCTCTGCCTCCCAGGTTCAAATGATTTTCCTGCCTCAGCCTCCCTAGTAGCTGGGATTACAGGTGCATGCTGCCATGCCCAGCTAATTTTTGTATTTTTAGTAGAGAAGAGGTTCACCATGTTGGCCAGGCTGGTCTCAAACTTCTGACCTCAAGTGATCTCCCTGCCTCGGCCTCCCAAAGTGCTGGGATTACAGACATGAGCCACAGCACCTGGCCTGATTATGTACTTTTAAAGAGAATTTGTTTTTGCTAATTTGCCAAGTTTATTTAGATATTTTCTCATTCTATATTAGTCAAAGCTCCTCTTATCCACTTGGGAAAATGAAGAATTATGTCTATAAAATATATCAACAACAGTTGCAGATACTTACAGAGGAAATACTGTGGATCTGAGTAATATTAGGCCCTGAGGACACACGCCAAAGTATAAAAATGGTCTTTGCCGTAGAGAGATAGTAGTCAAGCTAAGCACATATTTTGGCATGGGTCTCTAATAGTCTAATGCTAGTAGGGTGGGAAGCCATTTAAAAATGGCCCCTCCTTCTGTCCTGCCTTTCAGACCAGATGGAATGTCTAAAGTGGTCACACTGTTTGGTTCTGGCCACTTCTGTAATAACCACTGCTCCTTTCCCCTCCTCGTGAGATTATAACTCCTTTGATAGTATGGACGGCACCTAACGCATCCTTGTTTTCTTTTACTAAATGTTCCGCGGAGTCACTTGCTTGCCTGTTTGTTGCTTATTTGTTTGTTTTTGGCTAAAACTACAGAAAATGTTAAATACATTTTCAGACCCTTATATTTTAAAAAAAGAATTGTTAAGAAATAATTTTTCTAATCTCATTTAGATACACTGTCCTATTACACACAATGACAAATTTGATGCTTTTGTCTTGCTAATTGAAGAGCTAAGCATGAATACAGTTTTTCAGTCTACAGCAGCAATGACAAGGGTAAAGTGGAGAAAAGAGTAAGGAAAGAAAAAATTAAAAAGAATAAAAGGTTGGAATATCAAATCGGTGGTTCTTAAGACAACAGAGGCAGGTAAGACAAGAATACTGGAATCACCCAGGGGGCATATGAAATCTGTACATTTCATCCACATCTTCTTTTCTCCCCCTGTCCTCATTGACCCTGTTGAGACACATTGTATTACAAATTAGGAGGAAACCATCTAAAATTATCTCACGGATCCCATTTCCCGTATTAGCATCATGAGTATCACCTGAGAGTTTGGTGGAACTGCAGAATCTCAGACCCTGTCCAGACCCATTGATTGCATAAGAATCTGCATTTTAGCAAGATCCTCAGGTGATTCAAATGCACATTAAGGGAAAAGAAACACAGTGTACCTTACCTGTGGCTTGTTTAGAATAATTATGAAGAGGTGTTTTCTTGGCTTTTAACTAACATTTTTAATAAAGCTAATATTTATTGAGCACATAAACGTGCCAAACACAATGTTCAGTCTTTCTTTAAATTTTTTTTTATTTAATCCTCACAACAACCGTGTGAGATAGTTACTGTTTTATCCTTATTTTATAGATTGGGATACCAAGTAATAATGAGATAAGTAGTTTACCCAAAAGCTGTAACTGATACAGTCGAGATGTAAACATAAGAATTCTAATTTCATTGCCTGTTCTCTTAGCTGTTACCTACAGTGTCTGCTCTATACTGGGCTACCTACTTTTTAAGGCCAACTAATTATTTGAAAATTTATTTAAAGTTTTAATTTGAGATCAAAATTTGTTTCCCTCATAGATTTTTTTTTTAAAGCAAACAAGATCTATTCCATTTTGGTCTAATGTTTTCCTGTCACCTTACCTTTAAGTGCAATAATGGGAAATTCTAGAAATTCCTTCTTTAACTGTTTGAAAAAATACCAAAACTATGACAGCCTGTCCAAATCCACTAAAATATATTTTTATATGCATGCTTTTTGTATATCAATTATACTTCAATAAAGCTTTTTTAAGAAATAGTAGATGACATACTTTTAAAAATTAACTTTTGATCCCAGGTGTGGTGGCTCACACCTGTAATCCCAGCACTTTGGGAGGCCAAGGAGGGAGGATCACTTGAGGCCAGGAGTTTGAGACCAGCTGAGGCAACAAACTGAGACCCCCATCTCTACAAAAAATAAAAAAATTACCAGAGCATGGTGGCATACACCATGTAGTAGTTGGGACCTGTAGTCCCAACTACACAGGAGGCTGAGTTGGGAGGATTGCTTGAGTCTGGAAGGTGAAGGCTGCAGTGAGCCATGATCACACCATCGCACTCCAGCCTGGGCAACAGAGAAAGAGCCTGTCTCGAATAATAATAATAATAACAACAACTTTTGATATCTCTATTTTTTCCCACAAAAATCCAAAATTTTCTGTTTACTTTTTGGTGCTCTCATGCTATAAAGTAAATTCTCTCTTGGATTGAACAAGTTATTTTCTGTTTTCTACATACACATAGACTGTTCAGCATTCCAACTCAAATTACATACTACTTTTTCAGCTTTTAATGTAAATGCTTACTTACTACAAGCATGGTTTACAAAAATGTAGTAAAATATAGTTACCAACCAGTCAATGCTCAAGCAAGTGGTGATGTATTTTAAGCCGGTGACTCCCCAAATGATTCAGTCCCTGAACTATTTCACCCAGTGCAGGTAGATTCTCTGACAGCCATCAGTTGGATCTGTCCAAATAGCTCCTGTTTTGACAGGGTCTTGTTGATGTTGGTCAAAAGACAGGTGTGTATGGGTTCCCCGGGATCATGTTTGAGGGGAAACCTGTGCCAACAGGACTGAGCAGCCACTTTTTCAATGGTATTGAGAAAATTTGTAGGAGATAAAATTTCACCAGCTGCTTGAATCTAGAACTGTAGATATTCAGGTAGCACTGACATTACAACATCTAATTTGTAAGTTATGGGTTAGGGAAAAATCAATCCAGGGCTGCCATCATGACAAGTAGTGGAAGATTGAGAGAAGGAGAAATACCCAAAATGTATCTTACACATAGCAGGCAGAGTTTCTTAGTACTAATAAAAAATAAAGTACCAGTGATCACCCTCTACAGCCCTTAAGATCCTCTGGTTTCACTAAGCCCCAATATTTGTGACTGTGGCTGAATGCAATCTGCACAAGGTTTTCTTTTTAACAGTTGGAAAAAATCTCACAGCATAGCATTTTTTTCTTTTTAACAGTTGGAAAAATTCTCTTAGCATAGCATTTTTTTCTAGTAAATTTCATATACTTAACAACTTCATCAGCACATATACTTTCCTTCACACTTATAATTTTATCAGCACATATACTTTACTTTTTGACTCAAATTCTTCTTGCCATCAATTCAAATGCTCCTGACCTTAGAATGAGAATTTTCCATTAACCCAGCTTTAATCATCTCTCTTTCCCATTCAAATGATGTCACTTCATATAAAACACATTGTATTATGATGTCTCCCAGCTCCCAGTTACACAGCTAATTGCTGCCACTTTATCATGAATGAAAAAGAATTTGATGTGATTCTTGGGTAATGATTTCTTGAGTATGTTCTGGTCTATTATCTACTGAGTTACCAGAATGGATTTTTGAGAGAACACACAATTATTCCTATTCCTTTTAATTTCCATTAACTTAAGCCATATGATAGAACATTACAGTTGTTATATATTTTATATGAATATAAAATGTAATATATAATTTATATATTTTAAAATATTCAGTGGCAAGGAAAGATAATAGTAAGTGAAAAAATCAGTGTATAACACATGAATCATAAGTATGATCCCATGTATGTGTATACCTGGTAGATGCTTGTCAAGGTGCCATTAAGGTCTTGGGTTATTGGCATCTTAATGAAATTCATTTAATTATGTTAGGATTGATTTGTTAGTAAAATCACTTACATATTTTTTAAATGCATGCATATCTGTGGAGCCAATAAGAAAAATCAGGAAGAATATACAACAAATCTTAAGCGCTTTTGAGGATGATTTTTTTTCTTTCTTTCTTTTGTATGTACCTACAAAATTTTCTATAATGGATCTCTATTGATTTTATATTTTTTACTTTCTATTTGTCTTGGAATTTCTATTACTTTATTTATAATTCACTCTAGATGTTAGGTACTAGACAACTACTATTAACTCTCTGGAGAATGGTACTATAAATCTGACCCTTTCTGTCATTTTTTTATTCTGTGGTACACTAGTGTCTCACAAAGAGTCCACAGAATTCACACTGTCATGATATTTTATAGAAGAAATCATTTTATGGGAACTTTCTTTTGTTAATAGATCCTTCCAGTGCTAACATTATTCTATATAACAATGCTAAAGTTGGTATGCCTAAATGCTAAAGTTGGTATGCTAAAGTTGGTTTAAAAATTAACCTATATACAATCTTCTTGAATAACTCTTCAACTTTAAATAAAAATTCTTATTTAAAAAATCCTCCTATATATAATGAAAATATCGATGAATTTAACTACATAAAAATAAATGCTTATACAGTAAAAAGTACCATAAACAAAGTTATCATCTAAACAAGAAACCTGGGAAAGCTATTTGCCAGCCATTACATGTAAAATTCCAGTTTCCTTAACATAACATGAGCTCTTTAATGTGAGAAACAATAAACAACCTAATTGAAACATGAGCAAAAGCCATGGCTGAGCAAACTAGTAGAAGAATTACTATGGAAACAATAAGAAAATGAAAAGAAGTTCATCCTCATTCATAATTAACGAAATGCAAGTCAAAACAAAGATATACCTTTTACTTATCAGATAAAGAAAAAGTGATTTGATAAAACCCAGATGCTTGGTATTATAAATTGGTATAACCTTAACAGAAGACATTTTGTGAATATCTATCAAAAACTTAGCATATACAAACAATTTGGCTCAACAATCTGTTAGAATTATACTGATACATTCATATAAGTACTAAAGTGCATGTATGTAAATATTATTATTGAGACATTTTTGTAGCAGCCAAAAGGAAAACTGAAAAAAAAAGATTGAGGCTCATTAATAGCAGACTGGTTAAATAAACTATGTGTCAGTACAATGAATGAAATATTGTACAGCCATCAAAATGAATGAGGTAGATTTATATATGCTGATGTAGGAAATCTGCTAGCCATCATAAGTAAAATAAATGAAACAAAGAAGAAAATACCATGATGTACAAAAAGAAAAAAACTATAGATATACATATTTATATGCATGTGTATGCATTTTTTATGAACATACATATTTATATGCATGTGTATGCAAGTCCTAGAAGGAGACATAGGTAACTATTAGCAGTACCTCTGGGAAGTAGATGCAGAGAAAAGTAATAGAGGGTAAGGATATGTTTACTTTTATTTTACATCCTTCTGTAACTTGACATTTATATGACACGTTAGCATTACTTCTGTGAAAAAGAAAAACAGAAAAGGTAATCTTTTAAAAAGGTATTTTTAAAATTATGGTAAAATAAAATTTGCATAAGCTTTATACTAAGTAATAGAATCATTTAACCAAGTTTAGCTGTAGATTCACAAGTAGAAATCCAATCTATTTTCATATTCTTACATTTAGTAGACATGTCTATAGAAAGAAATGGCTAGGAATGAGACTGCACTATTTTACCCTAAAACATTCTTTTTCTCTTTGCCTAATGTATATTTACAAGGGCATTGGGGAAGACGTTGACCACAAGCAGGAAGATGATGAGATCCTATGCCCACCACTTAATGCAGTCTAGCTCTATGTAAGGAAAAATATGTTCTTGATGTGAACCAGACGGTTTCATTCCCTTCAAAAACATTCTTAGGATGCAGTATTGAAGCTTACTCTGTAAATTAAAAAATAAAAACCTGACTATATTCAGTGAAATGCGTTAATCATTTTTTTCTTTTTAGGTTTGATATTTGACAAATTGATCTAAAATGGCTGGGTTTTTATCTGAATAACTCACTGATGCCATCCCAGAAAGTCGGCACCAGGTAAATGCCTTACATCTACAGCAGTGGGTCTGTCAGCAGTTTTCTTTAATGTGTCAGCGGTGGGGAGACCACAAAAACCCACACACACCATTATCTTGTGAAAGAAGTAGAGGAAGCAGAAAATAATGAAATCCCAGTGTTACCACATCCCCTCCAATATACAGATTAAGAGCATATGTATTTATATGGTTTTAAACATAAATAACATCAGAATTACTAAGCTATTTCCATTCATGTACTGATAATGAATCATGTGAGAAAGTCCTTTGGCAAGGACTCCACAGGGCCACAGGTGATTGCTTTGAGCAGTGTTCTTCCTGTGTAAGGCTTAAGAGGACCAGGAGGGAAATGACTGTACTCTCTTGTCAGCTACTTCCTGGGCGATTTGGGTTCTTTGATACCCCAGTGCTCACTTTCAGAAGTCGTAAGACCATAAACCTTAACAGTTCACCTTCTCACCTTCAGAAAACCCAAATGTCTTGGAGTTTCATTCTCACAAACTTCCACCTTCCTCCAATGATGAGATATAGGAAAAAAGACAATGTGAAATTGGAGATGAAGGTGCCCTCTTAGCCTCTTTACAGGCATGAGTCACATGGCAGGGCATTAAACTCTCACAACCTGTTGTGGAGCTCAGCAGGGTTAGCCAGGACTGCTTTGTCTATCTAACTCTTCTTACGTGGGCCTATGTGATATTTTTCATAACAAGAGTCCGGGATTTACCTAACTAATAAGATTTCCCCCTGCCCCTCCTTACAAAAACTCAGTTCAAAGAACAAGCCCTCGGCTTCTCCTAGTCCCCTCCTGGGAAAATGAAGAGTAGCTTGTCCTATTCTGAATATGTTGTGCTACCATTTTATCAAAGTAGAGGATAGATACATAGGTGCTGGGTGGGTAGATAAATATCAGAGGGATGCTTCTTCTTTGCTGTAATAGATTGGCAAGTAGGAATCATTTTCTGGAAGATACTCCACGGTGGTAGTGTTAGAAAACTATTTAGAATGCCTTTAATCTTGGAGATAAAAATAGTAACGCTTTACAGAGTTCTGTCAATGGATATCTTTAGGGATGCTTTGTTTTGGGAGGTTTTTTTTCTGATTGTGTTTTTTTCAGGTATAGCGAAGCTTGGGAATCTGGACTGTGCAGATTTTCCGCAAAAATCCAGCTCTGGAAAGAGTGTATTAAGATGCATATCCTAGGATGACACAAAGACAGTGTACTTCATTTTACATCTTAAAAGTATTGAACAGAAGGAGTTTTGTCCATGATACCCCATCAGCCCACTAGCAGGAAAAGCAGGACACTTACCCAAGGGGGTTCCTGCTGGAAATGATTCTTGGAATCAGCCTTCCTTCTACTGTATTTGGGAAGTCTTTGGTTTCTAACATTCACACATTTGTAGCAAAGCTTCCAAAATAACTATGATGTTTTGTTTAGGAATAACAAAACATGGAAGAAAACATTCTGTGAAATTTTAAGCTTTTTCAAACTTTTAAGTTTCAGATGAATAAGCAAAACATACTTAATTCTAAGAAGCTATTTTTTGTTTGTCAAAGAACTGATGTTATACCAGTTCTAATATTAATTAGCAACTTTGCCCTGGTTTTCCTGTAAAATAATCTCCAAAGCCCTATCTCAATATAAAAAGTGTTCGCAAAAGGACCTTCTGAACTTTGCAATCTCCCTTTAAAACTTTTACCAACTTAAAACTACAGAACTCTGATCTCTTATTGATTTAAACCAGTGATGTGTAAACAGCACTTCAGAGCTTGTTTTACAGGACCAAAAAGTTTATGCTGAAATCTACTCATGACAAATGGGAAAAACCTGATTAGCACATTTAAATGAATAAAGAACCATATTCAATGGCTTAAAATTTATAGACCTGCACCATCCATTATGGTAGCCATTTACTATATGTGGCTATTTACATTTAAATATAAATTTATTAAAATTAAACTAAAAATTCAGCCCCTCTGTTGCATTACCCCCATCTCAAGCACTCAGTAGACACAGGTGGTTAGTGGACAGCACAGATTTAGAACATTTCTATCATAGGAAGTACTGCTGGACAGTACTGCTATAAACACATTTATTAATAATGCAGCAGACTTTCTTGGCCACTTGGTAAGAAAGTTTTCTGCCTTTAAACTTATTTGGGAAGTTTTTAATACTTTTGAAATTCTGATTTCCTCAGTGTTAGATTATCTAATATACAGCTCTCACAGACCACTTTTTGTTTTTCCTGTTTATTTGCATATTAAAATATATAGGATTAAATGTTTCATGTGCTTTTCTAAAGTTGCAGTTCGTGATTTCTCAAAATTGTGAAAAGAAGTACCCACAGTTACATTAAGAACTAAAATATATGGCTGTTGGCTTGGTTACCAACATTGCTGACAGCTCCAAGTAAGCAAAAGTAAAAAGGATGTAGGATCATTTTTAAAGGCCAATATTTTCTTCCTTACTCATTACCTTCTGTAAAATTCTGTAAGATTTTCTTTAGTTTTCCAATAATGATAAACATTTCACCATTGCATAGACATAATTGATTGATTTTTTAAGCAGTTAGAAAGCCAAACAAAATAAGGGCTAGAATACTTCTTATTTTATTTTTTAATAAAAATGTACATCTTAGAAGCCTTTATTTTTATTTAAATTGTATGTCACTGATAAGGTTTGGATATTTGCCCCTCCAAATCTCATGTTGAAATGTGATCCCCTGTGTTGGAGGTGGGGCCTGGTGGGAGGTGTTTGGATCCTGCAGGCGGATCTCTCATCAATGGCCTGGTGCCCTCCCCATGTTAATGAATGAGTTCTTGCTCTGAAACTGTGACACCTCCCCCCTCTCTCTTGCTCCTGCTCTCACCATGTGACATGCTGGTTCCCTATCACCTTCTACCATGATTGTAAGCATCCTGTGGCCTCACCAGAAGCAGAAGCTAACACCATGCTTCCTTGTAAGCCTGTAGAACCAGGATTCAGTTAAAGCTCTTTTCTTTATAAATTACCCAGTTTCGGGTATTCCTTTATAGCAACACAAGAATAGACTAACACAGTCACGGATAACAGTAATTTTTCATTTTTCATCAATATAATGATCCTGCTGTATTCTTAAAGTTCTTAATCACTATTTGTCACTAATATGATAACATTAATAAAATGTGAGTCTCAGTTACTTTCTAGTCACTTATACCTAGCAGTTCAATTACATTTAGTTCCTGGACTAATGATCATGTGTTACATAAGGCAAAAAATTAAAAACAAATTTGTCTTTGAGTCATCAAAGCATCAAGGGTTTGAAATAGCTATATAACTAGCTGTGAAAAAGGGATATAAATATCCAGCTGATATTTCCTTTACACATTTAATAGTATCATTTTTCAATGAAAGCATAAGTAAAATAAGTTTGGAACCAGTTTGGAATTTTTAAATATTAATCTCAGAATCTTACTAACAGAAAACAAAAGCAAGATAAATGCTAGCCATTTGTGCCTGGGTTTCTTTTCCAATAAAATGAAACATGTTTACTCCAAATAACCTATGCACACAATTCTCAGTAACATTCTTTCTTTGCTTAAATAATATAGCCAGATGTGCTTAGCACATAACTCTATAGAAAATAATAATTTAAATTAGATTTAGATAGACAGACAGACAGATTTTTTTGAGACAAAGTCTCACTTTGTCCTCTAGGCTAGAGTGTAGTGGCATGATCATAGCTCACTGCAGCCTAAAACTCCTGGGCTCAAGCCATCCTCCTATCTCATCCTCCCAGGTATCTAGGACTACACGCACATGCACTATGCCCAGCTAATTATTTTTTTAATTTTTTGTAGGGATGTGGTCTTGCTACATTGCCTAGGTTGCTCATGAACCCCCAGCCTCAAGTGATCCTCCTGCCTCAGCCTCCCAAAATGCTAAGATTACAGGCATGAACCACTGCACCCAACCAATATTAATATTTTTAACAATTGAAAGAGCTCAAAGAAATAGCTTTTAAATTTAGAGGCCCTGTTTTGCTGACAGGAAAAGCTTTTAGCTGGAATCAAGAGTGCTGTTGTCTTTTCCCTTCAATTAGTCATTCCTTTTAAGACTTTTAAGAAGATTTAAATGTATGAGTCATTTTTTAAATTCCAGAAAGATCTAGTATATCTCAGAAATGTAATAATACAGTGCAGACCTGGTGGAAAATAATTATTTATCTGAAACTGGGCCTCAATGCCTTTCCTGAATCTAAACAAATGTTCAACTCACCCAGAGAACTGGGACAATAGGAACAAGGTATTGCAAGCCCAAAATCCAATCCAAAGCAGCATTCTTCCTCCCCACCTCTAGGCAAGGCCAAAATACTTCTGCACACAGTATAGACACCAGAAAAAAACAGAGCCACTGTAGATGAAACCAGTCAGGGGGTAAGAGCTGTCTTTTGATCTAGAGCTTGCACCTTTGCTCCTCAGTAACACTCCGAGGTCAAAAAGGAAAAATAGGATGGGCAGTTTGCTGCCTCCTGGTCCCTCCAGCCTGGTCAGTGAACAGAGTGGGAAGATAAAACAGCTAAGTATCTTCCTTAACAATGCAAAGCAAGAAATCCAGTCTGCTTTGGGAAAGTGAAAGCAGTGCAAATTCAGATTATTAATCATAAGAGCATCTCATGTGATATACAAAGTTATTGTATAGCAGTAATGGGTCAGCCATATTTTATTCAACACTGAACCATTAATGAAATTAATGCTAGTCTTCCTTTCACTTACAGAATGTTTATCTATACATGACTAAACAAAGAAGGAGGGCTGGAAATGGTCCTGTGAAAAATACTGGCTCAAAATGTATCAGCTGAGTTTGGGGCAACTGAGGTGGTAGGAGGCTCCCCCTGGACTTCTGCTAGAATTTAGATTTAAATAGATGGATGAATTAGACAAAACATACTCTCTGAAAGAGTGAGAAATACAATATTCACCAATTAAGTGAAGGAAAAATCTACACTATGAATAAAACAATAAATGTGGATAAATTTGAAAATTTGAATTTCAAACCCCTTAAGATAATGTGACAAATACAACAGACCTACTTTAACATCTTAAAGAGATCTGCGTGACCTATTTTGCAGTTTTATTTTCTTAGGACAATGCTTCAGTAACTTTAACTTTCATATTTAATCATTTTTTTCTTTTTTGGTTTCTATGGTATCACCATCCATCAATCCATGTTGGTTGGAGGGGGGGAATATATATATATATATATGTATATCTCCCAAGAGAAAGTAATTCTGCAATCTTCCTCAGCAATTCAGTCTAACAATTAAGAACCCTTAAGCTAAATAGAAAAATTCATTTCACAGGAAACTTTTACTCAATATGTATAATTAGTTTTAGTTAACTTTATTAATGAAATGTCGCAAATCAATTAGGTTTGCAATAATCAGATGCCGAGGACCCAAGAGGAACCATTCCTCTCACAAGAGGGGAAGGTGATACACAATTTAGTTGGGAAGCAAATGTAATTAGATTTGATCAATTGAGTATTCCTGTCCTGATGTGGAGTCAGTCACATACCCAAGCCTGAGAATATATTTGAAAAGAGGTAGAAAAAAAAAACAGTATGACTTAGAAAATGTCCTTGTGGTCCTGTTGGCCACAACTGGCAGCTAAAAAGGGCTTTGAAACCACAGGTAGACAGGTTTTGTTCAGACAGGGCTATGTTTTAAATTACTCTTTCAAATCTGAATGGTTTTACGTAGGGCAATATATAAACTTTCCTATTTGTCACAGACTCTGGCACTCTTTAATGCCTTATACTGGGTGTTTCACACAGTTATTTAACTGCCCAAATCCCAATGGCATTTCAGTTTGCAACTATCATGACCTAGAAGTTAGCTATTGAACAGTTATGAGGTACCTTAAAGTTTCTTCCCTTTGCCTCTAGAATAGGAATATCAAAGAAATGTCATAATGATAGAAATACTACTGAAAGAGGATATTAAACACTAGGTATTCCTACTTAGGGCTATAGTTTGCAGCAGATTCTATTGTGTTTCAGTCAATAAGTGTTTTTGGACACCTACATGCCAGACACTGTTCTCAGCATTGAGCACAAAGTCGTGAGCGAGGTAGACAAAAATGCTTGGCCTCATAGAACTTACATTCCAGTGCATAAAGATGAGAACAATCAAGTAAAATTTATAATATGTTGGATGGCATGGAAAATGGAAATAAAGTGGAAGGGAGGCTTCAGGTTAAAAAGAGTGTTTAGGGAAGGTCTCCTTAGGAAGAAGGAGGAAGCTATGTGGACATCTGGGAGAAGATGGCTCCAGGCAGAGGGTAGAGCAAATGCAAATTCCCTAAGGCAGCAACGTGCTGGCATAGTCAAGGCACAGCGAGTATGCCAGGGTCTTCAGAAACCACAGAGAAGAGTGGATAATAAAAGTGAAATCAAGTATTGAAGAGTATGAACTGACAGGAACTAGAGACGTATTTAGAATGGATGCCAGAACAGGAGAAATGGGTGGGATTTTAAAAGCTAAATGATTTAAAGACTTAAAATGCTCTGAAGTGTAGTGAAATGTTCCCAAAACTGCAGATTTTCCCAAGAAACCAGGTGCATAATTTAGTCATCAATGACTGGTTCTGTGGCAATGACTCTAGTAATTAGACACCTGCATTTTATGTCAGTTCCTTCTGGATACTCAACTACCTTATTTGGTGCTTTTGGTATACTTCAAATATGCATTGCCTATCACTGATCTGTAATCCTGTGTCTCTGGGCCTGAAAATATAACTTTTCATGTAGTAGAGCATTAGGGCTGTGCAACATTGCCACTAGATTATTTTTAATGAAAGCTTTGCCCTTTTAGATAAATACGGCAATGTATTCAAACAAGTCCTAGGGATACCACTGAGTGCAAAATGTCATGTACTAGTTATTCCATTTAAATTATTTTATCTTCAAGTCTAATAAGAAAATTCTAAATAAAATTATATATTTGGGATTGCGTGTGTATCATCCAACCACATATAAGTAGGAATAAAATTATTTAAAGGAAAATTTCAAATAGGCTAACTCTAAAAATGTACAGATAATCTGAATGAGAGAAAACTATCCTCGCTTTGTGTTATTTTTCAGTGGTAGCATTTTCTCATAATCCCCGTGCTTTTTTCATGTCCTGCTATTCTTTAAGATTTCCTAATGAGGATTAGGGAATAGGCGTATTTAACAATCTGTGTTCGCAGGTTGGAAACAAGAAAATGAAGACTAATAGTTTCTCTCCTGCTAATTTGATTTTCTACAACTCCTCTCCTACCAGCTTAGGCAGAGGACTTAGTTACTATTTCCAACAGATGGGAGCCAAGGAAAAGGCAAGCATCTGTGATATCATGCCTCCCCCAAATGGGTAGCTGCCTCACCAGCCTCCATTAGAGACATCCCCCAGAGTAAGAAATAAGAAATAATCATGAGTAGAATGAGAAAAAAATGCAGCTTCCTTTATTTGAGAAAAACAACAGTAGCTCGATGCTGGGAAGTTCTGTGGCCTAAAGGGCTTTGAAAATAATGCAATTTCTGATAAAAATAAATGCCATTATTCTTGCTTATTGTCACTGTTTTAGTCAAATAAGATTTTAGCAAGCATATTTCAAATTGTTCTAAATCTAAGTAAATTGGTAATTAAATGCTATCATTAGAAAGTATTTTAATATCAGAAAAATTGGACCATAAGAAAGTTTACCCTTGTATTCATATATACATGTGCTTTGTGCTAAAAATTGTTATCATTTAGTGAGAACCTGTGACTATATTAATTTAATCTTCATATTTCTCTGACCGTTAGAGAGTTTGTGACTTGAATAACTTTCAAACAACTAGTACCCTGATGGAAATCCAGAATTTTGTTACCCCAGATCACAGCTGCATACTTAAACACTATGCAACAGTGGCACTTACCCCCAAATCGTATCCTGTCGAAATGCCTTTTTAGCAAATTAAACTGAATTGTGTTCAGAGATCCACAGGTCTAAGCAACATTAGGGAAGGGGTAAGGTAGTCCTCAGCAAGGCCCTTTTCAGAGCACTCCACCAGTGCCCTTGTCCTCCTCAGCAGAGCTCCTCAGCTATACTCCCTTTCCTAGTCTCCCCTATCCCACAACGGAACCATACTTCTCTCATAGAAGCCCTGGTCTCACAGAACTAAAAAGGAGGCTCCTAGAAATGGGGTTGTGTTGAGTTGACAGAGATGTGTGGCTCTTTAAACTGAAATATAATCCAAAGAGAACAAGATCTAGTAGAATTTCAGGTCCTAAGCCTGGTTAAATTTCAGGTCCTAAGGCTGGTTAATAGTACAAATACAGTTTTTTATTTATAATTAGTGCAACTACAGTTATTTATTTATAACTATACAGGAATTTATTTCCCAGTACCTTTTATATTACTAACATCCCATAAAACCAGCCATGTAAGGAACTAGAACATTTTGAGAATATGCAATACATAACCTTAAACAAGAAGTTTTCATTCCTAATTTAAAAAAATAAACTAGTTCATCACAATTTCCTTCAAATCCTTCTGCCACTGATTTCTCTCCTGAAAAGAGATATTATACAGCATTTTAGAGAAAACAAACATCTCTAAGTCACAAGGAGTGGAATAATCAAAGTTGCATTTTAAGCAAGATTATGGTTTTTTCTTTGAGTTCTCTGAATTTGAATAGTTAACCTTAGTTTTATAACTGCTCTGAAAATGGTTTCTGTCCCTGGTGGACTCTTGTTTCAATGCAGTATTTTGTCTGGTAGAGTCACAGAGTTAAGCCATCATTCAGATCAGAAAAAACAAAAAATAAAAGAGATGAATTAATCTCAATGGCACAGCCTCCTTATTCAAAAAATAAAAATAAATCTCAAGTCCAAGAATGAATCATCTTTGAGACTCTCTCAAGTGATCTAGTTTTAAGGGGAAACTATTGGGGGAGCAACTGGTGCCCAGTACTGTTTCACACACGTGGTTTTTCTTATCTATTGCTCACAACACTTAGACATAACTGGAATTATTGCCTTTGTATTGTTGTTGCCATTGTATAAAGGAAGACAGAAAGGATCAGAGAAAATAATAGTGAACATCTACTAATTGGACACTTACTGGTGTCAGGCACTGCATTTTCTTATTTAATCCAACAAAAAACATAGGCTAAATTATCTTATTGGCTCCATTTTCTTTACAGAAACTGAGCCTAAATTTCCCAAATGGCTAACCAATGCCAGGGCCAGCAACTCAAATTTGGGAGTAATTCCAACACCTTGGTTCCAACCATTTTTCTCCCAGAAATAACCCACCAAATTCACCAGAGGCTAAGATCTTACTGTTACTGTTTAATTAACTGCTACAATTGCAGCATTTTAAAAAATATAAATGAGCACTGTGCTAGTATTTAATTATAGGTTTATACTGATACTGGGTGCAAGTATAAGCTAACATCATTTTGAATTATAGTAGAAGAGTCAGGAGCTCTGAGAGGAATGTTCAGGATAGAATAAAGCAGATATTTTAATGTCGCATTTCAGTGAGGAAAATTGTTAATTCATATGCCACCAGCCATCGGCAGAAATGTAACAGGAAATGAAGAAAAACTTAACTACTTTAAATACAGTGGTCTGTAGTACAAATTATTGTGCCGTGAATTAGTTTCCTTCTGCTGTAGAATTGATCATTTTGATTATGTAGACAAGCAGTGTAAGACATTACTAAAATTATTCTTGAATCCTAGCTTTGAGATCTATATAAAACACTAGGCAATTTGCCTGCAAATACGTAGAAAACAATTTTTAAAAGGATTGGGATGAGTTATTTTCCCCTCTGTTAAATATTAGCCTTTGAAATGAACCCAGCTGATCTGCCAAATAACACTTGGAAATTGTTGTGTTTTAATAAAGTGACAGATTGAGAGGGAAGCCACACTATACGTCCTTATGCTTTTAGAGGCCTTACAGGGCAGGAACATTATGCAATAATGCCTTTTAAAAGAAGTGAGCTTCCTAGTATTACACTTTGCCTGGCAACAAATGTAGCCACTTACTGAAATGCAGGCGTAATTAGAATCTATGAAGATCTAGCATCAGAATCCCAAACCTCTATGCAATACTCAGTAAATTACAGCTTTTATGTCTGTAATATTTTCAACCATTCTACTTAAATGTGTGAATACGTGAGTGTGGAGTTCTTTAGGAGGCCTGCCCCATATGCTAGGGAAAGGTTTCATCATTTCTAATCAGGATGGCCCTGTAAATGGGATGCCTCATGTTCAGGTTTCTGCAAGGCTCAGAGCCTGGGCTTCTACTGGCAGAGGGTAGACCCAAATGGACTACTCTAGTGAAAATCTCCAGGTGAACATGGAACGCAGTGAAAACCTGGGGTATCCAACTTGCAGTAGAGGCCACCAGCAAGTGTCACCTCTATTATAACTTTAACCAGGCAAGCTCAGTCTCATGCATTAGTTTATAAAATTGCAACAGAGCCTTATAAGACTGAAAGGACATTAGTTTTTAAACCTATATAGTATGACCTAATTAAATGAAATTTTATTTTAAAGCCCTCATAAAAGTAGTAAAATTGGTGTTTTTAAATAAACCAAATGGGAATTCAACCACTTTATTTTTTCTTTTGTTCCAATAGGAAAATAAACGCTTTAAAATTTGAAGTTAAAACACGGGTTTTAAATATATTGAGATAAAAACTATTTTGCATAGGCATTTTGAAGAAAATAAATTTTGTTTTTTGATTTGTGGTTGGCCATTGATTTCCGTGTTAAGAGTGTGAAGCTGTGCTCAGCTGTCTGCTAGAAATAACATGGGAGACTCAGTCCTGTTCCAAATGGAAGGGCGGCTCCTATTCGGTTTGCTTCTTCATTTCTTAAAGTGTTGTGATTTTTTATTCCCTGGTGTTATGTCTTGAGAGTTTAAATCTTAAAACATGCAATTAGGTATTGAAGTTGAAAGCTGAAAGTCTTAGCCAGCTAGTAATGGTTTTTTAAAATAGGTAATACAGACCTCTAGTGGTTGAACAGTTTGAAAGCCTCTGCAAGAAGAGGAAATTGTGCAGAAAGTGCCTGCATTTTAAGGGGAAAAGTTAGTTAAAATTATTCAGATGATAAAATTCACATATTTCATAGAAGAAAACAAGCCAGAATGGGCTTCAAGGGAAGGTGGCACACTTCTCATCCTTTTAGATGTTCCTCAATTCCTCTAAATAAGCAAAAACTCTCTGGCCAAAGTCACAGCAAGAAGTCTGGATCCGTATTATTTGTCTCTAAAAGATCTTGTGAACAGAGCTGCTAGATCTCTGTATTATGTGAAACATATATTTTTGTACACAGTTTTGCCTCACTGGGGCTTTGCTTCCTTTGTACTCCAGAGGCTCCCCATGAAAACAGAATCTCCAGCCACCTCAACTTGCCTGTCCTGTTCTCAGGTTCTGTCCATGGGGAGCCACACTTCAGTGAGCTCAGCAATCGGATGGCTCTTTAGTCTACATGAGAGGGAAACTCCATGTGCCTCTAGACTAGTGCTTCTCAAACTCTAATGAACACCCAAGTCACCTGGGGAATCTGCTTAAAATGCAGATTCTGTCTGGGTCTGGGGTGGGGCCTGAGGCTGTCTTGTTCGCAAACTCCCAGTTGATGCTAACGCTGCCCATCCAGGGCCACCTGGAGCAGCAAGCCAGCTCCACGACAGCTGTCTTTATTTTTTAGTTACTTTTTTTGTTTTTACTCATTTCTTCTTTGTTTGCCCTTTTACTTTAATGACATCTGTTAAATTTTTAATATTTGGATCTGTAAAACATTTAAAGTTCTCTTTCACTTCACTATGTACAAGTATCTCTGGGAATCTCTTATTGAAGTTTTGAGAAGTTGATCTCACATTTTAAAAATAGATTCAGTGTCATCTCTTTATCTTGAAAAGTTCATGGTAGTTGTGAGCATCTCTCTAACTGCTTGAAGCTATTGGGCACTTGTAGCTACAATTAAATATCTGATTAGCCATATTGGGAGAGTGGGTGAAAACAGGTTTTGTGCATGTGGTAGATGTGTAGGAAGCTAAGGACCCAAAAAACAACCACATCATAAAATCAAGCAGAATCTCTCTCACACACACACACACACACACACACACACACACACACACAGGCTCAAAGCATAAGTGTCAACAGATCAGAGGAAAACATGGGAGAATGTATTTTTTCATACCAAATCTATTAAAATTCCATCATCTAAATAACTTCCTATCATAGCATGTTGTCAACCTTATTTTTCAAATCCATAATTTTAGAACTTATGTCATGGGGTAGTCTAAAAGCCTCTTGCAAACTTTTAACATCTAGTTTCAAATCAAAAATAGTATATTAACAAGCTGTAGCATAGAGGGAGTACATAAATTATCATCATTGCCCTGCATGAATAGTAATTCACAGGTTTGGCTCAGACACAACTTAGATGAAACAATTAACTATGTACAGTACTTAACAGTATAAAAGTAATTAATCTAGCTGCCTCATACTGGTTTGGCCTAAATAAACATGCAATAAAAAAGCCATAGGATTTTATTTTTTTACTCACGTTACTACTTTAGTATGTTGGAATTTTAATATGTCAGAAGAAAGATATATTTGCATTAAAAAATCATTTTCTTTTCAAATGTTAATGTACTGATTATAACTAAGTGAATTCCATATATTTATAATTGTGGGCAGATGTTCTCAATTAATAGTTTGATTCATTCTACTTCACAGTTTAGTGAAAACGATTATTTTAAATTAAGGTGTAAATAAGAACAAATGAGATTTTTATTGCTACAAATCACACAGAATTTGTTGGTGGTGCTATAATCCTGTGTAGGTATAGCTTTGGCAAAACATTTCAGATAAGCTTGTTTTTTGCCCCATGGGTTCTGGGAGGAGGTGAGTTGTCTGTCCTATAAGGTCTTCACCAGCAGGTTCAGAAAGGTAAAAGGGCAAGGTCATTAATTGGCTAGAGGGCAACAAAGAAGGTAGTTATCCCTGTGTGGTCAAGAAAAAAGGGCTCAGGCGATCTTGCTCGGGAGAGAAAAGGTTCATTCAGCTCCAGTCTTTTTGGTAAAAGCCCACTCTCAGTGTATGAGTGTTCCTTTGCCTAATCATCTAGACTATAACATGTTTTCCCCTATATGACTCCATCGATTAATCATTGCAGTATTATCCCCATTTCATAAATGGGCAAAGAGGAGGATGAGGCTGAGTAGTTCTTCCAAAATCAAGTAGCATGTAAGATGTAGGAGCAAAACTCAAACCCAGAGACTTCTGCTTCCAGCCAAGATGGAATAACAGGGACTAGATTTACCTCCCCACCTAAAACAATTTTAAAAACTGGACATATATATGAAACAATGGTTTTCAAGGGAGTGGACATGAGATAACAAAGGGCAGTGATCCCTGGAGGATAGGAAACAAATGACCTGGGATTGTCCCAGCCCCCTGCCTGGAGGGAGTTTGCAGGCATGATACAGGGATGGTACACCCAGGCGAAACTCGGGGTCCTCCCTGAGTTAAGGACATGGAGCTGGGAGTCCAGAGAGGCCATGGAGACTAGAGTTCAGAGTACCAGAGAGTTGAGAGCTGCACAGAGAATCCAGAGATCTGCAAAGGGTACCCCTTGTGCTTCAGTGCATGTGGGTAAATAATCACCCAAACGTATTAGAGAGAACAAGCCCCAGAGGTCATCAAGAGCTAGAAAATAGTTCCTATTTCCACCAGCCACAATGGAAAGTCTCATAATTCATGGAGCATCAGGTAGCATACTCAGTAGGTTCTTGCCTCAGGAATGGGAAAAATTTAGCCCTAGACTAATTGCTGCTCTGGTCCCACCTAAGAAACCACAAAAGTCAGACTCAAAAGAATTAAATTATTTGCAAGTAACTCAACTGCTTTTCAGAAAACAACTGGAGAATTTTTGTAGGAATACAAAAGCATCCAATATCCAACAAAGTAAAATTCACAATGTTTAGCATCCATTATAAAATCACCAGGCATGCAAAGAAACTGGAAAGTACAACCCATAAAAAGAAAAAAAATGAATAGAAACAGACCCAGTCAGTAATGACACAGATGATAGGATTATTACACTATGACATTAAATGGTTATTATGACTATTTCATACGTTCAAAATGCTTGATGGAAGTTTGAATATATTAAATAAAGACATAGGAGATACAAAAAAGACTGAAATTGAACTTCTAGAGATGAACACTACAGTGTCTGAGATGAAAACTTAAAGTGGGACTTCAGATGCTAAGACTGCATTTGTTTCACATCCCCCACAACATTCTTCCCTGGATGCTGAGTTTCCTCCCAGCAGCTGAATACTTCATGCTTAATCCTTTCTTAATGCTGAACTCTCAGAAAAAGTGCTTCATTCTAAGAAGAGGCAGGAGGGTGCCACTCTGTGGCCCCTTTCTCATCTCACTCTGGTCCCTGCTGGCCTGGAACAGATTCCACTCCCTTCATGCATTGATACTCCACTCTAGACTGAGCCTCCTCACGAGGTAGCCATCAAGCCATCTGCAGTCATCAACATAGCATCTTCTGAGTCAGTTACAAGAGTTTGCATCATCAGACCACCATTTTCCATCTCTGTTTTCTGACTCACCCCAAAACTCTAGTTAAAAATCATGAAATGTTATTTCTTCACATGAAATACAATTAATATGGAAGTCAGCATTTTTGCAGCTCCCAACACTTCACATCCAAGGAGCTGTGTATGAAATCATGAACTATGTTGTTCCAGCCAACCAAGCAATTAACCAAAGTATACATGTCCATGTTGTCCTTGTACAGAGTTTGAAATATGCTCATGAGAATTAAACTATTTTTCAATAAATCTGAAAGATCAACTTGCATGTCCAGGAAGTTTTATTAGGGATAGAATCCCAAACAATGAATGTGCTAGCCAAGTGTTACTATTAATCAGAAATACTCCATATTCATCCAGGATTAATCCTGTGTAACTCCCTCAGTCAGTGTAGCAATGTGTTCTCTTCCTGCACTTTTTTTGTGTGTGTGTGTATTCCCAAATCTGCAGTGAATGTATTTAGGAAATACATCAGTATCAAAACACAAATGTAGCCTTAAAACATAAATGTACAGATAATTTCATACTTGTAGCAAAGTTCACTTCAGAAACACTTGACAAGAACTGTTCAAAAATAAATATTTTCAGTATTTATTTAAAATATTTTAAAATGTAAACTCCTCACCAGTCATCTAGCCAGGGCCACTGAGTGAGTATGGCTCTATGAAATAGCTTCAGTCCCTTTCACTTCTGATGACCTTTTGAACACTAGATAATATTTGTCAAGTAAATGTCAAAATAGTATAAGAATACCCAAATCATGGATTCTATGCTGTATTCACTCACATAGAGACATCACTTTGGAGCACTTCAGAGCAGCAACAGCTCTAAGAGATGTAACAGTATGCTTTACAGGATGGAAAAATGAAAAGGGAAAAATAAGTTGCTAGCAAGAACAATGAGGGGTGGGGGTGAAGTTCACGCTGCCATCCTGAAAGCTTCCTCAGACTGAGTCAGGCTCATCTCACGCAGTGCAGGCTGTGCAGGCTGGCTGTGTGAGATCAAGGGTACACAGTAGCCTCATCCCGTCACATCTCTGTGTTTTCCCATAACCTCCAACTATTCAGCCATGAATCACTGAATGTAGAATGGAAGGGGGAATGTCTAACAAACAGAGACATACTTTAAGTCTTCAGTCTAGTTAAAACATTGGAATGAGGGTCTGCAACATCTTTCTGGGGCTTGGAGTCTTGTCTCAGTTCTAAAATGAGATGGTTGGCTTGGATCCTAAGTTTCAAACTGGCAGCCTTTTTAACTAAATCTAATCTGCAGAAAAGTTCTGTTAGGTTCCACAGTGTTGGGTTTTAAAATATATATGTATATATTAGTTGAAAACATTTTAAAATAGGATCTTTCACACGTAATTTGAAATTTTAAGTTTGTATTTTAAAGTTAGCTGTTTTCCCCCACCTCATTACAATTGGCACAATTGTCTATAGCTGAGAAGTGACCCCGTGACCCCTTCCAAGAAAGGGGGAGGGCCCTCCATTCACCACCATGTCCATTTCACCTATTTCTCCCAGCCTATATATGTATTTGAATATGTGAACCCTGGAATGCATAATGTCTAGGGAACATAACAATAATACAATACTATGAATCTCTGACTTACAAGGAATCTCTTATGAATCTGACTTACAAGGAAAAAAAAGGCTGTAGAGAATAGTAGTTCAACCACATTTTAGGTTAAAATAGACTTTAGTTGGATAACCTGACAACCAAAACATCTTTGATAATATAGTAATTGTGTATGTTTACCAGACAAAAGGCATACATATATATTCTTGTATTTCTCTGAAGAAGAAAATCAATAAATTTGACCCATAAATTTCTTTCTATAGCAGACATTTTTGTGACTTCCTGACTCACAGGAGATAAAGCTACCCTCCAAACCTAAATCAAAAGTCCATAAGTTGCAGAATGACTTTTTATGTAAAGAGAACATACTAGTTTCTGATAAGATACAAAGAAACCATGTAATTTATCTAGGGAATGGCTCTAAGCTGATCATTGACTTATTTATACAAGTATAGCTACTGGAATAGACTGATTCCAAAAACATATTTTCTCTGAATTAGAATCTTTTTTATATCAAAATATCCAAAATTATTAGCATATTATGTTATTCTCACAAAGTCCTAATGAACTTCACAAATCTGCCTGCTCTATTCTGAGTACAAAAAATATTTAGCCTAATTTGTTTTTCCATTATTTTATATAGTAATAAAGTAATACCAAAAATGTTATTGCCAGAAACAATACAGTGTTGTATAATTACTAGAAAGTGAACTCATGAAATCCTATTAAAAAACAACAATTACCACATGTTAAGTCAGATAATTCACAGAAGAGACTTATATGAATACTAGGGGAGCTGTAGGCCACAAAATTTTTCTCTGAATCCTGCATTTTGAAGGAAGTTTCTGTCATTTAATTAGTTGAGGTTTGATTCACCAACCAAAGATCTATAGTGTGATGTTTTCTTCCTCCAACATAAAGTTAACTTAAAGTCATCTGTACTTTATGTGTTTATTCTTTCACTTCTTCCCCAAAAGTAATTCTTTAAATTGCTTTATGGGATTAATAACAAATTATATCATTATATATTATTGTATTATTAGGGCTTCTAACTTCATTCTAATCCATTTATTGGCCATATATAATAATGCAACAAATTACATCTGTAAAGTAAAATTTTATGACGCAATTTACTTAGTATATGTATAAGTCTCATTCTGTTGCCCAGGCTGGAGTGCAGTGGCGCGATCTTGGCTCACTGCAACCTTCGCCTCCTCCCGGGTTCAAGCGATTCTCCTGCCTCAGCCTCCCAAGTAGCTGGGATTACAGGCATCCGCCACCATGCCCAGCTAATTTTTGTATTTTTATTAGAGGCGGGGTTTCACCATGTTGGCCAGGCTGGTCTCAAACTCTTGACCTCAAGTGAGCCACCCGCCTCAGCCTCCCAAAGTGCTGGGATGACAGGCGTGAGCCACCACACCCGGCCGGAGACAGGTTCTCCCTGACCTGTGAGACTGCAAAGGTGGTGTTTCCTATGAGGCCAGCCAGATAATAGACTCTGCTAACATTAATTAAATTAATGTTCCTTTTTTTTTTTTTTTTTTGAGACAGAGTCTCGCTCTTTCACCCAGGCTGGAGTGCAGTGGCGCAATCTCGGCTCACTGCAGGCTCCGCCCCCTGGGGTTCACGCCATTCTCCTGCCTCGGCCTCCCGCGTAGCTGTAGCTGGGACTACAGGTGCCCGCCACCTCGCCCGGCTAATTTTTTGTATTTTTAGTAGAGACAGGGTTTCACCGTGTTAGCCAGGATGGTCTCGATCTCCTGACCTCATGATCCGCCCGCCTCGGCCTCCCAAAGTGCTGGGATTACAGGCGTGAGCCACCGCGCCTGGCCAATTAATGTTCCTTTTTAAGATTCTAGGTGCTGAATATATATCTCTTGGTCTATAAATTAGCTTTGCACTTCAGCTATTTAGTAAACTTGTTTTTTATTGTATCTAGTGTATTCATACTGAATGGGTATAATATACTGTCTTTTGAAAAAATTATTTTGTACACATAATCTTAAAACACTCTTCCGAGGGCAAGGTAGAGGCTTCATAGTATTAATATCATTTCCATTTGTCAGATCAAAATTCAATGAAGGTTTAATGATTTGTCCAAGATCTCAATTTTTAGAGAAGCAAAGAAGAATTCCCCCAATTCCAGTTCTAAGTTTCTTTTTTCCCTTGCTAAATCCTGCAGTCAACTGATTTGTTTTTGTTTTTGTTTTTGTTTTTTTTTTTTTAGACAAAGTCTCACTCTGTTGCGCAGGCTGGAGTGCAGTGGCGTGATCTCAGCTCACTGCAACTTCCACCTCCGGGTTCAAGCGATTCTCCTACATCAGCCTCCTGAGTAGATGGGATTACAGGTGCATGCCACCATGCCTGGCTAATTTTTGTATTTTTAGTAGAGACGGGGTTTCACCATGCTGGCCAGGCTGGTCTGGAGCTCCTGACCTTGTGATCCGCCCACCTTGGCCTCCCAAAGTGCTGGGATTACAGGCGTCAGCCAACATGCCTGGCCTGCAGTCAACTGATTTATGTTCATCAACTTCTTAAGTTAAATTGCTCTTTTACTCATTGCCTTTGGTTTTATGTATTAAGATTCAGCATCAGCATTCATGATATCTTTTCACTCTTAATTCTGAGTGTTTCTGTGTGTTTTTTTAATTTTTGTACTTTATGGGCTTTTTCTTCATTTACCCCCAATTATCCAGGAAAGGCTGTGTGCCTCTTTTGAAAGCTCTGATGTTCTCAATGAAGAGACCTTTTAAATGACCTTGTTTGTCCCCCACCGAGTTGCATATCACAATTTCAAATGTCTCACTAAAATGTTACCCATTTGGCATCAGTATACAGAAAAGGCTGCACTCTGAGATAAGAAAGAACAGTGGTGTTTTCATAGTAAGAGAATAGAGTTCTTAATGCGAAAGGGGAGAGTATAATTTCCACTGATTTAGCTGGTCTTTCAAACTTTATGATGCTTTTCTCCTTGAACTAGCCTATAAGAAATTTGTAGGGAAAATACCACAGGAATCAAATTTTGGGCACAGATGTCTATTAATATTGCTCCTTACAAAGCTTTTTCCCAGAATTGTTTCTCCTTGCCTACAAAAACTACTCCATGCCTTTATTAGTCAGAAAAGCAGTTTTGTAGAGAAGGCAAATAACAGAGAATCAAGCTAAGTAAGTAAAACTCTGTGATTGTCAAACTTCCAGAAAGTAACATTTGTAACTAGGTATGGTATGTTTGTCCTCTCTCTTTCTCTCTTCTCTCCACTTGGTTTCTAATGAAAGCCTTGATTACATGTTATATTTAATATACTGTTCCACAAAGAAGAAAAGGCCTAATGTGAATGCACAGCTGAATTTACACTTAAATATGGCAGTCAGTTCAGACCTGAAGGATACAGATCGATGCCCTCTGATCCTGTCAGATTCCCCAAAGTGTCTATGGCAGTGATACCACAAGAGGGCAGGGTTTGACTTCCGGACTAGGTGGCTTCCCCCCTTCAGTGCGGACCTTAGGGCCACGACAACAGCCATCAATCTCTTGAAACCCTAATGATGAATCTGAGCTCAAATTCCCTCTTCAGCTCTATCTGTGCAGAATCCTGAAGTTATAAAAAATGCTTACAGAAGGTAATTTCTAGAATGATCTAACACGGCAGATATTTAGTAAACTCCCTGTTTGAGAGCTCCTCCTACTAAGCACCCAACGCAGCTTTAAACTTTGGTTACCCAATAGGATTTTATCTTTTGCGAGGGATCTGTAGTTTTCCCGGGAAGATATAATGCATGAAACAAAAGCCTCCAATAAAATTCAGTATACAGTTAATTTATTTCATAAGTGGTGAGAGGTTTAAATTATCAAAGGTTAAAACAAAAAGTAGGGACCAGAGCAGGGTTTTTCAGTAGCAACTCTATTGACATTTTAGATTAGATAATTTTTTGGTGTGGGAGCCTGTCCCATGCATTGTAAAATGGTTAGCAGTATCACTTGTCTGCCTGCTAGATGCTAGTAATACCCCCACACCTCCCTCTCCCACATTGGGAAAATCAAAAATGTCTCCAGACATTGCCAAATATCCCTGGAGTACAAAATCAGTCTAATTGAGAGGCACTAGACTGGAGTATGAAGCGATGACCATGCCAAAAAATAAAAAAATAATAATAGAGCCTTGAAACATTACTTACAGAATGTCAAAAACGTAAGGACCTGCTCTCTATTCCTGTTTCTTCACCTGAGCAATGGGAATAATGATGCCTTCGCTCATAGGTCTCTTGTAGAAATGAAAGCAATTAATGCAACACTGGGCACATAGTAAGCATCCAATTAATAGTAAGTGATCAGTGTTACTATTGCTAATATTAAGCCACTATTATAAGTCCTTTCTGTTAATCAGCAGAAACAAAAAGAAGTATAAAATAATGGTACATTAAATAAACTTAAACACTTGTATGTCATTTTGTGCTAAAGTTATGAAGCTGAAAAGATTGAATTGACATTTTCCCCATTGATAGAAATCATCTCAAAAATGCTCCATTTTCCTTGTGAAAGCCAAAGGCCAGCAGTTTCCACATCCCCAGCATCTGATGAGTAGTTAATGATCCAGAAATAAACTGTTAGGTGCTTCAGGGAATTTCTATGTATAGAGAAGTTCCATGTAAATATTTCTCCAAGAGGTGGATTGAGAATGATAATTCACTTTTACCCTCTGAATTTGATTTATAAGCTTCACCTATCTGGCAGGAGATAAGAACCAAAGTTAACTGAGGAGGAAAAAAATAAATGATTTCAAGTGACCATGATCTTCAGCTGGAACCAGTAACCACAAAAATTTTGAAACTGCAAAGCAACTGGGCTGAAGAAGTTCAGCCAAAATTATTTGTTTATAAAAACTAGAGAGTGTTAGATATTTCTATCACATTGGCTTATTTGAAATTTCTGCTGGCTCAAATGAAATTGTATTCTTCTATTTCCTACTGTGGGGTTCCTTCCCTAACCACAATTGCTTTTGGATTGGAGACTTGTAACTTTGAGAACAAGAAGAGCCTCAGCTTAGCTAGCTGGAAGAACCAGAGGAGAGTTTTAATATCTCCTGAAGAAAGAAAAGCACTAACAGGGTTGTTATAGCAGTGTTCAGGACAAGCGGAGTCAACGCTGACAGTTTCTGACTTGAACAGTTTTGTTGCTGGTAATAAAAGCAGAAGTCACATGCCGAACGTGAAGGTGAGCAAAGGAGAACTTGCGATGGCAAAGTTAAAAACAAGAGGAGATGATGGTCTTGGTGTGGCACAGGATGTTAAAAAAATTCTCCTGTCCTTAAGGAGTTACTGCTATTTGAGTAATGTGCCGCTTCCCTACATAGCCTTCTATGCAGAAATGCTATATTTCCACTTCACAACCCAGAAGGTGCATTTTATTTTACACTTAGAGGAGGAACAAACAATCAGAAGGCAAAAACTGGTGCATTATTTTATGCAATTCTCTTGGAAAGAGTTCATTTTTAACTTCTGCTCAGACAGCACACAACTACTGGGAATATATTTTAATTTCAAATCTGATGTGTGACATCTGGTAACTCACTTATTGTTAATGAAGTTTTCACAGGAAGCAGCAGTCACCAGTAGCTCATCTTGTTTTTCATGGCAAAGTGTTGTTTACCTTTTATTGGCCTGGCATCAGTGTCTCTTATCACAGGATATTTAATTAGAAAACGCAAGTAGCCTAACATAGAAAAGAAACGGAGTGGTAGATAATAGTAGATAGAATGGTCTAAATATTTTTATTACAGTGATGTAATATCACTGTAATTTATGTTTAAAAATTATGTAATACTCAAAAGGAATTCTCAGAGCTGGCAAAACAGTCTGGTCCAAGCAGCCTCTCAGCAGTGCCTTTCAGCCTCCCCTCTCTGAGTCTTTCCACCCCTTGCTGGTACTTGAGTTTCTTCCACTTCTAGCACCACGTGCAGTTTCCCAATTTCTCTTACCCAAATTTGCTCTCAGGGAAAAAAAAATTAAATTAGTCATTTACACCACAGTGTGAACTTAATAACACCAACAAAAGTTCCAAAGCTCTAGGGTCTCATAGCAGCTCCAGATCCATGATCTCATTCGGTGTTTCCAACAATGTTTTGCACCAAACTGGACACATGCTTGCTACTTCATCATCCTCATCATGAACATTATTATTATTATCATCATTTTCCAGATGAAGAAAATGAATCACAAGTCAAGTGACAGTCCAAAGGCTCCACAGCTCATAGGAGGTAAATCATGTGCTTAATTCAGAACTTCTGGCTCCCATCACTATGCTCTTCCCCCTGTCTTAACTCTGGTTCTCACCTGAGCCATTGTGTTTCTTCTCAGGTAGATCTTAGTTCTCCCTGAGAAGGTATGAAGGTGGGTATTCCACCCTACCTGAATTATAGGAATTTCAGATATCTGTGAGCAGCTGCAAAGGGGATTTCACTAGATGACATCCTGCTGGGCACACTTTACGTCAGTCCTGAATGTGTAATGAAAAATATGCAGTTTAATGAGTAAGTTTCTCATATTCAGTTTTTGATGCTTCATAAAGGTTAAATGAAAACATTTTAGCTGAGGGTACTTTTGTTGTTTGTTGGATTGGTTTTGCCTGTTAATCAGGATTATCAGCATTTAAGCCAGAGTTGCAAATTAAGTTGCCTACAGGGCAGTGCTTTTCAAATATTAGTGTGTATCAGAATTACCTGGAGGGCCCATTAAACACAGCTTGCTGAACCCCACCCACAGAGTTTCTGATTCAGTACGTCTGTGGTGGGGCCAGAGATTTGCATCTCTAACAAATTTCTGGGTGATGCTGATGCTGTTGTTTCAGGGACCACACTTTCAGAACCATTGCTAGAGGGGCCAACTAGGGAACTTCTGTGAGTAAAAGCACCTACACTGTGCTTCCAGTACAGCAGCCAGCCCCAGTGTGATAAGCACTTGAAATGTGGCTAGTGTAACTGAGGTGTCCTGGAAGCATATATTGTACCCTGGATTTTGAAGACATGGTACAAAAAATGTAAAATATCTTAATAATTTTATATGGATTACATGTTGAAATGACAATAGTTTGGATATATTGGATTATTTTATCAAAATTTTACCTGTTCCTTTTCACATGTCAAACGTTTTTAGTAGAAAAATTACAATTATATATGTGTCTCACTTTCTATTTCTTTTGGACAGCACTGAGCTAAAGAACCAGAAAATAGAGGGGTGTATTAGTGAACTACAGAAAATTCAAGTCCCAAAAGCTGTAAATGCTCTGACAACCAAAGAAAATATATATGTTGGTCAGATTTGCTCTGAGTAGTCAGTTTGTACCCAAACATTTGCTGCCACAAGTATTAAATGTAGAAGCAATCCAATATCTACTATTTTACTTTTCTTTCAGGGTTAATCAAGTGCCTTGTTATAATTCTTCAAACTAAAAGCATTATTATAATAATGAAAAATATTTCTGCTGAACTTCCGAATAAAAATTTTAGAAATATTTTGAAAGTCTGAGCTTTATTTAATTCGTTTTACTTACCCTTGTATTATAGAACAATTATATTTTAAAAAATGCTTTTATGTCTTCCAGAGAACTTTTTATTTTTAGCAGTCCATGAAATAGAGGTGAGAACAGGTGTTGGTATTCCCATTCTAAATATCTTGTAATATTTAAAGGAAAACAAAGTGAAAGATTAAATTGCCCGTGTAAGATTGTGTTGCCAGTTACTGGCAGAGCAGACTCTTTGCCAGGACAGCAGTCCAGTGCTTTCTCTTCCAGGCTGTTCTGCTATTCCTCAATTTTTACAGCGTTTTTTTGTTAAAAAATAAATAAATAAAAAGTAAAGAACTATAATGCATACAAAACTGTGATGGAAGAAAAGGAAACTATGTGATAAAATCAAATAAACATGACCCTTATATCTTTAGTTTTCTTAGAACAGAGGCCCTTTAACTCTTCAGAATGCTGAAACCTTCTCTTGAAGTTCTCTTATAATACTCTGCCCTCACCTCTGTGTTTTTATCTGGGCAATTAGACCACATTAACTAATTGCTAAACTTTAAAAACTTGTATTTTCTTACAAAGAATCTGAGAATAGGTTGATTTTCTATGTTATTTTAACAGTATCACATTGCGCCCCCCTCTTCACAGGACCATGTAATCTTGACTCTCTAACTTCATGGCAAGCTTTTAATTTTGATTTTCAACCATGTTCCAAACTGTACTCTTTGACCTGGTAGTGTCAATAAATAACATAAGGGATGTCCGAAAGGCTTACAGCCTTTGGCCGTAAATGGAATGAAACAAACTAGTCCAGATAGGGCCCAAACTCGTAACATTGACCTCATTAGTCTAGGACCACAACCAGCTATCCACATGTGCCTGGGAAATATTTCTTTGAGTAATAGTTAATTTTTTAAAAGAAAGAAAAAAACCTGTGACTATGATAATCTTATGTTGAGTTTCTTTATTCATCTTGAGTAAACAGTAAATTTTTTTCACTTTGTTGTTTCAATACAAAGAGTTCTTGTGTTTAATATAAAATATTATTAAATCAGTGTGGGATTAAAAATATCTGTATAGATAGCTGATTTAACAATATATGATAGCATTAATCAACTGCCTTGTTATAATTCTTGAAATTGTTATTATTCTACTTGTCAAGCAATTTTGCCCTTCTCATCAAACGACACATACCTGTTCAATGGAAGTATTATAAAAGTTCATGCTTCAGAAAATTTTTTTAAGAGTATAACCAACTCCCTGAGGATACAGGGGTCCAGGGAAGCTAAATGACTGCTTCAAGGTCACCCAGCTAGTGAGTGGGAAAGCTAAAATTAGAACCTCAGTCTGCTCCCACATTTTCCACCAATTTGCAGACTATCATTAAAGAATATTTCTTCTGCAATCAGAACATCGAGCAATTTGGAAAAACATGTACAGTATATCGAATATTCTAGCTTCATTTAAAATTTATGGTTATGTGGCTTGTATAATATTAAAAGCTTTAATCTAAAATGAATTGCCATGTGGCCAATAACCCTAACATAAATCTCATAATACATATAAATTCTCTAATATTATCATAATTTCTTAAGGGTGCAAATTAATTAGTACCTCTTTTCCTGCCCAATAACTTTCCTCACACCCCTTAAAATGGAATTTGAAATGAGATAAACAGTTGCTGCTGTTGAATTAAAGTTTCAAAGAAATAAAAGTGCGGTGGCTTCATATACAAAATCTGTAGTTTTGTTCACAAGTCGGATGAAGCAATTGTTATTGACTAAGCCCACATTGGTGCTGCCCTTTTCTCTGTTGAAAAGAAAAGCTTGTGAGTAGTCTCCAAGAGCCATATTATTAAAAATGATGTTTCCTCCCCATGATGGCTGAGATACTAATCCATTGAAATGTGGCGATAATTCTTGTGAGAAAATTCTATGAGTCTGTAAGTTTGAAGAATTTAAAAGTGTTAAGAGGACAGGGGTTCATTTATTTACAGGCCTTCTTTCAAGGCCATTCATGGCCTTTCATATTTAACATAAGAGTATTTAATACTAACACCAACATATCAAAGGAAGATGTTTAAAGCATGTGCATTAGACTTGATCATATATCTTTCATTGATACCTGTTTCTCTTTACTTTTTGGAATAAAATAAAAACGACAAAAACAGCTAAGAATTTTGGAAAGTGATGTGGGTGGGAGGGATTGGGACATTCATCACAACTGAGTTGTTTAATTTATAGTAAGTAGGAACTTTTAGACTTGAGAGAAGTTTAATTGTAGTTTAGAGTTTCATTATTAGACAGTAGTCTTAAACAATTCCCAAGAAGCTAAAATGTGGGATTAACATTTTACTTTCATTGTAATTCATATCCTAAATATAAATTTTAATATAAATTCTAAAGTTTCTGAATTTCCTTTCATAAAACTGGGTTCTTTGGGTTCTTAGTTATTTTGGATGAAACAAGGGGAGGGCTAGTTGGAAATGATGGAACATTTAACCACTGTCACCACAGTTAGTCACAATTGGTACATGCAGACTTAATAAAGCAACTTGCCTTGTTTTTATTTCTTGTGAGGTCAGATGACAGTGGATGATATTGACTTGGGAAGATGGCCAGAAGCCACTATTTACCATGTACATATATCAGAGAGCCATTTATTAAGTTTGAGGAGATTGGATCGTAAGTACTTAATTAGAATGACATTAATAATTTTAATAAAATGTTTTGCATTGAGAGAACTATTCACTCAGAAATTGCAGGGATGAACAAAATCATCCCCAAAGAAATCATTTAACATGAAGTTAGGCTAGGATTACCAACCAAGAGCATGGCATTCTCCCATGCATCTGACTTAAAAGCAATACTTGTCTCTTGCCCCATAGTGCTAGGTGTTCTGCCATGCTTCCCTCTTCATGGCTGCCAGGATTCCCAGTATAGAGGCAAATACAACCTGTAAAGGCTCAAACGCTTCATCAAAAGCCATGACTATACTCCAAAGCTATTAGGTTTAAGCAACTTATTTGGAAATTATCACCTTCAAATAACATGTAGGGCAACCTCAGTAGAGATGAAATGGACGAAGCAGGCATGGAAACTGCCCTTCCTGCCTTAAATACAAAATGCAAGATCACAGCTCCGAATAAAAGTTAAGACCACATTGGGCCAGATCAGGACTAACATTAGATACACAGTTGAGATAAAGTTCCAGTGACTTTGGCAGTGTGAAAGTCAGGACCACTAGGTACATGTACTGAAGGCAATTTAAGCTATGTTTCCTGATTAAAGCCAGGGACTGAAAAATCACTGCCTATTCATGATGAAAGACTAGAAAACTTCTGAAGACCAGACAGAGTTTGAGAGTGATATAGATACTAATCTACTAAATACTGCAAATATTTAGTATCTGCAAATATATATATAAGGTTGAAAACTAAGCTCAGAAATGAGCATTAAGAACTCTTCCAGATCAAGGGAGTGCTGTACCCCCAAGCTGAAGTTTCATAGGCTACCATCATCCAGACACTCAGTCTTCCCAAGCAAGTTAATTTCCACCAAAAATGAACACAGTCAAAGATTACAAAACCTAAGCAGAAATTCATTATCAAGAAACAGTGTCCACCGGTGCAACAAATAGAATTTGTACGTGAGGAACTATAAATAGTAAAGCAATTGGGTAGGAGCTCTTAACAGACAGATATTCAAAAGAAGTAGACTTCATAAAATAGGAACGGAGGGCTAAGAAATAAGAACAAGTAGATCTGAAAAAAGAAACGAGTAAAAACCCTAAAAATATTAGTGCCAATTTCTGAGTCAATGAATTCAAAAGTGAATACCTAACAGTTATTTCCTGTGGCCTTACTTGGCAGAGAGGGGCGGGGGAAGCAACATAGGAGCAGAAACAGTTCCTTTCTAAGTCTGACTTATAAAATAGGAACAATAAAGACAACGGTTTATTGAACAGGATGGTTTATTGAGCTGTCCAGCACTATAAGCAAATGGCTTACAAACATTGGCCTACTCTTTTTGATGCTTGAAAGAGATACTTTGATAGAAGATTATTCCAAAATATAATTACTTGGTCTTTTAGTTCTCTCTTTATTATCATAGGAAACTATGGGGAATTTTTTTTCTTTAGATTGCAAACTAGTTTTAAAAAGAGCTTGTAATGAACAATTTAATTAGATTGGTTTTGGCTTGCCTAAAAGCTTAAGAAGGTATTAATATTCTAATCAAAAGTCTTGGGAAAGCATTCTTAGAATAAAAAAAGGAAAGAAAATCTTCATTCTTATGCTTTAAGAACCAGGAAAGCTGTCAAAGGATATAAGGTAACTCTTACAAAAGCAATTGTAAAATAAACATGGTTTGGCCACAGTGAGCCAACACCTATGTTTGCCACAGACTTAAGTTCCCACCTGACTCACGGCAAATTTATTCAGCTGCTTAAGATTATTTTTTACTCATACTTCAAAAGAACAACAGCCTGGAATTTTTAGACTTTTAATGGCAACGGAAGGAACTTACCTATGATAAACACTTTTCTTTACTCTCATGCTTTCTTAACCCATGGCCGTTCTGAGTCAATGTTTGCCTTGCATTCAAAAAATAATAGTAAAGATTCAAGTAAAATATATTCATTAAGCACTATTTGAAAGATATACCAAGTGCTTTCACATTATCTCACTTTATTCCTACAAAGATCATGTGCAATAAATATCACTGTTCATGTTTCCTACAGATGAAAAAAAACTGAGGGTCACGTTCAGAGAAATTGGATGACTTATCCAGAGCCACACAGATTTTTACGTGGCGAAGGAGGATTCCATTTCAACTCTTTCAACCCCAAATTCATCTTCCTTTCCCTAAGGGGAAATGGTGCTATGGAATTCATGTAAGCCACAGAGCTTGGATAAAAGGAATAGTAAGACCAAAAATAGGAAAATTAGGAAGAGGTGGATCCTCCTATGTTTTTAATCAGGGTTCTATCTACCTATAACTCTTCTGGGAAAAGAAGCAGGATGTGACTGAAACATAGCCGCTTTCTAGATCTCACAAATCTGGCTTTTCTAGTCAATTACATTTCTCTCTCCTTCGGCTTCTCACCAAACCAGCATCCGTTCAGCTTCAAAGAAAAAAAAGCCCTACTGTTTCCCACTCATTTATCATCAATCTAAAGTAACTGCCAATCACGAAAGTCCCATCTTTATTTCTTTCCTTAGAAACAAATTTCTCTAGGGAAGCTTATCAGTAGCAGAAGTGCGGACTGGGAAATGGCCTATGTCACCCTCCCATCTAGAAATGCCCAGTGCACATCCAGATCCCACACCCCCAAGAGCGTTGTGCAATATCTGTTAATTTATGAGAGCTGTTTCCCATAGATGATGCTGCAGGCATTAGTAAGGAGGGGAAAGTTCAAGTGATGACACCATCTCTACTCCACCTTGGCTGGTTTGCAGGTGCCATCTCCTGATCCCTCTCCCCACCCCCACTGCCCTCTCACCATCCTTCCCCCAAATCCCACCCTCCCCACCAATCTGGGTCAGTGATAAACACAGAGTATTCCACATGCCTCTGATATGATATAACATTCAACACACTAAAGATAATACTGCCTTTAAGGCTCCTGTCCCCCTGGCTAGACTCAAACTGTGTAGAGGAGGAGAACTGTGACTTTATTCCCCTTGCATCCTGGACACCCACACATAGTAGGTGTTCAGTGAATATGTGATGAGTTGATGATACCCACGAAATGTGCTATTTGCATTGCTACTTCCTTGTGCTTCCTTCCACTGTTTCTATCGCCTAAAATTCTTCTCCCTTTTTCCTCCACCCTCAAGTAGGAAAAAATTTGTTTCCTTATTGGGCAGGGAGTCCTGGTCATTATACATTTATGTAAAATGTTCTTCTAATTGGTATATTCCATGCTATGTCCAGATTCTTTCAAGTGAATTCTCATTAAGGTAATAATACCTCACCGAAGTTTCCAGGGATGATCGCCTAGCTGTTCAAAGCTACCTTTTATATATTAAATACCAGTCAATATGAATCAATGGTAACTGAAAAAAAGGCTGATAGCTTGTGAAGGAGTTAGAGTACAAAACTATGCTTATAAATTGATCCTCGCAAAGGCAGACTTTTTCCCTCAGAAATTGTATTATGAATGCTAGTTACAGTTTGAGACTAGTTAATAAAATTCTACTCACTCCAAACATAGGATTAATGGAACCCACATGAGTTGTGTGCTGTCAAAGTCGAGCCAAGAGGAGAGAGAAGGAGGAGAAGAAAATTTCCTCCCTGTTCTCACAGCTCAGGGCACCCAAGGGATTCTAGAGCGTAAAGCGTACTCCCTTCTATTTTTTACTGCCCTTATTCACAAGCTGAACAAAATATTTACCTCTGCCCTCATTTTCAGTTATGGAGTTCACCCAGGCCCTTTTCAACCTTCGAGGTTCCTTAACCTTTACATTACTAATTCTTTTTCTAAGCAAAATCCAGCTGATATCTAGTAGATGGTTAAAAGGAAAGTAAATAGGTAAATTAATCCACATTAAGGCACAAATGACTGCTAGCCATAACCCTTTAATGACTAATTAATTTTTAATAAAGAATATGTGTTTATATAAATGAATTTATACCTGTAAGTTGGCATAAGTTCAGAAACAATAATAAGATGAACTGGAAAATCTACAAGGTATAGGGAAATCCTCTGGGTGAGGAAGAACTAGTCATACCTCCCTAAAAGCCTAGCCCTAGTTTTTGTTACATTATTTCTTCTTTTCATCTTCTGTTTTCTAAACCACAAGTTTCTAAAAGCACCAAGGAACTTTCTACCTGTTTATTTCATTTTGTTTCTGTTTCTGTTTTTTTGTCCAAGGCGAGGCCCAAGTTGACACTGAGTATTCTCTGTGAAACTCTGCAAGGAGCAACATGTGATTTCACAGAAAATAATCTCGATACACTATATTCATAGCTGTTAAGTTCTATGCTGCTCACCCATTCATTTGTCCATTCAGTCACTTATTCATGAGACATTTATCATCTGCCTCCTGGAATGTACCAGGGCCTACACCAGTAAACAAGGAAACAAGTAAACACTAGTAAACTTTAAACAGGCTCTCCCCACAAGCAACCGACAGACCAGTGGAGAAGACAGATATGTCAACAGATGATTACAGTAAAGTATCAAGGCCGGGTGCAGTGGCTCACACCTATAATTCCAGCATTTTGGGAGGCCAAGACAGGTGGATCACCTGAAGTCAGGAGTTCAAGAGCAGCCTGACCAACATGGCAAAACCCCGTCTCTACTAAAAATTAAAAAATTAGCTGGGCATGATGGTACACACTGGTAGTCCCAGCTACTAGGGAAGCTGAGGCATGAGAATCACTTGAACCTGGGAGGTAGAGATCGCAGTGAGCCAAGATCGCACCACTGCACTCCAGCCTGGGCAATAGAGTGAGACTCTGTCTCAAAAAAAAAAAAAAGTGTCAAACCTACATCCAAAATGTCAAAGTGCTCAAAAAAGTTGGGAAGGTTTTACCAAAGATGTGACATTTAGGGTAGATAACACCTGTTTGTGGATACTAATGTCCTGGTGAGTCAAAGAAGAAAAGGATGTACATTATATAAGCTGGATGCAAAAAGGAACAATAATGAGGACATGCAACCAAAAACTTACATAGGGAGAACAACTTTACTTACTCAGGGCAGACAAAGAGACCACTTCAGAACTCCTTCACATGTGTTATCTCTTAAAAGCTGACTACTGGAGTCGTATCCTTTGCACACCATCCCTTTGCACAAAAGTGAACAGTACTCTAAGAGCATGTGTTCAGCTCTCCTGAATGCCAAGCACAACCATGCTTGGCATGGCACTGGTGTCTTATTTCTGCTCCTCTTTTTCCCCAGGGCATGCCGTTACAAGAGAATGCTCAGCCATGTTCATCTGGGGACCTGCTCCTGGTAGAGCAATAGGATCTGTGTGCCCAGCACCACTGCCCACCTAGCTGTCCTGGCCTGTGCCCAATGCTGACCTTCACCTCAGAGTGTGGCTGTACCACATTCAGTGACGTCACTCTCACTGAACCTTCAGCCTCCTTCCTGGGAC
Source organism: Nomascus leucogenys (assembly GCF_006542625.1). Taxonomy (NCBI): domain Eukaryota; kingdom Metazoa; phylum Chordata; class Mammalia; order Primates; family Hylobatidae; genus Nomascus; species Nomascus leucogenys. The sequence continues at coordinate 70,221,907 of NC_044391.1, forward strand.
TTCCTGATGGACTCTTATCCAGGGCAGAATGTGTTGATTTTCTAAATCACATAAATGAATAGCTTGACTGTTGATTATGTAGAAAATCAGAGCAAATATTTGCATGGCTTTGTGCAGCTCATTCCTGAGCATCTGATTCTTCCCAGAATTCTAAAAAACCTGCTGTTTTCTCAAGCCCTCAGTAAAGACATGCTTTCTTGATAATCCTGGCCAAACCTATTCACTTGACATCTTTGTTACACAAATGGTTAACCACAGAGTTAACTTCAGAAATGGCTGGCAGGTATGAAGGTTAGAAGATTCATGCACTTTTGCTAGACTGAATTGGAAGTTAAAGAATAAGTAGTTACTGACTGCAGAGGCCTGGAAAACCATGGAAAAAGTCCTGTTCCTCAAAGTCGAGCCCTACCTCCTATGCCTCTTAAATCAATTGCCACAGTGACCAATTTGTCAGTCACCTAAAGGCAGCTATTCTGACCACTTAAGGGAGAATACTTATAATCTTTATACCTAAGTAAAGATTGTGAGAGGAAATAAATGGTTTAAAGAATATGAATGTGTCACAATTCTGAGGTTAATGATAAATGAATTGGTTCTGCTTACCTCAGGAAAAACTTTCAAGTCTTTCTGAAAAACTAATTTAATTCAGTAGTATTTTCTAAGATTTAGGTTATGTTTTTAATCAATTTGGAAACTAAGATTTACTTATAGAAAAAAAGGAAAAGGACCTAGATAGGTTTATTCACATAGAACCCCAGTTTCACTTCTCTGGATGATACTTACCATTTTCTACAAAAGCAATTATGTTCTAAAATTTAAATGTGCTTTCTTAGGCTTTATCAGTTCACAGTGTTTCCTTAAGAAATATGATCCAGTATTTTTTCCTAAGACTAAAGTTGAGTTACTACGTTTATGACTGAGAAATGAATGTTTGTTTGTTTATGACAAGAATTTTTTTTTACCATTTTATTTTTATTTTCCCCAGGTGCATTTGATATAGTGTTTGCAACAAATTCGACCCAGGCGATCAAAATGATTCTCAACTCTTCTACCGAAGATGGTATTAAAAGAATCCAAGATGATTGTCCCAAAGCTGGAAGGCATAATTACATATTTGTCATGATTCCTACTTTATACAGTATCATCTTTGTGGTGGGAATATTTGGAAACAGCTTGGTGGTGATAGTCATTTACTTTTATATGAAGCTGAAGACCGTGGCCAGTGTTTTTCTTTTGAATTTAGCACTGGCTGACTTATGCTTTTTACTGACTTTGCCACTGTGGGCTGTCTACACAGCTATGGAATACCGCTGGCCCTTTGGCAATTACCTATGTAAGATTGCTTCAGCCAGCGTCAGTTTCAACCTGTACGCTAGTGTGTTTCTACTCACGTGTCTCAGCATTGATCGATACCTGGCTATTGTTCACCCAATGAAGTCCCGCCTTCGACGCACAATGCTTGTAGCCAAAGTCACCTGCATCATCATTTGGCTGCTGGCAGGCTTGGCCAGTTTGCCAGCTATAATCCATCGAAATGTATTTTTCATTGAGAACACCAATATTACAGTTTGTGCTTTCCATTATGAGTCCCAAAATTCAACCCTCCCAATAGGGCTGGGCCTGACCAAAAATATACTGGGTTTCCTGTTTCCTTTTCTGATCATTCTTACAAGTTATACTCTTATTTGGAAGGCCCTAAAGAAGGCTTATGAAATTCAGAAGAACAAACCAAGAAATGATGATATTTTTAAGATAATTATGGCAATTGTGCTTTTCTTTTTCTTTTCCTGGATTCCCCACCAAATATTCACTTTTCTGGATGTATTGATTCAACTAGGCATCATACGTGACTGTAGAATTGCAGATATTGTGGACACGGCCATGCCTATCACCATTTGTATAGCTTATTTTAACAATTGCCTGAATCCTCTTTTTTATGGCTTTCTGGGGAAAAAATTTAAAAAATATTTTCTCCAGCTTCTAAAATATATTCCCCCAAAAGCCAAATCCCACTCAAACCTTTCAACAAAAATGAGCACGCTTTCCTACCGCCCCTCAGATAATGTAAGCTCATCCACCAAGAAGCCTGCACTGTGTTTTGAGGTTGAGTGACATGTTCGAAACCTGTCCATAAAGTAATTTTGTGAAAGAAGGAGCAAGAGAACATTCCTCTGCAGCACTTCACTACCAAATGAGCATTAGCTACTTTTCAGAATTGAAGGAGAAAATGCATTATGTGGACAGAACCGACTTTTCTAAAGCTCTGAACAAAAGCTTTTCTTTCCCTTTGCAACAAGACAAAGCAAAGCCACATTTTGCATTAGACAGATGACGGCTGCTCGAAGAACAATGTCAGAAACTCGATGAATGTGTTGATTTGAGAAATTTTACTGACAGAAATGCAATCTCGCTGGTCAGCTTTTGTCCTGTTATTTTTTATTTCCACATAAAGGTATTTAGAATATATTAAATCATTAGAGGAGCAATAGGACATGAGAGTTCAAGATTGTTCTGTCCAATTTCCAAAGGGCAGTAAAGTTTTTGTGCCTGTTTTTAGCTATTAGCAACTGTGCCACACTTGCACCTGTTACTGCACATTTTGTACAAAGATTTGCTAAGCAGTAGTCATCAAGTTTCAGATCTTTTTGTGAAATTCAACCTGTGTCTTCTAGGTTTACACTGCCAAAACAATGCCTGTAAGATGGCTTATTTGTATAATGGTGTTACTAAAGTCACATATAAAAGTTAAACTACTTGTAAAGGTGCTGCGCTGGTCCCAAGTAGTAGTGTCTTCCTAGTATATTAGTTTGATTTAATATCTGAGAAGTGTATATAGTTTGTGGTAAAAGATTATATATCATAAAGTATGCCTTCCTGTTTTAAAAAAGTATATATTCTACACATATATGTATATCTATATCTCTAAACTGCTGTTAATTGATTAAAATCTGGCAAAGTTATATTTAAAATAAAATAATTTTATTGCAATGTATTTATCTTCATTACTTAAAATAGATGCTAATTTATTTTAAAATAAGACTACCTTGAGTGAGTATGAATATATTTTTATTTAAATTTTGATACAACTGATAGTTTAATGCTATTGGTTGTAGATTTTTTTATCCTGACATTGAAAAGATAAAGAAAAAACATTTTGTTCTACTGTGTGACATGGAATAAACACATCGTTTTGAATTTTTCAGTTTTTCACATAATAAAGAAAAAATTAACTCTTACTATAATGCTAGAATAATACATTATTTTACGAGTAATTTAATAACAGAATTTTTCTAATTGTATACATTATCGTTGTAGGAAGGTTAGAAGATATAGAATAACATAAAAATAAAAGTCATGTTTAGCTTCCCCAGTCAAAAATCATTATTTTAACATTTGGGAACTTTATTTTCTACTTTTTTCATTCATTATACACACATATATGTGTCAATCCTGATACTGAAGTCATGATGTGTATAGTATTTTGTATACAGATTTTTCACTTAATGTCATAGCATAGTAGTTTCCTACGCAATTAAATATTTTTCTAAAATATTTTAATGTTTGTATAATACTACAAAATATGGGCATACCCTGATATAGTTAACTAGTCACCAGTTTGGAAAATTGAGATTTTTCTGATTTTTTAGTATTATAAATCACACTGAGATGAGCATTCAAGTATGTGAATCTGAGAAATTTCCCATACTCCTAGAAGTGCAACTAAAATACACGTATGAACATTTTTTAATAGTCTAACTACCTGTTGTCAAATATTTCCCAGAAAACATAACAATTTACAATACCACCAGCTAGGTATGAGTATATATCACCGTAACCTCAGAATCGGGTATTTACTGATATTTTTTTTTTTTTTTTTTTTTTGAGACAGGGTCTCACTCTGTCCCCCAGGCTGGAGTGCAGTGGTGTGATCTCGGCTCACTGCAACCTCCCACTGCTAGATTCAGGCAATCCTCCCACCTCAGCCTCCTGAATAGCTGGGACTACAGGCCTGCTCCACCACTCTTGGCTAATATTTTTTATTTTTTTATAGAGATGGAGGTCTCACTATACTCCCTAAGCTGGTCTCAAAACTCCTGGCCTCAAGTGTTCCTCCCACCTTGGCCTTCTAAAATGCTGGAATTACAGGCATGAGCCACCACACCCAGCCTAAATTTAAGCAGAAAAGAGAGATTTACCCACATGCAAGGGCCAGGATGCAACTGTGCCTGAAAATTGTACTTTAACATTTCTGCTCCCATTGGACAGTTGCTTCATTCTTCTATTTAAAGGATTTCAGTGCTCCTGAAGTTCATACAGGGCAGACTGAAGTGCTCATTCTGGCCCAATAAACTGTGGCCAAAGGGTTGGAGTTGTGCATAAAATAATTGATGGCTGCTGTGGGCAAGGGGATGTCATCTCAGAGAGAGGCCTTGGCCACTGGGCAGAATTTCCACAAAGCAGACTATATCACTCTCACATTCCCAAATATAAAGTTTTTATGAATAAATATGGTTCCATATGCCTTATATTATTTATGTATTATTTTTAATTTCATTAATGTAATGCCAGCCACTCACCCCAAAGGTCTTCTACTATTTTCACAAAGGATCACCTCAAAAAAATAAATTTTACCTTACCCCAAGTTATAGCATAAACATCCTATAGGAAATCCCTCCAGGTCAGCTTTATAACTGTTCTTTTTTTTTTTTTTTTCAATAGTTGAGGATTTTTTGTGTGTGTTTGTTTTTGTTGTTGTTTTGTTTTGTTTTTGTTTTGTTTTTTGAGACAGAGTCTCATTCTGCTGCCCAGGCTGCAGTGCAGTAGCGTGATCTCAGCCCACTGCTACCTCCGCCTGCCAGGTTCAAGCGATTCTCCTGCCTCGGCCTCCAAAGTAACTGGGATTACAGGCATGCACCACCACGCCTGGCTAATTTTTGTATTTTTAGTAGAGATGCGGTTTCACTAGGTTGGTCAGGCTGGTCTCAAACTCCTGACTTCAGGTGATCTGCCCGCCTCAGCCTCCCAAAATGCTGGGATTACAGGTGTGAGCCACCATGCCCTGCTCAATAGTCATTTTAATCCAAGTGATTGTAAGCATTTTAAACTTGCTGAACTATTTCATAGGTTATAGTTGACAAGATTTCTGATAGATAATTGTATTTAGATATCCCCTATATCATGTATTTATTAATGGTGTTAATAACATGTTCCATGCCTCGTTTTCATTTTAATTTCATCAAATTATATTGGGATTTTACCCCATCTGACTTGTGAAATAGATGTTACTTAACCTTGATGATTATTCTTTCTTTTTCAGTGAGATCAACCTAATCTTGGAGTTGAGACCCTACTTACCAAAATGTTAGGATAGGATGCCATTATGTATTCTTCATGAACATATTTACAGGTTAGGTAGACTCCTTATTTTTGGTACATTTAAAAAATACATACAAAAAAATATTTACCATAGAGATCTAGGTGCCCAACAGAATGCAAAAGTACATTTATATTGAAATATATATTTCAATATACACCCATTTACACCCATTTCTGAAGTGTAAATTTCAGTATACACAATATTAAAATTTACCTCATGCTAAGCTTTTGGGGGAAAAAAAAGGCTAGTCAGATTTCTAATGCTGGCTCTTTCTCATTGTGGAAATTCAGCTTTTTGGACATCAGTTACATCATTTTTCAAGTACGGAGAGTTGGCTTGGTGAAAGAAGGCTTTTATATGTTATTTTATATTTGATTTTATTTTTGAGATGGAGTTTCACTCTTGTTGCCCAGGCTGGAGTACAATGGCATGATCTAGGCTCACTGCAACCTCCACCTCCTGGGTTCAAGCGATTCTCCTGCTTCAGCCTCCCGCATAGCTGGGATTACAGGTGCCCGCCACCACACCCAGATAACTTTTTGTATTTTTAGTAGAGACAGGGTTTCATCATGTTGGCCAGGCTGGTCTCGAACTCCTGACCTCAGGTGATCCATCTGCCTCAGCCTCCCAAAGTGCTAGGATTATAGGCGTGAGCCACCGCGCCCAGCATGAAGGCTTTTATTTAGTTAATAATTCACTCATTCATGGATTTAATAAGTGTTGTATTGTTTCCCTACTCTGTGCTGGGTAACAAGTGCCGTGTAACATATAGCAGCTTAGCATGTAGGATAAAGTTGTTGCTCAGCTCTGTGAGCAGTATGAAGGAGAGCCAAGTGAGAAGCAGCTTGATTGCAAATCACGGAAAGGCTCTCAGAGTTTTGATACCACAGGTTTTTCAGTTTCATAACTCTGTATACTGGTGCATTTTTTCCAACAGTATGTGCCAATCTAGGAAGCCCAAGAAGAGAAAACAGATTGAAGCAAATGTGAGTGAAGAAAACAAGTTTCAAGGAATTTCAGATACTTGGTATGAAGAGTGAGATATCTGAGGGTAAAGAAAGTAAATCAAGAGTAAGAGAGATACAGAGAGAGTGGCTGGAAGCAGCCACACAGTGCCCCCAAGGCCAGGGTTCAGACCTCACAGGAGAGCTACACACAGATGTTCAGGGCCCCAGGACCATGTTGGATCCACTGGACCCAGACCAACCAGAGGAAGAGGGAACCCAAATATTGGGGTGGGAAGCAAGCCAGAAACAGTAGACGGAATGGTATGGGGCAAGCCCTAACCGTATGGATTTTATATAGTTCAGGCTGTGTGACTGTATATTGGAGCTAATGATCAGAGAGTCAAATTTTCCAAATTGAAAATTTTGACTGAGTCAGTTAACATATGACATCTGTAACTATATCCAGTCTTGTCTACTTGCGTAGTGAGCACCCATGGAACCATCTGAACAGTGTCCATTCTCCCCTCATCGCAGGAATGGTTCTGCCCCACTCAGGGACAGCACCACCTCAGAATGAACCATTTTCCTACCTAACTCCATCCCCAGGCCACAGTTAATTGGTCCAGGCTTGAAGTGGACCAATCATAGTTTTTCATGAGGATTTTTCAAACAGGGGCTGATGAAGAGCTGGCCCCAGTGCTGGCATTTCTGACATGTAAGCTCGACACCAGCCGCATCTCTCACCACATGGAAGAAGCTAGTCTGCATGCAGAGTGAAGTAAACAGAAAAGGCAAGAGAACCCCGAAGGTGCTTGAGTCCTTGATTCTACCTGCGTCTTATGTCCAGCTATATCCCTGCCCACTCCTCTCTAATCAAGGGACCAGAATACAGTGATCTATAGCTAAGATCTGCAAGTGTTTCTTCCCGCTTATGATCGATATAAGAATTTCCCTTTTGTAGTGTCCAGCACATCATCCATTGGCCACCCAGGAGGAGTGATACCGTCCACATCCCAAAACTTATTGGTCCCTATCTTAATAAGGGGTCACAAGTGCTACCCCACTTCCATATGTCTCCTTATAAGACGGTAACAGCCAGGACATTCAATAGTGTGTGTTAAGGGGGAAGAGGTGTGGAGATATAGACGGACCAATAGTGAAAGGGGGCTGAGGCTACTACACTATCTACTATTGTAAATTATTGTAAACTGAAGTCTCTCCCTGAGACGGCACAGGGGTAAAATACGCTTCTGTTGCATGAGCAATTGTAAAAAATATGATTCGGACCATGAAATCATAAGCAGAGGGAGGAAATTAGTACTCCTCACCACTTGAGGGCCCAAATGCATGGCTTGCATGTTGCCTGGGCTCTCTTTACTTGACAGTGACCTGGGAGTTCTCCGGGTCTCATAGAGCCAGTGAACATAGCATCCAAACCTGCCCAAATCCAATGGAAAAGACCTTCATTTACCGAGCTAACACAACTTACATGAGAAATTATATAACTGAAGTTGAAAAGATGCATTTCAACAATCGGGAAGAGCTAGAATTAGAAATCAGACTGTTTTTTTTTTTTCCAGAAGCTGAGAATAAGAGAATTTAGCTTTAGTAATACTTAATTCTAAATCATTCATATACTAGGAAGCTTTGTATAATAATCCTTTAAGAGTTTAAAGACCATGAGATTTATCCTTCAAGCAGTGTAATAGAAAAATATTTATCTACATGCACAAGAGATGTAAATTTGATGAAAAAATGTTAATTTTAAAACTATTAAAAGCCAGTTTGCTATTATGATTATTTTGCTTCAAGTATCCAAATGATAATGAGCCAAATATGCCCCTGAGCCCAGTTCTTGATTCATTCCATGTCCTGTAAAGATTCTTTAGAAAATTGAACAAGACGAGAAATAGGGATCCTGGCTCAACCTCCCAGTGAGTTGGGATATATCTCATGGAACTTTTTCCCAAGCCTGATGAAGTTCTGCTGTGCCATATGGACATGTACAGTTGCTAAATAATAATTTTCCAAAAATAAGCTTCAATTCTCCAAAATGGCAGATAGAAAGCAGCTGGTGTTACCCAACAGAGATAAGCCCTCCCAGAGCTCACCACAGAGAGGAGAGCATCACGTCTGCAGACACCAGAGCAGATCTGCTGAGGATCAGCCAGTGCCATGTGACACAAGAACCCACAGATGCGGATCCGTCCTGACCAGTGGCTTTCTTCTGGCCATTGCTGTTACAGAGAAGTTTCTAAGCAGTACTCAATGCACACAAAACTAAGTAGAGTCTATATAGGCAATTCTTCAAATAAGCAATCATTATTCTCAGTAATTCTTGTAGTAAGTGGATAGTAGGAGGAAAAAAAAAAAACCTTTCCACTGACGATATCACCTTTATAGCTATTTCTTGAGTCTCCCTATCTTTTCCACCTTCTTCAAGAAATAGTCCCCTATTACAATTTGCATGCCCACTCTTGCTGCAGAATTTGTATAGGGGCTCAACTCCCATTATTGCCAACTATATGATTTGGATCATGGATGTGAGAAGACTTCAGCAAATCAATCCATCATATTCCTCTGGCTGCAATGAGTTGGGCACATAACCTAAATGAACCCAATTATGGTGAATTTCCTGGTTTTGCCAGGAGCTATCAGACAAAAAGCTTGTTCTTTCCCACTCTACAGTGGATGTGAGGAATTGTTGTAGCCATTTGTCACTCCAAAGGAGAGGTGGTGTTTCCAGAAGTTGTCACAGTGTGTACTTATACCGTAAGTACGGAGCCAACATAGTGAAAGACTGGACAAAGAATGGAAATGAATCAAGTCCTTATGACATCATTGGAGAGTTGACTTTCTGTGCTAGAAATTTGCACTGTCCTCCAGACCTCCCTATCTTAAGCAGTTGGGGATGGGTTTCCTGTCAAAATTATCCACCAGAATTTAATCTTCTGCAAAATTATTATAGTTATCATTTATTGAGTTCTGATTATAGGACAGGCATAGAATTCTCTGCTTATATGCATTATATTATTTAATCCTCACAACACCCAGTCATGTTATTTCTGTTATTATCCAGTGAGACAAAGAAAAAAACACAGATTTTACATAATCAGTCCAATGTAACATGACTGGTAAATGTTGGTGTTGACATTTGAAATCAGGCATTCTGACTCCAGAATCTGTGCTCTTATTTGCTAAGCTATGTTGCTTTCCTCTGCTCCTCACCTTTCCCCTGACCCCCCAAAAATGGCATTACAAAATATGAGTCATGTAGGTACTTTCCAATATATTGTCCAAGCCTATTTATTCAAAATCAATACAGTAATATTTTACTTTGTCTGAAACTGATCTTACTGGATTTCAAGATAGAATTTCAATAGTCTTTGTCCTTGAAAATTGGGCTCACTAATGGAAAGCACTAATTGACCTTAAAAAGCATAACACTGGATTTTACATTTATTGTAATGTGATTTTGGATGAGCTTATATTGGGTCTAGCAAATATACAGGCTACAACTGTTAACTGTCATAGTAATTAGTTAAATGCTCTGGTCTTTTCTGCAGCCAGGAATTTAGATAGCACTTACTAAATGGGAGGGGAAAGGAAATTCCTAAATTTATTTTCATATCAAAGTTTTAACTTCTTACAGCCTAACGGAATGATGTTCTTTAAAATATATATGTTTTAAAGAAACTACACTATATTCTGAGAAAAATTTCCTTTTAAGGTGTGCAGTTCAGGTTTGGCAATAGATTTTGGTGAAGAATAGACCTGGAATAATTAGAACAAAAGTATGACTTATTTCAACTGTGCACAGAGACCCAGAGGATAAAGATGTTATGATCATACCATGAGTCCTAAGGACAGTTGTAGCAGCATCATTGAAAACTGCCTCAAAATGGATGCTATTTAAGACCATGAGAGGTAAGGAGAGAGTTGCAACAGAAAAGATAAAATATGCTTACTGCTTCACCTTTCGCTTCTGGCTGCAGAACAAGTAGAAAGGAGCAATTACACCCAGAACATTAAAAAAAAAAAAAAGAGCAATTAGGCTAAAGGCTGAGGAAATGATCATAACATGATGGAAGTTCCAGCAGCCAAGATGAATCAGAAAGTAGCTATGTAGCCTATCATGATAGGAAAGCTGGGCATAGACATAGATCAGTGTTTTCCAACCAAGTGTGGGTCAGGAGTGGTGGCTCACGCCTGTAATCCCAGCTACTCGTGAGGCTGAGGCAGGAGAATCACCTGAACCTGTTAGATGGAGGTTGCAGTTAGCCAAGACCGTGCCACTGTACTCCAGCCTGGGCGACAGACCAAGACTCAGTCTCAAAAAAAAAAAAAAAAAAAAAACCATGCAAAAAACGAAAAACCAACCAAGTGTGATTGCATCCCCAGGGGACATTTGGCCACATCTGGAATCACTTTTTGTTGTCACAACTTGAAAGAGGAGAGTGTTACTGGCACTTAGTGGGTAGAAGCCAGGGATGCTGCCAAACATCATACAATGCACAGAACAGTCCCACACAACAAAGAACTATCTGGTACAAAATATAAGTAGTGCCAAGGCTGAAGTCCCTGGGGTAGATGAGGAAGGGAAGAGCACCAGTGAAGCTATGTGAATGCTGCAGTAAATTGTGCTAAGTAATGAAGTGCCAGTCTCCCAGTTCTTATAACCTCTAAAGTGTCTCTCCCTCTTTTTCCTGTGCTCCCACTCACTTTCTCAAATTGCGTTGCATGTGAACTTCATCCAAATAACCTAATTCATGGGGAAATTGTGTTAAAAATAAAAAAAAAAGGGCAATGTCATTTCTGGGGCTAAGTAAACAAGTCTATTAAGCTTCTGCAAAAAAAAAAAAAAAAAAAGTTTATTCACTCATTAACGTTAGAAACAAAGGCAGCTGGTAGCATGGCACAAACCTAAAGGGTTATAACCCCACTTCCATGGGAGACAAAATGAAGGTGTGGGTTCCAGTGGGAAACTAATCCTCAGAGAAGACACTAAGTGCAGAAATAAAACATGTAAGCATGTGGTGCTGCCGGCTGCTCCACCAGGATGCTCTACAGTATCTTAGCATTTGATATGAGTCTGATGAAAATTTTTATTGAACAAAATCAAAGGTCTATTTTATTTTTACTCTAAATATTTCCACAGGGGATTTGAGTGGCTTTCAATGAAAAGCACATTAAAACAGGGTAATACAAAAGAAACCAGACAGACGAATCACAAAAAGGAAGAAGCAAAACCATTGACTGTACAGACAAAAAGGTGTTGTGACAGATAAGAATATTGGGTTCAGAACTTCTTGCAGCCAGGTTGAAAAGGCATCACTAAAACTCCAGTTCTTTTTATCAAAACAAGTGCAGAACGGGTCCCCGTATGGAGCAGTCTTTTTGACACTGAATTCCTAAGGAAATTTCTCACGTTGGACGTGGATAGAGACATAGAGTCACAGAGGGATCGTTTTTAAGCGTCATTTTTTATTTCAGCCTGATTCTTAGTTGGTTGTTCTCAGAATGTTCTTCTTAAAAGCCAAGAGCATGACACCAATTCAATGAAGCTTGGTGATGTAAGGGTATCCAGCACTGTGAGATAAGAGTCACCCAATGGTATACTTGACAGGTGCAGCAATGTCCTTATGATGTCAGTGGGGACCTCTGGGTCCACTGAAACCTTAGATAAGATAGGCTTAGACTCCTTGAAACAGTGCAAGATCTCCAGAAATTTCCACAGAAGCCTGAGGAGCTTATGTGTTCACGGTCTCCTTTAGTTTTTGCCATCTGCTTTTCCAGTTCAGTTTAGAGATTATGATCTCACTACTCCACACTGTAAGATGCCATATTATTCCATGGCTGTAAGATGCCATATTCCATGTGAAACAGCTCCAATTACACACACACACACACACACACACACACTCAACAGCACACTAACATGCTATGTCATTAGGGATTACCTTTGATTCAAAAAGTCCTTTGTCCTTTGGAACATTTCTCCTCTGGACTCCATGCAGTCCCAGACTTCACTCCATCTCAACATCATTCCCTTCCTTCTCTGCATCCTTTCCTTTTTTATTACCACCTCCCTTGAAGAAGTAAATCCACTTTCTATTTCCTCACCCCTAGCACCCTAGCCATTCGTCTCATTAACTACTCCCTTCTGAATGTCAGACATCCTTTCTTCCCTGCAAAGTTTCATCTTCTCCCACAAAAACAGACTTTCAGGATATTTTGTCAGAGAAATTCCAGGCCACACTCTGCAGATAATGAATTCTTCACCTCGTCACTAACAATTCAATGGTTCTCAAATAGTAGTACCCAGTGCTAATGGTGGGAAGCAAAAAATTCCTCAAGGAATGAAGTGTCTTCATATTTTGATTTATTCAGAATCCTTCCTCCATCAAACCCCATGTTTTCCTGCCTATCTGATGCAACACCTCCTGCTGCTTCTATTTGACAGGGACTACCCAATAGTTCATGTGTGGCAGGGCCCCTGTGCCCTATGTGAGCATTCACCCTGAAGGCATGCTCATGGGGCTCATCCAATGGATGTTTTTAAGTCCAACAACCTTCTCAACTTTCTTCTTATCAAATTCAATTAACACATCACTGGACTTAGTTTTTATATTCTCATATCCACAGTTTTTTGTAAAATTTAAAACAATATCTTCATTGTAAAATGTAAATCATTATGTGCTTAATACATAGAATTATACATTCTAAATAACCACTTTCTATATTTACACATACAGGTGTAAAAATTGCCAATGTTATTCATATAACCACGCATTTTTTAAAACTACTGGGGGTAGGTGACTAATTTTACAGAAATTAAAAATTAACTTTTGTTCCCTTGAACTATATGTTATATGTAAAGTTTCAGTGCTGCCAAAGAAATAGCCCTCGAATATAAAATTTTCTTTTTAATTCTCAGCAAGGCAAGTTACTTCTATAGAAGGGTACGCCCTTACAGATGGAGCAATGGTGAGCACACATCTGGACAAGGGAGGGAAAGGGATTCTTATCCCTGACGCACATGGCCCCTGCTGCTGTGTCGCTCCCCTGTTGGCTAGGGTTAGACTGCACAAGCTTAACTAATTCCGATTAGCTAATGTAAAGAGAGTGATGGGGTGAGTGCTTTGGCAGGAAAAAAATGGTTATGCAGGGTGGAGAATAATGAGTAAGGGTGGAGCAGGTGATTGGAATGAGTCAGGGTGGAGTAGGTAATCGAAAAAGGTTGCTTTACAAGGAAGTTAAGTTTAAAAGTAGAAGGCAAAGAATTGAACATACTGACATATTAATTCTTTGAAGAGAAATTCAGAATTCATATTTAACGTATATGTTATTTTTATAACTTCTAATAGTAAGAGCCATATCCAGATGTTGTTAGAAGCAATAATGTAAAGATGCAATCCACACCCTGTGCTTATCTAGTTTTTTTTTACTTAAGAATATCAAAAACTTGCATCAAAAAGTATATTTTTCTCTGATGAGAGCCCAGAACCCACTCTTTAGATGAGAGAACCCAGTATTGCTCCCCCTTATTTTCCCTCTCCATATTCAATGCCTTCCAGAAAAGTTATGACTCCAAATTAAATTTGAAACTATTCTCTGAATCCTTTTTCCAAAAAGTCCTTGTTATTTTCTTATTCAAGATATAAACCCAAGATGTTCTACTTCAAGAAAAGAGATCTGTAATTTTTTTTTTTTTTTTTTTTTTTACCTGAACCCAGCACCATGATCTGGTGACTACATTGGGAAGGATTCTGGAATATTGCTCTAAGCAAATTCAGGAGTAAGTATAGGATACACTGCCTACACGCATTTGGGGCTCATTCCAAAGGTTTCCTGGAGAAAAACACCAGGTTAGAATTATGTAAATAACTAACACCTGGAGTTTTCTGCCACTCTCATTAGATCCAGGTAAAATTGCTGTGACTCCACCTCATCAACCCTAAAATCCGTAAAGTTGTGGCCGGGCGCAGTGGCTCATGCCTGTAATCCCAGCACTTTGGGAGGCCGAGGCGAGTGGATCACGAGGTCAGGAGATCGAGACCATCATGGCTAACACGGTGAAACCCCGTCTCTACTAAAAAAAATTAGCCGGGCATGGTGGCGGGCACCTGTAGTCCCGGCTACTCGGGAGGCTGAGGCATGAGAATGGCGTGAACCCAGGAGGCAGAGCTTGCAGTGAGCCGAGATTGCACCACTGCACTCCAGCCTGGGCGACAGAGCGAGACTCCGTCTCAAAAAAAAAAAAGTCTGGGTCTTTTCCCCTAGATCTCTGCAAATCCTGAGGGGACCTCCAGGTTTCACAGATGGAGTTCCCCTTGATGCTCCCAGGATCAACATCTGGGGGAGAATAAAGGAAACGGGATTGGGAAGAGGATGAAGTTGGGCTGCGAGGAGATGATCTCAACGCAGGTCTCAGACAATCCCACAGGGAGTTCTGGGGCGGAATGGCCGTGCACGGTTACACCAGGTTGGGGTGTAACCACTATACCTTTATAACAGAGCTGATCTTTCTACCCCCACATTGACCAGTCTGTGGATGTGGTCTGCCCTCAGGAACGGCTTCCACCTAGATAGCTCTCTCCAGCAGAGGACAACTGTCCTGATGAGCAAACTCGGCTCTCAGCTGTGGGCCACAAATCCTCCCAGCCCCTGAGGGATGAGTGTCTCAGCACTGAAAAAAGGATCTGGGCAGAGCCCTGTGGTGTCCACCTCACAGCCTGGAGGAGTGCTTAGCTCCTCTGCCACCTCCTCTTTTTCCCCTTCTTTCTTCTCCTGCTCCCCCATGGGCTCCTCCTTTAGCACAAACTGCTTCCATTCTACACCACATTGCCCTGGGGCAAAACACAGCTCTTTCTTCACTGTGCCTAAGAAACCCACTCACATCAAGCACTTTTGTGTTTCATTCAATCTCCTCAAAACGGGAGGAAGGTGTGCGGCATCCTGGAGCATGGAGCCCTCTCTCATCTCCCTAGCATCACACTCTTCCCTCCTCCTTTCTGTTCCTCCTCTCCATTCTGGATGCTGAAAGGATCTCCAAACTACTTCTTAAGCAAGGTGAAAATATGAGTTGGCTTTCCCTAGATTTTTTTTCCAAAACCTGAAAACCTACATAGCCCACAAGAAAAAGAACACGAGACTTGTCTATAAAAGAATTCACCTTTCATAGAAAACACTTGAAATTTAAAGTTCTGGAGTGATTTTCCTGTTTCCTATAGATTGAAAAAAGAGACGGGGGCTTCAAATAATCATAATCCAAATATTTTTTGAGGCCCCAAGCAATTCTTTTTTCCTATTGTGAAAAATTGTCGTCATGAAAACATAAGCACACAATCAGTATTGTTTCATGACCAAACTTGTCATGAAGTTATCCTGACTTAAATACATACTCAGATCATTCATTTTAATTTTCTATGAACAAACCTGAACAAAAGGAAGATCCATCTATCTGTCTTCTGTATTGATGCAACTGGCTCTCTTAGAACTCTCTCCTCCCTAGCCTTCATGGATACTACACTATTCTGGACTTCTGCCAACATTCAGCCCACTCATATCTCTCCTTGTTTTGTGCCTCTTCTGTCTCCTGCTTACCTGATGTAGGTGAGTACCAACACTAAGGAAGGAAGAAAAGGTATGTAGCTTAAACCCTCCCTGACTAAACAGCCTGGTGAAGACACTCCTGCCATCAATGGTTGACTCAAGTGCCACCCAGACTTTTGGCACTTGACACTGAGTTCTTCCCTAATCCCCTGCCCTCACTGACACTGCTGGACCGAGAGACCTGAGGGTGGGTTTATGGTGACAGCCCCAGAATTTTCCCCAAAACCTGCTGGCTTGTTTGCAGCACCAATTCCATGTTCAGCTGCTGGGCAACCAAAAAAATAACAAACGAGCTCTCCAAAAAACATTTGTTACCAAGAAGGAAAGGACAAGTTAAAAAATGATAATGATGAGAGTGCATTCTGGACACAACAGGAAAGTCATGACAGTTGCTGTTGGTGTCAGCCTACTGCCTGCCTCTGCATTGGGCTCCTGGCCTTCCTTCCTGTGGCCTCTTTCCCCACATCTCTTCACTAACCAAAGAGGTAACTCTTGGCTAATCTCTTACTTACCATAAAACTTAATTTCATAAATCTTCCCCCCTGTCTCTTACCAAGTCAGATTTCAGTTATGTCAAAAGGCTCAAATAAACCTTCATATGTTATAAATTTTAGGAAAAGAAAAGTCACTGGGTTAGGTCTTCTCCAACCCCCTAATTTTACAGATGAAGACACCAAGTCCCCAATAGGTGAACCCAGGCATAGAGGAAGGTTTTCTGCTTTAACACAGGACAACGCTTTAAGAGCAACAGATCTTTAGAAATAGAATCCCAACTCTTAAATATCAGACAGAGAGGAGAGAACTTTGGAGCAGAAGATATTTCTAGTGCTCTTAAAATCACACCTTAGGCCAGCCCTGAGAATATAAAAAGGCAATTAAAAGAAATGACAAATCACCCCCACCCAGGGGATCTGAAAAAGGGGAAAAGGGGAAGGTAGATTTGCAAGTAATTAGGAAAGAGAGGCCTAAAGGTTCATGCAGAAGCCGCTATAATAAGCCGTCCCAGCTCAATAGCAGCTTGTCCTATTTAATTCTTCACAGTGACAACTCCTACATGCCCCCAGGGGTTATACCTTCCAGCTAGAGAGACACTGAGCAAAGCAAAGGGCCTGTGGCAGCGAGGAATCCAGTCTGCTTCTACTGCAGTGCTTCCCAAACTCTAAAAGCATTCAATACACTTCACCTGGGAATCTTGTGAGGCTGCTGATTCCGTTAGTAGGTCTAGGACAGAGCCTAAGAGTGTGTATTTCTTACAAGCTGCCAGGAGATTCTCTTGTTGCTGATCCACGGGCCACACTTCAAGTAGTGAGGATCCAGTACATGAGGTCAGAGTTCAGCCAGAGTTTAAACTCAAATCTCCCACTCCTAGGCATGTAAACCACGTGCTCTCACCTCAAAAGTATTTCCCATATGTGAGAGTTATACTAGAATAAAACTTGGGGAGCTTTTGCTCCAAACATGACTTTTATTATTTTGGCATGGTGATTATTTTTGAAATATCATTTAGACTGCTTGAGAACAATAACAGAAATTCAAAACACTAAAAGTGTTCAAGCAAGAAAGCACTTCCAAACCACAAACCAAGCTACTATGCCTATTTCAACACTGGTGCTAGAGTTTCTCTAAGATCACTCTGAGTCATCAGACATCTCCAAAGCATCTTTAGCTCTGTCCTTGCCATTTAACTTCATATTGCTTTGAGGAACAAGGTGCAATTTCTTGTCTGTAAATGAGAATGCTCAGACTTGTGTGCAGATTCAAAGACTCAGTCTGTGCAGCAACCCACAATCTCAAGCAGACTGGAAATAGAGACACAAAAAACCCTTCAAAAAAATTAATGAATCCAGGAGCTGGTTTTTTGAAAAGATCAACAAAATTGATAGACCACTAGCAAGACTAATAAAGAAGAAAAGAGAGAAAAATCAAATAGATGCAATAAAAAATGAAAAAGGGGTTATCACCACCAATCCCACAGAAATCCAATCTACCATCAGAGAATACTACAAACACCTATCTAATTTTTCATTGAGATTTCTTCTCTCACTCATGAGCTATTTGGAACTATAGTTCTTAATTTCCAAACATCTGGGGCTTTTCTACATTTTAAAAATTGTTTTCTGGCTTAATATCATTGTGTTCAAAACAAAATATGGATAGTCTCAGTTATTTTAAATTTGTTAAACTTGTTTTATATCCTGGTGTATGACCAATGCTGAAAATGTTCTGTAGTTGCAGGATGCAATATTCTATAGATAGCAATTAGTTCAACTTTGTGAGTCATATTTTGCAGATCTGTGATTTCAATGACGTTTGTACGTTTTTCTTATCAAGTATTGAGAGAGTTGTATTAAAATCTCCTTTTATTAAAAAAATTAAAAAATAAAGATGGAGGGACAGAGCCATTATATCTCTTTGAGACTTTCATCTTCTCTCAAATGCATATGGATGCACAGCAAGCAAACTGCAATGCCACACTTCCCTGGTCATTGAATATCCTGCAGTGTACTTCTTAATTAAAACCAGCATCACAAATACGATTGCTTAAGTGACAAAAACCTGGCCCACTTAATAACCAGTCAGAGAACTACATGATCGTTCAATCCATTCAGAACCTTTTTTTTTTCCCTGAGGTAAATATAGTTAAGCTGTAAATATTCTTACTGTTTTCCATCAAGTGTGTTTTTTCTTAAAATACTGCTTCCTTTTCAGCATCAAAAATTCAATTTCACTTTTGTCATCAGAAATTAACTGTATGTTATAATAATTTATTACATTTTAAAATCTGTAATTTGTAGCAATGCTGGGGATTAAGGAATAATTTGAGTGAACGACATACAGTGTTGCCTAGTAACACAGGCTGATCTGTACAAAGCCATAAATTGCAAAATTTCATAGCAGCATAAAAACTTTTACTGGCACTTAAGCGTATTTTTCCCTGATTGAAGCAGAATTCATGCAACAATTACAACCACATGACAAAAGCTGGTAATGATTAGCCTTCAAGAGCGGCTGTTATTTCTGACAGTTCCAAAGCTGTTTTTGTTTGTTTCAGGAAAGAAAGTATCAAATCCTTCAATGACTAATCTCACTGAAAAGGCAGGGTTGAGCCTGTTAATTAGCCAGTGTCAGCATTGTAACTGCAGCTCCCAGTGAAGAATGGAAGAGTTATGTAATAATTTCCAATTCCTATTAATTTGTGTCAACCAAAACCAGCTCCATATGTACGTATACACACTTTACAGGGCAGCTCTCTTATTATGTAAAATAAAGGTAGAAACACATAAGAAATACAAATGTGTCTGCAACTACCATTGAGAAAAGAACTTCATGAAGATGAAAGCTGAGAGCCAGGAAGGGTATTTTCATTTGTTATAACAAATATCTTAAGGAGCTATCTTAAGATATCTTCAATAGTTACAGTTCTTGAAGTAAAATTACAAAATATAGTTGCTAAAGAGCCCAGAGGAAAATTATATTCACATTGAATTCAAAATAGCTTGCTGAATAATATCCTATAGCCAGCCCAAAGAAAATATGAGTTTGTGGAAATAATACTTTATCACACTCTGATATACACTACACACAGAGAGAAATAAAATAAATGAGTGTTTCACTGATGGGATACTGGGTGATTTTCTCCGACAAACACGTAAGTTTCTATGAATAGATTCACCAATGTGAAGGGATTCATACTATAGCTCAAGGAAATTGAGAAATAAATGCTTTGATCCTTTCATAAACTTTTCATTCTTCTAGCTATTATAGCATGAATAAAAAAACACTTACAAAAATTTAATAGGTAATGTGGGCACAAAAGAATATACTGTGAAACAAAGGAAGACTTGTATATTCAGGTTTAGTCTTTCAATCAATTTTGTGGCTGAGCTTCCTGGTGTACATTTCGATAAATCCTCATTTACTTTCAGTCAAGCCTCATAATGTCAAACTTCTGGTTTGATTTCTCAGAATCCCCCATCCCTAACACAGCTACAGCAAGATACTTGGAAAGCTCCAGATGCCACCAGAGGAAATGGAACAAGATTACACAGAAAGCAGAAGTGGATGTCTAAAAATAGAATAAAAACAGATAAGGGAATCCACCTAATCCCCAAATCCCACGTCCAAGAAACACCATCTGCACATCACACAACACTTAGAATGCCTGGAAATGGTCCCAAAATATCATGAGCCCACAATTTAGTGATGGTCAGGCCATAAAAAAGTTGATTAGCCTCCCTGAGTCTCAGTTTCCTCCTCCATACAATTAGGAGATTGGATTTGATGAGTTCTAAAATTTCTAACAGCTCCAAGATGTTATAACTAAATCTTTCCACTGCTCTATAAGAAAGTCTTCATGGCTTTCCACTCTGTCATTTTACTTATAAGCAATGGAAAGGAAAACAGCAATCAGACTGAGAAATTAAAATTGGTTGAGGTATGACATGCTTTACCGATACTTAATGTCACATCACAAAATGAGACCTACATAATTACTTAGCACAGTGCTTGATGTAGAGTGGACACTCACCAAAAACCACCTCCCACTGCTGCCCCTCCTCCACACACCCTTAACCTCCATACGTGTTTCGCTGTTTGCCCTCTCTTATGGAGTATGCTTCTAGGATTATGAGTGCCAATTATGAACGCTGAAATTAACAAGTCTGAAAAACCTGTTTGGAATATGGCATACATTGCCTGGATTATATGCACACTTAGAGTGACAATTTAGCCACTAATTTCTAATTACATTTTAAGGCTGATCAACTTAGATATTTTGAAAATAAGTTGACATTTGTCAAATAAGTCCTAATGACAAGTGAAGCATGTTTTTGTATACTGTGTTAGAAAGCAATAGAAACACTAAATTCTTGAATGATCATTAAATTAATTAGATGGATTATGAGTACTTTATGTTTTGTTCAAACTAATTCATTCTATAAAAAGGCTACAAAACATGGATTCAATACCCTACTGAAAAGAAGAGAAGCTTGAGAGTAATGGAAGCTCTGAGCACCTTTCTACAAATAGCCCAAGAAAAAAATAAATAGATTTATCAAATTGCTGCTTATTTGTGGATAATGAGAATTTTTAAAAAAATACAGATTCTAAAATACCTTGGAATCCAACTTACAAGGGATGTGAAGGAACTCTTCAAAGAGAACTACAAACCATTACTCAAGGAAATAAGAGAGGACACAAGCAAATGGAAAAACATGTGATCCTCATGGATAGGAAGAATCAATATTGTGAAAATGGCCATACTGCCCAAAGTAATTTATGGATTCAATGCCATTCACATCAAGCTATCATTGACTTTCTTTACAGAATTGGAAAAAAAAACTACTTCAAATTTCATATGGAACCAAAAAAGAGCCCGCATAGACAAGACAATCCTAAGCAAAAATAACAAAGCTGGAGGCATCATATTACCTGACTTCAAACTACACTACAAGGCTACAGTAACAAAAACAGCATGGTACTGGTACCAAAACAGATATATAGACCAATGGAACAGAACAGGGGCCTCAGAAATAACACCACACATCTACAACCATCTCATCTTTGACAAACCTGACAAAAAGAAGCAATGGGGAAAGGATTCCCTATTTAATAAATGGTGTTGGGAAAACTGTCTAGCCATAGGCAGAAAGCTGAAACTGGATCCCTTCCTTATACCTTATATAAAAGTTAACTCAAGACAGATTAAAGACTTAAATGTAAGACCTAAAACCATAAAAACCCTAGAAGAAAACCTACACAATACCATTCAGGACACAGGCACGGGCAGACTTCATGACTATAACACCAAAAGCAATGGCAACAAAAGCCAAAATAGATAAGTGGGATCTAATTAAACTACAGAGCTTCTGCACAGAAAAAGAAACTGTCATCAGAGTGAGCAGGCAACCTACAGAATGGGAGAAAATTTTTGCAATCTATCCATCTGAGAAAGGGCTAATATCAAGAATCTACAAAGAACTTAAACAAATCTACAAGAAAAAACAAACAACCCCATCAAAAAGTGGGTGAAGGATATGAACAGACACTTCTCAAAAGAAGACATTTATGCAGCCAACAAACATATGAAAAAATGCTCATCATCACTGGTCATTAGAGAAATGCAAATCAAAACCACAATGAGATACCATCTCACGCCAGTTAGAATGGCAATCATTAAAAAGTCAGGAAACAACAGATGCTGGGAAGGATGTGGAGAAATAGGAATGTTTTTACACTGTTGGTGGGAGTGAAAATTAGTTCAACCATTGTGGAAGACAGTGTGGTGGTTTTTCAAGGATCTAGAACTAGAAATACCATTTGACCCAGCAATCCCATTACCAGGTATATACCCAAAGGATTATAAATCATTCTACTGTAAAGATACATGCACACATATGTTTATTGCAGCACTATTCACCATAGCAAAGACTTGGAACCAACCCAAATGCCCATCAATAATAGACTGGATAAAGAAAATGTGGCCCATATATACTATGGAATACTATGCAGCCATAAAAAAGGATGAGTTCATGTCCTTTTCAGGGACATGGATGAAGCTGGAAACCATCATTCTCAGCAAACTAACAAAAGAACAGAAAATCAAGCACCGTAAGTTCTCACTCATAAGTGGGAGTTGAACAATGAGAACACATGGACACAGGAAGGAGAACATCACACACCGGGGCCTGTCAGAGGGTGGGGGGAGGGATAGCATTAGGAGAAATAGAGAAATACCTAATGTAGATGATGGGTTGATGGGTGCAGCAAACCACCATGGCATGTGCATACATATGTAACAAACCTGCACGTTCTGTACATGTACCCCACAACTTAAAGTATAATTTAAAAATACAGATTCTCTGAAGTAATTTTCTAAAATGTATTACTTGAAATTTCCAAAAACTTCTTAAAGATGAATATTGTATAACCATCAATAACAAAACTAGGAATTCTAAACTGTATGGTTATCAGACTTATATGTAAATTATGTTATCTCCTAAACTAACCAACATTACTGAAGTGCTTTAGGCATATCATTACAAAATGTAATGCACTTTTATTAAAAGTCCCTGGACTTAATTGAAAGGTGAAAAATGTGGTAAATCTGTCTTTAAAAAAAAAAAGTATTCTATTCTTCAACCTCATAACTTAGCAGTAAGTTCTGGGTATCCAAAATTGGGGGAGTTTGGCTTATTAATCAAAAAGGGCAAGTTCTGAATTCATTTTTGTCTTATCTACAATGTTCTCTCATTTCCAAAGGAATAAATAATATTTTTATTATACTTAAAACAGCTTTATTTTAACTATTCTTAGCATTTCGGAGGGGGTGAGGCTCTCCCCATTTATATGAATAATGTTAGATATATAAATTTCCTGATGTAAAGGTTTGAAGAGGACCAGCTTTCTAAAATGTACTTGAAAGCAGCAAATGTTCAAATAATGTACTTTTCTAAGAGGAATGCATTAGAAGTGCTCTACCTTTTAAACAAGATGCAACAGACAGTATCATTATCACCTGTTAGTCTAGAATTTATAATGGAAGAACTAATAAAAGGTAACTTAGTGAAGAGGGAGGAAAAATCAAGTATGAGTTTGTTTATTTTCTCCTACTAGAAATAAGGACTTTCTACAAATCTCATGGAACACTGGAAAGTGGTTTTCAACTTGGAAACATAGAAAGTAAAATAGGTCAATATCCACTGCATCTATTTTCAATTACTGAGACATACAGTCCTTAAGCAGCCAGAGTCAGCCAGAATTGTCTAAGACCTGGGCATCATAATGAAAATATCTTATAGTAAAATGTATTCCCCATAGGTTAAAACGCAAAATGAGAACCCAACTTTTTATTACTCGTTAAATGAAATGTGCAGTCTTTTTCCCCTTTTAAGGTCAAGTATGCAATATTTTGGAAAACAAACCATAAAAACATGATTAGAGAGAACAGAGGAAGTCATTATTTTCTCCAGTCATAAACAATGTAGCATCATTCTATCAATCTAATGTATCTTTGTAACGGCAGTGGCAGCACGCAGCAGTGCTTAAATTGCAAATACAGTATTTAAGAAAAAGCGTGGATTAAAAGAGCACTCAGATGAGCTGGAAAATAGCCACACGGATTATAATATTTTTATAAATTCCATTTCCTTTTCAAAGCACCACTTAACATTATATATTGCTATATTATCTACCTACACAGAAATAATATACTCATCGGGCCAAAATTCATAAAGTAAATCCAAGTGTACATAATTAATGGCTAATGAAGATACAGCCCATATTGTGATATATGGTGAATGTAAAATCAGTGCAGAAATATTGAACCTGAATCAATACATGTATATAAATAACATCCCTTGATTTGGTTTGCCTTTTTGAAAACACTTATAACACAAAATTTGAAGATAGTAAGATGCGCCTTCTCAATGTTAACATCAGGACAGAATTCACACAAAAGCTTACCACAAAGGCAAACATTTCAGAGCATGTGGCTTTTACAAAGCACAACTTTATTGCTGAGACAATTCCAACCCAGTGTCAGTTTTTCAGCAACAGTTGCTATCTATCTGTCATATTTAGGGCAGTTATACTTTCAATATGCTCCACTAGAGGCAGCTGGATAAACTTGAAAGCACTTTTAAAAACATGTTTAGGAAAGTAAAGGAAATGACCTGTAACATGGTAAACACACCATATTGTACATGAGATTCTCACTAGTCTAGCTTAATCAAGTCAGGATATCTAGGATGGAATGAATGTTTAAGCCAACACTCATGCTCAGGATTTCACGTTTCAGGACTTAGTGATGGCTTCCATTTCCAGTCGGTCTTCTTTTAAATGCTATTTGGCATTTTATGTGGGCTTTGGTTGTCAATAAAATAAAATAAATAAGAAGGTAAATTCTACTAACAGCTTAATTGTCTGCAATGTAAGATGAGCAAAATCTAAGCAGACACTCTGACTGAGAGAGGGCATAAGACAACTTGGAGATTCTGCCAAATCCATAGGAGAGGACTTTTTGTTTGGTTGGTTGGTGGGCTGATTTTCAGCTTTTTAAATATTTTTAATAGAGTGGAGATGTTGTAACCCTGTCTTATAAGCTAATAGAATTAGGAAAGCTGCCTCCATCCACAGCAGTTTGTTTTTCATCCCAGTGGTTTGTCAACATAATGAACTAGATAAACAATCTGCACAAGAAATAAAACTGTCCTTACAGATAGGCTAGGGAAATGTCAGGCCTCACTTGTTACTGAAAACTCAGCAGAAACTTACAAAGACACAAGAACAATTGGGAGGATGCCAAACACACAAGCCAAATAAACTGAAGATTCTCCTTCAGGCTTCAGTTTCTTTGCTTTTCCTACACACATCTCACCCAGCATTTGTCTAGGCACTCCTAACTAAGAATGTTGAGGTCATCAGAAAAATTGGCCTAAAAGAAATCAAGATTTATGATCTTTAAAAGCAGCCCTTTTGTTTAACACCCTTAAACTGATGTTCACTACACTCAAAGTTGGTTGTCAGACTGAAAACCAGAATATTTTATGTCTTCAGCTTTTAAAAAAAAAAAATGCTCCTTTTCATTTGGCATTTTAGAATTATTTTTAAACAGAATAAATCCTACCTCAAAGCAAATTGGGAAGATGATAGTGCCAACTCTTCCTCTGAGTCCTTCTTGGTTCATACATGAGCCATTCATTTTCAAAGGGAGATGCTAATGAGCAGACAGACACCAACTAAGGTGTCCTGGTCCATAAAAATGCATCTGTGCAAATGCTAAGGACTCTACACTGCCCACCCCACATCTCCCACACCAGCTTGAAGTGAAGTAGTCAAGGGGCTAAAATATTCATGTAAATGAGCCAGTCTTGGTAATAATATTACATACGAAGTGAATCAGTGCTTTCATTTTGCATGAGATCATATTCCGACATACAAAATCTTGGTAGGTTCAGTACACAGTTATTATGTTAGACATTCTGTTGACCTAAATGATAATAATAATTATTATTCTCATGTATTCCCTGCACTGCTGGATTCTGATTTTTCATGTTAATTTGATATTGCAGTTAAATGAAATGTACCTTCAAGAGGTCAAATGTGCTGGTTGAATATGCTGGGTGACTGATGTACACAAGGCTAAAAGCTGATGAAAAGAAGAGTCCAACAGACATGCACTTAATCATTCATTCAACAAATATTTTTGAGCACTTGGCACGGTTAAAATTGTTAGGTATATACAGCACTTAGGAAATATTTAAAAAAAAAACTTTGCCATCATGGAAATTACGTTCTAGAAAGAAGAAAAAGAAAATGAACAAGACTGATAAGTAAAATAAGTAGAATATAAGTAAACGTATAAAATACACAGAATAAAATCTCTCAGCATTTGCTTGTCTGTAAAGGATTTTATTTCTCCTTCACTTATGAAGCTTAGTTTGGCTGGATATGAAATTCTGAGTTGAAAATTCTTTTCTTTAAGAATGTGGAATATTGGCCCCCACTCTCTTCTGGCTTGTAGACTTTCTGCCGAGAGATCAGCTGTTAGTCTGATGGGCTTCCCTTTGTGGGTAACCACCCTTTCTCTCTGGCTGCCCTTAACATTTTTTCCTTCATTTCAACTTTGGTGAATCTGACAATTATGTATCTTGGAGTTGCTCTTCTCGAGGAGTATTTTTGTGGCATTCTCTGTATTTCCTGAATTTGATTGTTGGCCTGCCTTGCTAAGTTGGGGAAGTTCTCCTGGATAATACCCTGAAGAGTGTTTTGCAACTTGGTTCCATTCTCCCTGTCACTTTCAGATACACCAATCAGACGTATATTTGGTCTTTTCACATAGTCCCATATTTCTTGGAGGCTTTGTTTCTTTTTACTCTTTTTTCTCTAAACTTCTCTTCTCACTTTATTTCATTCATTTGATCTTCAATCACTGATACCCTTTCTTCCACTTGATTGAATTGGCTACTGAAGCTTGTGCATGTGTCACGTAGTTCTCATGCCACGGTTTTCAGCTCCATCAGGTCATTTAAGGTCTTCTCTATGCCGTTTATTCTAGTTAGCCATTCATCTAATCTTTTTTCAAGATTTTTAGCTTCTTTGCAATGGGTTCAAACATCCTCCTTTAGCTTAGAGAAGTTTGTTATTACCAATCATCTGAAGCCTTCTTCTCTCAACTTGTCAAAGTCATTCTCTGTCCAGCTTTGTTCCGTTGCTGGCAAGGAGCTGCTTTCCTTTGGAGGAGAAGAGGCAGTCTGATTTTCAGAATTTTCAGCTTTTCTGCTCTGGTTTCTCCCCATTTTTGTGGTTTTATCTACCTTTGGTCTTTGATGATTGTGACGTACAGATGGGGTTTTGATGTGGATGTCCTTTCTGTTTGTTAGTTTTCCTTCCAACAGTCAGGACCCTCAGCTGCAGGTCTGTTGGAGGTTGCTGGAGGTCCACTCCAGACCCTGTTTGCCTGGGTATCACCAGCAGAGGCTGCAGAACAGTAAATATTGCAGAACAGCAAATGCTGCTGCCTGATCCTTCCTCTGGAAGCTTCATCTCAGAGGGGCACCAGGCTGTAGAAGGTGTCAGTCGGCCCCTACTGGGAGGTGTCTCCCAGTTAGGCTACTCAGGGGTCAGGGATCCACTTGAGGAGGCAGTCTGTCCATACTCAGATCTTAATCTCTGTGCTGGGAGAACCACTACTCTCTTCAAAGCTGTCAGATGGGACGTTTAAGTCTGCAGAGGTTTCTGCTGCCTTTTGTTCAGCTATGCCCTGCCCCCCGAGGTGGAGTCTACAGAGGCAGACAGGCCTCCTTGAGCTATGGTGGGCTCCACTCAGTTTGAGCTTCCCAGCTGCTTTATTTACCTACTCAAGCCTCAGCAATTGCGAGCACCCCTCCCCCAGCCTCGCTGCCACCTTGCAGTTTGATTTCAGACTGCTGTGCTAGCAGTGAGCGAGGCTCCGTGGGCATGGGACCCTCCGAGCCGGGTGTGATATATAATCTCCTGGTGTGCCATTTGCTAAGACAGTTGGAAAAGCACAGTATTAGGGTTAGAGTGTCCCGATTTTCCAGGTACCATCTGTCATGGCTTCCCTTGGCTAGGAAAGGGAATTCCCTGACCCCTTGCACTTCCCAGGTGAGGCAATGCCCTGCCCTGCTTTGGCTCACACTCTGTGGGCTGCACCCACTGTCCGACAAGCCCCAGTGAGATGAACCTGGTACCTCAGTTGGAAATGCAGAAATCATCCATCTTCTGCATCGCTCACACTGGGAGCTGTAGATTGGAGCTGTTCCTATTCGGCCATCTTGGAACCTCTCCCCCAATATTTATATAGTTTCATAGTACTTCCCTACAAAATCCTTATTAATTACAAAGGGATAAAGAGAATCTTCACAGTGGAAAAACCTGACTGTACCACTTTAATAATGGTCATGATTACCAGCAGTGGGACAAATCAACACTGAGTCCCAGCTGATAGGATTCAGTGAGAATACGGTATCACTTCTATAATACTCCTATCAAAATGCATAACCTGAATCAAGCCATAAGAAAATATCAAAGATACAAAAAGTAAGGAACATTCAACAAAATAACTGGTCTGTCGTCTTTAAAAGTTGCAACACGAAAGTCAAGGAAGACTGAGGAACATTCTAAGCTGAGGGAGACGGCAGAGACATGATAGCTACAGGTGATGCATGATCCTTTACTAGATCCTTTTCTCTAAAGGACATGATTGAGACAATTGGCCAAACTTAAATTGAGACTGATGAGATGGTAGTAATTTATCAGTGTTGACTTCCTAGTTTAGATGTTGGAGAATTTCCTTATCTGTAAGAATTACACACTGAAATAGTTGGAAGTGACAGGGATTTACATTAGCTACTTACTCTTAAGTGTGTCAAGGGAAAAAAAAAGTTTTTTATGCTACTCTACGGTCTTTCTCCTGGTTTGAAATTATTTCATATTAAAAAATAAAACTCATGTGCCAAACAGTAGTGCAGACACAGTTGAGTGAATTATTTGGAACCTAGAACAGAAACTGTTTTAAAACAAATGGAATGAAAATATTGGACAAAGACAAAGAAAGTGAATGGAGGACTTCAGAGTTAAGGATTTCAAAGGGCCTTACATTGTTTCAGAGCAAGATAGATGTGCTATTTAACTTCATAATTTAAGAAGTCACATAAAAATTTAAAGGTAATATAGAGTAGAAAAAGAATGAAAAATTTTCAGGCTCATAGAGGAGAAAATGAGTAATAACAAAAACATGATCCATGTTCTAGAAAGCTGCATGGAAGAAGAAAACCATAGAAATTGAAAAAGTATGTAAGTGTGCTTAAAAAAATAAAAGTTGGCAACACTATAATAAACATCCTTGGATATAAACCTCTCTGTCTTTCTCTCCTTCTCTCTCTCTCTCCATACATATATATATTTAATGTACTTAAAATTATATAATATTTGATATTAATATAGTTTCAAAGTATAAATGTCCTTAGACATTATATAAGTGTTCCATGTTTTATAAAATGTCCTCAGAATCCCTGGAAATAGAATTGCTATGTTAAAATTACAGACACATTAATGTCTCAATACATTAACAAGTAAACAAAGGTTTTACTTAACAAACTATAACTTTTCTATTTAAAAAATGTAACTACATTTACTGTGCTCCACCCTATCAATGAGGCTACACCACACTATCCATCTACCTACTCTCACAACAGGCCAACTTCTTTCTTGCCCTAGGGCCTTTGTAAATGCTGTTCCTTGCGTCTGGATTGGTCTCCCATTTTCCCCCATCCTCCCTTCCCTTCATAAACTCACTCCTTTTGGTCTTCCCATAAATGCCACCTCCGCGGTGAAGTCCTCACTGACATTCCTGGGAGATCACCTCCTATGCACCCCATAGCCACACTTTGTGCAAAAAAACGTTCAACAATTCTCTCCTAAAATTGAGGAGTTTAGTGTCATCTTCTTATGTTAATTTTTATAGAGCAGTCTTTCTCTTGTGACACACTATATTCAATTTTTTTCTTTCATAAGTCAAGCTGCTAAGTGCTAATAAAACACGTAATAAAAAGGTAAATGGCCTCTGTATTAATCTTAAGTACTGCTGCCTGTAATATGATTTTTAAAGCTATATTCTCAAATTACATAAATCCCATGGGGCTGATTGTCAATGTCTTTCATACATAAGAAAGCCTCACTGTGGCTGTCATATAACTTATGCCAAATCTGTTTTCTTCTCCTTAAAAAAAAATGTTTTTAAAAACTTTCTGTAAATATTTTCATGAAGTTAGTGCTGGTCAAAGGAGCCACACTAAAGCACTCATAACCTCAGCTTAACCACGGGAAAAGCAATTTCTTATAGCATTGATCAACCTCACATTTATTTCAGAAAATCCACAGTTTTCTTATAAACAAGCATCTAACGCTGGTGAAAATTGTTGCCATTTCCAGCAGGAAGTGACCTAGGACTCCTAGAAAGCAACTGCTTTTAAGGGTCTGGTGATGACCACTGGGCATGAGCTGGTGAGTGATTAACATTGTTAGATTTGTCCGTAGTATTTAAGATGTTCAGAGTGTTTTACAATCCCTTTTCTTAGTCATAACTCATAGGCTTGTGAAGGAGGCAGCTCCTGTCATTATTGCTTTGCTATTTGGATGCTGATCCACAGAAAGGTTAAATACCGTTTCCAAGGTCACGGAGAGTTTTCCTGACAGAGCCTACTTAAGCATTCATTGCCGCTGACACAGGGCTCTAGGGAAAAGGAAATAGAGGAGGCGAGGAAAAGCCCTAGGCTACGATGAGAACACAACATCATAAGCACATCACTGGGGATAGCCTTTCTCATGTGCTACTAAAGACCACTATGTCAGCAAACATCCAATTATGTCTGATTCTTGCTAATATTAAATAACATTCTCAGGATTGCTGGGAAACAGCAAAACTATACACTGACATAGAATGGGAGGGGGATGAAAGTACATTGACTTTTTCATACCTACCCAGATGTACTGTTTATTTTCTATTTATAGTATGCTAATACTAACACGTGTAAGCTTATATTTTAAAATGCTAATGGAATCCTGTCATATGTGCTGAAAACAGTAGGCATCATTTAGTTTTTCTATCTAAGGGTCACAAGTAGGCTTTTATTGTCAAAGGAAGACTCTCACTTCTCAGAGTACAAGTTGAATATCCCTTATTCAAAATTCTTGGGACCAGAACTCTTTCAGGTTTCCATTTTTTTTTTAAATTTTGGAATACTTGCATATAAACGGTGAGATATCTTGGGGTATCTAAAGTCAAAACACAAAATTCATTTATGTATCATATACACCTTATATACATATCCTGAAGGTAATTTTACACAATATTTTTAATAATTTTATGCATGAAACAAAGTTCTGACTGCATTTTGGCTGATATCCGTCACATGAGGTCAGGTGTGGAAATTTCCACTTGTGACATCATGTCAATGCTCAAAGTTTCAGATTTTGGAGTATTTCACATTTCAGATTTTTTGATGAGAGACGCTCAACCTTTAGCACACTATGTTCAGAAAGGTTAACATCACACAGCTATTCAGTGCACCTTTCCACCAGCTCAGTGCTCCTCCGTCCCAAGCGGTGTGTCTCCCTGTGGCCATCCCCTGCTGGGCATTACTGATACATGTAAATATGTGAACAACAACATCCATAAGGAAAGGTTAATTTGGAGAAAGCCTAAGTGGAGGAATCTATCAGCAACAAGAGTTAATAATCAACTGCAGGTGATTTGGGTAAATGTGAAAATAGCCTGAGATCACATAGTCCTTATGACATCACCTTTAAGGACAGGAACTCATCATTGCTCAGTAGTCACCAATCTCAGTTTACTTCTTATCCTGAAAACATGGACAAAGGGGAGATTGGAAACCCAGACTGGCCCTGGAGGCCGGCCAGCTGTGAATCCCATTCTAGGCTCTTAGTCCTTATAATCATTTGTTTAATGAGACTGCCTTCTGCACATGAAGGGGGAGTAATGGCTATTCCTCACTTAGAAAGCAAAGTAATAGAGTACAGATCAGCTCTCTAGTCTTCGTTCCAGATACTGACTTATTTTCCGTACATTGTGGTTCAAGAACACATCGATCATAAAAACGTGGCAGCTTTAATGAGTTAATGTTGTCTAAACTGGAGTAGAAAGAATGCCAAGACAGAGCCTAGGGCTTCTGAGTAGATTTGGACCTTCCGTAAATTTCTTTCAGTCACCCCGTATTCCAGACAGAGGCCAAGAATGGCCCTTTGATTCCTGTCTTCAGCAGCAAACCAAAGACGTTTTCAATGTGGGGTTTTGGGGTTTGGTTTGTTTTCCCTAAACCCTGTGACCATGACTTTCCTAGCATGTGAGAGCTCATTGTCTTTCTGCTGAGCTCTCCAATTGGTCCCCACAGAACACATTTGGCACCCACGGCAACAAAGGCAGACCACAAAGTCTCCAGAATGAGGAAATGTTGGAAGCAAATAATATATTCAGCTGAGCATTCTTCCTGGCAGTGGGAGCAGGAGCCTGATTTGGACCTTAAAACCTTAGTGGCAACAACAAATAAGCATTGGCCTGGAAAATCCACCTCCCATCAGGCTAAACAAGGCAGGTAATATGAAAATAAGTTTGATGTACTTACAAAGTCTCTCTAAATTTTCTTTTTACTGGTCGCACTCTCAGGCCACTTTCATGGAATCATTCAGTTCTGCATCCCTTGTGTGGGATCCAGAGCTCTTTGTATCTTTGACTGCCTCCCAGCACCTGAGGGTCAAGTATCCCACTGAGAGCTTGGAAACAGAAGCCAAGAAGATTTGGAGCTGGTGCGGGTGACTGTCGAGCGCAGATGGCCAGTTATCGATGTAATCTGTGTATCTGGGAGGCATGTGCTATAAGAAGGCAGCTGCTAAACCAAATGAATCAAGCCACAGTTTTTAAGAAGGAAAAGTGTAGATTGGAAAAGGATAAAAGTTTTGAATTTATGCAGCTGTGCAGGGCTATGATCAATGCTTTAAAAATTAGGATTATATGCACTGATGGAGGGTTTTCCCAAAGTGCAACTCTAAGTGAGGTCAGAGTGATAATCCATTTCACTTCACTGGCAGAGCTGGGAGAGGGCATGTAACAAGGTCAGCTTTAATACTGTTTTCCTTGTATGCTGAATGTGGTTTGTTACTGTTGATGCTCTGTGTTTTGGAATAAGGTTGTAAGTCTAGGTTTAAAAGAAGGTATTGACCTGTCATTTTCCTATAAAAGTGGAGCAGAAATTGCTTTTATTCCATGTATTGATCACTTAGATGTGTGACTTAATCTGTATGGCTGGATAAATTCTGGATTTTCTGTCTATCCATGGTTTAACCCATAATGTTACTGGAAAAGGAGCCAACATTACTTTGTTCTGGCTGTGTGCACAGCATTGAATTCTAATTGTGTTTCTCAATCTAAGCCCCAGAATGAAAACTGCCAAGATCAATTCATTTTGATAAATTAACTGTTTCTGATGGCTACCTATACTGAACTGCAGCTGCTGTGTTTTTTTTTCCTTAACAAAATGATTATGAAGTAAATGTGCTCCAACTATTGCTCACATTGTTTTATTGAACTAATGAATTGCCCTGGGGAGCTCTGTGAAGACTTTTGATCAATTATTGTGTGCAAATTGTTTAAAAGGAAATACATCATAATTAGGCTAACAAATCTGCATGATGCTGCCTCTCCTGATGAATAAATTTTGTGTAGATAGAGGGGTAGACACATAGGGGTACTTTGCATTTTTCTCTTTATTGATTTTCATACATTATAATATGATGGATTAACCAACATTGGCTCACAATTGTTCTTTGTCCGAAGTTTAATGGAGGAAAAAATAATACCTTTTAATCCCTTTTAAAAATCTCCTATAAGTGTGAGACAGATAAGCATATGGTCATCAAGCAATACTACTGAGAACATTCACCTAGATCAAAATGAGGAAATGTATTTCAGCTGTCACTGCCATGTCATTATAGCCCCCCCTTAACTGCATTTATGTTGCCAAGAGGAATCCTCACCAGATCAAAATGATTGGAATGAGGCCCAAGACAGCTGTGGCCTAGATAAAGAAAACCAAATGATTTTCAGTCTCCTGGATACCAAGAAACAGGATATGTCATTGATGGCCAGTTAGTGATCTTGTTCTACACTCAGTACTGCTCATCTGAGTGTGACACTTTCTGTATCGTCATTGGACTACTGTCACTCATTACAGTTTAAAGAGAAAATTATTCCATTTTCTTTAAAGCCTTCTACTGCAAAGTTTGGGACTCAGACACCAAGTAATACAGTCAGAGAAGACTTCAGGTGTCTATACAAAGCATCATTAATTCAATCAATGACAATGCCCATTGTTCTAATAATTTAATTGTTCAAAAACTAAAGATAAATTGGCATGGAAACACATACTAGACTAGAGACTACCAAATAACATAGAGAGTACGTGTGTATGGATATATATATAGAGAGAGAGAGAGAGTACGGATTTATTAAAATTTGACCTTATATAAGAGGGGGAAAATGACTACATGAAGATAAAGGTTTTAGTCAAGCCTCTCACAGGAAGTTTTGGGCATTGATAAGAAATTAGCCCTTTGTAGCTACCTATCTTTAAAAACACTGTTAGTGTTATGCTCTATGAGATGAAACTTCATGAATTAAAAAATATGTGGTGCCAGCCACAGTGGCTCACACCTATAATCTCAGAACTTTGGGAGGGTGAGGCAGGCACATCACTTGAGGCCAGGAGTTCCAGAACAGCCTGGCCAACATGGTGAAATCCTATCTCTACGAAAATATATATATACACATACATACATATGTATGTGTATATATATATATACACATACGCAAAAATTAGCCACAGTTGGGGGTGCATGCCTGTAATCCCAGCTACTCAGGAGGCTGAGGCACAAAACTGCTTGAACCTGGGAGGCAAAGGTTGCAATGAGCCAAGATCACACCACTGCACTCCAGCTTGGGTGACAGAGCAAGACTCTGTATGCAAAAAAAAAAACAAACAAAAACAAACAAACAAACAAAAAAAACGATGTGGGTTTGATGAGTGTTGGCATGATCAAAGTCATTGGGACTCTATGTCCAAACAAATAAAAGGGAGTCTCTGAGACTTGGGGATAGTATGTTTCTTAGGAAAAATCTGTGTAACATCATCTCCTGTCCCCAAAAAAAAGGTTGGCGGGGGCTGGGCATGGTGGTTCACACCTGTAATCCCAACATTTTAGGCAGCCAGGATGGAAGGATTGCTTGAGGCCAGGAGTTCAAGAGCAGCCTGGGCAACACAATGAGACTCCATCTCTATAAAAATATAAATTTTTTAAATTAGCCAGATGTGGTGGTGCACACCTGTAGTCCCAGCTACTTGGGAGGCTGAGGTGGGAGGATCACTTGAGCTCTGGAGATTTATGCTACAGTGAGTTATAATCACACCACTGCACTCCAGCCTGGGTGACAGGGAGATCCTGTCTCAAACAAAAAAGCCAAAAAGAGTTCCTTTAAGTGAACTTCATTTTCCCTGGCCAGTGAGTGATCTTGTTCTTTTCAAAAGGGCTTTCCCTAAGGAACTCTCAAGCCTCCTGGACTTTCTTATAAGAAAGTCCTAGAGTTTCTTATTCCTCTAAGTTCTTCTCCTTCTCTGTAATAAAGCGTCTCTCTCCCTAAAAGATATCATATATGCAATAACTTTTTTAATGTGGTGTCTTTAGAAGACCAATATTTTAAAAGTCAAACCACTAGTAACCTAACAGTTTGCCTAAGCTTTCTTTTGTCATAGAACACATGAAGTTTATGTTTGCACAGACAAGTTGGCTTGAGGTCAGGGCCTCAGGGCCTCCCCCACTGAGGACCGAGAGCATAAATACCTCAGACACACTGTAAGCCATTCATGTGGGAAGGGTTGCTGTCCAGTAGAGGTTGCTTTTTTTGTCATACTATCTGTTGACATCTATTAACCCCTTCTCAGAATATTTTTAAATGCATGAAATAAAATTTATAGGATAGGAAACTGATTATATTGAAATACAGTTAGCAAACACTTTAAAACAAATGTATAATAATACAGGTACTTCTTTTTGAAGCATCAATTAAGATCAGTGGCAACTTCAAAGTAGTTGTAAGTATAAGTAATTTTCCATGTATTTGCAACCATTGCATTGTAATATGAAAATATTTTTTGTTTCTATTAGAGACCCAGTCATGGGTGTTGCTAATACTACAGAAGTTTGTAGCCTATATTTATAGTTGAGGGAGATGACAAATTTTGAGCGAAAGTAAGGATGCAATTTTTTCAAATGCCAACTCATGGACCCCTAAGATTTTTTCCCCTAAGAAAACCCTGCTTTAGAAGAGGAAAGCTACAGGAAAATGTTTCTATTGCACTCTCTTCTTCCCTGTCCCCAGACTTTTCCTGAATCACTCATAATCCCTTTACCTATATTCTTTTTTCCTTCAGTTTTATCTATATTTGTTCTCTTTGAATTCGTCTTTTTTCATTATTCTCTTCCAAATTCCTTCCCTTCTTTTCCTTCACTTCATTTCTTTTCCTCCCTTTCCACAATTCATTTCTCAATACACTTAGCACATGAGCAGCTCCATCAGGGCAAGCCCTTGAATGAGTCTGTCCATAGCACACAGTAGAAGTTTGAGCAAAGAGGGAAATGCACCAAGAAATGCAGCCAAGGTATAGGAGGGATTCACCTTGCTCCAAGCCAGGCCCTTTGTCATAAGTAAAAAAAAAGAAAGCAGTTTTTACAGCTCAGGATAAAAGTGGGCAATTGTCTGTTTACCTTAGCCAATATAATACAGTCAGTAAAATTACCTAATCATCAAAGTAGAATATTTGCAGTCATTTTTATCACATAAATATCAAGTTCTTCCTGTAGATTAAGGTTCCATTAGTTAATCTCATATCTTAATAGAAGTTATTATCATCAACAAAACCCTAAAAATATTTATAGACAGTCAAGATTATAAGAAAGTGCAAGCATTTAAAATTGTTCTCCACATACCTCAAATATACAACCATACATTGGCATTGAAAAATGTCATAACACCACACTCATTTACCACCCTCCTGCTCAAATAATATTCTAGATAAAACTTGTATTAGGCCGGGTGTGGTGGCTCATGCCTGTAGTCCCAGCACTTTGGGAGGCCGAGGTGGGTGGATCACGAGGTCAGGAGTTCAAGACCAGCCTGGCCAAGATGGTGAAACCCCATTTCTACTAAAAATTAAAAAAAATTAGCCGGGTGTGGTGGCAGGTGCCTGTAATCCCAGTTACTCAGGAGGCTGAGGCAGGAGAATCGCTTGAACTTGGGAGGCGGAGGTTGCAGTGAGCCAAGATCGCGCCACTGCACTCCAGCCTGGGAGAAAGAGTGAGACTCTGTCTCAAAACAAACAAACAAACAAACTTGTATGATTATGCTCTTAGAGGCCATGAATTATCTGCTTGATCTCTTGGGGCTGCCACTGAGTAATCCAGAAGACCATTAAATTCCCCAGTAAGGGCCAGACAAATCCCAGCACTTTGGGAGGCCGAGGCAGGCAGATTGCCTGAGGTCGGGAGGTCAAGACCAGTCTGGCCAACATGGTGAAACCCCGTCACTACTAAAAATACAAAAAAATTAGTCAAGCGTGGTGGCATGCACCTGTAATCCCAGCTACTCGGGAGGCTGAGGCAGGGGAATTGCTTGAACCAGGGAGGCAGAGGTTGCAGTGAGCCAAGATCATGCCACTGCACTCCAGCCTGGGTGACAGAGCAAGACTCCGTCTCTAAAACATAAAAATAAAATAAATTTCCCAGTAAGTAGATGAAGAAAAATACTGAATAAATATGGAAACAATAGAAAAACAAAAGATTCATAAATGAAATTTATTTTTAAATTGTGCTGGATTAGCCTTACCAATAAGGAAAGGGAATTCATTAAATGTTAAGTCTTTCATTTCAGTAAAGCCAATGTAACAACATCTAATATAATTGTGTGTACGACCATGTGAGCTAATTTTGCCACAAAAAACAGCCACCTGGGTAATAAACTGTCTGAAAAAAATAATGATAATTTATAAAAATGCCAATTGGGGAAAAGCACTTAATATTATGCTGTCTAGCCAAAGAAAATGAGATCCACCCCAATTATTTCAATACTCTGACATGAAGCATTTTGTGTTACTTTGATAGTCATAATTTATCGTGAGGAAGGGCTGATCAGGAAGTGTACAGAAGCATCTGTATGGAAGCCACACCTCAGTTCACAGGCTTTTTCAGGTGACTCACCTGTTTCCAAGCTACCTAGCTCTCCCTGCTGATTGTTTCAAGTGCAAATAAACATGCCGTATGATGCAAATCTTGGCTTCGCTAACCAAATGTGTGACCATAAGCAGTCATTATATTTTTCTCTAAGCCTCAGTTTCTTCAAATGTAATATGGGGTAATTCATAGAGCAATCATGAAAACCAAGTTAGACAACACATGTTAAGTTGCTAGTACCCAGCCTGACACAGAGTAAGTTCTCAATCAATAATATGGTGATGGCCTTTAGCTGATCCAAGCAACTGGCCAGATAATACTTTGAACTCTAAGAAGAAAATATGGTTGAATTTTATATGATGTGTAATGCCTTTTACCTGTTTAGAAACCTATTTTTTCTTCTTCTATTTGGTGCAATACATACCAATGATGAGCTAATGCTGTGGTATTTTTCACACACCATAGTGGAAGTATTACTTTAATGTCAAGTGTAAGCAGCTCATGTTATGCTTAAGACATGACATCTGCCTTGATATAGCGTAAAGAAAAATCACATCCACCTGGAGAACATGAAGATAGCTATAGCATTGTTTCTATAGGGGGAATAAATTAAAATTTTGTGATTTCTTTACGTTAAAATTTGAAGTACATTGACTTAGCCTGGGGATTTCCAAAATAACTTTTTAAGAAGTAATAGGGATCTTTAAAACAAAATGATTAAAAATCCATCTATTTTATTTGGCTCATTCAAATATAATATCTATAAAAGCTTTGTGTTGTGGTAATAATCCCTTACTATTTCCCTCTCTCCTTGGTCTTTTCATTTATTCATTTCCCATTAATCGTAAAACTGAAATAAAAAGAGAATGAATTTTTTAAAGTCACTTTCCATTCTACAGCTTTGTTAATTTCTTCTAAGTGCACTTTAGTGCTGTTTAATTTGTATCTAGGGGGCAGCGCATTGTTGCTGCACTATTTGCTTATTCCTCCAGACAGAAGCAGTTCACTGGGCTAGCCAAATCCTCCACCTGGCCACCATCAGCATATGCACAGCACCAGGAGGAAACAGGCAGCTGAGTGTACCTTTGGGCCTGTTTCCTTTGGTATTCAAATTCTCCACTTTCTCCAGTGGGCCCACAGTAGTGGGGGCACGTTTATGGAACTCAGATCATCTCTGATCCTAATCCTGGCAGACAATGAACATAGCTGTGTTTCCATTCTGATATTTTAGTACTAAACAAAGCTCTATCTATTTAAATCTATTGCACTGACAGATAAGGAGTCTCTAATGTGCACTTCCGAATTTAACATTAGTTGTTACTGGCAACTCACTGTTTTGTTAATGTTATATAAGAAAAGTCTAGAAAGAAACAGGAGTGATCTTGCTGTAGCTCAACCAGGATTATGGATGTCCACACTTTGGAAAATGTATAGATGTTAGACTGTGGTGATATGTTTTTTAGGGTCACTGGACAACTCCATACCCCTTAGAGCTAGAATTTGGTATGTTAAGTGTAACTTGGTAATACATACATTAAAAATGGCTTTTATCT
The DNA here is from genome assembly GCF_006542625.1 of Nomascus leucogenys. Lineage (NCBI taxonomy): Eukaryota > Metazoa > Chordata > Mammalia > Primates > Hylobatidae > Nomascus > Nomascus leucogenys. The sequence continues at coordinate 70,261,716 of NC_044391.1, forward strand.
TGGATGATAACATCACTAGTTTCTAGGCATAGCATTTTTCTAATGTGTAAGAAGTTTCACTCCATGGATGTCACCTGATGATTGATCATTTTGATGTAGAAAAGTTTGAATTTAAACACCAAATCATGCTTTATCTGAGAATCTGTTACCCAAGAGGGCAGATATTTTTAACTAAGGATGTATCATGCTACATTGAACTGAAACAAACACTAAGCACGTTGTACAAGATCAGTAGTGGCAGTAAATGTGCACAAATGACTAGGATACAGCACAGTATTTTTATTCCAAATGAAGTACTTGCAATTAGCTTTGTGTTTTTTGAACGATATTTCTATAGATTTCTTTATGTTAAATTTCAACAAAACATGTAGGATCCAGAAGACCTCATCTTGGAGGTCTTGGGATTTTCACCTTACAGAATGATTCTTCTTGTCCTTGGTCATATTTTTCTTGGTCTTAGAACCTGCTAAATACCAAACCCACAGATGATTCAGAAAAAAAAAAAAGAAAAGGCCAACCAAGCTATTCTATCAAAGAGCTGAAGAAAAGCCCTAATGATCTTTAAATCCAGTAACCAAAAGTTGCCAGCTACTTCTTCTAAAACAAATTAACATTTTTTTTAATTAGTTGGGAAAACCATCTGCTACATACCTTCTTTCTTTGCTGTGTACAACTTGAACTGCTGTTCACACCCATAATCTACATGCCTAGCTTAGCGCCTGGCACATGAAAGGTATCACATAAATATATTTAGAATTCGTAAGAGTCTAGTTTAGTGAATTGAATGAATGAATGAGTGAATGAAGACCATATTCTAAGTCTTAATCCTTATCACTACTAATTTAGCAGAAATGTCCTGAGAAGTGCTGATTTTCACATTCCTCCTCATCACATTTTTCCTATTGATACTGTTAAAAGTGGCAAATGTAGAACTCCACTCCAGATTTCTCCAGTGTAGGAAACCAGGGAGCAGAGCAAATCAAAGCAAGGGAAGTCTTTCAATCTTTTAGCATCTCTGGTAAATTAGTAAGGTATCCTCCTGCACGTTGCTCTGGGTTTGAAAAGGTTTTAAAACAAATTACTTTTTTCTCTTGGCCTCTCTCAGGAGCAACCTAAATCCTACTTTTCAAAGGTTGAAATGCCCTTAAAAGGGAGGGGTTGAAATGATATATTCAAAGAATCAGTTTTAAAGAATTAGATTGCTAGCTCTCCTCACAGCAGATAGTCTGGAAATGACAATTGCTAGGCTTTTTGGTGGTATTAGCAGAGTAGTAAATATAATGTATATGTCATTTTTATTCCAGATGGAAAGACTAGTAGTTACTAGTGAATGACAGTAAATTGTACCAGATGCCAAGTAAATTTTAACAATTTTATAGATGCTTTTCTCATATTCATATAGTCATTAGTATTTCAATGTTTAGGTACATAACTAAAGGTTTCAATATTACACCATGTAAAAAGAAAATTACAAAAGTGTCTACAGAACAACATTCCACTCTTCAGACACAAATCCATAGTTTGGTCAAGAAATTATTCTATATCAACCCAAGAGAAATGAAAATATATATCCCACAAATACCGATATGTGAATGCTCATAACAGCGGTATTCATAAGAACCAAAATGTAAAAATTATCCAGATGCACGTGAACTGGTAAATGGATAAAAAATATGTGGTTGCTCCAGACAATGGAATATTATTAAGCAATAAAAAGGAATGAACTACTCATAAATGCTACAATATGAAAGAACCTCAAAAACACTGTGCTAAATGAAATAAGCCACATACGAAAGATCACACATTATATTATTCCACATATATGAAATGTCCAGAAAATAAAAATCTATAGTAATAAAAAAGCAGGTCTGGAGCTCAGAATGGGAGCAGGAATTGTCTGCAAAGAAGCATGAGGAATATTTTCAGGGTGAGAGAAAGAGTCTAAAATTGGATTTTGGTGACAGTTACACAAGTTGTAAATTTACTTAAAAACTATTAAACTGTACACTTAAAGTGAGTAAATTTTATGATATATAAACAATAAAGCTGTTAATAAATGTGAGACCAAACACTTTTGTTACAGATGAAAAGCTTGATTAAAATGCTTACCTATGCAAAAAAAATCACCTGTGAAATATAAAATACTTTTACTAATATGTAAAGCAATTGTCAATGAGAAGTGGTCTTTTTCTCTAAACAATATGATAGAAATATAAGAACAGACATTCCCTAAATTGCCCTACATTCCAATATGTTCTCTCAACAATGTCACTGGGTAGATACTTACTGGGCGCCTCCTGTGTGTCAAGTATCATGTTAAGTTCTTAAAAGTGAAAAAGATTGAGACAACTTTAATCAAGGCCTCCTTTTTTTAATTAATGTATTTATTTATTTATTTTTGGCTTTCCAGCCATAGACCTTCTTTACCCTCACTGATCTAGAGACTGTCTCAAAAGGCATGGACAAGCACACTTGTAGATTTATTGTTCCAGTTCCAACATCGGCTGAGCCATCTATGTGAATCAGTATATGCCCTAACCCTTTGCCCAGATTTCACTTTCCTCACACTCCCTTCCAGCCACATCGCTCCATTGTCTGCAAATAACCTTGCCTCTTACTTCAAAGAGAAAATTGAAGCCACCCTGCAGAAAATGCCTCTTTCCACTCACCCACTGTCAATTCCTCTCACCTCCCAACCCTTCAGCCCCTCCTATTCCCTCAGGGGTCAATATTCAACTCTCTCTAGTATATTTAACCTCTTCTTAATTGGTACTTTTACCTTAAGTTACAAACGTGTTCAAGATCTTTCACTATTTTGAAAGTATTCTTAAAACTTACAAACTCCTCTAGCGACTTTCCTCTTTCCCTCTATGCCTTCATTGCCTTGAAAGATCTGGCTAAAATTCCTGCTTCCTCTTCTTGAGGCCTGTCTAAGATCAGCAATGACGTGCCAGTTGCTATATCACTGTTTCTTCATCAATATTTAGTTTACTTGCTGTTTCAGTAGCATGCTTTTGGGCCTTAGAGTTGATCCTGGAAAGGACTGAGACTTTGGAGAATGATGGAATGGAGTGAATATATTTTATACCTTCACCTCTCCAAAGACCCAGATCATCATTTCCAACTGCTTATTGTACATTTCCACTTGGATAACACATTGACTTGCAGATTCATATACTGTATTTCATCAGATCTAAATTTTCATCAATTATAACATAACCCATTATTTTATATACCACTAAGAAAAAAATGCCACTAATTTGATGATGCTATGCTATTCATTGTGAGAATCATAGCAAATTGAGAGATGTTAAAAATTGGCATCTAATTAAACTAAAGAGCTTCTGCACAGCAAAAGAAACCACCATCAGAGTGAACAGGCAACCTACAGAATGGGAAAAAATTCTTGCAATCTACTCATCTGACAAAGGGTTAATAGAATCTACAAAGAACTCAAACAAATTTACAAGAAAAAAACAACCCCATCAAAAAGTGAGTGAAGGATATGGACACTTCTCAAAAGAAGACATTTATGCAGCCAACAGACACATGAAAAAATACTCATCATCTCTGGCCATCAGAGAAATGCAAATCAAAACCACAATGAGATACCATCTCACACCAGTTAGAATGGCCATCATTAAAAAGTCAGGAAACAACAGGTGCTGGAGAGGATGTAGAGAAATAGGAACACTTTTACACTGTTGGTGGGACTGTAAACTAGTTCAACCATTGTGGAAGTCAGTGTGGCGATTCCTCAAGGATCTAGAACTAGAAATACCATTTGACCCAGCCATGCCATTACTGGGTACATACCCAAAGGATTATAAATCATGCTGCTATAAAGACACATGCATACATATGTTTATTGCAGCACTATTCACAATAGCAAAGACTTGGAACCAACACAAATATCCATCAATGATAGATTGGATTAAGAAAATGTGGCACAGATACATCATGGAATACTATGCAGCCATAAAAAATGATGAGTTCATGTCCTTTGTAAGGACATGGATGAAGCTGGAAACCATCATTCTGAGCAAACTATCACAAGGACAGAAAACAAAACAGCACATGTTCTCACTCATAGGTGGGAATTGAACAATGAGAACACTTGGACACAGGAAGGGGAACATCACACACAGGGGCCTGTCATGGGGTGGGGGTAGGGGGGAGGGACAGCATTAGGAGATATACCTAATGTAAATGACGAGTTAATGGGTGCAGCACACCAACATGGCACATGTATACATATGTAACAAACCTGCACGTTGTGCACATGTACCCTAAAACTTAAAGTATAATAAATAAAAAAAATTGGCGGGGGATAGGAGGAGACAGGGACCAATGAAGTGAAGGAAGGATTCAATGAAGTGAAGGATTCAAGGAAGTGAAGAATTTAATCAGCAAGGAAGTAGAGGATTCATCTTCAGAAAGAAAGATGTTTCAAGCAGCTGGGAGAGCATGAGCAAAGTCACAGCTGTTTAAAAATGCCTGGTCTATTTGGAAAACTATGGCATCTGGAAAGACCAAGGCCAACATGTGACAGTCTGTTATCAAAAATATCTCAGTAATTAAGCAGATTTTAAACTGTAGGGAAAGGAATAATAACCCCCATACGTTCTTAGTTGGAACAGACTCATTACAACAGACAGATTAACAAGAGAAAAACAAACAGAAGTTTGTTAACATGTATATTTCATATATAAATGGGCGACACCCAGGGAATAAGTTCTCAAAGTGTAGCTTTGAATTCCAGCTTATGTAACATCTTCAACAAAGAACAGCAAATTTTTAGAAAAGTAAAAAGACAAAGGAAAAGGACTTGGAGTCTCTAGGGACAGCAGCTTCGGGAAGACTAACAGAGAAAGTTTAGTTAGTAAAGCTTGTTAATGTGGATTTCTCTGGCATCACCCCTAAGCCTATAAATTGTGTGTATTAGAGGGAAAATAACACCTTTTGTCTTCGTAAATCTATGTCCTGCTTTTAAGCAAATAGAGAGAAGACAGAGAGCTTTCCTGTATCTCCTTCTTAATTGCCTTCAGCTCAACAATTCTTTATATTTTGGGGTGATGTATTCTGGTCTTTCATAGTCCCGCCATTGAAACTTTATTTATATAAAACTTCACAAAATAAAAGTAGGGTTGGTAGCTATGGAAAGATTTGGGTTGCAAGTTGCAAGATCAAAGATGGGCAAAAGACAGAAAAACATAAATTGAAACAAGCAGAAAAAAAAAAAAATACACTGGAGTACACTGTCCCACACCTTATTGAATCAGTCACTTAGTACTAAGAATAAGTCAGTTCAGGTAAACTTGTGTCTCATTTCAGGAGGTGGTAGTACAAGTGGGCTCCCACCAAAGTTAGGCCTACATAGTGCAAGCACACTGTTATTTAATAAGAGGTATTTATATGAAAACAAGAGAAAAACAAAGATTACTCGTTAGAGCAAATTTTAAACCAGTTACTGAATTCAGAGGGTGGCTGGTCAGAAAGAATTCTAAATGTTGGACTCAAGCATCTTTTGCAGTTTTCATGACTCCAGTGATGTCTGAGTGGCCCACAGGCAAGAGGAATGAAGGACGGCCACATGTGAACTATTATGGTTATTTCTCTTAAGTTTATGTTAAGTTGTCCAGTAACAACTTGCGGGGTTTTGGGAAAATGGTAGATTTTGTTCTTAGTGATGCCAAGTCAGAAAGGTGAGAGAATATTGGAAATGTTAATTTGGAGACCCACAGCCAAATATTGGAGGAAACTAGAAAAATTCAGAATCCAGCTCAGTTTACAGGTAGATAATAAAACCTCAAAAACAATGAATAGGACTAGAATCTAATAATAGGTGCACTGTACTTTTATTCTGAAATATTTTTTTCTCTGTAATCACCCCTATTTTTACCAAAGAAAATCACAGTAAGGCTAATTTATTTTCAAAATAAGTCTAGTGTTATTACACTTCAATTGATTATTTACATAAGTGCAGCAAAAACAGTGATTGATCACATAGGCTCTTTTTAAGTCTGCTTTGCTGGAACTTTTGATAAGAAATTTCAGATTAGACTTTTAAAAGGCTTTGATTCAAGGCCAAGGATTTGCTAGAAGACTTCGACCACAATACCTATAGATTTGAGTAAATTCTTCTCTTCTTAAGGTTCCTGAAATATTTTGAGGTTCCTGATTCTGCCAGGAAGTGACATTCCATACTCACCTATAAGGTTTGCAACACTTTTAATTAGGTACTAGGCCAGGTTGTTTGAGGGGAGGCTTTATTGGTTCCATAAAGCCAGCCTTAGTTTCTTAAAACTGTCTGGTCATATCTGATTCTATGCACATTTTCAAGCATGACATTCCAGTCAAAAGCCTTGGCAATATATATAATGAATGTTTCCAATTGCATTCTGTTATAAAGTGAATAAATTCTTATTGAACTTATTAAAATAACTATTGCCATAAAACAAAAATACTTGTAATAGCTTCTGAATTCTCAGGAGATCAGGCAAGGGGAAAAAAATAAATGTTTACAAAATTCTGTTTACAAAAAGTATACTTTATCAAATTAATGTAGGCTATAGATAGTTTAAGAGAAAAAAAATAAAAGATTTCCTTAATCTGAAAAACAAAGCATTAAAAAAAACAGTAAAGTTTCAAACAAAGAGGCCATGAAAATTGTACCCTCATTACTGCATTCAGTCCCATGAAATTGATTCTTGTTCTGTTTGATCTTGGTTAGCAATTTTATGAACCCATCAGTTCCTTTATTGGAGTTCTGGAAATTCTAGCCCAGTCCAATGGTATGATCTTATAGTTAGCAGAAATATTTACTCGTCAGAGTCTTTTCCATGAATCACCTTGAAGATGAAACACTTCAAGATTATAGTTGCTTTCAGAAACTTCCAGAAAAGTACCAGAGTAAAACAATTAATTATCTGTGAATGACAATATTTTCAATGGCCATAGTTAAAGATCTGATGAGAGTTCATTATAATGATGCAATTGACAAGAAAATTTATTTGTTTCTGTGACAGCATTTTAAGATAACTAGGATTATGTCAGATAATGTTATACAAACTTCTAGGAATCATATTTCTAGGAATTTCATACAGTTTCTGGAACACATATTAATAACAAATCCATATAATTCGAAGAAGGTTAAACATCATTTATTTCTTTTTGTATTTTTCCAGAGATACAGACAGCCTGTCACCCAGGCTGGTGTACAGTGGCTCAATCACAGCTCACTGCAGCCTCAAACCCCTGAGGGGATCTTCTCACTTCAGCCTCCCAAGTAGATAGGACTACAGGCACATGCCACCACACCTGGCTAATTTTTATTTTTCATTTTTTGTAGAGATGGGGTCTTACTATGTTGCTCAGGCTGGCCTTGAATTTCTGGTCTAAAGTGATCCTCCTGCCTTGGCCTCCCCAAGTTCTGGGATTATAGGCATGAGCCACTGCACCCAGCCCATTTCTTATTTGACAATGCTTCCTATGCAGATTTAGCATATCAAATAAGCCTAATTAATTTAATATGTCTCTTATTATAAAGAGAGAGAGTAAATTTTTTGAGATAGTCAAGGGGCTCATCTGAAAAATCCTGAAGTTAATTCTAGGTTAAAAAATACTTAATTTAGAATTTGATTTAGGGCGTTGTTAAAAATGCCAAAATGTTTAAATCACTTGAATCCATAGGCTCACAGATCACTGTGAAATAATAGTCATTCAATTAACCAGAATGAGAATTAAAAGACTTCAAAGGTGGGCCGGGCACGGTGGCTCACGCCTATAATCCCAGCACTTTGGGAGGCCGAGGCAGGTGGATCACAAGGTCAGGAGATCAAGACCATCCTGGCTAACATGGTGAAACCCTGTCTCTACTAAATACAAAAAATTAGCCGGGCGTGGCGGTGGGCGCCTACAGTCCCAGCTACTCAGGAGGCTGAGGCAGGAGAATGGCGTGAACCCGGGAGGCGGAGCTTGCGGTGAGCCAAGATTGCACTCCAGCCTAGGTGACAGAGCGAGACTCCATCTCAAAAAAAAAAAAAAAAAAAAAAAAAAAAAGGCAAATACAGAAAGTTACATAGTTGCAGGAAAAAAAAAAAAACAAAACAACTTTGCTCTTTTAATACAAAGGACTCAGTTGTCTTAAGTAATCAAAGACCTAACAGTAGAAAACATAAAGCACAGAAAATTATTTTGATAAGATACAAAATCTTTGTTTTCTAGTCAGGGCCCTCTAAAGGTAAAACTCTTTCAGTGTCTCTTATCAAGAGCAGATTTAATGTTCCAAGAACATTTTGCTTTTTTAACAGAGAGAAAAACAGCTTCTAGTTTTACACTAATAACTTGTTGATAGTAAGACTCATTTTTAAAACCCATATAATACATTTATTCAATTTTAGCTAGCTTCAGCACAAAAGATAGTCTCTCTCTCTTTGACCCCTCTTCTCCTCCCCCACATAACTTTCTATATCCTTTCAGTTTTCTCCTTCATTTTCCTTTTTTATTCTAAAATAACCATTCCTTTCACTTTAGTATAGAATTAATTACTTTCTTTTTCCTTTAACAAAACAGATCCTCATACCTTATAACGTTCCTTAACAAAAGCACATCTTATTTTTCTTGTATACTTTGCACTCAGAGTTGTTTCCCTTATTATTTCTAGTAGTTTTAATTATATATGTTAATCCAAATTTTTAACTCTAAGTAACTTTAATTTCTAGAAACATTTCCTCATAGTATAGTTTTGTAACGTGACACAAGACATGTTTAATAACAGACCCAAATATCTTCAGCTTCTCTATACTATATGAAAACAAAATGCCAAAAGTATACAAACTTAAACTTATGCTTAGTAATTAGTGCATCAGTATTTTCTCTTATTTGGAAATGATCTAGATATTGAATAAGTATCTATTTTTTAACTTAGCAAAACTTAAGGGTGTAAGTTACCAAAGAGATTTACAAAACTGTTTTTAAGTAGATATATTATAAAACATAATTATTGTTTGAAAACATATTTATAAATTCTTACCCCACTTACACCTATTTAATTCACTTATTCTTCACAATTGTGCTTGGATTACCCATGAAATCTTCAGGGACCTCAGACAAAGCTAAGCATCATTTCGAGTTATTTCCCCATTAAGTATTTTCACTGCACATGCATGTTAGGCAGACATCACCAAAACAACAACTTAAAGTTAAATACATCGGATTTTTTGTTTGTTTGTTATTATTAAACTAACAATATTAAAGTAGTCTTATCTACCAAAGATTTATCCAAGTCATGTGAACTTGAAAAGCATTTGGGTTAATTCCTATACTTCTGGCAGTTTTAGGAATAATTTACATAAGCACTCATTTTTCTTTAAGCCAATTAAATAGAGCTCTTTTACATATTAATTTTGGCAATGCTATCCAGAGTTAGAAAAATACCACATATGCTAACATACATACAAAGACATATATAGACATGTAGAAAGTAGCAGATCTTATAGCTTTCGTTCTAAAACTTTAGCCATGTTCCAGATACTATAATACAAAACTCACTAGTTTATAAAAGAATAAGCAGAATCCAAATTGTTTCTGACAAATGGGACAAGCCAGGGTTACCTGCTCAGATGGCCAAACCTTTCTACTAGTATTTTTGGAAAAGACTTAGATTTTTTTATTTGCCCAACTTCCAAATAGCTTTTTTTCCTTCTGATGAGTCATCTCCCTGAAGTTTGCATTTCAAAAGGGATGGTTCTCAGGTAAGACAGGGTAGAACATTTATATCTCAAAGGTACAGAAAAAGAATGTAAGTTTCTCTCCAAGAAGGAGCCTTGGGGCACATTTTTCTATCATCAGAACTCAATCCTGTGGAGGCTGTTGCCTAAATTTTAAGTGCCAGTATGTTTCCAATTAACCTTTGTAGTCTCAGATACATGCTTTGGGGGAATCCTGAGATCCGTGAGAGCAGGATTCCAAAGCTCAAGTCACTGAGAGGCTAAAGTGGGAGGGAAAAGGTCCGTCAAAGAAGGACAGAGGGACGGAGGAGGCAGAGGCTGGAAGGAGACATATCAACAACGTAAGGGAACTGATGGAAGATTTAAGGCAACAAAAGAAAAAAGGAGAAACAGAAGCAATGAGAAGGAAGAAGCCAACTTGGGGAGATCTTAAGTTTTTAAGAAGCTAATGAAGTTCCATATTACCCTTAACAAAATTTATGCCAACAAGAAAGAAACCTGAAAGTGGCGGCAGAACCTACAGTTAGCAAGGGTTTGAGAAGAAGCGCTTCCCATGGAGGAATTCCTATGGGAGGAGCAGGATCAACTGGAGAGAACAGAGTGGCCTTTAAAAAGTTGCTCCTATCAGGCTATGAATATCAGAAACCAAACTTTTTTAACCGAAGGTATTATCTACTAAGCAACTCAGGATCAAAACCAATAAACCTTTTATGGCTTAACCACAGATACACCAGCCATCTCCAGAGGTGCAAAGATACCACCTCCATGATTTAAAAGTTCACTTTCAGAGATAGCCGAAAAAAATCAAAGAACTTTGTTGCCACAGGCGGTTAAGGATAGTGTGTGTGTAAAAATGTGTCCCAGGGAATGTGGGATGCCTCCAATCACAGCCCTGCTAATTTGAAATACCATGCATGCATTTTACTGGGATGGAATTTTCCCTGCACTAACCAAAAGCAAAGAATGTTGAGATGATGAAAGCCCCCTGTGGACCGGGACCTATTATTAAGACAAACTCCCCTGAGAGTTGGCACAAAGAACACTTCGTTTCTCATGTTCCCAACCCGACTAGCTTCCAGACAGAAATTGACACCTGCAACCCCACCCCGACACCAGCAAGGACCAGAGAAAATATTTTTACCAGTCATAAAGCCAAGCTCTCAGGACATAAACAAGACAAACAGGAAAACGATGGTTGTCCATTGAATGAAAAGGATAATAACAAGTGGGTACCCCAAGATAGAGAATCACATTTCAAACTAAATCATACAAATGTTTTCCTCCAGCTAAAATGAATTTGGAAAGGAAGGGACAAGGAGAAATTTTTACTTTCTTCTCTTAAATGGGCACTATAGATAGAGATCAGGAAGAGCTGACTTTGATGTAAATTCTTACCCTTTTGCCTGCTTCTGCCATTTCCCCAGGATCCCATCTGTGGGCTCTGACGCAAATGAGTGTCCCAGAAAAATCCCACCTCCTCGTCACCAGAAATTCAGGGAAAGGAATAAGAACCTCCCTAGGTTCTTAGTTGGAACAGACCCATTACAAAAGACAGGTTAACAAGAGAGAAACAAACAGAAGTTTGTTAACAGGTATATTTCACATATACATGGGAGACACCCAGAGAATGAGTAGTTGAGTAGCTCTCAAAGATGTGGCTTTGAATTTCAGCTTATATCGCAGATTTAACAAAGAAAAGTAAATTTTTAGAGAAGTGACATGACAAAGGAAAAGAACTGGGACTCTCTAGGAACAGCAACTTGGGAAAGACAAATAACCAACAAAAAAATGGTTAAGTAAGTAAAGCTTGTTAACTGTAGATTCCTCCAGCAACATCCCCAGGACTCTACGTTTTTAAAGCTGCCTTCAGTGGTTGTTGTTCTTGGTAGAGCAGGGGCAAGATACCTTTTGTCTTTGTAAATCTTCATTCTGCTTGTAGGCAAGTAGAGGGAGGGTAGAGAGTTTTCCTGTTATCTACTTATTCTTAATTGCCTTCAGCTCAACAATTGTTTATATTTTGGAGTGGCATATTCTAGTCCCCCACACAATAAGTCTATAATTCCTTGCCTCTGAAATTTATTTCAGCCCCATATTCAAACTCTCAGAGAAGTTCTGTCTCATTTTAAATAAAGATGCATCATTCACTTCAGTCTTGAAACTACCCTATTTTAAATCACCCAGTGAGCATTTACACATTTTTAAGAATTCTGTAACTTAGAAATCAGCTAATGATATTTGCTCTTAAGAATGAGAAAGAAACAATTTTCTTTGAAATATGTGTTAAACGTGAAAGAAAAGAAAACATAAGTAAGGAAGAATGTTTAGTGCTTGCTCAGATTTTTCCTACTTTTATTAGGTAGTCCAAAGTCTACCTAATAAAAGTAGGTATATGGGAAAATGTATTAAGGTGTATGGGAAAATGTCAAGTATACCAAGAAAACATTTAATTAGATCATAGACAATAACCAGCAAGAAACAGTTTCCCTCTTCTCAGCTTCCCTTTGAGGATATAACTAAAACAGGAAGAAAACAGAAATAAGTTCATAGCACCTAGTTGCCCCTGCCCAGCATGTCTTCACCTGGAAAGAACAGAGAGAATTGAGCCAAAGAGAGGTAAGAAATAGGAAGAAAGCATCCAGTCCCATTAACTATGGTCACAGCTTCTAGGCCCAGCTGGACTGTGCAGGGAACTGTTTTTCTGGGAGACTGGCAGCGCCTGCAGATGTCAGAAGGAACAAGTGCCAAGGAATTTCAAAGAAATCAAGTTACATCCATTCAAGAAAAGCCTCCTACTCAGTAATTGCTGCCCTCTTAATAGGCCAACGGCTCTTGCCTTCCAGCTTGCCACATCTCAACCTCAACTCCTCAGATCATGCTTCAGGGCTTTTTTTTGCCCTGGGTACCATTATTCCACTTCATCTCACAAATCCATAGCTGCCTCCAAGGCCACCAACCTCTGCTTTGCACAGTTCCAGAGAAGAATCTATTGCAGCAAGCAATGTGTTCATGCTGGCATTTAAGTGCCTCATTGTCTCTGGTATTGTCCTGTTATTTAATGCCTTAATAGGTTCTTACAGATGCTGCTGGAGCCATTCAAAAGCCATGGACAATGTCTAAGCTAAACATTCTACATATATACCTTTCTCCCTGATTTGTGTCTCCATCTGTGTCCACAATCATACTGAAGTTCATGTAAGCCGTACCTTGATTTGGAAACAGATAATCATGTCAGTAAACCAGTGAACCAGTGATTCTCAATAAGGAGAATAAGATTTAGCCCTGAGGGAACATTTGGCAATGTCTGAAGACATTATTGGTTATCACAGTGACATCACAATGATATGATTTGGCTGTGTCCCCTCTGAGAACAGGGCTACCATCTTCCAGTTAAATTGGACTTTAACTAGAAGTCCAATTAAACCTCTTTTTGTTCCTAGTTTCAGGTATGTCTTTATCGGCAGCATGAATATGAACTAATATAGTAAATTGGTACCAGTAGGGTGGGACATTGCCGAAAAGATACCCCAAAATGTGGAAGCGACTTTGGAACTGGGTAACAGGCAGAGGTTGGAACAGTTTGGAGGGCTCAGAAGAAGACAGGAAAATGTGGAAGAGTTTGGAACCTCCTAGAGACTTGTTGAATGGCTTTGACAAAAATACTGATAGTGATATGAACAACAAGGTTCAGGCTGAGGTGGTCTCAGATGGAGATGAGGAACTTGTTGGGAACTGAAGCAAAAGTGACTCTTTTTATGTTTTACTAAAGAGACTAGCAGCATTTTGCTCCTGTCCTAGAGATTTGTGGAATTTTGAACTTGAGAGAGATGATTTAGTGTATGTGGTGAAAGAAATTTTTAAGCAGCAAAGCATTCAAAAGGTGACTTGGGTGCTGTTAAAAGCATTCCGCTTTAAAAGGGAATCAAAGCACAAAAGTTCAGAAAATTTGCAGCCTGAAGATGCAGTAGAAAACAAAAACCCATTTTTGAGGAGAAATTCAAGTCAGCTGCAGAAATTTGCATATGTAGCAAGAAGCCTAACGTTAATCCCCAAGGCCATGGGAAAATGTCTCCAGGCCATGTCAGAGACCTTCAGTGCAGCCCCTCCCATTACGGGCCCAGAAGCCCAGGAGGAAAAAGTGGTTCTGTGGGCCAGGCCCAGGGTCCCTGTGCTGTGTGCAGCCTAGGGACTTGGTGCCCTGTGTCCCAGCTGCTCCAGTCATGGCTGAAAGGGGCCAACATAGAGCTTGGGCTGTAGCTTCAAAGGATGGAAGCCTCAAGCCTCGCAGCTTCCATGTGGTGTTAAGCCTGTGGGTACACAGAAGTCAAGAGCTGAGGTTTGGGAGCCTCCACCTAGATTTCAGAAGATGTATTGAAATGCCTGGATGCCCAGGCCAAAGTTTGCTGCAGGGGTGGAGCCCTCATGGAGAACCTCTGCTAGGGCAGTGCTGAAGAGAAATGTGGGGTTGGAGCCCCTACACAGAGTCCCTACTGAGGCACTGCCTAGGGGAGCTGTGAGAGGAGGGCTGCCATCCTCCAGACCCCAGAAGGGCAGACCCACTGACAGGTTGCACCATGAGCCTGGAAAAGCCACAGACACTCAAAGCCAGCCCATGAAAACAGCCAGGAGGGAGGCTGTAGCCTGCAAAGCCACAGGGGTGGGGCTGCCCAAGACCATAGGAACCCACTTCTTGCATTAGTGTGACCTGGATGTGAGACACAGAGTCAAAGGAGATCATTCTGGAGCTTTAAAATTTGACTGCCCCACTGGATTTCGGACATGCATGGGCCCTGTAACCCCTTTGTTTCGGCCAATTTCTCCCATTTAGAACAGGAGTATTTACCCAATACCTGTACCCACATTGTATCTAGGAAGTAACTAACTTGCTTTTGATTTTACAGGCTCATAGGAAGGAATTTGCCTTGTCTCAGGTGAGACTTTGGACTGCGGACTTTTTGGTTAATGCTGAAATAAGACTTTGGGGGACCGTTGGGAAGGCATGGTTGGTTTTGAAATGTGAGGACATGAGATTTGGAGGGGCCAGGGGTGGAATGATAGGGTTTGGCTGTGTCCCCACCCAAACCTCAATTTGAATTATATCCCCCAGAATTCCCACATATTGTGGGAGGGACCCAGGGGTAGGTAACTGAATCATGGGGACCGATCTTTCCCAGGCTATTCCCATGATAGTGAATAAGTCTCATGAGATCTGATGGGTTTATCAGGGGTTTCTGCTTTTGCTCCTTCCTCATTTTTCTCTTGCTTCTGCCACGTAAGAAGTACCTTTCACCTCCTGCCATGATTCTGAGGCTTCCCCAGCCATGTGGAACTGTAAATCCAATTAAACTTCTTTTTATTCCCAGTTTCTGGTATGTCTTCATCATCAGCATGAAAATGAACTAATACATACAACTTGAGCAGGTGGTTGGGTGGTGCTATTGGCATCTAACCGGTGGAGTCCAAGAATGCTCCAAAATATCCTACAATGCACAGGGCAGTCCCCAACAACAAAGAATGATCCAGCCCAAAATATCAACAGTGCTAAGATTAAGAAACCCTGTAGTAATCTAACAAAATATTACTTATTCAGTAATTATGATCTCATTTCTCATGTCATACATTCTTGGTGAATAGAATTGCAGCACCTAACTTCAAAGATTTAACAATGAAAAGAACGAGAATATGAGCCTGTTCTGCATACCTGCCATGCATACATTTAAAGCATATGCAGAGTTCAGCAGTATCAGATAAACAAAATGTCAAAAACATTGTCTAATCATTTTTTTGTTTGTTTGTTTTGAGACAGAGTCTCTCTCTGTCGCCCAGGCCGGAGTGCAGTGGCGCGATCTCTGCTCACTGCAACCTCCGCCTCCCGGGTTCAAGCGATTCTCCTGCCTCAGCCTCCTGAGTAGCTGGGATTATGGGTGCCCACCACCATGCCTGGCTAATTTTTGTATTTTTAGTACAGATAGGGTTTCACCATGTTGGCCAGGCTGGTCTCAAACTCCTGACCTCAGGTGATCCACCCACCTCGGCCTCCCAAAGTGCTGGGATTACAGGCGTGAGCCACCACGCCTGGCCTGACTTATATTTTGTTTAATTTCCAAAATGCATGTAAGCTATTGATATGCATAATTCATTTCATAAATGCATAAAAGAGTAAAGTCACTAAGAGTTACTATCCATCTGTCTCCAGAGTGGTTTCTCAGCCTCACTAAAACCTTTCCTTCATTGAACATAATATCCCTCACTGTAACCAGGAAGAATGTATGAAGTTCCTCTTTCATATCAGGGATCTGAGCTACACACCTGACCCTGTGTGGCCAGAATGGACAATATTCTGGATCCTCCTGGTATCCTTTATGATGCTCCTACACTGAAGTATTGATTTTTGTGAATATTTATTAGAAAAAAAATGCTAAGAGGAAAGATGAGCAAACAAATGGTTTCAAAAATGGGTATAATGCACGAATGAGCAAGTGGAGAAGGAAGAAGACTGAGAACACAAAGAGAGCGAGAGAGATTTTTTTTAATCCTTTTTTTAATGCTTGTGTGAGAGATGTTGGGGGTAATTGCTTCAGCTGTGTTCTTCGCACTGCCTCTGAAGCCCTGCCATGGCCGACAATTTATGACTTGGTCCATATTTCTCTTGATAACCTGTCACTCTGTCAGTTAAAATTTGCCATCAAACACAACTTTTACCAACTGCTACCCTTATGCCCATTGGACTTACACCAGCTACACTTCCCAACATTTTACACTCTGAACTAAATTGTGTGTGAAAATTACATTTTATTGACTTTAGTGAGTGCCTTATACAAACAACTGAGGGCTGATTTCAACTGCCCACTGCCAAAATAGCCCTCTGTCCCATCTGTTGGATGCACATATCATTAAGACTTTTATTAGCCTCAGAAATAGAGAACTTGTTTTATGGTGTTAGCTAAAAAACCTGCAAAAGTCCTTGAAATGCAGCACTACTAGTCCCTGGTAACCACTGTGTCTGAGCAAATGATGTTAAAAAACCAGGTTGGCATCAATATTAAAAGATAAAACCGCCTCCAAACAAGAGCACCAAAACGTAATTTTATGTCTGTAAATTCATACTTTACATTAGACTACTCAAGGAAAATATACCTCAAGGAAGATATACCTATTGCCCTTCCAAGAAATGAAGAGTTTTAAAAATGTAGGTGTCAAAAAGAATAAGAAAATGTCTTACTCTGTTTATACTGATTTGGTAAGAAAAATACTTGTCAAAGGACACAAAATTTCAGTTAGACAGAAAAAAATAAGTTTGAGAGATCTGTTGTACATCATAATGATAACAGTTAATAGCAATATACTGAATATTTGAAAATTGTTGAGAGTACATTTTTAATGTTTTCATCACCAAAAAAAAGACTAGTATGTGAGGTAATGCCTGTGTTAAATATCTTAGCCATTCCACAATGTACATACTATATCAAAACAAGTAATACACCAATATATTTAATTTTTATTTGTAGTTATTTCTAATTTACAAATAAAAATTACCTAAAAGAAATAAAGGGAAATTTCCTCAGAAGCACTAGGAAAACATAAATTCTTAATGAAACCACTGGGGAGTAAAGACATGGTATAAGAGTTACCATCAGAAGAAATCAAGAACTTTCTTAGAAAAGTAGTAAGAGGTTTAACCATTAGGGACCCAGGGAGAAGTAATGATCTTTTACCAGAAGAAGAGAATAAAATCATGGAAGCCTAATATGGCTTTTTACAGTTCTGCTTACAATTACGCATTAAACAATTTACCCCTTGCAGATGAGTTCCTAAAGCCTGCTGAGATGTTGCACTTGGAGAAACGAGTCCATGCTGTTTTTTCTTCTGTTGTGGTTTATTTTTATTAAAACAAAAAACTTACAACAACTAAAAAAAAAAATTCACTTTTGCTGAATTTTACTCTTTCCAAGAAGACCAACAGCTTGGATGAACATTTGTCCAATGTTTGTAGTAAGTCTGACCATAAAAGACAATGGCTTAGACATTCATGCCCAGTCAATGTCCTATGGGCTGGAATTCATAAAATAAAGGCAGCAGATGGCATACCTAAATTTAATTTGCTATTTGATTTATCCTTGTGTTACCACTCTGGAATGCAGATACCGAATGTTTATCTAATAACGCTGTTAGAAAACACAAGACCATGCTTCAAGCAAGTTTATCATGGAATCTGATGCTAGACCATCAATCCTGAGAATGAAAACTGTAGCCCATCCACAGAGGCATTTTCCTCTGACTAAGTAGGACCTGTCAACAGCCAACACTCCATGGATCAGGGAAGGCATTTCATGTGGTTTAGAATCACTATTCTGGCTGTAATGCAATACCAGAGACCATCAAGAGGAAGAATACGCCTTTGATTCTGTTATTTCCATTTGAAATTAGAGGGGATATTTTTGTGTGCTTGGGTTTATCTCCTAATGTTTACTGAGAAAACTGATGCTTTGTTTAATTGTTGTGATCACTTTTCCTTGTGAGTTCTTCTCTTGAACGTTATGCTACTGTCTGATTGTCCATTGGCATGTATACATTACACCAATATTCTGAACACCACATACTAAAATGAAAACTTTTTGAGTCTGTGTTACTGCTCTGGCAGCTGTCAAAATAATTCTTGCTGACATCATGTTGAACAGACTTGCCTCCGAGTCAGATCAATGTTGGGGAGCATCATGCAGTGCTGCGAAATTAGGTCATTAATTGTGAAGCAAGCACAACCCTTCTTGCATTTGGAGATCAAAATTATGACATAAAAGAAAATTGAACAATCAAAAACTCTGGAATCATCTTTTAAATCTCAAACAAGTTGTCAATTTAGCCATTTAATTCTCAGAGTTCTTTGGAAAGATTTTCATTACATAGAAGTATGGTAATATAATACCTAATTTTCCAAAGGAACTATGAAACATCCCAACATTAAAATATTTCACTCTTAAAGGGTAAAAATCCATGTCCTAATATGGACATGCACCGATCATATTTCTGAGCACTCAAATGCCAACTTTTTCAAATGACTCCAGGAGAACTTATTGTCAACCTGTTTCTCTCAAGTATCAACCATGCTGATTAAAGGTTTGCTTATAAAATTACCTCGTGGTAATATAGTAGGAAGAAACTAGAGTCTCAATGATTTAGAATCGGAAACAGAAAAAAAAAAAAAAGAACAAATCTGGTGGTTAGAACTGGATTGCCAAATGACAGCATCACCGGCATTATCTGTGTGCCTGGGGCTTGCCCTTCTAAACTAATTTTTAAAATAAATTGAAATTGAACTGGAGCCATGCAAAGTAGAACAAAGACCTTTTTGAAGATTCATATCAGGTAAACAGTAAACAGGTTGTCAGAAAATATTGACATTTGAATTGACTTTATGCTTTTATTTCCTACCCAATATGGCATTTTATATTATTAACATTTATTTATTAAAACCCTGCCCTTTCCTCAAAAGGTTTTAAAGAGCTTTAATGTTCTGTTACAGCATTTTAATAAAAATAGTTTCCCCTTACCTTATAAACTGAAATAAAACAAATATTTCTCATATTTGAATTGAAAGTAGAAATGTACCTCTTCTTATAAGTTTGTTTCCAAGAAATATTAATATGAAAATATAACATGTAATTTAATAATTCAAAATACCTAGGAAATTTTTCTAAAATTTATTACCTATTACATGAATCAAAGATCAGACTCTTAAGATGGCCTATGAGAATTAACAAAGATAAATGTAGGAACAAAAACAGGTTGATTTATTTGGCAGCATTCCAGTTTACCTCCCCACTCTTCTGTCCTGATTAATTGCCCTCAGTGAGGAGCTGGAGCCTAGTTATGCTGTTTTCTTAATTCCTGTTGATGGAGTGTTGATATAAGAATAGAAAGAGAACCAACTGCCTTTTAACTAGTCCATTCTTCATGCACTAATCAATCATAACTTGTCCATTTTAATTATCTCCCAAATTCCAAATAGAGATAGGCTTGGAGTTTCCAAATATTTGCATGATTAAATATGTTTTCCTTATTTCATTAAGGAACCTCAAATTGATGACTCAGTTGGTAAGATTTATGGAATGAAGCAATTGTGTTTATCTCTCAGCTTTCAAAATACTGGTCTGCAATTCAGTAACAAACAACATTCCCACCAGAGATATGCAGACTATGCCTATTAATGATGATGATCATGTTTGGAAATAAAAATAAAACCATATAACAACATTAGTAGATGCCAAAAAGGAACCCCAGCCAAGAAAATGTTTACTTGCCTCTCTTTCCATAACCATAAAAAGACAGTTTATTCAAATATTAAGTATAATTATACAAAACTAACTGGGCATAGGTGCACCTGTACAACATTTTCAGGTTGTTTTTACCCTCCTTGGAGCAATAGCAGCAGATCAGGTCATCAATCAGTTATACCCATCAAGTTACAGGGTAATTCTGGCTGCCTCACAAACAACTGGACAATTCAGTTAAGAAAGGTGTATAAAAGGAGAATTTTTACCGAATTGACTGAACGAATCAGTTGTTTTGATTGGATGCAAACAAACAAAAGCTAACTTTTCTGAAATAACTCCCCATTTAGGAGCTTGCCTCTTCTATAATATAAAATCCTATTGCCTTTTTAACATCAGAATTGAAGCAACAAGGTTCTATTTTCATAGTAAGTGGTCTAGGAATTGATGATAGAATATGATGATGACGAAGAAGGAGGAGGAGGAAATAATGACAATAATAATGTGAGAGGAAAAATAATTTTTCCTCTTTCAATTGGGATGGATCCCTGTAACAAAAGATAAACAAGAGAAAAACAAGCAGAAGTTTATTAACATGTATACATCATGTATACATGGGAGCCACCCAAAGCAAAATGAGTAAATATCAAGAATATACATCTAAGAAGGTAGACTAAATGCCATCATCCACTGAAACAGAGAAAGGTTTACTATGCAGGTTTCGGTCAATACTTCTCTATTAATAATACTTTCTAGTGATTTAGAGTCATCCTCTTCCTGGTACAAAGTGGAGATACTCATACAAAAGGAACATTTTTTAAAAGATGTAACTTTTTTACAAATGGTAACTTCTACTCTATTTTTAGAGTTTCTCCTGTGTCTCTTGTTTCCCGTAATAATTAACTCAAAATAATCCTTAGGCTTAAGAGGCATATTTTCAGGTGGCATATTCTGTTCTTCTAAAGTCATATTTTGGAGTAGCATTTTCTGAACTTCATCAATGATAATGATAAAATGCAAGATTTCTTTCTTCAATTTTAGATTCTTGGTGTACATGTGCAGGTTTGTTACACAGGTACAGTGCATGATGCTGAGGTTTGGGCTTCTGATGATCTTGTCACTCAAGTAGTGAACATAGTACCCAATAGGTAACTTTTCAACCATTGTCCCCCTCTACCCTTCCCTTTTTGGAGTCCCCAGTGTTTATTGTTCCCATATTTGTGTCCATACGTACCCAATGTTTAGCTCCCACTTACAAGTGCGAACATGCAGTATTTGGCTTTCTGTTACTGCATTAATTCGCTTAGAATAATGACCTCCAGTTGCAATGAATTTTGCTGCAAAAGACATAATTTCATTCTTTTTTATGGCTGTGTAGTATTGCATGGTGTGTATATACAACATTTTCTTTATCCAATCCACCACCGATGGACACTTGGGTTGAGCTCATGATTTTGCTATTCTGAATAGCACTGCAACACACATACAAATGCAGGTGTCTTTCATTAGAATGATTTATTTTCCTTTGGGTATATCCCCAGTAAGGGGATTGCTGGGTCAAATGGCAGTTCTATTTTCAGTTCTTCAAGAAGTCTCCAAACTGCTTTCCACAAGGGCTGAATTAGTTTGCATTCCCACCAACAGTGTACAAGCACCCCTTTTCCTCTACAACATCCCCAACATCTGTTATTTCTTGACTTTTTAACAATAGTCATTCGGACTTGTGTGAGATGGTATCTTATTGTGATTTTAATTTGGAAATGATGCAGGATTTCTGCAAGAATAATTTTCAGATAAAAATGATCCTGGTTGTTTATAGGCAAATTCAATTTAACAGAGTTTAATTGAGCAAAGAATAATTCGTAAATCGGGCAGTCTCCTGAGCCAGAGTAGGCTCAGAGACTCTAGTGCAGCCACATGGTAGATTTATGGACAGAAAAAGAAAAGTGGCATATAGAAAATGGAGGTGAGGTACAGAAACAGCCAGACTGGTTACAGCTCAGCATTTACCTTATTTCAACATGGTTTGAACAGTTAGCCCCTTTTGATTGGCCAAAACTCAGTTATTGGCACAAGTGTGGGTTACATCTGTATACACCTCTATTTAGTTTGTACTTCAGTATATACAGGGAAATCTATAGGCCAAACTTAAAATGTGCAAGTAGTCAGCTTTAGGCTTAACTTGATTTAGCATACTCAATATCTAACAGACACAAATACATGTACAAAGTACTTAAACTTCTCCAAGTAATTGGAACTGTTTCCTCTGACTTAACAGGAATTACTCATCTCTGATTTCTCTCTCTTCCCTGGTATCACCTGGCCATTTTAACAGAGAGGAAGTCAGCCTTCTGTTTACTCCTTACTCATCAGTTCTAGGTAGCACTCAGGTTGAGAGAGAATGGTTTTTCCAGAATCATCGTTTGGCCCAGTTGTTAAATTCACACCCTAAAAGGAAAAAAAGAGTCAAGAGAACTACTCCTTTAGTTTTTGTGCCTGTTTGCCTGCCTGGCACTACAGGTCTTAAAGAACACAATTAAGCCCTTTTCATCTCTGAATACCCCATAACACTTAGCTCAAGAACCTTAACATTGAAATCACAATATATTCTTTGGTTTTGAACAAAAGAGACCATGAATCCACAGGGCCAGATGTTTAAGTTTACATAATTGTAATTATGTACTCTTTCTAAAGATCTCAAAATGTATTCCCAAAATAACTGGTCTGAATTGATGCTTTTGAAGAAAATACTCCACAGCCAAATGCACTGAAATCACAGGAGTGGTCGTAAGTCTTCCAATTTTAGCTGGACTCGGTTATCCCAACCCTCTACTGTGAGACATGCTTGGGAAATAGCTGTATGGCAGAGTCCCTTTTAGATGATTTGTAATGCATATTAAAGACTCCAAGAAACCTTACACTAAAGGAGCTTGTTTGTTTTAGTTTAAAGCAAACATATTTGACCTCAGAACTCTTTTCTACTTAATATTACGGAATGCTTGGGGAAATCCTTCTCCAGAAATTGAGACATCACATAGGATAAATTATCACACCATGGACAGTTTAGAGAGTCTCCAAAATCTCACGCAGTTACATGAAACACAAACAGACACAAAGGTGCCGCTTGCCTTATTAATCACCAAAGCTTTAAGTAAAAAAGAAATTTAAAACATGTACGTGAGACGGAAAGCAGAAATTTCAAAATCTATGGAAAAATTATTGCATGTCTGTAGAGGCCAAGGAAAAACTTCCCCTTCACCCTCCGAAGTTTTGCTGAAAAATCAACTCACAAAATGCACATTACCCGGAGAAAAGAAAAACAAATGTATTGATGTGCACACAGGGAAGAACTACAGACTGATTACTCTCCACCTTCCAATGGGGTTCAGAAGGTCAAATGCCATCTTGAGGTAACAGAAAGAATGAGGGCTTGGACTATGACAAAACAGGTTATGGGAGGGGAAGAAGAAGAGGCAAGGCTAGCAAAAGTGGCCTTGTTATGCAGATGAAACCTCACAGGTAGCAGCCCTCAGAAGGAAGAGAGAGTAAATGTTTCTTTCAGACCTTTAAAGGGGTCAGACTCTTCAATTAACCTTTCCTAGATCTGGACAGATGAGAGAAGGAAGGCCTCATAGAAAAACCGACTGCATCAGTGTGGATTCTCCACAGATGCAAACCTTCCCCCTGAAAGACTTTGCAGGGCTGCTTCTGTTTGCAGGACTTCTGAACAGACAACTCAAAATATGTCAAAGAAGTATATTTGGGGGAAAGATATTTTGATTTCCCTCACACCTAACAGAAAAAAATTTAATTACTAACTGTATATTTTAATTGCCCTCCACTTGGAATCACAGTGTATGGATTGAGATAAACTTTCCAGTGTGTTTACAGTTCCAAGTACAGCACACCACAAGCCATCCACAAAAAATTATGTCCTCCTTTAGTGGATATTGGTCACTCTTTTTAGCTGTCCAGATCTGAACCCCACACCCTAAGACTGGAGAATGCTCTAGCTAAGGAGCCATAGGAGGCAGAGACACTTCCTACCATCAAAGTTAAAGTCAGACTCTCACTTTCCCAGCCTCCTAGTAGCAAGGGCACTGACCTATGACTTTCACTTTGACTTGGAAGCTGGTGACAAACAGAAGTGAGGATTGCTCAAGATCTCTTCTGGAAAGGGTGGCAACAGCAGCAGCAGTAGTAGCTGCATTAAGTATTTTGCATGGAGTTTATGCAGAGTTCTAGGGATGATCCCGTTATCCTGGCCTGGCAAACCAGCACATCCCACCATCCTGACCATAAGAATTGGTTCCAGATAGAGAGGCACATGTCTCAGATTGGTCCACTGAGATTCAATCTAAATATTTGGTTTAGAATTTGGGGGAAAAGACCGAGTGCGGTGGCTCACACCTGTAATCCCAGCACTTTGGGAGGCTGAGGCGGGCAGATCACAAGGTCAGGCGATTGAGACCATCCTGGCTAACACGGTGAAATCCCATCTCTACTAAAAATACAAAAAAAAAAAAAAAAAAAAGTAGCCAGGCGTGGTGGCAGGCGCCTGTAGTCCCAGCTACTTGGGAGGCTGAGGCAGGAGAATGGCATGAACCCGGGAGGTGGAGCTTGCAGTGAGCGGAGATTGCGCCACTGCACTCCAGCCTGGGTGACAGAGCAAGACTCGGTCTCAAAAAAAAAAAAAAAAAAAATAGAATTTGGGGGGAAAAAGAAATTATCTTTTCAATAGGGTTACCAATCCACTAGGATGCAAAACTGTACTTATTAGTGGCCGTCCTGTAACTACATGACACAGGTGACCAAAAATAGAGGCCTAGGCTTAACAAACATTGTAACTGCCCAATGGGTTCATTTTGCTCAGTGCCCAGATAGAGTCAATTTATCAAGACAGGGGAATTGCAATAAAGAGTTTAATTCACCCAGAGCTGGCTGAATGGGAGACCAGAGTTTTATTGTTACTCAAATCAATCTCCCTGAAAATTTGGAGACTGGGTTTTTGTTTTTTTTTTTTAAGGATAATTTTTTGGGTAGGGGGTCAGGAAGCAGAGAGTGCTGATTGGTTGGGTCAGAGATGAAATCTAGGGAGTCAAAACTATTTTCTTATGCTGAATCAGTTCCTAGAGAGAGCCACAGGATCAGATGAGCCAGTTTATTTATCTGGGTGGCACTAGCTGATCCATTGAGTACAGGGTCTGAAAAATATCTTAAGCAACAATCTTAGGTTTTACAATAGTCATATTATCCCTAGTAGCAATTAAAGAGGTTTAGAATCTTGTGGCCTCTGGCTGTTTGGTTCCTAAGCCATAATTCCTAATCTTGTGACTAATTTGTTAGTCACAGTCTGGTCCCCAGGCAGTCTGGTCCCCAGGCAAGGAGGGGGTTTATTTCGGGAAAGGGATATTATCATATTTGTTTCAAACTTCAACTATAAACTAAATTCCTCACAAAGTTAGTTCACCCTACACTCAGGAATCAGGAATAAACAAGAACAGCTTGGAGGTTAGATGCAAAATGGAGTTGGTTAGGTCAGATTTTTTTTCACTGTCATAATTTTCTTGCTGTTATAATTTTTGCAAAGGCGGTTTCAATATCATCAACTAAACCTGTGATGTCAACACTATTGCTAAACTTTTTAGTTATATAAATAACAAGTTCTCTCATTTAGCTAGTTTACTTTTAGTTTTGGTTGCAAACAAGGGGAAATTAGGGAAGTGAAGTGAAGAAAGAACCCAAATTGGGGTTGATGGATTGCAAAAGTTGAAGCTAGGAAGACATTAACAAAAGCCAAATCCAAAAGGCAAGGTCAGTGGGGAGGAAAATACATAAAGCAGAACAGTGAGCAATGAGGTTAGAATCTGGAAGAATCAGCAACAGAATAAAATGTGGTGTACGAAGCAGATTACGTTAGGATAATTTAGAACAAATCCATGAATAATAAGCAAATGTGATGTATCATTTTTGTGGTACCCAAAGCATAGTATAAAAAAGACATCCCATGTGTCTATGACCACACTACCCTGAATGCACCCAGTCAACTGATCTCAGGAAAAAACATTTTATATGTACACCACTCGATCACTAATTCTGAAAATAGAGAAGATTCTAAGAAGCTAAAAGGAAACTGTCAATTATGACTTCAGATAAGTTTATAATTTTTATTTATGTAAATTTTCATAACCAAAAGGGAATTCTGGAAGGTATGTTTGCTATTAACCCAAGGGAAGAATAAAATTTGACCTTCCTAGGAAAGCAATATTTGTCTTAATATTATTCTCCCTACAATGTCGTTATTGAACAATGCCAAAATAATTTGGCTTTCTTGTGAAAATGTCAGATTGTCATTATTTCCATATCCTTCCACTCAACAAAGTACCTTGCACCTGCTAAAAAACAAATTAAAGTGAATGAGACAGTTTGATATCTCAAGGAGCTTGTAATCTCAGGGAAAGCAGAAAGCTTCACAAATATTCAACTAGAATACAAAAATAAAGAAACAATATGAAGAAATAAAAGCAAAACACCATGAGACTATACAGAAAAGGAAATAATTAACACCCACAAAAGAAGCAGACTTGTCAAAGTCAACCAATTGCCTAAATTTTCAACTTTTTAATCAGTTGTGTTGATAGAGTATCAATATATAGACCATTTATATCCTTTATATCCAGAAGTTTGTGCAATTGGGCTTTAATTTGTTTAATAAAAACATTTTCATCGAAGCATTCAGAACATCAACAAAACAGCTGTAACTTTTTTTTGCAATTATAGTGTTGTATTCAGTTAACTGAACAACAATTACTTTATATAAACTGCATCAGAGACAAATGAAGATGAAAAAACTATCATCCTCATATATAACTAATTTGGGCTGTGCACTGACAAGAACCTACTTTAAATTTCCACACCCATTTACAACCCCAATACTGTAGCAGGCAACGTTAGTGTCTATTGAAAATACCACCAGGACAGGACAATCAGAAGATACACTTAGTAGTGTGTTAACCATACAGAAAAAGATAGTATACAGTTTAAAAACATATCTTAGGCAGCCTTACCTTTCAATTTTTTCTTTAAAAGGAGTGAGGGTTTACAGGGGATTTAAATGCTTTATAGACAAGGGGAACAACTTGTACTAGAGCCAACTTATTATCTTCTTCATCTTCATTTTTTAATCTTTCTCCTCCTCATCCTTTTCATCTTCATCTTCCTCTTCCTTCTTTTTCTTGCTTTTTTCAGACTTAATGACTCCCTTTTATGCTACATTAGGCTTTCCTTAGCCCAGAGTGCAACAATATCCTTTTCATATTATTCTTTCAGCTTCACAGCCTTCTTTTCGTAAGGCTGCTTGTCATCTGCAGCAGTGTTATTTCCTATCTCTCCCAGTTTCTTTATAACATCACTGATGGATAGGCCGAGATGTTCTGCTTTGATTTGGGGGCAATACTCAGAACAGAACAGGAAAAAGGCTGAAAGTGTCCTCTTGGGCGCATTAGGATCCTTGAACTTTTTTCCCCCTCTTAGGAAGGATGTAGGTTTTCATTTCCTTTTCACAACAGGCCCTGTCTGCCATTGCCATGTATTCATATTTTCCTTTCTCTTTAGCAGAGATAGTCTTCCACTTCTCTGAGTGCTTCTTAGAAAACTCTGAGAAATTGACTGAAACATCTGTGTGCTCCTCCTGGCAAATTTGCACAAAGAATACATATGATGACATTTTGTCTCTGGGCTTCTGAGGATTTCCTTTGCCTATGTTTGGTTATTTTTCCTCAGTGAGGCATGGAGTCATCTAGTGCCTGACCAGCTCTCACTTGTTCTAGCACTTTCTCTATGGATCTCAAATTATGGTAATGGCTCTTTTACTTTTTTTAAAAAAATTGCTGTACGCAGATTATTGCCTCAGGTGAAGTTTCAGTCAATACTGAAATTTAAGGAAAAAGCTGCCTGTCTGTCTAAGGCAGACATTGATGGTTAACTATTGTTAACAATATTAACTATTGCACAAACTCTACCATGGCCTGCAAGGAGGAAGTCTAGGGTAATTCTGCCATCCATAACAACCCTGGCCAGTGAGTTGGGACTGTCCTTAATGCCTCCCAGGGCTAACGTGGTATTTAGTGCATTTTGTGTATGTGTATGAATTAGGATCCCATCTAGGATGTCTCTTTAGTCTTCTTTAATCTGGACTAGTAGTACTCCAGCCTTTATTTTTCATAATATTGACATTTCTAGAGGGCAAAAGTCAATTTTTGTGGAGGATGTCCCTCATTTTGGTTTGTCTCCTTGTTTCTCATGATAAATACATTTTTTAAAAGGTTAAAGAACCATTACCATACATTGAGATCCATAGAGAAAGTGCTAGAACATGTGAGAAAAGCCTTTTCAACAAATAATAATGGATCTACTGAATATCCATATTTTAAAAATGAATGATTCATATCTTACACTAAAGACTCATATCTTACATAAAGACCCCAAACTACAAATCTCTTATAAGAAAAAAATAAGTGAAGGTATTTGAGACCTTGAGATAGGAAAAATTCCTTTGAAAAAATGTAAAGGCACTAATTATAAAAGAAAAATGTTGGTAAACAAACTTTTATCAAAATTAAAAACATCTGTTCATCAAAACATAACATTGAGAAAATAAAAATGCAAGCCACATACTGGGAAAAATATTTGGAACATATATTTCTAACACAGGGCTTGTATCCATACTATATAAAGAACGGCTACAACACAAGAATAAGAGACAACCAAATTTCTTTAAAAACGCAAAAGACTTCAATAGATGCTTCACAAAAGAAGATTTACAAATGATCAATAAACACATGAAAAGATGTTCACCACTACTAATCATCAGGGCAATACAAGTTAAAATTAGAATTAGATACCACTTTACACTCATTAGAAACACCAAAATTAAATACGAAAAATAATAAGGTGTTGGAGAGAACATAAAGCCACTAGATACTGATGGAAGCTTAAAACGGTACAAACCACTATGGAAAAAATGTTTAGCAGAATCTTATTGTGTTAAACCTAGATTTACACTATTGCTTAACAATTCCACTCACATGTCCACCCCCTTAAATGAAAACATATGCCAAGAAACGAACTTGTACAAAAATATTTATTGCAGCCTTATTAACAATAACACAAAATTGGAAACAATATAAGTATATATCAACAGTAAATAGCTAAACAAATTATTACATATCCTTACAATGGAATATCACTTACTAATAAAAAGGAATAAACCAGTAATACCAACAAAGCCAAGCACAGTGGCTCATGCCTGTAATCCCAGCACTCTGGGAGGCCAAGGCAGGCAGATCACTTGATGCCAGGAGTTCAAGGCCAGCCTGGCCAACACAGCGAAACTGCATCTCTACTAAAAATACAAAAATGAGCCAAGCATGGTGGTGCATTCCAGTAATCCCAGCTACTTGGGAGTCTGAGGCACAAGAATCACTTGAACCCGGGAGGTAGAGGTTGCAGTGAGCTGAGATCTCATGCCACTGCACTCCCACCTGGGTGACAGAGCGACATTCTGTCTCAAAAATAATATCAATAGTAATAATGGTAATACAAACAAAAACACTGACAAATCTCAAAAACATTATCTTGAATGAAAGAAGCCAGAAACAAAGGAATATATGTTGTATAATCTCATTTACATTAAGTTTAATACAGGCAAAATTAATGTATAAAGCTAGAAATCAGAGTAACATTTGCCTGAGAGGAGTACAGAAATAGACTGGAAAAGTGCTCAAGGGAACTTGTTAGAGTGATAAAAATGTTCTATATCTTGTTTGGGATGTTTATTACATGGGTTTACACATTTGTCAAAACTCATCAAACTTTACACTAAAATCTGTAGAATTTATTGTATGTAATTCTCAATTCAAAACAGAAAAAAATACAAAATAGATTGTATTTAAATCTAATTTACTCCCAGACTATTCAAGTTCTGATCCAAATTAAATAAGTTGAATTTGAGAGTATTTACTCTATTTCCACAGGTGTTGAGAGAGATACCCTCTCAGACCTTACCCAGCTACCAAGGCAAAAATGCCAGGAAAACTATTAATCAAGATACGCTAGTTCCTGTTTGCAACCAGGAGAAGAAAGCAGAGAACACTCAGGATTATAAAAGCAGATAAGACCTACCCACTAGACCTGGTCAGACACAATGTTGGCGCTCTTGGTTCTGGCGACTGTGGCCCTGGCATCTGCTCATCATGGTGGTGAGCACTTTGAAGGGTAAGTAAGCCATCTTTAAGGAGCAAGTACTTCTTCCTTGCTAGCCCCAAAATTTGGACACATTACTCAATTCAAATTTTCTGTGCTTCTATTATCTCACTATTCAGCGAGAAGGTGTTCCGTGTTAACGTTGAAGATGAAAATCACATTAACATAATCCACGAGTTGGCCAGCACGACTCAGGTAACAATTTTGATTTACTTCGCATCTAATTTAAAATCTTAGATCGCACTGTGATTCCAACGATGGAAAAAAAACCGTGAAATATTAACTATAGCACTTTTGGTAGCAAGAAATAAAAACTTGGAAAACATTTAGTGCCATAATGTCTTCTTTTTCTGCCTAAATTAGATTGCCATAAGCCCTGTAGTATTATAAATCCATGGTAACTTTTAAAAGAGCTGACAGTGTGACAACTGGATGAGTTGGAACTGTCAGGAAGGTCACAGAACATCTAATGTGCAGTCACTTTCCTTCTAAGGCAAATGAGAAAAATGATCAACTTGGATATTACTGAAAAACTGGGCTTTTTTCCAACTTCAAATTCATTTCCACATCCCATGTATCATCTGTCCTCTTTGATTTTCTTTCATTCCAAATCAAACAGCTTGGGTTTTCATGACCTTGATTCAGGTCCCCTTAAGGATATGACATGAGGGGGAAAAAGAAGGTAAAAAGCCTTGAGAGATTTTCATACTTTTTTTGCTTTCAAAAAACTGACATCTCTGTGCTAATTTTTTAATCCACTATATATGAGGTGAGAACTGACATTTTAAACTGTATATATAATGTGGCAGGAAGCTATTGCTGACCACAAATACAGTAGTTCCACTTTGGCCAATGCCGTTTCTTCATAAATATATAAACTAAAATAATCTGCTAGCTTATACACACACACACATATTCATATATACACATGTATAGTCATTTTGTAGCTTTTAAGGCATAGAGGAAGGAAGAAGAAGGTGGAGAGTGTCATAATCACAGGCTCAGAAGTTCAGAATTGAAAGAAATATAAACTCATCTATTCCAGCAATCCACTCAAATCTGGAATTTCCTTCTGGGAAACAGCATCCCCAGTTACTACCCCTGGTAAAACCTGTTTGAGTACTTCCAGGAATAGTTCGTATACTACTTTTTGGAATAGCCCACTTGCCTTACAAATCATTCCAACTGTTTTCTTCCTTATTCTGAACCGAAAGCTTCCTTCTCTAACTTTGACCTGTTGGGCTTAGCTGGGCCAAATATCATGTTACCTCTAAGGTTTATATTTTTCAAGCTTTCCATAATTTTTCTTAGCACTGGTTTACAGACTCTTGATCATTCTGCTCACATCTAGATACAGCTCAGTCTTTCTCTCTATATTTCTTTTTTTAAATGTAGTTACCACAATTGACAATGGGCCTCCAGGTGTGCTCTGATTAATATATACTACAGGGCCATTGCTTCCCTTCATTTGTAAAGCAGACATTTATTAATGGTGCCTAAGATTCTTTTTAGCATCTTAAGTAGTCATAGAACACTGAGCTTATATTAACCTATGTTCAATCAAAACCATTAGGTAATTTTTTTTTCCTCACATGAATCACCCTCAAACAGGATATCCCTCCTTGTGTGCTTACCTAATTGACTTTTTTCACCTAAATGTAGGATTTTAGATTTACACTTTTAAGATTTATCTTGACAGCCTGTTTTCAGCATGTTGAGATCTTTTAGAAAACTAATTCAGTCATCCAGGGCAATAATTCTTCCCCCTAACTTTGTATCTCCAGCAAGTTTGATAATCATGTCTTTTCGAATTTTATCCTTGTCACTGATAAAAGTAAATATTAAGTAGGTCAGGAGTCATAGAATTAGAGGCCTTCTTCATGTTTCACTCATTCAGTACATATTTATCATGAATCTCCAATGTGCCAGACATAGAGTTAAGCACTGAAGTGATTCATTAACCTATTCTGCTTGCATAAGTTTACTCAACTACCCAAGCTAGTGGGGTGTTACCTAGGGGTAACTCTGCCTGGTGCTTTCTGGTTTATAAAGAAAGATATCAAGGCAAAGACTTCATCAAATGCTCTACTAAGATCAAGATTCGACATTCTACCAGGTTAGTGCTCTCATCCAAAACTAAGGTGAAGTTAATTGGGCCTGACTTATTCTTGCTTTAAACCATACTGGCTCCCAGAGACCACAGCTTCCTTTTCTCAGCATTCACAATCCATCTGCTTCCAGTTTACTCTGCAGCTTTGCCAGAATCCATGCCAGGCTCCAGCAGCTCCTGCTTCTGAGCTTCACCTGTTTTCTTGTTTATAAAATCTAAAACTTGCCCCCTCTACTCCCCAGTGAGCCCTTCAAGCTCTGATTCTTCCAAGATTGCTGAGAAAGTTCTGCAATCACATCTGCAGTATTTTTTTAGTTATCTAAAATTCAGCATTTCATAGTGGTCAAGAGCAGAGAGTCTGGACTTAGACTGCCTGGGTTCAATTCCTAGCCTTACTACTTAGTCAAACTCGGACACCTCTCTGGGTCTCAACTTCCTCATTTGTAAAATGAAGATGATAATACTATTTACCTAGGGGATTGTTGTGAGATGTAAATGAATTAATATTGGTAAAGCACTTAGAAAGAACTTAAATACTAAGAATTATATGTGTTTGCTGTTGTTACTATCATTAGGTCTGGGATTTTGAATACAATTTATATGGCAGGTATAATCAATCACCTATGTCCTCATCTACCTTGGGCCTCAATGTTTTCTAAAGAAAGTATTTCTGTTTAGATCATAACATGAAAAAATCTTTACTTATCCCTGTGGTAATTTCATCTCTCAGCAGTAATAGAATAAACAAGGGATAGTGTAATTCTCTCTTGGAAAAGACAGAAGCCAAAAAAACAGTTAAATAGGGCTTCTTTCTTTCCTCTGGCTGCAAACATCATGCTTTAGCTCCAAGCAGTGGGACACATATTTATTCTTTATTCTTTTATTTTCAACATGATTGAAATGAGATTTTCATTCTCCTTAGCAGTTGTGGGAACAGCATATTCTGGGCTGTAGCCTTCCTGATAAGATCATTACAAGGGCATCCAGTGTTTGTATTCATCCTTGGCTATGTGTCCTTCCTCTCAGCTTTTGAACATGTCCTTTTAAATGCTGAATATATTGGGCAGATCCGTGACCACACTGTACTCCAGCAGCCCCTCTTTTCTCATCTATAATTGAATAGTAAGGATTTTATTTCATCTCCTCACAATCAGGGTTGTGCTTGTTCCTTTATTGAAGGCATTCACCGTAAAACCTATTCACTTTTCTCTAGACTGTCTTGAAGTCTGTGTTTCTCCAATTTAAGGTGCATTTTTCTCTACGCCTAGAGTAACATGGTTACTGTCTTCCAATGTTCTTATCATTCCTACTGTACCAATAAGTTCCTCCCTGCTGTCTGGAATTGGGCCTTGAGTAGAAGTTGCTTTCTTTTCCAACAAAAAAGGAAAATTTCACCAAGATAAATGAAAAGTCTATCAGATGTTTGACTTATAGTCAAATGCAATGTGAAGAAACAAATTCATGCAAATTTCTGAAGAAACAAAGATCCCCAACACCAATATTTATTTTTTTATTTGCCAATCTTATTCCTGGAAAAATTTCAGGTTGGCATGCTACTTTATATTCCTTTTAGGCTAGTTTTCCGAGATATTTTAGGAAGGATTCTTTAGTTGTTAGGCAGCTGGCTGATTAAATTGATATTCTTATAATGCCATCATTTAAAAATATCTCTTGATCATCCAATAAATGTTCTGTATGGTTCTTTGTCACATTTATATTTTATAACTTCAGTTTTCTAAATTCATAATGTATAGTTTAATTTCCTACATCTACATCCTATATTTCACTCCATGTTTATATTTCAGACATACATCTCATTCACAAGGTCTTGGTAATTTCTGAAATTTATATTTATCACCTTATGTTATTACTTTGACTTTATTACCTATATTCATATTTGGTTCATTGGTAAACAGCTGTGAGGTTATAGCATTGCTCCTGATTTCCAGCCATGTTTCTCCTAGGAAGTACCAGAGACTAACTCCAGTATAGTGGGTCTGTGTCACACATGCAACACTCCAGAGTGTTGTATGTTGACAGATTCGCTAACTAGTTTTCTCCATGTCAAACTGAAATTTTTAAGCAACCTCAGGTTAGGTCTGTAAGTTTCTGTCAAACATATTTATGAGATTTATTTGCCCCCTCTTAAAGAATCCATAATGCTCACACTGTAATCTTAAAAGTAACACTTGCTCTACATATATATACTCTTCTAATGTTTGGCAGAGCTAGGACCAATGGGTAAGAGCTTAGGAGGATATAGATGGCAATTTTCAGTTTAATATTAGAAAGAAAACCATTTATAAGCAATTAAGCTGTTCTGAAGTAGCACTAGAAATACACAAGGTTCTGCTAGAACCACCACCAAGAACATCATGCAAGCATTTGATGCTTTGAGTGGAAAGCTAGCATCTTAATACAGGCTCTTCCAAAGCGGATCCTGAGACAAAGATTCAAGGGAAAGAATTTTATCTGGGAAGTGCAGGGAGCCCTGGTAAAGAAGTGGGGAGTGCTAAATAGAAGTAAAGGCAGCCAACAAAGGAAACGGTGTTAAGCCAGCTACCACAGAGGACAACTGGAGGTAAACCCACAGGGAAACTCTAGGAATGTGTACAAACAACACACTTCAGAATTATCCCACCTGAGAAGTGAAGGAGTTGGAGTAGTTCAACATTCGCTTTTCAGGATTATTGGTTGAACCACAAAGAGTAATTTCCTTGGTACCTCCTGTCTACCTGGAGCTGAAAATTTGGCTTTTCCCAGTTCTAGAGGAAAGAGCCCTCAGGTACAGAGAGGCAGATCTTGGCAAGGGGAGTACACTGAGCACACTAAAAGGTCCCAGCAATTATGTACCAGCGGGACACTGTCAGGTCAGCTACAGATACATGGAGGACTTTATGTGCTTTCCCAATTCTCAACCTTGTCGTCTATAATAAAGACATACCCGTCTCTCCCACCATACCATAGAATGACAGGTGTTTATCAGGAACACAAATTCAGAGCTAAGTTTCAAAAATATGCTTTCTTTTATAATGTGCTTATCTTCATTGCCCTTCTCTCCACAATGTTGGCTAACTAGAAGTTGTCACTAGCCCCTTGCTTTCTCTGTCCTTATCTTAGCATGTCTTTATACTTACTCACTTCATTTAACCTCTCATCCTTAACTCACTAGGTCATCTTCTACAGCCAATCCTTATCCAAACATTGATACTCTATCCTTTCAATCCCTTTATGACAACCTCACTCACGCTTTTTTCTTCTGGAATGCCAGTATCCCTGCCTCCCATTGCCCTGACATTCCTTATGGGCCTGATTTGTGACTCACCACCTTTAGATTTCTACAGTGGTTTGAAGCTTGCCAAGACAGAATATAGGTTAGTGGGAGCCCCACAAATGTATCTGAAACTGAGATGTCTTATAGTATTACCTTGTCAGTTTCTGCTGCACCATCTCTAAGTCTGCCCAAACTCCCTTCCAAGTTTCCAAGCAGTGGTCCTAAATATCACCATCAGACACATCTCTAGCCCTAAAGCAGTGCGCAAACATCCGAACAGAGATTGGCTGAGACACAGGGACAAAGAAAGACCCAATGTCAGGCTGACCTCAGACTTCTAGGCTTCCACTCAGCACAAGCAAGGAAGAGAAAAACAGACACCTATAAGACACAGTATGTTTTAGTTAATATTTTTCCACTGAAAAGTGATACTTAAAACCACACATCCACAGACTAAAAAAAATGCTGTTTGGGGCTTCATTTTCTCTAATGTCTCCCCTATAAAGACAAAGGCCATGTTTGATTTGCCCACTAATGTATTCCTAGTCTCAGACACAGAGCCTAGCATATCATAGGTTCTCACAATAGTTGATGAGTAACTGAATAAATGAAAATGTCAGTACATGACTGGATCCCCAAGAGCAATTTTTCTCCAGCCACGGTGCCAATATACCCATTGTGAAAAGATACCATTTTTCTTCCTGATGTCTCCATCGCAGCTCAGGGATGCTCCTGGTTCCACATATTACTGTGATTTCCAAGATAAACTCATAAAATAAGTCCATTAAAAAGTAAAACAGCTTCATATTTCTCCATTACATTTTGTAGTTCTAGTTAATTCATCATTCATCTGGCACATAGATCCATTACCACAACACTGCTATTCCAACAAGTCAGTGATCCAGAAAATCAATAAATAGAAAAGAACAGTTACAGAATACAACTGACTAGCATTATGGGAAATGATTATATGTTTTTTCATGTTCATTGATAATCAATCAAGGTTATGTATATATTTGTAAACACTTTTATCAACATCTAACTGCTTGGTTCCAACCCTTGTTCACTCAAAGGAAATATTTTCAACAGATTTCATGGATGATTTGATTTTAAAAATAATTCAGTAGAGCAATAATGTGCTCACAGATTATCATTCACCCATTGAGTTATAGGTATCCAATATAGTTTATCTTGCCCTTTATTCAGATTGACTTCTGGAAGCCAGATTCTGTCACACAAATCAAACCTCACAGTACAGTTGACTTCCATGTTAAAGCAGAAGATATTGTCACTGTGGAGAATGTTCTAAAGCAGAATGAACTACCATACAAGTAAGTTTATGTTTTATAAATATTAAAATTCTCTCCCATGCATGCTTTCATCTGAGCCTTTGAATAACTCTGGGAAGGAAGAAATGAGACCAAAACCATGCCTTCCCCAGGACCCCACAAATACGTAACGGCAGAGCTGGCCCTGGATTCCAAGTCGTAAGACTTCAGTTCTGATGGATTTTGTGTTTAGTTATTGCTCTAATGAACATGGTTTTTATTCTTGAACCCCAAGTCTTCTGCCTGATATCTGACTTGGTCCATTTTACAAGCAATGTATAGAGTACAGGCCTAACCAATGGATACTCTATTCTCAACTAGACATAGTTTTAACCCCAAATCTTATCAGCTCTGCTTTCCAAGGGATCAGCCAGACCTATTGTGAGTTATGAGGGCTATTTATGCTTTTTTTAGCAGAAGGATAAGTCTAGAGTCAGTCTGAATGGCCCGGCCCTTCTGTCCCTTTTTCTCTAAAGTCCCACCACTATCTCTAATGGTGGGAGAAGGCATGGAGAGAAAGATGCAAAGAAAGGACTAGAGTAAGTGGCTAAGCTGATCCTGTCTCCCTCACTGAATACCACTTTCGTTCATCTAGGTCTTTCACGACAAGAATGTCTTCCTAAGTAAAGGCAATTGTCCATTGGGTGATCCAACAAATCAATATTGAATGTCTACACGTATCAAGTTCCAGTAAGGACAGATATGGCCTCACGTCCTTTAGGGGAAAACAGACTTTAAATAAGGAATTGCAGTAGTATTTAATAGATGGAAAGAAGAGTAAAGAGCTGGAGTTCAGAAGAATAGACCAAGTCTAGAGGTCAGGGAGGGCTGTCCTAGGAAATGATTCTTCAGCTGAGAACTGAAAGATGAGTAGGAGTTGATTAGCCAGACAAAGACAAGGAAAAACCATACTTTAGGCAGAGAACAGACCATATGCTAAGGCTTAGAAGTGGGAGAGACCATGCTAACCCAGGACATTTGCATAAGAGGGAAGGAAGAAATAAGGTCTCTAGTACAAAACAGAGGTCCTCCTCCAGGGGGTAGATTAGGGAGGAACAAAGACAAAGTGTCGGGCTCGGGTCCTGAACATTCAAATGTTTACCCAGCAATCCCCCATCACAAGCTCAAGTCTTCGTTATGTTTTGGAAAAATGTAACCTATGTAATTTTAACAGAAATTTCTCTTGTTTTTCCACATCTTAAAAATGTAAAAGTATAGTATCTGTGCCAGTGAAGATGTCAGAATTGCCACCTATAAAATCTGTACCTCCATCAGGAGAAGTGTGTAACATAGTGCAACAAGTAAAGGCTTTGGGGAAAAAGCAGACTAGATTCTAATCCTGGCTTTGCACATTGCTGTGTGGTTGTGGGGAATTTGCTCAACCTTTCTGAGCTTCAGCTTTCTTATCCATAAAATGAAGATATAATGCCTCTCTCAAAGGGCTGTTGTAAAAATAAATAAATAAATATATATATATATATATAAAAATTACAACTGGTATTATATTGCTGAGAATGCTGCTATGGTTTACTGTTATACAAAGAAGGAGATTATACATTTTTTTTAAGAGTCAACAGAAACTGCTATGTTTAACCACATTATCATGCCTCACAAAGCTTAGCTATGTGCCTTCTGCCTGAAGGAAGTGTCAAAATGTGACCTTAAGAATTGACTGTCTTTTTAAAACAAAGATATAACCTGCTAAGTCTCAAAATGTGATTAAGATTCATGTCTATAACATTTTGCTCTTTTTATTATACTGAAAAGGACATCTAAAATTCTAGTCCTTGGAGCCTTCAGTAGCATTCAAAAAGATGAGTTTCTTTGTAATTCTTTAAGAAAAACAAAGATCAGCGACCATAGATTAACCCTAGCTACCTGAATGATGTCTTAATTCTACCCTTATCACAAAACAGTAAAATGGTTTCCGATAGAATTTCAATCTCTATTTACAATCAGATAGAAAATTCACTTTCTTTTTTAGTGGTGAACTTTTTGGGAATTGTGTATGAATACTGTCTCATCTAGAACATAGGACATCCCCTGAGGGCTAAGAGCTTGTTAATTTTTGCTTCTCTGTTCACTGCTTAGCATATTTATAGCATATAATTTTCTAAATATTAAATAATAAGTCCCTGGAAATCCTGGAGAAGCATACCAGCAATATCCTTGCTGGGGTTGCAAGCAGTCCCTGTGCATCCCATTATTACCTCGTATGGTAACTAACTTGTATTTAGACGATTTCCTGCTGGCAAAAATTTGCAGTAGTATTTGTATATAACAAGAGCCATCCACTGCACACAAGTTCTACCAAAATAACTTTTCAGATTTTTTCAGTGTTTCCAACTCTCTTCACCAAGACCTGTGTTATTTGGCAGCTTTAATCAGATCCTGAATTATCATAGGAAAAAAACCAAAATGTGTGCAAAAAGAAAGATAACTGTAGTTTTAAATGACAAAGTTTCACTCTTAGTAACAGAAAGACTAGGAATCAGAGACCGTAAATCTCCAACTTATGGTTACGAAGCTAAGTTGACAGAACCTTTAGGTGGCCTGCCCTCCATGGAATTCCTTGCTACAGACTGTAGAAAGATTGCTTTGCCCTACTTGATTCAGGGAGACTGATTGTTGCTTACACGTATATCAGCATTTTTCTGCATATTTCAGAGGCATACAGGAAGGTGTCCTAGGATGGCAATAGGCACGTAGTAATGTTCTTCAATAGCAGTGGGCACAAAGTCCAGGTACCGATCAAATATTCTATTTTCCAGAAATCTGAAAGGGGGATAAAACTGAGTCACGTCTTTCTTTACTTCTCAGACATTGTGTTCCTTGCTTTTTTGGGAGTCCCAGTTATCTAATTTGCTTGTGTGTTAAAAAAAAAAAAAAAAAAAAAAAAAAAAAGAAGTTGGATGGCACTATAAAACAAGCATATAAAAGTATAAAATACTATACATGCTTCTCTATTTTGGAGCTGTGAGGCATTGTTTTAATCTTCTAGAATGGAAGCTCATTATTTAGTAATAATATTTTGTAATATAGCTAAAGTAGTACTTGGTCCTAAATCTAATAAAATCAGATAACCACAGGGCTGGGAAGGATCATTTGAGGTCAGTCTCCCGCCTTCAAGCAAAAGTCAGCAACACATTTCAACCTCACTCTGATGCTCTTTTGCAAGTTACTAGAGGATATTTTTATTCTTGGGTGTCATCTTCGATTTAACTAACTGGATTTTTATGCTTCTTTGTCCTGGATATTGATGAAAATGTTTAATATTTAACGTAGTAATAACTCTAACAGAATGTCTTTTAGTACCAAACAAAATGCCAGCCCCCACACAGTCACTGATCCTCCTAAATAATTTAAACTCGGCCAGGCGCGGTGGCTCACACCTATAATCCCAGCACCTTGGGAGGCCTAGGCAGGTGGATCACGAGGTCAGGAGATCAAGACCATCCTAGCTAACACGGTCAAACCCTGTCTCTACTAAAAATACAAAAAATTAGCCAGGCATGGTGGCGGGCACCTGTAGTCCCAGCTACTCCGGAGGCTGAGGCAGGAGAATGGTGTGAACTCAGGAGGCGGAGCTTGCAGTGAGCCAAGATCACACCACTGCACTCCAGCCTGGGTGACAGAGCGAGACTCCGTCTCAAAAATAAATAAATTAACAATAATAATAATAATAATTTGAACTCAAGGGTTGGGTGCAGGTAAGAGGATAGCAATATGTTCTGGAAGCTTTGAAATGAAAGAGGATGTCATTTTCTGGTCCTCTTGGGTTTGTTTTTTTTTTTTCATTCCGAGAAGCTCGTCCTTATTAGGTAAGATTTGTTCTTTCACATTATGATATCGAGACATAATTGTCCTCTTAGCAGTTTCTGTCGGTTGATTTTTTTGTTTGTTTGTTTCCAGGTTTTTGTCTTGCTTGACTTGCTTTGTTTTGGTTTGGTTAGTCTGTTTTTAGTTTTTTGTTATCCTTGAATATCATTTTCCTGAACTATTTTTTAGTTTTCCTCCACGTTTTCCTGAGTTATGACAGTGGTAACTGGCAAATTTTTATTTTTTTCATAAACTTGGAAGACATGTATGTAAATGACTGAGGCTTATGGATTGGAATCAAGCCACTGCATTTTAGAATTGAAAAGGATGTTGAATATTTACTAATCAAATGACCCCCCTCTAAAACTTAGGACATTAAGGTCCAGGGATTAGATGACTTTTCTAAAGCCAGTTTATGAGTTAGGCAAAACTATGACCTTGATCTTCTGATTCCTCATTCATGATTCCTTCTACTTCCACCCTATTCCTTAACAATTCAACTGGGATAGTGAACATAATTATAGTGCTGACTAAACTCATTGTTCCTAACTATAGCAGACAGACTGATGGTCCCCAAAAAACTCTATATCCTAATCCCCAGAACATGTGAATATGTCATGTTTATCACAAAGAAGAATTTAGGTTATAGATGGAATTAAGGTTCCTAATCAGCTGATGTTAAAATAGAGAGATTATTCTGGATTGTCCTATATGTCCACTGTAATAATGAGTCTTTAAAGTGAAAGAGAGAGGGAGAAGAGGTCACAGTGATTAGATGTGAGGCCTTTATCTGCTATTGAAGCCTTGAAGGTGGAGAAAAAGGATATGGCCAAGGAATGCAGGTGACCTCTCAGAACTAGAAAGGGCAAGGAATTAGATTCTCCCCTAGAGCTTTCCTGTTGATAACTTTTTTAGCCACACCTCATTTTTATCCCAGTGAGACTTGTGTTGGAATTCTAACCTACAGAACTATAAAATAATAAATTCACTTTGCTTTAAGCCACTGACAGCAGCCATAGAAAACTAATACACTCACAAAGCATTGGCAGCTGCCCAATAGAAAATATTTCTCCATGGAATAACTTTTAAAATCTGCATTTTTTTCTTTTTAAATACTACCTCTTAAGATAGTTAAGACCCTAAGAAAGTGTTTGTCTTTTGCTAAGAAACAGATCCCAGTAAGTATTAATTTATTACACTTTCCAAAAACGGACACAAGTTCATACCCAATTTCGCCAATCGAAGGAGTGACCAGGAGGAAGGTTCAGAGGATGTCCCTGACATACTTCATCAGAATGTCCTTGGGGCAGCCAGAGGAGAAGCAGACTTTTGATGTGTGTCTGCAATTCTCTGTATGTCAGATAAAATCATTTCAAGGTTTAACTGTGGATAATAGCAATTTCTGCAAAGTGGCCTCTGTCTGTAATATCCACAGTACTGTGATCAAGGATACTAATGATCATAAACTTTTCTCTCTTCCAAACATACTTTTCACTCAAAGTAGAAAGGGAAGTGAAGTCACACACACACACACACACACACACACACACACCCCTTCAGACTAGCCTCATAATAGAAACTATCACCTGAACAATTCATTTCTCTAAACAGGTAGGCCTCAAAGGTTTCCGTTACCACTTTTCATATTACCTTGCTACAGAACCATTATTAGATTACTTAAACCACCCAAAAGACAAGCAAATAGAAACCAGTTTTTTAAACCCATTCTTCTTTTACCTAGTAAATCTTCAGCTTGTTAATATTTCTGAATTTCCAGACAAGATATGTTTCTCAGAACCTAGAGACAGGTCCAAATTGACAACTCCTCCCATTTACCCAGGACTGAGTAGCTTCCTGGAACACAAGACTTTTAGTTCTAAATTCAGAAAAGTCCTGAGGAAGAAAGATCAAAGATAGGCTTCGAGTACATACTGTTGTGTGGAAGCCCAAGGCCCTGACCCAAAATGTCCCAGGTACCAGGAGCAACCATTTTCCAAGTTTAAGGTTCACAGATAGTCAAATACCTGAGGTTTGGGCTGAGGAAGATCCTACCTTGCTTGCACTCTCCAGTATCCTTCTCAGTGACTTACTCACTCTTTATGGTCAGTAACAGAATCTCCCTGGAGCAGCTGAAGGTCATCAGGAAGAACCAGAGGACAACATGAGAATTTACGGAGAGTGCAATGTGCCATCTACTAAAGCAGTGGCTCTGGGGTTTTATGTGTGTTCACTGGGGAAAAATACACTTATGTTCATAGGAACACCCACTTTGGTTCGTTGCAGGGTACTGATAAGCAACCTGAGAAATGTGGTGGAGGCTCAGTTTGATAGCCGGGTTCGTGCAACAGGACACAGTTATGAGAAGTACAACAAGTGGGAAACGGTATGATGTGCACATGATTTAGACAGATATTACTTTGGGAATTGAACCAAGAATGCCACATTGATCTACAAATGATTCCATTTGGTAGATAGAGGCTTGGACTCAACAAGTCGCCACTGAGA
The DNA here is from genome assembly GCF_006542625.1 of Nomascus leucogenys. Classification (NCBI taxonomy): domain Eukaryota; kingdom Metazoa; phylum Chordata; class Mammalia; order Primates; family Hylobatidae; genus Nomascus; species Nomascus leucogenys. The sequence goes on from NC_044391.1 coordinate 70,305,011, forward strand.
ATCCAGCCCTCATCTCCCGCAGTGTTATCGGAACCACATTTGAGGGACGCGCTATTTACCTTCTCAAGGTAATCATTTTTAACCATGACCTTGCCATGTCTGAGGGCTTTAAATCAATGAATTCTAACACATGAACATCTGTTTCACAGACATCCTTATCCCAAACATTGTTATAACTCTTTCCTGCCTACATCCCCGAGGAAACCAGATTCCCCAGCTTCTTTTATCATGTGTGGATTTTTAAATCATTATTTTGATTTATTCAAAAGGAAAAATGCAATAAAATAAGAGAAGACCTATAAATTTAACCACATTCCTGTAAGCAATGTAAATGATTATCTACCTTGATGAAATTCTTCTTTCCCAGCTGTCGTTTGCAAATCCATTTGCTAAAGAGGCTCATAAACTTCATGTCTATCAGACAACATTACAAACACATCAACAATTTGTTTCTGTCATTTTCTAACACCATTTTTGTCATGTAATTCTAATGAAGGAGGTAAAAAGACAAGGAATAAGTGAGAGAGTAGTAAAAATTCTTACAAGATTAGCAACAATCATGATTACTTCTAATTACTCATCCAGTTGTCTTGGTCATGTCACCTAATAACAGCAGCTGAAAATAACCTCCACATGAGTACAATTAAGCAGGGTAATCAAGCATCATCTGAAAATATGAGCTTGTCAAGCTTAATAAAAATAATAAACAGCCATATAAGCTTTCAGCTCAAACACTGTGAGTCTAGAAGCGAGAACATACTGTGTTAGCATTATATTTTAATTTAATCATGGGATCCAGCTCTTGCTGCTGTCGGGTTTCACTTGTTGAGTCTCAAGCCCAGATGGGCAGTGGAGGTTAACCCCTGAATGTCCTATGATGAATCATGGTTTCCCTTTTCCTTTTGTTTGCAATAGGTTGGCAAAGCTGGACAAAACAAGCCTGCCATTTTCATGGACTGTGGTTTCCATGCCAGAGAGTGGATTTCTCCTGCATTCTGCCAGTGGTTTGTAAGAGAGGTCAGTGTGTAGAGCGGTTTTTGGCAAAGAGAAATGTATGTTTTAATTTTCAATTAATTCCTTAAAACCTAGAGAGAATAATAACACAGAAAAAAATCCACAGTTACAAGTTCCCAATTTTGGAAATCAGTTTCAACTTCCACCAACAGACCTTTATAAGGCAAGATTTTAAACAGAAAAATTATATTTATGGGCCAGGTGCAGTGGCTCATGCCTATAATCCTTGCACTTTGGGAGGCCGAAACAGGTGGATTGCTTGGGCCTAGGAATTGGAGACCAGCCTGGGCAACATGGTGAAACCTCATCTCTTTAAAAAAAAAATTGTATTTATTTGAATTTCACTCATCTGAACTTTCTCACCCATATTTGGTAGAGAGTCCAACAACTAGCATAGTGATTGGTCATGTAAAAGCTAATGGTTGTGGTTAAACCAATTTGATCATTATCTCTTGGCTAATAATCATTGTATACTTCAGAATAAAAGAAAAGTGTGCATAGTAGTCATTACTCTAAATGATACTGTTTTTCATTCCTTATCATTCTAATGATAAGATATATGTAAAAGCTTTTTAAAAACAAGTTTTAAAATATGCATGAGTCTATGTTGATATGCATAGATAATTCAATAAATAAAAGAGAGGCAAAGAACAACTCCTTCCTGCAGAAGCATTACAACTAATATATGTACAAAGAATGAGCAAAACATAAAATCATCACTAGAACATCACAGCAATAATCATGTCAGGCAAATCCACAGATGGATGTAAAATTAGTGGGTAAAAGTTTAGGGAGAAACAGGATATTTGCAGAGTCTAAAAGTTATCTCCTCCCAAAAATGTATTCATTATAAAGGGAAAACTTAGAGTGATAAACCTAGCAGAAGGAATCACCTTAACTAAGTGATCAAGGTTAACATCATCAGTAATAAATAAGACATATCAATATCATGTACCTTCAGATATTATGCAGTGAAAAGACATATCACCTTTGTGATATTCTTCCTTGAAATGAATGACCTCCCTTTAATCATAAACAAAATTTAATTTTGAAAAATAATTTAGACAAACTCAAAGTAAGGGACATTCTGCAAAATAAACCGACCAGCACTCTTCAACAGTGTTAAAGTCATAAAACACAAAAAGACTGAAGACCTGTCACAGATCAGAGAAGACTATGGATACTTGACAAATACAGGCAATGTAGGATCCTAGATTGGAACCTAGAATGGAAAAAGGACATTAGTGGATAAACTTGTGAAATCTGAATAAAGTCTATAGTTTAGTTTATAGTATTGTATCCATGTTAATTTCTTCACTTTAATAATTATACCATGGTTATGCAAGATGGTAACATTCAGGAAGCTGGATGAAGGGTATATGGGAACTATTTTTGCAATTCTTCTGTACGTCTAAAATTATTTCAAATTTAAAAGTTGAAAACATTGAAGTGCTTTAAATATATAAGAATATTATTATATACAACATAATTTTTGTGTGAAGCACTTCCATATATATTTGTTATGTAGTCTTGGTTTCTAGACATTATATATCAGATTGGCATCACTTAGCTTCACTATGTAGCTCACCATCTGCCTTTTAGAAGAGGATAGCTGGATGTTAGAATTAAATTTTATTATTTTCCAATTTGTAGACCATTAAAAGAACATGATTATATAGCTCCTCTAACCTAAAAAGCACATGCTTTATCATGTAATATTGTAATTAATATATATAATTACAAAGAGTATATAAAAATTGTTCACACATAGAAGTATAATCTATTTTAAAGTTTGTTCAAGCAAGCCTAGGGAAGGGTTGTATTTAAGTTTAATATGATGCTGGGGAGCAGAGGGACTGTGACTAAGAGAACGTATTAAATGGCACGATGTCCTTCATTCATAGATAAGTGTCTACATCACTTAACAGGGACAACAGGATTGTCCCTTCTCGAGAAAGACAACAAAGGAGACTCCCGTCACTATGCAGCTTGGAGTGTTGGTGAGAGCCTCCCCAAAATCCATGAGTGTGAGCTTATTATGAGAGGCATTCTCATTAACTTGTTATATCGGACATTCCCTCTAGTGAGATCATCTACAGGAGGTTTCATAGAAAAGAAATGCATTTCTAAATGACATTATTAGGAAAATGCATAGCTATCCACAGACACTTCTTACTTACTAGAACTAGGTCTTACACTTATACCCTAACTTTGAAAAAAGCTATTGTAGTTTTATCTTAAAAGAAATGAGTATATATGTTCTTTAGAAGTCTTTAATTAAATAAGTTTCTCATTAAAGTAAAAAGTTAAAATAAAAAGGATGTAATAGAACTATCCTGGAAGCAGAGAAGAATTAGAAATAACAATTATAAATAAAAATATCAAGTATTGGTAGTAATTTGCTGATTGCTTTTTAAATATTAATATTGTCCACTTCAATAGGAAATACTGCTTTTATTACCAAAATTAACATTCATCAGTCTTTGTAAATTTTAACAGCATCAAACACTCCATTTTTCCATGAAATTCCTCTTCATAATTCACATACAGGCTGTTCGTACCTATGGACAAGAGATCCAAATGACAGAGCTTCTTGACAAGTTAGACTTTTATGTCCTGCCTGTGCTCAATATCGATGGCTACGTCTACACCTGGACGAAGGTATATGCACCAATACTGAGAGAGGCTGATGAAATTAAAACCAACCTCTCTCTATTATATTTGTCCTAACCATATAGTCCACTTTCAGAGCCGATTGTGGAGAAAGACTCGCTCCACCCATGCTGGATCTAGCTGCATTGGCACAGACCCCAACAGAAATTTTGATGCTGGTTGGTGCGGTAAGTATCTGGGTACCCATTTTGCAAGTATCCGTTGAAAAACATAAGAGAAAAAATAAGAAAACACAACAGTGTCTAAAATAAGAAAAACTGCAAAGTTTTATATTTTAAGTTCTAACTTTCTAAAAGCGCCAAAAAAAAAAAAAACAGTTTAATTCATTTGACCAAAACATATTGAGAACTCTGTTGTGTTCCCAGCTGTGCTAGATGCTGAAAATACAAGACTGAACAAACCAGACATAATCCTACTACTCATGGAATGTATAGTCTAGAGGGGGAGACAGCCATTAAATAAATAATTATTTACATAAAATTGTAATGCAATTAAGAATGATCATAGTAATAATTTTTTCATAGATATTAGTTTGTTCCCTACTTACGAATTTTCTTACACTATATTGATATCATTGTGTAGTACTACACGGAGACACATTGGTGATTCCACGTGCAACTTTTTACCAGGTTAGCTTAAAAAATACCATCCTAATCCTGTGATTAAATGGATATTTTACTATATAATATAAACATAATAGGGACAAATTTAAGGACTCCTTGATAAGGACTCCTATGAAAACAACTCCCTAATTTGAAAGTTTAAAACATCCTCACAAGAACTTCACTAGGTGATCCTTGCCATTAACATCATATGTTTTGCCAGAAATTGGAGCCTCTCAAAACCCCTGTGCCGAAACTTACTGTGGACCTGCTGCAGAGTCTGAAAAGGAGACTAAGGCCCTGGCTGATTTCATCCGCAACAACCTCTCTTCCATCAAGGCATATCTCACAATCCACTCGTACTCCCAAATGATGATCTACCCTTACTCATATGCTTACAAACTCGGTGAGAACAATGCTGAGTTGGTAAGTAGCAAAGTAGTAGGTATGACATTTTACTGTTGAGATTTTTTAAATTCTAATCCTGAAAAAAAAAATCATTATAAGAACACTTTCTGGAAGTCCCTTTATTGATTTTTTTGGTAGTAGAATTGAAAAACTTATTACAGATTTATAAGGAATCTGGAGTTGGCTAAAAGAAATACAATTTTCATGCAGGAAATTGTTCCCCACATGTGATTTATTGACTAATCTTCAAAATGGCAATAGTTCCATTTCCTCTGGCTTCACCACAATGCTGACTTACATGATGATTTCAGATGTATATGAGATAATCAACAAAGTTGCTTGATCACACACATATTTTTTTTTTCAGTCAGTTTTGTCAAGCTGCCCTGAGCTGAATTTAACACAGATCCAGAGCATAGCAGAGCACAGCAGATGTCATTAGGAATTTGTCACATTTGGGTGATATCAAGTTTAGTCATTAAATACTAAAATTGTTTATTTCACTTTTTGATTGGGTGAGACTCAAAAGTAAATCAATCAATGAACAAATAATGTGAATGAGTCTTTACCACATACAGGGAATAAAGCAAAGAAATGTAAGAATCTCTGACATCAAAAAAACTAGCAATCTTATTGAACAATCAAGACATAATCACTTGAGCAGCTAAATAATGAGTTTTCTCATTGAGAAATATCACATGTCAATGAATAATTTTTTGAATAAGCATGTTTGAATCTTTCAAACAATATTTCTTTAATTTATGAAACATCTGGCTGCCAGAAATTGGCACCAATAAACTAAAAGAGCAAATATAAGATTTAAAGCATTTGAGCTACGCCAAAAAAAAAAAATGTATTCCACTTAGACAATGATATGGATATTTGGCTTACCTAAATGCATAAATCTGAAGACCTAGTAACTTTAAAACTGAAAATTGTTGTTTTATACTTTCAGATTCAGTCTTTCAGAGACCAAATAAAATATGTAATGCCCTAAATATTTTGAGAACAAATCAGAAAAATAACCCAGTCTCCTAGAAAATTGATAGCTAATAGTTGGATGGGCCCTTTTCTTTAAAAAAAAATACAATTTTTCAAAAAGCTTTTCATTTTTCCCCATCCATGGCCAAAAAAAATATACATATATATGTATATATGTGTATATATATATATACATACACACACACACACATATGTTAGCACCTCTAAGCATTTCAGTTTTTCACTTAAGCTCGGTCTGTATGTGTTCCCAATGGGTGCTCACAGTCTTGCTCTCCCAGAGATGGGTGTGGTTGGCTCCTCATTTCTGTCCAAAATTTCTGGCCACCAGAAAAGAGGAGGTGGGGGTATGTAGTTTGTATAACTCATGTAAATATATTTAAATTGTGCCATATCACAAGAGAAAAAGTCAAAGTCATAACTACATACTAATGAGTTAATTAAAACATAAAAATTAAAATTACAAAACACATTAAGGGTAGCAATAACATATATATATCCAGTTTGCTTCAATATCAACTAGTTTTAGACATAACTACTAAAAGACTAACACTAACAGAATAAAGCTTAAAGTGTTCCTGGAAGCTGAGCTGCCAAAGTTTTCTTATTCAGTACATTTTCTTATTGGAGGAATAAGTTTAAGCCCCTTTAGTGATGAGACAGCTTTGTTGCCACTAGTTGTATACAATAACAACCAGAATCTGGGCTACCCTAAAAGTCTCCAAATCATTCTTAAAAAAAAAAAAAAAAAAAAAGGCAAGTAAGTCCTGCCTTTAGAATATTATGAATAATTTTTGCTACTTCCTAAGGGAATTTTCTCCAGTAAAAGAACCAAGCCTCAGAGTTAGCAAGTTTAATGGGACAATTCACATGTGTGCCAAATGGTGTAAAAATGTTACAGCAGAACATGAGTCACTGATACTCTTCCCTAAGAGTCACTTCTTTATTTAAAGTCAAGGAGAGGTAATAGTAAGAGAGATACTATTCAAAATCCTGTCCTCCAAAATTGTTCAATTCTAATTGCCAAAGAATATAATAAGTAGAATTCTACCAAAGTAAAATGTTCATAATCTATTCTCAAAAGGAGAAAAAGCACAAGCCACAACATAATCTTATCTTGGATGTTTGTTTCTACACATACAAAACTAAAAAGTTCAAATAAAAGTACATGCCACTTTTATCTTTACCAGAGTACAAGACAGGTGACTCAAATCCAAAAACTTAATTTGATGTATCATACTCATTGATTTAAAAGTTATTTTTAAATCAATTTTCTCTATTGATTAAGTTTTTCTCTAGTATCTTAAAAGAAATATTTAAATGCCATTAGTAAGCGGCATGCTACTTAAGGTGACTGTTATTTGATTATCTGATTCATTTGGTGTCTGAATTTAGTTTAGCACACCAAAGCAACTTTAATATTTTGAGTAGCTGGAGATCCTTCCAACTTTTTCTTGTATTGTAGAATTCTAGTTTACTTACTTCCAGAGCACATTTTGCTAAAACAAGCTCATTAACTATAGTGCAATTACAAATATATGTATAGACAAAAAAGAATGTGAGTCTCTCAAAAATATCAGTATTAACATTTTTACAGTTTTTATTTACAATGAGGATTTCGTGGGGGAAAAAATAAGTCTTGATCTAGAAAAGTTAATTTTCCACCTAAATCTAGTGCCTCCATATTAATTCTTACATAGAGAAATGTGACTCTGCTGCAGAAAACAAAAGGTAGTAAAACATTAGGAAGATGAATTCTTGCATCATACCACATTAAAATTTAAAGGAAACAATGAGGACTTATACAGCATTCTGCCAAGTCATTGGTGTACAAGAGATTTCTATTTTTCTTTATACCTATAAAATTATTATTTTATTTATAGCAAAAAATATATATGTTTCAAGGAGAATAAGACTAAAGGAAATTATTTTCTGCTTATGTTAGCATTTTTAGCCCAAACTTAGGACATCCTATAAGCAGCAGTCCTTTGATATCTGAGTCATGATAAAAATGTATGTGGCTTCATTTCTGAATGATTTTACATGTAGCTTGCCTAATAATTGCTCATATCATGAGACAACCTTCAGAAGAAAGAAAGGCAGAGATAAGAATGCAAAAGACCAATGAAGTAAAGAACAGGAAAAGTATTATATGGATTGCAGAGAAGACTACTAGAAAAGATATGTTTAGCAGAGCAGTAGAAAGTAGATGGAATAACAAGAATATCTTGCACATATAATGCTTTCCCATTTGCAAACTGCTTTTACTCATACTATATTGTTTCAAGCAAGAATACAAAGTGCACTCTGAGCTTCTAATGGCCTCATAAACTATCCAGTCTCTCAGTGTAGACCTCTTTAATATATAAAGTTGCCACCTTCGTCAAAGGAAGTTTTAAGACTTAGAAGAAAAACAATGAATTTCGATTTCCAAAATTCTAAAGGACAATGAAATATTGAATTCTGTGACCTTGTTATTGTCAGAGAAATTAAAACTGGGAGAAAAGGCTCTCAAACCTAGTCATATGGCAGCACTTATTGGGCAGGAAGAAGCTCCCAATCTTTGGTACACCTTCCCCTGCAAAGATGTCTACATGACACTGTTAATGATAATACAACTTCAAAGTGAAAAATGGGAAGCCAGAAGAATATCCAGCCAACAAGTATCTTGTCCCCCTCCACAGATTAACAAAATGGAAAGCAGAGCGCACTACACAAAGGTGCCAATCCAGGGCATGAGTCTTGCACCATTTCTCTGCATTAGAATGTTATGCCTAGAAAAGCACAGAATGTTATGCCTAGAAAAGTCTTAGAAATTCTCTGGTCTGTTTCTCATTTTCCAGCTGAGACATGGAAGGCTTGGCGAAGCCAACACTAGTAGTCAGGGTAGCCCTGGGTCTAAGGCTACTGGCTCCTGAAGAATCTTCTAGGCTGCCTCAATTTCCAAAGACACACAGACACATATTTAAGCGGCCACATTCTATGGTGGTACCCCATATAACTGCTTTGCAGAAGACCATTCATCAGAAAGTCTTTAATCCCACACAGTACATCATAATTACCTCTGCCTCTGGACATTAATAAAGATGTACTCTGGTTAGCTAAGATGACTAACTTCTCATGGCCTAGTCTTTATGATTCTGGCCCATTCTTTCGAGAGACATATATATTCATTAACCAGGAAAAAGATAACAGTAACCAGAAGAAGAAATATGACAGACTTTCTGCAAAATTATTAAATGTGAACAAAAGATAGAAAGCTACTTCTAAATTCTAACACCTTCCAGTCCAGTGGCAACTCACTCACTGCCTCTTGATTGAAGATTTTTTTTTTTTTGAGATGGAGTCTCGCTCTATCACCCAGGCTGGAGTGCAGTGGCGCAATCTCAGCTCACTGCAAGCTCCGCCTCCCAGGTTCATGCCATTCTCCTGCCTCAGCGTCCCGAGTAGCTGGGACTACAGGCGCCTGCCACCACACCCGGCTAATTTTTTTGTATTTTTAGTAGAGACAGGGTTTCACCGTGTTAGCCAGGATGATCTCGATCTCCTGACCTCGTGATCCTCCCAAAGTGCTGGGATTACAGGCGTGAGCCACCACCCCTGGCTTAATTGAAGTTTTAATTAAGGCATTACTAAGATAGAAGTCCACTGCTCTCCTCAAGAATGTGAGTATAATGCAAGATTATGATTAAAGATAAACATAAAAATCGGAGGGAAGAAATATTGTGATTAGAAGGCAGACAGTTGCAGGGCCATGCACACACCCATGCACATCACTCATCACAGCTGCACCATGTCCCTGCATAATAGCAAGAGTAGCAAGCCACAATTCTGCTTTCAGGCAGGCTTAGGTGAACAGGGCTTTAGGCACAAAACATCTGCTGCAGGAATTGTCTCCAACTTTATACTCTCACTTAAAAGACAAAAATTTTAAATGGCAAACTCAGAATTCATTTAATAAACTAGTTGCTTATTCACCATTATGCTCTTTAAGTGACTTCTTGGCCTGATAATTCTCCTACCAGGCCTGGTCAGCACATGGCTTATCAATCATCAAAAACTTCATGGCCAAGCCTGGTGGCTCATGCCTGTAATCCCAGCTCTTTGGGAGGCCGAGGCAGGAGGATCACTATGGTCAGGAGTTTGAGACCAGCCTGGCCAACATAGTGAAACCTCTTCCCTACTAAAAATACAAAAATTTGGCTGGATGTGGTGGCACATGCCTGTAGTTCCAGCTCCTCGAAAGGCTGAGGCATGAGAATCATTTGAACCCAGGAGGCAGAGGTTGCAGTGAGCCAAGATCTTGCCACTGCACTCCAGCCTGGGTGACAGAGCAAGACCCTGTCTCAAAAAAAAAAAAAAAAGAAAGAAAAAGAGAGAAAGAGAGAAAAGAAAGAAAGAAGAAGAAAGAAAGAAAGGAAAGAGAAAGAGAAAGAAATTTCATTGAGCACCTATTAAGTGTTCATCATAAAGTATGTTTCCTGCCACTGAGAACTTAAATCCTACTGAAATGATAAGACTTGGGTACCAGAAACCATACGAAAGGAGAACAGAATTGGGAGTTTCCAATTAGTGCAATAGTAAGAATTCAGGAGAAGGAAAATAGCAATGTTTGCTGAAGCTACTCAGTGAAGATTATAGAGAGGGGATGCAATTTGTTCTGAGCTTTGAAGTCTGGGCAGGATTTGAGTGGTAGAGAAAGGAATAGGGTGTTTTAGGCAGAGAAAAGAGCCAACAAATGGGCAATGGAGAAACTGAAAGATGAAGTTGAGGAAGGAAGTAGAAGGGGGTCATCCTGTATCGAGTGTTCTCCTTACTGAAGAGTGGGGGCAAGGGCCAATCAATGAGGTAACCAGGTTGTGTAGGCACTTGAATGCCAGGATGAATCCTGTGTCACAGTGGGCCCTGGAGCCAGGGACCTGGAAAATAGGATTGCAGGTCCATTACAGGACTTCCAGTAGAATCTGGATTCAAACAACAAACAATTTTTATTGTAACCATGTCCAAATATTTCATGGGACAGACTTATACTGAAAAATTATTGTTCATCTGAAATTTAAATTTAACTGGTCAGTCTGTATTTTTTGCTAAGCCTGAAAGTTCTGGGAATAAAGTGATGTTTTAGCAAGTGACCTAGCAGAGAGCTTTAAAAGATACCTGTAATGTCATCAACAGAGAAAAAAAAGCATTCTCATAGCACCTTTAAAATCAGTTGTCTTTCTTTTTAATCTTTTTCCTAAAATAAATTCTAATTTACCATAACTAAATATTTTATATGACTTCCATTTCAACGAATTTTGCCCCCCACTCCCACTCCCACCCCCAGACGACATTTGGCAGTGTTTGGGAGACAACTTTGGTTGTCGTAACTGTCGAGCTCTACTGGCATCTAGTGGGTAGAGGCCAAGGGATGCTGATAAACATCCTACAATGCACAGAACAGCCCTCCCATCCCCAACAAATTATCCAGCCCAAAATGTCAACAGTGCCAAGGTTGAGAAACTTGCTTTAAATAAAGATAAGAACAAAGTCACATTCCTGGACAAAGACTCTTGCCTTTCACAGGATCTTATACTTTCTTCACAAAACTTTACAATGTTCTGCAAATTTCAAGTGCAAGAGAACCTACAAATCCCCCATTAGACAGTATTTATTTATTTGGGAGACACTCCACTTCCACCAGAAAAAATAAACAAATAAATAAATATATAAATACATTCTCTAGACTTTGCAATTTCAGCTGACTCACACTTCACATTTCCCTTGAATTTCAAAGAGCTTAAAAATATGTATGCAGATCAGCCAAATAAAAAGTTTGGTTTTCATCAGTGAAAGCATTCCCACACTCCCCGTGGGCTCTGTGGAAATCGGCAGGCTTGGTTCTCCTAAGCCGAACTTTTTCCTAACTCCTTGCCCTTCTCTAATCTCAGGGCCTCCTTTTTCTCAAAACATATTTGCTTTTTCAGGTCTCAAATGCTTTCTCCTTGGTTCCTGTTTGTAGACCGTAAGGGCTTCTTCTTTTGCACCAAAATTATAAAAGTTTCTTATTGGTCCCTTGGTGTAATTTACCCATTATCGCAGGACAGAAGGAAGGAAACTGCAGTTAAGGATTATTTTGATGTTTCTCTTATCACAAATATTCACCCATAGGGATGGCTAAACTCAGAACTTTCCGTTAGAAACAAACTTCTACAGAAAATTTTCTTTAAATTGTGTTATACCTTATAGTTGGTTTGGAGCTTTTGTTTTCTTATACTGTAATAATGGGCCACTGGAAGATTAGAAGAGGCAGTCCCCTGTCATGATGCTGGCCTTGTACAAGAGATTGGAATGAGGGCTATGTGCACAGTCACGAAAGGGGAGTTCTTTATCATATATTCGATGGGAATGTAGGTCAGTGGAAAAGAATATCCTCTCCTTATTCATCTCACCAGGTCCTTGGAACTCAACGCCTGGAGAAACATTACACTAGCTTTTACTTTGTCTCTTGGGCTGTGAGCTAGATGTGACATTTTGGACTCTCTCTGTCTTTTGCTCTAGGACCAAGGCCTCGTTTTGAGGAAACAGATGACAAAAGAGAACATGCATAAGATGTGAAAATTCATAGCTAAGGATTAATAAAGGCTGACCATGTTTGGCCTTGACTGAAAGCAAAGTTTTCTCTCAGGCTGGTTTATATTTAGCTTCCTTCTGTTCTTTACAATTGGTAAAACCAGCTCCAGCAACACTTCTTTTGAAGTATTCCAAGGCCACAAGGAGAAGTGAAAAAGAGCAGAGGATTTAAAGAAAGAAGAACCTAGCTCAAGTCAGCCACTTACGGGGCTGTGTGCCCTTGAGCAAGTTCTTTTATCCTCTGTGAGTGTTAGTTCTTTTATCTGTAAAATGGGGATAAAAATATCTAGCTCTTATCAAGAGCTCTTTGTAAAGCTTAAGTTTTTATGTAAATGTTAGTTCTGATTTTGAATCCACTGAGAAACAATGTAAGATGTCCCTCAAAAGGCAAGTTTTATAGAAATCATCACTAATTGGAGTTTCAAGATATGGACTGAGCTCTCTGCTGTGTCGTTGCTTCTTGGCTCTTCCATCATCTGCCCTCATCTCTTTTTACAGAAACATGAGGGGAAAAGAGTTACCACTCTAAATTGTAGCAAATGCAAGAATTACCTTTCTCTCTACCATTCTTGGCAGGGGTCAGTCATTTGGGTTGATTGGAACATTCCCACTGAGCTTGCTGCCCCAGATGGCATTCCATTCTGCTAGAAAATTCTGTGTCGGTGAAATGTGGACAGATAATGTTGAGAAGATAAATGAGTAACATTTGTGAAATTATTTGAACTCTTCTAAAGAAAAGACCCACACTGATTCCAGGGATTTTTGTTAACGTAATTGGAATTTAAAATATGATATTTTACTTGATTAATGTCTGTTCCGACTTTTTTCGCCTTTTGGCCTTGGAGGGGCTAAGAGAAAGGATTCATAGACTTTTTTTTTAATTAATAGAAATAAGTAAAATGCACAGAAGATGTCAATGTCTAAATGTGGCATCCCATCAACCATCAATAAATGGTACCACTGCCCTCCCCCAGAAGCATCCCCAATCTCCACTCAGGTGGGTTCAGCCTCTGCAAAGCTCAGCACTCTGCACCTCCACCCAAATCTTGATTATTCATAATGCCCCTAAGCCAGAGTGTTAGACTCAGTCGACTAATCATGTGCTAGGTGCTGTGCAATCTGCTGAGGATACAAAATGAATAGCCAACAATTCCTTCCTTCAAGGAGCTCACCTGGTGAGGAAATACATGCAAAAACAACTGACTATAGCATACAGTGAACCCTGATAAAAGTGTGGGCCCCCAAACAGGAGAGGTGCTCGATGCTTCCTAAGAGAGTAAGGGCAGCTTCACAAAGAAGATAACACTAAAACTGAATCTGGAAAAACAATAGCAATTATCCATATTAGCAAAGAGAGAAAGAGGATTCCAGTGAAGAGAAAAGGCTACCCACAGTCATGGAGGTCAGGAGAAGCAGGAAAGTGTGTACAGGGAAGTAATTCAGGAAAATCTACCTCAGAAGGAACACGGGAACGCATAACAAATGATGTAGCCTGAGAGACAAGGCCGGACCTGCTTTGCAACAACTGTTTTTGCCAAAAGAGGTTTGACATGATAGAGCCATCGAAGACGTGGTGATGAGGTGATCAGAAGATGAGAGATGAGGTGGATATCAAAATGAGAGAGCAACTGAGGACAAGAGCTGAGAACTTAGGCATAAACTAAATGTTCCTCCAGTGTGCACCTGTGACAGGAATAAAATAACAACCTTTTTAAGCTCACATCAACCTCAGATATTGCTTCAGCATCAAAAAAAAAATAGAGCAACTGTGTCCAAAAGATGCCGATGGTGGTGTAGAGAGAACTCGGATGTCACTTCATATACCCAGAGTGTGGTTTGAGGAAAGGACAACTAAACATTTTTCTGTGGCCTTAATGGAAATCATGACTAAATTGATATAATAAGTCAAAAGAGATAACAGATCACAAGTAGCCCCCTTTGGTTTTGTCTGAAAACTGTATTACTACATTGCACCAGTAAATATATTGAGAGACTTGAAAGACAATCAATCAACACACGAGTCCAATAGATAATGACAATGACTATTAAATCTTCTCTAGGCTTCATAACTTTATATGTTTGGAACTAATCTTGAAGAATCATATTTCTACTAACTAAAAATAATAATTCAAGGCTTAAGGAAAAATTGAAGTAAAGCCTGAAGAAGGCAACCAGGGAAGGAATAAGAATTCTTTAAGATCAGAGGTTCTGCCTTTCAGATAAATAACTAACTAGAGATTTCCTTTGATAAATGGCAAGTTAAAGAAATTGTAGAATGGTAGAAAATATCATGTTTACCTACAAAAAGAACTATTGCCTCACCATGTTTCATATCTCTAGAAGATGGTTTTAAATCTATTATGAGCATTATGTAATGTTTAACTGGTTCTGGTTTCAATTGGCAGTGGAACCTAAGGGTTTAAACAAAGGGTTAAAAAAATCTAAATCTAGTGTCTTTGTTACAATAAGATTAAACAAGAGGAGCAATATATTTAGGCCACAACAGTAAAGATTGCATGCAGTTAGAGAAAGCATTTCTTAGTTTATCAGTTTAGAAATAGGAAAATGGAACCCTAAAATTTCCAAGTACTGACCCAAAACTCTGAGAACAATGTTAGTTCCAGGAAGCTGATTGCATCATTTCAGTGGACCAGAACAGAAAATAACGAGTTACATTTTATAAATCTTTTTTAAGTTTTCTAATTTACCACCTGGCTGATGTAGTATTAATGCTATAGGAATTGGAATCCTTGAAGTCTTACGGCCATGCCCTCATCAGTTTGAAGTAAGATTCTACTAAACTGGTTTCAACATTAGAATAAGGGAAGGAAAATTCCTACTTTGTAAAAATCATATTATTCTGATTTCATCACCAACCTCACAGTTTTCCAGGCATATGTAGAAGAAGTCATTATAATGCCAAAGTATGAAATATAGCCGGTTTCATAACCGGAATGAATTATGGCTAATTCTCCTGCAGTAAACAATTTGTTTTTCAAATCTGTATTCCCCAGACAGCTGAGCCAGGCCTTGCTTCTCAAGTGTTTTATTTAAATAGGCAGTATGTCAGTAGAGTTTTACCACAGAGTTTCTGAGTGCAGAGAACCTTTCCCTAGGAGTGGGGTGCAGGGAACTGGAGGGCAATGGTTCTTATGAGAAGGTGATGATGCCTCTAAGAAAAAAGATTACACGTAAGTTAATACTTAACAATCTTTTTTTAAATTCTGAAATCCAAATGTTCTGCATTTTGAAATAGAATGAATATTCTCTAACTTTTTAGTCTAAAAAATTTCCAGGCTGGAGCTACCACTCATCCTTGGAACTGCCAATTCCTAAGCATTTTCATGCTGGCACTGAATGTTGCATTGACTAGCCATACCTATGTGCAGTTTCTAATGCTCCTGCCCTAATTCGCACAACCCTATTGCAACTTAATCCGGCTTTATAACCTGCCACATTGCCAAGTGTTTTGGGTTTTTTTGCTTTGTTTTCTGAGTTTTTGCGTGCATGTGTTTTGGTTTGTTTGCCTGCAAACGGGTAAACAACTTCTTTGCACAACCATAAAGACTTCCTTGTCTCCTGCTTTTCTCTTACAAACTCTTACAAGACAAGATAAATAGAGGCTCAGAGTGAATGCTTGGGGAGGGTATTAGGGAAGACATTCTTGCACAAGAATTACTTGGATCATATCACTAGGTTAAGTAGAAAAATGAAAATGGGTCCTGAATAAGCATGTAATACGATCCAAATTGTTACTTACATGCTTTGAATGCTTTAAAAATAATGTATAGGGCATTTGTTTGGCAGTGTGCTTTTATTTATTTCCTTACTTATTGCTGTTTCTTTTGCAGAATGCCCTGGCTAAAGCTACTGTGAAAGAACTTGCCTCACTGCACGGCACCAAGTACACATATGGCCCGGGAGCTACAACAATCTGTGAGTCTTGGCTTCAGAACTGCGCAAAGAACCATGTGCCTAAAAAGCCAATAAATGGTTCCTGGGGCCTTTCTTTTCTGATAGTTTAAAGCATGTGGCTTTTGCCTCACAGCGAATTTTTCTAAAATATGTAATCAGTTTTCTGTTCAAAACAAAAAAGGAGGGAAAGCCTGGACAACATAGCAACCTTTTCTCTAAAAAAAAAAAAACACTAATTAGCTGGTCATGCACATCTGTAATCCCAGCTACTCAGGAGGCTGAAGTGGGAGAGTCACTTGAGCCCAGGAGTTCAAGGTTACAGTGAGCTATAATTGTACCATTGCACTCCAGCCTGGGTGACAGAGCAGGACCCTATCTCAAAATAAAAAGGAAGGAGGAGAAAAATATCCTTTTCAACCCACAGAGACATTTGCTCTCTGTAAGCATCTACTGAGCACTTACTATGTGCCAGGGCCTTACTAGGCACAAAGAGAACAAGAAAGTAAGAATAGAGAGAAGAAAAGATGAAAAGAGAAAAGGAAGGAGGGAGATCAGGGCAGTCTTTAAAGAACTAGCAGTAGGGAAGCAGCAAAACTAAGCAGTCTTTTGTGATACAGGGGCTAAGTGCTGTGACATTAGGATGCACAAGGAAAGAACACACCCAAAGACCAACCAACCCCACAGTATCAGAATTAACTTCCCAAGATGATGACACGAAAGTTTTATCTGAAAGGATTGTTGCTGGAGGAAAATATAAGGCAGAGTGTTTTCGGCCGGGCGCAGTGGCTCATGTCTATAATCCCAGCACTTTGGAAGGCCGAGGCGAGCAGATCCCGAGGTCAGGAGTTCGAGACCAGCCTGCCCAACATAGTGAAACCCCATCTCTACTAAAAATACAAAAAATTAGCCAGGCGTGGTGACGGGCACCTGTAATCCCAGCTGCTCAGGAGGCTGAGGCAGGAGAATCGTTTGAACCTGGGAGGCGGAGGTTGCAGTGAGCTGAGATCCTGCCACTGCACTCTAGCCTGGGCGACGAGAGCAAAACTCCATCTCAAAAAAAAAAAAGAGTGTTTTTTTTTGGCTAAACAGATGACAAATACCAGGGCTACCTGAGGCACAAGTCACCTTCAAGAGGTAGATACCAGTCCCTCTAATTAGTCACTCAGTGTATGCAAGCAAGTGGCTAGAGTGGTAGGGGCTAGACCCCAGAGCTGTGGGTGCTGCAGCTTAAGATTTATCTGGAAGGCACATTCCACAGGCCTCATTTTCAATTTCTACGTACATCTTCCTTTGCCTTCAAATGATTTCTTTCTGCCTGAGGTTGGAAAGAAATTGAAACACACACATGATAAAAGACCCGGTCTCATCATCAAGTGGCCTCCAGTGCAGTTGGAGAGGCTCCAGTCCTGAGTTGTTGGGATTTATTTTAAACCTTTATGCAGAATACAGTTTTCTTTATTTTTATTATTTTTAAAAAAACTGCTCTAAATCATACGCAGCATACTGTTTTCTTAAGGGGTTTGTAGCAGAGATAGCCCACCTATTTATATATTGTGAACTTGGTGCATGTTTTGTTCAGTTCAACTAGGTTTCTTTTTCCATTACACTGTAAGACCTTGGAGGGCAGAGCCAACATCTCTCCTTTGTTCTGGCATCTTCAGAGTTGCGCCCATAGCCTGCTGTTCAGTGGGGGCTATACAATTGTTGATTGAAAAAACAGATGAGTGAATAAATGAACAAATGAATTAATTAATACATATTCTATGTGTTAGTGACAACATGATTGTTATTGAATAAATTAATAACAAATACCTTATCTACACCAGGCCCTGTGCTAGATAAACACTAAAAATACGAAAATAAAGGCAAAGCCCTGCCCTCAGCTTCTTCCATCTTATCATTTGGCACAGTTTCAGCCGGGTTTAGAGTCCTCTCCTCTTGCCAATCATCATACAGCTTTCCTTATTTTCCTGAGAGATACACATCCTTTCACATATAAAGTGTAGTTTACCATAGCGTACAAGCACACTGGGAATTTTGCATTACAGATTACATACTTTCTGAAGTATTAAACACATCATTTCTACAAAGTGAAGTGGTGATACGTTTAATAAGATTGGAGTAATTTTTTAAAACAGCCCCCATAACATTTATGATCCAGTTTACTAGAAAATTGGCCTACTCAAAATATTTTGCACAGTGAAACATTTGTAATGATAAAAAGAAACTGGCAATTTTTCAAAGCTTCTTCCTAGATTTAAAGTTTTTTTCCACTGCTGTTTGCACATTTCAGATCCCGCTGCTGGGGGCTCTGACGACTGGGCTTATGACCAAGGAATCAGATATTCCTTCACCTTTGAACTCCGAGATACAGGCAGATATGGCTTTCTCCTTCCAGAATCCCAGATCCGGGCTACCTGCGAGGAGACCTTGCTGGCAATCAAGTATGTTGCCAGCTACGTCCTGGAACACCTGTACTAGTTGAGAAAGCTGATGGCCTTGTTTCAAAATTCTCATTTTTCATTTCTTTTCTTTCTTGAATTCTTATTTGGTTTTCCTGGATGTTTTACAGATCCCAATCTTTCTTTTAAGCCTCTGCGTCTATTAAACTCGGAAATCTTTTCATATTGATCATAATAAAAGTGAATCATTACCATTGGAAAGCCTGACATATGGTCTACTTCTTTGGGGAAAAACTGATGTGAATAAATGACTAAGCAAGCCGTGCACAGTGAGGATCCGGTCAGCTGTATAGGAGTTAACATCCTGGGGTGCTGGCCGAGACCATCAGGGTGCAGATGCACTGATTACAGTGGGAGGCTTATGAGCTAAGAAGAAATGTAAAGGGAAATTTAGGACTATTAAACCTGGCATACATGAAAAGACACCATCTTTCTTGGTCTAGCTTTCGTCTCAGCTCATTGGAGTTATTTTATCAGCTGTCTACTACATGCCATGCACTTTGCTAAGCAATTGAAGATGGACCAATGAAAAAGAAAGATAACATTTCTGACCTTAATGGGTGTGTAGGCCCTTTGGAAAGACAGACATTACACAAATAATTAACTCATTAATTAACAATTTATTAATTAGTAATCTAATTTACATTAATCAAATAAGTGCTGGATGAACTACACAAAAAGAACATACAAAGTCTACCTGCTTGATGTAGGGGAGAAGCCTCCCTCAGAAAGTGCTGTAACCTGAGAAATAAGTCACAGAAATAGCTAGACAAAGGGAGCACCCCTTCCAGGCCTGTGGCTATCCCAAAAGTGTAAGAAGAAAGCCAGTGAGGGTGAAATTTAGAGAGCTGAGGAAAGAGGAGCATGTGTACAGGCTGGGCAGTGGGGGAGGGTGGAAGGAACCATGTCAGGCAGAGCTTAGAGGTCACGTTAAGGACTGGGGACACCGGTCTAAGAACAATGAAAATCCATTGAAGATATTAAGTCATCAATGACATGGTCACAGTGTTTTTGGAACACCAACTAGGCTAGGGTGTGGAAAGTAGATCAGAAGTGAGACAAGAGGATGCCAGGGACACTGACTGGACCACTTGGACCAATGAAAGTGGCAAAAATCACTCCAGGACTTGTTTTCCAGGATTGGAATTGAACATGCTAATGTTGGGAAGTATTGTGCCAAGTTCAAATTTTAAAATAGAATGAGATGTATTAAAGTTACAATTTAGGGGCATTTCTTACTTAAAAATAATAGACTATTAACCCATTACTTTCTATATAGACTTTCTGTAGTCTACTTTCATAGACTATTAACTCATTACTTTCTATGTGGCTTCAAGAAAAATGAGCCTCCATATTGGGCTTGATATGTTAAAGTATCTATAACAGTGTTCTATTCGTAAACAGAATCCATTGAAGTAGCAACGGTTTGTGAAAGTTGTCAAGCCAAAGAATAATTAATTGCATTAATTGTCCACTAGATGGTAGCAGTGCAGCTGCTACAATGTGTTACACAATCATCTTCAAACTCATTTAGTGATACATCATTTAAATAGACCCATACATGAAAAAAAAAATCCCATTAATTTGTCACCAACATTGGTGGTAATTTAAAAATAGATATAATTTACCTAAATATTCTTCCTCTTAAAGTTATATCCACTTTGTATATTGGAGGACTAACATAGCCCTAGTTACCTGAATGAGGTAATCTTGCTGGAGGCGTATCATTAAACTCATGTTCCACAGGATACTCCCTTGTGCTATCTCTGGCAAGTAACACCAATCCCTGATTAAGGGATGCTGTGGCCCAAAGTATGGAAATCTTGGCAAACCACAAAGAACTCTCCTAATTCCCTAAATTGAATGCTTTAAAATAGAAATTAGAAATATATGTGGGCTGCTTTTCTAAAATTCTAAGGAATTTTTAAGGGTAAGAACAAAGAATAGGAAAGCAAATATACAAATATTCTTATTTGAAATCCCATGTATCTGAGATGTCCTGCACCTGAGAAATTTTTACTATGACCACTGTCTACTGAAAGTTAACAGGAAGCTGGCTAGAATTTCCACTTGCCTGGGCAAAACCAAGGAAAACAGAAAGAGAAATCTGCCCTAGTCCTCACTGTAGTAGTATCTGACCAGCTAATCAGAGACTGTTGTGAGTGCACCCAGCCTTGCCCACCTGAGAGCCCCAGGTTGGGGGATACCTCTTCTTCTCCCTCCTTTATCCCACTCCCACCCTGAGATCCCAGAGCAGGCTCTGAGCCTTTCCTTCAGCTCCAAGCTCTCAGCTCCCAAAGCAACAGTGAACCAACAGCACAAGAGTAGCCCCTGAATCTTTCTTTCTCAAATGGTGTGGGTAGAAAATAGCAAGACTGATTTTCTCATCTGGATTATGGAATTCCTACATACCTAGAATCATATGCCATTTGTTCATCTTATTCTGCAAGCTGACCTATATGAATTGGTCAAAAAGAGAATTTCTAGAAGGAAAAGAAGGCAGACCATAGCAAGTTAACATGTTAATCTGGGAGCAAAAAAGGGTTCTACTGAGTGATAACGATTAAAATATATAGAGAAAAGCATAGCTAAACTATATGGTGATATTTTAAATCATGGCTAGACGTACACTACTACAAATACCCTAGAAAGTGCAGAGCTCAAGAAAGATGGAAAATTATGGCTGCATGAAGTATTCACCTCTAAGTTACTTTTTAAAGAGGTTGATTTAATCTGCGAAACATCAGTCTTACATAGTCCATTCTAAAATGATACGGTGTTTGACAATTATTCATCCTACCCACACATATGCCAAGACCTTTTATAAATCTTGATGCAGTAATATAAGGCAGCACCGATCTATGCTTGCCAAGAAATAACACTTGTTCTAAGAAAAAGCTCTAGAACCTTATTGAAATCCATCTATTGTATTTTTCTTCAGAGGCTAAATAGATTGGAGAGGCAGTGGGAGTCTCAAACGCATCACATGTTTATATCGTATTCCAGAAAGAAGAAATTGCCAATATGTAATTTATTAAGAAGCCAAAGATGTACTTTTATTTATTAACGAAGTCTTATCCTGAGAAATACCAAGGTCCTCAAAGCACTCACCTAAATTCCCCAAATAAAATAAAAGTGTTCTTCCTACTTGACCTGAAAAACTGACACAGAAGCTTTCTCTACACGATTTTAAAACCAGTCACAGAGGAAACGGCTTCAAGAAAATATAACAGAATTCTAAAATTAAGAGGATTTCTGTCTTTCCTCTTTCAACTTTCCTATATTTTCCAGAATCGTTTCCAATGGGCATTTATAATTTTTAGAATCAGAAAATAAAACTCTAAAAAGCAAAGCTATAACATTAAAAAAAATTCTTGAAGTAGTCCACATTAAAACAGAGAGTTATTTTATCCCTAAAGGTCATGGCCACCACTTTAATCTACCACATGATCTATTTCGATACCAGTTCTGCAGGCTGGCAGTGGCCAACTGTAAGTCTCTGTTAACAGCACATGAACGTTTTATCAACTGTCTAGAGAGCATGGACATGTTTTTTAGCACCTACCATGACGTCCCTGACATATGCTGTCTCACTAAGCCTCACAGCCACTTGTTAGAGTCACATTAGCATTCCCATTTTACAAATGAGGAAACCAAGGCCCAGAATAACTAGGCAGCTGGCTCAAGGTGATGTAGCTAGTGTGTGGGAGCCACATGGAAGTGCTGTCTGTCTAAACCCAAAGTCAAGGTCGTTCTTTTTCACTGTTCCCTGGTCAAAGGTATCTTTAGTCAAAAGCAATGGAGCAAGCATTTGCTTTGGGAGTTCTCAGCGCTGATGAGCTTGCCCGGTGTCAAGAACATGAAGGCATTTGTAAAACCCTCCTCTTCCTTACTTGCAAGGCTGGAGCCGGAAAATTCATTTGGGGAAATAAAAAAAAGTCTTCAGTGCTACCACACACCCATCAAATAGAGAAGAATGGAATTACTGCTGCTGTACTTATAACAGGGGCATGTCTGCAACCACACTATTTTGATAATACATAAGCATGACCCTGAGAAGTTTTATATACAGTCAACTGTACGTTTGTCAATGTGAAGAGGTGGTTTTCAAAAAGGAAATTCTAATAACTTATCTGATTAGATAAATTCACTTACTCTTTTAGGTTACCTATGATTCTAGGTAAAGGTGTTATTCTCCTATAATTAACCAAGTTGTGTTCAAGACTAAAGATCCTTCCAGAGATGGTTTTAAATGGTCTATAGGTGGCTTTCATTAATTCAACTTTCAAAAGGCATTATTTGGCAATTACAGCATCCAGGCTCTGAAGACAGTGTCCAATTAATAAACATTATAGCACTGATATTTTCTTGCTGTCAAGGAGTCCTCAAGCTGCCTTAGAAATAGGGGTCACCTCTGAGGACAGAGAGAAGAGAAGGGCAAAGAGGGCAGTGCTTTAGGTCTTTAGTGTTTATTTATTTACCAAGAGAAGTACAAGACAAATATAACAAAAATGTTATCATTGTAAAATCTAAACGGTGAACACTTCAATGCTTGCCATAGTACTTACAGCATTTTTAGTACATTTATATTTTGTAATTTAAATGTTTTTTTGTTTTGTTTTGTTTTGGCCTCTCAAGTTGCTGGGATTAAGGCGCCTGCCACCACGCCTGGCTAATTTTTGTATTTTTTAGTAGAGACAGGGTTTCAACCATGTTGGCCAGGCTACTTTCGAACTCCTGACCTCAGATGATCCGCCCGCCGTGGCCTTCCAAAGTGCTGAGATTACAGGTGTGAGCCACTGCGCCCAGTCAATTTCAATGTTTTTAATTTCACAACTTACATTCTAGCTTCAAAAATATATTTTACATTATTACGAACCACTCACCAAGATTTTATGGCCAGATACCCAAATTCATCTCAGTCTCCAAGTGCAAATTTTAAAACTGATTTCTTCCATCATTCAATTCAAGCAGAATGGTAGAGTAGTATTTTAGAACAGACAGAACTAGTAAATCCCAGCTCTGTGAACATACTTTCTCTGTTACCTTGGCCAAGTTATTTGCTAAAGGCATTTGCTTCCCATCCTGTATCTGTAAAATGGGTATTTCCTATTGTAAAAGGTAGATAAGTAGCATGGGCTTGGTGGGTTAGTGTTTTTCCCTCTCCAGCTGGAAAAAAAAAAAAAAAAAAAACCTGGTGTGGGGGAAGAAGGGGAACAGTTTGTGCAACAGAACTCTAAGAGGAAATCAGCTGCTCATCAAGATAAGGGCTGAGGCATAAAACTGCCAGAGGGTCTCAAGGCAGGCAAAGAAGAACCATGAGGCTCATCCTGCCCGTGGGTTTGATTGCTACCACTCTTGCAATTGCTCCTGTCCGCTTTGACAGGTAAATCTTACTTCCTGTGTTCCAGTCTCTGTGTGGGAAGAGAATTAAAGGTTGTTTCCTTACAGCTCACTTTCTTTTTCATTTGCCTCCGTTAAGGGAGAAAGTGTTCCGCGTGAAGCCCCAGGATGAAAAACAAGCAGACATCATAAAGGACTTGGCCAAAACCAATGAGGTAAGCATTTAGAGGGATATTTTATCTTTTCTTACTGTTCTCTAAAAGATGCTTCTTCTTATTTTACTGTTAATGCCCACAGGACTACAAAAGACTATGGAACATAGGGGAAAGCAGGAGCTATCTGGATAATTCAGCCAATGGCCAATACTTCACCTGTTCTGGTTTTGGTCTTGGTTTCCAAGACTACCACTTCTGTTTTTCCTCCCAAAAGCTTTGCAAACACCAGCTTTTTCAAGGTAAAACTGTGAAATCAGGAGCTGTTCTTGGCCTCCTTATCAGGGCGTCTTTCTCTTGCCTACTGGTGCCATTCCCTCTCCATTCTCCCCACTCCGACCCTCATCTCCTCTGGTGCCATAATTTCTCTTAGAGTACTAACTGAAAACGTTGAGGCACTGGCTAATATCAAGATGTGACCCTTTCCAAGAGCAGGTACATTTTCAAATAAGACTTTTAAAGTTAGATCAATCCTTTAAAATCCAACAGTCTAATATAATTTTATCACATATTCAGCTCCTCCTATTTATGTTGCACCAGCCACCTTATATATGTCATTTCAAATTCTCCAACAGATTCTCAATGTCAGGGTTATAATGTAACTCATTTGAAACAGAAGAGCTAAAGTGCGAAGACAATAAATTAAATGACCAAGATTACACATCAGATTTAAACCCAGAACTGGGTCTGGGATTTATTCCACTCGAACACACTGTTATCTCCACATCAAATCAATCAAAGGTCCTGCCTATTCTAACTCCCAAACGTTTCTCAAATCCACACATTGCCCTCCATTCCACTGCCACTGCCAAGTTCATGTTCACTCTACCTCTTGCAAGGAGAATTTCCGTAGTCCCTTAGCTAGCAATCAGGGTTCTAGTTTTCACTCCCACAAAGCCAACTCTGCATTGCAACCTGATTGCTCACTCTGAAACTTGACAATTGCATTCCTCCATTTGAGGGTCATTACTAAGAAGCAGCCTAGTATGGAAAAAGCATTTTCTTCAAAGTCAAATGCTTGCATTCAAATCCAAGCTCTACGCTAGCTCTGTAGCCTTAGGCAAGTTACTCAACATCTCTGGGTCTCAATTTCTTCTGCTATAAAATGGAGATAATAGTCATGGCTACTTCCTAGGGTTGCTACAAAGACTAAGTAAGCGTTTGATAGCACTTAGAAGCAGGCTTGCCATATTAAGCACCATAGAAGCGTTTTTTGTTATTGTTTTTGTTTTGAGACAGAGTCTCACTCTGTCACCCAGGCTGCAGTGCAGTGGCGCAATCTCTGCAGCCTCCGACTCCCAGGTTCAAGCGATTCACCTGCCTCAGCCTCTCTATTAGCTGGGATTACAGGTGCCCACCACCATCCCTGGCTAATTTTTGTGTTTTTAGTAAAGATGGCATTTTGCCATGTTGCCCAGCTGGTCTCAAACTCCTGACCTCGTGATCCGCCCGCCTCGGCCTCTCAAAATGCTGGGATTACAGGCGTGAGCCACCATGCCCGGTCAGAAGCATTTTCTGTTGGTATTGGTATAGCATTCAAAGCCTTTTATGATCTTCCAAACTACCAGCCTCTTCAGCATCCTGCTCCTCCACCTTCTTCCACACACTTCAAGCCCCATAAACACCAAAATCTCACCCACGTTGACCCTGTACATCTTTTCTCATGAGAATGTGTTTCTCTCCGTTTTGAGCTGGGTAAGTCCTACTTATTTCTCAAGATCCAACTCAGGCAGTGTCTCCTGCAGGACGTCTCTTCTGTTCATCAACTCTCATGCCTCAGTTTTGGCTGCTCCTTGTGCTCCTGGAACACCCGGTTCCTTCCTCTGGCATTGGTTAACATGTGGGAAACATGCATGTATGACTCCGTGTTCCACACCAAACCTTTCATATCTCATAAGTCCCCTATTAGTCTCTACAACTGTGGCACCCAGCTCTTTGCCTCGTGCTTAATAAATGAAAGTTCACTAAGCCTTAAGCTCCTGCGGCACATTACCCTGCTAGAACACAGAAATGTCTATTGTGATAAGATGGCTCTGCCTAACTTGCCTTTGCATCACACTACATCTCTCATATGTCCAACTCATGATGTAGCTTTTTGATCAAAATAAACAAACATTGGTTGGTTCATAGCAGCCTCATATTGTCACTTGATTGACCTCGAGGTAGAGGGGAACTCAACCAAGAAACAGCCAGGCAGACCTGAACACATGCACAAGCAGGAGTGGAAATTGAGCTTTTCCTTCACATTTCCCAGTCTGGGGACTTGTACTTCATTTAGTTTAACAATTGAGTATGATTTTGAAGAACCACAAGAACTGGAATCTTTTCAATGTTTGCTTTTGTTTTTGTTTTGTTTTGTTTTGAGACAGAGTTTTGCTCTTGCTGCCCAGGCTGGAGTGCAATGGCGAGATCTTGGCTCACCACAACCTCCACCTCCCAGGTTCAAGCAATTATCCTGCCTCAGCCTCCTGAGTAGCTGAGATTACAGGCATGGGCCACCACGCCTGGCTAATTCTGCATTTTTAATAGAAATGGGATTTCTCCATGTTGGTCAGGCTGGTCTCGAACTCCCGACCTCAGGTGATCCGCACCTCAGCCTCCCAAAGTGCTGGATTACAGTCGTGAGCCACAACACCCAGCCTCGAAGTTATTTTGATCTGAATGCTATACTTCTGAGCTCATATACCAAATTTTTGAAATTGTCAGCTAGAGGAAGAGAAAGGAAAAAAAAATCTGCACCTGTTAACTGTCTTCTTGCCCCAGACCTCAGACCTATTTCACAATCTTCACAACACTTCCCAGTGGACCCTCATTTGCCCCATTATTTTAGGAGAGAGGAGTAAAATTTAGAGTCCTACTAACTTGCCCAAGGACATATTGCTAGAAAAATCACATTTCTGGGGGACTATACCGACTGTTGGATACAATATCTTGTATCAGGATTTCCAGAGTTTATAGGGACATCAGGTTTTGAGGACTCACTAACCAGATATTTAACTTAAATTTCCAATTAGAGCCAGATTCTCTGGCTAGATGAACTGTGATCCCATTCAACCCCAAAATTGTGGAAGAAAAAAATTAACCAAAAGAGCTGCCCGTCCTTTTTAACTTGATAGACCTGAAGTCCTAAAAAAAAAAAAAAAAAAAAAGTGATCAGGTACTAGGAAGGTTTCTTTCCTCCTCCCTAATATTCAACAGTTCTTAAATAAATTTGCAAAAATCCCATAAACTTATTAAAAGAAGGGTCTGTATCTTAGTTATGCTGAGCCCCAAATTCCTTTCATAGTGTATGAGACATGATCATTTCTTAATCAATATGTGTTGGGTAAGCAAATAAACTCTGACTAACATTGAGTTTATCTCTGCAGCTTGACTTCTGGTATCCAGGTGCCACCCACCATGTAGCTGCTAATATGACGGTGGATTTCCGAGTTAGTGAGAAGGAATCCCAAGCCATCCAGTCTGCCTTGGATCAAAATAAAATGCACTATGAGTAAGTCCTTGGCAAATATTGAAATTTGTTGGATATTCAAAGTTTTGGGAGCCTTGAAGTAGAGGAAAGTATTACAATGGAACTCTTTTTAATTGGGCCCCCCAAAACGAAAGCTCTTTCTGTAAGATACAGATCACAGTTACTTCCAAACACATTATCGAAGCCTGTTTACAGAGGTGATAGAATAAAAACTTGGCAGTTCAACATCTACCTTACATTTGCTCTTAGATATAAGAATAACAATTACCTATATCTACCATCTCCAAAACCAGCCCCTCATAAGCACAGAGCCCACATGAGCAGGCATGAATGGTTTAGCCACACATCATCACTACTGACAGGTAATCGGCCCAGAGCTCATGAGCTACTGGCGCTGGCCTTCTTTTACGTATTTGAATTTTCCTGACACATAAAAGGAGACCAAAAAAAAAGTCATTGGTATGTCAGAAATACAGCAATTGGTATGTCATTGGTATGTCAGAAGTACAGCAATTAAAAATATACAATAAATAATTCTTTATGAAAAAAATTCTTCCTCAGAGAAAGCACAAGCAGAGCAGTTAGAATAAGGTTCAAATCAAAGAGAAAAGAATCTCAAATAGCCAAAGATGCAGAAATGAGTCATTCTGGCCCCACAGAGAAATAAGAGAAAATTTGAATATATTGAGCAGCAACCATGGGCCATGTACAGTCTGGGCCCTGGGCAGTGAACAAGAAGGGAGCCCAGCAATGAATATAATAAATCAATGCATAATTTAGAAAATAAAATGTGTCAGCTGGGCGCGGTGGTTCACACCTGTAATCCTGGCACTTTGGGAGGCCAAGGCAGGTGGATCACGAGGTCAGGAGTTAGAGACCAGCCTGGCCAATATGGTGACACCCCATCTCTACTAAAAATACAAAAATTACCAGGCATGGTGGCATGTGCCTGTAGTTGCAGCTACTCGGGAGGCTGAGGCAGAAGAATTGCTTGAACCCAGCAGGCAGAGGTTGCAGTGAGCCGAGATCGTGCCACTGCACTCCAGCATGGGGGATAGAGCAAGACTCCATCTCAAAAAATAAAAAAAAAAAAAAGAAAATGTGCTTTTATACTTTCAAACATTTCATAGTTTGATGTACAGAGGGATCCAATTTTAACTTCCCCAGGCCATGTCATGCCAGGATTCCCCTTTATTGAGACCCTCATTGTCAAAACACTGCTAAACACTAGTTCATTTTTTTTTTTTTTTGAACTTGCCATTTTATACCTCCATTACCTGACTTGGTGCTTTAACTCAAAAGGTCTGCTTCTGGCTGAGATGAAGAAAGATCCTATTGATGTCAGTGATGTTATATTGCAGAGCAGGATTTACTACTGCTCACCATTAACTTGATTTTATTTATGATATTGCCACAATATCTCAAATAAATATAAAATCCATTGAAATTTAAAAATCATGTACATAAGACAAGTAAGCAAAAAACATTCATGGCTTTAAAGGTAACATTCTATTATTTGTGATGGTTATTGATGACTTTTTTGGTTTTGTTACTGTTTCAAGAAGGTTGTGGCACAAACGTAAAAGTTAACAAATTGAAAACATATAATTCACGTTGTGCACATGTACCCTAGAATTTAAAGTATAATAAAAATATATATATATAAATTAATTGATACCAGCTTTTAACCCTTTTAACTTAATATACTGATGTTTTTCTGTGTTTTTATAAATCACATCATTAAAATTAGACACTTCAAAAATATAACTACAAGATTGCAGAAATTTGTATTACATTATCTGCTTACATTAAAGTTCAGATAATGTATTGACTCTTGCATCTAAAAGAAATCAACACTCTATCTTAAATAACACCTGGTTACTGTGTCTCTTTTTTTGTTTTGTTTTGTTTTGTGTTTTTTGAGATGGAGTCTCGCCCTGTCACCCAGACTGGAGTGCAGTGGCACAGTCTCGGTTCACTGCAAGCTCTGCCTCCAGGGTTCACGCCATTCTCCTGCTTCAGCCTCCTGAGTAGCTTATACTACAGGCACCCGCCACCATATCCAGCTAATTTTTTGTATTTTTAGTAGAGACGGGGTTTCACCATGTCAGCCAGGATAGTCTCGATCTCCTGACCTCGTGATCCACTCGCCTTGGACTCCGAAAGTGCTGGGATTACAGGCATGAGCCACCGCACCCAGCCTACTGTGTCTCTTGATTCACTTCATTGCCAACTTTCTAGTATACATGCCTAAATTATTACACTCTTCACTTTACTTCAGTAATATAGACATGGTCCGGATTCCTATGATAAACTAATTCTTACAAAGCATTCAGCCCAAGCTAAAATAAAGTAGTGGTGTGGCCAAATTTTATATAATTTGGCTTGAACAGCAAGGTCAAGAATTAGGTATTATGTTTTCCTTAATAGCCCTATAATGCAGTTACAATGTAGAAAATGTATCTAGAAAAGCTAGTTGCTTGGCATGAGCATGGATAGTGGAGTAAATCACTGTAAGACACCTAGGCAGGCAGCTAGCATCCTTCCAATTTATCAAATAGCTCACATCAGCCTTTTTTCTCCTTTGGTCCTCTAGGCCTCTTCTATCCTGAAATGATTCTGATTCAACTAGATGTCTAAATCCAGATCCTCAAATTAGTGTGTTTTTTCACTTTATCTTATGACAAAGGAGTATCTTGCTATCTACATCAAGAACCAAAGTGTTAAATTACCTATAAAAATTGGTTTTATCAAATTAAAACATGAATTCTACAAAGTGGCCCAAATCAGCCACAGTTATGAGAAAGCCAAATAATTAATTACCTCCCTCAGAAATATAAATATGTAAAGTGATATGTGCAGACAAGAACTACTTAAAATCTTGTCTCCAAGTACTAATTATATAGATAATTTTATTTGCATATTAATTATATGAATTACTTGGTGTCAGTCAGTAACAGAAAAGAGTTCTAAGAACAGAAACATCTGGTCGGACCCAGGCACCAGGCTGAATTAAACCATATTAAGAGGCTGGTTTGACACAAAGATTTACTTAGACACCCTTCATTAGACCGTGTATATCAACCACTATTTAGTTGAAAGCATCTGTGTGATTTTTCTTTAATTTTTAGAAAATTTAGTAAGCCAGATTTTATTTTTAAATGACATACTTGTTTCCTTTTTTATTTACAAAATCACAAAAGGCCAAGTTCAAAAAGCAAACAACACGGATATACTAACAAACCCAAACAGACTGGCAAACAAATATCAAAGGGGAAGCACGTCCATTGGACTGAGCCTCTGGGGCAGACACTGTACTTGGATTCAGCAGTTAAAAATCCTAGTGTTTTTAACATTGTTCACATTTTAGACAGTCAGTTTTTAACATTGTCTTTTCTTTGATCAAAGGTTAAAAGTAGAAAATAAAGTTGTTAATGAAAGGTAACTCAGAAAACAACTATTAATATAATAAGAAAACTCAAATGGTACAATTAAGTAAAATCTTACTAGGATCCATATAAGATTATGTGAGAAATGCAAAAGAGATCTATGCCAAACTGACACAGTGGTAACACCTCATATTAATGTCTAACTGCCTAATAATAATGTTCAGTCAGATACAAATTCATGTTCCAGGGATATACACAGTCCTATCAAGTGTTTCAATCAAATCATTCTAATGTGTTATTCCATTCATTTCTTCTGCTTCACATTTTTACATATTACTTACCTAAGAGTATAACATGCATGTTATACTACAACATGCTACATGCTACAAACGTTGAAGTTACAATTGGTCATGTGACAAACAGGCGTGTGGAAGGTAGGAAAGTGGGTTCTGAAGCAACGCTGTCTGGGTCCAGTCCCATTGAAGCCATGCATTAGGTATTTAACATTGGCAATTTATTTAACTTTGCTTTACCTCACACCTCATCTATAAAATGGGAATAATAATGGAACTTATTTCATAGGGGTTTCATGAAGATTGACTGGGATCATAAAGTTGCTGTCTGCCTGGTCCTTTACTTCTATGAATACACACGCACACACACACACACACACACACACACACACGCACTGAAACAGGGAATAACTAGAGGCTATCACCAGATGTTCCATTTTCCTCCCAGTGAATAGATGAGTAATATTCCTCAAACTTTGAGAAGTCCATGTCAGTAAGTGTAGAATCTGATGTGTGGTAACCAAATTAGGGAGTTACCAGGGGAATACTGAATCTTAGGGAAACCTGAAACCATGCTTTTTGAATAGCACCGTATCCTGATGTAATGTGGGCATCAGGAGAATCCAGTCCCATTTATAAGTCACCCTGACAGTGACTCTGCCTTCCTGAAACATCTTTCCCCAGTGCATGCGCGCACACACACACACACACAAACACACACACCAGAGCCTACAATAGTCACATACCTTGGCCCATAGTTCTCCAGTCCTTTGTTGCTTTTTAAAAGCAGCAAAGGATGGGAGCCTTGAAACTGTCAAAGTAGAATTTATCTCATCTCTTCTCTGAACCACTTACTTGCTGCCTAATCCTGGGACATAGACTTCCATGAGAGTTGGTTGATTGGGCCAACTGTGCACCAACCTCCGAAGACTAAGGAGAGTACAGGTCTGATGGCAATACCCAAGGATTTCACTCTCCTGATGAAGGCACTATTGTACAATGGCTTACAGCTATGGTGCTGATGTCAGACCCTCCAGGTTCAAATTCCAACTTCTGTATTTTAATAGTTGTGTCCATTTTGGAAATTGGCCAAACCTTCATAAAAAGAAGGGCTGATAATGGTACCCAGTTAATCATGTTGAGTGATAAAATGTAAATACAGTGCTGAGAAAAGTGTCTGGCACATAAGAAAGGTTCAGTAAACACAAAACATTTGTATTATTCAATACCCAGTGATAATTATTTATCCTTTCACCGATATTTAGAAATTTTCTTAAACAAATTAAGCAAATTTTGGAGCAAAAAATAATATTTGAGAAAAAGTAATTTGGTTTCATTTGTTTATGCCTGGCTGCTGGTTAGTAGAAGGGTTTGTGAAAATAACATCTGGCCCCAGTTCTTAATTTCCAGCCTTAGGCTTAATTTCTAGTCCCTATCAGCAACGATCTGGCACCATTCTGATGCTCTCATGCAGCTGCATCATTTGTGGAAAGAGTGTACTTCCACTCACACTGTTTTTTTGCTTTGTTTTGTTTGGTTTTGTTTTGCTGCTGTTATAAGAGCTAAATTGATATGTATAAGTCTAAAAATATTCTTAGATATAAGCTTCCTGTGACTAATTAATACTGCCTTATGTTACAAATCAACCTCTGGGACCATAGAATTTCTCTTCTGCCTGGTTCCTCCACTTCTATTAATGCAGGTGGAGCAAAAGCCACGTGCCCTCTTTAGAGCTTAAAGCAATTAATATGTCTGTAATGACCACCCAAAATATAATTTCAAACCTTCCCAGACTTTGTGTGAGTTTCAGTGCAACATGCTCCACCTGATTCCAAAATTGCTGTCAAAAGTTTGTTTTCTCAGAAATCCTAGATTCATCATAAGTCAAAAGCAAAGCATACAGTGAGTTAGATATGATGTACATAATGATGTGCTTGTCAGTGCTGCTAATAGGAATCAATATTCATTAGCAGTACTTGGTGCCATGTGCTAAATAAACTCTAATTAGGGGAATACAGCGTTTGCGTTCCACATCAGAACTCAGATCAGTCAATCAGCAAGGAGAAACCAACAAGTAGAGTGGAGCTCAGCAGTGTCAGTGTCATAGCTCATTATTATAAGAAATTGAAGAAATCAAAGAGTCAAACATCTACATACCATCAAAGCCTGCTTTAAAAACGTGTTATGATTGTAAAATAATCGTCAATTTTGTGACCCAACTTCACTATTATTCTGAAGTTCAATGGGAGCCTGAGGCCACCAAGCACTTAGGTTTTACTTCATTTCATCCTCACCACATGCCTGGTCACCACAATTATAAAAGTTGGAAAACTGAGGTTCAGAGGGTAACTAAGCCGCCCAAGATCACATTTCGTATTATGTAGCCGAACTGGGGTTGGAACCCAAGAAGGTCTGAACACAGGTCACTCACTGCTTCCTTATTTGATAAGATTTATGGTGACGGAAAGAGCACATGATATTGTCCCAAAGACTAGAGTGAATGTTAAAAAATAGACTTCTTCCTGCATCCAGGACTCAATGCTAACAGCAGAAAAAAAATACATGTGCATTTCATTACCAAAAGGTGAGTAATTCCTTTATTTATATAGAGTCAATGAGAAATGAGCTAAGCCAAATAAGAAAATTGTTCAGATAAGTACAACTTCAAGAAATCCTTTCTTTTTAACATTTTTATTGAAACATTTCCATTATAAATGATAATTTTCTGCCCTACAAAATAGAGTATATTGAATATGGTTTACCTTTGGGTAAAGAATTGTCATTATCAATGTGCATTTTCATACTGTGCTATGAGACCACTGACCCATGTTTTCGAAGCCCTTCTGTCTAGGGAGTTTTTTTTACTTTTCTCTTTCTTTTTGCTGTCAGCTATCACCTACTGATAAGAGCGTGTTCTCTGCTTGCTTTCAGCAAGTCATTTTCCCTAGATCCAATGCATTCCTTCTAGGTTAAACAAGATTTTTAGAACAGTATCTAAAATAAGACAAACGAGATTTTTTGTGAGGGTATTTGTAAATCTCCTACAGCTGTAAAATAATATTTAACAAATTAAGGAATCTAATAATAGGTTTTAATGCAACCATACATCAATGGACAATAATTTGATCATATAAATTGATACTGCCATATTAATCTCAAAGTGGCATTCAACATCATTCTTAATGGTGAAAGATAAGTTTTCCTGTAAAAAGCAGAAAAAAAGAATGCCGTCTATGGCTACTATTATTTATCATAGTTCAGAGAGTTTTCCAATGCAAAACAGCAAGGAAAAAAAGAAATAGTTATTAAGAAAATTAGAAAGTATAGATATTGGCAGAAGAAATAACACAGAAAATACCCTAAAAACGTAACTAAAATTCCTAAAAGTAAAAAGATGGTTTTTTAATCTAATAAAATAGCTAAGTGCAATCAAAGTAAATTTTTTTAATATATGAATACTGTAATAACCAATTCAAAAATGTAGTGAGAAAAAAAGTCACAAAACTGGTAAAAAATATATATATAAATAGGCAATCAAAATACTTAACATTTTACTGAAGAATCAAGATACAATTATATTATGATCCATCATTAATAAGAAAATTCTTATATTTATTTATAATTTAACGTCTATCAAAAAATCCCATTTTTTCTGATGATTCTAATTCCTAAAATGATTCTGATAAGACTTTTTTTTTTTTTTTTGAGACAGAGTGTCCTCTGTCACCCAGGCTGGAGTGCAGTGGCACAATCTCAGCTCACTGCAACCTCCACCTCCTGGGTTCAAGCAATTCTTATGCCTCAGCCACCCGAGTAGCTGAGACTACAGGTGCCCACTACCACACCTGGCTAACTTTTGTATTTTTAGTAGAGACAGGGTTTCACCGTGTTGCCCAGGCTGGTCTCAAACTTCTGGCCTCATGTGATCCAACTGCCTCAGCTTCCCAAAGTGCTGGGATTACAGGTGTGAACCACCATGCCCAGCCAAGACATTTATTTAAAATAGGTGAAATTACTCAAAATTTTTGGAAAAACAGAATAAGATACATTATCCAGTATTAAATTTTACTGTGATTAAATATGATTTGGTTTCTATTAAGGCATTAGAAAAAAGATTAATGAAGCAAATAGAAAATCCCCAGACAAAATAAATAAAATACTTGCATATATGATGAAGATGACATTTTTTAAAAATAAATCTTGAAATGAGGCAGTTTGTATTCAAATTCCCAACTCCATCTCATACAAACTGTGAGTATTTAAACCTTCTGAGCACTAACTTCCCCATCTGTAAAGTGATAATACTGACAAGGTCAATTAAATAATGTGTATAAAGCTGTACCTGGCCTGTATTACACATATGGATATCTGAATCCAAGTGAAAATGTCAGGTAGACAGTTGGATGTGTAAGCCTAGAGTTCAGAGGAGAATCCATACCTGGAGATTCAAGTATGAGTGACCATCAGGTGACCATTACAGCCATTGGACTCCATAAAATGATGACATGAGATGGCTCAGAAAGAGATGAAAATAGGAAGATGAGGCCGGGAGCAGTGGCTCACGCCTGTAATCCCAGCACTTCAGGAGGCTGAGACAGGCAGATCACCTGAGGTCAGGAGTTCGAGGCCAGCCTGATCAACATGGAGGAACCCCGTCTCTACTCAAAATACAAAATTAGCTGGCGCAGTGGCACATGCCTGTAATCCCAGCTACTCAGGAGGCTAAAGCAGGAGAATTGCTTGAACCTGGGAGGTGGAGGTTGTAGTGAGCCAAGATCACGCTATTGCACTCCAGCCTGGGCAACAAGAGTGAAACTCCATCTAAAAAAAAAAAAAAAAAAAAGAAAAAAAAAAGAAAAGAAAGAAAAAGGAAATAGGAAGATAAGGTGTAAGCCTGTTGACCCTCAACATTAGTCTCCCAGTGATTTTTCCCACCTCTTATTTCACCCCCTCCAAATCATGTTAGCCATTTCCTAGATCCATCACTATAGGCACGTTGTTTCAACACTTTGTACCTCATTTTTCTCATCTGTAAGATAAGCATAATAATCTCATGTGAAGATTAAATGAATTAATAATGTACATATGGAAGTCAGTGCGATGCCTGGCACAAGGTAAGTGCTAAGTACCTGCTTACTATTATAATTATCATTATTATTCAAGTTTCTCCCAGCTCAGAAGGTGTGAAATTACAAGGTATGGTCTGTAGATGTGCGCATGAAAGTATCCCTTGTTGCCTGTGTTAATGTGGATGTAGATGTGTGTGTGTTTTGGAGAAGGATGGGGAGTACGATAGCAGTACAATATGAGCCACACGCATAATTTTAAAATTGCAGTAGCCACATTAAAAAAGTAAAAAGCAACAGGTAAAATTAACTGTAGCAATACATTTTATTTAGCCCAATATATCTGAAATTTTTATTCTACACAATATAAAACTTATTAGTGAGATAGTTTATATAATTTTTATACTATCTTCAAAATCTGGTGTATATTTTACACATACAGCAATCTACTCTTGGACAAGCCCCACTCCACATGTCCTGTATGCACTTGGGGCTAGAGACGATCACACTGGACAGCACAGCTCTAGATAAATGGGGAGATCAGAAGCCAGACACACGACATGTCTAAAGGAGATAGCTAGAGGAGAATAATGAAGAAACAGAGCAAACTTGATTAAAGATACAGGAGAAGGAAGAGAAATTTTCTGCAAATGAAAGATAACTGTGTTTTCCTTTCTCATGATAAAACATGCATTTTATCATTCCCCTGTCAAACAGAATCTTGATTCATGATCTACAAGAAGAGATTGAGAAACAGTTTGATGTTAAAGAAGATATCTCAGGCAGGCACAGCTACGCAAAATACAATAACTGGGAAAAGGTACAGTATAAAATGCCTGTACTTTTTTTAAGTTACCCTTAATATTTATTGTCATTTTGTTTTCTTTTATTCTAATTTCTCAAAATTGATTTTGCTCTTAAGATTGTGGCTTGGACTGAAAAGATGATGGATAAGCATCCTGAAATGGTCTCTCGTATTAAAATTGGATCTACTGTTGAAGATAATCCACTATATGTTCTGAAGGTAAAAATAATTCAAGAACCACTAATTCTTATTACTGTTGAAAAACGTGAATTTAAAGGTTACTTTGTAACACAACGGAGCTAATTTTGAGACAATACATATTATCTCTGAAAGAATATTTAAGCTTATTAATAATTCTTTAATATCCATTAAAGAATAGAAGTGACAGGTGGTTTTGGTGGAACCAAGAAATTGTCTGGATAAACATCTGTCAGAGATTGCACAGTGGACAAACCCAAATGAATACTTCATCCCACAGCTTTATTACAAGAGTCTGTGATGTCTCTGGTATAAAAAAAACCCTCACCCCTTAAAATGCAGTGAAACTGATGAATGAATGTCATGAAGGGAGTTTAAATATCATAGCATCATAGGACTGTAGAACAGTATGTTAGGCATTTCAACCCTGTATTGCTTGACTCTGTAACAGAGTCAACAATTTCCATTCCATTGCTGCTGGATTTTTGCGCATCCAAAGATAATGCTCCCTGAAGCAGCCACTTAACAAGCGAGAAGCCCATCCACATCCCGAACCCCGATTCATTCATTATTTCCAACTACTCAAAACAAATCTGCACTCTTCAAAATGACAGCCATTCAAGTATCCAGTACTATTTCCCTTCTCCACTCCAACACAAGATCTTCTCCACTCCAGGGTAAATAGCCCCAGTTTACAAAACCAGAAAAACAAAAGGAAATGGCAGAAACAAAAGTGACTTTATAATCAGTTTCTCAGAACACAGGATGTTAGAATAAAATAAAAACAATGGGCTATGAATTTTTTTCAAAATCCTACCAGCTGCCCTGACACTAGAAAAATTTTTTGAAACATATATATTGTAATAGATTATGAATTACGTATAGACATTTAAAGATATGTCCCATGGTCCCTTCTCAGAACAATATGTGCATACACGGTTCTCATTCAACAATAGACAGGGGAAAGAATTGCTTTGAGAATATGAATGAGTTATTGGTCAACAAGGGATCAATGTGTGAGTTTGTTCAAAACAATATCTCAAGTTTATTTCTAAATAGGTTGGGAAAAAGAATGAAAGAAGAAAGGCTATTTTTATGGATTGTGGCATTCACGCACGAGAATGGGTCTCCCCAGCATTCTGCCAGTGGTTTGTCTATCAGGTAAGTGAATCAGAAGACTCTCCCAATTCTCCTTTGACTTCCGAGTCTCCAGCACTTCACTGAGTGGCAACATCCTTTCCAAACACACAATTCCACTTAGCTAGAAGAGCCCACACTCGGTGCTGTCAGGGAAGAAATGCTCTGAATTTTACTCATCATTACAGTTTTTATGAAACTGACACCTTCCCTTCAAACAATTCTTAAACTCAAGCTAAGAGTTTATGAAACTCAGACTTTTCTTGGGCTATCATATGAAAGTTTTTCTTGTAGTCAAGTATGGAAAATCTGAAACAACCTGCACATAACCTACAAATGTAACTTTTCTTCAATGAGCTCAAAACATAGATATTTAATTTTAATTCCTGTTTAGATAATACGTTGGTCACACATGTACTTGGAATTTTAATATTTAAGTGTCCTTTCTGAGTGAAAAATAACTCACCTTTTTTTTTTTTTTTTTTGAGACAGAGTCTCACTCTGTCACGTAGGCTGGAATGCAGTGGTGCAATCTTGGCTCACTGCAACCTCCGCCTCCTGGGTTCAAGCGATTCTACTGCCTCAGCCTCCAAAGTAGCTGGAACCACAGGCATGCACCACCACGCCCGGCTAATTTTTATATTTTTAGTAGAAACGGGGTTTTGCCATGTTGGCCAGGCTGTTCTCAAACTCCTGATCTCAAGTAATCCGCCCCCCTCGTCCTCCCAAAGTGCTGGGATAACGGGCATGAGCCACCACACCCAGCCTATAATTCACTTTTTTGAAAGGTTAATCTAGTTTATATATTCAATATTCCTCTCACTCTATTGCCAATGTATTTGGACTCCTACCATATTTTAATTTTCTCTTTCTGTCAGCTTTTGCACATGGCTCACTGGTGAAATATGTATAACAATGGTTTTCTGGGCATAGATACTTTTTCTAGAAAAGAATCCACCAGGAAGTGACCTGTAGTTACTTTTGCTCTCCCAACTGAGGGCCAAGAGCTCCCCCTACTCAACACATAAAGGAACGCACATCACAGGTCTACAAATCAGATGTACCTGGAAGGACTTCCCAAGAGTGGTGAGAGAGATTTTAGGTAGCTACAGAAAGTGCATGTGATTAGAGAAATTTCAGTCAGATATAGGAAAAAAAAAGTTGTTCAACCTCTGAATTCTTGGGTATTTTATTAATACAAATTTTGTTATTTAATCCTGCATATAACTATCTCACAAATTCTCTCCAATATTTTCATAATCCTGTGCTTACAGACTCAATCTGTATTTGAGATGCAGATTGAGGATGTGAGAGAATCAATTAAAAATAAGTTGTATTACAAATTTTCCATTTGGCTTCCAATCTTTCTATGAAACATAACTCTCATGCTACATTTGGAATGCTACAAGTCTCGATAATTAAATGCTCCTTTAAAGACTGTTCATTTCCATTAATGTCACTAGTCTAAATAAGTTAGGTTTTTTTCCCCTGTAATCTACATGGATTATTTTTGTTAATTTTAGGGAAACTATGTTTGAAAGCATGTGATCTTGGGAAGTGACTCAAGTTATTACTATTATAACCACAGCTTTCCACATAATAGCTAAACTTCATACCAATAGCTTATTTTTTTTTTCCTCCTACAGGCAACCAAAACTTATGGGAGAAACAAAATTATGACCAAACTATTGGACCGAATGAATTTTTACATTCTTCCTGTGTTCAATGTTGATGGATATATTTGGTCATGGACAAAGGTACTGCTCTCTACTCTCTTGTTTGCATTTAGATATTATTTACAGGCTTTAATACACATTGTTATGCATTCAGCTTAGGGTTTAGGTAACTAGTTAATTCTAAGGCAGAAAAGTAAAAATCTCAGTTTCAAATTAAGTATGATTTCTTGGTTGCATAGGTATCCTTAAAATAATATAAAATTTTTGCTACTAAAGCTAGTTATGTGGAAAAATGAAATAAAGTAGTAATTATAGAGGAAATGTATGATTGCATTATATGATATGGCATATCTAGCAAAGAATAAAGCCAATTAATTGATTTTAAAACAAAAACCTTTGTATTTCATCAATTTTGAATAGAATTTGAGGTAGAATCACTGTATCAAAAAAATAAAAGAGAGATACAGATACCTATTTGTCTTTTTACAGTGTATTTTATTATCCTGCTTTCACTAAATAAGAACTCTCAGACAGATACTGTTACATCAAGTTATTTTCTGCAAATAATGCTCCAACAGTAAAAATTTGACCTGCATTATATCTGAATCTATATATGGTGAGAAAGTTAATGAAGTTATAATTTAAATTATGGTTAATTTCAGAACACCATTAGTCATCTTCTAATACTGAGAACTAATCAACAGTGTTTAAAATTAACTGAATTATTTCATCAAAGCCTAAGGATATAATATTAAAAACCATGATTCTGAAAATACTACAAATTATAAGAAAACAATATTTTTTCTTTTTTATAATAAAGGGCCTCAAGATAACTAGATAGATTTCAAAGAAAGTTGCAGACACCTGCAGAGAGAATTTGAAATAATCAAATTGAAAAATGCAAACTGATCTTGTGTAAACACTTACATCATTCAATCTGGCAGAACCGCATGTGGAGAAAAAATCGTTCCAAGAACCAAAACTCCAAATGCATCGGCACTGACCTCAACAGAAATTTTAATGCTTCATGGAACTGTGAGTAGCAGACTTGCTATCAAGGAGAATTGCTATAAGGAATATTTAGGCCCCAAACTTAACTAAAACACCTACTTGCTCAGTAAAAATAGTTATGCTTTGAGTGAGTGTTAACTTTTGTATCTATAACATGAAAGACAATCATCACTACCATTAAGGGATGTTTTGCTGTGTGGAAGGAAATAAGGAGGAAGGGACTGTTTATCAAACCATCTCTTACTTACTGTATCTAGTTTGCTAAAAAATTAAGCACAATCCAAATGCATAAAAATTCAGATAATCTGAATAAAGACCTCAGTTTCCTCTGCTTCCTGATGTAAGAAATATCAGTGGTTAAAAGCAACATACAGATAGTTTTTCAGATATTTAGTGAAAAGAGTCATCTGGAGCAAAGAAAGTGAAACAGTTTAACGGAAATACGATGATAAGCAGAGGCCTGCTACATCAGACGATGCTTTAGTTGCTATACAACTATGACTTTATCACTGCACACTTTCAAGGAGAAATTACCATTGCCCCAATTTATATATTTCTTCTGTGCCTAATTTTGTTGAAAACATCACCTGAGCTTTTAACTGTATTCTACCATAATGAACATGATAATAGCAGCAGCTATCCCTAATTGAGAGCTTTCTGCTGAAAAAGCCTGAAGAAACTTGTGCCCAGAGAAGGTAATTCACACCAGCCCCCAGCACATTAGAGCTGGGGTTGAATTAGAACTGGAGTCTATCTGGCTCCATGTCATGGGCTGCTTCTGATTTATTATTCCTGTGGCCTTGGGAAAGGACAAGGAAGTAAACAAGGCTTAGAATATTCCAGTGGGCTAAGTCTGTTACAATCTGGCATGTGTGTGCAATGTTAATCTGTAGTGACTATGATACAAGAGGCATTGAAGCAGCCCTGTAAACATGAGAGGCAAAAACATTTAAAACATTCTGTGAATCTATAATACATTAGAAGAGGCAGGAGCTATATGCATAGGGAGCAGACTGTGGTCTCATCCACCTATATCTTCTGCAGCCATTCCTAACACCAATGACCCATGTGCAGATGACTACCGGGGCTCTGCACCAGAGTCCGAGAAAGAGACGAAAGCTGTCACTGATTTCATTAGAAGCCACCTGAATGAAATCAAGGTTTACATCACCTTCCATTCCTACTCCCAGATGCTATTGTTTCCCTATGGATATACATCAAAACTGCCACCTAACCACGAGGACTTGGTACGTAGACAAAAGTTTGTGTTTCATGCATCGACACCACCATTGACTTTCAGTCTGTTCTTCATTAACTTGGGTATGTTGAAAGAATTTCACATTTTAATGTCAAAGAAAAGAACTAATGAAATTTGCCTTAAAGTTAAAATCATGATCTTTAATTTTTCATTGATAAAAGTGTATAGATAATAAATTCTTTTGATGTGATTCTCAGGAGGAAAAAATATCGGGAAAAAATGTCTAGGCAAGGCACAATAGAAGTCTATTACAACACAGCTCATCGTGGGGTTTAACATTTACCATGGGTCATACGGTAAAACCATGCACGGAAAAAGCCTAATAGAATAGCAAAGACATTCACTAGTCCTGCCCCCCGGATATCAGATTTAAGAAGATACATTGTATTTTTATCCTGATCAACTTGGAAATCATATTCTTTTACTATCTAAAGAAGATTATAAATGTTTGTGAAGCTTCCTAAGAATATGTTATCTTTCCAAAACTATGATCCATTAAGCACCTTTTTTTAATAAAAACTGGTTTGATAATGTGAGCTTTAAAAAAAAAATTCTGCATATGGGTTCCAATGAATCACAGGAAGTGACAGAGTGAATGGTTGCATAGAGGGATAAATATTTTGAATTGCTATAGAAGAAAATAAATAAAACAGATAAAATTTAAAAAATTAAAAAATAAAAATAAAAAATAAAATAAAAATAGTGGTCCAGATCCCATGGTGATTGGCAAATATAGCACTTCCAGTAATAGCTGTGGTCCAAATACTGCCTCATAAAATATTTTAAAAATTTTAAGAGGTTACAATTTTCATTCTGACCTCAGTCCATTGTATTTAGCACAACAGCATTTAATGTTAATTGGAGCACAGACTTGAATCAGTCATTAAAATCATCTCCATATATACAACAAAGAAAACATACCAGCAATATATGGCCCATAGTCATTTATTATCCAATCTAGGTGATAATCTGAGTGCGTGAGTTCGATTAATGCATACCAATGTACAGCACCGTGATTTCAATCCACTGTTAGGAAAATGACATTATGGGTTAAAAAAATACATATCCACGGCCGGGCACGGTGGCTCGTGCTTGTAATCCCAGCACTTTGGGAGGCTGAGGCGGGTGGATCACGAGGTCAGGAGATCAAGACCACGGTGAAACCCCGTCTCTACTAAAAATACAAAAAAATTAGCCGGGCGTGGTGGCGGGCGCCTGTAGTCCCAGCTACTCAGAGAGGCTGAGGCAGGAGAATGGCGTGAACCTGGGAGGCGGAGCTTGCAGTGAGCCGAGATTGCGCCACTGCACTCCAGCCTGGGGGACAGAGCGAGACTCCGTCTCAAAAAAAAAAAAAAAAAAATACATATCCACAAAAAAAAAAAACACTTTGAGTAAAATGAGAGTTCTTGCATAGCAACTAAATTGATTAAGAAAAAAATTATTTCTTGATTATATACATTATACATATAGTCTTTTAAAAATCTTTATTTGTGAGTGCAAATATGTTAGTAACTATATTCCATTAAAATTCATTCTGACAATCACTCTCATAGCACAAAACACTAACGTGTTTTAAAAGGTCATGACAAAATGCCACTCTGAAAGAGACACCCTAATTAACAACTATTTTAAAGAGCAGTCAAATGCCCTTCTTCCCTTGGTATGCTGAAGTCAGATGAGTAGAGAAGATCCTGTAGCAATATGAGCCTGTTAGGGACCAAGGAATGTAAAACATGGAAGAAACTGGAGAAACTGTCAGAAGAGACAATTATCTGAAGCCAAAAAAACTGACAGGAAAAATAATATATATTTTATATTTTAAAAGAAAGGAATGAGGAGAGAGAGAAAGAAAAGGAAGAGTAGAAACACAAAATGAGATATGACATTACTGTATATAATTGACTGCATATTTAAGTCTTTATTTTTTTATTTTTATTTTTTTTAGATGGAGTCTCGCTCTGTCACCAGGCTGGAGTGTAGTGGCACAATCTCGGCTCACTACAACCTCCGACTCCCTGGTTCAAGCGATTCTTCTGCCTCAGCCTCCCAAGTAGCT
This sequence comes from Nomascus leucogenys, assembly GCF_006542625.1. Taxonomy (NCBI): domain Eukaryota; kingdom Metazoa; phylum Chordata; class Mammalia; order Primates; family Hylobatidae; genus Nomascus; species Nomascus leucogenys. The sequence goes on from NC_044391.1 coordinate 70,349,612, forward strand.
GGGACTACAGGCACATGGCACCACGCCCAGCTAATTTTTTGTATTTTTAATAAAGACGGGGTTTCACCATGCTAGCCAGGATGGTCTCGATCTCCTGACCTCGTGATCTGCCCACCTTGGCCTCCGCAGGTGCTGGGATTACAGGCGTGAGCCACCGTGCCCAGCCAAGTCTTTATACTTACCACATATATTACTGAAAATAAGTTTCTCATTTAACCATTTATTTTATTTTGATCTTCAAATGCCAAATAAATGGTAAATTTGACTTTTTTTCATCCCTAGTAATTTACATATTTACGTATATATGTATGTATGGGTTTCGGTTTTGTTAAAACCAGGAACTGAATTCCAGTTTCACCAGTTGCAAGTAACCAGGAAATAGTACTGTCCATCTCATAGGGTTGTTATGAGTCTTGAAACTAAAAATCAAGGGCTAAGCACAGTGCCTAACCTGTAAGACTCCGTTAAAAAATTGCATACATACATAATTACTTATTCCTTGGTATTTACACAGTATTCTATTATTTCATTCTAACTTTCTTTTGTCTCCAGGCCAAAGTTGCAAAGATTGGCACTGATGTTCTATCAACTCGATATGAAACCCGCTACATCTATGGCCCAACAGAATCAACAATTTGTAAGTCATTCCTCTTATTTACTGAGCCCTTTTCCCTAGTTATTTTTTATAAATATTAAAGAAAATTATGGAATTTGCAATTTAGGTTAGAGCATCTGGAATTGCTAATTTAAATTCTACTTTTTACAGGATATTCTGAATTATATGTGAAACTAGGGGATAGATTCTGACCTTTTCTTGGGATAAGATTTTTCTAGAAACAAATTATACTGAACTTTTACAGGGTTACAAGGTCAACGGAAGCTATTAAGTCAAAACAGATTTACAGTTTACATCATCTACCTTCCCGTTTCCCACCTCTACCACCAACAAGGTTGTACCCTTCCAGGAACTAATGAGAATTCACTGGAGCGAGAAAAAAAAAATTAGCCAGGCATGGTGACCTATGCCTGTAGTTCCAGTTTCACTGGAGGCTGGGGTGGGAAGATCATTTGGGCCTGGGAGGTCAAAACTGCAGTGAGCTGTGATGGCGCCACTGCATTCCAACCTGGGCAACAGAGCAAGACCTCATCTAGAAAAATCACACACAAAAAATTAGATGAAGTAGAGTCTACATTTTTTTTAACCATTTAACTTTAACTGGACTCCTTCTTACTTGCCTTGTCTACATGTAAGTATGGTCTTTTCCCTAGCTGAAAAACAGCTAGGATAGGAAAACAGATAGAAAATCAGTTTCAGCCCCCCGGTCATGTAAAACAAGTTATCTCTCCTTCTCGCTTGCTCCTTCTCACTATGTTCAACTGAAATCTGTATGGTGAACTAGAAGGGAGATCACAAGACTCTAGTTTTGTCACTTTTGTTTTATATTCTCAGCACCATTTCTTAGTCTTCACTATTTTTAAATTTATGTTGTCTTTGTGTGTTTTTAAGTTATTGACTTGGATTTCTTGGCCTTGATTTTCTTGTCTCTTATTCTATATACAAGGAATCAGTAATTTTTTTTTCTGTTAAGGGCCAGATGGTAAATAGCTTTGGCTTTGTGGAGGTACGGTCTCTGTTGCAGGTACTCAACTGGAGCATCATAGCTCAAAAACGGCCGTAGACAATAAGTCAGCAAATGGGTGACTATGTGCCAATAAAACCTCATTCACAGAAACAGGAGGCTGGCCAGGATTTGCCAACTCCCATACTTTATACTAAATAATATCTGCAAATTTTTATGGCGTCTTTACAAGTTAGGCACTGTGCTTACCCCTTGATTTTCACAATCTCAAGCTTCACAACAACCCTATGAGGTGGGGAGTACTATTTCCCGGTTATTAGTAACCGGCGAAGCTGGAACTCAATCTCAGATTTTAACAAACAAAAGCCCTGATCTTGCCCACTGCACATACTGTTGGCGCATTTGGATTTTGTAGCTGCAATATCCAGGATTTTCTATTTTCAATGAACAGCCAAAAAATCCATTTGAGTATCACCGAAGACAATTAACTCAGATCCTGGGAAGTGAGACCACTTTCTGCTCTTATAGCAACTCCCACTAAGCTTAGTTTGGGAATTATTTAGTAAAAACTACCTTTTCTCCAAACTAAGTTCAACCTTCAGTTCTTAGTCTCAAAATTTATACAAAATTCCCCATGAAACTTCTCAAAAGCAAGAATTATGCTTCGGATTTCCTCTTAGGCCCTGTAACTGTATATGGTAACATATAGTACAGTGCAAGGCACGGAACAACAGCAGAATTAGTTTCCATAAACTTGCTCAATGATAATGGTGCCCTGGCTTATTCGAAAGAAGTGAATGTGAGTTGAAACCACAACAGGACTGGACTTGATTAAGCCTGCATCACTCTCTAGACCAAATATCCAACATTGTTCAGCATTAAGACTGCCTTTCTAACTTTTAAAAATTTCATGAACAACCCTTCCACCACCAAAGATACACTCATATTTTTATTACACTTTTAGAATCTGTGCATTAAAAAAATACATATGTGCATATGAATTCAGGATTCCTTGCAACAATTTTACCTGACCACAGTTTTTAAGTCACTTCCGTGTTCCAAGCTAAAAGTATAAACTTTGAACTGAAAGTCCATCCTCAGCAATTGCAATGGAATTTGAAAATGCTAGAATCAACATATACAGTTTCTAGGACTTACTTATTAGAGGCTTCTTTGGCAGAACTGGAAAATAACTAAAAAATGGACAAGTCCCTTTCCTCGAGCACATTCATTAACAATCACCTATCAACCAGTCGCTGTTAAAGTACTGAAGAAAAAGTGTAGTGATACGGATGATCCCCAGCATCCACATAGATCTTGCTACAACCTAGCCATGCTGAGGGCTTATTACACATACAGGTGGATGACCACAAGATTTCAAAATACATGTTATGTACCCAGCTATGTGAGTGAAAAAAAGTAAGCAAAGTAAAGAACAAGAAGACAGACTAGAACATCAGTTTAAAATGGCAGCCCATTTAGTAGATACTAATAAATAGCAGGGCCAGACTGGCCACCCAGACACCACGTAAGAACAAGAAAAACACACAGATAGTCTTAGAGGCAAAGAACAAAGCATTCCAAACAGGAACAAACTTTGCAAAAGGCAATTGAAGCATCAAATAATTATCCGTATATGTATATCTACAAAAGTATGAGAATACAGAGCTGTGCATAGCATTGCATTAAGATCTCTTAATGAACAAAAATATATAGTGTACCTAGCTAGCAGGCTAGCACTTTGGAGCTTTCAGAGATAGATGAGAGGACTTAGGACACAATAAACTACTCTTAAGGAAGTCACATTCTAACTGGAAGGAGCGGAGAGCCAAAACTACCATAGCTCCATGCCATCACGTGTCACTTTCAAAATGGAAAGATACAGTCAAGAGAGATTACTATTCTGTTTAACTGTGCAGCATTATTTAAAATTTTTATATTATACTAAAACATTTTAAAGGCATTGAGATTTAGAAAGAATTGCCTTTGTCACGCAGTGCTGCAGCAGCTTGATAAATGATCAAGATTTCTAGAACAGACTGCTTTAGTAAAGCCTCTGATAGAATGTTAATCAAACATTCATGAGAAACAGGGTAGCAAAGTAGTTGACTTGGTAAGAATAAAAAATAAAAATGTGATTAAAGTTTAGTCATTCCAATAACCTGATTGTCACTTAACATGTCCCCAGATTTAGGAACAGCATCTAGCATTTGTCAGTGATTTCCTGTCTTTGACTTGATGAACACAGAAAAAAAAGGACTGGGGGAGCATTTTTTAAGCTCAACTTATGGAGGATCTCTGGCCTTTAGAAAAAAAAACATACATTTGCTATTTGAACATGAGAGGCAAACATATCAGATAAGTTAAAATCATAAATTTTGAAACCAGGGAAAAACATAGGCAATGATCTATTCCACGGTTCTCAAGCCTGACTTCCCATTAGAATCATCAGGAAGCTGGCCAGGCGTGGTGGCTTGCTTTTGTAATCCTAGCACTTTGGGAGGCTGAGGCGGGCGGATCACAAGGTCAGGAGTTTGAGACCAGTCTGGCCAACATAGTGAAATCCCATCTCTACTAAAAATACAAAAATTAGCTGGGCGTAATGGTGGGCACCTGTAATCCCAGCTACTCAGGAGGCAGAGGCAGGAGAATCACTTGAAACCGGAAGGCAGAGGTTGCAGTGAGCCAAGATCATGCCACTGCACTCCAGCCTGGGTGAAAGAGCAGAACTCCATCTCAAAAAAAAAAGAATCATCAGGAAGCTTTTAAAATACATGAATGATTATACCCCCAGCCCCCAGAGATTCTGATTTCATCAGTCTGAGGAGGAGCTCAGGCACTCAATTTTTTTTAAGTGTCTTAAGTGACTCTAAGATGAAACTAGGGTTGAGAATCGCTGATCTAAGCAAAACCTCTCATTTATAGACTGAAATTCAGATACAGAAATATTTCATCACTTTAGGGCAGAACAAAAACAAAAATCAGCATTCAAGACCAGAGTTAAAATGGTATACCTACCACTTTGCCCCAAAGCAGCAATATTGAGATGGCACAAAAAAGTAAATAGTAATGTTTAATGTGAAATGATTATATTTGCATATAAACAGCATATCCAATCCTTCATCATCTTAGAAATAACTAAACATAGTACCTAGTGAGCAAGAATAGTTATTTGAGTTTATAAGAACCAAGAAGATTGCATTAGTAATAAAATTCATCTGTGAGTCACATCATGAATTAAAAAGTTAATTTCAAAGTACATTTCTTGTAGCTTCCTTTGTGCACCAAAATTGCTAGATCTACCACTGATTCTCAACCCAGTGCTCTTTTTTCATATTCTACATGTTCTACTTTTTCAGAATTTACATTCTGAAAAAGACAAAGTTAAGACTTGTAGTTCATAACACCACATCTCTACTTACTAAGAGACATTCAAACTGATATTACAGAGAAAATATTTCAGTGTATGCCCATGTATCTCTGGCTTCAGCTATTGCTTCTAATATAATTTTTGCTTATATTAATATAAAAGTACAGATTATATTGAATAAATTTAAATAATACTTTTTAAAATGATACAATTTTTTAGAAAACACTGTATCAAGTAAGCAATAAATGCAGCACACATTAAGTCACCAGCATCACTTCATATGGATCCCTTTGGGCTGAAATCAGATTTCTAGTTTGGTACAGTTTCATTTTGATTTGTTCTGATTGAATATGTTGCAACCAATACTGTGCCTTGAAATAAGTGGGAAATATTTTCTTAATGTTGAACATACTCAGAATATGCTGTCAACAAAAACAAAATTATCTTATAGAACTGAGTAAAGACTTGTTATTGACTAGAATATAGAGTGGCACATAGGTAGCACAGTACAATGATTAACAACATGAACTCTGAAGACACCGCCTGGGCTTGAATCCTGATTCAACCATCTACTAGCTATGTGTTTTTCAGCAAGTTGCTTAATCTCTCTGAGCCTAAGTTTCTTCTTCGGTAAAATGGTAATTCCTACATTTGGGATAGGAATTAATTAAATGAGTTAACATGCATAAAGCACATAGAAGGGTACTTGGTATTTAGCAAGTGATTATTATTATATTTTATAAATGCATACACATGTTTTAGTAGGTACACATGGAGATAAAGAAAAGGCTAAGTATCATGTTAAACAAATTAAGTTCTGGCCAGGCACGATGATGCACACCTGTAGTCCCAGCTACTCAGGAGGCTGAGGTGGAAGGATCACTTCAGCCTGGGACGTCAAGGGTACAGTGAGCCATGATCATGCCACCACACTCCAGCCAAGGTAACAGAGCAAGACCCTGTCACACACACACACACACACACACACACACACACACACACACACACACACAAATTCTATATTTTTTTCTCAAAGTAAAAACTTGCAATATTGTGTTTACTTATGCCTTAATATAGTTTTGTTTGCAAATTTAAGATCTAGAAGATACGAAATGTATTCTACTTCAGAGCATCATATAATTATGAAAAATCAAATTCCATATATTCTCAATCACCACTATTAATCTCAATGACAAACTTCACATAAAGTAAATCTCTCAAAATAGAATAGCCATGCCCTTTAACCCTTGGAAATCACAGCAGTTTACTCAACTGCAAATAGAGAGCTATTGCAACTAGGAACTGGCCAAGTTTATTAAAATGTCTAACATATCCTAAATTACAAGACATAATTCCTACTTTACCTCCTTTGCTACCAAGCTTGCATCTTAGCGTGATTTCTTTCTCATGAACTTAAATCCAACTAGCTAAAAGTGGCAATCTTTTTGATCACTGAAGCCAGTCTCTATATTTCAGCTCACATGCTCCATAAATTATATGCAATATTTGACCCTGTTAATAACTCTTCTTCTTGCCATTCCTTTGGCTTCCTTGACTTTGAACTCTACTGGTTTTCTTCCTCCTCCTCCTTTTTTTCTACTCTCTCGCTGACTGCCTCTAAAAGTAGACATTTTCCAAAAAATAGGGTACAATATATGGATACTTCCTCAGGTTCTCTCCTCAAGTCCCTCCTCTTATTTCTGACTCTCCTCATCAAGAAATGACCTCTATCCCCACAGGCTGCAATCCCTCATTTGTTACCTAGGGCACCAGGCAATCACCTTTTACCCACTAAGTGAACCAACCAGACCAAAATAGCAATGCAAAGGCTTTGAAAACTATATTGTCAGCTGAGCATGGTGCCTCATGCCTGTAATCTTAGCACTTTGGGAGGCCAAGGTAGGAGGATCACCTGAGAACAGGAGTCCGAGACCAGCCTGGCCAACATGGTGAAACCCCGTCTCTACTAAAAATACAAAAATTAGCTAGGTGTGGTGGTACGCACCTGTAGTCCCAGCTACTCAGGAGGCTGAGGCAGGAGAATTGCTTGAACCTGGAAGGCAGAGGTTGCAGTGAGCTGAGATCGTACCACTCCACTTCAGCCTAGGCAACAAAGTGAGACTCCATCCCAAAAAACAAACAAACAAACAAAAAACAAAGCAAAACTGTCTGGGTGTGGTGGCACATGCCTGTAATCCCAGCACTTTGGGAGGCCGAGGTGGGCAGATTGCCTGATGTCAGGAGTTCAAGACCAGCCTGACCAATATGGTGAAACCCCGTCTCTACTAAAAATACAAAAGTTAGCCAGGTGTGGTGGTGGGCGCCTGTAGTTCCGGCTACTTGGGAGGCTGAGACAGGAGAAGCACTTGGACCTGGGGGGCAGAGGTTGCAGTGAGCCAAGATTGTGCCATTGCATTCTAGCCTGGGTGACAGAGCGAGACTCCATCTCAAAAGGAAAAAAAAAAAAATACTATATTGTCATCAGTATCACAAGACACAAAAGTAGGCCAGGGCCTGTTTACTAAACCTAAACAGGATGACGACCTGATAAATTGAAGATTTAAGTTACAATTTATTATTTAATGTAACAGCTAAAATCTCCAGAATATAATCAAAAATCGCTTGTAATACTAAAAACAAGAAAACTTACAGCTTGAATACAAAAAGACAATCCATAGATGCCAACACTGAGATGACTGGAATTTCAAACATTGGAAAAGAATTTCAAAGTTGCCATCATTAAAAAAAATGCCTCAACAATTACAGATGGCCTTGAAACAAATGAAGAAATGGAAAATATCATCAAAGAAATATAAGATATAAAAAGGAACCAAATGGAAACCATAGAACTAGAAAATGTAATAACTTGAACAACAAAAAAACTGGAAAGGCTTAATAGCAGAATAAATATGACAGAGGGAAGAATCAGTGAACTTAAAGACAGAACAATAGAATTCACTCACTCTGAAGACAGAAAATAAACAAAAATAAATAAATAAACAAAGCCTCAGGAAAAAATGGCATAATAAAATACCCAACATTCATGTCATCGGTCCAAGGAAAAGATAGATAAAGGGAACAGGGGCTGGGGAAAAAATGTTTGAAGAAATAAAAGCTGAAATATCCTACATTTGACAAGGACATAAACTAACATAGTCAAGTATCTGAGTGAAACCCAAACAGGAATAACCCAGAGAAACTCACATCAAAGTACATCATAATTAAACTTCTGAAAACTAGACAAAGAAAAAAATCATAAAATGAATCAGAGAGAAATGATCTAGAGTTAAAAACAATTCCAGTGACAGCAGATTTTTCATGTGAAACCATGAAAGTCAAAAGGAAGTGACATTTTCTCAAGTGCTGAATGAAAACACCTATCAACTCTAAATTCAATAAATTCAATATCCAGCAAAAATATTCAGAAATGAAGGAGGGAATAAAGACATTCTCATACAAAGGAAAATCAGGAGATGTGTCCCCCTCACACCTACTCTTAATGGCTAAAAGAACCCCCTGAACAAGAAGGAAATAATCACAGCAAAAGGCTTGGAACTACAGAGAGGAAGGAAGAAAAATGGATTCAGTATAAATAAATAAATTAAATAATAGACTATCTTTCTCCACATGATGATAGAATCAAAAATTGTAAGTCTATTTGATGTGATGTTCAATGTATGTAGAGAAGTACTCAAGACAATTGTACTTTAAAAGTGGGAAGGGAAAAAGGATCTAAAAGGAAGTAAACTTTCTACACCTCACTTGACATAGTAAAATGTCAACACCATTAGACTGTGGTAAGTTATGTAAGTGTATTATAGTACCTGGAGCAACCACTAAAAAAACTAAGCAAGTGACATTATAAATCAATCAAATGGAATCCTAAAAATGTCATGTAACCAAGAGGAAGGTGTAAAGAAAGAAAAAAAAGATAAAGGGATAAAAACTAAAAACAGAAAGAACAAAAAAATGAAATAATGGTGTGTTTAAGTCATATCAATAATTTACCTACATGCACTAATTAAAGACACATGGGCAGAATGAATTTTTTAAATTATAATTCAACAATATGCTGTCTATAAGAAACTCGTTTCCAATATAACAACATAGATAAGTTGAAATGAGAATGATGGAAAAGATATACTATGCCATTAGGAAGAATAGCTACATTAAGTATCAGATAAAGTGAATTTTAGAGCAAAGAAATTTGCTAGTGACAGAGACATTAACAATGATAAAAGGATCCATCCCACCAAGAAAATAATGATCCTAAATGTGTGCACACCAATTTCACCTATGATGTCTATGCCATAATTTAAACATTCATTTTTCCAAGCTCTTTCTTGAATGTCTGATTGATGTTAAATGTATCACTTTGTCTTCCTTTGCCTTTTCTTTTTCCCATCGCAGTGCTCTCTGAGTCCCCATTTCTTTTAACAGTATGTTTTTTCCAGCTACCCAGATTGAAACATCAATCATTTTTATCAAATCACAATGTTTCTTATATAGAATCCCTCAGTTCTGTTTCTAATGTGGTGACTCTACCCTAGTCAGGCTTTCATTTCACACTACCTCATAACTGGTTTCTATTCTTTTCAATCCAGATTAACAATCCTAAAGTACTAAAAGGCCTCCAAAAGAAAATCTAAACACCTAGTCCCGATTCACAAGGTTTTCCAAGCTTTACTCACAAACTCTCACTGCTCCCTTTGCTCTGGTCCAGCTGGATCTCATTGGTTTCTAACAATGCCTCCATGCTTTTCTATCCTTGTAGTTCACTGGCCAGAATTCCTTTCTTCCATCTCCAGCTGAAAACACACTAGCCTTTCTTCAAGGCTCTCCTCCAATACCATCTCCTCCATCATGAAGGCAGTATTTGAGCTGGCACTGGGCATGAAAGGCCATACTCCTCATCAAGAATAATCTCTTTTTTCTTTTAAATCTTGATAAAATATTGTACCTTTTCTATGGTACTTAGCATATTCTGCTCTGCCTCTATTGACTTACACCTTGACTTCTGCCTCCTAAATTGTAAGTTACTGAAGACACCAGTGGCATCTTCTGCATTTTTGTACCCTGCAACAATTACTCTCCCCAGTGCCAAGAAATGTGTCTTGTAAATATTAAAGGTTTAATAAATATTTGGTGACCAATTTAAAAGCCAACACTATCTCTTCATCAAAATATCCCTTCTCTCTTTCATCACAGCTTTGAATTCTTGTCTTTCAAATTTTTCAAACCTTTCAAACTGTTATTATTAGTTTAAACTCATTACTTGTCCTAGAACATAAATGACTTCCCATACAAAAAAAACCTTTTATATCACATAAAGCAAAATATGAGCACATAAATGCAATTATGATATGTATATGCACTTGTATATGTATATAGCCTCTAGATGTGTGTTATATGTATATAACCTTTAAATGTGTGTTTATATTTCCAATCTTTTTACCAAAAAATAGAACCTTGAGTTAAATTTCATAAAGGTTGACATGGAAATTTTGAATTAGGAGATTAAATATGTCTTTAAAATAACTAAATTACATTTTCTTGGTCTTTTGACTATGAAATCGTTTACCCTAGCAACATGAAAAACAAGAGACCTAAGCTATTAGAAGAAATGCAGTTCTATGTATCTTGTGTGTATAGTTTTTCCCTGGTGGTTTTCAATGACCAGTGACTCCTTAACTGGTTTCCTCAGCTGCTAACACTTGCTCTGGGTACTTGCCCTGAACATGTCCATCTGCAACAATGTGTGCCTAGGAAATAAACTCAACTTAGTACTCACCCGACCAAAATGTAATTTTTTAAATGCATCACACACTTGGTGGATTCCAAAGTCATGATTATGCTTTACTATGCACTCTGTACTATTCAGACCACTACTCTCATTCATTACTGCAATTAACTGTACACATAATTATTTTTTATTGCTAATTATACACTACTGATTTCCACTTTAAAAAAAATTAGCATTTGTCTCTAATTAAATATTTACTGCTTGTGTTTTACAGACCAGACATCAGGTTCATCTTTAGACTGGGCTTATGACCTGGGCATCAAACACACATTTGCCTTTGAGCTCCGAGATAAAGGCAAATTTGGTTTTCTCCTTCCAGAATCCCGGATAAAGCCAACCTGCAAAGAGACCATGCTAGCTGCCAAATTTATTGCCAAGTATATCCTCAAGCATACTTCCTAAAGAATTGCTCTCTGTTTGGAATAAGCCAATTAATCCTTTTTTGTGCCTTTCATCAGAAAGTCAATCTTCAGTTATCCCCAAATGCAGCTTCTATATCACCTGAATCCTTCTCTTGCTCATTTAAGTCCCATGTTATAGCTGTTTGCTTTCACTTACTTTCAGTAGCACCATAAAGAAGTAGCGTTAAGTGAAACCTTTTAACTACCTTTCTTTGCTCCAAGTGAAGTTTGGACCCAGCAGAAAGCATTATTTTGAGTATTTTGAAAGGTGATATACAGTGGGGCACAGAAAACAAATGAAAACCTTCAGTTTCTCACAGATTTTCACCATGTGGCTTCATCAATTTATGTGCTAATACAATAAAATAAAATGCATTTAATGCTTTAAAATGCATCTTTTTATGATAAATTATATTCTCTGTATTTCTCCATAGCATTAATAATCAATATTACTGCCAATCATTCAGTCTGTTAATAAGAAATAATATCTTCCATTTTCAAAAACATAATTTGCTATTTTTTTCTGATAGAAGTAGACATTGTTTATATCTTCAAAAAAGCAAAAGGATGTCCTAGCAGGAAATAAAGTGGTTCATATAGAGATGAATCTCAGTCCTTTAAATGACCGATCCAGTTCTCATCAGCATAATGTACATTAAATTCAAAATAGTTTAATTTAACCTGCCATAATCAGAAGAAACCACCTGCCAAAACATCTCTTTGCTGGTACAGACACAGACAAGACAGTCTGGTCAGCTGTGACCCCTGCCCTCCTAATGGATAGAAAGGAAACCTGGAAATGTACTATAAGTTGAGGAGAGAAAGTCATGTTGACCAAAGGCAATCAGAGTAACTTGCTGCATTTGTACCATTTATACTCCTATTATTTAAGATGGTATTATTGGATAGCTTCTCCCCAACACCAATACCTCGTTGTGTGATCAAGTGGCAACAGTGGTAGTGTCTACATTCCCAAAATCCAGACACAGATGCCCACCACAGGACTGACTATAATTTGAGGGACAAGTAGAGAGTTCCTTGACTTCCAGTAAACTTACTTCTCAGAACACCCTAGACAGTTTTCAACGACTGGGAAAGGTCCTGAGAAGTCAAGTCAATAAACAATCTGGGACATGCCTCATGAATCCTTTAGGGACCCATAAAAGAAAGGACGGCATCAAAGCTACAAGATGATGGTGTGTTCTGATAATCATGAGGTAGATAAAAGTTTCCCATGCAAAATTGTACAGGAAAAACAAATGTAAACTAACAAAATTGCTTTACAAGGGGAGGAGGGGAAGGTGACACAGTCAAGAAAGTAAAAGACAAAAATATGGCTATGAGATTATGTTGTATCATTAAAAATATGGTATCTATGTCTAAATATTTAGCATTCCAAACTAGCTTCAGAACGTGGGAATGTAAATTTGTTTCATTATACATGCCATATGGGAATTATATACTCATTCACACTTACTTACTCAAATGAGAAAGGACTGAAATATATTCTAACCCTAAAATGCATATAAATACCTCTAATTCCATTGAGCCTTTAGATGGAGGAGAAAAAAGAGATAATCCCAATTGCAGAATATTGTCTCATGTCCATCCAGATTAAGTTTATAAAGACACAAAAGTTGTACACACTATCTGATTATGCAGCTTAATATTTTTTTCTCAATCAGAAAAAAAATTAGCCTGAGTGGCTAAAAATAAAAAATCCTAACAAGATCTCATCCTAATTAAATAGTTTTTGAATGGCATCTGAGGGCATTTACTTCTTTGACTGCATATGAATTGTGAAAATAAATATGTGAAGACAAATATCTACATTAAAGTTAAAAAACTAAAATTTTACCTTATTTATGAGAAAGTTTGAGTGGCAAGTGCTGTGATTCTTCCCTTTTCATTTCTCACCTATCAGTAAAAGGGCTTTGTACCCAAGTTACAAGTTGTGCTATCACATAACAATATTCTTGACAGAGGCCAGGCACAGTGGCTCATACCTGTAATCCCAACACTTTGGGAGGCCAAGGTGGGAGGATCACTTGAGCCCAGGAGTTCAAGACAAGTCTGGATGATAAAGTGAGACCCTATCTCTACAAAAAAATAAAAATAAAAAATTTGCCAGCTGTGATGGCACATACCTGTGGTCCCAGCTACTTGGGAAACTGAGGCGAAAGGATTGCTTGAGCACAGGAGGTCGAGGCTGCAGTGAGCCAAGATCACACCATTGCACTCCAACTTGGATGACAGAGCAAAACTCCGACTCAAATATACATATACACACATACACACACATGTATTATGTATATATACATATATACACAAAATATATGTGTGTGTATATATATACAAAATATATAATGTAAATATATATATCATCACTCATTTTCCAATTTTCTTATTATAAAACTCACTCAAGAGGCATTGTTTCACATTTTGAAAACGTGTTCTTTTATAGCAATATCTAATTGTTGAGGTGTACATCTGAGATGTACATCTCCATTATGAAAAAATGAAACATCTTATTTTTACTTATGCAAATAAATGTTTCCAGTAAGTCTTATGACCCCAAACTGATCTTTACATGTCATATCAGAGGTCCCTTCCCCACATCTGACACATTGGATATGTTCTTTGACCACAGAAGTGCTCACTGGCTAAGTGAACATTGGGCTTACTGACGAGTATCTGTTTCTCATTTAACACAAATATCTATCCCTGATTTTTGTCAGATGAAAAAATAAAGAAGTAACCCCCAAAGAAACTTAGAACATGTCACTGCAAAGACGCAAATTTTCTCTGTTCTCATGTTCTCCCCTAGCCTCCTTATCTCAAAAAAAAAAAAAAAAGTTTAAATTATTTTGACCTTTCTAAAGGGACGGATGTTGGGCTTTTCTGGACACGGGAAAAGGTCAAGGACAGAGAACTCTTCTTGGCCCCACCATGTGGTTCCCAGTGCTATAAAATAACCTTTTACCTTTAATATATAGGAAATGGTAATGGGAGGTTTTCTAAAAGAGAATGCATTGGTCCCCCAAATCTACAGTGAAGTATTGCAGTATTAAGTTAATGTTAAATTTCCCAGGATATAAATCATACAAAGCAGCAGCAGCAAGGAATCTTACTTAAATACTCATTTATTTGAGCATCTAAAAGAAGCAATGGAGTCTAGAAACTGTTCCCGACCACTGACCCTCAGAGACTGCATATTGTTCTCTAAAATCTCTCCTCTTTTCCTTGCCCTCTTTCTTCATTCTATTCTCCTTTATAATAGGTCTCCCAGTTTTGAACCAGGCACATGGCCATACAAATAAAGGTTCTATTTCCAAACTCCTTGCAAACAGAATCATAGGACTGACTACTCAAATTTTCTCATAAATAAAATAAAGTTTTAGTGTTTTAACTTTAATATAGATATTAGTCTTCACATATTTATTTTCACAATTCATATGAAGTCAAAGAAGGAAAACACTCTGGGATGCCATTCACAAACTATTCAGTTAGATTGAGGAATGGTCTTGTTAGGATTTTTTATTTTTAGTCACTCAGGTAATGTTTTTTCTCTGATTGTGAAAAGAAATATTAGGCTGGGTGCGGTGGCTCACGTCTGTAATCCCAGCACTTTGGGAGGCCGAGGCGGGCAGATCACAAGGTCAGGCAGATCACGAGATCGAGACCACCCTGGCTAACATGGTGAAGCCCTGTCTCTACTAAAAATACAAAAAAAAAATAGCCAGGCATGGTGGCGAGCGCCTGTAGTCCCAGCTACTCAGGAGGCTGAGGCAGCGGAATGGCATGAACCAGGGAGACGGAGCTTGCAGTGAGCCGAGATCGCGCCACCGCACTCCAGCCTGGGTGACAGAGGGAGACTCCGTCTAAAAAAAAAAAAAGAAATAAAAAAACAGAAATATTAAACTGCATACTAACTCAAGTAAAATGGTATAAAGCTTTTGTACCTTTTATAAACTAAATAATGGATGCACACAGGACAACATTCAATAATTGGACTATTCTGGTCTATGAGTTGTAAGAAGAAGCATCATATTGCAAAGTCGAGAAAGCTCACTTCAAAGACCTCTGGAACACTTTGGCTCTTTTTTCTCTCTCTTCTTTTTGGCTGCAATATAATTGTGATGGCTGATGCTGAGCAGTCATCTTGGACCACAGATGATCTTGAAAACTGAAGCAAAGAAAATGACAAAAGGAGCCTGGGCCTTTCAGGACTTCACCAAGCAGGGATGCTAATCAAGACTTGGACCACCTACCTTAGGATTTAAATATGAAAAAGAAATGAAGGTCCTCTTTAGTGAAACCACTGTTAATTTGGATCATTATTCTTTACAATCAAGCCTAATCCTAACTGATGTAGCAAGCCAGAAACAACTGGTACAACAGTTCCAGATGTGTCACAGATGGAAATCCTTGGAGGATAATGTGGTGTTATGCAAAATCAAAGAGCTAGAAATCAAGAGGTTTGGGCTTGAATCCTGACTCTATTACTGAATGATATCTAGCAAGACACTATCACCTTTTGCCTGCCCTGCTTATCTCATAGCTTTTTATTAAAATTTGAGATAATAGATGCTCACCAAGTTAACCCACTAATTTCCACTTTGTATTTGGGACAAAGTACACTTGTCTTAAAAGGAGTTGGCTCAAGTGGTTCCTAGTGGAGGTAAGTGTTACAGTATCAAAACAACGGGTGCAATTGCTGCTCTCAGGTGTGGTTCTTCACCAAGTTCCACTACAATGGGGTAGAAAGTAATGTGTGCATGTGCATGTGTACATTTTCCTGTGTGCAGAATTTTCATCGGATTCTTACAATATGGAAGTTATGGACCCTCAAAAGTTTAAGCATAATTGAATACAAAACCAAACATAATTTGAAATCATGTTTTCACACATTAAAGTAAAAATTAATTTTAACTTTGGAGTTTTTTTTGTATAGTCATTTGCTCCCTTTTTATTGTTGTTTCTTACTATTGATTTTTTCTTTGTTTTATGATGATCTTTTAAAAAAATATAAAATTTCTCTTAGATGGTTGGAAAATACAAAACAGTTTTACGGAACAAAACCAGGAAAATTAAATATCTCAAAATTGTACAAAATGATTAAATTCTGCCAACTTATTTGTAATAATATTGTGGTCCTTACAAATGATGTAATATTTTTAACTGTGCATGCTATGATATTTTGAGGGATCCTTACATGTTTCCCTCAAAAAACATTAACCCACCGAAATGGGAAAAGCAGTATTCTATTATTAGGGAAGAACAAACTTATGGAGAATTATGTAAAGTTCAGTTTACCTCTGGTTGCATAAGATGCCTCCTTTTCATTCAATTGGTGACATACAGAAAATTATGGGTGGAACTCAAATTAAGGGAAAGAAATACATGGCCCCTTCCAAACTAGAAGATTTTATTGCATGAAACCACTTTGAAAGCTACATTTTCTAAATAGGCTAATATGAATACATTGCAATATTTCAAAGATTATGGCTTTACACTGCTTTCTCCTCCTTTTTAACACAATTGTATTTCATGATTAAAATGCCAAGCCATTTTTCTATAATGAGTCATAATAGCATCTTGAAAATTTCGGCAGCATATATATAGGCTACTGTCAGAATTTTTCAGGCAAAGCTTTTGGGAGACTCTCTTGCATTTCATTGTCACAAGATCCATTATACCAGGACAGATCTCAGCCTGCCTGAGTAATATCTATCTGAGGGTTATAATTTTGTCATAAAAATTTACTCTCACATGAACTTAGCATAAAAGGTCTCCGTCCAGAAAACAGGAATTGAAATGGATATATTATCACTTAAACTGCCTTTTTGCTCACTTATCCTTCAATTACAAGCCTCAAGTTCACTGGTGTCAGGAGAGGTTAAACCAGAAAAATGTAAAACAATTTTTGAAATATGTGAGGGAAATTTGACACTTAACATTCCAAATGCATTATTATTGCCATGGTATCACTGAAGTGTGCTATTGCTTCATTTTACGTGGTGGATTAAAAGCTTAAAAGACTACTCATGAAACAAAAAAAAAAGACCTATATGTACCATTTCATATATAAAACAATTTGCAAGAACACTGATTTTTTTTCTTATTCAAAAAGCCTCTAATTTCTTTTTTTTTAATCTCTGCTTTGCAAAACTTAGATAATTAAATTTTCACAGGGCAAAGAGTGGGGAGGTGAGAAAGGCAAGTTTTGAGAATTGCAATCATCCTGGCAGTAATGTGCTTATGAAAAGTAACATTTGCATAGTACTGGTACTTTTTAAATTGCCTTTGCATGCACATCTGCATTTGATCACAAGTCTATGAGACTAAGTTGGGGGGAGGTTATATTATCCCCTTTTATATATCAGAAACTTATGACTCAAAGTACTTCAGTGGCTCGCATATATAAAGTTGCAACTTGAAAACTAGATCTTCCCACTTTAAAATTTAAATTCTTTCCATTACACTACACTGTCCAATGGTCATCACTTCTCTATAAGGCAGAGACAGCAAAATTGTCTAATTTATGAGTCATCAATTCAAATTCTAATTGTCAAGACATGCTAAAGGTACATCGTCATAATGACCCATCAGACACTCTTCTGAATCAGGGATTCTCACACTTGAGTATGCATTGGGAGGTTCACTAAAGCAGACTGCTGAGCCTTACTCACGGAGTTTCAAAAAACAGTAGGTCCTGGATGGGGCACATAAACCTGCATTTTTAACAAGTTCCCAGGTAATGCTGAAACTGCTAGTCCAAGAACCACACTTTGAGAACCACTGATGCAGAATAATTTTAAAATTTTCTCCTATTTTTTCAATTGTTATTTCTTCAATAATTTTGGTGATCTTTATTTATTTATTGCAGTTTATTGGCAAAAAAATAATTTACTCATAGTTTTTATCTTTAATTAAAATTATAGACAAATAAGAGAAGAAATTAGGATAACAGTTCCATTTCAATTCCTATCTTCTATTAAAATGTTTGTAAAAAAAACAAAACCAGGTGTGGGAACACAGGTTTACATATTTTAAACCCATTACACATTAAAATAGTTTAGAAATATACAGAAATAATTAAATATAATAGTCCTTGCTTTGAAATGTTGATTCTACAGATTTTATGATAACTGACAATAATTTTTATTATTCATATTCACATTTTATATTTTATGTATTAATGTATTGAATTTTAAGATGTTTTAAGTTTTATGTTAAATGTCATATCCAAATCCACTTTGGGAACATAAAAAAAATGTAACTTCTGCCCAGGGGTGGGTTCATTATGGCTACATCCAACTGAGAAAACTCTGGCTTCAAAATCATTATAAAAATTCCTTTGGTGGTAAGCAGTCACTTTCTTAATAGTAAAACTGGGAAAATTCTGTGAGAAATATTTGCAGAAGTATTTTTGGAGTTAATAGCATTTGTTTCATGAAGAGTAAGGAAAGATTCCAAATGATTTGATTCTTTGGCTGTCATAGAAACAGGGTAATGGGATAATCTGAGGACTTTCTTATGTGCAGGCATCCCCTGATGTTGCCACTTGACAAAGCTCAATTGTGTCTGCTCCAATTAATCTTTTACAAAGACTGAGAAATGAAGAAAAGGTAAGAAACAAGTCTAGGCTTTTTGGCAGAAGACTGGAAAGAGAAGAATCGGGAAGAAAAATTTAATACAGGGGCCGGGCGCAGCGGCTCAAGCCTGTATTCCCAGCACTTTGGGAGACTGAGGTGGGAGAATCACCTGAGGTTGGGAGTTTGAGATCAGCCTGACTAACATGGTGAAACCCTGTCTCTACTAAATACACAAAATTAGCTGAGTGTGGTGGTGCATGCCTGTAATCCCAGCTACTCGGGAGGCTGAGACAGGAGAATCGCTTGAACCTGGGAGGCAAAGGTTGCAGTGAGCCGGGATCACGCCACTGCACTCCAGCCTGGGTGATGGAGTGAGACCCCATCTCCAAAAAAAAAAAAAAAAAAAAAAAAAAGATTAATGTAATACAATCCTGTTCTGCTTAGCCCCCTGCCCAAACTTCCACTTTCTCCCAAAATTATCTAAATAGTCTACTTCCCAGTCTCATTGCAACCCAACTGTTCATTGTATTTGGTCCATAGAGAGCACGTCTGAGAAGAGTCGCCTTTCCTCAGGCCTTGGATTAGGGCAACCTTGGATTAGGGCAGCCTCGTGATTTGGCATGTCCAGTGTATTTCCTATTTAAGTATTAATTTTTTAATAAAGTAACTTTATAAGAGTTAAAGATCTTTTATCCCTTTATCTTATTCTAAACCAAATACGTTTCTGGTATACATTTTGGTTTTTGTTGTTGTTTTTGGGTTTTTTTTTTTTTTACATGGAGTTTTGCTCTTGTTGCCCAGGCTGGACTGCAATGGCATGATCTTGGCTCATTGCAACCTCCGCCACCCAGGTTCAAGCGATTCTCCTGCCTCAGCCTCCCGAGTACCTGGGATTACAGGCACCCACCACCATGCCCGGCTAATTTTTATATTGTTTAGTAGAAAAGGGGTTTCACTGTGTTGGCCAGGCTGGTCGTGAACTCCTGACCTCAAGTGATCTGCCCGCCTCAGCCTCCCAAAGTGCTGGTATTATAAGCGTAAGCCACCATGCCCAGCCTCTGATATAAATTTTGAAAGACTAAATAAGAATAAAGGAATGACTGTTGCATGTACAACAGATGTTGCATACAAAGACTTTGTAGACACCCAAAGGCAGGTTTGAATACAGGCTTCACCACTTACTAACCATGGCCCATCAACCCATCTGTGAAATTCAAATAATGGAACCTATGTCTAGAGATTATTATGAAGATTACAAAAGTCTATAAAACATGGATAACCAATTGTCCCAGTTTGCTCAGAAATAAAGGATTTCCCAGGATGCAACACTTTCGTGCTAAACCAAAGCAGTTCCAGGCAAACTGGAATGGTTAGTCACCAAGTAGCAGTGAAATGTTTCTCAAGCAAAAATAAATCAATGCTTTTTCTCCCCTTCTAATTTTCTAGAAGCTATTTTCATCAGAAAAAAATATAAACTATATTGATTAGCAGCCATTGCTTTGCTATCATGTATTAAATACCTTACACAAATTATATCAATTATTCTTTAAATAAGCCCTAGGAGTTAAATGCCATTTTAATCACTCCTATTGTGACAAATGCCAGTATGGAGGCATAGAGCAGCTAAATTTCCTCCTCAAAGTCACATAGGTAATACACAGTAAAACAGAAATTCAAGCCCAAGCAGTCAAGTTTAAAATTGTGTACTATTAACTAAACTCTTTATTCAGACCAACAAACTTAGCATCACCTGGAGCGTGCTGGAAATGCAGAATCTCATCACCGCACCCACCCAAGACTAACCGAAGCAGAATCCATGCTGAAACACAATGCTACATCACCTGGGACTTTTACAGTTGGAAATAATTTAGCATCTTGAGGTATAGAGAACATTAGTAAAGTCCCATTTCATGCCCCTGATTTGAGGTCACAAATCTAATGCCCAGAACCTCTAAAAACCACGCAAAAACTTCATGAAGGAAACTAAAGTTGAACAAAAGTAAAACTCACCTCTCTGAAAATCTAGCCAGAGCTTGGACCACGAAGTATACTTAAACACACTAAGAAAACCTGGAACTGAAACAAACCCAAAAAGTGGAAAGCACAGGGTGGTAGCTGTTGTTTTCCTCCAAAATATGCCTGCTTAACACATGACCAAAACTGTACCTTTTTACCTAAGCCAATGCATCAGGAAGCAGGGAGAGAAAGAGACCAAAACATTAAAGCATTTTGAAAAGAAACTTTGAGATGATCCACTGTTTGTGCTATTCAAGTTCATAGCTTTGACATAAAACTGAAAATATGAGGAAAATTCATAATTGGGAGACTTGCTTATGGTTAGCATGAATTTGGAGTTTAAAATATAAATATAAATTAACAAGTATTTAATGTTCTTTTCAAAAGCAAGATCTTAGTAACAATAATCTATCAAGCACTCTTACCAAAAGCTGAAAGCACAGCAATAAAATCTCATTCAGCACTGAAACCAGACACACAAAGTCAGAAGTGATGAAGTCGTTATCGTTTGCTAGATTAAAAACACTCCGTCTCAGTAACAACTCAGACCCAGTTCAGAGTAACAGCTTCAGTCTATCAGAGCAAATATTTTCTGTGCCCAAATACGTTGGGTACACAGTCTGCACCAAATTATGTGCTTAATTAGCTGCATTTCATCAGCTGCCTTTCTACCAAGGCTACCTCTTCTATATGACATATTTTTTCTATACAATGTGAATAAAATAGTCACTGAAAACAACTGCGTTTGGGAAATAAGACTATAATTCTACCTTCAAAATTCCTCAGCTAAATCTAAAAATTTTTTCTCATGGTTTTTCTTTTTTAAAATAGTGCATAAATATCTTATTTTTTCATTAAATTTAAGTTGAATTTTTAAGGTTTTAGTATCAGGAATCACAACTGACCTCCTAAGCTATATTAGAAGAGAACTGATGTTTCTAAAGTTTCGTGCCAGAGGCTTTACATCAGGATTTTATTGAATCTCCGAACAACGTTATGAGACAGATATAATTAGCCACAACTGATAAAGAGGAAACCAAGTGTCCATAAGAATCGAAGAGAAGCACTTGTGAGTTCACCTGGTGGCAACATTAGGATTTGAACCCAGGTCTAAGACCCAAGCACAATGCCTTCCAAAAGCGACCATGAGTCATTCAAGGCCCCTGGGGTTGAAAATAGTAAACTGTTGCCGGGCGCGGTGGCTCAAGCCTGTAATCCCAGCACTTTGGGAGGCCGAGGCAGGCAGATCACGAGGTCAGGAGATCGAGACCATCCTGGCTAACACGGTGAAACCCCGTCTCTACTAAAAATACAAAAAAATTAGCCGAGCATGTTGGCAGGCGCCTGTAGTCCCAGCTACTCGGGAGGCTGAGGCAAGAGAATGGCGTGAACCCGGGAGACGGAGCTTGCAGTGAGCCGAGATCGCGCCACTGCATTCCAGCCTGGGCGACAGAGTGAGACTCTGTCTCAAAGAAAAAAAAAAAAAGAAAATAGTAAACTGTTTTCCCTCTAACAAGTAGGAAATTACAGACAACATAGACTCACAAGGGATAAGTAAACAAAGAGAAGTTTTAATGCCCCTCCCAAACACCCTTAGACCCTTAACTCCATCCACCATAGCCCAAGGAAAAAAAAAATGGTTACAGCTCTCTCTTAATGATGAAGAAGAGAGGTCATGGTTCCACTCAGTGCAGGTCCACCCGAGAAAGCTGGTCAGCCTTATCCAACAAGGCAAGGGCAGCAATTTCCTAAACAAGTTCCCAAACATGCGACACAATGGCTTGGACCAGAATGCATAGACCATAGTACATCCAGCTGCCCCAGGGAGTGAGCCAGCAAGTTTTTCTCCTTTATAGAGTCCTCTGTATCTGGAGCCTTTATCCGAAGCATTCAGCCAAGCATTCAGAAATTGAGCTCCGCATGTCCAAATAACCCACCAAGCCTGTCCAAGGACATTGCTAAATGTCAGTCACCCTCTTACTAAGCAAACATAGCATTGGTACCTACAGGTTTCAACAGACTTACTGGATAGTTTCGTTATCAAAAAGGAATAAGATCATATTTTAAAATGACATTTTCTTGAAAGTCTCAGCCTCCAAAAAGTGTCTTATCAACACGACTCGCTTAATTCAAATTCTATCCATTCTTCAGGGCATGCTCAGACCTGGCCTCCTCGTGGGACTTTTCCAAAAGGTTCCGGTCCACCTATGCTCTCCTCTCTCAATTGCTCCCAGACTTTGAGTTGCTGTCTTTAGTAAACTGCCTCGTGCAGACTTATTCCCAAGCATGCTTCTAAACTCCTGGAAACTGGTCATTATCTCACAGATTTTTTTTAATTCCCCATAGCACCTAACACATCTTGGACATAGTAAGAACGGGACTGATTCTGGCAGACTGCTTCAGCAGGGTCTCCTGGAATGGCAACGCCTAGGTGGAGTGACCACAGTCCAGAACTGGTGTGCAGAAATGTGATCTGGAGTAACAGCCTCTTCCAAATAAATGCATGTTAACCAGACTCACTAGGGGCTGACTTCCACATGAGACTGCCAAATTATTAATAACTTACTATAGGCTGGCCAGGCGCGGTGGCTCACACCTGTAATCCCAGCACTTTGGGAGGCCAAGGAAGGTGGATCACTTGAGGTCAAGAGTTCGAGACCAGCCTGAGCAACATGGTGAAACCCTGCCTCTACCAAAAATACAAAAGTTAGCCAGTCATGCTGATGCTGGCCTGTAATCCCAGCTACTTGGGAGGCTGAGGCAGGAGAAGCGCTGGAACCTGGAAGGCAGAGGTTACAGTGAGCCAAGATCACGCCACTGCACTCCAGCCTGGGTGACAGAGCAAGACTCTGTCTCAAAAAAAAAAATAAAAAATAACTTACTATGGGCTGATAGGGTTTTGGAGTGAATCAGAGAATGTAGAGTAGATACATTTAAGATAGACAGAAAGCATTCATCCCAAGCAGTTGTTAAAGAGGCAGAAATGCATATGGGATGGGAAAGCATACGCTGTAAAATCATGCTGTCTCAACTTTATACATTTTGATCTGGCAAGTAACATGGAAAAAGAACAATACCAGCATAGTGCTTTCCAGTGCCATCTTTTTCTCTTCATCACTGTTCTTTGTATTCAAAAAATAAGGTCATCTTTGCTTTTCTACCTGGAAGAGCCTAGAAATGGTGGGTGGGGGACAGTAAATGCCCCCAGGGATGAAGTTAATCCCCCTAGAGGGTCACTGCTTCCAGTGATCATGTCCTAAATATGTCTTCACATCTTTGTCTCAGACTATGCTTTCAGTTGAATTAAGGAGGGAAATGAAGGCAGGGAAAATTATCAAATTAACCAGAAGAGATGAAAAGGAGGCTTGTGTGATTAATTCATGCCGTCATCCAGGCCCTAAGTATTAATTTGTCAGAAACTTTTTACTCACTATAAACAGAAGTTAGTTAATTTGCAGCAACATATGATTCAACTAAGAAAAATAATACAGCAGTTTGTTTGGTCGAATATAGGATGCTAAAGAAACTCCAGTGCTTATACTACCAGCGCTGAAGAGATCAAGATCATGACACAGATTACAAAAAACCAGCCTATACAGCCGGGTGCAGTGGCTCACTCCTGTAATCCCAGCACTTTGGGAGGCCGAGGCGGGTGGATCATGAGGTCAGGAGATGGAGATCATCCTGGCTAACACAGTGAAACCCCATCTCTACTAAAAATACAAAAAAATTAGCCGGGCATGGTAGCGGGTGCCTGTAGTCCCAGCTACTCAGGAGGCTGAGGCAGGAGAATGGCGTGAACCTGGGAGGTGGAGCTTACAGTGAGCCAAGATCACACCACTGCACTCCAGCCAGGGCAACAGAGCAAGACTCTGTCTCAAAAAATAAAAAATAAAAAAAAAATAGCCTATACATACAATGCTATGCATAATTGACATTAACAGTGTTGTTATATTTAATTTTTAACAGACTATCTTCTAGAGCAGTTTTAGGTTCACAGCAAAACTGAACACAAAGCAGAGCTCCCTTCCCCCACAACACACAATCTTATCCATCAACAATATCTTGCACCAGTAGTGTCATTATGACAATCAATAAACCAACATTGACACATCAATATCACCCACAATTGAGATTGGCTTCACTCTGGGTGTTGTACATTCTATGCATTTTATATTTAATTTCAGGTATTTACAAAATGGTACCCAAAAATGAGATATTTCCCCAAAGATATGCTCAAAACTAACAGACGGATTGCCACTGAGCTGACAGAAAATCTTCCAGAATAGATATTCAGGAGCCCTATACAACCACTAATTAGGTTTGTTCTTGGTGCTTCACAGGAACATGTATTAAGATGGGGAAAGAATAAGTTCACTGAGAAGTACAGAATCATTCCCATTGGTTTATCTAAACCATTGCAAATTCTCACAATTTGAATCAACAAACCATTTAAGAATTCTTTGAAGATGGATAAAATCAAGATAACACCAGCAAAACTTTCAGAATAGTTGTTAGCAGCTTGGAAGAAAAGGCAAGAGATAATGGTGGAGCACTCTTTTAAGAAATAATCCTTCACCAATGTTCCTGATGCCTCCTAAAGAGTGGGAAAATATAGATACTGATGCCTCTAACTGGAAAAAAAAAATTCACAAGAGCAAAATTCTACATGTGAAATAGCACATGTATTGTGCTCATATTTGCATTTATATGTATGTAAAATTCGGATATTGACTTTTGAAAACTTGTCTAAGTAGGTCTAAAAGAGCCTTTTAAGTATAGAATTAAAACCTTAAAGATAAATAATTTTAATCTTATTGGTAGCATTTTTTTCTTTCTTGACAGAATTGATGGCATCTTAAATTCAGTAAAATAATACAAATACTTACAAAATTATGGGATGATCTGTGGGAGCAAAGGTCTGGCTTCCAGAGGTCAGAAGGCTGAAGGAATCACAGCAAACCACCGCTGATGATGTCAGCTCCCTGCAGTACCAAAGCAAATGATTCACAAAGGAATGCCCAGGAGTCAAGGTAAACCTCATGACTACCATTTGCCACTTACCTGCCCACCTGCTGTCAGAGAGTAATACCTTCTCCTAATTTTCTACTTTTAATCTCCCAAGTAAGTGTTTCTCATTAACAGAATCTGAACCAGAATTCCTTCGGCAAGAGATTCTGGGAAATGTTGTTCCTAGGCTTCTCTTCTAAAATGTAATACTGTCAGCCCCTTTTATATAAAATAGGGGATGGGGATGATAGTGCATTAACAGTAGACAATCTGCACAGTTGCTTTGAGGATTCTGATGTACGGGATTATTGTTCTCAATTCTTCACTACTCCTTGATAGTTGGACACTCACAGTCTTTCCCATGTGATTTTGCAGTGCCTCCCACTGTGGGTGGAGCATATATCCCAGCCCACTGCTGTTGGGCTTGATCAGGTGACTTGCTTGGGCCAACAGAATGTTAGCAAATATGACACAAGCAGAGGTTTTAAACATGCCTATGTGGTTTGGCTTCCCTGCTTGCACATCTGTAATCTTCCATTAGAAGAGCATGCCCCCCGGGTGGCTCATGGCACTGGTAAAGCAGATGAAAACCCACCCCACAGCCTGGAGCCAAGGCCAGCCAATCCTGGAGCCCAGCTGAGCCCCCAGACAACCACAGACCCAAAAAAATTAATACAAGGATTAAATGTACAATATTTAAAAGAGTGCTTCACACATATTAATCATTTTTTCAAGAATCTTATAAATTATATCCTACTATAAAAATGTAACATATTCAGTCTTTGTTTAAAGACAATAGCAGATATGAAGTGCTGCGTGACCCTTAATATGTTAAAGAGTTGCCTTTTTAAATTTCTCTGAATCAAATTAAATCTAGTTTGAGCCCCAAGCATTAGGGTTGCAAGAAGTCTAATAACGGTCCTTTTTTCATTTCTGTTGCTTTCTTGCATGATAGAAACCCAGGGACTTGAATAGCTCCAGACAGAGGGGAAGGGCTGGACTTTCAGACAACTTATGGAAATAACTTCCATCAGTTCCATACTTTCAGACAACTTATGGAAATAACACAAATTTCAAAAAAATATTTTGTACCTTTCTGGGACAACTAATATTTCAAAATATATGATTACTCCATGTTCTCTGTATTGTCAGAATCTGAAGGAGTAAATGTCACCCATTGTCTTAATTTATATTTATATTCCTAATTACTTAAATTAGAATTAGAATTAAGAGGATTTTACAGGGCTATTTGGAAGTAATAGTGCTTTTAAAAAAAGGAGATGGTCTATCACCATTTTAATTTAATGTATCCTTAAAAAATGTAATCAGAGTAGTTTAAAAAGACAGAAGAAGATTTGTCTTAAGTGATATACATGCATATGCAATTAAGTATATATCAGAATAAGGGTACAGAAAACCATTCAAAGAGTAACATCATTCTTTGAAGGGTAATTTGGCAACACTTATCAAGAGCCATTAAGTGTTTATATCCATAGACCTTGAAATCTCATTCTTAGGAATAAATCTGAACCAATAAATCAGAAGAAAAAGAATATATGTATAAAGATGTTATACTCATCTCTAGTTATAAAAAGTAAAAATAATTTTTCTACAGTAAGAGAGTTTTGGTAGATTTGGGTATATAAATTTTTTAGAATGTTATGTATGCATTCTAAAAAATATGCATGTCTAAAAATATGTCTAAAAACACACACTGAGAACGATAAAAATAAAAAGGACAAACCAAAAGAAGTACAGTCAAAATAATGTAAAGTGAAAAAAACAGTAAAAAATATGATTGCAATATTTTACTAAAAACAGTAAAAAATGTGACTGCATGTAGTTAAAGACTGGAAATAGAATACAAAGAGCTTGGATGTAATATTTACATTTTACATGTATATTTATATTCTAAACACGTTTTGTAAAAATAAAGCCACACAAAACTATATGTTACTTTGTATTGAAAAAAATATATTGGCTCCTAAAAATAGTGCAAAGGTGTGGGTAGATCCATTTCTAGATCCTACTAGGAAGGTGAACAGGCACTATTATTGGCACTCACTCCCAACATCAACCAAAGAGAGAATGAAAGGTACGAGAAATCCCTAAGATAAAGGAAGAGGGTTTTTTTTTTTTTTTTTTTTTTTAACTGACGTGGGAGGGAAGGAATGGATTTGTCTAGCATAAGAGACAGACCAGTAGAATATAGAGAGGATAAAATAGAAAAGATGCTGTTGGGACAAACGGTACACACCCCACACCTGTAGCAACTCAGGTCTCTCATCCAAGTGATCTCAAAAATAAAGGAAAATCACTGACAGAAGCCACTCTGTGAAAAACGAAGTAATGACTTTGGGAAGTTGCTATGCTTAAGGAAGATCCCCACTTAAGTACTTTTTCCTGAGGAGGCAAAGATCAAAGTGCTTTGTTTAGTTGTTTTTTAGAGTCAGGAATAATTGACTCTGGTTCTTCACTGCCTGGGCCTCTCCACATTAGGGCTCATGCCTGCACCCCACTCACTTCCCCTGAGCTAATTGTGGTGACAGATGCAGAGACCCAGACTTTCTTTGTAGCATTGCTTGACAGAGTTGAAAATACCCTCAGGAAAGACAAGCCCCTACAAAACTAAGGATAAGATAATTGAGGAGCGCAACTATCTGAATTGAAGATTATATCCAAAGCAAAAATATCTAAATCAATAATTTTAAATCACTTTAACAAAATTTTTAAAAGGAAAGAATGTATTAATATGATTTTTAAATATGCACAAAATATTTTAAGAAGAAGTTTATAATAGTTAAAATAAAGAACACAAAGATAAGATACATTAATAAAAGCACACCACTGATGAAGGAAGAAGATTTTTTAAAAAAAGTAAATAGGTATAAGAATAGGACTCCAAGTGTTATAATTCAAATAGTAAGAATCACAAAAGAGAGGAAAATTTATAAGAGTAAATGTTTGGGCCGGGTGCAGTGGCTCCTGCCTGTAATCCCAGCACAATGGGAGGCCGAGGCAAGCAGATCACTTGAGGTCAGGAGTTCGAGACCAGCCTGGGCAACATGGTGAAACACTGTCTCTACTAAAAATACAAAACTTAGCCCGGTGTGGTGGCTGGTGCCTGTAATCCCAGCTACTCGGGAGGCTGAGGTACAAGAATCACTTGAACCCAGGAGGCAGAGGTTGCAGTGAACCGAGATCACACCACTGCACTCCAGTCTGGGCAAGAGCCAGACTCCCTCTCAAAAAAAAAAAAAAAAAAAAAAAAAATTTGAAGAAATAATGTAGATAGATGTCCCAGATTTTTAAAAATGTACAGGCTTAAAATTGAAAGAGTCTATAGAGTGCCAAAAAAGAGAAAGAAAGAAAAATCCACATCACATTACACTAGAATTTAAACATAAATATTGTCTTAAGAGACAAAGATAAAAATAAAATTCTAAAAGCCAACAAAAAGCATACTCTATGAAATAATAATTTAAAGAATTAAATAATTTAATTCTTTTTTCTGTGGTATGAAAATTAAATTGCTTAATTTTTAATTACATTTTACACCACGGGAATAAGAATTAAATTATTTAAAAGCAAAACCAACTTCAAGAAGACTGTGGAAGCAGAATTTCCAAACTACTGGGAAAAAAAGAACTTAGAATTTAGAATTTTGTATCCACCCCAAATATCAGTCAAATCTAAGGGCTTGATGAAAATCTCCTGAGGCATGTAAGACCTCAGAATATTTGCTATGCAATGACCTATGGTGAAAACATTGTGCGGATAAAATTCTCAAATAGAGGAACAAACAAACACAAGAGAGGTGGCAAGTGATATATAAATAAAAGAGATCAAATACCTTTGTGTGTTTGCTATCTTAGGAAGAGAAAGAAAGCTATTACAAAAGTAACAGAGGAATCGTATTTATAATAACTCCTAATTAAGAGAGTCAAAGGACAAGGAAAAAATAAATAAAAATGAAAAATATATTTATATTAAAAAAAAAAGTTTAGGTACTGTCAGTATGTTGAAGGTTGAGTTCTCACAAGAGATGTGAGAACATGCTAACACAGTATTTCTCAGACTGTAGTCCACCAAGCTGGCCTGTGAACTTTTCATCAGTTCTTGACAAGAGAAGGATCTTGCACCAGAATGCACATTAACTTGTTACTAAGCACACTGCTTAGTTCAGTTGACAGGATTTTCATGTAGAGATTTTCTCAATGAAGGGAGAAATGCTTTAATGTACATTCTGGTATAAAGTGCTTATCTCATTGTGAATCAATAACAGATAATTCCTGAATCAGCATTTTGGGCAGATACAATAGCAATTTAAAGCGGCAGGGAGGTGAAGTGGGTAAAAAGAAGTAGAAACAGAAGAGAAAAGGCCAGATGTGGTGGCTCACGCCTGTAATCCCAGCAATTTGGGAGGCCAAGGCAGGAGGATCATGAGGTCAGAAGTTCGAGACCAGCCTGGCCAACATAGTGAAACCCCGTATCTACTAAAAAATAAAAAAAAAAGTTAGCCAGGTATGGTGTCACACACCTGTGGTCCCAGCTACTCAGGAGGCTGAGGCAGGAGAATTGCTTGAACCCGGGAGGTGGAGGTTGCAGTGAGCCGAGACTGTGCCATTGCACTCCAGCCTGGGCAACAGAGTGAGACTCTGTCTCGAAAAAAAAAAAAAAAAAAAAAGGGGGAAAAAATAGAAATGATAAGCTATTTAAAACTGTTCCAAATATAGGAATTAGCATAAATGAATATAAACTAAAGGTAAAATTCACATTTTGGGTTTTAACAATATCTAAACTAAGCTGTTTATAAAAGACCAAAAGCATACGAAAACACAAAGGTTAAAAGTAAAAGGATAGAAAATGAAATATGAAACAAATACAACCAAAAGAAAGTTGTTGGCCAGGCATGGTGGCTCATGTCTGTAGTCCCAATACTTTGAGAGGCCGAGGCAGGTGGATCGCTTGAACTCAGGGTTTTTAGGCCATGCTTGGTGACATGGTGAAACCTCGTCTCTACAAAAAATAGAAAAATTTGCCAGGCATGGTGGCACACACTTGTAGTCCCAGCTACTTAGGAAGCTGAGGTGGGAGGATCCCTTGAGCCTGAAGGTGGAGGTTGCAGTGAGCCAAGATCATGTCACTGCAACAAAGCGAGACCCTGTTTCAACAACAAAAAAAAAAGAAGCTGTTGCAGCTATGTTAATAACATAAAATAAATGTTAAAGTAAAATATTATTAGAGGACAGAGAATTCAATTTACTATCTAATTCAATTCTCCAAGAAGAAAAAAAGTAATTTTAAATGTGTAGTTACCTAATAAAATTGCCTTAAACTATATGAAGTAAATTTTATTGAAACTTCAGGAACAGAGTAATAAATTCATCATTGTAATGCGAGATTTCAGCACACCTCTCTCAACTATTGACAATTTAAATAGGAAAAAAGCAAAGATATACAAGATCTGAACAACACAATTAAAAAATTAACCTAATGAACATATATTGAATTATATATCCAACAACTAAAATAATACATACTTTTTCAAGTATATATGAATATTTATAAGAATTTATTATGATTTAGGCCATAAAGAAATCCACAACAATTTTATAAAAACAAGCATGCAATGAAGTTGGACAATTATACAAATATAATTTATGTAATTCCTACTTATTTAAAAAATTTTTAAACATCTTGATAAATAACTCACAAGTTAAAAATGAAGTCATAATGGAAATGTTAAAACATCTAAAACTGGCTTGAAATTTTTTAACTACATATCAAAATTTATGTGATGAAGCAAAAGCAGTGACATAAGGGAAATTTATAGCTTTAAACATAAATATTAGGGGGGGGAAAAAACAAAGCCTCAAAATTAATGAATTGATTTCCCATCATCAGAGTTTAGAGGCCAGGCCTGGTGTCACACACCTGTAATTCCAGCACCTTAGGAGGCCGAAGCAGGAGGACCACTTGAGTCCAGGAATTTGAGACTAGCCTAGGAAACATAGTGAGACTCCTGTCTCTACAGTTTAAAAATGAGCCAGGTATGGTGGCATGTGCCTATAGTTCCAGCTCCTCTGGGAGCTGAGGTAGGAGAATCGCTTGATCAAGGCTGCAGCAAGCAGTGATCATACCACTGCACCCTAGTCTGGGCAACAGAACAAGATCCTGTCTCAAAAAAAAGAAAAACAAAATTTTAGAAAAAGAACGATAGGATAAAACTAAAGAGAATACAGGAATGAGGTAAAATAAAACAACGATAAAATAGAGAAGACTAACAAAGCCAGAAAATTAGCTATTTGAAAACTTAACAAAATGAACAAACTTTGACAAAATTATCACAATAAAAACAGAGAAGGCTCAAATGATTTCAGAAATTTAAAAAAACAGGAAAAAATTACAGAAAAGTTAGAAGTTATAAAATGAGTTCTGCTTTCAAACAAACTGAAGAATCAAGGCCCAGATTGACCCTCCTACCAGAAACAACCAAAAATAGGAAAGTCACAATATGTGAAACAGTAGTTTTCAGATATTGATCATCAGGCATAATTGACAGTGATTCCTCTTGAGAAAGGAGGAACAAATGAGGGAAGCCTCACAGTCACCTCAGCCTACTGTCTGTGGAGAGTTTTCAGGCTGCAGCTTAGGCAGGATCTGTAGTATCTTGATGACATTACTAGTGGGAATGTAAATGAGTGCAACACTGTGGAAAATAATTTAGCACTATATTGTATAGTTGAAGACATATGTAGCTTGTAGTCTAGCAATTCCACTCCTAGGTATATATCAAGAGAAACTCTTTAACATATAAAACATGATGCATGTACAAGATTGTTCACAATAGCAAAAACATGGAAACATCACAAATCTCCACCCACAGAAGAGTGCATGAATAAACCATGTTATATATCTACAGCAGTCAAAACTAATAAATTATACAGAGACATGCTGCCATATGGATGAATTCTAGCAATATGATACTAATGCAATAAAAGAAATTCCCCAAAGAATACTTTCAGCATGATACTATTTTTGTAATGATAAAAATAAGTAAAGCGATATAGGAACAAATAAAAATGTAATTAATCTATATAAAAAAGAAAGCAGCTTCCACTTCCAGGAAGATAAAGTATATGTACTTTTCCTCATCCCTCTCACCAAGCACAATTAAAAACCCTGGATATAACATATAAAACAAATATCAAAAGACTCTGAAAGGGAGAGAAACTAAAGGAGCCTTGCTTGGAATGTTGGGCTCAAGGAAAACAAGTGGTGGGTACCATGAATGTTTTTTTCTACCAGACAGAAAACTGAAGAAGCCAGCAACACAGAAACACCAATGGGCACAGAGGGGGGGGGAAAAAAACCCTAACAAAAGAATACTCTCCCTAGCCAACAACAACAACAAAAAAAACAGGAGACAGCCTAGCAAGACAGAAAACCTGTAGGCAATAATTACTCTACTTTAGCAAAACGCCACAGAAAAACTATGGCTTGCCCCATGCCAGCAAAGGCTGAGTGAGGAAGTCTAGATTTCCACCCCAATAGGAATCCGCTTACCAAACCAGACAGTACAAAATGAAACCGACTGACCAAAATCCCTCATGAATATAGATGTAAAAATCCTCAACAAAATATTAGCAAATAGAATTCAACAATGTATAAAAAAAGAATGATGTATCATGGACAAGTTGGACTTTAACAAACTACGAAAGAAAACTTCCATTATTGTATCAATAGATGCAGAAAAATCATTTGACAAAATTCAACGCTCATTCATGACGAAAACTCTTAGCAAAATAGTACTAGAGAGAAACTTCCTCAGCTTAGTAAAGAGTATCTACTACCAAAAAAATCCTTACAGCTAACATTATACTTAATGGTGAAAGACTGAATGTTTTTCCCCAAAGACTGGGAACAAGGCAAGGATGTCTGCTCTCACTGCTCTTATTCTACATAGTGCTGGAAGGTCTAGCCAGTGCAATAATGCAAGATAAAGAAATAAAAGCATGCAAATCAGAAAAGAAGGTACAAAAATGTCCCTATTACAGATGACATGATTGTCTACATAGAAAATCCCAAGGAATTTCAAAGAAAAAAAAAATTTACAAATAAAGAGTAAATTCAGTAAGGTTGCAGAATATAAGAAAAATATACAAATATGAGTTATATTTATACACTACCAATGAACACTTGTGGACACTGAAATTAAAAAGTATAATATTTACTATTACACAAAAAATTAAAATACTTAGGTGCTAAATCTAACAAAACATGTACACTACTTGTATGCTGAAAACTACAAAACACGATGAAATAAATAAACCTAAATAAATGGAAAGACATATTATGTTTATGGATTGAAAGAATCAACTTAGTAAAACTATCAGTTCTCCCCAAATTGACATACAAGTTTAATACAATTTCTGTCAAAATCCAAGCAATAATTTTTATGGATGTAGGCAGGATTATTCTAAAGTTTATATGTAAGTGCTCAGGAACCAGAATAGCTAAAACACAACAATTTAGAGGTGATCGTCAGCAAGATGGCAGAATAGAAAGCACTGGATCCTCCTTTCCTCCATAACACACCAATTCAACAACAATTCACAGAACAATCCCTTTGTGAGAAATCCAGAAACCAGTTGAGAGACTCCTGCATCCTGGGCAAGCAAGAAACCAGCCACACAGAAGCCAATAGGAATAGTCAAGATACTGTCTAGCTGTAGCCCTACAGCTGGCATAGCACCATATGACTGGGAGAAAACCCTCAGCTCCTAACTTCTTCCTGGGGGAAGAAAAATATTCTGATCCTTCTGGGAGCTACCCACAGCACTAACTTCTATTTTACCTGTCTCACAATACTGACAGGAACCAGCATTCTCTAGTCACTGGAAGCCACTGGGAAAAAAAGACTACAGCTTGAGTTAGCAAACTAGCACATGCTGCAGCTCCACTCTCTGGCTCAGTGCAAAGCAAGCAGGTAAAAAAAACTCAGCTTCCAGCTTCTCCCTGGAGAGGGAAGGAAATAACCATACATTCAATGTTCTTATTTTTCTGTAGTCTACCCAAGGCACTGCCTTCTGTCTCAGGCTACTGAATGGACACAGCAAACTCTAGATGCCTGGGGACCATTGGGAGAAAAGACAATGATTTAAACTATTTAGAATGAAGGCTTGAGAGACCCACAGTACTTCTGGCTGGGCTGATTGGTCAGGGTCTTCTGTATCAGACCAGTCCCTGAAGACTGATAAAGGCTGTGTGTGAAAAGCCTGTAGCTAATCTCATACTTGGCAGTGAAAAGTGAAAACTTGTCCTCCAAGGAATAATTCAAGGATGCCCACTCTCACCACTTCCATTCAACATAGTACTGGACGTCCTAGCCAGAGCAATTAGGCAAGAAAAAAGAATAAAAGTCATCCAAATGGAAAAGGAAGAAGTAAAATTATCTGTCTGCATGATTTTTTTCTTTTTTTGCCTTGAGACAGAGTCCTGCTCTGTCACCCAGGCCAGAGTGCAATGACACAATCTCGGCTCACTGCAATGTCCACCTCCCCAGTTCAAGTGATTCTCCTGCCTCAGCCTCCTGAGTAGCTGGGATTGCAGGCACCTGCCACCACGCCCAGCTAATTTTTGCATTTTTAGTAGAGACGGGGTTTCACCATGTTGGCCAGGCTGGTCTCAAACTCCTGACCTCAGGTGATCTGCCTACCTCAATCTCCCAAAGTGCTGGGATTACAGGCATGAGCCACTGCACCCGGCCTGTTTGCATGATGTTATATGTAAAAGCCTTAAAGATTTCACACAACAAAAAGCCTTAGAACTTACAAATAAGTTTGGTAAAGTTGCAGAATACAAAATTAACATACAAAAATTAGTTGTGTTTCTATACACTAACAACAAAGTATATGAAAATGTTATTAGCAAAGCAATCTTATTTACAATAGCACCAAAAAAGAAAATATTTAGGAATGGACTTAACTAGCAAGGTGAATTACTTCTTCATTGAAATCTATAAAACATTCATGAAAGAAATTTTGAAAGACACAAACAAATGGAAAGATATCCATATTTATGGATTGGAAGACTTAATAATGTTAAAATATCTATTCTGTGTTCTCACTCATAGGTGGGAATTGAACGAT
Source organism: Nomascus leucogenys (assembly GCF_006542625.1). Lineage (NCBI taxonomy): Eukaryota > Metazoa > Chordata > Mammalia > Primates > Hylobatidae > Nomascus > Nomascus leucogenys. Next base: position 70,385,544 of record NC_044391.1, read on the forward strand.
GAGAACACTTGGACACAGGAAGGGGAACACACACCAGGGCCTGTTGTGGGGTGGGGAGAGCGGGGAGGGATAGCATTAGGAGATATACCTAATGTAAATGACGAGTTAATGGGTGCAGCACACCAAAATGGCACACGTATACATATGTAACAAAACTGCACATTGTGCACGTGTTCCCTAGAACTTAAAGTATAATAAAATATATATATAAAATCTATGCTATCCAAAGAGATTTACAGATTCATTGCAATCTCTATCAAAATTCCAATGACATTTTAAATATGAAAAAAAATACTAAAATTCATATGGAACCACAAAAGACCCCAAGTAGCCAAAACAATCTTGAGAAAGAAGAACAAAGCTGGAGGCACAACACTTCTTGTTTTCAAAACTTATTACAGAACTACAGTAATTAAAAGAGTGTGTTACTGTCATAAAGACGGACATATAAACCAAGGAACAGAATAAAGAACCGAGAAATCAATCCACACATATATAAACAACTGATCTTAAAGATGGATGCCAAGAATAAACAACAAAGAATAGTCTCTTCAACAAATGGTGTCAGAAAAACAGGATAGTGACATGTAAAAAAATGAAATTGGACCCTTATACCATACACGAAAGTCAACTCAAAATTGATTAAAGACTCAAACATAAAACCTGAAGCTATAACACTAAGAATATATATAGAAGGAAAACTTCATAACACTGGTCTTAATAATGATTTCTTGGATATGACACCAAAAGCACAGTCAACAAAAGCAAAAATAATCAAGTGGGATTGTATCAAAGTGAAAAACTGTACAAAGGCAACCTACAGAATGTTAGAGTCAAGGCAACCTACAGAATGGGAGAAAATATTTGCAAACCATATATCTGATAAAGGGTTAATATCCAAAATATATAAGGAACTCCTTCAACACAATAGCAAAAAACAAAAAAACAACCCAATGTAAAAATGGACAAAGGACTTGCATAGACATTTGGCCAAAGAAGACATCCAAATGGTCAACAGGTATAATATGAAAAAGATGTTTAACATCACCAATCATCAGGTGTAATACTATAATAAAATAAAAAAATATATTTTGGTCTTTTTTCCCGGCTCCTAAACAGAACTTCTGAAACCCTTGTAATTTCCTAAATGACAAGAACAAAAGTAGCATATTTTGTCATAAATTTGGTTTAGGTCCCCAGTTTTTAAAATAGCTCCAGCATGGTAAAAGTGGAAGGAGCATCTTTTATTGTTCATTACAAGCCCCTTTCAACCACATCTGAGTTTATATTAATGAGATAACTTTTGGAAAGCCCCTAAGAATGGGGGCTGATTGCCAGGGAAACCAACCATATGATTAGAGAGTTGGAACTTTCAGCCCCACTTCCCCAACCTTTGGGGAGGGGAGAGAGACTGGAGATTGACCTAAACACCAGTGGTCAATGATTTAATCAATTAGGCCTACATAATGAAGCTTCCATAGAAAAAAAAACAAAAGGATGGAGTTCAGAGATCTTCTGGGTTGGTGAACACATGGTGATACTGGGAAATGGCATGACCAGAGAGGGCATGGAAGCTCTGTGCATCTCCCCCATACCTTGCACTGTACATCTCTTCTGGCTGTTCCTGAATTATATCCTTTTATAATAAGTCAGTTGACGCAGGGCAGGTGATCCCCAAAACTGGGGAAAGCCCAGGGGGGTATTTGGCTTCAACCAGGAAAGAATTCAAGGGCAAGCCAGTTGCGTTAGACAGCAACTTTAACTGAAGTGGCAGCGTACAGCAGCAGCAGAGGCACCAGTCCTTGCAGAGCAGGGCTACCCCACAGGCAGTGTACCCAGAGTAGCAACTCCGAGGCACTTCCACAGTCATATTTATACCTGCTTTTAATTATATGCAAATTAAGAAGTGTATTATGTGGAAATTTCTAGGAAAGGGGTGGTAATTTCCAGATCATCGGGTCGTTGTCATAAAAAGCAGCGATAACTTCCTTGTGTTGCTATGGCAATGGTAAACTGACATGGTGCACTGGTGGGCACGTCTTGTGGAAAGCTGCTTCCACCCTGTTTGTTGTAGCTAGTCCTCAATTTAATTCAGTGCCAGAGCCTTGCCTCTGTAGTCAAGTCCCACCTCCTACCTCACAGTAATCTAGTAAGTAACTGTTTTCCTGAGTTCTGTGAGCTATCCTAGCAAATTATTGAACGTGAGAAGATTATGGGAACGTTTGATTTATAGCACAAGTAATAATGTGGACTTGTGATTGGCATCTAAAGTTGGGGTCTTGTGGGATTGAGCCTTTACTTTTTACATCTGATGCTAATTCCAGGTACATAATGTCAGAATTGAATTCAATTGTAGGACACCCAATTGTTATCCACTGTGAATTGGAGAATTGGCTGTTATGGAGGAAAACCACCCCACACATTTAGTATCAGATGTGTTCTGTGTAAGTATAGAAATAAAAATAGTTTTTGTTTTTATAGAGAAATGCAAATCAAAAGCACAATGAGACATTGCCCCACACCTGTTGGAATGGCTATTATGAAAAACATAAAAGGTACATATTGGAGAGGATGTGGAGAAATTGGAACTCTTGTGCATTGTTGGTGGGAATATAAAATGGTACAGCCACTAAGGAAAATAGTGTAGAGGTTCCTCAAATATTTAAAAATAGAAATGCCATATGATTCAGCAATCCCACTTCTGGGTATTTATCCAAAATAATTGAAATCAGGATCTCCTAGGGATAATTGCACTTCCATGTTCATTGCAGCATGATTTACAATAATGTACAATGTAGAAATAATCTAAATGTACCTCACTATATGAATGAATAAAGAAAATGTTGTATATACCTACAATGGAATATTACTCAGCCTTTAAAAATAAGGAAATCCTGCCATATAAAAGGAAATTATGCTAACTGAAAGAAGACAGTTACAGAAAGACAAATACTACATGATACCACTTATATGAGGTATATAAAACAGTCAAACACATAGAAGCAGAGGAAAATGGTGGTTGCCAGGGGCCAGGGAAAGCAGGAAATGGGGAGTTGCTAATCAACAGGTGTGAAGTTTCCATTAGCCAAGATGATGAAGGCACAACATTGTGCCTATAATTAACAATACTGTATTGTACACTTAAAATGTGTTAAGAAGATAGATGTCATGTTGAGTATTCTTACCACAATAAAAAATATATGATTCACCAGTTGCAATTCTAGACATTTATCCTAGAGAAATGAGGACATATTCACAAAAAACTGCACATGAATATTTATAGAAGTTTTATTTGTAATAGCCCAAAACTGAAAACAACCCAGATGTCATTAAGTGGGGAAATAGTTAACAAACTGTAGCACATCCATACCATGGAAACTCAGCAATAAAAACGGTTGGACTATAGTGAACATGACAATCTGGATGAGTCGTCAGAGAATTATGCTGAGTGAATAAAAATACTAAGATTGTTTACTGTTTGATTTCATTTATATAAAATGCTTGAAGTGACAAAATTACAGAAATGGAGAATAATCCAATGGTTATCAAGAGCTAAGGCGAAGGGCAGAATAAAGTTGGTGTGACTAGGAAAGGGCAGCATAACTGATCCTTGTGGTGATGGAAATGTTCTGCATCTTGACTCTATCAGTTTTAATATCCTGGTTGTGATGCTATACTGTAGCTTTTTAAGATGTTGCCATTGGAAGAATCTGAGCAAAGGGTACAAGGGATCTCTCTGTGTTTTTTTACAACTGTATGTGAATCTAGAATTGACTCAAAATAAAAACTGTAAAAAAAAGGTAAAGCAATGGAATGATCAATGCTGCTCTCAGGAAGATGGTCCTCTTGTGTAGAGGAAGTCAGGGAAATGAAGGAAGGGAAGACCATGTGGTTAGATGTAGGTTATTGTCCTCTTATTTTGGATGCTAAGTTTACAGGTGCTTATTATATTATTGATAACTAATAATTCAAAGCAAAAGTTAAAATACAAGACGTTGGTTTTAAGTTTTGTCTCAGTGTCTTATATTCTAAATAATATGTTGTGGCTAGACAGTGCTATGCATGCATTCAGCAAACTGTTTTATTTTCATCTCAGGCACAGGGAAAATCTACATTTCCTATATCCCTGTGCATCCAGGTGGGACTGTGTAACTCAGTTCTGGCTGATGGTATTGGCCAAAAGTGAAGTACATGACTCTCAGTACTGCCCATAAAACATCCTTTACAATCTGCCACCATCTTCCTCCTTCGTTCCCATGGCTAAAAAGGTGGTAGGGCTGTACAATAGAGGAAGATAAATGAATTTACTGCCTGGAGGAGAGCCACACAGGAAAGCCTTCTGACCAGGAATATCTGTGTTGAATTCTGCAGGAGCTAAGAAGAAATTTCATTGAATTAAGCCACTGTGATTTCAGTTTTTATTATTACAGAATAATCTAGCCTACCCTGACTGATATAGATGCCAAAAAGTTCCCCCCAAAAAAATGATGGAAATTCAAAACAGTAAAGATGAGAACAGCTGCTGAATTGCCCAAATCTGGGAGAAATAGCCACTATTGCGAAGTCCTTAGAATTAGACTGAGAAATATAACTGGTGATCCATGAACGTGTTGGCACTGGGTTGCAGCAAACCTGATGGCTGAAAAGAAGGTAGAAAGATGCTTTGCCCCTCCCAACTGTCTGCTCTGGCTCAGAAATGCAAAGATACTGCCAACCAAAAAAATGGAGCAGCCATTCCTCTACTCCTACAGTGCTGCTTTCAAAGCTGCTTTTAACCAGTTCTGTTCCCTCCCCCTCCACCTCTATCCCATTCTCGCCAGATTTTTTCTAGTTAAGAAAAAATTATACCCTTGGGAGGATAAGGCAGGCAGATCGCTTGGGCTCAGGAGTTCGAGATCTGTCTGGGTAACATGGTGAAACCCCATCTCTACAAAAAAATACAAAAATTAGCCAGGCATGGTTGCGCATGCCTGTAGTCCCAGCAACTCGGGAGGCTGATGTGGGAGGATCGCTTTAGCCTGGGAGTTTGCAGTGAGCCAAGATCACACCTCTGCACTCGAGCCTGGGTGACAAAATGAGATCCTGTCTCAAAAAATACATAGATACAGATATATTTGGAACCCCCTTTGTAATCTTCCCAAATTCTTCCTCTGTCCTTATTACCCTGTTCTGAATATGGTGCCCATTTTTTCATGCTTTCATACTTTTACTACATATGTATTTGTCCTAAAGTAATATATAATAGTGTGGAGTGTATTTTAAAAATTTACCTAAATGTGAGCTGCGTTAATCAGGGTTCTCCAGAGAAACAGAACCAATAGGACATAGAAAGACAGGAAGATCTGGAGATTTATTATAGCAATTGGTTCATGTAATTATATAGACCAAGAGTTATAAGTATCACTGTGAATAAATGTAAAAAGTATAGTGTCAAATGAAAAAATAAGTTGCAAAAGGATCCACAGGATAGGCTTCTATGGTGGCTAATTTTATGTATCCACTTGACTAGGATAAGGGCTATCCAGATAGCTGGAAAAAGCATTAATCTCTGAGTGTGTTTGTGAGGATATTTCCAGAAGAGACCACTATTTGAATTGCTGAACTCAGTAGAGCAGATGACTGTCCTCAGTGTGGGTGGGCATCGTTCAACCCATGGAGGAACTGAATAAAACAAAAAGACAGAGGAAGGGTGAATTTGCCTTCTCTGCTAGAGCCGAGATATCCATGTTCTCCAGCCCTCAGATATCGGAGTTCCTGGTTCTCAGTCTGTTAGATTCAGATTGTGACCAACAGTCCCTCGATTCTCAGGCCTTCAGACTCACACTGAATTACAGCAATGGTTTTGGTTCTCCAGCTTGCAGACAGCATATCATGGGACTTCTCGGCCTCCATAATCACGTGAACCCGTTTCCAAAATAGCTCTCCTCTTGTATATCTGTCTGTCTGTCTGTCTATCTATCCATCCATCCATCCATCCATCCATCCATCCATCCATCCAAGTCCTATTGGTTCTGTTTCTCTAGAGAACCCTAATACAGAATACATATTCTTTAAGTTTGTTTTCCTATCTGAAAATTACTATTTGTCTCGTCACTGATTTAGATATGTTCTTATAACCTTTCATCTGGCTTTTTAATTTTATTCTTTAAAAAGTCTTGCATTTTTTAGTTTGTTCTTAGGCACTTATTTTTCCTGTGTTGAATGATATTATGGTAGCTAGTCTTTTAAGATAGCCCTCCAATGAAATGTGCCTTCTGCTCTTGGTGCCCTTACACAGTCTTCTTTCACATTGATTTTGGACTAGTTTTGTATCAAATGTATATATAATAGCCTCATAATATGTCTTGATAGCTCTTCATCTTCTTCCTGTGGAAGAAGTTGCGTATAATAGAAATTATCTGATCCTTCCCTTTTTAAAGACAGCACTTTCCACTCTTGAGGAGCTTCCATTATTAAACTCCTTTCTTATAAATAAACTAAATTTTGATACTATATAACAAATTGTTTAATCCTGTCCTCTAGAGCTAGAGATAGTTCCAAATGAAAACTTCAAGTATTTTGGTGTGGCTATTATACCTCTACCCACACCCAAAGATATTTTTTTTTTTTCATTTTTGAGCATAAGTAACTGCAGTTGCTTTAACCAATTTTTCTGAAGCCTGGGAATACATGACCTCATCCCCCTCCACTGGACATGCTCCTGTTTATTGCACCAAAATTCATGAATAAAGTTACAAAATAAAATCATCTGAAAGATGGAATTGGCATGAGAGATGTGATCAAATAACAGATTATTATAATTGTCCCTCTTCTGTTTGTTTTTTTAGTATGTTCAACATTTTCCACAAAAATAGTATAAACACTAAGAAAAAATGATAAGGAAAAATTACCAAAAGGGAATGATATTATTATCTTAAATCCTATATATCAAAGAGCTGTTTTGCAAATATTCAGTCATGAGAAGGGGCATCATTATTGGTAAGCAAAGTAGCCTTCGTTAACATTGTGTTTTCCGTGGCAGTCACACAAATTAAAAATGAAAAAAAAAAAGTCTTGAATATACAGAAGTTCTAAATCCACAACACACTAATAATTTGTTTAACTATTGTATCTAGATACTTGGTTTGTACTTCATTCTAAGACCTCCAAATTCTAAAATTAAATACATTTATGAGTTATACAGTATGCCATTTTTGTGATTCTATCTTCTGATGGCTCAATAGTGATAAGAATGTCGAAAATTATGGGTTTATTTCTGAAATTAACTATCACTAAGTGACCAAATTTGCTTTTGGTAAATATTAAGCAATAAGAAACCTAAGATTAGATACAGTCTCATGTTCACTCAGACAACGAAGAACAAAGATCATTTGGTCCTCAATCCAACAAGTATTAGTTTGAACTCCATTTCCCCTAAGAGGAAGGACTCTAACAGAGGATCTTAAATGCATTTCAAAAGGCTTTTTAATATTTACAGGAAAAAAATAAAATTTTCTACTATACAATTATCTTTTTAAAATCAGCAATATAAAGAATGCTGGCAAATTAATGCTTTACAAGAGAATCTTAAAATAATAGCTTGTGTTATTAAACAAATGTCTTATCTGGAAAACATCAGGTATTCCTTCAACTTGAAGTTCTTGGTAGGGTACATGGGGCTGCTGGGTTGGGAATAGTAAACGTGACTTCAATTTTTTGAATCCCAAAGATTAGTAACCTATGAAGAAGGCATAATCTTTCAAACTGTCAGTCTAGTGTTTTTTATTAAAGGCTTCTTTAATGGAAGAAAAAAGATAAGCTACCTATGTTCCTCCAAGGTGCTATAGATAGCACTTTGATATAGCACTATTGATCAGAATTGATCTTTATTTATCTGAGCCAAGTGCAAGATAAAATAAAATGAATTTCCTTCAATTCTCTGTCATTGAAAAGATTTGAATATTGAATTAGTCAGGGTTGTCTAGAGAAACAGAGCCAATAGTAGGTGTGTGTATATAGAGAGAGATTTAAGGAATTGGCTCACACAACTGTGGAGGCTGACAAGTCCAGAACCTGCAGGGTAGGCCAACAGTCCACACCCCCAGGAAAGAATTAATGTTACAACACAACTCCACAGGCAATCTGCTGGTTAAATTCCCTCCTTAGGATACATCAGTCTTTTATTCTTAAGACCTTCAACTGATTGGATGAGGCTCACCTACATTATGGAGAGTAATTTGTTTACTCAAAGTCTACTGATTTAAACATTAACCTCACCTAAGAAATACCTTCACAGCAACATCCAGACATGTTTGACCAAATATCTAAGTACAGTAGCCTAGACAAATTGACACATAAAATTAACTATCACAGATAGTCTGATATATTTCTGAATGGATTTCTTAAAATATATGAAACTAAGCCGGGTGCAGTGGCTCACACCTGTAATCCCAGCACTTTGGGAGGCTGAGGTGGGTGGATCGCCTGAGGTCAGGAGTTCGAGACCAGCCTGGCCAATGTAGTGAAACCGCATCTCAACTAAAAATACAAAAAATTAGCTGGGTGTGGCGGCGGGCGCCTGTAATCCCAGCTACTAGGAAGTCTGAGGCAGAAGAATCGCTTGAACCCAGGAGGCGGATGCAGTGAGCCAAGGTCGCGCCATTGCACTCCAGCCTGGGCAACAAAAGCAAAACTCGGTCTAAAAAAAAAATATATATATATGTATTATATATATTATATATATTATATATTATATATATTATATATATTATATATTATATATATTATATATATATTATATATACATTATATGTATTATATATTATATATATTATATATAATATATATATGAAACTAGTAAAATACTTCAGGAAACACTTCCAGCAAGAAAAAAAATTAAAAACTAGCATCAAATATAACAGGATATATTATGTAGTATATTCAAGTTAAAAATAGTTATTGCAAATGAACAGGTTTTCTGATCTTTCTAGATTAAATACAAAATAGAAGAAAATGACAAAATTTTACATCTCACACTGTCTGGCAACCCAGCATGGAGTTTGCAGTGTCATGATAATTGACTTTCAGCATCTGTAACCTTGCTAGGAGGTTAGAAAGGTCATTCATGCTAGTACTTTTCCTAATATACTTTTTTCAGTTTGAACTACATTCTTTTTATATCTGAATCTCAAGGGGAAAATATTGACTATGTAACAATACTATACCAATTTTTCTGTTGAATATATAATCTTTTTCTTGTTCTAGTATTTCAAGAACTGAATGGCTGTTGAACACAAGCTAAAACCTGACATCCTGTGATCACAAAAACTCAAATGGAATCCTAAATAGTTGTATTGATGTTTGGCAGTTATAGCTGGGTTACTTTATTGCTGGTATATGCCCCACATATTTCTTCTTTAAAAGAAAATAGTTTGAAGAAAATGTATCCAGTGACACCCTGCTTTTCCTGCCAATGATCTAATTGACTGTAACTATGCTCTATTAGCTCTGTGTATAATACGCCAAATTTGCAGACCAGTCAATAAAGAATTGTACGAGCCCCTATTGTGTGTGCTGGCAAGAGGGAGATGACTGACACTTGCTTTCAAGTTTCCCAAGGATGAGAAAGTTGGTTTTCTTTCTCCCCACTGTTCCACTGTGTGTCAGTATTAAGCAGACATACCCTGCATATTTATAGGTAACTGCTCAAGCTAAGGGCCTTCTGTATTCTTGGCTCTTAGCCCCACCAAATGACATCCCATCAGCGGAATTTTTTTAACCATCCCTTGAATTTTTTTAACCTTGAACTTTGTGTGGATTCTCACTGACTCACTTTGTACTGGTTTTCTTTTCCCTGTTTTTCTAATTTTTAAGATTTTGTTTTCATTTTCTTTTTAAGATATTTCTCCAAATCCATTTTTATTCTTCTAACTTTTTAATATTGTTTTACCTTTATTGTTTTCAATTCCTTTTTTTAGTCCTTAATTCTCTCTACTTTTGTGTTTTCAACTTTCATATCACGGATTTTAGTCTTTTATGTTAATCTTTTATCTCTCTTACTATTATATTTTTAACTTATGATTCTTTGTATCTTTATTTCAAATTACTTATTTTATCTATAATTTTAGTGCCCAGTCATTTGTCTTTATTGAGATTTAATCATCATGTTTAGATATTTTCTCTTTTAATTTATTCCTGCATCTCAAATTTTTGTGGTAATCTCCTCATAATGCTTTACAGTAACAAGTAGGAACACTTCCATGAAGAGAGCCCTCACTCAAAACGGCTGAACAAAATAAAGGGTTTGGGGGGTAGAATATATTAACTCACATTACTGAAAATGTCAACTTGTAGGCTTGGTTTTAGATATGGCTAAATTAAAAGTTTTGAAAACTCATCAGGATCCCGTTCTCTCCATGTTTTCTCTGTAATGCTGCATTCTGGAAAGGCTCACCAGCACCACCAACAGGGCGGCAGAGTTCCAACCTACTACATCCTTTCTCATTCAAGTTCCTTAAAAGAGAGAGGCACTTCTCCTCCTGGGTTAGTCCTACCCAAGAAACAAGGATTCACTTGAAGCCAGAAGCAACCGATGTGACCAGGTAGAGTTTATTAACTGACTCAGACCTATGTCAAGTGTCTTCTCCCAGAACAGAGGGTGAGACAGCCTCAGCCAAAGCAACTTGATTAATAGAGGAGGGAGGCTCCTCAAAATGAGAGAAAGTATGGTGGGTAAGCAAAAGAAAACCAATATCTACTAAATCTAACATCCTTTTCTATTGTCTTTAAAATGCTCCTCAGGATTCTTGACCTCGGAATTGTCAAATAAGCCTACAACAGGAGAGGGCAAGCTGGAGACCTTGTTTCTTTCCTCTTTTACAGCAGCCTCTTCTCCAGCTCCCCATAGCGGGTGCTCTAGCATTTTTGGGGATGATTCTCCAAAAACAAAAACTTTCCAGAACTGTAAGTCTTACCAAACAGCTGAAACATTGTTAAGTGTAACAAAGTAGCTTCTTGACATGTCACACCATCCAGGCTTTAAAAAACAATAAAAAAGCATCAGGTATTCCTTTAACCTTAAAATGTTAAAATCCAATGGAAATGGAGTCTGTATGGGCCAAAGGGGGTTGATATATGAGTCCTTCCTTGCAGAAATGCCCTTTATGCAACATCACTGGCCTGATCTCAGAACCAGAGGCTCAAATGAGTGAAAAGCATCAAGATAAAGCCAACAGTGACACTTATTAGCTCTAGTAGATTTCTTGGAGTGTACTCCTCAACAGCAAAGACTCCTTTTAAAATTAGGCAAAGGCTGCATTTTTTTACTGATTTTATTAGCATTTTATAACTTTCCCCTTTCATCTTTTCAAATATTAGAGAAAACAACTGTGGCAGGTATTAGTGTGCATTAGCCACCTTCATTGCATCTAGGCTGCTGTCCTGTTTTACACTTCATTTCATCAGAACTCCTTTCTTCCTAGTCTAATTCAGTTCCAGGAAGACGATAGAGTTATAACTCCCTCTCAAGTCATTGTCTGCACACAGAGAATCCCTTTGTGATGGTTTTATTATTTTAATTTACTCAACACTCTCAAGAATAGAATTAATCATGTACGGGGAAATGAAAAACCCATACATAAATTTAACACGTGCATAGACTATAATGACCTCTTACTTTTCTTCCCATTTTTCTTGAATCCTTTCCTGGTATTTTAGGGATGATTTCTATGGCTTAAACATGTGCATGAGGAATTACATAAAATGTCACTAGCCAAACTATTGTGCGTAGCCTCTTGACTTAATGCTTTCTACAATTATATAAATCCCAAACCCCATGGTTCAGCACTAAGCCAAAAACATGCCACATCTACATGACACAGAAGAGCTTAACCTTGAAATGCACCATACCAAATGGAACCCCATTCCTTGCCAAAAGCTTTGCAGACATCTGTCACAACATTCATCTCCCTTCAAGCGACAGCATCAGCGGCTCACAATGGTTTCTTACATTCCAAGTCTCTGGTTTCTCCCACTCCTTCTACAGGTCTTCCTCCACATTTATAGAACAGGTTTCCATCTCAAACCCAGGAAACTCCAGCTTCTTCCTATTACATGTTTCCCTGGTTCAACCTATAACAATTATTTTTCTCACTGGTAATAAACTCCTTTAACTTAGAATTGACGTTTTTCAGGGTTGCTTCTTAACAGCATTCTCCATTAGTATCATACTGTTTTAATTACTTTAGTTTTAAATTGTTTGAGTATTTTTAAAGTAATACATCTACATGGTAATTTTTTTTTTAAGTTCAAAGGGTTTCTAATGAAAGCACATTTTTTTCTTACACCAATTCTCATCCATAACTTCCCCTTCCGGAGAGATAATTCCTAAAAACAGCTTGTGGTGTTTTCCAAGATATGGTTCCATATCCATAGAACGAAACAGATATTCAATTTATTGAGAAATATCAATTTGGTGAAGTTTAAATTGACATAGCTTTATTTTTTCAATCCCTATATTCATCTGAGCTCTGAAAAAAAAAAAAACTTTTCTATGTAACTTCTTAGGCAGATCCTATAACTTCTTTGGCACTTTCAGTTAAATTCATCTTATTTTGATTTAGAACTCCCACCTCATATCCAGTTTAAATTTCATCTCCTCTCTTCTCCCCAGTGGATCTTTCCTGGGATTGCCTCACATGACTTGGAGTTAGGAAGAGGCCGATCTCATTCATTGGGTAGAGGAAGAAGGAGAGATTCTGGGTTTTTTGTTTGTTTGTTTTCTGGATCAGGCATTTCAGATTGAGAGCTGGGGGTGCAAGAGAAATAGGAGAAGCAGAGACGCTCTTGGGTCATTGGTAACCAATGGGTGCTTGGGAGGCTCCTCTAGGATTCCTCTGGCTCAATCATGTTCTATCTGCTACTGGTAGCCTCTGCTAATGGAGAGGTCTCTTCATATGTGGGATGATTTGCTTGGAAAGGTGTTCAACTCCACCATGCCTTCCTCTGTTGTTAGAAGGCAGCTCAGAAAGTGGCAGACTCACTAAAAGACTAGGAGCCTGTTATGGGCTGAACTGTGTCCTACCAAAATTCCTGTGCTGAACCCCTGAAATCTAGTATCTCAGAATGTGACTATATTTGGAGATAGGACTTTTATGTAGGTGATTCAGTGAGTTAGGGTGGGCCTCAATCCAATCTGACTGGCCTGACTGATCCTTTCAAAAGAGCAAATCTGGACACACAAAGACATGAAGGCTGTAGGAACCCAGAGGAAAGACCATGTGAGGACACAGCCAGAAGGGAGCCATCAGCAAGCCAAGGAGACAGGCCTCTGAAGAAACCAACGTGCAGACACCTTGATCTTGGACTTGTAGCCTCCATAGCTGTGAGAAAAGAAATGTATTTTGTTTAAGTTACCCAGTCTGTGGTAGTTTGTTATGGCAGCTCTAGCTAACTAATATATTCCCCAGGCCCTATACACCCACTAGGACCAGAGGCTGCCTGGACAATCTCATTCCGTGTACTCAGAACTCTCCCTCATGCTCTTTTACATTTAGATCCAATACCCTGTAAATGAATCTTTCATTTTTCCAGAGAACATGAGAAGCTTCAGATGGGGTTGTTCTATTCCTTTTCCCATACAAATTACCCCCGCATCCCTTCTTACCTCTCTGCAATAAATGACTCCTTCAGGCCTCCTGCTTGCAAGAATCTCTACATAAGAAGTAATCCCAGGGTTCAGATTGCCTCCAATCCCTGGAATGCCTGTTAAGCTTTCCCAAGAGCTTTCAGTCCAATTTGTCAATACCATAGTGAGCCTTCAGATAGAAATGCCATCCAGCCAGGAGAGAAAAATGCCAGACTCACTCCACTTCTTACAGAAGGCCCCAACACCACAAGTGAGTCTTCTGAAGCCCCTTCTATATTTCTTGGAAGACAGAATCTTGACGACTGGACCTATTCTCTAATCTTTTTATATAAGCAAGTGGGAGCAGAGGTGATGGTTGCTCTTGGTAAGCCCAAAGGGAAGTGTCTGACCTTAATTGTCAGACACCTGAAAGGCAATCGAAAGGCTCTTTCAGGATGCAGGGACTGAATACCTCTTTGTTCTCAACCTTGAGTCTTGGTCACCAATTCGAAGGCAATAGGAAAAGTCCAACTTCACACACAAGTATATATTTCACATTTTTTAATCAGAGGTGAAAAGAAAATGTAGTTTGTTTGGACTATAACTGATTTGGTCTTCAACTTCAGCCCCTACCTTCTAAATAGTGGGACACAAATCAACTTTTAGTCCTATCTGGTTTGAAACTTTATCCAATGTCTTCATTTAATTTGTACGCTCAGGTAATGCTCAATATCTTGAGATAACTGCTCAGTGTTTTGCTACAATAAACAATATTCATGTCACTTTGTACACATGTATAAGTGTATCATCAGGTAAATTCCTAGAAGTGGAATTTCTGGGTCAATTCCATTGAATAAAAAGTCAATAAATATTGAGAAACATATTTATAAATACATATTTGACAGCTTGCCAGACACTGTTCAGAGGTGCATCAATGAACAAAACAAAAAAATAAATATCTACCCTTGTGGATCTTATATTCTCATAAGGAACAGACAAAAACACAATAAATAAGTCAGTTATATAGTACGTGAGAAGATGATAATAGCTATAGAAATGAATGAGAAGAGTAAGAGGGAATGGAAGCAGGAAGTTGTGATTTTAAATTGAGTGATCAGGAAAGGCCGCATTGAGAAGGCAATATTTCAGCAAAGACCTGGAGGAGGTGAGGAATGTGGCCCTACAGATAACCAGGAAAGCCTCTTTTAGGCAGAGGGAACATTGAGTCCAAAGGCTCTAAGATGGAAGGATCGCTGACAAATTCAAGGAAAAGCAAGGGGGCCACTGTGGCTGGAGCAGAGGGAACCAGAACAGAATAAGAGATAAGATCAAATTGGTGCTGGGGCCAAGTTAGGTAGGGCCTTGCAGCCCAATGTAGGAATTTTGGCTCTTGCTCTCAGTGAGATGGGAAGCCAATGGAAGAATTTGAGCAAAACATGAAACATGACCTAGCTTTTAACACACTTTCTGTGACTGTGTGTTGAGAGTAGAGGCTGGGGACAAAGGTGATAGGAGGGAGACAGGAGAGGAGACCAGGGTAGCAATCCAGGTGAGAGAGGTCTTGGCTCAGATCTGGAAGGCAGTGGAAGAGGCGCAAAAATATGGTCAGAGTCTAGCTATACCGTATTTTGAACGTATGTGATAGAGGAGGTTGCCAATGTGCCCCCAAAGGGGTTACACCAATTTATCTTCCCACCAGATGTGGAGGCTTCCTGCTTACCCCACACCCTGGCCAATGCAGCATATTATGAAACTCCTGAGGCTTTGCTGCTCTAGTAGGTAAAAAAGCAGTGACTCGTTTTTAAACTTAATTTGTATTTTTCCATTTGTGAGTGAGCATAAATATTTTCCACATGTCTATAAACTATTTGTATTTGTTTTCACCTGTTCATGTCCTTTGTCCATTTTTCTGGTGGGTTGGTGATGTTAAAAATTGATTTGTAAGAACTTTTTCTATATTAAAAAAATTAGCCTATTATCTGTCATTTCTCCTTGCCTTTTTTATAATATTTTTTCTGTGTATATATTTTTACCCTTCATATACTTAAAATTACTGATCTTCCCTTTTAGGATAACTTCTTTAGACAAGAATTTCTTATCCACCTATACTCCTTTCCCCAGTGTCTCTTCCGAATACAGTAGTCCTCTAAGTTTCCAAAAGAAAGATCCTCATTGTCAAAATGTCTAGAAATAATTGTAGCCCCATCCCCTTCCTAGAGGCTTACAATGCACGTGAGGTTTTTTTTTTTTTAATCTCTCAGTAAAGAAACATCAAACCACAAACCACGACCATCACCACACTGTTCTCTTATTTTCTATTAAGTTCCATAGAACTGGTAATACTTAGAACATGGTTTGGAAAATACAACATTAGATATTCTTTGGAAAATACCACATTAGATATTCTAAAATCTATCCCCCAGTCAATCCAGCCATGAGTAGTGCTTCTGGATTACATCATGTTGCCTGCTCTCTCCCTCCACACGGCCCCACCCCACTCCACCCACCCAGATCCCTCCCTGTCACCAGCAAATGTGCTGGGCACATGTAGTGTTGACCAAACTTGTACATGATTTCGTCTGACCTTTTCAAACTCATTGTCCTTCTGTCCTGCCCTCTTCATCCACTTATTTTGTCTCATCATTTTGAATTTATTTTGCTTATACATGAGACCCCCTTTTACATTATTTCTGGAACAAGGCAGAGAATAAGTAAACAAAGAAATTCCATCTGTGTACCACAAATGTTGGGCTAGCATGTAAAGTCCCAAAGATATAAAGATAAGTTTCTTGAAAGGGAGGAGCCTGCCAAAGTGAGGCTGAAGGTTTGAGAAAGTGGATGGGGAAGGAAAGAAAGAACCTCTGGCTTCAGCAGCATGCCATGGCCCTGGAGTCACACAACCCCCAACGGCAATTGCCCCCTCCTGTCCTCATCTGTCACAAGGAGAGTAGGGTCCACCAGAAGGCATGTGGGACCTCTGCTGTGGTCAGGAGAAAGTGAGAGAAAGTTGAGATTGGAGGGGACCAGGGCTTGAGGAATTGACCCAAATTAGGAACTTTGGTGCTGCATTACCTGGATTGGAAGCCTGATTCCATCACAGACCAACTATGTAAGCAGCCCTCTCTGAGCCTTAGTATCCTCATCCTTAAAAAATGGCTAAGAACGTAGGACTTAATGAGTTGGCACACATACGCACTTAGAGCAGCATCTGGCATAAAGAAAGAACTAGGAAAAGGAACCCAGCAAAGAAGCATTAGGCTCAGGACAAAGAAAATGGAAATCAGAGGAACTGAAGAATGCAAAATCGTTCCATGTTTTGTTTTTCGGTTTGTTTGTTTGTTTGTTTTTTCATTTGGAATGATCAGCAAATTGGGAGAAAGGCCCTAAGCACAACAGGATACAACCAATCCAAACCTAGGAGTACAGGAGCAAAAATAAAACTTATAAATATTAACTCAGATTCAGAGCCACTGCCTTCCCAAATGATGCCTTTCTGCAAATTAGCGGAGTGGGGTGGGGTGGGAAAGCCCCTTCTCCAAGACATTTCCAAGCCACTCACCAAGAAATTATTTTAATAAATATACAAATGTATGCTGGCACTAATGTGGAAGAGTTCCCAGTGTTGTGCAGTGTACATCCTACACAACCACACACCAGCCCTCAGTTCTGGCTGAAGTTTGTTTTCCTATCTTTATGCAATATGTTACATATTCTTTATCATGAAATGTTTAAACAACAAGAAACAGGAGAATAACACAAGCCATGTTCATCTTTCCTCCTATTGTGGCAGGCTAGAAATTTTTAATGCTTATCAATTTTTCAAATAGATTTCTGAAAATGTATTTCACATGAGATGTATCTACTTCAAAACATAATTTTGAAAAAAGGAAATTAGCTCAAAAATTCAAGTTGTTGAAAAGTTGTTGAAAAAGATTGACTACGATCCAATGTTGGAAAAGCTGTGTTAGTAACTCCATTTTGAAATTAACTTCTGGAGAGATTTAACAAAACCTGAAAGGCTTTGAAAACATTTCTGCAACAATTGAGTTCCGCAGAAATATGACAGGGCTTGAAGTAGTTTGGCTGAAACAAACACAAACTAAACTTCTGGTTTGAGTAGAGGTTTTTTTTTTCCCCTCAAATTATTTTCCTTTCATCACAAAATAGAAAACCTCTTTGTTTCATGCATCCAGCTGAGCACCCATAGGCATTCATTCTGGTTTGGTCTTGGCTAAATGCAGAGAAACGCAGTGGACCTGTTTCAAGTCGACGCTGCCGAGTCGTCATGAATTCATCACTATACTGTCACAAATGTCCTCCTACAGTGCTTTTCATTGCCTAGTGGTACCAAAAGAAAAGAGCCAGTATTGTTTATGAAATGGCTGTGAAACAGATATTTGATTCTTTTTTTTCCCCCTCCGAATCTGTTATAAGCAACGGAAGCAAAGGAAGGAGGAAGAAAAAGAGAAGGGCAGGCACTTCAGTGGTGTCAAACCGGGCCGGAAGGAGAAGGGGAGACAGAATAGAAGGAAAGACTTGAAAGAGAAAAGAAGAAAGGTAGAGGAAAAGAGAGAAAGAGGAAAAAAATCTTAGTTCTCCATCCACACACCGGGATATAAACAGACCCTAATTTGGAGGATGATTTTTTTTTTTCATTTTTACCTTAAACCACAAATGTGTACATCTTGGTAAGTTGTGATCCATATTTTTACTATAGAATAAGCCCTATACTCCTCTGAGAATTTCTTTCCCAAAGTTGTGCTATTTCGATTTTTATCAGAACCTCTGGGTAACCAAAATAGGAGGCAAGTTTGAAACTGTCTTGGAAAAACAAAATGTGGCTCCGTCTTACTCTACTCTCAGGGCCTGGACTAGGATGAACAACTCGAGCATCTGTGATGCAAAACTGAAGGAGGCACTTACTCTCAGGTGCCACTCCTGCACTCATGCGCCCTGACTGTGGGTGCCTCCTTGAATTTAGCACCTGGGTGTCTCAATTGCCTCACCCTAGTCTGGGCCCTGCCACCCAGTCCCACAAGCGCTCCTCTGCCCTTGCAGGAATCTGTGCTCTTTCTCTCACTTCCAGCTAAAAACCAGTTGCAGCGTCTCCTTTCCCTTCTGAATCTCCAACTCCTTAACAACTTCCCACTTTATCCCAAGCCTTATTCTCACCTCCCACAATCAAGCCTCTTCTGTCATTAGAAATCTATGGCTGAGTTTTAAACAAGCCACCAAGAATTTTAGGAGTTAATCAGTAGTTCCTGGGCCTTGTTTTGATTCAAAAAAAAAAAAAAGTTGCCAGGCACAGTGGCTCACACCTTGTAGTCCCAGTACTTTGGGAGGCCAAGGCATGCGGATCCCTTGAGCCCGAGTTCAAGACCAGCCTAGGCAACATAGCGAAACCCCATCTTCACAAAAAATTAGTCAGACATGGTGGTGCACGCCTGTGGTTCTGGCCACTCAAAAGGTTGAAGGAGGAGGATCACCTGAGCCAGGGAGGTCGAGGCTGTAGTGAACTGTGATCACATCACCCTACTCTAGCCTGGATGACAGAGTGAGACTCCATGTCAAAAAAAAAAAAATCAATAAAAGAAATTTTGTGTTATCCTGTGAAACTATGAAACCACCTTTAGTGATATCATTTCCTAAAAATAAATCATCAGAAGTTCTTTCCAAAACACATTTGTACCTAAGGATGACAGAAAGTCTAACATGATGTGCCTTTCTACTTAGTTATTAATTAATTATTATTAGGTTAGATTCTAAAAATGGTTTTCTAGAGGAAAAGATAATGTCACAGAGACACCTCCTGGGGTTTTCTTCAGTCACCCAGAACCATCCCTTTTCCCACTCAACTTTCTTCCTTCCCTACAGGCAACTGCTCTATACCAGGCCTCTCTTAGGGAGACATGTCATATCCCTCGGGTGCAGAAAAACATGGCTTCTGCTGGAGATGGAAAAAGGACTCAGGGGAGGACAAGATGCCTCATGTCAAAGCAACAAGGTTCCAGTGAAGAGCTGCAGGCCTCAGAGGCAGGTAGGCAGAGCCATTTCTTGGTCTGAACGTCTTTCTTCTTCGGTCCCCAGCAAATCATCACAGTGAGCTGTTAGCATTTTCCCTACATTCTCCAGAAGCAGCCTCTGGATCCTAAACACAATCCTTCCTTTGATTCTTTTGATGACAGTGCAACAGCAAAATGCTGTGGCAATCAAAACTGCCTGAAAACAGCAGATTAGCTGTTCCAAGTTTTAACTGAGTTCATCAAAGAACTGTCAGCACAGATGCTGTCCATGGTTCTCCTAGAGATGAAATCTTGATGCTGTGTCCTTGAGACTTCTCATTTAGAGGGCCTCTTCCAGACAGAACTTTGGGATATTCACAAGAGTAACTTCTACATGTAGTGAGGTTGAGGACAAGGATAGCAATGAAGATGTGCCAGACACTTAAAAACACTATCTCATTTAATTTTCCAAAGAGTCCAGCCAGACACATACCAATGTCCCCATTTTGCAAATGAAATTGAGGCTCAGAGAAGTTATATGGTCACTCAGCTAGGAAAAGCTGGAATTAGAATTGGAGCCTATGTCTAATCTTCTTAGACTTCACACTCTTTGCCCCTGTTCACCCCTCATCATTGTTTCCTCCCGTATGCAACGTGCCTAATACTCTTCTCAAGAGCAAACATGCTTGATTCGCAGCTTGGGCCTTGGCCTTTCCTTTCTGAGTTTGAATCATAGGCAGCTAATGCTAAAGGGATCTTCTCACATGGCTTTGTGCAATGCTCTAAATTATGATGAGAAAACTAAGGAGCAATAGATTAAATGGCTGTTTCTCTGTGAGCCATTTAGTCAATGTTGGCACCAGGACCACCACTGACTCTGGGGCAGTATGCTGGCACTTCATAGTGCTCTCAAAGTTGTGCAAGGGCCAGGCATGTGCCTCACACCTATAATCCTAGCAACTGGGCAGGCTGAGTCAGGAGAATCCCTTTGAGGCCAGGAGTTCAAGACTAGCCTGGGCAACCCCTTTTCCTAGAAAGTTTTAAGGCATGGTGGTGCACACCTGTAGTCTTAGCTACTCAGGAAGCTGAGGCAGAAAGATCCCTTGAGCCTAGTAGTTCAAGGCTACAGTGAGCTGTGACCGCTCGAACGCACTACAGCCTGGGTGACAGAGCAAGAGCAAACTTTTAAAACATACATATACATAATATATATTTTTAAATATTGTGCAAGGAGAGACCCATGTCATGGATGTGGGGAGCTGATTCTCTCAAGCCCTCAACTTTTCTGGGACACACGGGTAAGTGGGGAGCTCTGGAGTGACAGTGAGGGGCAGCACTCACACATGTCAATCATGTTTGACTCTGGCACTTACAGTTACTTTTCAGCAGAGCAATTCTAGTCATCAAAACCCATAGAGAAAGCACATATTAAACAGAAACAGATTTTCTAGCACTTTTTCTGGGTCAGTTCTTTCATTTTCTTCTAGGACTTTCTGGTTCTCTCATCCTGGAGTGTGGCAGTACAAGGTTTAAACTACTCTTCATATCACCACCACTCTCTACTTTTTCAATTCCTTATTACCTATTTTCCAACATGGCCCCTTGGGCTGAGTAATCCAGTTTATATAAACCCCACACACCCTCTACAGGTGATTTACCTGCTCCTAGATGACTGCCTCCTCCCTCTGGTACCCCCCTCCTTAGTTCCTCTAAGCCAGAAGTTGCAGTCACAAATGTCTTCAGGAGATAGGAAGATAAAGAGAAACGTGTAAAGTGCCAGGTGTATGATGATAGGGAATGGTGAGGAGGGTAGCAAACTAGAAGGTTCATGCCCCATCTACAGATATTCGAATTTTAAAAAATATAAAACATTCTGCTGACCAAATACAATACTTGTACAGAACTGGATGCAGTGGCTCACATCTGTAATCTGAGCACTCTGAGGGGACAGGGCAGCAAGATTGCTTGAGGCCAGGAGTTTGAGACCAGCCTGGCCAACATAATGAGATCCTCTCTCTACAAAAAATAGAAAATAAAAAAATTATCTGGGCATGGTGGCACACAACTGTAGTCCTAGCTACTCAGTAGACTGAGCCTTGAGTAGCTACTTAGGAGGGCCGCTTGAGCCCAGGAGTTTCAGGCTGCAATGAGCTATGAATGAGCCACTGCACTACAGCCTGAGTGACAGAGTGGCAGCCTGTCGCCAGAAAAAAAAAAAAAAAAAGAATCTTTGTGCAGCCTGGATTCACCTGGATTCAGTGGGCACCAGTTTTCAATCTTGTCAGGTCCCTCCTCTAACCTGCTGGCATTTCTTTCTTTAAATCCTTTCTCAAAGTCAAATTTGTTTCCTGAGTATTTTCTTTACTAATCACCACTCCTTTACAAACCTTTAATTGTATATACAATTTGTACCCTTTTATCTGACTTTCATATTTTATGTATTTTAAGGACAAGAATGGTTTATCTATGTTTGATATGTCAACTTTACTTGGGGCCCTACCTCAAATTTAGTTAATCAGAACCTCCAAGGAAATATAGTGCAAAGTATACAAGTCTTATAAAAGAACTCTTATTTGATACAAGTTCTATTCCTAAGTGTTTACATTTGTGTCACTGGAATCTTTGGAAATTCCTAACAATGGGGCAGAAGTTAATTTTCTGCATCCCCATAGTTTGGAGGAAAGGGAAACATTCTGTTGTTAATTTGCACAAATACAAATAAACCATATGGCTTTCTGAATGACTGAGTCACTATGCCACCCAGCCATCTATGCCTCTACCATTTCTCACTTGTCTCCCAGAAAGCTGTCAACACAGTGCATCTTAATGACTCATCATTCTATCATCTGCTGCCCTCTACTGGAAAGGAATACACATAGCCGACAGTGTGGTCCAGAATCCAGACCAACCTCCATAAAACAGTAACTGTCACACAGAAAAATCGTCCCTGCCTCTGTGGTTGGAGTGTTGGAGTGATATAACAAAAACATGACAAATGTCATGTAACAAAAACATGTCATATAACAAATGTCATATAACAAAAACATGACAAATGTCATCCCTACCTCTGTGGTTGGAGTGATATAACAAAAAACATGACAAATTACAGAAGAGTCAAGCTACAGGTTTTTTATTATGGAAAACTAAGTTGGCGTTGAAGTAAAATAGACAGGAATCAACGATTCACTGGTGGAATATGAAAACAAAATGAGGCTTGGGAGAAGCCAGAATGAGATCTTTACACAACGCAACAAACATGCCATTTAAAAAAAAATAACTTTTATTGGTGCTTTTTCTTCATTATAAAAGTGTATAAACTCTATGGTACACATTTTTTAAATTATATAAGTATGTGTTTATCTTTAAAAGTATAGATAAGTGACCAAATAAAAATTCAACCATCCTCTATTAAAGAAATACTACTGGCAATATTGCAAATATATCATTCTAGATATTATGTAATGCATAGGTAAACATATGATTTTGTTTCAACAAATGTAAGGTCTGGCTGGGCACAATGGGTCACACCTGTGGTCCCAGAATTTTGGGAGGCCAAGGCAGGTGGATTGCTTGACCCCAGGAGATCGAGACCAGCCTGGGCAACATGGTGAAACCCCGTCTCTACCAAAAATGCAAAACTTAGCCAGGCGTGGTTGTGTATGCCCATAGTCCCAGCTACTCAGGAGGCTGTGGTGGGAGGACCACTTGAGCCTGGGAGATGAAGGCTGCAATGAGCCGAGATCACATCACTGCACTCCAGCCTTGGTGACAGAGTGAGACCCTGTCTAAATATATATATATTTTTTTAATTTTATATCACATTGTGCACATTTATATATCACACTTTGCATCTCATTTCACCCTCTGCTTCTTACAACAGTATGCTGAGGCCTGAGAGGATACCTGTTTCCTGAAGTCATTACCTACCTTTATGTTTCAACCACTCAGTGTGAGCTCTGTGAATGTGCTATGACAGACAAAGTTACCTGCATTTCTCTTTGGGGGCCCTCTTTCATCCGACTATTCCAGCTGACAAACAAGTGACCAATCATAGCACGTTTTATTTCCCATATCGTAGTTAAAATAATCAATCTGGAAAATAAATTACACTGTGTAATGCAACTATACTCATCATAGTAAGTTGTTTAATTGTTTAAGATCCACCACAGTACTGGATTTAAACTTTGTGGATATGGCACTCTATTCCTCCCTTAATAAATATTTTTAAAGTTATATCTATATGGAAGGGGCATTTTTCCTAAAAATTAGGAAAGACATTTATCTCTCTTGAGAGAAAATTTCAAAAGTAATCAATCTGCAGTTATCTTAGAAATGAAACGGGATCATCATTTCTCCAGGCATGTGTGGTTTGTTCCCATGTTATACAGACAACAAGAAAAAGAACAGCATCTACTTAAGGGAAAGCCCTGATGGTAGGAATGAAAGACAGCATGACCAGATTTAATGTTAAAGCAAAACTAAAACCTCCAGGATGGTACTTAAGTGAGGGTGATGGGAACGTATTGTTTCCTTATAATGATTTTAAATGGAAATTACAATTCAATCACAAATAAAAGTAAATTGTAGACAGTGAGGCGAACAAATCTGTTTCACTCGGATTCACGGTGATTATCAAATTAGCAGCTACTCATTCACCACTAACCATTTTCACTCTTCTCAGTCTCCCTAACAGCCCTGAACTACAGCTTCATGGTGATTGCAATGGTGGCAGCTCATCAAGACTGTATTTTAGCTGTGTTTTTATCTTCCATGTTTTTCTTGCTCATTGTTTAGCAAGGCAGGGGGGGAAAAAAGCACTGCGCCTGTTTTAAAGGAGTACCTGCGCCTGTTTTAAAGGTTGTGCAACACCAGGTGAAGGCCTAACATCTGGCTCCAGGCTGCCCTCCTGACCTGTTTCTAGTATTCCCCCTTCACCAGCCCCACTCTAGCCACAATGTTCTCCTCACTGTTTCTCAACACACCAAGCACACTCCTGCCTCAGGGACTTTGCACCTGCTGTTACCTCAGCTGGAACCCCCTTCCCACCCACATCTACAATATTTACTGCTCCTCTTCACTAGGGTCTGAGTCCAAATGTCCCTTCCACAGACAGATTAGCCTTCCTTAACAGGCGCTTTCTCAAACAGCACCACCTGTCACTCTCCACCCCCCTCACTCTGCTTTGTTCTTCCTAACACATTTATTTGTCCCCACACCTGACGTGATATTTATACCTACTGGGCATCTCTATTTTCTAATTTGTATTGATACATAATAGCTGTACCTTTTCATGGTACATGTGGTAACTTGATAGTCATATAATCACATCAGAGGAATTGGGATATCCATCACCTTAAGTATTTACCTTGTCTTGATGCTAGGCTATGTGTTTCTTTATTGAAAGAACCCAGTATCAGCCAGGAGATTCTCACTAAGGAGGTCCAGGGTATAGATTTGGCCGTACATATGTTGAAAAGGTCACCAGGAAATGCTGATGCACACCCTGGTTAAGAATCACTGGCTTAATGGCTATTACAGCTTCTGGGGTCATGAGGTCTTGATTAAAATTCCAGCTGGACGGGCATGGGATGGTAGAGGTCTAGGCCCAGTCAGTGGCATGGTAGCAATAATACCCATCTCCCACAGCGGTGCTGAAAATAACAGGAGATAATAGATTTGAGCAACCTCCTGAACTGGAAAGTGCTATATAAACACTATTAGTGCCCCATTTCTTTTCTGAAAGTGAATTCCTTATATTTTGAAGAAAGAAAAATTTTAAAACAGTAATAAAATATATTTTTATTTAGAACCCCAGACAATATTTCTGAATCAGATTGATCAAATCAGTTGCTTTCCTGTTAACTCAAAATTGTATGTCCATTTTTATCTCTAAAGGCGGTGCTAAGGGAAACAAATGGAATTTAGCCAATACTTGTAGCCGATCTAAATAATTCCAAATTCTGAAATTCGAAATATTAATAATAGCTAGCTGCGATTTGGCCTGCATCGCCCCAGCGCTGCTCTATGGGCGAGGGGTCAGCCTCCCGGGCTGCGAGTTTCCTGAACGTCACCCGTGGGCCCGCTGCTCCATAAGGTGGAAGTGGCGGCTCTGCCTGCGGCGCATGCCCAGGAGCGCGGACAGATGGAGGCGGGAAAAGTGCTGCCTGCAAAGACCAGGACACAGCACTTCAGGAAGAAGCAAGCAGAAATAGGGCGTTTTGGAAACACTGGCTCTAATCACGGGAGAGTCCAATGTGATCTCCCAAGGGGCGGGGTCCTGTGTCATAAAAAGCAAACGGTGAATTGAGGAGGCTTCTCCTCTGGCCGCCGGCCTGCGTCGTTGAAGGAGTGGTATATCACCTTCTATGATAGGAATTAGTCCTCCAGAGAACTGATCTATGGTCGCCTTTTATGACAGATATCACCAGGAAAGGACTTAAGAACACACAAGTGGGGATATTTTGTTATTCATGTTTATAGAACCAAGGTAATAAAGGTATATTTTATAGATGTGCTTCTTATGTCACTAGCCAGGTTTCATTGGATCAAGGGTGACACCTAGTGGGGAGACTGTGCTAAACTCTTATTTTCTGTCAAAAAATTCAAATTAGTTTGTAAAATTATCCCACATATAACCAAGGTATCATAAAACCAATGTCTTTTACAATTGCACCCAAAATCCTGTGACTTCAATCTCCGCAGGAACAACAGAAAAAGGGGACTGACACACTGAAACTAGAGAGTTAAACAAGCCAGAAAAATATATACGCCTATAAAGAAACAAACAAGGAAAGGAAACAGTTATACTGAAACCCTGTCTCTACTAAAAATACAAAAATTAGCCGGGCGTGGTTGCCTGTGCCTGTAATCTCAGCTACACAGGAGGCTGAGGAAGGAGGATCTCTTGAAACCGGGAGGCCGAAGTTGCCATGAGCCAAGATCTTGCCACTACACTCCAGTCTGGTTGACAAAGTAAGACTCAGTCTCAAAAAAAAAGAAAAAAAAGAAAGAAAAGAAAAAAGAAAACTAAGCTTTGTCCCAGCCTTCCATAACATGGTGAAAATTTTCCATCAGAGGAAGAGAGAACAATTAGGATTTGACTAGGAATCTATGGCAAGGACTTTTTAATTGAAAGCAGGTGAAAAACAGTGGCTGGTGCTGCCAGAAGCCCTGCTGAGCAGCCTGGCCTGGGGCAGTTGTCCCCTTTACCTTGTGGGATCCAGGAATCAACCCTTGCCCTGCATTTCTGAAGTTCTGCAATTCACATGCCATGTTACACCAACCAGGACTATCTGGGGGCCACTTTGGGCTTCTCACCCCAGATGCTATCACCATTTTTTTCTGACTCTACTCTCAAATCAGGGCATATAACCTAACACCTACCAAGTCAGACTATAAAACAGTCATTGAACTAAGTAAGCCTGCCTCCAGAAATTTAAGATATTAACCTGCTGTAACTACATAGATCTGTATTTGATTTTTTTTTTTTTTTTTTTAACGACGGATTCTCACTCTATTGCCCAGGCTAGAGTGCAGTGGCATGATCTCAGCTCACTTCAACCTCTGAGGCCTCACAGGTTCAAGCAATTCCCTGTCTCAGCCTCCCGAGTAGCTGGGACTACAGGCACCCACCAGCACGCCTGGCTAATTTTTGTATTTTTGTAGAAATGGTGTTTCACCATATTGGTCCAGCTGGTCTCAAACCCCTGACCTCAGGTGATCCACCTGCCCTGGCCTCCCAAAGTGCTGAGATTACAAGCATGAGCCACTGGGGCACCCAGCCTATATTTGACCTTTTTGCTTTCCATAAAGAATTTATTCTGCTTTCTAAATTCCCTCTGGGATAATATTTTGCCCCCCCCCCCCCCCCCCCCGCCCCCCGCCCACCCAGGAATAACCATTTGCTGTCATTCAGGAAAAGGATTTTATCAGGTGCTAACAGTTTCCTATTTCTCTTTTATCCATGATTGCAGCTTTCTGGTTTCTCACCTCCTTCTCACCCACTCCCCTCTAAGTCTCTAAGTCACCTTCTCACAGGATTCTAGAGGCCCCAACACCGGGTTTCCATCTCAGAGTCCTCCCATACAGGGCCTTTCTTCCAGCTGTCTCACAATGATTCCTCTGAAACTCACTGAGGAAACATTAATTTGCCATGAAACAGCTCCCACTCGAGCATCTTCCATTCCACTAGAAGCGTGCACTTTATGACTCCCATGCCTGGTCTGCACCACGCTGTTGGTTTGCTCTGGCAGCCCTGTTGAGCCTAATGGTATAATTCATTCTCGTTTGTTTTGTTGGTTAAATCAAATTAAAATGTGTATTTGGCCGGGATACAGTGTGCTCACTTGTGTGTATTTTAATTTACACACATGAACCCAGTTTTGAGACCCAGAGGTCCAGTTTAAAAATTAGAAGTTTTCAAAGCCATGCTGCGACAATCAACAACAGTTAAAAGACTTCACAGTCAGCAAATATTTAAAATAAGTTTAATTACCGAGAACTACTGGTCTTCGAGCCCAAGGAGGTATGACTCACATCTGCAAGGTTCCCACACTTGGCTGCAACAGAGTGACCAGACACCTTTCATAGATCTCCTGAGCTGACGTCTCTAGGCAGGAACCTAGAATCTCTATTTTCCACGAGCTTTCAGCCAGCCCCACATATTTTTCAGTCCAGTGCTTGAAAGTACTGCTCTGAATTGCGGTTCAAACCTCACCTCTTTCAGAAAGATTTGATAAAGCAACTTCTGCCAGTGTTTACCAGCCTAAAATCATGCATATCATCTTGATTCTTGTCATATCTCTGTACAACCTCTACTATAATTTACCTAATATGTGTATGCCAATTGGCTTATATTTTTGCATAAATGAACTTAGTTGTTTAAAAACTATATCATTGCCATGAAATCACGACTTTGATATATATCTATATCTATATCTATATCTATATATATATATATATTTTTTTTTTTTTTTTTGAGACAGAGTCCCACTCTGTTGTCCAGGCTGGAGTGCAGTGGTGTGATCTCAGCTCACTGCAAGCTCCGCCTCCCGGGTTCACGCCATTCTCCTGCCTCAGCCTCACAAGGAGCTGGGACTACAGGTGCCCGCCACCACACCCAACTAATTTTTTTGTATTTTTAGTAGAGATGGGGTTTCACCATGTTAGCCAGGATGGTCTCAATTTCCTGACCTCGTGATCCATCCGCCTCAGCCTCCCAAAGTGTTGGGATTACAGGCTTGAGCCACCTCACCCGGCCATATTTTTCTAATATACAATACAGTAAAATGTACAAGTAAAAATTGCTTTCAAATGTTCTTCCCTGTAACAGTAAACATAGTTTTTACATCAATGGGGTAGGCTTACAATACTGAGAAAACACTAATAAAAGGAAATAATCTGATCCCACCTCTCCTCCAAAGATGGCTCTAAGGAAAAATGTAAATAGGGACGTTTTGTATTGAGGGCCTCATTCCTCATCCATGTCCTCCTTCCTTTAAACAGTAATCACATAAATCACTGGGGGTGGGGCCTGGGTATCCAGTAATTCTAATACGAGCTAGGGGTAAAAGCCATTATGTCATTCCCCTTTCAGAAGACATTTCTCCTCAAAAATGAACCTCATTCCTCCTACCACATCCATAGGGCCAGCCTTTATGCACTGAGAGAAAGCCGATTTTCAGGCTGTCCTACATTCATACTACATCAATATGTCTATACATTCACTACTGACAGGCTTGTTTTACTCATTTCATTCTTCCTTTCTTCTTATTCTGTTTTGTTATTTTATTAGCTAAAATAAATGACTTTTCTGATTTTGGAAGCAAATGTTCAATGAAAGAAAATTTAGAAAGTAAAAATAAGTAACAAAAGTAAATACTTTAAAGGCCCATAATACCACTTTTAACACTGCAGGACATGTATCAAAACCCTTTCTAGAATATGAGTCAGAGTGTTATTTAGAAAATGATGTGTGCTGAACGCACCGCTGTCAAAGAAGGAGAGATGCTTTTTCCTCCCTCATTCCCAAGCAAATTTCGTGTTCTAAGTCTGAGCTTCCTAGCCTCAGCCACTTAATAAGTATAGTTGCAGAGCTACAAACCAGAAGCCAGGAGGTGCTAGAAAGCTAACACTCTATCCACCCAGAAAGAGACTAGTCCTGAGAGTGGAGGCCTGAGCCAGGAGGACAGAAGTTTTGCCAAGGAGGAGACCAGCAGCACTGGGTTCAAGAAATGGTGAAGATCTATGCCCCACTCCCAGACAGTCCTCACGCAGTGACCTGGACTGAACCCCAGATTTTTGGCCTTGGCCCACAACAAAAAATTCCTGTGCCCAGCTTGGTAGAGGAAAGGAAGCTGCCCTCTTAAAAACGACAATGAGCATCCTAAAATCCTCAACAGCTTTATAAATCAAGAAGAGCCTCCTAAAACTCAACTGGGATGGAATTTCCTGCTAGTTGTGGTCGGTGGGAGGGGACAAATTGATCTAATTTGGAATTGTTAAGGCCCATTGACCTAAACCAGATTTCTGGAGCCCCTCGATAAGAGGGAGTTGAGAGGGCTTCCTATTAAGATCTGGGAATTTAATGGATAAATTTAAGGAGAAATTAGGAAAGTAGGGATCAAGTCTGGATTAGATTCTGTCAAAATGAAGGGACGATTTTTATCTTAGCAAGGAAAAAATCTAAAGTGGGTAAGAGTTGTCATTCATTTAAAAAGAAAGAAAATAGCAGTCACTTCTGTTAAAAGAAGAAGATATCTAGTCATTTTTATGGTTATAGAGTGGCCTCATCTTTATCTTGTTCCAAACATAGTCACAGAGTGGCCTTGTCTGAACACTGTTTATATTCTGTAAGCTTTGTTAGTGTTCACTTGGGAACGTCATGATCCAGCAGCCAGCAGCACAAATTTTTACTTTCCTAAACAAATAAAGGAATGTATCATCACTCAGACCAAACTAATATTTACTTTTTATATATATGTATACACACACACGTATTTTTTACAAATAAAATATTATGCTATACATACTATTTGATAATATCCTTTACATAATGACACAGCATCAGTAGCTTTCCATGACATCGTTCATCAGCATCACTTTAAATGTAGGAATGGAGGTCCATCGTGCAGATGAGCCAAAACATGTTTCATTAATCCCCCATTGCTCAACATTTAACATGTTTTCGTGTGTGTGTGTGTGTGTGTGTGTGTGTGTATTAGTTTGCTAAGGCTGCTATAACAAAATACCACAGACTGCATGGCTTAAATAAGAGAAATTTCTTTTCTCACAATTCTAGAGGCCAGAAGTCCCAAATCAAGATGTCAGCAGGATTGATTTCATTCTGAGGCCTCTCTCCTTGACTTCTAGATGGCTTTCTTCCTCCACTGTCTTCACATGGTCTTTCTTCTGTGTATGTCTGTCTCCTAATTGCCTCTTCTTATAAGGTTACCAGTCATACTGAATTAGGGCCCACCCGTAGGACTTCATTTTACCTTAATTTCCTTTTTAGAAGTCCTATCTCCAAATACAGTCACATTCTGCACTACTGGGAGTCAGGGCTTCAATATATGAATTTTGGGAGACCCAGTTCAGCCCATAACAATGTGAACTTCTCTGTATCTATGATGTTGTGTACATCCATAGTTATTTCCTTAGGACAAATTTCTAGAGGTGAGATTGATAGGTCAAAGTGAGATCACAGTTTGAAGGCTTTTGGTAATAACATCAAATTGCCCTTGTAAAGTTGTCCCGATCTATACCCTCAGCAAGCAGTACAGGAAAGTAACTTTAGCCCTGTTTCCTTCATTGTGCTTTGTAGTTTTGTGATCTCTTTTTATTGGTTTCATATTTGGCAGATTTATCTATCTCCACATGAGTTCAGATAGCCCAACATGTTAGTGAGACCAAGACTGTAAGTTTAACAGCTTCAGTAGGAGAGAGTTTTTGTCAGTAGTTAGATAAACAAAGAGGATATCCTATACATAGTAAATCAGGACTGTCATTTCTATACACAAAGGACAGCAAAAGTTAGATTTTTTTACTGATAGAAATAGTGCCTTGATTTTTATATCAAGCATTTAATACTCTATTTTATACTCCATGGCATCTCAATAAATGTTTGTTGATTATCTTTTAAATACCAACTAATTCAATTAGAAATCATCTGGTTTCAAGTGACAGAAAACCCAACTCTAAATGGCTCAAGCAAAAAAGAAAAAAAAGGAATTCATTGATTCATATTGATTCATGTAACTGAAAACCCTGTGAGACAGGGTAGCCGCAGGTGAGGCTTCATTCTGAAATTAAAGGCTGCCACCACCAGGGCCCAACTCTGTTTGGCTGCCTTTGGACTAGCTCGATGCCTAAGCTCTCTGTGGTGGCCTTTGGCAATGCCAAGCTGAGTCACAAAAATGACTGCAGGAGAATCAGAAGAAAGTCACTAGAGACACTAGGCAGAAAAGCAACAAATACCACTATTCTGGCTCCCATATAGTTCTAGAGCTAGCAGGAAGTTTAGAAATCATTTAGTCTAATAATTTTTAAAAGTTTTTTTGTTATGTTTTGTTTTGCTGGTAACCCTTTCTTCAGACAAGAGCTTGTGATGAAGTCAAATATATAAAATAGAATTAAAAACTCAGCGGGTAAGTTGAAACAGAGGTGAGGATCCCTTGCCCCCTCGCTGCTCATTCTCCATGAGGCACCTCCAAGGAGCACACTATTAATCACTTTAGAGATAGAGAAACTGAAGCTCAGAACACATACATGGCTCACTCTGGAACATCACGCATGAATGACAGAGCCAATGGAACTCAGGAGCCTTCACCCTGTCCCCTCTGTCTTGCTGCTTCCCTCACTGGTTGCTCCTCACTGCCATTTTGAGTATTATGTTTAACTGATATCCTTGATCTAGCAACTCTGCTCCTACCAAAAAAAAAAAAAAAAGGAAGCAGAATTGAAAAGCTCAACTGCCTGCCATCTGTGTATATGTACAGCCCTTGTGTCTCCAGCCACCGTTGGTTTCTGAGACCAGCTCAGAACTGAGCAGGCTCAGAGCTACATTAAGCCTCTGTTCTTCCAAGTCCATTTGAGATTTTTAATCTCAAATCAGCAAAACAGTGCCTAAATCAGTGTTTCTCAGGGTGTAATCTAAGAATTTTGTGGCTACCTCTCGCTCCAAAGCCCTCTTACGAATTTTTGTGTTTAGAAGATATTTCTGGACAAGGTATAGTGAACCAAAGCTGGAATCTAGAAATAGCTGTCCTATGAGAAAGAAAGCTTATCAGTTCCAATTTAAAAGGTAGAAATCCTTTTCTTTAGTGCATGATTGAGAGTTAAAACCAATACTGGAAAAAGAAATGAAAAAGGCGACCAGATTTACGCAGATAAATTTGCATAGGCAGTTAAAAATAAAATATTTTAAATAAAGTAAAATAAGCAACACCATATATACCTGATGAGAAGTATCCCCCAAAATATCACTGACATGTTTTATCTGAATTTATAGCCAAGAGATGGACACAGGAAGACTGCTTTAGCTCACAAATGCATTCTCTCTTTCCTTCTCTGCCTCGCATCTCCTTCTCCTACTTTGTATTAAAGCTTTTCTTATGCAAAAGATCCAGGACATAGAAGAAAACAGAAAATGTCATTAACAAATTTTCTAAAATAAAATACAACGTTAAAGGCCATTGGGACACCAAGTAACATCCTGAGCTATATATATGCAAGATAATGGGTTAGAGCCCACAGAGAAAAGTCACAAGAGACCAGAATGGAAGAATGATTTCTGGAGAGTCTCATGAAACATAACTCTCCCTTTATATGGAGGAAAATTGTTTCTATTGAAGCTATGATTTCTAGCAAACCCCACACAGAATTGTGCATTGGTATTCCACAATTAAAACCAATTTTAATTACTTGAAGCTAGATATATAGAGCCTCTCAAAATGTTCCTTGTAAAAGAAAATTTTTCGGCCAGGCGCGATGGCTCACGCTTGTAATCCAGCACTTTGGGAGGCCGAGGCGGGCGGATCACGAGGTCAGGAGATCGAGACCACGGTGAAACCCCGTCTCTACTAAAAATACAAAAAATTAGCCGGGCGTGGTGGCGGGCGCCTGTAGTCCCAGCTACTCGGAGAGGCTGAGGCAGGAGAATGGCATGAACCCGGGAGGCGGAGCTTGCAGTGAGCCGAGATCACGCCACTGCACTCCAGCCTGGGCGACAGAGGGAGACTCCGCCTCAAAAAAAAAAAAAAAGAAAGAAAATTTTTCCCTTGACATAGAAAAAAAATGGAGAAAACCAACATATTTTCATATCCCTTTTAGATCTAAAATTATTTTGGGCGTTTAGTAGAAGAAATATATTAAACCCATTACGATTTGCTTATCATAGAGCCCTGGATCTAGTACATAAAGAGATGTGACTGTCACAGGAACAATTCGAGTTGAGGAGGCATTGATTTTTCTCACGTTTGGGCTTGAATAACCAAAGAAATTCCTTCATGTCCCCCTATAACCACCTGTTCACATCTCAGTTATTTGTCAGCTGATGTTATAATTTTCTGTTACTCATCTATATTTCCCACGACATTCTTAGCAAAGGCAAGGGCTGTATCTCATTTACGATCCTGGAGGGCCTAGGAGAATGCTTGGCCTTCAAATATTCAATAAATTGAGTAGGCACTTAATAAATGGCATAGAAACAGAAGCATAAAAGTGGCCAGATAAACCCATTGCAACACCCCTTCCAAGCTCTGAAATGCTACTATTTTTACCTGTTTTTCTGGATTAGCAAAAGGCCAAGTGTAAATCCCAAAGAAAGGCTGGGTCTGAAATTTCAGAAAATATGGCCAAGAATTAGAACTGTGGAAGAGGTTCTAGAAACACTGGGTGAAATTAATGTATCCTCAATGGTATTTTTTTGCTTTTTTTCTTTGCCAGTTTATTTAATCAAAAAGATAGCCTAAAAACAGCATTGTTAGGGAACTGGCAGCTCAAGACAAAGAAGCTGAACCAGAAGAGGGCACTCTTACCACAGAGATTTACAGCTAATGGTTTTTTTTGTTTTGTTTTTTTTTTTTTAAATGTTTGCCCCTCAGCAGGGCCAACAGAGAAAGCAGGACATTCTTTCCTAAGGAGCTCATAACTCTCCCAGCCAAGCAAGAAGGAAAAGGCAAAACACCAAGGGTGAAAACTTAGCAGAGGATGCCAAAGGCAATGACCGTGCTCCCTAACCATCACACGCTGGAGGCAGAGCTTTATATGGTTCTCAAAGGATTGTTTACCTCCTCCTCACTAAACCTTAAAAAAAATAATTCCAAAAACGAACTATACCAAGCCAACCCACATTACCCAGTCTACGAAGCCAACCCACATTCTGGCCTTTGCTGCCTTTCAACTCTATTTCCACTTGCTGGAACAAGTCATTTCATTCTAGGACCAAAACACGTTTGATTTCATCTGTCAGAGGCCTGTAACATTAAGTGGCAGTGTCGTGCTTGTCAGAGGAGGAGCACTTGTATTCTCCCGGATCCCCTGTGGAACCGCCTGGGCTTCTGAGCTAGGGAAGCAGATAAACCCTGTCCCTGCCTTCACCCTTCTTTGGGACAGTTACAGGCTGACGGTCTGAACTTTGGGAGAGACAGGACTTTGGTTATCCCTCTCCACTGAGGGCTGCCACCGCACACAATTGATCCAGAGATTGGGAGATGGGTAATGCATCTCGTCCTGTCCCTAAAGCCCTGTCTTCCCCAGTCAGCTCTGTTTGAGGACTTCATTTGTGTACTGGTCCAAAATGTGCCCTTCTCCTAGCCTGTGTATGACTAGGAGACTACTTCAACCTCCTTGCCCACAATTCTTCTCATTGCTTACTCTAGCCAGACTGGCTTCTATGTTGTTCTTTGAACACAGTTGTGTTCCTGCCTCAGGGCCTTTGCACTTTGATTGTCCCTCTCCTGAGCACACACATCTACACTAGCACTCACAGTATTACACTCTATCCCCTGACACTGTTGTATTTTTCTTCATAGCGCTAATCACTGCCTAACATTATGTTATAAATCTAATCATCTATTTCTGTCAACTCCACAAAGGCAGAGACTGACTTCTATTTGTCCGCAATTGGATCTGCAGCACCTTGGCACAACGGATGTTCTCAGTAAACAGAGAATTAATCAATTAAAATATATCTTTCAGCCCCTGGGTTCCCTCCTCCAGCTTCACAGGTACTCCTCATTCACTCCAGAATTAAACTAAATCCTAAGCAATGGCATTCAGGGCTCTGATCGGACCCTCTCCTCTCTTTCTGGCCCTGTCTCCGATTGCACACCCTCCACCTGCAACATACCCTGGAACTCCAGTCAAACCTGGATTACCATCCACTTTCATGCCTGGATGCCTTTGCTCCTGCCCTTCATTCCCTCACCACTTGCTGAAATCCTCCTAATCTCTGAACACCCACCTGACATGCTCGCTCCTCACAATGAAAAGGCATTCTCCCTCCCATCCCAGCCACAGACAGTTCTTCTGTCCTCCAATGCCAGTTTGTACATCTCTTGTATGATGCCCTCTGTTACAAATTATTTCTCTTTAACTTTCTCTGCCAGTAGACAAACTAGAGGAACAGGATAATTCACTCTTTTAACTTCCACACATAGGGCAGGGGCCTCGACACAAATACCCTCAGAAGCTAGGCGCAAAGTAAGTGAGGTGCGTGGCTGGCTTCATCAACTCAGGCTACCATAACAAAATGGCACGCCCTGGGTAGCTTAAACAACACAAACTTATTTTCTCACAGTTCTGGAGGCTGGAAGTCAAGTTCAAGGTTCCATCAGGGTGAGTTTCTGGGCCTCCCTTCCTAGCTTGTAGCTACCTTTTCACTCTTCCCTACAAGGTCTTTCCCCTGAATGCATGCAGAGAGAGATATCTAGTGTCTCTTCCCCTTACCCTCATGACCTCATTTAACCTTAGTTGCTTCCTTGAAGGCCCTATCTTCATTCAAATCGGTCACTGTGGAGGTTAGGGGTTCAACATGTGAATGACAGGAAGTGAGGCCACAACTCAGTCCTCAACAATGGGCAAGGCAGGACTCAAGGGAACTGGAGGGGAGTTCCCCATCCATAGGGGGAGCTGCTGCTCAGCTCCAGCACACGGTTCCAGGCCTGACATGCAGGCCCACTATTCCCAAACCGCCAAAGTTTCACAGAAGCTGGAACTCTGGAGGATTCCTAGATCAAATTTCTCATTTTGAAATGAGAGTTAGTAACTAATTAAAACATTATTTTTTAATGGTGTGAGCAAAATAAGCCCTGTCCACAGGCAGGATTCAGCCTGGGGACCAAGAGTTGGTAGTTTTTGAACTCCAGCAGAAGTATTGGGCCCGTGGCAAAGTCTTGCTGGATGCTTTGGCAGGAAATTGTCCATTGATGTATGTGCCACTGTTTCAGAAACTCTGAAATAAAAATGAAGTGGAAAAAAAAATCCTGACTTCTAACTGTTATACAAAGACTGCCTACTCCTCCCATCTCTCCCACCTTATAGGTCTACTAACAAGTAACTGCTGTCACTGTCCGCCTCTCCATTCCCATCTCCCCTGCCCAGCCACACACACCTGGGCAGACCCTGGGTCTAGTTCTGAGGTCTGCAATTAATGGGAGAGAGAGAAACTGGGGTCAGTTGAGAAGCAAGCCACAAAGTGATTAGAGATCTGAAAAATAAAGATCAGGAGAGGTTAAATGAACCAAGGTGATTCCCTTTGGAGGAGAGAAGGTTACAGGGTGAGCTAGCAACGGTTTTCAAGTATATAAAAGGCTCATGCCTAGGACAGTAATAAGCGGTTCTCCCTACTGAGAACAGAACAAACAGAAAACACACTCCAAATGCAGCATGGGGATGTGGATGTTTCTTCCTCTAACATAGGTATTTGTAAGGACTTTTGAATCTGAATGGACTTTTAGAGTGGAAAAAGTATTTTTTTTTTTTTTTTTTTGGCATTCACTATCTCTCTCCTGATGGAGCAGGTTGTTAACAATGAAAGGAGGAGCTATATGGTAAAAATACTTTCATCTACATAAGAGGACAGTGATGTGATGTTTCTCAATGAAGAATGTATCATTTCTATATTTGCCTATGAGATCCACTTCATACAGGAAGCAACTGAAACACAAATTGCTTTGGTAAGATGCTCAAGGTCAGAGGGCTATAAACAGCCACATTTTCCCCATTGCACACTTTCCAGTTACATACCAAGAAAGCTGAGTTTTTGCCAGTAAATAAGAAGCGTAGAAGATATCAATACATAAATAGATACACATAAACAAACAAGCAACCTCTTCCTTAAGAAGTGTAGAAGCAGGCTGGGCGCAGTGGCTCATGCCTGTAATCCCAGCACGTTGGGATGCCGAGGTGAGCAGATCACCTGAGGTCAGGAGTTCGAGCCTGGACAACATGGCAAAACCCTGTATCTACTAAAAATACAAAAATTAGCTGGGCATGGTGGCACGCTCCTGTAATCCCAGCTACTCGGGAGGCTGAGGCAGAAGAATTGCTTGAACCTGGGAGGCGGGAGGCAGAGGTTGCAGTGAGCCAACACTGCCACTGCACTCCAGCCCGCGCGATGGAGCGAGACTCAGTCTCAAAAAGAAAAAAAAGAAAAACTATAGAAGTAGAGTCCTCCAGGGCAGAGGTAAGCTGCCTTCATAGGGAAGCATGGCGTTTCCCAGAGGCCTCCTGGTGACTGGCATTTTCTTAATTTTCTAAGTTGAAGGAAAAGCAAAAGTGAGCTTATTTCTGGAACCCTACCCAGCCTGACCTTCAAGAAAGCCCACAGAAATAAAGCCTTAGCTGTTTCCTTTGTGCTCCCTTTCTTCTCTCAGCCCCAGAACCCTCTTATTCCTGAACATGTCCACCAATATCCTCAGGGACCCTCACAGAGAAGGCTGACCAGACCCAGAAATCAGCTTGTTACCCTACTTCCTCACAGCATCACTGTTCTTTAGGATTTCTAACCAACATGATATAGCCTTATTCCTCTTGTTAAGAATGCCCATTGTTACCTGGGAATAAATTTGGAGGGTTTCCACTGAGCAGGTGGGTTTCAGATAAACATGGGCCCTAGCACCTCTCTTCATGCAGGTAAAATCTGCCCTACCTAGTTAGTCATGGCATTTACTCAATCTTGATCTCTTTTCTCCTCCCCTTTCTACCACTTCCCAAGATTTATTTATTTGCCCTGATATTGCCTATATTAGTCTGTTTTCACACTGCTGATAAAGACATACCCAAGACTGGGCAATTTACAAAAGAAAGAGGTTTAACTGGACTTACAGTTTCACATGGCTGGGGAAGCCTCACAATAATGGTGGAAGGCAAGGAGGAACAAGTCATGTCTTACATGGATGGCGGCAGGCAAAGAGAGCTTATGCAGGGGAACTCCTCTTTTTAGATCCATCAGATCTCGTGAGACTTACTATCACGAGAACAGCACGGGAAAGACTTGCCCCAATGATTCAATTACCTCTCACCAGGTCCCTCCCACAACATTTGGGAATTCAAGATGAGATTTGAGTGGGGACACAGCCAAACCATATCATTGCCTAATTGTATTTTTCTTCTTGCTGGATTATTAAAGGGCCTCAGCATCATCTTTAAATGTTATTAGCTTAATAAGAATGAGAATGTGAGAATGTCAACATTAAATCAAAGAAGTGTTTTCCTTCGCTTTGTTTCACATGATGGGACTATATCTAGAAGGCGTGATAAAAGAAGAGTAGCCCATTTAATTATACATCACAAATTGTTACCAGACATTTGGAATTAGGAAAAGTACCTCGGAATTACAAGGGCCAGCACATGTGAAAAAGGCTTAATTGAGACCATGAATTTGGAAATAGCTAAAGAGGCAGTTTATCTTATTGCTATTATATCTTCTAGTGTTGTTATGCTCTGGATTGGCTTGAATCACATAAAAATAGTGCTAAAAGGGATATGGAATCCATGTTTTATAAGTAGAGATTAAGTTATTCATTTGATATTCCATCACATAAATTTGGGAGGTAGACAAATCTGCGTTCAAATCCCAGATCTGCCATTTGCTGTGAGAATCTGGCCAAGAAAGTTCATCCATCTCTAAAATAAGGATAAGAACACCAACCTCCAAGTTTTTCATAAAAATTAACTTATGTAAGATACATCATACACATAGCAGTTTGGAGTACATATTAAGCTTTCAGCAAGTGGTAATGAGTGCCATCATTAAAATAATAATAGTAACAACATTTTCACCCCTCTTTGCTTTCTCAAACACTTCTCTAGATTCTAATCAGACAAACTTACCTTGAAAGCAGATATCAGCAACCTGGAATACTGTGGCAAAAGCAGCCCAGAAATTGTCTCAGACATTGTACTCCCAGTGTCTTCCACTGACGTGCAAAAGTGTGCTCAGTGTATCCTGGGCAACCCTCCTCTTCATATCACCCTCCTACCACCGGGTCTCCTGAGTCCTTCTCTCTTTCCAGCAAACCCATCCATGCATACCATCCTCTGCCCTGCCCCAGTGTTACTCCTTCTTTCACCCTCTCCTCTTTAATCAAAACTCTCTTTCCTTCAGGATGGTTATATTCCTTGTGTGCTAGGACAAAAGTACCATCAGTTTCCTCATCAACCAGCTGAGAGAGTAAATGAAAAGCTCCCAACTGTGCCAAGCCCTCAGGTGGACTCAGTAAAAGTGAGTGCTCATCCCTCTTGGGTAAGATAGGAGATCCGTACAGGTTTACCTCTAAAACCCTGGGATTACACAGAAATTTATAGCAAAGTCTGAAGCCAGGGTATGTTTGTATGCTGGCAGAAGAGTTTTCTTAACCACTTTCTCCCCAACCCACCACACCTCAACTAATCTTTATTTGGTAGACTATGATATATTTAAAGATATCTGAAGAAACTGTGTCACCACCCAGCCAACACACGAAAGCCAAAACACTATCAAAATCCTCACCAGCCCACTTCTGAATAGTGGCTGGCCCCTGCTCCCCATACAAATATTGCTAAAGTATTTAAAAATAGGGTTAGCACCTGTTAAGGATGTTTGTGGACAGTCCAAGAAAACATAGATCAGCTTCATCCTGGAAGGACCCTTGACCAAAAGCTGCGACCTCAAGCATGACAAGCTTTTTTGAGCAGAACTAAGAGCAAGATAGGCACCCCTAACTAAGAGCAGTGTGGGTACCCCAGGGTAAGTATTCTGGTAACATTTGCTGGATTCAGGCTGGAGCAGTGACCTGATCGAGAGGTGGCATTTACCATTAAGTCAGATTTGGAATTTGATGGGCTGCTTTGTCAAGCAAAGGACCATCCATGGGACTGATGGCTCCATAAGAACCCAGTAATGGAATTATGTGCCCAGGATACACAGCTGGCAATTATATTCTCCACAGATCACTTCAGGCAGCAATAAAGATAAAGTGCTTTATAATGTATTCATTCATTTCAATACAGTCAGTAGTGATGTTAGAATGGGGTTCCTATCAAGAAAAGGCAGAACTGCATTTGAGAAGGAAAAATGTGCTTTCTTAAAGAGATTATTTTAGAAAGCAAATGAATGTACACAAGCAATTTCATTAAATCATCAGTCAATTTGGCAGGTGATCCTAATAGGCTACTGGCAAAGGGGGAATTAGAGCAATTGAAACAGTGGAAACAAATGAGCTACAGGTGTGCCTTCTTGTTGTCTCTGTTCTCATTTGGATTATTCCAGGCTATGTCAAATATATTTTGAAAAGTTTGTAGTGTATCATCCCAATAATTATATCTGGAGTGTCTAGAAAGCATTGACTAATTATATGATAGGCAGCTTAAGAGAGGAAATATGGTTTCTGGGTTGTCCTCTCATAGACTCAGCAGCTTCTTGATACTTCTCCTTATCCCAAGGCTGTCCTCCCCTCCTCTACCCAGGGAGGAGATGAGTCACACAGGGAAAGAAAAGGACTCCTAATGCAAGAGGAAAAACACTGAGATAAACCCCAGGGAGGGGCGCTGTCCACAAGAGGCTCATAAAGAAGTTAGACTTGTGAAGGCACAAAGCTGCACCCCTAGCCTTGACCTCTTGCCAATATCAAAAAATGTTGTCTTTTAGGATGATGTGCATTTAAAGCTAACTCATAATCTTCCTCCTCAATTCCCAAATTAGCCTCTTTTTTGAACTTGCCTGTTTCACTAATTTAACTAACACATATTTATTGATAATTTACTATGTGCCAGGTACTGTATTAGGTGCTGAGGATAAAGCCATTAAAAAGGACAAAGTCTTGTCCATACACCCTTACATTCTAGTCAGAAAAAAATGACTAA
This sequence comes from Nomascus leucogenys, assembly GCF_006542625.1. Classification (NCBI taxonomy): domain Eukaryota; kingdom Metazoa; phylum Chordata; class Mammalia; order Primates; family Hylobatidae; genus Nomascus; species Nomascus leucogenys. The sequence continues at coordinate 70,427,493 of NC_044391.1, forward strand.
ATATATGATATATTGTCAGGAAGGATATAGTCAGGGAAGTCTTTCTAACCAGGGTACATTTTAGCCATCTCTATAGCTTAAGCTCCCTATCTCTATGAACCTGCAAGAATTTTTAGGAAAAATAACAGTTTGAAATATAGTGTATTAATAGAAAATGCCCATTTTTACAGGCATAAATGAGTGGAGAGGGCCAGGTGGGGGCTGAAAGTGAAGAAGCAAGTGAGGTAGGTCTCTGGAGGAAGAATGTTCAGAAGAGACGAATTGACAAGTGCAAAGGCCTTGAGTAGGGGTGATGCTTGCTTTGTTTAAGGAATAGCAAGGAGACCTGTGTGGCTGGAGAAAAGTGAGCAAGGCGGGATGGGAGGCAAGGCATGTCTCCCAGTTCTTATTCCCCTCCAGGTTGGAAACTGCAGGTAAACTACAGTATCTTTTACTCCTTCCACCTTTCTTTCATCCAGCTACATTTGGTTATCTTTTCTAAATGATGATTCTCTAAAATCATCCCTTCCCTACTTCCCCTTCCTCTCTCAACTTAAATCAGGTTCCAGTCACTTTATATCCAGATTATTCATGAGCCTCCTAACTGGCTTTCCAGCCTCTTGCATCTTCAATTGCTCCAATTACTTTACTAAGCTTCCAGATTAATCTTCCTTGAGCATTGCTTTTATCACATCGTTTCTTTCCCTGCATAAAAATGGCTTAGCATTAGCTGTAGGATAAAGCAGAAGCTCTTTAGCCCACCCCCGCCTCAATCTGGACCAAATCTCATCACCCTATGACTCCATTCCCACCTTTCCAACTCCAGTGGTCTCCCCACATTGTGCCATACTCTGCCTAATCGCTCTCAACCTTGAAGCCCAGACTAAGACACATGTTAGCCTACACTGTGTGACCCAGCCAGAAACAGACTATCACCTTTCTTGAACAGTTGGAGCACTAAGTCACACACACACACACACACACACACACACACACACACACACACAATTTACTGCTTAATATACAGCAGATATAAGGCCCATTGCTTCCTTCTTTAGTCCTGGCTCACCAATTAGACCAAATTCATTGCAATCGGGAGCCATGTCTTAAACATTCTGTACATCATTTGAGTCCATATATGTATATGCCATAATCTATATAATATGTGGATGATAAATGTTAGCAAAGAAAGACTTCTGAGTTGTCAGGCATTGAACTGGGTAAAAAAAAAATGAAATAAAATGACCATATTTTATTTATATGTCTTTGAAACCCTTTCTTTTTTGTAGGGAAAAGGCACTGTTTAGTGCAAGATTATCTTCCTCTTAATGGGAGAAATAGTAAGGTCAGAAACATGGTCATAAAAATCTTATTTAGCTCATCCCCTATGTTCAGTAGCTAGTTAGCTAAGTAGCCAGCTATCTAACATATTTATGTCAATCACTGACCATATGCAACTATAAACTCTCTAGGGAATATTATCAATATGGTAGAACCAAATGTGGAAATGTGGGCACCTACATGGGCCTCTAATATGTAAGGCTAAAAGATCTGAAAAGCCTTATAAAAGTGAGAACAAGATACATTTCTTCAATCCTCCAAACCACTCTCAAAAGCTAGGCAACAGCAATATTTTGTCCACACACAGAAAGTTCACATGGGTACAATAAAAACATAGCAAGGTTCATAAATCCTGCTTTGTTATGGAGAAAATATAAAAATTGCATTCTTAAATAGAAAGGTTTTCAACAAGAGGCTAATGTAAAATTTCTTTTCAGCTTTGGATGACTGATGGCCTTGCACAGAGTTGCCCAACAGAGTTGAACTGTCTGGACAGTGTTTTATGTGGGTGCTTTCAAGTTAGCACCTGCCAGCTTCTTTAAAGTCCTGTCTTTCACAATAATAATCACAATACAGTTAAGAATAATGGATGCAGGAATTCTGTATTCCATTCATATTCACTTGCTTTCAGCAGGATGAAGCATTTGAAGGGAAGAGGGTGCATCTCCTCTCGCTTTTCACCCACCTTTATCCTGGAAATTCAGACTGCCCTGGTTGCTATTCACATGAAGGCTCAGTACAAGCCTCGCTCATAGCAAAAGAAGGCACAGGGCTTACTTAACATTATACGCAGAAGCTGATATCCTCCAGGACCTCCTACTGGCTGAAGCCTAGAATACCATTATGAGTGCAATCTCTGCAGCTTCCTTCCTTCTCTGTGAACTTGCAAGAATTTGGGGGAAAGGATAATACTGTAAATTATATCTTAATGCAAAGGTTAAAATCCTAGTGTTTACAGGGCTAGATAGGAGGAAGGGACTAAACAGCCCAACTCAACTCCAGCCAAATGGATTCATGTAGCATGGGCCCAATGCTACTAAGCCTTCTGACTTTAAGAGAAGCCAGAAATCCAGATATTTGTGTGAAATCACCCAATTTTTTTAAAAATGATGACAACTGACGGATTTGTTAAGATGCTGTACAGATCAAACCAAATTCACCTTCAGGCTAGCAACGAAACATGTTTGCAACCTTCCTCAGCACAGCCAAGGCATGAAAGAAGAGGGGGAAAGCTAGCATCCACTTGGTGGCAAAGGAAGGAAGGTGGGGGTGGGAGGCTCTAGGAAGAAGCCAAAGGTCCAATAGTGAGTTAAGCAGCTTTGCCAAAGACGAGCTCTGCAGCAGCTTGCCTGTGCCCCAGCATGGAGAGTGGAGGAAGGGACCAACCACACAGCGATCCTCTGGAAAGACCTCCAAGCAACAACTTTATCCATATCCCATCTACTTCTACTCTACTCTCCCATCAGGCCCCCATTATGACTTTCATGGGTCCTAAGCACTTTTGCCTTCACGGGTGCCTTCCTCCCTAAATATAAAAAATATTTTATGGCTATGCTGGTATAAAGACAAATACTATTCAGGCTAGATCATATTCATTTTTTCCTTATGATTTTAAAAGATATTTTCTTAGGTCCCCGAAAATATCATGGGCCTTTGATCCTGGCCTATTGAGCCTAAAGGCTAAAGCTGGCCCTACTTCCAGCTGGGTAGTGCTTGGCTTCAATACTGGATGAAAACTCTCGTTACTTAGCAGCTGATGTTTGTCACTGTAAATATGGCAAATCAGTCGCCAAGTTGGGAGGTAACTATAATATTGTGGACATAGTATGGGCTGAAGTCAGACTGCAAAAGTTCAAATCCCAGTTCTGCCATTTATAATTTAAGTGACTTTAGGCAAATCATTTAACTTCTCTGCGGCTTGATTTTCACAACCATGAAACAAGAATGATAATACCTACTTGAGAATTGCTATGATGATTAAATGAATTAATACATGTAAAATGCTTACAACGGTACCTAGAAATAGTAGAAAATAGATGTTGGCTATTTCTGTGTTCTGTAGTTTCCCCACGACTGATTGACTTTATGGTTTTGGATATTGATAAAATTATTCAGTTAACACATAAGTACTCTTGAAGAGCTGACCCTTCTGAGGTCTTGAAGGCAATAACTTCATTGTGATTTCCTAAAGATAACCTAATTGCACAAAATTCAACAGACAGATGAAAGTCCATGCAAGCTTGCCTCAGCTAGCTTTTAGTTATATCTTACATTCTTCCTGTTAGTTTCCTGAGTGCCCCCATTTGTCTATAAAAGAAATTGAAAGTGAAGACTTGAGCATAAAACCTTGTCCAGGGGGTGGGGTGTGTTGGCTTACGCCTGTAATCCCAGCACTTTGGCAGGCCAAGGCAGGCAGATCACTTGAGGTCAGGAGTTGGGAGGCTGAGGTGGGTGGATCACTTGAGGTCAAGAATTCAAGACCAGCCCAGCCAACATGGCAAAGCCTATCTCTACTAAAAATACAAAAATAAGCCTGGCGTGGTGGCATGCACCTATAGTCCCATCTACTCAGGAGGCAGAGGTGGGAAAATCGCTTGAAGCCGGGAGGCGGAGGTTGCAGTGAGCTGAGGTTGCATTGCACCATTACACTCCAGCCTGGGTGACAGAGTGAGACTCTACCTCAAACAAACAAACAAAACTTGTTCCAGAGATTCTAAAGAAATGTGCTCTTTCAATAAATATGCTTTGCATTCATCAATAAAGTGCCTAGCAGCTTTCAAAGCTCAAACATTATATAATGAGATAACACACTCAAAGCATCCAAAGACAAGAGAGAATGTTAGAAAACTTCATGACACTGGGAGGCCCCAGAGTGTCAATCTTTCCTATTGTATCAGAATAATTATCGCTGATGATCTGCTATGATCCACAGAATTGCAAGGCGGAAGAGCCTCTCCATTCATTCTTACTGGCTGAAGACACTAAGGCGGAGAAAATTCAGTTGTTTCCTCAAGGTCACGTAGATTCGTCTCCTGTTTTCCTCTGTGGCTACCCCAGCCATTTCTGTTATCATTTTTTTAACTATTGTTTATACTGAGTTCTTTAAATCAAATCTGTATCTTTCATGCTAGAATAGTTACAGCTAAAGATGGTTACAGACTTTGGTGCAGATTTTAAATTTCTTTTGGTAGAAAAAGAAAACAGTGGTCAAAAAAGTACTTGTTGAGCCAGGCATGGTGGCTCATGCCTGTAATCCCAGCACTTTGGGAGGCCAAGGTGGGTGGATCACCTGAGGTTGGGAGTTCGAGACCAGCCTGACCAATGTGGAGAAACCCGGTCTCTACTAAAAATACAAAATTAGCTGGGCGTGGTGGCGGGCGCCTGTAATCCCAGCTACTCGGGGTTGGGGGCTGAGGCAGCAGAATTGCTTGAACCCAGGAGGCGGAGGTTGCGGTGAGCTGAGATCGCGCCATTGCACTCCAGCCAGGGTAACAAGAGTGAAACTCCGTCTCAAAAAACAAAAACAAAACAAACAAAAAAGTACTTGTTGAATGAATGAAAGTTCTTTAAGCTTTTCTGTCCTTTTTTCTTTTTTTAAGACAGGGTCTTACATTCCCACCCAGGCTGGAATGCAGTGGTGCAAACACAGTTCACTGCAGCCTCAACTCCTGGGATCAAGCAATCCTCAAATAGCTGAGACTACAGGAGTGTGGAGTGTGTCACCACACCACCATGCCACCACCCCTTGGCTAATTTTTTTTTTTGAGATGGGGTCTTGCTATGTTGCCCAGGCTGGTCTTGAACTCCTAAGCTCAAGCAATCTGCGTGCCTTGGCCTACCAAAGTGCTAGGATTGCAGGCTTGAGCGACTGCACCCAGCCTAAACTTTTATTTGGTACCCTCTATGATCTCATTGTTGAATTCCTCATCGCTTTATAAAGTAGAAGGAGGAAATGGAGACTCTCTTCTACTATCATGTTCTTGGTGTACATATAATCCATATGGTTCATAACCACATATGGTTGATGTGATGGGAAGGCATGAAGTATTTATATTTCTAAATGTTTAAAAGATTATATTAAAATGAGTGTTGTTTGATTTCAAAAGACTTGATGAAAATGTATCCAAAGCCACATGATTTGGTGATTCCCGAAGACAAGAATAAGGGAGGCCATATGGAATCTCTGGCTAAGCTGAGCCTACTTTCCTTGCTCTTTCTACACAATGTACTTTTAACTGCTCCAAACTGCAAAGAAACAAAAAACAAAACACTTATTCTCATCTAATCAGGATGAAATGGCATAATCTTAAATTTCTTACATCAGCTAAGAACAAATGCATTTTTCAAGACACATATTTACTATTTACAGTTCCCATTCAAAAAAAAAATCATCAAATATCCCTCGTGCATTTGCAAAATACTGTAAAATCACTAATTCCTCCCAATAGCATTGATAGCCCATTATATAGCAAAGGTGCTAAAGAAAGAGGCATATTACAGAATTTTATGTAACTCAAGTTCTATTCTGTTATTGAGTCCAGTGAGCCACGCTGCGTTCCTAATGTTCACATAGATGTCTGAATCTTTCTTTGGGCCAAAATAAACCAATTGGTTGCATCTGAAATAGCTGTTTTGTTAAAATTTGGAGTCATTTGTAAACCAAATGGTTATTTCCTTATAGCAAAAGAACAAAACCCATTCCTAACCTATGCTCATATATGATGTCCAGTTCTATGGGCCCAAATGCAATTCCTGAACATAAGCCATGTCAGCACTGAGTGCTTTATACAGGCTAATATATTGGCTTTTTTAAACTGGACTATTAAGTCCATTAACATTTAATGAAACAATTTTAACTGTATCCACAAAACACTCACAATGCCTTTCCATCAACTCCCTAAAGGCAAAACAACATAAATTTAAGAGAAAAATAACTATGAAGCTTTAGTAAGTGCAAATGATTTCTGCAGAACAGGTTAAGTCCCGAATTTCTGTCTCAATATAGTCCACATTTGATTTTTACTACAAAGATAAACCAAAACTGGCAATTACCCTTTGCTAACCCTACCAAATAATCTCAGCATGAAAACATTGGCATTCCTCTAGCTACAATGTAATATATATAAAATTAACACATAATTTCACAAAGAGTCTTAGAAATCCATTGCAAAATTATGCTGTAAAATCTTTTCTTTTAAAATATCATGTTAATCCTTTTCCCTTTATGGAAGTCTCAAAGTGAAATTAAATTCATTTTGCCTTGAATGATTAAGATCTAGAAACCAAAGTCTTTTAAAGAGATTTGACTGTCATATTGCCACAGAGAGATATATATGGAACACAAATAAATCAATTGTTCATTCATTTGTGCTTTATTGATTGTTACCTTCAACACATACATATACTAGTTTAAGCTTATGTTCGTTCTGAACCTTAAATCTGAATCTTTTTATAAATACATTTTTTCCAAGGCCTATTTTGAAACTTCTGAAGTAGAGAGAAGTAACTTTGGCCCCTTATTAAGCTTTTTAGAAAATAAACTAACATATTCTTATTCATGTTTCTTAGTAGATGCCACTATCTGGACAATTCTATAGATCTAACAATTCTACATTCACTCCTCCCAAATTTGATCCCTTTGAAAATAGCTCCTCTCTCCTCAACAACAACAACAAAAAAAGCTACCAACAGCCCCCCTCAATTAAAAACAAGCAACAAAAACATGGACTTATAGCAATATTTTAGTAAACTTATTTAATAACCTAATGATTAAAAAAAGAAGTCATATGTTTTTCAACACCTGTCTTGAAAGACCTCAAATGGCAGCTTCAGGGATTTGAATACCTTTGAGAAACCTGAACATCTAAAGGAGTTAGTGGGACTGACGTGGTCAAAGCTCAGAACATTTGACGTGGCAGTTGTAGAAGTTGTAAATGTACCACAGTAGGAAACAGCTTTCCATGGACTTCAAAGCAAATGACAGTTAATTATCTAGCTTTCAGGAGCAGCATGGACTTACCGTGACAGCTGTTAGGCGAGGACACATGGGTATCTCCACAACTGAACATCAGCCTTCAGATTGTATCATTGTTCAGCTTGGATCTCATTGGAACAAAATGCTTAAGGTCTCAGCTTGGTTCAATTCAAATTAGTCTAAGAGTTTTCCCAGATGGTTTCTCAGCACAAGCCTATTTCTCACCCCAGAGCCTGCGCTTCCCCAGCACCTCAGAGCCCCAGTCGACATGCTGTTTGCATATGCTCAAGCTCCATTTTTAATGCCATGCATGGGATATCTATTTGAACTTTCTCCTCCATATAATTACTGAATTCAACCTGGTGGCCTTATAACTTGGTGAGAAAAGAAATGCTTCTTCTTTAGGGGTATTTTTAATCAATTTCTCTCTCCTTCCTTTGTCCGCTCCCTCTTATTTTTCAACTGACAGAGAAGATTGACTGTTTCTGCCTTGTGCTTAACAGGTGGGATGTCTTAGGGTGTTCTCCATGGCTGACCAAATACAGTAGGCCCAACAATTATTTGACTTGCATGAATCCGAGCAGGGCCTGGCATGTTCACATTTTCCCAGGGCATCCGCTTCTAACTATAACCTCATCATGGCTCCAGATCAGCTACGTGAAAATTCCCAAAGTAACCGAGTTTGTTCCTGGCCTCCCTGATACCACCTCCAAATCGAGGGTTGTGATAAAAATTGTGTAATTTTTTTGTATCTGGCACTTTGTAAGATCATGAACTCATCTTTCTGGAACAACATCAGGTAGTCCATAAACATAAGATGTGTGCCCTAAAAGAAAGAAGACAAAAAAAAAAAAGGTAGAGTATATATTCCTCATATTCCTTTGATTACACCTGCTGAAGATAGAAAAGAATAAAATTTGAAGGGGGGAAAATGAGAGATAGAGTTACAGAGGTCAGAAAGCTAATTAGGAAAGAGTTAAGAGAAGGAAAATTGTTCCAAAAACATAAAATTGACACGACAGACTGTTTGGTATGACCTAAACTAACTTTATTCCTTTTAGAAAATTTCCGACCTTAGATATTCTAAGTTGGTGAAGACTTGGTCTTAAAATTGAAAAGAAAAAGAAAAAAACACTTGAACAAAAATCCCCAGCAATTGTTGACCTCTTACTGCCCTATGTTTCTAAACCATTCACTTCAATCAGCCACATACTGTTTCTTGACATGTCCGGAGTGCCTAATGAGGCCTTGCTGATTTTGAGCAGTTGGTAACTATGTGCAATATATGCAGAACCATCTTCTAGGAGCTTCAGGAATCCAAGGCTCTCCTTGTCCCTCTATCTCCAGGAAACAAATATTAAATGCTTCATCGTTCTAGTGTGCAAAATGTTTTCAAGCTGCCTGTAAAATGTGTGATGTCAGCAATTTGGTTAAAAAAGTTATATATATTTATTAATTATGTTTAAACATGTTTCCTTACGTTTTTCAGTTCATCTTACATTAAGTGCTGGGCAGAAACTGACTTTGTTTCTTGCAGCCAAATTACACAAGAGGTTTAAATCTTTAATATCCTTGGCTTCCTTTACTTTCTTCTAGAAACGTCTATATGGCTCTGAAAAACATGCTGGACAAATTCCCAAGATGCCAGGCTGCTTGCCAAAATATTCAAAGGTGATAGGCCACAGCTGCCTCCTTTCTTCCTACGGAAAAAGGTGCAGGATACTGGATACTCAACAAATTTGTGACTGCCAAACATTCAGGCTGTGCCTTCTAAGAAGATGGTAAGTAAACCATGTTAAAGCAGGTTGCTTCATATGAAGAGTTTGCATAGTTAAACAGGCCTAGGTTTTCTGGTCTTACTTAATAAAACAATATTCAATAAATCATAAAAACTAAAATGAAAACTTATTTCAAAAGTCATGTTGCCCAGACATCTGACCCATAAATGCTCCCTACAATACCCCTAGCAAGTAATCATATGTTTGAATACCTGTGGGGCAAATAATTTATTCTGTGTTAAAAATAGTCTAGTTATACACACAATTGTAATTCATATTAGACAAATAGATATATCTATAATATGTAAAGAGCTACTATACGTCATGAACAAAAATTCTGAGTCCAATAGAAAAATGAGCAAAGGTTATGAAAAGAAAAGGAAATATAAATGACTCAAATATAAAAAGAGGTAGAAGATACACTAAACCTCACTGATAGAGAAATGTAAATCAAAACTTCGCTGAGATAACACTTTTCAGGTATTTCATATGTTACTATCATGAGTATAAATTTGTATAAGTCCTAAGGGGAGTAATTTAGTAATCAAAGTAACAAATGCACATACACTTTTACTTACCATTTCAACTTTTAGAAATTTGCACACATGCAAAATGATCTATGTATATGGAAGTTATTGTTTTTATTTAAAAATCTATTCATGGCCTAAGATGATCTGCTATTCATTCACAGTATATTGAGGGAGAAGGGGACATACGTCTCCATGTGTATTACTGAAGAATTACTTTCCTTTAGTATGCCAGTGACATCGGCTTCTGCTTGTATCCAGCACATGTACTTTCAGGGCCTCATTTAAGAGGGATTAGAAAAGATGATCCCAAGGTTCATTACAATCCAGATTTACTGATTCTGTTGACTGCAGGGGTTTTGCCTGAAGAGCCAAAAACATGGAGAGAGAAAATGTTATTTTTGCCAAACCTCCAGGTCACAACAATAGGAAAAGCACTCTCCTGTGGATTGACTCATTTGATCCTCAGAATAACCCAGCCCTGAAACTTCAAGGTGAAGGTGAGGGTGAGGTTGAGGTTGAGGGACGGCTATTGTATACAATGTTTGGAAACAAACAAACAAAAAAGTGTTTCATTTTTCTTTTCCTTGGGGTGAAAAGGACTTTCTTTAGGGCATCCAGGATTACTGCCCCATATTAAAGATGATAAGACTGAGACTAAGAGAAGTTAGAACATTTCTCGAGGTCATTTCACTAGAGAGTGGTGTGTCCAAGTCTTCTTAAACTCAGCTGCTTCATGGAAATTTGAGTGCTATGTAGAAAAATCCAGAGTTTGGAACCTCAGAGATACTCATTGCCAGTGTAAGCAGTCAGTATGTCAGTAAGTTCCCACCCTCTGCTTCTCCGTTCGATATAAAGGAAATGGCAAAACGAACGGGGCATTGGATACTGCCCCATATACAAGATAGATGCATGCATAGAGGAAGCCTGAGAGAGGCTCCAGCCCATGGGCAGGCAGAGAAAGGGTGACTGGAGGGACAGACAGCAAAGGCTCCAAGATCCTGAAAAGTCATTCTCAAAGGAAATGTGTTGCTTCACTCCCAGTAATTCTCAAGCAGCTCTCGGAAAAGATTCTACTACTTACTCCTGGTACCAGGAAAGGGTCATCTGAATAAAGGCTTAATGATTTATTGGAATATCCTAAACTCCTGAAATATCTTCATCTACCTGAAATTCCTTTTACAAAGAATAAAAATATTTCACCTACAATTAAAGATAAAAATAAGTTCTGGTTGAAAGAGAAGAGATATTCATTTTGAGAGCTAATTAGGATCAGGCACAGTGAAGAATAGGTATTGCATATGTAGTTTCATTTAATCTTTCCAACAGTCCTGTGCAGGAGATATTATTAGCTTCATTTTGCACACACAAATATGTTGAAACTGAGAGGTTAAGAAACTTTACTTTTCATGTGAATATGCCTTTTATGAGCCAGTAAATAGACTCTATGCCGAGGGTTATTTTCATCATATATAAGTACACATAGTTTTGCTTGAAATGATTACTGAAGATTTTTGAGAACAAACTTCTTAATAAAGCAACAGGTTTTCAGAAAACACATTGATTGAGGCCTCACTATTTTATGCACAGAGCAATTACAGTAACATCGAATTCTTGGAACAATGAATAGCTAGTGCTGTTGTGGCCATTCATAAATTGAAGAGGTGTTAATGTAGAAGTGGAAATTTACTCAGTGCTTGTTCTTAACTTTTAAAGGGGTATTTAAAGTAGATATATATATATATAGAGAGAGAGAGAGAGAGAGCATTTTTTAAAAGTAAGGTGATAATCCCAGCACTTTGGGAGGCCAAGGTGGGCGGATCACTTGAGGTCAGGAGTTCGAGACCAGCCTGGCCAAAATGGTGAAACTCCGTCTCTACTAAAAATAAAAAAAAAATAGCCAGGCGTGGTGGCAGGCACCTGTAATCCCAGCTACTCAGAAGGCTGAGGCACGAGAATCACTTGGACCAGGGAGGCGGAGGTTGCAGTGAGCTGAGATCACGCCACTGCACTCCAGCCTGGGCAATAGAGGGAGACTCAGTCTCAAAAAATAAATAAATAAAATATGAAATAAAATAAAAGTAAGGTGAGAACAAGTGCCTTTTTATTATTACACACAGATCAATATGGTCTTTGAGTTGTAAAATATTTCTTCACTTCTGCTTTGTGTTACTTGATACATGCTTCTGATTGCTTTCACTTTGGGTTCTGATGAACTGGCAAGTTCTTTACTTTCGGAGTTTTGTGATAGTAAGATAAATGCTCAGTTCCAAAAATATTTCATGTTTCTTTCTGTCAAATTATTGAGATAATTTTGTATTTGGGTTTAAACGGATTTAAAAAGTTACTGAAGTATTCACCATGTTAATCTCCATCAGCAAGTATTTACAAATCGCAGTCTGTTAATATCTGTATTCTAGAAACAGATTTGCAGTCAAAAGTTTCAGAGCTTGTGAATAGACTAACTCTATAAAGCATAGGCTAACCTTGAGCCAAAGATTTTTTCCTGCCAGTTTGCATCAGGAAAACCCCTTCTGCAGCTCAGGATCTTCCTTGAATACCACAGAGCTGAAAGCCGTCAACCAGAATTTGATACTACACCATTCTATTGCCAAACAGGGTGCTGCAGCCAAAACAGCTTGGCCACTGTTAAGCGCTACCTAGCTTTTGGCCTGGCCAAAAGCTTAGGAGCAGTGACAGTATCTAACCTTACTGGGCCTATCAAAAAATCCGCATGTGAACTCTTTGGCAAGTTCTATTGGTGTCAGCTGAGGGCAGCACTTTCTGGAAGCAAGTGAGTTCTACCACAGGGAGTGAGACAGAATTTCCCTGCCATGGGCCCTGAAATGGTACTCATTTAAACGTCTGGTATGTTAGGCTAGAATTGGATTCACCAAGAAACTGTGAGACCACCATATGTGAAACTCACAGGGAATATCTATAAGAAAGGTACTAAACATCCTTGGGACATATGGAAGCACCCCCTTTTATCAAAGATATCACTTCTGACTATCTATCTAACAGACCACCTGGACAAATTGATTTCGGAAAGAAACAGAATTTGTCTAGAAAAGGTGTTTGGCAGCTTTTTTGAGGTCAGGAGAAAAATACTTGAGAGAGCCAGAGGCCCTGCTGCTAGCAGTTCCCAAAGACTGCTCAGCTGGTAAGGACAGCTGTGTGTGCGCTGGCTGTTTCTGGCACACCCGATATAGACAGCATGATGTGTTCCCTGCCTGCAGAATCTTCTGGATTGGAGGATTAAACATTAAATAATCAAGAGAATCAGAGAATTAATCAAGACTGATGAGTGATGTTTAAGGTGAAGTTTTAAATAAGGACAAAACTGGAAGACAGAGGTTAGCATACGAATCTATATCCTTTTAGGATTTGATTTTTCTTCTTTGGAGATTTTAGAACATTTTCCTTATACTTTAATTGGTTTCAAGAAGATGGAAAATTGGATCCAAACTTTCAGGGTTAAAATCAATAAACTATTGTGTGATTGTCTTAGTTTTAAAAAAATATGAAAAGAGTTATTTGGGGCAATATTTCAATAGAGAAATGGGCTTTTTAACTGACTGTAAGAAAGGGATGGGACAGGCCATTTCTATGTACTTTTGAATTATTTAATTCTTGAATAGATAATATTTTAATCAATTAAGAATAAGTATAAAAAGGTCTATGGTGAAAAAATCTTCCTCCCACCCTTGTCCTACTCCTCACAAGTAATAATTTCATGCATAAGAAAAATGTATATATAAAATCCCTTTACCCCTCTTTTTTCATGCAAATCACAACATCCTATACATCTTGTTATGTGATACCTTGCTTTTTTATTGATAAACTTTATTTTTTTAGAGCACTTTTAGGTTCACAACAAAGCTAAATGCAAAGTATTATACTTTATAATACTTTATAGTTCCCATTATACCTTGTGTTCCCACTTAAACATAGCCTCCCCCACTATCAGCTTCCCTCACCAGACTGGTACATTTGTTTTAGTTGATGAACCTACACTGATTGGCACATCGTTATCACCCAAAGTCCATAGGTTACGTTAGGTTTCACTCTTGATGTTGTACATTCTGTGAGTTTTGACATGTGTATCATGACATATATTCACCATTATAATATCATGCAGAATTGTTTTATCATCCTAAAAATCTTTGTGTTCTGCCTATTCATTCCTCTTTCCCGCTAACCCTAGCAATTACTGATGTTTTTGCTTTCTCCATAGTTTGCCCTTTCCAGAATGTCATATAGTTGAAATCATCCAGTATGTACCCTTTTCAGATTGGCTTCTTTCACGTAGTAATATGAATTTAAGTGTCCTCCATGTCTTCTCATGACTTGATAGCTCATTTCTTTTTAATGCTGAATAATATTCTGTAGTCCAGACGTACCACAGTTTATATATCCATTCACCCATTCAGTTGGAAGGACATCTCAGTTACTTCCAAGTTTTGGCAATTATGAAAAAAGGCTGGTGATACGGTTTGGCTGTGTCCCCACCCAAATCTCATCTTGAATTCTCATGTGTTGTGGGAGGGACCTGGTGGGAGGTAACTGAGTCATGGGGACAGGTTTTTCACATGCTGTTCTCATGATTGTGAATAAGTCTTACAAGATCTGATGGTTTTAAAAACTGGAGCCTCCCTACACAAGCTCTCTTCTCGACTGCCACCACGTGAGATGTGCCTTTCACCTTCTGCCATCATTGTGAGGCCTGCCCAGCCACGTGGAACTGTAAGTCCAATAAACCTCTTTCTTTTGTAAATTTCCCAGTCTCAGGTATGTCTTTATCAGCAGCATGAAAATGGACTAATACAGCTGGTATAAACACTTATATGCAGGTTTTTGTATGGACATAAATTTTCAACTTCTTTGAGTAAATACCAAAGAGCATGACTGCTAGATCATATGTTAAGAGTAAGAAACTACCAAATTGTCTTCCAATGTGGCTATATCATTTTACATTTCCACCAGCAATAAAGGAGAGTCCCTATTTTTCCACATCCTCATCAGCATTTGGTGTTGTCAGTGCTCCAGATTTTAGCCATTCTAATAGGTATATAGTGGCATCTTGTTGTTGTTTTAATTTGCATTTCTCTGATGACATATGATGTAGAGCAACTTTTCATGTTTATTTGCTATCTGTATATCATCTTTGGTGAGGCATCTGTTAAGATGTTTGGCTTATTTCTTCAATTAGGTTGCTTGTTTTCTCATTGTTGGGCTATAAGAGTTCTTTGTATATTTTTCATACAGTCGTTTATTAGTTATGTCTCTCACAAATATTTCCCAGTCTGTGGTTTGTCTTTTCATTTTCTTGACGGTGTTCTCTGAAGACCAGAAAGTTTTTATTTTAATGGGGTCTAGCTTATCAATTCTTCCTTTCATGGATTGCGCCTTTGGTGTTGTATCCAAAAAGTTATCATCAAACCCAAGGTCATCTAGCTTTTCTCCCATGTTATTTTTCTAGGAGTTCTACAGTTTTGCATTTTACATTTTTCGTTTGTCTGTGATCCATTTTGAATTAATGTTTGGAAAAGGTGTAAGGTCTATGTCTGGATTCTTTTTCTTTTCATGTATGAATGTCCAGTTGTTCCAGCAGCATTTCCTAAAAACCATATCTTTTCTCTATTGTATTGCCTTTGCCCCTTTGTCAAAGATCAGTTGACTATATTTATGTGGGTATATTTTTGAGCACACTATTCTGTTTCATTGATCTATGTGTCTGTTTTTGTTTGTTTGTTTTTTGCCAATACCACACTGTCTTGATTTAATAGTAAGTCTTGAAGTCAGTCCTCCAACTTTATTCTCCTTCATATTGAGTTGCCTATTTTGGGTCTTTTGCCTCTCTCTACAAACTTTAGAATCAGTTTGTTGATACAAAATAACTTGGTGAGATTTTTCTTGGGGTTCCATTGAATTTATACATCAAGTTGAGAAAAACTGACATCTTGATAATATTGAGTCTTCTTATCCTCTATAGTTGAATGTTTGTGTTGCCACAGAATTCAAGAGTTCAAATCTTAACCCCCAAAGTGATTGTATTAGGAGATGGGACCTTTTGGGAGATATTAGGCCATGAGGGATTAGTGCCCTTTATTATAAGATAGGTCCTAGAGAGCTCATTCATCCCTTCCACCATGGAAGAAGACAGCAAGAAGGCAACATCTATGGACCAGGAAACAAGCTGTCACCAAACACTATCTCTGCTAATTCTTTAATCTTCAACTTCCCAGCCTCCAGAACTGTGAGAAATAAATTTCTGTTGTTTTTAAGCTACTCAGCTTATCATATTTTGTTATAGCAGCACAGACTGAGAAACTGTTCATGAACATGGACTTTCTCTCCATTTATTTAATTATTCTTTGATATCTTTCATCAAGTTTTCCTCATATAGATCTTGTACATGTTTTGTTAGATTTCAACCCAAGTATTTTATTTTTGGAGGTGTTAATGTAAATGGCATTATGTTTTTAATTTCAAATTCTACTTGTTCATTACTGATACACAGGCAAGTGATTGATTTTTATATATTAGCCTTGTATCCTACAACCTTGCTATAATTGCTTATTAGTTCTAGGAGTCATTTTGTCTATTCTTTTGAATTTTCTGTATAATCATGTCATTTTTGAAAAAAAAAAACAGTTTTACTTATTCCTTCCCAATATGCATACCTTTGATTTTATTTTCTTGTCTTGTGCTAGGACTTTCGGCACAGTGTTGAAAGGCAGCATTGCGAGAGAATAGCCTTGCCTTGTTCCTAATCATAGGAGCAAAGCTTCCAATTTGTCACCATGAAGTATGATGCTAGCTGTAGGTTTTTTGTAGATGTTTTTTATTGAGTTGAGGAAGTTCCCCTCTATTCCTAGTCTGTCATGGGTACCTCATTTTTTTCTTTTACAATATAGTTTGGAGAACATTCTATCATAGACATTAAGAGCAGTCTTACTATTGCTTTCTACAGCTGCATAGCATAGTATTTTATTGCATGGATATATTATAGTTTATTTAACCTGACCCCTATTAATGGTTATTTAGGTTATCTGGATATCTTATATTAGCACAAACAGTGCTGCAAATGTCCATCTTCTGGCAAACAAATAAATACACTGTGATATACGCACACAAAATAATTCTGCTCAGCAATACAAAGGAATGAACCAATGATACACTCAACAACATGAATAAATCTCAAAAATATTATGCTGAGAAAAAAAAAGACACAAAAGACTACATACTCTGTGATTACATTTGTATTAAATTCTTGAAAAGGCAAATCTACATAGACAGAAATCAGAGCTACGTTTGCCAGGGGTCAGGGAATGGGATTAGCCATAAAGGCATAGAGGGAAGTTTTGTGAATGATTGTGGAGATGGTTATGCCTGTGGTGATAGTTTATCTCTATCACAGCTCATTGAATTTTTTACTTTTAAAAAGTGACTTTTATTGTATATAGATTTTATTTCAATAAAGCTGATTTTAAAGAAAAAGTAACTGCCAAATGATTTAACCCATGAACTTAAAGATCACAAATATGGTAACCAAAGTTTGAAAGGTGAAATATATTTGAAGGACTGAGAGTTAGAGATCCTGGACAATCTTATCCTTCTTTTTGACCGCTATCATGTTGTTATTACATTACTGGCAGAATATGTAATAAAAGTAAGATTAAAAGATCAAGCCTTCGCTGTATTTTTCTTTTTATTTTTTTAGAGATAAGGTTTTGCTCTGTTGCCCAAGCTGGAGGACAATGGCACTATCATAGCTCACTATAATCTCAAGCTCCTGGGCTCAAAAATAATCTTCCCACCTAAACCTCTCCTTAGGAATTAATAGGCACCCACGACCACACCCCATCACACTCAGCTAATTTTTTATTTTTTGTAGAGACGGGGTCTCGCAGTGTCACCCAGGCTGGTTTCAAGCAATCCTCCTGCCTCAGTCTCCCAAAGTGCTGGGATCACAGGCGTGGGCCCCTGGGCCCAGCCTAGGATTTTAACTAATTACAGAAAATTATTCCCATGTCTGGATCAATAACTATGCCTCTTTAATTTATGAAATATTCATTTTACTAACAAATCACTAGAAAAACCTCCAGAGTCACCGAAATCGAGCTGAATTTCATCTTTCCTGTTCTACTCCCACTAGAAACCCTCTTATCATTTAATTATTTACTAATTAATTCCCCATTCCCTCCTACTTCCAAAGGATCTCAAGCAACTTCATAAATAAGTGAGGCAAGTATAATAATGGGAAAAAAGTTAAAGCATAGATAAATAAATGCATGGTAGAGAGACTAAATAATGACTAGAAGTGGCTACAAATTTTGCTCTAAGTTTCTAATTGGCCCCCCAAAAGAGGAAAACATGTATTCTACGTGTTTGATATATTTATAAACATCAAAGTTTCTATTAAATAAAGAAAAATCTAAGTGTTAAGGAAATGCAACATTTCTTTTTGATACGATGACCGGTGTGACAATTTTCCCATGGATCTTTCAATAGAGGAAATTACATAACATAGTGAATGTCTTCAATGGCACATTGGAAAAGCCATGATAGTGAGATTTCTGAGGCACCCTTAGAGCCACAGAGAAAGCCAAGAACAGAATGCCACTCTAGGAAAGAGAACCTGGTGGCTGGAGGACAAAGGTGGCAGAGAAAAGTTACTTTATTGTACACATACCCTCTTGCAGCTTTTGAGCAGTGGACACCCCATACATATTACCAAACAGTGCTTAAGTGTACAGACTGGGGAAGCAGCCTCCCTGGTTGAAATCACAGCTGTACAAACTACCAGTTACAGTATAGTGGGCAAGCTCTGTGCCTTATCTCTGAAGTGGGGATTGCAGAATATCTGCCTCATTCGATCATTGGAAAGGTTAAATGTGTTAATATGTAAAAGAACCTTAGTATCAGGTTACGTGGTAGTTATTACTAATGACAATGCCGAAGCACAGTTTTGTAAAAGTTGTCTTATGAAGGGCCAAAGCAATGTTACTCCATGTATAAAACTCCACGATAATCAGATTTTAGATAACAGCATAAATTTAGAATATCTGACATACATGAACATCAGTTGTCATGCCCATGGGGTTTATATAGCTAACAGACCCAATTTTGGGTTTTGTTACCTGTTTTAAAAGGCAATGCACGGGCTGGGCACAGTGGCTCACACCTGTAATCCCAGCACTTTGGGAAGCCAGGGCGGGTGGATCACAAGGTCAGGAGATCGAGACCATCCTGGCTAACACAGTGAAACCCCGTCTCTACTAAAATTTAAAAAATTAGCCGGGTGTGGTGGCACACGCCTGTGGTCTCAGCTACTCGGGACTCTGTGGCAGGAGAATTGCTTGAACCCAGGAGGCGGAGGTTGCAGTGAGCTTAGATCATGCCACTGCACTCCAGCCTGGCAATAGAGTGAGACTCCGTCTCAAAAAAAAAAAAAAAAAAAAAAAAAAAGGCAATGCACTACAAAGCATTATTGGAAGAAACTGAAGCTATCTCAGTAAATAAAAAGACATCCCATGTTCATGGATTAGAAGGCTTAAGCTGTAAGGCTGGGCACGGTGGCTCATGCCTGTAATCCCAGCACTTTGAGAGTTCAAGGCAGGTGGATCACCTGAGGTCAGGAGTTTGAGACCAGCCTGGACAGCATGGTGAAACCCAGTCTCTACTAAAAATACAAAAATTAGCAAATTAGCCAGGCATGGTGCCAGGTGCCTGTAATCCCAGCTACTTGGGAAGCTGAGGCAGGGAGAATTACCTGAACCTGGGAGGCAGAGGTTGCAGTGGGCCAAGATCGTGCCACTGCACTCTAGCCTGGGTGACAGAACAAGACTCTGTCTCAAAAAAAAAAAAAAAAAAGCAGGTTTAAGCTGTTAAGTTGGCAATACTCCCCAAACTGATCTACAAATTCAATGAAATCCTTATCAAAAGCCCAGCTTTCTTTGTTTCAGAAACTTATAAACTGACCCTAAAATTCATATGGAAATGCAAATTACCCAAAATAGCCAAAACAATCTTGAAAAAGAAGAAAAAATTTTTTAAGATTTTATTTTTATTTATTTATTAAAAAAAATTTTTTTTTGAAATGGGGTCTTGCTCTGTCACCCAGGCTGGAGAGCAGTGACACGATCTCGGCTCACTGCAACCTCTGCCTCCTAGGTTCAGTGATTCTCTTACCTCAGCCTCCAGAGTAGCCACCACGCCCGGCTAATTTTTATATTTTTAGTAGAGATGGTGTTTCGCCATTTCGGCAGGCTGGTCTCAAACTCCTGACCTCAGGTGATCCACCCATCTCAGCCTCCCAAAATGCTAGGATTACAGGTGTGAACCACCGTGCCCGGCCCTCAGAAGAACGAAATTCGTTCACACTTCCAAATTTCAAAGTTACTAGAAAGCTACAGAAATCAAGACAGTGTGGAACTAACATTACGATTGACATATAAATCAATGAAATAGAATTGATTCCAGAAATCGAATTTAGTCACATTTATGATTAATTGATTTTTGATAATCGTGCCAAGACAGTTGAGTGGGAAAGGAATAGTCTTTTCAACAGATGGTATTGGAACAACTCAATGTTCACACGCAAAAGAAAAAACCTGGACTCCTACTTCGCATCATAAAAAACTTAACACAAATTAACTCAAAATAGACTATGGACATAATTTTAAAAGCTAAAACTACAAAACTCCTGAAGAAAACATAGGAGTAAATCTTCATGACTTTTGGTTAGGCAATAGTTTCCTAGGTATGACACCAAAAACAGAAGCAACAAGAAAAATAAACTGGACTATATCAAAATTTAAAACTTCTATGCTACAAACAATACTACCAGGAATATGAAAAGTTAACTCACAGAATGAGAGAATATATTTGCAAATCATATAGCTGATAAAAGATTTGCACCTAGACAAAGAAATTTTACAACTCAATAACAAAAGTAAACCCAATTAAAAAGTGAGCAAAGGGTTTGAATAGACATTTCTCCAAAGAAGTTGTACACATGGTTAGTAAGCACATGAAAAGATAATCAATATCAAAAGTCACTAGAGAAATGCAAATAAGAATCACAACGAGATATCACTTCAGACAGTAACAAATGTTGGCTAAGAAACGAAGAAATTTGAACCATCATACATTGCTGGTGGAAATGAAAAATGATACAGATGTTCTGGAAAACAGTCTGGCAGTTCCTGAAATGTTAAACATAGAATTACCATATGATCTAGCAATTCTACTCTTTGTATATATTTAGGAAAAAAAAATATGTCAATGCAAAAATTTGAACACAAATGCTCACAGCAGCATTATTCATACCAGCCAGAGTGGAAACTACCCAAATGTCCACCAACATGTTCATCCATAATGAATGGATAAACAAAATGTGGCATACCCATAATGAAATATTATTTGGCAATAAAAAAGAAATGAATTTTTTTTCTTTTTTTTGAGACAAAGTCTCACCCTGTCACCCAGGCTGGAGTGGAGTGGTGCAATCTCGCCTCACTGCAACCCCTCCCGGGTTCAAGCGATTCTCCTGCTTCAGCCTCCTGAGTAACTGGGATTATAGGTGTGTGCCACTACGCCCGGCTAATTTTTGTATTTTTAGTAGAGACGGTGTTTCGCCATGTTAGCCAGGCTGGTCTTGAACTCCTGACCTCAAGTGATCTGCCTGCCTCAGCCTCCCAAAGTGCTGCAATTAGAGACGTGAGCCAAGAAATGAAATATTGATACATTTCACAACATGGAAGAACTTTGAAAACATTATGCTAAATGAAAGAAACCAGTTACACAAGACAACAAATAGGTAAATCTCAATAGACAAATGTTTAGACAGAAAGTAGATTAGTAGTTGCCCAGGACTGAGGGAAAGAAGAAAATAGTGAGTGACTGCTAATGGGTACAGATTTCTTTTGGGGTGATGAAATTGTTCTAAACTTAGATTGTGGTAATAGTTGTACAACTCT
This sequence comes from Nomascus leucogenys, assembly GCF_006542625.1. NCBI lineage: Eukaryota > Metazoa > Chordata > Mammalia > Primates > Hylobatidae > Nomascus > Nomascus leucogenys. The sequence continues at coordinate 70,449,079 of NC_044391.1, forward strand.
GTGAATACACTAAAAACCATTTAGGTATACACTTTAAATTTAATTCAGCACAAGTGGCTGAATTTTATAAAATGTGAGTTATGTAACAATAAGGATTAAAAAAAAAAAAAAGCTATGCAACCAGCCATCAGGCCACTGCAACTTTTGGAGTTTGGGACTCTAGCTTTCAAGTGAAGAATGGGCTACTTTGGGCCTCCAAGGATATTATTTCTTGAAGCCAAACTTCTGCTTGATTTTGTGATTACTGACAACTATCCCAGGTACAGATTGTGTATGTTATCAATTAAGGGCAAAATTTTAAGTTAGTTGACTAGTTAGTTCCCTGTGTCTGGCCATATGTGGTATATGTATTTCAAGAACTGTCCGTGGGAACTGTTTGATTCTCAGGCAAGTAGGTTGCCCTCTGCTCTGGAATATATTTCCAGGTCAGTTGCCCCCACCATCAATTAGTGTGTGTGCTCAAAAGAATGCAAACTGATTTCAGCATTATCTTAAACAAAAATAATTAGGAAGGTAAGTATCCTGCCAAAAAAATTACATAATGCATTCCAAAGCCAATTTAAAATGAATTTCGGACCATTCTGAATATATGAATTCAGCATAGGTTTACATGGTTTAATAGTCATGCCTACTGATATAGAGTATAACTTACCTTTTTTAACTTAAATCTTTCTTTTAGGATTCAGTAATTTCACTAGTTCAAGTTTCACAAGAAAAAAAATAACAAGCTAAAGTCTGAAACATTTGCCTCACTATACCATGTTTATCCACTATCTCTAAGGCCTTACAATCCAAAATGTTTGAACACCTCACTATTCAAAGTGTGGGTCCATAGCCTGGGGATCACCTGGGAGACCCACCCCCAAACTACTGAGTCAGAATCCGCATTTTAATAAGATCCTTGGGCAATCTGTGTGCACATGAAAGTTTGAGAGGCCTTGCTCTCACACCAGACTGAAGCTCACTGCAGGGCAGCCTCAGGAAAAGTAGGCAGTGGGGTCATTACGATCTATATTAAGACAATACACAAGAACAGATTGTAGCAACCTCATAATGTCCCTATTTGATTCAAAGTGGTAAAAGCTGTAAACTTTTTATTTGTGTAAATATACATGAAACGCAGGAAGGGAAGCTGTGGTAACCCTTCCTTTTACTTAAACGTCCTGGGAGTTGCAGCAGAGAGGAGCTTGTTCTAAGGGAAGCTTTTCTGTTTTTCCAGTTGTCCCCAGTTCTACCACTTGGCTTTGCCCTTTCAGCCCCATCACCACATCCCTGGCTAAGTCCAGCCTGAGATAGTAGGCTGCAAGAAGTAGATGGTTAAGGGTCAGCTGCTGGCAGGAGGGTTCTGGGTGAAAGATGGAAATCTCACTCTTCCAAGTTCACCTCTCAGTCTGGAAAAGAGCAATCAGACTGAGAAGTACCTCTCTTTGTTTTCCCTCTCCCCACTTAGATACAAAAGTACAGCCTTTGTTCTCCTTAAAGAGCTCCAACTCTTCTAAGCGTATATCTTTTGAATAAGTGGAAGCCCATCTATTGCCCCTTCCACTTTTCTGTTTCCTGCAAAGGAAGCACATAATGCCAAGTAACTGGGAGGGCCTCCCATGTGGATCAGTGGTCTCTCGGCCATGGTCAAGACTAGGAAGGACTCAAGAGAGACTCCTGGAAGGTGATATTTAAAATACTGATTTTAAGGTTCTACCCTTAAGATGCTTTTTGTTTGTTTTGTAACCTGTTTTTCTTCAAATAATATATTTTGAACAGCTTTTTATATTAAAAATATATAATGATTATGCCTACAGAGTATTCCATTACATCGAGTATATGACGCGACTTCAAAAAGTCCATAGAATATACATACTATAAAAAAAACCATACATGGATTTCAAAACTATTTTGCACGAAAATAAACCTACCCTTAAGATTCTGATTCAGGGGGTCTGGGCTTAGGCCCAAAAATCTACGCTTTAACCACTGCCCCCAAGTGATTCTGATGTAGGAGATCCACACCCACACACGAGGAAACAGCGATATAACTGGTTTGAGGATAGCAGTACCACCTTTGCAAATAAATCACTTATTCTTAAGCATCTGTTTTGCTTTTTGAACTGATGTCAACTTCCTGATTGGTTTCCAAATGGTTTTGCAGTACTCATTCAACATTTACCGAGCAATTTCAGTTTTAAGTTTGCAGAGAACTGAACTACCCGAGGCTTGTGCTGTGTTTGGACTGGGGATGGGGAGCAGAGAAGGATGTGATCACATTAAAGCTATTTCTCAACTTCCTAGAAAAATGACAAACTAACCATTTCAAGAGTTGTGAAACAGGTTAGCCAAAACATTAGCTAACCAGATACCATAATTTACTAACCTTTTTGGAGCCCCTGTGTACAAGAGGCACCAAGACTTTCTGGGTGGGAAGATTGATTCTGTAACCAAACTGCCAGGGTTTAAATCCTACTTTCTCCATTTATATTATATGACTATAGAAAAGTTAGCACTTTGGGAGGCTAAGGCTGGCAGATCACTTGAGGCCAGGAGTTCCAGACCAGGCTGGTCAACATGGTGAAACTCTGTCTCTACTAAAAATACAAGAAAAAAAAAAAAAAGAAAAGTAATTTAACTTTTCTGAGCTCAGTTTCCTCCTCGTCTGTAAAATGAATATGTAACACCTCACTGAGTTGGTACAAGGATTAAATGAAGCACTTAAATGCCTAATTGATGCAGATGGCTCCAAGAATTTAACATTTACCAAATATTCACTATATTTTTTAGGTTAAGGCTACAAAACCATTGTGAGTACACTAAACAATGATTATAGAGGCTGATCGAAATTCTCAAAAAAAAGCGTAAATTTTACGTTTCATTCAAGCAGTTCAGACTCCTGATTTTAACTAGAGTGATCTGGGGTTTGTTTGCTTGTTTTTTAAGGTTCCCTAACCCTTGGCTTCTTGGGGAGTTTGATGCCGCACTCAGCCCCAAAGTCCCCCTTAAACTCCCAGGTTTAGCGGGGACGGGGAGCGCGCGGTTGACAAGGGCAGGCGCCCCGGGGAAGTAGGAGCAGGGGCGCCGGTGAGCCGCAGCCGCAGCCTAGCCCCGAGGGAAGGAGGAGGAGCCGAGGGAGACGCGGGACCCGGAGCCCCACGGGCCACCGCCCCTGCCGGCCGCGCAGCTGGGAGGATGCGGACGGCAGCAAGAGCGTGCGCGGCCACGTGACGGCCGCTATAAGAGCGCACGGGGCAGACGCTCGGCTCCCCACCGTGCCTCCTCGCTGGCCGCGCTGCCTCCCGGTGCCGGCTTCTCTGAGCCACCAACCTGCGGCTGCCACGGCCGCCTGCGCACCCGGCAGCACCATGACAGGTACCGCCGCGCAGCCCGCCGCCGCCAGCCCCGGGACCCCAGCTCCCTACCCAGCCGCCGCCTCCCTTCTCCGCCCTCAGCCCCGGAGTGTTCCCGGCAGGACGAAACCGCCGCAAAGTTGCTGGCTGGCCGCAGCCGGTTGTGCTTCTGCCTGCGTCAGCGGCCGCCCCGCCGCCCCCCGGACCGCAGGGATGGGGCAGCCGGGCAGAGCCCGGGCCCTCGGCCGGAGCCCTCGTTCCTGCTTCCGTCTCCTCGCCCTTCCTCTTGCTCTCACGGCGAAGGGCCGGCGGGCGGAGCAGCTGCGGCGGGGCCGTGTGGGGGTGGGGAGCCGGTTCCCCTGGGGGGTCCAGGAGGGAGTCCAGGGCGCAGCGGCATCGTGGGGAGCTGCCCTGGCCTCTGGCGGCCCGGAACCCCAGGAAGCGGGGGCCCCGAGGCGGGGATACGGCGGCCTCCGCCCGGCTCCTCCGTCGCCCGCCCCGGCCCCGGCCGCCACGCTGAGCCTATTTTTAGGCCTTTGGGGCCGGGCTGCGGGAAGCCGGGTGTCGGACTAGCGTCCCCGGGCGCGGGCCCCGTCTGGTGGGAGGGCGCCGGCTTTGGCTTCACTTGTTGCGAGGCGTCCGGGCCACTCCACGAGTCAGCCCCAGCACTGGGAAGCTCCGAGTTAGCTGGTCCTTCCGTGTCATTGAGGCTAATAGCCAGGGTTATTACAGCAATTGAACTGCCACAAAGATTGCAGGTGTAACCCAGAGTTCAGCCGTCTTTAGGAAGATTAAACTCCTACCCAGCTGTCATTGGTCTTTCTTGGTCATTTGTAATGTTGGCTAGTCTGGTGTTCTAACCTGTGTTCTATCCCTTATTTAATCTTGGAAATCATCCATATCCTTGCTTCCAGAAATCCTTGAATCCTGCTCACCTTATTACATTTTTCTCCATGATCGCCTGGAACCTGGACTTCATTTGAGTTAGATGATCATTCATTTTGCCCAGCTTAAGTATTTTTGGTACAGATTGACTGCCATGTTACAATGTTATAATGGGCTGAAGATAATAGAAGCAAGTACAGGCGGATGTTGATGGGCCTGTCAAGGGACAGGTGTCACTGTTCAGAGCTTTCCTAGAGTGTGAGTGACTGGGAAGCTGGTGGCCCTTTGGGGGTGGGGAACTGGTTTTCCTACAACTTAGTAGCTGGCCTGCCGTGGGAGAGGGCCCAATAAAATGTGTGAAGATGGCTCTCAGGTCAGCAGCCGAGGGGATGCGCTGGCCCACTAGGTAACCCACAACTTCCTCTCACGTCTCAGTGGAATTTCCACTGCTTCCAGGCTCCACCTTGGAAAACGGGCAAGGGAGAATGAGGGAAACCCAGGTCAGAAAGAGAAGGACTTCATGACAAAATATCCCAACTCCCTAGTTAGGCAACTGACTCCTACCAGAACTTGATCTGAAGTGTCCCTATGCATTTGGATGCCCACCAACTTGCTAATGTTTCTTGGAGATGGAACATGGCCCAGAATTGTCCCAGGGAATGACTGGAGAAAGCTCGAAGCCTGTGCTAGGGGTCTTGGGAGGGTGGGGACTATTCAGTGGGAAGAAAAATCCATGTATTTACCTTCTCTTCTGGCAACTAAGTGATTATTGGAGGTCGGGGTGCGTGTCTGTTGGTTTGGGCGGGGAGGGGGTCAGGGTGCAGGATGGACCTGCACCTTCTCCAAAGAAAAGCAGGCAGTTGGTTAGGGCTTCTTGGATGATCTCCAAATCTATTTATCAGTGATTGATCACTATTTAGATAGAAGCATCAAGGAGGGAAGGCCTCTCTGAGGAGCTGATATTTGAGGAGAGACTCAGTGTTATTTTTCAGGGATATTGGGGCAGGGGAGCTTTTGCTCCAGGTTGAGGAAACAGTTATGTATAAGATGCCTGGAGTTTGAGGCTGCAGTGAGCTATGATCACACCACTCCACTCCAGCCTGGGTGACAGAGTGAGACCCTGTCTCAAAAAAATACATACATACATACATGCCTGAGGCATGGCATAAACATAAGCACCAGAATGAAGAATATGGACTCTGCTTTCAGACTGTCTGAATTGAGTTTGACGGTTGGTTTTGTGCTCGTCTGAAAATACTGTCTACAGTACCTTGTAGAAGAAACAGAAAATGTACTACTTGATCTCTTCATTACCATCTGTTAGTTGCCTGGAGTTCAAACTCTGGGTATTAAGCTGTTGTTTTGTCTGAGAATTTAGCATGTCGGATTTAATTTCTATAGCTCAATCAACTTCTTGAAGGTTGCCATATATGCCTGCTATGATCTTGAACCATTCTTGAAGTGGGTACTTGGGGTTTTCTCCCCAAAGGGGATACAGCTTGATTCATAGAGAAAGTTGATGTTAGAGGAACTGGTTTTGCTGAATTACTGTTTGAATGGGTTCCTGGGGAAAAGGCTTTCTCCAGATAAGATACTGTAATGAGTGGTTATTTTTTTTCTTTGTATTAAGATCAGGCCTTTGTGACACTGACCACAAACGATGCCTACGCCAAAGGTGCCCTGGTCCTAGGCTCATCTCTGAAACAGCACAGGACCACCAGGAGGCTAGTCGTGCTCGCCACCCCTCAGGTCTCAGACTCCATGAGGTGAGGACCTCGCTGCTGCCCCAGCATCCAAGGGGCTCTGACATCCTTCTCCCTGTTTCTGACATCATTGGACACTGAGGCCATGCTCTTTTCAGGAGTTAAGCACCGAGTAGAGAAAAATGAGAGATGCTGAGTGCAGGATTGCTGGATTTGAAACCTCTTCCTAGCTTCTGGGAGATATTCCAACTCAGTTCTCTTCTGGAAGGTGGTGTGCTGGCCCACACTTTCTGGTTCCAACTAGGAGGGGAAGAAGGAGTCGTCTTCCTTCACTCCATCCCCTCTGGGTGATCTGAAGGAGTGTGTCAGGCATTCCCTGCTTACATGCACCTTTATGCAGTCACAATTCATGGACATTCCTTTCCCAGGATGCAGCAGGGGCTACATTGTTTCATGTTGCAAACTAGGGAAACTCTCAGGTGACTTAGAAAAGTAGTTATTTTATCCATTGCCAGTTGACATTTGTAAGCTAAAGATCTTTATTTACGATATAATACACTAGAATCTTTACCAAAGGGCTTTCCAAACTAGGTTTTACTAGGGGAATCACACTAAAGGGTATAAACTGCTTCGTGATTGGTTAGTTCACTTTGATCTGATGGAATTAAGTTTTGAAGTATTTGGGCCAGGTGCGATGGCTCATGCCTGTAATCGCAGCACTGTGGGAGGCCAAGGCAGTTGGATCACCTGAGGTCAGGAGTTCCAGACCAGCCTGGCTAACATAGCAAAACCCCGTCTCTACTAAAAATACAAAACCTCGTCTCTACTAAAAATACAAAAATTAGCTAGGCGTGGTGGCGCATGCCTGTGATCCCAGCTACTTGGGGTTGGGGGGCTGAGGCAGGAGAATCGCTTGAACCCGGGAGGCAGAGGTTGCAGTGAGCCGAGATTGTGCCACTGCACTCCAGCCTGGGCAACAGTGAGACTCTGTCTTAAAAAACAACAACAACAGAAAATTGAAGTATCTGAATGCGCTACCTAGTCTCTAGTACTAACTTAAAAAATATCCGGGCACACTAGTAACTTTGTGATGTGTTTATTTTTCTGGTCTCCTGGCCCTCTAAAAAATTGAAAATGCCCTTTTTGTGACTTTTTATTTTTATTTTTTTCCCAAAAAGTATAAGCACAGGCCAAGGGTCTGTAAAAAGTAGGCATTCTGTATACATACGTATATCTTTCGCACTAATACCCTTGTTCCTAAATGGTAATTTAGGAAGATGCCAAAAAGGCTGTCTCCTAATGTGTGTGCCCTAATTTGTAGTCTATAAGGATATGTCTAAGAAACCAGATCTAGTCTTGCATTTCCTGTAACCACCATCAGTTTCCTTTGGTCAGTGATTCTCCTAACCATTTGTCTTCAAAAACATCGTTTACTGTGTGAACCGTAACATATTTTTGTACAGCTTTGGAGACAGAATACAATACCAATTTTGTTCTGCATCTCTGATGTTGTTATAAACTTTCAGTATGATACGTTTTTACCCGTGCTCAATTTAGTGTCTTACCCAAGTCTACCCTACCGATCCACCATAAAGAGCTTTCTAAAATAAAGCCTTAGTTAATTTGGGGCATAGAGAAGTGTTGTACCTTACAAACCAAAGTGAATCTCATTATACTTAAACAGAGTGCTCAGCATGTAATAAATGCTGGTTATATTGGATTCTACAAAATGGCAACCTAATAAACGCAGCCCTTTACACATTTTTGCAAGCTATTTCCACAACCTGCCTGCTATTCAGTGATACAATAAAATACAAAAACCCAGAAAATTTCTTCTATAATAATGTTTTTTTTTTTTTTTTTTTTTTTTTTTAAGACGGAATCTCGCTCTGTCACCCAGGCTGGAGTGCAGTGGTGCGATGTTGGCTCACTGCAAGCTCTGCCTCCCGGGTTCACGCCATTCTCCTGCCTCAGCCTCTCCGAGTAGCTGGGACTACAGGTGCCCACCACCACGCCCGGCTAATTTTTTGTATTTTTTTAGTAGAGATGGGGTTTCACCGTGGTCTCGATCTCCTGACCTCGTGATCCGCCCGCCTCAGCCTCCCAAAGTGCTGGGATTACAAGCGTGAGCCACCGCGCCCGGCCTATAATAATGTTTTAAGATGAGCATTTCATCCTCACCATAAGCAGTTCTTACTACTTAAGTTAACTGGACATGCAAACACAATTTGTCCTGGAGTAAAATTAGAACAGATTTAAGGGTACATATTCTACTAAAGCAATACATTGCTCTAGTAATTGATGGAGAAGGTAATAAAGCATCAGTCTTACAATAGATGGGTCACTTGTTCTGAGAAGATGCTAAGTGTGGTATTCTGGATTTTATTTTGACAGAAAAGTTTTAGAGACAGTCTTTGATGAAGTCATCATGGTAGATGTCTTGGACAGTGGCGATTCTGCTCATCTAACCTTAATGAAGAGGCCAGAGTTGGGTGTCACGCTGACAAAGCTCCACTGCTGGTCGCTTACACAGTATTCAAAATGTGTATTCATGGATGCAGATACTCTGGTGAGTGTGGCTTTGAGGGTAGAAAAGAAAGATATATATATATATATATATATATAGTAATGGAGACCTGTTAGGCATTTGAGGAATGCTGTCAAGACTTGACGGTAAAGTTCAGATACTGTCTGAAATATGTCAGGGGATGAAGGAGAGGAGGCCCAGGCTGCCTTACAGCTGTCACCATCTTTTGTGTTGGATGACATAGGAAGAACTCAAGAAGGGTATTCTGCAGCAAAAACATTTCTGTAATGCCCTTTCTCCCCTTTGATCAGGTCCTAGCAAATGTTGATGATCTTTTTGAGAGAGAAGAATTGTCAGCAGCACCAGACCCAGGGTGGCCTGACTGCTTCAATTCCGGAGTCTTCGTTTATCAGCCTTCACTTGAAACATATAATCAGCTGTTGTGTCTTGCTTCTGAGCAAGGTAGTTTTGATGGTATGTATCTGCTATCTTCATATCTGATAAGCTGTTAATAATTAGTAATTTCTAGGGGCTGTTCTTCTCAGGAATATAATTGCTGTGGTTTATTCTGCCTGGAAGATATAAGAGATGGAGCAAGCGTTTTAAGTTGTGCTCTTTTGGGAAATATTGTGTGTGTGTGTGTGTGTGTGTGTGTGTGTGTGTGTGTGTAAATGCATCTTTTTCTATAGATGCGAAAGAGTAACCTAAACTATGATAGGCAATTTTATAGGATTGTCTTTAAGTTGTCTTCCTGTATCTAGAGTATGATAAATGTACTGTGATTATTCAAAAATTCAAAAGACTGAAAAACTTTAACATCTGTCTTTAAACCTAAGTAAACGTAAGCTCAAGAGAGTTTGACAGCCATTCCAGGAGGATCAAGCATTGTCACTATGGAAACTTGAGGAATAAGCCTGATAATTTGGGTCTCATTCTCTCAGGCGGCATAAAAAAGAAGATAGAAAGTTTATGTGAATAATCTTTGCTTCCAAACTCTCATTCTCTATAAGGCTGTGTGTCAGAGTGATATCTGCAGGGCCAAAAAGTAGAACATTGGCAAAGTCAGCATCCATTTTCTATAACATATAAATGTATTTATAGTTATATTTATATAACGGTTCTGTCTGTGATATAGGGCCTCACATCTTTTGGAGAAGTTGATCAAATAAATTAGTAAGTGTGCTTTCGTTTCAGTCCAATTTCTGAAATAGCAAGCCATGTTTTTAAAAACAAAAACACACAGGACAAAACCAATAGTTAATATGCAGAAGGAGTTCTTTGAAAAATTATTTTTGATGGTTCTTTTGAATAAAGACCCAGAATAGAGAAGAAGAAGGGCATTCTTTTAGAAGCCCTCCCAGCAGTGCCTCACTATCAGATATGTGACATTGTGGCAGGGCACAGTGCTGTGTGCTATTCACATGGGGTTGGGCCGGAGGCCGGAGCTCTGCTGGAGACACAGCGGGGGCTTCTTTCCTCCTCTCCCCTTTCCAAGAGTAGATCTGAGATTTGCAGTAAGTAGATCTTTTAGAAATAGCAGAAACAGCCTTTCTCATTTGACAAAAGATTCAGTCCTGGGTGCAGATATGAGAATTCATTTTCATTAATTAGAAAGTTAAAAATCAAAATATTAAACTTTAAAAATGAAAACATTAGACCTATAAGTTTGTTAGATTGCTGAGGTGAAGATACTGGAAGTTAAAACATTTCAAATTATACATAAAACCGAGATTGGGTTTTCATTGTTGCTATTCACAGAAATTGAATTATTTTTAGTTATTTGGCTGAGGATTTGGGAATTGTGGCTATATGAGATGTAATTGAAAATAATAGGGAAGTTTAAGTCTCAATTTTATTTCACTATTTAGCTTGTTTATACTGTAAGGTAATAGTTCTCAAACAAGGGTGATTTTGTCCCCCAAAGGACATTTGGCAATGTCTGGAGACATTTTTCGTTGTTACAACTGAAGGGGAGGGTGCAAAGAGCATCTGGTGAGTGGAGGTCTGGGATGCTAAACATCCTACAATGCGCAAGACAATCTCCTACAACAAAGAGTTACCTAGCCCAGCATGTCAGCAGTGCTGAGGTTGCGAAACTCTGCTCTCTACATGCTCTAAAACAGAGCAGGAGTATCTGAACCATAATGTATGGCAGCATCTAACAAGAAGTGAAGTCTTGTTTTAAGCAACCTTAAAATAAGGTTAAATTGTTAAATGTTCACCATGGACAAGGCTGAATGAAACTTCTTCGCTTTACTGACATGTTTTTAGCTCCTGCTATTTTCCTTTCATAGAAGGAATGAAAGCTGTATTAGTTTTTAAGTTTAAAAGATGTATTCCTTATTTCTGCTGCTTATATTTAAAAAGTTACCTTTGCGTAAAAGGAAGAGGAGAGTGTTTTTAGCAGAAGTCCACTGTTTGTCTTAACCTTCCCATCAGAGTGTAGCTTTCTTCACCTCCTCTCCTAATTTGAAGGAAGGAAGTGTAATCCTGCTAGAAATTCAGTGTAACTCTTTTCAGCTTCAGTAAGTGAATCACATTCTAAAGTATATCTTGTGGCCTGCCAACTGCCTGAAATCCACATGATTTTAATCATGTAAAGAGAATCCAATTTCTAACCTAGAAAACTATTAGATGTTATTGAGAGGTAAGACTTCTGGATACCAAACAGTAGTGTGCCGTGGTAAATTACCTAGGTTATAATTTGAGAATATGAAACTAATCAATTAACCTATTCTTTGTTAAGAAGCTTGGATGTGTGCCAAAGTGCTCAACTAGGAAGCACTTTCTGCTTTTTCAGCCAGAATCTGAAACCACTGTGAGATTCTGTCTGTGCCTCTGGCACATTTCATTATTCAGCAGCAGGTTTCCAGGTGCTGGCCGTCGTCTGAGGTATTCCATTGCTTATTGGCGGTGAAGGAGTGAATCTTCCCTGTTATTAGAAATTGAAAGAGGTAAAAAGTCATCTATGCAGCTGAGAACTTATAGTTCTCAATATGTTGTTTAAATTCAGCAGGAGAATAAATTAGCAGTTCTCAAATCAAAGGTTGTGTTCACTTGAAATATGTGTTAAGCTTTACTTAGCAAAGAAAGCTCACTCTGTACCTTGGGAGGCTGCTTCTCTCTGGAGGGGTTTACTATCCACTTGAATCAATGTGTGAACCGTGTGACATAAAGATGTGTTAGACTTATGCTTGATAGCAATAAAATATTTCTTTATGGACAATGACTTTGTCTAATGGCAGTAACCTTTGCCTCTAGTTTTCAATATGTTATTATGTAAAAATTATGAATACAGTAAAAGTAAATAGTCTTAAATATAAAAATTAAGAATTATATAAAAAATAATTTTGGTTAAGTGTTGTGCTGTAGGCACTGATGAACATTTTCAGATGTTCCTTTCACAGTTACCCATATTTTCTCACAACCATAGTTTTCTCCCTCCACCACCCCCATAGTCAGTTTTAAGTCCCAGAATTTTCAGCTCAGACCAGTTTTTCACATGACTGTATCTCAGTGTGAATATCTTGCAGGTCATGCTTTTAACCTCTTTCCTGTGTTCAGCAGAAACTGGTGGGGCCTGGTGTCCACTGACAAGCCACACGGGCTGTTGATGGCTGAGCATTTGCAGCTGCTTTTGCAACCCTTCTCATGCAAAAGAATGTGGCTATCATTCTTCTAATCACCACCCCTCTATTCACAGCCCCTCCACCTCTTTATTCTGTGACTCTGGCCAAGAGAATAATCCTAATATGGCAAACCATACTAGGTATCTGGACTTCTCTTTCTTCTTAAAATTCTATAGTGTTAGATTTTAGAACTGGTGACTACATACCTAATTCATGGCTGGTGTCTAATTTTCCATAATGAAAAGTCAAGTTTCTATACTGTTATATTTTCAAACTGTCTTGGCACTTACTTCATCACTATAATTACATATTTCCCGAAAAGTTGAACGATAGCTGTTGTGAAATAGTTACACACTTGTATTGTATAGGATGTGACAAGATAAGGTTAACTTGTGGGCATGTTAGCAGTAAGACGGGAAGAGAGAGGTCATTATATTGTAGGTTCTAATCAGCAGTTTTGCTTCTGCCACCTCAGTGAAATGAGGCTGATGAAGTTGACTCTTAATTTGAAGAAATCAACCTGAATGCAAGTTGAGGTTTATTTTCTTTTCCCCTGTGACTAATGTATCTTAAGAGTGCTTGTGTAGTTGAAGAGTTAAGTGCTTAAAAATTGTTGTCTATTTCGTCTGTATGTGTTAGTTTCAAAAACCTAAGTCAGAGGAATTCATATTTTCTAATTTGGAATAACCTTAAAAAACATCTTATACTCATTTTGATTATTGCAATGTAAATATCCTAAACTTTTGATTGGTGTACTGGAATTTTGGTCTGTAGTTGAATTTCTAGAAAGAAGAAAACATAGGAGAGAATAAATTAGTGGCAGAATATTAGGTATGATTTATTTAAGTAGAGTCCAGGATCCGCTTTGAGGTCATTATATTTGTGTGTTCCAAATTCTAAGTGGTCATTGAGTCCCATAAGCAGAGTACAGTAATGTTTTAAAATAATGTTTAACAGAAATGATTTGGTGCTACATTCTATTAAAGTGTAAAATTGACCCCAGAGCTAGGTTTTAAAGTCTTTGTAGTTAATTAGGCTTCATGTTGGACCTGCCCAAAAAAAGAATGAAGGACTGAGATATTTCAAGCTAGTACTTGTCTTGTCCAAACCAAATGAGCTCAGAGATTTTGGTGTGCTTCACTTGGTTCCCTGACTTGATAGGTCAGCCCAGACAGTTATCTTCCCATGGTGACTTCCCCCAGCTACCCAAGCACTAGGCTGCCTGTTCTAGCAATTTATCAGTTGTTTTGGAAATGACTATATTCTCTTGCATTTATGTCATTTTATTGATAGTTTGGATAATAAGTATCTTGAGGAAAAGCAAAAGCCATATCATGTAATGGCAAAATTAACGAGCACACATAAGTTCTTTCAAGAGCTATTGTTATCTCATCGTTAACTTAGCCACCTGTCTCCAGCTTTGTAACTGTCAGAGATCATGAACCCTGTGAGAAATAGAGGAGGAGGAAGGGACTAATGTGTTATATGTTTGCACGCTCTTATGCTGGTCATTTTACCTACTTTTTCACTTATTTCTCAACAGTCCTGTGAGGTAGGCATTCATACATCCATTCATATAACAAATATTCATTGAGAGCCTGCTATCTAGCTAGCACTGGGGACCTGCCATTGTTGCAGTTCAGGGCAGCAGCTTGCCTGATGTCTCTGAGCTGAGGCAAAGTCAGGTCTGAACCAGGGTCCTTCTCAGCTCTGGTTGGGTTATGTGTTGTGGGGCCAGGGGGAGGTGGTGGGGGTGGGGGTGGTGGTGGTGGGTTTTTCCATTCCCGATTCTCTCATATGGCAGCATTCTTGAGTATGTATCCTGAGAATAATACGGGATGGAGGAAGAAACCTATTACCTTGGCTTTATGACAGATTAAGTAATTTCTTTTGAGTAGACAGAGCAGCTGGTATATTCCTCATTTTACAAGGAATGGAGGCTCAAGTCTTCTATCTCTATTGCTACTATTTCTCCCCTCTGATCCAAAATACCTAAAAATACTTTGTCTTTTAAAATCAGCAGCACAGTTCATCGTCTTGAATTGTTTTTGGAGTCTAGATGTATTCTTGGAAGGGTTACTCTCACCTATATTTCTGTAGGTCCATTCATTATTTCAAACATCATTTTAATTTCTAATCTGGGCAAAATCCTAAATTTAAGGGGCAAAAATAGACTGGTAAATAATACAGATTTTATTCCTGCCTCTATAAAGTTTATATTCTGAGACCTTACAGACATTTAACAACTAATACACAGTTATGTAATCATGATTCTAGTAAGTTCAGACTACTAAGAGTCCAGACTAGGAGGACCTGCCTTAGACCGAGAAACTGACATTTAAGCCAAGAATAAATGTTTCCTTGCAAGTATGTAATAATTAATAGCTTGATAGTTAATAACCTTTTAACAAAGTAGTGAAAAACAAAAGCTATAACATGAAGTAGTAAAATAAATCAGTTATTCTTTGCTTAAATGGGTTGAGGCCAATGAGATGAAGTGATGCTGGGGCCCAGGCTCCAAGTGCCTGGATTTCCATAAGCCACCCTGGGTTAATCTAATGATCCTCAGTAAATCTCATAAAAATATCCCCAAGAGCTGGGCTTTCATAAGCTGTAATTTATTAATCCTTAGCGTGCTCACTATAGGCAGTAATGATTATATCCGCCAAGCATTTTGTAGGAAGTTAGTTTTAAAAAGAAGTGTCCAGGCGCAGTGGCTCACGCCTGTAATCCCAACAGTTTGGGAGGCCGAGGCAGGTGGATCACTTGAGGTCAGGAGTTCCAGACCAGCCTGGCCAAAATGGTTAAACTCCATCTCTACTAAAAATGCAAAAATTAGCCGGGTGTGGTGGCACGTGCCTGTAGTCCCAGCTTCTTGGGAGGCTGAGGTGGGAGAATCACTTGAACCCTGGAAGCAGAGGCAATGAGCTGAGGTCGCGCCACTGCACTCCAGCCTGGGTGACAGAGTGAGACTCTGTCTAAATAAATAATAAATAGATAGATGGAAGTGAGTCACATGTTCATGTCAGTACTTGTCTCTAGCTCAATTATAGTATAAAGCATATTTTACTTTAATTTTTTTTTTTTTTTTTTTTTTGAGATGGAGTTTCGCTGTTGTTGCCCAGGCTGGAGTGCAATGGTGCGATCTCGGCTCACTGCAACCTCTGCCTCCTGGGTTCAAGTGATTCTCCTGCCTCAGCCTCCCGAGTAGCTGGGATTACAGGTGCCTGCCACCATGCCCAGCTAATTTTTGTGTTTTTAGTAGAAATGGGGTTTCACCATGTTGGCCAGGCTGGTCTTGAACTCCTGAGCTCAGGTGATCCACCCACCTCGGCCTCCCAAAGTGCTGGGATTACAGGCGTGAGTCACTGTGCCTGGACTTTTACTTCATTTACTTTGTACATCTGTCCCCTTTTGGATTTTGAAGTCTCTGAGAGTTGGAACCTATCTGAATCTTCTGTTATGTGAATACCAAATTTATAAAATGTTAGACATTTTTTATAGAAATGACATTTTTAAGAGTTGTTATTATCCTTTGTTATAATAAAGAAGTCGTTCTTCAAAAGACTCTAGTGCTTCTCAAATTTTAATATGCAGACAAATTCCCTAGGGATTAAAATGTGGCTTCTGATTCTGTAGGTCTGGGGTGGGGCTCAACAGTCTGCATTTCTGTCAAGCTCCCAGGTGATGTCCATGCTGCTGGAACCCGGGCCACAGTTTGAGGAGCACTGTTATAGGAGGAACATTCCTTTGGCTGAGAGGCTGGGGCTCGTGTCTAAACCAGAATTAACTCACTGCCCTGTTATCCACAGTAGACGAGCCAGCTGCCAGCAAACTATGGAAGAGCACGCAAAGTACACAAGCATTGAACAAATGCACAGATTTAAAAAGACACCACTTAACTCTGTTTCTGTCTTAGGAAACAAATAGGCCCAGTTTCTGATAAATGCGTCCATGGTTACCAGGTAGGTGACCCTGCTCAAACGACCTAGAAAGTGCCAAGTCTTTAGTTGCAAGGTGATTACATAGTATTTGGGCAGCCGGGTGGAAGGATGATTCAGAATGAGATACTTGCTTTTGTTCTCAAAACAGGTGCGATGTGCCCGTTGTTCCATTTCCTTTCTCCCTGTCTCTCACCTGTGTTACCACACCCTGGCGTACCGGATCACAGCTGCTAGTGATGCCTGCTAATCATGTTTGTTGGCTCTGAGATGAGTGAGATTAAAAGTATCTTAACCTGTCAGATTAGATAAAGCTGCCTCTGGAAGTCTGACTAAAGTGTATCGGACAAAAGTTGTAGGGTTTTTGTTACGGAAATTCAACAGTCTTTAGGGCATCCTTGTATGTTTTCTAATACAGATGTGCCTAGATTTGCATTCTGCTTTGAACTGTCCTATCATTTAAAGATTTTTCTGAAGAGAGGATATTGATAACACCATACATAGATTTTTCTGATGACGTTAAAACATTTGCCTGACCTTAAAATGTTGAACTGCATTTGGGAAAAGGTGGTTAAGATTTCTAGACTACTGAATTTAAAAATTCAGCTATGGACTTCTAGATGGCATTTAATTTATTTTTAATCCACAATTTTGGACTAAATGATAAACCTTTGTAGTCACATTATGAGGTCAGTGGCCCTGGAAGTTTTATGACCTGTGTTGTCCCCCTCTGGAGCCAAGGTTCTTGTTGAGTGTTTCAGGATTTGCCAATTTAACAGGCACCGTTGATTCACCAGTTCTGCTTCAGTGCCTTTCTCCCCCTTGCTCGTTTTCTGTACAACCAGTGCTTCCCAGCCTCCCTGTGGCACACAGCTGATGGGCTGATGATGTTTGTAGGGTACCTGAGGGTAAACAGAAACGGCCTTTTGTGGCCAAAGGCAGCCAGCCAGGGACTTTGAGGGATCGGCAGCTCTGACTCCTGTTTCCCAGGCTCACGCAGGTCGGATTTGGAAGTTCTACTTTACAACTACAATTTAGGCCTCCGTGGAATTAGATTTCTTTACTGCATTATGGATAGCTGTTAGTCATTTTAAGTGGAATTGCTTCAGTTAAAGAAGGTCTTCTAATGTCCAGGTTCTCAAATTGGATAAATGTGTAGAGTTTTATTATTAATATCCTTTATAACCTATACATATATTTTTCTTTTGGTAGTATACTTCATAATAAAAATTAAAAGTAAAGAGTATTTAGAAAGAAAAGGTCTAAGCACAGTTCTCATTCTTGCCCCCAGTTGTATTACTAATATTTTAGCATTACAAGAATAATACAAGGAAAAAGAAGGAGGAAGGAATATCTATTACACCAATCCCCTAATGCAATTACTATTATTTTATTTACTTTCTTGTAATATAAATGTTAATTAATGTTTGTGTTCTTAGTTATAATCACAATATATGTAGCTGTATATCTTTATATTACACAGTGTACTGATGTTGTCTTTATAGACATTAGTTTTAATTGCTGAATCATATTCCATGAGTAGTTAGTATTAATATACTAACTATTCCTGTATGGTAGAATATAAGTCGTTTAAATTTTTCTGCTGTTACAGAATATCTTCAAGATTCTTGCATTCATTCCATAATTTGCCTATGTGTAAGGCATTCTGCTACATGTTAGCATTATAATGGTAAGCAAAAGGCCATAATCTCTGTTCTTGTGGAATTTAGCATCTAATTCCTGATTGTATTTTGCACATTAATTGTAAGAGTTTTTTAAAACCTGTTCATTTTGAGAGAACTGTAGATTTCCATAGGTTGTAAGAAATAACACCGAGAGACCGAGAGATCCCATATATGCTTCATCTGTTTTCGCCTAATGGTAGTACCTTATATAACTAAAATGTATTGCCCCAACCAGGAGATTGACATTGTAACAATCCACCAACCTTACTCAGATTTCACCAGTTTTATATGTATTCCCTTTTCTGTGTGTATATGTGTATGTATATGCACTTTTGGTTTTTATGCAACTTCATCACATGGGTAGATTGGTGTGACTACCACCATAGTCAAGATGCAGAGTAGTTCCATCACAAGGACCCTTCATCATATTCTTTTTTTTTTGAGACAGAGTCTCACTCTGTCACCCTGCCTCGAGTGCGGTGGCGTGATTTCAGCTCACTGCAGCCTCTGCCTCCCGGGTTCCAGCTGTTCTCCTGCCTCAGCCTCCCAAGTAGCTGGGACTACAGACGCGTGCCACCATGCCTGACTAATTTTTGTATTTTTAGTAGAGACGGGGTTTCACCATATTGGTCAGGCTGGTCTTGAACTCCTGACCTTGTGATCCACCCGCCTCAGCCTCCCAAAGTGCTGGGATTACAGGCGTGAGCGACCGCGCCCGGCCCATCGTATTCTTTTATAGCCACAACTGCATCTCTCATTCTTTCCCTCTCCCCTGGCAACCATTAATTTGCTTCCTATCTCTATACTTTTATTATTTGATGTTATATAAATGAAATTACATAGTATGTAACTTTGTGAGATTGGAGTTTTTCACTCAGTGTAATTAATTTAAGATTCATCCAGGTTATTGTGTCTCTAGTTTGTTCTGTCTTATAGCTGAGAAATATCCCACATGGATGTACCATATCCATATACCTGCGGAGTGACATTTGAGCTGTTTTCAGTTTGTACTATTATGAACAAAGCTGCTATGAACATTTCCTTAGCCTTTTTTTCTGTTCGCATCGAACTGATTGGCAGTATTTTGATGATTACGTATAAAAGGAAATTAGTTAAGACTTCAGGCCTCTGTACCTCAGCCATTAGTGTCTAGTCCCACATTTAGGTATCTTTGTAGAATCCAAAATAAGCCTTTAGTGAATGGCATGATGTTTTGGCTTTGATAGTTTGTGCCTCAGAATACATTAATTTGCCTATATAGCTAAAATTGTCTTTAGTTCTCATGTCTGTCCATTGTCTTAGTCTATTCAGGCTGCTATAATGAAATATCATAGATTAAATGGCTTATAAACAACAGGAATATATTTCTCACAGTTCTAGAGGCTGGGAATTCCAAGATTAAGGTGCCAGCAGATTCAATGTCTGGAGAGGGCCCACTTCCTGGGTCATAGACAGCTTTTTTATTTTTGATGTTTTGTTATAACTGCTGCATGTGGCAGAAGAGATGAGGGACCTCGCTTGGGCCTCTTTTATAAGAGCACAAATCCTATGCATGAGGGCAGAGCCCTCATGACCTAATCACCTTCCGAAGGCCCACTCCAGATACCATCAACTTTGGGGTTAGGATTTCAATGTAGGAATTTTGGCGTATCTGAACATTGAGTCCATTGCATTTTTGTAACAGTGAAGCATATTCTGTTGCCATCTTTATTGTCCTTTGGAACTTATAAGAGTGAAACTGATTTTCTGTTGTTCATCCCTTGAGGAACAGAGACCTGTCAGGAGGTTTAAGGAGGGGTTTCCTCATAGATAATAAGTGAATGGCTTTGATTCTTAGAGTTGATTGAAGGTATTTGGAAAGGATAGAATACGCAGAGGGTGGATAAGGTACACTTGGACTTTAAACCTAAAGTCCTGATCTTACTACTTCAAAAATTAAATAGATCTCTAGATTTTTAAAGTTTCCTTGAAAACTAAGGAAAATTGAATAGTAAAGACAGCCAACTGGACTTGTTGTATGTTGAGAAAGGAACTGGATTTTTCGGCAAAGGAGACTGAGGAGAGGAGTGACTATGCAGTATTCCTGCCTGATGCTTAGAGCAGGTGTCTTCCTGCCTGCCATCCCCATACACACTCGCACATATGCACTCATGCACATGCACACATACTGTGAACTCCTGTTCTGCTGCTTGGGAGACTCTGGTTCTGAGCGTGTTTTCTGAAATCTCATGAGTCTAAAATAGAAAGCACATGAAATATATGGAAGAATGTGTCTTGTATTGTTTTTATTTCTTTTGAATGAATGGCCATGATCCCCGCTTTCTGAGGAAGACATGAAGTCCAGGAACCCCAAGGACCGAGCAGACACTTTGCTGAATCATTGTTGCTGATGCTGGCCACAGAGGTGACTGAGCAGGATCTGCCCAGAGACTTTTGGTCAGTGGTGGGAGAGTGCACCATAGGGGTAATGTGGCCTTCTGGGCCCCCTGTTGATAAGCCAACAGTTGTGGGCCCTGGAAAACAATTCCATTGTTCCAGTTTGCTCTTTTTTACTTTTTGATTCTTTTTGTCCTATTATACTCAGGGGAAAGTCTGAAATCTTTAACTGGAAATAAAGTGTAAAACCTGATCCCTATGTGGTCTGGTCCCTGCCGCCTTCTCTGAGACTCACCTGGTGCCATGGAACTCATTCCCGCCGAGTCCACTTACTCAGGCCACCTTCCAGGCCTTCTATCCATAGCCTCATGCTCCTGCCTGCCATAGGTCTATGGTGTGCACTGTTTTTGTTCTGCCTGGAACACGGTCCCTTGTCTTTCCCCAATCTGCATTTTTCAGGTATGCCTGTGCACCACTCCGATATTGGTTTAAACACAACTTCCTTGTGGAAGCCTTCCTTCGCCCATCAGATGTAGCTCAAGCCACTTCCACATGTGCCTGTAGTGCCACGTACATTCCTTCACTGCATTCATCTCCATCTGTGTGATGTTTGTTAATTTGATTTGCTGCTGTTGGTGTCTCCCACCTGACCCTTGTGAAGACAGTGACCATATCTCTTTGTGCACTGTTGACTCGGCAATGCCTAGTACAGTATCTGGTACATAGTAGCTGCTCAATAGATATTTGTCGAATTAATGAGTTAAATCAGGGAAATGGCCACTCCTTAAAATGTTTTTAATTGGTGTGTCAAGGAACTTACTCAAAAATGAGGGCCGGGCATGGTGGCTCACGTCGGTAGTCCTTGCACTTTGGGAGGCCGAGGCAGGTGTATCACTTGAGATCAGGGGTTCGAGTCCAGCCTGGCCAACACAGTGAAACCCCATCTCTACTAAAAATAACAAAAAATTGCCTGGCGTGGTGGCATGCACCTGTAGTCCCAGCTACTCGGGAGGCTTAGACAGGAGAATTGCTTGAACCCGGGAGGCAGAGGTTGCAGTGAGCTGAGAATCGTGCCACTGCACTCCAGCTTGGGTGACAGAGCGAGACTCCATCTCAAAAAAAAAAAAAAAAAAAAAAATGGAATTATTGTCTATTTTTAAAGGTCCAGTTATGTGCTCCTATAAAATTATTAAACTGTCCTAGAGATCTGTTAACTAATTTATATATTTTTTTCTTTTAGGTGGGGACCAAGGCATACTGAACACATTTTTTAGCAGCTGGGCAACAACAGATATCAGAAAACACCTGCCGTTCATTTATAACCTAAGCAGCATCTCTATATACTCCTACCTCCCGGCTTTTAAAGTGTAAGTGCAAATGGTTTAACTATTGTTAGAGATGCTGAGGGCAGAGAAGTGGGGTGTAAAATTTTGGGGCTGCTTCATTGTCATTCCGAGGGAAATAACAGGTAGACATTTTGAGGAAAGTTTCTCTTGTAAGAACCATGGCTGCAATGGGGAGAGGCCTTGATGTTATCAGTTGCCTCATGCTTGACCCTAGGGTAGGGTACTTAGCTACCTTTGGGACAAGGTTCCCATCAGTTTCTGGGGTTCATGGCCCTCTGGTAAGTTATTCATATGTCATGGTCAAAAACACAGACTCTTAAGCTCTGCAGACTTACAACTTGGAGGAGTTGAGTTTGTGCCCCTAACTCAATGTCTTCCCCATACTGGCTGCTGAGCTTTGGTTTCCTTCACCAGCAAAAAGGTGTTAAAAGCTCCCTCATAGTTGTTGTGGGGATTAAGCCAGATGCAGGCAGCAGTGTGCTGCTGTGGCTAAGAGTAAGGGCTCTGGAGCTGGATGACCTCACTTCACATCCTGCAGTGACCACTTCCTGGATGGTGACCTTGGCCTGCTTACTGAACTTCTTTCTGCCTCTGTGTCTTCATAGGGTTATTGTGGGTATTAAGGGAGGTAATCATGTTGCATGGTTAGAAGAGGGCCTGGTCTACCCAAGTGCTCAGTACACGTTAGATTGTTAGTCATTTTTGTTTGAGAGAGGCAGTATAGTGTTCAGAGTAATTCATAAACCAGAAAGGCAGGGCATATGTCCTCATTCTGTCATTTATCTGCTACATGACTTAAGACTTGGTGCCTCAGTGCCTCCATATGTAAAACGAGGAGGAAAATAGTACCTGCCTCATAGAGTTGTCAGGAGGATGAAACAAATTAATACATATAAAATGCTCAGTGGACATTTGTTGTTTTTGGTAATGTGCTTGTTTAGCACGCACAGTCCCTGGTGTAGAGTTCTTTTTTTTTTTTTTTTTGTTTTTGAGACAAAGTCTCACTTTGTTGCCCAGGCTGGAGTGCAGTGGCATGATCTTGGCTCACTGCAACCTCCACCTCCGGGTTCAAGTGATTCTCCTGCCTCAGCCTCCCTAGTAGCTGGGATTACAGGCACGTGCCACTACACACGGCTAATTTTTGTACTTTTTAGTGGAGATGGGGTTTCACCACATTGGCCAGGCTGGCCTTGAACTCCTGACCTCAGGTGATCTGCCCACCTTGCCTTCCCAAAGTGCTGGGATTACAGGCATGAGCCACTGCTCCCGGCCCCTGGTGCAGTTCTGATACACCTTACAACCAGTACAGCCTTGTTGCACTGTTTATCTCACTGTTAGGGACAGGATCCTATTATTTAGCCTCTGACTCATTTGTGTTTAACTAAGAAGATGATTTAGATTTCTTGAACAGGGGCCTAGCTGTCAGGTCGATCCTGAGACAGTCGTGAGCAGCAAAGCCCTTCACTGAGTTGGGCCAGTCTCTGTCCCATATGGACATTCCTGAGTTAGCGGAAAACAAAGGGCCTTTCACTCCTCATATTTCATTATCCAAAGTCCTCTCCATAAGTCTTACACCACAGTAATGAGCATGTCTGGCTTTTTGTAGCAGCAATGTTTCCTTTTCTGGGAAGACTCTATCAACATCCTCCAGATAAGGATTAGAAGCATCTCGTGTTCTTTCCTCCCTAACTCTTCCCTTGGCATATGTCTCCAACATATTACATTCTCTTCCCTTTGTACAATGGGAACAAGCAGACTCTTAAACACACCAAGTGTGTTCTGAGTAAAGCAGACAACAGGATTGGATTCACTGTCAAGGGAGGAATAGGAGAAGCATTATATTCACCTCTCAGTCCTTGGCCTTGTAAAATGCAAACCTGTCTCACATGGAAATGTGAACCTGATCCATTTTAATCCTTACTTATAACCCTGCTAGTTTGAATAGTGTTCCTGCAAACCATGACAGTGTGACCCCTAGAGCCAAGTTTGTCCATAATAGGACATTTGCTTACAGTTTAATTGACTAAATTCAGTTTAGCAAGCAAAAAGTTGACAGTGCGGAGGAGAAAGACTTTTGAATAGTGTGAACATTCCAGTCAGTCCTGCACAGTGAACATGTGGTTCTGTTTGACTCCATCTGATTTCCACCTTAGCACCATTGAGCACGTTGTACCTTTTGGGGATAGCCTGGTTTATGCAGACACTGCTTGCAGTACTTTTATTTTAACACACAAGAAGCAGGTGGAGCAGAGTTAAGTTTTGAGGAGTAAGACAGACTTAATTTGCTAGAACCTTGGCCCTTTCTCTCAAGAACCCAGTTGATTTTATATCCTCCAAATGAATTGCCCCCAAAACCAGTTTGAGATCTAAATTACTGAAACAGGATGGTTTTCTTCTTCCTGGCTCAGTGAGTGAGCGCTAATTTTGGAAATCCCCCGGGTTTATTGTAACCATAGAGAATATGACACACTGGGAAAGTTGGGAACAACTCTGTCCATTAGCCAGATTTCAGCTGGCGCAGGGCCAGCTGGAGATGCTGCTGCTTCTGTGCAGCTTGTGGGGTCAGCTCTACGTTTCTGTGATAAGGCTGCTCAGAGCCATGCTTTGTCTTGCCCATTGCTGCCTATTGAGGAATATTGAAACCAGATCAGAGAACTCATTTTCCCTTCCCTCTGCCAGAAAATATATTTGCTTTCCTTGTGAGACCCATCCAGAGACATTTTTCCTTATATTCTTTTATATTTGGGAAAGGCTGAAAAAGGTACAGGTAGTTACATTTCTTTTTTATTATAAGGTAATATAAAATTGTGGTCCAAATGTTTTTTAAATGAAAGTAACCCATTACAAGCATTTCGATCATCATTGCTACTCTCCAAAGATCCTTGTGAATTTGAAGGCCCACCCTTGGGTTCAGAATAACCTTGGTGGTCTCCAGGACTAAGTAGCCCTATAGTATGCTGGCCCTCTCTAGGACAGCATGGGTGGTGGCAGGTGGAATTAGAGACCATGGAGTGGTCTGGAGCAACTTCGGCTTCATGGAAGGAAGAATGGAGTATTTGTCTCACCAACTCCAAATAACCATGCACTAGGATGGCCCCAAAGCAGTATTTAGACACCCCAGAATCTTAGAGTTTTGGATAGCTAGAACATTGTGGCCTTTGGTCTTACATGAAGCTTCAGCTAAAGGATGCCCTGGTATAAAGCAAACTTAGTATGAATTTAAGCCACAAAGTAGCACATCTAGTGCCTTTCTCTCTGTACCATTTGGTTAGAACAAAAGATAAAGGAAACAGACTTCAATAGTTTTATCACTTCGAATGACTACTCAAATATAAAAAAACAGAATTAGTATTTTTTTTGTAAGGGAAGATCCTCTTTAACACGGCATAATTTGAAAACTAAGACGCTTGGTTTAGTAATTTTTAAGTTAGTTTGTAGTATTGCATCAGAAAACAAGTCATAAGTGCATTTTATTTTTTTGAGACAGAGTCTTGCTCTGTTGCCTAGGGTAGAGTGCAGTGGTACAGTCACTACTCACTATAGCCTCGACCTCCTGAGGCTCAAGCGATCCTCCTGCCTCAGCCTCCTGATGAGTAGCTGGGACTACAGGCATGTGCCACTATGCTCAGTTAATTTGTGTGTGTGTGTTTTATAGAGACAGGGTTTTGCCATGTTGCCCAGACTGGTCTTACTCCTAGGTTCAAGTGATCCTCCCACTTCAGCCTCCCAAAGTGCTGGGATTACAGGCGTGAGCCACTGTGCCCAGCCCATAAATGCAATTAT
Organism: Nomascus leucogenys; assembly: GCF_006542625.1. Classification (NCBI taxonomy): domain Eukaryota; kingdom Metazoa; phylum Chordata; class Mammalia; order Primates; family Hylobatidae; genus Nomascus; species Nomascus leucogenys. The sequence continues at coordinate 70,474,289 of NC_044391.1, forward strand.
TAATAATATTTTTGAAAGTGCTTAGCATAATGTTTGGGATATATGGTAGGTTTCTTAGGCTTTTAATAAATTTTTTTAAGTTTTCTCTAACTGAAGGTTTTGTTTCATCCAGATAGCATATAGTGTGGTTTGTGCATCGCACTGCAAAAAAAAAAAATCTTATTAGTCTTTTAAACATCGTTTAGTTTCGTTTTTGCTTTCTATTATATCCACTGACTAAACGGTCTCTAGGAATCTTATGCTATATATAAAACACACCTTAAAGCAGAGAGACAGAATTCTCTGGTATTTCTTCAAACCACTACATAAATTAATTGGTCAAATTGATTGAGTACAAAGCCTCATTCACCCAATACTTTCCATATAAATATTTTGTTTTACCCTTTACTTGAGTTCAGATATGACTAGAGACCTGGCCTAGTAAAATTAAATATTTTTTCATTTATTCTACTCTTTTAAACATTTCTGAGGATATTCATATTTCTTTTTTAAGAATCAGACTCATTCACTAAGACCTTATCAAACCTATTTGTCAATATTTTCCCCAAAGAAATTAAACCTTTAGTGTTGTGAATTCTATTGTTCCTGTGTAGTTCTGATTTGGTTATTTTTCTTCGCTCGCTGAGACACCTCCTTGGCTCCAACTCTCCATGTAACTATTGTTATTGGAAGCCATAGTCTATTTTCATACTCATACATATTCACTCAACCCTGAGGCTGACTCAAAAATAGTTTGGGTCACTCTTTTTTTCCAGCCATTTGTTGGCCTGCTGATCGTTCATTCAGTTGGCAAACCTGGAGCATGTACCTTGTGCCACACTTTCCGCTCACTCAAGGCCTCAAAGATGAATAAGGGAGCTTGGAGTCTAATCCGCTTAGCCACTGCTCAGGTGTACGGTTTCATGGCATAGTCTGTCATGGTTTGAGTGTTGAATCAAGCAGTGGTTGCACAGATGTCTTGTTCCCTCTTTCTCAGTGATAGTGATGCCTCTTGGGGCCCCATTTCACAGAGTGGCTATCTGGGCATTCTGACCTCATCCGAAGTGTTTATCTCTATCAGATGATCTGTCCTCAGGTCTCACTGCTGCATATTCTGGTGCCTTACCTAAGTCTTTATCACCAAGAGAAAAGCTTCCATTTCGGACCCAACCCAGCCTTTAGATGCTGCTCTGACAATAGCAAAAAGGGCACAAGGAGTGAGATCACATGGGCAGAAGTCTGGGTGAAGAATGCCATCTCAGTCAAAGAGGGAGCTCATGGGAGGTTAAAGGCATGAGGATTGAGTAGAAGAAGACATAACTTCTTTGGGAGGCCAAGGAGGGTGGATCTCTTGAGCCCCGGAGTTTGAGACCAGCCTGGCCAACATGCTGAAACCCTGACACTACTAAAAAAAAAAAAAAAAAATACATATATATAAATATATAAAAATTAGCTGGGCGTGGTGGTGCATGCCTGTAATCCCAGCTACTCAGAAGGCTGAGGCACGAGAATGGCTTGAACCAGAGAGGGAGAGGTTGGAGTGAGCTGAGATTGCACCACTGAACACTCCAGCCTGGGTGACAGAGCAAGACTCTGTCTCAAAAAAAAAAAAAGGCGTAACTTCTTCAGAAGTCTCAAATCTGTGGGCCACAGACTGTATTTATCACACAAGTATGTTTTGTTTGTGCTACACAGAATTTTTTTTTAACTTAATCATCAATGCTTTAAAAATTAGGGAATTTCACATAAAACCCAGGTTTCCAATTTCTTTGGAAAAATCAGGTATTTGGTAGGATATGTCAAATGTGACTGTTACAGGTTTGTGGTCTAAGTGACTGGAATGATAGAGTTGCCATTTCCTGAAATGGGAAAGAACATGGGGGAAGCAAGTTCATAGGGGTAGGGATTGGTCAGAAATGAACGGAATGTATTAGGTTTTAGATGTGTGAAGTTTGAGGTGCATATTAGCATCCTAGTGAAAGTATGCAATAGCTAAGTAGAGATAAAAGTCAGGAGCTCCAGAGAGAAGTCTGGAACATACGAGAGTTGTCAGCATATAAATGATACTTACAGTCACGAGACAAGATGATGTAGCCAAGGGAGTGATTATCAGTAGAAGAGTCCTGAGGATTGACCCAATGGCAGGAAGATAATAGGGACAAGAGAGTAGAAGAATAGGAACAAGAGACAGCAAGGCAAGTGGGAACTCAGGGAAGTGTGGTATTGCAGAAGCCAAGCAAAGAAAATGTTTCAAGGAGGAAGGAGTGATCTGTGTCTGTGTCAGATGCTCACAGATACGAGGTCAGATACGAAGACAACTGAGAATTGGCACTGGATGTGGAATGTGGAGGTTCCTGGTGACTTTGGCAAGAGGACGTCTGGTGGAGTGGTGGGGGAGAAAGCCTGACAAGTGGGTCCAGGAGATTGAAGGAGGAGAATTAGAGGCAGTGAATGTAGACAGCTCTTCTGAGGCATCTGCTCTAATGGGGTGGCAGCTGGATGGGAATGTAGGTTTGAGAGAGGGTGGTGGTGATTGTTGTGTAAAGATAGATGTCACCACAGCATGTTTTTGTATTGATAAGAATGATGTTGGGGGTGGGGACAATGCAGAAAACTGCGGGGAGACGCTGGAATGATGTCTTTGGATAGGTGAAAGGGGATGGCACCTAGAACACAAGTGGAAAGACTGGCTTCAGATAAGAGCCAGGACAGGCCGGGCGCGGTGGCTCATGCCTGTAATCCCAGTGCTTTGGGAGGCCGCGGCAGGCAGATCGTGAGGTCAGGAGATCGAGACCACCCTGGCTAACATAGTGAAACCCCGTCTCTACTAAAAATACAAAAAAATTAGCTGGGCGTGGTGGCGGGCACCTGTAGTCCCAGCTACCTGGGAGGCTGAGGCAGGAGAATGGCGTGAGCCCAGAAGGTGGAGCTTGCAGTGAGCCGAGATCGTGCCACTGTACTCCAGCCTGGGCGACAGAGCAAGACTCCATCTCAAAAACAAAAAAGAAAAAAAAAAGAGCCAGGACAGTTTATCCTTGGTAACATGAAGGAAGGCCAAGTGTATGGGCACAGATGCTTGTAGGCAGGTGTTATGTTTTGGCTGAATGAATGAATGAGCAATCAGCCAATAGAGGCTAAGAATGACATGTTACCTCCACGAGAGTCTCCCTAGTGGCCTGGTGTTGTTAAGTCCTTCCCTGACCTGGTCTGTGAAGAGAGGCCAGCCTAGAAGATAATGTTGTTGACTAGGGCCTAGTGTAGGTTATTGAAGTCTGGGTTCGAGTGCTGACGTTGTTCTGATTTCCAGGGTATTATTGGGAGGATCAGTTTGCAAGGCAAAGAAATTGGGTGGGTGTCTGGTCAGTTGTTTGCTGGGGGTAGCAGCTATCTTCTAGTGATGGGATATGTACCCTCTTGTGTTCCTCAGGCCCCACCTCAGCAAGTCCACTCCTCCTCTCCATGATCAGCCCCACTCCTTGGTTACTTGGGTTTGTGACTCTTAGATTGTGAGTGCATGAGAGAGGAGAGGTGTGTAGTTGGTTGTGGGGGGGCTTGTGTGTGGCTCTGCCCACGTGGGCAAGTGAGTCTGAGAAGGTGCATGAGTGAGTCGCAATATAATAGAGAATATGAGCCACAGAAGTGGGCAAGAGGATGCTTGACACTGCTGCCACGATTCCCAGAGAAGTGTTGCACAAGCAGTGCCGTCTTTCTTGGTATCTGATTGAACAATGCACGTAAAGAACTTAGTGAGGACTAAAATTGCTCGTGTGTGTGCTGCCATAAACCAGTTCCTTTTCTGTTCTAAACAGTTCTGTAGTCTCATCCACATGTTACTGGCTATTTCTCAACTACTAAACTAGTCATGAAAATTCTATCTGATCTTTTGGTAACATCAGGTCACAGGGATAATTTTAACGGCTCACATAAGCAGTATTATTGCTGGCTTATGTTCAAACTATGTCTTGTGATCTGGACGACCCTTTTGAGATTCTATCAAGTTAAAATTAGAACATTTATTTTAAGAGATGTATGCAAGCTGAGACAAATCCCCATTACTGGGTCAGAATGAATGGCTCTCAGTAATTTAGAGACAATTGTGACGTACCCAACCCTTTTTTTTTTTTTTAAATTCCTGGCTGGTAGTTTAGTGGTAAGTCAGGGAGTGAGTCAGTGAATCTTATGGTTATCCTTACTCTGGGTTGAGGTCAGTTCAACGCTATCTTCTGACATCAACATTTCCCCTTATTCATTGGTGAAGTATTTTGCTTTTATTTATTTCTTTTATTTAGTTTTTTTTTTTTTTTTTTTTGGAGACACAGTCTTGCTCTGTCGCCCAGGCTGGAGTGCAGTGGTGTGATCTTGGCTCACTGCAACCTCCGCCTCCTCCCGGGTTCAAGTAATTCTCCTGCCTCAGCCTCCCAAGTAGCTGAGACTACAGGCACACGCCGCCATGCCCAGCTAGTTTTTTGTGTGTGTTTTAGTAGAGACAGGGTTTCACTGTGTTGCCCACGCTGGTCTCGCACTCCTAAACTCAGGCAGTCCTCCCGCCTCGGCCTTCCAAAGTGCTAGGATTGCAGGTGTGAGCCACCACACGCAGCCTCTATTTTGTTTTTAGCCATGCAATGTAAATTCTGACTAATAACTGCTTGTTGCATTTGGTGGGAGAGAGAGAACACTAGAAAAATATCCTGGGTTAGCCTTTTAAGTGTTCTCCTAAATTTGCATTTAGGTTAACTTAACAAGTAGTTTCTCCTTTTACTTATGACGTTTGCCCTTACTTCATTTTGGTATGGTAATTCTTGATTTTCATAAATGACTAGAGGGTAAATTGATTATGATAGAAAATGATCATTAGGCCGGGCGCGGTGGCTCACGCTTGTAATCCCAGCACTTTGGGAGGCCGAGGCGGGCAGATCACGAGGTCAGGAGATCAACACCACGGTGAAACCCCGTCTCTACTAAAAATACAAAAAAATTAGCCGGGCGTGGTGGCGGGCGCCGGTAGTCCCAGCTACTCGGAGAGGCTGAGGCAGGAGAATGGCGTGAACCCGGGAGGCGGAGCTTGCAGTGAGCCGAGATCGCGCCACTGCACTCCAGCCTGGGTGACAGAGCAAGACTCCGTCTCAAAAAAAAAAAAAAAAAAAAGAAAATGATCTTTTAAAGACTAAAGGGTAAATTGATTATGATAGAAAATGATCTTTTAAAGACATTTCTCAGAGGCTGGGCGCGGTGGCTTACGCCGGTAATCCCAGCACTTTGGGAGGCCGAGGCGGGCGGATCATGAGGGTCAGGAGATCGAGACCATCCTGGCTAACATGGTGAAACCCCGTCTCTACTAAAAAAAATACAAAAAATTAGCTGGGCGTGGTGGCGGGCGCCTGTAGTCCCAGCTACTCGGGAGGCTGAGGCAGGAAAATGGCGTGAACCCGGGAGGCGGAGCTTGCAGTGAGCCGAGATAGCGCCACTGCACTCCGGCCTGGGCAAAAGAGTGAGATTCTGTCTCAAAAAAAAAAAAAAAAGACATTTCTCAGAGAACATAATTGAGACATAAAAATAATTACTCGAAATTAATATCTAGATTGAAACTCTAGATATGAAAACAGACTAGTGTTCAAGACCTGTTGCTCATTCTTTTTGTGTATGATGTGTCTTATGAAAGCTTATAGAGCAAGCCCTTCAGGTTCCTTTGCTGTGTAAATAACTGTTTAGCTGTACAGTTAGAGCATAATGGGAGTTAAAAGGACTCCTAAACCTTCATATAAGGTGGCCATTGTTGGGTCCAGGCAGAGATCCCTCATATCAAGCCAAGTGCTGCCCTAGATGAGTTCTAGGAACATACTTGTGATATGACTGCCTTACACAAAGTTGCAAAATCTGGCTTCACTTCTCTTTCACCCTCCTATCCAAGCCCCATTTTCCCCCCACTTAACAGCTGCCTTATTTCTCACTTTTCTGCCCTCTTCCCACCCTCAAAGGGCTCTTGGGCTGGTCCAAACCTTCCATGTTCAGTGACTCATCCAGGCCTGCTCTTCTCATAAAAAGCTGGTCCTCTAAAACCTCCGACCACTCACTACCACTATCCGTTTCCATAGATACTAGGTGTGTAACAGTTTGATTAAAGTAGTGTCAGGCCAGGCACGTAATGTCAGGCCCACACCTGTAATCCCAGCACTTTGGGAGGCAGAGGCAGGTGGATCGCTTGAGCTCAGGAGTTCAAGAACAGCCTGGGCAACATGGTGAAACCTCGTCTCTACAAAAAATAAAAATAAAATAAAAATACAAAAACTAGCCAGGCATAGTGACCTGTGCCTATAGTCCCAGCTACTTGGGAGGCTGAGGTGGGAGAATTGCTTGCACTTCAGAGGTTTTGAAGTGTAGTGAGCTGAGATTGCACCACTAGACTCCAGCCTGAGTGAGAGAGTGAGACACTGTCTAAAAAAAAAAAAAAAAAAGAATGTCAATAGCTAATGCATCTAAAAGCATTTCCATTCCTTACTGGACAGAAACAGGGCTGAGCATACCTATGATATCTGAATCCTTTGCGTGATTTCTGTATGCCCCAGAATCTTTCTTACCTCCTCGCTCATGCTTCTCTGTGCCTTCACACTTCTGAGTCTGTTTCAAGTTTGCAACTCAGTAAACTGGCCCCAACTAATTTGTAAAGAAACCTACTTACATCCTAACACCTTGTGATTTGTTTCATTGCAATGTGGGTAGCTGTTGGGAGGCTACATCACTGTGCAGTACTGCCCTCCACAGTCCTGCTCACCTCTCCTGTCTCTCCCCACTCACCCCCGTCTTGCTGGCACCCAAGGGATCTCTTGCTTACGGCAGAAAAAGCAGTCTCACCCGCATTTAGGACCCCTTAATATCCCAGTTTCTACTTTAAACAGTCCTACCAAGAGATTTCTTAAAACGAAAACTGCCCTGTCTATGAAAGGACTATCCAGCGGATACAGTTTTTCACTTTGTTAGGGTAGAATAGGTAAAGAAGGTAATTTGAGGAAGGAGGATCCTTCCCCTGACCACAGGGAGTAACAGATTTAGAATTAAAGAGATACTCAGAGACAGGGATTCATGAAGGTAGAGATCAGTGCCTGAGTCACAGTGAAATGCAGGGTGTGGATTGTTTCCAAATGGTGTTCTTGTTGACATTCAAGAGGAAGGCCATAGGCCATATGGAGAGGTATTTAACCGGCATGGAGCTGGTATCCAGGAGGGCTGCAGAGGCCTCTTGAACCAGTCGTGTGGAGGTCCAGAGCCATGCTGGGATACAGACAGAGCCAGAGGCTCAAGTGTATGTTCTTGCCTACAGCAGAGGGCAGTCTGTGTGCAGGTGGATTAGACCATTGTGCCCTTCCTCTGCATGAGCTCTGACACCCAAATCCAGAGACAGGAGCTGGGGAGGTCCTTAGACAATGTCCAGCACAGTCTACTTGTGGGTCACCTGCTGATCTTAAGCACCACCCGTTTCTTGTTGTTCTTCCGTTTTTTCCTTAACCTCTGTTGCAAACTGCATCCTTCTGAAAAGTCTTTCTTCAGTCTTCTTAAATGCTAAGTTGCTTACTTCATAACATGGTTTCCTATTGGTTACTTTCTGTTGCTGGGACCTTAACTATACTTGGGGGATTGCCAGGATTCTTAGGCATACCTTTTTCACTTTCAAATTAATTGTCCATAGGCAGGAGTTAATCCATAAATTAACAAACGTCACTCTCAGACAATACCCTTATGATTCTGGGAATGTCTTACAATAGCAGCCTAGTCATGGCTAAGAGCCTTGGCTCTGCAGCCGGACTGCCTGCATGGAATCCCAGCCTTGTCACTCATCAGCCATGGGATCCTGGACAAGTTATTTAACTTCTTCATGCCTTGGTTTCCTCACATTGTCATTTTGGAGATTAACTGAGTAAACCAAGCAAACACTAACCAATGCCTGCAACATATGAATACTTTATACTCTTATTATGGGCTCTTATTATTACTAATGCTTAGTCATTAGTGAACTGTCAAGAGAGCAGGTTAGAAAAGAATAGTTTACACTATATTCATGTTTTAACTTATTTTAATTAGTATTACTATCATGTTATGACTATGTATGACATATTAAGTCTAGGCAAATCATGGGCAGAAGCTTAGCAGTCAGTTAAAACAAGAGGATCAAACAGTTAATACAAGACGATCTAAGTAGGTGCTGTGGCTCCAGGCAGGGAAGTTGAGTCAGGAGGGGTGGATGTCCGAGGAGGTGGAAGGAATATCTCATTCTTATGTGCTCTCTTTTGGTTTTAGGCTTATGGGTTTGTATTGCTAGGATGCGGCAGTGCTTTCCCTCCACTCTGCAACACAGGTGTCAGATCTCTGTGATGGGTTCCCCCATCCTCATTAGAACATTTGTTCAAGGCAGTCATCTGACTCTCTCCCATGCATTGTCCCTGCCCCCACTTCCTGCACAAAACCACCTCTGAAAATCCCACCTGCATTGATTACTTTGGAATTTCAGTAGCCCTTAATGTCAGTACTGCCCTGATAGCCCCAGCTTGTCACCTTGCGTATTTTTATGCAGATGACCCATCTTCCTGTTTGAACAAAAGCCTTTTGGGGCCACACACTGAGCATAGTGCCATATGCATAACAGTTGCTTATTTAATCGATAGCTTTATCTGTGCACAAATTTGGGCATTATGATTTTTATCCTTTTAAGGATTAAATAGAGCAAGAGTGTTGTGTGTGTTACATATACTATGTGTATAAAATAAAGTAAGCTTGGGGATATCAAATATCCTCTTCATTTATCAGAAGAAACAAACCATGGAATGATCAATTAACCTGAAGAGGAAAGAGCTTTACAAATAGGCTGTATTTTTCTTGCATGCTTTTTGGAGCAGCAGCAGCATGGTAGGATGGTAAGTGCTCATGCCTTAGAGGTAAAACCATGTCAAACCCCATCTCTGCCACTTAATAGTTGTGTGACCTTGGGCATCTCACTTCAGTCTCTCACAGCCTCAATTAACACATTAGTAAAATTTACCTTGTAGAAATATTATTATTCCCCATGTCCTTAAAGAATTTGGTTTCCAAATATAGTAAACTCTGATGATAGCTTTTTAACCAGTTCCTAACTTTTTTTTTTTTTTTAATAAACTTTAGGGGATAGGAACGGTTACACGAGTTTGTATTATTTTGAACAGTATATCATGCTCAAATATCTTGGTTGCCTGTAATATAAATCTACTGAAATCTAACACTTGAGCCCAGTACCTGAGGTTCTGTCCCATTTTACTTTTCTTTCCCCACTCAAAGCTTCCTCTCTGGCTCTAACAGAGGATTCCTGGTCTAGCACACAGGTGCTCACCTGATACCTGCCATTGCCTGTCTGGAATTCCCTACATTATCATCAGCTACCCAGATCACACCTGCTGTATAAGCTTGAAGTCACATCCCACTATCTTAGCACCTCTGCTCCCATTGAAGCTGGATAGTGCCCTTCCTGCTGTGAATTCCTGAGCACCCACTGTTCCTATTTTTGCTTTGACACTTGTTACATGCATGTTTGTTTTTTGTTTTTACATACATAGACTTCCTGCCAGCTAGAACAGGACTACACTTTACTCCTACTCTTTTAAAGATATTCTTTATTGTGAAATGGAGCATATGTACAAAAGAATACATATTTAAAAATGTGCATTGTTTAAAAATCCCACCCAAGTTAAGACGTAGAACACAACCAGTGCCTTAGAACCTCTTTTTGTCCCTTCCCAATCATAGCTTTGCCTTTCCCCCAGAGGTAACCAGCATCATGAAATTTATATTGATTATTGTTTTCTGATCTTTAAACAGTACCTTTTTTCTTGTTTTGTCTTTCGTTTTGTTGTTTTGTTTTTTTTTTGTTTTTTTTTTTTTTTTTTGAGATGGAGTCTCACTCTGTCACCAGGCTGGAGTGCAGTGGCGCAATCTCGGCTCACTGCAACCTCTGACTCCCTGGTTCAAGGGATTCTCCTGCCTCAGCCTCCTGAGAGTAGCTGTGATTACAGGCACGCGCCACCATACCCAGCTAATTTTTGTATTATTAGTAGAGACAGGGTTTCACCATGTTGGCCAGGATGGTCTCCATCTCCTGACCTTGTGATTTGCCTGCCTTGGCCTCCCAAAGTGCTGGGATGACAGGCGTGAGCCACCGTACCCGGCCTGTTTTGCCTTTATGTAAGTGGAATCATATATATGTAATTGTTTGACCCGTTGTTTTTTTTAACATAAATGTTTTAAAAATTCATTTTTTTGCTGCATGATGTGTATAGCTATAGTTCATTCATTTTAGATTGTATTCCATGCTGTGAATATAGCAGAATTTTTCCTTTAAAAAAGATGGCTATATAACTATAAAATCTCAGTCATATTCACCAATAAGCAAATATTTCTTACATATATGTTGGTGGGTTGGCTAGGACAGCTCTGATGATTTCAGCAGGGGTTAGAGCTAGGCTACAGGTTTGGTCCAGATCTGTTCTGTGTTTCTTTTTTCTGGAAACAGCAAGCACCCAGGGCATATTCTGCTGGCAGAAGTTGTAACTTCTCAGAGGGTGAACAGAAATAAGCAATGCTTCTGTAAGGCACACTGTCACTTCTGCTCATATTGCCTTAGTCAAGTCAAGCCATAAGACATGTCCAACATCAGGTGGGAAAGTGTCCCCCTCCCCCGAGGAGGCTGGGAGTAATGTATACTTGCTGAGCAGAAATCTAATACAGACATTTGGGTTGTTTCCAGTTTTTGACTATTTCAAACAGTGCTGGTGCTGCTGTGAACATTTTGATTATATCTCTTGTTGCACATACACAAGTGTTTCTTTAGGGTATATGCTTAGGAGCTGAGCTGCTGGATTGTACAGCATGAGCATTTTTAACTTTACTAGGTAATACAAATACTTTCCAAGTGGTGTGCCTGTTCTGTCCACAGTGGATTGATGCTTCAGTGTTGCACTGAACCATGCTACATTTACATTTTTTGTATGTAAGTAACACACAAATGAATAAGTACTTTTAAAAGTATCTGTCTCACAATGTCACAGTGAACTCAGTTTGATTTTGAACCCTTACTGCAGGATGGAAAGTACACTGTTAAAGCCACAGAATAGGGAGGCCAAGGCAGGAGAAATCACTTCAGGCCAGGAGTTCAAGACCAGGCTGGACAATATAGCAAGACCCTGGCTCTACAAAAAAATATTAAACATTAGCTAGGCATGGTGGTCTGTGCTACTCAGGAGGCTAAGGGTGGGAAGTTAGAGGCTGTAGTGAACTGTCATGCTACTGCACTCCAGCCTGGGTGACAGAGTGAGACACTGTCTCTTAAAAAAAAAAAAAGAAAGCTATAGAAAAGTGCTGCTAAGTGCTGCTTATCTTTTTGTCAGTACTCAGAATCCACTAACTGTTTCAACTTGCGTTCACTTGGCAGGTTTGGTGCAGGTGCCAAAGTTGTGCATTTCCTGGGACGAGTGAAACCATGGAATTATACTTATGATCCCAAAACAAAAAGTGTCAAAAGTGAGGCCCATGATCCCAACATGACTCATCCAGAGTTTCTCATCCTGTGGTGGAACATCTTTACCACCAACGTTTTACCTCTGCTTCAACAGTTTGGCCTTGTCAAAGACACCTGCTCATATGTAAATGTGGTAGGTTCTGTTTCTTTTCTTCAGATCATTTAATGCTGCTTTTTAAAAAACTTGTATCAATAGAGATGTAGAATATTTAGCAGCATTTTAAACAAAGAGATACAATTTTGTGGAAAGAAAACAATAACCATCTTAGAGGGGAGAAACATTACCAGCAAGAAGTAGCAGAAATAAACTGTGTGGCAGATTTCTTTAGATCCGAGAACATAGTTTAGAATTTTCTGTATATACCCTTATATTTTAACTCTAGAATTCTTAGCCCATTCTCCTCTGAAAAGATTTTGAGATTATTCCTAAAGTAGTGGTCTATAAAAACAACACCCCATTGAATGTTTTCGGAACTGCAAACATTTAGATGTGTCTACTTTATATTTGCCATCTGCTTAGAAGAATGTGTTTTCAGTGAAAATCACAATATGAACATACAGTGAATACTTTTATAGGATTGTTTTTATTTCCTATGTTTGTACTCCTATGATTACTATAGGATCTTGAAAAAGAAATATCTTTGTAAGAGGGAGATGATATGTTAACATTTATAACCCTCTTTAGCATCTTTTCTGACTTTAAAGGTCTTCTCTGAGGTTTGTTCTTATGAAAGAATTGGAAGAGGATGAGGAATGAAACTGTTACATATTCAGATATAAATAAGAGAACAGAATGGGTGAATTATAATCAGATAATCAGATAATCACCTGGCTATGAGATTATAATATTATAAGAGATTATTCTGTTTTCTGTGGTATAGATTTCAGCCATTTCACTTACTGGCATTTACTAAGAAATAGAAAGGAAAAAGGGAGAAAGAACTAACACTTGCATTCTTACTCTGAGTTCTTTATATGGATCATGACATAATATTTGCACAGCAGTGGTCCCCAACCTTTTTGGCACTAGACACTGGTTTTGTGGAAGACAATTTTTCCATGGACCAGTATGGGGGATGGTTTCGGGATAAAACTGTTCCACCTCAGATCATCAGGCATTAGATTTTCATAAGGAGCACACAACCTAGATCCTTTGCATGCACAGTTCACAATAGAGTTCACGCTTCTATGAGAATCTAACCACCCCTGATCTGACAAGAGGCAGAGCTCAGGCGGTACTTCTTGCTCGCCCGCCACTCACCTTGTGCTGTGTGACCTGGTTCCTAACAAGCCATGGACCACTGCTGGTCCATGGCCTGGGGGTTGGGAACCCCTGTCATACAGTACTTGAAACCAGCTGGCACATAGTAAATGCTTAATGAAAGTTAGCTATTCTTATTTAACCCTTAAAACCACTATATTAAGTACTATTAGTAAGTATTGTTAAGTATATTATTATTAATATCTCCTTTTATAGGTAAATTAGCTGAGGCTTAAAGAAGTTACATAACTTGTCTTAGTTATGTAACAGACTAGTCAAGTAGCAGAATGGGCCTCAAACCCAGGTCTGAAGAGACTTATCCTTATGAAAATTTGAGATGGACTATGCTTAAAAGTAGCCATCTACAGCCCAGAATTAAGATAGTACCTTTTATGGCAGGTGAAGGGAGAGTTACACTTTAAATGCTAAACTATTTTAAGTTATGTCCAGTATACCTGGCTTGACCTCAGGAGCCTCTCTTTTAGGGTATAAATTGACAGCCCCCGTATTGTGAACAGAGGGGACTCTGGAAATGCCTCCGTATCATTACTGTTGCCAAGTGCAAGGCAAAGGCAGGACTAATCCAATGGAAGGACTTCCTTATGTTGCCTCAGCTATAATGCAGTCCTTTACCCAAACATCTTAAAGTTCCACTGTATTTAAATACATACCTATATGCTTACGTATACATGGTAATGAAAACAGGTAGTCAAAACACTTTTTCCACCATTTTCTCTGTTAAAAGCAATACTTGTCTGTATTCATTTACCTTCCTTTTTCTCTGCTAAGATTTCCAATACCTTTGCACCTTAGTACTTTTTGAAGGATAGCATTGGTACATGTGAAGTTGATCACCCATCTATATGTAATGAGAATCAAATCTAATGTAGACTAGGTCTGCTCTGTTTGTTGCACATTTACCCTGTTCCTTCTGCAATATGAGGGCTGAGAATTATGAACAAAGGAAAGGTGAAGATGGGAATTGAAAGTTGTTCAAAACTAAGCGAATTAACAGAAGCTACAAGAACAGATAGATGCTACTTGGTAATCCAAATGAAAGCTTGAACAAGCAGAGAAGTTTGGTACCTAGTCTCAAACAGTTTCTTTCCTTCTTATAATGTGATAACTGAGTATGTGTTGCGGCTCTCTAGTTAGATTCTTTCTGAAATGTAGCCTGTTGGGTATCATTTTGTTTAAGTTCTCAACCTTTCAGAGCCCACACAGATTGAGAATTTATCTGGAGACTTGTGTTCCCTTGCCCATCCATCTTACACTTTCTAATGAACTGTTTGCAGCTTTCAGACTTGGTCTATACACTGGCTTTCTCTTGTGGCTTCTGTAGAAAGGTATGCAGAACTTAAACATTAACCCTAATTACTTTGTTCTCCCAATGTTTTCACTGAGTCAAGAAGTCTTCATTTCGTTAGGAAAAAATCATATAATCTTTATATTTTTGTGTCTTTTTTGTTTGTTTCATGTAATACTTTTCAGTTTTTGCTATTTTGCATGATGATTCATCCTGGCTTTTCTGTCTTCAATTTATTGCATTCTTTAAAACAGTTTGATTTTCAGCTCTCATAGAGTCGATTATGCTTTCCTTTCTAGGAAGATGTCTCAGGAGCCATATCTCATCTGTCCCTTGGGGAGATCCCAGCTATGGCACAGCCGTTTGTATCCTCAGAAGAACGGAAAGAACGATGGGAACAGGGCCAGGCTGATTATATGGGAGCAGATTCCTTTGACAACATCAAGAGGAAACTTGACACTTACCTCCAGTAGAAACACTGCATTTTTCTGTGAACACATCCACTTCACAAGCCTTGTTTCTGATACTTAGTATCTAGAGCTGGGTTGAGAAAAGTCTGTTACAGTTGCTAGAGGTTTTCATTAAAACTTATGAGAGGCTTTTTTAGGATAAGAGGGTGAGAACTGGGCAAAAGTTGTGAAGCAGCAATTCTGTTATATGGACAGTGTTCTGCTTTTTAATCCTATTTAGCTTGTTTCAGAAATTCTCACTTTTGTCGACTGCCAACATACAAAGTAAGGGAAACTCAAGATATTAAGATGGCTGTATCAGTTCTTAAAATCTGCAGAGCCTGGTTCAAAATCAGTCACTCCTTTCAGAAGCAGACATGGCATCTGTTCCTTGCTTGCGTGTTGGTTGTGCCTACCTTTCACGAGACCTGAATTTTAGAATTGCCCAGTGCTGCCAGAGTGAGTTGAGTGTAATTCTGCTTTCAGGTAAAGATAGGCTATCTTAACACTGCTGAGTGATTCATAAACGTATCAACCAATAGCATTAACCCATTTTACTTCCTGGTCTTAGTGTCTGAAGATGCTCACCAGTTTTCTATGTACAGTAAGGCAGCATGCTAAAATGCTTTTGTTCAGTTCTGTATATTTGAAAATAGCAGTGTGTTCTCTGATGGTTACCTGCAGTGGCACCCTGTACAAAAAATAAAAGACTTATTGCTGTATCTTGGTTGTTTAATTAAATTAAGGAATCTCACTATACACCCTTGAACAAATCTATTAGGGAATTTTTCATAATTTTTGGAATTTGTCATAGTTTTAAAAAAGTGTAAAGCTTGACATTGGGATATATGCTTTAAAAACTGCTATCTATGATTTCAATCTAATTGTTTTTCTGTGATGGTGATGGATCTGACAGATCAGAACAAACAGATCAAATTTACAGTGTCATCCACACTGCACCTCCCCATTAAGTGGGTATTTAGCTATTTAGAATATTTTAACCTTAAAGTCATTCCTAACTGTCAGAATCAATACTGGGTCCAGTCCCTACTAGTGTTTTATCTATGATTTAAAATGATAGAATGGAAAAGCATATTTATTAAATTTATAGATCATTCTAGGTTGTAAGAGATGGCAAGCTAAAGAAGGGTAGGATCCAAGATGACCTTTTAAAACTAAAATGAGTGGTCAGAAATGATTTTATGGAAGAAAACAGGACAGTTAACCGTGACAGGAAGAAACTTTAGAGGTTTGATTGGGCAAAAGCTGCATAGCTTTTGTGACTTAGCCTTCAAGGTCACCCTCCTTATTCATATTGATGTGAATTAATATACAAGCATATAGACAGCTTAAGTCAAGTATGGTGGGGGCCATCTTGAAGGCTGTTACCATAGGAGCTCAGTAAGAACCTGAGGATTTACCTAGAATTATAAAATATTAAATGATAAATGACTTCTGAAACTAGCTATTTGAACTGGTGAAGAAGGAGTCGCTATTGATTGTCAAGTACAATGAAGCATTTAACGAAGATTTATTTAAGTGCCTCCATGTGTCAGATGCTGTGGTACAAAGACTTCTCAAAATAATTTTAGCTAGTCAGAGGTCTTTCTGGCTTCCGAGTCCCTGGTTAAGATTAACAGAAACACAGTCTTCAGATATAAAATGTCTTATTTTTGTGGCCATTCAATATGCCTCGTAAATAATTTTTTCTATTTACTACCGTTCATTCTCTATTTTTTACACAGTAGCATAACAAAGCTCTAAGGTGGAAAAGCTGACATAGTTTTAAATTTTTTTTTTTTTGAGACGGAGTCTTGCTTTGTCACCAGGCTGGAGTGCAGTGAGGCAGTCTCGGCTCACTGCAACCTCTGCCTCCTGGATTCAAGAGATTATCCTATCACCTCAGCCTCCCGAGTAGCTGGGACTACAGGCACGCACCACCACACCCAGCTAATTTTTGTATTTTTAGTAGAGACAGGGTTTCACCATGTTGCCAGGATGGTCTCAATCTCTTGACCTTGTGATCCACTGGCCTTGGCCTCCCAAAGTGCTGGGATTACAGGTGTGAGCCACTGTGCGCCCAGCTAATTTTTAAATTTCAAATAAGTATTTAGTGAAGGCTATTAACTTTTGGAATCAGAAAGAATGACAAGCTTACCATAAGACATAGCATATAATGCTGTCAAGTTATTTGGCTAGAAAATCACTGAATAAACATTCTTTGCCTTCTATGATCTGTGTCTTAAGATGAAGTATTAACTTTTCCATGTAAAGCTATACATATATTGGAAAATCTTTTCTAGGGAGTCCAGAATACTAAAAGTTACTTAGTAAAATGTATAAAAAGGCAAGAGTAACTCAAATTACAAGATTTATATTTGCAGAGGTGATCCATATATACTTATCCCCTTGCAGTGGTAGGTATGACCTTTGGTTGTAAGACAAACTTGCCCACAACAGAGGTCAAATCCATGCCTTTGGAGATTAGCTCCATGGTGGATGGAGCTATGGTTTATGCATAAAGTAAATGTTTACCTTAATTCTCCTTATACCCATATTGTCCTGCTGTATAACACGTTTTGCAGATATTTTAATGTGTTAAAAACTTGAGGTTAAACATTTGAGTTCTTGTTAAGAGCCAAACATCAAATGTGCCCTTATATTTTTAATGAATCTCATCCAAATGCTAATGCATAAACCTTGACAAGTACTATAAATAAAACAAGAAAAAAATACAGCAATGTCTTTGCCATTCCCCAAAACAAAGCACACACTACCGAAGATAATTTCATTAGTACTCACTGGTAACAAACTACCTATAGGGGTTAGTTTCTATTTCCAGTTCTAGAGCTGTAATTTTAAGGACAAAATGTACAATGATTGAGTGCTGTCTATCTGTGTATATATAGGTATTATCACAACTCCTTTTTTTCTTCCGGATGAGGAAATTAATTGGGACCCATGTTTTTAGATCAAGGCATCTTAAATAAGCACTCTTGATTTCTGAACAAGAATTTCAACCAGTAAAATTGAGCAAAATAAAGGTAGGATATGAGTACATTATTCTGTTACAGTAATCTTCATGTACTCTCAAAAAAATGTAACACTTGCACAGAAATGTCACAATTAATGAAGGATTTTATTTGAAGATAAAGTCAAAATTATGGCACCGAGGAAGGTAATAAACGTTTGAAATTTTTATTGATTTTTAAATTTAAAATCCAGTTTTAACCACAAAATTGTTTGAATCACAAGTGAAATATTGAATACAATGTCTTCAATATTTTTCTAAAGTTATTTTTCTATATAATAATAAAACAACAGCATAGCATATAAGAAGTTTTCATTCCAGTGGCTTTTTTATATATTTATCCTTCTTAGGAAGGACAAATTAAATTTTTTAAATTAAACTTTTAAAATTTAACAACATCTAACAGAACTGTACAAAGCAAAAAGACATTTTTTAAAGAACTTGCCAAACTTATGTGTTTTAAAAACAACTTTGTAAATGTCTGGGCAAAGAAGCAAGCTGTCCTCCCTTTACCTCCATAGTGAGTTTGTAAGGCTTTGTCTTTGTAAGCAGGAAGAGTAGATTGTGTTGTTTTTTGCCAAAAACTGTTTATACTTAATCTCACTGAAGTATTGCTATATGGAGAACCCATACTCTGATCAACTTGATTTTTTGTGTGTAATGCTTGATCTGCCAGGTACCTTCCCTACTGCTCCTAATGCTAGTGGGCTAATCCCAAATTATTATTCCACTATCATCCCTGCAGAAAGGTCTTGGTTTTGATGAAAATCAGCCCTTTCCTTACCTGCTACTGCCTCAAAAAGGGACCAGGAAGATTCTAGCTGGCTAATTCACTGTTCCCTTTGAGCAAGAAAACAGGGCACAGGGAGAAAAGGACTTAGCTGGTGAGAGATTTGGCATATACCTTCAATGTGTGCCCTATAACACAACATTGTCTCCGATCTCATCTTTCTATCAAATGACTTCCAACACTCTAAGTCAAGTCTCAGGTATTCTTAAATCTGTATCATCAAACATGAAGCTTCTCTTGTTAGAGTAACTAATCTTTCTTTGGATTAAAGTTTCCCTTTGAAATAAAACCACCTACCTAATCCGACTGCTAAATTTCTAGCTTGTTTGTTTTAAATATGCTCAGGAGTCAAACCAAATTCTGCAGCAAATAAGTTTGCTTATTAACAAAAAGTAAAAAAAAAAAAAGAAAAAAAAGATGACTAATTCTATAGATAGCTGTAAGGATGAATTACTCAAGTTCGAAATCAAATTCTGATTCTAAACACATAACAATTGTTTACATTCAGGATTAAGATGTCTTTAAGAGTTGAAACGACTTTGGAGATCATCCAGCCCAACTTCCATCCAGATATCACGCCTCTCACATATAGTAGTCTTCTGAATTATAAAAATTTATAAAGTTACTTCCAAAAAAAGCTACATAAATAAAAATTATCTATTTATAGAAATATCTACTTAGCAGTTCCATAATTTAAAATATTCAAATCAAATTGGGTAGAATTGGTTTGTCTCTCACTCCCACAGACTATATTTACACCTTAGACACAGCAAGTTACATTTAAACAATGAGTGTAGTACTACTTAACTAAAATGGAAAAAATAGTACTCTTAATATAATCCCTAATTTTTTCATGAACATAAAACTCCAAGTCACTTATGTGAACTATATCTCAATGTAGCTGTAGGAAAAATAACCTGTGCTAACCTGGACTTTGGTCTCATTTAAGATTTGGTTCTGGAATGCAAATACGGTTTTTGAAAGCCCAATAAAATTAATTCTTGTATAGTCTATATATATTGTTTACAAGGACTACAAACACTGCATCACAAATCGGAGGCTTTGGTAAATAACTAAGTGTCCAACATAGAAAATAACTATTTGGTCAAAAGTATAAAAGGTCTGACCTTGTTTGAAATACGAAAAGGCTGAGTACTTGGAAGATACATGAAAATACTCAGCATAGATACTATGAAAAGCTGAATAACAAAGTAACCTTTTTCCTCAAAAAATTATTTCAGGCCACAGTATATAACGGAACTTATTGCTATATGAAGTTTCATTAAAAATAGGTTCGTATATAGAAATTGTGTCAGTAATACCTCTTCACTAATATAAATATGCCCCTTCTAGAAGACATGTTCTCTAGATCTCATTTCTAAAACTCTATTTTTCTCATTTCTAAAACTTAAGTATCCAATCAAACTGACCTTACTAAAATCCCACAAATTATAAATCAATTAATGTTCTGATTTCATTAATTTTGGCTTGTTTCATTTCGTCAGCATTTGGTTTTTTAGTTCCAAAGGCTCCTGCTGCAAGTTCTCTCTTTTTGTTTTGTATTTTCAGCATATTTTCTTCAACAGAGTCCTTTACAATGAACTTTAAAAAGAAAAAAAAAAGTTAAATTGATTAAGTAGTTTTTAAGGCATAGTATTTAAAATCTTTATTAAAAAAACTAAATGAAAGATTTGCCTAATGGCAAAAACCGCAATTACTTTTGCACCAAACTATAATAACTATTTAGTAGAACTGAGCTTTGCTTTCCTTACCCAATATGGTTTTCTTATATAAAGAATAAGGCTGTACGAACAGAAGTTACAGATCACAAGATAAGCAAAGCAATAAAGAAAAAAAAAGCAAACTATATAGGCAACTCTGGCAAAATGACTTCAGCATTATATTAAAAAGGCCATTCCGGCCGGGCACAGTGGCTCACGCCTGTAATCCCAGCACTTTGGGAGGCCCAGGCAGGCAGATCACGAGGTCAGGAGATCGAGACCATCCTGGCTAACATGGTGAAACCCCGTCTCTAACTAAAAAATAGAAAAAATTAGCCGGGCATGGTGGCAGGCACCTGTAGAGCCAGCTACTCGGGAGGCTGAGGCAGGAGAATGGTGTGAATCCGGGAGGCGGAGCTTGCAGTGAGCCGCGATTGCGCCACTGCACTCCAGCCTGGGTGACAGAGCAAGACTCCGTCTCAAAAAAAAAAGGCCATTCCCAGAAATTCAAGAATGAATCTTTAGTATAATTCACAACACTAACAAAGAGAAAAATAAAACGTGATCATCTCACTCCTGATAAAAACTTGATTTTAAAATACCCTAACTAGGAATGAACGTCTCAACGTTACATATTTAATGTGAAACAATGAAAGTATTCTCAACAAAACAGAAAGAAGTCAAGAATGGTCACTATCTGCTACTATTTAACATTGTTTAAGAAGTCCCAATTACTGCAATAACTAAAGCTATATGATAAAATTTTACTGAAATACATATAAGATCTACATAAATGGAGAAGAGATACTATGTTCCCACATGGAAACATTCCTTATTTATAAAGAAAGATAGTTCTCAAAGTAATAATAAATTCAATAAATCTCAAACAAGGTATCTTAAATGGGATTTTATAACCAAAATCTAAAGTTCAATTCAAGAGTAATAATAATAACCACCAATACAATTTTCAAAAACGGTAATCAGAACCTTTTACCCTATCAGGTATCAAAACTTACTTTAGGAAACCACAGTTGTTATAAGAGTAACACTGCCCTAAGAAGAGGAAAAGAGATCAATGGAACAGAACAGTCTAGAAAAAGACCCAAGTAATATATATAAATTAGTTTATGATGAAAGTGACATTTCATACTAGTAGGGAAAAAGTTGGAATTTTCAAAGAAAAAAATGATGTGACAGAACAAATCGTTCTTCATCTGATAAAAGAATAAGCTTAGACTCATGTCACAAATCATAAAACAAAAAATAAAATCTTTCAAAAGAACCAGAAATAAATACAGAATAGTTGAAAAAATGTGAAAATAAAGCCTTCTGTCCTAGGTAAGACCTTAAAACCTAGAATGTATAAAAAAGGCTGACCTTTTAAATCATAAAAATTTTAAAGCTTTTTCATGACCAAAAAAAATGCAGTTTAAAGACAAGGAAGAGTATGGGATAAACCATTTTCAACATACATAAACAAAAGATTTAAAGTCAGACTGTATCAGGGAGTCCTTTATACTATAAAACTATTTGTACCATAACTATGAGAACTAGACAGAAGACATAAATAATTAACAGAAAAAATGTTAATAAACAAGATATGTGAAATATACTCAAGGTTTTAGGTAAATGCAAATTAGAACAGCACTTTTTTGGCCACAGAAGCATAAATTAACAATTTTAACATAAATCCTATTTTGAAACCAACTCGATAGTTAATAAAAATTCTAAATCCAGAATTCTAGTTTTTTTAACTTATCCCAAAGAATTACTTGCATCTATGTGCAAAGATTTATATATAATAATGCTCATTATGGCACTTTTTATTAGCAAAAAACTTAATGGGTTAAATACATTATGATGTATCTATATGGTTTTGTAGAGTAGTAAAATTCAGAGAAAGAAAGTAGAATGGTAGTTGAGACGAATGGGAAGTTATTATTTAATGGATACACAGTTTCAGTTTAAGATGATGAAAAAGTTCTGGAGATGGATGATTGTGATGGCTGTTGCACAACAACATGAATGTACTTAATGCATCTAAACTGTATACTTCAAAATGGTAAATTATGTATTTTACCACTATTTTAAAAAAGTGTTCATCTAAATGTACTTATGAGGTAGTCTCCAATGTATAGTTTTAAGGGAAACAAATATGTTGTAGAATAAAGTATAATTCCATTTATCTTTAAAAGAATGTTTTTAAGGAGATGTACACATAAATATAAATGTAGGTGCAGAGAAAGGTCCCTTAAACAGCATATATTAAATTATTGATGGAGGAAACAGGTGACTTATATTTTGCTCTGCATAATTCCACTCAATCATTATAATAATATATTCATGCATTACTTGCTTAATTGTAAAAATCGTATCAACCTAGTCTTAAAGTAGTTTGTTTAAAAACTCACTTTTGTGATGATAACTTCTTGCTTCTGGCCAAGTCTATGGCATCTGTCAAAGCACTGATCTTCAGCAGCAGGATTCCAGGCCTAACAAGAACATGGATGAGTTGCTTTATTACTGCCCTGATCTTTGAGTGTGTTTGCATTTGTCCTTTCATTTCACTAGTATTCATTCATCCTTTTCTGACTGAAAGTTTTCTGCCTGAAGTCAGATACTAACATCACAAATACTCTGGGGGAAAAATCCACCCTCCCAATCACTAATGATGATAGGCATCCTCCCCATACTACTGCTTCTAATACCTAATACAGGGCCTGACATATGTATCAGCACCCAAAATAAGTATTTGTTGATTAATCAATTTGGTTTTTTTTTTCATTTTTAAAAGAATTTATGTGTGCTTAACAGCAGAAAAAGGTTATACATCCTCTTAAATGACTTAATTTATATGAGAAAAGACACAATTCTTGGGCCTATTTATAAAAAAGTTTTCTCCCCCTTTTCTGGTTTTCTTTCACTTTCCTCTGTTCATGAAATAAAAGTATAAAAAAAGGGTTTCTCCTGGCTAACACAGTGAAACCCCATCTCTACTGAAAATACAAAAAATTAGCTGGGCAAGGTGGCGGGCACCTGCAGTCCCAGCTACTCAGGAGGCTGAGGCAGGAGAATGGCGTGAACCCCCGAGGGCTGGAGCCTGCAGTGAGCCCAGATTGCGCCACTGCACTCCAGCCTGGGCAACAGCGAGACTCCGTCTCAAAAAAAAAAGAAAAAAGGGTTTTAAGAGTCAATAAGTCCTAAAAATTTTTTTTTGTTGATGCAATTTTTCGTATCAGTATTTGAAGTCAGTTTGACTTTAAAGCTGAGCTAAACAAGTACCATTAGCTAATTAACACAGACATGATCATGAGAACTGTTTTAAGCTAAAGAATAAAATGATGGGTCGGGCACGGTGGCTCACGCCTGTAATCCCAGCACTTTGGGAGGCCGAGGCAGGCAGATCACGAGTTCAGGAGATCGAGACCACCCTGGCTAACACCGTGAAACCCCATCTCTACTAAAAATGCAAAAAATTAGCTGGGCATGGTGGTGGGCACCTGTAGTCCCAGCTACTCGGGAGGCTGAGGCAGGAGAATGGCGTGAACCCAGGAGGCGGAGCTGGCAGTGAGCCGAGATCGCGCCACTGCACTCCAGCCTGGGCGACAGAGCAAGACTCCATCTCAAAAAAAAACCAAAAAAACAATAAAATGGTGCAACAATGAAAAGGGAAAAATAACCAAAAAGATTTGGAACTCTGGTAAGTGGTTTTTAAATCGTATCATGAATTGTTTGGATAAGGATCATTAAATTTTAAATTAAAACTATGAGTTTTTTTTTTTTTTTTTTTTTTGAGATGGAGTCTCGCTCTGTCACCAGGCTGGAGTGCAGTGGCGCAATCTCAGCTCACTGCAACCTCCACCTCCTGGGTTCAAGCGATTCTCCTGCCTCAGCCTCCCAAGTAGCTGGGATTACAGGTGCTTGCCACCACGCCCAGCTAATTTTTGTATTTTTAGTAGAGACGGGGTTTCACCATGTTGGCCAAGATGGTCTCGATCTCTTGATCTGATGATCCGCCCGCCTTGGCCTCCCACAAAGTGCTGGGATTACAGGTGTGAGCCTCTGTGCCAGGCCATATTACCCCAATACTTATACAATGTTCCATGACAAGGTAAAAGAAAGCTGGGCACAGTGCCATATGCCTGTAATCCCAGCTACTCAAGAGGCTGAGGGAGGATTGCTTGAGCTCAGGAGTTTGAGACCAGCCTGGGCAAAAGAGGAAGACCCTGTCTCTTAAAAAAAGAAAAAAAAATTTAAAGGTAAATGACTTTCATGAGCAAATTTTTATTTTTTTATTGAATCATTATGTTTCTCGGACCTGACTTTTAAGTTAGAAACAACACTGGAAAGCTTGATATGTTCAATGAAGAACACTCAACTTACTATAAAACTGCTAAAACGTTCTGTAAATTTTTAAAAACTGTTTATACGTTTAGTCTCTGATCAACTTTATAATACTAATTATTTTGGTATTAACCGCTTTGGTACTAAGATTATAAGCAAGAAAAAATTTGGGATTTGTTCTAAAAATCAGCTTCTACAATTATCACTGGATTAATTAATATTCAACAATCTATAGTTACAAATATTTTTGTATAGTAGCCATAAAATACTGCCAACAAAGATTTAAAACTTCATCCACAGTACTAAGGCAAGAAAATACAACAGACTGGCTGGGCGTGGTGGCTCACGCCAGTAATCCCAGCACTTTGGGAGGCCGAGGCAGGTGGATCATGAGGTCAGGAGTTCAAGACCAGCCTGGCCAACATGGTAAAACCCCGTCTCTACTAAAAATAGAAAAATTAGCCAGGCGTGGTGGCAGGTGCCTGTAATCCCGCTACTCAGGAGGCTGAGGCAGAGAACCGCTTGAACCCAGGAGGTGGAGGTTGCAGTGAGCCAAGATTGTGCCACTACACTCCAGCATGGGCGACAGAGCAAGACTCCGTCTCAAAAAAAAAAAGAAAATACAACAGACTATACCGTATCCATGATATTCACCCATGAAGGCCTAAGTATGATGACCCTAGTTATAATCTTACTGAGAAGGATACCCTCAGTTGAGGGAGGAAAAAGGAAGCCCGAGTAAACATATATGCATCAACAAGGTAGCCTCACCCAATTAACTAAAATTTATATCTCAGTAGAATTCCTACATGTTCTCAGTAGAATTCCTACGTGTTAAAAATCTTCTGAGTTTCAGATAACAAGTTACAACCACAAATCTTAAGTCTGAATGCACAGAAACAGCAGAGGGTTGCCTTTAGCCCACATAGTACCCAGTGCAAATTAGAAACTGAGTTAGTCCAAGGTCCTTTCAGGCCAAACAGCCCCTTTGTACATGTAGAAAAACATGCTCCTATGTGAATGCACATCCAGGTCACACAGCTTGGTGAGTAAAGTTCAAAGTGAATTTTAGCCTCTGTTCTACCTTCATGCCTGTACTACACAACCACAATTGACTGCACTGTATTAGGCATTAAAACGTACTCAGAACATTCCATTAATGATAATTTGTTCCTCAAATTGTGATCCTAGACCACCTGTACCTCAATCACCTATGATATATGCTAAAAATGCAGCTTCCTGGGTCTAATCCTAGAACTCCTAAGTCTCTTAAGTTGAATGCAAAGGAAATTGCATTTTACCTAATTCTTATGTACATTAAAGCTTAAGACCACTAGAACCGTGATGGTAGTCATTTTGTCTGTCTTGTTTATAGTTAGATTCCCAGTGCCTGTAACAACTGACGCAAAGCAGGATCTCATTATTTGTTGGCTGAATGAACCACTACCCTAAAAAGCATTACGGTTAATAGAGATTTATTATAAAAGAAAAGTAGAATAGCATAGCATAATAGTACCTAAATATTTACATAGACTGTGATTCTGGTTTTGCCTATTACTAACTGTGTGATACTGGGCACATTATTTACTTTTCTGTGCTTCAGTTGCCTCTTCAGTAAAACAGAGCATTTTTTTTCTTTTTTTTCTTTCAGAGATGGGTTCTTGCTCTGTCACCCAGGCTGGAGTGCAGTGACAGGAACATGGCTCACTGAAACTTCAACCTCCTGGGTTGCTCCCAAGCAATCAATCTTTCTGACTCAGCCCTGCAAGTAGCTGGGACTACAAGTACACACCACCACACCAGAGTAACTTTTCTGGAAATTTTTTTTGTAGAGATGGTGTTTTGCCATGTTGCCCAGGCTGCTCTCAAACTCCTGAGCTCCGGCAATCCATTCACCTTGGCCTCCCAAAGTGCTGGGATTAAAGGCATGTGCCACAGCACCTGGCCAAAACAGAGCATTTAATAATGGTATCTACCTCATAAGGATGTTGTGAGGATTTCAGTAAAGTGCTTAAGAGAAAGCTCTTAATCCACATTTACTAAGTTTTTGTCATCTACTTCTAAAGTTTGCCTAAGAATTTTCACAGTTAATTATAACTATGAAGGTATTTACCAAATAGTTTTTTGTCTTATTTTTTTGAAAGAAGTACTAAGATTCTGAAAAAATTTACAAAACTACTTACTGGATCCATTAAAAACACTCGAGAAGCTGCAGACAGATTCAAACCAACTCCACCTGCTTTTAAGGACAGAAGCATTATAGTTGGAGATCCTGCTTCAGTGTTTTGAAAACACTGAATTGATTCAACTCTTTTCTTTTGGGCCATGGAACCATCCAAACGAGTAAACACAAATCCAGAGGCTCTAATGGGGGGAAGAAAAGAGACAAGTAACAAACACTATTATTATAAAAATAAAACAAAGTTAAGTAACTACAAATCTCTTCAATAAATTCTTTCATTCATTTATCTTAACAAATGTTTACTGAACACTTATTAATACGCTAGGCACTGAGTCAGTCATTTTCTGATAAATTCAGGACTTAATCTTTAAATTCCTGTGCTGCCAGGAAGTATTCTCTATTGTGACTCCGAGTATCTTTCAGATAAAATGACTAAAACTGGCAAAACAAATTAAGTTTTTTTTTTTTGCTATCCAAATCAATACAATTATATAAAATCCTTTTACTGAAAGTGAAAAACACTGGAACTTACTTAAGTGGTATTTCTATTAAAGACAGGAATGTTGTAAACTGAGAAACAACCAAACTTTTTATGTTGGGATTCTTCTTTCTTAAGTCAGTCAATGCGTGCATTAGCGCATTAATCTGAAAAAATATTAAGATGTCCATTAGATTCCATTTTAAATCAGTAAAATTAGTTTAAAAGTTTTTATCATAAAGAAAAGGTCCTGCAACGTTATTTCCCTAAAATGCAAAAGACTACTCATTTAAAACAAAAAATTAAGACTGAAAGAACACTCTAATAATCTGAACCCATTCTATTTCCTCTCAAATTCACCACTAAAAATAAAAAGCCAGTGGTCAACAACAGAACACTAAAATGACAGGAATGAAAGCAGAAATTACGATTTTGATATACTGTGTATATTTCCTTATATAAAGGTAAAACAAATACTCAAATATTTGCACATGAGTACTTTACCTTTGAACTGGACGTCCATTCCACATCAGACTTTTTCTCACTGTCATGTGCTAATTCTTCTGGAGGACATTCTAATAAATTATCTTCATGTATATCATTTCTGCATAAAGGGCATTTAGCATGTGGCTATATAAGAAAGAACGAAGTATGAGCAACACTTAACAGAAGAACAAATATGCCTAAAAATTTTTAAATGTATGCTAAAATCTGTATCTCTCACAGCTAACATTTTATTAAACCTTTTAATAGATTTCATCCATTTAAGAGACATCTGAACATGCTGAACTCCAGACATAATGTGGTAAGTAGAATGGATAAAGGAGGGAGCAAAAGTATGTGATCTGGACTAGCTAGAAGCAAAAGCAAGAAACTAAATATTATAACATTGTAAGCAAGTTTAAAAAAAAATCCATGAATAACAATTTATTAAACCTAAATACAATACAGCTACACTATTTAGTATTATTCTTTAAAAAAAAAATCCATCTTAATGGCTTATAAAGCTATTAAGCTTATAAAGCTTATAATAGCTTATAAAGCTACTAGGATCTGTTAAATCCTATCAAGTTCATTCCAAAGCAACATCTGTTGTACCCATTTGAACCTGCTAATAAAATAAGATTATATCTACTATATATAAAACACCATTACAATAAAATAATTCTGAAGCTAAAATTATTTAAAAGTCAATACAATGGGGTTACTTTTGGGGAAGAGGGAGAGGGTAAATGATTGGGAGGGGCCACAAGGGGACCTAGGCAGCAGATACAGGAATATGTTTACTTCATAATTCACTGAGCTATTTAATCATGAATTTATACATTTTTTCTACATATGTTATATATCAATTTAAAATGTTTTAAAAAATTCTACCCCAGCTGAATGACTGCTTAACAGAGTAGTCAACTTCAAAAAAATTCTACCACACAAAAGAATCTAGACCTACCTTATCCAACACAATAGCCAATAATCACATGGGGCAGTTAAGTCCTTGAAATGTGGCTAAGCCAAATTGAGGTGTGCTGTAAGTATACACTACCACTAAATTCTGAAGATGTAGTTTTTTGTAAAAAGCACATCATATTAATACTTTTTATATTTTAGATATATTGGGTTAAATACAAATGTATTAAAATTAGCTTAATGTTTCTTTTTACTTAAGAGGATGACTACTAGAAAACTTAAAATTACCTTTGTGTCTCACATTATCAATCCATTTATTGAACAGCAATGATATAAACAGTTAGCGGAATTAAGATATTGACTGTGAACATCTTTTTATGTTGCAAGTGTTGCATTAGGAGAAATATATCACCTATTAAAATACTGGAATAATTAACTATCAAAGGTATATTATTAAATCCAAGTGCAAAACTCCATATACTATCTTTTATTACATTAAAGACAGGTGCACTACTCTATCAAACACTGAACCTCTACTGAGCAAAAAACTAACCTGCTCATTCTGAATGACTTGGCAAATACAGGGTTTACAAAATACATGTGCACAATGTGTTATCACAGGAACTGTTAAAGAATCCAGGCAAATTGCACATTCTTCATCTGAACCTGAGCTCAGAATTAACTTCATCTTCCTTATTAACTTCTTTCTCAGTTCTTCAGGTGTATCATTTCCTAGAGAAAAGGCTGAAAAATTAATTTCAGAGCAAGGTTTGTAATATGACAAGTTAATCTATCTTATAAGGAAAAGTTTCGCTTTCCAGTAGGGAAAGTCTCTCATCATTTTCTGTCATAGGCAAAAAGCATAATTAAAATTTGAAATTTAAGAAACATTCAGAAGCCAAAATAGTAGCCAACTCACGTAATATACCTCATAGAGAAGCATCATTATAACATGATAATAACATACTAGCACACAATAAAAGGCAGATCCAATATGAATCTTTCATCAAAGGGTATCTATCACTGGAATTCCTGGAAAGACCTCATTATAATTCCATTTCATTGGTAAAAAAATTATTGAATATATTCCTAGCTGAGTCTCACACTAAAAGCAATCTCCATTTGACAGAACAACATAAACTAAATGTATGCCACATAAAAAAAAATTTATCACTCTTAAGTATCTCTGACAAATACAATGATATGAAGCAATCAAATTTACCTACCTGAGGGGCCACTGGAAGACACTGCATTTGTAAGAAGGTAAGTATGGCAACAAATTTGCCGCAATCTAAGCAAAAGACCCAGGACATCTGCATAATGTGCCAGGACAGTCCCTTCATTAAAATACCTAGAGATTAAAATGTCAAATATTATTAAGTCTGCTAAACAATAATAACTTCCTATTCTAAAACAGCAGAGTAAATGGTATTTTTCTTTTCTTCTCTAGAAATTACTCCAAAACAAGAATGAAAAGCAGAAAAGCAAACTCTAATAAAACCAAGAGAAATCTAGAACAATAAGGCACAATATATGAGAAATGGCTGCCAATTGCAGTGTAAGTCAGATAGGAAGATGCTGAGAGGGATGACTGCAGATCTCAAACAGAGCTGCCAAAACACAATTCTTTAAAATGGATGGCGTGCCCTGAGGGGAAAATCAATAACTCTCACGTGCAGAAATAGGAACAGGGTACATGCTTGGTGACTTGAGCTTCCATGGAGAAATTTATATCAAAAAAAGAGGGAAGGTAAACTGAATACAGAAACATACAGGTGCACTGTGTTTTCAAAAAAAGACTACGGGCACAGCACTCTACACTCCAAGCACCCCTAAAGTTTCTGATCTCTGTTTATGTGTACTAATAAAACCTAAAGTAACTCAACATGTAACCCTGAGTCTTAAGTAAATTGGGTTATTTCCTGCTGGTCTGGGACATGGTTGTGACCTTTCCCTTTTGTACATCTAGACTAGCAAATAGCTAGTCCAAGAAGAACTCAAGATATACAAATATAAGTAATAATCAGCAGAGAGCAAAGGTAGGGGACACATGGCAGTGAAAGAAAACTCAGCAGAAAAATGTTGCCACAGAGCAAATAAAAATTATGACCAAGGATACTGTCACAATTTAACACCACTCAATAAAGCAATTCCTCCAAAAAAAAAAAAAATCTTAAAGCAAAGACAAAGAGCTTTGAAAAAATATGGCAAGAGAACATGAAGAGATGAAAGATGAGCTGGTATGGCTCAAGAAAGTGAAAGAAAACAGTGAATCATCAGAGAAATGAAAGTCACACTGAAACCAATAAAGCCAATATAAAAAAAGACTAGTCACTGATAAAAACATAGAAAAGGATGTAGGGAACAGGATTGAGAAAATCAAAATTAAACAAAAAAATGTGAAAGATCAGAAATAAAATGATACCTATGGAACACAGATAAAAGACATCTAACATACACAGAGAGAAATAAAATAATGGAACAGAAAACAATATTTAAAGAAAGCTTTCCAGGAAAGAGAAGGGGGGAAAAGCCTGGAATCTAAAGATTTAAATAATATCACATGTCCTAGGGAAAGTCAACAGAGAAGTTGCTGAACTTCAGAGGGAAAAAACAAAAACAAAAAAAAACCAGGCTTCCCCACAGAAACATTCTATACAAAATACAGTGGTACAATGACAACATAGATTCTTAAGGAAATGGGTGATCCAAAAATTATATAACCAGGCCATCTGATATTTAAGTATTTTAAGGCAACAGAAGAAATATAGCCTAACGGCTATGAGTACAAATTTTTAGAGCTAGCTGGTCATGAATTCAAAACCTGGCTGTGCCAATTTAATTATGTAACCTTGGACAGGTTGTTTAACCTATGTCTTGAGCTTCCTCAGTTCTAACAGTGTCATTGTAAAAGTACCTACCTCATACAACTCCTGTTATTTAATTTAATACATGTAAAGTATTTAAAATAGTGCCTGGACTATATTAAGTGCTATACATGAATCTGTTGCTAGTATTAGTACTGGTAGTATTACGGCAACAAACACTTCTGAATATTCAAGAATGCAAGGAATAGGCAAAATAATACAAAGATTAAACTTACAAGCTCTAAACCAAACTGCCAGAGTTTAAATATCAGTCCTGTCACTCACTAGCTGTGTGACAACAGTGTAAGTCACCTAAACTGCTCTGTGCCTCAGTTTCCTGACTTATAAGATGTGGATAATAATTATACTGACCTAATAGGATTGCTGTGAATACATTTAAAGCACTAAGATCAATGTATAACACCTAGTGAGTGCTAAATAAATGTTAGTAAATACATAGCCTATTAAAAAGAATACTTTAAAAATAACTTATTTTCTGAGAACAGTTTCAATAAAGTCAATCTTTTTCAACTTTTTCAAATAGAATAACCTTTACTAACACTAATTGTTCCCTGGCATGGTCATATCTTACTGATACTCAGCATTTCAATTTAAGTGATCTCTTTTGAGTGCCTACCATGTGCTAAATATTAGAAGCTTCCTCCTATTTCACCAGTCATTGCTGTCTTCACAGTTAGATCTCTTTCACTTTACTCACTCCCTTGGTGATCTCATGGCTTTAATTACCATCCACACATAGGTGACTTTGAACTCGACTCTCCTATCCAATTAATTATTTGACATCTCTACTTGGAAAATTCACGGGCATCCTATGATCAATGTGTCCAAAACTGAGCTGCTGATCTTAGCTTAAAAAAACCTCTGCTCTTCCCATAGACCTGTCTTGGTAAACGGCAATTCCAA
The DNA here is from genome assembly GCF_006542625.1 of Nomascus leucogenys. Taxonomy (NCBI): domain Eukaryota; kingdom Metazoa; phylum Chordata; class Mammalia; order Primates; family Hylobatidae; genus Nomascus; species Nomascus leucogenys. The sequence goes on from NC_044391.1 coordinate 70,506,561, forward strand.
CCTTCCAGTTATTCAGGTAAAAAGGCTTGAAGTTATCTTTGATTCCTCTCTTTCACATGCCATAACATATCAACCAGCAAGTTCTGTTGGTTCTACGTTCACAATTTAACAGAATCTAATTATTTCTCACTCCCTTTATCACTACTATGGTAAAAACCACCATCATCTCTTACTTTGATTGCCACTGGTCTCCCTACTTCTGACCCTATTCCTATTCAAATAACCTAAATCTGAGCATAGCAGCCAGAGTGATCTTTTAAAAACATAAATCAGATTATGTCACTCTCCTGGCTCAAAACCCTTTAAGGTTTCCTGTCATAAAAAGTAAAAGCCAAAGTCCTTGACATATGCGTTACATACCTCCATTCCAATATATCTCTGATATCATGACTATTTTCTCTCTTGTTCATACTATCCAGCCACAGTTGCTTCTCTGTTATTCTTCAAGCTCACCATGCATGCTCCCAGCTGGAAGCATCTACACTTGCTCTTCCTTCTGGCTGAAACACCCCTTAATCCCAATCTCCTTTAGATCTTTACCTATATATCATCTTCTCAGTGAGGTCTTCCTTAATACCCTACTAAAACAGCTTTGGCATTCCCTATCCCCTTTTGTTGCTTTATTCCTTAAAACTTAATCATGTTTTTAAATTATCTGTTTCTTACAATTAAAATATAAATTCCTTGAGTGCAGGCATTTTTGTCTGTTTAATTCTGCTGTATCCCAAAGGGTATAAGTGCCTGGCACACAGTGGGCACTTAATAAATTTTTGTTGAAAGAATGAATATGAAAAGAAATAAGATTTTGAACTCAGAAATCTGCTGCTTAGAACAATCTTTCCCACTCTCTCTAATTCCTATCAAACTTGCTTTGTACCTACCTCACTGAAGTTTTTATGTTTTGAAGATTCCCCGTTCACAGTCCTATTCTGCTTTCACTTGTCTCTTATTCATTCTGTTCCCTATGGGCATTCACATTAAACCTGATCTTGCTTGGACCAGAATTTCATACCTTCTTCCAATCCTTAATCTTCTTGTTAAACCTATTTCATCAGTTCCTATTCCCAGATTTCCATACGATTTTGGAAATAGAAGCCAGCAAAATCTTCTGGCTAGCAATTGAGAACTTGTCATTTAAAGTAAGCTTTAAATTGTTTCCTAACTTAAAAAATTACTTACCTTGTGAATTATACTATTATTTCATTCACTTTAACTATTAATTTGTAAAAAAACACTGTAATTCATAGAGGGAAATTATCTTTCAGTATACTTCAAACTATTGCTAACACATCTAAATAATGTCATTCAGTGAATGGGAAACAAAGTAAACAAAAACTATTTTTTAACATGGCTTTCTTTCTCCATACCTTCCAATAGTGGCTCTACCTTCATTTTTCACAGACTGATAAATCTTTCTCTCTTCATCTGAAAGTGTAATGTGCTGAATAAATACTTTACGTTCTGGTAACTCCAAAACAGGTTTTCCTTTAATTTTGCTTGTCTTTGTTCTTCGAAGTGTAATATTTTTAATTAGGGACTGTAAACGCCTAATCAGAATAAAACAAATAATTATGTAACTTTTAATTTCTATATAAATTGATCCAAGAAGAACAAAACAGAACATTTTGTTACTGTTTTATAGCTTCTGTAAAAGTGTTTTTAAAATCCCCTATTTGGGGTTTTAACCAATCTGATAATCACAGAAGTATTCTACAAAAATAAAATTATTAAAACAAATGTATGGAAATTTCCCCTCAATACCTATCATAGTTTAATCTTTTCATATCCTGTCCTTATTTTCTTAAGCTCTGCTCCCCATTTTTGTTCCAATCACTAACTCTTTTACTTCTCAACAGCCCTGTCAACTCCATCACCGAATAGTCAACACTCAAATTCTAAGTATCTATTAAGTGCAAGGCACTGAATTAAATGTTGTAGAATACAAATATGGGTAAGATACTACCTTCTGTAATATGAAAATCAAAAGTATATAAATAAGTAATTGTATAAAGTAATGAGTTCCCCCAAAATAAAAAGATAATATGGTAATTCCGAACACAGAAAAATGCTTTACAGGTTCCACAATCTTTACATTTCTTTCTCAGTACTGGAAAAAAACAGACGTATCAATTCTTGTTTTTTCCCAACATTGAAATATAAATAAAATTTCCTGGAGTTTAAATAGTTGGTTTTAAGGAATCAAGTGGATAGTACTGCCAACTAGGTTAGTGGCTCTTGAAGCTTTTTCACTATAATTCACAGTAATAAACACATTTTATTCTATCCAGCAAAAATATACAAACACATACAAAAGAAATATTTCACAAAATAATACTATGTATCATGCACTCTGATATTTACTAATCTCTTCTCTGTTTCATTGTCCTTTTAAATGCTGGCTACCACCTTTATAATTTTATATCCCACTAATGGATCTCAAATCTTCAGTCTATAAACCAGTGCTTTGGCCAAAAAGTTGAACCACATTAGTCTACACCTTGCAAAATGGTTATCACTGAGTTTTAATTTATGTTCTCAACTTTTATCTATCTCCACCAGAAACAACCACATAAAACTTTCCTATACAACTTTTGCTGAGGTCACGGTACCTCACATCATTCACTATATAAAGCTATGTAAGGCCGGGTGTGGTAGCTCATGCCTGTAATCCCAGCACTTTGGGAGGTTGAGGCAAGAGGATCACCTGAGGTCAGAAGTTTGAGACTAGCCTGGCCAACATGGCGAAACCCCATCTCTACTAAAAATACAAAAATTAGCGGGGCATGCTGGCGCACACCTGTAATCCCAGCTACTTGGGAGGCTGAGACAGGAGAATCGCTTGAACCCAGGAGGCGGAGGTTGCAGTGAGCCAAGATCGCGCCACTGCCCTCCAGCATGGACGACAAGAGCAAGACTCCATCTCAAATAAATAAATAAATAAATAAATAAAGCTATATAAGATATGAAAAGTTAATGCATATTAGATCCTCAAAGGATATACGATGTTTCCTGCTAAATCTGTTAATGCTGGTTTTGGGGCTTTGGGGCTTAGCAACACACAAAAAACACAGTTATGTCTTTCTTTTCAGTTTAGCCAAAACAGGGGAAGGGTAGTTATCGACAATTAGAAATCTTTGTCTTTCCAAACAAGCATCACTAGGTTCTGAAAGACAAAGGCATTGAGCCATAAACACTTTTTAGAAGGAAAAGTTAAGAGTCAAGTTAAAATAGTAAAGAAAGTGCCAACTGGTTCAAGCTACTAACAGTTATTTGTAACTAATATTAATCACTGTCTGAAATTACTTACCTAAGTCCTCCTTCATCTCCCATTGTGACAGGACGCTGTATTGTTCTATGCCACCATTCTCTGTCAATAAATGGTTTAAGTTTTAAAAAGGAAAGAAGAGACCACAAGTCCTTTAAAGAATTCTGGATTGGAGTACCTAGAAATAACAGGAAACTGTTATAACTCTTTAACCAGAGTATCCAATAAAAGTATCTATTTGGCCCAATCAGAGAAGACAACAATTGAAAATGGGCAATCTGTACCAGGCCCATCATTATCAATTAAATTAAACTATCAAGTGTTGACTATAATCGTTTATTAAATATATACACATCTCAAGATACAGTTTTGCTCTAATTTTTAGCTCTCACATGCCACACTAGCCAAGAAAAAGAATGGAAAATTCAACTTTCTCCTTATCAAGTACATCTGCTTATTTAGTTTTTAAAGCAGCAGCACTAGCAAGAAGGAAAAAGCAAATAGTTTAAGTTTACATTCTTTTCCTTACCTTCTAGTAAAATATTGTGAATGGCAAACAGGTTCGAGGATGGGAAATAGAAATCAAAATTATGACTGGATGACTAGAGTGTCTACTCCATTTCCAAGGTTCAAGAGTAAGTCTAGTGACTGTTCCATAAATTATCAATAAGTCAAATGTTGTTACATCACGGGCAATTATGAAGAACAACTCAAAACATTTGATTAAATTATTTCTATGATTAATTTTGGGGCAGACTTTACACCCACTTGAAGTTTACAAAGTTACTTTACTAACTTACATAACGATATATTTTAGAGATTTAAGATTTTAATAAGTTTAATGCTATGAGCTATGATTACCTGTCAAAACCCATCTTCTTTCTGATTCTAAGTCAAGTACAGCTTTTGTCTGCTGAGCATTTGGATTTCGTATGGCATGTCCTTCATCCAGGATCACTCTTAGCCACCTTATGCTATGTAATGGACTATCTCCTTTAGTCTGAAATAAATGTTTTATATGAATTAAAAAACACAGGAAAGTAAAATAGTACTTAATATGATTTGCTAACTAGTTGTTATCATTATTTAATATCAAATTTACTATGTGCTAGGTACTGCTTTAAGCACTACATTAATTATTGAATACTCACAAGTTTATAAAATAAGTACTTATTAGCACACCTAATTTTACAGATGAGAAAACTGAAGCACAAACTGCTAAGTAAGTATGTTACCCAAAGCACCACAGGTAGGAAGTGGCAGAACTAGCATTCAAACCCAAGCAGTCTAGCTCTCTGTTGAGTCACTGGTCAATACACTGAACTGTTCTACCTCCGATTAAAACATAGCAATGATATAGAAAATGGCAGTTTTAAGAATTACTTGAATTCAACATTACTTTCTTTTATATAAAAGGTAATATTTTTACTAGAAGACTGAAATTTTGGTAGCAAGGTATTTTTCAAAAGATTTTAACTTCTGAACAATTGGAATTATAAAGGTAAAAAACAAGAAGACTAACTGGAAAACTTATGAACTGTAACTACAAAAAAAGCATACCTTCCAACTGAGATATTAATCAAATCATTGTGGTATAAAATAATTTTCCAGAATATTAAAAAAGAAAATAAAATTCATTTACAAATTGCTTTATATACTTACAATCCAAATTTAAAATCTTAACTTAAAATGTTCTAAATGAAAAATATTCCTGTCTGGGTGTGGTGGTACACGCCTGTAATCCCAGCACTTTGGGAGGCCAAGGTGGGTGGATCACCTGAGGTCAGGAGTTCAAGACCAGCCTGACCAAGATGGTGAAACCTCATCTCTACTAAATAACAAAAATTAGCTGAGTGTGGTGACACATGCCTGTAATCCCAGCTACTTGGGAGGCTGAGGCAGGAAAATCATCTGAAACCAGGAGGCAGAGGTTGCAGTGAGCTGAGATCACACCATTATATTCCAGCCTGGGCAACAAGAGCAAAACTCCATCGAGAGGGAGGGGGAGGGGAGGAGAGGAGAAAAGAAAAATATTCCTAAATTGGCATCTAAATAAGATGAAACCCTTTAATGCAAAAAGTAAAAAAAAAAAAAAAAAAAAAAAAAACCATTTATTTTTCTATATATCATAAGTATTTAAAAAGAAAAAAAGTAAAGTATAAAGCCTGAATTTTGGAACACTCTAGAAACCTGTGGCATATTTCTTACATTCAATCTTTAAAAGATCTCTTAAGTATCAACAATACTTACTCCATAGTCATGAGTTAAAATATTATATGTAGTCAAAACAATATCCTGTTTTGAAAGTAAGGCCGGTTCTCTAATACGATCAGGACCATAATAAACATAAAAATTCAAGTGTACATCTGATTTTATATGTTGTCCAAACTGGTCCTAAAGAAAAATTAGGAATATTTTTAACAATGAGCAGATTAGTGTCAGACTTAATATATGTATAAAAAAGTAACTGCCCTGGCAGTAGTGTGACAAATCCAACCACTAAAATTGTATGAAATCAAGTTTCCTGCAGTCTAGACCAAAATAATAACAATAAGAAAAATGACACATACACAGTAATACTAAATTATTTAAAATTTACTTGGCCCTACTAATCAGCAACTGCTTCTTTTTTAGGAGGAAAAACCAAAGTTATTGAAAACAATAATGAGTTTTATAAAAATATTTTAATTAGAAGGCCCTTTAATGCTGCATTAGTTAGCAGACTTAATAATATAAAAATTAAACAGTAAAAGAACAACAACCAGTATTTCCAAGGATGTGGGCAGAGATTCAAGCACTGTAGCCACTTTCTTTCACTCATTTATTATTGGCCTACTATTTGGCAGGTATCAACTACAATAGTGATGTAACTAAAAACGAAGAACAAATCATCCCCGACTTTCTTGAGGACATGATCAGTTTTAAAAACTTATTTTTTTTTTAATCATGAAAAAACCAGACCTAGAAGATTTTCAGCAGAAAAAAATAGTCTGATTAAGTTGAAAAGAGAAGATACCAGGGAGACACAGCTGGGAAGCTATGAGGAGAGAGATGATGAAGCCCTAAACCAGCATGGTAGAAGTAGGAACAGGGTGGAAAGGACAGGTGTGAAAAAAAGAAACTAAGACAAGACTGATGGGACTTGGGGACTAATTAAATATGAAATACGAATAATAAGACTAAGATGCTCTGATACTTCAATGACTACTTAGAATTGTGTGATAAAAACAAAAGGAAGTTTAAAAAAAAAAAAGGGAAAAGTGGGCACCCAAGTAAGAAAGAGATGAATACTTTAAACCTTTATCATTTTTGGTCACTATAGAATACCTGACTGAAGAAGTATACTAGGAAAATGTAAATAATTACCTGTAGATAAAAGTGAGAGGTGTAGATATGAATTTTAAAGTTAACAACAGACAGTATTTACAGCTGTAAGAATGAATGAAATTTCCTAAAGAGAGCATGTACAGTGAGCAAACATTAGGGACAGAGTACAGAATACCAGTATGTAAGGAGAAGACTTGTTTTTATTGGGAGAAAATACATAACGTCTGGGGTATAATGAAAAATATTGCAGGCCAGGTGCAGTGGCTCATGCCTGTAATCCCAGCACTTTGGGAGGCCAAGGTGGGTGGATCACTTGAGGTCAGGAGTTCGAGACCAGCCTGGCCAACATGGCGAAACCCTGCCTCTACTAAAAATACAAAAATTAGCTGGGCATGGTGGTGATGGTGATGTACACCTATAATTCCAGCTACTCGGGAGGCTAAGGCATGAGAATCACTTGAACCCAGGAGACAGAGGTTGCAGTGAGCTGGGACTGTGCCACTGCACTCCAGCCTGGGTGATGGAATGAGATTCTTTCTTTAAAAAAAGCCGGGCGCAGTGGCTCACACCTGTAATTCCAACACTGGGAGGCCAAGGCGGGCGGAATGAGGTCAGGAGTGCAAGACCAGCCTAATCAACATGGCGAAACCCCATCTCTACTAAAAAAACAAAAATTAGCTGGGCATGGCGGCACGTGCCTGTAATCCCAGCTACTCAAGAGGCTGAGGCAGCAGGGTCACTTGAACCTGGGAGGTGGAAGTTGCAGTGAGCTGAGATCGCGCCATTGCACTCCAGCCTGGGTGACAGAGCAAGACTCTGTTAAAAAAAAAAAAAAAAATCAATCCAGCAAAGAAAAAAAGGAAAGCACGTGGGTTAGACTTTTGGTAACTTTTGGGTTACTGATGAGTAAATGGAGATCTCATTAAAATTTTTTAAAATACTCTTTTTAAAAAATTCCATGTTGTATGGAAATACAGAAAAGGCAGATTTAATAGGAACCAGAACAAAGAGAAAAAGTTAGGACAACAAATATAAAGGGTAAAGGCCTGAGATCCAAAGAATATAAAAGTTTCAAGAAAAAAAAACAAGGTGGACTTTTAATTTGTCATCTATCTTCATTCCCATTCTTTACAAGAAGGTTTAGAGATAGCTTACAAAATAAGACGTAACAAAAAGAGTAATAAATGAGTAACATATTCAAGGCAGAGGAAAAGGGGAGCCTATTGGACATGGCAATATTGAAGTCTGAAGATCTCTGCAAAGGGAGTTTCTGTAGTTGAGTGGAAGCAAAAACCAGACTACCAAGGACTGAACAAAGTATTAAACATGAAATAATAAAGGCAAAATTGCAGAGAGGATAAAAAACATGAAAAAGTAAAGCTGAAAATGCAAAGAATTTCTTAAAGAAATTTGGTAAAGAAAAAAAGGAAATTAGAATCCAGCATGACAAAGAATCCAATATGAGAAAACTGAATCAATGGGTGGCCTTGAAATGGGACTGCGTATTTGTAAAGGGATTACACTTGGAACAGAAGAAAATCAGCTTTTCTGGAGAACAAAGGGAGAGAACTATAGTTACTCCATTTCTAGACAGTGTTAGGCTCTACTGTATATGTATGTATGTATCATCCTCTCAATAGAAAATGAAATAGGTGTTATTTCATGAGATTACTTATCTAAATATCCAGAACAAATACGTGGTAGAAGTAGGATTGGTACCCAGGTTCTACTCCTTTACGTGGATTATTTGAAGACAAAAAAGGGAATATAAGTCAGTTCTAGCCTGCTCTGTAGAATGCTAGATCTTTTACTTGAGAGCCAGGAAGACAGTATCTTGTTGAGATTGTGAAATTTTAATTCTTGATCATTGAGATCATTTGGACGTTCGTCTCCTCCAAATCTCATGTTGAAATGTAATCTCCAGAGTTGGATGTGGGGCCTGGAGGTGGGAGGTGTATGGCTCATAGCGGCAGATCCCTCCTGAGTGGCTTAGTGCTATCCCCTTGGTGATGAGTGAGTTCTCACTCTAAGTTCACACGAGATCTGGTTGTTTCTAAGTTTGTAGCACCTCTCCACTCTCTATCTTACTCCCACTCTGGCAATGTGATGCTGGGTCCCCATCACCTTCTGCCAAGAGTGTAAGCTTCCTGAGGCTGTGTAAGCTTCCTGAGGCCTCACCAGAAGCAGATGCCAGCACCATACTTCCTGTAAAGCCTGCAGTATCATGAGCCAATTAAACCTCTTAAATTATCCAGCCTCAGTTATTTCTTTATAGCAATGCAAGAATGGACTAACACAACCATGAATCCCTAAATGCCAAACCACCTCTCATTCCTTTAAATTCACAGAGTGTGCATGATCTCACTTGGCAAGATTTTGCCACACTTTCCCTTCTGAACTTTACATTACCTGAATTTCCTAAACATAAAATTATAATTAAATACTGATTATCCATTTTATACCCCAAGCCCTCAAATAATCACAGTTAGATTGTTTATACCTCCATTAATACTCTAAACCTCATCCCAAAACTGCCATTCAAGTACCCACGTACTATCCTTCCCATGACAAACAACAAATTAAAGAAAGAACAGTTTCGTTGGAATAAAAAAACAGCAACAGACCATTAACATTCATTCTTCTGGTCCTAAGAGGAAAAATGATACACTTATCAGGACAAGGTGTAATTTAAAAATAAATAAATAAATAAACCAAAAACTTATATAAAAAAAGATAATTCATGTCATGGAAAAAAAGACTATACAAAGCCAAGAAGAGGCCACTAAATTTGACAATTAGACTATCACAAGTAGTCTTTTCCAATGCAATTTACAGAATTAATGGTAGAAGCCAGATTACAATGAATTAAGGAATTAGTAAATAAAAGCACAAAGTAGAAATAACCCCCAAGAGTATGACAGTGAAGGAAAGCAGAAGAGTAGCAACTTAAAGATGCATATCAAGAGAATGTATTTTAAAATGAAAAAAACCTGAGTATGTATCAGGAAAGAGCTAGTGGGAAGAGACTAAATAAACAAGGGAAAAAAGAACAGATGAGCAATGTGGGAAAAGAGAGAATCCAATGTAGAGACTAAATACTGGTCTTAAAAAGAGTAGGATCTCTTCCTCCTCTGAGATGAGAAGAATGGCGATGAGAGATAAATAGATAACTTGGAAGTGGCAAGAACGGTGAGTGGTCCTTATATTCACAGGGATTCCAAGAGAGTCATTATTTCATTATAACAAGAAGTTTGAAGCTCAAACTAGGAAGAAAACATATCCAGGCTGCAAATAAACAATCAAGAGGTTCCATTCCAATGTCAATGTTTCAGAACAGAAAAGCAATCTGGAAAAAAAAAATTTCTAGTGGGTAGTCTTAAAAGGACAGGCTCTAGATTCAAAATGTTGGAGACTATATCCAAGGTCCATCATTTATTAGCTGGATGACCTTAGGCAACTTAACCTCTCTGTGTTTCAATGTGGGCACCTGGAAAATCAGGATAACAGTTATGAGAATTAAGTGAGAAAAATCCTTAAGAAGAGGTTAAGGACAAACCAAATAAATAGGAGTTCACTAACATTGTTATTGTTATAAAAGTAAGTTATTGTTGGTAGAGCTCTTAGAAAAGACAGTTCCAACAGTCAATCTGTAAATGTAGAGGAGTCAAACTATACATCTTTCCAACTTTGGGGGACAAAAATAGCAAAGGCAGAAATACAAACCATATCTTATGTTAGCAATTGATTATGTTCCTTTACCTTCTCTACTATACATCTTCAAAGAAAAATTTCTTCAATTCAGCAAACATAATCCAATTCACCTGATGATTATTTGAACTTAGGTACGAACAGATGACCAAGTATATTTCCCCCAATGAATGACTCTTTAACAGAATACTTTTTACCTTGTAGATAAAATATAAATTATGTTACATTTTTAAAGGGCTTAAAGACTTACAATCCAGTTGCTTAACACAGAAAGTGGACAGATGATCAGGGTTGTTCTTGGTCTCTCCTCAACATCAGTTTGCTTTGACCCCTCCACTGCACAAGCTCCTAAAGAAATGAACCACTGATAGAACTTTTAGCTGTTTTTCTGAAATATATATGTCAATAAAGAGATAGCAATAATGTGCCTCCATGAAAAGATAAATTAGGAACAATTAAAATGAAGCAGATGGACTTTTAACAGGGAATAAATTTTACCTTGTCACTTAAAAAAAACTAAAAATCCACATAGTGATTATGAGAAGAACCAAAGGACTATGACAGAAAGTAGGTCACAAGGAGGAAGTCTCTAATATTTTCTGATAGTCATAGTCATTCATTAAGACAAACATTTGTTTTATGCAGTTTTCTGAATTTGTGTTATATTTAATTTGGTAGCCAGCCAAGATGGCCCTCAATGATCTCTACTTCCTGATATTCACAATCTTGTGTAATCTCCTCCCATACTCCACCAGGACTGGTCTGTGTGACCAACAGAATAGAGCAGAGAAGATAGTATGTCACTTCTGAGATAGGTTACAAAAGAAGCTTCCGTATTGGGTGTGCGAGCTCACTCTCATACTCATTCTCTCTCTCCAGTCTTTCACTCTGGTAGAGCCGGCTGCCACGCCGTGAGGCCACTCAGGCAGCTTATGGAAGGATGCACGTAGTGAGGATCTGAAGACTACGGTTAGCCAGCAAGTAATGAGGTCTGCTGACAACTATGTGAGTGAACTTGGAAATGGATCCCCCCTAAGTCGAATGTTCCGATGACAGCAGCCCCTGAAGAAGAATTTGACTGCAACCTCGTGAGAGACCGTAAGCCATTAAACCATCCAGCTAAGCCACTCCGCTTCCCAGCCCTGTCAAACTGTGTGAGATAATAAATGTCTGATTTTAAATGGCTAAGTTTTAGGATAATTTGTTACACAGTAATAGGTAACTAATATATTTACAACAAAAATTCTTAATACTTTTCTGTGGAGCATGTTTAAAAATAGTGATAATAAAGTGTTTTTACAAATTCTTGAAATAAATTCTAGAGCTGGTATCCCTTACCAATGGAGTATCTTCTAGTAAACTTAAAAAGCAAATTTCTGAGTTTTTAAAAAATCGTATTTTCACACTAATTTCAAAATTAAACTGGAAGGTGAGCAAAGTATCATACTGTATCTATGTATCATTCACAACTTGCTTTTTTCTCTCAGTGCTATCTACAGTAGTCCCTCCTTATCCACTGGGGGTATGTTCCAAGACCCTCAATAGATGCTTAAAACCATAAATAGTACCAAACCCTATATATACTGTTTTTTCCCTATATATACCTACAATAAAGTTTAATTTATAAAGTAGGTGCAGTAAGAGATTCGTAACAATAACAAAAAATAAAACAATTGTAACAATATACAGTTGACCCTTAAACAATATGTTTGAACTATGTGATGCACTTACATGCAAATTTTTGTTAACCAAATGTGGATTAAAAATACAGTATGGGCCAGGCACGGTGGCTCATGCCTGTAATCCCAGCACTTTGGGAGACCGAGGCGGGTGGATCATGAGGTCAGGAGATCAAGACCATCCTGGCTAACATGGTGAAACCCATCTCTATTAAAAATACAAAAAATTAGCCGGGCATAGTGGCAGGCACCTGTAGTCTCAGCTACTTGGGAGGCTGAGGCAGGAGAATTGCTTGAACCCAGGAGGTGGAGGTTGCAGTGAGCCGCAATCACGCCACTGCACTCTAGCCTGGGTGACAGAGTGAGACTCCATCTCAAAACAAACAAACAAACAAAAAAAACAGTATTTGCTGATTGAAAAACTCATGTATATGGAAGGCCAACTTTTCATATATACTCGCCCTGCAGGGCAGACTGTGGGACTTGAGTATGCGCACATTTTGGTATATACAGGGGGCCCTGGAACCAAATCCCTGACATATACTGAGGGATGACTGTACTGTAATAAAACTTATGTGAATGTGGTCATTCTCTGTCTCTCAAAATATCTTACTGTATATAATATTTTAGAACTGAAACTGTAGAAGGTGAAACTGCAGATAAAGAACAACTGTGTTTGGGATTTATACTTATTAGTATTTGTAGCTCTGGTGTATTCATTTTAACCAATGCATAGCATTATACTGCGTAAGTAGATTACAATTTATTTACCATTCCCCTACTGGACAACATGTACATTATTTCTAATATTTCATTAAAATAATGCTGCAATGAAAACCATTTTTTCATGTCCCCTTATTTATATTTACAGAGTTACAGATGGTCTATATTCAGCTTCATTATATTTTTGTCCAGTTGCTCTCTTTGGTAATTGGCACTCCCATCAACAACGCACGAATTCCTATCGCTGCACAACTTTGTCAATACTTGGCATTGTGAGATTTTTTAATGTCTGAAAATATGATGGATAAGAGCATCCCCCTATTCCTTTATTTTATGTTTTTGAGACACGGTCTCGCTCTGTCACCCAGGCTGGAATGCAGTGGTGCTATTACGGCTCACTGCAGCCTTGACCTCCCAGGCTCAAGTAGCTGGGACTACACGCATGTGCTACCATGCCTGGCTAATTTTGTGTATTTTTTTGTAGAAATGGGATTTTGCCATGTTGCCCACCCTTATCTTGAACTCATGGGCCTTGGCCTCCCAAAGTGCTGCAACTTCAGTCATGTGCCACCATGCCTGCCACCACTATTCCTTTAATTTGCATCTCCCCAATAATTCTGAATCAGCATATCTTTTCCAACGTTAACTGGTTATTTGGGTTTTCTTTCTATGGACTCCACATGTATATCCCTTGACTATTCTCCTATTGGTTGGTCTTTTACCAATTATTTGGAAAGTTCTTACATAGTCTAGAATTGAATCCTTTGTCAGTTACACTTAATATACATTATCTTCTTCAGCTTTATCATTTTTTACTTTGTTTATGGCACCTTTTGATGCATGAAAATTTAAAATGTAGTGGCATTTAATCAATCTTTTCCTTATGACCTTTTGTCTCTTACTGAAGAGATCACTATCTACCACAAGGACAATCAGGATTATGGCTTCTGTCTCCATTCACAGAGTTTTGTTTCTCTTCTGCTTCTCTTTCAAAGATATACTTAGTTTGGTTAAAACCAAAATGACACACAGCTGTGACTTAAAATTTTCTCTCTTGTATCACAGCTATGCATCTGCAACTGAAAGCGGTTTCTAATGTGTAATTTAATTCTATCTCAACTGAAATTTCCACATTTCTTTAAATTTCTAAAATTAGGGTAAAGAATAATCCACCCAACATGCCTATATTTTCTATTCCTAATTATCTGATTCTTGGACCAAAAGTCAGCTCTCATGAGTCTATGTTAGCTTCATAAACAAGCCCCTTCAGGTCAATCTTTACTTCATTATCCTCCTTTTTCTTCACATTACTTCTCATTATTTAAAATTATGTTGACTTGCTTATTGTATGTTTCTCTCATCATTAGATTATATGCTATATGAAAACAGATAGCCTGCTATATCACCAACACATAAAATAATGGAGACCAAGGGGCAGAGATATAATTTGTCCCAGATCTCCTCAACCTTAGTTCAATCTCTTCCCATCTCAAATATTTAGTCTTTTAAGCAGTGTTGTTTTCCTATGAATTACAAAATATAAAATCATAACAAAGATCACTAACATTTTAAAATGAAAAGCAAATTCTAATACCAAAAATTAAACCTTTAACTTAAATTAATCCAAATTAAATTAAGCTTTAAAGCAGCCACAAATTGCTTTGTGCCGTCACTAGAAGAAATATCTCTGCTATTCAGAGGAGTAAGGGCCCCCCATCACATTTTGGCCCTAACGAAAACAAATACAATAGGAAAATGCACCAAAAGGAAAACAAATTATGATGTAGCTTTGTTCTTTTTAATGGGTTATATACTTTAAAAAATAATCTCTATTTTCTAAACTTCTTGTAATACGGTTTTATAACTTAAAATTTTAAATTTTTTTATTCAAAAACAGAAAAAAACAAAAACAAAAACTAGAAAACCAGGATATTTACTGACCCTTTTTCAACATTTTCTTTTTTGTTGTGGGAACGGATGAAGTTAATGCACATGCAAATGCCACATCTTCTATAACCTTAGAAGATCCTGCTGATAAAACAACAAAGAATCTTAAAATTCTTTCAAATTATCTCCTGTGCTAGAGTACAGGTACTTTCTAAGGATAAGAAATAGAATACCATTTTCACACTCTATTGTAAGAGCTTATATTATTAAGTTAAAATATTTGGTAACCAAAATTACTACCTCTGACACTAAGCATATCTTTTCAACTCAGAGAAACGATATAGTCATTCATGGTAAGACTTGAGGACAAGAAATGAAAGTAGGAGCAGTCATATGCAAAGTGATCCAGCTCTCAGGTGGAAGGAGAATTTTTCAAGGAAACAAATTGTTTGATTCCTAATGATAAGGCTGCCAAATTTTCAGATCAGTCAAGATGATCAGTTATTTTCCAAATGCAATACAATTTCTCAATGAATGAATAATATAGTATGATGTGAATTACAGGAAAATAAAGCATATTTTAAAGAAAAAGAAAAAATATTGATTATTTTCACATCTGTATAATAATGTAAACAATAATAGTATTGCCAGGAAGACATTCTCAACCTAATTTTGTAATTACTATTCATACTACACACATAGGTTTTATTGAAGACATTTTATAGGTAGTAGAAAATTGTTTTAAGTATAGTTTAAATATTATTATCCCTTAGATTTTAATTTGCAACTATTTATTCACTTTTCCTCCTTTACAAAATTAATTTAACACCCATGGTTAGCACCATGAAGAGTTCAAATGTAAACATCAGCCAAGTTTAAGAGCTATTACTAAAACATTCCAACTTAGCGAGATACAAATCAATGGAGTTGTACTTTAATAATCTTGAAGTCTAGATTATGGGTATATAGTATACACATACCTTTTGCCCTGCCTTTAGTTTCAGACTGTACATTTTTTAGTTTGCCTAAAAATAAAACAAAAATAAACATAAAAATGGGCAAAACAGGACATTAGAATATAGGACACATTATCAAATCAAATCTATTACATGTTACCTTTCATTTTCTGTGGCAATTCACTTGTTTCAATTTCCTCTGAATCACTGCTTTCTATGTACTGGACAGTAGTTTTTCTTCTAAAATTAAGTATACACAAAGAAATTTTTGGACCAACCCAAAGCAAAATAAGGTATACACACGTTTAATAAATGCAATAAAAAACTTTTGTCCTACTCATTTATTTTTTGAAAAATTTTTTAAAGACTTTGACAAATGAAAGATCTGCTAAAAGCATTTTGCTTCCATAACCAGATAGATGCATTTACTATACAAAATGGAGTACCACTGTTATTGTTTTTTGAGACAGGGTCTCACTCTTTTGCCCAGGATGGAGTACAGTGACACAATCAGAAGTCACTGCAACCTCATACTCCTGGGCTCAAGTGATCATCCCGCCTTAGCCTCGGGAGTACCTAGGACTACAGGTACATGCCACCACACCCAGCGAATTTCACTATTATTAAAATAAATTTGATAGCTGGGCGTGGTGGCGGGTGCCTGTAGTCCCAGCTACTTGGGAGGCTGAGGCAGGAGAACGGCGTGAACCCAGGAGGCGGAGTTTCCAGTAAGCGGAGATTGTGCCACTGCACACCAGCCCGGCTGACAGAGCGAGACTCCGTCTCAAAAAAATAAAATAAAATAAAATAAAATTGAAAAACTAAGTCATTCTAAAAAATTAAAAATTTCAATACAAGGTTTAATATTTGGTAGTTCAATTAAAGTATATAAAACTGGAACAAAAAAGAATTGGCTCTTGGCCAGGCACGGTGGCTCATGTCTGTAATCCCAGCACTTTGGGAGGTGGAGGTGGGCAGATCACCTGAGGCCAGGAGTTTGAGACCAGCCTGGCTAACACGGTGAAACCCCGTTTCTACTAAAAATATAAAAACTAGCCAGGTGTGGTGGTGCATGCCTGTAGTTCGAGCTGCTCAGGAGGCTGAGGCAGGAGAATTGCTTGAACCCGGGAGGCAGAGGTTGCAGTGAGCTGAGATCATGCCATTGCACTCCAGCCTGGGCGACAAGAGCAAAACTCTGTCTCAAGAAAAAAAAAAAAAAAAAAGAAAAGAAAAGAAAAAAGAATTGGCTCTTACCAAAGAAAATACTTCTAATACAATGAAATAAGCAGCCAAAAGGCAAAAATGTAATTCTTTCACAATAGAAAATTTCATAAATTTTGTGTAGAAAGTTTAACAGTGATTAAGTGCCTAAGAGCAATAAATTCTCAAGTCAGACTGCCTAGATTCAAATCCTCATTCCACCAGTAATTTGTTATGTGATTTTAAGTAAATTACCTAATATTCTTCAATGCCTGTTTCCTCATAAGAAAAATAGAAATAAAAATATAATCGTCATAGAATACAATGTTACTACATGCAAAAGCCCCTAAAAGAGTGCCTGTTACACAATAACATAACTGTATTAGCTATAACATGTGTGTCAGCTGTTGTTAGTTTTTCTCATGTCCTCACCATTATTATTTCTATGTCCTTTAATCTGATCCGGTCCAATTAACAGTGTTGTGTTACCCAGGTTTATGGTAAGTTCAAAGTTGTAACATTTGTCATTTATCTAAATCTGAAGCAATTAGTTTTAGATAACATTGATGAGTGCTGGCTTTGTGCTTAGTTCAGACAGCTATTAATGACAGAACAATTAACATAGCCACAGTTTCAAAACCTTTGTTGATGAAATAGCTAGCAGAGACAGATTTGCGATGATTTGTGTAGATACTGATGGTAGACAATATAACAAAAGCCCAGTTTTTAGACCTACTTCAGAGGATAAATGAAGTTTGTAAAGTTAACAGATTCAATACAAGATCAGAGGGGAATTGCATCTTTTATTCAAATTCTCCCTCTAGTCTATGTTAATATAATACTGTCCACAAATAACTTTATCATGTCTTATTTACACTACATGTGAAGAACTGAAACGATCAAGAATGTTTTTGTCAAGTTATCTAATAAAATATTCTTCAGTTTTCATCCCCTTAAATCCATAAAGAAAACTTCTAAAATCTCAAAAAAAAGCAAAAATCCCAAGATCTAGATCTTAGTTCCTTGATAAAATAGAAAAAAAGTAGTAGAAAGATGAGTGATTATTAAAATTTACCAATTCATTTCTTTTATAGGTCAGTATCATTTTTCTTCATCTGTAAAGTGAGAATACCCTATCTGCCTAAGTCATAGTGATCTTGGCAGTTTCAAATAAAAGAATGTATTTGAAAAAACTACTTAACAAATATAAGGGTCATGGTCATCTCTATCTCTCTCTTTTTCTTTTTTTTTGAGACGGAGTCTCGCTCTGTCACCCAGGCTGGAGTGCAGTGGCGCGATCTTGACTCACTGCAAGCTCTGCCTCCCGGGTTCACACCATTCTCCTGCCGCAGCCTCCTGAGTAACTAGGACTACAGGTGCTCGCCACCACGCCTGGCTAATTTTTGTCTATTTTTAGTAGAGACGGGGTTTCACCGTGTTAGCCAGGATGGTCTCAATCTCCTGACCTCATGATCCGCCCACCTCGGCCTCCCAAAGTGCTGGGATTACAGGTGTGAGCCACCGTGCCCAGCCTCTATCTCTCTTACACATAAGAAAACAGAGTCTAAATAAACATGACATAATCAAACCATAATAGTTTACCTTTTGGGGCGGGAACTAGACAATTCTGACATGCGAAACTTATTCTTCTCCTTGATATCTGAAATACTGGGTTGTTCACTACATCTAGATGCTTCTATTTCAAAGAAAAATGCAAATATAAAGTATTAGTAAGGTGTCTTAGAAACTAGTATTATCCCTCTTAAAACCTTGGTTTTCTAATTACTGATTTTCAGTTTTCTTAACATCTTCATTCCTTTCATTACTCTATTTTCTCTACTTTTTTCCTAACCTAGTATTTCCTCATTTCTAATTAGAAAGTACCTTCAAATTTTTATGACCCAGTCTTTTCTTTGTACTCATCCAGCCAATCCCCACACTGGCTGAATGTCTTGCTGTATCAAGGCAGCTAAGAGCTACTGGAAAAAAATCAACAGAACCACAAATAGGTGCTGTTATAAATTTACATGTTCAAATCTCAGATGTCACCTTGTGTCACTTGGTAACTCTTTTTACTAAACACTGTTCAGCTCGCCTACCCATTTATCAGCATGATCCACACCAGAATGATCCATACTACGTTGACCCCTTTGCCTAGATTATAACTCCTTTTATTCCAAGGTGACCTATTGCACTTTACAAAGAAAATGAGATGGTATCTTCCATAAAAATCTCAATTTTCCTATCTTTTAATCCATTCATTTATCTATACTTTCCTTCAACCTTACTTCTTTCCTTCTACTGCTAACTCATCTACCTAACTCATCTAGGTAAATGAGTTAGACCACAGAACAAAATCAAAAACAAAAAAAACCTCATCTTACCCTAACTCAGCCACCTTTCTATTTCTTTCCTGTCCCAAACTTAATAGCACACAATTGTTATTTACAATTTTTCACCTACTACTCTTAAAATATTTTCAGTCTGCTCTAATCTATCTTTAGAAATTAGCTTTATGAAGGTCATTTAACTGTAAAATCCACAGATCTCTTTCCATTTCTCCTATGACTTCAGAATTTGGCTCTAAAGCTAGCTTTCTAGCATTATCTGCTGTTATCCATGCATATTACATTTTAAATACAATAAAATTCACTGAGGTCCCAGAATAAAACATGCTCTTTTTAAAGTACCCTTTCATGAGATTTTTTTTCACAACCCAAAATGCTCTTCCCCAGTTCTCTAAATGGTATACTACCCAATTCAATCATCTCCTTGATGAAACCTTTCCTATCAGCACTCAGGGAAGACCTTTTAAAAAGGAGATCCTAAATTTTTGTACAGTACAAAGCCAAAACTAGAATTACAATATTAGGCTGAAAAAACACAAATCAAATATTGGGTCATATTCAAATTAAAGTTTACCAGATCAAATATTGGGTCATTTCAAAATTAGCATTTACCTTTGCTTAGTCCATCTGCCTTTTCACTGGTATTGTTTCCTCCAAGTTTCATAGAGTCATCGTTAACATTACATTCCTGGGTAAATAGGCATATTTCTTAAACAGTACTGCTATCAGTTTTAAATAACTTTAAATGCATCCTGTTTTATATTGCTTTACTTTGCATAATAAAAACGACTTAAATTGCTACCCAATTCTGGAGCAACTGAAGGGGAGGGTGAATAAGTGAAGAGGAAAATATACAAATTGATTTAAAATTTTTTCAAGGGTTATCTCAAAAAAAAAAAAAAAACTACTTGGTCTTTACCTTTTCAAAAGGAATACCGAAAGCAAATCTCAATTATAAATGACACATTATTGTGAGAAAAATTCAAGAACTGGGATTTACTTTATAATTAAGAATTCTCAGACTTCAAACTTTTCAAACCAATGTTCCATGTTCAGATCTTTAATGAGGCTGCCATTGTCATCCTCTTTTTCTCTAGAATTTGCAGGACAAATAGCTCTAATATATAATAGTACAGGTCCCAGAGTGTCCTCTCCTCTTACTCCATGGGATATTTTCCTGCCAGCCCATTTTCTTTTTCTTTTCCAATGTACCTTTGTTTCCAAAGGCACCAATGTACATGAATTGAAAACAATTTTATAAAAGTTGAATTGTAAGCACTTAAAACATCCCCCCTTAGAGTTAAGTCTTACTAAAAATGTGGTTGAAAAGGTCCATCCTCTTTAAAGGTGCCAATAAAAAAAAATTAAAAATCTGCCAGGCGCAGTGGCTCATGCCAGCACTTTTGGAGACCAAGGCGGGCAGATCACCTAAGATCAGGAGCTCGAGACTAGCCTGGCCAACATGGCAAAACCCTGTCTCTATTAAATAGACACAGATTAGCCAGGCATGGTGGCGGGCACCTGTAATCCCAGCTACTTGGGAGGCTGAGGCAGGAGAATTGCTTGAACTGAGGAGGTGGAGGTTGTAGTGAGCCAAGATCGCACCACTGCACTCCCTCTGTCTCAAAAAATGAAATTAAATTAATTTAAAATCCAAAATAGAATATTTTTAGAGATACGTAACTAGAAGAGTTACTTTAGACAGTTAATGTCTAAGCATTAACTCCAAGAAAGATAGTAAAAATGCTTTTCATCAAACGTCCTATCAAGTCTTCAGTAATTACTATAACCATTTATATTAAACAGTATGCAAAAAAACTAAACGTTTATTCAAACATAAAGGATGTCCTTTGCATTCATCTTCTCCTTCTTCTTTTTTTTTTTTTTTTTCTGAGACAGAGTTTCATTCTTGTTGCCCAGGCTGGAGTGCAACGGCACCATCTCGGCTCATTGCAACCTCCACCTCCTGAGTTCAAGTGATTCTCCTGCCTCAGCCTCCCGAGTAACTGAGATTACAGGCATGTGCCACCACGCCCAGCTAATTTTGTGTTTTCAGTAGAGACAGGGCTTCACCATGTTGGTCAGACTGGTCTCGAACTCCTAACCTCAGGTGATCTGCCCGCCTCGGCCTCCCAAAGTGCTGGAATTACAGGCATGAGTCATTATGCCCAGCTTTGCATTATTCTTTATATTAAAATATTTTGCTCAGCAAACTTTTTCTCTATAAAGTTCAAAGATAAACTTTGTATCAAGTCCAAGCTGGATGAAATAATAGTATGTTAGAATCTAGGGGAATTTAAATCAATATTTCAGTCTACTTATGTTTGGAATATCTAAACATACTTCAAAGAGTGACAATTTTTTTTTTTTTTTTAATAAATCCCTGGCTGGAAATCACATCTTCAGCTGCCATTTCGATTAATGTAGCAACCCAAATATCCTAAAACCTTCCTACTATAAAACACACTTTAAATATATAACTTATCTTGGGGAAAAATAAGAGAAATCCTTATTGTTAATTGATAATTTCTCAATAATTGAGACTAAAGCTGTAAGTAGTCTTATGTGCTTCTATCAAATCTGGTAACCTAAAACTTCAGTTTCAATAACCAAATGTAGGAAGAACAAGACATAAAACATTAGGTTGCTCAGGGTGAGGAATTGAATCTGAGACTTTAACAGGTTTAACTCACAATAAAATTAGAAAGTAGGAAGTAAAACTAAGTGCAGACATTAATAAAAAAAAATCTCAATAGCACTGACAGGAAACTGATGTACTTCCTTCTCTGAAAACTAAAAACTGGGAAGAATGGTAATTCAGAAGAGTTCAGAAAAGAAGTATATTGCATACATCTTTTTGTTATTTCCTTCTATTTAAGTTACTTGAATTTTCAGGTAAGAAAAGAAGTAACTGTTCCTCCCTAATAACATTTATTTTTCTCACTAAACTAATTTTTAATTCTTAGAGACCAAATATAAATGTATGTTTATGTATATATATACACACACACATACAGTTTCAAGAAAAGTCACCCTTATTCTCATCACCAGGATATAAGTTATTATTAACATTTTGGTACAGATAGTGTATGTGAATGGACTTAAAACACACATGAATATATTATTTACAAAGTGAGGAACCAAACTTCACACAAAGATTTGTACCTGTCATTTTTTAACTAAAAAGAATCATGAAAGTGATTATTCATCAAAAATAATACTTAACGGTTGCATAATAGTAAGTTTTATGGCTATATCGTTTAACTGTTCCCTTGTCAAAAGATGTTTCAAATTGTCCACCTTTATTTTATTTTTATTTGTTTTAGAGACAGGGTCTCACAATGTCTCTGAGGCTGGAGTGCAATAGTGCCATCATAGCTGACCATAGGCTCAAACTCCTGGGCTCCAGCAATCCTCCTGCTTCAGCCTCACAAGTAGGTGGAACTACAGGTGCCAGTCACTATGCCCAGCCTTTAAAACAATGTTGAGGGAAAAAGAAAAAAAACCTGTACTTTCTCTGGAAAAAATGAATTTCTGGTAACTCCTTTCAGATAGTTTCTTAGAAATGGCATTATTGACTGGCAAAATTGTTCAAAGATTATAAACAATTTTAAGACTCTTGATACAAATTATCAACTGTTCTCAAGAATGTGATACCTGCTGGTGGCTCACACCTATAACCCCAGCACTTTGGGAGGCTGAGGCAGGTAGATCGCTTGAGCTCATGAGTTTGAGACCAGCCTGGACAATATGGCGAAATCCCATGACTTGAGCCCGGGAGGCAGAGGTTACAGTGAGCCGAGATTGCACCACTGCACTCCAGCCTGGGCAACAGAGCCACACCTTGTCTGAAAACATAAAAAGAATGTGACATGAACTTTCATTCTTAACAGCAACACATGAAAGACAGAGAGACCATTCATCACATTTCTGAAAACACAATTTCTTGGTAGTTTTTTTTATGATGAAATTTAAAGATTTCACAATAAAATGGAGGTTTCACATAAAGCGCACTTACTACTACTTTACCTTCTTCAGTAGATTCTTTTTAACTCTTTCAATAGGAAGAGGTCTGCCATCATGGAAGTTGGTAAGGATTACTGCAATGGCTGTAAGAGTTTTACCCTTAAAAAAGTTTTAAAAAGATAAATGGTCAGATTGTGAAACCCAGTTCACCAGAAAAACATTCCCATTTTAAAATCAAGTAATCGAGTACCAAATATCATTCAAGGTCACAAAAGTGTACTGTATATACATGTTAATGAAAAATGAGTATTTCATTTAGTTAGAAAATGCTTTCCCCACTGCATTATTAGGGAATTATTAAATGATTTACACTATAAAATACTATGAGTATCTCTGAGAAGTGTCATTGTATTGAATGACTGCTATTCTACAATTCTACATTTAATCCTGAACTCTTGATTTTTATCACGCAACTATTTATAACTACTCATTTGCCATGAAGTTCGGAGCTGAAGTGATTAGTAATTCCAGTATGCATATAATCATTTTATTAAAATTTGACTTAAAGATAATACCAAGCTTAAAAGTCATAACTTCTCCATAAAGCATAAAAGATATATTTCTCATGCATTTTTCTTAAGTGGAAGCATGTAATTTTTCAATATTTACTGCAGCTTAATTCATAGTTGGCAATACATTAGTAAATCTCTGGCAATTTTAAAGCAGTGTAAATAACAGCAGTTTTCGAAGTGTGGTCCACAGGCCACTGGGGATGGGGAGGGTTTCCCAGGAGCCCTTCACGAAAATGTGAAGTCAAAACTGTTTTTATAATACTACTAAGACAGACCTTACTCTGTTAACATCTGCACTAATCCTACAAAAAGCCCAAATAGCAATGGTCAAAAAAGTGCCTCAGCAAAAAACAAAGCAGTTGGCACTAAGGTATATTAGTATTAGTCATCATATTCTTAACTGCCACATACCGTTAAAAAAAAAAAAAAAAAGTTTTCCTTAAGAATGTTCTTGGCTGGGCACAGTGGCTCAGGCCTGTAATCCCAGCACTTTGGGAGGTCAGGAGTTCAAGACCAGCCTGACCAACACAGTGGAACCCCGTCTCTACTAAATACAAAAAATTAGCCAGGTGTGGTGGCGCATGCCTGTAATCCCAGCTACTTGGGAGGCTGAGGCAGGAGAATCACTTGAACCTGGGAGGCGCAGGGTGCAGTGAGCCAAGATTGAACCATTACACTCCGGCCTGGGCAACAAGAGTGAAACTCCATCTCAAGAAAAAAAAAAAAAAAAAAGGAAGAATGTTCTTGATGAAGCAGTACACATTAATTTTATTAAATATCATTACTTAAGTACAAATCTTTTTAATATTCTGTGTAATGAAATGGAAACTACATATGAACTACTTTTGCTGCATATGAAACTATGAGGGTTAGCTAGGGAAAAATCACTCAAGCTGGGAGTTACAAGCTCAACTAGTCACTTTTTTCATGCGACACCATTTTTACTTGAATGACAACTATCAATCACGACTGAGTGTCTGAAAGATACTTTCTTGAAAATGAACAAAGTGAGGCTGTCATCTACAAAGGAAACAACTGAGATTGTCAATGATAAAATGTGAGTTTTCAATAGAAAATTAGAATGTTGGAAAAGTTGTGTGTGACACTATGAACATAGTGCCTTCCCAAAATGTAAATGATTTTCTAATAACATCAGTGGTAATATTAATGAATGTAAGTTTTGGATATTGCATATGAAATACATCAACATTCAGTAGGTCTGCCCAACTCAATGAACCAACATTTTCTAAATGAGCAATGCCTGGTGTTATAAAATCATACACGGGTAAAATATCCATTCAATGAACAAGATACACAAATAGATTTTAATGAAACAGGGCATAAAAAGCTCACTGATAATGATTTAGAGTTCCGTATTACAACAATTAACCTTTAATAAACGAATACTTATTGAATTTTGATGTAGTATATCAAAGAAATCTGCAATTATCTAAAAAGCTATTAAAATACTCCTCTCTTTACAACAACATACCGTCGTAAGGACAAATTTTCTTCATATACTTCAACCAAAACAACCTAACAGAACAGATTGAATGAAGAAGCAGGTGAGAATTCAGCTGCCATCTATTCGGCCAAACACAGAGATGTGCAAAAATGTAAAACAATGCCAGTTGTCACAACAAAATTGTTAGTTTTGGCATAGTTACTTTTCTTTTAAAAATATGCTATTTATGTTAACAAGTAATGAGTTTGTACTGTTATCTTTAGCTACCACTGCCTAATACTATAAATACTGATAACAGCACACAAAAACAAAAGCTCTTTGAGATCAGTAGTTTTTATGAGTAGAAAGGGTTACTGAGACTGAAAAATATAAAAACTGCTAGTGTAAGGACCCATAAATATCTATTTAATACTCTGCATACCACAATATTTGTGGTGGAATACAATTTCACATAACATTGTTTTGTCTTTACTTTTTAAAAGAAAACCTATGAAAGACAGGTCACCCTGAATTTCAAAGCAAAGAAAATTGAGAAACATGGCGAGGCAGGGTGGCTCACATCTGTAACCCCAGCACTTTGGGAGGCCAAGGCGGGCAGATCACTTAAAGTCAGGAGTTCAAAACCAGCCTGGCCAACGTGGTAAAACCCTGTCTCTACTAAAAATACAAAAATTAGCTGGGCATGGTGGCACGTGCCTGTAATCCCAGCTATCTGGCAGGCTGAGACAGGAGAACTGCTTGAACCTGGGAGGCGGAGGCTGCAGTGAGCCGAGATCGCGTCACTGCACTCCAGCCTGGGTGACAGAGCAAGACTCCATCTCAAAAAAAAAGAAAACTAAGGAACACATCTTTATGCCACTATTTTAAGTAAAAACTATAGGAAAAACTGTGTTCTACAAAGATAGTAAAATCTAGTCACAAACTGGTACTAACATATTCCTATCTCTTTTTACTTCAAAATTACTTTCTAGAAAATCATAATCACAAAATTAGATTTTATTAACTAAAGAAAAAAATAATTACCAAACCCATATCATCAGCTAAAATTCCTCCATGGACATTTTCTGGTCGGTCCTTCTCAGCAAAATTTGTTATTGTGTTATAGTATAAGTCATTTCGCTGTTCCCAGAATGGTGGAAGTTCTTTGCTGTTTTCCCGTGACACCATCCAAGCTAGAGCTTGTTTTTGATGTGGAAGCAGTGGTGTTTCAATAGCCTATAAATAAAAAGTCATAAAGGGAAATACATTAAGCCATTCCTTTTTTCACATGCAGATCCTGTGATTAAACAAAAAGTAGATTATAAGTATATTTAAACATTCTAAGTAGTCTTAAATAAAAAATATTGGTTCAATACCTCAGCTGGTTCCATTTCATGGGTTTTATCATCTTCTTTTAAATCTTCAAACAATTTGTCAAATTCTGTTTTAAGCTACAATAAACAGCAACAAGAAACAATGTAAAACAAACTAATTAAAATAATACTCGCACTTAAGTCAGATTTGAAATCATTCAGTTAATTAACTGACATTAATGTCAAACGGGCCAGGAGTGGTGGCTCATGCCAATAATCTCAGCACTTTGGGAGACCAAGGTGGGAGGATCCCTTAAGCTCAGGAGTTTGAGACCAGCCTGGACAACACAGTGAGAGATCCCGTCTCTACAAAAAAAATTTTATTTTTATTTATTTATTTATTTTTTTTGAGATGGAGTCTCGCTCTGTCACCCAGGCTGGAGTGCAGTGGCGCGATCTGGGCTCACTGCAAGCTCCGCCTCCCGGGTTCACGCCATTCTCCTGCCTCAGCCTCTCCCGAGTAGCTGGGACTACCGGCGCCCGCCACCACGCCCAGCTAATTTTTTGTATTTTTAGTAGAGACGGGGTTTCACCGTGGTCTCGATCTCCTGACCTCGTGATCCGCCCACCTCGGCCTCCCAAAGTGCTGGGATTACAAGCATGAGCCACTGCGCCCGGCCACTACAAAAAAATTTTTAAAAAATTAGCCAGGCATGGGGGTGCATGCCTGTAGTTCTGGCTCCTAGGGATGCTGAGATGAGAGGATCACTTGAGCCTAGTAGGTAGAGGATACAGTGAACCATGATTATGCCACTGCACTCCAGCCTGGGCAAGAAAGTGAGACCCTGTCCCAAAAAATTAAAAAATTGAAATTAAATTTAAAAAACACAAACTAGTCAAACACCAAAAAGGCACATAAATCAACTCTAGGATTACACTACTCACTGAAGAGCGAATGAACAGGTGCTTTAGTTGTTAGGAGGTAAAAGAATATAAAAGAGCTTTAAGTCCCGAGTTTCAGTCACAGTTTTATCACAGATAAGCTTATATGTAAGTTTCAGCAAGACTTGACCTTTATGGCCCCATGTCTTATTCCTATAAAATGAAAGGGATGAACTAAATTTAGATTGTCTCTAAGGTTCCTTCTGCCATTAAAATTCTGTGATGCTATCAGTTGTATTGAAAATATTTTGTCAGTCCTACCAGGTCAATGACATTCCATTTATTATTACTGCAATAAGGAACTTACCACGCACGATACTTTTATTATTATGCTAACTTAATTGACTATTTAAACTAGGTTAGTCCAATTTTATATCAACATATATGTGATACAGATATTTTTGAAAATTAACACATGAACACAGCAGCAGCTCAGAAGAAATCAGGCCAGGTCTAAAAACTCAGAAGTAACCTGGGGCTTATCTACCAGAAACCAGCTCAAGTCCTTCTAACAATAAGCAGGGGAAATATGGTAACTACAATTAGTAGATAAAAGGACTAACACTGGTAGATACAAACATCAAAACAGTTTTAATGTTATTTTTTAATTGATCTGCATTAATTTACTTTATATACTTTTTTCAAAGAAATTCAGCATAACTCATCCTAAATTATAAATTAGACAAAGATAATGTGAAGAATTTGGAGTTAATTCTTTAGCACTGCATTTGCAAAATTACTGAAAGGAGTCAAGTCTCAGCTTCAATTTTTTTCTTAAAATTACTACTTGAACATTTAAAACATTTCAAACACAAAAATATGCCATGCATAAACAGGAACGTGTTTTGTATATTAGGTACAAATGTTCATGTATGGATTTATTCCTTATCAGTAGTTTTTATATAAAATGTTAACATATATATATTCTATTTATTCTATAACATGTTTCATTATAACTTAATATATTTGAAGACCACAAATACCCACACGTACATATTCATCCTGCTCTTTTAAATACAAACCTGAAACATTTAAAATTCACTTTTAGATTACAAAATAAAAGAGAAGCACACCTGTTCAGTTGTCATCTGTACTGCAGCATGTACTGGCATACTATAGCTTGGTCCAGCTCTTCCAGAGCCCCAGCCACTTTCCAAATTGAATCCTAAAGCTATAATTTACAAAATAAAAAGAATAAAGCCATCAAATAAAATAGGTTTTCATCTTTTATTAAGTAGCTTTTAAAATGTGCATTAACAGGGCTGGGTGCTGTGGCTCACGCCTGTAACCCAAGCACTTTGGGAGGCCAAGGCAGGTGGTTTGCCTGAGCCCAGAAGTTCAAGACTAGCCTGGGCAACATGGTGAAATTCTGTCTCCACAAAAAATACAAAAATTAGCAGAGCGTGATGGTGTGCGCCTGTAGTCCCAGCTACTCGGGAGGCTCAGGTGGAAGGATTGCTGGAGCCCAGGAGGTCAAGGTTGCACTCAGCCATTGATCGTGGCCACTGTACTCTAGCCTGGGTGACAGAGCAAGACTCTGTCTCAAAATATATACACAAATAAATAAAATGTGCATAACAAACTGCATTAAAAGCCTTGTATTTTAGAGGTATTTTAGAAGCTAAATACTAAATCACTAAAAAATACAAGTAATTCCACATTATTTGAACAAACTCTTGCCAAGCAATCCTTTTCATTCGCTATCAGAAGATTATTTTTGCTTAAAATTTATCAAAAAGAATGTTTAAAATCACGGTTTCCAGATGTTACCATTAGGGAAAATTAGGGGAGGGTATATATGAGACATCCTTGTATATATACTTTTTCTTTAATTTTTTTAATATCCCCTCACTCTTACTATTCTAACTGCATATATTTTAATGTGTGAATCTATTTCAATAGAGGCAAAAGGAAAAATCAGAGATTTCCTCAAAAAGACTCCTGAAAAAAAGTGGTACCTTGGAGCCTTGAGCACAAATTAGCCAACAAACTCCAAGACAGAATAAATGTTTCATAACCCCTGCATCTTACAATATCAGAATAATATTAGGTCAAACCCTAAACTTACTTTTTGGTGCAGGACCCAATTTAAATCCATGTTTCTTCAACTGATCTGAAACCGCTTTTCTATTTTCTTCTTTTCCCCAAAAAGTCATATGCAGAGGCATGGTAAAAGCATTGTTTGCACCAAAAGGAACTACCCTATTATATTTGGGAGAAAAAGAAAGGGAAATCAGAAGCATTACTTTTTATCCCCACTAAGAATTAGTTCAATATTTAAAGTGTATCATTTACATTTTACATTGAAGTAAAGTAATAAGGAACTAGTTGGGCAGACTTGAAAGAAAAAAGGAAAAGAAATAGAATCATAAACAATCAGAAGGGTGATTTTTAGAAACAGAGTGCCAGAAAAAATTGAGAAAATGGAATAAAGCGGTTTTAAAAATGCAACAATGGCCTGTAAACATATAAGTAAAATAAGTTAAATCAAAGGGTAGAGTTTGGCTAACGGAACCACTGAGGGTAGTAACTCATTCTGCTTGGAAAATGGGAAATGCAGAACTTGTGATTCACTAAGTTATTCTCAATAACTGAAAAACCTGATAAACTGAAAAAGGAGAAAACAAAGTGAGACATTACTGAGCATTTATTTTCTCTTCCAAACTCATCTAGGATTATGATATGAATATCCTAAAAATTAGAATTAGAATATCAAGATCCTAAATATTCCAGATACTTAAATTGAGATCACAAGTACAAATGCCTAAAAGAGAAAAGGTAACTGAAAGATTGAAAGAGTTTAGAAAAAGAAAAAAGAAAGAAAACAGGTGATAAAACTGGGAGAGCATATGCCCTAGCTAAAGGGAGAGTTCCAGTCAACTGTTGTCATATGGAAGTGACAACTCATCCTGCATTGCCAGATTTTCCACTTGTCAAGAGAAAAATAAGTTTTTTGTATTTAAGGAAATAAATTAATATGTATAAAATGCAGACTAGCTAGCTATTTCAATAATTAGTACTAAACGAAAAAATGTCTAAAACACTGCAGGGCAAAATGAAATTCACCTACATCATATCACAGAATATCAGTTTATAACCTCTGACATAAACAAACACTTCCAGGCCGGGCACAGTGGCTCACGCCTGTAATCCCAGCATTTTGGGAGGCCAAGGTGGGCAGATCACCTGAGGTCAGGAGTTCAAGACAGCCTGGCCAACATGGCAAATCCCTGTCTCTACTAAAAAATACAAAAATTAATTGGGCATGGTGGCAGGCACCTGTAGCTACTCGGGAGGCTAAGGCAGGGAGAGAGTTGCTTGAATCCTGGAGGCAGAGGTTGCAGTCAGCCGAGATCACACAACTGCACTATAGCCTGGGCAACAGAGTGAGACCCCGTCTCAAAATAAATAAATAAATAAACAAACACTTCCAAATTCCTAAACCTAGTTACCAAAAGATTTGGAGAAATGGAATGTACTTCCTAATATTTGAACCAAGGTCTATTTTCTCCATGGTAATAATTCCATAGGAAAATGAGAGGACAATTGTTTGATGGCTGGGGTAGTAGAAGTATGTAAAAGGAGAAATAAAACATTTAACATGTACCAAAAGTACAGTGATAGAAATTGTTAGCATAACTTTATAGGCTCTAACAAGAAGCCCTAACAAGTTCAAAGATGACTATAATTCACAATTATTAAAACTAAATTCTGAAAGTACATTACCCTTCAACTTGTGCCAATTTGTTGTCCATGATATAGGCCAAAGCACCTGCAAGCTCTTTCTTTAAATGGCCAACTTGATTTCCATTCACATTGTTTACTTTAATTGCATTCTTATCATAAGGGTTATTAGGATCTCGTTGTAATGCAACCATTTCATTATTATTAACCTAATAAAAATGATAAACAGATAATATTACATTATAAATAATAGACAATAACTTTGTTATACTTTATCTGGGATTTCCATTCATTTTTTAATGCTACTGCTAAACACTGCACATAAGAAAAATATATTTTCTAGACACAAACTACAGAAATATTAATATATATATTATTATGATTCTTTAATATTATTTTTCTAATCTATATTCATTAGGAAGTTAACAAATTTTAATGTCTAAAAAATAGTCAAATGTAAACTAGCAAATTCAAATTATCTAAAATTTTCAACATCATAACTTCTGAAAAATAGCCAACCCTTACTGAGTGCTTACTATGTGCCAAGCATTGGTCTAAGTACATTGCACAGACTGACTTTTTAAATCCTCACAGCTCTATTGGGAGGTACTATCATTATTCCCATTTTACAAATGAAGAAACTGAAGCACCGAAAAGTAACTTGCCCGAGGTCACAAAGCTAAAAGGTAGCAGAGCTAGGATCTGAACCCAGACAGGGTGGTTCCTGAGCCTCAATTCTCCAGAATATAAAAGTAAGGGAATAAGGCATTTATAAGTCAGGATGAAACTAGGTAAGAAAAACATATCCAGCCTTCAACTCATGCCATTCTGATTCTACTTTATTAAAAACTGTATGATGTAACTTAAATATTATGATGTATATTTTTAAAAACTGAAGGAGGGTAACACAATAAAGAATGGTAGAATAAGGA
Source organism: Nomascus leucogenys (assembly GCF_006542625.1). NCBI lineage: Eukaryota > Metazoa > Chordata > Mammalia > Primates > Hylobatidae > Nomascus > Nomascus leucogenys. The sequence goes on from NC_044391.1 coordinate 70,538,507, forward strand.
CTTTCAAAAATTCCTCAATAAAGGCAACAAAAAACTAGATAAATTATTGTCAGAATCAAATGTTTCAGAACACTGAGAACTAAATCAAAGGCTTGCAGAAATCTGGGTAACATTTATTCAAGAATAAAAAGAATAAACAGCTGAATATCAGTACTTCAGTCCCATCCCCAGCAATACTGTAGCCTTTAAAAATAATAGCTCGCGGCCAGGCACAGTAGCTCACGCCCCCAGCACTTTGGGAGGTCGAGGTGGGCAGCATCACGAGGTCAAGAGATCAAGACCATCCTGCCCAACATGGTGAGAACCCCGTTTCTACTAAAAATACAAAAATTATGGGTGTGGTGGAACACGCCTGTAGTCCTAGCTACTTGGGAGGCTGAGGCAGGAGAATCACTTGAACCCGGGAGGCAGAGGTTGCAATGAGCCAAGATAGCGCCCCTGCACTCCAGCCTGGCAACAGAGCAAGACTCCATCTCAAAATAAATAAATAAATAAATAAATAAGAGCTTGTTGGGATCCTAGGTAAAGCCTGGCAGTCACCAGAAAAAATCAGAATGGAGTTACAGTTCTTTCAGAGATTCATTCCAGAGAACTGTTATTCTCCTGAAGTTCCCCAGAAGACCCCACTTGCAAGGCTGACTGTATTTAACCTCTGAGCTCACCAAGTACAAAAAAACCTCCCTTGGGCAGATGTTTGTCAAAAACAATTTTACAGGAAAGTGTTTTAACTTCATGGCTGCCTGAGGCAGTGGATAACAGCTGAAGCAAAAAAACAAAAAGGCTTATAAAGAAGAGCTAGGGAATGAGATGTCTGTGAGGGCTTTGAAAAGCTCCAATGTATTTCTGGAAATCTAGAAGGCCATAAGCAAGCACAGAGCTGGTATGCATGACCAGGGCTGTGCGCATTCTGAAGAAAGACCTGAGAAGGCCCTAAATGCTCACCTTTGCCTGAACTTTAGGCATTTAAACAAGCCAGAAGTGAAAGCTAAAGCAGAATTGTCAGGGGCCTTAGAGTGTTGAAGGAATGCCCTAACATACAGAAGTTCTCAGCAAAGAATGTACGATTTATTTGTTCCAGCACAATCATTAGCTGACCGCAAAGCTAACCAAGTACAGACTTCAGTGACCACACACAATAAAGGATAGACATCACAGAATTAATTCAGAAAAGTCAGTAACAAACACACACTAATTACAAAACTCAGCAACAACAAACCACCCTGATTTCCAAAGTTGCCACATTATTTAAAATGTCAATTTTTCAACAAAAAAAGTACAAGACACGCAAAAAAATAAGCAAGTATGGTCTATACACAGGGAAAAAAAGCAATCAATGTCAACTGTCCCCAAGAAAGTATAGATGTTTGACATAGTAGAAGAAGAATTTAAGTCAGTTATTTTAAATATGTTCAAAGAGGCTGGGCATGGTGGCTCACACTTGTAATCCCAGCACTTTAGGAGGCTGAAGTGTGAGGATCTCTTGAGGCCAGGAATTTGAGACCAGCCTGGGAAACATAACAAGACCCCATTTCTACAAAATAAAAATAGAAAAATTATCCAGGTATGGTGGTACGTGCCTGTAGAACCAACTACTCAGGAGTCTGAGGTGGGAGGACTGCTTGAATGCAGGAGTTCAAGGTTACAGTGAGCTATGATCATGCCACTGCACTCCAGCCTGGGTAACAGAGCAAGAACCTATCTCTAAAAAAATTAAAAAGTTCAAAGACCTGGCCGGCCGCAGTGGCTCACACTTGTAATCCCAGCACTTTGGGAGGCTGAGGCAGGCGGATCACGAGGTCAGGAGATCGAAACCATCCTGGCTAACACAGTGAAACCCCGTCTCTACTAAAAACACAAAAAATTAGCCGGGCGTGGTGGCTGGTGCCTGTAGTCCCAGCTACCCGGGAGGCTGACGCAGGAGAATGGTGTGAACCCGGGAGGCAGGGCTTGCAGTGAGCCGAGATCGCGCCACTGCACTCCAGCCTGGGTGACAGAGCGAGACTCCGTCTCAAAAAAAAAAAAAAGTTCAAAGACCTAAAGCAAATCATTTCTTTCGACATGAAAACGCATGTCTAAAAGCATGGAAACAATGTCTCACCAAACAGCAATTCTAGAGTCAAAAGGTACAATAACTGAAGAAAAAATTCACCAGAGAGACTCAACAGCAAATTTGAGCAGGCATAAGAAAAATTAGCGAAGCTGAAGATAGGTCAATTGAGATTATACAATCTAAGGAACAAAAAAATGAAACACGTAACAGAGGCTAAGAAACTTGTAACATCAAGCATACCAACACACATACATAATAAGAGTACCATAAGGAGAAAAGAGAAAGGGGCAGAAAAAATATTTACAGAAATAACAGCCAAACCTTCCCAATTTGATGAAAACCACTACTCTACACATATAAGAAGCTCAACAACTCCAACTAAAATAAACTCAAAGAGATCCACACCTGGTCACATCATAATCAAACTGTCAAAAGAAGTTTGAGACCAGCCTGGGCAAAAGGGTAACGACAGTTTCTAAAAAAAAAAAAAATTATTTAAAAAAATTAAAAATAAATTTTTAAGTATAATTTTTTTGTAATTTTTGTCCTATCTCATTAAAAAGTATTTAAAATAATTATAAATCTTTGTTGATAGGTATACTACATATATAAAGATATAACTTGGATAACAGCACAAAGGCAGGCAATAGGATGGAGCTGTGAGCAAAGGTTTTTTTGGGGGATTTTTTGTTGTTGTTTTGAGACAGAGTCTTGCTGTCACCAGGCTGGAGTACAGTTGCACAATCTCGGCTCACTGCAATCTCTGACTCCCTAGTTCATGCAATTCTCCTGCCTCGGCCTCCCGAGTAGCTGGGACTACAGGCAGGTGCCACCATGCCCAGCTAATTTTTGTATTTTTAGTAGAGATGGGGTTTCACCATGTTGGCCAGGATGGTCTCAATCTCCAAACCTCATGATCCGCCCACCTTGGCTTCCCAAAGCGCTGGGATTACAGGTGTGAGCCACCATGCCCAGCCACAAAGTTTTTTATATACTATTAAGTTGGCACTAATCCAAACTAGGTTCTTATAAATTAAGTTGTTAATTGTAGTCCCTAAAGCAATCATAAGTAACTCAAAATATATAGTAAAAGAAACAAGGGAATTAAAATGGTACACTAAAAAAACATCTATTTAACATAAAAGCGAGTATTGGAGGCCAGACCCAAATGCCACATATTGTATCATTCCATTTACATGTAATGTCAAGAGGAGGCAAATCCATATACACAGGAAGAACACTGATTCATGGTTTCCAGGGATTGAAGGGTAGAGGTAATGGGAGTGACTACAAATGGGAATGAGGCTTCTCTTTGGAGTAATGAAAATGTTTGGAACTAGATTGTAGGGATGGTTGCACAACCTTGTGAGTATTCTAAAAACTACTCAACTGTACACTTTAAAATGGTAAATTTTATAATAAATGTATCTCAATTTTTAAAAATTCCTTGAAAATATACAAGAAAGCTACTTCAAACCTCTCCCAGCATCTGTCTACTGACTCAAGAGATTACAGCCAGAACCAAACAGAGTAGTAGACAGATATTCATCTCTAGACCTTTAGAGATATTATCTATGAGGCAGAGCTATGTTCTCTCGCAGTCGCCACCCCTCTGCCACTGCCTACAGGATGATCTTTTTTAAACCGGATTATGCAAATCCTAGAAAATACATAACCAAAAAAAAAAAGCAGGGCACAAAACTAACAATTTTTGAGCATTTCATCTCAAATAAGGTATTACATAATTGTAATTTATCATAATAAGCTATCATTAATTACGATTAGTTAACTGTCATTACAAATAACTAATTACTAGAATCTTAAATAAAATATATATGAGCCAAAATATTGGAGACTATAAAAACAAAAACATGGTCCCAGCAGCAAGAAAAAATAGGACATATAAAGAAACAAAAAGACAAAGACAACAATAACAAAAGGAATGAGAATTAATCATAACAGTATAGTCATACCCTGCGTAACATTTCAGCAATGACAGACCACATATATTATGCAACAGCTGTTCCACAAGATTATAATGGGGCTGCCCTATAGAAGTGTACCATTTTTTATATTTTATACAATATTTTTACTGTACTTTTTTCATGTTATATATGCTTAAATACACAAATGTGTTACAATTGCCCACAGTATTCAGTAAAGTAACATCCTGTTCACTCTATGTTTCCACAAAGAAATCACCTAACACTTTTCTCAGAAAGTATCTTCATTGTTAAGCAACACATAACTGTATTTTAAAATAGAAAAAGAAATAAACCACATTATAAAATAAAGCCTTTGACGGGTCAAAAAATAAATTTAACCATATGCTTATTGAAAACACACTTAAAAAAAAAACAAAGAAAAAATAAAAATAAAATAACAATAAAAAAACACCAGAGTTAAAAATAAAGAATGCTACTATATAACAAAACTTGGTGACTAAAGGCAATGCAATACTTCACACGTTTAAAGATTAAAAGATTAAATGACTCAAATTAAGTGCTCAAATCGCCAAGTCCAAAAGAAAACAAAAGAAAATGAACCTAAAAAAGAAAAACCGAATGTAATAGAGTAATTATTAAGCCAAGAAGCATAATCATTAAGAAAAATCCAAGAGAGGCTGCCTTGAAAAGAAATAATGTCATAGCTAATCAATAAAGACACAAATGTGTAATGCAAAGAATAAAAACAGGAATATAATCACCTTTTTTAAAAAGTTTTTTAAAAGTTTTTAAAAAGTTTAATGGAGCCAATAAGGCATATAAAATTGTGTTCTGGCAGACATTTAAAAAATGGCACATTTTATCAAAATTTGACAATTCAGAGTAAAGGGTACTGAAATTTAAGGTTCAGAGCACCAACTTAAAACAACCAAAAAAATGGTTATTCAACCTGGAAAGAGTAACTAGAACCAAGGCATAAAGGGGAGTTTAAGTGTGTGTTCCTCCAACTCAAAATCCTTCAGGAATAGGAGTTCTGGCCACTTGTTAGCAACACATCACACCACCAAACCCCAATTCCAGAAAATTACAGTTACAATTTTATAAGGATAAATGATTATTATGCACAATTCTATGGGAATAAGTTTGAATATCTAAATAAAATGGATGCTTTTGTTCAAAAATGTAACTAACCAAAATTGACCAAAGAAGTACCTAAATTATGCTGAGTGAAAACGCCAGACTTAAAATAGTACGTACTGTAGAATTCAGTGTATATGAAGTTCTAGAATAGGCAAAACTTACTTATAGTGATAGAAATCAGACTTGTGTGGCCGGGCGCGGTGGCTCACGCCTGTAATCCTAGCACTTTGGGAGGCCGAGGCGGGCGGATCACGAGGTCAGCAGATAGAGACCATCCTGGCTAACATGGTGAAACCCCGTCTCTACTAAAAATACAAAAAAATTAGCCGGGCATGGTGGCAGGCGCCTGTAGTCCCAGCTACTTGGGAGGCTGAGACAGGAGAATGGCATGAACCTGGGAGGCGGAGCTTGCAATGAGCCGAGATCGCGCCACTGCGCTCCAGCCTGAGCAACAGAGCGAGACTCCGTCTCAAAAAAAAAAAAAAAAAAAAGAAAGAAAAGAAATCAGACTTGTGGCTGCCTAGGGCAGGAGCAGGGAAAAATGATTGCAATAGGATACAAGATACTTTGAGGGAGACGGATACAATCTGTATCTTGATTGGGGTAGTAGTTATCAGGTATACATCTTTGTCAAAACAGTAGGATCATACATTTAAAATATGTACATTTTATCATATGTAAACCACATCTCAATAAAGTAGAAAAAAGTTAAAATAACAAGTATGCAAAGATAGTACCTCAATTTTTATTACTTTTTTATAATAGTGATTAACTCAAAAATGTCTATCAATAAGGAAATTATAAGTCCAATATAGATGATATTCCTAATCACATTAGGCATAATATGATCTCATTTTTATTAATACATAATATGATTCCAATTTACATACATATGCTCACAGCAACAAGTGTAGAAGATAAGTTATGGTTCTGGATGATAGACTTTAGAAGATTTAATGCTTTTTTAGCCATTTAAAAATAGTGAACATGGCTGGGCGTGGTGGCTCACGCCTGTAATCCCAGCACTTTGGGAGGCCGAGGTGAGTGGATCACCTGAGGTCAGGGGTTCAAGACCAGCCTGACCAACATGGCGAAACCTCATCTCTCCTAAATACAAAAAATTAGCTGGGCGTGATGGTGCATGCCTGTAATCCCAGCTACTTAGAAGGCTGTTGCAGGAGAACCGCTTGAACCTGGGAGGTGGAGGTTGCAGTGAGCCAAGATGGCACCACTGCACTCCAGCCTGGGCAACGCAAGCAAGACTCTGTTTCCAAAAACAAAAAAAAAACAAAACAAAAAAAGAACATTAATTATAAAATAAATGATATCTCAACACAGTGTTCCTGGAAAAAAAATAAAATTTAAAATATATATATTTGGCAAAATAAGAAAACTGATGATTACTTTTTATCAACACACACTAGAGTTTACCGACATCACAGAAATTATTCTCAGATCAAAAATACTGATTGCTCTAAGATCAATAACTACCATAATCTAGTATTTCATGGTGGTATAAAATAATTATCGAAAGCAATGTAAGTTTTGAAAAATTAGCACAAATCTGAAACATAAAAGCTCAGAAATGCATATGAGAGCCAGAGATACATAGATGTGAAATAAGAAGTGATAGATTTCAAGAATCTATTAGAAAAAATTAGAGGCGGGGTGCAGAATCCCAGCACTTGGGGAGGCCAAGGTGGACGGATCACTTGAGCCCAGGAGTTCCAGATCAGCCTGGACAACATGCCAAAACCTACAAAAAAATACAAAAAAAATACAAAAATTAGCTGGGTATGGTGGTGAACGCCAGCAGTCCCAGCTACTCAGGAGGCTGAAGTGGGAGAATTGCTTGAGTCTGGGAGGCCGAGATTGCAGTGAGGCCAGATCAGGCCACTGCACTCCAGCCTGGGCAACAAAACGAAACTTGGTCTCAAAAAAAAAAGAAAAAAAAATCCAATTCGCTTAAGTGAAAGAGAAAATCACACTGGCCTGAGAATTCTATGCGACATTAGGATATGGAGAGAAACTATATATTACAAAGATTTTAAATTCAGCCCAACTGTCATTAAGTCCTTCATAACTTTCATTTTATGAAACTGTCATTCATAAAATGCCACAATTATGAAGATATAAAAACTTAGGAAATATTGTCTCTTCCTAAGGAATCTCCTAGACAACACATTTCAGACAATCAAAAAACAATTTGAAAAGTTCCAATGTAAAGGAAATACGGGAGAAAAACAAATCCAGAACATGAAACTCCCAAGGAATCTCCTGCTGAACATGCTTCAGACACCCCAAAATAAAAAAGATTTGAGAAGCTTAAACGTAAGAAACATACGGAGAAATGAAAGAATAAAATCCAGAAGATTCCACAAAATGACCTCCTTTTTGCAACAAATCGATGACATGAACAAGGCGCTGGGGTGTGGGGGTGGGGTGCTACCCATAATAACCAAACATAAAGCATTGAGGCCAAGTATAGTGGCTCGTTCCTGTAATCCCAACACTCTGGGAGGCTGAGGTGGGAGGGTCACTTAAGGTATTTGTTATTTTTTGCGTACAAATATTTAATTAACTTAAAGTAAAAAAAAGATTAACCGTACACATCACCTGCTAATTCTCTTATTTTCTAGGTTAACGCCAGAAATATAATCAAAATTTAACTTAGTTATCTACTATTATACTCACTACTCCCGTGTAATAGCGTAGTCCAACCACATGACCTCTCAAACTTCCAAATAAAACGGAATCTAGTTCTTCATCAGTAGTTAGAAAGTCATCTGGAGGAATAACATCTTGGAATTCAAAACGTGGAAAGAAAGTTGGATATGAGAGGCGTGGAAAATTTCCATGAACTCCATACTGGACAGTCTGCAAGTACTTCCAAACTGGATCCCTATTTTTTTTTAAAGGCAAAGAAAAACAATACAATATTTAAGTATTTCCAAAGACCATACGAGTAGTTTTCTCATGCTTTACTTCAGCAAATAAAATCTCACATGGCAATCACGGTAAAGATTAATAGTTACTCTCGTTAAAGCAGGAATTGCAGTGCGTGGAGAAGGCTTCTAGGAACTCTACCTGTTTTCAATATTGGCTCTTCTACCTGCCCCCTAGGTATTCAAAATGAAAAGCCTAGTCAGAGTTCACTAACCTCTTTCCCAGTGGAAATCATCTAAATTGAAATGTATATGATGTCTGTAACTACAATTATGGGCCGGATGCGGTGGCTCACGCCTGGAATCCCAGCACTTCGGGAGGCAGAGGCAGGTGGATCACCTGAGGTCAGGAATTTGAGACCAACCTGGCCAACATGGTGAAACCCTGTCTACTACAAATACAAAAATTAGCCGGGCGTGGTGGCGCCCATATGTAATCCTAGCTACTCGGGAGGATGAAGCAGGAGAATCACTTGAACCCGGGAGGCGTAGGTTGCAGTGAGCCGAGATTGTGCCACTGCACTCCAGCCTGGACGACAGAGCGAGACTCCATCTCAAAAAAATAATTAAAAAAGTAAAATCATATGCCAAAATTTCAATAGGGATTGAGCTATAAAAGACTTACAAAAATACAACTATTATTGTACCCGAAGTTGTTTATAATTTTCCAGAAAATACATCCAGCATCCATCACTGTAACTCCCTCCGAACAGAACACTTCTTCTGGTATCCAAACCACGCCACCGTGGGAAATTGGCCCCAAGCCACCCGTACCCGCCTCCCGTCGCTGGTTTAAGCATAACCCCAAACCTGTTACATGTAACTGTTTCGGGAATGACCATAAACACCAATTTGGACAATGAAAAGTGAGGGGGAGTCTACTGGAGCATTGCAAAAAGTTTCCATTCTCCTAAGAACAGTCGCTTATTTGCGCTGCGTTTTCCTTGCAAGTGGCGCATATCTCTACCAGCTCCTCTGCAAATACGTATCTGCACGTCTGTGCATACATATAAGCTGTGAGCCACTTGGGGACAAGGGCTGTCTTACTCGGCCCTCCACCGAGCACAATGCCTGGCGCACAGTGGGTATCTAATGGATGTTTTGTTGCATAAAGCACCGGCCGAGAGGCTTTAAGCCCCAGGCCCCCCACAGTCGGTGACAGAGATTTCCCAAGTCCCTAACACGGGACTCGCCCTAGGAGCCCCTACTCGCCAGCCAAGACAATGCATTTATTTCTCCCGCGGCCACATATGCGACCAACAGAATGAATACAGCTGCACAAATCGCCCGGGGAACGCAGAGGAACGCGGGGAAGGTCAGGTTCATTTGGGGACGCCTCCAGGCCGATAGCTCAAGCGCCCCACCCCCTCCGCCCCCTTCACCTCTTGAACATCCAGGACATGGCGCTGAGTGGGATGACAAGAGGAGCGCCTCGGCTCCCCTGGATCGTTTTCGAGCCGCCTCGATACGCCTCCTTTCAGGCCCCGCAGCCCTGAAGCCGGAGACAAATTCCGAGCGCCGGATCAGGAGCGCACGACTGGAAGATAAGTCGCCGCGAGTCTAGTCAGACGTCGACGCCGTCTCCTTCTAGCAACAATCTGGGAGACCAGCGTCGCTCTGTGACTGGCACTAGGAAAGCCCAATCACGAAGAGGAGAGTGCGGAGCCAAACCAATCAGAGCACAGAAGGGAGGGCAACTCCGCCCCGCTGCCATTCAAAGACGGCGGGGGGTCCCAGCTGCAAGGGTGGTTCCATCCGGGTTCTTCCCCGCCCCCAAGGCGGGCGCGCGGGAAAGCCACGAGGCCCCAGGAGTGTGACTGCGGTGCCTGCGGTGCTGGTGTTTTGTTTGATTCCCTTCCTCAAACGGAGGGAAACGACTTTCCTTTACCCTACATGTCCTAAGACTGAACCCCATTCCAAAGGCTCTGCCATATCCTTCCTCTTATTTTCTCCTCATCTAATGTGGCACGTAATAGGGCCTTATATTGAAGGAGCTCCATGGTTTAGGAGACCTGGAGCTACCGGCGAGATACTTTACTTCATTCCCTGTGGTGAACCCTGGGGACTTTCGCTCCAAATTTTCATGTTAAGCCTCAGCGTGTGCATGAGACACAACGAGTTTGGAAAATCTTAAATGGAACTTAGAGTCCGCTCCCCACCTCTTTTTGTTATTTTTAAGGAAAATTTTCCTTTCTTGGTGCAGGAAACCCATCACATGTTTATTACAGCTATGGGGGCGTTTGCCTGAAATGGTGGACGGGACCATTTTCCCCGTGGGCACTTGGCTGCTCCAGCCAAGCGGGGGAGGCACTTGTTTTTCTAAAGGAACTGCAGAGGGGCGCTCTGAGGCCCTCCACTGCTCACTTTCCAGAGTCTGAGGTGACTGGAAGGAGAATGCGGCCCTGGGACCGTCAGCCTTGGACCAGCTGCAGCTGACGCCTGGCAGGGCTGGTCGCTGCGCGTTGAAGAGGCTGCTGTCCCCGAAGCTGGCCTTTTAATCGCACAGGGCGGGAAGCTGGTGGTGGCGCTGAGCTGCACAGGCGGTGCCATGTAACTGCCAGATAATACTTGCCCGTCACAGAGAGGTCCACGTTACATGCCCGTCAGCACAATAATATTAGGGGGTCAGCTTTTCTTTTCTTTTTTCTTTTTTTGTTTTTTTCTCTTTTATTGAGACGGAGTCTCGCTCTGTTCCCCAGGCTGGAGTGCAACGGGGTTATCTTGGCTCACTGCAACCTCCACCTCCCAGGTTCAAGCGATTCTCCTGCCTCAGCCTCCCGAGTAGCCGGGATTACAGGAGACGGCCACCACGCCCAGCTAATTTTTGTATTTTTAGTAGAGACGGGGTTTCACCATATTGGCCAGGCTGGTCTTGAACTCCTGACCTCAGGTGATCCGCCCGCCTCGGCCTCCCAGAGTGCTGGGATTACAGGCGTGAGCCACCGTGCCAGGCCAGTAGTCAGCTTTTCAAGACACATTTGTTCATTATCGTAAATAAACTGTAGTGATCTGTAATCATGAACCATGGATGAGCAATAGAATTTGAAGCAATGTATTATTTCATTTGACCAAAGTTGATGAGGAAGATAAAGACAATGGCATTTCAAATTATTTTAATTGTTGTATGTTCTTCTTGAAGTGTGTTGAGGCAAATGGCAATACAGTTCAGCTTTTGGTATGCCAGATTTTAAATAAATTCTTGAAAAATATGCCAGAAATTGCTCAAATTGATGTTTTGTGTGTAAGAGTAAGAAAGTCATGCTCACTAGATAAAGAAAAAATTCCAAATGTGAGAACATAGCTCTTTCAGACTTAAGACTGGCCAGGCGCAATGGCTCACACCTATAATCCCAGCACTTTGGGAGGCCAAGTTGGGTGGATCACCTGAGGTCAGGAGTTCGATACCAGCCTGGCCAACATGGTGAAAGCCCGCCTCTACTAAGAAAATACAAAAATTAGCCAGACGTGGTGGCACGCGCCTGTAGTCCCAGCTGCTTGGGAGGCTGAGGCAGGAGAATCGCTTGAACCAGGGAGACATAGGTTGCAGTGAGCCGAGATCAAGCCACTGCACTCCAGCCTGAGCAACAGAGCGAGACTCGGTCTCAAAAAAATAAAAAGACTTAAGATCTATGAATAATGACTGTCCCATGGTTAAAGAATGTGCTTTGAATGAACTAAAATTTGCTATTTAAAGTCAACGGTTTTCTCTATGTTATCAGTATTTCACATCCCAGAACCAGGAGTAGAACATTCTTTCCCTTAATCATTCTTTGTTTTATATTTAAAGATCAAGTACAATTTGTACTAGTTTGATTAAAATGTTGCAGCAATTACAATTTCAGAACTATTATACTAGATAATGTTTTCTGAAATTAACTTTTTTGGTTTTTTCTTGATTTATTCTAATAACAGCATCACATGTACACATGAAAAATGAACACTTGTAACTGGAAAATGAAGTGTAGGGTGGCTTGTGGGGTTTTGGCTGGTGAGTAAGGAGGAAAGTGGCACTAAAAGGATGGTGGGGAAGATAAGGGTCAGATTACATAGGAACTTAAGAGTCTCCAGTAAAATTTGTGTTTTAACTGCAATGGAAAGCCATCGAATGTTTCAAGCAGGAGGATAACGACTTGATTTAGGCTTTTAAAAACGCTGGCAGCTCTGTGGAGAATTACAGGAAACAAGAATAGAAGCAACTGATAGGAAATTATTGTGTTCAGATAAGAGATGGTGGTGGCTTGGAAAGGGAAGGTGATGAAGCCAAGAGAACCAAAAGGTTCACTGATAAATTTGGGTAGGAATGGTATGGAAAGGAAAGGAATCCAAAATTTCTCCAGCCAGCCACTTCCCAGTCACAAACACACTTCTCATCTGCACCCCCAGCCACACACACACACACACACACACACACACACACACACACACACTTTATGCAAATTAATCATGTCATGTCACTCCCCTGTTTGATTCAGTGAGCCTGAAATCCAAGAATGGCATATGTGGCTCTTCCTCCCACAGTAGCTTCATTTCTCGGGTCACTTCCCAACCCACCCTGCCTATAATGGCCTTCACTAATTTCTCTAAAAACCACGGACCTGGCAAAATTAATAACAAATCACTTCTTAGTATCTTCTAATAACTAGTTCATAATAAAATGTTCACAATTGTCTCAAAAAAAAAAATTTTTTTTTTTTTTTTTTGATACAGGGTCTCACTCCAGTAGTCTAGGCTGGAGTGCAGTGGCGTGATTCGACCTCCTGGGCTCAAGCGATTCTCTAGCCTCAGCCCCCCAAGTAGCTGCAACTACAGGCACGGCGCCACCACCACCAGGCTAATTTTTGTATTTCTTATAGAGAGGGGGTTTTGCCACGTTGGCCAGGCTGGTCTCGAACTCCCGAGCTCAAGCAATCTGCCCGCCTTGGCCTCCCAAAGTGCTGGGATTACAGGCGTGAGCCACTTTTCTAGGCTGGGTGTGGTGGCTCACGCCTGTAACCCTGGTATTTTGGGAGGCCAAGGCGGGCAGATCAATTGAGGCCAGGAGTTCAAGACCAGCCTGGCCAACATTGTGAAACCCTGTCTCTACTAAAAATACAGACATTAGCAGGGGGTGATGGTGCCATGCCTGTAGTCCCAGCTACTTGGAAGGCTGAGGCATGAGAACCAGTTGAATCCAAGATGCAGAGATGGCAGTGAGCCGAAATCGTTCCACTGCACTCCGGCCTGGGTGACAGAGCAAGACTCCCTCTCAAAAAAAAATGTTTTCTACACTTTGCAAAATAGAATTTTAAAGCCATTGGTGTGGGGGCAGGGACCAAGCAGCAGGGAGGGGCTTTAAGAGAGGAATCTGAATATCTAGAAGTCTGGCTTCAATACAGAAACTTTTAAGCTTATGTCATAACTCATAGACTGAAGAAAGTAGGATGACATAAGAGCTTGCTTGTTTGTTCGCTTCTTTCACTCCAAAAGAGATAAAAGCTCAATTGAGAATTTTCAAGAATGACAGGCAGGAGGGTTTGCAGAGTAAATCCCCTAAGTGGGTCTTAGAGAGAAGACCTGGCATACCATCACACTGGGCCAATCTGCACAAAGGGAGAATGCTAGAAAGTCTAGCAAAGTTTCTGTAGATTACACAAGAAAAGGAAGCTATGCCACATTTCCCAGAGAGTGGCCTCAGTATTCTGCAGCTCTCAGAGAGAACCTCAGAGACTAGAAATGTGCCAAGGCAGTAAAGGAGTCAAGGTGACTGAGGTGGCTCTGTTAAGGGGACCAGGGGCAGCCTTGTGAGCTTCTAGCCCTGTGAAGGCTGGAGGGCATTATCAGGATTATGGTTCTAGCAAACAAAAGCAGGATGCTGGTCCCCAGCAATGAGGTGAGATGAGTTACATCTGCAATGGGTGACTGCATTAGATGAATGGAGTCCAAATATAACCTCCCTGGTGGGTAAGAGGAAGGGAACTAAATCTGAAAGCTGCATTTAAATGACTTTAAATCTTAAAATGACTGAACTATTCAGAAGTGACTAAATTAGGTTACCTGCCATTAGGCAGAATGAAGGTTTAAGAAAAATTAAGTTCAATAAAGAAATATAAAGTTTTACGTTTGCAAATATAGTCAGTGATTGAAATTCATACATGCTATATGTCCGTATGCACACATCTTGATGAATATATACCTAGATATTTATAGTAAATACCTCTAGCTAGAAAAATTAGGGAATTTTCATTTTCTTCTTTTTACTTATATGTATATAAAATATTTGCTACATTAAACATGTATTTCTTTTTGCCATAATAAATAAAATAGTAATTTATTAAATAAATTAAAGAAATGATGAACTATTATTCAACTTTATTTTTATCTAATTGTAGACTTACAGAAAATTACAAATTTAGTACAAATTGTTGCCTCATATCCTTTATGCCACTTATTTTAATACCGTACATAACTATAGTACAATGACCAAAATGAGGGCATAACCATTGGTACAATACTATTTCTGAACCATTTTTTAAAATAACCAAGACAATGCAGTGGAAAAGAAAATAAAATATTTTGTGACTTACTAAATTTTCTTACAGTTAATCAGGTTTCTCTAGATTTTGGGCAAAATCCAGAGTAAAACCACAGCTGACAGGGCCAAAATGATATAAAATCAATGCCAAGCAAAAATCTTCTTAATTAAATAATATAATGAATATGAAGTGCTGCCCTGGAGTAAGCACTCAGTAAGTGCTCTTACTGTTGTAATAGAGTTACTAACGAGTCCTCTAGCACTTAAGAAATATGGTTGATTGAGGCCTATTTCCTGATTGAGGCTCAATCAGCAGGGTTGTTCCTAAATAGCAGAATAACACTGTTTCCAGAAGCCAGTCATTTTTCCAGGTGCACGTCCTTGGTCCTTGAAGTAGACTGAATTGTTTCATCAAGCAGTAGGAGACACTCTAATCTCAACTCCGCCTCTGAGAAATCTATGGCGTTCCAGATTATACAGCCCTTTCCCAGGAGATAATTGTTCCCTCCTCCTTTAGGCCTTAACTCACTAAATGCTCTTACGTGGCTCAAGCCCAGGGTTGCAAGGCATCACGCCAGCCAGGATCTGCCCCCTCCTTTGCTTTCTGCCCAGGGTCCTTTCCCCAGCTTCAGGGAAGTACCACTCTAGGCCCTGGAATGATTTAGGGTTTCTGTCATGGCCATACCAAAGTAATCTTTTTATTTTAATGAATACTGCAAGGATTAATAAACATTTTTTTTGCCTCCTTTTTTTTTTTTTAAGACAAGGTCTTGCTCTGATGCCCAGGCTGGAGTGCAGTGGCACAAACAAGCTCACTGCAGCCTCAAACTTCTGGACTCAATCAATCCTCCTACCTATCTCCCAAGTAGCTGGGCCTACAGGCATACACCACCATGTCCAGCTAATGTGTTTTTTTTTTTTTTTTTTTTGAGAGACAGGGTCTCCCTAGGTTGCCCAGGCTGGTCTTGAACTCCTGGGCTCAAGTGATCCTCCTACCCTCCTACCTCGGCCTCCCAAAGTGCTAGGATTACAGGCAAAGCTGGGCATAGTGACTCATGCCTGTAATCCCAGCACTTTGGGAGTCCAAGGCGGGCAGATCACCTGAGGTTAGGGGTTCGAGACCAGCCTGGCCAACATGGTGAAACCCTGTCTCTACTAAAAATACAAAAATTAGATGTGCATGGTGATGGTCGCCTGTAATCCCAGCTATTCAGGAGGCTGAGGCAGGAGAATCGCTTAAACCCAGGAGGCAGAGGTTGCAGTCAGCTGAGATTATGCCACTGCACTCCAGCCTGGGCAATAGAGACTCTGTCTCAAAAAACAAACAAATGAAAAATAGGGTAAAAATGTGCTGAAAACTAAAATTGTCTCATACTTTGGTAGAGTCTTCCTGCAAAATGTTTTGTCTGCAAAAATTAATGTCTTATGAAACTCTCTTCTTAGGCTGAATCATACACAACATAATTTTCAAGCCAATTCACTTTGTACTTTTCTTGCAGGGATATTAGCAGAAGCCTTTTCCAGGTACACCAAGTTCTCTTGAGGAATTTCTGAAGGCTTTTGTGCTCCCTGTTGATGTTGTCCAGCACCTGCCTTTGTTTTATCAAATGTTTCTCGACCAGAACATCTTTCCATTATAATTTATTCCTTAATGCCAACATATCCTTTTGGATGCCTTGCTCTGGTTTTCTGAAAGATAAATGCAATATTTTTTGGTAGGAAAAAAAGTTCTGTCTTGCAATACCCAGAAACTTCTGGATACACTTCTCAACACCAGTCTGAATTTCTCCCTGATTAGTGCCATTAACAGTCATAAAAAATTAGTCCAAGACAAGTGATACCATCTTAAGCAAATGACAGGGAAGTTGCACACCTCACTGATGTTTCATATTCCACTGAAAAAAGTTTAGTCAGTGGAGTAGCCACTCCTGCAGCAAGAGAGGCTACGTAGTGATGTGCCTAGCTAGAAGTTTATTATCATGGAAGAGAGAACAGATTTAGGGGTACAACTAGTGATCTTCTACAAATCCTAATGTTCAATAACATAACTTTTGACAAGTATAGAAGATGAAATGCAAAAGTTTTTTATGGTAAAATGCCTATGTTACTGAATCAAAGTAACAGAAAAGATGCAAAATTAGAATCAGGAGTAGAGACTTTCTCTCTCTCTCTCTCTCTCTCTCTCCCCCCTTCTGCACATACAGCAGAAAGTCTGTGTGAGCACACAGCAAGGTAGCTAGCTGCACACCAGGAGAAGAACCCTCACAGAACCCAACCGTGGTACCCTGATCTCAGACTTCCAGACTCCAGAATAGTGAGAAAGTACATTTATGTTGTTTCAGCCACCCAGTGTATTTTGTTATACAGCCAAACCTGACAAATAAATATGGGTTTGTCTCTATATTTTCTTCTGTATATTTTAACTACCATTTTTAAAAGCAAAAGTGTATTAGTAGAAGCTAGATAGCATTTACCACGTAGAAGAGTTATTATGCAGAAAAACTTCACACAAATATATTTGAAAGTCTTAATGCTGTTATATAAAACAAATTAAATTTCTACACAAATACAAGAAACCAAAAGAAATGTAATTCCACATCAACTGTTATCCAAATATCTAGAACAGCATTGTTCAAAAGAACTTTCTACAATTATAGATACACTCTGTATCTATGCTTTCAATAGGGTAGTCACAAATGTGGTTAGTGCAGCTATGGAACCAATTTTTTTTTTTTTTTTTTTTGAGAGAGAGAGAGTCTGGCTCTGTTGCTCAGGCTGGAGTGCAGTGGTGTGATTTCAGCTCACTGCAACCACTGCCTCCCAGGCTCATGTGATCCTCTCACCTCAGCCTCCCGAGTAGCTGGGACCACAGGTGCACACCACTACGCCCAGCTAATTTTTTGTACTTTTGGTAGAGATGGGGCTTCACCATGTTGCCCAGACTGGTCTCAAATTCCTGACCTCAAGCGATCTGCTCATTTTTGTCCCCCCAAGTGCTGGGATTACAGGCGTGAGCCACCACACCCGGCTGAAACTGATTTTTAAATTTAAGTTTAAATATTAATTAACTTAATTAATTAACTAAACACATGTAGCTAATGACTACCACATTGGATGGCACAGATATAGAAGATACAACTTTGTAATTTTTTCCAGCACCAGATCCAGTCAAAATTTGCAAATTTTACTGCAGTATATTAGCTCATCCATTCAATGATCTTTAGGGAAAATGAAGGAAGGAATATATAACCCACTGAAACTGCAGCAGTACATGTCCATGTTTCTCTAACATAAAACGTCCACACCCTTCATCAGGATTTCCCAAACTGGACACTATTGAAATTTTATTTATTTATTTATTTATTTATTTATTTATTTATTTATTTATTATTTTTTAGAGATAGGGTCTTGCTTTGTTACCCAGGCAGGAGTGCAGTGGGGCAATCATGCATCTCAACTCCTGAAGCGTTAAACTCCTAGGCTCAAGGGATCTTCCCACCTCAGCCTCCCAAGTAGCTGGGACTATAGGTGCACACCACCATGCCCAGCTAATTTTTAAAAATATTATGTAGAGACAATGTTGTCACATTGCCCAGGCTGGTCTCGAACTCCTGAGCTCGAGTGATCCTCCTGCCTTGGCCTCCCAAAGTGCTGGGACAGGCATAAGCCACAACACTCTGCCACTACTGAAATCTTAGACTGGAACATTCTTTGTTGCAAAGGGGAAATATCTGTCCTGTGCATTGTTGAAGGTTTAGCAGTATCACTGGCCTCTATATGCTAGATAATAGTAGCACCCCTCCTGACCACTTGACAGTCAAAAATGTTTTTGGACATTGTCAAATGACCCAGTAAGAGGGGAGAAAAATCACTCTCCATTAAGAAACACTGCCTTACATGATCTCACTCACACGACTTCCTTTTTTATTTAAAATAACACCACCTTCCAAACCTAACACAATTGTAAATACCATCTATATGCTGATCACTCCCAAATATATGTCTCTCCAACCCTGACTTTTTTTTCTTTTTTCTTTTTTAAGTTCAGAGGTACATGTGCAGGATTTGCAGATTTGTTATATAGGTAAACATGTGTCATGGGGTTTCGTTGTACAGATTATTTCATCACCCAGGTATTAAGCCTAGTATCCATTAGTTCTATTGTTCCTACACTTGATCTTAGCCAAAAGGCCGAGAAGCGATATTAGTTCTATTGTTCCTGATCCTCTGCCTCTTCCCACCTTCCACCCTCCAACAGGCCCCAGTGTACGCTGTTCCCCTCTATGTGTGCATGTGTTCTTATCATTTAACTCTCACTTAGGAGGACATGCCGTATTTGGTTTTCTGTTGCTGTGTTAGTTTGCTAAGGTTAACAGCCTCCAGCTCCATCTGTTTCCCTGCAAAGGACATGATCTCCTTCTTTGTTATGGTTGCGTAGTATTCTATGGTTTATATGTACCACATTTTTCTTATCCAGTCTATTAGGTTGATTCCATGTCTTTGCTATTGTGAATAGTGCTGCAATGAACATATGCATGCATGTGTCTTTATAATAGAATGATTTATATTCCTTTGGTTATATATCCAGTAATGAGATTGCTGCATCAAATGGTATTTCTGTCTTTAGGTCTTTGAGGAATCACCACAGTCTTCCACAGTGATTGAACTAATTTATACTCCAACCAACAGTGTATAAGCATTCCTTTTTCCCTACAACCTTGCCAGCATCTGTTATTTTTTGACTTTTTAATAATAGCCATTCTAATTGGTGTGAGATGGTATCTCATTGTGGTTTTTATTTGCATTTCTCTAATGACCAGTGATGTTGGGTTTTATTTTCATATGATTGTTGGCCGCATGAATGTCTTCTTTTAAGAAGTGTCTGTTCATGTCCTTTGCCTACTTTTTTTTCCTTTGGCCCACTTTTTTAATGGGGTTGGTTTGTTTCTTGTAAATCAGTTTAAGTTCTTTATAGATGCTGGATATTAGACCTTTGTCAAGTGCATAGTTTGCAAAAATTTTCTCCCATTCTGTAGGTTGTCTGTTTACTCTGTTGATAGTTTCTTTTGCTGTGCAGAAGCTCTTTAGTTTAATTAGATCCCATTTGTCAATTTTTGTTTTTGTTTTAATTGCTTTTGGCATCTTCATCATGAAATATTTGCTCATGCCTGTGTCCTGAATGGTATTGCCTAGGTTATCTTCCAGTAACCCTGACTTCTCTGAGCTCCAGGTTCATATCTAAAAGACATCTTAAGCTTATAAATAAAAAAACAGGACTTTTGATTCCACCTCTCCCCTTCAACATGCTTATTCTTCCAGCTTTCCACATTTCAGTAAATAGTATTCCAAAACACTTGTAGTCAGCTATTGTTAATTCTTTACTTTCCCTCATACCTTATGCATCTTATCCCTCGTATTTACTCTCCTTCCAAAATATATCACAACTTACTTACATCCATCTATACTATTATTATACCATTTAAGCCACTGTGACTTCTCATCTGAACTATTGCAATACTTTCTTGACTAAATGCCTTCCTTTCTAGAATGTAAAGTATATTATGTCATCATCTTGCTTAAAACACTCCAATGAATTATGTTTGCCTTAAAACAATATCCAAATTCTTCCACAGTACGTTATCTAACCCCAGCTTATCTCTTTCATCCCATTTCACGTCATACTTTCCTCAGTTCTCTATGCTCCAGCTACATTGGCCCTCTTTCTGTTTATGACATCGGTACTACCAAGCTTGTTCAGACCTCCAGGTTTCTGAAGTTTCCTATATGTGTACCTCCAGATCTTTCCATGCCTGGCTCCTTCTCCTACTTCAGATCTTGGCTCAAAAGCCACCCTCACAGGCCTTTCTTGACTTTCTAATCTAAGATACTATTCTCCAGTTACTTTCTATCTCAGAGATCAACAAAGATTTTTTTCTGTAAAAGATCAGATGGTAGGCCGGGCGCAGTGGCTCACACCTGTAATCCCAGCAGTTTGGGAGGCCGAGGCAGGTGGATCACCTGAGGCCACGAGTTCGAGACCAGCCTGACCAACATGGAGAAACCCCATCTCTACTAAAAATACAAAAAATTAGCTGGACGTGGTGGCGTATGCCTATAATCCCAGCTGCTCGAGAGGCTGAGGCAGGAGAATCACTTGAAACTGGGAGGCGGACGTTGCAGTGAGCCGAGACCGTGCCATTGCACTCCAGCCTGGACAACAAGAGTGAAACTCCATCTCAAAAAAAAAAAAAAAACAGATGGTAAATACGTTCAGCTTTGTGGGCCATGAAGTCTCTGTGACAGTTTTTCAATTCTGTTATAGTAGCACAGAAATAGCCACAGGCAATACATAATGGGAGTAGCTGCATTCCAATGAAACTTTATTTACAAAAACGGCCAGCCAGACACAGTTTGCCTACCACTTCTATCTCATATTTCCTGTTATATTAGCTTCATAGAATTTATAACTAACTGTAATTAATTATTATTTCTTGGTTACCACCTGTTTCCTTCTCCTAGATAAACTCCACCAAAGCAAGAACTTATATTGTTCACAGCTGATCCTATAGCACCTAGAAGAGGATCTAGTAAATATTAAATATTTGTTGATTAAATAAAGTAAATCACTTTTCCTTGCATCTAAGCATAATTTAGGAAAGTAACAACTTAAAAAATCAAATTCTATCCTACCATGAAACATGCTTTCTCCTGTAGATTCTTCTGTTATTATAGAAGTTGAGTATTCCTTACCCAAAATCTTAGGACAAGAGGTGTTTCAGGTTTCTGATTTTTTTATTTTTTTATTTTGGTATATCTGTGGCCAGGTGCAGTGGTTCACACCTGTAATCCCACCACTTCGGGAGGCCAAGGAGGGAGGATCGCTTGAGCCCAGGAGTTTGATACCAGCCTGGGCAAGATGGTGAGACCCTGTAATTCCAGCTACTCAGGAGGCTGAGGTGGAAGGATCACTTAAGCCTAGGAGTTTGAGGCAGCAGTGAACTATGATCAACTCTACTGTACTCCAGCCTAGGTGACAGAAAGAGACCCTGTCTCTATGTTTTTACAGGAATATTTGCATATACATAATGATGTATTTTGAGGATGGGCTCCAAGTCTATATGTGAAATTCATTTATGTTTCTTACATACTTGATACACATAGCCTGAAGGTAACGTCATACCATATTTAAAAGTATTTTGTGCATGAAACAAAATCTGTGTACACTAAACTATCAGAAAGCAAAGATGTCATTATATCAGTCACCCATGTGGACAATCTGTTTTTGATTGGCATCACTATCATTCCTGATTCTGAATTTATATGCTACTGATAAGCAATCATTTTCTTACACTTATTTGCACATAAGTACTTAACAGTAAAAAAAAAAAAGGGGGGACATATCATTAAGATACTGAAAAAGGCTGGGCACGGTGGCTCACGCCTATAATTCCAGCACTTTGGGAGGCCAACACGGGCGGATTACAAGGTCAGGGGATCAAAACCATCCTGGCTAACACAACGAAACCTGTCTCTACTGAAAAAAAATACAAAAAATTAGCCAGGGGTGGTGGCGGGTGCCTGGAGTCCCAGCTAGTCGGGAGGCTTCAGGAGGCTGAGGCAGGAGAATGGTGTGAACCCCAGAGGCGGAGCTTGCAGTGAGCCAAGTTCGTGCTACTGTACTCCAGACTGGGAGAGAGAGTGAGACTCCATCTCAAAAAAAAAAAAAAAAAAGATACTGAAAAAAACAATGTGTTGGAGGTAAGTAAGCAGCACAGTAGCATCACCGGAATGCCTATATCATCCATTAAACAACAACATCAACAAACAATGGCAGGCTTTCAGTCTCCACTTACAATGCTGTATAAGTGAGCCTTGAAAAAAAAAAGCACGGATTTAAACTGTGCGGGTCCACTTATATGCAGATTTTCTTCCATTTCTGCCACCCCTGAGATAGCAAGAACAATCTTTCCTCTTCCTCTTCCTCGTTCTTTGCCCGCTTAATATGAAGATGACAAGGATGAAGACCTTAATGATGATCCACTTTCACTTAATAAGTAGTAAATATATTTTCTCTTCCTTATGATTTTCTTTATAAAATTTTCTTTGCTCTAGCTTACTTTATTGTAAGAACACAGCATATAATACATATGACATATAAGATATATGTTAATCGACTGTTTTTGTTATTGGCAATGGTTCCGGTCAACGGTAGGCTATTAGTATATAAATTCTGGGGGAGTCAGTTATATGTGGATTTTTTTTCAATTGTGTAAGAGGTCAGTGCCTCAACCCCTGCGTTGCTCAAGAGTCAACTCTATTTTGATTAAAAGGTTGCTGTACACTGTATTTTATATTTTTAGATGGGAAGAAACATCAGAAACCAGGACCAGGAAATGAGTTCTCAAGGGATAAGAAGGCATTCTGCTGGATGACTTTTTAAAATATTTCCTCCGGAGTCATCTGACTCATTAACAATAGTTTTTGTCTTAAAAGTCTCTGATTTTATAAACTGATATGATTTCTTGTTCTGTGATGAATGCATGCTACTCTAGTCCTTTTTGTTTGTTTTGTTGTTGTTTGTTTGTTTTGAGACACAGTCTTGCTCTCTTGCCCAGGCTGGAGTGCAGTGGTGCAAGTTTGGCTCACTGCAACCACCGTCTCCCAAGTTTAAGCGATTCTCCTGCCTCAGCCTCCCAAGTAACTGGAATTACAGGCGTGTGCCATCATGCCCAGCTAATTTTTGTATTTTTAGTGGAGACGGGGTTTCACTATGTTGGCCAGGCTGGTCTTGAACTCCTGACCTCAAATGATTTGCCCACCTCTGCCTTCCAAAGTGCTAGGATTACAGATGTAAGCCACCATGCCCAGCCTTGCTCTAGTCTTTTGATAAGTCCATCACACATTTTCACCATGTCATCTATAGGCAATTTTTCTGCAGTATAACAACGTCATCTTCATTGTCATGTTGGAGCGCAAAAAGATTTGGATTTTGGAGCATTTTGGAATTCAGATTTTTGGATTAGGGATTTTCTGATTAGGGATGCTCAATCGGTAGTTGAAAAAAGACAATTAATAATTCCCCAAAACTTCTCAGAAAGCAATTTCTTATCCAACCTTTTATTTTAGATATTTTAGACATTTTATCCAAATCACTGCTGTTTCCAATGAGAACTTTTGCTGTAAATTACACAAAATACATCTAACATGTTTACTTTTAAGTAGAATAAAGTCATACAAATCTGACCATCTTGATAAAAATTACAAACCTAGAGAAGGTCTCCTTCACTGGAATACATACAAAATGAATCATATTGTTACCAAAACACCATGGGTTCAGTCTAGGTCCTGCTGTTCACCACACAGAAAGCCAATCACTGAGACAACAATTATTGCCAAGGAAGAAAGTTTTCATCCAGTGCTGCAGTGGAAGAGATGGGAGATCAGTCTCAAATCCATCTCCCTTACCAATACAATTAGGAGTTCATATAGCAGGAAATAAATGTAACAGTGTGTTGGAAAACCTCAGAAACTAGAAAGGGGTAAAGATACAAAATGAAGGGTCTGGCTTCTCACGGTCTGCATGTGGGGATCTGGTTTCAGTTCTCTGATACTTTTTGAGAGACCTGGGGGTCTTTCCTGAGGAAGGAACTCAGAGAAAAACAAATACATGTTTCAAGCTTTAAGACCAGAAGGACCAGTTTCTATATTTATCAAAAAAAAAAAAAAATCTATTGGACTATTGGATTGGTCTCAATCCCTGCATTTTATTTATCAGTTCCTTTATTATGGGGAATCTGGTCATTGATCTTTCTGGCTGCTGAGGAGGGGAATTGTGGCTCCATATCATGGGTGACCACATGGCCAGCTAGGAATCCAAGGTTAATCTAATACTATAGTTTTTTTCTGAAACACAATCTTTCTCTCTCCAGTTCCCCACTTCCACCAAAAACAAGTCACAGCAAGACCAACCTACTTGCAAAATAAGCTTCTGTTACTATACTTGGCCTGATTATCCCCACAAATACAGCAAGAATCATTGTCCATATAGGGCCTCCTAAACTGGCTTTGCTGGAACCTCTCACAAGGCCATTTCAGTCAAAATTCTGGGAAAATAACAAGTTCCTCCACTGTGTCTCATTAGAAAAGAAAACAGGTTCTTATTAACCACATGCAAACAACCACATTGCCATGAATTAAGAATATTCACAAACAGTTTACAAATTCTGGAGAAATTAGGCAGAAAGAGAAATATGCCTCAAAGTCTGTTTACAAAAGTATATTCTACTCAATATACTTAAAGTATCCTTAAAGGCTATAAATAGCTCAAAAGAAAAAAAATTCTACATACTGAAAAAAACAAAGAATCAGCAATATTTCAAACAAAAAAAGCCATAAAAATTATTTCAGTCCTCCATTAGTTCAGTCCATGCAATCAACTCTTGCTCTGCTTCATAATGGGTTAGCAATCTTTATGAACATGTCAGCCTTTCAGTTAGTGCCCTGGAAGTTTTCTTTCTAATGTAATGACACAATCTCCAAAGTTATCAGAAACCTGCACTCAGATTCCTTTCATGAACTCCCCCAAAGAAGCAAGCCCTGGACTGTAGCTAATTATAAGTCACTTTTTGAGAAGGATCAAAGCAAAACAACAATTGCAGATGGCAAAACTTAGCACGGCCATAAAGACACAGTTGACAAGATAAATTGGTTATTTCCATGGCATACAATTTAATAATCATAATTATTACTGAAAACATATATTAAGACATACCAGAATTTTAGGAGTCTCATATAATCCTGGAATACACTGGCAACACATCTAGAAATATGACCCAAAGGAAGCTAACTATCGCCTCGGATTTGACAATGCTTCCTGCATAATTCTAACAGGACAAATAAGCCTAATATGTGTCTCTCTTGGAGAGAGACAGGTAACTTCAGGGAATCTAATATCCAAAAAAGTTTGTTTAAGGTCAAAAAGATTGAATTTAAAACCTGAAATTCCACTCTTGGAGTCTGTCAAAGGTTTAAGACACTTCATATCACAAAATAGGATCATAGGTCATTATGAAATAGTCATTCATCTAGCTGAAATGATAAAACAAAAATATTTACTCTTTGATAGACAGACCCAGTTTCCCAAAAAATAACACCTAATAAACTCAATATGAAGCCAACTAAATGTGTCTCCCCCCGTCCATTTTTTTCATGCAGTTTACTCAAAAGGTAAACACAAATCTCTTAATATCTCTTACATGAAAATGTTATTTAAAAGAGAAAACCAAATTTTACATTTGTATGGTGTATTAACACTAAAGCTGATTTAAATAAAATCTTATAAACAAATCTATCTAATTTTAATCAGTTTGACCATAAAGTAAGATTTCCATAAACTTATTATAACCTTTTATGATTTTTTATTAAATGGCTGATTAATGCTCTAAGAAAACCCTGTTATTCTGACACACAGTCCCAGATGCTGGCTTGCATCAGTATGCTTTTGATATTAATGTTTAATTTACAGAAACACTCTAATCTTATTCCTCAAAATCGGCACTTACAATCTCATGTGCCCACCTCTTCCACTATAGTCCCAGGGCCTAGAGGGATTGCATAGCTTTAATTTCCAGCCCTGTGTCTCATGAAAGCAGATAATTTTGATTGTTGCCTTCTCCTGCATCTGAAGACGATACTTCAACTGGTGTCAATGCTCAAAATTTAGAAGGGGTAAGTGCCTTCTTCAGACCCAGGAGTCAAAGCCCTTAACAGCACAAGCATTAGTTAATAGGATATTTATACTACAGAAATTCCTATCACTCTCTCTAACATGTTACAAATTAAAACACTATGATTGTGTGTATAGGAGTTACTGCCTGCATCACTTCAAACCACCATATTAAAGTAGTTAGATTACTCATTGCCTATGTCTAATTGCTAGCATTCTGTGATAGATCTGTGACCAAAAGCATCAAAAAGTGATAGGTCCTATGCCAACTCACCAGAGTAGGACAACTAATCTTTCTCTCCATCATTAAAAGTTAAAAAAAAAAAGCAAATGAAAGTATCAGTTCTCGAAACTCAGTATGAAGATAAATTATCTCCCTTCCCTTAAACTCCATACTACAAAACAGGCACAAAGTAAGGACAAGCACACAATAATTTATTTTCAGCTATGTAAACGAACATCATCAAGCATTTCCAAGATTGGTTTCTAGATATAGTACTAACAACTGATTAGGTAAATTTCACCATGAAAATCTTCAAACAAATTTAACATTTATACATATTTTATTTTCAAGTACACACATGAAGCCCTAACAGTGATAAAAAGCTTAGGATCAAAGATCACTAGAAAGTCTCTCCTTAAAAAAAAAATTACTACTTAATTCAAGTGACTGTCACTTAATTTTAATAATGGTTAATGCAACTAAAGCAATTTCAGAGAAATCCTAGTCAATGTAATTTCTTTAAGAACAAGGCTGGCTGGGCACGGTGGCTCACGCCTGTAATTCCAACACTTTGAGAGGCCGACACGGGCAAATCACCTGAGGTGTGGAGTTCGAGACCAGCCTGACCAACATGGTGACACCCTGTCTCTACTAAGAACACAAAATTAGCCAGGCATGGTGGTGCATGCCTGTAATCCCAGCTACTTGGGAGGCTGAGGCAGGAGAATCACTTGAACCCGGGAGGTGAAGGTTGCAGTGAGTCGAGATCACGACATTGCACTCTAGCCTGGGTGAGAGAGTGAGACTCTGTCTCAAAAAAAAAAAAAAAAAAAAAGAACAAGGCTAATCTTTCCTGAACGTTAAAACTTTGCACCCATATCACAGTTTGTCTTCATGACCTAAAGGAAAAGATCTGAAATCAATTCAAATTATTGAGTGAATTGAATTTCTTTGGAAACAAACACCATTTAAAAAATATGATTCTCATCTACTTTTCCAAATAACAAGATATATAATGTACTATTTCTGCTTAGAACTTACAAAAGTCTTTTATGTAATTTTTTTTTGCCAGGAACCCTAAAGCTCTCATAGCTCTCAAGAGCATCAGAAGTAGCAAAACCAATCAAATTTCAAATATCTGGTATCCTCTATCAATTTTTAGAGGCTTCATAATGGTAGCTTAGGGATTTTTGGATAAATAGAGCAGATAGTGAATTCTTGGAAATCCATAGGAAACAAAATGAATATTCATAGAACCAAATAAAAGCCTTCCATTAGAAACTAAAAAACATCAATGGTGTTTTATGTGTTTATATAAGTAAAATGCAAATGAGAAAAAACAGCAAATAAATGAAAATTAGAAGAAAAAAAACAAATAAACAGGAAACCACCCCCCAATTTTTCTCTTACTTGGTTTACCCGGGAGGCTATAGTATTGCCCTGAGCCTAGAAAAACAAATGATGAATATTTTGTTCCTGGTACACAATTTAATGTCTTTAAGTCCACCGATACCATTATGTATTTTTTGCAATTGAGAAATTCACTTTAGGTACATGATCAGTAAGTACTTTAGTGCTGAAACTGTCTATGCAGAATAGCAAAAATAGTGTGAAGCAATGCAAGCATATATGTGAAATTTGGCTCCATCTAACTAAATCTGGCTTCACGCTTAACTTTATTAAAAAAAAATGGCCAAACTGCCAATGTATTTCTTTACAATATTTTTTTATTTTACTTTCTTCAAGATTAAGAACTTTATGAGCAGTGTTACTTCGCTGAATTTCTCCAATTTTCTATCAGGTTTTAAAGAATATTTTACTATCTAAACTTTTTCAACTTTTTTTTTTTTTTTTAAATAACCAGTCATTTTACTTTAGGACAAAAATTTACCTTACAATTTACCATCCTTTCTCATATGAAAGTATTCTCTTTTCTTCGTAACCTTCCTTACCGAAAACACATCTTCATATCTGTAACTTTCTTTTTTTTTTTTTTTTTTTTTTTTTTCTGAGACGGAGTCTCACTCTGTCGCCCAGGCTGGAGTGCAGTGACGCAATCTCGGCTCACTGCAAGCTCCGCCTCCCGGGTTCACGCCATTCTCCTGCCTCAGCCTCCCGAGTAGCTGAGACTCCAGGCACTCACCACCATGCCCGACTAATTTTTTGTATTTTTAGTAGAGACGGGGTTTCACCGTGTTAGCCAGGATGGTCTTAATCTCCCGACCTCGTGATCCACCCCCCTTGGCCTCCCAAAGTGCTGGGATTACAGGCGTGAGCCACTGCGCCTGGCCCATATCTGTAACTTTCTTCACATCACTCTCCCCTACTTACTGATTCCTTGCTACTTTGTTTCACGAATAACCTTTTCAAGTCCATATTTTGAATTAAACTTTAGATAACTTCTGAATTAAATAAAAATTATTATTTTTCTCACTAAGAACACCTCTTTTTGGTACATTTTATATACAGAATAATATATTAACTATAATTCTTATCCCTAGACCTTAAATTTTAGCAAAAACCTAGGAAGCAAAAAATCCTGAGATGCCTATCAGATATCATCATTTTATAGGTGAAAACCATTCCACAATTTTTACAAATATGTTTCTCCATATGATAACCTTTTAGTTGGAAATGACAGCTAATGATATCTAAGGAGCATTAAAAATCATTTTAAGATTTTAAATTACACAAAAAATTCACCTACAACATTTATCCCATTTACAAGTACTCAATTCTTTCATTTTTAACAGTTTAGATGACTTCTGAAAACTGAGATATTAGTCACAGCTAATCATCATTTAAAGTTATTTCCTTGTTAGCTTTTGTTTTGTTTTATTTTATTTATTTATTAATTTATTTATTTACTTATTTATTTTTTTGAGACAGAGTCTTGCTCCGTCACCCAGGCTGGAGTGCAGTGGCATGATCTCAGTTCATTGCAACCTCCGTCTCCTGGGTTCAAGTGATTCTCCTGCCTTAGCCTCCCAAGTAGCTTGGATTACAGGTGTATGCCACCATGCCCAGCTAATTTTTATATTTTTAGTAGAGACAGGGTTTCACCATGTGGGCCAGGCTGGTGTCAAACTCCTGACCTCAGATAATCCATCCTCCTCAGCCTCCCAAAGTGCTGGGATTACAGGCTTGAGCCACCACACACGGCCTGTTTTATTTTATTTTACCTTTTTACAGCCATGAACATCAGGTACTCACCGACATAAGAACCTTAAATACATAGGTATTTTTGCCAGTAACTCAGAAGATTCAGCTAACAACATTAGTCTCATTTGTCAAGGCATACAAACCAAGATCATTTTGTTTTGGCTGGGTTTATAGTTTTATAACCGTCTATGCCAAAGCCTGATACCTCAAAATATCTAGCAGAGACAAATACAAAATCCAGACATAAATGTATGCTGACAATTCTGAAGGATTTCTATTTTTGTATTATCAATAATTTTAAAGCCAACTTGTTTATTAAAGGTTTACGTAAGTCACATGAACTTGAAAAATACTTTGGGCTTAATTTATTAAGTGCTCTTTTATGTATAAGCCAATTTAGTAGACACAACATACAATAAATGTACATACATAAACACATCTAGACATGAATACACACACATAAACAAAGATCCAATAGCTTTTACCTCAGAACTCTAGCTATGAGATAGCAATACAAACTCACCAGTTTACATGGCTATGCTTTGTTTCTCTCAATAGGTAATCCAGTGTATTAGTCCGTTTTCATGCTGCCGATAAGGTTTAACTGTAAGTCCAATTAAACTTCTTTTTCTTCCCATCCAGGACTTGGAAGAAAAAGAGGTTTAATTGGACTCACAGTTTCACATGATGGGGAGGCCTCACAATCATGGCAGGAGGCGAAAAGCACTTCTTACATGGCAGCGGCAAGAGAAATGAGGCAGATGCAAAAACAGAAAGCCCCAATAAAACCATCAGATCTCATGAGACTTATTCACTACCATGAGCATAGTATGGGGGAAACTGCCCCCATGATTCAAATTATCTCCCACTGGGTCCCTCACAAAACATGTGGGAATTATGGGAGTAAAATTCAAGATGAGATTTGGGTGGGGACACAGCCAAGCCATGTCATCCAGTGAACGCTGTGAACCAAAATTTTGGGTAAAGCAGTTTCCATGGCAGTTTGATTTTTAAAGGCCAAACCTCCCAGACTCCAAGGAACACTGAGGCCAAACAGCAGCACCACAGGAGAACACCATATACTAACCAGGCCAGACCCAGCTTAGAACAGCAGCACAAAAACTTTAATACATGGAACTCCATTTCACTTGCCCATTCAACAGCAAACTCCAGATTCCAAACAATATTGGGGCCAAACAATATTATAAAAGGATATTAGTTTATCAAATTCAAATTTCCCATGACTATACTGACACACACACAAAAGAATCACCAAAACACAATCCAACTGCTGCAGCCACAAACTAGCTCCAACAGTGTCCTCTCTCAATAGGTTGGTTTTGGTCAACCTGCAAACAAAAATTCCTTCGGGATTTCTCAAATTAAGAGGAGCCAGTCCCTCTGTCTGAAATCCACAAAAGACACTCACACAACAATTGTGACGTACGCACAACAATTACAAACAAGCCTGGATGCACACACAACAATTACAAACAAGCCCCCAAGAGGGTCCAAACTGAAACAAGGTGCTTTACTCTCTTACTCAATGGGCTTCTTCATCCTGCAAATGGAAATTCCTTTAAAAATTTCCCAAATTGAGAGGAGCAGATCCTTCTGTCTGGGCCCACAAAGGACACTCACCTATTCGTATGCATATGTCAAATTTCAAAGGCTGTTCTTTGTAGGCAATCAGGCACATAGTTGGGGCTGGCAGCCACAAGGCCATAGACAGACCAGAACTTAACCTCCAGCCAAAATTGGGCGGTCAGCTGATTAGGAGGTTTTCCAAGTCTTCCTGGCCCCACAGCAGCTGAGCAACGCATTCCAGGTCAGGGAATGAAATCTGTTATTGAACAAGGGTTCAGTCTAGGTCCTGATGCTCGCCACACAGAAAGCCAGTCACTGAGATGATTATTGCCAAGGTTCAAGAAGGCTTTCCCAAGGAAGAAAGCTTTCAGCAGTCACTGTCCAGGGAGATGGGAGATCAGTCTCAAATCTATATTCCTGACCCACTAAAATTAGGGCTTTATATAGCGGGGAAGAAATGTAACAATGTGTTGGAAAACAGAAACTAGGGAGGGGTAATGAAACGAAATGAGGGGTCTGGATTCTAATTGCCTGCATGTGGTGATCTGGTGAGTTTCAGTTCTTTGATACTTTTTAAGTGGCCTGGGGATCTTCTCGGGAGGAAGGAATTCAGACAAACGAAATATAACTTTCAAGTTTTAAGACCAGAGGGTCAGTTTCTATGTTTATCCAAAAGAACTATCTATGGCAGGAGTCCCCAGCCCTTGAGTGGCAGGCTGGTACTGTTCCACGGCCTGTTAGGAATTGGGCCTGTGCACAGCAGGAGGTGAGCTGCAGGCAAGTGAGCATTATTACCACCTGAGCTCCGCCTCCTGTCAGATCTGTGGCAGCATTGGATTCTCATAGGAGCCCGATCCCTATTGTGAACTGCGCATGTGAGGGATCTAGGTTGTGTGCTCCTTATGAGAATGTAACTAATGCCTGATGATCTGAGGTGAAACAGTTTCATCCCAAAACCATGCCCCTCCCCAGCCTCCTGCCCTAGTCTGTGGAAAAACTGTCTTCCACAAAACCGGTCCCTGGTGCCAAAAAGGTTGGAGACCGCTGGTCTATGGGACTACTGGATCGGTTTAAATATCTCCCTCTCATCCCACCTCCATTTGCTCTCCCAATTTGTGTCCCTTCTTTTCTTATATTCTTTGAGCCATTCCTTAGGCTTTTCCACTTAGAATCTGTGCTTTTACAAGAAACATAAAAATATCATTAGCACCCATTGTGGGTATTTTTAGACCTCCTTAAAATGTTTCTGGAATTAAACCACTTAAATAATTTTTTTTTCTTTGTTTGTTTGTTTTGATACAGAGTCTCACTCTGTTGCCCAGGCTGGAGTACAGTGGCATGATCTCGGCTCACTGCAACCTCCAACGCCTCCTGGGCTCAAGTGATCCTCCCACCTCAGCCTCCTGAGTAGCTGGGACTGCTGTACGCACCACCACACCCGTTAGGTAACATGGGGTACCTTAAAATGGCGCCGTACCTTAAGATGGGGCTGGTTCCGGGTTCTTCTCCCCTCCTTGACTGGGCACTGTCTGAACCCGCCAAAGGAGGGCCAATCAGAAAGAAGCATCTCCCGCCTTCCCTTGGGCCCGCCCCTAGCCCAATCCACGTAGGCCCAAGGGATATAAAACCCAGCACACCAGCAGCCCTCTCTCTCTTCTCTTCCTTCTCCGCTCGATACCTCCAATAAAGATCTCTTGACCACGACCAGTGTAGTTTGGTCTCTGCCTGGCCCCTTTCAACACCTGGCTAATTTTTTGTATTTTTAAAAGAGATGGGGTTTCACTATGTTGGCCAGGCTGGTCTCGAACTCCTGACTTCAAGTGATCCACCTGCCTCGGCCTCCTAAAGTGCTGGGATTACAGGCGTGATCCACCATGCCTGGCCTAAATAACAAATATTTTGAATAGAAGATCACTGTAATTAGTATTTCACTGTAATAAGTTTTCGTATCTTTTGGCTAAAGGAAGTTGTGAGGTGTTTTTTGGAATTTAAATCTAAAATTCTTTCTACTTGCCTTCCAATTCAAAATTTATTCAACTCTTAAAATGAACCTTAAATAATATTGTAATTTATTCTCTGAAGCTGGAGATGGGAAAACCCAAGAATACCAGCTAAAGGAGGAACTAATAAAAAATGAGGCCTATACTTGGCCTATCTAAAAAAGATTAAGCCAGAGGCATGATAAATGGTTAAAGTAAGACCCTCTAGGACTTAGCAAAATTAGGGAGTTCTTTTCTCTCCAGGCTAGACCACCCTTACATTTTTTTCCACCAAGACTATTTTATTGCAATATCTAAGATAGTACTGAATATTTTGTATTCAATTTTTCATTTAGTTATTGAAAAGTATTTATTGGTCAGCTCCTCTGTGACACAGCCTTTTCTACTAAACACTGGAGTTACAGAGGTGACAAGTAGCTGACAATCTAGCTTATTTGGGTAGGTCTCAGTACTGTTTATGAGCCAGACTGATTCAGTTCCAGGCTGTCATTGGAAAATAGATTGGACTACCCCATTGAGAGTCACCAGGAAGAATACTTCAGAAGAATAAATGTTCTGGAGCTATAAGGTTCTCTCAAGGGTTAGTTGCATAGGAGAGTTCTGCTGAGTGGTAGCCTTCTTTCCTCCATTGCCCCAATGCACCTTTATCTGTCTTTCCCCCTGACACCCCTGATACTCATAAGGAAACAGCTTGGACCTCCAAGATATCTCTGGGAACGTACTTCAGTAACAAAGACCTTTTCTATTTAGAAAGGTTTCCTCCATGTGTGGATATTCCTCAGGGACCTAAAGCCTCATACAATCCCCAGAGAAAACCATTCCTGAGATTTATTACGCTATAGGCTCCCCTAGAATTACCACATACCTAGGAGCTGGCCCAGAAGGAGTTGTGTTACTGAAGACTTAAGTTGCTTCTAAAAGGAAGGTCACCTCTTCTCTATTCCATTTGGGGTCTCCTCTATACTCTTCTCCACTTTTGATTGTAATAAAACCATTAGCACAGTTGTGTGAATTATTAGTTCTTTCCTGGAGGTACTTCTCCATCACCCAGAAAGGAGGGAGCCTGGTTTTTACTTCTCTCTCCCTGTGGGGATCCCAGGGAGATCTGGGACATCTAACCTCCTATCAAGGACGTGTGCTACAGACCCCGTGGAGCCTCTCATCAGCTTGGCCAACAAGAATCTGGCATTTACTGGGGAAGAAACCTACCTTCCTTTGCTCAGCCTGGCATTGGTTATGGCCTACTTCTGCCTCCGGGTCAGCCCCAGAAGAAAACAGGTTTTTGGTTTCTCTGCCATTTCCCAGTCCACCCTTCAGCAACACGAGTATATATGTTGACAGTTCTGTGATCAGAAGGAGGCTGTGAATGCTTGTTAATTTTTACACCATAATTTCCATTTCGACAAATGTTCCCGAAGTTCCATGTTTGCATTTTTGAAGCCTGGAAGATATATGTATTTCAACCCTTCTTTTCGCTTGCCTGTGTACAGTCATCCTAGGTTCCTCTTTTCTAAGGGGGCATCTCTTCTACAGATGCCATTATCAATAAACACAGCAAGATTCCTTTAGTACTTAAGGCTCATGCTTAAATTCCACATGCTCATAACGATTGACTGGTCCATTTCTAAGGAGTTGCCTTTTAGAAATTAAGCCAAAAGAGGCTAAGCAGCTTGCACAAGAGCTCACCATGAAGAGGAACGGACCCTGAGGTGTATAAAGGGAGGAGTGAGGTGGCAAGGACCTAGTCTGTCATTCCAAGTCTAACACAACTTCTGCATTTATGTCTATCAGTGCATTGCATATTATGTGTGTTCACATGCATATGTTGTGCAAACGGCTGGAAATCTCCTTCAGTTTATTTATTCGAATGAGATAGTTTATAAATCAGGGCATCCTGTGTAAGAAAAATGGGCAAACACGTGTGTGAATTTCTCTATCCAATGAGTGGCACCCACCCTACCCCCAGGGAGGCCCAAAGTAATCTACCATCCCCCACCCAATCAATTACCATTTTTTCCCCCAGCCTATCTCCTAAATACATCTCATTGCCATAATATCGTCTCCTCTCCATCTCCACTGGTTCTACTCTAGCCAAGATCACTATCATTTCTTCCTATGAATTCCTGGCCCCAATGTCAGTCATTCCAATCTACCCTCCACAATGTAAATGGATTGTTTTAAAATCCAATTTTGAGTAGGTAAGACCTCTGCCTAGAGTTCTAATGTCTCCATACTGTCCTAGGCACACAGTCCTAGTTGCTCAATCTGGCTTTGGGTGGTCCTTCTCCCTACTCCCACCTCTCTCCCTGTTATCCCTTTACTCTCCCCACCAAAGGTTTAAGTTCTGTTAACTCCTCTCCGGTCCCTGGGCCTGTGATACCTCTCCCAGAGACCTTGGGCCTGCTTGTACACCTTGCCAGCTTCCAGCTTGCAGGTGCCCCAGATTTCTGCTCGAACTTCAGTGCCGCTGGGCAACTTTCCCACCCATGTGCTTCTGCCCAAGGCAGCAATTGTAACATGATGTTTTGTTGGTTTGCTTGTTAGCCCTTTCCAGATTGGGAGCTTTGGATACACTAAGTCCCATGCCACAGTAAAGTCTTAACAACCCTCGACAGACAGGCAAATAGCAGGGTAACAGTCGCACCCACCCCACCCCTGGTGGCACCAGGCCAGCCTCGGGGGATGGCCACATGTGCCCGCTTGGCACAAGATCAGGCCCCAGCCTCGAGCACAGTGCAGATGCCAAGCAGGTCATGTGCATCCGGAGCACAAAAACTACTATTTCCAGGGAGCTTCCAAAATGCACCCTCTTCATTCGGGACTACACTTCCTTGAAAGCTCCACAGGGCTTTGCTCTGGGTTTCAAAGCTTTTCTTTCATCCAGACTACAGAGGCCAGGATTAATCCATATCTTTCCCTTTGCCAAGGGAACCAAGGCAGCCCCTGGCTTTTTCCTGGTGAAGGTGTCTGCGAAGCCTCTCTTAGACTTGACAGTTTGGCACCTCATGGTGTCAATAAAAGTTCCAAGAAATTGAGACTTTGGATGGAGTGGAAAGGGTAGGACTCTCCACTGCTGCCGCTGGATTCTCCTGTGTCAAGCAGAGGCAGGTGAATAGAAAGGGGTAGGAGACCCTATCTATCCCTCAGGTCTTTTCCTGCTCACACTGGCTTGAAAGGTCTCTTGTTCTTTAGGGGTCCCAGTGCCCTAGGATCCACACCTTAGGCATCTGCTACACAAAATAAGGTAGGAGCAGTGCAGCCACTGACTGTTCTCTGTCTCTAGGGAGGACACCTATATAGGGCCGCAGCCTTCCTTTTTCTCTTGCTCCTGGATCTTCAGTCCTCAAATTCCACTCAGTTCCTGCTTCAGGTACTATTTCCCCCAGTCTAGGTTCAAAGATCCCTTCCCGCCAGCCTGAATCTTCAACCTCTACCCTCCAGCTCTGATGTCCTAGCTTCTTTCAGACTACTTTTCCTTCGGACTCTGGCATCATCCATTGTTACTTCATATGGAGAAAGTCACACCTCTGGTGTCCCATTAGTGTTGGTGCTACAAGTCAGCCAGGGGCTTTCAGAAGCCTACCTGAAAGCATAGTTCTGTACTTGGGTCTCAGTTTCCCCACTTGGTATGAAGGCCCTTGGATTCAGGACAGAGAGAAAGAATGTGTGGAGATAAATGGTCTTAGCAATTACCTTCATTGGGCCTTAGTCCTCTAATTTGTTAAATGGGAACCATTATCCTTAACCAGAAAAATCAGCCTATATTTTGTCCCCATCCATCAGATTTTCCTACCTAACACTGCAACTTTTTCCTTCTACCAGGGGGGAAATCAAAATCCTAGGGTATAGAGGAGAGGGACCACCATTACTATCCAGATATTCTGGCTAAGGTTAGTCATGTAGCTGTGTTTGGCAGTTGCAGGTATCAACCAGGGTCATGCTTGGGAGCTAGAAAAAAAACCCTGGAAGCTATTAGTGAATGCTGGTGTTCCTTATAATGGGAAGATGTGAAGATGAGGCCACTCTGGGGGAGGATGCCCTTGAGAGGAAGTGGAGGTAGGTGGACCAGTCAGGTTCCAGTTCCACAGCTATCAATTACTCTCTGGGTCTCCGTTTCCCCTTCTGTATAATATGTGTATGTACGGAAGAGGTGTGTTGGGGAGGGGAGTGGTCATTGGCACCTTTTTCCTGCGTTAAGAGTGGTCCTACACCAAGAAAATTAGATTATTCGTTTAGGTTCTCAACAGACCGCCAGATGTCGCTATTGACTAACAGTATTCGTCTGAAGAGCTAGTCTGTTCAGAACTTGACACACTTTCACAGTTTTATACACATTAGTTGGAAAAGTGAAACAACGTCTTAGAGTAAGGGCTTCGATTTATTCAGTGCTCTAAGCACAGAAAAAAAGGGGTCTATAAACTCAGTGGTTCCTAAACTTTGTTGCAAATTGGAATCTTTAAAAAATACTGACTTCTATGTCTAGAAATTCTGAGAGGGGTTCTGTGTCAAGGATGCAATGAAAGATAGTGGTAGGAAAGCTTGGTTGGAGGTTGGAGAGAGACACAGGCCAGATAATGCAGGGCCTCACAGATCAACCTAAGAAATTTTACCTTTAATCTCAGTATCATGGGAAGCCATTGGGTTGTTCTGAGTAGGCAAGTGGCACTATCTCTTTCTCCTGCTCTCTCATATTTTAAATTCTTGAACAAATATTTATTAAGTATCTACTATGTAGTTAGGTACATATAGTGAGCTTTACCTTTAAGTAGCAGTATAATTTGGAATAATTTTCTTAGTCATATGTCTTGTGGTCTTTAAAAAAAATCCACATATTTTAAGTATATAAATTTATCCTTATAGGTATATGCATGTAATGTTCAACATATGCATATACCTATAAACCCATCACCGAAATCAAGATACTGAACATATCCATCACTCCCAAAAGTTTATCTGTGTTCTTTTGTAATCTCTCCCCCTCTCTCACACCCCTGACCCCCCATTCAGACCCAGGCAAACTACTGCTTTCTGTTACTATAGATTAGTTTATATTTTCTAGAATTTCATATAAATGGAATTATATGGGATGAACTATTTTTTGTCTGGCTTCTTTCACTCAGCATAATTATTTTGGGATCCATTCATGTTGTTGTGTATATCAATAGTTCATTCCTTTTTATTGCTGAGTAGTGTTTCACCATATGGATAAAACACAATTTGTTTATCCATTCATCTGTTGATGAACATTTGGGTTGTTTCCAGTTTTTTACTATTACACATAAAGTTCCTATGAATATGTGTTCACAAGTCTTCTTAAAGACAAATGCTTTTATTTATCTTGGGTAAATACCTAGGAGATGGAATGGTTGGATCATGTGGTAGGTGTATGGCATATGTTTAATGTTGTAATAAACTAACGAATGGTTTTTACAAGTTGTTGTACCTTTTGGATACCTACCAGTAGTGTATGAGAGCTCCAGTTGCTCCCCATACTCATCTACACTTATGATAGTCAGTCCTTTTCATTTTAGTCATTGTAAGTTTGTAGTGGTTTCTAATGGTGCTGTTGACTTGCATTTCTTAAATAATTAATGATGCTGAGCATCCATCCTTTCATGTACTGATTTGTCCCTATGTATCTTCTTTAGTGAAATATCTGTTCAAATCCTTTGCCCATTTAAAAATTTTTTTCCATTGTAGTGTTTAAAGACAGTTCTATGTATTTCTGGAAACAAGCAAATATTTTCTTCTGGTCTTGTCTTTTCATTCCCTTAGCAGTGTCTTTCAAGAAACAGAAATGTTCAATTTTAATGAAATCCAATACATATTATCCTATATATATATTCTTCTTTTGGAGACGAAGTCTCACTCTGTCACCCAGGTTGGAGTGCAGTGGCGCGATCTCGGCTCACTGCAACCTTCACCTCCCAGGTTCAGGCAATTCTCCTGCCTCAGCCTCCCAAGTAGCTGGCATTACAGGCACACACCGCCACGCCAGGGTAATTTTTTGTATTTTAGTAGAGACGAGGTTTCACCGTGTTGCCCATACTGGTCTTGGAACTCCTGAGCTCAGGCAATCTGCCTGCCTCGGCCTCCCAAAATGCTAGGATTACAGGCATGAGCAACCGTGCCTGGTCTATAATATATATCAATTTTTTTCTTCTCTGCATTGTATTTTTGGTGTTGTATCTAAGAAATTTTTGTCTTACTCAAAGTCACAAAGTTTTCTTTTATGTTTTCTTCTAAGAAGTTTTAGGTTTTACATCGTCTACTACCTATTTTGAGTTAATCTTTATATGGTGCAAAGTTTCAAAGTTTACTTTTTGCATATTGATTTTTAATTGTTTTCATGAACTACTTGTTGAAAAGACTATCCTTATTACACGGAATTGCTTTTGTATCTTTGTCAAAAATAATGTCAATATATTTTTTATTAAATATAGTGAATTATATTGATTTTTTCAGATGTTAAGCTAACCTTGCATTTCTGGGGTAAACTCTTCTTTGTTAATATATTATTCTTCCTATATATTGTTAGATTCAATTTGATAACATCTATTTAGAATTTTTGCATCTGTTGAGGTACATTGGTTTATAGTTCTCTTTTCTTGTGATGACTTTGTTTGGCTTAGTCATCAGAGTAATGCTGGCCTCACAGAATAAGTTGGGAAGTATTTTCTTTTTTAACATTTCCTGAAAGATTCTGTAAAATTTGTATTTTTTTCTTCCTTAAATATTTGGTAAATGGATACATGAAATCATCTGTAGGTATTAGTTTTCTTTTTGAGAAGGTTCTTAGCTACAAATACAATTTCTTAAATAGATACAGCTATTCAGATTATTTCTTTTTGAGTGAGCTTTGGTAGCTTGTGCTTTCAAGAGTTTTTGTCCATTTCATCTACTTTGTACACTATATTAGCATAAAATTATTTATAATATTCCCTTATTATTGTTTTAATATCTGAAGAATCTTTAATGATGTCACCCTTCTCATTCCTGATACTTGTAATATGTATTTTTATTCTCTTTTTTTTCCTGATAAGTCTGACTAGAGTTGTACCAATTTTATTGATCTTTTCAAAGAAACAGCTTTTGGTTTTATTGATTTTATCCAATGGTTTCGCTGAACTCTGCTCTGAACTGTATTTCCTTTCTTTTGATTACATTGGGTTTAATTTAGTCTTCTTTATTCTAGTTTCTTTTTTTAAAATTTTTTCTTTTTAAAATCATCTTCCCCCATTCTGAGATCAGTTTCTTAAAGTAGAAGCTGAGGTAATTAATTTGAAGTCGTTCATCTTTTCTAACGTAGGTATTTTTTTTTTGTTTTCATTTTCATTCAGTTCAAAATATTTTCTAATTTTCCATTTGGTTAATTCTTTGACCTATGGCTTCTTTAGAAGTATGCTATTTAGTTCTTACATATTTGGAGATTTTCCAGACATCTTTCTGTCATTAATTTGTAATTTAATTCATCATAGCATCTTCCTCAAATTGCATTGGTCTGGCTGGGCCCGGTGGCTCATGCCTGTAATCCCAGCACTTTGGGAGGCTGAGGCGGGCGGATCACCTGAGGTCAGGAGTTCGAGACCAGCCTGACCAACATGGAGAAACCCCATCTCTACTAAAAATACAAAACAGGGTGTGGTGGCGCATGCCTGTAATCTCAGCTACTTGGGAGCCTGAGGCAGGAGAATTGCTTGAACCCGGGAGACGGAGGTTGCGGTGAGCCGAGATTGTGCCATTGCACTCCAGCCTGGACAACAAGAGTGAAACTCTGTCTCAAAAAAAAAAAAAAAAAAAAAAATTGCATTGGTCTGATGTTTTCCTTATTATTAAATTCAGTTTATGCAATTTTAATAAAAGTATCTCAGAAATGATGCTGTATTCTTATTGCTTCCCATCACATGATACACAATTTCAATTTTTCCTATTGACTAATCCTGATTTTCTCCTTTTGGTAATTATACTGTCCTTTCCTTTGCCGGCAGTGAGAAACTTGCCTCCCACTCTTCTTAATATACTGTATTTACTGAACAGATCAACCCTCCATGCCAGGCTGCCCCTCTCACATGAACACCCTCCTCACCCTGTGCTGGCTCTGACATTCCATCCTGGGCCACTCCTTCCCACTGCAGGGACACTCTCTGCGCCGTGCTCAGGCTCTAACACCTCCAACCAGCCCACCCCATGTGTGGATGCCCTCCTTGTCCTGCATGAGTGCTCTCCTCAAATCAGGCTCTGACACACCATGGCAATGCCCTCTTCACCCATTGTGGCCTCTGACTCCCCACACTAGGCCATACCACCCCATCATGGATGCCCTTTTCATTACATTTGGCTCTGCCTCTTCACTTGCATGGCTTCCTCCTCCCCCCACTATGGTGGTCTTACTTTACCCCACCTAATAGTTTTAAGATGAATTTTTGGGGTGATAGAGAAAAGAAGGAGAGGGAAGAAAAGGTGCAGCACTTTTTAAAAAGGTCTCTGGCTGTTCTATGGAGAATACACTAGAGAGGGGCAAGGAGTACAGCAGAGAAACCAGTTAGAAGGCATTTGCTTAGGTAAGAAACGATGGTGACATGGACTGGGATGGTAGTGGTGATATGGTGAAAAGTGGTCAGATTGTAAAGGCAGAACAGACAGGACTTACTGATGGATTGGATGTGGGGTGTGAGAGAAAAAGATGGGTCAGCCAGGCGCGGTGGCTCACGCCTGTAATCCCAGCACTTTGGGAGGCCAAGGTGAGCGGATCACCTGAGGTCGGGAGTTTGAGACCAGCCTGGCCAACATGGTGAAACCCCGTCTCTACCAAAAATACAAAAATTAGCTGGGCGTGATGGCAGGCGCCTGCAATCCCAGCTACTCGGGAGGCTGAGGCAGGAGAATCGCTTGAACCCAGGAGGCGGAGGTTGCAGTGAGCCAAGGTCGTGCCATTGCACTCCAGCCTGGGGGACAAGAGTGAGACTTTCTCTCAAAAAAAAAAAAAAAAAAAAAAAAGAGGAAACAGGAAAAGATGGGTCAATAATATTCCTGGGCTTTTGGCCTAAGTGACTGGTGCTAGTTACCTAGTTAGGGAAGATAAGAGGTGGATGCAGGGCGTGAAGGAATCAGAAGTTTAGTTTTGGACATCTGAAGTCTGAAAATGACTATTAGGCAAAAGAGATGTTAAATTGGTGACACAGTTTGGATCTGTGCCCCCACCTAAATCTCATATTGAATTGCAATCTCCAACGTTAGAGCTGGGGTCTGGTGGAAGGTAAATTGGACCACGGGGGTGGATTTCTCATGCATGGTTTAGTACCCTCCCCTTGGTACTGTCCTCATGATAGGGAGTGACTTCTTGAGAGATCTGGCTGTTTAAAAGTGTGTGGCACCTCTCTCCTCTCTTTCTTCTGCTTTGGCCATGTGATGTGCCTGCTCCCCCTTCACCTTCTGCCAAGATTGTAAGTTTCTTGAGACTTCCCCAGAAGCTGAGCCGATGCCAGCATCATGCTTCCTATGCAGCCTGCAAAACCGTGAGCCACTTAAACTTATTTTCTTTATAAATTACCCAGTCTCGGGTGTTTCTTTATAGCAACGTGAGAACAGCCTAACAAAATTGGATATTCAAGGTCAGAGCTCAAGGAAGCTGAGAGCTGGAGACATAAATTCAGGGGTTCTTAGTATTTAGATAAGTTTTAAAGTGATGGGATTGGTTGATTTCACTGAAAGAGTGAGTATAGATGGAAAGAACATATTCATCTAATTTTAGAGTTCAGAGAAAGGAGGGATAGGATCCAGTAAAGGAGACAGAGGAGGAAAATCTGAAGTGGACTATCAGAAGCCCGGTGAAGAGAATGATTTAAGAAGAGAGAGTAATACAATGGTGCTGACGGGTCAAGATGAGAGCATTAGTTTCGGCAATGTGGTGGATCTTAAAGGCAAGGATATCCTCTAAATGCAGCAAGCCAGGAAAACTACAGAAGTGGCCTGCCTATGCCACTTTGGCAAAGAAAACTAGGGAAGAGAGAGGAGAGAAGAGGAGGCTAGGGAAGAGAGAAGGAGGGCCATTTGGAGCTGTTGTTTCCACCTCCTTACACCCCACCAACTGCTCTGAAGGCTGAGGGCTGGACACCTCAATGCTGGCGCTTGATTTCCCCATTGGGCTTCTCTGACAGTAGTGATGGTGTTGTTTAGAGATGCAGAAACCACTTCATCCATTGCTCTGAGAGAGTCACGTCCTATTCTTCAGGAAGCATGCTTACAACACCAATCTAATTTTTAAAAATCTTTCAGAGTCCCCTTTTTTAAGAAGCAAAAATAATGGAGCCACCTATGCAAATAGTGGTCAGCTACCTTTTGGGAATTCCTATACACTTTCCTTGTTTGATTTTTGTGACTTTTCCAGAAAGAACTTTGAGGAAATATAGAAATAAAAAATGAGAAGTAAATGGCATTTTGTGAGTGACTTTCTCAACACATTCTCTAAGACCAATGCAGATATCCCGAGGTACCTCACAGATGGGATAG
Source organism: Nomascus leucogenys (assembly GCF_006542625.1). Classification (NCBI taxonomy): domain Eukaryota; kingdom Metazoa; phylum Chordata; class Mammalia; order Primates; family Hylobatidae; genus Nomascus; species Nomascus leucogenys. Next base: position 70,582,305 of record NC_044391.1, read on the forward strand.
GGAATCAGTGCTCCAGAGATCCAGAATCCTTCTTTTCTAGGCTGGTTGAGTACAGCTTTTGGTCCACGTTGTTGCAGAACCATTTTTGTAGCCATCCCCAGTGGTGTTGTCACCTAGAAGAAACTTGGGGGAGCTTTTTACCCACATAGTACCCTATATCTCCCCAGCAAATATAGCTTAAAGAAGTTCTAGGGCCAGGCGCAGTGGCTCATGCCTGTAATCCTAGCACTTTGGGAGGCTGAGGTGAGAGTATCGCTTGAGTCCACCAGTTCAAGATCAGCCTGGGCAATATAGTGAGACCCTATCTCTACAAAAAAATTTTAAAATTAGCCAGCCATGGTGGTATGTGCCTATAGTTCCTGCTAATCTGGAGGCTGGGATGGGAGGATTGCTTGAGCCCAGGTGGTCACGGCTACAGTGAGCCATGATCACACCGCTGCACTCCAGCCTGGGTGACACAGCGAAACCCCATCTCTTTAAATAAGAAAGAAAAGAAAGAAAGAGAGAGAAGGGAAGGGAAGGAAGGAAGGAAGTAAGTAAGTAAGTTAGTTCTCAAGACAACCCTTTTCAACAGAGTGCTACCCTAAGTGCATGTGCTATGGGCTAAATTGTGTCTTCCCCCCAAATTCTTATGTTGAAGCTGTAACTTCCAATACCTCAGAATGTGGCCGGGCGCGGTGGCTCATGCTTGTAATCCCAGCACTTTGGGAGGCTGAGGCGGGCGGATCACGAGGTCAGGAGATCCAGACCACAGTGAAACCCCGTCTCTACTAAAAATACAAAAAATGAGCCAGGCGTGGTGGCGGGCGCCTGTAGTCCCAGCTACTCGGAGAGGCTGAGGCAGGAGAATGGCGTGAACCTGGGAAGCAGAGCTTGCGGTGAGCCGAGGCTGCGCCACTGCACTCCAGCCTGGGCGACAGAGCAAGACTCCGTCTCAAAAAAAAAAAAAACCTCAGAATGTGACTGTATATAGATATAGGGCCTTTAAGAAATAATTAAGGTTAAATAAGATCATAACGGTGGGTCCTAATCTAATACGGCTGGTATCTTTATAAGACGAGGGAGAGACACCAGGGATGCAGGCACACAGAGGAAAGACCTTGGGAGCACATAATAAAAAGGTAGTCATCTTCAAGCCAAGGAGAGGGGCTTCAGGAGAAACCATACCTGCTGACATCTTATCTTGGACTTCTAGTCTCCAGACTGGTGAAAAATGAAATGTCTATTGTGTAAGCCACCCAGTCTGTGGTATTTTGTTATGGCAGCCCTTGCAAACAAATACAACCTCCCACAAGGAATTGATGGTGTGCCATTGCTGCCCCTGCATTCATAACAGGAATACAAGTGGGCAGCTCCTGCTCACAGCTCCTGCTCATAGCTCCTGACAAACGTGGAAACCAGACACATGCCCCACCTTCCCTTGGGTAGCATGTCTCTTTCCAAAGAATCTTAGATGAGTCAGGTGCAGTGACTATAGTAAGAAAGAAGACACTATCTCTAGGAAGGAATGGGGTTCCAGGTTTTGAGCAAATCTCACTTCTTTCTCCAAAATAGACATTCTTTTTATGCAGGTGAAATTACACTAAAGTTAATATCAGTCTTCATTAGGGGAAAATTGATTAGGATAATTAAGTCTTGAAGAAGAAAATTAAGCCAAAAAGAACAATATGGCAGATATTTGTGGAAAGGAATCTTTTTTACTATTGATTTTGATATTTGCTCTCAAGTGTTGTATCTAGAACAAATAACTTGTGCACTATTAGTCTGGTGGTTTTCCATAGGAGCCTTCTGTGATTTTTTGCAGCCCTAGTTCCTGACCTGAGCTACCTCCATGTCTACTTCTCTTACTCACTGAGTTTGACGAACCTGTTGTTTCCCATTACTTAGAGGTACTTTATTCATCTGAAGGGCCTAGGAAAGGGAGGCAAGTTTAACTTCAATCCAATTGCATCTAATTTACAAATTCTGAACTGGAAACTGACTGAAGAAAATTTTGCACTTTCATTTATGTCCCTGTGTGCCTAAATAAAACAGCATCCCTCAATCCATGCTAACACATATATTTTCTAGGTGAACTGGACAAAGTTATACTACTTGTTTTATCTAAATCTGATTTTTTTTAAAAAGGGAAAGTGTTGCGATCGTAAACTCAACGTTGAGATGTCAGGAATAGATCATTTACTACATAGTTTAAGGAGCACTGAACTGAAAGGCAGGAGATTTCCCTCCTAGTTCTTCTATCCTCTGGGGTTCAAACTAGTCTTTTGTCAAATGCCTACAAGATGAAGTCCATGGATTCTTTCATTCAATATCTTTTTGCCAAGCACGTTCAAGGCGTTGCTCTTTCCCGCTAAACTATTCTAGAATTTCCATTATTTTAAAGCAACTCTTCAGAGTGTTTAGCCCCGAGTTGCACCCCATTTCAGTTTTTGCAACCCCATCCTCCAGAAGCTCAGGGGCTACTGAAGAGACATGAATAACGCTCCTCAAAGTAAGTACAAAATGTTACAAGATAGACGATGAATTGTCAGAACGTACTCAGGAGCCAAAACATCCCGCCTGGCCCGAAGCAGTAAAAGACGAAAGGCAGGGACCCAGCGGTCCCCGCACCCACCAGCCACTGAGCGTAGGGCGGTGGCAAGCTCTGGGCGGCGGAGTGGGAGGCGCAGAGACCGAAAGCACTGCAGCGCGAGAGCGCAGGCCGGCCGGTCTGGCGTGACCGCTTTGCCGGCGCCTGCTAAGCTCCGCGGCGTCCTCTTTAAGTAGCGGAGCCGCGGGCGGGGCCGGCTGGCGTTCACGTGACCCGGCGTCCCTGGCTCGCTCGCGGAAGTGGTCCTACCTTCGCGGTCGGCGCGGGGTCTTCGGGCGCCCTGCGGGGCGGGCAGGCTGGGCCATCCCGCAGCTGGACGTCGGGATGGTGCAGCTGTACAACCTGCACCCGTTCGGGTCGCAGCAGGTGGTGCCGTGCAAGCTGGAGCCGGAGCGGTTCTGCGGCGGGGGGCGTGACGCGCTTTTCGTGGCGGCGGGCTGCAAGGTGGAGGCGTTCGCGGTGGCCGGCCAGGAGCTATGCCAGCCGCGGTGCGCCTTCTCCACGCTGGGCCGGGTGTTGCGCCTGGCCTACAGCGAGGCGGGTGAGTAATCGGGAGAGCCAGGGGCCGCCTGGGGCCCAGCGTGAGGCCTCCTAGCTAGCGGACCGAGCGTCTGGGCTGCAGCTCTAGCTGGGGATGGGACTTCTTGCTTTCCGGAATTTGCCGGATGGTCTCCCTGGGTCTGGCCGCTGATGGCTTGAAGTCGCATTGAGCTATGCGGTTGTCGCGGCAAGCATAGGTATGAGCTTGCTTCTGTCGGGGCGGAGACGCTGACATCTCTTCGTCTTGGTTTTCCGCAGAAAGGCCTGTGGCTGGATTCCACTCATCTCGGATACTTAAGCAAACAACAAAAAACTCTTTAGTGCCCCAGATTTCAAAGACTTACCAAAAAAAACAAGTAGGAATAAGGAGACTAGTACTGTATACTGGAACCTGCAAGTACTCCCAGCTTTAACAGTTATTCCAGCTCTTGGCAGTTCTGTCACATCTGTACCTCCATCCACTTCCGGTCGGTTTTTGAAAGCTCACATTGTGTGTTGATTTTTAAATGTGTGTAAGTAGAACTCAAGTCTTAGACTGCCCCCCTCTCTTCTCTTAAACAGCTGTGGCCGGGCGCAGTGGCTCATGCCTGTAATCCCAACACTTTGGGAGGCCAAGGCGGGCGGATCACGAGGTCAGGAGTTCGAGACCAGCCTGTTCAATTTAGTGAAACCCCGTCTCTACTGAAAATACAAAAATTAGCCGGACGTGGTGGTGGGCGCCTGTAGTCTCAGCTACTCGGGAGGCTGAGGCAGGAGGATCGCTTGAACCGGGGAGGCAGAGGTTGCAGCGAGCGGAGATTGCCCCATTGCACTCTAGTCTAGGTGACAGAGCGAGACTCCGTCTCAAAACAAACAGAAACAAAACAGTTGTAAGAGCAGCCGTTACTCTTTCCCACCAGAAATGTGAAGCAATACCAAGGAAATACTGTGTGGGTGAATCCTGTTTTAGAAAAATCCAACATTTAAAATTTAAAATTAGATTACAGAAGAATTTACCATAGAATTCCTTTAATACACTTACCTTCGATTCATACTTTACAAGATGGGTGTAAAGTTCAGTATTTACGGTGCAAGAGCTGGTGGCTATGGTATTAATGAAGTGAAGAACTTGAAACTGGAAGATTGGAGATCTCTCTCTAATCCCTACCCCGCAACTGGTTCGGTGTGAGTTTGTAGAAACCTTGGGGTCTGAGTTTATGTTAAAAAAAAAAAAAAAAAAAAAAAAAAAAAAAAAAAGTTAATAGATCAGTGATATCCAGACACTGGGATTTTGTGGCTCAATTAAAAACTGTGGGGTTACCATACATAGTATCTGACTGCTTATTTTGTCAAGTAAAGACATATACAGGCCTATCTTGTTTTTTTTTGCATTTCACTTTGTTGTACTTTGCAGAGACTGCTTGTTTTTCCCCCAATTGAAAGTTTGTAGCAACCCTGTGTGGAGTAAATTTACCAGTTCCATTTTTCACATTGCATGTGCTTGCTACATGTCTCTTGAGTCACATTTTGATAATTCTTGGCAATATTTCAAACTTTATCATAATTATTATATCCGTTATGGTGATCAGCGATCTTTGATGTTACTGTTGTAATAGTTTTGGGGTGCCATGAACTGTGCCCATATGAGATTGTGATCTTAATTGATATGTGTTGTGTGTGTTCTGATTACTGCTCTGATCGTCTCTGCCTCCTCGGGCTGCCCTAGTCCCTGAGACACAACAATATTGAAATCAGGCCAATTAATAACCCTACAATGTCTTCTAAGTGTTCAAGTGACACTTGGCTGTCTCTCACTTTAAATCAAAAGCTAGAAATGATTAAGCTTAGTGAGGCAGGCAGGCATGTCAGAAGCAGAGGTAGGCTGCACGGTAGGCCTCTGGCACCAAACACTTAGCCAAGTTGTGACTGCAAAGGAAAAGTTGTTGAAAGTGTTACTCCAGTGAACACAAATGATTAGAAAGCCTTATTGCTGGTAGGAAAAAAACTTGCTCTAGGTAGAAGATCAAGCTAGCCAAAATACTCCCTTAAGCCCAGGCTTAATACAGAGCAAGGCCCTCTGTTCAATTCTGTGAAGGCTGAGAGAGGTGAGGAAGCAGCAGAAGAAAAGTTTAAAGCTAGCAGAGTTCAGCTCATGAGGTTTAAGGGAAGACGCTGTCTCCATAATATAAAAGTACAAAGTGAAGCAGCAAGTGATGATGTAGAATCTGCAGCAAGTTATCCAGAAGTCCAGAAAATCTAGCTAAGATGAGTTTATGGAGGCAGCTGTGCTAAACAACAGATTTTCAGTGTGGACAAAACAGTCTTAAATTGGAAGAAGATGCCATCTAGGACTTTCTTGGCTAGAGAGGAGAAGATAATGCCTGGCTTCAAAGAACAGGCTGACTCTTGTTAGGGAGTGATGCAGCTGGTGACTAAATTGAGGTCAGTTCTCATTTACCATTCTGAAAATCATAGGGCCCTTTTAAAAATTATGCTAAATCTACTCTGCTGGTGCTTTAGAAATGAGAAAAGCCTGGGTGACAGCACAGCTGTTACAGCATTGTTTACTGAATATTTTAAGCCCACTGTTTTGATCTACTGCTCAGAAAACAATATTCTTTTCAAAAGATTACTGCACATTGACAATGCACCTAGTCCCTCAAGACCTCTGATGGAGATGCAGGAGGAAATTGATGTTGTTTTTATGCCTGCTAACACAGCATCCATTCTGCAGCCCATGGATCAAGTAGTAATTTTGATTTTCAAGTCTCATTATTAAAGAAATACATTTGGTAAGGCTATAACTGCCACAGATAGTGATTCTTCTGATGGATCTGGGCAAAATAAATTGAAAATCATCTGTAAAGAATTCATCCTTTCTAGATGCCATTAAAAACATTCAGGGTTCATGGAAGGAGATCAAATACCAACATTAACAGGAGTTTGGAAGTAGTCGATTCCACCCTCATGGATGACTTTGAGGGGTTCAAGACTTAGGTGGATGAAATAACGGTAGATGCAGTGGAAATAGCAAGAAAGCTAGAATTAGAAGTGGAGCCTGAAGATGTGTTGGAATTCCAACAATCTTATGATCAAACTTGAATGGATGAGGAGTTGCTTCTCATGAATGAACAAAGAAAGTGGTTTCTTGAGCTGGAATCTGTTTCTATTGAAGATCCTGTGAACATTGTTGAAACAACAACGAAGGATTTAGAATATTTCATAAACTTAGTTGATAAAGCAATGACAAGGTTTGAAAAGATTGACTCCAATTTTGATGTTCTGCTGTGGGTAAAATGCTATCAAATAGCATTGCATGCTCCAGAGAAATCTTTTGTGAAAGGAAGAGTCAATGGAGCAAACCTAATTGTTGGTTTTTTTTTTATTTTTTTATTTTTTTTATTTTTTGAGACAGAGCTTTGCTCTTGTTGCCCAGGCTGGAGTGCAGTGGCGTGATCTCAGCTCACCACAACCTCCATCTCCCGGGTTTAAGCAATTCCCAGCCTCAGCCTCCTGAGTAGCTGGATTACAGGCATGCGCCACCACGCGTGGCGAATTTTGTATTTTTAGTAGAGATGGGGTTTCTCCACGGTTGGTCAGGCTGGTCTCAAACTCCCAACCTCAGGTGATCCACCCGTCTTGGCCTCCCAAAGTGCTGGCATTACAGGTGTGAGCCACTGCGCCTGGCCCATTGTTGTCTTATTTTAAGGATTTGCCACAGCCACCCCAGCCTCCAGTGACCACCACCCTGATCAGTCAGCAGCCATCAGCATCGGGGCAAGACCCTTCACCAGCAAAAAGATGTCTTGTTAAAAGCTTGGGTGATCGTTAGCATTTTTTTAGCAATAAAGTATTTTTAGTTAAGGTATGTATATTGATTTTTTTTTTTAAGGTATAATGCAATTTCACACCTAATAGACTGTAATCTAGTACAAACAACTTTTTTATGCACTGAGAAACCAAAAAATTTATGTGACTCTTTTTATTGCATTATTTGCTTTATTGCAATGGTCTGGAAGTAATCCTCCAATATCTCTGGGATATGCCTGTGTTTTTTTTTTTTTTTTTTAAATGAAAAGCCTTACTATTTACTGTCATTATTTATAAAAGAAAAAACACTTAGCATCAAACATTGGATGTATTTAGTTTTGTGAGCAACTTACTCTGCTGTCATTGGTTTTTTGTTTTTGTTTTTGATTTTGCCTAATGACAACATCAGCGGGGGCCTGCACTGGGCCACGGACCTGTTTGAAAACCTCTCATTAACTCTTTAAGTTCTCTTTAAGCAGGAATATTCCAATTTTGATGTTTCTTATAAAATCTGTCTTTAATGGTCATACCTGTTACAGTATTGGTAGTTTTCTCTACATCACTCCTTTTAAGGCATAGGAGTTCTCACTTTCAAGAGTTCTATTGAGTAACAAACTCACCACTTTCAACTTTTATATGTGTGTGTATGAGAGAGAGAAAGAAAGACAGGGACAGACAGGCATACACACAGACAGATAATATGTTTACATGATTTACTTCATTCTTCCAAGTGGATGTTTATTTTAGAATTTGGAGAGGCAGGTATCATGTAAACGTCTAGCTTTCTTACCCGTCGGATCTTTGGATGGCCACTACCTATGCATACGAATCACTTGGGGAATTTTTAAAAATCTCTATGCCTGGGCCAAACCCTCAGAGATACAGTAGTAGTTTCCCTGGAGTGAGGCCAGCATTGGGGTGAGTCAGATATTTAATCAGGATTGAGAACCACTGACCTAGAGCAGTACTGGCTGCAGGAGGCCATGAGTAGCATTGTAACCTCATTAACGAGGCCTTGAAGAATAAAGATGTTTTTATAATCCAGTTGGCTGCCTTAAAGCAGGTTCAAGAGTCATGTGGGATGGAATTAGCGTCACGGGTCATGTAGCTCAAGGGTAAGTTTCAGTCCACAGCTTGAACTTCAACCCCTGGGTACAGCGCCTATTAATCCACCCATAAATGAACATAAATAGGGCTGACTCTGGCTATGATGATATCCAGATAACTTGTTTTCCACTTCACAGCTTTTCCCTTTTGGCCCCTTCCTTCCATTCACAGTAACTGGGACATAAGGATTCCAGCCCAATGCCCATTGTCCTCCTCTGTAGCAAGTCTCCTCATCAAAAATGGAAAGAATCTTACTTCAGCCATCTATATTTACTAAAAATGCTTTTCAGGTATCTACTCAAGCAGAAAACATTTTTGGGTTAAAAAAAATCTCAAATGAGCTGAAAGTTTTTAAAATAACATGTGGGGGTATTAGGGAGAAAGTAGGTCGAAATTTTGAAGGATGGGGGCCTCTGACATCGTCATCAGTAAGGGAAATAAATTTAGGCTTTGTGTGTGATATGGTTTGGCTGTGTCCTCCCCTAAAATCTCATCTTGAATTGTAATCCTCATAACCCCCACGTGTCAAGGGCTGGACCAGGTGGAGGTAATTGGATCATGGGGGCAGTTTCCCCTATGCTGTTCTCATGATAGTGAGGGAGTTCTCATGAGATCTGATGGTTTTTAAGTGTCTGGCATTTCCCCTACTCACACTTATTTTCTGTCCTGCCGCCCTGTGAAGAGGTGCCTTCCACCACGATTATAAGTTTTCTGAGGTCCCCCCAGCCATGTGGAACTGTGAGTCAATTAAACCTTTTTTCTTTATTACCCAGTCTCAAGTATTTGCTTATAGCAATAATGTGAAAATGGACTAATACAGTGTGTAAAGCAAAGAAGAGGGGAGACCTGAGAACTCCCCACTCCTGAAAGAGAAAGACGTGGTGGCCAGGGTCAAGTGCTATGGGGGGACCTTTGGTGGTAGACATTGGTTTATGGGGTGTCTAGGGTAGGTGGGGCATGGAGGACGCAGACCACAAGGCTGTAATTGCCTGGCCATTAGCACAAGTGTACTAAACCAGCCCCAGCCCATCTACCCCTCCCACAAGCCCTACTTTCTCTGTTTTCCTGAAGTCATAAAACATATTTAGATGCCTTATAAATTATTTCTGCCTTGTGATTCAATTTTGTCATAGGAGTACAACCTTTAATCTGGTATTACTGTTAGCCATGTTTGTGATCTTGCTACATAAAAGGGAAAGTTTACTTATTCTTAAAAATCAGTAACTGTAAGCTCAAGAGTAAAAATGAGAATGATTTTTCAATGTACTTAATAAAGACAGAAGCTGAGCCTGGGCTACATAGTGAAACCCTGTTTCTACGTGTGTGTGTGTGTGTGTGTGTGTGTACACACACACACATTATATATATTATATATATATATACATATATATATACACACACGCACACACACATACAAATTAGCCAAGTGTGGTGGCTCACACCTGTAGTTCCAGCTACTTGGGAGGCTGAGGTGGAAGGATCACTTGAGTTTGGGAGATGGAGGTTACAGTGAGCCAAGACAACTTGGGCAACAGAGCAAGATACTTAAATTTAAAAAAGGTAAAATGAGGCACTGCACACATAATGCTTAAAAAGTTTAGTTCCCCTCTCTTGTAAAGGGTTATAGCCTCCACAGACCCCTGTAGACTTGTATTTCCCTTCTGTCAGTTGGGGAAACAGCATTAGTAGGCAAAGAACGTAAACTTTTGAGCTAACCAGATCTAGGTTTGAGTCCCAGTTTCGTAATTTGTTCACTGTGTTGCCTTGGGCAAGTTACTTTGCTTGTCTGTGCTTCAGATTCCTGATGTATAAAATGAGGAGGGAGATTTATATCTTGAAGGGCTGTTGTGAGAATTAATTGAAGGAACTCTAAAGCTCTGATCATAAGGATTGTCAGGTAGGCACATTTAGCAAGTGCTGGATCATCATTTAAAGACCAGGTCATTAATCTGAAAACACACAACACAACATGGACACTATCTACAATTTGCAACTATAAACATTAGTTAATATATGAATTTTATAGATGAAATGGGCATGTATTTATAGGTATATGAATAAAAAGGTTTATTGTAATTAAATATTCTTAGTTTTAAAATTGATTTACTAACTTGAATATGATACCAAAAGTATAGGCAACAGAAGAAAAATAGGTAAACTGGACTTTATCAAAATTAATGACTGTTGTATATCAAAAGACTCATCAACAGATGAAAAGACAACATGGAATGGGAGAAAATATTTCCAAATCATCTATCTCGTAAGGGATTAACATCTAGAATAGATATAACAAAGAACTCTTACAACTCAACAACAACCAAAAAAACTTTATTAAAAAATGGGCTAAGGACTTGAATAGACATTTCTCCAAAGAAGAAAATACATGAATGGCAAAAAACGTATGAGAAGTTGCTCAACATCACTGATAATTAGGGAAATGCAAATCCAAACCACAGTGAGATAGCACCTCACACCCATTAGGATGCCTGTTATTAAAAAAACAGAAATTAACATATGTTGGGAGAATGTGGAGAAATTGGAACCCTTATACGTTGCTGGTAGGAATGTAAAATTACACAGCCTATGTGGAAAACAATATAGCAGTTTCTCAAAACATTAAACATAGAATTACCATATGATCCAGCAATTCCACTTCTGGGTGTATACCCAAAATAATTGAAAGCAAAGACTTGAATGGATACATGCATACCAATGTTTGTAGCAAAATTATTCACAAGAGCCAAAAGGTGGAAACAGTCCAAGGATCCATTGACAGGTAAATGAGTAAATAAAATACATTGTATGAACATACAATAGAGTATTATTTGACCTTAATGAAATTCTGATGCATGCCACAGCCTGGATAAATCTTGGAGAAGTTATGCTAAGTTATACAAGCCCAATACAAAAGGAAAAATACTATATGGTTCAACTTACACGAGGTACCTAGAGTAGTCAAATTCATAGAGATAGTATAATGGTGGTCTTGCCCTGGGGAGAGGGAGGAATAGGGAATTATTGTTTAATCAGTGCAGAGTTTTTTAGTAGATGAAAAAGTTATAGAGATGGATGGTAGTGATGGTTGCACAGCAATGAGAAGATACCAGTGCCACTGATCTGTAGACTTAAGAATGGTGAAAATGTACATTTTATGTTGTGTGTATTTTACTACAATAAAAAATTTATTTACTGGGGGAATTTTAGGAAGATGGAGGCCTCAACTTCATCCCAACTCTGTCCAAACTGCTTCCCTGGAAAACTGAACAAACTTAGGACACCTGCAGGATCTCTTTAGCATTTTTTTTTTTTTTTTTTTTTTTTTTTTTTTTTTTTTTTAGTTCTCGTGTTGCCATTGGATCAGGCCATCTCCTCACCACCCCCCCCCCCATTCCCCCCCCCCCAGCTGGACTACAGCACCCCCCATGCCGCTAATTTTTGTATTTTAGCAGAACGGTTCACCGTGTACCAGATGTCTCGATCTCCTGACCTCGTGATCCACCCCCTCCCTCCCAAGTGCGATTACAGGCGTGAGCCACCGCGCCCGGCCCAGGATCTCTTTAGACATTCTACAATCTCCAGGGAAAGAACAGGTTCAGGCTCCATCTCTGTGGCATAAAAAGAACCATCATCAGGAGAAAGCTTGCTACCTGTAGAAAGCAGGATCATTTTGGAGGAGGGAGCCTGGTCAGCCCAGTGAATGTCTGCAGAAAGGGGCAGCACCTGCTTGCTTGCCTCATAAGTACATGGGAAGTCAATGTAATGGCAGCATTTCAATTTCAATTCATTGGAAAAGGGCCAATTTGCTTAATAGAGTTAATATAATAGAGTCTACATTCGGAAGAAGTGAAATTAGATCCTCTGACTTATCTCCTTCTTTACCCACAAAATTCTAAAGATTAAAAGTGTATATTTTCTAAACCTCCACTAAAGTAGAAGAAAATATAGGAGCATATTTATGTAATTTGGAGGACATGGATGGGAACTCAGAAGGCAAGGAGGAAAAGATACATATAGTACATTCTAAATAAAAAGGGTATGGTAAAAGATGCCATCAGCAAAGTCAAAATCAGAAAATAGACTCTAAAACCATTTACTATTGATGACAAAAGGTTTATATCCCTTTTAAGTAGAGAGCTACAGTGTCATGATAAGAAAAACAGATGAACAACTTAATAAAAATTGGACATCATGCAGAAGAGAAACTATACATGGCTGATAAACATAGGAAAAGATGTCCACCTTTATAAAAAGGTATAGGAAATGTAAATTATAATAGCCATGAGAGTCCATGTTTCTCTCATTGTGTAGAGTCAGTGCTAGTGAGGCTGTGGGGAAACAGGTGTGTTTAAGCAGTGCTGCTGGTAACATGAATTTCTATTATCTAATTGATAGTAATTGGGCAATATTGAAATTTAAAATGCTCATGTCCTTTGGCCCAACGTATCTCACTTTTGGGAATCTGTACCATTAAAATAAATCCCCCAGTAAATAAGTATATAGATATAAGCCTATGTATTACTATGAAGCATAGTGGCAAAAAACCCTGGAAATATATTTGAATGCTTATCAGTAAGGGAATTCTTGAATAAATTATGCATATGTATGTACATATGGGATGTTGAACATATTGAAAAGTATGTTAGATATCCATGTATCAGCCTGGAGGGAGAGATTTATTAATAATTTTTAAAAGTTGCAGATTGTTAAATATATTTAATATGATTACATTTTAGTTTTTGTTTGTTTTTAAAAAAGACAAAATACCGCTCTGTGATCTCTGTTTATATGGGAGAAAGGTGTTGAAAGGCACATACCAGGCTGTGTGTTAACACTGGGTCCTCAAGGGGGAGATCATTATGCTTTTCATTTTGCATCTCTTTACCACTTTACCGTTTTGACTTCCCACAACCAATATATGTTTATAAGTTAAAACTTATACAATCAACAATTTAGAGAAAATTAACTTGGATTTGTATTTTCTTTGCTGTTTACAACTTTATCCTGTTTCTCAGACTTGTGACTTCTGGGAAGGAGAGGGTTTGAAGTGTAAGTTCTGCTAATCCGAGAATTCCTTAATGTATACCTAATTTTGGTGTCACCCTAGTAGTGAATTCTGTGTCAGTAGAGCTTTGTTAGAACTGCAGATTTAGAGCTACAGTAAACACTTAATTTTACATTTTATTCCTTATATGAACTTTCTGTATGTTACGTGGACAATTAATAGGTTGTCTTAAGACACTCAGATGTGAGAGATTGCATTTCAGAACCTCAAAGCTTAATGTCAGTTAAAAATACACCTAGGATTTTGTTACTTAGGGTTTTATCCTATTCAGTCTTTAATTCGACCATTTGTGTTAGAATTCATTAATAGTACTCACGTCAGCAAGGGAGATGGTTGTATTTCTAATTACAAATTCTCAGTATAATCTTCATTCCTTCTCAGGAGATTATTTGGTAGCAATTGAAGAGAAAAACAAAGCTACATTTCTACGTGCTTATGTGAACTGGAGAAATAAAAGGACTGAAAACTCTCGTGTGTGTATCCGAATGATTGGGCATAATGTGGAGGGACCCTTCAGCAAAGCCTTCAGAGACCAGATGTACATTATCGAAATGCCACTTTCGGAGGCCCCCTTGTGCATTTCCTGTTGCCCTGTGAAAGGAGACCTTCTCGTTGGCTGCACAAATAAATTAGTCTTATTTAGTTTGAAGTACCAGATCATTAATGAGGAATTCTCACTATTGGACTTTGAACGTTCTTTAATTATACACATAGGTAATATCACTCCTGTTGAGATTTCTTTTTGTGTTGGATATGTTGCTGTCATGTCAGACTTAGAAGTCTTAATCCTAAAACTGGAGTCAGGCCCTAAAAATGGAGAGAGAGTTCACCACCATCCACATAAGACCAACAATCAAATGAGACGGACAGAAGAAGGTAAATAATGAATTTGACTTGCTTTCTTGTTTTAGGAATATAGAAAACCTTCACCTTTGGCAGTTTGAAGGTCCGTGGTATATATGGTGCCTGGCCATGTTATTTATAGATTTAGTTATTCCTATTTCATGGGATTTGGGTTTATGATCTGGCTGTCCATATCTTATTCTGTAGCATGTGAATATATTTATCAGTAGAAGTAATGGAACAGCCACGGCTAGATGAGGGGCTTCTAGTCCTAGTCCTCATGGTTACTAGTTGAATGACCTTGGGTTAATAATACCATCTGTGAGTTTCAGTATCCTCGTGTGTAATGATAATACCTACTCTGTTGTACTTTATCAGTTGTGGAGATTAAATGAGCAAGCGCTAAGTCTTTTCACAACCATAGTGCCTTGTAAATGTGTGCATATTATAAATAAATAAAATTACTATATGTCTATTTAATTGGTGAGAGGATGTTGTAAAATCTAATTTTTATTCAAGCAGGACTGTTACATTTTATTTTTTTAAGGCATCAGTAATGAAATTTCACAGCTTGAGTCAGATGATTTTGTTATCTGCCAGAAGCCCCTGGAACTTCTTGGTGAAAAAAGTGAACAGTCTGGATTATCTGTTACACTGGAGTCTACGGGATTAGCTGATGAAAAAAGAAAATATTCCCACTTTCAGCACCTGCTCTATAGGTATTATAGTGCTTTTTATTTACCAGCATTTTATGTATATATGCCTGCTTAAAGTAGATGGAAGTTATATTTTTCCCTTTCTCTGTCTTTTTAAACCCACAGACGTTTTGCTCCTGATATTTCATCCTATGTCTTGTCGGATGACATCAAGCTACATTCCCTCCAGTTGCTGCCCATTTACCAGAGTGGTAAGTATGACAGTGCAGGAGTGTGACAGTGCAGCAAGGTGAAAATGCTCTGTCTGGGCTGGAAGTGAAGACCCGTGTGGGTAATAGGTTTGGTCTTTTGGTTCTTGCACTGGAGTCTCCTTGTGGCCCTTTAACAAAGTTCTTATTTTTTTTTTTTTTTTTTTTTTTTTTTTTTTTTTTTTTTTTTTTTTTTTTTTTGAGATGGGGTCTCGCTTTATTGCTTTATTGCCAGTCTGGAATGCAGTGGCACGATCTCGGCTCACTGCAACCTCCGCTTCCTGGGTTCAAGTGATTCTTCTGCCTCAGCCTCCCGAGTAGCTGGGACTACAGGCGCCCGCCACCACGCCCGGCTAAATTTTTTTATATTTTTAGCAGAGACGGGGTTTCACCATGTTGGGCAGGATGGTCTCGATCTCCTGACCTTGTGATCTGCTGGTCTCGGCCTCCCAAAGTGCTAGGATTACAGGCGTGAGCCACCGTGCCAGACCTTTATTTTATTATTATTATTTTTTTTTATTTTTTTTCTTGAGACAGAGTTTTGCTCTTGTTGTCCAGGCTGGAGTGCAATGGTATGATCTTGGCTCACTGCAACCTCCACCTCCTGGGTTCAAGTGATTCTCCTGCCTTAGCCTCCCGAGTGGCTGGGATTACAGGCATGCCCCACCACGCCCGGCTAATTTTGTATTTTTAGTAGAGATGGGGTTTCTCCATGTTGGTCAGGCTGGTCTCGAACTCCCGACCTCAGGTGATCCGCCCACCTTGGCCTCCCAAAGTGCTGGGATTACAGGTGTGAGCCACCGCGCCCGGCCCAAAATCCTTAGCAAATACTTGTGAGTACTAGAAAGGGAAGTCATACCTGCTAGGAGAAGCCACGGAGAAGGCGTGACAGACTGAACTCATTTCTCTTTTTGAAATGGCCTCTAGGCCCAAAAAGGAAATTGGAGACCTGTTAGAGCCAAGGTGTGTCTGGGTTCTAGCTAGGTATTTGGCAAAGCTTCTTATGATTGGCTTGTGAATTAGGTGTAAAAATGTGGACTGAATGGAAAATAATTTAGAGCAGTGGTTTTCAACCCTGCCACACAATGAGCTTACCTGAATGCTTTTTAAGATATTGATGCTCAGGCTCTACATGCAGGATATCAGTTACAGGGCCTGGACATTAGTATTTTTTAAAAGCTCCCCAAGAGTCTAATGGGCATCATGATTGAGAATCACTAATAGGCCCTGCACTCAGTTCTGGCCTGATTAACATCTTTAGATGTTATCTAGAGAGAGGTACAAATATTATTCCTATTAAAAGTCTTTCTAACCTTCATTTATTTTTTCTTTCTTTTAGTAAGTATTTATTGAGTACCTACTATGTTGAGCGTTGTGCTGAATACTAGGGAACTAACAGTGAGTGAAGTGCTTGCTCTTACGGAGCTAATTGTCTAGCGGGGGATGGGAGACATTTGAATAATGGCAGATTCACAGTTGTACCCTGAAATGAGTGATCTGTGGTAAACCTCCCTGTGAGAGCCTATAACAAAAGACCCTGACCTCATCTTGAGGTCAGGGAAGGCTTCCTGAGAAAGAGGATCTGAAGGGCGAATTGGACTCACTTGGGAATAGGGTTGGGTTGGTGCAGGGGAGGGGAAGAGAGCCTTCCAGGCAGAAGCAGCAGCAAAGGCTCTGTGGCAGAGGGAGGATCACATCTGAGAAACTGAGAGAAGCAGAACTAAGGCGGCGGCAGTGAGACGGGGCTGGAGACCAGACAGGGCCAATAGCCATATTAGAGGGTCAGCTAAAGATCCAGTGAGCTTCCCATGGCACTTGGAATAAAAACTCCAAATCCATTCCGTGGTGTATATGACCTTAACTCTGAGCCCATCTTGTCCCACTCTCACCCTGCTTACTGTTCTTCATCCATAGTGGCCTTTCCCTCTTCCTTAGAGACGCCACATGCACGCTTATCTGAGACCTATTATTTGCTCTTCTTGTGCATAGAGTGTACTCCTCTCAGCCTTGTGTGACTGGTGCATTTAAGTCATTCAGTTCACAGCTGAAGTGTAACCTCATCACGGAGGACTTCTCTGACCTCTCAATTTAAAATATCCCTTCCCCACTCACACTGGAGTTTACTTGTTTTCTCTCCATCCCAATCCCCATCACTAGAGTGAAGGCTTTGTGAAAGCAGTTACATTGTCTTGAACACTGTTGTATCCCTAGAATCTGGAACAGCAGCACTTAGTAGGTACCTGATGAATACTGACTGAATAGACGAATGGATGGGTGATATGTATTTGAGCTGGGCCCTAATGGATGATAGAGATTTTGGTAAGATATTACATAACGGGAACCAGCATTATATGAGGTGTAAAATTATGTGTATTTGGAGATTCGTGAGCAGTTCTCTTTGGCCAGAGCACAGATGTGTGTAAAAAAAGAATAGGGAGAAAAAAACTGGACAGTTGGCTTTCAGCCAAATATGGAGAGTACAGAATTGGACTTCTGCTATTAATTGGTGTCCTTCAAGGGTGTCAGTCAGGGTACTTGTTAAACAGCTTTGGTTATGAAAAATTACAGCCATGTGTAGATAGAAAATAGTGCAGTGAACCCCCATGTACCCATCAAACAGCTTCAACAGTGTTGCTCCATGCTACATTATTTTGATGCACATCCCAGAGTTCATACCATTTCATTCATAAATATTTCAACATATGTCTCTAAAAGGATTCTTTTACTTAAACCCAAAATGCTATTTCACATTATAAAAAATTTGTTGCTGGGTGCAGTGGCTCACGCCTGTAATCCCAGCACTTTGGGAGGCTGAGGTGGGTGGATCACAAGGTTGGGAGTTCGAGACCAGCCTGGCCAATATGGTGAAACCCCGTCTCTACTAAAAAAAAAAAAAAAAAATTAGCCGGGCATGGTGGCGGGCTCCTGTAGTCCCAGCTACTTGGGAGGCTGAGGCAGGAGAATCGTTTGAACCCGGGAGGTGGAGGTTGCAGTGAGCCGAGATCGCGCCACTGCACTCCAGCCTGGGTGACAGAGTGAGACTCCCTCTCAAAAAATAAAAATAAAAAAAATTTTGTTGATACCACCAGATATCCAGTAAGTGTTCACATTTCTCTAATTGACTAAAAAACTTCTATAATTCATTTGTTTGAATCATATTCCAAATAAAGTTCATACATTGCAATTGATTGCTATGTCTTTTAAGGCTCTTTTAATATCTAGGCTTTCCCTCCTTTCTCTTTGCATCTTATTTAACAAGAAATTAGACTCTACTGTAAAATTTCCAACAATCTGAATTTTGCTAATTGAATCCTTGTGTGTCATTTAACATGTTTCTCTGTCCACTGTATTTCCATGTGAGTTGGTAGATGGAAATCTATGCTGTTTAGTATGGTAGCCATTAGTCACATGCTGCTATTAAGCACTTGAAATATGACTAGTCTGAATTGAGATATGGCATAAGTATAAAATACACACTAGATTTTGAAGACTAAGTACAAAAATGTATATAATATTAATTTTTGTGTTTGTTGCTTCTTGAAATGGTAATATTTTTGATATGTTGGGTTAATAAAATATTATTAAAATTTTACTTGTTTCTTTTTACTTTTTAAAATGTGATTACTAGAAATCTAGTAATTACAGATGTGGCTTATATATTTCTATCAACATTGCTGGTCTATACTCAGGCTTGCTCAGATTATTTATTATTCTTGTTATTATTTTGAAACACAAGTAGTGTTGAGCTCTGCCAGTGGACTCTTTTTGTGACGTTAACAGCCATTGATGATCATTACTTAGATCTGTTAATTTAGTAGGGGTTGTACAATGCTGATATTCTAATTCTATTACTCCTTTTTTGTTTCTTATCAACATTCTTCTATAAAGAGCAACTTCCCCTTTGCAACTCTTTGGTTACCCGCTGATACAATTTGCATAGCAAAGTCAATATTTGATTATTTCCCCCTTTATTTACTGGTTTCATGGTGTTTTATTTCTTTCATTTTTGCATGCAGGTTCTCTTACATCTGATGGAAAAAATTGGTCGCAGGAAAAAGAATTGCTGAGTCTCTTTTGCTTTTTCTCCTTACCTCATGTGGGCTATCTCTACATGGTTGTCAAATCTGTTGAATTGATGTCAGTCTACCAGTATCCTGAGAAGTCTCAGCAGGCAGTACTCACGCCACAATTTTTGCACGTCATTACAAGGTACTGTTAGAGGGTCACTTGCTGGCCTGTGAGTCACTTGTTTGTAAATTTTTGAGGTACTGCCTAAATCTGTGAGAATTGTGTGAACTAGCATAGAGTACTATAAATGCATGAGTTATATGTCATTGTAAGTCCGTCTTTTGATGACCCATACCTGCCTTTTCAATGTCAAAGATTTAGACTCTGGTTTTGTCTTTGTTTTGTTTCCCTTGCCTGGATATGGGTCCCTGTAAGGAAGTATAAGGTTCTTCATAGAGGAAGACTTTCATAGGGAGTTTTAATGAAAAGTCAATGCAGCCAGTCAGGGCGTCTCTTTAAGTTTCTTTTTAGATTTCCTAAATTTTTTTTCTCACTGCTACCATATTTTTCTAGTATAAATTGAGTTATTTATAATAGTTTAGAACTGTGAAGGGGCCAGAGAGATGATCTTATTCTCTCCCTGATTGGCAGAGATAGGGAAGTAGTTACAGAGAGGTTAGAATTGGCCAAAGTCATGTGCTAATTGGTGGCAGACGTGTTGAGTTGCCTCCCCCTATTATGCTGGCATGTAAACTGTGTTCACAAGCAGTAGCTTGATTTCATTTCCTTTTAATCTCAGCAGCATATGATGGTTTTGGTTCTATTTCCTGTTTTTTGAGTTTAGATTATGTTCAGGGCACTTCCTTGTGCCCTCTGACCATGCAACTATGAATAAGATACACCAACCACTTTCTAAAGCAACAATAGAAGAGAAGGTTAGAGAGACATACAAGAGTCACAGACACTAGGAGATTTGTGAAAAATGCCTTAAGACCTCATGAAAGTGCCATTGACATCGGGAGGAGGGAAATTACTTCTGGCTAAGTTGTATGAGGAAGTTGTGGATAGCTGATTGTGTTTGAAGTGAAGCATGAAAGCTAGCTAGAATTTTGGTAGATGAAGATTGAAAGAGATGTGCATAATAGATTGAAGGAAGACTATAAACAAAAACCGTATCAAGTTTTTAGGAACATCCAAAAATTAATTGCACAGGACAGAGATCCCCCGACCACTGAGTGGTAGTATCACAATCTCTAGCAGGTGCTGGAGATTCCAAACTGCATAGAACCAATCTGGAGATTCTGATATCCACTCTTAGTGGTTGTACTGCCTTCTCCACCTGATTTCTGGCTTAAGGAGAAATGCTGCCGATGGCAGTGTGTTTCTTAAGTGAACAATGTGGAGGTAGCTACTCTTTCCAATGTCCAAAGTGTTGTGTAGTTATGTTCTTTAAATATGAAGAAGCTGAAAAGTAGACAGGTGGTGAAACAGTGCTTGAAAGAGAGCCCAAGGATTTAAAAATTAAACTAAGGACTTTTTTTTAAAGTTTTAACCAGAGAAAGTAATATGATCAGAACATTGCTTTAGGAAAATTAATGGTGGCTGTTGTGGAAGATGGATTGAACATAGATAAATAAGCTATTGGAAGAGTTCAGGCAAGGATATTAAGGGGTGGTATTCAGGCAGGGTAGTATTAATGAAAGGAGAAGGGAGAATGGATGGGAGAGGCTTCAGTGGGAAAGTTAAAAGACTTGTCTGATGGGATAATGGGGATGTAGGAGGCATGAAAAATCCTACCAAGGTTTTGCCTGCTTTTATGAAACAATGGAGGCTGGTGAAATGTGGGGCAAAAGAGATATTTGGTTTAGACATTTGAGTTTGAGATGCTTATAGATTATCAAGAGATAATGCTAAGTAGGCTTTTGGACACATAGAACTGTAGATTAGGGTAAAGAGGAAAGCTTAGAAGTTTTATTACCGCCAAAAAAAGAGTTGATTATTAAAGTAGTGAGAGTGTGTAGATAGTGAAAAGTTATTAAAAAACTAAACTCTGGTGAAGGTCTTGCTCAGTAAGCAAGAGGAGAAAGACAAAGATTTTTAAGGATGCAGAAGAATCTAGGAAACTATACCATCTCAGAAACAATGGAAAAAGGGAAAAGGAAGGAATAAAAATACTAATTTCTGTCCCATCATATAGATGTAAAAGACTATCCATCTTTTTCCCATCTGATTGCATATACTTGAAGTACACTGAGAATTTAGTGAGTGGACCCACTAAATCTATTGCCCCATCTCTCTTATTTATAAGTTATGTACATATTTGGTGTGTAGAGTCCTGAAAGCATTATATTATGGGTTTGAATGGACTTGTAATGCGTGGGTTTAGACTGCCTCCAGATAGGAAATTTTTGAGCTTTTCTTATTATCAGCACTAAAGGAGACTGACATCATTAACTTGACTGTGAAACCATTAGACATTAGAATAGCAGTTGTTTTATGTAAATTCAGATTCTTAATAAGAATCTCCACTCCTGTTTTTCAAATCAAATCGGAGTTTCTCTTTTGTTTCCCAGGCTGGAGTGCAATGGCCCGGTCTCAGCTCACTGCAACCTCCGCCTCCCAGGTTTAAGCAATTCTCCTGCCTCAGCCTCCCAAGTCGCTGGGATTATAGGCACCTGCCGCCATGCCCAACTAATTTTTTTGTATTTTTAGTAGATATGGGGTTTTGCCGTGTTGGCCAAGCTGGTCTCCAACTCCTAACCTCAGATGATCCACCCGCCACGGCCTCCCAAAGTGCTGGGATTACAGATGTGAGCTACTGCGCTTGGCCCATCTTTTTTATTTTACCCAACAGATAAATGTTTCAAAATCTCTTGTCCCATAAGGTGGTCTTGAAAAGTTTCTTGAAGACAGGTATACGCCTAAAGAAAACAATAGAGATTTTTTAAGAAGCAAAGAACAAAGTAAAATCATGTAAAATGCCAACTTTATAGAAATGTGTAAGTAGGAAAGCCCCCCATGAAATCCTATTCTCCCAGAGTTAAGCATATCAAGACTTTTTTTTTTTTTTTTTTTGAGACGGAGTGTCGCTCTTTCGCCCAGGCTGGAGTGCAGTGGCATGATCTCGGCTCACTGCAGCCTCCACCTCCCTGGTTCAAGCAATTCCCCTGCCTCAGCCTCCCGAGTAGCTGGGGTTACAGGTGCCCGCCACCATGCCCGGCTAATTTTTTTGTATTTTTAGTAGAGGCGGGGTTTCACCATGTTGGCCAGACTGGTCTGGGACTCCTGACCTCAGGCAATTTGCCCACCTCAGCCTCCCAAAGTGCTGGGATTACAGGTGTGAGCCACCATGCCTGGCCATTTTTTTTTTCTTTTACAATACATGTACTACTGTGCCTTATTTATTACAGAAATTGATCATGCTCTGTCCACTGTTCAGCAACTTGCTATTTTACATAGCATATCTTGGATGTCTTTCAATGCCAGCACATTTCAGTTTATTCTTTCTCTAGTATACACTTCTGCTTAGAATTCCAACAGTAGCCAATAGACTGGATTCCTATAGGTGGGGGGAGTCAGGGAACCCTGCCTTTTTTTTTTTTTTTTTTTTTTTTTGTGACAGAGTGTCGCTCTGTCGCCCAGGCTGGAGTGCAGTGGCACGATCTCGGCTCACTGCAAGCCCCGCCTCTCAGGTTCATGCCATTCTCCTGCCGCAGCCTCCCGAGTAGCTGAGACTACAGGTGCCCACCACCACACCCAGCTAATTTTTTTTTTTTTTTTTTTTTTTTTTGTATTTTTAGTAGAGACGGGGTTTCATCGTGTTAGCCAGGGTGGTCTCGATCTCCTGACCTCATGATCTGCCTGTCTCGGCCTCCCAAAATGCTGGGATTACAGGCTTGAGCCACCACACCCGGCCAAAACCCTGCCTTTTTATCTCTAGAATCTAAAGGTCATTTGTTTTTGTGGTCATAGCTATTCTCATCTGTCCTTCTGGTCCCACTGCAGGTGCTTTTTTGCTTCCCTCTCTCTCAGTTTACTTCCCAGGGTTGCTAACTCTACTCCAGATTTGTAAATGGTAGTGCTACAGTCCTAGTTATTATCAGGACTCCAGAGGTCATTTCCTAGAACGTTGCAGAGATAGAGATGGCTGAGGCTGAAGTGGAAGCACCAGCAGATGGAGAGAGGCCTGACTACCTCTTAAATTGTGCTAAGTCTCCTAACTAAAAATATCAGAATGCCTTTTTTAATGAGGACATTTTTTTAAATTTAATATTACTGTTAGGTTTGCTTTAGTCTTTTTTTTTTTTTATTTTAAAGAGTTTGTTTTTACTTTTCCCACTTTCTAGTTTTTTTAAAAATGGAGGGAGAAGGAAGGAATAAAAATATCAATTTCTGTCCCATCACATAATGGAACAGAAATATACATCATTGTGTAGCAATTTCTAAGTTAATTAACTGTTTTTATTGTTAATATTTGAGGGTTGACCTAGATAACAACAACAGATGACAACCAGGCATCTGTTGTGCACTTACTGTGGAGTCCCTAGGTCTTTTTTGCATGCAGAAGCAGCCTGGAGTTGTGGAAAGAGGTAGAGGAGTGTGAGGGGTCAGGACACCTGGGATCTAATTGGCTCTACTCTCCAGAGAGGCGGTGGACCAGTCATGAACCTTTCATGCCCCAATCTTTAAAACAAGCTGCTGGACTAGGTAATTCTGAAGATGCCTTCAGATGGTCTCTCATTTTCAATTCGACCATTGGATTTGAGTTTGCATAGTCTGTGTTGTCCAGCATAATCCAGGATGGATTTCATCATGAGGTGGGTGAGGAAGAGCAACAGTTAAGAAATGGGTTTTAATCTTGGTTTTGATAGACACCCATCTGTACCTTGGGCAGGTACTGGGGGCATCATTTGTCTGTAAAATGAAGATACTGACCCAGATCCATGGTTCCTAACTAGGGATGCACATCAGAGTCACATATGAAGTTTTGTAGAAATATACACGTCTAGATTCAGCCCCTAGAGATTGCGATTCACTAGGGGTGTTATGGGGACCAGTTGTATATTTTTAAAAACACACCACAGGGATTCTGAGGCATTCCTGTTATATTGAGAGGCAGTTTAACTTGGCAATGTTTGACAAATAACTTGACTGCCACCCCTGCCATTGCCCTGTTTGCCTGTGAAACCCTCGCTGCTGTGGGTATGTTGGTTCTTGGCCTCACTTTGCTCAGCAGCCTGTGTCTTCCTCCTCAGTAACAACCTGCAGTGTTTCACTGTGCGGTGCAGTGCGGCGGCAGCTCGTGAGGAGGACCCGTACATGGACACCACCCTGAAGGTAAGAACTGGCTTATGAAGATAGTGAAACCTTAAGATCACAAAAGAGCACATGAATACTCGTAGATTTGCTCTCAGACCTAAGCTAGGCAAGAACGAAAGAGCTTAAGGTTGTCTAACATATTGAATTAGAACTTTTGGATATAAAATAGTGAGGATTTTGTGATTCATGGCTTAGTTGACAGTTT
The DNA here is from genome assembly GCF_006542625.1 of Nomascus leucogenys. NCBI lineage: Eukaryota > Metazoa > Chordata > Mammalia > Primates > Hylobatidae > Nomascus > Nomascus leucogenys. The sequence goes on from NC_044391.1 coordinate 70,606,672, forward strand.
TTAAGATTGCTTTGCAAACATTTCACTCCGAATTGATTTAGTGCATAGTTTTTAAAGTTTGGTAAAGAATATAAAAAGTATGAACTGAGAGCAGTTCACAACTATAGTATGCTACAATTTTATTTTTTATTTTTTTAATTTTAACTTTTAATTTTTTCGAGGCAGGGTCTTGCTCTGTCACCCAGGCTGGAGGGCAGTGGCACAATCATAGCTCACTGCAGCCTCAAACTCCTGGACTCAAGTGATCCTGCCACCTCAGCCCCTCAAGTAGCTGGGACTACAGGTGTGCACCACCATGCCCTGCTAATTTTTTTTGTATTATTATTATTATTATTTTGCAGAGACGGGTTTTGCTGTGTTGCCCAGGCTGGTGTTGAACTTCTGGGCCCAAGTGATCTGCCTGCCTCAGCCTCCGAAAATGGTGGGATCACAGGCATGGACCACCATTCCTGGCCCAATTGTATTTTATTAAATGGAAATATTGGTGGCAGTTTTACAGAGCTGTTAACAAAACAGTCCAGAAATCAATATACTTAAGAGCACAAAATTGAATACAATGCATTAAAATGATTTATTTATACTATTATCAGCTATGCCTGTAATTCTGTATTTTATAAGCCTTTGATAACCTTCTATACTTAATCTAAGAGTTAATGATTATGGTAGATCAATAATCTCATTTTTAGTGAGAAGTAAAGTGCTTGGTCTCTAAAAAAAAAAAAAAAAAAAAGCCTCTTGACCACAGAATAAATGTAGGCATTATTATGTTGAGATTCTGTGTTTTCTGACTTTGAATTTCTGTTCTCAGAAATATACTGATCACTTACATTATATTGATCTACGTTATTTTACTTCTGAAGTATAAGCTATTTGAATTGGGTATTTGTTAGGAATATACATGCTGCAAGAAGCTCCCAAATCATCATGCTCTGTATTTCAAAAATTGGTTTATATTTGTCTGGAAACTGGAATACCTTTTTCCAGAAAAATAAGCCTTCAATAATGATGGTTATCTTAACAAGCCAGCCCCGACTTAGTGCCTAATGTGTCTGAGATACTCTTTCACAGTCACTGTCACCCAAACTGTGTCACATGATAGTGTTTTATGGAAAGCATGGTCTCTGAGTTCCTAGTGACCCTTTTTAATGGCCTGCCTGTGGTTTTCTGTTGCTGACCAGGCTTACTGCCTGCTGACAGCCTCTTGGGAAACCAGAACCACAGATTTCCTGTGCCTTTGTTTGTATAAGATACACACATGGCCTTTTTGAGAGATTATTTTAAAATCAGGATTATTGCCTTTGTAAAAATAGAAAAGTAACAGATTAAAAAAATAAAACTTCCATTCTTTGTCCTCTTCTTTCCCCTCCTTGCGTTTTCAAACCTCAGAAAGAAATAGGCTTATATAGGGGTGATGGTGCAATTTAAAGTACCTAATAGATTGAAGTAGGATCAATGTACATTTGGAAAAAAAAAAATTCCATGTATTTTCAGAGTCTTATAAGAGCAGAATGAAGGAACAAGGAAGAGGCAAAAGGGGAGGGATAAGGAGAGGTGGGCATCTGGTGGAGGTATGCTGCCCTTGAGGCCAGTGGAGGTAGGAGAGGGAAGGCATAATCATACCTCACGGTTCCTCCTTTCCTGCGACTCCACCAGTTCTGAAGCCCTAGGTGCCAGTTAAACAAGTACACATTTAGCCCACCTGCTGACTCAGGCTTTGGAGCTGTGATGTCTGAAAAAAGTTTCACAACCTCAAGAGTGGTTGAAAGTGCTTGTGGTCTGGCTCCTTTTCCTCTGAGATTCTGACTCCTCAGCACTAACCAAGCCACCTTAACTATTTTTACATGGAGGTAACAATGAAGATGACCTCAGAATCAAAACAGCAATGCATGGACAAGAAGGCAGAGTCCTGGCAGCATCATTTTGTGAGCTCCCAGAATAGAGCTCTTCCATTAGTTTTCTTATTCATTCTACTTGAATTAATGGTCCTTTACAAGAGCAAAAGGCTGGCTCCTCTAGTTTATCTGACATGTCCCAGTCTGTCAGCCATTCCAGGCACTGTTCATACCTAACAGACTAACAGTTGGGGGCCATCGGAACATACAAGCATTTCTTTCACACACAACATCCGCAAAGAAACCATTTTATGTACTCCACATGCAGTAGAATGTCCTTTCATAGTGTCTGGTTTTGCCTAAAAACCCCATTTGGGCATACCCCCAACCATCTTGCTAGTAGTGGGGGTTTCCCTGGGTGGCAGAGTACCAGCTTCCTCTCCTGGAGGTATCTGTGGACCCACTCTGTGGGGCACACACACAAGTTCCTGCAGCTGTGGGACCCTCTTTCCGCATTTATTCAATCAATAAATAACTGAGTTTGTTGGCTGAGTAGCTCTATAAAATACGCTATTGGTTACATAGGTTTAGATAACCTCCTCTGTTAAGAATAGGAATTTGGGTTGGTTTTTTTCTGTTTGTTTGTTTTTTGGTGGTGGTGGGTATGGGATGGTGGCAGCAGAAGAGATTTTATCAAATAAACTGACTGATTTTTGAAGATTGAAGTGCATGTACCTTTATTTCTTGCTTAAATTTGTGATTTTCCTTTACTAGGCTTGCCCACCTGTTAGTATGGATGTCTGTGCTTTAAGAATACAGCTTTTCATAGGCTTGAAAGCCATCTGTCACTTTAAAAACCACATCATACTTTTGACTAAAGCAGACCCTGAGGCCATTCCAGAGAGAAGACAGTCACCCAAGAGGCTTCTGTAAGCATCCCCTTGCCCCAGGCATTCCTGCCAGTTTCTGGAATGAGTTGTAACTGGTATATTTTGCGTTTATCTTTTTTCAAATCATAATTTGGAATGATCAAATGGCTTTTTTATGGTGTTCTTTTTCCAGAGAAAGAAAAGAAGGTTCTAACAATACACTGTAATACACTTTATAACTGACCTGGGAACTTTTAGGAGAAAATGGATTATAAAATAATTTCAGTAAAAATCAAAGATATTTTACATTAGTTAAAGGACATGCTTTTCTGTGTAATTAATGGGAAAGACTGAGCCTATAATGCTAATTGAAACTACAGGACTTTTTACTGTCTTTCTTCTTTGACCCTTTCAGTAGTTACATTTTTATCTAAAATTATTTTCTGATATTACGAAAGAAATTAATAATGTATGTCTTATCTTAAAGCACATTTATGATCTATAGATATGTGCTGATCTATCTGAAAATAAAGTTGTATTTTGATAACATTCATCTCTTGTTATCTGTTAGGTTTCTGCTTTCCCATTGTTTAGAATAGAATGCTTAATTCCGGACTAGTTATGCTTCCATTTGATGTTTTCCCACTTAGTGGTAGAGAATGCAATCTAATTTCTCTACGGAAAATTTAATCAAGAAAGAAATCTCTTCAGGGAGTGAAGCATATAGTGTATTTCATATCAAACATAGGTTATTTTTAACATAGATTTTTACTTTTTCAAATTGTTAGTGGCTGTGCTTTGTTGCATCAACAGGAATCAGAGGTTGACTTTGGTAACTGATCACTTTGAGTGTACACAGAGTGGTCTGGGGCTGACTGATCCTAAAAGCTTTCTGGCGAGAGGAAAAGCAGTTTGTAGTCTTGCACATTTGACATTCTAATAGTATAATTTTTTAAATGATCTTTTAAAAATTCTAATTCATTTGATAAACAATTTTAAAAGATTGTACACTAAAGAAAATGTATCACATAGTGAAAGCAAGAGATAAGATAGTGCTTTAAGCAGACTTAACAGTTTTATGTGTCTTCATCATATTCTCAGCAGCCATGATGTTGCTTCTGCTTAGATTTGTGGCTTAGGGCATGCTAGACTCATGAAAGTCAAATGCAGAAAAGAGCCTGGGCATAGGGACTTCCTCAGTCAAGGATCTTTTCCTTTTGATGGGACTTGCCTGTTCTTTGAACTTATTGCTCATTTGAGAATACTCGCGGAGTGAATTGGAAGCAGTTGGTTTATCATTACATGAAAATTACAATATTAAATGCAGTTAGCCTATGTAGTATTGTGAACTAATATTCCATAAAAATAGAGTGTACAGTTAATCACTGAAGAAAATAGTAAATGAAAATGATTTTGTAGTTATTTTATATCCAGTATTTACCATTTACAACTACCGTTTGTTAATAATGTCATTTTAAAATTCTTGTCCTTTGTTTTGCTTTTAGTTCTAGAAAAGATACCAGTGTTAAAATCAAAATACCTCCTGTAGCTGAGGCTGGGTGGAATTTGTATATTGTGAATACGATCTCACCAGTGCAACTGTACAAAGAGATGGTACTCTTTTCAAACTTCTGATTCTTGTTTGTAGTATTTAGGGTGAAATTAATGATCAGAAATTGATTCTAATTATCATACATTCAGGATGCCACAGCCATTCAGCTTCCCGGCACTGTCTGACAGTGGAATGTGTATCTCTTTCTGCCTCCTCGTTGTTACAGCTTCTGACGTCCGAGGAACCAGTAGAAATTCCCTTCACTAGCATAAGACTCCCTTATTCATACCCACTCTCCTAAGAAGATCAATTGGCCAATCTAAACATAGTCTTTGACCTTAATTTGAACTCTAGCAAAGATAGCTAAGAAATGGAGCAAATAAATAAATAAATCTAGGATTATGTGTCCCTGTCCCACTCTTCTTATTTAGAAATGTTAGCAGATTGTCCCAGGGCACTACAGCTACTGCAGCATTGTCCTGGGGGGAGGGATCCAGAGGGAGCATCCTTACTGATCTAAGAGTGACAGCTTCCTACTCATCCCTGGCAATTATTTTAACTCTTTATTTTGAAACAATTTCAAACTTACAGAAAAGTTGCAAGAATAAGTATATTCTTCCCAACCCTTTGGGAGGCTGAGGCAGGTGGGTTGCTTGAGGCCAGGAGTTCGAGACTAGCCTGGGTAACATAGTGAGATACCATCTGTACAAAAAATAGAAAAATTAGCCAGTTGTGGTGGCACATACCTGTAGTCCTAGCTACTTGGGAAGCTAAGATGGGAAGATCACTTGAGCCCAGGAGTTCAAGGCCACAATGAGCTATGGTCGTAACACTGCACTCCAGCTTGGGTGACACAGCAAGACCCTGACTCTTTTGACTCTTTTTTAAAAAAAGAATATTCTATATATTCCCATTCCCCACACAGATTTCTTCACAGTCAACATTTTACCCTGTTTGCTTCTCTCTCTCTCTTTTATGCACTCTGTGCTTTCTGTGCACACACATATACATACACTGTTTTCTGATTCTTCTTCAGGAGGTAAACTGCATACATCAGTCTTTTGCCCCTAAGTACTTCAGCGTACTTTTCTAAGAATAAGGATACTCTCTTGCATACCACAATACAGTAGTATGCTTTAATAATTTTAACACTGACACAGTGCTTTATCTGGTTTATGGTTCATAGTCCAATTTTGTCAACTGACCCAGTGGCTTAATAGCATTTCCCCTTCTCCAGTTCAAGACCCAGTCTAGGATCAGGTAGTGTGTTTAACTATGATGTCTCTTTAGTCTCCTTGAATCTGGAATATTTCTATAGCCTTTCATTATATTTTATGACATGAGCATTTTTGAAAAATATAATTTTCCCCTCTACTTTTTTTTGAGAGCATTCCTTATTTAGGGTTTGCTTTTTTTTTTAATGGTTAGATTCAGATTATGCATTTTCAGCCAGAATATTGCATAGGTGATTTTTGTGTTAAGGGTATCACATCTGGAGGCATATGCTGTTCATCCGCCCCTCTTTGGTGATGTTAATTTTTGATCATCAGGTCAAGGTGTTGCCTGATTTGTCCCTGCCAATAATTTAATGCCAGTTATTATATTAGCTGTGCCCCTGTCTTTTCAGTCTTGCTTAATTGAAAGTCTTCATTTAGGTGATTTGGCTGCTAGAGTCTGAATATATTGATTGAGTCAGATTAGCTAGTGATAATTTTTATGAGCCCTTTATGAGTTATGGAAATAGATGTAGTAGAGCCTAAACTTACCAATCAAAACTAAAATAAGGGAAGAATACTCAGTCCAAATTTGGGAAAGAATTAAATCACAATTTTTTTTAAGTTTATTTCAAATATTAACATGTTCACTAGTCTTATCGAGATCAAACTGTTGCTAAGTTTACAGTATTATTAGTATTACAGTATTATTTGGACCTCTCTAATGATTAGAGCTGTTTAACAAGGTATTATTTATAATCATGTATGTATTAAACTGGCTTAGAGGTGGTGGGAAAAAAGCCCTTCAGCTAAGCCCTTGTCAGAATGGTAAATAACCATTTTGTTTACTTTTAGAGTTTAGTATGTCCAAATGTTAACTTTACTAACAAAATATATAAATGTTTTTAAGAACTTAGGAACTTTTGAGAGTCTCTCTTCAGCAACATTAGTGTTTGTCTTTTTTGTTTAGATAGACTATAGCAATACCTATAAGACTGTCAAAACCCAGAGCTGCATTCACCTTCTCAGTGAGGCTCATCTGTTAGTGCGAGCTGCCCTGATGGATGCCAGTCAGCTGGAACCTGGAGAGAAGGCAGAGCTTTTGGAAGCATTTAAGGAAAGCTGTGGCCACCTTGGGGACTGTTACAGCAGGTGGGTGACACCTCTTGGAACCTTGTTACAGAAGTCATTTTGAACTTGGGTGCACTTGTTAGCTTTTCCATCTCTGGTAGTTACCTGATAAATGGGGAGGTGGTTCATTTATTCACTTCTTCCACAAGCATTTATTGAGCACATACTCTGTTAGGTACTGTGCTAGGCTTAAACATACAAAAATGAATGTGACCCATTTCCTGCTCTCAAGTAGTCACAGTTTAGAAGATGAGCAGTAAGTCTCAAGTTTGTGATTTTCCCGCCATTTAACTTAGGACTTTGACATTTTTCTCAGGCTTTGAAAATCCTTGACATTAAAAACATATATTTTGTTAGTAAAGTTAACACTTGGACATATTAAACCCTAAAAGTAAACAAAGTGGTTATTTTCCATTCTGACAAGGGCTTAGCTGAAGGGCTTTTTTCCCACCATCTGTGAGCCAGTTTAATACATACATGATTATAAATACTACCTTGTTAAACAGCTGTAATCATTAGAGAGGTATGACTAGTTTATTGTCTGCTAGCTTAAGGGAGAGCTGCCAGTTGGACGGTCCGTGATTTTGATCTTAGTAGTCAGCGCTTTTATGATGTCAGAAAGGGACATTGGTATGAATAATGTTTTTATATTTGAGAGTAATGTTTACAAATTTTTTTGCATATGATTGTTTTCAGACTTACTTGATCCACATGAATGGTTAAAAATTAATAAAACAGACTTTTCCTCCTGTAAACACCATTATTTTAGAGTCCGGTCATGAATATTAGAATTAACTTAAATTGTTGTTTTTGTTTCTATTATGAGCAGGCAAAAAGAAACTGCATTAATTAGAAGTTTGTAAGATAAAACTTAGGAGTTTGTTTCAGTTACTAATGGCAGTAGAAAAGCATTTTGGAATTTCTATCTTCTGGAAAGCATGGTATATTCTGTTATAGAATGTGTTAGATATCCAGGTTTAAAAATTCCAAATTTGACTAGGCATGGTGGCTTACACCTGGATCCCAGCACTTTGGGAGGCTGAGGTAGGATAATCACTTGAGGTCAGGAGTTTGAGATCAGTCTGGGCAACATAGTGAGACCCTGTCTTTAAAAAAGTGACACATTTGAGGTTTTTCATTTCCTTCCCTTTAGGCTTGACTCCCAGCATTCTCATCTCACCTTGCCATACTATAAGATGTCTGGTTTGTCTATGGCTGAAGTTCTGGCCCGCATGGACTGGACAGTAGAGGATGGATTACAGAAATACGAGAGGGGATTAATTTTTTACATTAATCATTCACTTTATGAAAACCTGGATGAAGAATTAAGTGAAGTGATTATAGTTTTCTGTTTTATATCTAATATTTTTAACATTTCATTTTAATGGTTTATTTTATATAGTACTGTTTAGAAATCAGATTCCAAATATTTTTCTTCTTTGATATTCTTTTTCCAAAAAAGTAATGTGCTCTTTTCTTCATTAATGAAGATAGAATTATAGCTTGGAAAAGAACTTATGGGTAATCTTTTCATACTTTCTCATTATACAGACAGGGACATGTTGTCTGTTGTAGTCTCAACACCTGCCCAGTGACAGTAGCATGTCCTCAGTAGAGCTACACAGAATGCAGGCCTTGCCTTCCATCTTCTCATCTGCAGTCCTTCCTGCAACCCTAATTGTTCCTTACTCCTTGTGTCCTAAACTTCACTTATAAAACCCTGACCTTAGGCCAGTAACCTAAAGACATTATTAAGGATTATTTTTAGGGCTGGACACAGTGGCTAATATCTGTAATTCCAACACTTTGGGGAGGTCGAGGTGGGAGGATCACTTGAAGCCAGAAGTTTGAGAACACCCTAGGCAATATAGCAAGACCCCATCTCTACAGAAAATTAAAAAATTAGCTGGGCTTGGTGGCATACACCTGTAGTTCCAGCTACTCAGGAAGCTGAGGCAGGAGGATCGCTTGAGCCCAGGAGTTTGAGGCTACAGTTAGCCACAATTACACCACTGCATTCCAGGCTGGGCAATACAGAAAAACACTGTCTTAGAGAGAAAAGAAAAGATAACCCCTCATGTATTTTATACATAGTTGGATGCAAATATGCCAAGTTAGAAATCATGGTATCAAATGTTTTAAAGTTTTGAAATGAAATTTTCTCATACAAATTACTTAATTGGGTATATTTTGAACTAAATAGTAGTTTTTATGATGGATTTTTATTGTCATTCAATCAAATATTTATTTTCTTCTTCTGAAGTGTTAAAATTAGAAATGCTGGTCATAACCTGGTACATATTTTCATTGTTTTTCTTCATTATAATCAGCAAAGAGATCACTTCAGGTTATCTCAGGCCTCCCATGTATTAGTATCAGTTTTGTCTTTTTAAAATTAAAACATAATACTATAATTTTATCTTACTTGGAATGTTTGTGTCTTGGCTTTTTGCCCATATGTTTTGCTGATTTTGTTGCTTTCTTCTGGCTGACTGACCTTTTATTCCTTTTATTCCTTCGTGCTTACCAAAGGAATTAGCAGCAAAAGTGGTTCAGATGTTTTATGTGGCTGAGCCAAAGCAAGTGCCCCATATTCTCTGTAGTCCTTCTATGAAGAATATTAATCCCTTAACTGCCATGAGCTATCTAAGGAAGCTGGATACTTCTGGGTTTCCATCGATCTTAGTGACACTGACCAAGGCAGCAGTGGCTCTGAAAATGGGAGATCTTGACATGCACAGAAATGAAATGAAAAGCCATTCAGAGGTATGGAGCCCTGCCCAGTGCTAACAGAAGGCTGAAATAGGACCTGGTAATCTTGAAGTGTTTAGCTGTCTTCTGGCTTCTTTCTAGCTCATATATTCTTGGTTGTAATGGAAAACAGACAACATTAGAAACAAAGTGATCCAAATGGGACTTCAGATCTGGCAAATGAAAAATAAATAAGACTGATAAATGACAGCAGTGGATATCCAAAGACTTCAACTTAGTGTCAAGTGTGTTCAGAGCACTGAGCTTGGTACTGAAGAACAGGCTCTGCTCCGAGGGGACGATGTGATCTGGCATGAGGGATATGGTGTGTGCACTGGAAAAGCACAGAGTAATATGTATTTAAGAACAGCAAAGGGGTTATTAGCCATGAGCTTTAGGAGTCTAGTAGTTGCAGAAATAGCCCCCACTTGGGAAAATCCCAGATAACTTTATGGAGGATTGGACATTTGAATGGTGTACCAAGAAACACAGACTTTCCCTTGGAAAAGAGGTCATTTAGGGACACTATCAAAGGTGTTAATCATTTAAGGGAAGAAAATAAGAGGTAGTGTAATTGAACACTTATTATTTACCAGGCCTATTCTAAGCTCCTTGCATATATTATTTAATTCTTAATAATGCTATAAGGTAGGAGTATTATACAAATGAAGGAATTAAGACACAGAGAGGTTAAGTAACTCATCAGGATCACACAGCTAAGTGATAGAGCCAGAATTGAACCGGGCAGCCTGACTTCAGAACCTGTGCTCCTGCACTGTTTTCTTGCCAGACTGGCCAGAGCCCACAGTATGACTTGGGTTGCTAAAAAAGGAAGAACGTAAGTGCTTTATCACCGTACAAATGACTTGCTTTGTTATGATGAGGAAAGCAAGTCAACATCGGGATGTCTTCTGTTTTGAAGAGTAGAATTCTAGAAAAATGAATTTTCTCTTCATAATTTTGAAAAAATTTAAGATATATTAGTCATCACTCGGTATTTATGGGAGATTGGTTTCAGAACCTTCTACAGTTACCAAAATCCACAGAAGCTAAAGTTGCTTATGTAAAGTGGCATAGTAACCTATCTATAGGTTTTGCATGTAACCTATCTGCTTTCTCCAGTATACTTCAAATCATCTCTATATTACTTATAATACCTAATATAATGTCAACTGCTATGTACATAGTTATTAATACTGCATTGTTTAGGGAATAATAATAAAAAAAAATCTGTACATGTTCAGAACAGAGGCAGTTTTGCCCCCCACCCATTTTTTTTTTTTTTTTCTGAGAGCCTCGTTCTGTGGCCCAGGCTGGAGTGCAGTGGCTCAATCTCAGCTTACTACAACCTCCACCTCCCAGGTTCAAGTGATTCTTCTGCCTCAGCCTCCCAAGTAGCTGGGATTACAGGTGTGCACCACCATGCTTGGCTAATTTTTGTATTTTTAGTAGAGACGGGGTTTTACCATGTTGGCCAGGCTGGTCTCGAACTCCTGACCTCAAGTGATCTGCCCTCCTCGGCCTTCCAAAGTGCTGGGATTACAGGTGTGAGCTACTGCGCTCAGCCATCCCGAATATTTTTGATCTGTGGTTGGTTGAATCCATGGATGTGGAACCCACGAATACAGAAAATGGACTGCATTTTCAAATCAAGTAAACCTAAATATAAAGCTCTCTACAAAAAATAGGACATCTTGATGCTTAGTTAAATGTCAGTAACTTCTGTAAGACAGTCAGTGGTTTCCTTCTTTGGGTAAGAACTAGCCTTTATAGTCAAAGAAAAAATTGTGATTAAATTATTAATAGCTTAACCATGCATTGTGAATGCACTAGCATGTTTAGTATTTCTAAGATGGGCAATCTAAATACAATGTACCTTTTGTTCCTAAATTTCTTTCTTATCTGAAGATGAAGTTGGTATGCGGCTTCATTCTGGAACCTCGGCTCTTGATTCAACAGAGAAAGGGACAGACTGTTCCAACCGAGCTTGCACTTCACTTGAAGGAGACTCAGCCTGGATTGCTTGTGGCTTCAGTTCTGGGCTTGCAGAAGAACAGCAAAATTGGAATTGAAGAAGCAGATTTCTTTTTTAAGGTTTGTCACTTTGAAAATGTGATTTTTCTGGATGACCTCATTAAATTGGTGGTGGGGAGGGACACAGTAAGAGAAGTGAGTTTTTCATTTGTTTATTGAAAAAACAGACATAATCAGTTTATAAGATAAAAGTACTAATTAAAAGACTATATCTGAGGAAACTTTATTTGTACAACCTAGAATCTGTTCCCTTTTAAAAATGTCTAAATTTGCTTTTGCCATGGCACTAATGCTAATGGTAAATTATTAATTGCATGGCCCATGTGATGCTGTGATATTCAGCCCAGCTGTTGCTTTATCAGTGCTATATATTTATCTGGAATATAGAGGCTTCTTTTACTGTTTTCAAGGTGCTTTGTGCTAAGGATGAAGATACAATTCCTCAGCTCTTGGTAGACTTTTGGGAAGCTCAGCTAGTGGCATGTCTCCCAGATGTGGTACTTCAGGAACTCTTTTTCAAACTCACATCACAGTACATCTGGAGATTGTCTAAGAGGCAGCCTCCTGACACCACACCATTGCGAACATCGGAGGATCTGGTAAGATAATGGAATAATACCTTAAATTTAACTCATGCATTGCCCATTACAAAAACATACCTTCTTATTTTTAAAAACTTATTATAAAATCTAACCTAGTTTTCTATTACCAGGTATCTTATTTACGCAGGAGTTAAAAATACACTTAAAATGTGTTTATAACCGAAGTGGCCTACATTTTAAATAATTTTGTACTCTAAAGAATGTCCTCTACTTACTAATGTCCCTCACTTACTTGCAGTGGTAGCTCAGTTGCCAAAGCATGGAGAAAGGGACTTCTTCCAGAACATCACCTCATCTGTACTTCCTCAGCAGAGGATCATTAAGTGGAACATAAGAGAGAAGACATCTGCAGACCTCCTTGGTGGGAGAGGAACTGCAGAAGGCTGTGGGAGGGAGACTTCCTTAGTGGGCCCCCATTTCCTGTCTGTTGCACATACGGGAGCTGTTCTGTGGCACTTGAGGCAGCCAGTAACAACTCTTTCTACCCTTCTTGCTACCGTTCTTGCTCCTAGCCCATTTCTGTCCCAGCTCATTAGCCATGGCTAATGGAGAGTTAAGTGGAAAAGTTACCAGCTTCTTGAATAAGCAGGGCTTCTTGGGAATTGTCTTGAGAATTTATGAAAGATATTTTGCCATCTAAAGAAAGTAGTATTAATAAAAATTATTTCCAATATTCTTTTTAGGTATAATTGGCTTAAATGCAGTATTGCTCTTTTTGCTAGAAAGTGCCTCTTTAGAGTATTTACATTTTAAAATATAAGGAAATATTTAGCATAGAAGCAAGCAAGACTGAAATATTTTCCAGGAGAAAAATTCTTAAAAACTTTCCTTCCCATTCCCAGGAAAGTGCATACCTAATTCTATGACATGGCAGAGAATTAATGATTACTTTGCTCTTTGTGGAATGGATAAGCAAGCTTTTGTTGTTACATTTTGTTTATGAGAAATTCTTTTATGTTTTAGATAAATGCCTGTAGTCATTATGGCTTAATTTATCCATGGGTTCACGTCTTAATATCATCTGATTCATTAGCTGATAAAAATTATACAGAAGATCTTTCAAAATTACAGGTAAGTAAAAATACCTCCTTTTCTTATGAAAGTGCATATTACGATATAGTGTAAGATTAAATTTGCTGAGACCCCAGGTGTCCTGTTAATCTAGAATGTAGAATTTTGAGGGACAAAATCCATAGTTAGGCATACTCAGGAGACTTGGAGGGAATGCCTGCCTCTGCCTGAAACTGATGATGGATGGGACACCTGTGCTGAGCAGCTGGTTTCGTTGCAGGTGGATGAACAAACTTCACCAAGTCTCCTGGCTGATTTCCTCATTTTCAGGATGGGCTTGAAAACACTTTGTGAAATGAAAGTGTGGCAAATGTTTAGTGGTATTTTTATTGATGTAGTTTGTTTTTGTTAGTGTTGACTTATACATTTTAGGCCTCTAACCCAAGCCAGGCACTGCTATTCCTCTTCTAAGAAACAGGTCAAAGTAGTCAGTTTATCCAGCTCCTGAAAAGGATTTTTCAGGAATGAGGGGGATGATTAGAGAATGTGGATCATCCTTTAATAATTCTGACTGCAACAGTGTTTTGACTGGCAGTGAGAATTAAAGTCCACATTTGACTTGGTGGATCAGGCTGGGCCACATGAGCATATGATTTTATTTAACGTAGTTCAGCGGCCCAAAGAATGAATATAATTCCCACATCTATTTTCTTTGGTCTTCCCCGTGTAGTTGCTAACATACAAAACTTAAGATTTCCTATTAAGAATTCTGAGTTTCAAGTCACTCTTGAAAAATTTAGCAGCTCTGTTAACCCAAGGTCCTCATTGCTTCTGACCTGAGGGTTGGGGCTGACCCGCAGCCCCTCCTTAGGCAGTGGTCACACTGTCCTCCCACACAGTTATCATCTTTGTGGCATCCTGACCCAAATGCTGAGTGTCTGTTTTCCTTATCCCAGCTGCCCTCATGCATCTTCATCATTTGATTGGCCTCTTTAGGCTTTTGAATTTGCAATACCTCATTTACACTATGGGAACTGGTATAAGTGTAGTTGTTACTTAATGTCAAATTGGGAATGGGGCTTAGAGGAGAGAAGCTGAAGAGGCCATATTGCTTAGACTGAGCCTTCAGGTGGGGCTGTGGTGTTCCCAGAGATGGCATTATTTATGTGCTTCTTTAAAAAATAACCAAAGAAGATTCTTCTTGTCTCTTGTCTCTAGTACCATTGTGATACAAAGGCTTCTGAGGGGCTAGCCTCAGATTTTGTTCATTTCACGAATATTGCTTGAGCATGTGCTATAGATGTTATGGGGAGCATTGGACAAGACAGGTGGAGCTTTGCCTTCCTAGAACATACACACTAATTACATATTTAAAAATGTAATTGGAATAAGTGCTATTAAATTTCCCCTGATAAAGCTTTAAAGCATATTTATAATCGTTGCTTGAAAAAATATAATTCAGTGATCTTTTAAAATTTGTTTTAAAATATTTTAAAAGGAAAATCCTTGCTATTAAAGGAGGAAAATCTTTGCTATTAAATAGCAAAATCTTGGCTGTTGAAGGAGAAACATAGTCTGCCTAAACTTTTATAATTTTTTTTTTTTAAAGAGACAGAGTCTTACTCTATTGCCCAGATTAGAGTGCAGTGGCAATCATGGCTCACTGTAACCTCCAACTCCTGGGCTCAAGCAAGCCTCCCACTTCAGGTTCCCAAAGTTCTGGGATTATAGGTGTGAGTCACTGCACCTGGCCTTACTTTCAAACTTCTTGATTACATGGATAAAACTAAGTAAAAGTTCATGGGAGTTGAAGTTATGACTACTTTCAGTCATAATTTGGTACACATGCCCTACTCCCTCCTACTGCCCCCACTCCCTTCCCCATTATCTGGATTAGTCAAGAGTTAAATACAGAGGTAATCTCTTTTCTTCCATGTTGGGAGACCCTTTGAGTAAGAGATTATCAACCTTATTTCATCTCTGCCATTTGATTGTCAGGAAATTATTCACATGAATAATTTATTAAACTTGCAGGAAGAAAAGGGACCAACCTTATTCTCCTGGTCATTCTTTGGTAGATATTTGGAATAAAATAATCACACCAACTGTGATTGGGTAGATCACATTCCATATTCTCCTGTGAGTCTCAGAAGATGCTGTAGCAAAGAGATACAGGGACAAGAAAATTAGGACATGACCATCTCATCTTTATCCTGGAGAAAGGGAAAGTGGAGATTAATTTGGTGGTAGAATCAAAAGTAGTATTTATAGTTTAATTGCTTAAAGTAAATATTGGTAAAGTTGTAAATTCTGAGATAATACTGCCCCCTGTTATTCATCTTGTGACAAAGTGGTATTGATAACAATGATTAGTTCTAAACAATCACTTTAGTCTTATTAAGTGTTCAATTTTATTTTTGCATATGTATGTAGCACATGCTTATAGAAAATTTGGAAAATACAGGAAGGCATGTAAAGAAAACAGAGTAGGCTTTGTTGTCCCATCCTGTGTGCTGTTTCAAATTGCCATGCTCTTCCGACAGTATTTCTGTATGTGCATTTACCTATGTAGATTTTATAAAACTAATCATGTTCAGAAATATAATTTTGTATTAAAATTTTTTTATTCATTTTATCATAAACTTTTTTTATTAACTAGCCTTTGAAAAACATAGTTTTGATGGCTGTGTAATGTTCCATTAGCTGAGTGTGCCATATGTATTTACTCATCCTTTGTTGTTAAACATGTAGATTACTTCTAAATTTTCAATATTGCGAATACTCTTGCGGTGAACATCATTGGACATAAATCTTTAACCACAATGTTGATTATTCCCTTAGGATAGAGTCCTAAAGAATGCCCATTGGGTTTAATTTGCAGTCCACACAAAGCAAATAAAATCATGTTATTTAAAAATGATTGCTTTCTATTAAAGAGATCTTTAAACTAGAGGTAGTTTCAAGATTATATTATGCTTAGATTTATTAAATAATGACCACATGCATGTGCTCTAATATGGCATTCTTTCTATTTTATTTTTGGCAAGTGAGGTTTAGTCTTAAGAAATTGAATTCTGTATGTTGTGTTTTAGTTTTTGAGGCGCCTCATTTCATAACATTTCACTTTTCTGTTCATAGTCTCTTATATGTGGTCCTTCATTTGACATAGCTTCCATTATTCCGTTCTTGGAGCCACTTTCAGAAGACACTATTGCCGGCCTCAGTGTCCATGTTCTGTGTCGTACACGCTTGAAAGAGTATGAACAGTGCATAGACATACTGTTAGAGAGATGCCCGGAGGCAGTCATTCCATATGCTAATCATGAACTGAAAGAAGAAAACCGGGTATGCTTTTTCAGATTATGTTTTTAGGCTTGATCAGTGATAATCAGATTTGATAACCTCATTTCCTTTCCTGCAAAATGGGGACAATTTATGCTAATCCAACCTCATAAGGCTGTATGGGTCCATTGAGCATATATGTTTAATACGCTATGTGTTTTGAGTACTATTAAATGCTGTTAAAATATATGGAGATGGTATATTATCATCATTAAACATCTTTTGTTTGGAGATGAAGTAGTTGATTACCTGAAGATTTGGGAACAGTATATGATGTGAAAATATTTTCTCTGCTATACGGTTTTTAGTTTAGAAATCAGAAGAATTTTGGACCTTAGTTGTTTTTTTCTTCATTCCTTCCTTCTTGCCACATAAGAGATGATAACGGGATATGTCTGTTACTTCTTGAAAATAGCCATGTACATATGTACAATATATGTATTACTGGGTTTTCAAGTTATAAACCTGACTTTTATGTTATAGTTAAGGCAGAAGACTGGCTGCTGATATAACTTGTGTTATAACAAAGTTAGCTGCCTTAGACAAAATGATGTATTTTTGCTCCGTGCTTTCCTGCACAATCTTCTTATTCTCCTTTGAAATCTGAGAATAAAATGCATCAAACTAAAATTTATTCATTTTTTCCTAAGATAGACTCTGTGGTGGAAAAAACTGCTGCCTGAACTTTGTCAGAGAATAAAATGTGGTGGAGAGAAATATCAACTCTACCTGTCATCATTAAAAGGTAAAATGATTTTTTTTTTTGCTTGATTATAAACTTAAGAGTTTCAGTTTTAAATTTGGTGAAGCCTTCTTTCTCAAGTATTTTCATATGATTCTCAAGTGAGACCAAGGGCCTTTCAGAACCGTCTGGGGAGCTTATTTTCAGCATTCACATACCCCCCCCTTGACATTTGATATTGATTTATCTTCTAGTCACAGAACTGATGTTCTTTTGACTTAATCCTTTCAAACACTTAACAAATTATTACAGTCATAGAAAATGACAGCATCAATGTTTTAAAATGTGAGTAGTCATTAAGGCAATTACATCTTTTATCAATGATCAGAGTACTTAATTTACTTCATGTAGGAAGTTAAGATCATTACTATTAAACATAATTACAAGCAAGTATTGATGAATAACAACCTCAAGGATTTAAAAGTTGAGTATCTAAATTACACCGTATTTTACAGCATAGTAGTTATTTGAATTTTCATAATTCATAATCATAAATCTTGGTAGATATGTAATCTGTTTCTGTACTGCTGTGTGTTAATATAGTTGTTTTCCTGATGACAAAGGGTATGGGTATATCAATTGCAGAGCACATAAAATATTAGAAATTGACAGTGTTGAAATTGTGTTTTCCAGCCAAGACAGTTGATTTTTAAAATGTAAGGCCAAGTCAGTGGCCACTGGAGATTATTTTTCTGAAGATCCCCCTTTAATTAAAGCTGTATGCTTGTGATTGGGAAGGGAAAGGGGTGACTTTATTCTCTGTCCTACCCATCTCCCTGATTGCTTTAGGTTTTCAGAAGGTGGAAGTGTCAGGTGTCTGATTGCTTTGCCCCACTTGCATACACTTTACATAATTTATCACTGACTGTTTGTGTTAGTGGAGCACTTTCCAGTACAGACATCCCGCATCTTTACACCTCAGCATCATCATTATCTTAATCAGAAGACTCTTTCTTCATCCTTTTCTGATCCACATCCACACACTCCACCCCAACTCACCCATAATCATTTCTCCAAATGTTGCATTTTTCTCTGTCTTCAAAATATATTTGTGTGCATACGTGTGTGTGTGTGTGTGTGTGTGTGTGTGTCTGTGGCTAATGAGACTAAGTGCCATGTGTGATTTACCTTTATTGGACTGTAGTACCTCAAGAGCTGGCATAGTGTTTTATTCATTTTTCACGTTACACGTTCCTCACCAGCCATATGCCTCTCCTATAGGAAGCATTCTGTAACTGTTCATTGATTAGAAAGGGAGACAGCTGAAGAACTTTAGGTTCATTTCACAGAAGGGTGTTTTCTTAACAGTTGTACACTGAAAAGAGCCCTATATTGGGATCTGGAGAATTGGAACTGGGTTCCAGGTTCGCTACTTACTAAGTGTCCTAGAGCAACCCAGTTTTCTAATGTGGTGAGACTAAATGAGAAGTTCAGGACTGAATCAAAAGTTAAATGTTAGGCAAAATTGCAAGAGGGCGAGGTTGGAGATGAAGCTCAGGGACTTACATGCTTAGGAGTTTGGATTTCTTATCTCTCCAATACAGCGTTTCTCAACCTTGGCACTGTTGACATTTTGGACCAGATAATTGTCCGTGTGTGTGGGGGTTTCCCCTGTGCATTTTAGGATATTAAACAGTATCCCTGGTCTCTACTCATTAGATGCCAATACTACTGCCCGTTATAACAAACAAAAATGTCTCCAGATGTTGCCAGATGTCCCCTGTGGGACAAAATTTTCCTGGTTGACAACTGCCACACTAATGCAGAACCATTAAAACCGGGGTTAGTGGATGGGTTGTTTGTTTTAAGGAAATATTCAGTACTGTTTTTGTAATGAACCATGCTTATTTTTTAAAATTCTGGTACTATGGTAAATTACAAAAATTAAATTTAAAAATCATTTAAAATCCCACCATCCAGAAATTTTCAACCTTTGACAAATATTTTCTAGACATGCTGGAGGATTTTAAGGGTAGAGGTTTACATTTAGATATATCATTTATATGCAACTTGTAGATTTAGGTAGCTGGTGAGTGGAGTGGAGCAAGTAATTTTAACCTTCTCTTAGCCTCAGTTTTCCCAACCCTAAATCAGGCCTAACACCCATTAGTTTACCCTGTTTGGGATGGGGCTTGGATTAAATAAATAAAAACCTCAAAGGATTCTAGAAGGAATTAAAGAGAAGTTATACATGGAAGTACTTTATTAATTTTTAAAGTACTCTATGAATTTAAGATATTGACCTTGTTCTTGGAGTGATAACCTGTATTAGCCCCTCCTTATTTGGGAGAAGAGGAGAATTGGGAAGTGGTGAGATTTTTGTTGACTCTGTAACAACTCCACACTAGCTCTCCAACTCAGTTTTTTTGTTTCTGAGATACTACTTACAGGCTCCACATTTAGGTAAGTAAACTGCTTTGATAGGAAAACATCAATAATTCATATTTTTCACATACATTTTGCAAGCTAGTTAGTAGTTGCCGTTTATTAAGGTCTGATTTTATGTCAGATGTGCATCATTGTATTTTAGCCTAATTTTCACAGGAACTGTGGAAGCTAGCAGACAGTACCACTACATTATAAATGAGGAACCTAGGACTTGGAAGATTAAGTGATTTTCTTAAAGCCACTCAGTGAGTAGGTGGAAGAGTCTGGATCTCTTCCCAAGTCTGTCTGGATTCCAGAACTGGGAATCTTTTCTATAAACCATTGCTGCTTTATTCATTAACTCTTTAGCAACAAAGGCAGTTCATTCTTTTGTGTAAAGAAAAATTTAGGTTGCTGTATATTGGACAGATGACTTTGGAATGGATCTTATGTTTCACTTACTCTGCAAATAGAGTAAGCGATGGGCATGCAACAATCACACAGGGAATGGCAATGACATGTGGATAGAAGGTGTAAGACCAAGTGGATGTTTATTGGGAACATTGTTCATAACTGTCACCCTTCTATTCCAGGAGAGGGCAGCATGTATCTGTTAAGAAGCTGTAGAATCATAAAGTTGCATTTTTTTTTTAATGTATGTTACATTCCTTAATATTAAAAATGTTCATTGGGGCCAGGCACGGTGGCTCACAGCTGTAATCCCAACGCTTTGGGAGGCCAAGGCGGGCAGATCATGAGGTCAAGAGATCGAGACCATCCTGGCCAGCATGGTGAAACCCTGTCTCTACTAAAAATACAAAAATTAGCTGGGCATGGTGGTGCGCACCTGTAGTCCCAACTATTTGGGAGGCTGAGGCAGGAGAATCTCTTGGACCCAGGAGGCAGAGGCTGCAGTGAGCTGAGATCACGCCACTGCACTCCAGTGTGGTGACAGAGTGAGACTCCATCTCAAAAAAAAAAAAAAAATGTTCATTAGAACACCATTGCAGTTTGGGGGAAAAAGCAGTAAATGGTCATGAAAACAGATTTGTGCTTATTAACAACATGAAATGTTACATTAGGAACTAATATGGGAAAACATTGGTGTTTCTTACCCTATCAAACAATCTATAAATTAGCTTTAGTTTAGACTTAGCATTAAAAAGAATATTCAAATGATTGTACTTTTCTTTAGAGGATAGTAGAAATCGATTGCAAAATAACGTAATTCAGCAATGAAATAATGAATCCAAATTTCATGTGGCTGATATAAAATAAACTTCAAAGGATTCTAGTAAGGAAAAATAAGTTACAACCATAAAGAAGCCTATGGATTTAAGAGATTGATTTTTTTTCTTTGAAGTTATAACATTTTGTTACCTGAACTGGCTTTTTTTTTTTTTTGTTTTCCTGAGATGGAGTCTTGCTCTGTCGCCCAGGCTGGAGTGCAGTGGTGCAATCTCAGCTCACTGCAACTTCTGCCTCACGGGTTCCAGCAATTCTCCTGCCTCAGCCTCCTGAGTAGCTAGGATTACAGGTGTGCACCACCATGCCCGGCTAATTTTTTTGTATTTTTTGTAGAGACAGGGTTTCACCATGTTAGCCAGGCTGGTCTTGAACTCCTGACCTCGTGATCTGCCCGCCTCGGCCTCCCAAAGTGCTGGGATTACAGGCACCGCACCTGGCCTGAACTGGCTTCTAATTGGTTGGTTAAGTAAGAAGAGATTGAATGAAAGACAGACTTTCAGTTCTAATTCAGATATTCTTTTCTACACAGAAACATTGTCAATTGTTGCTGTGGAACTAGAACTAAAGGATTTCATGAATGTTCTCCCAGAAGATGGTACTGCAGCATTTTTCTTGCCATATCTTCTCTATTGCAGTCGAAAGAAATCATTGACTTAAAGGTATCATTTGAAAAATACCATAATGGCATTTGAGACTGAATTTCTAAAAATTGAATGCCAAAGTGCAAGTAGAGGAGTTTTTGATTTTATATATATCACACACACACACATACACACACACATATATGATGCAAATGCTTTCAGGCTGCTTACCTTACCATGTAGTGGTAACTATTCAGTTCTTAATTTATGACCTCAATCAATTTAATTGTCTAGAATGTAGAAAATCTTTAAGACATAATTCCTCAAAGAAGCCATGTATTTTTTAAGGTGGGGATTGACTTTTATTCCAAAAAACAACATCAGTTCACTATTGTTGGAGACATGACAATCATTTTCATCCCAAGAACACTTTAAGGAAACATTTTACAAGTATGCTTGAAAGAATGTCACTAACTGGCCCACAATTTTATCTTTTTGATTTTTCCAGATTTTTCTATGTTTTTGAGAAAGATGTTAATGTTTTGCCATGGTAAAAAATTTCAAACCTCATTTTTTTTTGTTCCTTTTCTTGTTACTTTGAGAAAACTCATGCTCTGTTTCTCTGAATCAAATGAAGTAGAAGTTTACAAAGCTAACTTTCTTCTTGTCTAGCTATTAACGTGATTTGTCAAATGCATGTTTTTTTCAGCCAAAGCCTTGTTTCCATTTTTTGTTGATGTGTACTCTTGCTCTTTTAGCTAGAGTATATGTGAAAATAAAGAAATATATCATTGTATTCACAACCATGTGTCTTCATTTATAACTTTTTGTTTAAAACATTTTTAGTTCAAGTTTAGTTCATTGATATTATCCTCTGAATGTAGTTAAGGCTGGGCAGAAATTCTACTCATGTGACATCTGCCATAGGTCTATTTTGAAGCTTTTCTTCTAATGGCAATGTTTATCCTTACCAGGATTTAATCTATAGAATTGTCTCTCAACTCTGCTTTTCTCCAGTTCCAGATAACGTCCTTTAGACCATCTCTTCAGGGGTTCACAAAATCAGATTTGCGTCATTCTATTTTATTTATTTTATTTGTTATTTCCTTCCCTCATACCTTGCCCATTCCCTCTGAATATTAGGTGTGATGTCAACAGCATGTTAGAAGGATCAATGGAAAGGCAATAATTGAAAACATTTCAATGAACCTTAATAGTGTTCCTCTGAGGAGCACCCAGGAGAATATCTGGTCATAGATCTTTTTTTAAATGCAGTTTTATAAAACCCTAATAGTGGTGAAATGATTAGACTGTATGAATCAGTTTTATTACCTAGTGTACAAGTGTCAGTCATGTATCATTAAATAGTCTGTTGATCTTTCCATTTGCAAAAAATCAATAGTTTTCCCTCACAAATGCACAAAGTTGTGTGTTTCCAGTCTTCTTTTAATGTTTATAGTCATTCCAAAGTAACATTCTATTTTACACTTTCACATACATTGTTATGAATCATTGGTTTTTCTCTTTTTTCCACTTATCATCAATTTATTTCATTCAGCCAGACTTGGTGTCTATAGAAAAAGAAATTTTAAGACCATTATTAAAAATAATATATGGTTAAAAATTAGTAGATGGTTCTTTAAATGTATTCTAATTTTTAATGTTACTTTATTCCTGATTCATTTGTATTTTTCTACTTTTTATATGTTTAAAAATCTCTCATTCTATTGCTGCTTTATTTAAAGAAAGATTACTTTCCTCCCTACAAGATCTTTATTAATTGTAAAGGGAAAATGAATAACTTTACAATGGAGACACCTGGCAGACACCACCTTAACCAAAGCTTGAAGTTAACATAACCAGTAATGGAACCAATCAATATCTTGTGCCTCCTGATATGGTGTACTAAGAAAAACACAACATCATGCCATGATAGTCTTGCCAAAAGTGCATAACCTAAATCTAATCATGAGGAAACATTAGACAAACTCAAATTGAAGGACATTCTACAAAGTGACTGCCCTGTATTAAGGAACTATTCAGAGTAAGGGAGACTTAAAAGACATGCCAACAATGCAGTACATGATCCGGGATTTTCGTTTTCTGTAAAGAACATGATTAGGATTATTAGTGAAATTTGAAGATCTCTAGTTTTTAAATCATTGTTACTTTTCTGATTTCGATCACTGTATTGTGGTCATGTACAAGAATATTCTTGTTTTTAGGAAAGATAGTTGTATGTATCTATACACGTCTGTGTGTGTACATATAGAGGGTGAGCATGAGAGGGAGATAGGAAAAAGAATGAGAAAGCCAGTGTGGCTACGCAGATCATTAATATTTGGGGAATCTGCGTGAAAAGTATATGGGAATCTGAAATTATGTCAAAAAAAGTTTCAAAAGTTTCTCTTCATTGAATTAATACGTTGTTATATATTCAGTAAGCAAACTATTGTATTGGATTTGGGTACTTAGCTAGAAATACAGAATATATAGTCCCTGCCTGTAAGAAATTTAAAGCTAAGCAGGCTTTTCTAAGACATAATTAATGTAAACTTGCTCAAAGCTTTATTGGACTTATTTAAAGATGATTCAGACTGATAAACATGGCTACCGATTTTATGGGCCAAAGATAGTTCAAACTATCTTTTTTTATTCAGTCTGCTTCTTTCAGTCTCATGCAATACCTTTTCTCTTTGCAAAAGTCAAATTTCTCTTTAATTTTTTATCTAGTGTTGATTTTTCCTTCATATTTGCTATTCTGTAGTTTTTCCTATAGCTTTAAAAACTATCTTGGCTTTCTTAACCAAGCAGTAATCTCCCTCTTCTTTCACGGTTGTTACACAGGAGGAATCTTCTCTGTGGCTGTGTGTGTAGGGTTACCCTATAGTGCCATACTCTGCATGCCAGGCATTTGCACACATGAATTCCCCAAATGCCTCCATGTTACTTACTCACCATTATTTTTCTGAGCAAGACCATCCTTTGGTGTGGTTTACATGCAACCACATGTAACCACATGGTTACTAGTGTTATTTAAAGACTAATGTTTTCTTTCTCATATTTGGCTCTCTTCACCTTGTTCAAGTTATTGGCATTAAATTTAGTCGCTTGTCTGTTAGAGTCTTTGATATTCTAGTGTTATCAGTGACTGCTCTAATAAAAAGGGCATTAATGGAAATAGTTTTTCATGATGTAAGTTGTTTGTGTAAGACCCAGGAGCAGAAATTAAAACTTTCCATTTGCACTAAAGGTTAACCTTTCAGGGCTTTTTAAATCTTCAAATATATTTACATTTATATTTTCTTCATTTGTATGTTCCCTTTTTCCCCATTTAGGGAGGAAAGACAGATTGGTTTTCTTTACATAATTTCCTCCCTTTGAATTTACCATTTCTAATTACAACAATCCTCAACTCAAAAGACCCAGGAAAGACCAAAGCCTGCAGCCACAGTGCAGGAATCTTACAAAAAAATTGTTCATTTTTCTCCATTTTAAGTGTGTGTGTGAGTGTGAGTGTGTGTGTGTGTGTGTGTGTGCACCTACACATGGGGAGGGTTATTGCAGGGGTTGGGGAGCAGTGCATTTAAATTTTGTTTCTTCCCTGGATCTTTCACAAACAATAATTGGTAAGGTTCCTCCTTCCCTTGGAAGCACAGAAAAGACACTGCCTATTTGAAATTATATTATTTGGGGTTGTCTTGGGATTCTCTTACATGGAGGTGCCACCTAGAAAAAAAAATGTTTTCTGTTAAGAAAGAAATTAGATTCTAAATATGTCTTATGTAAATAATGGCTTGTTTTTTGGTAAATAACTAACATGACTACTCCCTTACATCAGCTTTAGGTATAATTACACATTTGTATTAACTTAGAAATGACTGGTGCTGTTACAAGTACTGGCTGTCAGGAAATGAGCAGTATCCCTCACCATTTAGCAGGAAAAAAAATGCTGTTTGGAGGTAGAGAAGGAAGAAATCAGGGCAGCAGATTCACAAATGCTTCATATTGGGGGAAGTATTTAGGCAAATTAGTTCCTTTAATTATATCTTTTATATATGGCTTCTAGAATTACTACCTGGATATTCACCTTCATTTTGTAGAACGGTATAAGTGGTTTCCATTCCAGCATGAATGTGGTCGGTCACATGGCAGTGGAGTAACCAAATTCCAGGTGTTCTTGGAAACATTTCTAGGGTTTGGTATGTTCCAGGGAAAATGTCAAAGACATCAGAACTATAAACGCCCCTGTGCTTAATTAGAAAAATGACAAATAATGTATAATATTGTATATGAGAGTTCACTCTTGTCATTTGTTAATGTTCAGCTCAGGGATATTGAAAAAATGGATAAATCTGTTTTTTAAAAATTGAGCTCGTTTCTGTGTTTAAGACAGATGGTAAAATGTGGTTTTTGTATCCTAATAAGTCTTTGGTATCCACATCAAGTGGGTGGGAAAGAAAGATGCAATGAGAATGAATTCATCAATCAGGACTACCCACAAACCTCCTGTACCTTGATTCTGGTTTGCCTGTTTGTCATAGCACTGAAGCTATACAAAAGGAACTCAGCTGTGGCCCCATTTCAGCCCTAGCCTCACTTTTGCCTGAATCTATCCTAGCTTGTCTGTGAAGCTTTAAGTCAAGGTAAATAATAAAGGAAGCAGAAAAGGAGGCTGATGAAAACGACAAAAACCAGAGGCACTGGTAACAATAGTTGGGCGACAAGAGTCTATTTCTGCAAGGGTAGAATTGAAAACCTACTAAGAATACAATGTATCTATGTAAAACAAAATGCAGATAACAAAACAGGCTTTCTGCAGTATGCTTTTTGATAACTTCTGCATTTTCTAAATTAGCCCAAAGCATAAGGAAAAAGCATTTCCAGGAGGGCCACTGGCTTCTGCTGAAATCGGTACTGAGAAAGAATAGAAGTAAGATTGAGATGTACAGAGCAGTTGCTTGTCACCTAACTGATCTTGCTCACCTTGGGCCATTTAAAATACAGTACTTAAAACAGGCAGGGCAAGGGTTATAATAAAGTCTTGTTGTGGTCTCTACTCTCATTCATCATTATGTGAACATTCCTATCCTCTTTGTTAGCAATTCCACTCAGTTGCCTTAATCAGGAATCTGTGAGCAGAACTCCATGAAAATTCAGTTAAAAATGCAAATCCCAGGAAGAGCTCAATGTGTAACAAAGGCTAGTGTGTCAATTGAAATTGCTGTGCCTTATATAGTCATCCCTCAGTATCTATGGAGGATTGGTTTCAGGAATGCCCCCATACCAAAATCCATGGATGCTCAAGTCCCTTATATAAAATGGCATAGTTCCATATAACTTATGCACATCCTTCCATATACTTTAAATCATCTCTAGATTATTATAATACCTAATACAATGCCTACATATCATTTCATTTGCATGGATTCAACATAGTACTCAGTGCAGCAGATCCAAGTTTTGCTTTTTGGAACTTTGTGGAATTATTTTTTTCCTTAATATTTTCAATCCATGATTGAATCCTGGATGGGGAATCCATGGATATGAAGCACCGGCTGTACTCTTTGCAGCTTTTTTTTTCATAAGTCTCTCTGAGGAAATATTTTCTTCACTTGTATTAAAACATTTTCAAACAGAGCAAGAGTTATTGCCATGGATAGCTCTTACCTTGTATTGGAAGCTATGGCCGTGAAAATGTACAGTGTGTAAGTCTATTTCATTGCCCATTCCCATCAGATACCAGTTGACTTCATCTCCCACGTGCATTGTGAGGCCTTGTAGGTTTCCAAACATTCTTCCATTAATAGCTAGGGAAAGCATATGGTTTTATGTTACTTTTCAGGATATTTTAAAGCAATAGCTATTTCAAAGAAAATATGATTATTAGTTTAATGTAAAGAATCTTTTTGGTGCAATAGGACTTCTTTTACTACAAATGAGAGAAATGGATACTTTAAAGTCAGTAATACCACACACTGCTTTTCTAGGTACTTTGCACCAAAAGCCTTAATCTTAATTTTGGATTATTTCAAAGGAAATGAGATTTTGGAATTGGAAAATAAATTAGCAAATGATTTTGAGCATAGTCCCCTTTTGGTTTTGAACAGAATTCTACCTGACATACAAAGTGAGGCAGAAGTGGTTTATTTTAAGGGAAAACAAATGAACAGTCTCCAAAATAATTTTATTTGAAAGAGAAAATGATAAAAAAGTAGAAAAATTGTTTTAGAATAATGTAACATACCATGCATTTTATTGCTTTCTATGAATTCCTCATCATCTTTGTTTACTTTCTCTGGGTGATCAGAGTATGTTTTGATGTTGTCATCTAAGTACCAAGATTCATTCTCATCAAAAACTAGAAACAGAAGGGCAAATTCCAGTTTCTTTCTGGGATTGAATACTTTCAAGTAATGTCTTCGACAAACAATCAGGGGGCCAATTAATCCACTGTAGAGATCCTGGAAACAAGGAAAATCTTCAGTAACCCTTGTGAATTAGGTCAGGATTTCAGAGAACTGAGACTTTGCACCCATGGCCTCAGGAATTTTGGAGAGACCAATTGAAGTAGCAGACTTTGCCCAATATGGTACTGCCAATTTAGTAACTTTTCACTTGAAGTAGTTAAATTGGAACAATGGTGAGTAGTAGGTAGGTCATGTGGGTGATGCTGACATAACAGAAATGTCTGCAGAGGCAAAAATTAGCTCAGCTAATGAGCAGTGATTTTAAAAGAATCCCAAATGAACAGTGTTGGTTTGTTCCATAAACTCAAGAACTCTTGAGTGTGAGCCAAGCACTATGGCAGTCCCTAAAAAAATCCATAGATGAATGAAATGTATAATAATAAATAGCACCACAAATACCAGATTTACTCATTCATTTGAGCCAGAACTCTGAATTATCAAGGAGCTACTTCCCCCGGCTCACTCAGGCACTTCACCCACCTATCTATAACTGACTCCATTTCTTTTCTCCCTCCTCACAGTAGAGGTCCTTGAAATTTGCCTCACGTATTACAACGGCCTCCCAACCTCCAGTCTCTTCCCCCTCCAAGCCTTTCTTCGTTCCACCCGAATGAATGATCTGAAATGCAAATATACTGCCATTCTTTGTCAATTTTTCAGTGGCTGTGACCCACAAGACAAAAATCTAAACTTCCCAAATATGATCTTGAAAGGCCTTTAAGCTGTATCATATTAGGAAATGTTAGATTTTTGTCTTGTGTGTCATAGGTAGCAGCATGTTTGCTAAGTAGATTGTGAACAGCTTATTTTCCTAGGATTTTAACATAGAATTGGACCACAGGAAAACACTAACCTCATCTTCCTTCAATTGTGTGTCTATTTTGGGAAGTGTTACAAAACAAATGATTTATATTTTACCTTAACTTGATCCACAGTTGAATAATAAGCCCATGGAATACAAGCAGAATCCTCTGTTCCAGCTCCAGATCTTTCTGGGATTTTCCATACGTAAGTGCGAGTTTCACCTAAATTCATCAAGTGTTAATGGATCTGGTTGTATTTGGTTTATATTACACACACACACACACACACACACACACACACACACACACACAGCCTTGATAACTAGGACCCAGGAACTGGAAATGTCAGTGTAATTAGTTTTTAAAAATTGTGGTACTCAAGATTCTTTTCAGGAATTTAGTTTTAAGATGAACTATAAGACAAAATTTTGTCATTTTGGGGGTTAATTATAATTACCTATAACCCACTTGCCATACCACAAAGCTAGGAGGTGTACTTCCAATATTACAATTTGAAAAAACTTTGCAACCAATCTCTTCTTAACTTGAAGTATGTTTTCCTAATATACTTTTTTCTCTTCAGATACCAAGTGATTTTTCCCCAGTGGCTGGCACCTTTCCCATAATCTCTGCATGTGTGTATCTGGACTATTTTGTGTAATTCCCTCAGCTTTAGCATTGGCTTCCTTTCCTTGTCCTCTCTCATGATCATCCTTAGTGAGTTCATGATTCCTGGCGAGGAGCCATTAGACCTCTTGATCTCTTGAGTCACCAACTTGCCACAGTTACGTTTACCTCCCCCTCCAGTCCATCTCATTCTATCACACCATGTGCTGTTCTGTCACTACTCCCACATACAGGACATAACCACACCCTCGGCCTTGGCATTTTGAAGATGACCAGTTGCTCCACCCTCCTGCTTTGCCAAGGCTCTTACCCTTTTCCCATGTGCTCTAGGCTTTTCTCCAGTCTGATCTGCATTTCCAGTCACCTCAGGGCTTCCTGTGCAACTGCTCACAGACCTCGACTTTTGGCCATGCCCACTCACCAATCCTAGCCACACTCATTTTTCATTCCATTTATTTAGACCACACAATTACATATTCATGCTATCACACTAACCTGCCAGAGTCCGACAGACATTCACTAGAGAATCTAGCAAGACAACAGAGATGGTCTCAAGTGATGTGGTAGACGTCTTACTTTTTCTTCAGGCCTCAATCTGAGCTGTTCTATGTCCTCACCCTTTTTCTAAGCAGAAAATTTCACTAGAATATAAAATATTGATTCACCACCTGCACATATTAGTGTCTTGCCATCTCTGCTTTTACTTATAAGCTGCAAAATAACATTTCCTTCTCTTTTCCACACCCCTTTACAACCTGCTCTTCCACCAGTGGTCAGTGCCCAAAACCTTGGGGTCATGCTTGACTCCTCTCTTCCCTAACACTCCCTAGTGCCCATTTTCCAGCAGGTCCTTTTAGCACCACCTTTAAAGTAGAACCAGAATATGATAACATCTCACCACTTCAGCCACTTCCACCATGTTCCAAATCTCGATGATGATGATGATTACTATTATTTTACCCAGATTATTGCAATGGTCCTTAACTGACCCCAGATTCTGTCCTTGCCCCCTTATGGTCACTTAACCACACATCACCAACAGCCCCTTAAAAAGTGTCCATCAGAACATCAGTCTTAAATCTCGAGTCTGAGGTCCTCTCTACTCCATCTGGCCCCTGCTGTCTCTGGATCTCATCTCTAGCATTCTGTCCCTTGTGTGCTTTTCTTTAGCCTCTGGCTTCCTTGCTGCCGCTCAAACGCACCAGGCATGCTCCTGTCTTCGGGACCTAGAATCAATTCGTGCACAATTACCTGAATTTCATTATTTCTCAACCTTTAGGTGTTTTCAACAATGCCACCTCCTCAAGGAAGCCCTCCTGACCACTCTACCTAAAATAGCACCCTTGCTACACCCTGCTCAGTTACTGAGAAATAGTCTTTTCCTGGAAGCCAGCTTTACAACCAATAGAAGAAAAATATGGTTCTTATTAAAGAAAATGCTCAGCTATGTATATAATCTGTTTACAATTTTACTATGTTTTGTTTTTGTTTTTGTTTTTCGTTTTTTTTATTATTATACTTTAGGTTTTAGGGTGCATGTGCACAATGTGCAGGCTTGTTACATATGTATCCATGTGCCATGTTGGTTTGCTGCACCCATTAACTCGTCATTTAGCATTAGGTATATCTCCTAATGCTGTCCCTCCCCCCTCCCCCACCCCACAACAGTCCCCGGAGTGTGATGTTCCCCTTCCTGTGTCCATGAGTTCTCATTGTTCAGTTCCCACCTATGAGTGAGAACATGCGGTGTTTGGTTTTTTGTCCTTTCGATAGTTTATTGAGAATGATGGTTTCCAGCTTCATCCGTGTCCCTACAAAGGACATGAACTCATCATTTTTTATGGCTGCATAGTATTCCATGGCGTATATGTGCCACATTTTCTTAATCCAGTCTATCGTTGTTGGGCATTTGGGTTGGTTCCAACTCTTTGCTATTGTGAATAGTGCCACAATAAACATACGTGTGCATGTGTCTTTATAGCAGCATGATTTATAGTCCTTTGGGTATATACCCAGTAATGGGATGGCTGGGTCAAATGGTATTTCTAGTTCTAGATCCCTGAGGAATCCCACACTGACTTCCACAATGGTTGAACTAGTTTACAGTCCCACCAACAGTGTAAAAGTGTTCCTATTTCTCCACATCCTCTCCAGCACCTGTTGTTTCCTGACTTTTTAATGATGGCCATTCTAACTGGTGTGAGATGGTATCTCATTGTGGTTTTGATTTGCATTTCTCTGATGGCCAGTGATGATGAGCATTTTTTCATATGTTTTTTGGCTGCATAAATGTCTTCTTTTGAGAAGTGTCTGTTCATGTCCTTTGCCCACTTTTTGATGGGGTTGTTTGTTTTTTTTCTTGTAAATTTGTTTGAGTTCATTGTAGATTCTGGATATTAGCCCTTTGTCAGATGAGTAGGTTGCAAAAATTTTCTCCCATTCTGTAGGTTGTCTGTTCACTCTGATGGTAGTTTCTTTTGCTGTGCAGAAGCTCTTTAGTTTAATTAGATCCCATTTGTCAATTTTGGCTTTTGTTGCCATTGCTTTTGGTGTTTTAGACATGAAGTCCTTGCCCACGCCTATGTCCTGAATGGTATTGCCTAGATTTTCTTGTAGGATTTTAATGGTTTTAGGTCTAACATTTAAGTCTTTAATCCATCTTGAATTAATTTTTGTATAAGGTGTAAGGAAGGGATCCAGTTTCAGCTTTCTACATATGGCTAGCCAGTTTTCCCAGCACCATTTATTAAATAGGGAATCCTTTCCCCATTTCTTGTTTTTGTCAGGTTTGTCAAAGATCAGATAGTTGTAGATATGTGGCATTATTTCTGAGGGCTCTGTTCTGTTCCATTGATCTATGTCTCTGCACCCCACTGTCAACATTAGACAGATCAACAAGACAGAAAGTTAACAAGGATATCCAGGAATTGAACTCAGCTCTGCACAAAGTGGACCTAATAGACATCTACAGAACTCTCCACCCCAAATCAACAGAATATACATTTTTTTCAGCACCACACCACACCTATTCCAAAATTGACCACATAGTTGGAAGTAAAGCTCTCCTCAGCAAATGTAAAAGAACAGAAATTATAACAAACTGTCTCTCAGACCATAGTGCAATCAAACTAGAACTCAGGATTAAGAAACCCACTCAAAACCGCTCAACTGCATGGAAACTGAACAACCTGCTCCTGAATGACTATTGGGTACACAATGAAATGAAGGCAGAAATAAAGATGTTCTTTGAAACCAATGAGAACAAAGACACAACATACCAGAATCTCTGGGACACATTCAAAGCAGTGTGTAGAGGGAAATTTATAGCACTAAATGCCCACAAGAGAAAGCAGGAAAGATCCAAAATTGACACCCTAACATCACAATTAAAAGAACTAGAAAAGCAAGAGCAAACACATTCAAAAGCTAGCAGAAGGCAAGAAATAACTAAAATCAGAGCAGAACTGAAGGAAATAGAGACACAAAAAACCCTTCAAAAAATTAATGAATCCAGGAGCTGGTTTTTTGAAAAGATCAACAAAATTGATAGACCGCTAGCAAGTTTCCTATGTTCATTAAAGAAACATTTGATGATCTCCTAATACATGCCAGATACTGGACTAGATAGGGGGAATTTAGAGTTCCAAGTGGCAGCCTCTGGCCCTTAGAACCACATGTGCTAGAGATAGGCGTGGGAACATCCAGCCACATGCGGTGTGATAGATGTCATCTGAGCTGTGTTCTAGCTGAGCAAGGAGACAGCATGTCTCTGATTCACCCTTGAAGATTCATAGATGTCCACTGCCTTCAGGTTTTTCTCGTAAGCTCTCCTGTGGACTTTTTTTTTTTTAGTACGAGCATGTGCATGTACTTGCATACATACAGACACCTCCTTGCATCCCCTCTTCACAACTACCTCCCTTTTCACTTTCTTGGTCCAGACTCTCTATGATGAGAGTAATCTGTGGAAAGGCTGTACAGCCTGTTAAAATGCACCATCCCCACCCCCGCCCCTGTGAGTACCTGGTAATGTTGGAGTAACTGTAGAACTCTCCGTTTGTACCCCATGGGCATGTATTGAGTAGGGCCTTGTGGCCATGTTTTTAAAGATAATTTTGACTTCGTCTCCAACATCTGCATGAAGTTGTGGACCTGGCAAAAGTGAAAAGGAAGAGTGTCCAATCAGAAGGTCTAACTTAGTAATAAAAGCAAAGATCAGCAAAGATAACTTGTTTCTCTCCCCCATGGGTTTGTGGTATAATACTCTTGGATTTATACTGTGTCCCAGGGAATTTGGAATCAATACACTGGAAATAAAAATGGAGACCATTTGTTTATCTCTTAAGAGTTCCAGGGGAGGTTTGGCCTGAAAGTGCTTTGCAGAGTACTGGTCTAATCATGGTGGGTTGGATATCTGGCCAGGAGTCATTTTGCAGCTGTTGCTATGGGGATACCCCTCCCATTTCTACCCTTTATCCAATCTTAGCTTGTCTCTTGTCTGGTAGGATTTTTGTGCTCCAGCAACAATGCCATTTTGCCTTGGTGTCTTAGTCTAGGGGTTGAGGATAACCAAGCCTCAGGGGAATGCTGATGGTATGGGAACACAGTGGGGTGGGGATGGGAGTGGGGGTCCCTGCAATTGATAGTTTTAAAGAAATGTCTCAAGACCAGTGTTGCTCGAGTTCTAGACATTCTGTCTTAAAGTGAGTCCTAAAAAATTGAAGGCAGCTTTTCCCCTGCTTTGTGTGTGGTACCATTTTTTCTTTTATTTCCTGTTGTAATTTCCTTTTGTGTATTTCTTCTCATAATTAATCATTTATATTTTAATTTTAAAAGTAAATAGCTATAATTTGAGAGGAATGGGTAGGATAATGGGGATAAATTGGTTAAGAATTTTATTAGGGCCAGGTGTAATGCCTCACGCCTGTAATCCTAGCACTTTGGGAGGCTGAGGTGGGCGGATCACTTGAGGCCAGGAGTTTGAGACCAGCCAGGCCAACATGGCGAAACCTCATCTCTACTAACAATACAAAAATTAGCCAGGCATGGTGGTTCATTCCTGTAGTCCCAGCTACTTGGGAAGCTAAGGTGGGAGACTCACTTGAGCCCAGGAGCGGCAGGTTGCAGTGAGCTGATATCACACCACTACACACCATCCTGGGCGACAGAGTGAGCCTCTGTCAAAAAACAGAATTTCATTAGAAAATAGTTTCTGAGAACTTCACTAAAACTACAGGCATCAATTTGATAAAAACAAAATAGATATAATTTCATCAGTATACGGGATAATACATTGTTTCCAAGAGAATAAGTAATATTTTACTATGTCATATTATTTAATAAACATCGGTCTTATTTTATTAGATAACTAATTTTTAAATTTTTATTTGAACAACTTTGATATATGAACCAAGAAAATGACACCCATAGACATGAGTTGACGGTTACTGCAGGTAGCATCACATCATTAACCCACACCTGATAAACTGGAGATATTAACATACCTAGAATTCCCAGATGTTCTTCTTCAGCTTTTCTCTCCACTGGAACACGGAACGTGCTATCAGTATACTGCCGATATACAACTTTCTTGTACTTTGAGCCTATGTAAAACTCTCCCTTATCTAAAAATGCATTTGAAACACTTTAAAAAAAAAAAACAAAGGTTAGTATTTGTCTTAATGAAAATGTAACTTAAGTTTTAAACTTTAAATTTTGAATAAAAGTATAGTTTTTATTAGAGTAATTATAGTAGTTTTTAATCATCACTCTTCTATCCAAGTAAGAATGAATAATAAGACTTTAAAAGTATGTATGGTAGAAAGCACATCTAGCCATTTGAGTGTAGCCATCTGAGTCCTGGCCTCTACCCTGCCACTAGCAAAAATTTCCTCCAGCTAGTCACTGCCTATTGGAACCTCAGTTTTTTCATCCCTAAAATGAGATATTTGAACAGATCATCTCTAAGATTACTTTATAGCTCTAAAATTTTATGAGTCCAATATTTCTGATTTATAGGAACTGAAATGGACATCTTTTCCCAGGCATTCCCTTTTCCTGAAGTTTTCACTTCTTCTTTTTTTTTTTTTTTTTTTTTGAGAAGGAGTCTTGCTCTGTCGCCCAGGCTGGAGTGCAGTGGCGTGATCTCCGCTCACTGCAAGCTCCGCCCCCCGGGTTCATGCCATTCTCCTGCCTCAGCCTCCCAAGTAGCTGGGACTACAGGCGCCCGCCACCATGCCCGGCTAATTTTTTGTATTTTTTAGTAGAGATGGGGTTTCACCATGTTAGCCAGGATAGTCTCCATCTCCTGACCTCGTCATCCACCTGCCTTGGCCTCCCAAAGTGCTAGGATTACAGACGTGAGCCACCGCGCCCGGCCAGTTTTCACTTACTTCTAATGGCACCTGTAGCCTTTTAACCATTTTACCC
The DNA here is from genome assembly GCF_006542625.1 of Nomascus leucogenys. Classification (NCBI taxonomy): domain Eukaryota; kingdom Metazoa; phylum Chordata; class Mammalia; order Primates; family Hylobatidae; genus Nomascus; species Nomascus leucogenys. The sequence goes on from NC_044391.1 coordinate 70,642,277, forward strand.
CATTACAAAATAAAAGTTTACTCCTTTACACTGCAAACTATACTCACTACTGCTGTCAAACAGGTAACCACTGCCTAGCCACAGGTCACCAGTTGTGCTATGCACCCTGGATCTGAACACCTGCCCACCCCAATCCCTCAGATCATCTCCATGTGGTCAGTGCATGATGTAAGTGGGAAGATGGAGAGGAAAGTGCTTGGAAAAGTATGAAGAAAGGGCTAACTAGAAGTGATGAGTGATGCTGCTCTAAATTAATGTTTGTAAAGCTCTAATAATCATCCTCTACTTATATCTATTCATACAGAATTTATTTTGTGCTTTTTCCATGATGCACATGTTACTGGTAATTTTGTGCCTGTAAGTTCTTTAGAGGGTAGAGACTATATCTGCTATATCATCTTCAAGCATTTAAAATATTCCATACATAACAGTTTTAAGAATGTGAAATGACCAATTGTTAGACTAACAATGAAAACTCTGAAGGAAAAATAAGCAACAAACAGTTGCTAAGGGGAGTAATATTTCTGCTCTGAATTTGGGCATTAACTTTTGTTAAGTTTGAATATAAATGACAACATGAGGGTACATGAATGTGAGAAGACACTCCAGTAGAAAAGAAAGCAAGACTCCAAAGGATCAAAGAAGATAAATAGAAATTTTCCCTTAAAGAAATTGAGAGAAGCAGAAATGAATGAGGACAAGTTCCTAGGAAGTGTTTTGTTGTTGTTTTTGTTGTTATCGTTTAATGCAACTTTTTTTTTCTAAAATTTGGTGTAATTCTTACTTCTCTGAAAAGGAAACCTAAAATTACTGCTGAAATTGGGAATCAGAGTCTGGAGAATTACTTCTGCTCTTGTAAATGATGCAGCTCCTTTTCCCACTCCCTTTGTGGGGAATAATCCCATTCCACCTCCACTGCTGCAATATAGTATGTCGTCTCTCCCAGGTAGAAGGTGGAATCCTCAGACTGCCGCCTGCATTGGTTCACAGTATATTTTTGCTTCATGCCGCCTGTGTAATGATCAGTTGTAAGGCATTCAACATTAAAAGTCCCTGGAGTGGTAAATAAGAAAACATGTCACTTCTTTGCTAGTGCCCTCTGGGGCTCTTCACCTTCCTCAGAATTAATGCTGAAGTCCTTATCATGGCCTCGGGTAATCTAGCTTTCCACACCTCCTCCTCACCCTGCTCCATCCACATAGGCCTTTTGCTGTTCTTAGAACAGGTCAAGTGTGTGTCTGCCTTGGGACCTTTGCACGTGCTGTTTCCTCTGCCTTCTCCCCAAAATATCCTCATGGTTCATGCCCTCATTTTATTCTGGTCTCTCCTTAAGTAGCACCTCCTGAGAGAATCTTGACCCTTTCCCCCTCAGTCACCATCCCCTTCCCCTGCCTTATTTTTCTTTATGTACTTATAATCGCTTGACATATATGTATTAATATACTTGCTTGTTGTCTGTCTCCCTGCATTAGAATTTCAGCAGCATGAGACATCTTATCTCTTTTGTTCATTGTTGTATTTACATTTGTTGAAGGAAGGAAAGGGTGACACTGGATTGGTCTTAAGTTTCAGTGGCATATAATAAACCAAATAAAGCGTGAAACAAGCTAGCATATTTTCACATTTTGACTAAAATTCTTTCTCTTAGTTTTAGTTTGTTTTACTCATTCAGAGCCAGGTCTGTAGATGTCTCTGAATTTGCATGGCTACAATGCTAGAATAGAATATTCACTTGCAACCAACAAGCCAACACTACATCTGGGCTACAGAGACATGATGAAAAGTTTAGGTGCAGAATACTTATGGGAGTCATTCCCCTTCTAGTCTGGTTTTCCAGCTATCTTTAAAAGGACCATAATCTAAAAAGGGATCATCTTGAGGAGCCTATGGAAATGGAGAAAACCGCACCATGTTCTTTTACTCCACATTCTCCGCAGTAACTAGGAAATGGACCTATCTGGTACATACTTCAGCTGATAGTGGCCCAGACTTGCTCTTTCAAAGATAGGAAGGGCACTTGAGAGGCTTGGGGAAGGGATAAGTTTATCACCCAACACATTCTGCTACAGGATTTTAAACCAAAACTACACAAATCCATCCAATAGAGACTTGGCTTTAAGTAAATATACCCTCTGTGTCAGGCCACATGTGGAGCGTAAGACTTGTTTGAGGGAAGAGGTTTGCTGTGTCTCTCCGTTCTCCTCTCCACAGATATGTGTTTCCTGAAAAGTATATTCCATGTACATCGGCCTCATTTCCGGCGCTGAATAAGTACCACACGACCGAATCTCCTTTGCACATATTGAGACCCGGCTGATTCCCATACATGAATCCATTCATGGCTGTAAAAGTTGGGAAATAACATTTTGGAAGTGGTTTAGATTCTACTACATGACAACCTCCCAGACTTGCCAAGACCAACTTTGTTTTTTTAATTTTTAATTTTTAAATGACCTATTCAGGCTTGCCCATGCTTTATGTGTGAAGAGTGTCCTTGCAACTCCTTGCTGTTCCTGGCACTTCCAGAGCAGCCGCTGGCTGAAAGGAGCAGAGCTGAATGCATAGTTCTTGAAGTTCTATGCTAGTGTCCCTAGCAACCTGGGAATCCCACTGCTCTTCCTGGCTAAAACAATGATTCTGTTATTTCCAGTTCGTTAAGTGATTATATTTGTGAGCACCCAAATCTGCACATTGGAATCACCTGGGAGCTTTTAAAAAATGACCAGCGCCCTGGAATACCCCCAGAGATTTTTATTTAAGTCTAATATCAGATTTTTTTTAATACCTAGTGTAATTCTAAAAAGTGGTTAGAGCTCAGAGACAGTGAGTTCATTATTCAAAAGGCCCACACCACTAATGGACATCAGTAAAAATTATTGTGCACCATATACTGGGAGTGTGTTGCTGTTCTAGATTAAAAAAAAAAAGTCTCTAATTCATCATGAATAACAGGAAAGGTCATATGTAGGAGGTTTTTTTCTTTATCTTGCATATTTAATTATTTTTGATGAATAATATTCTCAATGCTTCCAAATATACAAAAATGCAGAATGAAAAGAAATATTTTAAAGATTGTGGGTAGCGTGACTAGTACCTAGCTTAAAAAAAATCAGTTTGTAACACAACTTTACATATTTTTCTTCTATTAGCTACAATAATTTTTACTGATGTCCATTAGTGGTGTGGGCCTTTTGAATAATGAACTCACTGTCTCTGAGCTCTAACCACTTTTTAGAATTACACTAGGTATTAAAAAAAATCTGATATTAGACTTAAATAAAAATCTCTGGGGGTATTCCAGGGCACTGGTCATTTTTTAAAAGCTCCCAGGTAATTCCAATGTGCAGTCAAGGGTTAGAATCATTGAGGGCTGAAATCACATCTTTCTGCATATTGAATAATCAAATGAGCCTGTCATTATTGAGCCAAAATGAGAAAAGCATCTGATCCAGTAGTTTTCAAACTGTAGCGTTCATCAGAATCATCTGCAGAGTTTGTTGAAAACAGATTGCCGGGGTCCATCTCCAAAGTTTTGGACTTTGTAGATCAGGGTAGGGGCCTAAGAATTTGCATTTCTAATAAGTCCCTCAGTGATGCTGAGGCTGCTGATATAGGGACCACACTTTAAGGGCCATTCATGTAATTGACATATCTTGAATTAAGTGAAATAATGGATAATTGACTGACACATCAAATACACAATGAGATTACCTTCAGGACACTATTGTAATCATTCATTGAAAAACAATCAATAAGCAAAGCTCTTCACAGTTTTGTTTAGTTAAAAGCATTACATATGCAGTACTAAAATAACTTGGTAGAGTGGTGGATGATGCAGTACTTACAGTGCATTTTATTAGATTCCTGGAAGTCTTCATCTTCCTTATCCACCTGATCAGGTGCAGTTGTAAACATTCTAATATTATCTTCCAGGAGTAAACTCTCATTCTCATCAAATACTGTAGGAAACAAATAGAACTCCTTGTCTACATCTTTCTGTAAATCAAAACAAAATGAGATGGAGACAGAATGAGTAAAGCAGAAGACTTCCATGTGCACAATACTATTTGTGCACAAACATGCCTAAAGGAAGGAATGAGAACAGAGTTTCTGTTGCTCTTTGTAAACTAGGGTTCATGAAATATGAAATATTTCAGTTCACCACCAGAGCTTTCTTTGGTATCTGTTTAGTGGATTTGTGGTTCAATATGGTAATCTGAGTCTCTCTCTGCATCTAAAAGTTCTAACTCTACCTTCCTGCCCACATTGTGCATACCAATTGAAGCCTCCAAAAAAAAAAAAAAATGTTAAAATAGGAAAGAATATGGGTCTGTGCTGGAAATCAGGGCAGATGTCATCCACGTTCATGAAAACTGGAAGAATTCCTGTAAGGCAGAGCAGGATGGAAGCAGATTTGAGGAAGAAATCATCCTCAAATCTGAATCCTCCCAATGAATTCGAACAGAGATTCAAACAATCTCCAGCCAGCTGTTCAAACATTATCACCTCCTCCCACTTCTCCCAGTGGAACAAAAAAAAAAGGAGCAGAAATGCATCTGGTCTATGAAATGATTCAGTAGTTCAGAAGAAGGCAGTCAAAGGAATCAAAGCAAATGAGCCCCTGAGAATAAGTGACTCTCAAAGGAGAGAATACTTTAGAGATTATTGCCTGTCTTTCCCTTAAGATAAGTCCTTCAGATACATGATAAGGTGATTATCAAATTGAAAAAAATCAAACTAAAGCAAAGACCTGAAGGTTAGATCCTGCAGAGAACTGAATCTATGATGAAGGTAATCTAAAGAAAGCTCCCATAAATCAGAGGAGAGCATTTGAGGATGAAAAATATACACATTGTAATAATTTTAGAAAGAAGTTATAAAAGGAGGAGACACAATCATAAGAAATACTAGTGGAAGTGTTTGCCACCACAGAGGGAAAAGACTAGAGGATTTAGATTCAAAACCTTCTTGAAAACAAGACAAAATTAGTAACAGAGATCTGTACCTAAAAATGTCCTGGTAAATTTTCCATTTCGAAACTGTTATGAAAGGGCCAGGTGTGGCGGCTCACGCCTGTACTCCCAGCACTTTGGGAGGCCGAGGCGGTTGGATCGCAAGGTCAGGAGATTGAGACCATCCTGGCTAACATGTGAAACCCCGTCTCTACTAAAAATACAAAAAAAAATTAGCCGGGTGTGGCAGCGGGCACCTGTAGTCCCAGCTACTTGGGAGGCTGAGGCAGCAGAATGGCATGAACCCGGGAGGCGGAGCTTGCAGTGAGCGGAGATTGAGCCACTGCACTCCAGCCTGGGTAACAGAGCGAGACTCCATCTCAAAAAAAAAAAAAAGTTATGAAAGGAAAAAATCAGGTTGACATTGAAATTATCAAGTATAATAATTGCCAGAAGAAGATGAAATAGCATTTATCTTTTTTGAGAAGAAAATATTATGATACAAAAATGTAACACCAGGTAAAGAAAAACAAAAGTCATTTTCAGATGTATAAGAATTCCAACAGGGACTGGTACAATCACCTATATACTGATTGAAAGAGAAAACTTCAATGAATGTGTTCAGGTCATGTTTTCTGATCATAATGCAATAAAATTAAAAATTACTAGCCAAGGACAAGAAGTAAAAAAAGAATGTCATTTTTCATCCAAATAACTTAGATCAAAGAGAAAATAAAAATGAAATACTGAGATTTGATAAGTAATGTCTTTTCTTATACTGTAAAGAAAAATGTATGGAATGTAACTACACATATAAACTAAGAATCTGAAAAGCCTTTTACCTTAAAACCAAATAAAAGTAAATGTAAATATCTGAAAAATTTTTTAAATTAGTTACAGAGAAAAATTAATAAAGACAAAAGCATAAATTAAGAAATTTAACACAGGTAAAATGATTAAACCCAAAAATATATTATGTGAAAAGACCAGAGAAATATATAAATCTCTGGCAAGTCAAATAAAAAGGGTGGAGAGAACCAAAAAATACCACATTAGAAATGAGAAAGGAATATAACCACATATATAGGGGAGAAAAATGTAAATCATTATATGCAATTAATGTGATCAGCTGACTTAGAAAGAAGTGCCCGACTAGACCAGTACTCATGGATGAAATAAAATAGTGATTAAAAACATAAACAGGCTGGGTGCGGTGGCTCACACTTGTAATCCCAGCACTTTGGGAGACCGAGGCAGGCAGATCACTTGAGGTCAGGAGTTCGCGACCAGCCTGGCCAATATGGCGAAACCCCATCTCTACTAAAAATACAAAAATTAGCCAGGCGTGGTGGCAGGTGCCTGTAGTCCCAGCTACTCAGGAGGCTGAGGTACGAGAATCACCTGAACCCAGCAGGTGGAGGTTGCAGTGAGCTGAGATCACACCACTGCACTCCAGCCTGGGTGACAGAGCAAGAATCTGTCTAAAAAAAAAAAAGAAAAGAAAAAAGAAAAAGAAAAAAAGAAAAAAAAGAGAAAAACCCCATAAACAACAAAACTACTCCTTTTTAAAAGTCAAAATAATTTTTACAGGCAGTTTCTTTCAACTCTCTAGGGAGCAGATGGTTCCCAAATATTTAAACTATTCCTAGTTTATTTAATAAAGATAGTATAACCATGGATATTAATATCTGAAAAAGCAAGCAAAAGCTAAACTAATTTCATTTATAAACTTAAATGAAAAATTCTAAATCAAACACGGTCAAATTCAGCCCTCCAATATATTCAAGAAAAATTCACCATACTTAAGTATTGTTCTCCCCCAGAGTGCAAGGATAGTTTAACATTAGAAAGTCCTTCATGTAGCTGGTCATATTTATTTGTAGTTGATCACATTGAAGGAGAAAAACTATATAATAATTTCAAGAAAATCTAAAAAGAAATTTTTATAAAATATGACATTTCTGGCATTAGCTCTTCCCTTTGCTTTCCTCTCAGATCTTGCAAGGCTGCCTCTTTGAAATTTAGATATCACATTAAATATCATCTCCACATTATCTGAACTAGAATTTCTGTTCACTATCTCATTACCCTATTTTTTTTTTTACAGAACTTGTCACTTTCTGAAGTTATCTATTTCATTTTCTTTTGTTTGCTTATCTTCATCTCCTTTCCTCCCATTCCCCTCCTTCCTCCCATATATACTAGAATAAAAACCTATCAGAGCAGGAAACTTATTTGTCTTATTTATCAGTGAATTCTGTGCCTAGCACAGGATGTTTTTGGCGCAGCTCAAGTGATTTGTTTTTTAAACAAGTGATTTGTTTTAAAAACACTGAGTGTAAACTAGAAGTAGAATAAAGCACTACCACTAGCCAATTCAACTTAGTGGTAAGATAAATAGAGATGTTCTCATTAAGATCAGACACAAAACAAGGCTACTGGCTATTCCACTATTGTTTAATATTATTTTTAATATTCTACTCATCATAATAAGGCAAGAAAATAGAACAAATTTGAAATACTGGTGATGAGAATTAGCATTATTTATAGATAATATAGAACCTGTATGAATCAGTTGGAAATTACTTGAACTAATAAATGAATATTTATGATATCCAGTTCCAAAATAAATGTTAAGCAATTAACAGCTGTTTCTATAATGACAATATGCAATTAGAAAATACCATGTTATGCATAATATTAAGAAAAACAGGAATTCAATGAGAAACATGCAGGATGAATATGAAAAAGACTATAAGAATTTACTGAATAAATAAAAAGACAACTTGAATTAAAGGGCTCCTGAGTGAAAGACTAACTATAGCTAAGAGATGAATTCTCTCCAACTAAAGCTATTCATTTAATGTAATAATAATAAAAACTACCAATGGCAGTTTTTTAGTTTAACAAAATTATATAAAAATTGATCTAGAATAATGTATATGTGAGGGTCTCTAAGAATAAAAGGGAAAAATAATTCTTTTCAGTAATGGATGAACATGTTCTATCATGTATTTAAAACTCTACAAGCTACAATAATAAAAACAATGTGGTACAGGTACTGGTACAGATAGGTCACACGGTAAACTAGGAAACCCGGAAAAATGATCCAGATATATTTAAGATTTACAATATGTTAAAGGTGACACTTCAAATCAGTGAGTAAAGAATAGATTTGTTAATATGTAATGCTCAGATAATCTAATAGTTGTTTAGAAAAGATAAAACTTAGAGCATTAGAGCTCTACTCACCAAACTGAAAATGTGTTACAAGTAGCATTTTTAAGATACTAAAATGTAGATGAACATTTACTTACCTATAGAATAGAAAATAATTTTCTAAGTATGATACAAAAGGCAAAAAAAAAAAAGAATTGATAATTTGGCTATGTAACACTGAAAACAGCTATACTGTCACAGGCAAACAAACAAAAAAGGAAAAACACTCAACTATAAGCAATAATGGAATATGAAAAAACACACACAAAAAAGAAAAAGACCTGCATTATACATAACAAAGATAATACGTATGTAGTATACACACACATATATATATATTATATGGCTTAATATATATTTTGTGGATTAATAATTGAAAATGAATATCTGCCATCACCAAGAAATTGACTAAAGAAGTACAAATGGTCAATGAACATTAATTAAACTATAAATTTAAATGAGAATGAGGTGCAGTAATTCACCTATGCCATTTGTAAAAATTTAAAACTAAGTATTAGTAAAACGGCAGAGAACAGCCTCTGTCCTACACTTTATGCAGTGATTTTCAAACTTTTCTATTGCAACCACAAAAGAAGTACATTTCATGTTGTGATCCTATACACACACACACACACACACACATACATACCAGAAAAGAAATTTCCTTAACCCTTACTTGTCCTTACTGTATGTGGTATACTCTCACATTGTCTCTTCTTTCCCACTTGATACTTCAAAAAATTGTAGTCACTAGTTACAACCGACTAAATGGGTCATGATCTGCAGTTTGAAAAATACTACTTTATGAAGAGCAGTTTGACAAGCACGTAAGTTGTGCCTGGCCTGTGACCTAGAAATTTAAGTCCCAAGATTTGTTCCCATGAAGTAAAAATGGGCATATCCTACTGTTTAGTTAAAACAAAAAATATTATGTCAAATACACCCAGTTCATAATTGTAAAAAATTGCAAACCATCTAAATGTTTGACAGTAGGGAAGTGGCTGAATAAATTATGGTGCATTCATATCATGAAATACTTTGCAGTCATTCAGAATAAGGCTGGAGTTTTTTTAATGATATAGAAGTATAATCATAATCATAATATTTTTAAGTGTATAAAGCAAATTGCAAACAATATATGCAATTGTGATCCCTTTTTTGTGTTGAGACTATTTTCTTCTTTTACCTGCATATATTTTCATAATTTTCACAGTGTTCATGAAATACTTTCATATTAAAATGATAGTTTTTTAAAAAGAGTAGTTGTAAAGGTCAGGAACTTGCTTTAGAAATTGATTGACTTCACATTGTGTTGTATGCATTTAGACAAGATAACCATTCCTTGTCAGCTTAATATATTTTAGCTTACCTAGGGCTTTAACCTATATTCATTCCATTTGTTTCTTTCAAAAAGAAAGAATGCAACCCATCAAGATGCGTCAGCAGGGCAGGTATCATCTCCATTTTACTGATGATTCAGATGGGCATGAGAAATATTAAATAACTAATCTGTAGCCACATGGCTAGTAGACTTCTGATGCCTCTGTAGGCCTTCCTGTGTTGTGATTTCTTCATTTGCAAAATGAAGATAATGAAATATGCAGAAGTTAAATCTCATTTTAAATCTCAACTCATTGAGCATCAGTTCTTTGTCCACAAAATGGGCATAAAAATACATAGCCTCTCGTGTTGTTGCAAAGGTTAAATAAGGTAATATGTCTGATAGTACCTGGAGAGAATTTAATAAACATTAGTCTTGTTTTATTCCTTCCAAAGTCAGCACAAGATCAAGAATAGGAATCTAAAAGTAGAAAACCTTTTTTTTTTTCAATTACATATTTAAATTTTTTTTTTTTTTTTTTTTGAGACAGAGTCTGGCTTTGTCCCCCAGGTTAGAGGGCAGTGACACAATCTCTGCTCACAGCAACCTCCGCCTCCTGGGTTCAAGCAATTCTTGTGCCTCAGCCTCCTGAGTAGCTGGGATTACAGACATGCACCAGCACACCTGGCTAGTTTTTGTAATTTTAGTAGAGACGGGGTTTCACCATGTGGGCCAATCTGGTCTCAAACTCTTGACCTCAACTGATCCACTGACCTCAGCCTCCTAAAGTGCTGGGATTACAGGTGTGAACCACCACACCCAGCCACATACTTAAAATGTTAAGTGATGGTATTACCATTTACAAAGGCCAAATAAAAATAAAACACCTCAGCGTAATCTTAAAAAGATATCCAAGATCCATATAAGAGGAACTATAAAATACTCTTGAAAAACACAAAAGTAGACTTGAACAAATGGAAAGACATACGTTCTTATGTAGGATGACTCAACTTCCTAATTATGTCTGTACTCCCTACTTTAACTTATACGTTTGAAACAATCCCAATAAAACACTATCAAGCCTTTTTTCTGGATCTAGATAAGTTTTTCTAAGGTTCAGTAGAAAGAATAAGGAAGCAAAAATAGCCATTAAAATGATGGAAAAGAAGAGAAATGAGACATAGCTATAGCCATTAAACATATTAAAGGGCTCTCTAATTAAAGCAGTATGGTATTGGTGGATGAATAAAGACCAGCAGAACAGCATAGAAAATCTAGAAATAGACTCACTTATACATAAATATTTTAGTAGATGATAAAGGCAGCATTTCAATCAATGCGGGAAAGTTTAGCTTTTTTGTGGGTAACTGGATAGCCATACAGAAAAAAAGATAAATATGATTCACTCCACGACTGTATCATTTATTTCCTATCAGATTTGTGAAAATCCCCAAATTTGACAATATAGTTTGTAATGACGCTGTGGAAACACAGATAATCTCATGTATACCTTCTGGAAATACAAACTGGCACAACTACAGAGGGAGATTTGGCAATATTTCACAAAACCATATAAGCATTTACCTTTTGTCCCAATAATACAATTTCTAGGAATTTATCACAAAGATATGCTGGCAAAAATACAAAGAGACATGAACAAGGCTAACAAAGCTGTACATTGTTTTGAATTTGTGAAGGCAAAGACTAGAAACAACCCAAACACTTGCCAAATAAGGGACTGATTGTGTAAACTGTAGCATGTCCACACATCAGAGTAATATATACTATGCAAAGAAATGAGGAATGAGCAATATTTCCAAACAATACTATGAAGAGATGTTCAGATTCTATTGTGAAGTGAAAAAAGCAAAGATATGAATACACACACATTTGTTTATTTAAAAATGGAAGAATAGGCAGAGGCGGGCGGATCACAAGGTCAGGAGATCAAGACCATCCTGGCTAACACGGTGAAACCCATCTCTACTAAAAATACAAAAAAAGAATTAGCTGGGCGTGGTGGCGGGTGCCTGTAGTCCCAGCTACTCAGGAGGCTGAGGCAGGAGAATGGCATGAACCCAGGAGGCGGAGCTTGCAGTGAGCTGAGATCATGCCACTGCACTCCAGCCTGGTTGACAGAGTGAGACTCCATCTCAAAAAAAAAAAAAAAAAAAAAAAATAAACTATAAAGCAAAAAAAAAAAAAGGTAACTATGGTGAGATATGAATATTTTACATAAAATAATATTACAGTTTTAAAAGCAATTTCTGAAACAGAGAAGTACAATGAATTAACCCGTATATCCAGTGATGGCAAAACTAGGTAGAGAAGAACTCTTCCAAGTGATTTTAAATATGTAATTTGGCTAAAAATCTCTAGTGGGATCTACCCTAATGACAAAAAGAGTGGCAAACAAATCTTAAACTGTTTTCAGTAATCATATTGTTGATTGTAGTATTGTAATTGTGATTCTGAGACTGTTGTATGTATATTGTGGGATGAATCAAATGAATATGTTGGTGTCATGAAAAAAATAAGATTTTTCAGTGCAGTTTAAGGCAGATACAAATATAAGATTGATGCAGTTAATAACAAACCAAAAAATCTGTAGACTCAAATTTGAATAGAAAGTATTAGTATGAAATCATGATGAATTTATCTGAAAGGATTTTTCCCATTTTCTTCCACTGAAAAGGCCCAGAAACAATTGTTTGCCCAACAGCAACAAGCAACTCTAGTGCCCACATTGTGATCCCAAATCCTCACCAAAAAAACAAACAAAAAACAGGGCTTTTGGGAACAAATGGTTAGTTTCAGTTCTGGCTCAGAAAACGTGCAAAATGAGCCTGGTGTCTTGTTATACTAGAAAGCAAAGAATCTTCAAAGACTACTATGATGTGAAAATAAAGGAGTCAACCTGAACAAGTCCTTCAGTGTCAAAAAGGATACTTTGAACATCAGTAGGAATAATGGCAGTGAATTGTAACACACCAGATATGCTTAAATCCACAAGTGCACAATGCTACTTAAAAGTAAAAAAAACTATTGAGAAGCCTTTGATTAATTTGAAAACTTACAGGGAATGAATCAAGTATTTGTCATACCCTTTCATATACTGTGTACCTCAGGGTAACCAAATAATTCATTAAGAAGTTTCTGTTTATAGAGAAGTATGCCAGCTAATAAAGAAAGGAAGATGGAATTAGAATATTACTATTATGCAACACTGATTAGTTTATGAATCTAGGAAACTGTCATCAGTAGCTGATAACATCCCCAGTTAAGGGACAACTATAAATTAGGTACTCCCTGATAGAAGTGCCCAGTACCACATTTGAAGCAGTCATGAAAGAAAAAAAAAATCTGAATTAGATCAAACTTTTAGATGTAACTACTAGTTATAGGAAATAAGGGCAGAGAGAAAGACATGTTTTAGCGATCCCCAACATTTTTGGCACCAGGGACCGATTTCACGGAAGACAATTTTTCTACAAAAACTTGGGAAAGGGGGGTGGTTTCTGGACGAAACTATTCTACCTCAGATCATCAGGCATAGACACAGTTCACAAAAGAGTTTGCGCTCGTATGAGAATCTAATGCCGCCACTGATCTGACAGGAGGCAGAGCTCACGCGATAATGCTTGCTTGCCTGCTGCTCACTTCCTGCTGTGCAGCCCAGTTCCTAACAGACCACCTAACAGGCTCACCTCCTGCTGTGTGGCCCATGGGTGTGTGTGGGGGGGATGTTGGGGACCCCTGTGTTAAATGATACCATACGATAAAAAGTAAAATCAAGACATGGGAAATTTCTACAGGATCAATGACTCTTGCAACAGAAAAATGCAAGTAAACAATCTTAGGAAACATATAAATTGATTGTAATATGTGTAATTGTTTGGATACTGATCCAAACAACAGACCTAAAAAGTCAATTGGGGAAATGTGAACATTGATTGGCTATTTGATAACTTTAAAGAGTTACGATGTGTGTTATTATTTTAAGGTGTGATAATTGTGGGCATTTTTAAAGAAGTCCTTTTCTTTTAAAGGTATATACTAAAGTATTTTTGGAGATAATGATGAGGTTAGATATTTCTATTTCTGTCAAATGATCATTTTCTTTTTTTGTTTGTTTGTTTTTTTTGGAGACGGAGTCTCGCTCTGTCACCCAGGCTGGAGTGCAGTGGCGCTATCTCGGCTCACTGCAAGCTCTGCCTCCTGGGTTCACGCCATTCTCCTGCCTCAGCCTCTCCGAGTAGCTGGGACTACAGGCGCCCGCCACCACGCCCAGCTAATTTTTTGTATTTTTTTTTTAGTAGAGACGGGGTTTCACTATGGTCTCGATCTCCTGACCTCGTGATCCGCCCGCCTCGGCCTCCCAAAGTGCTGGGATTACAAGCGTGAGCCACCGCGCCGGGCCTAATGATCATTTTCAAAGAGAGTGAACAATTTTTTTCCCCCAGTTGGACTTACCTGTCTCCCATTTGCACGTAAACTTCCTTTCTTGCATATTTTCATTGGCCCAATAAGCCCAGTGAATATATCTTTAGTGGGATCCACAGCAGAATAATACATCTTGGCTAGACACACAGGATCTGCATTAGTGGGTCCTACTTCTTTGGGGACAGTCCATTCATAGGTGAATGTTTCTGTGGGTGCCACATGGGAGGCTGAAGGAGGCACACCTGTGAGAAAGGTCACATTAGAGAAGTGAAGTGTGCTTTCTAATGTGGTCATTTGAGCCACAAAGTAGACTAAGTTTAGTCTAGAATAGCCCACTTCTGAGTTCTTTGTTATAAATTAGAATGGCATCCCACTCATGCTCTGGTGTCAGATAACAGACCGATGTGATTGCATCCAGACAGACTCTTCTAAACCTCCTCCTGGGAGTGGTGACCCTCTTTGTGCTCACACATCTTCCAGGAATGTCCCTAGCACCTTTCATGTCATATTGTGTGTATTTCTCTCGAACAGAGCTTAACTTTCTTGAAGGCAAGTACTGTCTCTACATTTCTATCAGCTAGAACAATGCCTGGCAATACAGTATAATCAATGCATTTTCTATTGAATAAAATGGAACTGAAAATTACATTCCATTTCATAATTGTAGAACTGAAAGGAACTTTGCAAGTGATCCTATTTAAATCTCTCAAATTTACACTTGAATAACCTGTTCACAGTCACACTGCAAGTGGTAGCAAAGTCACTAGTCTTCACTGGTCCTTCTTGATGTGTAAAAATAGTCAAAAAATCCACATAATGAAATATTTTATATCATTAAAATTATGTTTATAAAACCCTTGTAATGCTAAGAGAACAAACTCTGATTATGAAATTTAAATAACATTTATTTGCTATGATCTCAACCATATTTAAAATATATATGTATACAGATGAAAATGGAAGAATTATATAAAAATATAAGAGTGATTGTTTATAGAACTATGGATAATTAGTATTTTTTGCTACCTTTCTATATTTTTCAAATATTTTAAATTGAACATCGAACATTCTTATAATAACTTTTTTAAAAATTAAAAGTCACCCAGGGTACTCTAGAAATGGATAATTAATACAACCCAACTAAATTACTATCAGGATTGTCAATAATCATCCAATTAAGGCAGGACAAAATTCCGTAAACCAATTGGAGGTAGGAGAAGGGGTTTATTTGTTTCCTGGCATGATGCCTAGAAATGATATATGAGCAGTTTCCTTGGGAGTTCCTGCTTTCAGTTTTTGCAGGACACTGTCAGTGACCAGTACAGTGGATTATTAAACATTGTTGATTTGTTACAGAGTGCTGTACTCACTTCCGCTCTGGGGGTTGTAATGTGGGGAATAGTATGTGCCCTCGTTGTTCTTATTGAATCTCACCCCAATCGGCTCAATACTGAGGGGATATGCTCCTTTGTTATGGAAGGTTACTCTGATGGTGTCTCCTACCTCTGCCCAAATGACAGGACCTGGGAACAAAGAGAGAATTATTATCCTTCCTTGGTATATAACATGTAGAATGCATAAGACAGTTATCTTCTTTGTGTTTTCTGGCAAGAACTACTAGGAGCAACATGCTTATTTGTGGTGAATGGAAAGCTTGGTTTTTGAAAAGTCCATAATCAATCTGATATGTCGAGGTTGGAAGGAGAGAAGGGCTTTTGATTTCAACTTCAGATTAATGAAATTGATTATCATTTTTGTACAAGTCAGTTAGTAAGCTTTACACATCTACAAAAACTATTCGGAATGTTAAGACTCCTCAGCCTAATCTTCTGTTGGCTGGAGATGTGTCATTTGTCCCAAGAGTTAGGTGCTATAAACTTTGACCACCCAAAGCAGGTAAGTTGAATTGTTTTGGATGGGAAGGATAACGCCGTTTTGGATTTTCCATGACCAAAATTAATGATTACCAATTATAGAATAAAAATATATATTTTACATAAATGTTTTATGTAATATACAAAATGACATTTATAGAGAGTTTCCTATTGGTTCTTCTGAGTGTTTATGTCTATTAACTGATTTAATCCCTATACCAACTTTAGTAACTATTGTTCCCATTTTACAGAAGGGAGCAGGGACAGACAGTGAGTAATTTTCTTTTTTTCTTTTTTCTTTTTTTGAGATGGAGTCTCATTCTGTAGCCTAGGCTGGAGTGCAGTGGCATGATCTTGGCTAACTGCAACCTCTGCTTCCCAGGTTCAGGCAATTCTTCTGTCTCAGCCTCCCAGTAGCTGGGATTACAGGCACTCGCCACCACGCCCTTCTAATTTTTGTACTTTTTTTTTTTAGTAGAGATGGGGTTTCGCCATGTTGGCCAGGCTAGTCTCAAACTCCTGACCTAAGTGATCTGCCTGCCTCGGCCTCCCAAAATGCTGGGAATACAGGCATGAGCCACCGCGCCCGGCCAAGTTGAGTAACTTTCAAAGGTCACACAGCTAATGTATGCATTGTGTACTCACAAAAAACAGCGTTTTATAAGGGCCTCCAATTCTTGTAATACCTTGTTCAAAAAGTATTATACCTCTGAGTCACCGCCAGGAAAAAAAATGTGAAGAACCAGGACAATCTGAATCCATACTCTGTTTGCTCACCCACTATGTTATTCTGCCTGCGTGCCTTGGTGAGAACAGGTCTCTGGACTCTGGCTGGGGGCAGCCTGCGGAGGACTCTAGGACAGATCCTGCTAGCTTCATTAGTAGCCTGGGATTGATTGATTGATTGATTGATTTTGAAACAGAGTCTCACTCTGTCACCCAGGCTGGAGTGTGGTGGCATGATCTCAGCTCACTGCAAGCTCCGCCTCCCGAGTTCACGCCATTCTCCTGCCTCAGCCTCCAGAGTAACTGGGACAGGCACCCGCCACCATGCCCGGCTAATTTTTTTTTGTCTTTTTAGTAGAGATGGGTTTCACCGTGTTAACCAGGATGGTCTTGATCTCCTGACCTCGTGATCTGCCCGCCTCGGCCTCCCAAAGTGCTGAGATTACAGGGGTGAGCTACCACTCCCAGCCGTCAGCAGGGCTTTTAATGATGAAAATTTACTATTGGTAATTTACATTTGGAAAAGTACTTAGCTGCTGTATTTTATTGTTTTATCTTCCACATGCCTACTTAACACATAGATATCATGCAGTAGGTCCTGAAGTTACTATTCTTTCTGAGGTTGATGTAGCCCATGGGAAGAGTAAACCAGCCATATATATTCTGCACGAACTCACCCAGGATGCCAAGATGCTCTTCTTCAGGGCCTCTCTCCTTTTGATTTGTGAAGGAGGCATCTGTGTACTCACGATAAACCAGCTTTTTATAAGAGCCTCCAATTCTTGTGGTACCTTGTTCAAAAAACACTGCTGAGTCACTGCAGGGGGAAAAAAATGTTTAATGCTGGGGTTGAAGTAGAACAGAAAGCAGGTATTCACTTAAGGTGCTAATTGAAGAGAAAAATTCTGACCAGTGCTTAGAGATGAATATTATCTATGATTTACAGCAATCCGTACCAGTTACTCAAATAAAGCAGACAGTTCCAGTCCACTCACAGAAGGATGGTCAGTTAAGAAGTAGAGGATCATGGAGGATGTTTACTTTTTCAAGTGAAGAGAAAATTTTCAGAAGGGCCCCTTCAACCCCTTGACAAAGGATTCTACCATAGAATCTTTTTTTTTTTTTTCTTTTTTGGGAGAACGGGGTCTTGCTATATTGCCCAGGCAGGTCTCGAACTCCTGGGCTCAAGCTATCCTCCTGCCTCTTGCCTCCCTGAGAGCTGGGATTACAAGCGTGAGCCACCACGCCCAGCCAGAATCTTTTTATCAAATTGTGAAATGTTTAAAAACACAGTGGCTAGTTTTTATGTTTTTTTTGTTTGTTTGTTTTGTTTTTTGACCTGGAGTCTCACTCTGTCGCCCAGGCTGGAGTGCAGTGGCACGTATCAGCTCACTGCAAGCTTTGCCTCCCAGGTTCACACCATTCTCCTGCCTCAGCCTCCCGAGTAGCTGGGACTACAGGTGCCTGCCACCATGCCTGGCTAATTTTTTGTATTTTTTTAGTAGAGACAGGGTTTCACCATGTTAGCCAGGATGGTCTCGAGCTCCTGACCTCATGATCTGTGCGCCTTAGCCTCCCAAAGTGCTGGGATTACAGGCATGAGCCACTATGCTTGGCCTGGTTTTTTTTTTTTTTTTTTTTTTTTTTTTGAGACGAGTCTTGCTCTGTTGCCCAGGCTGGAGTGCAGTGGTGCCATCTCAGCTCACTGCAACCTCCACCTCCCAGGTTCAAGAGATTCTCCTGCCTCAGCCTCCCGAGTAGCTGGGACTACAGGCGTCCACCACAACGCCTGGCTAATTTTTTGTATTTTTAGTAGAGATGGGGTTTCACCGTGTTAGCCAGGATGGTCTCGATCTCCTGACCTCGGTGATCCGCCTGCCTCAGCATTGCAAAGTACTGGGATTACAGGCTTGAGCTACTGCGCCCAGCCCCAGTGGCTACTCTTTATTGTATATTAGCACTGGCCAGCTGCTCAGGAGCTTTTATTTATTTATTTATTGTTTTTTGAGCAGAGTCTCACTCTCTTGCCCAAGCTGGAGTGCCGTGGTGCGATCTTGGCTCACTGCAACCTCTGCCTCTCTGTTTCAAGTGATTCTTATACTTCAGCCTCCTGAATAACTGGGATTACAGGCATATGCCACCATGCTCAGCTAATTTTTTGGTTTTTAATAGAGACGGGGCTTTGGTATGTTGGTCAGGCTGGTCTCACACTCCTGGCCTCAAGTGATCCACCCGCTTTGGCCTCCCAAAGTGTTGGGATTACAGGCATGAGCCACCGCGCCCAGCCAGGAGCTTTTGTTTATTAGCTGAAACTCACATGACATCACAACAAAGTCGGTATTATTCTCCCTATTTTGCAAATGAAAAAATTAAATTTCAGAAAGGTAATTATTTGACTTGCACAAAGCCACCTCATTCATCATTTCTTTCGCTTGACAAATGCATCAAACACCTGCTCTTTGCTGGGAATCCTGCTATGTGTTGATGACTTAACCATAAGTAAGGTGGACTCTTCCTTGTCCACATGGACCTTACATCTGGCAGAGAAGACAGGCCATGAACCCATCAATATAATACAGAGTAATAAGCACAGGGTGTTATGGAGCATTTTTTTGAGGTTGGGGGAAGTGCAGCGAAGAGGCCACAAAGACGTTCCAGAGGAAGTGATTACTTAAAACTACCTAAAGGGGAAGTAGAGTTAGCAAGATGAAGTGTGTGTGTAGCGCAGAGACTAGGGCAGGTGTATACAAAGAGGAAACTGCTTATGAGCAGGCTTAGAGAAAAGAGCGAGCATGCCGTGTTCTAGAAAATATGGCAGAAGCATAGCATGCAGGGCAGGGCAGAGGAGTGAAGAATGAGGCTTAGATAGATGGGAGATAGGCAGTAGGACCTAGTTAAGGTTTCAGCCTTCCATCCCAGGGCAGTGAGAAGCATTTGAAAGATTTAAGCATTCAGGATTAGCATTTTAGGAGGATCCCTCTGGCAGATATTTGGAGAATGTGTTGGAAAATACAAGACTGCAGTAGGGAGACCAGTCAGGAGCCTGCTTTTCTAATCTCAGTGAGAGGCAGAGATGAGTTCATAGGTATTGGCAAAGAAGATGGAGAGAAGTAGATAGCTTTCAGAGATAGTTTCTATAAAATAAGGCAGTACTTGATGAGGAGAGGAGTTTGAATAGCCTCATCCATGTGGGGGTGTCACTAGGAAGTTTGAAATGCAATCTGAAATTCACTAGATCCTCCTGAGTTGGAGATGCGGCGTTGGGAGTAATCACATGTAGGTGTCAGTGTAGCCTGGGACTTAAATCTCTGCTTCAGGAGTCACAGGTCTGGGCTGAGCAAGTCCTAGCTATCCATTTATTGTGTGATGTTGGATGAATTACTTAACCTTTCCAAGGAAGGTATTTTTAATATGGATGGCAAACAGGGCTTCTCTGAGGAAGTGATATATGAGTAAAGACTTGGAGCAGGGGAGATGGCAGCAAAAATGTCGTCTCGTTGACATTTTTGAAAGATCACAGTACTGCTTTGTAAGAAATTGATAGTAGGAAAGGAAGACAAATGGAAAGAATGGCTGGGAGACTGAGGAGTCATTCAGACACGTACAAAGAGTAGCTTGTGTACATCAAAGGACACTATCAAGAAAGTGAAAGACAACCTATAGAATGCCAGAAAACATTTGCAAATAACTGATAAGGAATTAATATTCTGAATATATAAAGAACTCCTACAGATCAACAACAACAACAACAAAAATCCCACTTCAAAAATGGCTGAAGGACTTAAATCGACATTTCTCTGAAGAAGATACACAAAAGACCAAAAAGTACATGAAAAGATCCTCAACATTACTAGTCATTAAGAAAATGCAAATCAAAACCACTATGAAATATCACTTATGCTCATTAGGTTGGCTATTATTAAAAAAAGAAGAACAGAAAATAACAAGTGTTGATGAGAATGTGAAGAAACTGAAACCCCTGTACATTGCTGATGAGCCTGTAAAATGGTGCAGTTGCTATGGAAAACAGTAATGTGGTTCCTCAAAAAATTAAAAATAGAATTACCATTTCTATTAATTATTTTGCATATCCAGCTAGAAGCGGAATCCAGCGATTCCACTTCTAGCTGGATATGCAAAATAATTAAAAGCAGAGACATGAACAGTGATATTTGTATAACAATTGTTCATAGCAACATTAATCACAATAGCCAAAAGGTGGAAACAACCCAAATGTTTATCAACAGACGAATGAATAAACAAAATGTGGTATATACATACAATGAAGCATTATTCAGCCTTAAAGAGGAATGAAATTCTGATGCATGCTACAACATGAACAAATCTTAAAACATTACGCTAAGTGATACAAAAGGCACAAAATAACCAATATTGTATGATTCCACTTGTATGAGTTGCCTAGAATAGGAAAACTCATAGAGACAGAAAGCAGAATCGAGCTTATCAGGGGGTGGAGAAAGAGTGGAAGAAGGTTGTTATTGTTTAAAGGGTTCAGAGTTTTCATTTGGGATGATAAAAAAAAGTTCTGGAAATGGATAGTGGTAACGGCTATACAGTACTCTAAATGTACTTAATGCTGCTGAATCGTACAGTGCCACGTTTTCTGAAATGGAAAGCAAATTAATTGATTTATCTAATTGTATTCAGAGTTTTCTTAGGACTTTGTCAATCATTTGATAACTTTGGAACCTATCTTTTTTCATGGACTCAAAACTCATAGTTCTCAAGCTCAGACTCTTACATCAAATACCTTAATAAATATTTAGCAGTCTAATTACTCAATTTCAGATACCAATTAAAATTTTAATTGCTGAATTAGCCTTTTGTAGTTCCTTTGTGCAGGGGAGAGCATATTTTGAAATAGTACTCTTTTTTGTGAATTACCTTCCAGGTGCTGTTAAGTTTTCTTTAGTGAAGATGTCTATACCAGAGGGAGCATAGTTCCAGATGATTTCCTCAGCAGCAATGTAGTAGTGTCTAACATGCTTCCCATGGATATTATCCTTTGATGAAGACTTGTTACACTCCTGGACCTGGAAAAAGGCTTGCAAACCAGCTGAAATGAAACAGAAAGAGGCATTGATTAATGAAGCCAATGTTTCTCTCTCCTATTGCCCTGTAAACACTGCTCGGGTGATGACAAGTAGAAATTGAAGGAATAGACAGATAGAAACAGTACTATAAACTAGGGCAGACAGCTGTAAATAAATTAGTGATGGAAAACTCAAGTTTAAAACAGACATACTTTGTTTTTTATGTACATATAGCATAGAGATATTAAGCATATGTGTTTTCAAAA
The DNA here is from genome assembly GCF_006542625.1 of Nomascus leucogenys. NCBI lineage: Eukaryota > Metazoa > Chordata > Mammalia > Primates > Hylobatidae > Nomascus > Nomascus leucogenys. The sequence continues at coordinate 70,664,132 of NC_044391.1, forward strand.
TATGGTACCAGTTTCTGTGGGGTTTCACTTGGTAGTTCTTTTGATGACAGAAAAAGAACAAATCTGTAGATAAACAGAGAAGAGAGGCTTTGACATATTTTAAGGGGTTGCGTTGGGTGGAGGAGAAGGTACAAGGAGGAGGTACCAAATGAGCTTGTATTATTGCTCTCTTGTACAAGATGGTTGTGCATCTGCTGTGCTGGGCCTTCTGTGGCCCAGAGCGTATTTGATAAAAGCAATTATATTTGCAGGTCAAAGTAAAATATCTGAACTGCTATGTTAAACTTAATTTATTCAGTAGACCAATATTAAAAACTAATATTTTTCAAGAACAAGGAATGTTTTTATTGCCTAAGTTAAAGAGATAAAGGAAGGATTTATCGAGTTAAACTAAGGGATGGCCAGGCTCAAATAAAGAACAAAGTTAATTATACTTGACAGAAATAAGTCTAAAAACAGGGTGCTTTCCAATGCAACATACAATTTTTCTTGATGTTACAACACTGTATATTTTACAAAGCTGAGTAAGTATATATAGTACTATACTTTCAGGGCCAGTTGTTCTTTCCAAAAACTAATATATTTTCAGATTTCATTACTTTATAATATTCCTGTCTTACAGTCTTTTTTATTACATTATTATATATACCATCATAGGGATAAAACTAAGATGCCAGTTCAAAGCTCAGATTATTTCAAAGATATTTAGCTTTTAGATTCTGATTCCCAGTAACCACCTTTTTCAGCTGACTGCTAATTTCAGGTAAAGATGTCCTACCTTTCAGATGGTTTAGATTCTGACAGCTGAGCATCCATTCTCCAGGGTTCTGGGCCACCATATAAGCATCAAATAGGGTAGCAGGAAAGAGGTTGATTGTATCAATACGGTAGTTCTTGTTGGTCAATGCTTGCCCGTGAAAGAAAGCTGCGTGCACATCAACTTCATTACCCATACCAAAAAGGTACCATTTTACTCTGTCTTCAGCACACATGGAGAGTCCTGGGAGACTTCCAAAAGTGTATCCATTCACAGCTGTAAGTCAAGAGCAGAGTTTGTGACTAAGAGTCATTAATGCTTGAGATAGTGAGAGTTACCTCTATATAAATAGAATCAATTTGGAATGGCAAATATCTGGCACACATGCTGGTATTCCTCCCTCCTACACTCATGTCAGACATTGCTAATCAGTCACAGCACTCTTTCATTTTGGAACTGAATTCAGCCTGACGATTCTTATCGATACCATATTAACAGATGAACACAATACTGAAGATAAAACCTATTTGCTGTCTTTGTTATAAACTGTACACATTGTGTGTGTGCATGTGTGTGTAAATACAGATGTGTGCATTTATACATACATATAAACAAAACACACACATAGAATTAATAGAAAAAAGATTGAATATTAGTATTCAATCAGTTATTCATCATGCTGGTAGTATGGATGTTTTTGCTTGTCAGAAAATTTCCAATTTTCTACCATAAATTTATTTGGTAAAAAGAACATAAGAACAGCTTTTTTTAAAGATTGCAAGACAAAATTTTTAAGATTGGAAGAGGTATGAAGGAGGGAAAAAATGTAGAAGGACAGCAGGGACAGAACCACAAAGACCTAAAAGTTCATATGCAAAGTGGCCTGAAACCCTCAGAAGAAACTTAGGGTCACTGTTCAAACTGGGTGGCCCTAAAAATTTCCCAAGTGGAAATTAGTTCTGGGAAGAATCCTGAGTACACCACATTTAACACTGGTACCAAACCACACCTGCTCAGGCTAGAATTTTGAGTATCTTTTTATAACAACTATTTTTGTTAGTACACAACAGAGACAGGATTAAAGTATGGAAAGAGGACCTTCCACCCAGATATAAGTAAAAGTTGGAAACAAAATCTGTACTTTGTTAACTAGTTTATTTTTCTACCTTGGTAGTATCATTATTTTTGTGCTCTCGGTTTCTGAGTACAGGTTATTTTGAAGAAGTTAAACACAAACAAATAAACGAAAATATCTACTTATTGGTCTAGTTGTTGTTAAGGGACTCTGTTTCTCATGCAAATTATGAGAAATAGATAATCTTACTAAGCTCATTATTTTGTGTCTGAGAATTAAGAAAAAGTCCAAACTGTAGAAAAGGCATTTCTAGAAAAGTAAAGTGAACTGAAATGTAGAAAAGAATGATGCAGACTAAGGGGCCCAGTGAGGGCAACATAGTATGTAAAATGAATACCTTTCAGAACTCGTGGTTGGAACTATTTTCTTAAATATAGTTAGATGCTTTAAAATATAATATGGTTTTAAGCATTTACTTTAATAATTTGGAGCTGCCTCAAATAATTTTTAGAATGAGTCCAGTGGATAAATAAATATATTAATGTCACATACATATGCATTAAACCATAATTGGTGCTTTATCCTTACCAGTTTGGGAACGAGTTTGGTGTATCTGGCTTTACCTGGCTTAGAGTTTTTATTTTGACTTACTTAGCTGAATATCAAATTGCACATCCAATATGCTTTGTTATAAGGACCACAGACTAGACACACACTACTTACTTATGTGAGGGAATAAGCTTAGCAGCATTAATGGATCAAGGAAAAAAAAAAGTAAAATTAACATGTCTGCTGTAATCTTACAATACATTCTGTTACTCTCCTGGAAGTCTTCGTTGTCTTTGTCAACTTTCTCTGGTTCTGAGCAGTAGGTTTTAATGTTGTCTTCTAGGTACCAGCTGAAATTTTCATCCACCACAGAAAACATCACCACAAATTCTCGGTCAATATGTTTTTCTTTTTCTTTATCTAGAGAATCTGGAGTTCAAATTACTCTTTTAGTAAGACTAAACTTTTAGCATGTATTTTGATTTATGTTTTCAAGTGATTTATAGTTTTTAAAAATTTCAGTATTTATTTTTTCTAATAAATCACAAGTCAGGACCAGTCACTCCTGTTTTACAGACACAGAAACACTCAGGGAATTTTTATGATCAGTATCTGGCGCTTGGAAGACACTCCTGTATCTGGATATCCACTGACCACATAACAATTAAATGCTTTTTGGCAAATGGGAAGATTGGAATTCAGAGTTGTGCGTCTATTTTCTGGTGCATATAGCCACAAACTGAGACAAGTCTTTACAGGTAATGATTGTTCAAGTTAGAATTGTATTTCAGGCTCTTGAGCTACGTTACCTTTTTCATGATGTTAGAAATAAATATTATGATATTATGTTCACCAATATAGTATGAGTAACTACAGATCTATCACCGTGGAGTGCCCTTTTGGTAGTCACATTTGGTAAAGTCATATGTCTCTTCAGCACCACTGTTGGAAGTTAGATACAGCAAACTGATCCCTGGGAGAATATATTTCTTTCAGATTAGCTTCATTGGCATTTTCCCCGTAGGAATGCTTGTTCTATTTATCCCTTCTTCTTCTAGTCCTGCCTGGCTCTTCCCTTCCTTTTTTTCTACTTACCACCTCTCTACCTTACCTGCTCAATCTCAACACAGAAGACTTGATTTCTTTTTAAAAGACAAACTGCCCTGCCTCTGTCTTTTGGTCATATAGTGTGTGCAATGAGGAGAAGATGTACCTTTTTTACAGATTATTAAAGGTCCGATGAGTCCTGAGGCAATATCTTTTGGAGCATCAATGTGGGAGTGGTAAATCCTAGTCACACAGTTGCCATCTCCTTCACCAGGACTTTGTTCTTCAGTGGCAAGCAACATGTATGTATACTGCTCTCCTGGATATACTTTGTCATCTGCTCTTTGAAAATCTGTGGTGTTATCAGGGTAGATGGCCCCTAGGAAGCAACACGCAATGAAGGTGTAAAGTGAACGTGTTTGAACTTGAATGAGAGAATAGATAGTCCATTAATTCATTCAGCAAACATTTATTAAACATCTACTATGTGATCCTTGGGGATGTGATATCCTATTTGGACACAGGAAAATGAAAGGCTAATGGCTGGGGTGTTTAGAAGCTTCACAGACATTTTTATTATTTTTTATATTTGATTGGGTTTTCAGAGAGCATAATGACTTTTTGTTTGCAGTGTAAAGAACTCGGGTCATGGTATGGAAGTCTGAGCAAAATGGCTACCCTCTTCTAAATTCAAAACTTCTTATATGATCTCAGATTTTTGCCCATGAAGTAACCATAAAATTAAAAACATTTCTACTCTTAATTTTGGAAATTTCCAAACGTACACAAAGGTTGAGAGAAGAAAATGCTGAATCTCCGTGTACCCATCAAACCAGCTTTAACAATGGTCGACTCAAGGCCAACCTTGTTCCATCTGTACCCCCACACACTCTTATCCCCAGTATCATCAAATTATTTTAAAGCACATCTCAGACATCATATTCCATTCATAAATACTTGAGTATGTATCTCTAAAATATAGGAACTCTTTTTTTCTTCTAACAAAACCACAGTACCATTACCACACCTTTAAAATGAATGGTAATTCCCTAATAAGCCATGAAATCATTAAAAAGAAATAGGATGGCAGTCAGCCTTTTATGCTATGAATGTAATTTATCCCTAAACAACAACAAAAATAAAAAAGTCAACACATTCACCTTCTAAACCAATATCTCTTTTAAAAAGACAATAATGAATCAAATCTAATTTTAAATTAATTTCCCTACTTGATCATTATAATTTCAATGAACTGTAGCATGACTTCAGCATTTTTGCTTATGATAGCAGCTGATATTTATGGAGGTATTACTATGTATTCTTATTGTCTGTATTTTATAGATGAGGAAACTGAAGCTGAAAGAATTTAAGTAATTTTTCCAAGGTCACTCAAACAGTCAAAGGCAAGGCTGGGGCTCAGACCTTGGTCTATTAATTTCAAAGCCCTTGCTTTTCATCACTACAAAATATCACCTTTTTCACCGTCATTGTTAAGGACTAAGAATGAGATCACAGGCACCAAACTTTATCTTTGTTTCTCAGGTACTATTTTCAAGGCTTCGAAGTCCTACATTCAAATGACTTTTTCAGTTAATTGTGTCTCATACGTGACTAGAGTCATCCAGGCACATGTACCATTTGACTGACATATGAGACTACTTATGCCACCTTAGCTGGGGCAGAGTTTATCTAGAGTTAGGATGGGAGGTAACAACAGCACAGTATGTTTACATGTAGGAACTTCAAAGATAAGGCAATCCACATCTTGAGTCCTTCTTTCTCTTCCCTCTGGATTTTGCCTCTTCTAGGCTCTGATGCACATTGTCCATTTCTCTTATTCTATTTGGCCAGAAACGACTGGGCTCTGGGAAAGAAGCTCCAGCTCTCTCTGACTCTCACTGAGTCCACCTAGAAATTCTCTCACATTCACACTTTCCACGAACGAGCACAACCAAGAGAAACATGCCATTATTATATGTAAACAAAGTACCTATTAATAAAATAGTTGGCCGGGTGCGGTGGCTCACGCCTGTAATCCCAGCACTTTGGGAGGCCGGGGAGGGCAGATCAGGATGTCAGGAGATCAAGACCATCCTGGCTAACACGGTGAAACCCCGTCTCTACTAAAAAATGCGAAAAAAAAAATAGTCAGGCATGCTGGTGGGTGCCTGTAGTCCCAGCTACTCGGGAGGCTGAGGCAGGAGAATGGCATGAACCCCGGATGCGGAGCTTGCAGTGAGCTGAGATCGCACCACTGCACTCCAGCCAGGGTGACAGAAGTCAAAAAAATAAAATAAAATAAAATAAATAAAATAAAACAGTTAAGAGCTGAATGGTAGTTACAGGTCTTATCCAGGAGAAAGTCCACAATTTTAGAAGCTAAAAGGCACCTTTACTGAAAAGTAGGAGGACATTCCAGCTACATGAGCTGAACTTACCCTCATGTTCCTTATAGTAAGTTATTCCATGTGAATGAAAGGTGTAGGGCCTAGAGGCAAGGTTTTTTAAGTGTACATAAACTTTGTCTCCAGTTTCAGCTTTGATAATAGGGCCTAAAAACCCAAGCCAGACTGGTTTTTCTATAGTCGTCCTAAAGGTTTCATCTGTGTACTGAAGATAAAGGGCCTTCTTATATAGTCTCCCAATTCTATCTGGGCCATTTTGAAGATAGATATTGGAATGTTCCCTGCAAAGAAAAAGAAGACAACTCTATCAGAAGCCATCATTTCTAGGGATGATGTTATCATTATAATTTAATAACATTATAATTAGAGAAATTAATGAGCACATCACATTGAATGTTGGCCTGTTGTAGGGATGCCTCCAAAATTGAAGTGGAGGGCTGGTAGTTAGCCCTGTTATTTTAATGATGTGAGGCTTTCCATACAGGTATATGTCAGAGAACCATCTGCGAAGGCATCATAGAAATATAGTGCATCTTACTGAAGTATTTTTTCCATGATTTTTATATTAAAACACAGGCATATTATGTAATGGAATAGAATACAAAATTAAGCTGAAATATTAAAATAAAGCAGTTAATTAAGACATTTTTTCACTTATACCTCTCTTAGCTACTGGAAAAATTTGAGTTTATAATTAATCAATCTGGGTATTTGAGACTTCAAAGTATGTGTGTGTATATTTATATATTTTTTTCCTTAAAGTAAGATTAATAAAGCTAAATTAATTCTTTTTAATTTCTTTTAACAGCACTAAATCAAAGCTAGAGTGGTTGATGCATGCAATATGTGTGGTTTTTAAATTACTTTTGAATTTAAATAATCCCTGTGTTTTTTAATCCCTCACTAGTACAGATTCTTAACATTGAATGTTTGTATTCTAGTGAGTGTCCATTAAGAGTTGCTTAAAACTTTCTTAAAAATATCGGTGAAGTAAATAGTAATCTGGAAAAGAAAAGATGGAAAGAAAGTAAATTTTGTTTGAACTGATTTCTTATGTTATCAACCTTAACTGAAGGCTGTATATAGCCCAGTGGGATCTATTCACAGGCAACATCATGTTGCCATTTGGCAGGACCCACTTAGATTCTGGCCTTTGGCAAGCCCCTCCACAACCAAGGCTCTTCCATTTGAATAAAAACTGCTCATCATCGTGTGTGTGTGTGTGTGTGTGTGTGTGTGTGTGTTTTGCCTTCTTTCATCTTAGTGATCTTTGATACTTTACCAATTTCTACTCAACATTTGTGGGGCCGAGTAACCTGACTGAGGAGTAAGTTTTGTCTTGTTTCCTCAGTTGTAAGCTCATCGGTAAAAGTGAGATATATTTTTCTTTCCCTTCTTTAAGACAAGAACAGAGCTTGTGTGAGAGCTCTGGACTTTCACTGCTACAGAATTTAAAGATGTGGTTTTTCAAAAGTCTAAGGCCTGATGTTTCTTAAGTCTGAATATGCACAGGAATCTACTGATGAACTTAGTGAAATGCAAACTCCTGGGGCACAACTCCAGTGATTCTGATTCTGTGGGTCTGGGGCAGGGCCCAGGCATCTGCATTATTAACCAACACACTGGCGTGTTTTGATGAGATAGGCTGCTCTGGGCCCCTGGGTAACCTGTGTTGAAGAGGCTCTAAGGTTGAAGATTAAGAGAGCTGCCCAATCCCAGAAGCAGTGGGATTCCTGATACCATGAGACAGAAAGGTAGAAAGCTCTGTTTCCAGGTCATACCTGGTAGTGGCAGGACCTCTGCAGTGGTGGCTATATAGATTAAGCCTGAGTGCTGGGGCCAGGTACCACGGCCACTTGGCAATGGTCCTGGTGGCTGAGTTTGGGCAGAGTGAGCAGGTGTTGGAAATAAGAGCCACCATTCTCTAGATTGATCAAGGTGTTTCTATGATGGGCGTTTCCTCCTAGTCACTACCATATACCAATACACTGGGAATGCCAATTTTCCTGAATTGTATAAACCCAAATTCCCAAAGAAGATAAAATTATTCCCTAAAAAAATGACTGAGATGATGTTTCCCTGCCCATCCCCCATCCTGGTGGGAGGGCTAAGCTAGAAGTCAGAAAAATAAAGTGTCATTATTTGCAGCCTGTATGGAGCAGCAAAACTGTGGGTATATCCTCATTTTTTCTATTTGTTTTCACTTTCTAATTGTTTGTTGCCATTTCCCAATTTGTTAAAGCAAAATAGGAAAAGATTGGGAGAGACTTCATGGACACAGGTAGGCGTGGGAAAAGGGCAAGACACTGGTGTGAACTCTGTCCCTAAACCCATAGCAACGAATGCACAGAAAGAGTCTTAATAAATATATGTCTAAACAACAGCAAAATTGTTGCATCAAAGACCACTGAGATTAAAAGCAGAGAGTCATTCAGTCCATATGACTGAGAGGAGGTCAACAAGAGTGCAATTTCAGTTAGGTACACAACTGCAGCTGCAAAGTCTACAGTACAAAGGTACAATTCCACTCTGGTCCCACCAGAACCCTGGACCAATCAATCTCACAGAGACTTGTCTAAGCCCCAGGGTAAATTTTCTTAAGAGTCTGAACACACTTTTATTTCTGAGAGATTAATTTGATAATATTTGGAGATTTTACTCCATGCTTTACCATGTCCTATTGGTACACATCTTACATAGGCCAAAGTTAAAAGCCCTCAAATTCTTAAGGCTTCATTTAAATAAAATGTGTATTTATATTTTCTAAATGTGAATACACTTTGGCATACATCATGTCCTATTCTGATAAACTATAGCAGGCTTTGTCAAAATGATTTTATTGCATTGAAATGCTCCTGTATTAATCATTTCCTAAAATAGGAAAAGCATTGTCATAAACAAATACCTAAGACCAAGACCAAGACCTATATTGCCTAGGCTTTGTAACTAATTTTTCTAGGCAAAGTTTTTTGGGGGGGTTAAAATTGCTTTTAAAATTATTGATCTAAAGGTATAACATATCTAGGCATTTTCATATTTGAAATTCCTTTTATACACATGCAATATGCAAACTGCTTTTTGCATCTTGCCTTTTATTGTGAAAAAAACTGTCTTAACCAAATTGGAAAATATTTTACACTGTGTGATACTTTGGGAGAAGTCTATTTGTTTATGCTTTGTCTCCAAATAAACATTAAAAGGTCATTAGGGGCTCTCTATTTAATTTCGACAGCACAGCTTGAGGACAAAGGGTCAGTTACTGGAAGCTTGCAGGAAGTTTGCCAGTTAGATATTCAGCCACAAGAATCTATTATAGCTGTTCTTTGAACCAAATAATTCACATTTAATTGTAGTTCTTCCTGTTGACAACTGTAATATGTTCCTTTCTACTCATTACTATAGACATATCTCCCTTCAAGTAATCAATCACATTCTCTCTTTTTAGCCCCTTATTTAAAAAAAGAAAAGCCCGCTCGTATAATTTCTGGTAGTCTTAGACCCAGAAATGAGTTTTTAATAGTAGGATAACTATTTTTTAGTATTGCTTTGGTAAGATATTAATAATGCTATTCCCTCCCATAAATTTAGAATTCACTCAAGTGATCTTGGTTTATGCTTAGACATGGTTCCCAAAACTTGGGTATTACAGGTGAAAAGTTTCTGGATTTTTGACTTCATTAATTGAGACATATGTTTTTTATTGCTGCATAACAAATTATCACAAAGTAGGTTAAAACAACACCCATTTATAATCTCACTATTCTATGGGTCAGAAGTCTGGCATGGTGTGGCTGGGTTCACTGCCTCGGGCATCACCAAGCTGAAATCAAGGGGCTGCTGAGCTGAGTACTTATCTGAGGCTCTGTGGAGAAATCTGCCTAGCTCATTTGGGTTATTGCCAGAATTCAGTTCAATGGGGTCATAGAATTAAAATCCCTGTTTGCTTGCTGGCTATGGGCCGAGAGCCTCTCCCAGGTTCTTAAGGTCACCTGTATGCCCTCCTAGGTGGCCCTTTTCATCCTCAAGTCAGCTTCAGTGTGTGGACTCTTCAGATAATCTCACTGACTAAAACATAAATCATGAGAGTGATGTCTCATCCTGTTCACAGGTTGTGGAGATTTAGGATAGGATTTCTTCTGGGAGCCACTTTGGAAATGCTGCCTACCATAAACAAGAATCATAAGGAAAACAGTCAAAAATTAATTGCTGCAAGAATATGGCAGAGACTCAACCTATGTATGTATAACACAAATTCAAGTGATTTGCCGGTTCTAACTAGCCTTCCTCCACTGGCACAGCATGAATGCAGTACCTAGTGAATTTTCTTTTGTCTGTGTTCTCAGGAGAAATAGGAACTTGATAATAAATGGAATTTGGTAAGTGTGAAATGTTAGTCACTTAATTAGCTCTTCCATACAAGCTGTCTTGTGTGAAGTGTTTGGAAATGTTTGTACTGCACTAGCTATTGGTCGCTTTTTTTTTGTTTGTTTTTTTTTTGAGATGGAATCTTGCTCTGTTGCCCAGTCTAGAGTGTAATGGCGTGATCTCAGCTCACTGCAATCTCCACCTCCTGGGTTCAAGCAACTCTCCTGCCTCGGCCTCCTGAGTAGCTGGGACTACAGGCGCATGCCACCACACCTAGCTAATTTTTGTATTTTTAGTAGAGACGGGGTTTCACCATGTTGGCCAGGCTGGTCTCAAACTCCTGACCTTGTGATCCACCTGCCTTGGCCTCCCAAAGTGCTGGGATTACAGGTGTGAGCCACCACGCCCAGCCCTATTGCTTGCTATTTTTTATTTGGCAACCTTGGAGAATGAGTCATTTAAAGTAAATTTTCCAGAAAATTTTAGCTAGTAATTGTACCTATTTAAGAATCATTTAAAAATTTAAAAATCATTTTTGAAGGGATGCTATATAACTTGGGAGGCCACTAGGCTGAGACAACGTCAGTGTCTTGGGTTCCTACCTAAGCAAACCAAAACCCAATTCAATGTAGTAAACAGTAAAATGAAACTTCTAATCTGTAACTAGAGACTTTACCAATCAGAAGCCACCAACTAACATCTAACTAGGGAGTCTCCACTTTAACCAGTCTAATATCTATTTCTTAGTCTGAGAATATGTTATAAAAGTTTCCTCCCTGCCCAGAGGAGTATTGACAGAACTGCTTGTGGTCTTAGGGCACCCAATTGCTGTGGCTGAATGCTTGAATAAACTTGTTAAACTTTCAATATGCCCAAGTTTATCTTTTAACAGGGGTAAAATGAATGCCTTTAGTGCAAGCTTTTTCTTTAAAAATATTTTATTTGCTTCCCTGTTTTCCTAAACAGGGGATATAATGGAAAAAATGTAACTTTTTTGATAATAATAGTGAAATGAACACTTAACGAATACTTATTATATCCTGATCACTCAAGATCATAATTATAGTAATTATGATTACCATAGGGTGGAATGTTCTTTGTTGCCTAGTTTTTTGGTCAGGATTTGAGCTGTTATTTCTTCTTGGTCATTAGGCCTGCTTATAGTGACATCTTCACTATACCATTTGTTTTGGAAACCTCTAATGGAATGAAAAACCCGGTAATAATGTTTGTAAGAACTGTATGTTAAGAAAGTCGCCAAGCCTGAGTGAGAGCCTGTGAAGTCAAGTATAAAAGAGTTTTGTGATGGCTGTTCTTATGCTTAAAAAGTTTTTCACTTATTTCCAGCTTCCTAGAGGTCATCAGAAAAAAAAGTAATCTGAAGATAACAGAATTACTATAATTTTTGCTATTATATAGTCAATTAACTCAGTAAATAATTAACTAATGCCTACTATGGACCCAGAACACATTATTGTGTTTACTAATTTTTTTTATGTATGTCATTTATTTTAATTTGAATATATATAACTTAGGATCAGGAATTATGTCTTATAAAGTCTTTAGCTACTTATTGATGTGTTGAAATGACAGATAAGGCACTGACCCAAGTAAATGGCAGGACTGAGTATAAGGAAATTATTTTCCACTTCACTCTTTTAGAAATAAATATTATTGGCATTAATACCAGAGAAGTAAACTTTATTTTTTTAGTCCCCCCCAAAATCTATACATTTTTCTCTTTTAATATCTGCCAATGTTTTCAGTTGCACTAACCCTGCATATAATCCCCTAAGGTGACTTTTCTATTTTATTCTGTTTCCTGATTTGTTCTATAGCATGAATCTCTCCATATGAGGAGCAAGGAAAAGTTTTTACAATACAGTCTATGATTTTTCCTATCTTCCTATGTATCTTTTATTTACTCATTTAAACTTATTCAGAAATATTTATTTAGTGTCTCCTATATTCTAGGTACTAGTGACCAAGCACTGGTACTTGCATAGGCATATACTAGTACATACTCTCAATGCGTATTTTCCTGTTCATCATCCCAGACCTTCAAGATGAACATTCAGCTTAAACTCGATTCTTTACCTAAAATTCATATTACACTCTTTCACATCTTATTCTTCAGCCCATTTATTTCCACTCCTTTTTAGTCATCACATGATAAGGAGTGGCAACCATGTCTTGTGATACTCCATCATCCTTCACTGACTGGGCTAAACATGCTGCAAATCTGGGACAAAGAAGTGACCAAAAGGTTGCTATCTGCACATATTTATGCAAAAAGTTTAGCATAGTATTGGCAAAATTGCTGAAGCTGTATTCAAAATTCACTGGTAAGATATATGGGGAAAAAAAAATCACAGAGAAAGCAGTCCCCCCTAGAGTTTGCACAACTGTAGCATATTGTTGAAGCCAAAGGAGATGTTAAAGTCACAGGACAATAATAAAAAGAGAGGTAGACTTTGCAACTAGAAGATGCTCCATTTTTCCTTTTAAGGAGCCTTAAGTATCGCTATTAAGTATACTTTTTAAGTAACTGATATGGTTTGGCTGTGTCTCCACCCAAATCTCAACTTGAATTGTAATAATCCCCACATGTCAAAGGTGGTGGCCAGGTGGAGATAACTGAATCATGGATGTGGTTTCCCCCATATTGTTCTCATGGTAGTGAATAAGTCTCATGAGATCTGATGGTTTTATAAATGAGAGTTCCCCTGCACAAGCTCTGTCTTGGCTGCTGCCATATAAGACATGCCTTTGCTCCTCCTTTGCCTTCTGCCATGATTGTGAGGCCTTCCCAGCCATGTGGAACTGTGAGTCCATTAAACCTCTTTTTCTTTATAAATTACTCAGTCTTGAGTATGTCTCTATTAGCAGCATAAGAAGAGACTAATATAGTCACAATGGGGTCGACAAGCTTATACTCATTGGATAGCTTCCCTGGCACAGACAGGCCACGGGAGTAATTAAAAACAAAGGAATTTCCTCTGCCCCCATTCGCCAAATTCTAAACAAACTCCTTCACTCTTCTACTCCCTGATTTTTAGAATTAAAGATGTTTTTTTTTTGAAGCATAGTCAGGGCAATGTCTTGCATTTAGTTTATGCCTGATAAAGCTGATTTGATTTTTGATCATGAACAATGGCAGAGTAGTGGTGAGTGGGGGCATGGAGAAGGATAGTATTTTTATTTTTTTAATGAGTCTGACTTTTTCCTTGGAAATAAAAACCACGTATAATTTATATTATATTTAATCAAGAAAATACTGGATCCATGCAAAATAATGTTTTTGGTGAAGCTGTAAAAATATGTCATATTCCTTAGAAGATAATACCATCTGAAAACCAGATTAAAAAAAGAAATAATTACAAGATGTATTAGTTTTATTTACAACTACTTATCTTCAGGTCAGAAACTTTCCTTACTGTATATTATTAAATTCATAATATAATAATTGGATATTAGTATCAGTTATGTATTTTTATGGTGAAAAATTTCAACTTTACATAATGTTTAAGAAAATAGTATATACTCATCAGTAAGATTCAATAATTACAAACTTTGGCATCCTTATTTAGCTATTTTTTAAAGATATAATCTTGACAGCTGATGGTAATTGGGCTTATTTGTGTTTTATTATCACTGAAATACATTTTAATGTAGTGAATATTGATTTTGAATTCCAAGTTCCCATTTGGTGGTTAATGTTTAATTAACATCATTAAAAGTGAAGACCTCAGTATAGATAAACTTGTACAAAAATCTCCAAGGAGAACTAAACTTTTTTTGTTTTACTGTGTAGTGAATATTGCTTTCAATAAGGGGATTTTCCAACTGAAATATGAAGACATTTAAGTTACATGGAGCTTTTTGAGGACCGTCCTAATAAGTGCCTGACATTTTTTATGCACATATGTGCCAAGCATTGTACTAACTTTACATGCACCCGCTCTTTAAATAACCCTATGAGCTATGCTTATTATCCTCATTTTACAAGTTAGGACCCTGAAGCTGTGAAAGATTAACCTGCTTAACTGTCTGGAGTCTCTCAGTAAATATCAGGCAGGATCATATTTGCTAAAATTGTATTTTATTTCTATAAGTGATGTTTTGAAAGATATAAAAAAATTTTATCCCTATCATGAATAACCATTAAATGGTGTAATAAACATAACAATTTTATATGGTAATTGTTTAAATTAAAGAACTTCTGCATAAACAGACAAAAAGACAGAATCCTAATCGGAGATGCAGTAATGACCATGGGAGGTAATAAGAGGTGAACACAGATCCCCAGGAACAGCAGGAAAGAAGCAGGGTAGTCCTCCAAACAAAAAATATACAGGAATATAAAGGAGATTGATTCAAGCGTCCTGGGTTTCAAGCCCACATTTTGCAGTTTCTTTATATAAGAAATTTTAAAAACATTTCATTTTATTGGCTCTATTCTTTAAAAATCATTTAAAATTTTGGTCTATAAACAATAAAAATAGTGACTTACGTGTCAACAGAAATAAGTTTCTTTTCCCCATGGTCAGAGGCATAATCCCAAGTCGTTTCAATAATTCCAATGTAATAATGCTTTTCTTTCGCCCAGGCTGGGGTGCTATATAAAAACAGAAAAATACCAAGTATCAAAATCTTCATTTTTTTTCCCCTTCTTGGAGCCTGAGAAGAAATGAAGTAAAATCAGGAGCAGGCAATTTTATAAATAAGACTTTCTTCCTTATTTGCTTGATTGACACAATTTAGTGTTGCACAAGAGTAAATTGTTTCATTAAAGCAAATATTTTCCAATTCAGTTAAGTTCTCGTAAACCACCAAAAAAACAGTTCTTGGTTGCCAGGCTTCTCTGACTGAAAATAAAAAGTCAACAGTTATTGTTGGAGGCATTAGGGTGTGCATAACTGCGCCTTTTTCCGTTCATCGTGTAAATTCCAGGAGGGCAGAGAACGTGTCTAAATGCTCCCTTTGTTCCTCTGACAATATGTCACAGCACAGCGTCCTGCAAACAGTGCACTTTTAGTAAATCAGGATAAGGATTATGTAAAATGAATCAAAACATGTAGCTTTTTACTACAGTCGTTCTTAATGACAGGGATACGTTCTGAGAAATGCATTCTTAGGCTATTTTGTCATTGTGTGACTATCATAGAGTGTACTTACACAAACTTAGATGATACAGCCTACTGTACATCTAGGCTATATGGTATAACCTATTGCTCCTAGGCTACAAACCTGTACAGTATATAACTATGCTGAATGCTGTAGACAATTGTAACACAATGATATTTGTGTATCTATACATCTGTAAACATAGAAAAGGTACAGTAAAAATATGTTATTATAATCTTATGGGACCACCATCACATATGCAGTTTGTCATTGACTGAAACATTATTATGTGGTGCATGACTATTTCTAAAAGTCTAACAAATGATTCATTGCAGCTTTATGATATGAAACATGATATCTAGCATGCCAAATTTAAGTAAACAAAAATAAGAATTTTATTTGGAAGAATTTATCTGTTTTATGAGCTTGGACCACATATGCATGAAAACTTTACCAGATCATTCTGTATTGCTATATGCAAATAACTAGCAGAGCCTAACAGGGGCTAATAACTTTCTTTTAATCATCAAATAAACAAACCATAACTAAACCTGTCTTCAGAGGCAAAGATTAGTCTTAGTAAATAGAAAGTACCCCAGTTTATTATTAGACTGAAATTTCTCTCTTTGAAGTGGATATGAATTTTAAGGTGGAAGGCTTTTTCTTAAAACCCTGTTTTTAGTCAGGAAGTATATGTCTAAAAGTATGCAATGGCTTTTTTTTTTAGCTGAAGAAAATCCTGATAACAGTTGACACTTTGTGTTAGTATAATTTTTTTTTCTCTCAAATACCTCAAAACATTGTGTATTTGCTAAAGGCTACTTGTTGAAATAGATTGGTATAGAAGAAAGCATGAGATATTTGAACAATTCTTTCATTTAGAAAATATTATTGAATGAGCCAAGCTCTGTTCTACTCACTGGGAATACAGCAGAGAACAAAACACCTACCATCATGCAACTTACATTCTACTTGGGGAAACTGAAAATATAAAAATGAAAAATGAAATACACAATATTAGTGGTGAGTGCAATGGAGGAAAATAAAGCAGAGAAGGAGAATAAGGAGTGCTAGGGAAAACAGCAGGGTGAAGATCAAAATCTGATGCTACCAAATGACCTCAAGTAAGATACTTCAAGCCCAGCTTCAGTTTCCTCATCTGAAAATCTCAGGTTAATTGAAATGACCTATGTTAAGGCAGACAGTGGAGGAGCTTCTCTCACCAGCTGGTAATAATCTTAACTAAATGGCTTGGTACAGAAAACTGAATCATGTTGCCCAGGATGCCCCAAGGCCTCCTTCTAGGACTGCCTTGAACAATTGTGCCGTCATGTCCACTGAGAGGACTGACGAAAGACTAAAACCTTGCTCAGATGCCACTGGCCATACCCTGTGCCTTGCAAGAAGCTGCTTTTCGGTCCACACAGATGGGGGGCATCTTTCAGCCGTTTATCCTCCCCAGGGCATGGGGAAGGGGGACAGTTTTTTTTCTAATTGGCATGAAGCCACGATGTGAACCAGCAACTGTCTCAGCCATTTGCTTTTCATTTTGCACTCAGTGCTCAAACTCAGCCCCAATCTTGTGGATGGAAAGATGTTGATCAGAGCACAGTAACCACTCCCAGAGTCACTGGTTTCAGCAAATTGTACCAACCAACCATCCAACAAACAAACCTGTTCAAATAGTTGCTGAGGGTTCCAGAATGTATGCATAGCACACCCCTCATATTGGTGGTGAAATGAAATGGTTAAACAGTAACACTGCGACCAGTGCCCTTGTGAACGTTTTATGGTGTAATGCAAAAAAGGTCATGCAGTCCATATTTCTGTTCTGTTTTGTGGTAGTTACTCTTCTCATCAAAAGGCATGTGGCAGGAAGTGGGGAGAATTCTCTAAGCCTTAGGATTATTTAAATAGGAGGGAGAGGGGCCGGGCGGAATGGCTCATGCCTGTAATCCCAGCACTTTGGGAGGCCAAGGCAGGTGGATCACTAGGTCAGGAGATCGAGACCATCCTGGCTAACACGGTGAGACCCCATCTCTACTAAAAATCCAAAAAAAAAAAAAAAAATTAGCCAGGCATGGTGGCAGGCACCTGTAATCCTAGCTACTCGGGAGGCTGAGGCAGGAGAATGGCGTGAACCTGGGAGGTGGAACTTGCGGCGAGCCGAGATCACGCCATCGCACTCTAGCCTGGGTGACAGAACAAGACTCTGTCTCAAAAAATAAAAAATAAATAAATAATAAATAAATAAACAGTAAAATAGGAGGGAGAAGGCACTGGGAACTAATAAGCTCAGCCATTGGCAGAGTCGTTTTGCACTGCAAACTTCATTACAGTGATTCCAGAGATAGTACTTAAAAATGAACTTCGGATAATGTTCCAGTTGAGAGTTTTCTGCACTCAAGGAATACACCACAACAGCACAGACTGGGGTTAGACAAGAAGGAGCAGACGGGCACCAGAAGAAGCCTAGGAAACTTAGAGTATTGCAAGAAAGAGAGGAATCTAGACTGCCAAACAGCCTGTCCTCTTAGCTGTGCTTGTCAAAAGGTTTTTACCTCAGAATCTCAGGGTATATCTTTGTTATAAACAACTGGTGTATGTCTAAGTTAACAGCTTAGTAACCTGAGTACAGTTATGTAGCAGAAGTTTTCATCATTTTCCACATTTTCTTTTTTTGTTGTCTTAAGGATTTCTGAACTGGGTGAATCTTATCTGCATTTGGCAATCATGATTCTGAGACTGTGAGTGGCTAACGTCAAGGAAGCAGCCTCCTTTACAGAATAACCCTTCTGTTTATTTCTGTCTGGCAGGATGCAATCTCTATTTACTGCCACTATTCCCGTATATACCTTCTAGTTTCATTTTTTGCTGACCCTTGAGAACTGGCTCTTAACCCCTACTCCATGCCAACAGAATTATTAGGAAATCATCGAGAACTGTCCTTCACTTTGTGACAGCAGGAGACTCTAAGTACAAAATAGCGGGTCACTCTGACTATGACCAATCGGACAGATAACCACGCTGCTTTCTTTTTCACAGGAAATTGTGTAACTCTGGAATTTTAGAGGTGAGTGTGGTCACGTACAGACTTTGCTAATGAGTACACTGACTTGCCCTAGCACAGTGTGAGCATTGCTGATCCTATTCTCCCCTATCAGTCAGGTCATGAATGTTTAGGAAATGATCTCTCAGATAGGTCTTCAGTCATGCCACCATCCCCCTGTGGCTGCCTATTAATGGGTCATGGCCCTATTCATCAGCTCCTCGGATGTAAAATGGTCTCAGGCAAGGGAAGAGAGAAAGCCCAGACTCTAACATACAGAAAGCCTTAACATACAGTAGTACTATGGGAAAGAGACTTTAAAAAAAATGGCATAAGAATTTAACTGAATCCTTCATTCTTTTTTTTTCTTTTTTTTAGTATTATTATACTTTAGGTTTTAGGGTACATGTGCACGATGTGCAGGTTTGTTACATATGTATCCATGTGCCCTGTTCGTGTGCTGCACCCATTAACTCGTCATTTAGCATTAGGTATATCTCCTAATGCTGTCCCTTCCCCCTCCCCCGACCCCACAACACTCCCCGAAGTATGATCTTCATTCTTGTTCTCTCACTACCTTGACTGTTACAGAAATCAAAGCATGTGATTTATCAAAAATGAAATAGAACCACAATAATATAATTTTTAAAAAGATTAAAGAACAACCTTTTTAAAGGAATAACTTAATTCACTACTTTGACTACATAGAAATTTAATGCATTACTTTCTTGAAACACTCTCCTCTCATAACACCCCTGGCCCATTTTCTCTTGTTTTGACACCATGTGAGGGTTATATACACTGCATAGCTCTTAATGCTCTGATTTGTGTCCTGGTCTTAATTTACAAAAGGTGACTGAGTGACAATTCTGAGAGGACAATGCCATTGAGAGAAAAGTTTACTGCTACTCATGATGGCGCCCCTGGAAGCAGAAGACAGAGCACGCTACAGAGGGCCATGTGGGAAAGCACCGGAGTAGCTCCAGGCCGGGCTTCCCAGTCTCTTTGCACTCTGGAAGGAGTTTGCCTGGGTTGGGGTTGTCACTTGGTAGATTCCAAACCTTCATTTTGTCAGTTTACTTAAAGGTGACTGGGTTTTAAGGGGCTGATTGATTGTAAATAACTTGGAGAATAAATCAATATTCATTAATAAAGTTAAATAATTCATGTAAAATTAAAGTATAATAGGCATAATTTATATTATTGTTTTTTTTTCAATTTAGGGGCATTCCCTCCTTGTTTATAGATTCACTCAGAAAATTGTATTATGGAACACAGTTTACTTCATAAGTATAGAGTTTGAGCAAAAGGGTAGATATTCTTTTTTGTAAATTAATTTTAATTTGTACTTTAAGTTCTAGGGTACATGTGCAGGATGTGCAGGTTTGTTACATAGGTAAACGTGTGCCATGGTGGTTTGCTGCACCTATCAACCCATCATCTAGGTATTAAGCCCAGCATGCATTAGCTATCTTTCCCAATGCTCTCCCTCCCCGTCACCCCACCCCCCGACAGGCCCCAGTATGTGTTGTTCCCCTCCCTGTGCCCATGTGTTTTCACTGTTCAGCTCCCACTTATAAGTGAGAGCACGCGGTGTTTGTTTTTCTACTCCTGCGTTAGTTTGCTGAGGATAATGGCTTCCAGTTCCATCCATGTCCCTGCAGAGGACATGATCTCATACGCAAAAGGGAAGATACTCTTAAAGCATGTTTCTTTTCTTTTTTCTTTGACATTTTAAAAATTAACATGATTTCTGTCTAAATACTGGGTACTCATTATTAGAATAAGAGGACCTTCCAACAGCTGTGCAGGGGACATTCCATTGACACATTCTTAGTCTTTGACTCTCTTCTGTTAAGAATTCATACAGATTACTACCCTTCCATTCGAATCCATTTACTAAATCATACTTTGCCCACCTGATAAGTCAAAGTTTGGAACTGTGTTCTTAAATGAATGAATGAATTAATTAAACATTATTCTTGGTGAAATTTGGGCATATCTTTTGCAGTTTATTAAAGAATATTCTAGTTTTATCAGCACCTTTGAAAGTCTCAGACTTGAATGCTTCTATGGAAGGAGTTAGTTGCACCCATATTTCATAAGTTCTTAATAGTTTTAATATCAAATAATGAGGTATTATTGCTAATGTTGTCCGATGTTATAATAGCATTATTACTATATTATTATTATTTTTTTTTTTGAGACAGAGTCTTGCTCTGTTGCCAGGCTGGAGTGCAGTGGTGTGATCTTAGTTCACTGCAGCCTCTGCCTCCTGGGTTCAAGTGATTCTCCTGCCTCAGCCTCCCGAGTAGCTGGGACTACAGGCATGCGCCACCACGCCTGGCTAAATTTTGTATTTTTAGTAGAGACGAGGTTTCACCACGTTGGCCAGGATGATCTCCATCTCTTGACCTCGTGATCCGCCTGCCTCAGCCTCCCAAAGTGCTGGGGTTACACCTGGCCACTATATTACTTTTTTAAAGTTTTTTTATGCTGGAGATACATATTGGAGTTAAATGATATAATGTCAGGAATTTACTTGATTATACTCCAGGTTTTCATGTACCGCCTACACAGCTAAGAAGCTAGAAAGTAAAAACATGAACTCTTTTGTTTAACCAAGCTCTGATTTCAAGTATTCTTACTTACTGTCTAAAGCAAAGGCTGTTAGCCAACCCACAAGACATTTCTAACCCAGTCTCCCTTGTTCCTTTCATGATAGAGGCTACAAAATTTCTTTTCCAGTCTCCTTTGCAGTTAGGAGTAGCCAGATAATAATGGTTTTGACCAATAAGACAAAGGCAGAAATTGGCTGGTGTCTTCTCAGATGTGACTGATGCTCCCCCTTTTTCCATCTTCTCTGCCTTCAATGTGGATGTAATATGTGGAGCTGCAGCAATCATTTTGCAACCATGAGGCAGCAATTATGAGGAAAAGGCCAAGAGAATTAAAGACACTGGCCCTCATATCATCAAATTGCTAAGCCAGGCTGGGTGCAGTGGCTCATGCCTGTAACCCCAGCACTTTGGGAGGCCAAGGGGGGTGGATCACTTGAGGCCAGGAGTTCAAGACCAGCCTGGCCAACAAGGTGAAACCCTATCTCTATTAAAAATACAAAAATTAGCCAGGTGTGGTGGTGCAGGCCTATAGTCCCAGCTACTGGGGAAGCTAAGGCAGGAGAATTGCTTGAACCAGGGAGGTGAAGGTTACAGTGAGGCAAGATCGTGCCAATGCACTCCAGCCTGGGCAACAGAGTGAGATTCTGTCTTAAAAAATTGCTAAACCAATCCTAGCAGCCACTTATCTCCAAACTTTTTTTTATTATATAAGACAAATAGCACTGATAATTCTCTCTTAGGGGGGTTTTCTGTTGCTTATAGAACACATCCTAACTGGTTAGTACTGCCAGATATGAGCTCAGAGCTTGAGTCCCCAGCTTTTTTTTTTTTCTTTTTTTGTTCTGGAAAACTGAAAATTATATATTCTGTAATCTATCATCTTCCAATCCTAAGGCATAATATAATATATAGATTTACATTTCAGAGATTGATTTAAATGGTTACCCATGCTATAAGAATTTCATTTTTTAAAGTTTTACAAATGTTGCAGTCTATGGTAAAGTCTTGGGTTGCATACATTTAGTACTTTTTATAACTGAGCAAGACTTTGCTGTTGCTCTCTTTGTCTCTCCTACCTACCCCCACTGCATTTGTTAAAAGCCTTATTACATTACTCATAGGCACAATACAGACACCACTTCAGGGTCAATTTATGAAAATCAGAAGCAGCTCTCACACAAAGTTTACTAAGAAAACTTTTATTTCAAACCAGTTTTCCTGGTACATTGCCATGAAAGTCTTTAGCTGGTTCCTCCCAGACTCCTTGGTCCCTGGAGTTTTCCTTCTTTGGCAGCTTTACCTTGGTTTATCAGCTTGTCAATATTCATATCATATCAAATATTTATGCTGTAGAAAAGGAAGTTTCAAAAATAGGTAATATTATGTAATAGCATGCAGTTCTAAGTTAAAATACTAAGCTAAAATGATTACATACATTTAAGGAATAAATACAAAATTTATATTAGTCTTAGGAACATCCTTAAAATAACTACCATCGCTTTTGCCACAAAAAGTTTACTTACTAAGTTAATAGCAACATCAGTATCACCCTTCTGTGGGAACAGATGACCTGTAAATCCAATCAAATTTGACTTTATATTCTTTGAAATGCAAAATCTACTTTCCCAAAGAAAGAATGATAGCAACGGGGGATTTATTTCATGGACAGCACACCAAAGTCTCTTTTACTAAGAATGTGCATGAACACTGATAGGAATAAGGGCAATGATTATTAGAATTGTATCAATAATGATATTATTGACATTAATAGGATGTTGTAGGTAAAAATTATATTGGTGGCTAATCAGTTTTTGGTTTCGTTGACAAACGTAGTCCTGATATTGAGCGAAGATTCTAAGAAACTGTTCATGCAGACTCTCCTTTCTCTGCTTCAGAGGTTCTGCTCCATCAGCCCTGCAAGGAGCCCCACAGAGAAAATATTCACATAACTTGAGAGCTGCATGGTGTATTTTAAATAGTGTATGATATATATGTGTTCAATAGTTTTCCTAATTTTGAAAGTAATTTAAACTTTACAGAAACCTTGGAAGAAACAGATTATTAGTGAGAGGTATTATTTCTTAATAAATATCTTCTTATTTTCTTAATAAATCTCACTAATAATTTCACCACCTAGAAAGAGTCATCAGTAACATCTCATAAATTTCTATTCAGTCTTCATATATATATTTCAGATACTATTTTGTAGACTGCTTTTTTTGCCACCCAGTATGGTATTATAAGCATTTACTCATTAAAAATTTTAAGACATGATTTTTAAAGTTGGATATTTTAGATGATATATTGCAGTTTTTTACACACATTGCAGTATATCATTTGCTTGTTTTCAGTTTTCCATTAGCATAAAATAATGTGGTGATACATATTTTTCTGCCTTGTTGATAATTTTCTGAGATCAAATGCCGGGTGGAAATACTGAGTCAAAATATGAGGCTCATGATTTAGGTTCCTGCAAGATCTGCAGAACCAATTTACACATCCACCAAAGTATATGCAATGCACCCTATCTCACCACACTGTTATTGATGCTATCATTAAAAATAGATAAATATTTGCCAAAATATACTCAAAAAGGTATTTTATTGTTGCTTAAATGTGATTTTGAAGTGATTTGATTATTGGCAAGTTTGGATATTTTTATAGGTTCAAAAGATATTTGTTTTTGATCTTCTATGAATTGTCTGTTTATACCTTATATGTATATCTTATGTGAATCTGGATATTACATTTAACTCTAGAGTATATTTTATCAGATCATGAAAAGTTATCTGAGTTTTACAAAGAAAATAAAACTAGAGTAACTCGGTCATCTCAAAATAGTAATCTTTGAATGAATGAATGGCACATCACATTATGTGAATGTACGATGCATTAAATATCCTTACATAAACACTGCATTTGTTTAAATATCACTTTTAATTAACTTAGCCAATGGATCTTACCTTTTCTTTCAAGTACAGTGTAAGTACTTTCCATTCCAGCACCAATGTGCTCAAAAACATGGCAATGAAATAACCAGGTTCCAACACTTCTTGGATACATTTTTACAGTTCGATAGACCCCAGGAGGAAGGTCATAAACATCAGATCGATACACTCCCCAATCCTTAACAAGGAGATTAAACACCATTACATGGCTTATAAAAGATATCACCACTTGCTATAATTCCCAAATTCTAATATACCTAATTAGGTGACAATTAGAAAGCATTAGGTGCTGGGCTGGGCACGGTGGCTTATGTCTGTAATCCGCTACTCGGGAGGCTGGGGCGGCTGGGGAGGATGACTTGAGCTCAGGAGTTCAAGACCAACCTGAGCAACGTAGCAAGCTCCTCATCTCTAAAAATATACATATATATATTTTAAAGATGTACACTGGTTCAGTCTGGAAAGGTGGGACAACTGGAGGAGGTGAGGCTTCCAGATCATAGGTAGATTCAAAGATTTCCTGAGGGGCAATTGATTGAAAGAGTTTATCTAAAGACCTATAATCAACAGAAGGGAATGTCTGGGTTAAGACAAGGGGTTGTGGAGACCCAGGTTTGTATAGTGCAGATGAAGCCTCCGGGTAGCAGGCTTCAGAGAGAATAGATTGTAAATGTTTCTTATCAGATTTAAAAAGTGTCAGGCTGGGCATGGTGGCTCACACCTGTAATCCTAGCACTTTGGGAGGCTGAGGTGGGCAGATTATGAGGTCAGGAGATTAAGACCATCTTGTCTAACACGGTGAAACCCCGTCTCTACTAAAAATACAAAACATTACCCAGGTATGGTGGCAGGCACCTGTAGTCCCAGCTACATGGGAGGCTGAGGCAGGAGAATGACATGAACCCTGGAGGCGGAGCTTGCAGTGAGCTGATATCGTGCCACTGCACTCCAGCCTGGGTGACAGAGCGAGGCTCTGTCTCAAAAAAAGAAAAAAAAAAGTGCCAGACTCTTTTAAGTTCATTCTCTCCTGGATCAGGAAAAAGACCTGGAAAGGGAAGAGGATTCTCTACAGAATGTAGATTTTCCCCATAAGGGTTAGATTTGCAGGGCCATTTCAAAAAATGTCAAAGAAATATATTTTGGGGTAAAATACTTTGATTTCCTTTAGGGCCTGCTATCTGTCATGTTGGTATCTTATTACTACAAAGAGCCTGTTCTATCAGTCTTAAGGTCTTCATTTTAATGTTAATGCTGGTCAGCTGTGCCTGAATTTCAAAGGGTGGAGAATATAATGAGGAATATCCAACCCTCACTTCCCATCATGGCCTGAATTAGTTTTTCAGGTTAACGTAGGAATGCACTTGGTCTAGAGGGGACTTCGAATTTTATTCAATTTTTCAATTGTTTGGGGGACTTAGAATTTTATTTTTGGTTTACAATGAGGATTGGTAACCAGAAAGACCAGGGCGGGATTAGAGGATTGGGACTTTCAGCCCCATCCCCTAACCTCTGGGGAGGAAAGAGAGGCTGAAGGCTAAGTTGATCACCAATGGCCAATCATCTAATCAATCATGCCTATGTAATGAAGCCTCCATAAAAACTCAAATGGACAGGATTCAGAGAGGCTCCAGATAGCCAAATATGGTTCCTGGAGGGTAGCTCGCCTGGAGAGGGGATGGAAGCTCCACGTGATTCTCCTGTACCTTACCCTAGCATCTCTTCTTCTGGTATTCATTAATACACTTTCTAATATCCTTTTTGATAAACCAGTGAATGTAGGCAAGTGTTTCCCTTCATTCTATAAGTCATTCTAGGGAATTAATTGAATTCAAGGAGGGGGTCATAGGAATCCCAATTTATAGCCTGCTGCAGATTAGCATATGAAAACAACCTGGAGTTTGTGATTGGCATTGGAAGTGGGGGGGAAGCCTTGTAGAACTGAGCTCTCAACCTGTGGGATCTGACACTGTATCCAGGTAGATAGTGTCGAAATTGAATTGGAGGACAACTAGCTGGTGTCCAATGCAGAATTGATTGATTGGTTGCGGATGGAGGGAAATCTCCACACATTTATTTGTGACCGGAAGTCAAAGAAGTCTTCTGTGTAACTGATTGTGAGTGAGAGAACAGGAAAATCACTTTGATATTGTTTCTATTCCTATATTCTCAATCACCTTAATCAAGTTCTCAAACTTAGCCTCAGCAATATGAGGACCTAATGCCATCATGTTCCTCTTGATGCAATGTGTGGGGAGCATTCAACATCACCTTTGTGGTGTTCTTGGCAAATTTGTTAAACATGGATCCAATCATGAGGAAACTATCAGGCCAATGCAGAATATGGAACATTCTATGAAACAACTGGCCTGGACCCTTCAAAAATGAAATGTTATGAGGGAGGAATTTTTTTTAAAGGCAAGGGGATCTCTTCAGATTTTAGGAAAGCTACGGCAATGGCAACCAAATGCTATGTATGCATCTTGATCAGATCCTAGATTAAAAAAAAAACAGCTATAGGGAGCATTTTTAGGACAACTTGGGATATTTGAATGGATTGGACATTAGACTATATTATTGAATTAATGTTAATTTGGGGGTGTGATAATTTTATTGTAGTTGGGGTGGAGACTGTCATTCTTAGGGATGATTCAGTATTTAGGGGTAAAGAGTCATAATGTTTGCAATGCACTTTGAATTGCATTCAGAAAAAAACATAGAAGAGAAAGCTAATGTGGCAAAATGCATATGAGCATTCAGAGTATTTTTCTTTATGTTACTGAGGGCGTGAAAAAAGTTTTTTTAAGTTAGGATAGAAAGTACAAAACTAGAAATGACTATAAATGTCTTAGTTATCTATTAACTAACAATAGATTAGAGTGAGAAATGCACTTCATTCTTTGGTCAGCATTCATCAAATGTTCATGGGATATAAAGAGCTAAATTATAATTATTTACTTGAACCTGATATATTATAGATGATATGGATCAAATTTCTGACTTGGTCATTTTCTTTCCAGCCGTGTTATCTTGCCATGCTACCCGATAACTGGTTTACAAGACATCACAGGATATGGACCCATTGAAGGCTCTTACCTTGTATTCAAAGCTATGGCCATGAAAGTGAACTGTGTGCAGGTCAGCTTCATTCCCTATGCCAATCAGATACCAATTCACTACATCCCCAACATGAAATGTTAGACCTTGGTTATTTCCAAACAGTCTTCCGTTAATTGCTGTAGGAGGCAGGGAAAGGCACAGTTTATTATATTCAAAAAGGTTTTAAAATAATGTGGGCTTTTTAAAAATAACCACTTTAAAAAAGTATTATCATCCTTATAGAAAATATCATGGATGTTTTAAGAAGCAGTGGGGATTTTAAAGCCAGACTGAGGAAGTTGTTAAATGTGACCAAGCCATCCATTCAAGGATGTGTCTAATTCTAAGGAGTTTTTCTTGCCCAAGGAAATGAGGCACTTTGTGTTAACACAATCAGGTTGGATTTGACTATTTCACAACTAAGCATACTTATATTGGTGAATTGTGTATTTAAAATTATCACAAGAGACTTAGAATATTAGGAATGGCCAGGCATGGTGGCTCATGATTGTAATCTTAGCACATTGGGAGGCTGAGGCGGGAGGATCACTTGAATTCAGGAGTTCGAGAACAGCCTGGGCAACATAGTGAGACCCTGTCTCCATAAAAGAAAAAGAAGAATATTAGGAGTGTGCATTCTTATTTAACTGCCCTAAGTCAAACCTTTGTGATCTGCCACTTGTATGTCTGGAATGGCCATTTGTGAGGTTCAGGCCCCCTCTTGTCCTCTACAGGTGTGGTCTCCAAAGGGTAATGTAAATAAAATATGAAGATTTTATATATACACACACACACACACACATCCTCTTCTTACTTTGCTGTTTTGTGTGCATCTTTAAAATGTATAAAATGCATTGGTACAGTGGTGCAAGTATATAATCTGTAACTATATATCTATGGAGGCTGAGCTCTAATGCTTTCAGCTGATGGAGGGATGTAATAGAAGAAACTAGAAGACACTGCTCTAGACTAGTGCTTCTCACACTTTAATGTGAATATGGCCTGGGGATTTTGTTAAAATTCAGATTCTGACTTAGGTCTTTGAAGTCTGAAATTCTGCGTTTCTAACAAGCTCCCAAGTGATGCTGATGCTGCTGGTCCTTGGGCCACACTTGGAGTACAAGTGCCCATATGAGTGCCAGAGTTATTCCTAAAATCTATCTCACCACGCCCTAGCTCAGTGTACTTGGTGCTTTAGTACAGTGATTCTCTACAGAAGGTGATTTTTTTCCCCAGAGGACATTTGGCAATGCCTAGAAATATTTTTGGTTGTCATAACTTGTGGGGAGATGCTACTGGCATCTAGTAGGTGGAGGATACAGATGCTGATAAACATCTACAGTGCACTGGATAGCTCCATACAACAAAGAGTTATCTAACCTAAAAGGTCAGGAAGTTAAGAAACCCTGGTTTAGATCAAGTCTAAATTCTTAACAAGGTGTTTGAGGTCTTCCACAATTCTGTTGGCTCTTTCTTCCCAAGTGCTATGTGACTTAGATCACATTCTTCCATCTACTTGGAATGCCATTTCCCTCCTTTTCTAACTGGACAGACTCCTATACAACCTTAAAAAATCAACTTGAATGTCTCTTCCCTATCATGAAGCCTTTCCAAATCTTGCAAATAAGAATTTAAAGCACTGCACTGTGTTTAAATTTCCGTGACAGCATCCCACCCTGCGTCATCCTCCTTGGATTGTAGCAATGCGCAAGTCTGGCGTCCCTTAGACTGTAAACAACATGAGGGCAGATGACCCATATTATGGGCCTTTGCATCTCTTTAGGGCCTCGCAAGGTGCTTTGTGCCCTCTATGACACTTATTAAAAAGACTATTGGTAAAATGGATGTCACCCTTGAATTAACTTTAAATTTACATATATTTCTAAAAAAGAAAAAAAACAACCTTAGAAGTGGGAGATTATTATATTTGAATTTGCCTTAGTTAAGGCTCTTTTACCCAGTCATATCTCTGACCCCCCTCAGCTGAGTGGCTTAAGATGAGAAGTTTCCCTGGCTAAGAAAGTAAGTGAGATTGTTCATGTGCTTTCTATTGGAATAATTGTCTTGTTACTGTGATTCTAGAGGTGGGGAGGTCATCTAGATGTACCTAGATGCATCTAGTCACAGTCAACCTATAAAATAATATTGGTTGATAAGCATGAAGTTTTCAAAAGTTCTGCCTGTGAAGGTAATGTGATGGGGAAAGGTGGGTGGGGCCATGTTCACTTTGGTTTGCCCCAAGCCCCACCTCTCTCTAGGTTCATCCAGGCAAAATACTTAGAAAATTATGGTAGTAAGGCCCTCCTGAAATGACAGCTGATGTTCCTGTTTTTACATTGTCTGCATAGCTCTAGAAAGCATGAGCATTTGCTGTGCTTGCTAAGTCAGTAGTCTGTGGCATATGGGCAAGGTTCAGCACACTGCCTCTGTTACCACAGCCCATGAGCTAAGAATGGTTTTAAACTTTCTAAACAGTTGAAAAAAAATTTAAATAGTATTATTTCTTGACATGGTATATGAGATACAAATTTCAGCATCCATAAATGAAGTTTTTGGCTCTCAGCCACTTTCATTTGTTTTCCTATTGTCTATGACCACTTTCATTCTACAGTGGCAGAGTAGAGTATGGCTTATGACAGAGACCACGTGGCCTGCAAGCCTAACTTCTCTACTATTTGGCCCTTTGCAGAAAAAATTTGCTGACCCCTGGTCTACATGATCTATACCAGTTCTATGTAGTTGAATTCTATAAACTGTGTGGAGCGAGGCCCTTTCATCTGTTTCATTTGTGCAGAGCAACCTGTGGGTTACCATTGGTGAGTCAGTGAGAGAATGTTACCGTGCATTTGGTTGCTGAGTTGAAAATTATCATCTTCCTTGTCCACTTGGTTTGGTTTTGAAGCATAGGTGTTGATATTGTCTTCAAAGTACCAGGATTCATTCTCATCGAATATCATGAAGTGGAGAACACGGTGAACTATGTTGGGGTTGATGTCTTTGCGGCATACAATCAGAGGGCCTACCAGTCCACTGTAAAGATCCTGAGGAGGCAAAGCAAGATCATTCACTGTGGCCACAATTAACATTTTCCCCCACAAAATAAAAGAGGTAGAATCAAGTTTTAGTTTTTAATGAGGTCAGATCCTGAGTTTTTAATTATCAGGATTCTGAGAGTGAGGAAAAAAAGTTTGACATGCTCAATGCTTGACTGAAGAAAAATTGTAACCTCATTCATTAGAGTTGAAGTCTAAAGAGAACTCCAAACCTCTGAAAGGGATTTTAGATACATTTTTCAGTGGATTTAGCTCTATTTTTGACATTTTAATAAAAAAATAATTTTGGTTTCAATTAGAATTCCTGGCATTGAAGTTGGTTGGCAGGACGTCTAAAGGAGTTAGTCCCTTCACCTTTGTGCTTTTGCCCCTGCGGCAGCTTTTAGTTGAGAGTCTTGGTTTGTTTGTCTTCATTTTGTTTTTGAATTAAATCTCTGTGTAGATTCTTGCTCCAGGCAGAGTGGGCCAAGATAAGAGTTCAAATAGAATATTTGCACTGTTGGTTTTTTTTAGTGCAAGTAAACTTGAACCCTATCGTTGAGGGTTTTAAATATAAGCACACACACATACAATCCCCTATATACACACACACTCTCTCTCACACACACACACAATATGTATATATATATATATATACTTCTTATTAATCATAGAATTATATCATTCTTTATTATTACTATTGTTACTATTATTATTATTTAGAGACTGAGTCTTGCTGTGTCACCTAGGCAATGGAGTGACCATAGCTCAGCATAATGTTGAACTCCTGGACTCAAGTGATCCTCCTACCTCAGCCTCCCATAGCTAGGACTACAGGCATGTGCCATTGTGCCTGGCTAATTTTAAAATTTTTAGTATAGACATCAGCCACCACATCCAACTGAATTTTAAAATTCTTTAGTGTATGTTGTTTTCTGTAATTCGAATACTATTCAGTGGAACAAAGTATAGTCTATTATTGTATAATTAGATATATTTTTCAATTCACAGTGAGACTATGTAAAGAATTATAAACCTAAGTAATCATAATGTAATAATTTATTTTGCTCTTGAAAAATGCAGACCAATGTAGGAATAAAAGCTGAACAGTAGTTAAGTTACTTAATAGAAAGTTTACACAGAACTAAGATTTTTAAGAGCAATGATAAATACCTTCTTCCTTCCATTATAATTTCTAGGAGGAGATAGGATGAGAACTGTTATTTGATTTAAAGTTTACCTTAGCTGCAGATACAGTTGAATAGTAAAACCAAGGTATGCATTCAAAGTCCAGTGAGGTAGGACCAGTTCTATCAGGTATCTGCCAAGTATATATTTGAATCTCTCCTGAAATAAACAAATGAAGTGTATTTAAATAGAGCTTTTAAAATCAGACTTCTTTATGGAGAACCAGACAACGAGCAAACACTAAAGCTATAAAAATAGTAGGCAGCATAGTCCTAGCTTTCACTTCTGGTTTCACTTCTTGCTTTGTGATCTTAGTCAATGTGGCAATTACTCAATGTGACAAAGCCTTGAATCCCTGCTCTGAACCTTCCAATGTGTGGATCACATGTACCTCTTCCCTGCTCTCAAGGCTGTGCATATTAGTCCCATTGGATCTTAATTCTATATTCTATGTTGCAGTGAAGTTCTTTTGCTCCCTCCCCACCATAACCTTGTATCTCCCACTTCCAAAGCTCCATGGGAGTTATAGTCCTATGACATTAATAAACCCCACCCCCAGCTCCCAAATCTGTAACAATCTACCTAGCACTAACCCTTGCCTTCCAGTACCTCACACAATGCCTGGCATACAGCAGGTAGAGTACTCAGAAGTGTTTATGGAATGCATGTAGTAGATCCTTTCCTAACTAATCAGAGCAGAGGACTGACTTGCAAACTCCCTTGATATGAGACTCAACAGACCATAGGACTGTTTTTAAAAACAAAAAGAAATATTTTGCCTACCATCAAAGTCTATTGTCAGTCCCTCTGCTTTACAAATCTTTTCTTTCTGAATTTGGCTTTCATTGATACTCTTAATTTCCAAAACTACTTGTTTTGGTGAGCAACTGTAGTAGACATTCTGATGCCACCCCTAGATCCCCAATCAAGAATGAAGAATATTTCACTCCAGCAGGTGTCAGCCTCCTTTAGAGAGAGCCTTGGCTGAAGAAAGCCACCTTGCTCAAGATTGCATCTAATGACTGCTGCAGGGACATAACAGCCCAGCTCTCTCACTCCAGCTTAGGACAGCTGAAGGTCACCCTATCTTCAGAACTGGGTTGGTTGTGACTTCTGTTGAGGCTGCATCTCTGCTCAACTTCACTCCCTGTCCAATCCTACTCATTTCTCATTCTTTCCATATTAGTTGATTCCAAAAGCACTATCTACACACAAATCCTCATATCAGAGTCTGCTCACTGGGCATTTTTAATTAAAATATATTAATGTTCTTCTGAGTTAATTATGTTGAATGGCATGCTGTGTAGCAGTGATTCCATTCCATGGAAATGTTATTACATGGGGTCCATCATTTCCTCTTATTGGCTCAATCCTCCTCTACTTTCTCACATATTGCATCTTGTACTCAACTCCTACTTTAGCACTTTAGTTGCAGAGATTGAATATAGTATAAGAATACCTGGCAGCTGGACAGGTACAGAAGTGGGAGGGAGGGTGGACCTAGAGGAGAAATTCATACACTGGGGAGGTGGACCTTGAAGACCAAACCTTCACTTCACAGTTTTACTCATGGTGCCCCAACCTGGAAGTAAACTTGACTTGCAGAAGGAACTCCCCCACCAAATGCTTTCTTCAGGCCCATCTTACTAGTCCACTAGTCTCTCTCATCTGGAACTGCACCCATATATTTAAAAGAACATTAGCCTCATAGTCCTGCATAAAAGCTTTGGGGAGTTTTTTTCTCCCAAAGTAGTTACCTGGCTGAGTTGGAACAACAGTGGAATTATTTGTTTTCACTCCATGAGCATGAATAGAATATGGTCTTGAGGCTTTATTTTTAAAGATAATTTGAATTTTTTGACCAGGGTTGAGCAATATTAATGGACCTAGGGAATATAAAAAGAAATATGTCTGAGTAATTGTTATTTATTTTACATTATGAGTCATCAGTCTTCTTAAGTATTTACACAGTGACTTATTCTTATCCTTTTACTTAACATGCAGCCAAATGAAATAAAAACTTTTAACAAGTAGATCATTGCTGATTTATGAAACATGATTTTTGCCTGAAATTTTTAAATCATTCAGAATTTTATAAGGTTTTTTTTGCCAGAAAACTTATTTTAATGAACATCGGTTTATGCCTAGGAAAACATACAATTTAAAAATGAAACCCTTTCTTTTCTTTCCTGACCAGTCTCACCTTTCAAGCCTTTTATTCTCTTTCTCCTTAATCTATTGGAGGATTGCAAGGAGCTGCGAGGCCTGTTTATTGACCCAAAGTGATTTTCTCTCTTATAGACTAAAAATCTTCATTTTACTTTCTCTCCCTTTCATCCTAAGCCAAAAACTACAGGTATAAAATTAATTTTAAATCTTCTTTCTATTTGGAAGCAGATTGAATCAGTGGCTCTGAAAAATTCTGAAACACAGGTGGTTTTGAGATGAGATAAGCAGCAAGAACTTTCTGCAAACTTGTGCTACAGTTACTAAAATTAGAGCCCTGAAGATGCCTGCTGGAGGCTAAATGCTAGCTAAAGACAGGGTCTCTTTGCTCCATGTGACCTTTTCACCTCCCCAAACAATATGTATGTTTTTTTCTTTTTAATAAAGTGTTTTCCTTTTTGCATAAATAATAATGGAAGCTTGAGGGTCAGATTACATTATTTATCTTCATGCATTCATCCAGAATCCTAGAAAAAACAAACATCCTGTGGTTACTAAAGATAGGGGCCCACTCAAAAGCAGCAGTAACAGGATAGCACAGGCTTCCCTCCAGGGCTCACAAAGAGACAAGCTCTAGAGGCTGACAGAGAGCAAAGAAGAGCAAAAATTCCTGTCCATCTGCATGTAAATCCATCTCCTCAGGATCCCACATCATAAAATAACCTCTAATATACACATAGATATTAAGACTGAAACAGGAGTTGGGCATGTGGAAATGTCGCATGTGGGCACCTGGGGTGACTCAGAGGTTTCCTACTTGATCTATCAAGGGTGGAAGAAAGAGTTGTAATTTTCCTCACTCAGACAGAAGACACTTAAATTTACACAAAGAAGTTCCTTTCCTCACATATACTAGGGTCCCCTGGGCTTTGTTTTAATTGTATTGAAATTTACCTACATGCTACTTCTAAACTCCTTTCTAGAATTTTTTAATTCTGAGAGCAAGAATCCAGGTCATCTGAAACTGAGCACATTACTTTTCTACATTCTCCTTATTTTTTAGGAAACAACACTTGAATCATTTTTTTCCCTAATGAAAATGCCTATCAGCAAACAAATCCAAATTACAGGTACTTTCCTCTGTCGAAGTAGAGGTTGACAATGGCCTCCATGTGTACAACAATCTCTAATGGCTGAGGACAAGAAAAACTCGAAAACCAGTCTTATGGCATATCAATACCTAGTATATCGAGATGTTTTTCATCTTCATTCCTTTTTGTTTGATTTGTGAACGTGTTATCGTCATATTGACGATATAAGACTTTCTTGTATTTGGACCCAAGAAGTGTTCCACTTCTATCCACATACATGCTCGTTTGGCTTTAAGAAAATAAAAACAGAAACCAAAAAACCCCACAAAGTTAGTTAATTTAACCATTAATTTAGACAAATAACTCATATGGAAGAACTTCTTATATCTAGAAGCTGTTTTACCTAAAAATGTAAGTCATCTTTTTAAAAAAATATATATTAATTCTAGCAAGATAGTTAGATATTCATTCTACATTTTAAAGCTTATTTTCACGATAAAATTTAGTTTTTATAAATAAATATATAGTAAGAGAGAAAACCAGAGAGAGAAATCGAATTGTACAAAAAGAGAAAAACGGGTGTCTTTAATTTGAAGTTCTCAGAAGAATAAAGGTAGAAGAAAATGAAGACAAAAGAAACACCTGACTGACTGTAGACACTGAATGTAGCTGAAGTTATGTTACTATTCCTGTGGTGAGATCAGACAGTAACATATGTCCAGGAAGGATGCAAGAAGTGAAAAGACAGGGAGGAAGAAATAAAGCCCATACGTAAGTTATATAGATATTTAGAAAGATTTGAAGCCCTTTGCAATTGAATATGTCACACACACACACACACACACATTTTGAAGTGATTTATAATTGAGAATATCCTAAACACACAAATACCACATCCACATACCCATTATGCACACATACACCATAACAAACACAAATAAATATACCACACACACCCAACATACCAAACGCAAATAAATACAACACACACACAGACACAGACACACACAGGGAGACTGAAAGGAGAGAGGAAGACTCAGAAAGAACCATTAGAACCTTTCCCATTTAGAGACTGGAGTTATCATGGTACTTCTCTCTTTGTAAGTGGTGGAGTTCCTTCTCCCACTTTCTGCTAGGAGAATAATCCCATTCCATTTCCTCGGCTGCAATGTAAATAATTTTCTCCTCCTGGTATTGTGTTTGATCAGGGTTTGGCTTCCCACATTGCCTCACGTGATATTTATGTTTCATGCCTCCTAGATTGTGCTTTATTGTTATGCAAACCAAATCAAAAGTTCCTACAGACGAATACGAAAGGAATGGTTAAAGCTTTGCCTTCAGATTTCTTTCCTCTGTAAAATTATTAATAAGCTGCAACACTCAAAAGAAATATAGTAAAATCATCCATTCATTCTTTCATTAATTCAACAAATATTTATTGATGACCTTCTTTGTGTCAGACGTATTTCTAGGCATTCGGGAAACATCAGAGAAAAAAATAGTTAAAAATTCTTGCTCTCAGAGTTCATATTGCAAGGTGTTGTGGAGACAGACAATAAACATGTTAAGCAACTTGTATGTATGCTGGAAGGTGATAAGAGCTATGATTAAAGAAAAAAAGTAAAACAGCGTGAGGAGGACTGAGAATTCTGGGTGCGTGTTGGGAAGGGCTCAAGAGAGCAGTGAGCAATATCATAGGGTAAGCAGGGTAGGCCTTGATGAGAGGGTGATACCTGGGCAAAAATTTATAAGAGATGAGGTGGGTCTGGAGGAAAAGTGTGTTCTCTCTAGGCAGAAGAAACAGGTGGCAAAGGCCCCAGGCCAGGAGCCTGTTTGGTGTGTGTGAAGACCACCCAAGAGGCCGGTGTGTCTGGAGGGAGGGAGCAAGGGTGAGAGTACTAGGGAGCGGAGGGCTAGGTCATGGAGCCCTTGTGGGCCACTGAATACATGATAGCATTCACTGAGTGAAATGGAGAGCCACTGTGGGATTTTAAGTCAATGAAGGGTATAAGGACACTCTAGCAGCTGTGCTGAGAATAGACTGGCATGTACAATGGTGAAAGAAACGGGATCTGCTGAGAGCCTATTAAAAATAATCGATGAGAGATGATGGCTTTGATCAGAGTGGTAGGTAGCAGAGAAGGGAGGGAAAAAAAGTTCAATACATTAAAAATACATTAAAAATGCAAAACAATGACA
The DNA here is from genome assembly GCF_006542625.1 of Nomascus leucogenys. Lineage (NCBI taxonomy): Eukaryota > Metazoa > Chordata > Mammalia > Primates > Hylobatidae > Nomascus > Nomascus leucogenys. The sequence continues at coordinate 70,700,847 of NC_044391.1, forward strand.
AAAACAAACAAAAAAAACCACCATAACAAAAAAACTCTAGCCTGATTCCGACCAGAACATTCCACCTGAATTCTAGTTTTCTTTCTTTTACCTTGGTAATTTTAGGCCCACCACGTGCTGACACTGCTACTTGACAAATGCTCTCTTTCAACTCTACATATTTCTGTTGTTGCTGTGACTTTTGTGGAGGGTAAGGTTTAAGAAGCTGTACAAGGAAGCAAAACCTTCAGACTCACAGAGTTTGAGAAAAAGAATTTGTTTAAAATGAAATAATCCCTGTATAAGCTCTAGCACCATGTTTAACACATAGTGTACCACTTGTTTGCTACAGTTGATATGCTTTGGAAAAGAGAATGAGACAAGGTAGTTTTTAAATCCAGAAAAACACCTGCAGGGGAAAGGAGAGGAAGGACTGGGGCAGGAAAAAGCAGTAACTTGTCCCTGAATGAGCATGCAGGTACATCTGCTAACAAAGAGGAGAAGAAAAAAGCACCAAAGAAAGATCTCTCTCTCTCTCTCTTTTTTTTTTTTTTGTGAGACCGAGTCTCGCTCTGTCGCCCAGGCTGGAGTGCAGTGGCACGATCTTGGCTCACTGCAAGCTCTGCCTTCTGAGTTCATGTCATTCTCCAGCCTCAGCCTCCCGACTAGCTGGGACTACAGGCGCCTACCACCATGCCCGGCTAATTTTTTTGTATTTTTAGTAGACACAAGGTTTCACCGTGTTAGCCAGGATGGTCTCAATCTCCTGACTTCATGATCCGCCCGTCTCAGCCTCCCAAAGTGCTGGGATTACAGGCGTGAGCCACCGCGCCGGGCCAAAGATCTCTTTCTTTTCCCCTCCAGTTACTCTGAATCACAACTTTTGTTTGTTTGAAAAGTAAAATTTTAAATTTTGAAATGAAGAAAATGTAGTCAAATGAATATTTGGCATCACAGAGTCAAGATACCAATTCTTAGTATTTACAGAGTAGTTTGTTTATCATATAGCCAGGTTTTGATTGGTATCAGTCATTTTTGACCAAGATAGATGGATTTTGAAGGGGCAGGTGTATGGGACAAGGGCGGATCTACAGGATTAAAGAAGGAACTAGCATTTATTGAAAGTCTAACATATGCCATGCACTTTACTATACTTTGCCTGTCTCATTGATCATTATCTATTCATTTTTGCAAATTACAAGTTTTTACAATTCCTATTTTACAAATGAGGAAACGAGGTTCAGAAGGAAGGCTGGTTTCCTTTGATCCCCACACAGTTCTTTGATATGGGGTGCCTTCTTTAAAAAAAAATGTTGCCAGCAAGGATCAACTTCACTGAAGCTAAAATATTTATCTAGAGAGCAAAGCTAGTAAGGAGGATAGAAAAAGAAAGGCACAAGGCAGTAGGGTAAGGTCGAAGCAAGAGGAAGGCCTGGGAAACAAATGGACAGAAGAGTAAGAAATGCAGAAGACAACAGAATGAAAATGAGTTTAAAGGGTTTAAAACATCTTCATCATTTTTGAAGAGCATTGGGATGGTTTAAAGCCTAAAGGACTAAGAGGACCTGAAAAAACTTAGGGGATTTATGTGTATAGGAAAATGAGACACTAAGGCCCTTATAAATGAAGTGGAGCAGGGCAAAGGTTTCTCAAGCATTGTTTGTATCAGTTCAATTTTTTTTTCCTGTACAGAATATTCAGTGCATATAAAGATAGTGCTTCCACATACTTTAATGTTTCAGGCTGAATGAGAAGACCCACTGCTCACCTATAGAATCAGGTGTCATCGAAAGCGTCTGAGAAGTATGAGGAAACATAGGTATTGTGTCCTTTCTTGCTCCTAAAGAAGTGAAGGTATTTCCTGAAAAATATATCCCGTGTAAATCTTCCACTGATCCTACACTAAAAACGTGCCACAAAACATTGTCTCCTAAGCACATATCCAATCCAGGCAGATTTCCATACGTGTATCCATTTATGGCTGCAAGGCATTTGTAACAAAGGAAAGAGTATTTAATATTGGTACTTGATATCTTTTGAAACCCAACAAAGCATTAATCATGAAGCAGCTCATTCATGTAAAAAAAGCAAAGCAATTTTTTCAACTTTCCTCTCCTCTATTGTTATTTAATCACTTCATGGGGGCTAAAAATGACATTATAGAATTAGAGAATGACAGAATTCCATGATACTCTCACTGGGTTATTCCAGTCAAGCTCTTTCTTTTAGAGTTGAGGAAACCAAGGCCAGAGAAGCAGGTACTTGTTCAATGTCATATGGCTAATAAATGAAAATGTTAAGATCAAAGTCCAAGTCTCCAGATTCTGGATCAACCCTTTTCCCACTGCACCGTACAGTCTTCAAAAACCAACAACCAACCAACCAGCCACCCACCAACCCACCCAACCAGCTCAACAAACACCCTACTCCATCCACTCTATGAATTTGGCAATAGAGAAGTACATGACTTTTCATATTTAGCTATAGATAAAATATGTTGCACCAAGAAGGTGTTGGTAAATATTTGGTAAGTTAAATTCAAAATAATCACCCTCGTAGACAGTATTCTTCTTGGGAAATGATATTTATTTATTATTTATATATTTATTTATTTTTTGATATGGAGTTTTGCTCTTGTTACCCAGGCTGGAGGGCAATAGCGTGATCTCAGCTCACTGCAACCTCCACTTCCCGGGTTCAAGCCATTCTCCTTCCTCAGCCTCCCAAGTAGCTGAGATTACAGGCACCTGCCACCACTCCCGGCTAATTTCTGTATTTTTAGTAGAGATGGGGTTTCACCATGTTGGCCAGGCTTGTCTCAAACTCCTGACCTCAGATGATTCACCCACCTCGGCCTCCCAAAGTGCTGGGATTGCAGGCGTGAGCCACCGCACATGGCTGGGATATTTAAAGGAAACATAAGTGTATTAGCCAACCGTTGTGAGGAAAACTTAAGTCTCTTTTAATCCATAATTCTTTGGGCAAAATAAAATTAAGTGTTTAATGCATTTATCTTGTAAGTTAAATTGTTTCTTACAGTACATCTTATTTGAGGCTTGGAAGTCTGGATCCTCTTTATCTACATTTTCAGGCTCTGTTAGAAATGTTCTGATATTTTCATCCAAGAGATTACTTTCATTTTCATCAAATATTGTGGCAAGTAGGTAAAACTCTTTGTCTACTCTTTTCTGTGGATGAGAACAGAAAAAGGAATAGACATGAAGTATAGATGGTCCATATTCAAATCTAGCCAAATGGTTGATCTGCATATAGGGTTTCCCACACAAGGAGATTGTGTACTTGTGAAAAATTTGATCAATTGACTTCCTGATTTTGGATAGTCCGTAGAAAGGCACAAGTCCCAGTGAATGAATTATCACAGAACTAAGAAGTTGGGAGGAATCTCTATGGCTTTTTTCATATAAAGTGTTTACTCCAGGGATTCCTATATCTAAACTTCATAAACTAAACCATAAGATGTTTATAGTGGCTTTTAACATAATGTACTCTATGGAAAGTAGGTTAAATAAATAGTTTTCAATTCTAGAAAGTCTGAATTTTTAGGGCTTTTGAACAAATTTAATATAAGCATATTACTAGATTAAATATAAAAATTTTATGTATTATAAGAATTATGACACTATAAATATGACATATAGATAAATATAAATATATATTTATAATTTTGAATAAGGTATACATTGTTATATATGTATGGATTCATAAAGCTTTGTTACCTATACTTTTTTATATAAATGTAGAAAAGAACTAGATATTCACTTCTGAGTGAGAAAAAAGGGAAACTCATTTAGCTAACATTTATTGAGCACCTATTATATGCCCAAGAGGAGCTGTGGTTATTATAAAAAATTAATAAAATCTTGTGTGCACTTTCTAGAAAATCTTGTGTATACTTCCACTAGAAACAGTCTAGTTTCTAGTGGAAGGAGCTTCAACTAACTTTAGTTAGGGAAGATTGTCCAAAGGAAGGTACTCTCAGTCTGAGTTTCAAAAATGTCTCCCACTTTTGGCAGATAAAACACTGAGGAAAGGCCATTCCAGATGGAGAGAAGAGGGGAAAATCAGAGATGTCAAATAGCCTTCCTTACTCAGGGCCTAATGAGCTAATTCCATCATAATGCAGAATTCTACTTTGCCATTTAGAAGAAGCTAATTCTCAGTGTAGGGGTGGGAGGGGACATAAATATGAAGTAATTGTCAAGATCTGATGTGTTGGCTTCTGAGCCAACAAATTGTGGGTAGATCTTTATTACAGGGAGTGCTATAACCAGATTCCTTAGGGAGGGATGTGGACTAGCTGTATTAAAGCAAGATAGGAGTGAAGACAGAAGCTAAGAATGAAAGGAATTCAGAAAGAGATGATAGTGCCTAAAATAATGCAGAGGTATTGGAGACTTAGTGATAAATGTGTAGGTGAGACAGAAGGAGTTGCTGATGAAAGTCCAAGGTGTGGTGACATTATTAACTAAGGGATAGAACAGAGGAAGAAGAGGCTGACTGAGGAAAGGGAGGGACAGTAAAGGTCTGCCCAAAAGGATGAGATGTCTGTGAGACATGCCAGGATGCCAGTTTAATGGGCAGATACAGGTGTTTAGTTGAGGTAAGAATAGAACTGTGAGACATCAGTACACAGAAGTTGAAGCTGCTGATTCTTCTGGCGCTGAGACATTGTCATTTCTCTGCAGTTCTGTCTCAGGCACCTCTCACCAAGGGTTACCTGGCCATACACTTCAGGACTCACCTGTTTGCCATTGTCTCCAAGACTTCCATTTCTACATACAAGGAGAGGCCCCAGAAGGCCACTGTTGATGTCTCTTTTCCCATTTACTGAAGAGTAATAGAACCAGGTCAAGCAGTTGGGATCTGTGGAGGTGGGACTCACATCTTTTGGAACTTCCCATGTATAGACAAATGTTGTGCCAGGACTTACATGTGAAGAGGGTGGAGGGGTACCTAGCAAGAAATAAACATTTGCAAGACCATAAGTACACTAGTCTAGACTGGGAGATCTCTGAGAGCAAGAACAGATCTTTCTCTTTGGGTGACAGTTGAATAGGAACTAAAGTAATAACTCTGCCACAATAAGTATACAGAGCTGTTACACTGTGACAGGTAGGCTGCACAAAAGGAGTTATATTTCTTGCGGCATTATATGGAGGTATGGCTCACTTGGACCTCCCTTGAGCTCTACTTACTTCCTCCAGGTGTTTCATAGAATGAGCCCTCTTTGCTCTTGTTGTAATGCAGTCCATGAGGCTGAATGCTGAGTGGCAGGGAAGCATTGTTATAGAAAGTGATTTTGATGGTCTGTCCCACCTCTGCCTTAATAACAGGGCCTAGAAACCAACAGAGTTAGTAGTTATCTTTGGTTTTCATAAAGGTAATTGTCAGGTTGTGTTACTTGAGTAAAGTTCTTTTAGGAAGAAATTAAAGGGATGATGCCACGAACCCAGAAATGGGTGCAACTGCAAGAAGTCTAGATGATTCACGGTTTTATAAAGTCACTTTGGATCAAAGATATTAGATATTAGAGGAAGATTAGTCTCTTTGGATTTATAGGAATAAAGAATGTAGTTAAAATCACTGGGTGGGCTGGGCTCGGTGGCTCATGCCTGTAATCCCAGCACTTTGGGAGGCCGAGATGGGCAGATGGCTTGAGCCCAGGAGTTCAAGACCAGCCTGGGCAACATGGTGAAACCTGGTCTCTACAAAAAATACAAAAATTAGCCAGGTGTGTTGGTGTGTGTCTGTGGTCCCAGCTACTTGGGAGGCTGAGGTATGAGAATTGCTTGAATCTGAGAGGCAGAGGTTGCAGTGAGCTGAGATCATGCCCTTTCACTCCAGCCTGGGCAAAAGAGTGAGACCCTGTCTCAAACAAAACAAAACAAAACAAAAAAACAAAAACATCACAAAAATTAGCTGAGTATGATGGTGCATTCCTGTAGTCCCAGCTATTCCAGAGGCTGAGATAAGAGGATCACTTGAGCCTGAGAGGTGAAGGTTGCAGTAAACAGAGGTCACACCACTGCACTCCAGCCTGGGCAACAGAGCAAGACTGTCTCAAATAATAAAATAAAATAAAGTAAAATAAAATAAAATAAAATAAGTAAAATAAAATAAAGTCATTGGGTAAATTGATGTATTATTTTCATAAGGCTATAATATTATAGCTAAAATCTCTAACTGGGTTGATGAATACGGGTTTGATTGCAGAATATTTATAAATAATGTTTATAACCCTACAAGCTATGAATAGAATTTTACCAAGGATTCCAAGGTGTTCTTCTCTTGCCTTCTGTGTTTGGAAGGAAGCATCTGTGTATTCACGGTAAACCAGTTTTTTGTAAGTTCCTCCAATTCTGGTTGGACTTCGTTCAAAAAATAACTGGGATTTACTGTGCAGAGAAGGTAATACACAAAGAACTTTTATATTCACAGTTATCATGTGAAAAGAAAGAATCCAAACACATCTGTTTAAAATATTTGTAATTTATTTCTGATTATAAATCTAAAATTTGGAAAAGAAAGAAAAATACAACAAAGAAAATGGAAATCTCCTTAATCCCACCATCTATATATTACCGTAGTCAGTATTTTCTGTAAATATCCTTTCAGTCTTTTGTCTATGCACATATATATAATTATCTATATGTATCTACCTAGTTATTTGTCTGCTAACTTTCTTTTGGAGTAAAAATTAAAAGATATTATATCTGACTTTTTCAGGCAGGTAATAACAAATATTGCTATTAAAACAACTATTTGCAGAGATGCTATAATATTAAAAATATAGATGTTATTTTTTTTTAATTGTTATAATAAAAGGGAGCCTCTGAGAAGAAGTATTTCCTAACAATGAAGTGGTAACTTGCTGTGCCAAAACATCATAGAATTTTACAGCCAGGAAGATCAAGCAAAATGAATCTATTAATTCATACTTATTTTAGTCAATACGAAATGAGAGCAAGCCCTAAATCTAAATCTAGTTTTTTGCTCTAAGCCCAGTTATCTTTCTGACATTTAATACAAAATTTCCATTACACAGATTGAGTAATTTATTGATGAGCGTAAAATGTAAGAAAAGGACTAAAGGCACCCAGAACTCACATTCACAAAGACGGACCAAAACACTGAGTAGATAATCACAAGTTGGATACAGCATCTAAGAGAGAACACTGGAATTCAGCAGGAAAGTGTCAAAGAACATCTGAGACACAGAAGGAAAGGAAAGCAAGGCAGCTGTCACTGCTCAGATTGGCTGGGAGCCAGGAGAGGCTCCCCAGTGTGGGAAAAAGGTGAGAGATCCCCATCAGTCCATACTTCTATCATAGATTCCTGCCAATCCTAGCCACAGGAGAGCCCCTCAGCCCTTGCAGGCCCTGAGACGAGTAGAGAGAGTGGCTTGGAGTTGATACAATGGCATTATTCCAGACAGGTAGTTCATGCTGGGTCCCATAAAACCCCCGAGACCCAAGTAGCTATAGCATGGCACCATTTTGGGAGCCCAGCCTCAACCAGACTGTATTCTGCCCCAGGGCCCAACAGCCCTTGTATCTCCACATCCCTGGAACCCCACTGACATTCTCCTGTGTCCACTCAGAGGGCTGAAGCACTGTGACACTGAAGCCGGATCCAGTAGAGTGGCCGGGTCCCCAGCACTCTAGCCCATAGGATGTTCTACACTGTGGGGCATGGGCTGTGCCGTGCACCAGAGAGGCTACCCCAGAACAAAGGGAGCTGTGCGTGCCCTCTCCACAGCCGAGAGCCACCTGCCTGGAGTAACTGCCACTGATAGCAAACACTGCCCTCTCAGCAGCAGGGCTGCCACACACTTGAATGCACCTTTGGTGGACATGAGACCAGCCCGTCTAGATGCTCTCCTGGAGTCTGAGGACAGGCACACCTGCCCACTGCTGCTTCCACTCAAGTGCGCCATCTTGGGTTCTGGGTATCGACTTGCCCTGCCTGCCACAGCTGTTCCTCATGTGCACTATCAGGGGATCTGAAGACAGTCTTGCCCCACCTGCTGTTGGCACCCAGGCATGCCATCTAGGGGCCTGAGGGTGAGTCTGCCCACTCTGCTGGTGCCCACACACATTAACTGGGAACCTAGGGATTGACCCACCATATCCACCACAGTCTGCACTCATGCACACCATCGAGGGCCTGAGAACAGGTCCACTCTGCCTGATGCCACCTCTGCCATTGCCCACGTGTGCTGTCCAGGGACCTGGGAATCGATCTGCCCTGCCTGCCATCACCAGCATCTATGCACTCTGCCTCCCCAGGAGTCTCAGGGGCCTGCCTGGCCTGCCAGAGCCCACAAGTGTTATCGAAGCCTGAGGATCAACCTGCTCCACCAACCACAGCTGAATTTGTACACTACTTCCAGGGTATGAGGACACATCTGCCCAACCTGCTGCCATCACCACTGCTGGCACCCACCTGCATGTACCACCTGGGGGTCTAGGGAATGGCCTACTCAGACTGTTGCTTCCACCACTGGCACTTATGCATGTCACTTGGGGGCCTGAGGGTTGGCCTGCTACCACTCCTGCCTTCACCACCCTCCATGCCACCCAGGGACACAAAGATATGCCCAACTCACCATTGCCACTGCTGACACCTGAGAAAGCCACCTGGAGGCCCAAAAATTAGCCTGTGTGGGTCCTCTAACACCAGTGCCCATGTATGCTGCTGGGCCCCAAGGATGGGAAGACTCAGCCTGCTGCCACCACCACTGGGGCCCAAGGACGGTCCCATCTGGCATCCCCATCCCCAGCAAAACCACAGCCTCCACTAACAACCACAGCATAAGCCACCAAGGAACTCACAAGCACCACTGATGCTGATTACAGCTGAAGAAATTGTACAGAAACCACATGACTGCACACAGCAAGAATCAAAATTAAAGCATCCTACCCAATCCACACTATAAATACATCTATAGAAAATGTCTCTTTTGCTACAAAAGCCACCCCCCCTACAAAAAAATGGGAAGAAGTGCAGATATCAATGTAAAACACAAGAAGCATGAAAAAGCAAGGAAACACAACACTTCCAAAACAACACAATGATTCTCCAGTGACAGATTCTAATGAAAAAGGAATCTATGAAATGCCAAAAAAAGTCAAAATAACAATATTGAAGCTCAGTGAGATACAACGGAACACAGATAAGCAAAAGATAATACACCATGATCAAGTGGGTTTTTTTCCCAGGTATGCAAGGATGTTTCAACATATGCAAATCAATCAATGTGATATATCACATTAACAGAATAAAGGACAAAAACCATATGATCATATCAGTAGGTACAGAAAAAGTGTTTGATACTATCAGACTATCAGAAAAACTTTTTGCCCACGTTTAAATGCTAATGCCAGAGTAATGTATTTTAGTGTTAGTTTTTGGTTATTAAGACAACAACTGCTAATATAGTCTTAGGTGTTATTGAGTACATAATATGTATAAAATATAGTTTAAGGATATCACATTCAATGACTTAATTATGCCTTCAGATCTTAGCAGGCGTGTATAAGTTACACACAAAAAATGTTTTAAAATTTTAATAAAATGTTATTGATGACATTGTCTGCTATGTTGTTAAATGTTTCATAAGTATAAAATAAATCCACTTTAAGGTTTTATGCTAGGAAAAAGATGAATAGTATATTTTCCTTTACATTGTCAGCCAGCGCATTTAGAGAAGAATTTTGTCTAGCAATGCTCCTTGGCTTCAAAATTTTCCAATTATTTTCTTATATTTATTTTATCAGTATATTTTAATTAGATGCCTAAATCTTTTTTAAAAGTAACTAGATTATGAAATTTTTCAATTATCTTAATTATTTAACTATAAATATTTTAACCAGTGAATCATTACCTTCCAGCTGCTGTTAAATTTTTTTTAGTGAAGAAATCTATACCAGATGGAGCATAGTTCCAAAGAATTTCCTTAGCAGCAATATAGTAACGTATAACATGTGTCCCAGTAACGAAGGCTTCTGTTGAAGGTTTCTGGCAATTACTTACTTTGAAAAATGCCTGCATACTCTCTGAAAAACAGTAAACCCAGATTGAGAATGTTATTAAAACATTAAGACAATTTTCTTGGTCAATACATATTTTCAGTTTTAGCCAACAATATTGAGACTTCCTATTTCTTTGAGAAATATGACGTATGAAATCAATGGAAAAATTTAAGATGTGTGAAATAAGTACAAAAGTCAGGATGCAAAAATGAATATTAAAGGCATATATATTATTAGAGAATAATAACCAGCTTTGGACCAACTCTTTTGTGAAGATGGTACCTACATACTGAGAAGAATTTGAGAGTCCAAGAACATCTTCCCTCATGAATATGAAATTACTACTACTAGTCATTAATGAGTTAGTTGGTTTATTCAATTAATCAGTTGGCTGGAAGAAAGAAACTCAAGGCATGAGAAAATCAGTCCTCCGTTTTAATTTCAGAGCACTGTTGGTGGGAATGTAAATTAATATAGACTTTATGGAAGACAATTTGGCAAAATTTGTTAAAATTAAAAGCGCTGGCAGGCAGTGGGTCACATGTGTAATCTCAGCACTTTTGGAGGCCAAGGCAAGCGGCCTCACTTGAGCCCAGGAGTTTGAGACCAGCCTGGGCAACATGACAAAACCCCATCTCTACAAAAAACAAAACAAAAAAATCAGCTGGGTGTGATGGTGTATGCCTGTAACGCCAACTACTCTGGAGGCTAAGGTGGGAAGATTGCTTGAGCCCAGAAGATCGAGGTTGCAGTGAGCCATGACTGCACCACTGAACTCCAGCCTGAGCAACAGAGCATGACTCAAAAAAAAAAAAAAAAGCTCTCTGCCGTCATATAGTTTCACTTCTTGAGAGTCATGAGAAGTATTTTCACATACATGAAGAGACATATAAAAAGGTATTAAATAAGGTCAGTCATGGTGGCTCATGACTGTAATCCCAGCACTTTGGGAGGCCAAGAAGGGCGGATCACCTGAGGTCGGGAGTTCAAGACCAGCATGACCAACATGGAGAAACCCCGTCTCTACTAAAAGTACAAAATTATCTGGGCATGGTGGCACATGCCTGTAATCCCAGCTACTCGGGAGACTGAGGCAGGAGAATCGCTTGAACTTGGGAGGCAGAGGTTGGGGTGAGCTGAGATCGCGCCACTGCACTCCAGCCTGGGCAACAAGAGGGAAACTCCATCTCAAAAAAAAAAAAAAGGGTATTAACTATAACTTTGTTAATAAACCAAAAAGGCAGTAGCAACTTAAACATCTGTCTGTAGGCAAATGGTTAAATAAATTACAGTACAACCAAAATATGGAAAACTATGCAACAGTTAAAAAGAATAAGTTAAATATATAGAGAATGCATGGAAAGAGACTTCAAGACTTTGATATGAGTGATGAAAACAACAGAATATTATATGCAGTGTGATCTACTTACATAAAACAAAACACAAAACATAGCTATGTATTTTTATTTCTACATGTTCATGTTTATGTTGTGTGAAAGTGCATAGTGAACAGGTTTTCAAATACTTGCACAAATTCATTACAGTGGCTAAGATGGTGGTGGAGTGGAATTGGACTAATGGTGTGTCCTTAAAGCAGCTCTCCAAAACTAAACACAAACTCTGATTTATGTGCTAATTTTTTTGTGGTGTAAGCACTCCCATTGTGACCAATTTGAAGCTACCAATAATTTAACGGCTGGATTATTTAACTCTCAGTTCTTTTGAGCTGGAGGCTAATGAATACTGCACTAGCCTTCTTTCACTTTTTCTGCCTGCTTTCCTCCACCTACTTTTCGGCCTCTTTTCCTCCTTCCCTCCTTCCATTTCTCCCACTTTTTTTCCTCCTTTCTTTCCTTCCTACCTTTCTTTCCAGCAAAGGTCTATTCATACATTCTTGTAATTGCTTTAAAAAAATGGAGTAAATTAAAGCACAGAAAATCTTCAGAAGGACATAGAAAGAAAAGACACACAGGAGAAAGTGATGGGGTCCCATCAGCCAACTAGGCTTTGAGGCGTTTTTTTCACTTGGTTTAGGGCTGACACTAGTCTTTCTGCAGGGTTGAGATAGAAAGACTGGCTTGAGGGTATGATCTGAGAATAAGGTAGATAGGAGGTACTGGTGGAGCCGAGTGTATATTTCAATCTGAAAATTATCATCTTTTCTAAGTGAAAACTTTTTATCACTAAATTCAGTCCTTGAGTTATAATAGCCGTGAGTGGTTCTTCTTTTTCTCACACCCCTGGGAGGGATGCAGCACATAGAAAATCCTGATAAATACTTGTCATCTAGTTGTTTGAATAATTAATTGAAACACGATACTAACCAAAGTTCGGGACTTACAAAAAGAAAGGTTTTCATCAGAGAAGTAAACTCCATTTTTCTACCAAAAAAATAAAGTTAAATTCTGTAATTCTAATGAAAATTATGTTTTCTGATTGAAAAATAACACAGAACGTTTACGTGATCATATACAGAGTTTTGTCATATTCAAGAATAAAAAAGATAAATAACATCATAACTGACCATTCTGTTATTAAATGGCAAATGTGATTGGAGAGGGAAATAAACAAAAATAAGGAGGTTTACTTGAGTAATCAATTAGAATTATTGGGTTCTGCATAATTTCTTGCTCTGCTTCCCATAGGATTTTGATACTTGTTTCCTCAATTAAAGAAAAAGCTGTAATAATATCTGCTCTGTCTGACACTCAGGGTTTATATTCTCACAATGAATATAAAAGTTTTCATAAAAACAGCAACCCAATCCTATATACTTGAAAGGATTTAAAGTAATCGAATGAAAAGCTCTCAGGGACCTGGGCTCCATCACTGACTGTTTCCAAAACGAATCATATCACCTTCTTGGATATCGGTTTCTTCATTTGTAAGGTAAGACATTTGTAATGGGCTATGACCTTGGATGTTCTCTGACTCTGTATTTTGAAAAAGTAATAAATCCCTACCATATATCTGGCATCCCAGCATCCACACTCCGGGGGCCTTGGCCACCATGAAGGCATCTTCCAGTGAGGAGGGGAAGAGCATAATGGTGTCCTTTCTGTGATTCCGAGAGATCAGAGTTTGTCCGCGGAGGTAGACAGGGTGTACGTCAGCCACGCCACCCATGCCAACAAAATACCACTTGACCCTATCTTCAGCACACATGGTGAGATTGGGCAGATTTCCATAGATGTACCCATTTATTGCTGAAAATAAATGTATATTAATCAATCAGGCATGATAGATCAGTGCCACCTGGTAAAAATTCTATGTATTTCCTCATCATATTAATATAAACCTCACAATGTCAACATTGTTCTCACACATAATCTATAACATCTGATTTGTGTTTCATGGGAAAGGAGTCCATATGCATTGTGTATGATGAGAAGTGAGGGAAGCACAAAGGTTTAAAGGCAAGAGGAGAAAAAGTTCCTGAAAGGCAGGAAGCAGTGAAAAGGGGAAAAAAATAGAAACTAAGTTCATGAGAGAAGAAAGCAAGGATAAGGGTGACGGATTATGATGACATCATTTCTGAAAAATTCTATGTTGGATAAAAACACATATTCATAAAATATTTGGTCAATTATGTCTTTGTTATTCCATATTTTATTACTTAAAGTTACATCTTTCTTAGGTTTTTACTGTCTATTTTAAATCAATATCAGACTTCAGAAAACAAATGTTGACCAAACTTTACTTGCTATCGAACTTAGGAAATGAGCAGGCTTTACTAGTGATTTGCATTTGCATGTCAACCCAGTATACTCTGAGTGAAATGCTGAAAAATATAAACTCAACTAAATAAACTTGAACAAAGGGAAATGACTGAATATGTTCATAGAAGTTAGAATTATAAGATATTATGTATGAGAAAGTTCTTTTTAATCGTACATTGCATGCTCATGCTCTCCTCAAAACGGGGATCACTAGTATTAATTTTGCCAGATTCAGTAAATGCACGAATATTTTCATCACTATACCAGCTTCTGCTTTCATCAGTTGTAGAAAACATCAGAAAATAAGACCTGTCAATATCTTTTTCAGTGTCTCCTTTCAGTGTCCCTGAAACAAAAAACACATTTCTTACTTTTCATATAGACATTAATTAGAACCATTGTTACAGATACAACTACTTTTACGATCTACAGTTTTGTTAATTGTTAGGGCACATGAAAAAGGTAAATGTTTGCGATGTGGGATGCCGGTTTTTGTAAAGTTTACAACAAACTTTAAAAAGCATATTCTCTACATGAAGCCATATTTAAAGAATCCATACTCATCTTTACATCAAATCAGTAACTTTCTGCAGTGTCTGCATCTGATGACCATTATCGCGTGAGATAGTTCAAAGTCTAAAAATTTGTGCTTCCTCAAATGAAGGATAACTTTAGTTCATATCAATTTATTTATTCTTCTATGCTTATATTCAACAAATATTTATTGAATATTTGTAACATGTTAGGTACTATGGCAAGTGTTGAATTTATAAAAGTGAACAAGACGGTTATCTACCCTTGCAGGGCATACAATCAAGGGTGGACGCCATCAATTAATAAGATATTATAGTGTGTAAAATTCTATAGTAGGGAAGAGCTCAGTGTTTGGGAGCTGGTTAATTTAATCTTGGGTATGGAAATCTTTTCTGAAGGCAGTGACACCTTAGTTGATATTTAAAGGATGAGGAGTTTGCTGGGGTGTACCTGTAGAGAAGATTCCAGGCAGCAATTAAGATAAAAGGAATTTGGACTTTATCGTCAGAACAATCAGCAGTCATTGAAGGATTTTAAGCGAAGGAGTGACAGAATCAGAATCATTCTCCCACCTTCACCCTCCAGACAGAAAGCCAAGTGGAGATGAATTGAAAGGGGAAGCACTAGAGACTGGTGGGGCAGCTAAGAGGCTGTTGTGGGTATCCTAGCAAAAAGATGGCAGTGGCCTGAACTAGGTTAGAGTTCGTGGAGCTGAAGAGAAGTGAGCTGACCTTTTGATGTGTAGGAAGTAGAGCTGGCGGGACTTGACTGATGTATTTAGCAAGTGATGAGGGACAGGGCAGTATCAAGAATGATACCCAGAGTTTTGTCTCCAGTGACTAATTGGAGCATACTGGGGCCGTTCCCCAAGGCAGGGAACACAGAAGGAAGGGAGAGATTCAGGGCAGGAACAAATGACGGGTTTTGGAATATGACATATTTAGGTACCAATGAAACACCCAAGTAGAGACGCCAAGTTGCCAGGCCTGACCATCAGTAAAGGAGTTTGAACTAAAGTTACAGATTTCAGACGCATTAACCCACAGATGGAAACAAATGACTCAAAATGGATAAGATCCCTCTGCGCGCTTAGATTGAACACAAGAGAAAAGTGCTTAGGACAGTGGGAATAAAATAGTTATAATATTAAAAAGTATATAAAAATATAATATTCTATAAAATTATTATCAGTCCCAAATATTTTATATCAGCCTTATATTTAAAACCATAGGGCATAAATCAACATAACTGCAAGTGAGAAATTCTTTTTCTTTTTCTTTCTTTTTTTTTGTAGAGACACAGTTTCACTATGTTGCCCAGGCTGGTCTCGAACTCCTGGCCTTAAGTGATCCTCCCAGCCTGGCCTCCCAAAGTGCTGGGATTACAGGCATGAGCCACTGTATCCAACCAAGGAAGGCTTGATGGCAGTTTACATACTTGCCTTTGAGAATGCAAAGCATTAAGTTATCTTACTGTTTAAAAAGAAAAGGGAGAAAGTTTGGAATGTTCAGACTAGATAGCTAATGTTTAAGTTAAATATGATAAACACATATGCTTTATCTTGCCATTATGCAGTTGAGTTCCTTGCAATTTTGAGAAGGGCAAAAAGCTCTTCCAAAGTTGGTTTAAAAAGTTATCTCCCGGCCGGGCACGGTGGCTCACACCTTTAATCCCAGCACTTTGGGAGGCCGAGATGGGCGGATCACAAGGTCAGGAGTTCAAGACCAGCCTGGCTAATATGGTGAAACCCTGCCTCTACTAAAAATAAAAAAAATTTAAAAAAGTTATCTCCCAAGGAATGTAATTTGTATTCATGAGACTATGTGTGTTTGCCATAGGAAACTGCAATTATTAAAATATTTATTGTGGAGAGCTGTTTGTTCACCTAAAATTTAAACTTTGATTGTCATAGGAAGTTAAATTTGCTCATTAACTTCATAATTAATCTAGTGCTGTCGCTTTGTTGATCTTGTTTTAAAGAACCAAATCAGAATTTTCAAAACTCTATATTCCTTTGCAAGTTAGAAACGTATCAATAAAACTTCCTCCTTGCAAGAATTATTAATAAACTGGTGATTCTAACTGATTCACCTTAAAACATAAACACAAAAAGGTGGCAGTAATTTTGAATGAAGATGGCTGAAGTGAAGTTTATTGGGTTTGACTACCATCTAGTGACCAACCTGCATTATTGGTTGAACTGAGGGTTGGATTTGAGATCGCCATCTAGTGCTCAGCGTCCAAGATGGCAAGTTTCCTTCCTTGACTGGAAAACCAAGGTCAAGGCAGGAAAATGGAGTGCCTTGGATAGTAAAATTCCTCTAGGAGAGCAGAAGACAGCCTACGCATTCTGGTTTAGTCTTTTACTGCAATGAGATTTTTTTTAAAGTTACCTCTTTTACAAGTCAGAATTGGTCCAATAAGTCCCGAAGCTACATCTCTTGCGGTGTCTACATGGGAATGGTAAATCCTTGTCACACAATTACTGTCATTGGGGCCAGGTCCCTGATGTTCTTCTACATACCACCTGTAGGTATATTGTTTCCCTGGCTCCAGATAGTCATCTTCCTTTTGCAGGCCTGTCGTATTATCAGGATAGATAGCACCTAGAAAACATATTCTGCACTGTGGTTACAGCAAATATTGGATAACACTATTTTGAATGTGACTCGGGCTTCCTCCATCAAGCTATTTTGTATTTCTCAAAAAGTGTGCATTTCTCCCCACCATTTCCCAGATTCCTACCTCCCTTAATCCCTTTTAGTTGGCTTCTACCTGAATGCTCAGCTTGGCTGCAGTTTTTAGACTAAATTGGAATGGGGCAGGCAGTATATTAATAGACTATCATCACTCTTACTGATGGATTCAACAATATTTATTTTGCACCTACCATGTGCCTAGATCTCAGATGCAGAGGTAACCTCTGGACTCCCGAGTTGCCCTTCATATTTCCTTCATTGCCAGTCAGACTTGGGATCCAGGGCATCCAAGTGTGTCCCTGTTACTTCTAAGTAGCCCACCGCAGTCCGAAGGTGGCCCATGCCGTTACTCTGAACTATTACCTCAGTTCTGACTTTGGACCCTTGCTCTCCTTTCTTTCTTCTTCTCTGGCTAAAATGTTGCCTCAGATCCTTACCCCTCCTGGCTGGGATCCTGCTAACTATGAATAAAATTCCCTTATTCAATAAAAGACTTTGAAAGAGGAGCAGCCTCTGATTCTCTATTCTTCTTTTGGGACCCTCCTGTTCCACACTGAACATGAAGAAATTATGACTGACTGTTCTGTGCTTTCTTCCTGCCCAGCGGCCCATCTGGAACTGGCTCCAGTCATGGTCCAGTTTCCTCAGTCTGTTTTCAGTCCAGAGGACTAATTCAAGGCCTGTTTCTAGTTCTTCTTCATGCTTCCCTGACGGAATCATCAAACCTCAGTCCAAGTTTTGAGAGTTGATTAAAAAATAAACAAATAAAGCAAACTCTTAACATTTTTCACATTATATGTCTATAATATAGACTATTTTTCTTTTATTATTTTTTTATAGAATATATTTAAAGGGCAATAATCATTGCAAGATGGGTCATGTAACATGGCAAAATAATGATGACAGATGAAAGGAGTGGCATATGGGATTTCCACTGCCCTGTATTATCATAGAGCCTCTGTTGGAAGGAGCACGTATCCTATAGGTGGTACTCTTATCAAGTTGGCCTAAAGTTCCAGTTTTCTAAAGGTTTATGCCAGGCCTTTTAAAAACCATATTTCAAACACTGGGAAAAAATATCTGTGTTCTACTAAAGACAAGTCTGAACTCTCTTTTCCTAGCTTTCCTTGTTGTCTCCCAAAAACTCACAAAATCCTATTTGTTGGCTTTCTCTTCCCTTCCTTTTTTTTTTTCAAAATCATGATGTGTCTGTGACCGTAGTTGTGTAGGAGAGAAGATTCTGCCTGGAAAGTAGTGATTTCTCTTGATACTGATATCTTCCCAGAGAGTGATCCTCATCTACTAGGAAATGGAAATGAGGTGGGGGCAGAACAGGATTTCTGCCAACCTAACATTTAGCTCATGAGTGTTTCCTACAAAACAAAACAAAAAAAACACCTTTTTTTTCTTTTCTGGTGAGTAAGGGAAAAGTGTTTTATCTCCTAGGAATTGCATAAGGGCTGTCACTCAATTAAGATGAGAAACTGAAAAGGGACTGTCTTGGGTATAAACGTTAAATACATCAGAAGTAGCGTCTGCATCCACTCTAAACTCCATGTAGCTCATAATGCTGACCAGTCCATGATTACCTGGCTTTTTCTAATGCAATGTGCTCATACTTTCCATAAGCAAAACTCAGGAATGTCAGGAAAGAGGATCCGCTTACCTTCATTTTCTTTGGAGTAGGTGAGCCCATGAGGATGATAACTATAAGCTCTTGAAGCATTATTTTTTACATGTACATAAATGAAGTCTCCAGTCTCTGCCTTAATCATTGGACCTAAAAATCCCAACCAGGATGGTTTTTCAATGATCGTTTGAAATGTATTATCAGTATATTGAAAATACAAAGCCTTTTTAAAAACAAAGCTCTTCCTCGCTTGACCTCCTTGTAGAAATTCTCTATAAACAAACAAAAAAGAGAGGACTTTAACAAATGTCCACTGGAAAGAAACAAAGTGTTAAATAAGCTAAAATGAAAAGTCAGAAGTTCTACAGCCTAATTTTGGCAAATAAAACCCAGAGGCTGGAGAAAATGTGATGGGAGTCAAAAACAGGTGTAATTGGTGAGAAGAATGTTGAAATACTGAATGAAGAAATCAAATACAAATGTAGTAAGTAAAACATGTGGCATTTTGGTTTAAAAGACATGCCAAATTCTTTAAACTGAACTGTGTCTATGTTTCTAACCCCACTTTAAGGTTACTTTAGCATTCAAGTAGTCGATCAGTTCCCATGATTTAGGACTGTTTACACATTTAAATGGATTTGTGGATTTGTTGGTAGTATTAAGGTGTTTTGCTCTTAAACCGTGGTAAATCAGAACCCCACTCATGTCCTCTATATTTCCCTCTCTCAATTATCTGAAGACAAAAATCGAGAAAACAGCTACACACATATCAAAAGGAAAGTGTTGTTTTATACCTTATCATGTGAACAAAATTAATGATAAACAGAATTCGCTATGATCTGCAAAATAACGTGTCAGGAAGACAAGAGTGGCGATCGTTCCAGGAAAGAGCAATTTTGGATTTGTATTACTACCTCTTTTCCGTATCATGTTGGAGCTAAACAAACGAAGTGGTTCTAATGGCATATGTGCCCTGCAAGTGTCAATCATGAGAAAGTCTTCATCAGCATTTCATCAATGATCAACAATTATCAACTTTTGCTTCAGATAGTAACTTTTTAAATGCAGAGGATTACTTACAGGTCTTCAGAAAAAGGCTTTCCATTGAGCATATTTTTACCAGAAGGAGCATAATTCCAAATGCTTTCTTCAATGCCTATGTAGTAGTGCCTATCTATTGCCCAACCTGGAGAACTAATAAAAAACAGAAAGGTCAATGGTAAAAGCACCTTCATTTTCAAATTCTGAGCCTGGAGATGTTAACTGAGTAGGGCTTCCCTACCTTTTATAATCCAGGCTTTCTTCTTTCATTTGTGTCTGTTTACATACATTATCTGTCTTCATTAACATATATGTCATTTGCATTCCAAGTGATTTTGGATTTCATTGTCAGGTGAGGTGAAATGTTGCACAACACACTGAATCGTTAGGTTGCCCATCATCCACTGTCCCTTAATGATGATTATCTATGCCTAAATTATAGGAATATTCTCCTGTCTAGTCTCTGGCCTCCACTTTCTTACTATTTAGTCCATTCTACGTACCATTCCCAGAAAATTCTTGAAATGCTACCTTTATCAAGTTTTTCTACTAGATGATAATTTAAAATTTCTTGTCATTTAAGACTTTCATTAAGTTATTCTCAAATTTCTTAGCATTTAAGACTATCCATGTAATCTAGGCCCCAATCTGGTATCTCTGATATTCCAGATTTGTCCCCAAAATTCACTTATAGGATCCCTTCCCTTTGGGGAGTTTTCTTACTAGGAACACGGTGTGAGGTGGGAGAGAATGCAGAAAACATGGAATCAGACAGCCTGTGTTTGACTCTTAGTGCTGTCAGTTATCAGCAATGTGTAATTATGTAACTTCATTTCTTCATTTATAAAATGATAATATTACCTACCCAGTTAAGAAGTTGTGTAAATTCAATGACAGCCATCTTACAGAGGAGCTTGCGGACACACAAGGAAGCTGATGCATAGTCAACATTTAACAAGTGTTACTTACAGTACTTCCTGTTCCTTCGTTGTTATAATGTGCTTTCTGAATTTATCTCATCTTATTTGTGCCCATTTCCCAGTCTGATTTTGCCTCCCTCAGCCTCTCTTTTTCTCGGCTAATCCAAATTTTTCCCACTCTTCAAGGCTCAACTGAAACTTCACCTTCTCAGTGAAGACTTCCCTGACCATTTCAGCTTAGAAACATGCCCCTCTCTGAATTTACCAGCTGTAACACAGACTGTCAACAAACCACATCTTGCTTCAGACTGTTGCTTAAATTTCCATGTGGTATTTGCTTTACTCCAGTAGGTTATAACTTCTATAGATTAGGATAGGAAGATTAGATAGGAAGCATTTATTCTTTCTCTTTCCCGGAGATACCAAGAAATGTTAAATTTAAATGTCAAATTTATTGAACAAATAGAGTGCCTTGGCTGAGAATACAATAAGTAAGGAAAGGAGAAGGAATGTTTATAAGCCATTGATCTGATCTGGGTATCATCACGTATTGTAATATCTATTACTATTAGGTATTGTTTGAGATTTTAGAATTGGAAAGCCACAGTGTATTTCAAAAGTTAGACTCTAATTTAGGTTTAGAAACCCATGGTTAGAAATATTAAGACAACACAATCGTATGATATATGAGTAAGACCTAGTATTTGATAACACAACAGGGTGACTATAGTCAATAATAACAAATATACATAAAATAACAAAGAATGTAATTGGATTGTTTGAAACTCAATGGATAAATGCTTGAGGGGATGGATACCCCGTTCTTCATAATATGCTTATTTCACATTGCATGCCTGTATCAAAACATCTCATGTACCCCATAAATACAGACACCTACTATATACCCACCAAAATTTTTAAAAAATTAAAAGAATATGGTGTGTATAATTTTGTAGCTTGCTTTTATTCCTCAACTATATATCTTAGATGTCTTTTATGTCAGTACCTAGAAGTCTAGTTCTTTCGTTTTAACCTCAGCATAGCTTTTCCTATTTTGGATATACTATTAATATACAAATATACTATAATTTATTTTTTCCTTTTTTGTTTTTGAGACAGAGTTTCACTCTGTCGCTCAGGCTGGAATGCAGTGGCCCAATCTCAGCTCACTGCAACCTCTGCCTCCTGGGTTCAAGTGATTCTTGCGCCTCAGACTCTGAGTAGCTGGGATTACAGGTGTGTGCAACCACACCAGGCTAATTTTTGTGTTTTTAGTAGAGATGGGGTTTCACCATATTTGCTAGGCTGGTCTCAAACTCCTGGCCTCAAGTCATCTGCCTGCCTAGGCCTTCCAAAGTGGCAGGATTACTGGCATGAGCCACGACACCCGGCCTATTTTTCAAAACACACAAAATCAAAGTATATTTTTCCCATGTGTACATGTAGATATCAATACGTATTTAAGAAAATGCCACATACTCCAAATGTCAATACTCCAAAAAGTGTTGGAGTTTTGGATGAAGAGATCAAATATAAATGTAGCAAGTAATATATGTGGCATTTTGGTTTGAAAGACATACCAAATTCTTTGGGCTGAACCATCTATATGTTTCTAGCCTCACTTTAAGGTTACTTTAGCTCTTAAGGAGTAGATCACGTTCCATGGCTTAGGATTGTTTACGCAATCTTTGCCTGAGCCACTGAGTGCTTTGGCAGATTTAAAGTCACCAGCAGATCTTGGAAGGAATTCAGGAAAGCTGTGTATCCTGGAGGGACCTTGGCACAGGAGAACCAAGAGAAGAGATTCACATCTCACACCTTTTGGGAAACAGTTGAAAGGGCTGGCAAGAAGACCCCAGTCAAACACAACGTATCACAAAAGGATTATACACGGGCTCTCTGCCTCAAGGAAGAAACTCAACTGGATTCGAATAGTTGGAAGCTATAGGCCCACAAATTTAGCTCTGTATGTGGAAGAACCATAAAACCTACCCTGTCACTGTGGCCTGGACCAGCAGCTGTAAAAGGACCCCACCCACCAGGTGGGAATGGGATTCTTTAAATGAGCTTTCAAAGGCCCCTTCTTCCCAACATTCTATGACTTCTTCCTCATTCTCATAGGAACATTAATTTTACCCTGGAATATGGATAGCAAAGGATCGATTCAGCTGGCATTTTTTTCTACACAAGGTACCCCAAAAAGTGCAAAAAAATCTCCTGTATTCAATTCAAGCAGATCTACCTCCAGTTCAACTCCACCATTTACTACCTGTGTAATGTGGGACGAGCTGCATAATCATTCTGACCCAGAGTCCTGTTATTTGTAATATAAGGGTAATAATAATTAAAGTTCATGGCTCCTGTGAGGACCTGGCCTCTACTTTTACACAGAGCAGGCACATGGTAAAAGCTCTCGGCCTGCTGACAACGAAAATAGTAGAGCATGGTATTGGTAAATATTTGTTGTTTTGGTTCTTTTCAACAGGTTACTGGGAAAATTGGCTTCTATTTTTTTTTTCTTGTTGAAGGGTGAAGGGTCAAGCACTTTTTCCTAGGTTATGTTACATATTATTGTTTGTCAATATGAAAATAATTGTTCTAATCCTTTCTGTTCCTCCCTGAATAGCCCTCATTAGATCAGCCTTTTGGTACAGCAGTGTTTAAAGTTGATCACTATCATTTGATTGTATTGTTGGTTACAGCTCAAGAACATAACTCACTTTATTTAAGTTTACTTAGCCAAACTTTGTTGAATTTAGCCTGAAGGCGTGAGGCTAAATACCTTGGAGGAAATTTAGATTCCTTCCTGGTTTTCCATTCCAGAACTGTAACTAAGTTTAATAAATAAGTAGAGCAAATAAAAATGTGCATAAGGGACTAGTGATAATAACATCTCATGTTTGTAAAAAACTCTGCTATATAGAAAATATTTTATAAATGAAAATTATTACCCTATGTAATTTTCCCAACAGTCTCTCCCTTACCCCTGCCCTTTCCTTACACCTGTTTTGTAGATAAGAGATCAAAAACTCAAAAGGTCAAGTAACTTGCTGTAGAATGTACATTTCCAAATTGTAGTGCCAGTAGTCAGATATAGATTACTGGATTCCAAATAAAATTTTCTGTTCTTTTCATACTACCTGTAATAGCAGTGGCTTTAATAGTTTAAGTGTGTAGACTTCTATATTATCTGCAAATGCTCAGTTTTGCTCAGAGTATATGGCTCTAATTATATCTTCCAATAAAGCTGATAAATTAGATATAAAAGACGTTGGGGCAAGATGGGGAGTTTAAAGACACCATGGAGGATGTCAGTCACTGTTAGATCCATTTCTATTCTTTGTATTACTTCTACCGATAACCACCATTTGTTGAAAGTCAGCTCTTCCTTAGCCCTTTTGTAAATATTAGCTCTAATTGTGCCAGCAACTCTGAAAGGGAAGCTCATTAAGTTCTCTTTTACAGATAAGGAAATTGGAACTTGGAGATTTTAAACAACCAGCCAAAAGAACTAAATGTTATTGCCAGAATTTAAACCCAGGCCTTAAATCCTGGTGGATGCCCTACCATTAAACTCCTTGCTTTATAATCAAGGTTACTCTATGGAAAACTATCAACCAGATTAGAAAAATTTGAATAAGTAGAGCAGCTAGCAGGTGGGGCAGTGAGTTCCACTTGGGCTGGAGCTCTGAGTCCTTCGCAGTTTAAGGCTATGCAGATCACAAGCTTTCGCAGTATGGGGTAGACTACATAAGACACTGGAGGCCTACAAAGCAAGGCACAGAAGGGAATAGTGGGAAGATACTGAAGAACAGTAAGAAACAGAAAAGCAGCCCCTGACATCCAGGAGCTGTCCTGGTACTAGTGGCTAAGCTTTGCCCAACTAGGAGCTGGCCTGGCACTCACAGCTAGGCCCCGGTGTCCTCCTCCTTGGCATAAACAATCTCCCAGAACACCAACATCAGACAGCACCACTCTGTGACCCTAATGGAGCCAGAAAAAAAAATACCACTCCAGAAAATGTCTGAATATTGTTGATGAAAAGAGTCAAACTCTATAAAATATTTGAAGACATTTATTCTGAACCAAGTATGAGTGACCATGGCCTGTGACACAGCCCTTAGGAGGTCCTGAGAACATGTGCCCAAAGTGGTTGGGGTGCAGCTTGGTTTTATACCATTTTACGGAGGCATGAGACTTCAATCAAATACATTTAAGAAATACATTGGTTTGGTCAGAAAGGAGGGACAACTCCTCGTGGGGGCTTCCAGGCTATAAGTAAATTTAAACATTTTCTGGTTGACAATCGGTTGAGTTTGTCCAAAGACTGTGGATCAACAGAAAGGCATGTCTGGGTTAAGATAAAGAATTGTAGAGACCCAAGTTATTTACAGAGGAAGCTTTTGGATAGTAGGCTTCAGAAACAATAGGTTGTAAAAATGTTTCTTATCAGACTTAAAGTCTGTGTTGGTGTTAATGCTGAGAGGTGTAATGAGGCATGTCCAACCCCCGCTGCCCTTCAAGGCCTGAAACAGACTCCAGGTAAAATTTTAAAAGAGCCCTGGCTGAGGAGGAAGTCCTTTCAGATGGTTGGGGGGCCTTAGAATTTTATTTTTGGTTTACAGTATACATGAGAAACATCAACATTGTCCAAATCTCAAAAATAACCATGCATTCCCTGACTATATTTTATGGCTCTAGCTTTGTTTTACTCTTTACTAATTATAGCTTTAGCTTTATTTCATTCTTTTCTTATAGATTACATTTATTAAGATACCAAGTCATAAATTTCCCCCACTTTCTCACTGCCTCTGATCCAGAGCAAAGCCCTGCTTCCTTAAACATCCCCCACAAATCACCTAACACAAACCCCAATCACACAATAAGTTCTTTTTAACACTGTTTTTTTTTCTGAGATACTTCAAGGTTCTTTTTCATGTATGTTCTCTCTCAATGCGTTAAGCAAAAACACAACTTGTTCATCTACAGATGAGTTCCTGTGGTTTAGTTGGAGTGCACTGATACTAAAGTCCATGATGTAGGTCAGGGAATCTGTTTCATGGCTTAAAATAGTGCCAACACGACAAAAACTCAGAAATGTGTGTCTCTGGCTTGAACCTGTCTGCCTAACAGTATATACAATAATCTATGCCACATTTTCACTTAGATGGTTAATAAAGCAACTTCTTAAACGTTTATGCACAGAAAAATCATCTGGAGATTTTTTTAAAAGGAAAAATCTGTGTTCTATACGTCTGGGTGGGTCTGAAATTCTGCATTTCCTCACTGGCTCTCAGATGATGCCAGTGCTGCAGGTCCATGAACCACACTTTGAGAAGCAAGAGTCTAATGAACTCGTCAAACTCAACATGCCCAAATACGAACCCTTAAGACTTCCAGTTTCAGCTCCGGCATGTAAAGAGCATGGAAGTCATCACCCTTACAACAAGAGAAACTGGACAAAGAAAATCAACAGCTTTTCTTAAACCCATCAGATAATGGAGTTTGTAGGGCAAATCCCCATATCTGCAGAGACAGACAATCTAGAGTCACAGAAGAAATATGCTTACCTGGAGCAGAAGCCACTGGTACAATAAACTGGTAATTTCAACAATTGCTGGAGGCTGAGTTTGGACTGGATAGAAGTCGGCTGAATTAAAAGGCTAACATCCAAGATGTGTGTGTGTGTGCATGTGTGCATGTTTATATTTGAAAGGCCTTCATGTTTTTGGTTTTGTTTGTTGGTTTGTTTTTCTCTTCTAAGACCTTGTCTTTTTGAGCAAAAGTTTATTTTTTTTCTCAGTTGACTGAATTCTGTTTTCACCTGATTTTCTTTTTTTTGACTAAAATAGTTATTGCAACAGAGACTACTCTTGGGATTTTAAGGAAGAGTGTAGTTTAATTTTATGTTTAATTTGGCTCAAAGAAAAATAAAAGTGTCTCCTTCTAGCACTGTCAGATTTTTTCTCTTTCTATAATGTAAATTTTGCTATTTGATTTTTACCTGAGTTGTTTCCTTTAATGTGGACATTTTAGACTATTTAGCTGACAACTGCCTAGGGTTGTGAAACAGATTATAGAGAATCCGAAAGTCTAAGATAGGAAAAAAAAGGAGGGAGTCTTTGTAAATCTATAAAATGTACTGTAAACAACCAATGGGTTCACCTTGCCAAGACAGACTGATTTACCAAGATAGCAGAATTGCAATGGAGAAAGAGTAATTCACGCAGAGCCATTGTGCGGGAGACTGGAGTTTTATTATTTCTCAAATCAATCTCCCTGAGCCTCTGGGGATCAGAGTTTTTAAATATAATTTGGCAGGTAGGGGCTTGGAAAGTAGGGAGTGTTGACTGGTCAAGTTGGAGGTGGTGAGAGGTGACAGTGTGCTGGCAGTCTTTGCAGCCCTCGCTGGCTCTCGGCGCCTCCTCTGCCTGGGCTCCCACTTTGGCTGCACTTGAGAAGCCACTCAGCCCGCCGCTGCACTGTGGGAGTGCCTTTCTGGGCTGGCCAAGGCTGGAGCCGGCTCCCTCAGCTTGCTGGGAGGTGTGGAGGAAGAGGCGTGGGTGGGAACTGGGGCTGCCCATGGTGCTTGCGGGCCACCACAAGTTCCCGGTGGGCATGGGCTCTGTGGGCCCCATGCTCGCAGCAGCCAGCAGGGCCCGCCGGTCCCGGGCAGTGAAGGGCTTAGCAACTGGGCCAGCAGCTGCTGTGCTCAATTTCTCCCAGGGCCTTAGCTGCCTTCCCGCAGGGCAGGGCTTGGGATCTGCAGCCAGCCTGCCATGCCTGAGCCTCCTCCTCCTCCCCGCCCACATGGGCTCCTGTGCGGCCCAAGCCTCCCCAACGAGTGCCACCCCCTGCTCCACAGTGCCCAGTCCCATCGACCACCCAAGGGCTGAGGAGTGCGGGTGCACTGCACGGGACTGGCAGGCAGCTCCACCTGCGGCCCCAATGCGGGATACACTAGGTGAAGCCAGCTGGGCTCCTGAGTCTGGTGGGGACTTGGAGAACGTTTATGTCTAGCTAGGGGGTTGTAAATACACCAATCAGCACTCTGTATCTAGCTCAAGGTTTGTAAACACATCAATCAGCACTCTGTGTCTAGCTCAGGGTTTGTGAATGCGCCAATCGACACTCTGTGTCTAGCTACTCTGGTGGGGACTTGCAGAACCTTTGTGTCTAGCTCAGGGATTGTAAACACACCAATCAATGCCCTGTCAAAACAGACCACTCGGCTCTCTGTAAAATGGACCAATCAGCAGGATGTTGCTGGGGCCAGATAAGAGAATAAAAGCAGGCTGCCTGAGCCAGCAGTGGCAACCTGCTCGGGTCCCCTTCCACACTGTGGAAGGTTTGTTCTTTTGCTCTTTGCAATAAATCTTGCTGCTGCTCACTCTTTGTGTCCACACTGCCTTTATGAGCTGTTGACACTCACTGCGAAGGTCTGCAGCTTCACTCCTGAAGCCAGCGAGACCACGAACCCACCGGGAGGAACGAACAACTCCAGACGTGCCGCCTTAAGAGCTGTAACACTCACCATGAAGGTCCTCAGCTTCACTCCTGAGCCAGCGAGACCACAAACCCCACCAGAAGGAAGAAACTCCAAACACATCTGAACATCAGAAGGAAAAAACTCTGGACACACTGCCTTTAAGAACTGCAACACTCACTGCAAGCGTCCGCAGCTTCATTGTTGAAGTCAGTGAGACCAAGAACCCACCAATTCCGGACACATTTCGGCGACCCAGATGGGGCAATTGCCTATTGCCGAGCGGTGAGAGCCTCGCCTACGGCTGAGTGGCGAGACAATCACCTATCGCCAAGCAGTGAGTACCACTGGACCCCTTTCGCTTGCTATTCTGTCCTATCTTTCCTTAGAATTCGGGGGCTAAATACCAGGCACCTGTCGGCCAGTTAAAAGCGACTAGCATGGCCGCCAGACTAAAGACATGGGTGTCAGGCTTTCTGGGAAAGGGGTCTCTAACAACCCCCGACTCTTCGGAGTTGGGACCGTTGGTTTGCCTAGAACCAGCTTCCGCTTTTCCTGTACTTCTGGGCTGAGCTGAGGGTCAACAGAGAGGAAAGCCATGCAGCTGCAGGGTCCCGACAACAAGTTGGTTGACCCTGTGGCCATGAGCGGAACTCTCAAAGGCATTTCTCCCAAGCGAGACTCGCCCATCTATCCTATCTATCCTGACCCTTGCCCCCTGGGTCCTAATGCCTACCAGACAAACTTCCTCTCGCCTCTCTTCTCTGAGGTTAGCCTCACTTCTAAAAATTGCTACCTGGAGGTGGAGCCAAGATGGCCAAATAGGAACAGCTCCCATCTACAGCTCCCACCCTGAGCGACACAGAAGACGGGTGATTTCTGCATTTCTGCTTGAGGTACCGGTTTCATCTCACTAGGGAGTGCCAAACAGTGGGTGCAGGACAGTCGGTGAAGCGCACTGTGCACGAGCCCAAGCAGGGCGAGGCATTGCCTCACTCAGGAAGCGCAAGGGGTCAGGGAGTTCCCTTTCCTAGTCAAAGAAAGGGGTAACAGACAGCACCTGGAATATCGGGTCAGTCCCACCCCAATACTGCGCTTTTCCAACGGGCCTGGAAAACGGCACACTAGGAGATTGTGTCCCGCACCTGGCTCGGAGGGTCCTGTGCCCACGGAGTCTCGCTGATTGCTAGCACAGCAGTCTGAGATCAAGCTGCAAGGCGGCAGCAAGGCTGGGGGAGAGGCGTCCGCCATTGCCCAGGCTTGCTTAGGTAAACAAAGCAGCCAGGAAGCTCGAACTGGGTGGAGCCCACCACAGCTCAAGGAGGCCTGCCTGCCTCTGTAGGCTCCACCTCTGGGGGCAGGGCACAGACAAACAAAAAGTCAGCAGGAACCTCCTCAGAATTAAATGTCCCTGTCTGACTGACAGCTTTGAAGAGAGTAGTGGTTCTCCCAGCACGCAGCTGGAGATCTGAGAACGGACAGACTGCCTCCTAAAGTGGGTCCCTCACCCCTGAGCAGCCTAACTGGGAGGCACCCCCCCAGTAGGGACAGACTGACACCTCACTCGGCCGGGTACTCCTCTGAGACAAAAATTCCAGAGGAACTATCAGACAGCTGAATTTGTGGTCTCACGAAAATCGGCTGTTCTGCAGCCACCGCTGCTGACACCCAGCCAAACAGGGTCTGGAGTAGACCTCTAGTAAACTCCAACAGACCTGCAGCTGAGGGTCCTGTCTGGTAGAAGGAAAACTAACAAACAGAAAGGACATCCACACCAAAAACCCATCTGTGCATCACCATCATCAAAGACCAAAAGTAGATAAAACCACAAAGATGGGGAAAAAACAGAGCAGAAAAGCTGGAAACTCTAAAAAGCAGAGCACCTTTCCTCCTCCAAAGGAATGCAGTTCCTCACCAGCAACGGAACAAAGCTGGATGGAGGATGACTTTGACGAGTTGAGAGAAGAAGGCTTCAGACAATCAAACTACTCTGAGCTACGGGAGGAAATTCAAAACAATAGCAAAGAAGTTAAAAACTTCGAAAAAAAATTAGAAGAATGGATAACTAGAATAACCAATGGAGAGAAGGGCTTCAAGGAGCTGATGGAGCTGAAAGCCAAGTTTCAAGAACTACGCGAAGATTGCAGAAGCCTCAGTAGCAGATGCGATCAACTGGAAGAAAGGGTATCACTGATGGAAGATGAAATGAATGAAATGAAGCGAGAAGGGAAGTTTAGAGAAAAAAGAATAAAAAGAAATGAACAAAACCTCCAAGAAATTTGGGACTATGTGAAAAGACCAAACCTACGTCTGATTGGTGTACCTGAAAATGACGGGGAGAATGGAACCAAGTTGGAAAACACTCTGCAAGATATTATCCAGGAGAACTTCCCCAATCTAGCAAGGCAGGCCAACATTCAGATTCAGGAAATACAGAGAACGCCACAAAGATACTCCTCGAGAAGAGCAACTCCAAGACACATAATTGTCAGATTCACCAAAGTTGAAATGAAGGAAAATATGTTAAGGGCAGCCAGAGAGAAAGGTCGGGTTACCCACAAAGGGAAGCCCATCAGACTAACAGCTGAACTCTTGGCAGAAACTCTACAAGCCAGAAGAGAGTGGGGGCCGATATTCAACATTCTTAAAGAAAAGAATTTTCAACCCAGAATCTCCTATCCAGCCAAACTAAGCTTCATAAGTGAAGGAGAAATAAAATACTTTACAGACAAGCAAACGCTGAGTGATTTTGTCACCACCAGGCCTGCCCTAAAAGAGCTCCTGAAGGAAGCACTAAACATGGAAAGGAACAACCGGTACCAGCCACTGCAAAAACATGCCAAATTGTAAAGACCATCGAGGCTAGGAAGAAACTGCATCAACTAACGAGCAAAATAACCAACTAACATCATAATGACAGGATCAGATTCACACATAACAATATTAACGTTAAATGTAAGTGGGCTAAATGCTCCAATTAAAAGACACAGACTGGCAAACTGGATAAGGAGTCAGGACCCATCAGTGTGCTGTATTCAGGAAACCCATCTCACGTGCAGAGACACACATAGACTCAAAATAAAGGGATGGAGGAAGATCTATCAAGTAAATGGAAAACAAAAAAAGGCAGGGGTTGCAATCCTAGTCTCTGATAAAATAGACTTTAAACCAACAAAGATCAAAAGAGACAAAGAAGGCCATTACACAATGGTAAAGGGATCAATTCAACAAGAAGAGCTAACTATCCTAAATATACATGCACCCAACACAGGAGCACCCAGATTCATAAAGCAGGTCCTGAGTGACCTACAAAGGGACTTAAACTCCCACACAATAATAATGGGAGATTTTAACACCCCACTGTCAACACTAGACAGATAAACGAGACAGAAAGTTAACAAGGATATCCAGGAATTGAACTCAGCTCTACACAAAGTGGACCTAATAGACATCTACAGAACTCTCCACCCCAAATCAACAGAATATACATTTTTTTCAGCACCACACCACACCTATTCCAAAATTGACCACATAGTTGGAAGTAAAGCTCTCCTCAGCAAATGTAAAAGAACAGAAATTATAACAAACTGTCTCTCAGACCACAGTGCAATCAAACTAGAACTCAGGATTAAGAAACTCACTCAAAACCGCTCAACTACATGGAAACTGAACAACCTGCTCCTGAATGGCTATTGGGTACATAATGAAATGAAGGCAGAAATAAAGATGTTCTTTGAAACCAATGAGAACAAAAACACAACATACCAGAATCTCTGGGACACGTTCAAAGCAGTGTGTAGAGGGAAATTTATAGCACTAAATGCCCACAAGAGAAAGCAGGAAAGATCCAAAATTGACACCCTAACATCACAATTAAAAGAACTAGAAAAGCAAGAGCAAACACATTCAAAAGCTAGCAGAAGGCTAGAAATAACTAAAATCATAACAGAACTGAAGGAAATAGAGACACAAAAAACCCTTCAAAAAATTAATGAATCCAGGAGCTGGTTTTTTGAAAAGATCAACAAAATTGATAGACCGCTAGCAAGACTAATAAAGAAGAAAAGAGAGAAGAATCAAATAGATGCAATAAAAAATGAAAAAGGGGATATCACCACCGATCCCACAGAAATACAATCTACCATCAGAGAATACTACAAACACCTCTATGCAAATAAACTAGAAAATCTAGAAGAAATGGATAAATTCCTCGACAAATACACCCTCCCAAGACTAAATCAGGAAGAAGTTGAATCTCTGAATAGACCAATAACAGGTTCTGAAATTGTGGCAATAATCAATAGCTTACCAACCAAAAAGAGTCCAGGACCTGATGGATTCACAGCCAAATTCTACCAGAGGTACAAGGAGGAACTGGTACCATTTCTTCTGAAACTATTCCAATCAATAGAAAAAGAGGGAATCCTCCCTAAAACATTTTATGAAGCCAGCATCGTCCTGATACCAAAGCCTGGCAGAGACATAACCAAAAAAGAGAATTTCAGACGAATATCCTTGATCAACATTGATGCAAAAATCCTCAATAAAATACTGGCAAACTGAATCCAGCAGCACATCAAAAAGCTTATCCACCATAATCAAGTGGGCTTCATCCCTGGGATGCAAGGCTGGTTCAACATACGCAAATCAATAAATGTAATCCAGCATATAAACAGAACCAAAGACAAAAACCACATGATTATCTCAATAGATGCAGAAAAGGTCTTTGACAAAATTCAACAACCCTTCATGCTAAAAACTCTCAATAAATTAGGTATTGATGGGACGTATCTCAAAATAATAAGAGCTATCTACGACAAACCCACAGCCAATATCATACTGAATGGGCAAAAACTGGAAGCATTCCCTCTGAAAACTGGCACAAGACAGGGATGCCCTCTCTCACTGCTCCTATTCAACATAGTGCTGGAAGTTCTGGCCAGGGCAATCAGGCAGGAGAAGGAAATAAAGGGTATTCAATTAGGAAAAGAGGAAGTCAAATTGTCCCTGTTTGCAGATGACATGATTGTCTATCTAGAAAACCCCATCGTCTCAGCCCAAAATCTCCTTAAGCTGATTAGCAACTTCAGCAAAGTCTCAGGATACAAAATCAATGTACAAAAATCACAAGCATTCTTGTACACCAATCACAGACAAACAGAGAGCCAAATCATGACTGAACTCCCATTCACAATTGCTTCAAAGAGAATAAAATACCTAGGAATCCAACTTACAAGGGATGTAAAGGACCTCTTCAAGGAGAACTACAAACCACTGCTCAATGAAATAAAAGAGGATACAAACAAATGGAAGAACATTCCATGCTCATGGGTAGGAAGAATCAATATCGTGAAAATGGCCATACTGCCCAAGGTAATTTATAGATTCAATGCCATCAAGCTACCAATGACTTTCTTCACAGAATTGGAAAAAACTACTTTAAAGTTCATATGGAACCAAAAAAGAGCCCGAATCGCCAAGTCAATCCTAAGCCAAAAGAACAAAGCTGGAGGCATCACGCTACCTGACTTCAAACTATACTACAAGGCTACAGTAACCAAAACAGCATGGTACATGTGGTATATAACATGGCTTGCTTTCAAGATGCTTGTTTCAGCAAAGGCTGTGAACAAGGCTTAAAGGGGGTTGTTGGCACAGCAGGCATCAAGGAGAAAGATATTCTCTTTCGTATCCCCCCAGCCTACTCCCTGGCTTTGGCACAGAGCAGGTGTTGACAGACCATTGTTGACAGTGTCCATGGAGGAGATGAATGGGGAAATGGCAGAAGTGTTGAGGCCCAGTGCACCTGTGATGGAAGCAGTGCTCAGCAGGGTAACTACAGGAAGCAGAAAACCTGGTATGAGCATTCAACACTGAGTGCCTACTGTGTTCACTGTGTGCTGGGTCCTACGGATGGTGGGAAATATATAAGATGTGGCTACTGTCCCCGAGGAAGTCATGGCACGTATAGGTGGAAAATTTGTAAGTGTTCTACTTTTTAATTACTTTAAAAATAAATATAGGTACTGGTAACTCCCCCGACACAGGTATTGACTGGTCAGTGGTCATTTTCTCTTGCCCACTGAGCATGTTCCCTAGCTGCTCACTTATTTTAAGGCTATTTCTTCTAGTCCATCACACTCACCATCAGGAGTCAGAAAGGAAGAGCAAGAGTTTAGATTGTATAAGTTTATATAAAACTCTTTTTGGCTATATCACTACTTTCCTCATTGAATGTTGATGGAAGTGTCATTTCATGATGTTTGCAAATAATGTTGAGGAATGTGGAAAGAGCATATGCCTCAAAGTTTGGAAAAATAAAAAAAATTTTAATAGTGAAAATATGAGTTTAGAAAATATTTATAGTAAAATATATTCAATAAAGAAATCTTGGAAAATATAGAAAAGTGGGAAGAAGGGTCATCAGTGCCCCAAACCAAGCATAATTGGCATTTTGTTATATTTCCTTTTAGATTTAGTTTTCATCCTAAATTTTGATTATTAGTGTTCGTTTGCTTTAAATAGTTATACAGTAAACATGAATCTGTAACCTGCTTTTTGATGTAGCATTATTCATAATTTAAAAAACATCATTTGTAATGACTATAATTTTACAACCATGTAGTACTCTTTATTTATTTATTTTTTTAATATCAGAAAGCATTTACAGTATGTACCACTCTTTACTTAATCCTTCCTCTGAGTTTAGAATTTTGGGGTGTTTCCAATTTTCCAGAATATTAAACAATGTTGCAATATACATATTTGCATAAAGTTTTCTCTCATATTCTTATTTACTTCCCAGTACAGATTCTTGGAAATGGATTTGTTTGATCAAAGGGCAGAAGTATTTCTGAAGTTTCTGATGCACATTACTTAAAAAACATACTAAATGGAAGGGTGGTATACTTGCATGTGCAGTGAGGACTGCAAATTTTACAAATAAACACCAAATGCAGAAAGCACCATCATTTCAATATTGCCCTCAAGTCTACACAGTTGATATAATATTTAGATAGATGGCCATGTCTTGATAATGGCAAACATTTTGTCCTTATTCAAATGATTCCAGGCTATAGGAAAAAAGGAAAAACAAAGTGATTAAAGTTATAAACTTGGCTTGGATTAATCCATAATCCAGGTAGCAACTTAAACTTATATTTCATATTCAAAATATGACAGAAAAAACATCTCTTAGAAATTGCTGGGAAAGGTATTACACATTCTATGTTGTTAAACAAAATACAAGTGATCTAATTCATAATTTCTCTTCACTCTGGACTTATTGATAGCAGTTTCAACCATAACTAAATTAACATTAGTATTTTAGCAGACGAAGTAGAAGTAGTTTCAATGGGATAAATACATACTTCCCTTCTTCAAAAGCACTCACTATGCACTCAAGATAAAGGTTTATTAGTTGAATGTAGCAGCATTCAGAAGATAAGTTATTTCAATGAGATAAGGTTCTGAGCCTTTGCTTAACTTATGAACAGGGAAATTCTTGATAAATGGTAAAATTTCATCATGCTTTGAGTTATCTCTATGTAGAATACTAAAACATTGCTCATTCAAAACACTTATGAAGCCTTACCATACAACAAGAAATGCAGATTTTACAATTACTGAGTTGATTCAACCCTTATAGATAAGCCAAGACACATTGGGATATCAGAAAAAATTGAGATATTAGAGCTTGAATAAAGATGAGGGCAATAGAAATGGGGGGAAAGTGATGGAATTCTAGAGTCTTTTCAAAAAGCCTCATTGAATCCTGGGAAGTGGGGGAAATATGGATGAGCTACAGGTGCCCATGAGAATCTGTTACCTGGATGATCACGGAATAGCTTCCACACAGTATCTTGGATAGTTGCATGACTACCCTGATGAGGCAGATGATCACTTGAAGCCCACTGAGGGTTATGAGAATGGAAAATAAAATGATGTTCCACTCCACAACATGTGCAGGTTCCAGGCACTGAATCCATATGCTAGAATCTGTAAGGAAACTGAGAGAGACCCATGGCCAAATCTACATACTGGGTCCAAGGAAGAAAGCTACAAGCATTTGTATGTTTGAGAAATTACTGTATAACTAAAATATATAGTTATTAGATATGAATTAATACATTTTAAAAATCATTCAGGTACGCATATTGGACATATCTTATGCATAGCACTGAGCTAGATACTTAGTTTATTATAAATGTTGTGCTTGCCTTATCGCCCCCATGGCCTCTTTGTTTTTCTTCCTCTTCCATTTCTTTCCTACTTCCTTCTTTTTTACTCTTTCCCCACCTTTATTTATTTTCTACTTTGTAATGCTCCAGGAAATAGAGGCACTCTGAGAATTTCTTTATATTGTTAATGGCTCTTGTCTCCAATGGGAAAGAGCACTGTATATGAAATCAGAATTCCTGGATCTGGATCTGCAGGATGTTGAGCAAAGAACTTTACCCCTCTGGCCTCCAGACATGGTTTTTTTTTTTTTTTTTTTTGAGACGGAGTCTTGCTCTGTTGCCCAGGCTGGAGTGCAGTGGCGCATCTTCTCTCACTGCAAGCTCTGCTTCCTGGGTTCACGCCATTCTCCTGCCTCAGCCTCCCGAGTAGCTGGGACTACAGGCACCCACCACCATGCCTGGCTAATTTTTTGTATTTTTTTAGTAGAGATGGGGTTTCACCATGTTAGCCAGGATGGTCTCGATCTCCTGACCTCATGGTCTGCCCGCCTCACCTTCCCAAAGTGCTGGGATTACAGGCATGAGCCACCGCGCCTGGCCCTCCAGACTCTTATCTTGATAATGGGGTTAAAATATCTAACGCCAGAGTTATTGTGAATATTTGGTAAGAATGTGTATACAAACAGTTTGGAACTTGTAAAGTACAATACAGATGTGGTTTTCTGTTAAATTTCCCTAAACCTATCTCACACCCCCATTTACCCCTATCTCCATCTCAGCCGCCAGGGAAATGAGTCCCTCCAGATCCCTCCTCTAGACTGTTCCTAGTACATACTCTGCACAGATCATCTAGCAATTTAAAACAAGATAACTTGCAATGTTGCAGGATGTCAGGGACCCCAAATGGTGGGACTGGCTGGAGCCGCCACAGAGGAACATAAATTGTGAAGATTTCATGGACATTTATCAGTTCCCAAATAATACTTTTATAATTTCTTATGCCTGTTTTTACTCTAATGTCTTAATCCTGTTATCTTCCTAAGTTGAGGATGTACATCACCTCAGGACCACTGTGATAATTGTGTTAACTTTACAAACTGATTGTAAAACATGTGGTTTGAACAATGTGAAATCAGTGCACCTTGAAAAAGAGCAGAATAACAGAGATTTTTAGAGAACAGGGGAAGACAACCATAAGGTCTGACTGCCTGCAGGGTCAGGCAAAAAGAGCCATGTTTTTCTTCTTGCAGAGAGCCTATAAATGGATGTGCAAGTAGGAGAGACCTGAGGGAGAGTCATGTTTGCTAAGAAAGGTCATGGTATATGGCACCATGTAAAAATCTTCAGAATCAAGGCAGCTACAGTCACAGAAGCAGCTCTGCCATGTAGGCCTAGATGCACATGTAAGACTTTGGATGGGCCTTGAACATGGAGAGTTAAGAAGAAAATATAACTTCCCCCAGTGAATGGTACAGACATTCCCTCATTTTACTCCATTAGAATTCTGGACCTCTTCTGTATTTCTTTCTGGGCCCTGCTACCTCCCAATCTGCATCCGGTGCTGGGAACCCAATAAGCCCAGCACAATGCCAGTGTGAGGCATTCTGAGATCCGGGATTGGGTTGTGAGACTCCTGACTGAATTACCAGCCTTCTGAGCAAGGCTACCTCATTAGACCCTTCTCCAGTATAAGCTGCATAAGCTCTGGCTCATTCCACAAACTCCTGCACCTAATCATGTTCCTGGACCTCAGACTGCACTTTCCTGCTCATCCTGCCTTGTTCTATCTCTTTATCATCCCTCCTACTATAGCCCTGAGTGGCACCATCCAAGAGCACCATGGTTTCTCTCCTTCTCAAGCCCTTTCACACTTGTAACAGACCACATGTCCAACCTGGCCATAAAACAAAACTGAGTTCCTGGATCCACCCAGGCCATAAGCTCCAGCTGTCACCAGACCAGACCATAGTAACCACACAACTTTAATCTGAGGTATGGGAGAAACACACCTTTCATTTGGATAGCTCCATGACAGCCTCAAGACATTGAATGAAAATGGCATTAAAAGACTGAAGAAAAAAATCTAAACAAAGATCTGTGTAAGAACAAATTGGTCTGGATATTAGTAAACTAACAGGAAAATTCTGCACTAAAACAGCCACATGGAACCGCAAAGTGACCATGGAAAATGAGCGTGAGCTTGAGCATGAGGCCAGGTATTTCTGATTTCCCGACCTCCTTGGTTTGGGGAATTATTCCTTACCGTCCAGCAGTGCCTTCAAAAGCATACTCCCAGCCATCAAGGGTGCGGCAATATGGCCCCTGGACAAGACCCAAGGCAGAGATGACCAGGCAGTATCCAGAAAAAGCAATTCCAAGGGAAGAAAAGATAATTGACAGCAGTGTCTAAATTAAAACATAGAAGCAGGTTAGTACCATAGAATGCGACAAGGGGATATTGTGGATAAATTATCAGATAGCTACATTCCCCTATTCACTCAAGCTCATGCAGTCTATACAATACTAAATGCCCACATAGAAATAAAAAAAAAGCAATCCAAACCTATTTGATCTTAAAAATAAGTTTTTAAATAACATTTTGTTTGGCATCACATAGAGGTAACTAGGTAATTTACTAAATTTATTCTTTCCTTCTGGAATTTTGATATCAAAATAATGATCTCCTCTTATGAAAATGCAGTGAAGGATGTGATCAATCAACCCATAACTATTTATTGAAGACCTGTTATTTTCTAGGTAGAGTGGGTTCTCTAAGAATTATAAGCTATGACCTCTGCTTTCCTCTTATAAAGATATTAAAATATCTTTACAAGAATATAAAGGAAAACATCAGGTATAGTATTGATATTTATATTCATATTCAAGTGAGGATAGGATTCATGGAGAGGGGGATGTTTTCATTTGAGTAGAGAGAATGAGTGTTATTCCCAGGCAGATCAGTGCAACCAGAGTTGTGAGAAAGTAGGTTTAATCTAAGAGTTTATTCAGGTGAGTGAGGAGAAAGGCTCTAAAGACAGATTGACATGGTACTAACGCTGGGAAAACAAGGTTGATAGGACACAATTCAGCCCTTGAGTAGCTTAAAAAGTGAGTACAGCTTGGTAGATCCAGGCCAGAGCTGGCCTTGAATGCCAGATTAAGAAATCTGGACTTTATCCTTCAGGGCAAGCGACTTCCCTCCTCCCAACCTTAAAAAATTTCAAATCTACAAAAAAGTTGAAAGTATAGTATAATAAACCCCTACATATCCTTTATCTAGAATCACCTACATGAATATTTTACCGTATTTGTTTGTGCTTTCTCTCTTTCTCTGTGTGTATGTGCGTATATATTCATGCAAAGTATATATGCACACCTATACACATATACACATGTGTATTTATTACGTGTTTTTGTTACTGAGCCATTAGGTTGCAGACATTATGATAGTTCACCCCTAAATATTTCAGCATACATCTCCTAAGAACAAAAACATTCTATTATTTTGTAACTTTTAAATTTTTTTTGTACAGGATCCAATAAAGGTTTATGTACAAGATTACATCTCTTTAGTTTCCTTTAATTTACACTAGTCTTTCTTCCTTTTTGTTTTTTGGGGTGTTAAACTGTTTTTAAGAATCCCAGACAGTTGTCTTGTAGATGTCTCACATTCTGGGCTTTTCTGATTATTTTCTCACAATTCAATTCAAACATTTTAGCGAGAGTACTTAATGGGTGTGGGGTACATCGTGGGCCTTTCATGCTAAGGGTGGTGCTAAGTTTGATCTCTTGGTTAAGAGTGTCCTTCAGATCTCTTCCCTGGAAAGGTACATTTTCCACTTGGCAATTAGTAAATAACTGCCAAGGTGATGCTTTGAGACAGTGTCATATTCTGTTTCTTAATAACATTTCAACTGATGGATTTAGCATCCACTGATGATCCTCGTATTCATTGATTACCAGCAATCACTGCGGTTCCAATGTGCTGCTTTCATAATGCTATAATTTCTCTGCATTTACGTTATCATTTTTCTGCACAGAACAACTTCCATTTCTCATTCCTCTCTCCTTTGCCTCTGTCTATGTTTTCTGGACTCACGGATCTTCTAATTCATTGTGCTATAATCCATGAATGCGATTATTCTTTTAGATGCACAGATGGTCCAAATTTGGCCAATGGGAACATCCCTGTAGGTCAACTCCTATGCCCTTTGACATACTCCTGTCATTCTTTGAACATTTTCTTGCTTTCTGGCACAAGATGTTCCAGGTTCATTTTGAGCTTACCCTGCCATAGACCCGGGAAGAAGCTGGGGTTTTGTTGTTGTTGTTGTTTTGTTGTTGTTTTTGAGTTGTAGTCTCACTCTGTCACCCAGGCTGGAGTGCAGTGGCCTGATCATGGCTCACTGCAACCTCCACCTCCTGGGTTCAAAAGATTCTCCTGCCTCAGCCTCCTGAGTAGCTGGGACTACAGGCACGTGCCGCCACGCCTAGCTAATTTTTGTATTTTTAGTACATATGGGGTTTCACCATGTTGGCCAGGCTGCTCTCAAATTCCTGACCCCAGGGGATCCACCTGCCTTGGCCTCCCAAAGTGCTGGGATCACAGGCATGAGCCACTGTGCCCAGCCAGAAACTATTTTTTAAACAAGTCTTGTAATTGGTTTTTGAGCAGGAAGTGATATGCCCAAAATGTGTCTTTTGGAAAATTACTCTGGCAGTGGTCACACAAGCTGGAAGTAAGAGACCTCAAAGATCAGGATCCAGCTTGGAGACAGATGCAAGTTGAGGTGACAAAGACACACACTGGAGGAAAACACATTAAGGAGGAAATGAGTAGCTGGAGATGAAAAAAAAAAATCCAGAGCTGGGGCTTGGATAAAAAGGAGACAGAAATAAGGATACCAAGAGGGGTTATTTGGTTTGGAAGAAAAATTAGCTTTAGAAATGTTGATTGCAGGGTGAGAGCAGGCAGCAGGAGAGTACCATGCAGTAACCAATTGATAATACATTCAAAGGCTGAGACCAGAAAAAGTAAGACCAACAAACCTGTGATTTTAGGAATAAAAATCATCTCAATAACATTTCTTTGTTTAAAATTATTTCACTGAGTATAACATTAATATATCCTCTTTATGGAAAACTGGAAAAAATATTCACTGGGAAGATCAATGAAGAATTTCTTCATTGGAGGAAACTTGCAACCATAGCATACACACACACACGCACACGCACACACACACACTACAATCTAATGAGTGGATATCATTGCACTATCAAGGTAAGCCTCAAAATAAAGTGGGAATAAGAATTTGAATCATAGTTTTCTTTTCTGTAAACTGTAGATGATGTAGACAGGAATGGTACCTATGTAACAGGGCAATTTCAAAAATAAAATGTAATAAAATATTAGCTATTATTTCAAGTGCCCTTATTTGGCCAATATTTGCTTTCCAGGAATAATTGTCCAAGAATTTTGGCAGAAAACCAGACTCCACGTAGGAATGGATAGTGCCTTAGTTCCTGCTGCTGTAACAAAAATACCCTAGACTGAGTAATTAATAACCGAATTTTATTATTCACACTTCTGGAAGCTGGAAAGTCCAAGATCACTGGCAGATTCAGTGTCTGGTGAGGGCTCATTCCTTATAAATGGCACCTTCTATGTGTCCTCGCATGGTGCAAGGGAGGTAAGAGTACTCCCCTCAACCCGTTTTATAAGGGCACCACTCTCATTCATGAGGGAAGAGCCATCATAACTTAGTCACTTCCAAAAACATCCCACCTCTTAATACCGCCACAGTGAGAATTAGGTTTCCATGTGAATTTTGGAGGAACACATTCAGGCCATAGCAGATAACAACCAAGAAATGAATCAATTTTTATTACATTTTGGAAGTTACAAACTGACGCAGATTCAGATTTTCCTGCAATATGTAATTTGTTTGGTTTAAATGAAGATTAATTGCCAATATTTTACAATTGAAAAGTTTTACATAAAAATCCATATTTTTGCTTTCTACTGAAAACTGAGAATTATTGCCCTACTTCATCAAGGCAACAACTGGCTGGACTTCAGTAGCAGCTCCTTCTCCTCCTTAGATGGAAATTGTGCTCTGATGCCTACCAGGCTCATTTAATTCATTTGTATCACACACATGGCTTCTGGGGGCATTTGAATTGGGACTTCTCTTCTAGAACTTACCTTGAAAAGGCCAAAAAGGGAATCCAGAGAATCCTCTCTTCCTTTCTCCTGCTGTTCCCAAAGAGATGTCAGTCATCTAATTTAATGCTGATTATAAGACCCTTTTCAGACTATTTCTAGCATCTATTTGTGCTGGAAGTGCTAATAGTGAGTTAAGGCAAATTGAACATGTTAATTTTTATTATATACTTAATATCACATATATTTGTTTTCTAGAAATTCTCTGAGTATCATAACTTGAATCTATACCTGAATTTATTATTTCCCCTAGGCAATTTTGAAATCTCTTCCATAAGTATATTACAAGTAGCTACTGGGGGATGACTGAGTCAACTGGTCTCACACACACACACACACACACACACACACACACACACACACAGTGTTTTTTAAATTTTCAATTCTTCTCCATCAGGGACACCGTACTAAATAAAGCAACGAATTTAATTTTTAAAAGACATTGGTCAAAGAAAGTTTGCCATACAATCTTGACTACGCGTTAAAATATCCTGGGGAGATTTAAAACATATCCATGCCCAGGTTGTACCTCAGACTAACTAAATCAGGGACTCTGGGGATGGGATTCAGGCATTAGTATTGTTCCAGGCTCCCAGATGATTGCAATATGAAGCTAACAGGTAGAAGCACTGCTGCAAAAAATGCCTACCAGATATCATCGTAAAACTCCTCCTAGCTGATAATCACTTGTTCTCTTTGAGCCACAAGTGCTTCATCTATAAAATAGGAGCAATAATGGCTTAATTTACTGAGTAAATGTGAAAGAACTATAAAGCTCTATGTAAGTGTGAATAAACGATGAAGAGGAGGAAGAGGATGAGAAGGAGAATGGTAGAAATGCAGGAGCACCGGCTTAGAAAATGTGGTTGTATTATTCACCCTGATACTATTTTAATTATTTTAAAGTGCCGACTTAAAAAATGCACATCACATACACCCAACAATATGGATGAATCTAAAAATTATTATTCTGGATGAAAAAACCCAGATAAAAAAGACAAATACTGTATGATTCCACATATACAAAATACAAACTATAATGACAAAAAGTAAATCAAAGGTTAATCTTTGGGGATTGGCAGAAATATTCTGTTATCTTGAATGCAATGGTGGTTTCATGAATGTAGTCAACTGTTAAACTCATGATATTGCATACTTTTAATGGATGCCACTTATTATATGTAATTTAGCCCTCAATAAAGTTTATAAAGAAAAAATAGACTAATGGAAACTCAGTTAGGAAAAAGTATTATTTCCTAATTTTAGGTATCTTTAAATGCTGATTTTCTGAAAGTGCATCAGTAGAACAAAAGTGGAGAAAGACTAAGCAAAACGGAAGATGATCTTGGCAGTAAACTCTTGATCTCTGCACTGTACTCAACAGTAGTGAGGGTACAATACTGTCAATACTTTTGTGTTTCTGAGTGAGAGGAAAGAAAGCTGGAGCCCACTCAACCATCCTCAAAAAAACTGTTTCTCTTACCACATATTTTTTGCTGCAGTTCTCACTCTGGCAACATTTATAGTTGTTATTATTCTCCAGTACCAGAAGAGCTGTTGTTACTATAAGCATCTATAGGAGGGAAGACATAAAATGTTAGCAATGAAATGCTAGTGTACATTTGTGCTTATAATCAGAGGACTGCAACTTCAAGCATACAGTCTGGGGTCAGGTAGATCTGGACTTGAATCCAGTCTCTGTCACTTTCCAGCTGTGTGAATTTGAGACACCTTCTCTATAAAATGGTATCAAGAGGTTGTCACGAGGTAATATATGTGACATTTTGAGTATAGTGGTTGATTCATAGTGACTGATAAATGTTAGCTATTATTATCATGGTTAGCAACCATCGAAAGCTAATGATTAAGGAGAAGTAAATGGATGGACAGGAGAATACCACCCTGGGCAGCAAAACCTGCCTTTCTCAATGAGTCAGTTGTGGAGAACCAAGGAAAATCATTCAGCAGGCTTGGTAGTTTGCCAACCTCTCTTCATTTACTGTCCTCTGGGAATGGAGGTGAGAGGCTCAGTTAATCTGAAACCATATCTCTTTAAAGTGACTTCAATTTCCCCATGCATTCAAACCATCTCAGGTTTAAATTGTTTCAATGTGTTTTGTCTGTATCAAGCCAACAAAGTGGGAGAATCAATGCATCTTATTTCCTTTTTTTAAATTTTATTTTAGGCAAAAGGCCAGAGCTCTGGAAAGAACATGTATTTCTTTACCATTATAATTTCTGGTTAGGCTAGATACAGACCATGAATTTCTTATGGGAAATTCTCCACCATTTTTTTACTGTCACTATTCAGGACTGAATCCTACAGCTGAGTTCACTGTTATTTTACTCTTTGTAGCCAATGTTTCTAGTTTCCAAATTTCTTCAGCTTTCATTAACTTTTTTGTTCATTTTATTATTTACCTATATTCTTCTCCTTTCTCCTAAAAGGA
The DNA here is from genome assembly GCF_006542625.1 of Nomascus leucogenys. Lineage (NCBI taxonomy): Eukaryota > Metazoa > Chordata > Mammalia > Primates > Hylobatidae > Nomascus > Nomascus leucogenys. The sequence goes on from NC_044391.1 coordinate 70,745,763, forward strand.
TTTGATGCAGTTATAGTAATATATTTTAATAGTTCCTGGAAAATGAAAAAAAAATACAGAACAGTTTTCTTTTCCTAGTTTTAATTTTTACGTGGAACATAAGCAAAAGAGTCCTATATTCCCCTCCTTTCAACATTGTTGGTTATGACAGATTGAAAGAAAGTCTGGTCTAATCTTAGTTATGTCTTGCAAGTCTTCCATCTATTGCAATTGCATATTGAGGGAAACAATGATGAGACAAGGCCAAAGCATAGTAACCAGCTTCATTACAATATTGATAGAGATAATTTGACCTAGAGCCTGTAGTCTTATTGCTCAGGCATCAACTGTTGAAAGAGACACTGCCTTCTTTTTGTGTTTTAAAATATAACTTCAGTACAGAGGAGTCAAGAATAACGGAGGTAAATTACACATAATTCCACCACCCTCGTGTGTCTTCCTGCATTTATTTCTGGTGCTTTCCCACATATGTCTATTTCACACAGCTGCAATAGTCATTTACCCACAACGTTATTGTGTCTTTTTTCACTTAACATGAAATAATGTGCATTTTCCGTGTTGTTACATCTTCATAATTATAATTTTCACCACTGTATGAAGTGAATGTACCATAATTTATTTCGCTACTTCTCTGTAAGATGCTTCTTCTAGTTATTTACTATTATACCGATGCAGCCACAAACATCTGTACACATAGCTCTTTCCTTATTTTGGATGATTTCCTCAGAATAAATGATGAGATGTAGGATTACTGAGCCAAAGGACATAAGCGTTTTCATAGATCTTGATATATTATACTAAACTCTTCCCGAAAAGACTGACATTTATTTGTAGTGCAGCCAATATCAGTTATGTACTTATTTCATAGCAACTTCAATAGCATTGGATATTAATATTTTAAAGTTTATTAATTTAATGTGCAAAAATTGCTTTACAACATAGCTATTCAAATGTAATAATTAAAAACCCCTAAAAAATGTAGAAATCGATTATAATGAATTTTCTTCTACATTATTGGTGGTCTGATTAGCTTACAGTCCATAATGCACTATTTTTAGAAATGACTTGACCAGGAAATTGTCTTTTCCTCTGAGTTGCCAACATGATTTGCTATCAGTTTGTTTATTTTTAAAGAGCACAAAGTCATCAGGAAAACGTTCATGGATTCTTGCCATCGATAATTCAATTTACTTTTCAAAAACTCCCTCCATTATTGGGGTCTAATGTAGGACTATTTTAATGATGACACAGCTCATTCTTTAATAATCATAATTACAACAGTCACTGGCTATCTACTACATGTCAGTCTCTCTCCTGGGCACTTTATAGATATATTTTATCTTTAAAAGTAAATGCCATTATTCACATTTTTCACATTAGAACACTGAGGCTCAAAGATACTGAGTAACTTGCTGAAGGTCTCATGGAACAAATGACGGAGCTTAGATTTACATGCAGGTTTGTCTGAATAGCCAAGTCTCTGCTTTTTTTTTTTCATGCTGTCCTAATGCCCCTTCAAGCTAGAAAAACATGAGTGCAGACAGAAAATCTGTTCTAGAAAACAGTAATGCCACTGAAGATCAGATAGCTTAAATTGATATGCAGGGTTCATGAGAACATACTGTTTTTACAGGCCAGTGTCCCACAAACTTTCATTAGGACTAATTTCCTGCATTACTGAAGCTGCATTGCCGAGCAGCTTATTGAAAACAGAGCTATGTCCCAAATCCTAGCAGATTACCTGCCCCTTCACCCCCACCCCTCTTTCAAATCCTACACCCAAGATTAGCAGAATGATTTTTCCATTATTCATTATTTTTACTAGTTACAGGGTAAGTCTCAATTACAACTCTCCCTTCTCTCCCAAGTCTCCAAAGTCACACTTACCATGATGCCTGAGAAACAAATTCCTTCAAAATACCACACGTAGTTGGTGAGTTTATTGCTGGATGCATAGGAAGTTTGCCCATTCGGGAAATACAATAATATGTTCACGATTATACTCCAAAATGCAAGCGGAATCAGCAGACAACTTAGGCAGCCTCCACACTTCTGAGACCCCATTTTGCCCTGCTTAGAACCTGCGGGAGATTTCAAGAGTACACAGTCACAGAAAGTCTATTTTTCTTCTTCCTACCTGACCTTTTCTCTCTTTTTTTTTTTTTTTTTTTTTTTTTTTTGAGATTACCTACCACTTTCAGGGTCAGAGCCCTTCACTTCATAGTCATGAGGAGACAGGGAATTGGAATACACCGGCAGCCGACAATCTCAGTGTGAAATAGTGGTTTACTGTTTGGAGAACAATAGACAATGATCAACACTGAAGAGCTGAGCTGGTCTTCATCCTGTGCCAAAGGAATGCGGTGTTTTTCACTGCTTTTTAAAATAAGTCATTTTCCTCTGGATTAAAGCATTGAAGGCTTAACCCTGACCCTGTGTTAAGAAGGAAGTTGGGGTGGGAACTGGAATTGAATTTAGCAAATTTCATCCAACAGTGGAGAGAGGGTTAAAGAGAAAACTACCAAGGAGGCTTATATTTAGAGCTTGATAGGTTTGTTAAAATGTCCTGACTTTACCCTCTTTGTGTATCTGTCTTTCACCTAGTGTGCTTTTTGTGTGCACACTATTCACCAAGCTTTGTTCAAATTGCAAGGGATACAGAAAGGACTGAGAAAGTGACTGGTGGATGAGAAAAACAAAATATCTTGGTTAGATCAGTACAGCTTTCCTTCCAAGAGTTTGCATCTATTATCTCTACCTCTCTGAAAAATCATAACAGAAATAAAGGCATATTTTTCCTACTATTAAGAAAACAAAGGTAGGGCTGGCGCAGTGGCTCACGCCTGTAATCTCAACACTTTGAGAAGCTGAGGCGGGTGGATCATCTGAGGTCAGGAGTTCGAGACCAGCCTGGCCAACATGGTGACACCCCATCTCTACTAAAAATACAAAAATTAGCCGGGCATGGTGGTGGGCACCTGTAATCCCAGCTACTCCAGAGGCTGAGGAAGGAGAATCACTTGAACCTGGGAGACAGAGGTTGCAGTGAGCCGAGATCGTTCCACCACACTCCAGGCTGGGTGACAAAGTGAGACTCCATTTCAAAAAAGAAAGGAAGGAAGGAAGGAAGGAAGGAAGGAAGGAAGGAAGGAAGGAAGGAAGGAAGGAAGGAAGGAAAAGAAAGAAACTAGCAGTCCAGGTTCCAAAGAGGTTTCTTGGCATCCCCTTGTGGATATGATTTTTTTTCCCTCTAGTGCTTTTGATCTAAGTGCATCAAAAAATCTGGGCATTAGACGTTTTTTCCAGTCACATAGAAGCAGCATAAAATCATATTTACTAGAGTTCCTGGGATGATTGGGAAGAGAATAACATTGTTGGTTGAGTATTCATTGAGCATCTCTTATGTGGCAGGCACTGTGCTTGACATTTTAAAAGGTTCATTCTGGCTGCTGTGTTGTAAATAGGTGGTAAAGGGTGTGGAGGACATAGAGATGAGTTCTGAAGCCATTTCCACCATCCGGGTAAGAAATGATGATGACTCGGATCATGATGGTAGTAGCAGTAGAGGTGGTAAAAGGAAGCTGGATTGGGGATATATTTTGAAGCTTGTGCCAACAGGATTGGTGGCAGATTGGATGTGGGTATAAGAGAAAGAGAGAAGTCAAAGACGACATAATTTGGGTCCAAGAAACTGGGAGAATAAAATTGTCATTAACAGAAATGAGCAAGTCAGCTGAATGAGCAGGGTTGGGAGAAGAGGAATGACATGGTCAGTTTCGAATGTACTAAGTTTTGAAATACCTTTTAGAAATCCAAGTGGAAATGTCAACTAGGCAGCTGGATACACAAATATGAAGTTCAAGGAAGAGGTCTGGGTGACATATAAATATGACAGTTGTCAGCATATAAATGGTATTTAAACCCATGAGACACTAAGGAAATGCACGTTGATGGAAAAGAGGCCCAAGGACTAAATCCTGGGCAGCCCAGGACTGAGTTTGGGGATACGACAGGAAGGCAGAAAGGATACTGAGAAATGGCCAGTGAGTCAGAAATGAAGATCAGGAGCTTATTCTCAAAGTTGACTTTCTAAGAAGAAGGCATGATCAACTAAGTTAACTGTTGCCAAAGGGCACATCATACGAAAGAACTGAGAATCGGCTATTGGGTTGAGCAATGTGGAGGTCACTGGTGGCCTTGATAAGAGGAGCTTTCTTGGTAAGTTAGAGATGAGATGACAGTCCAGCTGGAGTGGGTTCATGAGAGAATGGGAGGAGAGAAATTGGAAATAGACGAGGTAACTCTTTTGGAGAGTTTTGCTGTAAAGGAGGGCAGACAAATGGGGCAGCAGCTAGAGGAAAAGTAGAAGTCAAGGGACAAAAATTAATGGAAAAAATGGTAGCATATTTGTATACTGTTGTGGGAGGGGGGATGAGGGAGAGTAGGTATGTATTTACCATAAAGGAGATAAAGGAAAGAATTGCTGGCACAGGCTCCTTGAGTAGGTGAGAAAGGGTGGGAGTGTGTGCACAGATGGAGGAGCTGACCTTAGATGGCAGCAGGGCAGGTCAGTGTCAGCAATAGAAGGAGGACATAGCAATGGGCTTGGAGGTGGTTAGCAGGAACTTCTGATTATTATACTTCTGTTTTCTCAGTGAAACAGGAGGCAATTTTATCAGCTGAGAGGGAGGATGGGGAGAGGGTGTTAAAGGTTTAAAGGAAGAGAGGAGAAGTTCAAACAGTTGGCTTGAAAAGTGGGAGAATGAACAGACTAGAGAAATGTGGCAGGTGCTGAGGGACCACTTGAGTCTGTGACCGTGAATGGATAGTGAGACTGGACAGGAGACTTGGGTATTTTTCCTAGTAAGGGTCAGTGGCAGAGGTGTAGCCAGCAAGTAGGAAGAAAGCTGGAGTCAACCAGGATTGGGACTTTGCCAGGCAGATACCATGAAGAGAGGGGTGGGCAAAGGATTCAAGAATGCATGCAAGTGAATGGTTACAATGATGGACTGTGGAACTTAAGCTGCATAAGGAGGGAAGTAAGGACGTGAAGGAGTGTGAGAAATAGTAAAAGAGGCACTGGATTTGTAAATTGTGTGTCCCAGTGTGGCTGAAAAATTACTGGTTTTAGGTAACACACAGAGCGAGCTAGAAAGAGAGGAGGTAGTGATTGAGAAGTGTGATGCTGGAATTTGAGATTTTAGAGATGTTTCAGGAATAGGTGAAGAAAAAGTCCGGAGGTGTGTTATGGGCTGATCATGTCTCTCCTAAATGCATATGTTGAAGCTCTAACCCCCCATAATCTCAAACGTGACTGTATTTCGATAGGGCCTTTAAAGAGGTGATGAAGTTAAAATGAGGACAGCATGGTGGGGATAATCCAATCAGATTATAAAAAGAGGGAATTTGGACACACAAAGAGATTCCAGGGGTGCAAAGAGAAAAGACCGTGTGAGGCACAGTGAGAAGTGGCTATCTGCAAGCCAAAGAGAGAAAGGCCCCAGGAGAAACCAATCTGCCAACACAGATTTGGCCACAATTTACAAATCTGCTTTGAGATTTGGCCACAATTTACAAATCTGCTTTGAGATTTGGCCACAATTTACAAATCTGCTTTGAGATTTGGCGCACAATTTACAAATCTGCTTTGAGATTTGGCGCATAATTTACAAATCTGCTTTGACCTTGGACTTCTGGCCTCCAGAACTGTGAGAAAATAAATGTCTTTTGTTCAAGTCACCCAGTCTGTGGTGTTTTGTTATATCAGTCCTAGCAGACTGACACAAGCTGTGAACCTAGGAGTGAGTAGTGTAGGGAGGTGGAGGACAAGATGACTGGCAAAAAGGAATGGAAAGGGCTGTGTATTGGAATGATCATTTATGATGAATACTAAAATAAAAAATTAGACAATGTCAGTTTGGGACAGAATGACTACATTTAGAAAGCCAGGTGCTAGACTCTTCAAGGAATGAAAGAAAGTAGGTTTGAGGGAGGATTTAGAACTAGAAATACCATTTGATCCAGCCATCCCATTACTGGGTATATACCCAAAGGATTATAAATCATGCTGCTATAAAGACACATGCACATGTATGTTTATTGTGGCACTATTCACAATAGCAATGACTCGGAAACAACCCAAATGCCCATCAATGATAGACTGGATTAAGAAAATGTGGCACATATACGCCATGGAATACTATGCAGCCATAAAAAAGGATGAGTTCATGTCCTTTGTAAGGACATGGATGAAGCTGGAAACCATCCTTCTCAGCAAACTATAGCAAGGACAGAAAACCAAACACTGCATGTTCTCACTCATAGGTGGGAATTGAACAATGAGAACACATGGACACAGGAAGGGGACCATCACACACCAGGGCCTGTCGTTGGGTGGGAGGAGAGGGGAGGGATAGCATTAGGAGATATACCTAATGTAAATGACGAGTTAATGGGGGAAGCACACCAACATGGCACATGTATACATACGTAACAAACCTGCACATTGTGCACATGTACCCTAGAACTTAAAGTATAATAATAAAAAATAAATGCATAAATAAATGAATAAATTAATTTTTTAAGAAAGAAAGTAACCTTGAGGGGGACTGAACTGCAGGTGGGAGATGGAAATATCATCTAGCATTGAAATTTACAGTGTCTGAAACCAATAGTCACCACTCCCCTTCCCAATGACTTTTAAGCAGAATTTAAAAAAAAAAATGAAAATGTTTGATTTGGCTCTTAGTTTTCCTCTATGTGAAACCTTCTCTCATAGACGTTCTAACAGGCAACAAAACGAGAATTAAGAAGGCGTAGGAGCAGAATAATCGCCGAAGTGGGGGGTCATTGGCTACCAGGAAACCCAGAAGCAGCTGTGTTCTACCAGACGTACTTGCAAGGTTCTAAGGAGGTTTAACTTAATTGAGATTTGATTTTAAAAAACCACTTTTTATTGCCAATATTTTGCTCTTTGGAGAGCAGTGACTAAGATTACATTTTGTTAATGTTTGTGGGGAGCAGAATCATTGAGCATTTTCTGCCTTGTAAAAATGCTGTGGTTCCCAGGAATCTTCAGTGTCAGTGAAGTGAGCTGTCACTCTCAGTCAGGGTCTCCTTCCAATTAACTATGATAAATTGACATCTATTCAGTATCTTCTGTATGGAGGCACTGTGCTAGAAGTTTTCATATGCATTAAAAACAAAAAGCCAAAAAATGAATTCTTACAATAACACTAAGGTAACGGCATTATTAACCCCATTATGCATGTATAAAAAAATGGATATAAGAAAAAAAACTGTCCTTTTTACTTTATTGTTATTTAAAAAATAATTTCGACTTTTATTTTAGATTCAGAAGGTACACGTGCAGGTTTGTTACATGGGTATGTTGCATGATGCTGAGGTTTTGGACCATTTGGTATAAATGGTCCCATCACCCAGATAGTGAGTATAGTACTCGATAGGTAGTTTTAAAGTCCTTCCTTTCCTCCTTCTTCACTCTGGTGGTCCCCAGTGTCTGTTATTGCTATCTTTATGTCCATGAGTGCCTCATACTTAGTTTCCACTTGTAAGTGAGAACATGAGGTATTTGGTTTTCTGTTCCTGCATTAATTCACTTAGAATAATGGCCTCCAGATGCATCCATGTTGCCACAAAGGACATGATTTCATTCCCTTTTATGGCTGCCTAGTATTCCATGGTGTATATCTACCACATTTTCTTTATCCTATCTACCATTGATGGGCACCTAGGTTGATTCTATGTCTTTGCTATTATGAATAGTGCTGTGATGAGCATACAAGTGTCTTTTGGGTAGAACATGGATTTTTCTACAAAAGAAATTTAAAAACGTGCTCAGAAACTAGAAGTTAAGTCTGACTTTCACATTCTTTATGCTATTCCACCATGTTCACCCTTGCCTGATAACATTGTTGTGCATTACCCCTCTCTTCTTCATTGTAAATTTTTTTTAAATTTGGAGGTTCTGATTCCTTGGTAGTAGCTTCCGGCAGTGCTATTTTGAAGGCACACTGGTTTCAGTGGGAGAGATACACAGATGAGCTAGATAGATTAGTGATGTCTGCAGTGGAGATGGGGTCAGAGAAGAACGATACACATGGCTAGTATTCCCTAGTCTTTGTCCAGCCCCAAACGATGTCTCTACTGATGGTATCATGTCACAGGTAGTTATGAAGACTTGGTGAGGAAGTACATGATCAAGTGTTATTTGGAAGATGGTTCCAGAAGAATGACAGAAGTGAATGAAGAGGATATTCCTGGTTGGAAAACTTGATAAAATTGTCAAAAAGGGAGGTGAGTAATTTCTTTGTCTTTGGTTACCCTGTTAGTGAAAATAGCTAATGAAGTCTCCCCAGATAACTCAACATTTTACTTAATTTCATCTCTAAGAAAACACTTTTAACCCGCCTCTGGAAAAAAACATGTTTGCTCATAAATAACATTCTTGAAGCCATTTGCCTCCGGTAAACTCTTAATTTTTTTTGCCAAAGAATTCTTACTAAATCAGGATTTTCTTGCTGGTCCTCCAGTAACTGGGAGGAGCCACTGGGATGCCGTGCTCGTTGGCTGCTTCTGGCCTTGGCTTCCTGTTCTCCACTGCAGAGCTGAGGAAATCCGCAGGATGCCTGCTACCAGGGGACAGGGTGACTCAGGAGGAAAGACTCCACCTAAAATAGTCGTGGTATGCAGTCTCTGAGTCACTTCATTTTGAAATCAGTTAATAAAAGATCCTGGAATTAGCCCCACAGGTGATGGGAAGTGGGGAAGAAGGAAATATCTGAAAAAAAGTTTATCCAAAAGAGAAATTGTCCATGAATACGACTTTTTAACAGCAGAAAAGGCTAATATTCAGGGAGAAATTTCACCTTGAGAGTTTAAAGTAGATAAACTGTGATTTCTTCCATGGAGCATGGGCATAAAACACTGGTCTGGGTCCAATTTAAGGACCCACTGGGAGTGAATGTTTGCTTAAAAACACATTAGAAAAGCAGCAGCAGGGCAGCTGTGTAAACAGAAGTGTGCTGTTTTGATGCAGTTTTCCTGAATGTTGTGTTTGTAATCCTTTCTCTAGAATTATCTGGCCAAAATGTCCATATTGCCAATAGATTCCAGGTTTATCTCTAACGAACGACAAACAATAAGCTCTTTCCTTACTGAGACAGGGAGAAGAGTGTTCCTGTTTCTATTCAAAGTTCCCCAAAGCAGCTTTCTGTATTTGAAATGTCCTCTCAGACCATTGTCAAATCCTCCCTTTACTCCCTTCTGACTGGCTCCCAGCCTCCTAGAATTAATTTATTTATTCAAGCTCTTCATAGTAGGGGAGTAAGGAACTGTATTCAGTCATTTATTCTTAAAACGTGTATTGGACATTTACATGATGACACATGATGACTGAGGCAAAGAGCACCCAGTCCTTCAAAATGCTCAGAGTCTGGTTGAGGAAATAAAAAAGTTTAACAACAAATTCGTAATACAAAATGTTGAATATCCAGTAGGTTTAACCACAGGCTTTTTGAAAGACACAGGAACCTTACATGGAGCTGGAGTTCAAGTGAGATTTCTTGGAAGTCTGGGGGACAAAACTGAGTCTTCAAGGTTAAGATGCAAGTATCTAGGTAAACTGAGCCTCAATCAAAGCTAAAGGTTGCCAGGTGTGGTGGCTCATTCCTGTGATCTCAACACTTCAGGAGACGGAGGCAGGAGAATCACTTGAGCCCAGGAGTTAGAGACCAGCCTGAACAACATAGCGAGACCTCATCTCTGCACAAAATTTTTAAAAAATTAGCCAGGCATGGTGGCACATGTCTGTAGTCCCAACTATTTGGGAGGCTGAGGTGAGAAGATCGCTTGAGCCTGGGAGGATGAGGCTGCAGTGAGCCGTGATTGTGCCACTGTATTTCAACCAGGGTGACAGAGTGAGATCCTGTCACACACACACACACAAAAAGCTATATATTCACTGGTAGATAAATGCAGTGTGAAGCTTGATTGGATGTTGGTTTGGAAAAAACATGGTGAGACACATTTTGGGGATGATTGGAAAAATATGAATGTATGAATGTAGACCATATTAGACAATATTAGAAGGTTGCTATTAACTTGGATGTAATGATGGTATTATGAAGGAGTTGCTCTAAATTTTAGGAGATGCATACGTCTTCCCTGAAATGGTTTAGCAAAAGAATAAGGAGAAGGAGGAGGAAAAGGAGGAGAAGAATGGTAGATAGATAAATGAAGCAAATGTGACAAAATATTAACAATTGTTGGACTTAAATCTGAATGTTCATTGTACTAGTTTTTCCACTTTCCTGAAATTTTCGTAAAAAGTAGTTGCAAAAGAATACCCTAGTAGACACTCAGTTACATGAATGGCAATGTTTTCCAGAATTCAGAGGGTAATTTCATCTTGGGAATACAAAGAAGAAAATAAATGCTCTGTCCAAACAGCTGCACTTCCTGCACAGGCGCACTTGTTAGAAAAGAGAGTGGCACCCTCTGTAACTTGGAGCCAATTAAGCTTAGCTGTGTCCAGCTGCTTGTTGGATGCAAGAGATATGATTGGGAGGGTGGGTGGGGATGGAGCTCAGAGCTTGAAGGATCTTCTCTATGTCATGCTGAGTAATTTGGACTTTATCCTGAGGATGTTAGTGACACTAAAGAGTCGAGGGCATTTTTAGAGACTCATTTTGGTTTCGTTTGAAGGACAGATTAGAGTTTGGAAGGTATAGGACTAAGAGATTAGCCCAGAGACAATTACAGTAGTTCCATCAGAGATAAAGGGCAAATGGTGGTGTGAAGGGGGAGCAACAGAAATTCTTTCATTGCTGGTGGGAATGCAAAATGGTACAGACACTTTGGAAGGCAGTTTGGCAGTTTTTTTTTTTTTCAAACTTAAACATGCACATACCATATAATTCAGCAATTCCACTCCTAGATTTTTATTAATGAAAAATGAAAATATGTTCACATAAAAACCTATAAAGGAATATTTAGAGTAGCTTTATTCGTAATCACCAAAAACTGGAGGCATTGACTGGCAAATACTTAGATAAACTGTACATTCATAAATGGAATACTAATCAACAAAAAGGAAAGAACTCCTGATACTACAACATGGAAAAATCTCAAAAGCGTTATGCTAAGTGAAAGAAGCCAGACTACATACTAAGTGATTTCATTCATATGACATTCTGAAAAAGACAAAGCTATTGGGGCAGAAATCAGATCAGTAGTTACCAGGAGCTGGGGTCGGGGAAGGAGTTGATGACAAAGGGGCACATAGAACTTGCTGGGGTCTTGGAAATACTTTATACAGCATCTTTCTGGTAGTAGTTACACAACTGTATACATTTATCAAAACCGTGTACCCGTAAGTATACATTTACTCAATAGAAAAATTCTATAGGAAAAGTGAAAGATGTTTTAGTGATCAAAAGATGGATACACTAATAAAAGAAGTAGCAATATGAGAGAATAGCACCTGATACAGCCAAGTGACTACCCCAAGGATGAAATGCTGAACCAAGTTACATCTAGGAGTAATTCAGAATGTACTAAAATATTTTTGTCCATTTTCATGTTGTTACGTTAGAGGCTACTGTGATCTGAGTGTTGGTATTCCCCCTAAATCCATATGTTGAAACCTAACTCACGGTGCAATAATATGAAGAGGTGGGGACTTTAGAGGGTCATTAAGTCATGAGGGCTCTGCCTCATGAATTGAATTAATGCCCTTATAAAAGAGTTTGAAGGGAGCTGCCTGGCCCTCCTGCCATGTGACGACACATAGAAGGCGCCACCCATGGAGCAGAGAACAGCTCTCACCAGATACTGAATTTGCTGATGTCTTGATCGTGGACTTCCCAGACTCTAGAAATGTGAGAAATAAATTTCTGTTGTTTGTGAATTAATGGGTTTAAAATATTTCATTATAGCAACTTGAATGGAGGCAGAGGCTAATTTGGCACAAGTATTATTAACTTTAAAAAGTGTGTAAAGGATTCTCAAGCAGAAATTTGTGTTCTAGGATCACACAGAGTTAAGTTTCTCTGTGTCTGTACAGGCATGGGCATGCCTGTCTCAAAGCACTTCCTTGGAATATATTTTTCATTGATTTTATATGTTCTTTTTTTTTTTTTGAGACGGAGTCTCGCTCTGTCGCCCAGGCTGGAGTGCAGTGGCGCGATCTCGGCTCACTGCAAGCTCCGCCTCCTGGGTTCACGCCATTCTCCTGCCTCAGCCTCTCCGAGTAGCTGGGACTACAGGCACCCGCCACCGCGCCCGGCTAATTTTTTGTATTTTGTAGTAGAGACAGGGTTTCACCGTGGTCTCGATCTCCTGACCTCGTGATCCGCCCGCCTCGGCCTCCCAAAGTGCTGGGATTACAAGCGTGAGCCACCGCGCCCGGCCTTATATGTTCTTTAAACAATTAAAATGTATAAAAATACTTTCTTAATTCTAATCTATAAAAAATACTAGACATCCATCTTTTATAAATGAGGAACACCTATAATATGGTGGTGGCACTGAACGTGGAGAAAATTTAAGAGTAGAATCTTTTCCAGGAATAATTTTTCAGATAAGATATGTTTGCACATGGGCATACAAACCTATCAAATAAGAATTCTACTGTGGAAAGAAAGGACTGGAAATCTGTCTCTCCATCCATAGAAAACTGGTGAAATAGATTATGGAATTATTTATGCAATGAATTACTATACACTTGTTAAAAATGAGATAAATATATTTTTGCTGATATGCAATGATGGCTAAGTTTAAAAACAAACAAACAAACAAACATGTGACTGGGCACAGTGGCTGACACCTGTAATCCTAGCACTTTGGGAGACCGAAGTGGGAGGATCACTTGAGTCCAAAAGTTTGAGACCAGCCTGGGCAACATAACCAGACCCTGACTCTACAAAAGATTTAAAAATTAGCTGTCCACGGTGGCACACACCTGTAGTCCCAGCTACTCAGAAGACTGAGGCAAGAGGATGGCTTGAGCCCAGGAGTTCGAGGTTACAATGACAGAAAGAGACCCTATTTTCAAAAAAAAGAAAAAGACAGTGTATAAAGTGTTCCCATTACATAACAAAAGCGTGTGTATACACACATACACTTGCGTAGGCATAAAAGATCTCTGGAAGACTACAACAGGAAGCTGCTGCATTAGTCAGGAGCCATTCAGGGGACAGAAACCACAAATAATTTGAATACAGAAGGTTTAATATGAAGAATGAGTATTTACAGGGAATTTACTAAAAAGGAACACTAGGAGAACTCTGAAGAATACCCTTGGGCTGACAAAGAGTACCCAAGGAAGAAATGAGCTTGGAAGTGATGCCCCTCAAGGTTGGACCCAGATTTCCTGGGATAGGGTGCAGCCCTCTGGATGTGCATTTTGCTTGATTGCTTCATGTCAGAGCTGATCCACAGTTGACAGGTTGGGAGTCATAAGCCAGGGCTGGCAAGGTGGAAATTCCCCCAGTGGGAAACCAGCAGGCTGAGGCTGGCAGGCAAGAAATCAATGGCTGAGGGGTGCTGACAAAATTCATGGGGAAACTGCCCATGGGGAGTGCTGTTGAACTTGTGGGAAACTGGTTGGGCCATGGTGGGGACACACTGGAAAGCTTCCAGGATGCTGCTGCAGGACCGTTGAGGAACTGGCTGCAGTGAAACCAGCCGGGGCACCCACGAAACTTGTTGGCGTGAGCTCCATCACTGCGTCGCTCACATACCAGGCCAGCACCACAGGAGCAAGAGCAGAAAGTCTACCAGTATCAGGAAGGAAGATAATCCCGTTTTTCTTCCAGAGTCCCTCCAGGCCTTCTACTGGCAAAACTTAACACTGTGTCAGCTGGCAAAGGAAAGATATTTCAGTATCTCAAGCAGAGAAAGGAAGGGTGCATTTGGCACAGAAAGGCAATAGGTTCATAAATGCCACAGCTGGGAACAGTCATATCTAGGGAGAAAAACTGGATGATGAGGCTCAGATGTGAGACAGAAACTTACTTTTCACTGTAAATCTTTGTACTGCTTGATTTGTGGGAAAAACATTGAGAAATTTCCTTACTGCATCAAGTATGAGTTTCATACTTCAGAATAATAATGATGCTGCTGATAGTAAATGACAGCCATTGTTAAATGCTTTTGGTATATTAACTCACCAAATCTTTGTGAGTTACGACTATTAGATCTCATTTTTACACAGGAAGAAATCGAGGCACAAAGAGGTTAAATAACTTGCCAAAGTTTCGCTAGCAAGCGGCTCAGCTATAACTATGATAATCTGGCTGCAGAATCTGTGCTTTTGACCACTACACTGTACTAATTTACTGCATCTATCAGTGTTTACTGTGGCATGAAACACAGCAAATGAATGGAGTGATAGTCATTAACACTATTCGTCAGATATTTCCAAATCATTGACTCCCCCAGGGGTGAATTGGGTCATGTGATTAATGAGCTGTATGTGTCATTTCCAGTCAAGCATTTTAATTGCGAGAGACTCTCCATGGCTGGTTTTTTCTTTTCTTTATTTTATTTTATTTTATTACTATACTTTAGGTTTTAGGGTACATGTGCACAATGTGCAGGTTTGTTACATATGTATCCATGTGCCATGTTGGTTTGCTGCACCCATTAACTCGTCATTTAGCATTATGTATATCTCCTAATGCTGTCCCTCCACCCTCCCCCAACTCCACAACAGTCCCCAGAGTGTGATGTTCCCCTTCCTGTGTCCATGAGTTCTCATTGTTTAATTCCCACCTATGAGTGAGAACATGCGGTGTTTGTTTTTTTGTCCTTGTGATAGTTTACTGAGAATGATGGTTTCCAGTTTCATCCATGTCCTTACAAAGGACATGAACTCATCATTTTTTATGGCTGCATAGTATTCCTTGGTGTATATAGTACATAGTATTCCATGTGCCACATTTTCTTAATCCAGTCTATCGTTGTTGGACATTTGGGTTGGTTCCAACTCTTTGCTATTGTGAATAGTGCCACAATAAACATACGTGTGCATGTGTCTTTATAGCAGCATGATTTGTAGTCCTTTGGGTATATACCCAGTAATGGGATGGCTGGGTCAAATGGTATTTCTAGTTCTAGATCCCTGAGGAATCGCCACACTGTCTTCCATAATGGTTGAACTAGTTTACAGCCCACCAACAGTGTAAAAGTGTTCCTATTTCTCCACATCCTCTCCAGCACCTGTTGTTTCCTGCTTTTTTAATGATGGCCATTCTAACTGGTGTGAGATGGTATCTCATTGTGGTTTTGATTTGCATTTCTCTGATGGCCAGTGATGATGAGCGTTTTTTCATGTGGTTTTTGGCTGCATAAATGTCTTCTTTTGAGAAGTGTCTGTTCATGTCCTTCGCCCACTTTTTGATGGGATTGTTTGTTTTTTTCTTGTAAATTTGTTTGAGTTCATTGTAGATTCTGGTTATTAGCCCTTTGTCAGATGAGTAGGTTGCAAAAATTTTCTCCCATTCTGTAGGTTGTCTGTTCACTCTGATGGTAGTTTCTTTTGCTGTGCAGAAGCTCTTTAGTTTAATTAGATCCCATTTGTCAATTTTGGCTTTTGTTGCCATTGCTTTTGGTGTTTTAGACATGAAGTCCTTGCCCACGCCTATGTCCTGAATGGTATTGCCTAGGTTTTCTTCTAGGGTTTTTATGGTTTTAGGTCTAACATGTAAGTCTTTAATCCATCTTGAATTAATTTTTGTATAAGGTGAAAGGAAGGGATCCAGTTTCAGCTTTCTACATATGGCTAGCCAGTTTTCCCAGCACCATTTATTACACAGGGAATCCTTTCCCCATTGCTTGTTTTTGTCAGGTTTGTCAAAGATCAGATAGTTGTAGATATGCGGCATTATTTCCGATGGCTCTGTTCTGTTCCATTGATCTATGTCTCTGTTGTGGTAGCAGTACCATGCTGTTTTGGTTACTGTAGCCTTGTAGTGTAGTTTGAAGTCAGGTAGCGTGATGCATGGCTGGTTTTTTCATCTTGCATGGAGAATGGCAATGTTAGAGATGACTCTACAATTGGAGATGATGAATAGACTTCCTATATTGACTGTAATGGCC
Organism: Nomascus leucogenys; assembly: GCF_006542625.1. Taxonomy (NCBI): domain Eukaryota; kingdom Metazoa; phylum Chordata; class Mammalia; order Primates; family Hylobatidae; genus Nomascus; species Nomascus leucogenys. Next base: position 70,761,885 of record NC_044391.1, read on the forward strand.
ATATCACATGAGCAAGAAGTAAACCTCTGATTTTCTAAGCCCTTGCTATTTTGATGCTGCTGCTTACTGAAGCATAATTTAGCTCATTTTACCAATATAAATGATGTGTTTCTGATTAGAGTTAAAGAGAAAAACACATGTTTTTAAAAATTTCAAAAAAGTGAATATATTACTTTATTCTGAAATGTTTCTCCTAAAAGTTTTGAACTTAGAAAAACTGAAGGAATAATACAATGATCACTGTTTATCTTTCAACTAGATTCATCAATTGCTCATTTTTTATCCTCTTTATCTTTCTCACATAATTTCTTTCTGAATCATTTGAAAGTTGTAGACATCATGAAACTTCACTGAAAAAAACTTCATAGGCATCTTCTAAGACCAAGAACATTATTCTACTTGACCACATTGAAAATGGAAAATCTTGATTCCTTATTGAATTAGCATATTTTAAAATTCTACAATATACGTAAAATAGCTTTAGAATACCAATATAACTATAAATTATACATCTATGAAGTAAAGTCCCTTTTTTTCTTTAGAATATAAAGACGTTAAGCATGTGTCATCAGGGTATTGTGTTTGGTATGGAAAAGAGCAATTCAAGTAACCTTTGGGTTTATTTTTACTTTTCAGATATTAAAAATGGAATCTCATTATGTTGTCCAGGCTGGTCTCAAATTCCTGGTCTCAAGTAATCCTCCCTTCTTAGCCTCCTGACTAGCTGGGACTACAGACATGAGCCACCATGTCCAGCTCTCAAGTAACTTTGAAAACAGTACTCTGACTGTATATTCTTAGTAAGATGTGTTCTAAGGACAAAAGGGTCTTGCAAAAATAAATATTGATAATAATTTGATATAGACATTAATTTGTTTTCTTTTATATTCTCCTTTAGGGTTTGCTTTTTAAAATCTTTTAATTAGATGGATCACTTTTACTTGGTTCAACAGTCAGAACAATATAAAAAGGTATATTTAAAGAAGTGCCACTCCCATCTTTTGCTTCCATTCTGTTCCCACCCTCCTCCATAAGTAGATATTTTCGTTAGTCTCTGTTTTATCCCTTTTGTTTCTTTTTTTTTTTTTTGCAAAATAGGCACACACACACACACACATTTCTCCTTATTTTCCACACAGTGTCCTATATATGTCCTGTTTTTTTCACTTAATAACATTTCGTAGAAGTCACTGTATATTAGTATATAGATATCTTGTTGGCCAGGTGTGGTGGCTCATGCCTGTAATCCCAGTACTTTGGGAGGCCAAGGCAGGTGGATTACTTGAGGCCAGGAGTTCAAGACCAGCCTGGCCAACATGGTGAAATCCCATCTCTACTAAAATACAAAAATTAGCCAGATGTGGTGGCATGCACCTGTAATCCCAGCTACTCAGGAGGCTGAGGCAGAAGAATGGCTTGAACCCAGGAGGTGGAGGTTGCAGTGAGCCGAGATTGCCCCACTGCACTCCAGCCTGGGCAATAGAGTGAAACTCTGTCTCAAAAAAAAAAAAAAAAAAAAAAAAAACTTGTTGTTATTGTTATTACGTCTACATAGTACTCCATCATGTAGCTGTGCTACAGTTTAATTTATTAGTGACAGCTTGGGTTGTTTCCATTATTTTACTGTTATAAATGATACTGTGATGAAAAACTTTGTATGCGTGTTCTTTCATATTTGTGGAGATGTACCTTCAAGGTAGTTTCCCAGAAGTGCATTTTCTGAATGGAAAGGTAAATAGCGTAATCATAATTGTTAGATATTTCCCAGTTTCCTCCATCAGGGGTTGTATCATTCTGCATTTCCACCAGCATTGTATGACAGTGCTTGGCTCTCCCCAGCCTCAACCAACAAAGTTTGTTCTCAAGTGTTTGAATTATTGCCAGTGTAATAAATAAGAAATGATATCTCCATGTACTTTTAATTTACATTTTTCTTATTATCAGTAAAGTTGAACATCTTTTTATACGGTTAAGGGCCATTTATATATCTCTTTCTGTGAATTGTTTATGATTGTGTCAATTTTTCCATCAGGTTTTTAAATTTTATTCTTTTTGATTTTTAGTCACTCTTTATATATTAAAGAGATTAGTCCTTTGCAATATAAGTTACAAGTATTTTTACTAGTATTTATTTGTCTTTGACTTTGCTTATGATGTTGTATGCCCTGCCAAAAAAAAAAAAAACCCTTTATTTTCATGTAGTCAAATTTATCAAGATTTTCTATTATTGCTTTGGGATCTCATTTTATAGCTTTGAAAATAATTATCTCCAAACCCAGTTATAAAAATTTATTCATGCTTTCTTCTAGTACTTTTTTTTTACATTTAGATTGCTGATCCACTTGAAATTTATTCTGGTATATGTTGTGAGATAGGGATCTGAATTTATCTTTTTGAAATGTCTATTGTAGTTATCACTACACCATTTTTTTTTTTTTTTTTTTTGAGACGAAGTCTCGCTCTGTCGCCCAGGCTGGAGTGCAGTGGCGCAATCTCGGCTCACTGCAGGCTCCGCGTCCCAGTTTCACGCCATTCTCCTGCCTCAGCCTCCCGCGTAGCTGGGACTACAGGCACCCGCCACCTCGCCCAGCTAATTTTTTGTATTTTTAGTAGAGAGGGGGTTTCACCGTGTTAGCCAGGATGGTCTCGATCTCCTGACCTCGTGATCCGCCCGCCTCGGCCCCCCAAAGTGCTGGGATTACAGGTGTGAGCCACCGCGCCCGGCCATCACTACACCATTTTTAAAACTTATTTGTTTCTTTAGTGATCATCTTTGTTATTTACTAATTTTTATATGTCAAAAACAAAATCAGATCAAGTTAGAAAATTTTAAAGAATGTATCGTACTTAACAAAAGAACAGTTTTCCAACCAGGAGATTTTGAATAAATGTAAGAAGGTAATAATGGTAAGAAGCTCACCTTAGAGCAGTTAGAGCACAGTGTATAAAGCATAAAGGAGAAATTATATGGACCTTTTTCATGATTGGCTATTACACATTGACGTTCTTTTTAGGACAAATAGTGCTGTTTAATCAATCAAGCTAATTTTTCTATAGCTGATTGGCTTAATTTCACTGAATTATACTGGCAAGGACATAAAGTTATGTTTTGTGTTTTGTTTATGATTAGAAATTAGCATTTCAGGAAAATCGAGATGAATGACGTTTTGGTTATATGGTTAAAGATGGTTAGCCTTGGGGTATATCTAAACTGTTGCCTCTATATTTTTCTTTAACACATAAATACTTGGGTCTATTTGGAAATGTCTAATCTGTTCCATTTGTTTGTCTTTCTATTCACGTTGTATATTTTTTAATCATATGCAAGTGTTACTCTCCTATTTCTCTTGAAAGATAATTATAAGGAAAAAGTGCTGTGCCCATGGGACTTGGTGACTAATGGAATGTGGAGTTTGGAAGAGAGGAAAGTGTCCAGGCTAACTCCCATACTTCTTTCCCAGATGACTGGGGTGGAAAGTAAGGCTGTTTGCCAAGATGTGGCATGGAGACAGTATAAAGAGAGAGTATTAACAAAGGATGGAAACTTTGTATTGCACTATATATATATATATATGCCTACGAAAAGGAAACCAGAAAAAGGACTGAGAACAAAGAGTTAAAGAGATGTGTATTCGTTTTGTTACCTACCATGGGGGTCTTGGGCTCTCAATGCAATAAAAATTGAGGCCAAGGTTGGTGGCTCATGCTTGTAGTCCTAGCACTTTGGGAGGCTGAGGCAGGAGGATCCCTTGAGGCCAGGAGTTTGAAACCAGCCTGGACAGGATAGTGAGACTCTGTCTCTTAAAGAAAAAGAAAAAGAAATTGACATGAGATCAAAAGAGTTTTCTCAGACAAGGCTCAAGCATAAAGGAGGTAGCACAAGAAAGAGATTCTCTGGCTGGCCTCCTCGGTAGGTGATAGAAAGGCAGTTTTAAAGGAGTGAGGTTCAGGCATGCAGAGGCGGGGAACTTTTAACACCTGCACAGTTTGATTTCATGCTCCTTCAAACATCACATGTCTTATTAGCATATTAACTCTCTACCTCTGGATGTGATTTTTAGTATTATAATGAAGCTAACATTAAGGATTGGTTATTCTCCCGGCCTTGTACGCATGCAGGAGATAGGGTTAACTTCCTTGAGTAAGATTTGTGGTGGGAGCTGCTTATTTCAGCTTCCTTAAGGTCCTGAAATCAGTGGGTATAGCACCTTGAGCAAGATTTATAGTGCAAGGTCTGGATGGTCTGTTTGGGGTCTGGTCCATGCTTGCCCCCAACAGCTTGCAGTAGAGGTCCTCGGCTGTCACAGGGCAAGTAGGCAGGGAGTTCATTCCAGATCTGTTGCAGCCTCTTATAACTGGTATAACAAATTACCACAAACTATGTGGCTTAAAACAACAGAATTGTCTGTATTGTATTGTCTCCCAGTTCAGGTGACTAAAGGTCTGAAATTAAGCTGCTGGCAGGGTTGGTTTCTTCCGGAAGTTTGGAGAGAGAGTCTGTTCCATGCCCATGTCCTAGGAGGTTGCCAGCAATCCTTGATGTTCCTTAGTTAAGCAGCATCACTCCAATCTCTGCACTTTGCACAGAGTAGATTCTTTATAACTGTTTGCTGAATGAATGAACTAATGAATGTATTTTAAAGTTAATGACAATGCAAAACATATTATTCTATAAATTGCTTTTTTGTTGTTGTCATAATTTCCTTTTTTTCCTCTTAACAGTAAATTAATTTACCTGGTACCTTCTGGCACAGATTTATATAGTAATATTTGAAACTCTTCTCTAACCACTCCTGGAGTGAGGACTCTCAAATTGGGTATTTCGGTGTTAGTTTCTCACCACTAAGATGTAGATTAATTTAAAGTGCCGTATAGTCTGTTTATACTAATGCATCTTGGAGTAAATTACAGATGATATAAAACTGAGTTAAAAAGTATATTTTATTTAGCACTTATATGGTGCTTACTATCTTCCAGCTACTATTTTAAGTATTCTACCAATACTAGCTCATTTAATCCTCACAACAATCCAATGAAGTGGGTACCATTACTATCTTCAGGAAATTAAGGCACAGCGAGGTGCCTTATGCACAGATGCACTCATACTGCTGGTAAGAGTTAAGCTGAGATTCAAACTGGGTAATGTGGCTCTGCATGGAGTCTATGCTCTAGGCTGTCTCTTGAGAAAGTGCCTTTAATATTTTGTTAGGTTGACAGTTGCCTTTTTCTGCGGTGTGGGATGAAGAGATCAGCCTACATGTTTCTCCTGTGATCCCCATCTACAAGCACCACACCTGCATCCAGCTGCTCACAACACAACACACAGAACTCTGTAAGAACACACAATCATGTACACACACACACTAGGCAGTCCCAATCAGAGAACAAGAAGCCATTTTCCAAAGTCACCACAAAATAGAAGGCATCTTTCTGCTTAAAAAGCATCCTCCCACCCCCAAATTGACATGACTAATTAAAATCCTTAATTCGAACTCTGGTTACTTTTTATCTTTCTCTATAAAATTTCATGAACTTTGGTGCTCTATATTTGCATATTGAAAAAATATAGTAATTAGTTTTCCATAACAAAGGAGTCATTAGGCAGAGCCTGCTGGGTAAATGGGTGTTTTTAGATGAATGTTTTAGATTTGTCATGATAGGTCATTGATTAGGATAGAAAATAGAGTGCACTGCAGTATTGTTTTTGTGAAACCTTGTATACAGAATTTCTATTTTATATATAACAATTCCCTATACAAGGTAATTCTGTATACAAGATTTTATATGCCTGAATTAACACAGCTCTGCTACAAGGTGGTAGAAAAGTTAGCACTGCACAGCAAAAGCTATGACTTATGAAACAGCAGTTTTTACAGTTTTGAAAAGTATAATGTCTAATCTCCACTGGGTACTTAATTCCATTCATATATCATGGTTTACAACGTACTTTACTGACACAGTCTCATGGACCTAACGACTACTCTGCTAGGTGTGTAGGAAGGACACTGTCATCTCCATTAACACGCAAAGTGATAAGAAAACCAAGATCGGAGAGGTGGGAGACGCAGTCTCTTGGCTGTGCTAGGATGGAGCTGCCCCTGGAATCCACCTTTCTAGGCATTCCACAGTTGCTGGTTGAGGAAACTGCCCTGGTACTGATAGGGTCACAAATGCCTCAAGGGGTTAACAGGATGGGAGATACAGTTAATTTTGATCACCAGTTGGTAGAGGTGACTCCCTTTCCCAGTGGTGTTTCCAAGACCACTTCTAGCTCAGAATGTGGGTGTATAAGGGGAAACTCCTCATCAGCAACTGCTCTGGTTGCCTGTGAGCCGAGCATAGATCTGCTCAACCTCCATAGTCAGTTAAACCAGTGGGTCCCAACCCTGGCTGCACATTAATTCCTGATTAAAAATCCTAAACCCCAAAGCATACTGCAGACCAATTGTATCACACTATTTGGGGTTGGGGTCTGGGCGACAGTATTTTTAAAACTCCCCAGGTAATAGTATTTTTAAAACTCCCCAGGTGATTTTAATGTGTAGCTGAGGTCAGGATCCATAGAATTAGAGAAATATGGTGTTCAGTGAAATTCAGCCTAAAGCTGCCTGCTTACATATTTTAAATCTGGCCTAAAGTTTTCTCCGTACATAATGAACTATTACCTAACTGGATGTGTAAACAGGCTGCTACCTACTCTTTTACTCTTTTACCAGTCACTGAGTTTTGGCCACTAAAGGTGACCAACTGTTCAAACCATGTTCAAATAATGCAAATGCCAAGCTGTAACCAAGCCAACTATTTCTCTTCATCACTTGTTTTCTGTATGCCACTTTCCTTTTTCTGTCCGTAAATTTTCTTCTATCACACGACAGTGCCAGAGTCTCTCTGAACCTATTTTGGTTCAGGAGGCTGCCCAATTCATGAATCCTTTCTTGCTCAGTTAAAGTCTGTTAAATTTAAATTGTCTAAATTTTTGTAAAGAGATAGGGTCTCACTCTATCACCCAGGGTGAAGTACAGTGGCATGATCATAGGTCACTGCAGCCTCAAATTTCTGGGCTCAAGCCTCCTGCCTCAGCCTCCTAAGTATCTGGGACTACAGGTGTGGGCCACTATACTTGGCTACTTTTTTTATTATTTTTTAAAAATGGGGTCTTGGTATGTCAACCAAGCTTGTCTCAAACTCTTGGCCTTAAGTGGTCCTCCTACCTCAGCCTCCTGAGTTGATGGGAGTACAAGCATAAGCCACTGTGCCCAGCTAGAAAGTTTTTCTTTTAACAATGGTGGATCTCATCCGGTCTAAACCTGTAGCTCTTTATTAAATGGATTCAACTCTTGATTTGAACATAAGAAAAATGCATCGATGATCTGATCGATCTACAAATTTTTGACTCAATTTCATGATTATAATAAAGCTCAATTTATAAAGCAATCCTGCTCAGCATTTGACTTTGCCAGTATTATCTAATTTAAACCTCTCTTAAGGTAGATGTATATTCTTTCTAAATCACAGATGAGAAGGCTGAGGCACATAGGGTGATGTGCTTAGATCACACAGTTAGTAAATGTGGAACTGGGATTCAAAACCAAGTATCCTTGACTCCAACACCTGACAATTTCTGAGCAGCATTCCCTCCCATGTAAATTATTGATTTCATGAACTGGTTCTACTTTTGGTTTTTGGTATTTGTACATGCCTTTATGTCTCTTAAAGTTAGCAGTGGCAACTGAAATTAGCTCAGATCTTCCTCCTCTCTGCTCCTAAAACTGTCCTGTGCTTCTCTCCAGCCAAGTAGATTCCTTGAGTGGAGAGGTTGTGTTCTGGTCTATACTGCCGTCTGTTCCATGCCCAGAACGATGCCTGACACTGGGGCTCACACTCTAAACCACATGAACTATAGACATTGACTAATTCACACAGTCATATTCCTATGTATTAAAAAATGCCATAAGAAACAGACTGCGGTGTTCAACTAGAAATAAAATCGAACATTCCAACTATAAGACCATAGTGAGTGGCATGAATAACTTTCCCAGGAGATTCTTTAAAAATTAAACAGTTCCATATAAAAATTGCAGACATTTCAACTGAAAGATATGTTAGAGAAAAACCTAATAATTCAGTGTAGTGTTATTTGAAATTCAAAAATTGAGTCACCCACTCTTCCCTCTTCCTCTTTTAGAAACAACAACAACCAAAAAAAACAAGTTTGCATACCATGAAGTGAAACAAGAAATGAAACGAAGCTGTGTTCAGTGGCTTGGAGTGTGATGCTCAAGGGCTCCCAAAAACTTGCAAAAGTCAATATTATGTAGTTATGAATTTCCAGAAATATAAGTAAAGTCAACTTGTAACATTTGATTTAACCAATAGGAACTGCTCCAACAACTCAATGTATCAACTCTGAAAACAAATTACTGTATCCCCTGCCTACCCTAGTAATTAGAAGGTCAGTGTCTCCCTCCTGAAGTGTACCTCTCAACGGCCCAAGTTTGGGTTTAGGCTAGCCAGGCATCTTCAACCCCAGGGGAGAGACCATTGGTCAGGGTGTCTTTACTTCTCTAGACCACACGGTGTCACTATTGAAGACCATTTGGTTCACCAAACATCTCTGCTGTGAGGAGCGGGGGCGGGGGGAGGGGGTGGTGCCAGTCCTTCCTGGGGCCACATGGCCCTTTTTGGAGGACAATGGCCTCCCACAACATGTAGCTCTGCCCGGGTCCCCAGTGTGGCAGCCCTTTAAATTCATAAAATCAGTTTACATACACCGGAGCTGGCCCCAGAAGCTTTGAGTCAAATGGATTCCACTGTTTACAGAAATGCCTCCCATTGTTTCTTTCTAATCATGGCCAAAGGGTAGGCGGCAGTGCTATTTCCAACACAACTCTGCAACTCAGAAAACATAAAGGGTCTCTCTAAGACCACCTTTTTCTAGACAATCTAGGTTACTCACCCTTTACTTACCTCTCTTCTGTGGTTTAAATGATATGTATCCCCTTAAGAAAAAACTCCTCCTGGGAGTTCATAAGGCTATTTTTCATCCTGGCCCATAATAAAAAGTTGCTTGCACTTCTCTTACTAAAAACTGAAGAGCCACAAGAGAAGATTAGCTTCTCTTGTAGGGCTAAGATAAAATAATACCAAATATATTTTCATTCTATCATTTTTATTTTTTAGTAAAGCTATAGATCTGTGACATAATACCTTTGTGATTTTAAATATATCTAATCCCTCAGGGGTATTTTATCCTTTTATTTTCCCCACTCTCAGACCTGCCCACATTTTCACCATACTCTGCTTAAATATTGTCTGGCCTAATGCCATGTTTCTTGAGAAGGAAGTGAACTTGATCAAGTCAGGGGCAAATGTGAGACTGAGGGCCCTGACTACTAGTACATGCTCTTTCCACAGCATGATCCTGTGTCTCCATTTCTGGAGGTATTATTAGGTTTGGAAGGCCAAAGAATTACGTACTGACTGGATGGAAGCTGGAAGTGAGTCGAGGTGGGTGGTTAAGTTAGGTCTGTCAGCATCTGCCCTGGTTTTCTACTTTCCAGCACTGAATACACAAGCATTTGACTGGGGCCACTGAGTTCCAATTGCAACTGGTCATTGGAGCCACCTCACTGTGCTATTTTCCATGTCCCTCTCTCTACCCCAGGTGGAGAGAGTACTACCCCAGGTACTTGTGAGGTTCCCACCATGTCCACTCATAGCAACTATGTATTATTGTTTTGACTGCCTGGAATCTCCTTTTTCTTGCCTTTTGAGAACTACCCTCTAGCATTCATGTGATCCTGTTCAGTCGGCCAATTACAGTGGTCTGTTCCAGCTACCCACTGAATTAGGTAGATAGACTTTGCATGGACTGTCAAAATATCTCAACTCTGGGGCCACAGTGAGTTGTTCTTGTGACCTATCTTAACCCTTTTGTACTGCTATAACAAAATACTACACTCTGAGTCATTTATAAACAGTAGAAATTTATTTCTCACAGTTCTGGAAGCTGAGATGTCCAAGGTCAAGACACTGGAATTTGGTGTCTGATGAGGGCCTTTTTGTTGTGTCCTCATATGACAGAAGCCAGAAGGACAAAAAAGGGCCTAAGCTAGCTTTCTTCAGCATTTCTTTCAAAACAGATATCAGTAAAATTCTAAGATTTTCCAACTTGATACAAGATAGGTGAAAGCTCTTCATCTGTCACTAACAATACAAACTAGTCAAACACAAAATACTCTCTTCAGCATCTTTCTCTCATTCCAGTTGCCACTCCAGATATACAACTGGAGTTGATATAGACTGAAGTTATTGAGTTTGATGGTAATACAAATTCAAGTGTAGACTCGATCTCTTTCAACAGCATCCACATGAGGTAAAAAGGAAAGAAACTAACACTTATTTCTTACTTTATTTTCATCATTCGGTGTGTTGGGTTCTATGATGGCCAGTCTCCAAGGTGGTTCCCAGTGATCCCTGCCTCCTGTGTAGTCCCTTCCCCTCTTGTACTATTGTTGGCCAGTGTTACCAATAGAATATGAAAGAAGGAATAATAGGTAACTTCCAAGATTAGGTATAAAAGACTGCAGCTTCCATCTTGGGCTCTCTTTCTCATCACTCACTGTAGAAGAAGCCAGTTGCCTTATTGTAAGAAGCTCTGTGGAGAGGCTCACAGTGTGGAGAACTGAAGCCTTCTACCAGCAGCTGTGTGGGTGATTTTGGAAGTGGATCCTCCACTAGCAAGCCATAGATGACAGCAGACCCAGCTGACACCTTGACTGTAACCTCTTCAGAGACCCTGAGGTAGAACCTCAGCTAATCTGCTCCTGGATTCCTGGCCCGCAGAAACTGTGAGAAAAAAAACTGTTGTTTTAAACTCTTATGTTTTGAAGTAATCTGCTATGTAGCAGTAAATAATGAGTAAGGGCTTTTCCAAGGTTATCCCCTGAGAGATAGTTACTGTCATATTTAACTTAATCTAAGATGCCTCAATTTGAAGATGACCCATCTATGAGCCCTTCTTCTGTCCATGAGTTAGTCTATGAGATAGTTAAAAGGGCAAAAAATGCTGCTAATGAATCTATGACCTGCCCTCAGTTGTGAGATACACACAAATTTCAGGCATGTTATCGGGTGACAAAAATGTGCATCTTATAATTGATGAAACATATTATCTGCATTTTGTAACAGGGATTTCTTCTCATGCATTGGGAAAATAAAAGCTTTCTTTTCATCCCCATTATTCGGCTTCATGAGGAGTAGCCAGTCAGTATATGTTTGTTGAAAGGTTTTGTTCTTAATAGAGATGGATATAACATGACTTCTAGGGTAAAGCAGGACTCAGCAGAGAGTTTTTTGCTTGTTTGTTTGTTTTTGAGATGGAGTCTTGCTCTGTCGCCCAGGCTGGAGTGCAGTGGCGTGATCTTGGCTCACTGTAAGCTCCGCCTCCAGGGTTCACACCATTCTCTTGCCTCAGCCTCCCGAGTAGCTGGGACTACATGCACCTGTAACCACACCCAGCTAACTTTTTGTATTTTTAGTAGAGACGATCTACTAAAAATACAAAAAGTAGAGGATGGTCTCAATCTCCTGACCTCGTGATCCGCCCGCCTCGGCCTCTCAGAGTGAACACAGATCTTGTTCTTAACTATTGATCCACATGGAAAGTGTTTTGAAGACATAAATTCTTCTCATTCTCATGTTAATCAAAGGAAGGCTCTTTTCCAGATTCTTAATCAGCACTGTCCTCTACATTTTATTTTGCTTAATTGAGAACGTACTGCCTATGTGGCCCTTTAAAATCAGCCTAAGGCAGTTCCCAGCTCCTTAGAATAACTGACACTGAATGTCTACTCCATGCCAGCATTCTCACTTACGTTATCTGAGCCAGACATTATCATTCCCATCGGACATATGAGGGAAGAGAAGCTGAAGGATGCTATGAAACTTGCTTAAGATCACAAAACTAAAAAGCGATAGAGGCTGGAGTTCAACCAGGCTGTTCTCACTACTCCCCTTCCCATGTCACTGCACCTTCTCTAAAGAATGGTGGTGTGGCCCGTCCCTTGGCCTTAAAGGATTTTCACCGCAAAGCAAAAAAGGCAGCCAAGTTGGGCGAGAGTTTTCAGAGACCTCTCAATATGCCTTTTACATGAATAACATGCTATCTCTCATCTTGGGAACACAGAGTGTTTCATAAACATTATCTGTCCTCACAACACCAGACATTTTCAAACAAATGAGTTAATGTTTGCAGAAAGTCCTTGAGATATGAAGATTGTAGGCACAGTATGAATGTACAGCATTGTCCTAAAGCCTGAACAGCTGTCAAAGGGTCACAGCCTTGGAGAGCTTTCCTATGAAAATGTCAGATCTTTCAAGTCATGGAGATGGAGGCAGGAATGGAGCTGGTCAGGTCCAAAAAAGCCGTCTCTGGTTGGGGGATGGAATAGATGTATAATTCAGAGATGCCAAAGGGGATTCCACTGGCAACTCAGATCAATTATTAATCCTGCTTGACAGGCTGAGGAGAGGTGGATTTCAAAGCCTAGGCTCATTGGCAATGAGTAGCAACGGGAATGAGTAGCGATGTTTGCAATGGGAGTAGAACTGAGAGTTGGAAGCATATGTTCTAGGAATTCACCATTCTTGAGATCAGTGATTCTCAATCATGGCTTTATACTAGAATCATCTGAAGAGCTTTAAAAAATACTAATACCCAGGTGTTGCTCCAGATCAAATGAGTCAGAATTGCAGAAAGTGGGGCTTGGTCATCTATATATATATTTTAAAGTGCCTGGGTAATTCTAACTGGCAGTTCTAATCGAACTCTAAGTGAGATTCAAGTGGTGAGTCTAACCTAACTCTAATTGAGTAGCATTCTCTAGGGCAGTAGTTCTCAGCCTTGGCAGTACTTTGAGATTCATGGGCTCTATTAAAAACTTACTGATGTCTAGGTCGCACCTCATATATCCTGAGGTAATTGATTTGGGGTTTGGCCTAGGCTTTGGGAATTTTGAAAGCTATTGGGTGACATTTTTAATGCAGACCTTATTTTATTTTATTTGGTTTTATTTTTCCAAATATACAATTGTTTGGACCTGTTCCTGCATCTTCACCAGAAGCTGGACACCTCCGCACTAGGTGTTTCTGGTGTAAATTATTTGAGCTCTGCGCACTGAAACTAGTTTGATAAGTCTGTTACTAAACAGCTCCTAAAAGGCTGCCCTGGACAGACAACTTTTCATCTTCAGTCTCTCAGAGACCTCATTTTGGGTTATAAGCTTAATGTTGGGACTTCCTTACTGAGTTTGTCATATGTAGCTTTGTCAAACAAGACTAGGTTATTGAGCTTGTCCCAAACTTTGCCTTTGGACCGCTTCTTCTTTCTGTCCTTGGAGCCACCAGATTTGTTCATTGGGTCTCTGTCTTTCTGGTCTGACTTTCCAGTGTCTTTCTTCTTCTTGTCGTCCTTGGGCAGCATTGCAATGCCCAGGGGGCAGCAGCAACCACTTCAACCTCGCTAAGATGTCAAACAAAAAGCTATTTAGTTTTAAGATCACTTTTAAGTTCACAGCAACATCGAACTGAAAGTAAAGAGGGGTCAGCTCACATATACCTTCTTTCCCCACCCCCAACCCTGCAGCCACCTCCATACACACAAAATCTCCCTCACTTCCAACATCCTGCATTGGAGCAGTAAATTAGTTGCGATTGATGAACTTCCACTGACACATCATTACCACTAAAAGTCCATAATGTACATTAGAGTTCACTTGCTGTTGTATATTCTATCGACTTGCACAAATGAATAATGACATATATCCACCATTATAATGTCATACAGAGTAGTTTCACTCTCTTAAAATTCCTTTATGCTCCACCTATTCCTCCCTCCATCCTCACTAACACTTGGCAACCACTGATCTAGTTACTGTCTCCATGGTGTTGCCTTTTCCGTGGCATTTATAGTTGGAATCATACCATATGTAGTATTTTCAAATTGGCTTCTTTCACTTCATAATGTACATTTAAGGTTCCTCCATGTCTTTTCATCACTTTACAGATCATTTCTTTTTAGTGCTAGATAATATCCCACAGTGCAGAAGTCCAGATGTACCACAGTTTATTTATTCATTCACCTACTGAAGGACATCTTGGTTGCTTCCAAGTGTTTTGCCAACTATAAATAAAGCTGCTATAAGCAGCCTTGTGTAGATTTTTGTGTGAATATAAGATTTCTACTTATTTGGGTAAATACCAAGGAGTGTAATTATTGGATTGTATGATAAGAGTATATTTAGTTTTGTAAAAAACTGTCGAACTGTCTTCTAAAACTGCATTCCCATCAGCAACGGATGAGAGCTCTTCCTACTCCACATCCTCACCTGTATTTGGTGTTGTCAATTTAAGGACTTTGACCATTCTAATAGGATTATAATGGTATCTTGTTTTAATTTGAAATCTCTAATGGTCTCTGATGTTGAGCATCTTTTAGTATGCCTATTTGTCTTCTGTGTATATTTTTTGATGATGTGTCTGGTCAGGTCTTTCACCCATTTTTTAATCAGGTTGTTTGTTTTCTTATGTTGAGTTTTGAGAGCTCTTTGAATATTTTGCATAACAGTACTTTAACAGACATGTATTTTGCAAATGTTCTCTTCCAATCTGTGATTTGTCTTCTGATTCCTTTTGATAGTGTCCTTCATAGAGCAGAAGATTTTAATTTTAGTGAAGTCCAACTTGTCAATTATTTCTTTTATAGATTGTGCCTTGGGTGTTATATCTTAGAAAGTCATCTCCATAGGTCGTCTATGCTTTCTACAATGTTATCTTCTGGGAGTTTTATAATTTTACATTTCACATTTAGGCCAATGATCCATTTTGAATTAATTTTTGTGAAAGGTATAAGTTCTGTGTCTGGATTCTTTTTTCTGGCATGTGACGTTCAGTTTTTTCAACATCGTTTATTGAAGAAAAAACTGTCTTTTCTCTATTATATTGACTTTGCTCCTTTGTCAAAGATCAGTTGACTGTATTTATGTGGGTCAATTTCTGGGCTCTATTCTGTTTCATTGATCTATTGTTCTATTCTTTCACCAATACCATATTGTCTTGATGATTGCAGCTTTTATAGTAAGTCTTGAAGGCAGACAGTGTCAGTGCTGTAATGCTGCTCTTCTCCTGCAACATCGTGTTGGCTACTGTGGATCTTTTGCTTCTCCATATAAACTTTAAAATCAGTCTTGACACCCATAAAATGACTTGCTGGGATTGCATCAAACCAAAAAGCTTCTGCACAGCAAAGGAAACAATTGACAAAATGAGAAGGCAACCTATGAAAGGGGAGAAAATGTTTGCAAATCATATATCTGATAAGCGGTTAATGTCCACAATATATAGGGAACTTAATAGCAACAAACAAACAAACAAACAAACCCAAGTAGACATTTTTCCAAAGAAGACATACAAGTGGCCAACAGGTTTATGAAAAGGTGCTCGGCATCACTAATCATCAGGAAAATGCAAATCAAAACCACAATGCCGTATCACCTCACACCTGTTAGGATGACTATTACAAAAAAGACAAGAGATAACAAGCATTGTCAAGGGTGTGGAGAAAAGGGAACCCTTGCACACTGTTGGTGGGAATGCAAATTAGTATAGCCATTATGGAAAACAGTATGAAGCTTCCTCAAAAAAATAAAACTAGAACTGATACATAATCTAGCAATCTCAATTCTGGGTTTAATACATTCAAAGGAAATGAAATCGGTACCTTGATGAGATATCTATACTTCCATGTTAATTTCAGTATGAAGTGTCCATTGACAGATGAATAAAGAAAATATATATATGAAATATTTTAAGTCATAAAAAATAAGTAAATTCTTCAACTTTCAACAACATGGGTGAACTTGAAGGACATTGTGCTAAGTAAAATAAGCCAGATACAGAAAGAAAAAAATACTGCAGGATCTCACTTATATGTAAAATCTTAAAAAGTTGAACTTATAGAAGTAGAGGTTAATGATGGTTGTCAGGGGCCTGATGGTGGGGAAAATCAGGAGATGTTGGCAAAAGATACAGAATTTCTGATATAAGATAAGTAAATTCTGAGGATCTAATGTACAGCATGGTGCTTATAGTTTATAATACTGCATTGTATACTTGAAATTTGCTAAGAGGGTAGATTGTAAGTGTTCTCACTACACACATACACACACACACACACACACACACAGAAATGGTAACTATGGGGAGTGATGGATGTGTTAATTAACTTAATTGTGGTAATCAATTCACAATGTATATGTATATCAAATCATCACATTCTACATCTTGAATATATAAAATCTTTATTTATTCAGTTATACTTCAATAAAGCTGGGAAGAAGAATCCCAAAGTCCTGTGAGGAAGGGGAAAATGGGGCGAGAACTAAGGAGGCAATTGTATAATAGAACTACAGTTCTAAATTTTTATGGCCAAAATACTCATATCTGACCCATAACTTTATAGTTTATGATGAATTTTCATTTGGGATCTAACTGAACCATCCCAATCTCGGTAGGCAGGTAGAGGTAATATTATAATCTCTATTTTACAGATTAGGAAACTGAGGCTCAGAGATAAAAAGTGACTTGTCCAAGATCAGCAACCACGACTCAAACAAAAGGTTCTTGAGTGAAGCCCAGCACTCTTTCTGTTTCTTCAGTTATTCAAATCATATGGTTGCTCAGCTACTTAAAGCTACTTTCTATGTACTTCACAGTTGTTATTTAATTCCCTGTGACATTAAGAACACAGTTGTCATTTAATTCTCTGTGACATTAAAGAGAGAATAATTTCCAAAGAAAAAAAATTAATATTCACAAAGCCAAATGGGAAAAAAACGCCTACTTCCTGTCTATGGGAACTGTTTAGTTTGCTGTACCTTCAAAACCTGTTTCTGAGTGTTGCCAGTGGAAGAGTGGAAGATGGGGAGCCATGGAAAGGGTGGTGGTTAAGGAGGACCCAGGGAGCCTCTGCAGCCCTCCTCATTCTTTTTCTCTGTACCTGAGCCCAGTTCTCCCACCTGGTATGGCTCTACGACCATGAAACTCTGATGCCCTCACATGCGTAAGGAGCCCTGGAGCCCTGACAATGTGGACATGGACATTTCTCTCATTCTGCAAAATGAGACTCATGATGGCCTGCAGTATGATGCTTCTTTGGGCCAATAAAAAAAAAAAAAAAAAACACCCGATTGCCTTCAGGTTGCCTGACTCACAGGGCACCTTGATGCTCTGGCCAGGGACACGGAAGACTGAATCACCTAGCTTGCCTTTGCAGAAACTGTTTACTAGTATGTCATTTCATTTCTGTCTTTTTCCGACCTTAAGCTTTGTGTGCCCCTCATCCACAGCATGTCCTTGTCCCCCATACCTCTACTCCCATGCATAAAAGGATGCGTAGGCAAATGTACATGGAAGTCTCTTTTCAACCTCTGCAGGGGATTGTAGGTGACGTATACTATTGCCCACACTTATGTACAAGGATACACTATGATAAGCGTTATTGGGATTAAGAAATATTGAGTGGTATTTCTATCTCTGAAATTCTGTTGTCTCTCCCACTTAGAGAAGACTCTTACGAGTCAGCTACAATAGGACTTTTTTTCTCCAAAGTTGTGACGTTGGAAATCAGGTCTCCCCTTACAAACCCAGGTAGCTGATTTGTTTAAAGGACACATAGTATTTTCCTAGAGAATTGGAGCAAGAACAACAGGGTAGAAGCCCTGCAGACCTGTTTGAGTACAGAAGACACGGACGAAGCATATCCGTGTTCCCATCCATTGAACAGGCGGCATCTAATAATGTAATGAATTTTTTTCTCTCATCCTAAGCTTTTGGTTGTCATTGAAGTACTCTTCTGAATTCCACCTATTGTCATTTAAAGAGAGTTTGCTATGTTTCGGGCTCTGTGCTTTTTGTTACATCTGCTATTCATTCTCTTTCCAAAGCTGTAGCCCCACAGTCTCATAGTTAAATAATTCAGATGTTTTGACTTAAATAGGTTTTTACAACAAGACTTTTCAGAGCTAGTGGAAGGTCCGTGTGTGTAGTGAATCTCTGGGAAGATTTATTTGGTACATATTATTTCCCAGATTTTTTCAAGGGCATCTCATAAGACATGTTTAGTTCAGAAGATGCTACTGAGGTCTCAGAGACTACTATCTCTTTCTCTGTTATGAGTTGAGTTGTGTCTTCTTAAAAAAGACATGTTGAAGTCCATACACTTTAGAATGTGACCTTTTTTTGGAAATACAGGCTTTACAGAGGTAATCAAGTTAAAACGAAGTCATTAGAGTGAGCCTTAATCCAACATGACTGGTGTCCTTATAAAAAGGAAGAAATTTGGACAGAGAGGCAGACATGAGGGAGGACAATGTGAGGAGACACAGGGAGAAGATGACCACCTACAAGCCAAGGAATGTCTGACGTTTCCCGAAGCTAGGAGAGAGGTCTGTAACAGATCCTTTCCCGGTGCCTTCAGAGGGAGCATGAGCCTGCTGACACCTTGATTTCAGACTTCTGGCCTCCAGAGACACGTGACAATATAGTTCTGTTTTTCTAAGCTACCTACCAGTTTGTCGGACTTTGTTTTGGCAGCCCTAGGAAACTCATATATTCTTCTAGCTGGGTGGTGGGTTAATCAGGCCCAGTTTCTCCCCTCTTTACTTCTTTATTTAAAAAAATGTATTTGAAAACTTCTATCATAAGTATAAAATTAACAAAAATACCCATTTACCTCCTTTTCCATTGTAATAGAAGTATCCATTTTTATCTAGGCAAATAGCCAGCTACATTAGAAACAAACTTTTTCCACAAAAGACCACAGAATAAATATTTTAGGCTTTGTGCGACCTGTAGTCTCTGTCAACTGTTCAGCTCTGCCATTATAGGGGAAAAGCAACCATACACAACATGTAAACAAATCAGTGTTGCTGTATTCCCATAAAATTCTATTGACAAAGCAGGCAGCAGACCAGATTTGTCCCATGGGCCATAGTTTGCTGACCCCGGATTACTGAGCACCTACTATACGCCAGGCACTACTTTAGAATTTGGCAATGCAATAGTGAGCAGCACAGTCAAGGTCTCTGCTCTCATAGAGCCTGGAAAATCTTGTTCACAGCTGAGTCCTCAGCACCTTGTGCAGTGCATGACATACAATGAGCAATCCATAAATACTGAATCAGTGAGTGACTGGAAGTCCCCCGGGCAGGAAGAGAGGAAGAGATAAGCCAAACCTAGAGAGTACTAGGCTAGAGGAAAACTCTGGGAACCCTGGGATGCTAACTAATGCAAAACAAAAGAAGCTCCACTAGCAGTTTGATTCCTTGACAACAAACAAACAAGCAAACAAAAATCAATGAGTTCTCATATGCACCGAATGCACCGAAAGACATGTACAAAAATGATCACAGCAACATATTTCCTAAGATCCCTGAAAACAAATAAGATCCCTGAAAACAACTCAAATGTCCATCGATAGAATGATGGATATTATTCTACCCCATTGCAACATTTCACACACAAGTTTTGTGTTTTATTTTTATTTATTTATTTTTCATGTCAATGAATTCAAAGGAATCACATATAGGTTTTTGTATAGAAACAACATTACATTTCTGTAAGAGGTGCTTTTTCAAGACATCTATGTTCACTAGTTGTAGCCTACAACTAGAAGGCTGTGTGTCAAAATTTCCACTTGCTAGTAATTCCTACCACACCCCTCTTTGTTCCCAGAATATTGTATCCCACATGTACCCCAGAACTTAAAGTATAACAAAAAAATAAAAAATAAAAATAATAATGAAAAAACTTAAAAAAAGAAAAAACGAAAAGAAAAAGAAAAGGAATTGTGACAGGAGATAACTTTGCTTTGTACACAATCTTAGTGGGAAAGTTTCTAGTTCCTCACTTTTAAGTATTATGTTAGCTGCTTTTTCATAGATGTTCTTCATCAAGTTGAGGAAGTTCTCCTCTATTTCCAGCTTGCTGGGAGTTTTTATCATTAATGAGTGTTGAATTTTTTCAAATACTTTTTCTATATCTAGTGATATAATCATGTGATTTTTCCTCTATAGCCTGTTGGTGTGATGGATTACATTACTCAGTTTTCAAATGTTGAACCAGACTTTGATACCTGAAATAAATACTATTTGGTCATGGTGTTAAAAGGAAAAAAAAAAAGAAACCCAAAGACAGGAAGCCTTCAGTAAAGATTATGATATGATTGTTTAAGACTGGGGGAAACAGCAACGCAGGACTTTGAGGTAGGGGGTTCAAAGGCTCTTGAGATACAAACTGTTGATGTTTTCTATTGAGGAGATGGTGGATCTTTCAGAGATCCCAATAATAAATAAAGTTATTTGCTTAGGAAAGAGTCTCCTGGAATAGTAAAACTGTGCTCAAGAAGAGTATGGAATAATAAAATCATGATAATGTTAACAGTAAGCTGTGGAGCAGTTTATGGTTTTGGTTCTCCTTGCCCAAGTTATGTGAGTCTTGGGGGAGGAGGGAGTAGATGGTTTGGGTTCTTAATATTTGTGGGATTCTTTCATGTATTGAATATATGACAGTTTATTATATGGACATCATCTATCTTCTGAGACAGGAGTGGCCATTTCAATTGGCCCTTAGTCTTGCACACGAATCAAGGATATCTGTACACATGTAACAAAGAGGGGTGTGGTGAGAATTAGTAGCTAGTGGAATGCTTGACACAGAGCTTTCTAGTTGCAGGCTGCAACGACTGAACACAGGTACTTGAAATGGCACTTCTTGGGAACTGTATTATTGCTCCTATACGAAAATCTGTGTGTGAAATGTTCATAAGAGATCTACTGTCTCTGTCTCAAGGAGTTAGCTACATTAGCTGAGATTACATCCAGAATTGGGGGGCAGGGAGGGAGGAGAGATTGTTTTGATTCTCTTTATTTATTTATTTAAGACAGATTCTCGCTCTGTTACCCAGGCTGGACTGCAGTGGTGCCATCTTGGCTCACTATAACCTCAACCTCCTGGGTACAAGCGATTCTCCTGTTTCAGCCTTCCC
Organism: Nomascus leucogenys; assembly: GCF_006542625.1. NCBI lineage: Eukaryota > Metazoa > Chordata > Mammalia > Primates > Hylobatidae > Nomascus > Nomascus leucogenys. The sequence goes on from NC_044391.1 coordinate 70,782,988, forward strand.
GGTAGCTGAGATTATAGGCATGCACCACCATGCCCGGCTAATTTTTGTATTTTTAGTAGAGATGGGGTTTCGCTCTGTTGGCCAGGCTTGTCTTGAACTCCTGACTTCAAGTGATCCGCCCGTCTTGGCCTCCCAAAGTGCTGGGATTACAGGCCTGAGCCACAGCGCCTGGCCTTGATTCTCATTATTTACAAGATTCATCCACATTGTCTCATGCAGCAGTAGTTTGTTCTTTTTAATTGCTGTGTATTAGGAAAGTGTGTGTGTGTGTGTGTGTGTGTGTGTGTGTGTAAGAGAGAGAGAGAAAGAGAGAAAAAGAGAGAGAAATGAGAGCAAATAGTTGATTCTAGGAAGTAACATGAAATCTAGCTCCAGAAAAACCTAGTGGACTTCTTTAACTACAATAATTAAAATATGTGTCTAAATTGGCCAGGACTTGCATACACAAACTATTTAATGTTAAAAGAAGGAGGGCCGGGTGGGGTGGCTCACACCTGTAATCTCGGCACGTTGGGAGGCCGAGGTGGGAGGATCACGACGTCAGGAGTTCGAGATCAGCCTGGCCAACATGGTGAAACCCTGTCTCTACCAAAAATACAAAAATTAGCCAAGAATGGTGGCGTGAGCCTGTAATCCCAGCCACTCGGGAGGCTGAGACAGGAGAATCGCTTGAACTCAGGAGGCAGAGGTTGCAGTGAGCTGAGAAAATTAAAATAAGGAAAATCCAACCTGTAGTACACAAAGCCCTGATAAAAAGCCAATGTTCAAAGTAAAGGTATGCCATTTCATTTTAAAATACAGAAAACAGATACATGGTTGATATTTGTAAAAAATCTTACTTAGTGGCTAGTCTAAGTAGAAACTGTGCACTTAACATTTCCCAAACACACAATTGAAATTATGGGCTCCCATTATATTTTTAGCCTATGGTTACTGCCAGCCTCACCTGGCCCATCCCTTCACCTAATTGCAGGCATAATTATCCCCCCGTATTTACTGTAGGATGACTCCTCTGTCCAAGCACAAGAACAATGGTTTTCTCACATACTTGGGGAGTTTCCCGTAAAGACTGCGGGCTGCTCCCTGAATTATTTTAGGACTGAATCTTTCTTCTCATCTCATTTTTGTTTTATTTCTAAAAGTAATACGTACTTATGGTAGAAATTTCAGAAAGTATAGATAAGCGAAATGAATCAAGACAAAAATCACATTGAATCTGATTGAAATTCCTTTTCAGTAATATATTTAAATGGTATTTATAATATACATATACCTAGTAGAGAGAGATATAGAACCCTTCTTTTCTATATTTTCGAAACTTTCTCTTTCATGTAATGTTGTGTGGTTCGTATATTTACCCTGATTTAACAGCCACTGACTACATTTATCAAATCAGTTCCTTGTTATCAGAGATTTAGGCTCTTGTCATTTTTCCTGGTGTTACAAACAATGCTCCCATAATTATTACTGGAAACTGAACTGTTGTGAACATCCTTGATGATTTTCTTAAAATAAATTTCTACAAGTAAAAATACTTGGCTAAAGGATGTGTAGGCTTTATATATTGTTGACACAGATCACCAAATGTCTTCTCTGAAAAGTTGCATCAAATCCCATACCCGTTCTTAACATGGGTAAGCGTCAGAGAAAACAATAAAAAAGATCTCACACACATACAAGAAACTCATACTGTGGTAAAGGTAACATTCCATCAATTGTCTGAGATTTCAGTGCGTGAGATTTCCTTTATGTAGGAATATATTTGTAAATTTGGTAACTATGGCAAATTGACACTCAGAGGCCTTGTGTACTATTCAAGTGATTCAGATTCTACAGTAATTTTTATTGTTTTAATGTTGTCAGGTAAGAATGAGCTGTTTTAGTACAACCCCTGAGGGAGTTTCCAGCCAAATTGAAAGGCCTAGAATATTACAAACCAGGAGCGTAGGCTATAAACAGAACTTAAGGAGGGTGTAAGGTAATTTGTGTAAGCTATTTCCTTCAGGTGATGACAATGTCTACTATTAAAGGATCCACAAACAAGGGGAAATGTTGAGTCACTCAAACTTAGGCTCTAGGATAGGGATGACTGAGGCTCTCAGGGGCCTGTCAAAGTCCCCATTAGGTGGGTGGAGTATCTGAGTGCCAGTGTAGGATAAGAGGAAGACTCTAGCCCCTGGGCCCTGGTGGCAGAGCAGGTAGATGAGGCAGAGGAGAGGAGCAGGGAGAACACAGTGTTCATGTTACACCCACTTGGATTCAAATCAGCTTTTTTTTTTTTGCTACAGTTTTTTTCATTTGCTAAAGATGTGGCCTTGGACAGATTACTTAACCTCACTGAGCTTTGAGTCTATAAAATAGAGAGAAGTAATACCTTCTAGGACTGCTGAGAGATTGCAGTGGAATAGTATGTGTAAAACTAATTACAGTAAGTGACATACTGAAGGGACTCAAGAAATGGTTGCTGTTATTATGATAATGGTTGATAATTATTATTGCCATGTCCTTTGAGGATAGATTTAGGAAAAAATGATGCTTATGACTGATTGTTTTGCCTTTTTTCTTGGATCCCGTATTGCAGGAGTTTTCAATCTGGTGTCCAAGAATTCCCAAAAGACCCCATGGATAAATAACTGGGGGAGTGGGGTGTTAAATTTAGATGGGAAAAAAGTGTCATTTTTTACTAACTTATAACAAAAATTTAATATTTCCTTTAATTATGACTATGCAACAAACCAAAGTAGCATCAGTAATACTGATCATACTTTGATCTACAATAAAAATTTGCATATGTTTTCATATCACATTAAATTTGCTGCAGGTATCTTGAAATATCATTTTAATTGAAATTGTATTTCAAAAGTACAGTAGTTAGGGGGCTGGGGGGCAATGGGAGGGAGGGCAAATACCTAATGCGTGTGGTTGATGATGGGTTGATAGGTGAAGCAAACCACCATGGCACATGTATCCCTATGTAACAAACCTGCACGTTCCGCACTTGTATCCCAGAACTTAAAGAAAATAAAAAATAATAATAATAAAAATAAATAACAAAAGTGCTTAGCATATTGGCTAACTCTGCTCAGTAAACAAAAAAAAAAAGTAGGATAGTTCTTAGACCCACTCATTAGAAGGCTGTTAGGACACACATTATTGCTGTCTGTCCACAGGTGTTGAAGTGACAGAGCTGGCTGTCAAGACAACTACACTATACATTTAAAAAAACATTTTCATAAAATATTCTAGTGTATTGTTTTCTTCATAATTCTATGCATTTTATGTATTTATGAACATTATTCTTCAAAGGTGTCTGTAGGTTTCACCAGCCTGCCAGTGGGACTATGGTACAGAATAGGCTGAAACCTTCAGTCAGGAGCCGCCCACCGCAGGGCAGCTTGACCATAGGAGGAGCTCTGCTGTCTAATAGCTGGTTATGCTTCTTTATAAATGTGCTTGTCTGTTGTCCAGACCAATGAACACCAAAAACAGAACATTTCTATAGAAAATTCCCAAGAAGTCCGGGAATCCCGTGACTTGAAAGAGCCTAACCCTGTACAGTAAGGAGAAAAATGCCTCTTACCCTTCCAGGGAGGCCGATACCTGCAGCACCTGGTAGAAAGGACCACTGCCTAACTGGAGTGATGATCCCACAGGTACAGCAATGGCAATTTACAGACAGCAGAGAAAGAAGAGGAGAAAGAGGATGAGAGAGTAGGATAAGGAAACAAAAAGACAGGAAGCTGTTAGCAATAGGGGCCACATAACTTGCAAACTGGAAAAAAAAAAAGGGGGGGGGAGAAAAAAGAGAACTTTTAAGGACAATGAAACTAAACAACAACAACATGGTAGTGAATACTTTATTTTGTTGTAAACAAGTTAGTTTTGAAGGTATTTCCTCGTGGTCCTCCTGCCCTCACTCCTCCCCGTGATCCAATGATGCTGATCAACTGCTTTATTCAGTTTCCCATCTTTCTTCTTGCCCAGTCATCTTAGCCTTTCTTTTTTTAAACACATGATCCCTAGTACTCGTCTTTGGAGGACAAAAGGCTTTCCATATGTTAGAAAAATTTGAATCTCATAGTACTCACAACAACGAGCAGCATTGTAAGTTGTGATGCATTCATTTGGATTGGAACATTCTCAATCAGTCCTTCCACTCTAAGTAAATATTTGTTTCTCACAGAACACAAGGCAGTTCAAAGGGCCTCTTGTTAGAGATTTATAGGTGTATGAATGGGAAACATCATATAAGCAGTGAAAACAAAAATCTTTCCAGGTTGTCGGATTTTCTCCTTCTTGGTCTTATAAAAAGCAGCTAGACATCTTTAATTTAAGAAATACATGCACATATATACAATAGTGATTGGAATGTTATTTTTATCCAAAACATTATAGAGTTTATCTCAGATATACTGAGGACTGTCACTTAGTCTGTAAATTACCCCCAGAGGGTGGTTTGTTTCCTCATTCCTTAAAAAAAAACAAAAGCAAAAAAAGTTTACTAAATTTAAACACTGACGTCCTGTGAAGATGCCAGTCTTTATAGGCGTTTGTAAAAGTAGACTATGGGGAGTATATTACACTAATACAAAGTTTTACAAATGAATACAAGTGAAATATATAAATTACAATGAAATAGAGGAAGATTGTGGCTCTGTCCTGGGGTGGTTCTTTTAGCAGTCATATTGCTGTAAAGAAAATAAAATACCATTAGGTTATAATCAGGATAAATAATGATGACATTTTAGTCCTTTAAGTTCCTATTTTAAGCAAACATAAACAGACTGATCCCAGCTTCAGCAAAGCTTAGGCCAACCATACTTAGGGCTTGGACAATGTTCACAAAATGTTTCCTAAACAAACCCAGATCCCTTGTCTTCCATGAGTAAAGGCCGCAGAAAGGGCCCATAGAAACTGCAGGATACTGATGTTGGGTTGCTTTGAGTGCATTTGTGTGGGGTTTTAATCTTAGGGATTTAAAAGATAATGCCATGGAAGTTTCATACTGGTATGAGCTCAATGTGGGTAACCTTTCAAATTAAATGCTACCGAGTTAGGGACCTGACTCTTCTACATGAAAAGCCCTGCCCTTTCAAAGTGTCTTTTGTCTTATAAACAAAGGTAACAGATCTTCCCTGTAGTATCTGGGAAGAAGCCATCCCTACAGTGACTCAGCTGGGAAACCCGGTGTATTTACTACCCCAAATCAGAGGAGAGTCTCATTCCCTGCCAAATCACTTCAGCCATTTTGGTCATTGGCTCTTTATGTTTGTCCCCAAAATGTACTAAGTGAGTACATTTAGTACAAGTAATCACTTACTTTGAACTCTGCCTTGTATGAAATTCAAGGCTAAAGGGAAGCTGCATGACAGCCATCCCTAGAGGATACTTCTCTGCCCTTCCCCAACCATATTGCTTGAAAGAAGCTCCATATTGAAGGTTTCCCACTCCCTTATTTTCTTGGAAATTTGCCAAAGAAATTATCAATCTTGCTATACTGGCCTGATAAGGAAAACTAGATTTTCATTTTAACCTTCCCCCAAAATTACAGAGAGTTTCCTTTTATTTTCAGCAAAGTTTTTCATGGTAGCAATGGACTTTCAGTTTTCATTAGGTTTTTGTCTTATTTTTAAAAGAAAGTTAACAGATCCGGCACCAGAGGAGTAAATGGTTTGAAAAATATAAGACATAAAATAACCCTCTCAAAGATAGGATCAAAGCTGGACTTTCATCAATTCAATAATATATATATATCTATATTAGGAGGATATAGAAACAAGAACTTTCACTGCTACAAACAAATGCATTTTTTTCTCCTAAATCATATCCCCAGGAAACAAGTGCTTCCTGGCTTTCTTTCACAACGAAAGGCTTTTCATGAGCTGCTGTTCAAAGATTGCTAGTGATCCTCCATACTTACTGCTTAGGCATTTTTATGACTCCTTATTAGGAAGGAATTGCAGAAAATCCAACCAAACAGCAAGTGTGGAATACAGGTTAAAAGCAGGAGCTTTTGCACAAAATGACTCAAGGTTTGAAGCCTGTTATTTCCTGAGTAGGTGATCTTAAGCCTATTGCTTAATATTTGAGTCATAGTCTCATCTGAAAAATGCGTTTAGCATAGTGCCTGATGCATTGAATGGTTGGCTATTACTTATGTATACTAGTTGGGAATATAACAGCAAACAATGAGCAGACATCTCTTTTTTTCTGTCTCTGCAGCGAGAGCAGAGGCAGTGAATTAGATCCTGAAGGGAGTGCTGTGTCTATGGGCAGCATGTTCTTGTGTACATAGAGCCAACTGCAAAGAACTAAGACAATCCTGTGACTGTGAGACTCGAGGAAGCTTGTTACTGACAGCTGAAGTGAATGCTATAATTGTATTGCTACAAAGATGATATCAGAATAAATGCTGGTAGGTCAAGCATGTTTGGTTTTGCCTTTTTCTTTATGATGAAAACAATGGTATATTAACACCAGGGCCAGACTACGACATTTTCATGCAGGTTCTTACCTGTTGGCGAGAGCAGCAAAAGCCACATATGCCTCCAAGCACTCCATTTATTACTTGAATAAGACACAAGATGAATTCAATTCCACCAAGAGCCAAGAGGATAGAAAACAGAGATACATTCCATTCCACAATGTGCTTGGGTTCAGTGCACTGGGACCATGTGGAGGTATCCAGAAGGTACCTGTGGGTAAAAAGAGAAACTTCTGACACATGGTCATACTTAAGGGGATACTTCATAAACTACTTTTGTTTGGTGGTTTTTCATTCAGAAAAAAGGAATGAATTATTCAATATCCTGTGTAAGTTTCTTCCAATGCATGTCATTCCACAAAATGGAGGAATTTAGCCCAGATCCTACTGTAATGATAAACATAAAATTATAATTTATAATTTTTGACCCCAATCTAGGATTACCTGGTCAGAAATTCTCACCTTATAATGATGTTTATATTCCCTAACAGGCATCTGAATTCTTATAAACAAAAATAAAAATGCAGAACTGTGTTTGTGCTTTGTTTAAAGCTAGGTAAGATTCATGTATGTATATGGAAGTAAACTACGAGCAAATGCAGAAAAATGAAAATAATCCATGTGCTAAAGTAGAGTACGTGTATGTGTTTTTTAAAACTGTTTTCCAATTTTATTGTTGTTATTGGTATAAAAGATGGGTATTTGTATTGAATATTGAGTGAATACTTAGAAAATAAAATCTCTTTAGGCTAGTTTTTTTTTGAACTTTAAAATATTAATTTAGATCATTTTATTACATCTCAATTTGTCACTTTTGAAAATTATCCAAATTCTGGCAAGTTTGGATATTTAATATGCTGGAATTTTTCAACTGAGACCTTTGGAACAAAGCTATTTTTTGTTTTTAAGGAATAAATTAATTTGCAACATGAAGCAAATTCATGGGATTAAACCCAACTAATTTGATAGCTCTTTACTCTTTCTTGACATGGAGTCTGGCTCTGTTGCCCAGGCTGGAGTGCAATGGCGCAATCTTGGCTCATAGCAACCTCTACCTCCTGAGTTCAAGCCATTCCCCTGCCTCAGCCTCCCAAAGTGCTGGGATTACAGGCGTTAACCACCACGCCCGGCTGATAGCTCTTCACTTTCATGATGCTGTGCCCAAGTGTTGATAATAGCATGTAGCACACTGCATTCGCTCATTCAACAAAGATTATTGAGCACTCAGTGTGAGTCTGACACTGAGCCAGAGCTGGGGATATAATGGAGCACAGGGCACGGGCTCTGTCCTGAAAGAGCATAGCTTCTAAAGGCAGAGACAAGTCACAAGTAATCTCAATGCAACAGATATGCTGATCGGTAAACAAAGTACGGAAGAGCCACAGAGGAAGGGCACCTAACCTAGTCCAGGGAGAACACCTGCTTATGTATCTATTCAATAAGGCTGAGCTCCATGAAGGTAGGAGCCAGACCTATTCATCATTGTATATCCAGCCACTAGAACAGTATCTGACACACAATAGCCACTCAACACATTTTAAAAGCAGTTGAGTGATAAATAACAACATGAAGTTGCTTTGTGAAATGTCAGCAAACCATACTGAGGTGATATCTGACTATAGATTCTAGGATTTAGTCGAGTTTATAAATACCTGGATATTCTTCCAGTCTGAAAAATTCTACTTCTGATAGCCCTCCTAGAATTTCAGCCTTTGCTACAGAGTATTTGGATTCTTAACGAAATATAATACAATCATGTGGGAAAATCAAGGTTTGACTTAATTCCACAAAGAGGTCTGATATAATTCTTTTCTTATCACAACTTCCTGCCACAACAGAACAAAGGGGCTTGGAATTTGAGACCTAACTTTACAATAGTTCATTGAGCCAATCAGAGATTATAGTTGTTGCTTTCAAAAAAAGTTCTGTTTTTGTGGCCCTTTCTGCATGTCAGCAGAACAAAAATCTATATTTTCAGGTTGCAATGTAAAAAAAATTCTTCGGCTCCACCTGGCTCCCAGGCAACTAACCTGTGGCTTGTGACTGTTAGTTATTTCCCATATTGAAATCCTTGGACAGTTTTAAATGAAGAATGACATAGAAGAGGAGGAAGGTTTCTTGTAGAATCCAGGGTTAGAATCCAGGGTGGATAATGGGAGGGGCAAACAGTCAAATAGCTATAAAAACCATTTAGCGATACTACCACCTCTCCCTGCATTCTGGCTGCATAAGTCATGACTTTTCTTAGAAGTCTGTTTGTGCAATAGTTTTGTATGTTTGTACATATGTGAATAGCCATTTTCTACTAGTACATCCAGTATGTTCTGATAAAAGCTGAGTCATGATTGATCACAGTTTTGAACACCAAAATTTCAAACTTCTGTAAGTATCAATTTTCCTTCAAAGGCTACCATTGGGTTATGTTTATTGTAAGGTAGTAGATAACATTAACAGCTAACAGTGGCAGTTGCTCACAATGTGGCAGCCTCTGTGGGGAACATTTTACATATTATGTCATTAATTCTCATGACAATTGCCATTGATTTTATTTTACCAGTGGAGTAACTGAGATGCAGAGAGCTCAGTTCACCTTTTCCTATAGATAGGTGCAGAGCTGTGATTGAACCCGGCTAATTCAAAATCATGATCTCATAACTATGCTAAATTTGTGAGATTCATATATCCTCACTACATGCTTTAAATTCATGGGGACAAACATTCTTGATAATATAATTCGTTATTAATATTATTTTTAATCATGAATCTCAAAACTAAACCTTTCAAAATTCAACTTCAGAAAGTTGAGTAAGGAAAAAGTAAACTCAGAGTCAACTCCTGCTCAAAGAAACATGTCATCCATTCATCACCACATACATCCGTTTCTATCAGCTGTGCTGTTTCTGTTCTTTTCTTGATAACTGATAAAAAAAAATAAGTATCAACATAGAATGGCGGAACAGCACAAATTATCCTGATATTATGATTGTGACTAGGCCTTACTTACATAGCTTAATAACTAAAAAAGGGGGCATTGTACATAGTTTGTATGTTTTATATGAGTGTATGTGTGTATAGGGGTAAGGGCATGATTTGCCCTGGGCTTGAGTTAAATTCATATAGTTGCCATTCTTATTATATATGGATTCTATAATACTTTCTTATAAAATAGTAAAATGTATTACACTTAATCAGGCAATCGTTCTGGTATAATGTATGAAGTAATTGAGATGCACTATATGAACACAAACTCTACATCCAGACTGCCTGGGTTCAAATGCTAACTGCCAGTTTCTGGCAACGTGACCTTGGATGAATTACTCCATCTCTCTGTGATTTTGTTTCCTCATCTTTAAAACAGGAAGTCACTTCATAGGGTTATTATGAGGATTGAATTATTGAATCTATTCAAAAGCACTTTGTATTTGGGAAGCTGAGGAAGGAGTATTGCTTGAGTTCAGGAGTTAGAGGCTGCAGTAAGCTATGATTGTGCCACTGCATTCTAGCCTGGGTGACAGATCAAGACCCTGTCTCTGGGAAAAAAAAAAAAGAAAGAAAGAAGGAAAGAAAGAAAGAAGGAAGGAAAGAAAGAAAGAAGGAAGGAAAGAAAGAAAGAAAGAAAGAAAGAAAGAAAGAAAGAAAGAAAGAAAGAAAGAAAGAAAGAAAAGAAAAGAAAAGAAAAGAAAAGAAAAGAAAAGAAAAGAAGCATTTAGAACTTGTTTAGGTCAGGGACTGGGCTCCATCCTTGGATACCTATTGCCTAAACCATGCCTGAGTCAGTGAGAATAAACACTGGCTAGGTGGGTGGATGGATGGGTAAGTGGATGCCTATCTGGTTTGATAGAGCTGCCACTATATACATGTGGTGGATAAAAATGTGTAGCCATGTAGAGAATAATTACATACTGGCCCTCGGTACTGGCAAAGGTGTAGTTCCACTGGCCGAGGGAATCAAGACATAGTGGTCCTTCTGCTAAGCCAAGGGCTGCCACAATGACACAGTAGCCAGATCCTGCAATTCCAATGAGAGCAGCCAGTACAGAAGAAAGCATCTAGGGAAAAGGAGAAACACAGGACGTGAGCCACAGAGTGCCACAGCTACATCTTAGGAGTCATTTTCACCACCAGGGCAGGAGGACCTACCGCACATCGTTTGCCACAGTTTTCATGGCCACAGCAGCCACAGCAGTCATCCTGCTCCAGCCCAATGAAGACAAATGCTGGCAGGAGCATCTGGTTAGGAAACAAACAAAGTCAAGTCATTGACTTGCTCAGGCTCATATGGGTCAGGTTAGGCATCTCTTGGTAAAATATATTTATTTCTAATGACGTTAACTGGCTTTGATTAGGTTGACCAGATATCCCAAAGACTGTAAACCTCTGAGGAGAAAAAGACCATCTAAATGTCATATCTGCTTGTTTTCATGTAACCTGTCAAAGCATTTTTTAGGATGAGGGTGTAACATGGGAGGAGTAAAATAATAAACTGTAAATGTGTTTATTCCTCAAGAGTTTATCACACAACCTCAGATACAAACTCTTGGAAATATTAAACCCTTTTTTTAAATATGATTTTTTCCCCTTGTAAAATGCAGAATATACCAACAAATCTTTAATAGAATAACTGAAACTTTTTTGTAAATGGGAGACATGAAAGCTATATATAATAAATATGAACTGCTTCCTTGATTATACAAATGCATAGTTTTAACTTAACAATATTAAGCTCTTAAAATATAGTAAATATGAAATACTTCAGGTTCAAGATCGAAAGAAACTTAAGTGTGATGTTATGTTTAAGACAAATAATCATGTTAACATGATAATAATGCTTAAATTTGAGGCAGACGGGCACTGTGGCTCATGCCTGTAATCCCAGCACTTTGGGAGGCCAAGGTAGGAGGGTCACTTGGGCCCAGGAGTTCAAGACCAGCCTGGGCAACATGGCGAAACCCCATCTCATTAGATAAAATAAAATTAAATAAAATCTCATTAAATAAATAATTTAGGGCAGATTTGCCATGCCATAATCCGTGTATTAGGTTTAAATGTTTTACTATCTTTTACTTGATTAAGAAAATTTATCATGTATGGTACCATTCCATAAAATTTCTCTTTAAAATTTTTAATCCCAGCACTTTAAAGTAGCAAACTTAAGTTTGTTCACATTCTTTCCATGCTGTGGTTGAAGCTAATGCTTTCAGCTCCCAGGTTGGCAGGGAAATTCCTCTCACTTCAATCAAAAACAAATCTTGGAAAAAACAACACATTCCACTATTAGCTTCAGACACCGACCTGCTGCTAACTGTAGGGTTTTTCCTAGACACCACACCCCAGCATTACATAAAGAAGAAAGCTTAGAGTTCTTTTAAAATAGCAATGCACTCACAATTCATTATTTTTCCCTATCACAGATGGCTGAAAATAAACAGCAGAGAATTTGGATTCAAAACTGTTGATTTAGGCAGAGAATCAGCCAACCCCTTCCAGCTCCCCAGAGCAAATGTTAAATGACTACCCGCTCTAGTAGAAACTCTATAGTCTCTCAAATCTGATTTAAAAGCGAATATCTGTTTCCTACCTATAGAGTTTAGCAAAAAGGCCATTCACTTTTAGTTGAAAGAGTGTTTTGTAAAACAACATCTAATAAAATTACTACGCTATACTGTACCAATCTCGCTTTTGTATAATCTGCTTTCAAAGGAATGAACAAAAACAAAAAAGTCACTTGATTTGGAAATATGCATTACAAAAAACTTTCCATGAAAATACATAATGAAAACGTCTAGGAAACGGAGATAATTCAGTAATAATCCTGAATGACTTACCAGCAGGCCGCCTCCTACGATGCCAGAAAAGAACCATACGAAGCGGCTGAGGTGGTTTTCGGAGGCATACCTTGTTTCCCCATTGGGAAAGTAAAGCAGAATATTAGCTGCAATGCACAGGAGGGCGAGCCCCACCAGAGAATGTCCGATGCATCGTGCACACTTCCCGTAGCACATGGTGGTCTGCGAGGTTTTCTCCCCCTTCTCTTTGTCTTCAGCTCAGTGATACCGCAAATTAGATGAAAGTGTGCCCTTCTGGTGGAGAAAGCAAACACCACTCTCAGCCCATTCCTGCCACCTCTTAAATACTGCGATTCTTAGTCACTGAGTGGATGAGGTACTTTGCTTTCATTGGTCCTAATGGCAGGCTCCAGCTGTGGTGAGAAGAGGCAGGGGGAATGTCCCGCCCTTCAGACCAAATCCTTGGGACAGGCAAAACCAGGGGCAGGACGTGAGAAACAGCCTCAGTCATAGGCAACAGGGAAAATGATTAATCTTGAACAAGGCATTGACTGTGCAACTCCTCCACAAGATAAAGAATCAACAGGAAAGCCTAACATGACTTTCCAGTAACTGCCAAGTGTCCGAGATGCAACAGCCCTGGTTGAGGTTTTGAAAGACAGTGGGCTGTGCCCCTGCTCCATGCAGCTGTCTGGACAGCTTCCAATCTGAGAGCTCTGTGTTCATTTCTACCTTTGTGCTGATTTAATTTACAACCTGGGGCAAATCTCCTGAGCTCATTTCCTTGTCTATTAAATACAAGGTGTCTGAGACGTCACCCATGGATTTGAGGAGGCTGTTGGGAAAACTACAGAGCAAACTTCTTTACTCTGCCTACAGCAAGCTCTGCAGGATGGATTTCAGTTTTCAGCGTCCCTGGACATCTGTCTCTAAAACAAATCTGCACCACAACAGAGGTGGCGTCAGTCAACACAAAGGGCTCAGGTGCTTTTTAAAAATTATTGAGTGTTGCTGTCAGGAAAAGCAATGCCAGGAAGGGCCAAGGAAGGCCTAAAGCATGGGACAAAAATAAAAAGAGGAAGAAGAGAGGGGGAGGAGGAGAATGGGAGAGAAGGAAAGAGGAAAGGAGGAAGGAAGAGAGGAAGGAAAGAAGAGAGGGAGGGAGAGAAGGAGGGAGGGAGGGAAGGAGGGAGGGAGGGAAGAAGGGAGGGAGGAAGGAAGGAAGGAAGGAAGGAAGGAAGGAAGGAAGGAAGGAAGGAAGGATAGCAGGAGGGAGGAAAGGAGGGAGAGAGAGAAAAAAATAAGAGAAAGGAACTTGGCAAGCAGAGTGGAGAAACAAGGTTCAGAGAAACGGAACTGGCTAGGAGTGTCAGAACCCACACGGAGGTAATCAGATGGTTTACCCAGCCAGATCCTGAGACCAGCTTCCACAGGCTCCCCACACAGGGCAGAGAAAGGGTGTTAGACTAACTTTCTAGGTGGTTACCTTGCAGAAGGAGGGGCTGGGCACTGAATAAATTTAAGCCTTGAACAGCAGATTGCACCAGCCAGTGGATGGCGGTGGGAGGTGGACAGGGTGGCTGGGTGGGGCCAGGCCTGAAGGGCCTTGTCACCAGGACAGGATAGAGAGTACAGAAAATAGAAAAGGACCAAGGTAGGGAGGCATTAGCTTAGAAGAAGAAGGTGAATGTGGTTCGTGAATCTAGAGTCTGAAGGATTTGGCCCAAAACTAGAGGGCGGGACACATACAAAATTTGAGGAGACCAGCTGTGGTTAGTGATGTGGCATGGGACCGGAGGAGGGCCCAAGAAGTGTGGCCTCAGCACACTAACAGGGGTGAAGCCAGAATCCAGGATGGCCTGAGGAAATAAATCAGTGGAGTTGGGAAGCCTGGAACCACCCACTTGCTCAGGCAGAGGCAGGCAAATCCTCACAAGAGCATCATTGGGTCACCACCATGTATCCAACAACAGGGAACGTGTGTTCGGCCTGACGGCTTGGAGACAGGCTTCCACTGGTGACAGCCTGGGCACTATGGGTGAATGACAGCATCTTTTGTTGAAGCATAATCATTGCAACCCTCCTGTCTGCTGATCTATCCCACCTGGAGCCAAAATGGGGGAAAGTGATTCTTAAACCACTGATATGGTTAGGCTTTGTGTCCCCACCCAAATCTCATCTTGAATTGTAATCCCCATAATCCTCACGTTCAAGTGAGACACTAGGGGGAGGGAACCGAATCATGGGGGGCGGTTTCCCCCATGCTGTTCTTGTGATAGTAGGTGAGTTCTCATGAGATCTGACAGTTTTATAAGGAGCTCTTCCCCCTTCTCTCAACGCTTGTCTTTCCTGCTGCTTTGTAAAGAAGGTGTCTTGCAGCCAGGCGCAGTGGCTCACGCCTGTAATCCCAGCACTTTGGGAGGCCGAGGTGGGTGGATCACGAGATCAGGAGATCGAGACCATCCTGGCTAACATGGTGAAACCCCATCTCTGCCAAAAAAATACAAAAAAATTAGCCGGGCGTGGTGGCGAGCACCTGTAGTCCCAGCTACTGGGGAGGCTGAGGCAGGAGAATGGTGTGAACCTGGGAGGTGGAGTTTGCAGTGAGCCTAGATAGTGCCACTACACTCCAGCCTGGGTGACAGAGGGAGACTCAGTTTAAAAAAAAAAACAAAAAACAAAAAGCTGTCTTGCTTCTCCTTCACCTTCCGCTATAATTGAAAGTTTCCCAAGGCTTCCCCAACCATGCAGAACTGTGAGTCAATTAAACTTCTTTCCTTTATAAATTACACAGTCTCAGGCAGTTCTTTATAGCAGTGTGAAAATGGACTAATACAACCACTTCACCCTCAAGTGCTTAAATTTCGTTTTGTCTTCTTTCCCCCATCTCCAAGTCAGTAGGGCATGGAGAAGAGTGAGGGGCTTGGAAAGAGAAAGCCTGGAGTGAGACCCCCAACTCTGCTATATTCCAGCTGTGTGGACTCAGTCCAGTCACTTACATTCCAGGACTGTTTCCTAATCTATAAGACAAAAAGCAGGGCTAGAGGAGTGGTTCTTAGCAGGTTTTTGAGGATCTTAAAATAAAAAATAAAAGATTTTTTTGAAAATCTGATAATAAAACCCTCTCCCCAGAAAAAAGAAACATACGTGCTGCAGGATGCTGCTCATATGTAACTTTGTCAAAGAAGTCCTCTCTGCAGACCTATCTAGGGAAGATATTCCCCCTATCTCTAGTTATGCTCCATCATGTTACTCTGCTGTATCATCATCACAGAATTTATCAGCCTCTGAAGTTATTCTGTGTATTTGCTTGTTTCCTTTTCTGTTGTCGTCTCCCCTCCCCTCCCCACTGAGTGCAGACACCTTCTGCCTTGTTCACCATTGTTTCCCCAGTACCTGGAGCATGTCTGGTGCATAATAGGTGCTCAGTAAATAGTATTGAATAGTTGGATGACTAAAATAAGCGAATCTATGAGTTTTTAAGCCTCTTTTTAACCAGGCTGATGCTCCAGTCTCCCCACCCTCAATTTCATTATGCCTCTCTGTGAGCCCAAGATCTCCCAGCCACTCACACCATTGCTCCCAGGCCCTACCACTGCCTGGTTGTTTGATTTGGGGCAAGCTATTAACCATTGTGTACCGTGTACCTCTATTTCTATAATTCATTCATTCACCGACATCTATTGATTCCTACTATGTGTTATAAGTGCTGAGGATATAGCAGTAAGCAAAGCAAACAACAAAATTCCTGCCTTTAAGGAGTATCCACTCTATCAGAAAGAGAGAGGCAAATAAAAAATAATAAGTAAAACACAGAGGGTATTAGACGGTGATAAGAGCAGAAAAGGGGAATAGGTGAGAGAAGGAGAAGGCCTTACTGAGAGGACCTCTCTGACACAAATAATAAAATCTGCCTCATAGGGTTGTGGTATGCAGAAATGAGTCAATGTGTGTAAAGCTTGAAGCATCTGGCATATAGCAGTCACTCAAAAAAAGTTACCTATGATTATTTACTATTTTTATCAGCCCACTCTCTCAGAGGAGATGTCTCTATCTGTGATTCACTATATTTACTTTTCTGGGATTCTATCACTCCAATATATGTTGGATTCCTTTGTTATCTTTCGTGATAAATTTTAAAATACTGGACTTCCCCCGGTTATAGTAAAACTCATTTCTAGCTCCCACATCCCTTCTGGAATCACCCTTAATCCATGATACCCTTGGAAGCAGTGGTTTTTACTGCATCACAGAACTGCAGGTTCCAGAGCATGAGCTGCTGGTTCTCAGCCCCATGTTTTGGATATGCCAAAACTGCCGGCAAGGCCCTACTATTTCTGCCCAGCCTACCCTACCCTGCCTTGTTACCCTGACTGAACTTGTTACTTCATCCATGATGCCTTTCGTCACACCCCTGCCTGCTTCCCCCACCACCCCACCCTCAGCCTGCTCATGACTCCCGCTTTGTTCTTACACACACCACACCTGCATGGTAGCCCCAATCTGACCACGATGCACGAGTGTGTATCCTCCTTAGCTTCCCCACCTTCACTGAAGTCTCAGAGAGCAGGGACCTTCTATTTTCTTCTTTGAGGGCACAGCGGCTAGCATAGTGTCAGGCATTTAGTTGGCTCTCAATTAATATTTGCCAAATTTTGTTCAGATGAAGAGGGAAGTTGAATATGTTGAGTTCTAAGATTATTTGTGTTTAAGCAAAGTCAAAACATCTTATGAAAAGTTAGGGAAAATTGACATTTACTATATTTAAATTAGAAAATGTTCAATTTTACCTATCATTAACATAAGCAGCTGGTATATGCTTCTTCGGGTTAGCTCTTTCAACCTTTTCATGCACAGAATGTGGCTTCAAGAATAATTCCAGGGAAAACTCCTTTTCCTTATATCAAGTGCTATATAAGCATAGATTTTCATGCTGAAAGAAGCCTCAATAGAGTGAATGGAATCATTATGGCCATTTTATAGTTAATCCCACAGGGGTTAAAAACTCTTCCCAAGGTCATCTAGCTAGTTGGCAGTGGAACTGAGTTACCTTTAAGAATTAACATAAACAGTCTATGATTCTATGTGGTTATGAGATTCTAGGAGGAAGATTTGAACTCAGATCTCCTGCACCCCAGTTGTGTTTTTCCACATGTATTTCTCCTTCCTTGTAGTTTCTTACTCATTTGAACATGACAAATGTAATGATTCCTATATAGTAACAATGATCATTAGAGCATTCTGATTATAGTAACAGAAGCCAGTTGAGTTACCTAAAACAAAGGGGCGTTAATTATAAACTTCAAAGGTGGAGATGCAGATAGGATGATGGAACTCATGGACAGGGGAACAAAGTTCTGGAAATTCAGAATGTCATACTCCACATTTTGCGTTTTTGACTCTTTCTATCCATATACTTTATTCTTCTTAGTGCAGTCTCGTTGTCTCTGGTTCTCAGTTCACACACAAAAAATATGGCTACTGACAGTTCTGAAGTTTATAGTTTTTTCAGTTCAAGAGATTCATCCCATGTCCAGATTGTGAGAGAAGGGACATGCATTGGACAAGACCAGGTCAGGTGCCCATGCCTGTGGGGCCAGGTGCCCATGCCTGTGGGGCCTGCAAAAACATGGCTGCTGGGAGCCATCCCTGCAACCAGGTACATGCAGGAGAAGTCGTTCTCAGGAAAAGGTGAGTGTGGGACCAGACAGGGAAGCCAGTTGCTGTCCTTTATTTGGAACTATAATCAAGGCAGACAACCACAGTAGAGAGATGCAGAGGCAGGGAGCAGTGTAAGATCACCTTACACACAGCTTCCTGGCTTTCCCTTCACTTTAGGTTGTAGCTCAAGTTATTCTTGGCTAAAAAATAAGCTCTGTTGGCCCAATTAAACTAGAATTAATCACCAATTCCCCATCTTTATCTGCAACATTGCTCAGCTGATGGCTCATTAAGCCAAGAACTCTCTCAGGTCTCAGTTGCCATTTTCAGACAAGACACCTCCTGGAGTGCCTGCCCTATGGTCTGAAGCTCAAGATGTGGCTCTGGGTCTCCCTTCATGAGGGCTAGCTACCCAGAAGGGCTGGTCTGACTTCCTGTTGAATGGGTGAGCTGAAGACATCCAGGGCACCTAAGACAACTAGTGCACAAATACTTGAAGGGGAAAGGACTCTCGTGTTCTGAGTATCATTTCCTTGGGTTGAATAATTAGAGCCTGGCACGTGAGATGTGGAGGGCTTCAAAGACCATTTGACTTTCAACAGAAAATGGTCTATGGTTTTCTAAAGCGACACACCCTGATTCAGCCCAAGGGAAACAGAATGTCTGTGGGTGAGGCCTGGAATCTGCATTTTAAGTAAGTCCTCCAAATGACTCCAGTGCACAAGCAGAGTTGAAGTCCACTGATGTAGGTGGCCCAACTTTCTAGTTTTATACATGAGGCTACACAAGTCCAGGAAGGTTCATTTCAGTTGAGAAGAAAACCGTTGATTAAAATAAAAAACTCTAAAAAATTTAAACTGATGAATTCATGTGTTTGCACCTTTTGAACCTGGTTCACCAAGTGGTTCTCTTTGTGAGGTAGGAGAAGTAGCAGTCCACTTGCAGCTCCTCTCTCTGTCTGATGGGAGACCAGATCCTCCCTGGGAAAAGTGGCAAGTTCTCTCCTGCTGGCCTCCTTCCACAGATCACAGCTGCCTTTGGGGAGAATGACAAAAACTGTTCAGGGTTCCTGGGTAATACGTATCCAGTTTCTGTGCATTCAGGGGAAGAGGAGCGTGGAGCAGAAGGAGAGTGGGCACATGCAAGTCACTCTGATGCCGTAATTTAACTTTACAGCTCCCTTGTGCAAAGCTGTTTACAGGTGAGGAAACTGAAGCTCATCTGGGTTAAGCATGCAGGCCAAAGTCACAAGGCTGGCGAGTAATTAGGCCTGGATTCCTCCTACGCAGGGCTCCCTGACTCACGTACCCATGCTCTTTCCTTCACACAATGGGCTGATTTTACTACAATGTTGATCAGATTCGGGGACTGTTTCTTTGGCACTTCTAAATAACATAATTTTGAGACATTAATCACTTGCATTCTACTTTAATTCGACGAATGATTTCAAGGTTAACCTGATGTCTCAAAATTAAAGCTACAGCTCCTATTCTACAAACTTGGTTTTATTGTAGCAAAATAGAACTATCAACAAACAAAAGATGTATGCAATTAAAAGTTTTTAAAAGAATTGTCTAGATTCAGTAGAGGAGAGAAATAATAAAGCCTATTTTCATTTCCTTTACCCAGGTCTAACTTGTAAAAGGATTTCCCTACCTGTGTCACTGGTCATGATTGCAAGTTGTCCAGGTTCTTGGCGTTTTGAACAAAGAATTGGACAAAACGCCCAGCAAAGCAAAGAATGAAGCAAGAAAAGAACAAAAGCAGGGATTTATTGAAAATGAAAGTACACTCCACATTGTGGAAGTGGGCTCGAGCACCAGCTCAAGGGCTCGAATACAGAATCTTCTTGGGTCCAAATACCCCTGGAAGTTTCTCATTGGCCACTTCATGCTCACCTCATGTAAATGAAGTGGTAGCCCACAATCAGTCTGACTGGTTGCAGAAAGCAGCCAACCAGATGATGAAGTGAAGTTACAAAGGTCACACTCCTGCGCAAACATCTGATTGGTTGCAAAAAGCAACCAATCAGAGGGTACGGTGAAGTTACAAAGTTATACTTCTATGCAAACTGAAGACTCCACCCACAATCAGTCTGATCAGAGCCACAGTCAGACCATTCAGAGTCTGGAGTGAAGTTACTAAGTTGGAAACAAAGTCTCTACCAGCAATCAGTCTGATTTGTTGCTTACAGACAATTTCCCAACTGCCACGCAGAAAATGTCAAAGGGAGTAGCCTCTGGTCCTTTTGTTACTGAGGCATGGAAAGTTAGGGTTTTCCTTTCAATTTAGTTCTAGGAAGTCGGTGTGAAAAGCCTTAGGTTCCCTGCCTCCAGACTCTATTCTCCTGCCTCACATGGTCTTTTGACCTTATATAAAATATCCTTGCTTTTTTGCAGAAAGGTTGGGGTGAAACTCTCCACTCCTGCTTTCATACCATTTGAAGTTCAGACCAGTGAGATTTCCATCAGTTGGGAGTTGAAGATGCCACAAGGACAAGAACCGAGGATGGTTTGCTCAGAGCTTATTTTTAGAAATCATTTTCCAGGGATCCCTGGTGACAGAGGAGCATTATTTTGTGTTTGAGTTCTGAATTAAAAAGTTTCCTACTATACATTTGTTTGGTCATTTCTATGACTTCAGCACTCTCAAAGACTTGGACCGAGGCATAAATAAGAGGCAGTATGAGCATTTTCCAAGTAATCATTCCAAGTTGGTGAGTTCATACTCCACCTAGACCTCATGGCCTCGCCACTCTCAGTCAGACTGGTTTTTGTGGCTGTCAAAGTCCAACATGGCAAATTTCCCACTGATACTAAGTGAGCTGAAAACTCAAGTTACAGTTGATTTTGCCCTAGGGAATTTTACCAAGAACAGCTTTACAGCAGTGGAGAGTTGAAACGTGTGTGTGTGTGTTTGTGTGCGTGAGAGAGAGAGAACGAGTGAGCATATGTATTAGAAAGAGAGACACTCAAAAAAAGGTGACAGATTTGGTTTGGCTACACTGCTTGCTCTTCTGGCCCAGGTGGACAGTTCACCTTCCTTCCCCCTCCCTGTTCATAGTCTCTAACTGGCTTTGATGCGGGAGAACTGAAGTCCAAATAAGCATGACCCTAGCCTCTAATACAAACACCATGCTTCAGATTTCCTCCCCAGAAAGGGAGTTGAGATTCTAACTGGCTGAATCATCTAGTGACAACTCCCTTCATTGTGTTAGGTTACAAAAACATAGTTGTTCACTATGGGAACCCTGATGGGAAATCCATTCCACTTTCAGGTTAAACCGTTAGCCTGGCCTGTTTCAAATGACTGTAAGATTCTACAAGGTCTTGATTTTTCAATAATGCCTTCACCGTGATTTGGAAACTACTTTTTCAGACTTAGAAGGTGAGGAAATCTTGAGCAAGAATTGCAAAGGAACTGAAAAACCAATTTGAAACATAAACATTATCTGGAATGTTTATAATGCATTTATTACTTGCCCAGTAGAAACCAAATAAGCTTCTCTGATGAGACCTTTCAGAATAGCTCTCCCTAAGAGGAACTAAATCAGGAATTGGGGATAGCTGGCAAGAAGATATTATCAAAGCAAGCTCAGGATGTGGAATCCCTACATTGCCCTGGATCTTCTTTTGCAGGTGCACGTTCCTAGAGTTCTTATTCACCATCCTGAGGACACCAGGGGAATAAAAAGGATTGCAGGGCCTCATCCTTCCTGACCTTCTCCCCCTCTGATTTCCTGACTGTCTTCTCAATGGTCTTGATGTCTTCTATAATGACTTGATGTTTTTAGGAATCAGAGTCCTGGACACAGACACATCCAGGTTTGGCACCAGGCTTGTGTGAGTTCTTTTCTATTTTTTTTAATGAAGAAGAAGGAAGAACATAAGTGTAAGTGGAAAGCATTTTTTTTTTCTTCTAGGATCACATATGTGGCATTTTACAGGGACTTCTTCTAGATTGTCAATATGTTAAAGACAACTAAAAAGATTATTACAGGGAATTCTTAAAGTCTTAAAGGAAGATAGTCTCACAGGAGGATGAGATCTCTGACAAATCAATATTTTAATTATTGTCTGAAAATTATGTGGAGCAGGATTTTCCCCTCATTTTCATTCTTCAGTTAGAGCTTCTGATCAACATAAGTATCATTCACCCAACAAATATTTACTGAGCAATCACTGAGTGCCAGGCATGAGTCTAAGAGCTTCACACACATATCTTACTACCTTCCACAGCAATCTTCTGAGGTAGGTGCTATTGTAAACACTATCACA
The DNA here is from genome assembly GCF_006542625.1 of Nomascus leucogenys. NCBI lineage: Eukaryota > Metazoa > Chordata > Mammalia > Primates > Hylobatidae > Nomascus > Nomascus leucogenys. Next base: position 70,805,196 of record NC_044391.1, read on the forward strand.
CAGGGTATAAAACTGTAAGAGCTTAAGTGCCTTTCCCAAGGCCTCACAGATTGTCCAGAGTGGCCAGGATTTTAATTCAGGCAATCTAGATCCAGAGCCTCTTAACCACTATACGGTGTTGCCTCCAACCTGGGGGAACTGGTCTGAAGAGAACAAGTATTACCATGAGTGTTAATACCATTATAGGTAAAATACACATAGTGCCCAGATATTGGTTTCTAAATACGATTCTCCAGTGAAAGGAACCAAGGCACTTTGGACTTTGGAGAAGTGGCTGACTTCAGGGCTGAAACAAGAAGAATATGACATGATTCTGGAATATTTCGTGCTGGTGTTGTGTTCTTTCACGAGATGATCATTCAGGTGAGATCACAAGAGGACATACAAGGAGGCTCAGGAACTCACAGGTCCTAAAGACAAGAGGCACAGGACACCACAAAGGGCCTCGGGGGAAAGCTCCGGGGCGGCCAGGAGGCAGAGGGGCAGGAGTGAGAGGAGATCCAGGCCCATGGCCATGGGAAAAGCAGGGCAAGGTGAACTGTTTAGGTTTGAATACTTTCCATGGGCTCTAAGCCATAGAGGTATCCTCTAGTTGCTTGGTACTTGGCCTTGGAATGACTAAAGCAGAGAAGGGTTACCTCTTGTGTGTATAGCCAAATAGAAGAGATAAGGATCTGGTCTGGTTAGTTTACATATTAGAGACATGCTCCTGGCTGAGAGGGGTGTTGGTCTTTCTCCCCAGCTCTAATGGGAAAGGATTCACTTTGAAGCTTACTCAGGTCGTTGGCAGAATTTATTTCCTAGTATTTGTAGGACTCATGCTTTTTCAAAGTCAGCAGGAGAGCAAGACTCTAGAGTGAGTCTACCAGCAAGGCAGATCCTTACATAATGTAACACAATCACAGGAGTGACATCCCATCACCTTTGCCTTATTGATTAGAAGCAAGTCACAGGTCCTACCCACACTCAAGAGGAGGGGATTATATGAGGATGTTAATACTAGGAATCAGGGATTTGGCGGGGACATGATAAAGTTGGCCATGGTGATGCTGTGTTCACATTGCATCCTATGACATGGTTTACCATACCCCTTAGTCTACTACAAGTGATGTTAACTTGAATCACTTGATGAAGGTGGGGTCCACCAGGCTTCTACAGTGCACTTACTCTTTTCTCCCTTTGTAAATAGTATTTTGTGGGGAGATACACTCAGACAATGTCAATATTGCTTTTTCATCAAACTTTTAGTTAATATCTCTATGAACTCATGAACTCCTATTTTGTTCAATGAATTATAATCCATTACTAATGCTCAAATTGTCCCAGATTTGGCCTGTGAAAGCCCTTTAAAGCTGGCTCCTGTGTCCTTTTCACAGGACATTATTCTTTGCCACTTCCTTACTTTCTGGATGTATTATTTATATTTTTTATTTTCTGTATATTATAATGTTTTGATTTCTTAAAAATCTTGATTATAACCCCATAGAATACCCAGCTAAACTGCCCAGTCTTGATCCACAGGAATTGTGAGATAATAATTATGTGTTGTTTTTAGCTGCTATGTGAAAATTGATTGACTGCAATATAGAAAACTAATATAGTTGTTTCTATTTTATTCTTGCAAAAGATGCCTGCAATCTTCAGTTGCATCAAGATAACAAAAGTAAGGAAAGACTGAAGAAACTTGCTAGGTTGAAGGAGACTAAGGACATATAACCACACAATGCGAGATACTATTTTGAATTGGATCCCGGACCGGAGGGAAAACTATTGCTATTAAAGATATTACTCTGACAATTGGTAAAATTTAAAGTTGGTAGAATTTAAATATGGACTGTGGGTTAGATAACAGCATTTTATAAATGTTTAATTTCCTCATTTTGATTATTGTATGGTGGTTATGTAGAAAATTATAAAGTGAATATGACAAGATGTTAATTTGTGAATCTAGTAAAGGGTATATGGGAGGTATTCGTACTATTCTTGCAACTTGGTAGTAAGTTTGAGGTTATTTCAACATAAAAAGAATAATCCAGCCATATTTGTTTATACTTGTAATCCCAGCACTTTGGAGGCCGAGGCAGGAGGATCTCTTCAGCCCAGGAGTTCGAGAATAGCCTGGGCAACACAGTGAGACATCAGGTCTTCAAAAAAATCAAAAAATTAGTCAGGCATTGTGGGACACACCTGTAGTCCCAGCTACGCAGGAGGCTTAGGTGGGAGGAATGCTTAAGCCCAGGAGGTCAGGGCTGCAGTGAGCTGTGATTGCACCACTTAAGCCTGGGTGACAGAGTGAAAAAATAAAAAATAAAAAAAAATTCGAATGTTAGATTTTACTTTTAGAATAGTATTGGAAATCATTCAAATAGCTCTTTTGCCTCTGTGGGAACTTTAGGGACCTGGGGAGCACTAACATATAAGATACTCACCTACCAGTGTCACATAGGTATAAAGAGCATGAATGACACATAACCTTTTATCACATTATACAGGCTTCGTGTGTTGTCAGGAATTTGATGTCAAGACTTGCCCTTTATGACTAATTCTTATGTGTCATTCACCTAGAAGCAATAATCCTTGCATTGGTGTGCAGTAAATTTGGTGTGACAACAATGTCGTCATTGGTAGACCCTGATGGGACACAGTCCAGCTCTCTTTCTGGCCTGAGGCCCTTGTTCCTCCTCCTGTTGACAGCGTGCTATGAGTGTTAGCCATCCACAGCCCAGACTGTCTCAGGGACTGCCCTCCGCCTAAGGAAGCTGCATCACCCAAGCTATGGCCCCTCCCTGAGGAAAAGCCACCTCTAACCACTGAGGAGGCAGACTATATCTGGCTTCCTTGCCTCAACTGACAAACTTGGTAGGGCCATCCTAGCTCCACAGCTGTCTGTGGGTTGGCCGAGGCCTCTGTTGAACTGCATCAGAGTACATCTGCTGCCCAGCCCCACTTCCCTCACTCCTCTCCCCTCATAGGGATGATCCTGAGGGCACTCCCCCAGAGACCGCCTGCAAGCTCATCTCCACCCAGAATCTGTTTCCCAGGGAAGCCCGTCTTCAGCACATGCCTTCTCCAAACCCATCAACTCACCTCCTGAACCCTAGGCTGCCCGATGACATTGCTGCTTCTTTCTATGGAATGCAGACAGGAACATTTCTGATCCATAAGGAACGCAAATTTTTAAACTCTGATTAAAAAAAAAAAAAACCAACACATGTATAGGACCTAAAAGGAATGAGTTAGTTCAACTCCCTACTGCCAAATTTGGCAAAAAAAAAAAAAAAAAAAAAGGATATCTCTCAGACCTTCTTGTGATACAATGTCCCTTTTCAGGACAAATTGATCTTTAATGATTTTGTTTACTTAAAAAAACTTTAACATATACAAAATTAGAATAATATAATATAAAGCCCCATAGATTTCCCTCACCTGGCTCCAACAATTATCCGTGACCAATCTATCTGCTTTGATACCTCAACTATTCCCACATTATTTGAAGCACATTCCAGATATAGTATTAGTTCATCTGTTTTTTAGTGTCTTTAGAAGAGAATGAACTCTTTGAAAAAACAGAATCCTCATAGCATTATGTAAAATATTACAAATTAGTAAAACAAGTTCTTTAATATCATCAAATATCCTTTCACTGTTGAAATTTCCAATTGTTTTGTAAATATTATAAAAGTTATTTTGTTTATACAGTTTGTGTATTTGAATCAAAATCCAAATAAGGTCTGCGTATCATGATTGGTTGATAGTCTCTGAAGGTTCCCCTCCACCTACCTCTTTTTATCTCCCTTTCAGTTTCTTTATTGAAGAAAGCTGTAGAGTTTCCCGCAGTCCACAGACTGCAAACCTCTTGTATTGCTTAACATGCCAATTGGCCGTTGGACCTGGAGGCTTCATCAGATTCAAAGTTTTTTGGTTCTTTTTTTTTTCTTTTTCCTGTATTTGGCAAAACAACCTTTTATGTGGGTTTGCGCTTTTTCATTAGGATGCACCTAAGGCCAGATTGTTTTCCTTTTGGTAAAGCTCACAGCTGTGGGTGGCCAACGCCTGGATACAATCATTCATTAGGAATTATGAATTTTCTCATTCTGTTTTAATTTATTAGCTGGATTACTTTTTATGAAAGGAAACTTCTCCTTGTCTATTATTTGATGACCTGGAGACTCAGTTTGCATTAAAAAATTAGAATAGGGCTGGATGCAGTGACTCACGCCTGTAATCCCAGAACTTTGGGAGGCCGAGGTGGGCAGATCACCTGAGGTCGGGAGTTTGAGACCAGCCTGACCAACATGGAGAAACCTTGTCTCTACTAAAAATACAAAATTAGCCAGGCATGGTGGTGCATGCCTGTAATCCCAGCTACTCGGGAGGCTGAGGCAGGAGAATTGCTTTAACCTGGGAGGAGGAGGTTGCAGTGAGCCAAAATCGAACCATTGCACTCCAGCCTAGGCAACAAGAGCGAAACTCTGTCTCAAAAAAAAAAAAAAAAGTTAAAATAAATGCTAGATTCTTTGCCTGGATTTACCAATTTTTAAAATAATTCGTTGGTTCCCCATGATCTACCCAGTATGACCAATTAATTTTCATTTTGTTTAATATTAGTATGAACTTTATGCCTTCATAATGTATTTCATCATAGCCATTGCAGTTATTATCTTTATTGATGCTTAAGTTGCTCTGTCTTTGGTCAGTAGAAGCCTCTTCAAGTTAGTTTATGAGTCCTTTTGCCATGGCCCTAGTCGTCTTCATACCTTTCTTGCTATGCGGTATTAATAAGAGGTGCCAGGCTCATCTTGTACATTTCCTGCCCGAGACCTGCAATCAGTCATTTCTCTAAGAAGTCCTGGTTCTTTTTGAATGGTATTTCAAAACCATCATATAGGCTCAAGGAGGAGTGCCCCGTAATTTTTTTAACTTTTATTTGAACTTTTATCATGTATACTTATTATTTTATTTATTACACACAAATTATACATAAGTACACAGTTGAAAAAAAAAAGCCAAAGTAAAAAATTTTCCCACTCCTTTCCCATGCTACTTCCTCTGCCAGAGATAACTATAGTTAGCAATTTGTTGTGAATTCCTCTAGAGTTTTTCTTAGATAGTATTGTTACCTAAATAAGACTAAGGCACTTAGGATTCCAGATTATATTTTAATCTATTTGGAATATTCAAAGAAACAGAAGTCTGAGAGAAAAATACAATGGACTGCAATTTAAATCTTCTTTGGAATCAGCAGCCAGGGCCTCCACATTGCCAACTCCAGGGGGTGCTGTGTACATTCAGGTCTCTGTGACTGATGTCCCCTGGCGTTTGCAACACAGCAAACCTGCTAACAAACCAATAGGACAATGAGCAAGGGGTATGAACACGCAGAAAAGAAGATGGTTCATAAATATATGAAAAGATGTTCAAATTTGCTTTTGACAAGAGAGTGCAAAATAAAACCACCAAAATATTATTTTTCATCTCTCGTATTGGCAAGGATTAAAATGCTTGTTAACATACCTTTATTCAGTGCTGGTGGAACGACTGCATTTTCAGCAGTTTGGCAATATGCATTCAATTATAAATGTATTTGCAGTTGCTAATTTAAAACACTTCTAAAACTATACCCTACAGATATACATGAGTGTTTGGGAAATGATGTATGTATAAGGCAGGGTTTCTTAACTCTAACTAAAATTTGTCATTTCCTTTAATTATGAAAGCATGCAGGAAACCATGATAGTATCAGCCTATGCCTTTGTTACCAATAAAATCACAGATATTTTACATCACTATTGTTGCAGATATTTTGAAACAGCATTCATGCTCATTCATATTTCGAAATTACAGGAATTTGATCCACTGCTAGATCTTAATATGTTTTAATAAATAAGTACATATATTTCTAAATAAATGTTTATATAAAGAATATTTTGATACCTATATATCAGCATAATTGGTTTCCTTTTAATCCTGAGGATTTTGCATGCACTTGAAAATATTATATTAAGAAGAAATTAATAGGCTTCACCAGACTGCCAAAGGGGTTCATGACAAAAAATAAATTAAAAATTTACAGCATCGTGTATATAATAGCAAATGATCAGAAGCAACCAAGAGTAGAAACTGGCCAAAAACCATCTGTACCTTGCTATAGTGAATACTTTGCAGCTGAAAAAAAAAAAAGAATGAAGAATCTGTCTAATAAAATGAAACAATATCCAAGATATTTTACAGAGAGTAAAGCAGGATACAAAATAATTTATGTAGCAGGCTGCTACTTGTTTAAAAAAAAAATGAAAGAGAGAGTGAATATATACAAATGTCTGTTTGCTTGTATGTGCATAAAATAGCTCTGGAGGACACACAGGCAACTGATAATATTGGTGGCTTCTGGGGATGAGAACTGGGTGGTTTGGGGCTGGAGTGTTACAGAGACTTTTTCCTGATAAAACCGACAGGACCTTTAAAACTTTTGAACCTTGCAAACGTATAATCTATTCAAAAATTAAATTTAAAAAAGCGAACACTTAAGAACTCCTTATTGGAGTCTGTACAGGAGATTCATACACAGCCCCAAGGCAACACCTGGTTGAGTCCTGTCTCCCCTCCTCTGTGGAGCCTCAGCCTGCTCTGCAGCAAGTCCTGTAGCTTCTATGCCCTCAATCTCCTATTCTGAACCCCCAGTCATAACTTTCTCTCTAAGCCTTCTTTGGCTCTTGCATTTCCCAACACCTTTAGCATTTTCTCATTAGCCTAGTCTAATGCCAAACAAGCACACTCTAGCCCTGTCTCTCTATTTTTGCTGCACACAAATTGTTACAAGTCAACTAGGCATTGGTGGAACTGTTCTTAATGGGCAATGAAATATGTGAATATTCACAAGTTTTTTGTTTCAAATATTTTTTATGTTTTCACAATATAATTATTTTAAAATGAAATCCTATTCATAGAATGAGGGTAAATTTTTAGTTTGTTGGTCACAAGTGGGGCCTAATCACTACTATTTGTAAGAGGGCATAAATATTATGGGATTACATCACTAAAATATTTCATCTTCCCAAAACTCCTCTGATAAATTTTCTATTTCAAAGATGAAGCCAAGTTTCAGCACAGTACAGTGATGACCACCCTTGTCCAATACATCTTTGGCAATATAGGGTACATTTATACTACAAAAGTAAAATATTTTGAAGAAAACATTAATGCCAAGCCCTGAGTGATGATACTAGCATGAGTAATGATTGCCAAAATTATGCAAGTTTCAAAACAAATTTAAGCAGGGTTTATAAATATTTGTTTAGAGCCTTATAACAAATGCTGACTCTTCTTGAGATTTGGGTCAGCAGAAGGAAGCCTGCTATATTTTTGGAAAATATTTTGTTTAAAATGTTCTCTGTATGATCAACAAAACTATAGCAAGGTCTTTCCATAAGAATCTGCATGAACAAATAACTTAAAATTAAAATATAACCTTATTATTTTTATGGTGGACTCTGGGAAAATATCTGAGTTCCCAACAGAAACTGCCAGTTTGTTTTTGAGTGGGAAATGTGTTTTCTTTGGAGTCATGAACAGGATGAAGAAAACTGGGACAACTGCCAAGACTGGGCTTTGGGCATCTCCATGCTGCAGAACAGAACAGGGCAGCCAGTGGATGTGGTGGGGGTGGGATTTAGAGAGGAGAGGGATAAAATTTCCTGCGGCTTCTGAAGAGCTGAATAACAAGGTCAGTTATTAAGAAAGGAATAACTGGTATTTCCAGCTTCTTTTCTTATTCATGACACCTAGTACAAAAGTTTTCCCAGATTGCGTTCACAAAGGAGGGGCATGGAGGTTAAGTCTTTGGAGTTGAAGACACAGAAGCTACCTAATTTAAGGAAACATTTGATTTTCCTCAGGCTAGGAGTGGGGAGTGTGCACAGAAATCAGGCAGGTTTCTGGAAGGGCCTTGGCTCCCTCATACATATGTGCTGGCCAGGAATTATTTTGGGATGTGCTTTAGAGGCTCAACACTTAATGCCAAGCTCACAGGAGACATTGAGATCCTGAAGGTCTCTGTGAACCTGTGTGTGGTCAAGGAGTGTCCCACCATGAGGTGCATCTCTGGTCTGGCTGGAATATATGGCCTGTCCAATGCTTTCAAACACTGGTGAGCCACCGATGACTCTGACAAGGAACATGCAAGCTTCTGTCACTCCAAATACTAGGAGATTTTTGGATGAACACCAAAGCCCCCAAATATTACTGAGATTGAATTTTCTACCGTCATGAGTGAAAGTACAGAACTAATTTTTCTGTCACATTTACACACCAGAAAGTGGCACCGTGACATTCGTACCTGCTATATTGGAACTATTTCTATGCAGTCAAGTTTAAAGTTCACCTTCCCTGGGCTACTTCTTCTCCCATACAAACACACATGCACGCACACACTTCTATCAGCATCTGAGAAGTAAGATCTGCTGGGGCTGGCTGACCTCCCTACCCTTCTTTACATACCCCTCAGTCTTCATGTTGCCTGTCTCATTTGTCTTCTTTTGCTTGTTGGCCTCGTTCACTTTTCATTCAATTAATTCTGCAGAAAATCTAAAGAACCTAATATTTGCCAAGGGCTTAATCTCGGTCTCAAAATGGTCATGGTCTAGAGTTTGATGTTGAGTAGAGGGTAGAAGGGTATGGTGGGAGGACATGAGAGCAGTGCCCGCCCATGGAAGAAGGACAGGGGATTTTAGCAGTACAGAGGGGTTGGTAACCCAATCTGGAACAAGAGGAGGGGTCAGGTGAAAATTTTACAAGAAACTGATGACTTAGTATTAGCAGATCTTAAGTTGCAGAGAGTAAATAGGGACAAGAAGAGCATTCTAGGGAGATAGATTAGTCAGGAAAATGCTTGGGGACATGAAAAATATGGTCTGCTCCCTGAACCTCAGAGTTTAGCATTGTAAAAATATAAGCTCCAGGGGAAGCAACCAAACACTCTTTCTCCCCATTCTTGTGCAGTTTCTAAACATGCTCTACAAACTGCCCTTAACAGTCATCTAACTCGTTTTTCCACCTCTCAAGAGTCTGCCCAGTGTGGATCCATGTAAGAAGCAGCAGCAAACCAAGCAAAATGATTTCTAGCAGCAAAATGAAAGACTAAACTAGACTGTTGGGAGAGTTTTATCAGACAATTCCCGAGCTCCTCCTGCTGTATAGGATTAATCAATATATATTAGTCAAATGCCTGGATCCTTTCATTTCTGTACCTAGATTAAGATTTGTAATATAATCGTTTTCTGAGAACAAGCGTATATTAACAGATGTTACTGCAAGAAATTTATTATCTTATGTGAACAGATTGAGTGTATAATGTAGTGCTTGTCAGTTGAAAATAAAATTATGAAATTATTTCATGCATAATTTGATTACCTAGGCTGACAGGACACAGAGAGTTAGGTCAGGGCATGGATTTTCACATAAAGACAAATGTTGTTTTTAGACTCAATGCAGAAGGCCTTCTTCAAGGTAAGATCTTATCGTTGGCTAATTCCTTCACATAGATATTCCTTCCCTTTCCACTTTATTCTGTCTTAAACTGTCATTCCTTTCAGGAAATGTCCCATGAACCAAACTCAGTTTGTTTTCAGCACGCCGCTAATTTTGCCAAGAATAAAAAGGGACATCATTTTTATGAATGTTTATTGCACATGTGCTATTTGTCAAGAATTCATTCAATCAAGTAAATAAATGGAAGAGATGATGAAATTAAGGAATTGTTGCCCTAACATCTCTCTTCCTTAAAAAAAAAAAGGTTTGAAAATTTTGTTCCTAGGGAATAATTTAAGATTTTCAGTGAATGTCTTTTTGGAGCAAGTTTTTAAAACTTTTGTTTGCACTGTGGACCCACGTGGTAGCAGAGTGATACCTGTACCCCTCTCAGAGTAATGTTTTTAAAGGCATAAAATAGAATACATAATATGACAATTGAAATAGAAAAATAATTATATGGAAATACAATTATCAAAATGACTCTTAAAACTTCATTATAAAATAACGTATGTGTGTTTCTTAACATATTAAATAATAAGATCCAGCTGCAAGTCTAGTAGCTACCATATTTTGAAGTTGTGACGAGTGCAAAGGCTAGTTTCAAGATACGGTAGTGCATTGCTTGATGGTGAAGGATGAGGGTACATCCCGAGAAATGTGTCATTAGGTGATTTTGTCACTGTGCAAATATCCACAAAGTGTACTTACACAAACCTATGATGATACAGCCTACTACACAACTGGATGTATTGTATAGACTATTGTTCCTAGGCTGCAGCAAGTTACTGTACTGAATACTGTAAGAAATTGTCACACAACAGGAGGTATTTGTGTATCCAAACATAGAAAATGTACAGTAAACATGTATAATCTTATGGGACCACTGTTGCATATGCAGTCTGTAGTTAACTGGAATTTTTATGCACAGCATTACTATATCTAAAATTATAATGTGATAGGAAAATACATTTTACTTATCTTGGTGACATACTTATAAGAACAGCTAATAATTGCCATGGTTTGGAGTCTAAATTCATAACTGAGAGAAATGCTAGAGGTTCAGGAAATCAAAAACAGGAATTTTTTTCTTCATCCAGGCCCATGGACTGCCTGAATTCTATCCCTGGACCCAAAGAACCCTTGTTTCCAGGGGCCCAAGATCAACATATTGACTCAATTTCTGCCATTAATATAGAGATGACCCTAATGAGATCAATTTCTTCATGAGAAGGCAAGGAACTTCTTAATCCCTGATAACAAGATATGAGAAGGAAGAGGAGGTTTACTATTGTGTTGCCCCTCTAAGATGCTTCATTGCAAACTCATTCTGCACTCTCTCCTACCCTAATCCATTCTAACTATTTTAGAATTTACTTTTTAAAAGGTTTTAACCCAGAAGCAGCCCAGAAGAATGAAACAACCATGAGCTTGACAGAGGCCTCTTAAGCCCCAGCCTCATCTCTTGTGTGACCTTGGTATGTCCCTTAACTTTGACTGTCAGTTTATTCACCATAAAACAGGTGCAATTATGCCTACGTAGCAGTGTCATAGTGATGTTTAAACATGATGACAATTATGAAACTGATTTGTAAGCTACGAAGAGCTGTGCAGTCTTTTCTATATCTTTTTCTCACTGTAGTACAGGACTATGGGATAAGAGAAAGGCAAAGCTAATGACAGTACATTAAGGAAGAAGAGCCCAGGTTAGATTGGTACAGAGCATAAGAAAAGCAGAGAATATTCTCTACACACTGGAGGATCTCAGAGCTTTTTTCCCTGCTACTTCATGACTATATAAAAGCATTCTGCCCCACCAGCCCTCACAAGAACAACAAAAGTCCATGTTTGCTTTAGCCACCCAAGCGTTCATCCTTCCATCCACCCAGAGTCATGAGAGGATGATAGAAATGGCTTTGCAGGTGCCAACCAATTGGAATTACATGGGCAAATGATCCAAATAGCTATATTAATATCTCAAAAGACAGATAAATGACCACAAATATATATATTAAAAAATTCTCAACATCATTAATCATCAGAAATGCAAATCAAAACCACAATGAAATGTCACCTCACACCTGTTAGAACGGCTATTGTGAAAACAACAAAAAATAACAACTGCTGGCAAGGATGCATAAAAGGGGGAACCCTTAAACACTGTTGGCGAGAGTGTGAATTAGTAAACCCATTGTGGAAAATAGTGGGGAGGTTTCTCAAAAAACTAAAAATAGAACTACCATATGATCCAGCAATTCTACTATTAGGTAGTTATCCAAAGGAAAGAAGTCATTATATCAAAGGGATATCTGCATTCCCATGTTTATAGCAGTACGATTCCCAATAGCCAATGTATGGAATCAACCAAAATATCCATCAACAGAAGAATAGAACGAAAATGTGATATACACAATGGAATACTACTTGGCCACAAAAGAGAATAAAATTCTGTCATTCATGGCAACATGGATGAGCCGGGAAGACATTATGTTAAGCAAAATAACCCAGGCACAGAAAGGTAAGTACTGCATGTTCTTACTCATATGTGGGGGCTAAAAAAATTCTGTGCTAATAGAAGTAGAGGGTAGAATTTTGACTATTACAGGCTGGGAACGGTAGGGGGCTGGGGAGGTTGGGGAGAGGTTGGTTAACAGATACAAAATTACAGCTAGATAGAAGGAAGGAATTCTGGTGCTCTACAGCACTGCGAGGGGAATATGGTTAATGATAATTTATTGCATATTTTTAAAAAGCTAAAAGAGAGGATTTTGAATGTTCACAATACAAAGAAAGGATACATATTTGAGATGATGGATGTGCTAATTACCCTCATTTGATCATTATCCATTGTATACATGGGTATCGAAATATCACTGTATCCCATAATATATACAATTATTACATGTCAACTAAAAATAAAAGTAAAAAATAAAAATTCAATCATGTATACATAGCACTCAAGGGCACATTTGCTTAATCCTTAGAGTGACATTTTGTTCGGTGCAAAAGAGTGATGCAAGAAGTTAAAAGCAATGTGCTGGGTATACTCCTTACTAATAATACTAACAATACTTCTATTTATATAAACTTCTATGGTCTTCAAAGCCCTTCTAAATGTATAACCAAAATGTTGAGAAAAGGCTATATGATTGTTACATTTACTGACCAGAATTGAGCTATTTTGTTCGATGCTCAAAACAATGTTTGATATAGGTAGAGAAGGTGTTTTATTACTTCACCGTTATTATTATTATTTTACGACTGGAAAAACTAAGAGAGTTCAGATGACTTGCCCAGAATCCAGAAAAAGTAGCAAGACTAGAAGTAAACCTATGTCTCCAATCCTAGTACCTTTTCTCTCCTAACATGTCATACAGTTCCTAAGATAATTATGAAAGGTGATTGACTTGAAATCACTTGTTTACCTTTGAAGAGAGATTTTCTTTCCAGATCTCTAGTTGCCTGTCACCAACCCTCTGTCAAGACTCTAGGAGTCATGACTAACAGGAGGGGAGCAGGTGGCAGTGTGGCAACCTGCCATGCAGAAAGACTGGATCATTTTCTGTTGGTAAAGATTTCCTGGTTCAGGTTTGTCAGGCATTCTAAAATGGAGAGAAAAACAAATGCACCCCTAAAGCACATGGAAAAATAAACACCGAAGTCAATGTTTTTGTGTTCCAAATGAAAATGTCACTCTAAAGAGAATTAGCTGTTATTTTTAGAAAGAAAGAATAAAATTTCAGCTCTGTATACCAAAACTATAGCCTCATCCATTAGGGACACTGATGTAGAAGCAAGTAGAAACTATCCAAAGTCTGCAGTTCCTCCCTGACTAGGTAATGCTTAAATAAATAATCGGTTCCCATCATGCAACTCAATGTTTAGCTGAGTCCAAACATACTGCTGCCAACATTTTAAAGTCAACAACGATATCTAAAATAAACATAGGCTGACTAACACACACTGGTGCTTTAATGAAAATATATTGTGAAATAGCTCCTTGCCAATAGAAGTTCTTGGGCTCTTCCTTTGGATAACTGTGGACTATTCAAAAGAATGTTAAGCCACCTATATTTTTTAATTAATTAATTCAACAACCTCCTCCCCTTTTTGAGCACTTACTCTTAAAAATTTGAAGGATCTGAGATTTTATCCTATTTTATCCTATTTTGAAGCTATTTGTTAGCTTGCCAGTTTCAAAGGAGCTGGTAGAAGTCATGAGATTCTTGGGTCAGAGACAAGTGACTTTGTTACTTACAGCGGTAGCAGTAGCCAGTGTCAGCATCTGAGAGGAACTCTAAGCTTAGGGAAATCAGGCCTTTTACACCAAACAGGAAGCATGCCTACTCATTACTCTTGAGACACTTTTTCACTCTTCCAAGGTGGTTTGCTAACAAACACCCTTGAAAAATAGCCCAGAACAAAGTCAGTCAATCCCTTTACTCATGAGACGTTTAGAAATGTGAGAAATCCAAGGAGAATTGTCTCCAGACACTCACTCTCTACCAGACATTGTAATAGATGCTAAACATATGACGATAGAAAGAAAGAACATGCTACCTAATTTTTGATAAATATAATAGTGCTAATAAATTCAACTATGACATTAAACTCTCAAGTTCTGTCCACAGAAAATGTGGGAAGTTCAGTTTGTTTAGTAACCCTCTTTAAATTCTTCTAATCAAGAAAATTGGTGAAGGATTCACAAGGCAGAAAGCCTTCCTTTTCATCACCAGCTTGTTTGCCAGTGAAGTGTGAAAGTACTATGTGTTGGCAAAACGGAACTAACACATTACAATTACATTAGAGTCCAATATCTCAGCACTTTCCAAAGTTTTCAGTCTGTGGCATAATGATCAAGATGACATAAAGGCAAAGGTCACTATCAGGGGAAGTAGATAAGAGAAAAGTGAAAGCCTATAGAAAAATATTATCAGGGAAACCTTTCTTAATTGTACTGATAGGACTTTGCTATAAAAGAAATTAGAATTAAGCTACACCAAAATTCAGACCAAAACAGCTGACTCTAGCAAATGCATGAGTTACAAATGCCTTTAGAATACAATTTAGAGGTGAGTTTTTCTTTCTTTTTTTTTTTTCTAAAAACAAAACAAAAAAAAAATGGGATACATGTGCAGAACGTGCAGGTTTGTTACGTAGGTATACATGTGCCATGGTGGTTTGCTGCACCTATTAACCCGTCCTGTAAGTTCCCTCCCTTAACCCCCCACCACCCACCTCCCACCGCCCAACAGGCCCTGGTGTGTGATGTTCTTCTGTCTGTGTCCATGTGTTCTCATTGTTCAACTCCCACTTATGAGTGAGAACATGCAGTGTTTGGTTAGAGGTGAGTTTTTCTATGGGGACTTGAGCATTCTTACCAGAATGAATTTAAAAATAAAATTTTAAAATTCCACCTAAAATATACAGTCCGAGCCTCTGAAAAAGACAAAGACATGTTATCTAAATCATTTCAACTTCAGTTAATTCTTTATAATGTCATTTCTCCCATTATTCTGATCCAGCTCCCTTTAGGCTCACTCGGGTTTTAACAAGGAACTTTTCAAAAGTAAATTGACTTCCTAGGCAGACTTTTCCACAAGTGAGAGAAAATTCTGACCTGACAATATGGATATTGCAGACTCCTTAATAGCACTCTTTTTTTTTTCCATTCCAAATTAGATAGTTGGCGATTTGATTTGTCAATACGGCTCTTGTGAATTTAGTCAGCATAAGCCACTTCCATCAGAGTCTTTCTCCTGGGTAACATGAAAATAACTACAGGATATTTTGAAGATGCAAACAAACTGTTGAGAAATACTTTGTTCCTAAGTGGGCTCATGCTGAGGCTCCACTGACAAGTGCAAGTCCTCTGGAGACTGAATGGATTACCTGATGGCTGTTCTCCCTTTGATTTGTTTTTCAATATAATAATAATTTTGTCTTTTTCCTTTGATTTTTCCATGAAAGTTAAAATTTAAGAACCTGTTGAAGATCTATCTCTAGTATGGTACACAAAACACCATTTCCTACATCTGAGCTAATATAATTCTCTTGGGCTACCTACAAAACTGACAATTTCTATGTAGGGTAGCATACAGTCATGTCTGTAATTCTTCGATCTGTCACAGGTACAAGAGTTCCTCTAGGATTATAGATGTATGTTTATAAAACTGGTAACCTATACTACACTTGATTTTAGCCAAAAGGCTGAGAAATGATTTTATATATATGTATGTATGTATGTGTATGTATGTACACACACAAATACATATATGCATATATAGGATTGCCAGTATATATGTAAATATAATATTTTGGGACACAGTGAAATAATATTGGATAACAAAGACCTAAGTGGAAATACAATGTATGTTTAGATTGTTTAAAATAATTTAATAATAGTAAATAATTATCTCCAAGTTAATTTATCATCCTGAACTATTTGAATCATTTAGCACTTAGGAAATTTTTAATTTCCCAGTGTCTCAGGAACTTTTTCCAAGAGTATTGATCCCAGTGTACTTTGATTGTGAGGAAATGCTGTGAAACAAGTCTTGTTATCTCCATGTTCAGAGGCATCCAATGTTCTGATTGTTCTTAGAAAGATTGTAAAAGTCATAAAACTTACCACTGTGAAGAGAATTAATGAAATACTTTTATAATATCTATTGTCTGTGTCTGAAAGAGTTAGCACTAAGGGTAATGTGGCTGTTAGGTGGGGTTCTGAGGAAATGGTGGGAGAGGCCATGGTGAGGCGTCTCCAGGAGAATCTGTCCCACAAACCCATTCACTTACCCATAGCAAGAGATTGCCAGAGCAAAACCTCCTTGGATGGGTAAGGAGGAAGGAAGGAAAAATCAAAGTGGAGCCAAATTGGCTTCTCTATAATTTCTTTTTGGGTCGCCATCAGTCAGAGGTATGTGCCTTTTCCCAGCTGTCAATAACCTGAATCATAAGAGAAGGAAGATAGCAGATCACCCAGAGGAGTTGATGAGCCATAGCCAATCAATTTTAGCAGGAAATGGTGTGGGCATTTGATATGAAGAGACATTAAACATGTGCACAGGGGCCACGGGGAGGTCTGGTGTCTACGCCCGAATGGAGTTTCCAAAAGTTGTATATTTTACAAACAAATGTGGCACATCTTACACGGCTTAATGTTTTTAGGGAACGACTTTGATATGACAATTGTGAAGGCTATGATGAAAAGACAAAACAGAAAACAGTGTGAAAGTAGGAGCCTGACATTACAAAGAACGATACCTTTGTGTGTTTGCTCCCCCAACAGCCAGCACCAGGCCTTGCTTTCCAGCCAGCGCTACTGCAGGTTTGTACTCTCTGAAGTTAGACGTTGCTTATTCCCCCGAGCAAAGCAAGGGATATAAACAAAAAAGAAAAAAGAAAAGAAAAAGGAAGGAAAGAAAAGGACCCATCCACCTGAGTTAGAATCTTAGCTGCCATTCTCTAACTTGACTTGGTTACTTGGCTGAGTCTCAGTTTCCTCACCTGTAGGATGGAGTTTTTTAAACACCTACCTCCCAGAGCACTATAAAAATTTAATAAAATAAAGTTTGTGTCTCAGCCTGGATTCCCAGAAGAGACCTGAAACTAGGACTTGAGTGCAAGTAGTTTATTTGGAAGGCGAAGGGAACGCTCAAAGAGGAGTGGGAGCTAAGATAAAGGAAAGGAAGGAGCTCTTCAAAGGAGCATTAGCCGAGCCTGGGCAACATAGTGTAACCTTGTCTCTACGAAAAAAAATAATAAAAAAATAAAAAAATTAGCCGGGTGTTTGGTACATGCCTGTAGTCCCAACTACTCAGGAGGCCAGGGTGGGAGGCTGACTGTAGCCCGGAAGGTAGAAGCTGCAGTGAGCTGTGATCCTGCCACTGCACTCCAGCCTGGGCAACAGAGCAAGCCCCTGTCTCAAAAAATTACACAAAAAAACTATTAGCAAGACACCTTTCCCTGTGTGTTATTGGAGCTTAGAATATCACTAATAATTCTTTGAAAGAAGAAAAAAGTCAGAAAATATATATGCATACATACGAATACACATGTATATTTGTTCATGCAAAAAATATATTTAAACACAAAAATGCATTAGAGAGGTTGCCTCTGGGGAAGAAAATTGGAGGACAGGGAAACATGAGTATGAGGCATACTTAAATTTGCTCATATCACCACCCATACCTCAAATTTTCCGTGCTTATGTATACTTTTAAATTAAGAAAATTGACAAAGTTTGCTAATACTGATTTTTCCCTAGCCCACTCCCTTTTCTTCATTTATTTTGAAGTTCATTACCTGACAAACTCAGTGTTATAGAATAACTTTTAAAAGTTTTAAATGCGAAGCTGGGCTGAGTGGTTTGCATCCCGTAATCTCAGCCACTCAGGAGGCTGAGGAAGACTTGCTTGAAGCTAGGAGTTTGAGACCAACCAGGGCAGCATAGTAAGAGCCCGTCTCTATTTAAAAAAGGAAAGAAAAAGAAAAGAAAAGAAAGAAGAAAGAAGAAAGAAAGAAGAAAGAAAGAAAGAAAGAGAGAGAGAGAGAGAAAGAAAGAAAGAAAGAAAGAAAGAAAGAAAGAAAGAAAGAAAGAAAGGGAAAGAAAGAAAGAAAGGAAAGAAAGAGAGGAGAGAGAGAGGGAGGGAGGGAGAGAGGAAGGAAGGAAGGAAGGAAGAAGGAAGGAAGGAAGGAAGGAAGGAAGGAAGGAAGGAAGGAAGGAAGGAAAGTTCTATATGGGAAACAACCCAAATATCCATTAATGGATGTATTGAATAAACAAGTTATGATCTATATGAGGGAATGTTATTCGACCATAAAAAGAAATGGAGTACTGACACACAGTACAATGTGGATGAACCTCAAAAATATGCTAAGTAGAAGACATCAGACACAAAATTCACATATCTTACGATTCCATTTATAGAAAATATGCAGAAGGGGTAATCCACGGAGATCGAAAGCAGATTTGTGGTTGCTAGGCACTGGGGTTAGGGGAGAATGAGGAATAACTGCTTAATAGATATAAAGTTTCATTTGGTGATGATGAAAATGTTTTAGACTTAGAGGTGGTGGCTGCGAAATACTGTGAATGTGCTAAATGCCAGTAAATTGTTCACTTTAAATGGTTAATTTTGTGTTACATTAATTTCATCTCAATGAAAAAAATTTTTGAAGTCTTATAATTCCAAAAGGAATAAATCGATGCCCACTTTAGGTTTAAAGAACAGAAGTTTAAAAAGAAAGAAAAGAGACACGAAAGAAGGAAGAAAGGGAAGAAGGGAGGGAGACACAAAGAAAAGGAGAAAGGACCACTCCTATTTCCACCACTCAGGGAAATTCATCATTAATATTTTGAGTTAATATTTTGGTATATTGGTATTACCTTGCAGTCTGATAATAATAGTCAAATATATTCCAGACGCACAATGCTTGATATTACATAAGCTTCCAGTCCTTTTTTCTCTACACAAATAAGATTTTTTTAAAGAAAATAAAAAATGATATTATGTCATACATATGCTTACATCTCCTGCTTTGTTCACTTAATATAGCACAGGTTTTCACATCATTAGTCTTCCACATGATGTTTAATGCTGTATTGTACTCCAGAGCATAACATACTATAATCTATTCAACTAATCTTTTAATGTTAGATGTTTAGGCATGCAGAGTTATTGTTGAGAGATGAAAACATAAAGACTATAGTTATGAGACTGGTTTTTGTGTGTCACATGGGGTACTAGTTTTTTCCCTGATATGTCACCTCATTCATGTAAAGTCAGCACAGCTCCCTCTACTTTCTCACAACTAAGGCACCCCCTACTTAGCCAAAATCATATATAGAGTGTTTTATTTATAAAGAAGCCTTTCATTAATACTGGGAAACTGAAAAAAAACCCAGTACATTAAAAATATTTCACAGATCATTCACTCATGATTATGACACTAATTGGAAACTGTGGAATTATCTTTTAAATGTCAAGATACAAGGAGGTGCTCATTTTAATTTATAGAAAGTATCACAGGGTTTGAGCAAACTTGCCCAGGAACCGGAACATTTGCAGAGCAGAAATGCAGAGAGAAAATGGAGCATGTTTATCAAATAATGTAAATAAAGTTATCAGTGGTTTGATAGCTTCTGAAAACAATAGACTCTTGCATTTAACAAAGTCATTTCAACCATCTGTTCAAAAACCACGATTCCATACAAAGTCAGGCTTCCAAAGGTACAAAGCTGAAAGGAACTTTATAGGCTTAAATTCTGTTTCCCACAATGTCTGTACCCTAGGGGCCTGGAGGGATGCTGCTGTCTACTGCACTGTCTCAGAAAGTGGGACTTGAGTAGCTCAGACCCTACCCTGTGGTTTGAAGACTTGAAGGCTCTGAGAAGTGCTTCCATAGCAGAGTAGTGACCTTGGGAGCTAACTGGCTAAATGTGTGATTAAAATCATTATGAAAATAATACTTATTTTTAGAAAACTTGATGTTACAATCAACATTGTCATATATATTAAATTTGACCCAACTGTTTGAAAATCTTTTGATATATGTCTTATACCTTAAATATGTTAATATATGCTATTCATTCATTCAATAAATATTTATTTGGTGCTTGGTGCCAGACACCCTTCCCAAGAAAAGTGCAGAAAAAGCCCTTCCGTCATGAATCTTACATTCTCATGTTCGGGGCTGTCCATAAAATAAATAAGCCAACAAATTAATAAAATTATTGCAATAACTATCAATAAGTGCTATGAAGAAAATAAATGTGAGCTGAGTTGAGAAAAATGAAGTGAGATGTCCTTTAGGTAGGCAGCCAGGGAGGAACTCTTAAAGGAGATGAAGTTTAACCTGAGATCCATCTCCAAGAAGAGAGAGAACTAAGCTTGGGAGTGTGGGAGGAGGGACATTCCAAGTAGAGGGAACAGCCTCCTAGGCCTCTAGCGATAGATCAGACCTGGCATATCTGAAGAACTGAAAGAAGGCAAGCATGGCAGAGTGTGGTGATGTAGGAGTGGGACAAGATGAGGCTGAAGAGATGGTTAGGACCCTGTTAAACAAAGCCTTGCAGGCTGAATAGGAACCTGGCTTTTTTTCAGAATGCTAAGTCCATCATCACGTTTGTAATGATGCTTTCCTAAAGGTCCTACTCAAGAAGTTAAACAAACTCAATGAATTGTTCTATTTTAAGAATGAAGACATAAGAGTTCTTTTAATGCCAACTCAGGAGACTAACAGCATCATGTAGCTAAATTCAACCAGTCAAAGTGGGTTGGGGCTAGGGTGATCATATATGCCAGTATACTCAGAAGAGTCTCAGTTCACACCTGTATTTCCAGCATCCTCTTGGTGCTTACCATTTGTCCCAAATACTTCACTTTTTAATGGAGTGTGCTTGTTAGTAGTTGCATTAAAACAAGCCAGAATGGATTGGGCAGACAGCTACTTTATACTTCCAGCTTCTCTCCTTTCATGGTGTTATGGAATAGTGTGTGAAATGTATATATAATGTTGACTTTTCACTTTAACATATGGTAAAATCTGACAGACACTAACAATAACCCATTTCTCTTTTTTCAGCTCTTTCAAGCAGCAATGTAGCTAATATTTTCTTTTCAGGAGAACCATACAGGACTGTTGCTGATAAAATGAAGTTGGCAGTCATTCCTTGGAGATATTGCAGGTTTAGTTCCAGACCACCACAATAAATTGAATATTGTGATAAGCAAGTCACGTAAATTTTCTGGCTTCCTAGTGTATATAAAATTTATGTTACATGCCAGGCATGGTGGCATGCACCAGCTACTTGGGAGGCTAAATTGGGGGCATCACTTGAGTCCAGGAGTTTGAGACCAGCCTTGGCAACATGGTGAGACCCTGTCTCTACAAAAAATTTAAAAAATTATTTGCCAGGCATGGTGAAGCATTCTGGTAGTCTCAACTATAGGCTGAGATGGGAGGATTTCTGGGCCCAGGAGGTCAAGGCTACAGTGAGCCATGATCATGCCACTGCACTCCAGCCTGGATAACATAATGAGACCCTGTCTCCAAAAATAAAATACCAATCATCTGAGACTTCATCAACTCATAATCCTTTTGCTGGAGGAGGGTCTTCCTACCCATAAGAAGCAACTCCTCATCTTTTCAGGTTTGATCATGAGATTGCAGCAACTTAGTCTCAGCTTCAGGTTCTACTTCTAGTTCTAGTTTTCTTGCTATTTCCACCACCTCTGCAGTTACTTCCTGCCTGAAGTCTTGAACCCCTTAAAGTCATCCACAAAGGTTGGAACTAACTTCTTCCAAACTCCTGTTAATGTTGATATTTTGACATCCTCCCATGTATCACAAATTTTCTTGATGACATCTAGAATAATGAATCTTTTCCAGAAGGTTTTCAATTTACTTTGCCCAGGTCCATCAGGGGAATCACTATATATGCAGTTTATGAAATGTGTTTTTGTATAATAAGACTTGGAAGCCAAAAAAATATTACTTGATCCATATGCTGCAGAATAAAAGCTAGATTTTCAGATGGCAAATGAGAATTGGCTTCAACTTAAAGTCACCAGTTGCATTTGCCCCTAACAAGGGAGTCAGCCTGTCCTTTGAAGCTTTGAAGCCAGGCATAGACTTCTCTTCCTCTCTAGCTACAAAAGCCTTAGAAGATATCTTCTTCCAATGGAAGAAGATATGTTTTACTTACATTGAAAATCTGTTGTTCATTGTAGACACCGTCATCAATGATCATAGCTAGATCTTCTGGCTAACTGACTGCAGCTTCTACATCAGCAATTGCTGCTTCACCCTGTACTTTTATGCTACGGAGAGACAATTTCTTTCCTTAAACCTCATGAATCAACTTCTGCTAGCTTCAAACTTTTCTCATGGAGCTTCATCAGCTCTTTCTGCCTTCATAGAATTGAAGGGAGTTGGGGCCTTTCTCTTGATTAAGCTTCGGCTGGTTTGATCTTCTTTGATTAAGCTTGCGGCTGGTTTGATCTTCTATCCATACCACTCCAACTTTCTCCATATCAACAAGAAGGCTGTTTCACTTTCTTATCATTCACGTGTTCCCTGGAAGTAATTTTCCTCAAGAACTTTTGCTTTGCATTCACAATGTGGCTAAGTTTTTGGCTCAAGAGGCCTAGCTTCCGGCCTGTCTTGGCTTTCCATATGCCTTCCTCACTAACTTAACAATTTCTAGCTTTTGCTTTAAAGTGAGATGTGCGACTCTTCCTTTCACTTGAACACTTAGAAGCTGTTGTAGGGTTATTAATTGGCCCAATTTCAATATTGTTGTGTCCCAGAAAATAGGGTAGCCCAAGGATAGGGAGAGAGATGGGGAAAGGCTGGTTGGTGGAGCTGTCAGAACACACATAGCATTTATTAATTAAGTTCAATGTCTTATATGGGCATGGTTTGGGGCACCTCAAAACAATTATAATAGTAACATCAAAGATCACTGATCATAGATCGCCATGACAGATATAATAATAAGGAAAAAGTTTGAAATACTAATAATAAGGAAAAAGTTAGAATTACTAAAACGTGGTACAGAGACATGATGTGAGCACATGCTGTTGGAAAGATGGCACCAATAGACCAATGCAGGGTTGCCACAAACCTTCAATTTGTAAAAATCATAATACACAACTCAATAAAGTAAAGCACAATAAAACAAGGTATGCCTGTACTCAGTCATGAGCAGTTAGGGACAGATAACTCCTGGTCTCCAGTGATGGTAAAAGAGATATTCTATGCTGCTGGCCCTGCCAGACAGTCTTTCAGCTTGTGCCACTCTCTATAAATGCACAAAGTCAGCAAGTCACTAAGTTAGTGGAAAACGTGGGAAATTATGGGTTAGGTACATATAAAGTATGTACAGAAGACAGAAGACAAGCAGTCCTGCCATAGAACTTACTGTGTAGTCTGAACGCTGCAATTGTTTTGCCTTTTATTGAATTGAATGGCATAAATCCAAATAAATCCATGACTATTTTGTTGTTCTGCAATGCTTTTTTATTTTACAATAAACACTTTCAATAGCAATGACCTCAAGGAAATGAAAACATGAGTTTAGTACAAAATCAAGTACAGAATTGCCGTTTCTCAAGAAAGTAAATGATTAAAGTGAAACTTGCACAAAATGTAGACATTTGCTATCCACCGTGGGACCCATTGTGATATCACTGACCACTTGAAAACAAGGAAATACAAATCTGCTGAAAAATCATCAGGGTCTACTTCGAAAGTTAATAGTAAATTTAAGAAGATGCACGTTGAATGTGACAACCGTTGAGCAGGTGCAGCTTCAGAAGGTGCATTTATACAACCTCTTTTGAAGCATGACTTTTCATTTAGGTTAAATGATCCTTTATCTATTTTAATTTTGTTCTCTTTAAATCCCATTTCCTCATGTACATACACTTGTAAAGTGATAGTGAATAATGATAGTGGATAATTAGCATAAGAAGAACTTGCCAAAATGGCCTCAATTTTGTATCAATGTCATCTGGTGATTCAAGTAAAAATCTAGTTAACTCTGATGACAGTTGAAGGCTCTCATCCAATTCACGGAATCAAAGTAAAACTTCTAGGATTTTCTTTTGTTGAAAGTGAAACATCTGAAATTATTGCGAATACTATTGTAAATTCGGTTACAGAGTACAGCATTGAAGATTAAATGGTTTGTTTTTGCATCCATAATATGCTTACAAATTCTGGCGATGTACAGCATTGTGGAAAAAATAATGCTCTTACTAAATTAAACTTGTAGAGCAAAAATGTACTTGGAATCGATTGCCATGCACATGACTCATAATTGGGTTAAACAAGCTATGATATTCTACCAATTGACACAGAAGCTGTATTGCCAAAACTCACAAATATTTTTACATATACACGGATGAAATAACTGAACTACATAATTTTCATGGTGATACTGATATTGAAGAAAGAAAATACTTGGGTATAGCAACATGTGAATCCACTCTTTGCTGTTCATCATTAATTAGATTTTAAAAACATTTGAGTCTTTGAAGAACAAATTTGTAACACAACATAAGTATCCTATATTGGCATTGACATTTTTTGGTAAATGTGTCCTTTAAATTTTGGTTGCATTTCATTCAAAATCAGCTGGAAAACTTTAACCAAGGTATCAAATGAGCAGAGCACCCCAAAACTTCAGCTTTTAAATTTTGACAAACTGCAATTATTGGAGGCAAAGCTTATAAACAAGAAGATATTAAAATTAAGCCATACAAAAGCATGGGAGGAACTGAACAAAACAATAAATGAGAGTTTAAATTGTTTATAAGATTTAGTTTCAAAGCTTCATGATTGTGCTCTGGGCTATTTTAACTTATATAAAAAATGTTTGCTAGACCTCTCATTTTTAGTTGCATAAGTTTGTATTCTATACTAGAATAAAATGAAATGGAAAGGACCTGTATTTTTGCAGTATCTATATTTGTTCAAACACTCAAAGAATCATATTATAGAGAACTTTTAAATAATTTTTGCCTTTTTAAAAATGTTTGTCAAAGGTACCAAACTGATAGTGAAAAGAGGCAAAAATGACAGTATTTATAAAAACATTCAGACTTAAATATTTATATATATTTCAATACAAAAAAATAAAATTACAGTTAAAACTCTTCTGTTTATAATTTTCTCTGCACCTACCAAGTATTATGCAGACCTTACATTTAATTATTATTATTATTATTATTTTGAGATGGAGTCTCACTCTGTCACCCAGGCTGGAGTGCAATGGCAACATCTCAGCTCACTGCAACCTCTGTCTCCCAAGTCCCAGCAATTCTGCCTCAGCCTCCCGAGTACCTGGGATTACAGGCACCCCCTACCACACCTACCTAATTTTTTGTATTTTTAGTAGAGATGGGTTTGATCATGTTGGCCAGGCTGGTCTTGAACTCCTGACCTCAAGGATCCTCCTGCCTTAGCCTTCCAAAGTGCTGGGATTACAGGCATGAACCACCGCTCCCAGCTGTAAATTTAAAAAATTTGATAAATAACTACAGGAAAAAGGTGCTAATGGTTTCAAATTAATTAATTATAAGATACAAATTTGAAGGCTATTTCAGATAATTTTATGAAAAATTAAAAATAAAAAGACCTTATTGAAAAAGAACATATACAGTCTTCAGAAAAAACATACACTGTGATATGGTATTAGAGACAGGGTATATCTAGGAAATACAGTGAAGTATGTTACTGTATACCAAGAATAATTATTCTTATGTGATTAATTTTCAAAGGATCAATATGAATAAATCTTTTTACATTTTGCCTTAGTAAATATGAATACATTATTTTTATTTTGGGGAGCAATTTTATTTTTAAAAATAGTTTTTGAATAGAACTGTTATATCTTATAAGTTCAATAATAATGAAACTAATTTTTCATTCAACAAATATTTTTAAAACTATATAGTTTTAATTATTTTTCACAATCCCTTTTATTTTTAGAAGTGTCCTGGTCTGTATGATAAATTATATAGTCACCTTAGTTAGGGCAGTGTCACCTTGAAGAAACGAATCTAAGGCACAGGGCCTAAAATGTCTGGGTGCCCAAGCCAGCTGGGAGCCCCTCTAAAGAAGTTAAGCCTCAGGAGCACAAATGCTCAGCTCCTACCTGTGCTGAGGTCATCTGCATTTAAAACATTTGCTGACTAAAGATTTCCTTGGTGCACAGCTCTATCATGAGAAGAGGTGGATAAATACTCATCTCATGCTCCCCCAGACTTGATTCTCAGTCTACAGTTTGTGTAGGACACACAACTCTGAGCGCCTCATCAATTGAAGAGCAGGTGTTGGACAGGTCTGCCCTTCCTGTGTGGGTGCTTCTGTGGAAGGCAAGGAGAATGGGAGGAAGCAGGCCAATGAGAAACAGGCAAGAGTCCCTTGAAAACCCTGCTTTGAAAACTTGGGCCAAAAAGAAAGAGCATGAGGGCCAAATATAAGGGGGAAAAAAAAAAGCATGGGAACTTGATCTTTGCTAATGGGTTTTGAGTTTAGTTTGAAAGTGATTGAGGAGGGGAAGGGGAAATTCACAATTTTGCTCAGAAGCCATTTGACTTCAAAGGTCTTGCTACACAAATCACGTATGACTCCAATGTTTACTCAATTACAAAAAGTCAGAAGGTCTTTCACTGAATGGAATGGTATGTCCTGCTCCACCCTGAAATAGCGGAGTTCAAGGGTTCTTAGCACTTTCCATTTCTCATGGTTTCTGTCTTTCAGAAGTGGAAACTCTGGGATAAGATGGGTTACAATTCCTATTAAGGAAAAAAAAAAAACATTTTAGCTAAAGCTAAATCCACAAGAAAATTAGATAAATCAAGTATAATTCCTATTTTAAAGGAAAGGAAAACTCAAATACACCCTTCACCATGTCATTTCCATAAAATTATTCCAATTTCCCTTAAAATATAACTTCTGAGATACACTTTTTCTAGGCTTTTCATAATATAAACCAATCAACCTCTGCATCTTATGTTTCCTCAACTCTTAGACATGATATTTCTCTCTTGTCACCTGGCCCTCTCACTGTTTCTCAAATACTCATGCCCTTCTCTCTGTCCCCAACTAGAAACCCCTCCAACAACTTTGCTTCTAGAATCTAAACACTACCCTTTCTTCAAGTATCAACTCCAATCTCTCTTCTACCATGGAGTCTTCTCAGTCCACTCCAGTTCACCACGATTTTTCATTTTGGAGAATTTACAGCACTTTTTAACAAGTCACTTCACCTTTGGGCATTCTCATTTCCTTATCTGCAAATGGTGACATCATCCACTTCATGTGGTTTGGGAGGACTGAATAAATGACACAAATAGCCCTGTGGTTGGCCATAGTAATTGTCAATCACTGTTTGCCATTGCATTTGGGGATAGAGTGATATTATAATATGGAGGGACAGAGTGAAATTACGGAGAAAGTCCTTTGTGTCTGCCAGCATTGGGTTCCAACATCACTTAACCCCCTGAGTTTATAAAATGCAAATAATAATTTTTATTACATAAGAGTATGGTGAAGACCAAAGAAGAGAATGTAGATAAAGGTCTTCCTGGCCTTACCACATTCAGTGTTGTCCCTCTGCCCCATTTCCTTAAAGGCAATTGATTGATTTACTCATTTCCTGAACATTTATTGGGAGCTTAGGGTACAACTGTGAACAAGACATAAACAGTTTCCCCTTCCATGACATAGCAATGGCAGTGTCCTGATGGGGACTCTCAGGAAGTATATAGGAAAGGCACCTGATCTAAACTTGGGAGGTCAGGAAATCTAGGAGCTGAAGAAGGGTAGGGATTGGTGTGCCTGGGAAGGGGGGCTATTGTGGTTGTGCATTCTAGGAGAGGCACACTGCACATGCAGAGGCCTACATGTGGAGGGTCCAGACATATGTGAGTTCAACATAGCCGGACACAATGTGGACAAGATGAGGCAGGAGAGGTCATGTACCCATAGATATGTGTGGTCTTTTAGTGTTTGCAAACATGGTCCACTCTGATCCTCAAAACAACCCAAAGAGGTGGTCAAGGCAGGAATAGTCATCTTCATTTTAAAGATGAGCAAACAAAAGTTCACAAGGATTGAATGACTAGTCCAAGCTCAAAAGCTAATTAAAGGTGAAGTCTTGTGACAGTTCCTAGGCTGCTATCTGGATCATTATTAAACTCTTATTTTCTTAATTTCAAGCTAGGTGACAAGAGTGTTAAGACCAATCATGTTTTAAAATTTTATTTTTGCATCCCTCACAGTGCAAGTCACCTAGTAGTTGTTTAGTAAATGTGTGCTGATGTTTGCATGAATTGACTCACTTTTTATAACTTAATGAGGAGAGACACAACAAATCATAACCAGGTAAAGCAGATACACGGATACTAAAATACGTGGGTTAAAATTAAGTCCTGTTGGAAACCATTATAGTGTCTCTGCATTGTAGCTAAATAATAGGTAAATAAATGATGCTACATCCATGCGCTATTATATTATGCAGCCATGACACTGATGTGGATAGAGCTTTATGATACATTAAATGGGGGGAGAGCAAAGTACAAAATAGTGTATTTTAATATTTTATAGGTTCATATGTATACCAAATGGGGTGGCAGAAGAAGAATAGATTATATTACTTGTTTATATATAGACCATCTCTTCAAGAAAACTCAACAACTGGTAATAGATATTGCCCCTGAGGAGGGGAACTACATGGCGGAGGGATACTGGTAAGAGAGAATTTTATTGTA
This sequence comes from Nomascus leucogenys, assembly GCF_006542625.1. Classification (NCBI taxonomy): domain Eukaryota; kingdom Metazoa; phylum Chordata; class Mammalia; order Primates; family Hylobatidae; genus Nomascus; species Nomascus leucogenys. The sequence goes on from NC_044391.1 coordinate 70,834,010, forward strand.
TACCTTTTTGAGCCATTTTATTGTATTATCCAGTTTTTAAATTATAACAAATTTTAAATATTTTCTTTTTTTTTTTTTTTTCTTAGAGATTTTGGTTTCCTATGAGATCTAAACAGAAACTAGTCTTGTAGGCTAAGTTTTGTTTTGTTTTGTTTTTTGCATAGGGTTTAATTTCAAAGGCGGTGGTTTGCTGGTAAATGTTTAACACCTGGCTCCGTAAGTAGTTTCGCTTTGAATATTGGTTGGTATTTTTGTTTATGTTAATGAATAAGATGAAAGTAAAATAAGGAAGATATCTCTCAGAACCTCATTCATCAATGATGTGAGCAATTTCTTTGCTAAATTGTGTAATGGTTTTCAAATACCAAAAAAAAATTTCTTGGTTTTTGTGCTAGTCACAATGTAATAGTTAGAGATTACAAATTTTAAATTATTACCATTTTCTCTATCATGTTCTTAAGTCTAGTCAATCAACAAAATAATAAATTCCACTTTGAGTTTTGTCTTTTGCCAATTTCCATCATGTAAATAGTCCCACCAAGGCTGATTTTGGGCTACCAATGTTACATCACTGAAAGTAGAATTAAGAAGAAACAAAATAACTTTAAAAGCCTAGGAGTTAGTAAAATGTAGTAAAATAATTAGAAAGCAATGAATTTTTAGAATGTTTTCAACTTTGTTTTTAATATCATATATTTAATTGAAAGTGTATATTATTTAATTTGTATAACAACTGTGTTTAGCTTTTAAAAACCTAACAAGCAGCTCTTATGAGCCTGCACAAGTAAGCTCCAACACAGTCCTGCTCCTGTGGGAGAGAAGGCTACCTTTGGCTGATAAAACATTCCACAATATTTTCCTACGGTAGGAGCATATTAGGAATGAATTTAAACAAAAGGGTACCGGCATTTAGCTGACAAAGAAGAACCTTCTGACTTTACCCTGAATAAAGAGAAATACTTAATAATTCATGTTGATCACAAATCAAATCTCAACACCAAGCAGTTGAAAGAGCAAGAGGGCAAGAAAGAAAGAAAGACGAGAGAGAGAGATGCCTTAGTGTTCCTTTCAGCTCAAACATTGTAATAATTTAAGGCTCTATGTTCCAAGTACTGTCTTTGTACCTTAGACAAGTTACTTGGCCTCTGAGAGTCTTTTCATTTCTTCATCTGTAAAATGGGGAGAAATGATTGTGAGAAAAAAAATGATATTGGTGATTCATCAGAAACAAACCAATGCCCATCAGCAGGTGAATGAATAAACAAATTGTGATTAACCATACGATGGACTACTATCCAGCAACACAGACAAATGGACTCTGGATACACACCACATGGATAAATATCACACTCCTTTAACTTGAGTGAGTTAAAGAAGCCAGACCCAGGCCAGGTGTGGTGGCTCACACCTGTAATCCCAGCACTTTGGGAGGCCAAAGTGGGCGGATCACGAGGTCAGGAGTTTAAGACCAGCCTTACCAACATGGTGAAATCCCGTCTCTACTAAAAGTATAAAAATTAGCCGGGCATGGTGGTGTGTGCCTGTAATCCCAGCTACTTGGGAGGCTGAGGCAGGAGAATGCTTGAACCCGGGAGGTGGAGGTTGCAGTGAGCTGAGATCGTGCCATTGCACTCCAGCCTGGGCGACAGAGCAAGACTCCAAAAAAAAAAAAAGGAAGAAGAAGAAGCCAGACCCAAAAAACTGTACATACTGTGTGAATCATTTCTATAAAATTCTAGAAAATGCAAACAACAGAAAGCAAATATATAGTTGCCTATGGGGAGGAATGGGAAAGAAGGATGGCAAAGGAATACAAGGAGACTTTGGGAGGTAATGAAATGTTTGTTACTTTGATTGTGTTGTTGGTTCCATTTATCAAATTGTATTCTTTAAATAGTGCAGGTTATTGTATGTCAGTTATAATTCAATAAGCTATAAAAGGTAGGAGAAACCAAAAAGCAGTTTTTTACTCCATGATTTTCAGTTCCTAGTGAATCTTGTCCGAATCTTGTCATTTAAGAAGTCACCAAGAGTTATGAATCTGTTTTCCTTAGCAATGCTTTCTCACTATGAAGGGAATGTAAAGTTTTCAAATTGTTTGTGCTCTTATCGTGTCCCACGAGACCGATTCACAGGCAAAGGATCATAAGCTATCATGTTTCAGACACTCAAAGACTTACACGAAGGTGTAGTGTGTGTTCATTGTTTGAATTCGTGACTACATACTATGAGCTCTTCTCCTTTCACAGAGATGTCCACCCTTACACAAGTTTAGCAGTTTTGCAAACTGTTATTTGCCAAAATACAGACCTAGTTTCTGGGAAACGGTAAAAACAATATATATGACTAGCTTAAATGACAAAACTGGCTGTAGTCAGTGTTTCTTCTAAAGGTTCAGTAGAGATAGGTAGATAGATAGATGAGATAATTTTATGTTTTTGAAGTGATATATAAACATAGTACATATTTAAATACAAAACAGTATGTGGGAAAAACCTGAGTCATACACCCCTGCCATTTCTGGCCATTCCCTAATGGTGACCAATGTTAAGAGGTTTTTACTACCTTTCTAGATATACATGGAATTATGCATTTATATATTCTTCTCCTTCCCCATTAAAAACAAACAAACAAACAAACACCCCAGCAGTCTGTTTTAACAAGCCTTCCATGTAATCCTGATGCACACTGAAGTTTGAGAACCACTGACGTTTATAGACTGAATTATGTCCCCTACCAAATTCTGCGTTGAAGCCCTAACCCCCAATGTGACTGTAATTGGAGATAGGGGTTATTACAGAGGTATTAAGGTTAAATGAGGTCATAAGGTGGGGCCCTAATCCCATAGGACTAGTGTCCTTAAGAAGAAAGAAGAGGCCAGGCGAAGTGGCTCGTGTCTGTAATTCCAGCACTTGGGGGGCTGAGGTGGGAGAATGGCTTGAGGCCAGGAGTTTGAGACCAGCCTGAGCAACATAGAGAGACTCTTTCTACAAAAAATAAAAACTAAAATAAAAGAAGAAGAGGAGCAGGGCGTGGTGGCTCATGACTGTAATCTCAGCACTTTGGGAGACCAAGGTGGGCGGATCACCTGAGGTCGGGAGTTCAAGACCAGCCTGACCAACATGGAGAAACCCTGTCTCTACTAAATACAAAATTAGCCAGACGTGGTGGTGCATGCTTGTAATCCCAGCTACTTGGGAGGCTGAGGCAGGAGAATCGCTTGAACCTGGGGGGCAGAGGTTGCAGTGAGCCAAGATTGTGCCACTGCACTCCAGCCTTGGTTGCAAAAAAAAAAGAGGAAGAGATACCAGAGATTTCTCTCTTTCCACATGAGGGAAAGCAATGTGAGGACACAGTGAGAAGGTGATGTCTAAAACCAGGAAGAAAGGCCTCAGGAGAAACCAACCCTCCCCTGGCACATTGATCTTGAATTTCCAGCCTCCAGAACTGTGAGAAAATAAGTTCCTATTGTTTAAGCCACCCAATCTGCAGTATTCTGTTATGACAGCGCATGCAGACTAATACCCTGACCTTATATAATTGTATCCTTCTGGGTTTTATCAGTTGTGAAAGGTGGACATCTTTGTCCAAAATTCCCGACGCAGAAATTACAAAGCCTGGTTCTGAGCTAGTAATGAGGATGAAGGATGGCAGACAAGGGACAAATGAAGGGAGAAAACTCAGATGACATTTCAATTAGTCATCCCAGCTCATGTATTATTCATTTACTACTTGAAACTATAAAACATATGAATTTATAATATATCAAATTTGTGAAACCTCACCACTCATAGATAACTACTTAACACATTGATTTATCACTGAAGGCAATGGGACATTTTAAAATTTTATTTAATATTTTTATATGCAAAGATTCAATATTTTCTTTTCTCAAGAGTGATCCTACCTTATATAATTTTGTATCTGTATTTTTTCACTAAAGTATATCTAAAGCATTTTCCCCGTGATGGGGAGGAAGTTGGATCCACCAGTTGGTGGGGAGGAGAGGAGGTCACAAAGCTTTGGAGAGGGGTCTTGAAGGTGACCCAGGGTCTGGGCTGGATCTGCAGTTGTCCAAAATAGGCAGGCAGCTCTGAGCAAGCTGTTCTGAATCTAGGGCAGTTACACACTTGGAAGTCAGCAGGGATTTGCCCTGATACTGGCACATCCATCCTCACTTTGCAGGATCCTTGTTGGTGAGCTGTAGAGTTCAGGGGCTGGGTCCAAATTCAGGAAGGAAGAGTGGCAACAGCTAGGTAGGGGTACCTGTCCCAGGCCCTAAGGGTGCTTATGTATCAGTAAGGTGGCTGTGAGAAAAGAAATGAGGAGAAAGAAGGAGTAAAAGAGAGATGAAATATAGAGTGGCAGAGACAGAGAGACAGAAACAAAGAAACTCCTGGATACTCCTTCCAGTCACATCCATCAACATCCACCCCTGATTAAGGTTAAGCCTAGACTTAGTCTAGGCTGGATTAGGAAAGTAGTGGTAGGGATGGAGAGGATGCGGTGGATTCCAGAAATAATCTGTAGATAAAATTGGTCTAACATGGTGACTGGTGGGGAAGGAAATGGAGGAGAACAAAGAAGTTTCCCAACCTTCTCTGCCAAGAATCATCTGGAAGACTTGTAGACCTTACAGAATTCCCAATGCCTTCCCTGGATATTCTAATTTAATAAGTCTGAGGCAAGGCCCAGGAATCTCTGTGTCATTCTTATTGTGGGAAGAATGACTTCCCGGCCTCTGGCTTAAGGAACTGGATAGCAGCAACATAATTAACTGACTTCAGTTTTAGAGGTATTAAGTTTAAAATGCCTTTAGAGCATCAAAATCATGGTGACTAAATCTGTTGAGCATTTACCTTAAATGCACTATTTAATTTATGTACCATTCTTCTGAGGAAATTATAGTACTATGATTGTACTCACTTTGCAAGCGAAGAAACTGAGCTTTAGAGACATTAAATTATTTTTCATTATTTAGATAGCTATTAAAGGGCAGATTTGGGTTTTAAACCTAGGCACATCTTATCCCAAAGGCTTTAGCCTTTTTAACTATGCTTTACTAGGTATAGTTTTAGGTAGTATTACCTGAGTCAAATTACAGATTAGAGCTGAAGATAATGTTTGAAGGCAAAAATTTGTTTCAGATTGCCCAAGGGAGCTTGCAGAGAGAGGAGAGTATTGGGCCAATGATGGAGCTTTGTTCCTGTTGGAAACAGAATGGGCAGAGGATGAAAGGCCTTGAGGTTCACAGAGATTCAAGGAGAACAAGCAGACAGGTGTCTTATAAACTAAGCAATTCAATTCTGAATTGCCAGAAAGAGTGAATTTAAACTCATCAGAGAGTTCCAGTAAAATAAATTATCCATTGACTTTGGTGACGGGGGGTATAATTTTTTTTTTTTTTTTTTTAGACAGAGTCTTGTTCTGTCACCCAGACTAGAGTGCAGTGGCACGATCTTGGCTCACTGCAACCTCCACTTTTTGGGCTCAAGGGATCCTCATGCCTTAGCCTCCCAAGTAGCTGGGATTACAGGCATGAGCCACCATGTCTGGCGAATTTTTCTATTTTTAGTAGAGACGGGATTGGCCATGTTGGCCAGGCTGGTCTTGAACTCCTGGCCTCATGTGATTTACCCGCCTCAGCCTCCCAAAGTGCTGGGATTACAGGCGTGAGCCACTGTGCCAGGCCCAGGGTATAATTTTTGATCTTCGCCAGGAAGGTGTGGGGAGAAGCCCAGTCTCTGAAGATTAAGGAGTGAAGAGATGAGGAAAGCGATTGTTAACTAAAAAATTACTCAATGATACTTATTCAAGATGGTAGGGAAGACTTTATTCAGGACCATTTTGAGAGACTTTATTCAGGCACCTCTACAATGGAGTCGTGCAGGAAGGGAGAGACATTGGTCTCAACTCGAAGTACAGCATGGGCAAGTGGAAATTTATAGCCATGGAGCAGGATGGGGGTCAGTGAATGGGAAATTACTAAGAAGAAACATCAGAGGGATTCTGACTAAACCAACTTAAAAGGATTCTTGCTGAAGTCAGACCAGAGTGACCGGGCATCACCTGGGGGATGGTGGAGGATGAGGAACCCATCAGATATCAAGGGTGATCAGATATTGGGCGGTGCAGGGGAGTGGGGGGTGGAGGCAGGCCTTGCTAAACTGACTTAGCAGGGCTCTTTGCTAAAACTGAGTTTTACATGGAAATACACAGATGGGCCTAGGAGAAGCTTCAGGAGCTTGATTAAGGTTTGGTTAAGCAAAGAATCTTCAGGAGACAGTGACTGAACACCAGTTTTCCAAGGGGCTCAGCTATAACAGAATAATCCCGGAAAGTTATATATTTGTTTACTGCACTCATCTCTAAGTTATATGATTATTACTTAATTTCCTGGCTTCTTTTTTTCTCCCTGAGGCTGAAGGATGCCTTTAGCCTTAGGAACCATTGTTTTGATTGAGAAAGGGCAGGGCTGGAGAAGGGGCAATTTGTGGAAAGCAAGGTTTCCCTTATGTAGACTGTGGTGGATGTGAGGAGATAAACTGTGGTCCTTCCGTCACCTGGGGGCAGACAAGCTAAGGAAACTAAAAAGAACATGCAATATCTTTTTTAAAACGTGTAATTTCAACTTTAAAAAGTAACCATGTATTGATTATAAAGTTTTTTAATAGGAAAGTTATTTAAGAACAAGTTTGAGATTCAAGGGCAAAAAGAACGTAAAACTATGACCAGAGGGGCTTTATAGTGAAGTTTTTCAAGTTGGGACTACTTATGCCTACTGACAGATGGAGGGAAAAGAGGGTGGAAAAGCAAGGGTTCCTTAGATCAGGATGTCAAAGGAGCAATCAGGCTGGGAAAACTGGAGCCTGGGAGAGGAAGCCAGACCTTAGGAATTATCATCCCATCACCTGTGGACAACCCCTCTAACATTTTTGGTCTCTACTTCTAATCTGTTTTCCACATATTTATGTAAAGTGTTTTCATTACACAACTGATCAACATTTTGCAATGTAATTTTTTTCTTAGTATTATGTTTTATCATGTTGTTAAATATTATTTTAAAATCATATTTCAGTGTCTAATGATGTAGATGCTACATTTTTAGGGCTAGCAAAACATATTTTCAGATTACTCCCTAGAAAAAGCATAACCATTTCTTTCCCACCAGAAATATATCAGTCTCACTTCACCACACTCTCACAAGCTGTTATGTTATCATTTTTTTCCATCATTGCCAATTTGAGAGGGAAAATAGGGTGTAGAGATGTAGATTTTAATTTGCATTTATTTGATTATCTTCAACGTTAGCCATTTTCATGGCTTTATTAGTTATGTATTATTTCTGCTTTAAAATGTTCATGTCCTTTGCCCTTCTATTAAGATAATTATGCTTTTATTAATTTGAAATAACTTTTTAATAGCAAAAACATTAATATTTGCCATCTTGATCGCATATTTTTAATAAAAAAATTTTCCAGGCATAGCCAAACTCTAAATGTCATATTGTAGCTATTGTAATGTGATGAATGACACTATTTGCAAATACCTGTATATGTTTTTCTTTGTTGACTATATGTTTTAAGTACCAGTAGGCATTACTATCATCATCATCATTATCATGCTTCATTTACTTCAGGTATTCTTTTATTTAATTTTTACTTGAACTAAAGATTTTCAACTATTATTGCTGTGTGGCATTTCACTAATGCCAATAGAAAGTGAGTTTCTTCATGGAATACCCAGGGTTGAGAAGTGGGTAATGGATGAGCTGTACTGCTTTTCTGTAAAAGGTCTAATTCCTTCAATGAATGAAAATGAAAATAACCTCAACATTTCATAGTGACTAGGAGTGGCTACAGGCTTTGGAGCCAGAAAGGCTTTACTCCCCATTTACTAACAGCAATGTATCCGTGGGCTGTGCTTCCTCTCTGAGTTTCAGTTTCTTCCTGTGTAAAATGGGAATGCTAAGCAGGATTTTTGTAAGAGTTCAAAGAAAGGATGCATAGACAGTGTTTAGTTCTAGGCCTGACACATGACAAGTGCCCTGTAAGTGGTGCCATTCTTGGTTTGATTTGATGCCATGCCATTGCAGAGAGGATCCCCTCACGCTATGACGTGCTGTTTTTAATGTGATTCTGCTTTTCAAGCATTTTTTAAAAATCCCTACAACACCAGCCCTCTTAAGTTCCATTCTACACACAGATCTAACTTTGATTCTTTTATGGTATTATGATAAAATAATACATGTAGAACCTAACTGTTATTTCCTGGTCATCAGCTCAGTAATAGTTTTTCTGATAAGGGACCTGGATAAGTGGATTAGTTACCACTTAACAACATAAAAAGAAAATACTATGTGATTAAATAAGTTAGTACATGCATGAGAAACTTCCAAATATTCAAAGATACCAAGAGAACTTAGGTGTTGGTGAGTATGGAAAAGTAAAAATAAAACAGGAGAGCTGCTTCATCTGCCCATAAAAAGAGAAAAAATAAGTCTGAGATTCTCATAGCTATTGCTGATGGATGGGGAAGCATTTGTTCTTATGTAGGAACCCAACATTAGAAGTCTCATGGCAAATTGTAGTTGCCTAAAATGCAAAAAAAAAGAAAAAAAAATTAGTAGCCAGCTTTTGATTAGTGGTTTGGTTTAAATTCTGTCAATGAGTTAAAATGGTACTATTTAATAATTCAGCTGTTGAAGTGGCTCACGCCTTAATCCCAGCACTGTGGGAAGCCAAGGGGGAATGACTGCCTGAGCCTAGGACTTCAAGACCAGCCTGGTGACATAGGGAGACTCCATCTCTACAAAAAACAAAAAACATTAGCCGGGTGTGGTGGGTGCACCTGTAGTGCACCCTCCAACTACTTTGGAGGCTGAGGCAGGAGGATTGCTTTGATTGTGCCGCTGCACTCCACTCTGGGTGACAGAGTGAGATCCTGCCAAAAAAAAAGAAAAAAAGAAAGCAAGTAGTTGGAGGTTAGAACAATATTTATTCTCCCTCTTTTCAACTTTCGAAATTTCCAGACAAAAAGAGACTGCTCCCTGGCTGGCTCTCCTTTACTGGAATGCAATTTCGGTTAGAGCAGGGCACGTGCTTTAGCACGGTACACCGGGGCAAGCACAGTGCGGGGGCTCGATGTGGCTCCTCCGTGCACACTTGTTGAATGAGAGATCTTCAAAGATCAAATAACAGTTTAAATAAATGATCTCCAAGCTGACTCCTCTCTTTTCATGCTGACTCCCCTTTGTATCTGATAGGGACACATACTTGAAATTTCTCCAGACATGCTCAACTGAGCCCCTTATAACTCTCCTTTTGTCTCTATTGACTCTTTCCCATGGGGTCCCAGGGAGGCTAAATGGAACTCCAGGGAGTAATGTGGTTACACCCTCTCTCCTTACTGCATACTAGAATTTGCTCAGAAAATAAGTAAATTTGTAACTAAACTAGGGTATCTTCATGCCTTCAGTTGTTTAATACAGATAAAGCTAAAGATATTTAAAAAAAATAAAAATAAAAAAACAAGCCGACTCTTGTTCTCCCGCCCCCATGAATGCCGGAGTTTTCCTTTCCTCCACACTACTCAGGATGAGTGCACCTGGGCCCTGGGAAACCTCACCTACAGCAGAGCTCTTAAGAGACAGGATTTCCGTTTTTCAGGTAGCAAAATGAATACAAGTTTGTGGTTACATAAAAACATGGTAACACATGGAAAACAGAGAAAAATGCCAGTCACACAAGTAGAAACACTGAAAGCAGGGCCTTCCCATGGAAAACAGATAACCAGCATCAACTTCCTGGCATATCCTCTCAAGAGTGATTTTCTAAGTGCTTATTTATCTCCGTAAGCACAGAAATAGCAAGGATGCATTTTCAGGAGGAAACATCTTTTAATCTGCCACAAACATTTACTTTAAAAAAAAAAAAGAGACAAATCTTTTTGTTACAGTAGGAAGAAAATGGTGGTTTGTTAGTTTAGTTCACAGGTATAACCCAGCACTTAGAACAGTGCTTGGCTCAATAACCACTTGTTTGAATGAATGAATGAGTGAAAGCAATAACATCACTCTGTTAAACAAGAAAGCTGCTCAATATTGAGAATGTCTATTTGTTTACGTATTTTTCTTTCCTTGCATCATGTTCCCCTATGTGCAACACTTGGGCAATTCTTCATAACAAATGATAATCTCTGTCTTCAGGAAGGTCTTTAAAAGTACCTTGGGGTCTTTATGGTGAGCATGTCCAAGGTCTAAATCCAAAGTTTATGGAAGTTATTTGAAAAAGCCAACTCAATGGTGAGCCCAGATTTTTGTTTATTCAGAAATAAACAAAACCTTTGAGTGTCTGGCCTGGTCAGAATATAAAAGACTAAAAAGCCACCATTTGGTTTGTAGGGAAGGAAAAATCTTCTACCCTTCTAGGTTCTCAACTGAGTCCCTTGTAAAAAAATACAGACTAACAAAAGAGAAATATGAACATTTATGTACATTCATATCTATCTATCTATCATCTATCTATCTGTCTGTCTGTCTCTCTCTCTCTCTCTATATATATATATATGAGAAACTCAGAGAATAAGTAACACAAGGAAGTGGCTCTGAATTCAGACTTAAATACAATCTTCAGCTGAAAATAAAGAAGGGTGTGTGGATTCTCAAAGGCTTAGTCTTAGAAGGTTGCTTGAGTGTCCTTTATTTTAAAGTGTGCGTGGAGTGGGTTGAGGGATGGGAGTAGATTACAAAGTGGTATCACGTGTTTCCTGCCATCTTCTATATAGAATTCCTACCAAAAAAAATGTTTAATCTGAATCTAACTGTGAGAAGCAATCAGACAAACCTGGATTGAGGGGCTGGGCTCCTTAAAAAATGAGCCAGCATCCCATGTGAACCACCAAGAATTGCAGTAAAGTTTAGAGGACATTTTTTCTATTGCCTCTTATTTCCATTGTCTAGATTCTGAAAGTGAGCTTGCCAGAAATAAGCCTCTTTTGCTCTGGATATTAAAGTAATTTAATACAGAGCATAGCAAAGTCCCATTCATTACCTAATTAACAAGAACATTTCTCCTTGATTACAGTTTTTGACATCATTACCTTAGACCAGAAGCCAAGAGAATGCAGCTGTCCCTAGAATGAATATTCCTGAGCTAATAGAATTAAAGCCAGATTCACGCTGTGCATCTTGGAGTTCTCCCTTTTTTACTCCTAATCACTGGACCCTCTGTGTTAGTCCGTTCTCACACTGCTGTAAAGAACTATCTGAGAGTAGGTAATTTATGAAGAAAGAGGTTCAATTGACTCACAGTTTGCAGGCTTTACAGGAAGCATGGCTGGGGAGGCCTCAGGAAACTTACAATCATGGTGGAAGGCAAAGGGGAAGAAAGCCTGGTCTTCACCTGATGGCAGGAGAAAGAGAGTGAGGGAGGAGGTGGTGCCCACTTTCAAACAACCAGTTCTCAGGAGGACTCATTCACTCTCATGAGAACAGCAAGGGGGAAAATCCGCCCCCATGATCCAATCACCTCCCACCGGGTCTGTCTCCCAACACTGGGAATTACAACTCAGCATGAGATTTGGCTGAGAGTGTCACCCTCTCAGGCAGGTACTGCCTGACAAGATATTGGCATCTTGGAGTTCTTCTCTATTCTCTCTGTTCAGCTCCACTGTGCAAAGTGGTCCTAGCCATAGAATAAACGTGGTTTCCATTCAATAACAGTTTGAGATGTGGTTTCTCATAAAGCAAAGGAAGCACCCACTAGTTCTAAAATGTATTTACTACCAAAAGTCTAAGGTGGAGAAAAGAACAAGAGGCACCCCTCCTTAAAGCATTGCATTGTACCATAGCCTTTGGAAAGCTAAAAATCTGCCATCCCATTTTAACACTCAGAAATATGACCAAGGAGGACAGTTCAGTAATCACAAGGTTTGGCTGGGTGAATTGTGTTTAGATTACTTTTATTAGTTAATTAGTCCAACCCATATTTATTAAATTCCTGCTATATATGGGAATTATGGAAGATACAGCTGTGAGTAAGAGAGTGGAGGTCACTGATGGGAATGGGCAGTCAATGGGCAACTAATTATATAATTATCTGTTTCGCTACTTAAATAGAATTAAGAAAAGGGCTGCAAGAGGGATGTATATGATACCTTGAGAGCATGTAGTAGGAGGATCTAGTCTATCTGGGGATACAGAAATGCCTCCCTAAAGCAGCAGCATTAACCTGGATTCTGAGTAGGAGTAGGAGTTGACCAAAAGGAGGGTGGAGGGCATGAAAGGTATTTCTTAAAAGAAGGCCAAAGTTGTGGGTCCTAGAGTGCTTTGGGACACCTGGCAAGTTGAGGTTAGCAGAGGTCAGAGGGGCTTGCAAGTAGGTTTAAGTTTCGGGATTTAACCCTGACAGCAATGGGATGCCACTGAATGGTTTACACAGGTAAGCGACACTGCAGAATAGCGAGCCTGGGGACACCCAGAAATTACCTTTGTGCATAAAGCTTTGTATGCCATTCAGATTACTTCATCAGGATATACTCCTAAATGGAAAATTATTTAGGTCAGAGGATGTGAAGTGGCATTTTGTTATTGCTATCTTTGCATTTTATGGAAATTTTACACACATTAAAAAATGGAGAGAATGTACCTATTTCCCAGCATCAAAAGTGATCAGTATACAGTACAAGCAGTCACTTTCCATCTACACTCCATGCAGGCCCAACCAATCTCCAATGGATAATTTTGAAGCAAATTCTAGACATCGTTATTTTATCTGTAAATACTTTAATACATAGTTCTAAAATATGAAAACACTTTTCATTTTTTTCTTTGTGATACCCTAATTACATCTAATAATTAATAATTATTCTTTAATATGGCCAAATATCCATATAGTGTGGTTTAAACATTTTTGAAGTTTTGGATACATGTTGTTAAACTGCTTTTTGGAAATTCTGAACAAATTTATATTCTCACCCACCACATTGGAGACTGAGGCTCATCAAATCTCCATCAAACTTGAATATTATTTTTCTTAACTTCACCAGTTTCATAAATAAAAAGTGGTATCTTATCAAAGTTTGAATTTGCATTTCTCTAACTACCAGTGTGGTTGAACATTTTTCCATAAGCTTATGAATTATTTATATTTCCTCTTTTGTGCACTATCTGTTCCTGGCCTTTACATGGCTCCAAGGGACCATCTGGCTTCTGTTTAAACGTATCTAGTGACAAAAACACTACCATTTCAAGGGCAGTAGTCCTGAAAAAGGGGCTATAATTATTAGAAAATGCCTTACACTGAACTGAAGTCTTTTTATTAAGTTTAGTAACTTCTTAGTTCTATCAAGTGGAGCTTCCCAAAATGCCTTTCTCAGCAGATGACATCTTCTAAATGTTTGATGACAATTAGTGTAGTCCCCCAAATTCTCCAACCTAACATTCTAGTTCCTTTAACTATTCATTTACTGTAATTTCTAAGCTCCTTGTTATTGTGGTCATTCTCTCCTAGAAACACTCAAGAGAATTGTGTTGAGAAACACTCAACGCGAAAATGTTTCTTTCCTTTTTTTTTTTTTTTTTTTTTTTTTGATACAGGGTCTCACTGTCACCCAGGCTGGAATACAGTGGTGTAATCATGGCTCATTGCAGCCTCGACTTTCCAGGCCCAGGTGATCCGTCTCAGCCTCCTAAGTAGCTGGGACTGCAGATGTGCACCACCACCACACCCAGCTAATTTTTGTATTTTTAGTAGAGACGGGGCTCGCCATGTTGCCCACACTGGTCTCAAACTCCTGGGCTCAAGTGATCCACCTGCCTCAGTCACCTAAAGTGCTAGGATTACAGGCATGAGCCATTGCACCCGGCCTAATGTTCCTAATAAAATGTCCTTCTCTGGCTCTTTTTCTTTCTACAAAATGGCTTGTAATGCAAAAGAGATAATTCTCTAATTCTTACCCTCTATTCTGTAAAACTGAGTATACTTCTGTATTTTTTAAGGTCTCGAGATGTAAGTCAAACTTTAACATAGAACGAAGCTTTTAGAATTAGAAAGAAACCATTGTAAATGATTTTATTTAATAAATACTACTGGGATATTTTTATCAAACTGAAATAGTATATTCAACGTGAGAAAGGTGATTTTTAAAAATTTTAAAAATAGCACCAATTGCAGTTATTCGAGTGCTATACAAACCCAAGACACCATTTTACACTGATGGCGGGTTTCTGTGTTACAGAAACCTTTAAGGATTCTGCAATAATTAGATTATGAAATATTTCGGCCTTATGTAGTGCCAAATTACTTTTTTAAAATCATAGAATATCAGCTATGGAAAGCACTGGAAGGGTGGACCCTTCCAGTCCACCCTCCTACCCCAGTTTTCCAGAGAAACAAGCTGAAGTTCAGGGAGGCTAAGAGCTGTTACTAAGGACACACACACAGAGTCAGGGCAGATTTTTGAAGCAGAAGTCCATTGGTCAATCTTTTCTGTAGATGTTTTTCAGCTTCTGAAAGAGATTGGTCACTGTGATACAGGGACACAGGACCCCTTTGGATTCTCAAAAGGTTTTCCTAGTTAAAGATATAACAGGTGATAGAATCTGCCAAAATAACTATAGTGAGACAACAGGGAGGGGCTCATAGAAAACACCACCTTTAGATATTAATCATGAGGAATCTAGACAGGATTTTATTGTAGATTGTCTTTTCCAAAGAAAGCCACAACAATAAATCTTTAAGAAGTTTTTATCACCATTAAATCTACAGATCTATGAGAAATAATAAGCTGTTGGTTTAAGCTATGAAAATCTGAGTGGTTTATTACATAGAAATAGATCACTGGAACAGGTTAAGTCACCCCCAATTCTTATTTGTCTTTTTTTATAAACTGTTTCTCAATGAATAGGAATCATTAACAGAATGCTAGTGAACAGTGTGTAAATATATTTGGTTCCCTAATGCTAATGTTTAAAACCATTGACCCTCTCTCCCAACCCTATATATTTAGTTTATATGTTATATTTTAATCCTTGTCAGAACCTTTTAAGAAAGATACTGGCATTCTCACTTCATAGATGAAGTACTCTAGACTGAAAGATAAGAAACACGCCTAGCAGGTAACGGGGCCAGATTCAGACCCACAGCTCACTAACTTTAAATCTGCAGTTCCTTCTACTTTCAAAATTGGCAAAAAGGCAAGACCTTCATTTGTTCTAAGAGAAGCCCTGGCTATAGTTGAACATCAGGAATTAGAAGCAACATTAGGGCCTGTCAAGTCTCTCTCTACTGATAAATGGCAAAAACCATACAGTTGACCCTTGAACAACATTAGAGTTAGAGGCGCCAACCCCTGTGCAGTCAAAACTTCATGTATCACTTTTGACTTCCCCAAAACTTAACTACCAATAGTTCTGCTGTCTAGCAGAAGGCTTCCTGGTAAAATAAACACTCAATATTTTATGTGTTATATGTTTTATACGCTATATTCTTACACTTAGGTAAGCTAGAGAAAAGTTATTAAGAAAATCATAAGAAAGAGAAAATATATTTACTATTCATTAAGTGAAAGTGGATCATCATAAAGGTCTTCATCCTGCTCATCTCCATGCCTAGCAGGCTGAGGAGGAAGAAACAAAGAAGGACTTGATCTTGCTGTCTCAGGGGTGGCAGAGGCAGAAGAAAATCCCCACACAAGTGGACCCACAAAGTTCAAACCCGTGTTTGTTTGTTTGTTTCCAGTTCTTATGGTTGTATTTAAACACAAATAAAATGTAGACATGAGCTGTCTGTTCATTTTACCCACTGCACAGCCTGGCATTAGGACTGGTGACTCTGAGGGCCAGCTGGGCCGCTCTTTCCACCATAGCCGTGCTGTTCTTGGAGGAAACACTGAGTGCTCTCAGCACAGTAAGATTTATTGCACATCAACAGCACTTCCAGTTCCTTGACACTGTGGATCAGGAACTTTCAGAAGCCACTGAGCAGCGTGTGCTTTTTTGTTGTTGTTACTCCCATAACCAATGTTGGGCATCAAGATCTGGCCCTTAAATCTTCTATGGACCCTGTCGTCAATACCACTGGGTTTCTGCTTAATTTTGACATATCAGTCAGACTGATGCCAGGTGAATGTCTTGGTCCTGGTTTTGATGATCATGGGCTTCATGAGGATCCTGGGTGTGGCCCTGATGCTAAGTGGGAGATGGCTGCCAACTGCATAGGCAGTGCCAAGGAAGAGAGCTCAAACCCACGTTGTTCAAAGATCAGTTGTAATCATTTGACAGTGTTATTGTGATGATTAAATAAGAAAATGCATATAAGAAAAGCAGTAAGTGCAGTGCCTGTCTGTGGTAGATAGTCTCCAATAATCCCTCCCACCGGGTACACACATGCAGCTCCTCACACCAACTGGTAGAGTCTATTGCCTCCCACCTTGAATCTGGGCAGCCTGATAATTTCTTTTTCTTCTAGTTTCTAAAATTTGCATGGGGACATTTACAAAATTTGGGGCAAGATGCAAGTGGCATGTTTAGTTGTTGCTGTGGAAATTAATAATTCAGCAGTACTTACAACACACTTATTACGTGTACTTCTAAATGACTTTCATGATTACAGAACTCAAAGTGGTTTTTGCCCGTTTTAAAAATAAGACAAATAGGCTGGGTGCAGTGGCTCATGCCTGTGATCCCAGCACTTTGGGAGGCTGAGGCGGGCGGATTACTTTAGGTCAGGAGTTCGAGACCAGCCTGGCCAACATGGTGAAACCCCGTCTCTACTAAAAACTACAAAATTAGACGGGCATGGTGGTAGGCACCTGTAATCTCAGCTACCTGTGAGGCTGAGGCAGGAGAATCGCTTGAACCCAGGAGGTGGAGGTTGCAGTGAGCCAAGATTGTGCCATTGCACTCCAGCATGGGTGACAGAGCAAAACTGTCTTAAAAAAGAAAAAGACAAATATAGATACATGAATGTATAGAAGCCGAATCTAGTGAAATTTATTCCCAGAGATAATGTTCAACAAGTATTGAGATCAATTGAGGAAATTTTAAGTGTGACCTAGTTTTGATGGGCAGAATCAGTGAAAATGATTCTGGGACTTCTAAGCCTGGTCCTTAAGAAGACTGTTTCTTCTCCTTTAAAATAATCCCTCTTGGAATGCTTGTGACTGCCATGCTGTAAGGAAGCCCAAGTTAGCCACATGGAGGAGAACTGAGGTACCCTGACCACAGCCTCAGCTGATTCTGGTCCTCAGTCAATCTGCCAGCTGAATGTAGTCACAAGAGCAATTTCAGGTGAAACCAACAGAACTGCCCCTACAACATTTGGCATTGTGAGAAATAATTTGTTGTTGCTTTAAGTAACTATACTTTGGGATGGTTTTTTATTCAGCAATAGATAACAAACATAGTCACATATTAATGCTCAGTAAGTAGTGTTTTATTATTTCTGTTACTATCATTCAGAAGGCCATATAACAATAATGGGGGGTGGGCACAGTGGCTCACACCTGTAATCTCAGCACTTCGGGAGTCTGAGGCATGTGGATCACTTGATATCAGTAGTTCAAGACCAGCCTGTTCAATATGGTGACACCCTATCTCTACTAAAAATACAATAATTAGCCAGGTATTGCAGTGCACGCCTGTAATCCCAGCTACTCGGGAGGCTGAGGCAGGAGAATCACTTGAGCCCAGAAGGCAGAGCCTGCAGTCAGCCAAGATCACATGACTGCACTCCAGCCTGGGCAACAGAGTGAAACTCTGTCTCAAAAATAAATAAATAGGCTGGGCGCGGTGGCTCACGCTTGTAATCCCAGCACTTTGGGAGGCCGAGGCGGGCGGATCACAAGGTCAGGAGATCGAGACCACGGTGAAACCCCGTCTCTACTAAAAATACAAAAAATTAGCCGGGCGTGGTGGCGGGCGCCTGTAGTCCCAGCTACTCGGAGAGGCTGAGGCAGGAGAATGGCGTGAACCCAGGAGGCGGAGCTTGCAGTGAGCCGAGATCGCACCACTGCACTCCAGCCTGGGCGACAAAGCGAGACTCCGTCTCAAAAAATAAAAATAAAAAATAAAATAAATAAATAAATAAATAAATAAATAAATAATGGTATTTATTTAGATGAAGAAAATTCTCATTAAGCCTTCAGGAATTTTTAAGATGTAACATAAGAACTTTCCATTTTTAAGTTGTTAAAATAACAACTTCAATTAATTCCAGTCTGGGAAATCCTTACTGCAATAATTGTTGACATACCCAAAATGAAATCTGACCCACTCAATCATTTATATCTTATTAAACCTGTAGTCATGTCCTTATCAAATGGCTTTTAGATATGCCTCGTCATATCTTTGCTTTTTTTCTGACTTGCGACTTTGAGTACTTGCTGGCTAAATAGACATTGCAGCAATCATTAATCAGATTTACAGGTTCGCATCTTCTTCCTGGGAGATAGAAGTATCTTCTCTAGGCAAAAATATGGACAATCCAACTCTCTCTCACTTCCCTGTCACCCCTACATGTCTAGAGTTTTAACTGTCTTCATCTATTTTAAACAGAAGAAAGATGTTAGTGAGATATCTCCCCATTAAAAATGATTTGCTTTCTTCCTGCAAGCAGAACCTAGCCCCTTGGGAGAAATTTTAACGTTTTTTTCAACAATGGCATTTTGTTTCTCTAAGAAAATACTGGAGAGAAAAGGAAGGATTTGTGTTTGCAAATAATAATTTTTAAAAACCACACTTCCAGGGAAAATGGCAAATGGAGGGCAAAGAGCTAGATGCATCCCTTTCCAAGTCTTCACTTAAATAACACCTAAGGGTTTGGGTTTTGTTTTGTATTCAAGCATAAGCCCATAAGGCTGTGGAGAACATGGGAGAGAACAACAGTAACAAAAGTATGAAAGCTCAGAAGCAAGACAGGGAGCAACTGACTCTGAAGAGAGAAAACTGAATCCTGAGTGTATTCTTTTGCTAGGGCTGTTGCAACAAAGTACTACAAACTAGATGGCTCCAGTAATAGAAATGTATTCTCACAATTCTGGAGGCCAGAAGTCCAAGATCAAAGCTTGGTCAGGGGTTGGCTGATTCTGAGGGCTGTGAGAAAATCTGTTCTAGTCCTCTTGCCCAGCTTCCGGTGGTTTGCCAGCAATCCTTGGCATTCCTTGGCTTATGAATCATCACCTCAATCTTTGCCTTTGAGGTAGGAGGTAGGAACAACTCAGGAGGAAAGATCTGACTCTGGAGGCAGGGCTTGGACACTGGACCAAATTGAAGACTAGTTTTGAAAACAGGTATGGAGTGGAAGCAGCTTTCTGTAAGACACATCCACCAGTGTGACATGTCAGTTTACCATTGCCATGGCAACACCTGGAAGTTACCATTCTTTTCCATGACAACGACCTGATGACTCAGAAGCTACCACCCTTTTTCTAGAAATTTCTGCATAATCTTCCTCTTATTTTGCATATAATTAGAAGTAGATACAAATATGCCTGAAGAACTGCCTCTGAGCTGCTACTCGGGGCACATTGCCTATGGGGTAGCCCTGCTCTGCAGGGAGCAGTACCTCTGCTGATACTCTCTACTGCCACTTCAATAAAAGTTGCTGTCTACCACCACCAGAGCTCACCCTTGAATTCTTTCCTGGGCAAAGCCTGCCCTGCATCTCCAAGGGGCTTAGCCTGCCGTGCATCATCATCTTCACATGGTGTTCTCCCTGTATGTATGCCTCTGTGTCTACATTTCCCCTTTAAGGACACCAGTCTTATTGGATTAAGGCCCACTCTAATGACCTCATCTTAACTAATTACATTTGTAATAACCTTATTTCCAAAGAAGCCCACATTCTGTGGTACATGAGTTAGAACTTCTATATATGAATTTTGAAGGTGACACAATTTAACCTCTAACACTGAGCCTATAGTGAGAAAACTGAGAACCTGTCTCATTTAATCCTCATAACAACTCATTGCAATGGACATTATTCTTATTTAGCAAACAAGAAAGCTGAGACTCAAGGAGGCTGAGTAATTTGTCCAAGCTGCCCTAGTTATAAATGCAAACACAGAATTCAAATTCAGGACAGTTTGAGCCCAAAGTACATGTTTTATTTCTGTTATACTGCTTGCCTCAATGACTGGTTGCCTCAAGAACTGGGTAAACATCAGTAAGTCCCTTAAACTCAAATATGATAAACAATATTCACTCTGCAAGGCTACTTAAGAGAAGTTTGAAAGATTTAAATGAGGTAACTTGTGAAAGTTTATTTGGGAGTCTGCACTGCTGTAGAGACACAAAATATCCTTCTATCCATGCAGAGAATCCTAACAGAAAAGACTATGCATACAGTTTCGGAAGGCGTTAGAGAAGCTTAAAACATATTCGAGTTACTTTATTCTACCTTATCACTGTTGAACTAATGAATGGAAATTTGGTTGCTGCAGGTGGATGTGTCCTAGCCACATTTAGACCCAGAACATCAGATACTTCTATGTCTTCCTGAAATGAAGTTTTGTAACTTCATGTAGTGCTTAGCTCAGGGCAAGGTTCATGGCTCCTGCCTAATGATGTTGTGTGATAAATGAACCAGTCAATAGATAAATACATCGATCAATTAAACAATTCTTAAATCAATTTTTAGATTGCAAGAAACTGTGAGACTCTCTAACCAATGTATGAAGAAATCCTCCTTTTGTACTTGCTTCTCTGGTATATTATTTAAAAATTCCAAAATATGTGGGCCTATTCGGAGATCCCATGTAGGCCTGTCTTCTACAGGAGACCTACCAATAGCAAAGAGACATCTGGTATTTTATTTCCATTGCAGATGGTTTGGAATTGGGCTTTTCCCCACTGTAGTAGGCATGACTGCATTTCCACAGAGACTGAAGTTTTCTCTATCTTTGCCTTTGTCACATAAAGATGGTCACAAGGTGTTCTACTGCAGTGCAAAGTACTGTCATGACTGCCAACAGGGAATGCAGCACAGAGGTTTCCCTGTTGGCTTCAAGAGTCCTAGGAGTGGCCTTCATTGACCAGGTTTATTCTTAACAAGAGTTAGCTATAAAATTTCCCTTAACAGGCTTTATAAAGGGCAGTGACTTGAGTCATTGAGTTCACTGGTACGCTTATTTCTAAGGGTATGTAAATTTGGTGCTGTCTTCGGTATTTGGCATCTATGAGGTTAACTGTTACAGGCTATAACATTGATTTCTACATCAAGAAATTAAATGATTGCTAATGAGACATTTTAAATGCTATTTAGAATGAAAGATTGTTTCCTGATTTCTTCCTAGGGCAGGATGTGATTTCTAGAAAATTTGATTTTTGTTGGCTCAAACGTATCTTTATTTTTAATTGAAATGTTTCTTGAGATAATTGTAGATTCATATGCAGTTGTAAGAAATAATGCAGAAACTGGGCTGGGTGCAGTGGCTCATTCCTGTAATCTCAGCACTTTGGGAGGCCGAGGAGGGCGGATCACGAGATCAGGAGTTCGAGACCAGCCTGGTGAACATGGTAAAACCCCATCTCTACTAAAAATGCAAAAATTAGCCAGGCATTGTGGTGGGCGCCTGTAATCCCAGGTACTCAGGAGGCTGAGGCAGGAGAATCACTTGAACTCGGGGGGCGGAGGTTGCAGTGAGCCGAGACCATGTCATTGTACTCCAGCCTGGGTGACAGAGTGAGACTCCTTCTCAAAATTAGTAAAATTAAAAAAAAAAAGAAAGAATGCAGAAATTTTGCATACCTTTTACCTACTTTAAACATATCTTTTTAAGTGTTTTGGGGTTGTTCTTTTCATCTTTAGGTGATGAAATTATTTTCTTCTCACTCAGTACTATTGATGTTCCCCGTCTCCATGAATAATGCAGAAAACTTGGTCAACATTTTACACTCTCTAGTTCTTATTTTTTTTAATATTTAAAAGGAAGAAGTTGCTCTAATTTATTCCTAAGGTTTCATCCAGTTCTGATATTCTGTCAGAATCTGCAATTAAGATCTCTGACAAACCTATCATGAGATAAGGATGGTTTTTGCATTTAAATAGTTGAAAAAAATCAAAAGAATAGTAGTAACTTTCTGTGATATGTGAGAATTACACAAAATTCAAATTCAGTGTCCATAATAAAGTATTATTGGAGCACAGTCAGGCTCATTCATTTACATAGTATAATAGCTGCTTTCACATTACAGTAGCTACAATAGAGATCATCTGTCTCACAAAGCCTAAGATATTTACTACCTGGCCCTTTTTAAATCATTCATACTCTTTAACCCTGGAATGCTACTTCTAGGAATTTATCCTAAAAGAAAAGAAGAAATGTTCAACACTAGGAGATTCATTACATAAAATATGTTACCTTCATCAAATGGAGAAGTATGCAGAACATGTTGTATAAGAGTGTTCAATTTCCTACCTCATAACACTTTGTAGTTATTCTAGTGATAATTGCGTAGTATGTTTATATTCACTTTAAAAGGAAGTCAGTTTCTGAGATACCATTTTGCATATATCAGATTTACAAAATCTTAAAAATCTGAGTATTGGTAAAGAAACCAGAATTTTCATACACTTATGATGGGAGTGTAGTGTAAATTAGATCAGCTACATTGGAAAACAATTTTCCAATTTCTAGTAAAATTAAAAACACACTTATTCCCTATCATGTCCATTTCTATGTAAATGTTCCAGAAAAATTTTCTCACATGTGCATAAGGATAAAAAATTAGGGCAAAGATGTTTATAAACACAATTTTTAAAACTATATAGGAACTAAAGAATGAGAAAGATTCTACATGTCTACCATTAGGAAGATGCATTAATAAAATTTATTTTATTCATGTGAATTATATATACCATCAGGATTAGATATTATAAAATATTACTGAATACAAAAGTAAGGTCCAAAATGACATGTATAACATAATATTTATGCAAATGTGTAAAAAATCACAAAATATATTTACATAGTCAGCCCTCGGTATCTGTGAGTTCCACATCCATGAATTCAACCAACTGGAATTAAAGATATTCAGGGAAAAGCGTGGATAAACATGTACAGACTTTTCCTTTTTTCATCATTATTCTCTAAATAATAAAGTAAAACAAGTATTTACACAGCATTTACATTGTATTAGGTATTATAAGTAATCTAGAGATGATTTAAAGTATATGGGAAGATATGTGTAGATTCCATGTAGATTAACGCAAACATTAATAGTACGCCATTTTATATCCGGGACTTGAGCATCTGTGGATTTTGGTACCCATGGGATTGGGGGTTCCTGAAACTAACCCTCCATGAATACGCTCTCTCTCTTTCCCTCTCTCTCTCTCTCTCTATATATATATATACACACACACACACACACTCTCTCTATCTCTCTATTACATATATAAACAAACTCTCTCTATATACATATACCCTCTCTATATATTATACTCTCTCTATATACATATATACAGATATATAGAGAGAGTTTGTTTTCACATATAAAAATAGAAAAATATATGAAAATGTAGACTTAAAAGATGCACAACAGATTTGTGACAGCATTAACTCTGGGAAGGGAAGAAGGGAATTAGGACTGGGAAAAGATAAAAAGAGAACTGCAATTTTAACCATAAAGTGTTATTTCATTCCCAAAACAAACAAACAACTTAGACATGTATTGTTTTGGCTAAATATTTGTTTATACAGTCATATTTTTTGCTTATATTTTATATGGTTTGAATTTTTTTCCTTAATTTGGCTTTAATAGCCCAAGGAAGTCAGTATGGCTAAAGTTCACAGAATGACAGTAGAAAGTCATGAAGAATCGCTAAAAGTAGATGATACTGAGTGATCTCACAATTTATCCTAACTAGTTTGAATTTCTGTCGGTAAGGATATTCTTCTGAGGCCTTATCTCTAGACTTTATCACCCTTGGAAGTCATAAACCTTCTTTGGTTTTATGTTATAATTAGAACCAGAGCCACCAAATCAGTAACACTTCAAAGTTCAATGACAGGTACAATCACAATAATTACCACCCTTTAAAATAACTAGGAAAGAGGGTAGGATGTTTTATTTCAAAATATAAAGACTATGTTTCACAAGCAAAACAAGAATCACAAATCTTCTGAAATAAAGAAAGAAGGAAAGGAAGGAAGGGGGAGAAGGAGGGAAGGAGGGATAATTGTTCGTTATTAGGGAGGTAATTCACAGGATTCTATCCTCATAGTAATTATTAACTAATATCAGCTTTCAGAATAGGCATCTGTAGACCATCTACATTTGAACAAATTCTGCATGTGAAATTTTAAATTACTCTTTATCCATATATATGCATATGTGTGTATATATATATATGTGTATATATATATAATCATATATAGTTAAGAGATTAAGAGCACAAGTGTTAGAGCCAGAATGCTTGGGTTTGAATCCAAATTATGCCATTTACTATTTATGGGACTTTATAGAAGTAATTTATTCTTTGTCAGTAATTTGGTTATTTTGGTTATGTAGCCTTTACAGTTTCCTTATCTGTAAAATGAGAAATACAGTTGTACCTATTTCACAGGGCAATTATATTGAGTGAATGGGTTAATATACACAAAAAGCAAAACATTAACAAAAAATACTCAGTAAGTGTTGGCATTTTGTATATTCCCTGAATACATTCATTAAATAAATAGCTAAATGACCCTGTCATATTCCCAAAATGTCATGCACTTAGGAGGCACCCAGTAATGCTAACAATAATAAACATGAAACAATCCAAATTTGGACATGAAATCCTTTAAGTCACTACAAAAATCATTATTCAAGCCAGTAGCTTTCTTTATATCTACTCTTGCTTGTTAAGAGCCCATCATTCTTGGCATTTCATGTCACAATGTAGTTTAGCCATCACAATCTGCCTCCCTAATGCCTTAAAGATGGCTTCGGAGCCATGGCTTTCAGGAGACACAGTTCTGCAAACATGAAGTGGCCACCTCCCAATATTGACAATACAATAGTAGAAGCCTCATAAAATTGAACTTCCATTTAGCCTTCTCGTCTCTGAACCAAACCATCGTAATTCCTTTTATCTTTTCTTATACATATTGTCTACTCATTTATTTTCCTTTTGTTCCTCCCTAGTCTCAAATATGTGTACTGTAGAGTTCCACATTGGACAGGAATGATAGCCACTTTCCAGTCTGTGTATAGTCCCGTCATTACAGAGCAAATCATGGTACTTTCCAAAATAAGAATCTCTAGCAGTCACAAATGTTCAGCCTCTGGTGCACCAGATTTTCAGCTCTAGAAATTCTGACTTAATGTTACCTTGTATATAGATATGTGATTAGCTCACAGTAGCCTTATGCTACATATAATTGAAATCGACCATGCAGAATAAATCTTCTGAAGATAGTGAAGATATATGGTAGTAATTCTGTAACCCTGTTCTGATGAGTGTAACCATGGTTTCCTTGCATTTTTAACTTTCCATGGATATTTCTTTGGAAGCAACAAAGAATAAATGTAAATTTAACAAATGAATTTAATAAAGAAGATTCTACAACTGAAAAACAAAAAGTTGTTTAGAAGTACTTGATCTTAACATTTTAATATGTGTATTTTGATTCTATTAAGAAGCACATTCAAATTTCTCCACCAAGAATAAGAGAATCAAAGATAATTTGAAGTTTTATTAAAAGCAGCACTACCCCCAGAAAAATAGACTTTATTTAGCTTTTATAACTGTATTCAAGCCATTCACTAATAAGCTAAAGTGTGCATATGTGACTCTTCAGGATCTGAAAGCTGCCAGTTTGCCTTCCTATGTATCAGACACTTTTCTCTAATTAATCTTTTAATTAGAAAGATTCTTCCATTCAAACCATATTATTTCATGTGGCACATTCTACCAGCCAACCCCCATGACATTTTTACATCAAACCCTCAGTAATAAGTGAAGGCTACAAATATAAATAAGCAATTAAAGAGAAGGAAGTAATTAGCTTTTATTAGAGAACACTGAGCTGATTAGTCATCTTGAAGTGTGGCTTGCCCTAGTTATTTTTAGCAGCAGTGAAACATACATCTTTTCCTGCATTGCCACTGTCTTGTATTCATAGGCCTGACTACTACCTAAAATATTTTCCACACGGAGATTTGCGTAGGAAAAGAACAACGATGCAGTGGGAGGTTCTTAGGACATATGGGAAAACGGTTCCGTTCATTTGTTTGTTCATGTGTGTTTTTTTCTTTCCAAATGGCTGTGTGACAGGAATATGAAATGTAGATTTTGATGAAGTCAGCTTCCCCAACTGTCTTTTCTGGTTCTGTCTGGATCCAAGCCTTACCATGCAAATAACAAGCAGAAACTGGCATTTTAGTTTCTCTTGCCTGCATGGTGCTTAGAAAAATATCCTCACTGTGCTCCGAACTCTGTGAAGGCAATGATCCCAAGCTTCCAGTTAAGGTCACTAATCTCTAACTTCAAAATATAAACACAAGTAGAAAACATTGCCTATATTAACTCCTTTTTTGAGTTCATAACATTGGTTTCCCATGAACTGATTACCTATCCTTTTTCAAAAAAGAACTTTGCTTACAAATACACCTGTCATATGTTCTTATCTAAGTTGAAAAAAAAAAGCATGATATAATTATTAAGAACTGAACAAAGGTTACAGGAAACATGGTATGATATGGAGCACTTAATTACCATGCCAGCCCCCAGATATGACTGAGTGGTGGTGACTAACAGGTGGTGTCATGTCCCTCCTCCAGGCATAGTAGATCCCCCTGTTATTTATTATAAGAGGGTGCTCCTAGTATGGCAGCCCTCTTGTTTAACACTGATGTGGCAAGGGCCCTGTTTCTCCAGCTCTTAGATCCTAAGGAGGAAAACTGCCTATAGGTTCAAAGAGTGTAGGGACTCTCGATGGGACCTAGACACTGAGGTAGAGAAGAGTAATGGGATAGCTGATGCTCTAGAGTGGGGAAGTCACTCAAACCATAATCCAAAGTCAATGTCATTCAATCGAGAAGTTTGGTTCCAGGAAGCCTCAGAAAAGATAGAGTTTCTGTAGCAGGTAGGGAAGGCACTTAGGGGAGAGAGACAGAAAGCTCTGCATCAGCCATAGGAGAAACAGAAATAATTTCCTATAGAATGCCCAAAGGATCCACCCAGAATCCCTCTGGACTCTAGCGGACCTGGAGGAGTTTTGGCCAGATGCTCCTAGAGGCTGGCTATGGGGCTACTAATGTGGATCCCAGAGCGTTTCTATGAACAATGCAGAGTAAGGTAAATATGAATATGATTCCTACTTTGAGAAGCCCTACACACACACACACACGCACACCATCAATTCTATGAAAGGATTCTAGTTGCAGCTGAGATATGGGAGCCAGCATCGTTAAGAAACAGTAGCAAAGACAGCAACCGCTGACAACTCATATGGCTTCTCCCGTGACTTCATAATAGTTCTAACATACTTTCTCTTTAACACTTCACAGTTCCTGAAATGATCATTTTCCTAAAAAAGAAACAAATTGAAAAAGAAAAAATTTAGTCTATTGTATAAAGGATGCCATTTTGGTCCCAGCAATTTTGGACAGAGATATTTCTGTTTTAAAGTTACCATTTTTCTACTCTGTTCCTTCTGTAAGAGGCGAAACTTTTAAACTTGGGACTCATAGCCAAACGAAGTATTTTCAGGGTGACTTTATTACAGCTATGGGGCAAACAGGGGAAGTCAGACTTTTCTATAGGAGCAAGGTTTTGTTTGAACATGAACATGATTAAATAAATCAAAATTAAAAGGTTCAGTTTTAGAGAAGAGTTAGAAAAACTACCTCTACTTCACCCTCTTCGGATGCCCCCACTGAAATAAAACTCCTGTTGAAATCTGAACCGTGTCTAACTGCCAAGTTGGAAACTGCGAGATTTGATGTATAAAATACAAAGTCTGCTGAAGACCCACAAAGTCATTATCCTTGGAACTGAAATTATATTTTCAATCAAGGAAACCAAGATATTTTTCTTTTTCCATTCCATTTTTTTCTAGTAATTTTTAAAAATATATAGTTTCTATAATTTTATTTTAAATTAAGCAAGTATTTGTATGATGCTTTATAATATATAAAACACACGGGCCTGGTGTGGTGGCTCACACCTGTAATCCCAGCACTTTGGGAGGCCAAGGTGGGCAGATCAACTGAGGTCAGAAGTTCGAGACCAGCCTGACCAACATGGAGAAACGCTGTATCTACTAAAAATACAAAATTAGCCTGGCGTGATGGCGTGTGCCTGTAATCCCAGCTACTTGGGAGGCTGAGGCAGAAGAATCACTTGAACCCGGGAGGCAGAGGATGCAGTGAGCTGAGATCGTGCCATTGCACTCCAGCCTGGGCAAGAAGAGTGAAACTCCATCTCAAAAAAAAAAAAAAAAAGGAAACACACACACACACAAACATATTACATATTTGAGACAGAGTCTCGCTCTGTCACCCAAGCTAGAGTCCAGTGGCATGATCTCAGTTCACTGCAACCTTGCCTCCCAGGTTCAAGTGATCCTCCCACCTCAGCCTCCCTAGTAGCGGGATTACAGATGTGAGCCACTATGCCCAGCTGGCCTTGAACTCCTAGCCTCAAGTGATTCGCCTGCCTCAGCCTCCCAAAGTGCTGGGATTACAGGCGTGAGCCACCGTGCCTGGCCATATTGCCTTATTTAACCTTTGCAACAACCATTTGAAGCAGATTAGTCCTCTTTGACAGATGAAAAATGTTAGTCCCCTTTGACAGATGAAAAAATTGAGACTCAATTAACCTAATTTCCTTATCCAAGGGTTCTAAGCTGCTAAGTGTCATGGGTGGGACTTAAGCCAGGTTTTAGATTCTAAACCCAGAGTTCTTTCTATTAGGTTGGCGCAAAAGTAATTGCCTTTTTTGCCAAAGCAATGGCAAAAAACACAATTACTTTTGCGCCAACCTAATACTACATGTGGTTCTTCTCACCTCCAGTCATTTTCCTGCATGTTTCGTTTTCAGACATTTTCCTGAAATCAGGGCCCACTGTACGTTGAAAACATACAGAGGTTGCAAGACTCTTTGCCAAAAATATTTTCATTTAATTCAATTCCACACATATTTATTAAACTCAGTGATTACGACACAGGGGCTTCCTCTTTATTGGGAAGGCAGGATATTACCGTAGGCTAATGACTCTGGAAACAGACTGCCTAGGCTTGAATCCCAGCCCACCACTTTCTAAAAGCATGACCTTGGGTAGCTTACCACACTTCCCCATCTGTATATAGGGTATAATAATATTACTTACTCCATAAAGTTGTTATGAGAACTAAGGGATGTAATTCATATCAAACACTTAGAACAATGACTGGGACTTAGTAAGAACCAAATAAATCCTGGTTAATATTATTTAGAGGGACAGAGATTTGTGGTGACCATAGCTACACGGATACCTATTTAAATGCATAAATAACTCTGCCACCTGCAGGAGGCTGATAATTGTCGTAGAATAGGTATTAATTATTATGGTTCTGTCTAGGAAAGCAGGGGCCCAGGAGGAGGATGTTTGAGAAGGCCTGTGGATGGAGGACAATTTTACGGGGTTTAGAACAAGCAGAGACATTTGGTGAACAAAAACTATGGTGATCAAAATTAGTACTTGATTTGATGGTTGTTTAAAGCAATGCAACCATGGGTATCAAGCTTCAGGAGTATGACATAGAAAATGGAACAGCTTCCAGACCTACCCATCTCCCCATCCTGAGGAAGCAACTGACTTGAAGAGCAGAACTTCCCAATCAGCTACTGTACAATGATGCCATCAAGGCTTCAAGAAGACAAGTGTAATATTCCTGCCAAAGAGACTAAAGCCTCCAGGTCACAGTGTGACTTCCCCTTCAGTTCTGACTTCCCCTATGACTTACTTAACTCACATAGCTCCTTGAGGACCCCTCCCTGCTTCTTCCTTCCCCCTTTCTCCTTCCTCTTCTTCCTTCCCTTCTCATATTATTCTACTTAATGATGTTTTATGAAGAATGACTAAGATGCATAAAATCATTTTGTAAAAATGCAAAATGCCCTGTGGTTTAATGATGATTAAACACAAAATAAAAACAAAGCTGAAAATGCATAGCTATCTTTTAATCTTCACAAGAATTAGCTTGCTCAATGATTTTAAACGTGTTAATCATGCCTCAGACCCCTGGGCTTGATACTGTTTTATAGAGAAGGTTTATGCTGGGTTTTGGTTTTGTTTTTGAGGCAGAGTCTCCCTCTGTTGCCCAGGCTGGAGCACAGTGGTGCTATCTCGGCTCACTGCAACTTTCACCCCCTGGGTTCAAGCGATTCTCCTGCCTCAGCCTCCTGAGTAGCTGAGATTACAGGTGTGTGCCACCATGCCTGTATTTTTAGTAGAGATGAGGTTTCACAATGTTGGCCAGGCTGCTTTTGAACTCCTGACCTCAAGTGATCCTCCCACCTCAGCCTCCCAAAGTGCTGGGATTACAGGTGTGAGCCACCACGCCTGTAAAACACGCCTATGCTGTTTTATAGAAAAGTAAACTGTGACATAGAAGCAATTTTTCTAATAAGAAACCTGTGATTTAGCAGTAGAGCTGGCGAAAGGCCTGCAAGACCTGGCTTCTGGCTGGACTAGCAGCCCAAAGGTAGCTTCCACTTGCTTTAGACTGAGACCTTCTTCTGCTACATACTCTAGCGATTGAGGGGGATGCCCTCAGGGATATAAAACTAAGTTATGGAAAAAAGCCCTGTAAAGACATGTTAATTCTCAGCCCTGTAAATTCTCATCATGGCCCCTTACTGGACAAGTCTTTCAGCCTTTGTGGTAGTGACTCTGTCCTTTTGATGATAGTTTTAAGTCTCTTTCCAGATGGCCAACATAAGGTTATTTAATTCAGTAAACAAACATTGTGTTCCTCCTTTCAAGACTCTTTCTAAGGAGATTTTCCAACTCCACAAGATGGGAGAAGGCCTTGATGTATTTTTCTTTCCTGAACCTAATTGTGGAAAGAAAAGCAAAAATAAAACTAAAGCTGGAAGCAAGAGGCTAAGTCCTTAAAAAGAAAGAAAAAAAAAAAAAAAACACCGTAAAACTTTCTGAAGGGGAAGGAAGATAATCTTAAGAATGTCTTAAGCATAATGAATACGTATTTCCTCTGCAAGCCCTAAACCAGGATGATATATATAATTCTATATTAAATAATGCTGAGGTTTCAGAAGTTGAAGCCACTGTGTTGCAAACTGACATCTTAGCATCTCAAGCTAGGAGGAAGATTGATCCAAATCAGAGCTTTTCACCTGGGGTGTCTTTGCCTCATTCCCCCAGAGAAGCCTCTGGGCCCAGGGTGGAGACTGCTGTATCCAGGAGGTTTAGGAGTGGTGTTCAGGGAATGCAGTCTCCTACCAGCTTGGAGGTCTGAAAGAATGTGGCAGGTCAGTTCTCGCTGGCCTCTTCCCCTCTCCATATAGCATGACTGTTTCTTTTGATCTCCTCCGAGATCTGAGAATGCTCAAGACTTTCAAACAGTTGCTGGAGCCTGCTGCAGCTCCGACCTGGCTGATATGGCAGGGGGTGTTTCTGTGGATAGCAAGGAGGAGACAGAACCAAGCTCTTATCCCAGGGAACACGAATTAATTCTAATATATCCATTATCATACTCACTCCTCCTTCAAGTACACCTCTCCTCACACTCACACAAAGAAAAGTAAACATCAGAGCATCAGGTCAGGCTCCAAGGAATCTGCATCTGCTTAATATAAACTTTTCAGTAACTTCCATAGGATACTTCTGTGGAATTTCCTCCAGATGAGGGACACATTCAGGCAAGGTAACTGGCATTGAAATCAAACAGATCTACCAACTCAGCTCTGCCATTCAGCAACTTTGTGGCCTCGGTTTTTCCATCTGTAAAATAGAGATGATTACATCATCTCCTTTGTGTGGTTGTTTTGAGAATGAAATGAGATAGCACATGTCAAGCACATGGTCCTATTCGTGGCTCATAATAGAGCATCAATAAATATTAGTCTTCCCTTGTCCAGTGTCATTTCACACAGGTCCAACTGGAATGTGCTAGACAACTTACCCAATCCTGCTACATTCTCGTCATGGCCCCTTACTAAAAGCCACAGTAAAATTTGGAGAGATCTGGAATGTTTTACAAAGAAAGATAGCTCAACCCAAATTTAACTTTAAAAATAAGCATTTGTGGAGCACAAGCTACGCTCTTTGTAGGTACTTGCAGTTAAAGATAATTTCTGGTTACCTATGGCCAAAATCACCCCAAAACGTAATTTTATTAGTCTGTTCTTGCATTCCTATAAAGGAATATCTGAGACAGGGTAATTTATAAAGAAAAGAGGTTTAATTGGCTCATGGCTCCATGGGCTATAGAGGAATATGGCAGCATCTGCTTCTGGGGAAGCCTCAGCGAGACTGTACTCATAGTGGGAAACAAAGTGGGAACAGACCTCTTACATGGCAGGAGCAGAACCAAGAAAGAGAGATGGTGGAGGTGCTATACACTTTTAAACAGCTAGATCTTATGATAACTCACTGTCACAAGAACAGCACCAAGGGGGTGGTACTAAACTGTTTATGAGAAATCACCCACATGATCCAATCACCTCCCACTAGGCTCCACCTCCAACACTGGGGATTACAATTCAACATAAGATTTGGGTGCGGATACAGATCCAAACCATATTATTCTTCCCCTGGGCCCTCCCAAATCTCATGTCCTTCTTGAATTGCAAAATACAATAATGCCTTCCCAACAGTCCCACAAAGTCTTAATTCATTTCAGTATTAACTCAAAAGTCCAAAGTCCAAAGTCTCATCTGAGACAAGGCAAGCCCCTTCTACCTATGAGCCTGCAAAATCAAAAACAAGTTAGTTACTTTCAAGATACAATGGGGGAGCTTGGAATGGTGGCTCATGCCTGTAATCCCAACACTTTTGGAGGCTGAGGCAGGCATATTGCTTGATACTAGGAGTTTGGGGTCAGCCTGGGCAACATGGTGAAACCCCATCTCTACAAAAAAATACAAAAATTAGCTGGGCATGGTGGTGTGTGCCTGTGGTCCCAGCTACTCAGGAGGTTGAGGTGGGAGGATCAGCTGAGCCCAGGAGGCAAAGGTTGCAGTGGACTGAGATCACACCACTGCACTCCAGCCTAGACAACAGAGCATGACCCTGTCTCAAAAAAAAAAAAAAGAAAGAAAGAAAGAAAGAAAGATACAATGGGGGTACCGGCATTGGGTAAACACTCCCATTCCAAAAAGGAGAAGCTGGCCAAAAGAAAGGGACTACAGGCTCCATGCAAGTTCAAAACCTATCAGGGCAGCCATCAAACCTTAAAGCTCCAAAATAATCTCCTTTGACACCATGTCCCACATTCAGGGCACTCTCATGCAAATGGTGGGCTCCCAAGGCTTTGGGCATCTCCATCCCTGTGGCTTTGCAGAAGTCATCCCCTGTGGCTGCTTTCATGGGCTGGTGCTGAGTGTGGCTTTTCCAGGTTCAGGGTACAAGCTGCCAGTGGATCTACCATTCTGGGGTCTGGAGGGTGGTGGCCCCCTTCTCACAGCTCCACTAGGCATAGGCAGAGCCCCAATGGGGACTCTGGGTTGGGGGTCCAACCCCACATTTCCCCTCTGCACTGCCCTAGTAGAGGTTCTCCATAAGGGCTCCACCTCTGCAGCAGGTTTCTGTCTGGACATCCAGGCTTTTCAGTACGTCCTCTGAAATTTAGGTGGAGGTTCCCAAGCCTCACCTCTTACACTCTGTGCACCTGCAGTCTTAACACCACATGGAAGCTGCCAATGCTTATGGATGGTACCCTCTGAATCAGTGACCCAAGCTCTACCTGGGCCCCTTTGAGCCATGAATGGAGCTGGAGTATCCAGGATCCTGACACTGCACAGTGCAGTGAGACCCTGGGTGTGGCCCATGAAACCATTCTTCTCTCCTAGTCCTTTGGGCCTGTGATGGGCGGTACTGCTGGAAAGGTTTCTGAAATGCCATTGAGGCCTTTCCCATTGTCTTGGATATTAGCACTTATTTCCTTTTTACTTATGTGAATTTCTGCAGCCCACTTGAGTTTCTCCTTTGAAAAATGGGCTTTTCTTTTCTAACACAAGGCTGGGCTGCAAATTTTTCAAACTTTTAGCTCTGCTTCCCCTTTAAATGTAAGTTCCAGTTTTACATCATTTCTTTGCTTGTGCATATGAACATTGGGTGTTAGAAGCAGACAGGTCACATCTTGAACACTTTGCCACTCAGAAATTTATTCTGCCAGATATCCTAAATTATCATTCTCAAGTTCAAAGTTCCACAAATCACTAGGGCAGGGGGCACAATGCCTCCAAGTGTTTTGCTAATGCATAACAAAAGTGACCTTTGCTCCAGTTCCCAATAAGTTCCTCATCTCCATCTGACACCTCCTCAGCATGGACTTACTGTCCATATCACTCTCAGCATTTCGGTCACAACCATTCAACAAGTTTCTAGGAAGTTCCAGACTTTCTCTCATCTTCCTGTCTTCTTCTGAGCCCTCCAAACTGTTCCAACCTCTGCCCATTAACCAATTTCAAAGCTGCTTCTACATTTTCAGATATCTCTATAGCAATGCCCCACTACTTGGTACCAATTTTCTGTATTAGTCTGTTCTCACATCGCTACAAAGAAATACCTGAGACTGGGTCATTTATAAAGAAAAGAGTTTCAATTGGTTATTAGCCAGGACCAAGAGTGGGGGAAGAGGTGCTACACACTTTTAAACAATCAGATTTCACAATAATTCACTCACTCGCTATCATGACAACAGCACTGAGGTCGTGGTGCTTTAAACTATTCATGAGAAACCGCCCCCATGATCCAATCACCTCCTACCAGGCCTTACCTCCAACACTGGGGGTTACAACTGAACGTGAGATTTGGATGAGGACACAGATCCAAACCATATCAGTAGGGTCTTAAAACAACAACGTATTGTTGACTCTCATGGTTCTGCAGATTTACTAAACCTGGCTGGTTTGTTCTCATGCAATGGCAGTCAGCAGTTGAGTCATCTGGAGGCTTGTCTGGGCTGGGCTTCCAAGACAGCTTCTTCACCATCTATTTTATTGCCTCCATGCTCCTCCACATGGTGTCTTTCTCCAGAATAGTAGTCTAGATGTATTGTATGGTGAGTTAATGCTCTAAGAAAAGGAAGAAACAGGAAGCAGAAACTACCAGTAATCTTAGAACCTTAGCTCGGAAATGGGCCAGGTCTCTTATGCCATATTCTGATAGCAAAAGGCAAGTACAGACCAGCCAAGATTCAAGAAGGAGGAGGGGTAGTTTCCACCTCTCCATAGGGGAATGGCATGAGTGTGCACAAAGGGAAGGGATTAATGGTGAATGTCTTTGGAGACAAGCTACCACTGATGGATAAGATATATGAGTTTCATGTGCACAGAAACACAAGATGTTTACTTGTGTTATTTTTTACTTGGTAATTCTTCAACCAAGTGCAAGATAGACACCATCTACCACATGCCTCAGGCTTCTGAGTTCCTACCGGTTAAAATTATTCCCAAAAAAGGGCAAATTTTTGTATCAGATCATGTTTTCCTCATAATTTTGTCACCTTGGGCTTTTTTTTTAACCAACAAATTTTATCCTCCATGTGAGCATGTCACTGTGTAACTCATAGCTCTGTCTCTAGAGTAAAAACCAAGAATTCTGATCATTCAAACCAAATGCCTGCTCTTGCTCCCATCTCCTGATACTGCCCTATTTCCTTCTATGTTTCCAGTAATTATAGATTCCAATGAGTTATTCAGGTAATTCTTCTAAATAGAATAATGTACATGCTTTAATAGCTCCTTGTACTTCTTCAGTGCACTTACCTTAGTTTGTAATTTAATATTTGTATGATTGTTGGATTACTTTCTATCTTCCTCACCAGAGCCTAAGCTCTATATAGTCAGATATTACTTATCTCCATCACATAGGTCTGAGGCTTGCATATACTAGATGCTCAATAATATTCTTTGAATGAATGAATTGTTCCTTCTCTCCAGAAATATTTAATGCTGAAATAAAAAAGTCAGCCCCATTAAAATGGAAAGCAATTTTAGGAATTTATTTTCACAAGAATGGTGTTTAATTTTTAAGTGGCAAACCTTAGAAAAATCATGATATCCAATTTTTAAAAAGCAAAATTATTCAATTCTGTGACTCAAGCAATACCAACTAAGTAGTTCTCTTTAAGAATTCCCTCCACAGCAGCAGACATGATCTCAGGCATGCCAGGCTCTGCTGAAGGAGTATATCTAGGTTTCAATCTCCACTCACCATTTCAGACCTCCTTGCTCTGTTCCTGCATCTCAAATTCCTTCCTTGTTGCCTCATACCTGATTGCCCAAACCCTTCAGATGGATGTTGCAGTTGGAGTGTACATTTGGCTTGAAATCTGCCTGAACTCTCTGCTCCCCTTGAATAACATCTTTCCAAAGCCTGTCCTGCCTCACCTCCACACCCACACATAACTCTGGAATCTGCTACTAAATTCCAACACCCTGATTCTCAGCATATTCAGACATAGCCTCATTTAGCTTCATTTAGCTTTGGTGTTCCCCAAACTGGAAACACAAATGAGCAATTGGACTCCAGAAATATTTTTATTTTTACCTTTTACTATGGAAATTTTTAAAGTTAAAGAAAATATGGTGATAAACTTTAATAGGACCATCACCCAGTTTCAATTATTATTAGCTCATGACCAGTCTTATTTCTTCCACACCCTAATCCACTTCCCTGCTGCCCTAAATGATTTTGAAGCAAGTCTTAGCTAGATATCACAGTATTCTGGCATCTACCTTTAAAAGATAAGTACTTTTTAAAAACACAACTAAAAACATTACCACACCTAAAAATACTCTGGGTACTCTTTAAGTTTCAGCAACTGATAATTTTTAGTCCAAAAGATATTGAGGTGATAAATCTCCATGAAGCTAGCTCTTTACGACTGCTGTCCTCCTACACATACCCCGCACATGAACAGGCCTATATGCTCTCTAAAGGATGGAAAGGCACTTCTAATGAGATTTTTTGTTGTCCCATGCAAGACATGGTGCCGACAATCAGCTTTGCTGTTATCTACACTCTCAGACAAAGACTGCCAGAGACACCTGTAGTTGAACAAGTTGGGTTTTTCACAAACTGCAGTAAGGGAAAACACCTTGAAAACTCCATGAAAATGTCATGGAGTATCTCAGAAAAGGGTATCATGGCCTAAGAGTGACCTTGTTAGATATATATATTCTGTGAGATTGTTTATGTTCAAGAGGAAAATAACATGGCCTGGCTGTGTGTGTCAGACCAACTTGTAATAGCATTGAGGTCTAGGTGTGAATGTCAAATCAGTCCTAAATGTCAGGGGGTACTCTTATCCTTTTTCATTGTTTTACCACTTTCCAGGATGCGTGAGTTTACTGAATACTGCTACCTTCAGTCCTAGTTCCATACCACCTTCTCAACCTATTTTTCCTTTTGGATTATTTTTACGATTCATTATTTACAGCATGTATGTTCTATTATATTATATTGAAGTGTTTATAAGCTTTTTTAAATCCTTTTCTAGAGAAGAAAAAAATTCATGTTTGAATGAAGAAAAACAATGAGTATCTGAAAATGTAAGATATTCTTGCTACATATTTATTATTGCCCACTCTATAATCAAATGCATTTTGAGTAGATATCCAGCAACATTTTACTTGTAGAGGGCAGTAAGCTGGCCTGCTTTGCAATCTATTCATTCAGTTAACAAGGAAAATTTCTCAAACTACTCTCCTCTGCTGGAACCCTCAGTAAGAAGCACATTATACTCAGTATAAACTATACCACAAAATATAATACACACACACACACACACACACATACCCATACCTTACCAGATTAAAAATTTAACAAAACAATATTTATTCTTACTAATTGTGATGTACTCCAGTATTTTCTATTTCATTCTATTTTTATTTCATTTTTAAAATTAAATACTGACTTTCTAAGTTGAGCTCATGACTCCCTACTGGATCTCAATCTGCATTTGAAAAAACTTACTGGGCACTAGGACATTACTTTTCACAATACAAAATATTTGTGGATACTTCATTGAATTAATTTTGATGCTGCTGCTGTTTTTTAAAATCATTGTGGGTGTTTTGTAATAATCACTTAAAAATCTTTCTTGGCTAAATGATGGCAAATTATGTTGAATGATATAAAATACAACAAATTATTTGGGGAGAGAAATCTTAGCCTTGCCTCTTATTACTGGCTTGGTCATCACCAAGCAGAGATGACCTATGTTGGGCATGTGTCTTCATTATGCACCAAGATTCTCATAACTGGATTTTAAACCAGATTCAGACTTTAATTATTAGACAGAATAACTGAATTCCAATACTTGCCAAGAAGAATGACCTCTCTTCTCCCTTCTCAAAAGCTTAGCTGTCAGAAATGACTGTGAAAGGGACAGGGACAGTGGCTCACTCTTGTAATCCCAGCACTTTGGGAGGCGGAAGTGGGTGGATGGCTTGAGCCCAGGAGTTCAAGACCAGCCTGGCCAACATGGAGAAACCTGATCTCTACCAAAAATACAAAAGTTAGCCAGGTGTGGTGGTGTGCACCTGTAATTCCACGTACTCAGGAGGCTGAGACAGGAGAATTGCTTGAACCTGGGAGGTGGAGGCTGCACTGAGCCAAGATCATGCCACTGCACTCCAGCCTGGGTTACAGAGGGAGACTTTGTCTCAAAAAAAAAAAAAAGAAAGAAAGAAAGAAAGAAAAGAAAAAAGACATGACCGTGAAAGGATGATATTTGGAATATATATTAAACGTAAGTCTTTCTTTGCTGACTCCCCATTTCTACCCTTATTACTGTCAACATTATTCTTTATTACTTTCTAGTTCTTTCATTTGTCAGAAAGAAGAAAGGATCTAAATTTACCCTGACAGAGTAAATGATATTCTGAATGAAGTTTTTAAACTCACCATCAAAAGTAGACTTAAACTTGGCATTGAATATCAAGAGCAGAAGAGACCAAGAAGTTTATTTATCAATAACAGGTTAGAGATCAAAGAAGAACACAGTAGCAGGACCAAGTTGAATACTTCAGGATGGACAGCCTGGTGTGTGCACAGGTGGGATTGTGGTAGGATTGGTAATGTAAATTAACAAAGGAAGGGGGGTGTTGGTAATTGAGATTAACAAAGGAAAGGGCATTACTACTCTGGAGGCTAGGGGAGCCATGGCAGGTGTATTAGTCCATTTTCACACTGCTATAAAGACATACCTGAGGCTGGGTAATTTATAAAGGAAAGAAGTTTAATTGACTCACAGGTCCACATGACTGGGGAAGCCTCAGAAAACTTACAATCTTGGCAGAAGGCAAAGGAGAAGCAAGTACCTTCTTCACAAGGCAGCAGGAAAGAGAGAAGAGAAAATGAAGGGGAAAGATCCCCTTATAAAACTGTGAGATCTTGTGAGAACTTACTTACTGTCACGAAAATAACACGGGGGAAATTGCCCCCACGATCCAATCACTTCCCTTCCTCTACACGTGGGGATTACAATTCGAGATGAGATTTGGATGGAGACACAAAGCCAAACCATATCACTGAGGAAACCTGACTAGACACGACAGCTCGGTGAGAGTTGAGTAGCATCAGGGTACTGCCCATCCCTGCCAGGGTGAGCACAGTGACAGACTGTGGACCCAATACCCTGGACTGCCCATTTGCCAAATCACCTGAGGAGAGCAATTCAACTTTAACTAATCATTTTTGCAAGCTTAGTTGTTTTAGCTGCTGAAAAAATAGCAGGAGTCTTTTTAAAAGGAATAAAATTCTGACACATGCTATAACATGGATAAACCTTGAAACATGATAAGTGAAATAAATCCGTTGCAAAGGACAAATATTGTATGCTTCTATTTACATGAGGTACCTAGAATAGTCAAATTCACAGACAGAGAAAGTAAAATAGTGGTTACTAGGGACTGGGAGGAGGCTAGAATGGGGAGCTGGTGTTTAACGGGTATAGAATTTCAGCTTGGAAAGATGAAAAAGTTTTAGAGATGAGTACTGATGATAGTTGCACAAGGAAGCCACTTAATGCCACTGAATTGTATACTTTAAAATGATTATAATGGTAAATTTTATGTAATAGATATTTTGCTACAATTTTTTAAAAGAGTGTGGGTCCAGGCTGGGTGCGGTGGCTCACGCCTGTAATCCCAGCAATTTGGGAGGCCGAGGCGGGTGGATTACCTGAGGTCAGGAGTTTGAGACCAGCCTGGCCAACATGGGTAAACCCCATTTCTACTAAAAGTACAAAAATTGACATATCATATCAATATGTCTGATATTGATACAATATCAGACATACAAGTAAATTAAATACAAAGTAAGAGGTAATAAGTGCCAGAAAAAAGAAAAATATATGCTGTTCGAGTTTAGAATCAAGAACCTGAATAGTGTGTGTATGTGTGTGTGTGTGTGTGTGTGTGTACAAAGGGAGAATTAATTTGAGGAAGTTCCAAGTAATTACATTTTAAATATATATACTGAATGTTTACATTATATATAAAGCACATATCTGTTGTGCATTTTGTACTTTTTGCTTACAAAACTATATTATGACCTAAATAAATGAAATATTCTTCTCTATGCATTCTTATTGAGATCCAAGTCAACATAGTTGCTTAAAAACAGTTTTCAAACTTTTGATGACAGTAAAATTATGACATATGAGTCAGGAAAGATTAAGGAATACAGTATAAAGTGACCCTGTGCAACACTGGCGTGGATGTGGGAAGGGCTGGAGTTCAAGACCCACATTTGCGTAGCCTTGGGCACTATCTCACCAGGCCCCCACTATCTTATCTACAATATAACTAGTTTGGGCTAGATAACTTTCTAGCTCTTGTCAGTCTCTGATTCTAGGGAGTAAAATAGTCTTAGCTGTGTTATGAATCCATCTATCTCCTTCACCGTAGCCATCACCAGCTTCCTTGGCCAATTGTTGCTGTGTCTCCACACCCACCCACACTAGTGTCGCAAATCCCCAGACATATCATTTCATCTGCTTTTCCTTACTGGAAGAAATAAAGAAAGAAAAAGTGTTTTAACTTGATGCACCACAATGTCACATTTGCTCCTATATAGAAATGTAAGGAGAAAGAGTTTTCATTTAATGGTGTAATTGCAAATGGACAACAGTTTTAGAAAACAGGAGAAATTTTAAGAGGCATGATAACCAGCTTCATAGTAAAGAAACAGTAAAAAGTAAAAACATGATTTTTCTCAGAGTATTCTTCACATTTAAAAATAGTTCTCTGTGGCCATTTGGCAGCTCAAAGTGAAGAAATTCTTATGAATGAGCTGGGGAATCAAAGAGAGAATGTGTGAGCCACAGGCAGAAAGGAAGTTCCATTCTAGCAGCAGTTGGCCACAATCTGCTTTTCTGCTTGGGCCTCAGCTTTTGGACAGCTGTGTGCCTGAGACCGCAAGGTCATTTCTGGCCTTGCCAATGTTGCTTTCAGCTCTTGAGCTTTGGGCTGGTTTGTTACACAACAATCACTAACCAACACAGAAGAAAATGCAAAATCTCCAATCCTAATATTAGACAATATTCTGTCAACAAAATGACCATTTATTATTAATAATAATGTAATAATTAAATCTCTTATATGTATTTCTTCAGGTTACTTTTATCTGAGCGGGTGGTGAAGAAGGAAGCTGAGTGAGCAGGAGACTTGGCCATATATGGTTACAGCTGGTAGTTGGGGTTACGTGGCTGCCAAGCTTTCTGGTATGGACATTCTGTTTTTCCCTGCATGGCAGCAGCTAGAGTCCTAGCCCAGAAGTCAGAGGATGTTTACTCTAATTCTGTCTCTGCCATTTGCTGGTTGTGTGAACTTTGGCTACTCTCTAGACCTCTCTGGCCTCAGTTTCCTCATTCATAAAAAATACCGGCTATAATAATCCCTACCTGGCTGGCCTACCCACCTCACTGGCAGGATTGAGTAAGATCATGATATGAACACACAGTGAGTACTGAAAGGTAGTCATATGCATACACACTCATGAGATGTTGTGAGGATGTGATGTAGGATCTCAGCTGAACACACTATAGTTTTGCCTGGACTATTCAAAATGTCTGATAAAATTTTCTGTTAAAAAACAAAGTCAGTGTTTAGTATATGATGCCAAATACCTGGACTTCATTTTATGAAATAAATAAAGTTTTGTGCATGGTAGTATATGTAATCAATGCTATAAACTGATTAATAATCGGCTAACCCTGGATAACCAATTACTCTGCTTCATAGGTGAAGTGACTGACACTCTGAGAGATTAAGTAACTTCTCAAGGGCCACAGTTACTAAGCAGTAGAGCCAGAACTTATACCCAGGGACCCTTTCCATTATATCCAAACAAGTTTTCTCAAAAAGATTGAAGGCAAGTTGGCCTCAAAGGCACACGTACATCACAGACTCTGAGAAGGTAGCTTTATGTGGGATGATGCCCGGGCATCTTCACAAGAACAAAGCAGAAAACAAATCCCTTCAACCAGGGAGCTTTGGAGATCTTTTTGTTTCTCTTCTTTGCCTGCAGAGAATGGTGAATAAACCATGGGGCTGGCAGGCAGCACTTGAAGGTACCATTGACTTCACAGTGAATGAATACTAGAGGTGTCTTGGGTCTGCGCAGAGGGAGACCACACGGATGGTGGCGGATGAGATTGTACTAATTTGGGGCCTCCCAGCCAGCATGTGCATGTAGCAGAGGAACATGGCTGAAGCTTCTTGTGTGTCACATCCCTGTCTGAAACATAATTGTCCAGACCGTCAGAAAGTGTTCTGTATGACAGTATTTTTCAGGTGTTTATGTTTTTGTGATGGTGGTGGAGAGAAATATTATACTTGAACCAAATAGAATCACTTCTCTCCTTCTTAGTCCTCTCTCCAAGCCCTTCCTCCCTCAACTCACCCCACCTTGCCAGTTGCATTTGTGCACTTCAGTAGCTCTCAATTCAATTGTCAACAAGTGATGATATTTTAAGTGTTAAGTTGAATTTTAAAATGCAGTCAAAATTATTAATACATAAGAATCACAAGAGCATGTACATTTTAGCCTCAGCAGCTTAGGTAATTAGACAGATGGTTAATCCAAAAGGGACCAAAACTAAAGGTTCAAGAAGTAGATAAATAATCCTGTCTTGTATTTTTTCTTTTTTTATAAAAATGAATTTTTAATTTCATGAGCATTAAAAAGAAAATCCAAAACCTGTCACATTTCTCTCCCACTCATACAAACAGCTCTCAAATGAGATTCTTCAAATTTTACATTTTTTCCATTCTGGCTCATTCTTTGCTTCCTCATGATCAGATTCAACTTGGCCAAACATGATTCTGGGCTGAGTTTTGGAACATGTTGGAGAAGCCCAATATGGGTTTTCCTCTGCTGCTTTGTCATGATGCAAACTGGCTTCCCAAGGATTACTGTCATCATTCTTGTCCAAAGCAATGTTCTTCACAATATAGGAAGAAAGAGTGCCCTTGTGGGTCCCAACTCTGCCACCACATCCTGGGTCTGCTACAGGAAGTTCAGGTTTATGCGACTTCAGGGGATCCAGTCTGTCCTTCTCGAACTGTTTCCTTGCACTCCATTGGCGGGGC
Organism: Nomascus leucogenys; assembly: GCF_006542625.1. Taxonomy (NCBI): domain Eukaryota; kingdom Metazoa; phylum Chordata; class Mammalia; order Primates; family Hylobatidae; genus Nomascus; species Nomascus leucogenys. The sequence continues at coordinate 70,877,773 of NC_044391.1, forward strand.
TCAGGGAACATAAGCAAGACATGAGGGGCGATGATGTAGTCCTGGGTTAGTGTCTCAGCTTGTTTTGCCTTCCACTAGTTCTTTGTTTGTTAGAAAAGCCAGCATAAAGCACTTTTATTGCAATAACAAAACTTGAAACTCATATATGGTGCTGGGGGGGTGAGGCAGCAATGATTTCACTCACCAAATCACTACACGGGACAGCAAAGGGGGTGAGAAGGGCCTGAAGGAGGAAAAGCTAGGAAACTCAGATCAGCAGAGGGAGCCAAGCATCAAAAAACAGGAGATGCGGAAGCTGTGATGACCAGCATTATTTTCTTAAGAGAACATTCAAGGCTTTGTCATGATGCCTGGGCTTTCATTGGGTGTTAAGTCTACAAACAGCACCTTCAATTTAAACTGTCAGTTAAAGTTTTTAAATTTTAGGAAGTGGTGGAACTTGGAAAGTTATGAGATTACAAAATTCCTGAAAGTCCACTAGAAAAAACCACAGGATGGAAAAAAATAAATAAATAAGCCAGGCCACAAAGACTTCAGAGGTCCCCACCGGCCCAGGAACAGATACCTGTAGTGTTCAGCATGGCAGTGAACATGATCTGCTTTCAAAGGCAGAGGGTTTAAGGGGAGGGTGGGGTGAGACTAGTGGAAGCAAAGGCTCTCCCCATCCTCACCTCAGTTTGAGGTAGGGCTTTTAATTTAACCTAAGGACATCTCTCAACTTGGAGAATAATTCAGCCCTCAACAGTGCCTCAAATCTGCTATGGCTTTGCAGCGCAGCAGCAAGAATTTTTAATATATAATAGATTAAAATTTCATCCAAAAAAATTAAAATAAAATATTCTTGCAACCCCCACCCCTGCCCCACACCAATTCCTATTCTAAAGTTAACCTATCACTTGTGCTGTTAATACTTGACCATATACTTATTGGAAACCTAAATCCAAAAGACTGAAACTGAATCTTCACCCCAAAAATGAAAACAAAATAAAATGAATAACTTGAGTTTTATGGCATACAGTTTAGGTAAACACACATACGCGGAGAAAGAGGAAGAGAAGATGGAGGTGTTGGAAGCAAAGCTGAGTGACAGAACACATTCAGTCAGGGCAGATGTCTATACAGAGTGGAGTGGAACATCAGGAAAAGCTCCATATGGATTCATGTGCACGCGTCTGGAGGCACCAGATCCCTCCTTGGCAGATCCAAGAACAGGGATCTGGATCTTGGATCATTCTAAAACTGGAATGACAGGAGGAGGCCATTCCCGTCTTTCCAGTTTTAGAAGCTCCACATCGAAGACGAGAGTGGTGTGTGGCGGGATGATGCCTGGGTGCCCAGTGGAGATATAGTCAGTTTGGCTGTCTGACCCGCACTCATGTGGACAACCCCTTCTTCCCAGCCTGGGATCACCTCCTGCTTGCCTAGCATAAGCTTAAAGGGCTTTTTCTGTCCCGGGAGGAACAAAATTTCTTTCCATCTTCAAGCATCCCGGTGTAGTGCATCACCCAGGTCTGGCCGCGCTTCAGGAGGGTGTGCGCGTCTCCTGGGGAGATGGTTTCCACCTGCACTCCCATGGCAGCTGCGGACGCTGGGCAGGCAGCGCGACAGGCGGCGTGGACTCACAGCGACCTGGCAGCGGTTCCATGGCTCCGCCTATTCCCTTTTTGCCTGGTTTTAACCACATATAATTTTGCTCCCCTCTGACTCTTGTTGGGGTTGTAATAGACTTTAGGCAATCATTTCCAGTTCCAAACATGATCTGGTTCAGCCTTCGATGCCGCAGGCAGCGTCTGTGATGTCTGTTTCATACATCCTTTGGAAAGTCCTACGCTCAAGGCAAACAAGTTTGCCGCTGCCACATCCTCTTTGAACAGATGTACCTCTTTGAACAGTGACTATGAGCTTATCATCCGGACTGAAACAGCAGTCAGTCATTGGGAACACGGTGGGAAGACCCGAGGCTGAAAAAAGTGGCTTATTAAATTGTCGGATGTCCCATAATTTTAATGAATCATCACCTCCACGAGAGGCAAGGACATTACCATCATAGCAAAAAGTCACGCCAAGAATTGTTTGTGCCCAAGTAATGAGGCTGTTTATAGTTGAACTTAGGATGAACCGTCAGATATCGGTCCCAGATCTGCATGCTTCCATTCTGGCAGGCAGCTGCTATATTTCCATCTCTACTGTATGTGCACGTTGTGGGAATGACTGTTTTTTGCCCTGCATTGTCAGTGGTTTAAACACACTTTTTTGCTTCTTTGGATTTTCAATTTCCCACGTCCTCACAGTCCTGTAATCCAGGACAGTATAAACATTCTTGCCCCAGCTTGTTCCACAGTACTCCTCTCCTGGGTACACTTCCGTATTTCTTGCTGAACTTAAAATGCCAATAGAAGCGATTTCTTCACCTCCATCAGGGTTACACTTCAGGAAAAGGAAGCAGGGGTTTTCATGTTGGTAGTTCGGGCCTCTCTTCAAAATCACCAGATCATGGCCTGGAGCAGGCGGCGCCAGCAGCTCCTCACTTTCGAAGTCGCGGGCTCTGAGATTGCCCGAGTGAGAAGGAGGATGTGGGTCAGGACCCCGCCCTGCGGCATCCCAGGAAGAGGACAGCCTGGGGCCAGAGTGAGGACCCGTCCCGGGTCGGCGTCTCCATTCCCGCGCCTACAGCCAGGCCAGCCCAGCCCCGGAACTTCTCTTCCAGTGCTTGAGGGTCCGCCCGTGCAGTGTGGAAGTGGGCAGGCAGGGCGACTTCCAGCTCGCTCCCCTGCCTTGTATTTTCCATAGTCTGGTTTAATAGTTGTATGTGGGTGGCAGCGATTATCGTCATTATCACTATTATCAGCGTATATTTTATGGTGCCTTGATTAAGTGGAGGCACCCTGCTAGGTACAGTTAAGGACTTTACCTTTCTAGAAGATACTGTCACCGTTTTTAAGGAGTGTCCCATCTCCATTTCTGGCCCAGAGGTAAGATTAGAGGTTCTGACATGGTGATAAGTTTGAAAAACAGATACAGCCCTGAAAGTCCCGAGAAGAAGGGAGGAGGAGAGGGAACAAGTTTCAGAGTGCTGGCTTCCAAAGTCCTTCCGCAGATAGCCAGCTGCTCAGTGGGAAGAGCCTCAGAAATAGTGGAACGCTGCAAGGAGGTCAAAGGAGAAGGAAGCCTGAGACATGGCCACGGGGTTCGGTAATGGGTAATGGCACTGATGAACTTGCCATAGTGAGACCGGGACAGGAACCAGATGGCAAGAGGTTAACAAATCAGAGGGGGCTGGGAACTGGAGAGAGAGGCTTGGTCATGAGGAGAAAGGAGCAAGGTCAAAGGAAGATGTTTCCAAGACAGAATTCAAAAATGGAAAAATTTGATTATTTCTGGTTGTTTGACGGGTAAATGGGAGTTCATTATACAATTCTCTATATCTAGTAGGTATTTTTTAACTTCTTTAATAAAAATTTAGGAAAGGCAAAGTGAGAACTGAGAATGTGTGAAGAGAATGAAGAGATAGGTAAGAAAGGATACTAAATCTTTAAGACAGAATAATGATAATTGGTGGTACAGTCTCAGGGAAGGTTTAGAGCTGGAAACAAAAGCACCAGTGAGGGAATTAATCTGCTGACAGGGGAAAGATAATAAAAATGGATGAAGATAAGAATAAAATGTTGATGAAAGAGGAAAGTGTTCATATAAAAATATTATAGGGCTGAAAGGAAGATGGATGAAGGAACTTGGGCCTTCATTTCTGCAAGTGGGAGGAGAGGTTATAACTGTCAAAGGAATTGGGGCGAGGGAGGAGGGAGGGTTTGAGGAATGTGGAAAAGGGTTGGAATAACAGTTGTGGAATGCAGTAGGGAATGAGTAAGAGGGGAAGATGACTGTTGAGAAGCAGGCCCATCTAGAGAAAGGCAGCCCAAATTTTTAACTGGTTCATACTTTGAGAACCACCACCATAAAGCCTGCAGAAAACAGCAAGCTAGAGTGATGTGGGGTCTCTTCCAACCCTAGAGCCTTCTGAAATCCCTAAGCTAGCAAGTGACTTGTCCCAAGAACAAAAGTTGGTTAGAGCAAGTAGCAACTGCTTGAAACACCCCACAATGAGCTGCTCCAGTGGGAAGTCTAAGGAAGGGCATCCATTTGCCCCAAAGTAAGCAGAGTAATAAATGTGTCCAACCTCAATGTATGGCCCTCCGACTGCCAGAATCACCTGAAGCTTGTTAGAAATTCAAGATCTAAGGCCCTGTCTCAGACTTTCTAAATCAGAATCTGTATTTTAACAAGATTGTAGATGATTTACATGCACATTAAAATTTGAGAAGCCTTGGTCTGTAACTTTGCTAGAAGCTTTGATATACATATGGGTAATCACAGAAAAGCTAATGTCAATTTAAAAATAAATTGTGCCTCTACATTGTGCCTCACACTGTGAAGACCACCAAAGACCTGGATGCATTTCTCTACCCTTTAGGTTTAATCACAGTAGTTATTGCAAGGAGGAATTATTTTTGCAATTGCAGTTCAGTCTTGAAAACCTATAAAAGGGAAAAGATTTATCTAACTTTGACATTCTGTGAATTGGAGCTGATTATTCAATTTTAAGCAAGGGAGTTTATCATTCGACCTTGCTTCTGGACTCTCCACCACTGTCAGTGGCCGGGTAGCTCAGGTGCACTTAGAACAGGCACACATCATACCAATTACTACACCGAGTTACTTCCTTGTAAAACTTAGTTTTAATGTTTTTACTGCCTTAGAATTTGGTCTTATCCATAATTTTTGCTCTCTTTGCTCAGTCCTTTGGCAACTAGAAATCCATAGTTAGAGTCAGTGAGAGCATCTTTGAGCAGTGGGACCACATGACCCTTCCAACTGGTTGGCATTGCTCTTTTCTTTCATAAGACACGCACTCAGTCTAAAGAGTGTGGGCTTGGGTTCAAGTACTGACTTGCTTTCTAGCTGTGTGGTTTTGAGCAAACTCCTTACCCCCTGAGCCTCAACTTCCTTCCATATAGCAAAGCGGGAGGTTACTGGGTTACTATTACCCACCTCAGAGGGACATTGTGAGTTAATACTGAAAAGCATTAAAGTTATATCTAGCATGTAACAAGCCTACAATAAATATTACTACATAATATAATATTATCAAAATTCTATTCTTGGCAATGAATAGTTTCAAAGGAGCCTATACAGGGGAGCCTTCGCTATCCTCACTGGAATCCTCCTGTTACCCTATATGCTTTCATAGCTTTCTCTAGTCCATGGAACAAATCATAGTTTGTTATTATATGGTTTTGAGATGGATTGATTAATGAAAGGCAACATGCATAGAGGTTAAGAGCACAGACTTTTTTTTTTAACTAGATTGCTTGAGATCAAATCCTATCTCCTGTTACTAGTGATGAGATCTTGGGAAAGTTACTTAACCTCTCTGGGATGCAGTTTCCTTATTAGTAAAATTCAGATTAAAATAGAACCAACTTCATACAATTGCTCTGTTTTCTGTTATTAGCATTATTAATATCTATCTTCCTTTTCTTATAAGCTCTATCCATTTAACATGTCTCCAGTACCTGATACATCAGTGCTCAAAAAATATGCTAAAAGAATAAATATACAAAAGCTAAAATTGACCCCCACAAAAGTTCACCGACATGAAATTTTAAGACAGTTGCTTTTGATGTTATTTTCTTTCCAAATTGTGCTTGCCTTCTTGGTGTTGTTATCATTTCCCAATATGTTTGTAAATTTTTATAAGCAAAAATTATTTGGAAAAATAATTTTTAAAAACAAATGGGGAAACACTTGTGCAAAAGTACAGATGAAAAGAGTAATACGCAATTATATAAAGTTAGATTTATAGAAATTAAAAACAAATGCAGTGTTAAAATTTCTCTGCATTTTAAAGCCATAACATGAATTTTTAAACTTGGTTTATTTTTGAACCCATGTTTAATTTTAAAAAGAAGATGAGGAACCACAGTTAGTGATGTTTTACCTTACAGAGAGCGGGTGAGGGGTGAGTTCCTGTTGAAAGTTAACTTTTCACCTATAACCATGACGATATCAAAGAATGCTAAAACAAATCAATATTTGGGCAGGTCATCTGGGACAGATTTACCAGCCAGAGCTCATGCCTCTCTGAGAGGTCACAGCTGTGCCCTTTTGTACTGAGACCTGCGTTAGAGGGGACTATATAGCACCCCTTTGAGTCATGAGGCAGGAACAGATTTGCATTTGCTCATTCTAATTTTGAAAACAACTGGAGATACTTTTAAGGTGTAGATGGTGCCTGCTAGCTCCTCAAGTGCAAATCCTAACTCAGGCTGTGTCTACCCATACACAATTGTGGGAATTATCCAGATAATTTACCATGTAGCTGAGAAAGGCCCTTGATTTGAACCTAAATGCATGCAGGCTGTCCTCTCTGTGTTGAGCAAACAATAGGTAACAGTCTTTGGTTTCTGAAGCAGGATATTGTGGTGATTAAGAGGATGGTCTCTATAATCAGACTCCTTTGGTTTAAATCTACCTTTATCTCTGTGGTGAATTAAAGATGGCCAGAAATTCTCTGACATTTCTTTCATAAAGAGGTGAGGTCTATGTTCCCTCCCCTTGAATTTGAGATCATTCTGACTATATTGACCAATAAAACATGGCCAAAGTGACCCTGTCCCATTTTCTGGCCCAGGCCTTAAGACAGTGGCAGCTTCTACTTATATCTCAGAGCCTTATGTTACCATGTAAAAGAATTGTATAATGAACTCCCATTTACCCATCAAACAACCAGAAATAATCAAATTTTTCCATTTTTGAATTCTAACTACAGTGTTGCAGAAACCACATGGAGATCCCTGAGACTAAAGGAAGAAAAAGAGGGTCCCAGCTTTATACGAGCCCAGTGTTATAGCTGTTCCCATCAAGGCAGCTTGACATATAAGTGAAACAACCTTGGACTCTGCACACCAATGTGGCCGCAACTGAACAACAGCAAATAACCCCAATCAATACTACTTGGAGCAGAATAATCACCCAGTTTGTCTCTACCCATCTTCCTGACCCACAAAATCCTGAGATAAAGTAAAATGATTATTGTTTTAAATACAGTTTTGAGTTGGCTTATTATACATCAAAAGAAAACCAGTGGCCTGATGTGGTGGCTCACACCTGTATCCCAACAATTTGAGAGGCAGAGGCAGGAGGACTGCTTGAGCCCAGGAGTTTGAGACCAGCCTGGCCAAAATGGTGAAACCCTGTCTCTACCAGAAATACAAAAATTAGCTGGGTGTGGTGGCACGTGCCTGTATTCTCAGCTACTTGGGAGGCTGAGGCAGGAAAATTGCTTGAACCTGGGAAGCAGAGGTTGCAGTGAACTGAGATCGTGCCACTGCACTCCAGCCTGGGCAACAGAGTGAGACTCTGTCTCAAAAAAAAAAAAAAAATTAGCCTGGCATGGTGGCGTGTGCCTGTGGTCCCTCAGGAGGATAAGGCAGGAGGATTGCTTAAGCTCAGGCAGTCAAGGCTTTGGTGAGCTGTGATTGTGCCACCGCACTCCAGTCTGGGTGACAGAGTGATACCCAGTTCCAAAAAAAAAGATAACCAGAACAGTGCTTACCACTTGTTTTTGTTTCCTCATCTCTAAAATAGGGACAATAATGTCATGTAATTACTTGCTTCTATAGAGCTCGATGACAACTCTAGATAGTGAGATAGAGACATCTGAGAGGGAGCTCTGTTTCTTCTAGTTCTACAGACCATGTGGCCCTTTAGTAGTCCAGCCTCTCCCAGGACCCTGGCACTTTAGGAAACACTCATGTTGAAGTGGCCCAGGCATGGAGGAGTTGGTCATGAAACATCAGAGCTCTTAGAGAATAGTGACTATCTTCCCTTAGGCAAGATATTTCATATTCCTTTGTACGCAGAGGACAAGTTGGCTCTCAACCCTGCTCCCAGCTCACCACCTTGGCACCTCACAATCTCCCCAAATCATGCTTCATCCCGTCTTCCATCTTTGCTCTTGTTATACTTCCTTGCTTCAAATCACCACTTACTTTCTCTCTGCCAACACAGATTCCATCACAAGCACTTGGGAAATGAGTAACCTCCAAGTTTTCCAAAGGATGTTCTGGAGAATCCTGGTCATGTACCAACATGAAAACCCCTGCTTCCTTTTCCTGAAGTGTAACTCTGATGGAGGTGAAGAAATCGCTTCTATTGGCATTTTAAGTTCAGCAAGAAATACGGAAGTGTACCCAGGAGAGGAGTACTGTGGAACAAGCTGGGGCAAGAATGTTTATACTGTCCTGGATTACAGGACTGTGAGGACGTTGGAAAACGCTGGGTACTGTATTTCTCAGCTCCCCAATAATTACATATGCACTTGCAAATTAAAGGCCCTAAAAAGTTCTGCTATTCAGAGCCCTATTTTGCTCTGTGTTATTCAGATTTCCCAAACATATCTTGACGGTAAAACAGTTTTCTTATAAAACAAGACTTCTCAGAAAAAGTGACCACTGAGCTGAGTCCTGGAGGGGTGTAGCAGGAAAGCAGGAGAAGGGGGCAGAGCAGGAAGCAGGAAGACAGGAGGACTGATCGGGCTGGAAGACAAATCAGGGAGGACTAAGTTTAAGATCTGAGGGCCATGGAAGCCTCCTGAGGGCTTTTGGCAAAAATGTAGTATCAGTTTAGCATTTATAGAGATCACTAGTTCTCACTTTATAAAGATCACTAACTCTCACTACCTGGTTTGATCTTTTTTTGATTGAAGACCTATAGTAAGCAAAACATGTTGCATTATTACCTAACATCTATGCACACACAAGCAAAATTTCATAAAATGGCTCTTATTACATGTAATGCCCACTAATATTTTCTATTATTTTTTCCTCCTTTGGGAAATCACTTTTAGCAATCTATTTTCATCATCCAGGTAAGCAAAGATGAGGACTTGAATTTTATTTGAATGCAAATTTGTGGAGACCCCCGTCTTCTTCCTAATATTCTGTATGAATAGATGAGAATGCTGTGCTTTAAGACAAGCGGAAGAAGCCATGTCTTCTTCTTCTGCTAAGGGGCAGTTACTCATTTAACTTCTGTGTATGGGTTCTCTTGTCTCTTGTCACAAGTAGAAGGTTGTAATATCATTGAGGGCAGAAAGCAAGTCTTAGATTTATTTTATTCACAAGGACAGTATTTGGCACATTGGTGGACATATCATGCGTGTAACAACACACTTATTGGTTGCACTGAAATGACAGCTCTTCACCCATTTCAGGGTGAATGTCTTCTGCTCCTGTGCTTGTTAGCTGAGGAATTGACTTCCTGCATCACTGGAAAGAACCCCTAGACTTCCTGCTGCTTAGTCCCGTGTGGTCAAACCTCCCATCTGGTGAGGTCCATGGAGATAGTGCCCATATTCACATTCTTCTCCATTTCTTCTCCCAAGGATCCCTCCTGTCTTTCTGTCCCTTCTAGGGCTACCATCTGCTCTACTTCTGAAGTCTCCATACAAGGCTAGTGACAGAATGGGGCTTAGTGTCCTCAGCCACTTCCTTCTTGCTGTCTCTGAAAACAAGGGTGTTAGCCTTTTTGGTTTAAAGGCTTCACTGCTAAACACCCAGAGGAACAGAATAAACAATAAACTATCAAGTGGGAGTATCACAAAAATGATTCTCAGAATCTCACACAATTTTCCCTTGCACCTATAGCAGTCTGTTGGTGACCTCCCCGCTACACTTCCGGAGGGTGAATTTCACCAAGGTTCCCGTCCCCCCACGATTCCCTCTCTCCAGATTAGATATTCTACTTCTTGCCTGGAGGTCTGAAGGCACAATTAATAGTTGAACAATTAATGAGTTAGTCACTATCCAAATGTTTGAAGTCTGAAGTGGTCAGGGCATTCCAGGAAAGTGACTGTTTTTCAGTGTTTCTCTTCCTCTACCCAGGAAATAAGTTACCTCAGGCCTGAAAGAAAACTGAAGTGTGGTCCACAATATTTCTTACTTTCATCTATTCATTCAGACAGTATACATGGGTAATTCCAGTTGCGTGTCTGAAAAATCTAGGACATCAGGGCTAGTGTTGGTCAAATGCCATGATGGCAACTCCTAGAAGCAATTGGTGTACTCCAGGGAGAAAGGAAAAAGCTGCCCAGTCCCCAGAGAGAAGCTGCCTAGCTCTAAGTGGCATATGCATTTGATTAACCCAATCCACTCACCCCCAGGACTGTTGCCTTCTTTAGAGTTCATATGCTCAAGACTCCCTGTCAGAAGCCAGTGGATTATAAATAAAGCTCATTTGCACCTGCCTGGAGTGTTGGAAAACAGCTGTCAGCACAGTGATGACAGCCCTTGTTTGCTTCTGGTGGAAACACAACTGGTTTTCTTTTTCTTCCTTTTGCTTGTCTGTATATCTAATTTTTCTACCAAGAAAATTCACATTATTTTGTAATAAGGAATAAAATCACAGTTTGTTGTTGTGCTCAGAAGAAAGTGTCTCCCACTGTGTGCATATACCTGTCATATACAGGTCATATACATATGCATATGTATATACATATATATATGTATATATATATATATACATATATATATGTATATATACATATATACATATATATATATAAATAAAAAAAAAAAAAAAAAAAAAAAAAAAAAAAAAAAAAAAAAAAAAAAAAAAAATAAAATAAATATATATGTATATATACATATATACATATATATATGTATATATACATATATACATATACTGTGCATATACAGTGTCATTCTATTGTTTATATTTAAAAGATGATGTTTTGTTGTTTGTTTGTTTTCAAAAAGGAAAATCTATGAGAGAACATAGCCTGGGTTTTGGCAACACAGAGTCGGAAGGGAGGTAGGCTAATGGGTATGAACATACAGTTAGCCAAAGGGATAACCTGTGTTGTTTGACATCAGAGTAAAGTGACCATGGTTAGTGATAATATATTACAGATTTCAAAGTAGCTAGAAGAGAGGACTTAAATTGTTCCCAGCACATAGAAATGATAAATATTCAATGATGGATACCCCCAAATACCCTGGCTTAATCACTACACATTCTACACATGTAACAAAATGTCACACTTACGCCATAAATCTGTAAAATAGTATGTATAAATAAAAAATAAAATCTTAGCTCTTCTTCTTATGCTGAGATGACCTTGCAAAAATCACTTTGAGCAGAAACATCCCCACTTGTGAAGGGGGCATGATACCTTCTTCACAGAAGGGTGAAGAACATTTAAGGTGCTCATTTGTGCTTGGAATATTATGCATGGCTCAATAAACATTTGCTGTTTTTCTGCTTTCTTTCTCATCCTGACCCTGAGATTTCTAAGTATCTTTATAAAGCAACCAGTATTCATTTCGTAGAAATTTTAGAAGGAGCCTCAACATTTTTCCAGTCTGACTTTTCTGGAATCCTTCCCATAGCTTCCTTTCCCAAGCGCCTCTGAGCCTTGGCAGAGCCCAGTCCATGGCTTCCTTGTGAGCAGGTAGCCTATTCCACGGTAGGACAGGTCTCACCATGGTAATAATGTCACTTGCTTTTTATTTAGCTAAAATTTGACTCCCTAAAATATTCGACCTATTTTAACCTCTAGATTCTCAATGAAGAACTAGTAAGACTTCCGGTTCTACCTCTTAATCCTTCAGCTGTTATGTAACACCAGTACCAGGCAGGGCCATCGCATAATGTAGAGCTTGGTCCAGGCGTGGCAGAGAACTTCTTAAGTGACACAAAGCAAATGAATGAATCATGCCCCTGGCAGTTGGCAAACTTTCTAATAGGGGTGTGTTTTACTGCCTCCCACACTCTCTAACTGCTCTTCCAACTGTGTCTTCTCCCCAGTCAACTCATCGGGACCTTTTCTCTCCCTCTCTACCAATGCTGACCTTCCTTTCCCCGTAGCCTTAGTGAATGATGGTTTCTTTATTCCTATATGGAAGACATAGCTGAAAAAGTTGATTAGGAAAATTGTTTTTGCTAATTCCATCACATCATGTAGGGAAAAGATAGAACTTAACTACTTAATTGAGTAACAAGTAGAGAAACACAGCAATCAGATAATAAAATGAACAGTTGCTTTTTGCCTTAAAAAATTAAGTCTGAGCTCAATGATACACAACTAGACCATCAAATTATTCTGATATTGAGGAAAACAGAAGCTCTTTTGGATAACCCTGCATTCCAGGCTTTCAGTGGAAAAGACAAAGACACGCACTGTACACCATTAAGTACTTGGGAGACATGATTTTAACCAGGATGTAACTCAATTATATTAGTGATTTATAAAGAGTCTGGAGAAAATATTTCTTTATTTGGGCATGGGCACTGTCAGATTAAAGGTGCAGTGGTTCTAAATGCTGTTTTTTCCAGCCCTGTCTTCGATTGCAACAATGTGAGTGTCTTGTCTCTGCTGGTGGATTATTAACAGAGGTTATTGGTCTCCATGGCAAAACGATTGAATGATTGCTCTGAACGTAATCTCATTTATGGGGGTGCAAAAAACAAAGCACTTCAGGTCGGGAGAATGTATAAATGTCCATCGCCATCGAGGTTCTGCTATTTTTGAGAAGCTGAAGCAACTCCAAGGACACAGTTCACAGAAATTTGGTTCTCAGCCCCAAAATACTGATTGAATTGGGGACAATTACAAGGACTCTCTGGCCAAAAACCCTTGAAGAGGCCCTGTGAAGGAGGCAGTGAGGAGCTTTTGATTGCTGAACTGTGTCGTACCACCCCAGAATGTGCACTGGGGGCTGTGCCAGATGCCTGGGGGGGACCCTCATTCCCCTTGCTTTTTTTGGCTTCCTGGCTAACATCCTGTTATTTTTTCCTGGAGGAAAAGTGATAGATGACAACGACCACCTTTCCCAAGAGATCTGGTTTTTCGGAGGAATATTAGGAAGCTGTGTCTTGGTGAGTAGGGAAGCCTTAAAGTCCTCCTAAGGGAGATTTTCCCTTCCCCACAATCCTTTTTAAATCAGGTACTTATTGAACAGGGAGATATTTAGTTGGTAACAGAAGCTCAAGCATTGCATGATGAGAGGTCAATGCCTTAATTTTTTTCTCCTTTCTGTTAGGATCTGACAAGGACACGTCAGCCAAATTTACTAAGTAATTAATCTCTAAGCTTGGGCTGACAGTTCTCATGGGTCATTTGAGTCCCATGAACCGAAGTGAAGGTCACATAATTTCTTGATTCCAACGAGATAGTGCCCAAAACAATAACAACAACAAACCCACGATGCAAACCCGCTAGAAAAGTAAATTGACTTAAAACCACCATGAGAAGCTGTTGTCAGTGCGGTCGTCTTCCACTTAAGACCTAATGATTTCTTTACCTCTGGTTTCCAATAGAATTGGGAACCTCCGTTTGAGAGAGTGAAAAGGAGAGAGACTCACTTTTCATGACAATTGAGGAAAAGTTTCCTATTCTTTTTTCTAACACACCATCAAAATGGAAACTCAGATTTTGAAATCTTGCCTCATTGAAGCTGGTTAGTCAGCCCAAATGGAATCTAAGTACTCCATAACACTCCATTACCCCTTCAGCCATGCTCTGTTACTTTGCCATTCCCTTTGGATCTCCAAGTCCCTCACTGTGGATGGGGCTCCTTATACAGTCAGGCAGGCTCAGGCCCTCCCTTCAACTCCTGGACTCTCTCTGAGGTGCCTCTCTTGCTGGTAGATGATCTTCCCTGCGCTGGTGTTCTTGGGCCTGAAGAACAATGACTGCTGTGGGTGCTGCGGCAACAAGGGCTGCGGGAAGCGATTTGCGGTGAGTTACCATGGGGGGCAGCTACTAGAATTACTCCAGGCTGCTCTGTGTTTTTGTGCTGGGCAGCATGGGGATGGAGACAAGTTATCAGCTCCAGCCAGGACTCTGGGAGCAGCTGGTGGAGGGATAAAACTGTGATCTTTCCTGCCAGTGTGAAATAATAATAATTTTCCAAAATACCATAGCCCTCATACTTATAGGTGTTAATACTGTATGAGATTTTACAAACCGACAGGGATGTCAGAACTGGAGATTCAGAGGGGTCCCATATACAGAATGCAAGCCTGAAAGGCAGAGATGAAGCTGCAGCATTCCTCTGCCACTGAGAGGCCGTAAGAACTTGGACAAGCCATTTCCCTTTTCTGGCCCTGAATTGCCTCATCTGCAAAGGGGACTTGGGACAGGACAAAAGATGGTATCCTCCCCTCCCCAGCAGGCTTCTAGGTTCCTCACACACACCACTTCCGTGTTCTCTATTTCTGAGGCCCAGCACCTCCGGCTTCCACCGGGCTCTGCCTCAGGACTTCTGTTTCCTCTCTTGCTTCACGCGGCCATCAATCTTTTTAGTAGGTGAACTAGAGACGTTAGGCATCAAAGTTCCAGGCTGCAGTGGAAAGAATGCTGGGACATGGGGACAGGACCCATTCTGCAATTGAGCAAGTCATTGTACTGCTCTGCCTCCCTTTGCTCACGTATAAAGCAGGAAGCTGGACTAGACCAGAATTTCTCAAGTATGGGACAAGCTCTGGTGCTACACGGATGTGCTATATCTTTCAACAACATAGAATGTCATTCCCATTCAATTCTCCTTCAATCCTTTTGATACTATCAAGAAAAAGATCTTATTTTGATATACATAAGTCTTTCTTTTTTCTTTTTTTTTTGAGACAGGGTCTCACTCTGTTTGCCCAAGCTAGATCTTGGCTCACAGCAGACTTGACCTTCTGGGCTCAAGTGATTCTCCCACCTCAGCCTTCCAAGTAGCTGGGAGTACAAGTGTGCCACCCCACCCAGCTGACTTTTTGTATTTTTAGTAGAGAGAGAGTTTTGGCATGTTTCCTAGGCTGGTCTCGAACTCCCGGACTCAAGCAATCCGCCCACCTGAGCCTCCCAAAGTGCTGGGATTACAGGTGTGAGGCACCGTGCCCAGTCGTCTTTACTATTTTTTACCCTTCATAATCTCCCTTTCTAACAAAGAGAGGCTAAGTCTTGGCTCCAGGAATGAATGCAACATTATTTAACTAAAATGCAACTATATTGTGTTTCTATCTGCCAATGATTCTAATTTTTCATTCATATAGTGATATAAATGAATAAAATGAGAGTTGACAAAAAATATTAAGAGTTAGATACATTGATGAGGCAGAAATGAAGCATAGTAGAACTGGAATTACTGGTCTGAAAAATGAGGAAGGCCAGTTTCTCCTGTATCTCCCATGGTTCACATGTCCTCCTAAAAGATTCATGAACTACAATAATGAATTAACCACATTTACTTTAACTTCCTAAAGGGAAAGGTACATCTATCCACTCTGAAACAGGATCCTTTTAACATCTCTTTCTTAGCATTATTTGTTCATTTATTCAATCAAAAAATATTGAGCACATATGAAAGGCTGAGGCTGGTCCAATGTGCATACATTACAGTTTTCATGTGAGTTCAAAGGTCAGTCAAAGAAAATATAACATCATGAGTACCAAATAAGTATTGATAATTGTTATGTTAACACTTAAAATCATCATTTACAAAGAGTTTTTTTAAAAAACCCACAATTTAATATAATCATGTAATATATGTTTTATATAACAAAGGATATTTTATGTAATTATAAAGGAAAAGAAGATATTTATAACTTATTTTCCCCTTGAATTATAATCCCATTATATATTGTGAGCTTTTGGGGGATAGAAGTTGGAGATGAGGACTTTTTTTTAATTAGCAATTAGGAAAATAGGATTAAAAGAAAGAAGAGTCATTTATTTCAGAAATCTAAAATTTCACAACTGGTGCTGAGTAAAAGGCTAAAGACTGGCTAATATAAAATAAGGGATCTTTTGTTTGCTTTATTTTTGTTTTTAGGTTTACATATAACCACAGTGAGAAGTAAAATAGCATTCTAAGTATTACACAAAACTTGGTTTTTAAAATTAGATGTAAATGAAGTCCAAGATGAAGGCAAAAAAGTTTGTCTTTTTGTTGTTGTTGTTTGTTTGAGATGGAGTTTAGCTCTTGTTGCCCAGGCTGGAGTGCAATGGCGAGATCTCGGCTTACTGCAACCTCTGCCTCCCGGGTTTAAGTGATTCTCCTGCCTCAGCCTCCCGAGTAGCTGGGATTACAGCCATGTGCCACCATGCCTGGCTAATTTTATATTTTTAGTAGAGATGCTGTTTCTCCATGTTAGTCAGGCTGGTCTCGAACTCCCAACCTCAGGTGATCCACCCACCTCATCCTCCCAAAGTGCTGGGATTACAGGCATGAGCCACTACACGTGGCTGAAAAAAAAATTGTTTTTATGAGCACATTTCATTAAAAAAAGTTTTGAGTTAATAGGATCTGAAATATTTGGTCTTCTCAATACAAGTTGTCTGTGGGGGCTGTCTAAGCCTCCATGTGGAACCTGCCCTTGGCATGAATTGAGGATAACTACTCCAAATGACCAACTGACCATCCAAATGATGAGGCAGCGTCCATCAAAGGACCAGCTGCACCAGACTGTAAACCAAGGCACCTAGCATGGCTGCCCTGGGCCAGGGTTGACCACATGCTGGGTAGCCAGCAGAAGGATTTCTTGTCTTTGATTTTTTTGTTTTGGTTTGTTTTGTTTTGGTTTTTTCTAGACGAAGTCTCACTCTTGTCCCCCAGGCTGGAGTGAGATGATGCAATCTCAGCTCACTGCAACCTCCGCCTCCTGGGTACAAGTGATTCTCCTGCCTTAGCCTCTCGAGTAGCTGGGATTACAGGTGCTTGCCACCACACTTGGCTAATTTTTTTTGTATTTTTAGTAGAGACAGGGTTTCACCATGTTGGCCAGGCTGGTCTCGAACTCCTGACCTCAGGTGATCTGCCTGTCTCGACCTCCCAAAGTGTTGGGATTACAGGCGTGAGCCACCGCGCCTGGCCGATTGTTTTGTTTTTTAATCAGCTGCCAATTTTTAAAAATTCAGAGATAGAACATAAAGTATCTAGATATCTGACTTTTTTTCCCAAGAAATAAAAAATTAATCTGGCACCCCTAGCCTGCATTTTGGCACAACAGCAGCCTTCACTGGGCCTGGCTGAGCCCCACGGGGCCCACCCTGTCTGCTCTACTCAGTTAGGGTCCCTTCCCTGCCCCTAAGACCATTGAGCTCATGCCCCCTGCTTCAGACTCTTGTTTGCTTAATGTTATGTTCTAAGGCTTTGGAGCATCAAACAATAATCATTTCTTTTTTTTTTTTTTTTTTTTTTTTTTGAGGTGGTTGGGGGTCTCACTCTGTTGCCCGGGTTGGTCCCAAACTTCTGGAACTCCGGAACTCAAGCAATCCTCCCCACTCAGCCTCCTGAGTAGCTGGTGCTACAGGTGCTCACCACCTTACCTGGCTAATCATTTTTCTAAAATAAGGTATTTGCATTTTGTCAGACAAGAAGCAAAAATACAGACTAATTTGGAGAGAACTATACTGCTGAAGTTCTGAATTATTTTCCAAAGGCTCACACATTCCCCTCCAGGCTCCAGCTCCTTCAGGGACACGGGGCTTCTGTGGAGCACTGCAATAGGGAGCATTGCATAGGGAGCACTGCAGGTGGAAAGGCCTGTGAGGCAGACAAAGACTGGGCCACCAGCTGCTAGGCTGAATCCTCTGTCCCCTCTACAGTCTGCTCTCTGTCATTTATTTTCCTGGCTCCTCTCTCTCTTCTCTCATCTGCATTATATCTTTCTGGAACATTCCCCAGAGGCCAACTGCACCATTCTCTTTCCTTTCCTCGGGTAGCAAAACCAAGTAGGAGATAGGAGAAGCAGGATGTGGTGGCTGCAGAGATAAAGCAAGACAATAAGCTGGAAAGAATCTTGGATCACCCGATTCATAGTTTCTTGGTAAAGCCGAGAAAATGGCTCTCCTCTGAGGCAGAGCAAGACTGAAGCTCAGCTCCAAAGGCCTGCGCTCTTTCAAATAAATTAGGCTAAAGGAGAGCCGGGAAAAGTGAGCCCTGGAGCAAAAATAGTGAGAACCCTGGCCTGGGTTTGTTTTCAGGTAACAGCTTCTTCCTCCCAAACCCGAGATTCTCAGTGGCTCCTTGGCAGCGTGTCGGTGGCTGATCAGCATCTCCTGCCCTCTAATCCTTCTAAAAAATGGATCTTTCAGGGCCCAGTGGGGCAGCAAATTAATTTTGTCAACTCGTTTATGTTAAGTACGTGTTTTATTAAGAGCCTTTTGTAAATCTTGGATTTGACTCAAAGGAGTGTCTCTAATAATGAGACCAAAGGTAGATTGATGAGGATAAGTGTTGGGTAGGCAGGCATTTCACCGTCCTTAAAGCATATTAGATAGATCAAGGCCCACCCCACTCATAGGCAGGCCAGATGATCAGCCTCCCTGTTTTGAAGAAAGGTCTTGGTCATGTCCTAACATAGTCTGTGTGCTGTGCTCAGCACTTCTTCCCGTGCCTGGCTCATCAGTGCCCCCTAGAGACGCCTCCTGAGTGAGCGTTTCTGGGGACTTCCTCTTGCAGAGGTCCTGCAGGCCAAAAGCATCGCTAATCTACCTCCTCATTCCTTGGAATGACAGCCAGCTTGAGGAAGATTTAAGAAAGACAATTCCTTTAGAGAAATGGAATATATTGAAAGAAAAAAATAAAGTATGGAATTTTATTTCTTTTTTTTCCAGATGTTTTCTCCCTAAGCTCCTATTTTTATTCTACTTCTACATATTTTATTTTATTTTTATTTATTTATATTTTGAAACAGAGTCTTGCACTGTCGCCCGGGCTGGTGTGCAAGAGGTTGGCGCAATCTCGGCTCGCTGCAACCTCCGCCTCCTGGATTCACGCGATTCTCCTGTCTCAGCCGGCCCGCGTAGCTGGATTACAGGCGCCCACCACCACTCCCAGCTAATTTTTTGTATTTTTAGTAGAGACGGGGTTTTACTATGTTGGCCAGGCTGATCTCAAACTTCTGACCTCTTGATTGACTGCCTTGACCTCCCAAAGTGCTGGGATTACAGTCATGAGCCACCACGCCGGCATCTTCAGTAAATATTTTCTATGCTTCAAAACCCTCTGCTACAAAATGGATCGTGGCTGTTACTATCTCTCATAAGGATGTTGTAAGTTCTAGGGGAAGATTTTGCAAGCATTTGTTGTAAGGGAAGAGGAGGGAAGTACCAACTAAGTGCCTAGGGTATGGAGGACACACAGATCCTCAATAAGTACTTGTTGGATGGATGAAGTAAGTGAACACCTAGGAGAGAAAATGGGCTTCCATATTTATCACACTCAGTCCTCACAATAACCCTCTGAATTCGGCATTAAACTCCTCATTTTATAAATGAGGAAACTGGGGCTCCTGCAAGTTAAGTTTCTGACTGCCACTTCCCCCACTCCCTTCCCAAGCCCAGCCCAGGCAAAAAAATAGAGGATATTAATTTTTAAGAAGAAAAAACACTTCAGGTAATCTTTATTCCTCCTTACTAAGGAGGAATGTCCCTGCCCTAAGGACATGCTTTGGCCAACATAAGCACCTACATGACCCCAGGACACACCATGTGTGGAGACAGAGCTGGGATCTGATGGAACCTGTCTGTCTCCAGAGCCCAACAGAAAGGGAGGTCTTCAAGCTGGCAGTTGGTGAGTTAGAGGACATATGATTGCAGGCCTTCTTATCTACTCTTTCAAAGGAAACATTTGCAGCGTATGCTATACGCATTTCTTTAACAATGTGAGCAGAATATGTGCACTGAGCAGCTATGAGGGAATTAGCCCGTTGAATTTTTTTTCTCCAGAGTATTGTCTCTGTATTTGTGGAAAGTAAGTGTGTGTGAGGATATAATAACAAAAATACTATAATATAATAATGACATTGATCAAGTGCTTGTTAATGTCATGGGAAATTATCCAAACCTTGGAAACAGGAAAAATAATTCTAGGTGTCCTATCAGTGAGGCACTGGGGATTACTAGTAGCCTATCCCACCTGGGGATGATCTGATTTTCCAGAGGTGTGTACCTTTACTAATTAGGCTATCTTACATATTATCGGTAAGGCAGGTACTTATTAATGAGCCTTATTTTACAGAAGAAGAACTGGAATAAAAAAGATTAACTTCCCAAGATCACCAGGGAGGAACCAGAACTCAGATCCAGATCCATCTGCCTGTAATCCATACCTTTGACCACAACACAGTAGTGTCCTTCTTCACCATTTATTCACTCAGACCAGGTAGAGCATGCCCATAGCACAAAAACCGCAAAGGAAGCCTCCCTTATCTGATTCCAAAGTCTGCCAACTTCCCTCCTCAGAGGTCCCCACTGTTCTCAATTACTGTCTCCTTCCAGAGATATCCCAGGACTTTTGCCTATTTGCTGTAAATAATACCAATTTTGAAGTGTCTACCCTCTAATGTACTCAACTTGATCTCAAGAACATTTCTTTTCTTTTTTTCTAGACAGAGTCTGGCTCTGTTGCCCAGGCTGAAGTGCAGTGGTGCGATCTCAGCCCACTGCAACCTCTGCCTCCTGAGCTCAAGCGATCCTCCCACCTCAGCCTCCCGAGTAGCTAGGACTACAAGCACACACCACCATCCCTCACTAATTTTTGTATTTCTTGTAGAGATGGAATTTCACCATTTTGGCCAGGCCGGTCTCAAACTCCTGGGCTCAAGCGATCTGCCAGCTTTGGCCTCCCAAAGTGCTGGGATTACAGGACCAAGCCTGGCCTTTCTTTCTTGAACATTTTGTGTCATGAAACCCATGATAAATTGAAATTATTCTATGCTGGCTTTTTGACTGATCGTATCTCTAGGAATTGATTCTAGAGAATTTGTCATTTTTAAGACTTCCCAATGTGAAATAACTTAAAGCAACATGACACAGCATGTATCTTGCTTCCTGTGATTTATCCATAAAATGTGCTGAGACCCCCCTCCTTCATAGAATCTGTTTTTCTCTGTGACAACCTAGTCTTTCATGAAGACTACTCAATCTGCCATATGTCAACAAATGTTTCCAGACCACTCAGAACCTATCTCTGAAAGGGCGGTAGGTAGCATTAGAAGAAACTGCCCGAAGTGTAAGATTTTGCTTGCTCTAGTCCTAGAGTTATACTAGCTATATCTAACTGAACAGAAATTTGGTTGGAGCATGGAGGCGGCTAAGAAACAGAAAACCAGCCATATAAACTCTCAGTAAGAATTGTAGGCCAGGTATGATGGCTCAGTAATCCCAGTACTTTGGGAGGCCAAGGAAGGAGGATGGCTTGAGACCAGGAGTTTGAGATCAGCCTGGGCAACACAGTGAGACTCTATCTCTATTTAAAATAAACTAAAAAAAAAAAAAAAGTAGCAACATTTTCCAAAGTGTTTTCTTACAAGGACTCTCGGTAGAAAAAAAAAAAAAAAAAAAAACCTTATAGAATCCAATAAGAATGGAAAATTGCAAGTACAATGTATACTCAATTGCAAGTATAAGGCAAATCTGAACATAAAACCATGTCTTATTTTCCCATGAAGAAACTTCAAAAAAGCTCTTTAACCAACAATAATATATAAACTTTCAGTGACATAAACATATTTTAAATCATGTTATATAAAATATGAAATAATTTTAATATATTGATTGTGAACTGACATTTCTCCCTTTTTTTATTTATTATTATTTTGAGACAGAGTCTCACTCTGTCGCCTATACTGGATTGCAGTGGTGTGATCTCTGCTCACTGCAACCTCCGTGTCCCATGCTGAAGCAATTCTCCCACCTCAGCCTCCTGAGTAGCTGGGACTACAGGCGCACACTACCATGCCTGGCTAATTTTTGTAGCTTTTGTAGAGGTTTTGCCATGTTGCCCAGGCTGGGCTTGAACTCCTGGGTGCAAGTGATCTGCCCACCTCAGCCTCCCACAGTGCTGGGATTACAGGCTTGAGCCACTGCGCCTGGCCCGTTTATTTTAAAATAAATAAATATTCATGTTTCTTTTAATCAATGTCTTTGCTACTACTAAAGACACACTTTGAGCCATCAAAAGACTCCCACAGCACATCTTCTTTTCCGTTTAAGTCTGAATACAACATTTATGTGTCTATGCATGATGCTGTCAGGGGAAATTTCACCCTTAGTTACAAATATCAATTCTCAAAAGACAAAGGCAATGTTCAAACATTCCTCCTACAGGTATATATTAATGATCTCCACAATTATACACACGAAGTGTGCTTATTTTAGAATGCAATTTATTTATTTATTTATTTAATTTATTATTTTGAGATGGACTCTCGCTCTGTCACCCTGGCTGGAGTGCAGTGGCGCGATTTTGGCTCAGTGCAACCTCTGCCTCTCGGGCTCAAGCGATTCTCCTGCCTCAGCCTCTTGAGTAACTGCGATTACAGGCATGGGCCACCACACCCCGCTAATTTTTTTTTTTTTGGAGGTGGAGTCTCATTCTGTTACCCAGGCTGGAGTGCAGTAGTGTGATCTCGGCACACTGCCACCTCCACCTCCCGGGTTCAAGCAATTCTTCTGCCTTGGCCTCTCGAGTAACTGGGAAAATAGGCACACACCACTGTGCCCAGCTAATTTTTTTATATTTTTAGTAGAGATGGGGTTTCACCATATTGGCCAGGCTGGTCTTGAACTCCTGACCTCGTGATCCACCAGCCTCAGCCCCGCAAAGTGCTGGGATTACAGTCGTGAGCCACCATGCCAGGCCTAGAATACCCTTTAAACTATGACAATGCCTAGAATACCTTGTTAACTATAATATCCAGAACTAGGAATTATGGGTTCAACCTTTTTATAATAATTAATAAATATATGTTAAGAAAAAATTTTTAACACAATTCTGTCATCTAACAATGATTGAGTTGTTTCTGACTGATGTCTTCTCTATGCAGTACTTGGTTGTTCAAAATAAAGTGTTTGAGGGAATACATTATTGCCTGATAAATGAAATAAGGACTCAACTCTAAGGTAATTGCTTCATTTCTGAGGAATAATGTGAGAGTGAATGATTTTCCTTATATTCCAGCATATGTAATAGATTTCCTTCTCAGAAGTTTACACAAATTCATGTTTCATAAGTACTATATTTTTAGAAGTGCAGCAGGAATGAAACTGAGTTATGTAATCCAGCAATTCTCAAACTTATTCAACCTTACATCCTTTGGAAAAGAGATTGCCTGTTCTAACACGAGAAATTTACAAAATCTTCACTTACTTCTGACCTAGGTTAAAGTCATGAATGTTCTGGATGCCGAGAGCGGATTTAGATACCCTAAACATAAACAATAACGGGAAAAATCTAAACAATTAGTAATATGAAACCTTAGTCATTGAAAATATGCAACAATTCATTATCCAGTGCCTTTGATAAGCTAGGAAGAAGGAAAACTGTTAAGACTATGCTAAGTGTGGAACAATGCCCTATCTTCAAATAACTTATTGTCTGTGACTTCAAGGAACTTGTGCTCTATTTGGAGAAGACAGCCATAAAAAGCTATGCATTAGTTGGGCATGGTGGTGCATGCCTGTAGTCCTAGCTCCTTAGGAGACTGAAGTGGGAGGATCACTTGAGCCCGGGAAGTTGAGGCTGCAGTGAACCGCGATTGCACCACTGCAGTCAGCCTGGGTGACAGCGCAAGACCCTGTCTAAAAACAAAAACAGAAAAACCTATGCATTATTGTATTAGAGGCATTGTGCTGTGATAGAAGTTTGTGCAATCTAGAGTACGGGGGTTGGAAGAGATGAAGAATGAAGGGTCAGTTCTACAAGGAGAGTCAGACAAAGCACATGAAGTTAGAGCTCAGTATTAAAACGTTGCATCAATCAGATGAGTTGGCAAAAGAGTTAAATTTTCTATTAAAAAGAATTTTTTAAAAAGTTCCATCAAAAATACATTGATATATGATATGAAAATGAATCCCAGCTAAAGTAGAACTCCATTATTACACAGATTCCAATCACCCAGGCACGATCAGGTCCTCTTCACCTTCAAACCTCACCCCATCCCAGATATGTATTATGATAATATTGTTAATAACATGAAAGGGGAAAGGGAAAATAGCTGATGGTTAGCTTAGGTTGCCACGTCTAATGTTCACAACAGACATTTAAGGTGGGGTCTATCATGCCCATTTTAAGATGACAAAACTAAGGCTCTGAGGACACATTCATTATGCAAAGGCATTACACAGAGAAGACTAGCAAAGCTGAGATATGAGCCTGGGTCTGGGCCTGCTGACTTTAAACCCTGTGCTTTGTCATCAAAGCAATAGAGGTGATCGTTTTCTGCCTCTTCTTCCAAAACTGTAAATGTTTTCATGCTACTCTCTAGTTACTGTCTAGAATGGATATTGCATAAGTTCTTAACATCCCTGGGCCTAACTTTTTTCATCGGTAAGAGGGAGTTAACCTAGTTGGACTCCAGGATTGCTTCTGCCTTTTGCAGTCAATAATTCTATTTTGATTTTATAATTGAATAAACAATATGGTAGTCTAATCTGTTTTTCATTAATCTCCATCATAGAAAAATATTTAAAAGAATGGAATTTTTTGGATTGTTTAACCTAAAGAAGAGAAAATGCTCCAAGGGTGGAAGGGGTGAGAGATATCAAGGCAATCTTCAGATATTGTAAAGACTGATGCCAAATGGAAGACAGGTTAGACTTGATCTTTCTGGCCTCAAGGGACGTAATGAGGGCCAATGAGGAGGAGTTCTAAACTTTTACTCTTTCCCATAAGTAGAACCTGCCTATCACATGAGACATCACAGTGACTGGCTTTAGCAGGATAATTTGACCAGAAAAGTTAAGATTACTGCCAGGCCAGGCACGGTGGCTCATGTCTGTAATCCCAGCACTTTGGGAGGCCGAGGCAGGTGAATCGCCTGAGGTCAATAGTTCAAGACCAGCCTAGCCAACATGGTGAAACCCTGTCTCTACTAAAAAAAGTAGCTGGGCATGGTGGTGCGCACCTGTAATCCCAGCTACTCAGGAGGCTGAGGCAGGAGAATCCCCTGAACCTGGAAGGCGGAGGTTGTAGTGAGCTGAGATCACGCCATTGCACTCCAGACTGAGCGACAAGGGTGAAACTCCTTCTCAAAAAAAAAAAGATTACTGCCAATCCTAAGGTTCTTTGATTCTATAATAGATTGGCTTTATATATCAGCCCTGGGGAGGAGAGTTTATCTTTAACAAGATTAAAAGGCCATGGCTCAAAGGTAACAGAACCAACACCTCCGTCAATGAAAAGGTGAAAAAGAAATGGAAATGGGGGTGAAGAAGGGAAAAGAAGACACCAAAATTCATTCTAGAAGACCCCACAGGCCCCATCTACTATAAAGACTAGCTCCTACCCCATAACTTCTTGTAGTCACCATGTTCAACAGCAGGTGGATTAGGTTTGCTGAGTGTATCCTCTGGACCACCTAGAGAATGTGACTGTCTCTCTTCCTCTCTTTCAGATGTTCACCTCCACGATATTTGCTGTGGTTGGATTCTTGGGAGCTGGATACTCGTTTATCATCTCAGCTATTTCAATCAACAAGGGTCCTAAATGCCTCATGGCCAATAATACATGGGGCTACCCCTTCCACGACGGGTAAGGCCACACCCTGCAATGCCCACCGGTAACCACAAGGGGCATGGGCAGATAAATTGCCCAAGGGGAGACGCACACAATGCCATGTCTTCATCGTTATGCAAGCCTCAGGCTTGGTGCTCCTTTGAGGCAGAGCTGGAGTTGTGGAATACAGCAAAGTTGCATAGGATCTCACCTCTAATTGCTCCTTTGACAGACCCCAGGAGAAATAACTAAAAGAGGTTGGATGCCTCCTTTGGCCTGAGGGAAGGAAGAGATTTGTTGTGTCATCCCTTGCACCCAAATATTTATTAGCAGCAACACAAGGCAACTAATAATATTAATAAACGGAGTAATAGTTTTCATTACAAATCTTATAATAGAAAGCAAGAATAATTACCCATTAACTGGGCCCAAGGGCTTTCACCAATACCCCAAATTGCCTATAATTAAACAATCGTTTAAGTGCAAATGTACAGAAAATGATATTGAAATCATTGTAGGTTTCTCATGTTAATGTTAATAGACTCATTAAAATAACATTTCATATTTTCATGGTACTTTGTAGATTGTAAAGATCTTTATCCCACAAATTTATAATTTAATCTTCATAATAACCTCAAGAGGTAATTACTCTGTGCCAAGGCAGGCTTAGTAAGTTTAACTAGCTTCAAATTCACATTGTTAGTTGAGGACAGTGCCAGGGCTCAAACTCAGGACTTCTGACTTCAAGTCTTAGCCTTTCATAGTACACATCCTTCTGTCCTGCACTGACCAGGACGGCACTGTTCAGTCCAGTAGCCAGCAGCCATATGGAGCTACTTAAACTCAAATTCATTTATAGAAATAAAGTTAAAAATTCAGTTCCTTAATCACAGTAGCCATATTTCAAGTACCCAGTAGCCATATAGGGCTTGTAGCTACTGTATTGAATAGCACAGATCTAGAACATTTCCATCATGGTAAATGGATCTGTTAGGCAAAGCTGCACTAGACTTTAACCTCCAAGGGGGCTTGGAGCATTTTTGTTTTGTTCACCATCTCAGCCCCTCTGCCTGACAGTGACTGGCACATCCCACAGAGTCAGGAAATATAATTACAGGGTCTTCCTGCACATGAAGAATGGATTCGTGCCTAAAAAAAATCTGTAGAACACCAATATATTAACTCAAACCTCTACGTATTCATTTACTGTGAGATTCTAAAGAATCTTAAGAATGGGCTTCAGGCTGGGGAAGTGAAGGGGCCTAGTTCTCTGTGATACATGGTCTCGGTTTGTTCACAGACGTCCCACATGAAATATCCCCACCTTTCTTATAGTTAAGCAATACAAGTTCTCTAATATCCTCATACCTTGTGCAGCGGTTTCCAAATACATTCAGTTTACTGTGTGAAAAGCCCTCTTATCATGCAGAGAGGACTGTTGGGGCTACGCTACCATGGGATTGGCTTGCTTGCGCATCGAACTCAGATCCCAGCAGGCTGAGCCCCCCCAACCCGCCCCCATTGAGAGTCTTCCCTTGACAGCTCACTCTCTCCACCTAGGGGTGTGTGTATGAAGCTACAGATTATGTCTGTCTTCAAGGAGCCCTCTATTAATTCCAGCAACATCAGTGCCGCAGTAAACATATTTTTCTATGTTTTCTGTTATGTGATTAATACTACCCTAGAAAATTAAAGTCAATTGAAATAAATCTATGTCCAAAACAAAGGAGGGAGAAAAAAAAACACAACAGATGCCAAAAAACACTCCAAAGCCATACAATGGCCTCGCATGTTCTGACTGCAGGAACTAACACCCTCCCCTCACACACGCACGCCCTACTTGGGATGGGATGGGATCAATGCCCAAGGTCAGGAGTGACAGCTGGCCTGTGGGCCACCACACTAAATGCCAAACTGAGAGAAGGACAGGAAACGACTTTTTGAAGTTCCTCATATTAGTACTTCTGGAGAAGCAAGTTTTCATTCTCATTGCAGCCATTTATTGTGCATTACTCTGTAACAGATGCTTTCAAATATGTCATTTTATCTACCCCTCACAACAGCAACTAACCAGTATCAAGAACAGGTACCAGATTATAAAGATTTGATAATAAAAACATAATAGGGTAAACCTTGCAGGCAAGCGGAAACATTTCAGAATTCTCTATCTTCTGTTCACTGTACAGCTTTGATAATTACCTGAAGGGAGAATGATTTGAACACAGAGACATCTGTAGAGCTGCTTCAAACTATAATGTGATAAAAAATTACTGTACAGGGATGTATTACAAAACCGTATATATCACAGTTTCCAGATGATTTACAGGCTATTTAAGAATGATTTTGACTACTTATGTTTTAATTTAATCCCATGTAAAATGTAAGACTGCTCTTTGTGTAAGGTATAAAATATGCCATGATGGCTACAGGAAGGGCATTCAGGGGATGGGCCCAGGTCTCACTGCACCCTCTTTGCCATCTGGCAAACCTTCAGCAGCATTCTGTTGTCTCCTCAAATCCTGTTTCCTCCCTTCTGAGACAAGAGCTCATATTCCTCTTTGATGTTATCTACCACTGCCAGCTCCAAATCTTCCCTCTGACTGCAGAAGTTCCCCTTGAATTTCTTATGGCAATAACTGAAACTTCTATTGCTTGGTGTTTTCAGTTAACAAAGTGCTGTCACCTACATTGTTTCAGTTGATCCTCACAAAAAGCTTATGGGATTATTTAACTCCCCTTCAGAGGCAGGACAGCCAAGGCCCAGAGAGGACAAGTGACTTGCCAAGAAGAATACAGTTTCTTAGTGGCAGAAGCTCAAATCCAAGTTTTCTCACTCCAAGTTACAGTGCTTTTTCTAGAACACAATTTATATTGACTCATACTGCCTGCTTTTTGCCTAGATTTCCTGTTGGCAAAACTCATGGGATTCTACCTCCTACACCTTTTACTACACAGTACTATACTGGTATCTGATAGCTAAAAAGGGTGTGTGGACTCTTCTTATCCACATAAGCATATAGTAACCGTTGTTATAGCTGGAAACCTAACACTCATACACAGCTGCTCAGAGAGTAGAAAGGATCAGTCACTTGTATGAGCCAAAATAAAAGAACTCAAGACAGTTGTCATTTGTCCCTTATTACCAAAGGGCAGCCATGGTGGCAACTGCTTCTTCTTGTTCTTGTTCTTCTTCCTCTTCCCTCCCCTTTTTTCTTCTTTTCCTTCTCTTTTTTCTTTCTCTCCTCTTCCTCCTTTTTTCCTTCTTTTTCTTCCCAATGATTAAGTGCTAAGTGTTTTTATGTGCATTATCTCACCTAATCTTCCTCATAAATCTGAGAAGAATTTTCATCCCTGAAAGAGAAAAATGAAGCTCAAAAAGGTTAATTTTCCCAGGGCTCCATGGCTAGTAATTAGTAGAAGAATTTTTTTTTTTAATTGGCTGGGAGTGTTGGCTGATGCCTGTAATCTCAGCACTTTGGGATGCTGAGGTGGAAGGACTGCTTGAGCCCAGGAGTTCAAGACCAGCTTGGGCAACATAGGGAGAACTCCCCGCTCCAGCGCCCCTCTACAAAAAAAAAAAAAAAAAAAAAAATTTAAAAACTTAGCTGGGCATGGTTGTGCATGCCTGTAGCCCCAGCTACTCCAGGTGCCTGATGTGGGAGGATTGTTTGAGCCCAGGAGGTCAAGGCTGCAGTGAGCCATAATCATGCCACTGCATTCTAGCCTGGGCAACAGAGCCAGACCCTGTCTCAAAAAAAAAAATACATATATATACATACATACACACACACACACTTATATATCTACATATGCACATATCTACTTTTATATATATGTGTATATATAGACATATATATAGTCAGTATCTTATTTTGTGCTGAAGCCTATCTCAAACATGGAACAAAAAACGAATAGACATGGTTCCTACCCTATCAGCATGTGGGTTAGGGTGAACACATGGAACAGATCCTCATAATGCAGAAAGTGTGAGATGGAGAAGGAGTGCGGGGGAAACTTCTTCGAGAAGGTGACATGGGCTGATTTTGGAGGATGAGCAGAAGTTTGCCTTCCAGTGAGGGATGAGAAGCACATTTCAGGCATGAAAAGGCTGACATGCTCAGGGAACATCAGAGCACTGTGTGGCAGAAGCTCAGTGTGAATGAGGAGAGATTTGCAGAAGGGGCCGCCACACGATGTGGTGAGACTGAGAGGCAGCCAGACCTTCAGGACATCAGGGCACAGCAGGGGACTTCAAGCAAGACATGGCATGGCTACTTTGGACTTTTAGAGGCATGATGGTGCTAGTGATGTGGAAAGTGAATAGGAGGATTCAGGAACTAAAGAGAGATAAAAGCTGGCATCATAATCCAGATAAGATGGTGAACATCACCCAGGCAGCAGAATTGGGGCTCAAAAAAGACAAATTTCAGAGAGTGTTTGAGATGGAGTCATCAGGTTTAGGTGTGAGGAGAATGGGGGAAGGTAATCAAGGTGGACTCTGAGATTTCGAACTTAGTGCACAAAATCCAGGGCTCTGCAATGCCATAGCATTTAGCACTGTTTTCCTCAGAAATGTTTTTTGGTGATAATATTAAGGGAGGGAGCAAAAGTAGTTAACTCATTCTGTCCTGAGAACCATATTAAAGAAACACCCTAGAAGGAAAAAGAAACCTGGGCATTTTGAAATATACCCTCTTGGCTTCCTTTGAGGTAGAACCTCCACCCATCCAAGGTCTTCCTTCCTGAGACAATTGGTCATCCCTCCCTTGACCCTGAGCTGCTGAAAGGAAAGCAGCCTGCACAGGGTGTGGGGACAGCCAAAGGAGGGGAAGCAGAGGATGAGCCAGGAGTGGTCAGTAGTCGGGGAGGGAGGGGGCTATGCATGGCACTCCTGGGCCAGGCTGCAACTCTTCACCTCCTTAGAAAAAGTCAAGGGCAAGGAGAGCACCCTCACGTCTGTGGTTCAGACACTGAACTGAACACAGTTAAATGTTCTGCCTTGACATTCAGCTAAGATCATCTGGATTTGCACTTCAGAAATTACTTATTAGCAAAGAACATCATAAGCTGCTTGTGAACATATTCCCAAGAGCTGAAAGCCACCTTAATAGGATGAGATTGGATTTGCACTGTGTAATCTTAGCTTTCATGAACCAGAAACAGTTCACAAATATTAGGAGCCAGTTTTGCCCTTGGCTGACTTAGGGTCTAGCCATACCTCTGCCATATACCATTTATCTCTCAGGCTTCATCTGTGAAATGAATGGGAGTAACAGCAACATCCACCTCACAGGTTCAGGTAAGAGTAAATAACACAAGGTACATAAAGCACTCAGCACAGTTCCTACCACATACTTGCTTGATTCAGCCTTATTATTCATTTTTATGAATATAAAGTATTATTGTAAATGGAATTTATTTTTATGCACTATAACTTTAAATTAATGTTATGCTTTTATAATGATTCTGTGACTTAATTTCAATCCTTTCAACCAGGCATAAATAAGGCACAAAAAAAAAACCTCTTTATTGTGATATAAGTAACCCTTGACTCACATACTATTGTAGATGTATAAATCAAATGTCATAAATAAATCATTTCAAGTATGCTAAGGAAATAACTACTCCAACAAAAGGCATTTGTGTAATGGGTCAGAGCACTGGCTTTGGAGTCAGACAGACCTAAGATCAAACCCAGGCACTTCCATTTACTAGCCTCACCTTTTTAATCTGTAAAATGGGTATATGTTCATTCATTCAGTGAGTGTTTACTGAAGGTTACCCTATGCCAAGCACTGTTCAAATAAAGTAGCATCTCCTTGGAGCATTAGGAAAGATGATAGAAAGCAGCTAGCCCAGAACCTGGCACAGAGGACCCAGGAAGTGAGAGCTCCTGCTATTTATGAAGCACTGCCTGTGCTGGAACTGGGGACAGAGACGGTGGCACATGGTCTTTGCCCTTGGAAGTTTATAGTCCTGAAGAGAAGACAAACAAATGGACAGGTGATGGCAGCGCAGGGTCCAGGGGCTCTGTACAATAGGGGCGGAAACACAGAGCCCTGGGGAGCACAGAAGGAAACCAAACCCAGGCTGAGGGCAGAAGCATTGTGGAGCTTCTCCCAGAGGAGGTGGCATCTGAATTCACCAGACAGAGCGGGCCAACAAGGCATTCGTGTTTGGGCCCCCTGGTTTCTGTCCTCAGCTGAGAAGAGAGTTCTGTGAAATTCGTGGCTTTCTGCTCCCACGTTGATGGGATTACTACAGCTCAGGTGGAAACACCTGCATAATAATTGGATGCTTTAAAATGTCAGTTAAGTGCATCTAAACTGCTTCTGCTCTCCTTGCTTCACTGCCAGGTCCATGAAAAACTCAGGTCCCCTCTCTCCCTGGGTTTGGGGAGTTGGACACAATGATCAAACTGAACGTGAACACAGGCTTTTTTGCCAGACTCTCAAAGACCGCCAGAACTGAAGATTTTGAAGGGAAAGAAGAAGGGCCTGAGTGTGGCTATGTGGTGGTTTGTGAGGGGTGAGGCTGCAGCAGGAGTGGGACTTATGATTTCTCCAGGCACCCAAATTCAGTCCTTGCTTCTACGTTCCCCCGTAAACGTTTCACAAATCCTACCACCAGGAGGTGCTGTCATCCCACTGCTGTGCAGGCTCTCCAAAGAGGCCTGGAACTCAGGATTGCCAATTCTTTCACCTCAGGATCTTTCCTTCATAAAGTGTGCCTGGAAAATATTGTATCTTTATAACCTTTTATAATTACCAAGTTTTAAAATTGTAAAGATAGAAAGAACTAAATGGAAAAACGCAGAACAAAAAGATGAGTGTTTCGTGTTGGAAAAAATAAAGGCATTTTCACAATGAGTTTGCCACCAGAACACAGGCGTCATGAAAACCACCCCAAATCAAAACCAAAATGGGAAAGAAAAAGACTCCTATCAATATCGTCGTTACTGGACACGTAGATTCAGGTAAGTCCACTGCTACTTGCCAACTGATCGACAAATGTGGTATAAATCACCAAAGAACCACTGATGAATTCGAGAAGGATGCTGCTAAGAAGGGAAAGAGCTCCTTCAGGTATGCTTGGGTCTTGAATAAATGGTAAGATGATTGTGAGTGCGACACATCACCCTGTGGAAGTTTGAGACCAGCAAGTACTGCATGAGTCATTGATGCTCAGGACAGAGACTTTATCAGAAACATGATTACAGGCACATCTCAGGCCGACTGTGCTATCCTGATTGTTGCTGCTGGTGTTGGTGAATCTGAAGCTGATATCTCCATGGGCAGACCTGTGAACATGCCCTTCTTGCTTACACACTGGGGATGAAACAACCAATCGTTGGTGTTACCAAAATGGATTCCACCGAGCCACTCTATAGCCAGAAGAGACATAAGAAAATCATTAAGAAAGTCAGCTCTTACATTAAGAAAATTGGCTACAACCCCAGCACAGCAGCATCTGTACCAATTTCCGGTTGGAATGCTGACAATATGCTAGAGCCAAGTAGTAACGTGCCTTGGTTCAAGGGCTGTAAAGTCACCCATGAAGATGGCAATGCCAATGGAACCATGCTGCTTCCTAACACTAACTCATCCAACAGACCAGCCCTTGCATCTGCCCCTCCAGATGTCTACAAAGTTGATGTTATTGGTCCCTATGTGCTAAGTGGAAACTGGTGTTCTCAAACCCAGCATGGTGGTCACCTTTGCTCTGGTCAACGTTACAACTCAAGTCTGTTGAAATGCACCATGTTGCAAGCTCTTCCTGGGGAAAATGTGGGCTTCAGTGTTAAGAACGCATCTGTCAAAGATGTTTGTAATGGCAACATTGCTGGTAACAGCAGAAATGACCCACCAATTAGAGCAGCTGGCTTCACTGCTGAAGTGTTTCTCTTGCACCACCCAGGCCAAATCAGTGCTAGCTACACCCCTCTGCTGCTAGTCACACAGGTCACATTGCTTCCAAGTTTGCTGAGCTGAAGGAAAAGATTGATCATCATTCTGGTAAGAAGCGGGCCCTAAATTCTCGAAATCTGGTGATGCTGCCATCATCACTGTTGCTCCTGGGAAGCCCATGTGTGTTGAGAGCTCCTCTGACTATCCTCCTCTGTGTCATGTTGCTGTTTGTGATATGAGACAGACAGTCGCTCTGGGTGTCATCAAAGCCCGGAACAAGAAGATTGCTGACCAGAAGGCTTGGCAAGGTCACCAAGTCTGCCCAGAAGGCTCAGAAGGCTAAGTGAATATTATCCCTAATACCTGCCACTACAGTCTTAATCAGTGGTAGAAGAGTGACCTCAGAACTGTTTGTCTCATTTGGCCGTTGAAGTTTAATAGTAAAAGGCTGGTTAATGTTAACAATTAAAACCTTCAGAAGGAAAGGAGAATGTTTTGTTGACCATTTGGGATTTTTTTTCATGCAGCAGTTTTAAGTTACTAGGTTGTTTGTTTGTTTGTTTGTTTTTTGAGAAGGGGTCTCACTCTGTCACCCAGGCTGGAGTGCAGTGGCACAATCTCAGCTTACTGCACCCTTTGCCTCATGGGCTCAAGCGATTCTCCCACCTCAGCCTCCCAAGTAGGTGGGATTACAGGTGTGTGTCCCCACACCTGGCTAAGTTATTAGTTTCTAAAATCAGTACTTTTTAATGGAAACAACTTGACCAAAAATCTGCCACAGAATTTTGAGACCCTCTAAAGCAAAGTTTAACGAGAAAAAAAAAAAGTACTGAAAAGAACAGTCGGCCAGATGCCGTGGCTCAAGACTGTAATCCCAACACTTTGGGCGGATCACTCGAGGTCAGGAGTTCGAGACCAGCCTGACCAACATGGAGAAACCCCGCCTCTACCAAAAATAATCAAAATTAGCCGGGTGTGGTGGCATGTGTCTGTAATCCCAGCTACTCGGGAAACTGAAGCAGGAGATCCGCTTGAACCCGGGAGGCAGAGGTTGCAGTGAGCTGAGATCGTGCCATTGCACTCCAGCCTGGGCAACAAGAGCAAAACTCCATCTCAAAAAAATAAAAAAGGACAATCTCACACAGCTATACAGAAGGTGTATCATCTCAGTGAATTCTCACAATTGTGATGTGGTTCTTAGTCTGTTATACAGATTAAAAAAAAAAAAAACTGACGCTGGCTGGGCGTGGTGACTCATACCTGTAATCACTGCATTTTGGGAGGCCAAGGTGGGAGGACTGACCTCAGGAGTTTGAGACCAGCCTGGGCAGTATAGTGAGACCTCCATGTCTATTTTTTTAAAAAAGAGGAAAAGAAAGAAACTGATGTTAAAGGAGGTGAGTAACTTGCATGAGGAATACATAGCTAGTAAGGGGAATGCTTGGGTTCAAACCTGGGTTCATCTGAATCCAAAATACCAGCCCTTTCCATTAGACCAGACTGCTTAGATTAAGTAAAATAATGACAATACTAGCCTTTATTGAGGACTTACTATATGCTAAGCACTGATCTAGGCACTTTACTCATACTAACTCACGTAGTCCTGACAATAACCCTATGATATGATAATGTAACTCCCACTTTATAGGTAAGTACACAAGGCACACAGCTAGCAAGCTGCTAGTACCTGTACTCTTATGGAAAGATGAATCAGTGCTATAAACAATGTTTTATTTTGAAATCAAAAGCAAAATGTTCATTCCTTCCTTTTCCGTGAAGGTTATCATAAAGATCTAAAAACAACAGCATCAACATTAATTCAGTAGATAGATAAAGAGTTTTTCATTAAGGCTCTGAAAGGATGGAGGAAACAAAGAGACCAATTTGGGGCTCTAAGAATGTAAAGAGTCATAATAATCCACAAGATTTTACCACTGTACCCATTTTTGTCTCAAAATAGTATACTTCACATTTATCCTTCGAGGCACAATGCCCTTTACTTTTATGTTTTGAGATGGAGTTTCGTTCTTGTTGCCCAGGCTGGAGTGCAATGACACGATCTCAGCTCACTGCAACCTCCACCTCCCGGGTTCAAGCAATTCTCCAGCCTCAGTCTCCTGAGTAGCTGGGATTACAGGTGCCCACCACCATGCCCGGCTAATTTTTGTATTTTTAGTAGAGACAGGGTTTTGCCATGTTGGCCAGGCTGGTCTCGAACTCCTGACTTCAGGTGATCTGCCCACCCTGGTCTCCCAAAGTCTTGGGATTACAGGTGTGAGTCACCGCGCCCAGCCCCTATGCCCTTTATATTGCAATAAACTCTTTATATAATAAAATATAAATATATTGCAGTTTCTCCTAATTCACAGTTTATGTAAAATATGTATTAAGGCAACAGATTATTTGTTCCTTTTGAAGAAAATTAATTACATCTTTGCGTGTGAGAGATTCCTACATGTTAACAAAAATATAGTGAGTCAAATTCACAATTTGGTTAAAATTAGGCCTTGAAATCAGGCTCTTCCCTTTAGCTATATGACACATTTGTACTTTACATGGCTTCAGATGGCCACTACACTTGACAAGTCATCTGTCAAAAGTCAAAACGGTGTCTCTAACAATGATAGCTAGGATAAAGCTGTGAACATTTATGAAATTCTACTCCTGGAGTGTCTTTATTTTCCTGTCCCCAACATAGATGGTGAATTTGCCCATCTTTTTGGACAGCTAATGAAAATTGTTCTGCCAGTTGTGTGACCTGGGAGAAAGTAACTTAGCCTCTCTGTGCGTCTGCTTCCTTATTTGTGAAACCGAAAAAGAGAACCCAGAGGTTTCTGTGGGGAATAAATGAATGAATATGTGTGAAGTGATTAGAACAGGGTCTGGCACATAGGGTGTACTCAATAAAAATGGTAAATTTTGTGGTATTTAAATTGTTAGTACAGAATACTTTCTCGTGAAGCTAGTTTTGGATGGAAAGTAGTGCATAAAAAACATTGTTATGGTAACTTTCTAGTGGAGGGAATTGCACACTTTTTACAAATGTTTCCTTTGTCCCCCGTATCACCAACAGGGATTATCTCAATGATGAGGCCTTATGGAACAAGTGCCAAGAGCCTCCCAATGTGGTTCCCTGGAATCTGACCCTCTTCTCCATCCTGCTGGTCGTAGGAGGAATCCAGATGGTTCTCTGCGCCATCCAGGTGATCAATGGCCTCCTGGGGACCCTCTGTGGAGACTGCCAGTGTTGTGGCTGCTGTGGGGTAAGTTAAGGCTTTTGCTGTTTCTTCCCAGCATGAGGGAGGCCAGGTCAGGCCACCAGCACTGAGGGAATGAGGGGATAAGTGTGGCCACCGGCAGCAAACCAGCCCAGGTTGGGAAGTCCAGTCAGCCCAGTCTGTCAGCTCATGGAGACAGACACATTGTATTACTAGAACCCAGAGCATGTTAAAACACCCAGGCTGAAGTTGGCCATAATTTTCAGCCTCACATCCAGTTGACCATAGTTCTGGAGACCAAGGACTCTGTCTATATATAAACATTTACAATGATGTTTATATGAAGATCCACCTGAAGTGAGCATTTGTCATATGGGTAAAGTGTCAGCGATAGTACATCACAGTCTGGGCTGGCATGTTCTCACTTCCTCAGATGAACAGTACATACCAATGCAAAACCTGTATTTGATACGATTTCTGATACAGAAAAAGAGGTAGTTCATATATGGGAAGAAAAAAGGGAAATCACTCAGGCTTTCGTCACTAAATAATATTGTAAAATACCACCAACAAAATACTAAAAATAAAAACAGACTTGCAGACAGTAAGACAGTCTGATTATTTCAACTAATTCCCAAATCAAATTAGGCAATTATTCACACACATACACAAAGTTATTACAAGCACAGAATGATGTATGAAGAAAAAAATAAAACTTGAGAGTTCCCTAACTGGGGGATTATGTAAATATATGTAAATAAAGGTCTATTCACTTAATATTATGGTAAAACTTTAAATGACTCAAATTATTTTATTTAAATTTTAAATATGAAGGCCAGGCATAGTGGCATATGCCTGTAGCTCCAGCTACTCAGGAGGCTGAGGCACGAGAATCACTTGAACCTGGGAGGCAGAGGTTGCAGTGAGCCGAGATCTCACCACCACACTCCAGTCTGTGTGACAGAGTGAGACCCTGTCTCAATAAATAAATAAATAAAATTATTTTAAATAAGCATTACATGTATATAACTCAAAAACTAAATATGTACATGTATACACACAGAGAGAAATATATAAAGGTATTCAGTTGGAAAGTCTCCCTCCGGCCTTTCTCTTCTATCCAGCCAGTTCCCTCCAGTCTCCTCACCTAGGTAAGGTTACCTAATTTCTTATATATCCTGTCACAGTATCTCTTTTTAGTATTTTATTCTCCCTATCTTAAAAGAATGTTTCCCCCAAAATTGCAGTAATATTGAAAATCCTTATGAGATACTGTTATTAGCAGGATACAAAAATTGTACTTAATATACAATTATATAAGTAGGAAAAAACAAAATTCTGTGAATAGAAAAATAAAACAAAAAACTAAAGGAAATCCAACCAAAAGTTAAATAATCATTATTTCTAGGTAAGAAGACTGACTTTTTTCCTTTAATCTAGCCTATGGTATTAAAAAATTTTAATAATTATATATTACTTTTTAAAATGAAAAATATAAATAAGTCCCCCAAATCAGCAGTAAAATGCATGTATTACAAATAAATTTCACGTGTATTGCATTTTTATTCTACAAATTTTCAGTTCTACTGTATTGTATTTAAATGTTTTGGTCTTTAAACATAGTAGAGAGGAAAAGAAACTACCAACTAGTCATCCATCAAAATTATTTTTATGATAGCGATTGAAAATATTGAGCATTTAAATCTTGTAATTCATCCAAAGTGAATGAATGTTTGCTAAAGTATATATTGAAGTTTCAGTTTCTACATGTTTTAGCTGGGTGGTAAATTTTCTTTCCAAGATTTATCAAAAATATGATTACTTTGGCTGGACACAGTGGCTCATGCCTGTAATCCCAGCACTTTGGGAGGCCAAGGCAAGAGGATCACTTGAATCCAAGAGTTCAAGACCAGCCTTGAACTAGGCTTGACCACGGCAACATGGCGAAACCCCATCTCTACTAAAAATACAAAAAATTAACCTGATGTGGCGGCGTGCACCTGTAGTCCCAGCTACTCAGGAGGCCGAGCTGGGAGCATCAGCTGAGCCCAAGATGCTGAGGCTGCATGAGCTGAGATCTTGCCCCTGCACTGCACCCTGGATAACAGAACAAGACCTTTCTAAAAAAAAAAAAAGAGAGAGAAAGAAAGAAAGAGAGAAAGAAAGAAAGAAAATACGATTACTCTTTGAATTGTTGATAATACTTTGCTAAACCTGAGAATTATCTCTCAATTTAAAAACACATTCATAGGTGTCAGCACGTTGATTCCTTTTAGTGAGTTTCATTTATTTGGACACCATATTTTGGAGATCTTAATGGCTGAGTCACTCGATAGTTGAAAGACAGTAGATGGACTCCATGGTTGTCAGTGCATGGGCACCAGAGACTCACAGAGGGTGAATGTACACACCAGAAATGTCCATTTTTTTTCCTTCCTTTCTTCCTCCCTCCCTTCATCTCTCCTCTTTGTCTCTCTCCCCCCTCCTCCTCCAACTTTTTATTTTGAAAACTTCAAATCTACATAAAGTTGAAGGAATGGTGCAATGAACACCTGTATACTTTCACCCGTGTTCACAAAATTGTTACTATTTTCTCACCCTCTCCCTTTCTGGACTTTTGGAAAGTAATTTTTGGACATCACAAAGTTTCACTACTAAATATTTCAGTGTGCTGCAGTTTTAAAGTCAGTCTGCTAAAGATTCCTTTCTCTTGGGCAGCTGGCCTCTCACGGGGCTGGTCAGCATTCCTGCCCCAGTAGGACACTGTGGAAAGACTTGGGCTCTCAGCCTAGTTTCACAGCTTATTAGCCGAGTGACTCCAGCAAGCTGACTAACTTCTCATAGTCTCAGTTATTCCAACTGCCTCTTGCCTAATTTATGGAGAGACTGTGAGATCAACATCTATCCATTCAGGCAGAAAGTATTTACTGAGAGCTTCCTGAGCCTGGCACAGTCCTTAAATGAAGTGATAGTTGGGAATGTGTCTTAAAATACATGCTATGAGGCCTGGTTTGAATGTCAGCTGTGTGGTCTTGGCCCAGTCAGTAGCCTTCAACAGCTCCTTGTCTGTAAAACATGGCTATTAATACCTACTCCTACGGTTGTCAGTGGAGTGCCTAGTACAGGGTGACAAGCATGAATTCATTTGAATCCTTAGAAGTCTCAGTAAATGGCATTGAATGTTATTTACTAACCTTATGAAAGTCAGTGAGGTAGCATAGCTTCAAGTTTCCTTTAACACAATATCTGGGTTCTGCCTCCCTGGTTCAAATCCCAGCTCTCCTACTTGTTAGTGGTGGCTTTCCACATAGCACTTGGTCTCTCAGTACCTCTTACCAAATTATTTTTTAAAATAAATGATGCATATTGTATACAATGTATTCTCCTCAGGTGATAGGTGCACTGCAATTTCAGAATTCATCAGTACCTAATTCATCATCCACGGAACCAACAACCACTTGTACCCCAAAAGCTATTGAAATTTTAAAAAATTAAAAACAAAATAAAACAAAAATAAATAAATAAAATGTAACTTCCTTGAGGACTAAATAAATAAATACATGACGCAAAACAAAATGAAGCTTCCATTCCTATAACCTCAACACAGGTGGGTGACAGAGTAAAGCCGTGAAACAAAGCCAGAAAAGTATAGGAAACATTCAATAGGCAATCATTAAGAGCCAGGAGGAAGGCAGGTGATGGGGATGGGAAGAAGGAGGGGAAAAGCAAAAATTTACATAAATCATGACATCATAGTTAATTCACCTTTTCTACCTTCTAGGGAGATGGACCCGTTTAAACCTCCAAGATGAGCTGCTCAAACTCTACAGCATGATGACTACAATTTCTTTTCATAAAACTTCTTCTCTTCTTGGGATTATTAATTCCTATCTGCTTCCTAGCTGACAAAGCTTAGAAAAGGCAGTTATTCCTTCTTTCCAACCAGCTTTGCTCGAGTTAGAATTTTGTTACTTTCAAATAAAAAATAGTTTGGCCACCTAACAAATTTGGTTTATAAATCTTTCAAATTAGTTTCTTTTTAGAATTTACTAACAGGTTCAAAGCAAACTTTTCATGATTTTTTTTATTACAAATGTAAAATGTATAAAGTCACATGTACTGCCATACTACTTCTTTGTATATAAAGATGTTTATATCTTTGGAAGTTTTACGTAAATCAAAGGAGGAAAGCACATTTAAAATGAGAAACTAAGACCAATTTTTGTTTTTAAGATGTATAAGGATTGATGTATCCTAAGTATTGTTATTTGTTGTCTTTTTTTGCTGACTTGCTTGAGTTGCTTGTGACTGATCTTTTGAGGCTGTCATCATGGCTAGGGTTCTCTTATGTATGTTAAATTAAAACCTGAATTCAGATGTAACGTAACAAAGAGTGTGTGTGTTTTAGGAGGGAGGGGCAAAAGGTTGAATGAATAACAACTCATCTTTTCTACAAATGCTTCCTTTGATCAAACAAAAAAAAGTTTTTACAAAATTGATTTGAGTAATAATTTTGTCAGCCTATTGCCCAGGATTAAGGTAATAAGTATTATTATTCTATGTGTCATATTAAGACTAACTGGCCTTATGAGTCAGGCACTAACAGGGCATCAGGTCCATTCTGTTGATTTGTGTTCAAACCCCAGCTCCATCACAAACCAGCTTAGGGGTCCCGGGACAATCATTTTCAAAGTCTCAGTTTCCCCATCTGTAAAAGGACACTTGAGAGACAATCAGTCATACTGGAAATTTTGAAGTTACCAAGGGTGAAGCAAAGGCCTGTGGGGCTGCCAACATGACTGTGTGCAATAAGAAGGGTCTCAGGGAAGTCCAAGCCAGAAAGTCTCCCTTCTGCCCTTGCCAAGCTAATAGGCTGCACCATGTAGGTCAGGCACACTGAAAACTGGGTTTGTCAAAGCCATCAATAAAGTAATTAATGATCACCTACTGTGTGCTGGCCCCCGCGGGGCTAGGCACTGAAAATACAAAGAGTTACGCGCTGTAGTTTTGCCCTCACTACAATGAGAACTCTATGAGATCGGGGATTGTGTCTGGCACCTGAAACTTAATAGGCAGAGGCAAGAAAGGGAGATGCACTGAAGATCTCGTTGCGGGAATTATACACACACACACACACACACACTCACACACACACACAGTGTCTCGATTCAGTTTAGACCATTTGTTTTCAAACATGGCTGATCATCAAAATTACCTAGGAAATGTTCTGAAATTATAGATTTCTGAGCTACAGCCTAGGCTCACTGCATTTGCAAATCTGGGCATGAGATGTGGAAGTCTGTTTGTTTGTCAGTCTTTTCTTTCTTTATTTCTTTCTTTTTTGTTGTTGTTGTTGTTTGTTTATTTTGAGACGGAGTCTCGCTGTCTGTCACCCAGGCTGGCGTGCAGTGGTGCAGCCATCTTGGCTCACTGTGACCTCCGCCTCCTGGGCTCAAGCGATTCTCCTGCCTCAGCCTCCCGAGTAGCTGGGATTACAGGCACTCACCACCACGCCTGGCTAATTTTTGTATTTTTAGTAGAGACAGGGTTTCATCACATTGGTCTGGCTGGTCTCAAACTCCAGACCTCAGGTGGTCTGCCCGCCTCAGCCTCCCAAAGTGCTGAGATTACAGGCATGAGCCACCGCACCCTGCCAGTCATTTCATTTTGTAAAGCACAACAGGTGATGTCGAAAACCAGCCACTCTGAGCAACCATTGCCTTAGAACATCACCTGCAGGCACAAGGATGAAGACCGAGTCAGACCCCATTACTGCCCACCAGGAGCTCACATATCACAGATGAATACAAGGTAGAACATGCTAAATACTAGACAGTGACCCAGGTAATGATGTTCCGGGAAAATGGTGTTCCGGAAGTTCAGAGATGTCGGGTTATTAGGACTGATTCACTTGCCTGAGTTCTTTGATGAGGGAATTTGAATATGGCTAAGAGGCATCAATTCTTTATCCAGGGGTTTGCAGGGATTCGTTATTTTAGATAAAAAGAAATTGTAGTCATCATGAAATCTGCTCTCATTATTTTATAGATGAAGAACTGAAATAATCTTTGACGAGTTTTCACAAAAGGCCATTTTTCAAAACCAGTTACCATAAAATTACAGGAAATTGCTTACCATGGATAAGAGGACTTAAAAGGAAGAGACAGGAAACAAAGAGTCAAGATGAATGTGCCTCTCCCTTAGAGACCTCCAGATGCACACACACACCTCAAGGATGGTCTCCAGACTGTCCAGAGACTTCTGTTATGGGAGTTGCCAACTTCATTTTGCTTAATGGAGTACATTTCTTTATTTTTCTATGCTTTGGACTACAAGTTACTTGAAGCAAGAAAAGAATCTGATTCAAGTCTAGGTACTAGGAGTACCTAACCTAGCACATATTCGGCAATTCGTAAATTCGTTGTGTGAATGGAGGTGCCCAGAGCCCTTAATTTTCTTTCTCCTGCACTCTCTAAGTGAAGTAAGTAGTGTCCTTTGCCCTGAAATAAACTGAAGAAGATTTCAAAAATGAATAGACAAGGCCAGGTGCAGTGGCTCACACCTGTAATCCCAGCACTTTGGGAGGCCAAAGCAGGAGGATCACTTGAGCCCAGAGTTCAAGACCAGCCTAGGCAGCATAGTAAGACCTTGTCTCTACAAAAAATAGAAAAATTAGCCAAGCATGGTGACACATGACTCTAGTCCTAACTACTTGGAGGCTGAGGCAGGAGGATTCACTGAGCCTGGCAGGTGGAGGCTGTGATCATGCCACTGCACTCCAGCCTGAGTGACAGGCTAAAAAAAAAAACATAAAAAAATAATTTAAGGCTGGGCACAGTGGCTCATGCCTGTAATCCCAATGCTTTGGGAGGCTGAGGTGGGCAGATCACTTGAGGTCAGGAGTTCGAGACCAGCCTGGCCAACATGGTGAAATCCCTTCTCTACTAAAAATACAAAAATTAGCCGGATGTGGTGGTGGGTGCCTGTAATCCCAGCTACTCGGGAGGCTGAGGCATGAAAATTGCTTGAACCTGGAAGGCAGAGGTTGCAGTGAGCTAATATCATGCCGCTGCACTCCAGCCTGGATGACAAAACGAGACTCCATCTAAAAAATAATAATAATAACAATAATTTTAAAAAAGAGTTGACAAAACAGGTAGGAAAGTGGATGTCTATGTGAAAATTAAACATGAGGCTGGAGCGGTCTCAGTACACAGAACCATGAGTATAAAAACTAAAATTATATTTTCTATAACCACATTTGCTTTCAAGCTCTGAATGCCATTGTACCAGGCTTTACCTTGGGTCATTCTTGGGATTTTCCACCCTGCCTTAGCATTCTACTGGGCTGATGAGCACAGGGCCAACAATCCACTTGAATAGAGGAAAGGAAAAAGAGAAATACTAGCAAGACAAAACCTAAATTATTATCTCAAAATATCACCCAGCTACATACACATAATATGCTGATGGACCTGAGCTATTAGTGATGATGGGAAAAAAGGGATGAAACTAATTTGTGGATCGTACTCAAACACATCAGCCACATGTACAGTTGTCAGAAAAAAGCCGTTATAACAAGGTGCTGAACAAAGTTAGTGTGAGTGACATCCAGCTTCTCCTCTCACTGTTCAAACCCAGTAGTGTCTGAGGACAGCTCTGCTCTGAGCAGATTAAGGAAGACACAGAGGCTCTAGAGGATCTCCAGATGGGGTAAAAAAACAAAGGGTTAAATAGAGCGTTCCAAAACAAACATGATTCTTCAATCTACAGAGAACCAGGAGGCAACAGGATACGGCTGAAGATTCTGGTTTGATCTCATAAAAAAGAAATCAAAACACATGCAGTACATTCCAATTTAGTCACCACGACATGGAATAACTGTCTTGGCACTCAACTCTTAAAATGCAGGAAAGAGAGTTCTAGGACATACCATAATTTATTCCCAGTCTAAGCATCCAAAGATGATTTAGGGAAAAAAAGAAAGAAAAGAAAAGAA
Organism: Nomascus leucogenys; assembly: GCF_006542625.1. Taxonomy (NCBI): domain Eukaryota; kingdom Metazoa; phylum Chordata; class Mammalia; order Primates; family Hylobatidae; genus Nomascus; species Nomascus leucogenys. Next base: position 70,922,447 of record NC_044391.1, read on the forward strand.
GAAAAGAATACATCCAGGGTTTAGAACAATTAATGAGGGAGGGCCACTGACATTGGCCCCGGGGAGAGAAATATCCATCTTTCTACAAAATTACTTTTTCCTGTGTTAGAAACATTAATAGTGTGACCTTGACTTTAACCCAATGTATCAGTCAGGGTTCAGTCAGAGATCAAATACCTATGTCTACACACATACACACACACACACACACACACAAATTTGCTACAGGGATTTGATCTTACGTAATTGTTGGAACTAAACAGTCTCTGTCAGAGGGTCATCTTCGTGTCTGATGCTGGATCTTGAAGTCCACAGAGCAGGCAATCAACAAGGCAGTCAGACTTGGATGTAAAGCCTGAGAGAGAAGAACAAGCTACATAACATAGGTTATGTAACTCATAAGCATGAACTGGAGCCATGAGGGTGGACTGGAACCCTGTTCATTCTTGTTGCCTCTGACGGTATGGGTGCCTGCAGAAGCTGGAGCCTTTTGTCCCGGAGCTAAAGACACACTAGCTGGTCCAGGCCACCCAGGCACTGAAGGAGAATCCTGGGGAAGATGAACAGTTGCAGGCCCAGCGGTCCTGTGTCAGTGAGGGTAGGCAGCGGATAGCAACCGTGCATGTGAGCTAAAAAGCAGATACTCCTTCTCCTCTGCCTCCAAAGCTCTCAAGAATCCCTCCTGCAGCGTGCCCTAACAGGAAACACAGGAAAGGGAATTTGGGGAAATGTAGTTCTGTTTAGCCTGGCACATTACCAAACTGCTGTACCCGATGTAGAGAAGAGAATGGCCTTTTCGTCTTCTTGTCTGCGTGTGTGTGTGGTTTCTTAGTCTAGGTCAGGGTTTCTCAACCTCTACACTATGGAAAACCTGCCACATTCTCCCATGACACGCTGTACGTGTCTGAGTGCCTGTGTCATGTTAGGTCACCTAACTTGTTCTTCCCCCTGGACTGAGAACTCAGAGATTATCTCATCAACGTTTGCATCTCTTTCAAGCGCTGGGCCTGGCACATGGTAGGTGCTCACTCGGTGGGATGCTGTCATTGTTATGATGGTGTGACAAAGTTATTCTGCTCAAGGGAAAATGAAAGGGCTGCTCAAGCATTTTGGAATCAGGCCATTCATAATAAAAATAACCCCAGACCTTGGTAAGTGATGTGATTGACCAAGTCATTGGCCACGTGTTCACAGTTGCCCATTTCTTACCCTCTGCTTTGTCATGACCACACTTTAGTCACGCCCCAGCTCTGCTTGCCCCAAAGCCTGAGCTGGCACGAAAATCCCCCTTATCAGCTTAGCCAGAGAACTGTTGCTGTCAGTCTCTGCCCCCTTGCTTGCCCAACTTCCCGTTTCTGCTAAGCTCTGCCTACCTCTCCCAATAAAAGAAAAGCTTTTTCTGTTTGTCTCTGAGACATTTGCAAATTCCTGAGATTGGAGTGTTTTCCCTATTGCAATAGTCCTGTTGAGTAGTGTTTCTCCTTATCTAAATGCATGTTTGTTTTTATTTGACACAAGCCTATGATATAGAAACAATGATAAGCCCCATTTTGCATAAAAGTAAAGTAAGGCTTAGAAAAAATAAATAACTTTCCCGGGGTCCCATAAACAGCAAATAGGAAATCCAGGATCCAAAGCCAAATAAATGGTCCGACTATCTGAGGGTGAGTCCACTCCCTCGGCCACTGAGCTAGATGTCTCACCAATTCTAAAATCATCTAGGAAGGAATGCTTGGATTCCTACATAGAATTGAAAATAATAAAAAGTGTTTTTTGTTACTGTTTGTTGGGGTTTTTTGTTTTGTTTTGTTTTGTTTTGTTTTGTTTTTTGAGACGGAGTCTTGCTCTGTCCCCCAGGCTGGAGTGCAGTGGCGCGATCTCGGCTCACTGCAAGCTCCGCCTCCCGGGGTTCACGCCATTCTCCTGCCTCAGCCTCCCGCGTAGCTGGGACTACAGGCGCCCGCCAACACGCCCGGCTAATTTTTTGTATTTTTAGTAGAGACGGGGTTTCACCGTGTTAGCCAGGATGGTCTCGATCTCCTGACCTCGTGATCCGCCCGCCTCGGCCTCCCAAAGTGTGTTTTGTTTTGTTTTTGAGACAGAGTCTCGTTCTGTTGCCCAGGCTGGAGTGCAGTGGCGCAATCTTGGCTCACTGCAACCTCCACCTCCCGGGTTCAGGCAATTATCCTGCCTCAGCCTCCTGAGTGGCTGGGATTACAGATGCCCACCACCACACCCGGCTAATTTTTGTATTTTTAATAGAGATGATTCACCATGTTGGCCAGGCTGGTCTCTAATTCCTGGCCTCAAGTGATCCACCTGCTTTGGCCTCCCAAAATGTTGGGATCACAGAAGTGAGCCACTGCACCTGGCCAAAGTGTTACTTTTTTTAGTGGCATAATTTTTACTGTTCATTTCACCTAAATTAGGGAAAATTATCAACTAAAATATAATCAATATCAGTATTTTTATATGATTACTCAAAGCACCTCTCATGAAGAGAACTGCACATAGCAGCCTGCGCTTACTCCTATGCTTTTTATTTCCCAAGTCATTCTATTTAGTGGTTTTACTTTGTCTGTGTGGAAGAGGCCAGAATGCAGAGACAGGCTTCTATAATCCTCAGAGTTAAAAGAAAAGAAAAGGCAACTCCCTATGATCTCTGCCCTCTGTGATGGGCTGATCCTGTCCCTTCTCCCCTGCCCACCTCCCCACCAAGAGCTCTCACTCTGGTACAAACACCGTCCTTTCATGTCCTTCAGGGATAGCTGTGCTATTATCACCTTATTTGAAAGCTGAGTAAACTGAGGCTTGAAGAGTTTGCGCAACAAGCCAAGGACACTGAGCTTCATGGCAGAGCAGGCATTAAACCCAGGACACCTGTACCTCAAGCCCAAGCTCCCCACCACCTGGCTGTCCTGCCTGTCCCCCTACATGTCAACACAAAGACCTCCAATGGCGGAACTACAGCTCTCCTGCACTCCACTGGTCAGGCAAGGAGAAGCTCAAGGAACCGAGCTGTATGAAAAGGAGCAGGAAGTACTGATGAGATGGGGCCAAAGGGGAAAATCCCCTGGAGGCTGATGTCAATGATCAGCAGCTAAACCTCCCAGGCTACTTTTAAACTTGCATATCTTAACTTTCCAGGCTTCTTCCATAGCGCTTTGATTTCAATATTTCCCTGTGTGGCCTTTCCTGGAGCAGGGAGAGGAGAACTGGGTGCTAACTGTGATACTCAGCAATGGTGTAGCTTTGGAAAGCCTCCCCGTTTCTTTGGGCCTCAGTTTCCTTCTCAGTAAATGAGAGCAATTGAGTCAGGCTGTTGCTAAGTTCCTCTTTAGTGCTACCATGCTCTGGTTTTGGAGTTGTCATAAGTAGCCTGGGGCCAGGCGCAATAGCTCATGCCTGTAATCCTAGCACTTTGGGAGGCTGAGGCAGGATGATCACTTGAGCCCAGGAGTTCGAGGCTGCAGTGAGCTATGACTGTGCCAGTGTACTGTAGCCTGAGCAACAGAACAAGATCCTGTCTCTAAAAAGAAGAAGGAGGAGGAGGAGGAGGAGGAGGAGGAGCAGGAGGAGCAGGAGGAGGAGGAGGAGGAGGAGGAGGAGAAAAGAAGTAGCCTGGGTCTACAGAGCTTAGCTCCTTTGCAGAGCTTTAAAAAATCCCAGTGTCCATTCCCGCTCCACTTCCAGGTATATTAATTTAATTAAGTGAGTTTGGAGGCCAGGCATCAGACATCAGTCCTTTTTATTTTTAACTCACCAGGTGATTCTAATAAGGAAGCAGCTTGGAGAACTGTTCTGGAGAGTTCTCATACTCGAGTCCTGGAGGGCTTGCTAAACGCAAAGTGCTAGCTCCCACCCCAGAGTTGCTGATTCAGTGGGCTTGGGGGTCGAGTATTGCTTCTTTTCTTTTCTTTTTTTTTCTTTTCTTTCTTTTCCTTTCTTTCTTTTTCTTTTTCTTTAGCTGTCTCTCTTCCTTTCTCTCTCTCTTTCCCTCCCTCCTCTTCCTTCCTTCCTTCCTTCTTTTCCCTCCTTCTTTTTCTTTCTTTCTTTCTCTATTTCTTTCTCTCTTTCTTTCTCTTTCTTTCTTTCCTTCTTTCTTTCTTTCTTTCTTTTTCTTTTCTTTCTCTCTTTCTCTCTCTCTTTCTTTTTTGACAGAATTTCTCTTTTGTTGCCCAAGCTGGAATGCAATGGTGCTATCTCCGTTCACTGCAACCTCCGCCTCCTAAGTTCAAGTGATTCTCCTGCCTCAGCCTCCCACGTAGCTGGGATTACAGGTGCACACCACCACACCCGGCTAATTTTTTGTATTTTTAGTAGAAACAGGGTTTCACCATGTTAGCCAGGCTGGTCTTGAACTCCTGACCTCAGGTGATCCGCTTGCCTCGGCCTCCCAAATTGTTGGGATTACAGGTGTGAGCCACTGTACCCAGCCTCTTTCTTTTTGTAGAGATGGGGCCTTGCTGTGTTGCCCAGGCTGGTCTCCTATCTTGGTCTCAAGCTATCCTCCTGCACTGGCCTCCTAAATGCTGGGATTACAGACCTACGCCACCACGCCCTGCTGGACGTTTCTATTAAGTTCCTTAATGATGCTAATGCTGCCAGCCCAGATTCCACACTTTGAGAACTATAGAAGTGTTTACACTCTCTTAAATGGTACCTATGGTCACATGAATTATTTTTTCCCAGCCTTGGAGAGCCTGAAGATTTCATCGCATTCTTAAAGATCCATGACCCCAGAAAAATTAAGAGCCAGATTAGAGTCTAATCATGCATTGAAAGCTTTTTCTAGGCAAGGTTTCACAGCAGATGATTTTGCAACTGGTTCAGTCTTGGAGTAGTCCCAAGGGTGTATATTTGTGTTTGCTTAAGCACCTGGGCATTGCAGGCTGTATGATGCCAACACCCTTACCAGTCCCCACTCAGTTTCCTACCCAGAAGTTGCAATACTAGGAGCATCAGCTTGGTAAAGAGCGTAAACATGACAACTTTTCCCAGCATCAAATGTGAATATTGTGGAGAGGTAGAAAAACAGGCAGAGGGGAAGAAAGAGAATTCCCGTGATGCTATTGAAGCAGAAATAAAACCTCTGCAGATAATCCTGCTGCCTATTGATGTTGGGGCCACAGACTTGGGAAAATGAATGTTGTGCTATCACAATCACCCTAAGGATCAGTTACATAACATTTAATCATAAATTATACTCATCCAAAATGTGGCATGGGAAGTTCATATGTAAACTTTAATGTATTTTTTTATTCTTTAAAAATTTCCATTTTTGTGAATGTTTTATAATGTACACAATACACTAGAACAGTCATTTTGTATTTAATTTATAACATTAAAAAATAAACAAGCAAACATACATACATCGGGGCTCCATGATGAAAAAAAAAATTTGGAGATTACTCCTCAGGTGTCAAACTTGACTGCAACAGAATCACAGGGAAGCTCACCGAACAAATGCAGAGTCTCAGCCCTCAGTCTCTTTCAGGTTCAGGAGGTCTGAGAAATTCACGGTTACACCAACAACTTGGGAAATTCTAAGGCAGGTGAGCCATCGACTCTACTGTGAACCCTGCTCTGAAAATGACTTTAGTTTTTTTTTTCTCTTTGTACTTAATAACTTTATTCTGACTCAAAAGCCATAGAACTCCTCACCAAAGGACACATAGGTCAAGTGCAAAGAAGGAAACAAACACGTCTGTATTCTGCATGTCTTTCTCTTTCCCCCTTCAGCAATGCCCCATCCTATTCCCAGCCCTGGTCGGCTGCACTCCCTGAGCCAGGCACTGGTCACTCACTACACCATGACAAAGCCACCTGCCGCCTGCTAATGGCGACTCGGCTCAGCCATTAGAGGGCAGTAGATAACAGGTCACTAAGCAGATAATTTCTCTGCGAGCAGGTTTGCCCATCTTTCTAAATGATCCAACATTTCTTGAATATTTTCTCATCAAGGAACATTTTCCAAAAACCTCATAAATGCAAGTCATGGAAGTGACAGCAAACAAGTCCAAGATGGCACTGTCCAAAGGAAAGGTTTCCGTGTTAGGCATGGCTCAAGGTGCTAGGTACAAGAGAACAAAATCCCTGCTCTCATGCAGCTGACAAGTTAATGGGGACAAAGGAAAAGTAAGTCATTTCTCACTGTTAGATGGTGGTAAATGCTGTGGAGAAAGACGTGGCCTGGGCCAAGAGAGGGAAAAGCTCAAAGAGGGAATGAATATTTATTGACCACCTATGAACGACTGGTTTTCACATAAGTCACTTCTCTTCATCTTCACCACTCTCTCATTGTACCCCTCCTTTTTTATTATGCCAATTTTACATGTAAAGAAACTGAAGTTCTCGCCGGGCACGGTGGCTCACACCCGTAATCCCAACAATTTGAGAGACCAAGGCGGGCGGATCACCTGAGGTCGGGAGTTCGAGACCAGCCTGACCAACATGATGAAACGCTGTCTCTACTAAAAATACAAAATCAGCTGGGCGTGGTGGTACATGCCTGTAATCCCAGCTACTTGGGAGGCGGAGGCAGGAGAATCACTTGAACCCGGAAGGTGGAGATTGCGGTGAGAGGAGATCACACCATTGCACTCCAGCCTGGGCAACAAGAACAAACTCTGTCTCAAAAAAAAAAAAAAAAAAAAAGAAAGAAACTTAAGTTCTGAGACTTTAAGAAACTTGGCTAAAGCCACAGCATTAATGAATACCTGCACAGTACTGAACTTTTTTTTTTTTTTTTTTTGAGACGGAGTGTCGCTCTTTCACCCAGGCTGGAGTGCAGTGGCGCGATCTTGGCTCATTGCAGGCTCCGCCCCGCGGGGTTCACGCCATTCTCCTGCCTCAGCCTCCCGCGTAGCTGGGACTACAGGCGCCCGCCACCTCGGCCGGCTAATTTTTATTTTTTTTTTTGTATTTTTAGTAGAGACGGGGTTTCACCGTGTTAGCCAGGATGGTCTCGATTTCCTGACCTCGTGATCCGCCCGCCTCGGCCTCCCAAAGTGCTGGGATTACAGGCGTGAGCCACCGCGCCCGGCCCACAGTACTGAACTTCTTGTTGTCGGAATGAAGCCCAGGGCTAATTGTAAAGGAGACTGCCCACACATGCCTTTTATTAGCGCTCACACACCCCACCTTCTCCAGGACTCAATATGCTACGTGGAATGTGCCGGGCCTCCTCTTCCCCAATTAATGTTTCACCCTTATTTTGGTTCTCTGAAACTCTTATTTTGCTCTATGCTAATCCCATAAATTGGTTCTCATTCTAGAGTGCAGACAGTAATGACTGTTGATTTCTGCTAAGCCCACAAATTAGTTTTCTCCATTTATAGCCCAATTGATCACATTATCATTCCCCAGGGAAGATATTTGGTGGAGGTGGGGGGCTTTTTCTGGAAAGAGTACTCTAATCCTAATGGTAGAAGTGTCAGCTTTTCTGGTTAGGTAGTGAGAAATATGCTTTGTAATTTGGCTTGCTGAAGTTATGCCATTTATAAAGATTAGAGTCAGAGTTAAAATATCAGTTTCTCAACCTCCTGTCTGTTATAGCTATCAGACTCAGAAGTGCTTTAAGAAAAGGAGCGTGGGCCTGGTGCGGTGGCTTACGCTTATAATCCCAGCACTTTGGGAGGCCAAGGTGGGCGGATCACGAGGTCAGGAGTTCGAGACCAGCCTGGCCAACACAGTGAAAGCCCATCTCTACTAAAAATACAAGAATTAGCTGGACATAGTGGCAGGTGCCTGTAATCCCAGCTACTTGGGAGGCTGAGGCGGGAGAATCACTTGAACCCAGGAGGCAGAGGGTGCAGTGAGCTGAGCTAATGCCACTGCACTCCAGCCTGGGCCATAGAGCTAGACTCCGTCTCAAAAAGAAAAAAAAAAGAAAAAGAAAAAAAAAAGAGTGTGTGTTTGTGTACATGAACAAATGTAGAACATTTGTTCAAACACTAAGGAAGAAGATAGAATGGGAGAGTTTTAGACCATAACAAAGGGAGCCTTTTATAGGTAAAGAGAATAAAGAATGAGACTTAAAAAGGTTAAGCAGATCTCAGGAGATTACAATTGTATCTGTTATTTCTGATAGTGCTGGCACTAGTGCCTGACTTCCAAGACTGAGGTTACTGAGGGTTTCATTTGTTTGTCTACTCATCTTCAGATCTCATTTCTGAGAAAGCTGAGAAAACAGATGGAATCGAAAGACTTAGAATTATAAAGATGTCAATTCTGCCTACATGACTCTTACAGTGTAATCCTATTCCACTAAAAATATACACACATACAGGAAGTAATGACGCCTAGCTCCAGAACACAGTAGGTTGTCAGCATATATTGTTTCCCTTCCATTTCTCCTCCTGTGCCTTTGTTTACCAGTTTTCCATTCCCAGAATTCTCTGCCTTGGCTTCCCTGATGTTACCGCACTACCAAGCCCCAAATGATCTTTCTCTCCTGATCTTTATTAGCATTAACTTTGTGCTAAATACACAGTAGTATATAAGCTTTGTGGAGGCAGAGGCCATAATTTCAATTCCTTCCTATGCTCATAGCACCAAATAGATCCTTGTACAAGGAGAGGGCCGCCAACTCCTCTCCATTTTGGTTCATCTTCATTTTTCACTTGTTTTCTTTAAGTCACTCTACTATTAAAAATCTTCCTGTGGCTTCTATTGTATAGGATAAACTCCAACTCTGACTCAAAGGCATACAAACTTTTTCAAGGATTACCTTGTTTGGTCTCAACTCCCACCTTATTGCCCTCACACTCTCGCTCTCCAGGGCCATGGACCTTCTTGTCACTCCTCTTTTAAAATTCTGTGCTTTCAGGTAGGCTGTCTCCTTTACCTGAAATGCCTGGGAAACTCCTTGGTGAATAAGGCTCAGACATCGGGACCTATTTGCGACTGTTCACAACTCTTTTCCTTCTCTACCTTGAGCTCCTATAACTCTTTATCCCATAATGTATGGCCCCAATTAAACCATGGGATTGAGTTTTCTTCATCCTTGTTTTTCCTATGCCTATTTAGTGCCTTCAACATGCCAGAAGCTCAGCAAGTACTTACTTACGATTGAATTAATGGACTCTCTCTCTCTCTCTCTCTCCTGGTTGGTTGGTACCGGTGACTCAGAATATTGGGGGATGTCAAAGAAAGAAGGTCTTAAGAATTCTATATTCTTTAGTTCCCTCAAGAGAAACCAAATCTGACTTAGGGCCAGGGCCCCAGACCCACCTGACTCTCTCCAACTATGAGAAACACCGCTAGCTGCCTGGAAATTTTGGTGAGAGGCTATTTTAGGAGAAAATGCTGATAATTTCCCAGATTAATGCTTACAATTTATTTCTTTTTTATAAATCCCTTGCCCCCACCCAGGGCCCCACACTCAGAAGAGCCCCACGCTTGGTTTAATGCTCTGCTGCCACCATCTTGAAATTCTTTTAAATTTGAGCAGGAGGCCCCGTATTTTTATTTTTCACTAGGTCCCGCAAATCATGTAGCCCATCCTGCCAATGAGTACATGATACATACTTCCCAACATTTCCTGATATGACAGTTTTTTGTTGTTGTTGTTTTGGGTTTCTTCCTTTTTTTTTTTTTTGACAGAGTCTCGCTCTGTCACCAAGCTGGAGTGCAGTGGCATGATCTCGGCTCACTGCAAGCTCTGCCTCCCAGGTTCAGGGAATTCCCCTGCCTCAGCCTCCAGAGTAGCTGGGGCTACAGGCGCCCGCCACCACACCCGGCTAATTTTTTGTATTTTAGCAGGGACGGGGTTTCACCATATTGGCCAGGTTGGTCTTGATCTCCCGACCTCATGATTCACCCACCTCTGCCTCCCAAAGTGCTGGGACTACAGGCATGAGCCACCGCATGCCTGGCCGATTGGACAGTTTTAACACTGAAATTCCTGAATCTGGAAAAGCCCTTAGTCCTGGGCAAACCAGGAGAGTTGTCACCCTACTTCTGGTCCTCAAACTGCAAACCAATGTGCCATGCATTACTTTGACCTAATGACTTACAAGCAGAAAAGCTTATTTAGGATACATAAGCTTCCCCAGCATACTCTATCTGTGACCCCTACAAATAAATATTTCTAAACACAACTCTCTGCTAATTACAGTTCAAGGTTTTATCAACTCAAACTTTTAAGTTACAAGAAACCGATTTCAAAAAACAGTCAGTAGGAAAAGGTTGCAGAGTCCAGGTCAATGAAAGAGTTCCAGCAAGCCTATGAGCCATTGGGAATTCTGTCATTATTTATCTAAATTTCTGATTCAGAATGAGGTTGGTAAATTAGTCACCAGCCAATTTCATCTTCTATAAGCTTTCGATTCACATTATTGATCCATATTTCTATTGGGCTGTTTGTTTTTTCTATTGGTTTATAAGAGTTTGTTGTATATTCTACACCGCCATACCTGGCTAATGTTCGTATATTTTTGTAGAGACAAGGTCTCACAATGTTACCCAGGCTGGTCTCAAACTGCTGGGCTCAAGCAATGCTCCCACTTCAGCCTCCCAAAGTGCCGGGATTACAGTCATAAGCCATCGTGCCCAGCGAGAATCCTGTATTTTTGATGGTCTTGTCAAATCTGTGAGGGTGTTGGGAGGACAATGTGATATATATATTTAAAGGTATATTTTTTATTTTTAAAGGTGTATATATACACCTTTAAAAACCTCAGTGGACTTTGTAAATAAAGTGGAAACTAGAATTCTGTGAACATTTAGAATGTTGAAGGCCAGGCACGTGAGCCAAGAAATTGTTTGCCTACAGATTTTTCTTTCTTTCATTGTCTGCCAGGAGGGTTACATAAGCCTGTCTTCAGTACCACCAAATCCCCCAGTAAAAGGAACACAGACAAATAATGAAAAGTCAAAAGCTCCAAGTGGAAGTTCAATTGTCTTTATTTTTCTTATACAGATTCAGAGAAGTAAAAACCAGTACCAAACTCCAGGTAAAATGGTTTGATCTGATCGATTTGGCTGCATACTTTCGGTACGCATAACATTCTAAACTTAAAATAGAAATTTTTATATTACAAAACGTAGAAGTAAAATTTTAAAAAGTTAAAGTACTAGCACATATGTGTTAGGGAAATGGTCTCTGTCAATTGCCCATTTTCCCTATTAAATTAACCTATTATTTCCTTTTTTTAACAGCTTATTTTTTTCATGAAAGTTGTACTTTGAGAAGTTACTTTCTAATTACGTCATGAGAACACAACTTGTAATTAGGAACACTTCTGTCACTCTAGATCACTTCTTCTGCAGAGAGCTTTTCAACCAAGTTGGCATCAACCAGCACAATAAAGTTTTCACTGTTTTACCTGTTTCCTGTATATGGTGTAATCAGTGAAAGAAATGACATTTCACATCCTAAATAATATGGTGAAACACTGTCTAAAAATTACTTAGATTTAACAGAATTGCAATTAAGTTTTGACAATGTATTTACTTCAAGACGATGTATTTTATCAGGAAAAAGTATCTTGAAAGAAAGATCTCTGAAATTATTTTTCATTTGATATACCTTTTCTGTGACAAAATTTTGGGGTGAAATGATGATGTTTACTGATTGATTTAGTACTAAAAAGACTAGTACTAAGAAGACTAAAGACAGTTGTCTTATAATAAGAAATATAGTATAAATAGCACCTTATCAAGAATTCTGCAGGGGTTTTAACACTTACAATAATAGGAAATAGCCATTAAAAAGTTGCTCTAACTTTAAATTTCTAACTTTAGTGTTCTTTAACAAAGACCATATTTTGTGGCCTTAAAAACAAAAAATTATGTCTGGCTTTATCTGTTAGTAAACACAAAGGGTCCATATTTTATTCTGAAAAAATATTTATTATATTCATTCATAAATGTTCTAACTAATTTAACTAAAAAAATCTTCTAGTATTTTTTAATGCCACAAGCTTACTAGAAAATTACTTCTAAAAATTGGTAATATAAATCATCAATGACTTAACTACTTTAAAAAAGAGGGGTATCTGTTTCTCTTACATTTAATAACCTGAAAATGAGTCTATAAAAATATTTTTTAAAAATACAGTAACACTGCTGAGTTTTGTTAGGTCCCTTGTTTTTTAATTTTTTATTTATTTATTTAGTTTTTTAGCAAGAATGTACAATTCTTTTTGCAATTTTTTGCTAACAAAAGACAAAAAGAAATAGTGCTCCCTTCAATTTAGTAGCAATAAAATCATCTACCTTCATCTCTCTCAGAGGGCTTAGGGAGAGTGAAAGGAATTAGAGGAACATAAACCATGGGGCCTTCAGGAAAAAGAAGTCACTTCATAGTGATGGAGGCAACAGCAGGCTACACTCTTGTCTGCCTGCATGCTCAGCATCAGCATGCCCTGCCCCTCCTCCTCCCACATAAGGTGCACCAAAGCCTTCTTTTCTTCTACAACAGAGTCTTGCGGTATAAAGGTGGCAACAGAAAATTGTTGCTTTGTCCTTTTGGGGCATCTCTTGCATCTCCTGCTTGTTTTGCTTTTGGGGTACTATAACTTGTCTCTTTCCATTTCACAACTAGTATCCTTTCCACGATATTCCATAACTTCGCTACTTCATCTCTGACCTTTTCACTTGCCTCCTTTCCAACATGATCCAATGTACTCTGTACATGTATATTCCAGTAGATCAAAAGGAATCTTATTTAAGATCCCCAACAAATAAATCCCCCATGGAAATTGAAAGTGTCCTCTCAGAGACTCAAATTATTAAAGTCTTTCAAAAAAGATTAGATTCATAGATTATAAATAATATTAGTTCAAAATATTAAACAGTTGAGGACTTCATTGGCAATGCAGGCAGACTGCATGCCAGTTGAACATGATGCTCTCTCAGTCCTTAAAAGCTAATTAAAAATGGTTTTGGTTACATAAGAGGTATTGAATACATATTTCATGCCTTTTTATACCAACTGTAGCAAACAGGGTTAGGATAATATACTTAGGAATCAATTTTACTGAATTCAGAAACATTTATCTCCACCATACACCCTCAAAGGGCATTTTTTTTTTACACGTCAGTCAGAGATCTGCTTCATCCTTCAGTTTCATAGATAGAATTATTTTAAACACTTGAAATCTAGAAAGCAAACCTAACAAGGCTTCAGAATTTAAAAAGCAACAGCTCACTGTGTGTGGTGTGCTATCAGGTTGAAATCTATGTTGTCCTGATGTTTTCAGAGTTATTTCAAAAGACAAAAATACAGTTGCCACTGATTTATCAAAAACATTTGGCTGCCTTTTGTCATCAGCTACAAAATTACAGTGCTTTATAAAACAAACATCAAGGCCGGGCGCGGTGGCTCACCCCAGTAATCCCAGCACTTTGGGAGGCCGAGATGGGTGGATCACCTGAGATCAGGAGTTTGAGACCAGCCTGACCATTATGGTGAAACCCCGTCTCACTAAAAATACAAAAAATTAGCTGGACGTGGTGGCAGGCGCCTGTAATCCCAGCTACTCGGGAGGCTAAAACAGGAGAATCGCTTGAACCCGGAAGGCAGAGGTTGCAGTGAGCCGAGATCATGCCATTGCATTCCAGCCTGGGCAACAAGAGCAAAACTCCATCTCAAAAACAAACAAACAACAACAAGAAAAAAGAAACCCATCAAATTCTAAGCTGCAATTTTTTAAATCCCAAGTTGTAATATTTCAAAAACTTTTGTTTGAATAAAATGCTCATTATTAGTACCAAACTGGTCTCTTTCACAAGATCTGTAGTGTAAGAACTGTGACTAATGCTGCTGCTGCTGTTTTCCCGCTGGAGGGACTAAGTTGTCCAGATGCTCTGCAGTAAAATAACGAAAGATAAGCTACAATAGGACTGTGTGCCTTTGTAAATACAGACTAATAAGAGCCATCAGAGCCAGCATGGATTCAAAATTACATTGTATTCCATACAGTAGAATTTTACTATCCATACAATGATTTTTAAAGCTCAAGTTAAATAGTTTTTAAAGCATTTGGTACTACTGTCATCAATACAGTTTTTGAAACTGTAAATCAGGTCGAATTTTGTGCACATTTCCTGGACCAAGATGCCTTCAGAAGTAACTGCCTGTGGTCAGCTTTTTATGGTTTAAAATCAATTGGTGTATACATTTCAATTAACACCCATACAGCTTAGCCATGGGGCAGCAGAGAAGAAAGAGAAAAGTATTCTGCATAATCAATCCTGCAGACACAATTCTGTATAATCTGTCACAAGAATGCAGGCTTGCAGAAAATGAAAATAGAATATTTATTTATGTTTAACTTAAGTTACTCTCAATCGAAACCAGGCAATGATTAAACTGGCAACATAAAAAGCAGGGAGCACGAGTCATGGAGGTGGAAAGTGGTGCACCTGCAGACTTGCTCTGCTCCATCACTTTTTCCAAGAGGCCCAGGAAATGTAAGGTCATGGCTACATCCAAGTTACAATGGTAGTGATTACAGCCAGGTTAGAAAGGGCTCACTTTTGTTCAGAGCAGACTCTACATCATTGAAGAGGGGGATCAGGTCTTCAGATTCCAAAGTTCCTAAGTCAACATTTGTTCCTGGAAGACAGTCAAGGAAATCAGGGAAACGGGTCTGTTGGGGGTTGATGTTCATGGGTGTCTGTCCTGCGTTTTCTCCTATAACAAAATGAAAAGAAACCATTTTAATTCCTTCTTTTTGGCTCTTGAAGGAGGAACAGTTCAAGTATTTACACAACCCTCACCTTCATGTCTTCAACTACCACATTATTGACCCTTATTCACAAGAGGTACAGAGATGTGGAAGAAATCAGAAATTATTTCTGGATAGGTGTGGTCCAGAATGGAAAAGGCCAAGGAGATAAGAAAGGAGCATGTGAAAGGCACTGTGGATCTGATCTATGATCTGTGCCTTCCCATGACAAAGGTGTGAAGAGTAGAGAGGCCCTGTCTGTAATAAACACCTTATTACAGAACTATAATCTACAGGTTTCATTGTAAGCTTATGTTTACCCATACCATTTTTATGTTCAAAGAGAATGGTGTGAAGCTTCTTTTAACCAGGTTATTAAAAAGTTGTCTTCATTGATGGCTTTACGCATCATTTATAAAGGCAGTTCTGCAGACGTTCTCCCTCTTTCTGTAATACCTACACCCTACAACTATCTACCTTTCTCACAAGCATATGAGCCACAATGCATACGAGCATGTTAAGGCTTTGAGTCTTAGAGTAAAGAAATCTTTTGTTTTCTTTAAACCACTATTTCCTAAACCCATTTAATCACCTAAATCTATTTTGGCAGTATGTGTATTCTAATAAAACTGAAGTTCTACAGAACACAGGTGAGAAAATGCTGTACTAGAGGAAAAGTAGGTGTCTGGGATATGACATGAAGAATATAGGATCTTTATGTGTAATAGTATGGGACAGAATGCACTACTGACTTTTGTCATTAGATCGAGCTTTGTGGCTGTGTAAGCTTAGACACACTTAACTTGCCTGATTCTCAGTTTACCCATCTAGAAATTGGGATTATAAGCTCCTTCTACAAAAGTTGGAGTAAAGTGCCATATAGTGTCTGCCACATATCCATGGCTCTGGGTGTCATTGATATATACAAAGTTATATACACACAAAAATATAATAAATGTTGATTGTCCTGAGAGAAAGAAAAACCTAGGTCTTCAGCCACTATTAATTACACAATATCAAAACAACAGGTTAATTCAAACAGTCCCAAACAATTTTCTGAAGAGATAATATCTACTTCAAAAATTGAGAAGCATTGATAACTAAGGCCAGCTTCCACCATAACGTCATTTTTTAAAAACTTGTTAAATTATCTTTTGTGTGTTACAAGTGCAGTAGCCTTCCTGAAAAGTGTGTAGGGAAGTTTCACTATTTTAAGCAAAACTGCAGAAAGTTCACTTTCGCAATCTATGTTTTCCAAGGAGAAAAGTTATATCCTTCCAAACGATGAAGCAACCATCATCCAATCTGGATTTTGGTGATAGCAAAACACAATGGCTTTTCTAGAAGTCACAAAATATCAATGACTCCTGGTCAATATTTTACAGTATTTTCATTGCAAAGGGTAGTAATCTGAAAAATTAAATCAAATTCAACAATATGACTTCAATATAGTGTTACTGATATTGAAAAATAACATAAAATAAAAAACAAAACCCAAAATAAGTTTCTTCTACTTACTAGAGTGTAACAGATAAAAATGAGGCTTTAAAAAGTATCTAAAAAACTATCTGATCTAAGGTGCTGGATGTCTTTTTTTCTCTTCATCTCCAGTTAGAATCATTCATTTTTACTAATTTCCCATTTTAACTTTCAAATACTCAATAATATAATTTTTAGCCAAGCAAAATCTCTGTTTTAAAGAATTCCTAGGCCGGGTGTGGTGGCTCATGCCTATAATCCCAGCACTTCGGGAGGCCGAGGTGGGTGGATCACCGGAGGTCAGGAGTTCAAGAACAGCCTTGCCAACATGGTGAAACCCTGTCTCTACTAAAAATACAAAAAACAAACAAACAAAAAAACAGTGCCAGGCATGGTGGCGCACCCCTGTAATCCCAGCTACTCAGGAGGCTGAGGCCCAAGACTCGTTTAAATCCAGGAGGTAAAGGTTGCAATGAGCTGAGATCACACCACTGCACTCCAGCCTGGGTGACAGAATGAGACCCTGCCTCAAAAAAAAAAAATTCCTCTTATCCTTTCTTCTCAGGATGGAAGGCATGAGAATACTGGCTAAGCTTCTTCATTAAAGTTAACAATCTTAAAATAGAAGCAGCTCTGTAATCTCATAGTCATCTTTTTGGTCTTTGCAGTTTATCCACTTAAAAAGTGGAAGAGACAAACACAAGGCAATTCTTTTTTATTTTATTTATTTATTTATTTATTTATTTTTTGAGATGGAGTTTCGCTCTTGCTGCCCAGGCTGGAGTGCAATGGCACAATCTCGGCTCACCACAACCTCCGCCTCCTGGGTTCAAGTGATTCTCTTGCCTCAGCCTCCCGAGTGGCTGGGATTACAGGCATGTGCCACCACGCCCAGCTAGTGTTGTATTCTTAGTAGACACAAGATTTCTCCATGTTGGTCAGGCTGGTCTTGAACTCCCATCCTCAGATGATCCACCCACCTCGGCCTACCAAAGTGCTGAGATTACAGGCGTGAAACACCGTGCCCAGCCACAAGGCAATTCTTAAAAGGGTGTGATTACTGCAGAATATTCTGGAAGGATGGATGATTTCCCAGCCTTTGCTCGTGTTATTCCCTTTACTGGATCTTTGCACCAAGCCTAGCTGTTGTTTCCATGTATGTTTTGCAAATGGAGTGCTCAGCTGCCTCGTTTCCCTTCAGCATGTGGCCAGCGCGTGGTCCACAGGCCTGACGGATCTTTTCCAGCCACACTTGAGCTCTGCCTGCCCCCACAGCTTTCCTCATCTTGCTACTGTATAATTACATTTCTCCCCTTGAGAAGATTTATGTCCAGTTCCTACAAAGACTTCACAGAGGTGGCCCCACACTCAATGAGCTGATTCTCACTTAACCAGGTTAACTTGGCACTCTGACATTATCAAGTCCATCGTGTGCATGACATCAGCCTTCTTACTTCTTGAGAAGAGCACTTTGAGCTGGTCTCTGTGATCTCATGACTCCTCACAACTCTGCCGTGAGCATATCACTCCGGCTTTACGGGTGAGAAATCTGAGGCTCACGGAGGTTATGCAACTTACCCAAAGGTGCTACTAGGAATGGAGAAGCAAGGACTCATATCAGGCTGCCTGTTGGCTAAAACTATGTCCTTTTCAGGACATAATTTAATTCCACATTATGGCTTCAAAATAAACACTCCCTACTTACCCACTTGAAGTTATTTTAAAGAGACATAGAGTAGAATCCATCCTCTTTTTATGGTTTTGTTTTTTCTGAATGTCAAACTTAGATTTAGATCTCCTGAGCTTTTCCCCTTAACTTTGCTTTTTATCCTTACTGGCTTCCCAGTGTTTAGAAGATGAAAGTAAAGAATTATTAAACATAGGAAGGAGCCACTTCCTAAGGCTATTCCAAAGATAGCAAAATAAATCTCACACTCAAAAAGCAGAGAGAGAGATAAAGGTGGCAGGGGGTGGTGGTGGGGGAAGAACTGAAGTAATAAACTGAAGAACAGTAAAACAATCAGTGCAAACTATTCCTGTGTGACTCCTCACAAGACAGTCTTTGCAATCTTCTCAATGCAAAGATGACAACCTACACGAAAGACGCTGGGGGAGCAGCTTTAATGTACTGCATTTGTAAGACACCTGGCTATGAGTTTGACTCTTGATCTTTCCAACAATTTAGATACACAACACAAAGAGGAGACATCTAAGAGTAGAGTGTAAAAAACTACAGGCACTATGGCAAACACTTTGGGGGAAGCAATTTTTTATTTTCAACACAAAACAATTGCTTTCATCAATGATAATGGAGAAGGAACTTTCATGAATAACTCCAAATAGTGGACACCCTGGGTGTCATTTATTTTTGGTTCTAGAATATCTTCTTAGAGTTTATGACTTTCATAATTAAGTCTAGGTAAGGCTAATAAGACTAACTTCAGGCCAGGCGTGGTGGCTCACGCTTGTAATCCCAGCACTTTGGGAGGCCGAGGTGGGCGAATCACAAGGTCAGGAGATCGAGACCACGGTGAAACCCTGTCTCTACTAAAAAATACAAAAAAATTAGCTGGGCGTGGTGGCGGGCGCCTGTAGTCCCAGCTACTAGGAGAGGCTGAGGCAGGAGAATGGCGCCACTGCACTCCAGCCTGGGCGACAGAGCGAGACTCCGTCTCAAAAAAAAAAAAAAAAAAAACTAACTTCAGTTTCTGCCATTGGAAGTCCTTGAGAAAAGGAGAAAAAGAAAGGTAATCGGGAAGCCTGGTGAGGCTGGACCTGAAGGATGCACAGGCTGGGGACAAGGTAAAAGTAACCCTGACTCTCTTCTCTTTAATTCCTGAGGGAGGATGTCGTTACCATGTTGGAACTTGGAAGTGACAATTTTGAATCCTCTGAGTTGCTCAACATTCCAAATACCCACTGCCAATTGCTTTTCAAATGCAGTGAATGACATGAAAAAAATTGGATACTGGAATTATAAACCAGTGTCACTTTCCAGGAGAAAGGGTGGCCCATATATTACAACTAAAAACTAGAATAATAAATACCCCACTGTGGAAGCATGGCAAAGCAAACAGTGGTGTCTTGACGCAATCGTGAGGAAGGGACTATATGGAGCAAAGATGAATTAAAAAACAAAACAAAACATAGAATTTAAAATCCTGTGCCCAGATGTAAAACTATACTTGTATAATCTATGAGGAAGGGGCTACAGTTTATTAATAGTGCCTGGGGGTTCAGTGGCTTTTCAGTTGTTATTTTATGTTGTTGTTGAGATTGAGTGTTTCTGGTTGGATTTTAAAATTGAGATGACCGTACTCGCTCTGGCAGCACTTATACTAAAACTGGAATGATTAGCATGGCCCCTGCATGAGAATGACATGTAAATTCATGAAGCATTCCATTTTTTTTTCAACATTTTTACAGACACTGGGGACTACTGGGAGTGGGGTGGAACAAGGGGTGAAAAACAAACTATTGGGTACTATGCTCACTACCTGGGTGACGAGAGCAATCGTATCCCAAACCCCAGCATCACATAACCATGTAGCAAACCTGCACATGTACCCCCAAATATAAAATAAAAGTTGAAATTATAAAAATAAAATAAAAGATAAAATTGAGATGACCGAAGAGATCATTTAAAAAACACAAACCCACTGTAAGTGCTTGCAGGCTTTGCTCCTACCTGTATCCATCTCATCCACATTGCTGAGGAAGTCCTCCGGAGTTGTGGGGACACTGTAGCACCCTAACCCCAGGCCACTGTCAGTGCTCTGCTCTCTCGAATGATATGGCCCTCTGCAAAGCAAAAGATGAAGAAACTTCAATATGAGCCCACTAAATAAATCTCAAAATTAAAACACAGTCACAAAAGCTCTAAACTAGTGTAGTTGTGCCATTCTGCCCAACTTTCCAGGTTAGGGAGGAAAGAAAGCTTTAATTTTGAAATACATACCCTCATGAAAATGAAAGTAATCATGTGTGGCCATTCACAGTAAATTGACACTGATTTCCTTTTCACCTCAAAATAACCATTTGAACACTCTTCAACATACAGATTATGACACCATTTATGTGAAACTTTAAAAAAAAACAAAAACAATGTTGAATATTTCTTATGGACACATACACTAACAGGCAGTAAGAGGTATAAAAGTCTGTGTGATGGACACACGCCAGTTTCTGAATAGTGGCTACCACTGGGGACAGAAGGGAAAAGAAATGAGATTTCAGTGGCGTGGGGGACGGATTCAAATATTAATTGTAATATTTTATTTGTTAAAAAGTAAGATTAAATTAAAATATGGCAAATCTGGGTAGTGGGTACATGGGTAATTCATGTTATTCTTTGTACTTCTCTGTTTTTCAAACACTTTAAAATCAACAATTAAAAACCTTCATTACTTATTATTTCAGCTACTATTTGTTTTTATCTCTATCTTTAATAATGTTCATAATTGTATTGTTTGTTTGCCAGACATCTCTGCAAGGGCAGAATAAAAGGCAGAGGAAATACAGAATTGCCCTTTTTATTTGATTTAAAGACTACTTCTGCTCATGAAGATATTTCTGGCTAAATTCTCTTTCCCTTTTGCTCCTTTGTTTTAATTACTTTTTAAATTGTGAAATTATTTTAAACTCACATAGAAGACGCAACAAGAGTACAGAGAGTTCCCATGTACCCTTCACCAGCTTCCCCAGTGATAACATCTTACATAACCACAGTGCAATTACCAAAACCAGAAATCTGACACTGTAGAATATTATTTACTAAACTATAGATCTTATTCACATTTCACCCTGAACATCATCTCTCTTTTTTTTTTTTGAGACGGAGTTTCACTCTTGTTGCCGAGGCTGGAGTGCAATGGTGCAATCTCAGCTCACGGCAACCTCCTCCTCCCGGGTTCAAGCAATTCTCAGCCTCCTGAGTAGCTGGGATTACAGGCATGCACCACCACGCCCTGCTAATTTTGTATTTTTAGTAAAGACAGGGTTTCTCCATGTTGGTCAGGCTGGTCTCGAACTCCCGACCTCAGGTGATTCACCAGCCTCGGCCTCCCAAAGTGCTGGGATTACAGGCATGAGCCACCGTGCCTGGCCGAACATAATCTCTTAATTGTTCTGTTCTCAATTTGCCATATGGCATGCTTTTATCCCCTGTTGGTTACATAAAACCAGAAGATTCTTCCAAGTATAAGTACTAGACAACACTATCATGTTTAAAAATATAAGTTCATGCCCATTTTCAAATTCTTGACTAGGGGTCTACTCTACGTCCTATCGCCAATTTTTTAATTTGGAAATTTTTTAACAGGCAGATGATTTCCCCTGCTTTTCTTTTTTCTGCCAGCTCCTCCCACTTCCTCCCTTTATCCTCACCCTCAACCCTCAAGCTCCCCACCTCTTCCCAATGTAAACAAAGATCCTATTACAGTCTAGATCACGTAATAAAGAGAATAAAAATAAGTGGCCCCCAAATATTAACTTACCCATTGAGGAAAGGATCTGAGCTATTATTAGTGATGGATCTCATGTCTGGGGTCATCGTGGGTGGGTTGACAGCAGGCTGAACTGGGGCAAGAGTCTCAGCTTCCATGGGGAGCTGTCGACAGAGGGCAGCTTCCTACAGTCAGAGTGGGAAGCAAGAGTCATGCACTCATTGTCACAAGGCATGGAGCAAAGTGTACTTCACATCAAAACTTTTCACCAAATACAAAGCACCGTGTATTTACTCCCAGCAAGTCAAAATCACCAGGCAACCATTAGTATTCTTCCTCTGAAGAAAGTCTTACAGACATAAGTCACTTCACATTCACAAAGTTAATGGGAAGCTCAGCTATTATTTGACCTAAGGGCACTTAATGTTGCAATCATCCCACCCATGCAATTATTTAAACACCCAAATCATAGAAAGGCCTCTCAAAACACTTTGTCAGAGACAAGGTTATTTCTATCTCAGTTTCTCAAACCAAATCTACATCAATCAAAGCAATCAGAATCCTCTGGACTATAAAGTACATTCAGGTCTTTGCCACTTACAGGCCAGTAAAACTGTGGAATTACAGAGTCCAGGCTCTACATTAAGTTGCATCTGGCAGTTTTATGTTTACAGACAGGAAAGCAAAACAATGAGTTGAAAGTTTACTTTAAAAAGTCAATCAGTGGCTGGGGTGGTGGCTCACGTCCATAATCCCAGCACTTTGGGAGGTCGAGGTGGGCAGATCACTGGAGCCCACAAGTTCGAGATCAGCCTGGGCAACAGGGTGAAACCCTGTTTCTACAAAAAATACAAAAATTAGCTGGGTGTGTTGCTTCTTGGGAGGCTGAGGTAGGAGGAGCCCCGTGTCTGGGAGGTTGAGACTAAAGTGAGCAGAGATCACGCCACTGTACTCCAGCCTGGGTGACAGAGTGAGACACTGTCTCAAAAAAAAAAAAAAAAGTCAATCTATTTGACTAGTTTGTTGACTAAAATGCTGAAGGTTGGGGAACCATGTAGATCCAATCCAAATCCCACAGACAAGTAACTGTTTCACAGCATATGGATTTCATTAGCAGAAACAAATAATACAAGCATTATTTTATAAAAGCTAGCATTACGTTGCCAAGAAGAGTCAATCCAAAAGGCTACAAATTTACTGACTGCAATTACTTTCTCTAGGTATAATCTCCAGGAGTCTCTGCATTTTGACAAACATAACCAGACATCAAATTCCTTTCAAATTTGCTGATGTTTCCAGAGAATACTTTTGTATGTTTACATTTGCATCCCAAACCAAGGTTAGGCCTTTCCCCATATTTATGCCTATCAGTTTCCCACTTTCCATGCTGAAGTCATTGGTCTCACTGTCCCTCAAACCCTAAAACCATGGCTACAATGGCAAACAGAACATTTAGGACTTCTAAATTACAGTATCTTCGTTAGATCTCTTCCAGCCCTAACATGCTGTGACTTTAGAGGGTAACTGCTGTCTAGACAAGTCCTAGTGAAGTCATCGGCTATAAAAATTTTCAGTTACTAGAGTTCGTTGTGCTGTTACAAACCATGAGAGACCTGATTGATTTAAAAAAATAAAAAACTGTATTGTTAACTTATACTGAAATAAATCTTCTAGCCGGAAAGGGTCTCTAGCTCACTTCTGTTCATCTAGATTGTAAATAATCAAATACTTAACTAACAAATTTTATTCAGGAATCTATAAAAAGCAAACCAAAAACTGGAGTTTTTTTGGTAAAAATTGATTTTCATCCATCATCTAAATCTTGGAAGTGCCCTCTGAATAAACCTAGAAAAATCTAATTATTTTCTGATAGTTATTTTTAACATGGTAGGCAGGGTGCATTAGAAACCTTATCATCCAACCAAAGTTTTCCTGAAAGCCTCAGAAGGAACAACAGGAAATGAATCTGGCATAAAAAGCCTGGACTCCACCAGTCCCCATCCCTCAAGCACACTCATACACCCTGAGCCACAGTTTGAAAAAATGTATCTCATCAATGGTAAATTTCTAATACTTTATTAACCATAAATGCAAGAATCTTTTGACTCATAACCCTCATTATCCAAAAACATGAACTTTACTAGAATATTCCATTTTTCAACCATTCTGAATAAATGTGGGAGTTTACCTCTAAACAAATACACTTTTAATTTAAAAGTTGATGAGATGGCTGCATTCCTTTCTATTTGACAAAACTTTATCTACATATGTCTTAAGAATACAAGTTGAGGCCGGGCAGTGGCTCATGCCTGTAATCCCAGCACTTTGGGAGGCCGAGGCGGGTGGATCACGAGGTCAGGAGATCGAGACCATCCTGGCTAACAAGGTGAAACCCCGTCTCTACTGAAAATACAAAAAATTAGCCGGGCATGGTGGCATGCACCTGTGGTCCCAGCTACTCGGAAGGCTGAGGCAGGAGAATCGCTTGAACTCGGGAGGCGGAGGTTGCACTGAGCCAAGATTGCACCACCGTACTCCAGCCTGGGTGACAGAGCGAGACTCTGTCTCAAAAAAAGAAAAAAAAAAAATACAAGTTGAATCTGCAATTTCCAGGAGTTCTAAATTTAGATATAGTAAGAATCATTTCTGGAACTACATGGGATAAAAAAATACATTATATATAACACATACGAATTGTTATCTGTAATAATATATAAAATTATAAGAACAAATATCAAAAATTAGATATAAAATAAATAGTTCTAAACTTTCCTATTAATTTAAATTACTCCTAGCTATTTCCAGTAAATAAAACATAAAATAATGCTTGTGTGTGTCTAAATATATAAATAAAATATATAAATAAAATTTAAAGGATTATTTATGATAACCAAAGCTGAAAAACCTACACTATATTGGAGGAAATGTTTCACTGTGCCATTTCACATTTATTCCATCTATTTCAAATCAAAGAGATCAGAAGCTGTATTCTCCAGCACTGATGTTTCCCTAACTACCCTGAAGACTTAACCACGAAGTCATCCTAAGGGCAAATGCTGCCTTCTGTCTGTAGGGGGCTCACAGTATCATTTTCTACCTTCAACTGACTAACAAATAAGAGAAAAATCAGAAAGGGTATTGAATGTACCCGGAATGATTGCTTTTTTTTTTTTTTTCTTTTGAGATGGAGTCTCATTCTCTCACCCAGGCTGGAGTGCAGTGGCGTGATCTCGGCTCACTGCAACCTTCGCCTACAGGGTTCAAGCAAGTTTCATGCCTCAGCCTCCCGAGTAGCTGGGACTACAGGCATGTGCCACCATGCCCAGCTAATTTTTGTATTTTTAGTGGAGATATGGTTGCGCCATGTTGCCTATGCTGGTCTCGAACTCCTGGCCTCAAATGATCTGCCCACCTTGGCCTCCCAAAGTGCTGGGATTACAGGCGTGAGCCACTGCACTCGGCCTGAACAATAGCTTTGAAATACAAATTAGGCCAGTCTGAATTAGAAAGTTATTATTTATAATACGACACTTTGTCTAAGATTATTCCAAAATCATTCTTGGGTCACAAGTTATTCCACATAGCAGCCAAAGTTAAGTTCACGTGACCCCCTGCTCTAAAGCGACCTGCTTCTTGTTCCACCTGGATGGTAAATAGAGGCAAGTCCTCACTGCAGACCACCACACCCTGCATAACAGCCCTGGCCACCCTTTCCTCCTGTGTCTCTGATGTGCTCCCCTCCTTCACCCCCTTCCAGTCTCCTGGTTTCTCTGCTGCTCCTCCCACCTCCTGCACCTGCACCAACTGTTCCATCTGCTTGCAAGGTGTTCCTCGGATCTTCCTAAAGCTTATTCCCTCACTTACTGCCTGCCTCCTACAGATGTCATCTCTTCGGAGATGCTCCTACCTCACCCCTGTCTAAAATGGCCTCACCCCTGTCATTTTCTGTCTCTTAATCTGCATTAATTTTCTTCAATGCAACTTAGGTTTTCATTCTCTGTCTTTTCTACCAGAATGTAAGCTCCACGAGGGAAGGGGCCTTGTTTGTTATGTTCACTCCTGTATCCCAACTACCTTAACAGTGCTAGGCATACAGTGGGTACTTGGAAATATAAACTAAGAACATGCAATCTCACCTCAACCACAAATATGAGTGAAATAATAGCCTATTGTATACAACCCAACTAGCCAGGTGCAGACTCCATCCTCAAGAAATGGTCCTGCTGCACTCTTTTCTGCCCCTAACATAGGATGAACAGGAGGGCTGAGTGACCAGGAGCTAGATGCTTGAATTGGAACCCTGGTCCTGCTATCTAACAGAAAGTTATTTAACCCTCTGTTCCTCATTTGTAAAGTGGGGATAATAAGAGCACCCACCCAAGAAGGCTGCTGTGATGATAAAACGGGTAACACTACAAGGTGCTTAGAACAGTGCCCAGCACTCAAGATCACATAATAAATGCTGAAGGAATTATTATTATTTCATTTTCTGAATTCCAATCTCAAAAAAAAACAAAATAAACAATTTTAAAAGTCACACTGTCATGTAGAACTGATCCACTTTAAGTGGTGAGAGATTTCTTCCTGGTCAACTTTCACCTTGGAGGGATTAAACCAAAGTGTGAAATTCATCACAATGGTCACCAAGGCTAAGAAAATAATTTTTTTAAACAAGGAGAGGTTTATAAGCCATTTTTATATAACATAAAATTTGTTCTGAATATAAATGGAAAGTAGTGAGATGTTTTATTTCACTTAAATTTTATAATACAAGTTATATGTTTAGAACTTTAAAAATTCTAGCCTTTTTTTGAATGAAAATACTTCCCTATTCCAACTCATGAACTGAAAGAGAAAAAGAAACTGTACAAAACCCGAGGTCTGAAAATAAAAGGGCTAACCTCACCAACATGTTGCCATCCAAACAGGGGAGGGTTTTGTTTTAAACTAAATTTAGGTATAAAATTAAAGCCCAGACCCAGTAGGATTTGGACTGCCACATGACATCCACTACCCTTGCATGGGTAAAAATGAAAGGCAAACATCTGACTTAGACCAAACAGCAGCAGTCAAAATGGATGAAACTAAAGCAGCTGAAGCAAAGACAAAGACAGGCACTGGAGGAAGTAAGCTTCCATGGAAACAGAGGGGTGACAGTTGGCCAAGGCTGGCTGAGGGCATAACTCAAGGCCTCTGCCGCTGAGCATCGGTGGTGCAGCTGCCTTCACTCAGCGCCCCATCCTTCCTCTGCTCCCTCTAGTCGAGGCAGGAAAACAAATGCTAAGCTGGCTTGTCACTCATTTCCCACTGTGCTCCAGTTAAACAGGTATATTCACAGATCCCTTCCAGGGTCCCCTCTATGTCCACCCTGCCCTCCAAACAAACCTTCAGTTTCCTAGATCAAGCTCAAAACCTGCTTTCCATCTCAAGAAGTAGGTCATCATTGCTTCTCTAGCTATTCCAACTGACCTCTTCCTCCAATCAACCTTCAAGTGCAAGGCTGCATCCAGGTCCCTACCCAACACTTTACCTTACTGAAATCTTTTCAAAGAGTGACCAGAGAACAATCAGGATAGAGAAGGGTCAGGGCATCACATCCTATGAAGAAGCGTGGGGCTATTTAACCACAGGGGAAGACTAGAAGGGCACACAGTGGCTCTCAAATTATTAATGAACTGTCACAGGAAAGAAGGAAGATCTTTTCTAGCCTAGATTTGAGGCAGATATGATGAAGGGCTTTCTAGTTACTTATCAGTTCAGTGCAGGAACTGCCTTCTTCTCAATTCTCCAGGCTATTAGCCACTGGAATTCTCAAACAGTAGTTGGGGTTTAAGTTGGGGTCCAGAGCTTGGCACCGAAAAGGTAGCATGGCACAAGAGAAAAACTGTCTTTGGAACCAGAAAGATTGGAGTTCAAATCCCAGTTCAGCTACTACATGTTGTGGCATCTTGAACTAAATTCTTAACCTTTCTTGATAGTTTGTTCATCTGAAAAAAAAAAAAGGTGGTTTATAAGACTGA
This sequence comes from Nomascus leucogenys, assembly GCF_006542625.1. NCBI lineage: Eukaryota > Metazoa > Chordata > Mammalia > Primates > Hylobatidae > Nomascus > Nomascus leucogenys. The sequence goes on from NC_044391.1 coordinate 70,950,068, forward strand.
TCTTGCTGGGATGCTATAAAGATTGGAAAGCGTATTTATAGTGGACCTGGCATAGTGAGGCAGTTAACAGAACAAGCTGCTGATAGTGTTAAATGGTGTGGGAGGCAGAGATATTAGCTAAAAATTGCATATTGCTTACTGTGTGTGAAACACTGTTCTAAGCCCTTTAACATGTTATTTCCCATCCTGGCTAACATGGTGAAACCTTGTTTCTACTAAAGATACAAAAAATTAGCCGGGCATGGTGGCATGTGCCTGTAGTCCCAGCTACTTGGGAGGCTGAGGCAGGAGAATTGCTTGAATCCAGGAGGCGGAGGTTGCAGTGAGCCAAGATTCTGCCACTGCACTCCAGCGTGGGCAACAGAATGAGACTCCATCTTAAAAAAAAAAAAAGAAAAGAAAAGAAAAGAAAAGAAAAAAAACCGTGTTATTTCATCTCATCCTCATGACAACCCAATTGTCTCCATTTTACAGATGAGGAAACTGAGGCTCAGAGTTAAGAGTGTGGCAAAGTCTCAGTGTGGCAGAGAAAGAAAAGTTGAGGGCTGAGGTTGGCAGACCTCAAATTGTCAACCTTTCACCTACTGGCTGTGAGAACTGGGCAAGTTACTTCATTTTTCCGAGCCTGTTTTCCCAGCTATAAAATAGAAAGACCAACCCCTCTACCTCAGACAGTTCAGAGGAAATTTAATGAAACAGCCGATTTAACTTTCCTGAACATAGTTTTCCTCCCTGAACAGGGCAACAGAATGAACTGGATGTATTCAATGATAGTTTTCAATGTATATGAGTGGAGTTCATATCCTAGGAATTCACAACCCAACAAGCAAAGTTATAAGTTCCAATTTTAAGGGCACTTTTCAGAAGGAAAGCTCTCCCTGCTAACCCTGACCCAACCCTCCTCCAACAAATTTATTTTTGTCTATATCCAAGCTTGGGGTGGAAAGACTTGCAAAATAAGGGCTCAAGAATCTCTTGGTGAGTTTGTGGTCGTCTATCTAGCTCTCTGACGTGAGTAATTATTTATGGGTTAAAAAATACCCTTTCCTAGCAGCTGAAGGATGGGTGATGTGTAAAATAGCTGGAGAAGTAAGTATGTGAAAGACAAATGATTATTTGTGAGCTGAAGGTGTCCCAGGAAGCAAACCTCAAACCTCCTCTCCTTCCAGGTCCTCGGCCCGCAGCTTGCCTGTGGAATAAACCAACAGAGGAGGTGAGAAAGTAAACAGCAGCTGAAAGCATCTGCAGCTCTGTCCCGCCTTGGCTGAGGGAACACTCTGCCAGCCAGCTCCTGCCCTCACCAGAATGCACTTCGAAAGGGAAACAAATGACAATCAGCTCTTCAGAGGCTGCTCTGCTTGATTTAAGTGTGTGTGGCCAGGGACTCTACAAAAATGGAAGATTGGATTGTTTTAATTATAAAGGGCGGGGTGAGTAGAGAAAAAATGAAAAAAAAAAAGACAGTATTTTGAAATCCTAACTTTAAAATAATTATTCTGGATGCAGAGAAATTGCTTTCTCTGCCAAAACCCTGAGGTACTTCAGAGAGAGAATGCTGAATTATTTACCTTCTTTATGGGGGACGGCGGGGGGAACAAAAAAATTACTGATGTATATTTCTTTTTAATTCGGTGCCAAGGTATTCTAAAATGCACTGTCACACTTTCCGGAGACTCCCTTTTTGAAACAACTCATCACTAATGCTCAGCTGCCAGACCGTCCCTATAAAAGAACAATCGAAACTGCGATACTTTAAGGAAGCCATTTATTAAGTTTGTCATTATTATCTATGGTCTATTTGTTGCTCTTTTTACTCAGAGTGCATAAAGCAAATTTGTATTGTTCCACAATTGGTTTCTGTTGTCCTTTCAAATCACATTAAAGAAAACATTATCATTTAGATACTTGTCTGTCTTCACTTAAAAAAAAAAAAAAGGCTGAGGCCTGGTGCAGTGGCTCACACCTGTAATCCCAGCACTTTGGGAGGCCAAGGTGGGCGGATCGCTTGAGGCCAGGAGTTCGAGACCAGCCCGGCCAACATGGCAAAACCCCATCACTACTAAAATACAAAAAATTAGCCAGGCGTGGTGATGCGCACTTGTAATCCCAGCTACTCAGGAGGCTGAGGCATGAGAATCACTTGAACCTGGGAGGTGAAGGTTGCAGTGAGCCAAGATTGTGCCACTGCACTCCAGCCTGGGTGATGAAGTGAGACTGTGTCTCAAAAAGAAGAACAAAAAGAAACAAAAAAAGACTTGAATTGATACTATTATTTAACAACAAGGGCACACTGGGACATTTTGGAAAATGGATTATTTCTGGGACATGTAGGCAAATAAAACACTTGACACAAGCTAGAATGGAAGTTCTGTGAGGGAAGGGGCTGGGTCTGTTGTTCACAGCTGTACTTTTAATGCCTAGAGCATTTGTAAAACAAATATGTGAATGAATGAACTTAAATAGCCAAGCTTATATGAAGGGATTCATAGATTCACAAAATGTTAGACTACGTGACCTCTGCTAACCCAGTCAGCTCTGAAACCTAATGCTATGAAATGCTTTTCTAAAATTTAAAGAGTCCCCCGTTCTGAAGCAAAGGCTATGAAATAGCCTACATTTATGCTTCATGATCTGCTCCAATATGACACTTTCCCAGCTTGCTATTTTAAATAGCTATTCTTTGCATGACAAAAAAAAAAAAAAAAAAAACAGGCCTCAGAACCTTCCCCAGGCCAGTGCTGCTCACAGCCAGGTGTGTCCCCCTCCAGGAGCCCTCTGTCAGGATGGCTGTGCGAGGTCAGCCAGCTGGCTCGCCTGGCCGGTGGCTGTCAAGCCCAGCAGAAATCCCACAGACCTGCCAAAAGAATTCCGAAACCTCCCTCTTTTCTCGTCCCTGTTGCCCCGGCGACCGGAGGCCAGGCTTAGTCAGCATTTTTGTTTGACAAACTGCATTCTCCTGTCCCCCAACCCCCAGATAAAAAAAAGAAGAAGAAAGAAAAGGTTGAGGGTAAAAGCAGGGCTGAATTTGAAGGGGCAAGGGGGAGCCAAGGCTTTGCCACTTACTCGTCTTCCAGGTCCTGTCGTCAAGGTTAAAATCTTCCAGACAGATGGCCCCAAACCATTATATTTAAATGAATAATACACATGAAAAGAAATACTCTCTTCAGGTAAAGCCATATGCCTGTTTTCATGTCAAGGAATTGTTCTTTTAGATAAACAGGCATTGAGAAGCCTGTTTCTCAATGTCTTAACCCGTGACTACGATTTCCCACTTCATTTGGTAAAGTTGCAATTATGCCTTTTAGGATACTGAGCAAATATTGCATTGAATTTTTCAGTTGTAACAACAGAATATTCTGTAGTCTTGTGGGTGTCTGTGGCTCATGACATTTAAAAATTTATGTACGGCCTGTTGTAGAAAGGATTCTAGGCGCTTGAAATGGGGACATACAAAGTCACAGCACAACTTCACGGCTGACACAGAATAAACAAATGACTTCCCAATATGTTAAGAAGAGGCAACAAAACAGTATTAAAGTATGCTACCACTTTTGTTTTTTAAAAAACAAAGTAGACACATTGATACACATGATACATACAAAAAGACTAGAAAGAAATCATCAGCATATTTACAGCCACTCTTTCTAGGTAAGAGTAGAGGTGATTATAATTTCCTTTTTTGTTGTTTAGTATTTTATACATTCCGTACCATAAACATATGTTTTGTCTTTTTGTGTGTAGCAATTAATTTTCTTTTATTATTCTTTTTGTTTACATACAGTAAAATTCACTCTTTGTGGTATACATGTCTGAGTTTTGACAAATGCATAGAGCTGTGGAATAGCCATCACAACCAAGACACGGAACTGTGCCATCTGCCCCACAATTCCTCAGTGCTGCCCCTTTGGAGTCCACTCTTTCTGTACTGCCAACCCTGGCAAGTGCTCATCTCTTCTCTGTCCCCATAGTTTTGTTTTTCCAGAACGTCACACAAATGGAATCATAAAGGATGTAGTTTTGGGGGGAAGTCTGGCTTCTTGCACTTAGCAAAAACACTTTTTTAAATGTTAACCACAAAAGTAACTCAGTAAATTATATATATATATTTTGAGACAGAGTCTCACTCTGTTGCCCAGGCTGGAGTGCAGTGGCTTGATCTCAGCTCACTGCAGCCTCCACCTCCCAGGTCCAAGAGATTCTCCTGCCTCAGCCTCCAGAGTAGCTGAGACTAACGGCACCCGCCATTATGTCTAGCTAATTTTTGTATTTTTAGTAGAGATGCGGTTTCACCTTCTTGGCCAGGCTGGTCTCGAACTCCTGACCTCAAGTGATCTGCTCGCCTTTGCTTCCCAAAGTGCTGGGATTACATGCATCAGCCACCACGCTTAGTCAAAAATTAAAATTTTTTTCTACTTAAAAAACTCTACAGGTGGAGCCAAGATGGCCGAATAGGAACAGCTCCGGTCTCCAGCTCCCAGCCCCAGCGACACAGAAGACGGGTGATTTCTGCATTTCTGCTTGAGGTACCGGTTTCATCTCACTAGGGAGTGCCTAACAGTGGGTGCAGGACAGTCGGTGAAGCGCACTGTGCGTGAGCCGAAGCAGGGCGAGGCATTGCCTCACTCGGGAAGCGCAAGGGGTCAGGGAGTTCCCTTTCCTAGTCAAAGAAAGGGGAAGCAGACGGCACCTGGAATATCGGGTCAGTCCCATCCTAATACTGCGCTTTTCCAACGGGCCTGGAAAACGGCACACTAGGAGATTGTGTCCCGCACCTGGCTCGGAGGGTCCTATGCCCACAGAGTCTCGCTAATTGCTAGCACAGCAGTCTGAGATCAAGCTGCGAGGCGGCAGCGAGGCTGGGGGAGGGGCGCCCGCCATTGCCCAGGCTTGCTTAGGTAAACAAAGCAGCCAGGAAGCTCGAACTGGGTGGAGCCCACCACAGCTCAAGGAGGCCTGCCTGCCTCTGTAGGCTCCACCTCTGGGGGCAGGGCACAGACAAACAAAAACTCTGCAAGAACTTCCACAGACTTAAATGTCCCTGTCTGACTGACAGCTTTGAAGAGAGTAGTGGTTCTCCCAGCACGCAGCTGGAGGTCTGAGAACGGTCAGATTGCCTCCTAAAGTGGGTCCCTCACCCCTGAGCAGCCTAACTGGGAGGCACCCCCCCAGTAGGGACAGACTGACACCTCATTCAACCCGGTACTTCTCTGAGACAAAACTTTCAGAGGAACTATCAGACAGCTGAATTTGTGGTCTCACGAAAATCCGCTGTTCTGCAGCCACCGCTGCTGACACCCAGCCAAACAGGGTCTGGAGTGCACCTCTAGTAAACTCCAACAGACCTGCAGCTGAGGGTCCTGTCTGGTAGAAGGAAAACTAACAAACAGAAAGGACATCCACACCAAAAACCCATCTGTACATCACCATCATCAAAGACAAAAAGTAGATAAAACCACAAAGATGGGGAAAAAACAGACCAAAAAAACTGGAAACTCTAAAAAACAGAGCACCTCTCCTCCTCCAAAGGAACGCAGTTCCTCACCAGCAACGGAACAAAGCTGGATGGAGGATGACTTTGATGAGTTGAGAGAAGAAGGCTTCAGACGATCAAACTACTCTGAGCTACGAGAGGAAATTCAAAACAACAGCAAAGAAGTTAAAAACTTTGAAAAAAAATTAGAAGAATGGATAACTAGAATAACCAATGGAGAGAAGGGCTTCAAGGAGCTGATGGAGCTGGAAGCCAAGTTTCGAGAACTACGCGAAGATTGCAGAAGCCTCAGTAGCAGATGCGATCAACTGGAAGAAAGGGTATCGCTGATGGAAGATGAAATGAATGAAATGAATGAAATGAAGAGAGAAGGGAAGTTTAGAGAAAAAAGGATAAAAAGAAATGAACAAAGCCTCCAAGAAATTTGGGACTATGTGAAAAGACCAAACCTACATCTGATTGGTGTACCTGAAAATGATGGGGAGAATGGAACCAAGTTGGAAAACACTCTGCAAGATATTATCCAGGAGAACTTCCCCAATCTAGCAAGGCAGGCCAGCATTCAGATTCAGGAAATACAGAGAATGCCACAAAGATACTCCTCGAGAAGGGCAACTCCAAGACACATAATTGTCAGATTCACCAAAGTTGAAATGAAAGAAAAAATGTTAAGGGCAGCCAGAGAGAAAGGTCGGGTTACCCACAAAGGGAAGCCCATCAGACTAACAGCTGATCTCTCAGCAGAAACTCTACAAGCCAGAAGAGAGTGGGGGCCGATATTCAACATTCTTAAAGAAAAGAATTTTCAACCCAGAATCTCCTATCCTGCCAAACTAAGCTTCATAAGTGAAGGAGAAATAAAACACTTTACAGACAAGCAAACGCTGAGTGATTTTGTCACCACCAGGCCTGCCCTAAAAGAGCTCCTGAAGGAAGCACTAAACATGGAAAGGAACAACCGGTACCAGCCACTGCAAAAACATGCCAAATTGTAAAGACCATCGAGACTAGGAAGAAACTATAGCAACTAACGAGCAAAATAACCAACTAACATCATAATGACAGGATCAGATTCACACATAACAATATTAACGTTAAATGTAAATGGGCTAAATGCTCCAATCAAAAGACACAGACTGGCAAACTGGATAAGGAGTCAGGACCCATCAGTGTGCTGTATTCAGGAAACCCATCTCACGTGCAGAGACACACATAGACTCAAAATAAAGGGATGGAGGAAGATCTATCAAGCAACTGGAAAACAAAAAAAGGCAGGGGTTGCAATCCTAGTCTCTGATAAAATAGACTTTAAACCAACAAAGATCAAAAGAGACAAAGAAGGCCATTACATAATGGTAAAGGGATCAATTCAACAAGAAGAGCTAACTATCCTAAATATATATGCACCCAACACAGGAGCACCCAGATTCATAAAGCAAGTCCTGAGTGACCTACAAAGGGACTTAAACTCCCACACAATAATAATGGGAGATTTTAACACCCCACTGTCAGCATTAGACAGATCAACGAGACAGAAAGTTAACAAGGATATCCAGGAATTGAACTCAGCTCTACATAAAGTGGACCTAATAGACATCTACAGAACTCTCCACCCCAAGTCAACAGAATATACATTTTTTTCAGCACCACACCACACCTATTCCAAAATTGACCACATAGTTGGAAGTAAAGCTCTCCTCAGCAAATGTAAAAGAACAGAAATTATAACAAACTGTCTCTCAGACCACAGTGCAATCAAACTAGAACTCAGGATTAAGATACTCACTCAAAACCGCTCTACTACATGGAAACTGAACAACCTGCTCCTGAATGACTATTGGGTACATAATGAAATGAAGGCAGAAATAAAGATGTTCTTTGAAACCAACGAGAACAAAGACACAACATACCAGAATCTCTGGGACACATTCAAAGCAGTGTGTAGAGGGAAATTTATAGCACTAAATGCCCACAAGAGAAAGCAGGAAAGATCCAAAATTGACTCCCTAACATCACAATTAAAAGAACTAGAAAAGCAAGAGCAAACACATTCAAAAGCTAGCAGAAGGCTAGAAATAACTAAAATCAGAGCAGAACTGAAGGAAATAGAGACACAAAAAACCCTTCAAAAAATTAATGAATCCAGGAGCTGGTTTTTTGAAAAGATCAACAAAATTGATGGACCGCTAGCAAGACTAATAAAGAAGAAAAGAGAGAAGAATCAAATAGATGCAATAAAAAACAAAAAAGGGGATATCACCACCGATCCCACAGAAATACAATCTATCATCAGAGAATACTACAAACACCTCTATGCAAATAAACTAGAAAATCTAGAAGAAATGGATAAATTCCTCGACAAATACACCCTCCCAAGACTAAATCAGGAAGAAGTTGAATCTCTGAATAGACCAATAACAGGTTCTGAAATTGTGGCAATAATCAATAGCTTACCAACCAAAAAGAGTCCAGGACCTGATGGATTCACAGCCGAATTCTACCAGAGGTACAAGGAGGAACTGGTACCATTCCTTCTGAAACTATTCCAATCGATAGAAAAAGAGGGAATCCTCCCTAACACATTTTATGAAGCCAGCATCATCCTGATACCAAAACCTGGCAGAGACATAACCAAAAAAGAGAATTTCAGACCAATATCCTTGATGAACATTGATGCAAAAATCCTCAATAAAATACTGGCAAACCGAATCCAGCAGCACATCAAAAAGCTTATCCACCATGATCAAGTGGGCTTCATCCCTGGGATGCAAGGCTGGTTCAACATAAGCAAATCAATAAATGTAATCCAGCATATAAACAGAACCAAAGACAAAAACCACATGATTATCTCAATAGATGCAGAAAAGGCCTTTGACAAAATTCAACAACCCTTCATGCTAAAAACTCTCAATAAATTAGGTATTGATGGGACGTATCTCAAAATAATAAGAGCTATCTACGACAAACCCACAGCCAATATCATACTGAATGGGCAAAAACTGGAAGCATTCCCTCTGAAAACTGGCACAAGACAGGGATGCCCTCTCTCACCGCTCCTATTCAACATAGTGCTGGAAGTTCTGGCCAGAGCAATCAGGCAGGAGAAGGAAATAAAAGGTATTCAATTAGGAAAAGAGGAAGTCAAATTGTCCCTGTTTGCAGATGACGTGATTGTATATCTAGAAAACCCCATTGTCTCAGCCCAAAATCTCCTTAAGCTGATTAGCAACTTCAGCGAAGTCTCAGGATACAAAATTAATGTACAAAAATCACAAGCATTCTTGTACACCAATAACAGACAAACAGAGAGCCAAATCATGAGTGAACTCCCATTCACAATTGCTTCAAAGAGAATCAAATACCTAGGAATCCAACTTACAAGGGATGTGAAGGACCTCTTCAAGGAGAACTACAAACCACTGCTCAATGAAATAAAAGAGGATACAAACAAATGGAAGAACATTCCATGCTCATGGGTTGGAAGAATCAATATCGTGAAAATGGCCATACTGCCCAAGGTAATTTATAGATTCAATGCCATCCCCATCAAGCTACCAATGACTTTCTTCACAGAATTGGAAAAAACTACTTTAAAGTTCATATGGAACCAAAAAAGAGCCCGCATCACCAAGTCAATCCTAAGCCAAAAGAACAAAGCTGGAGGCATCACGCTACCTGACTTTAAACTATACTACAAGGCTACAGTAACCAAAACAGCATGGTACTGGTACCACAACAGAGACATAGATCAATGGAACAGAACAGAGCCCTCAGAAATGATGCCACATAGCTACAATTATCTGATCTTTGACAAACCTGACAAAAACAAGAAATGGGGAAAGGATTCCCTATTTAATAAATGGTGCTGGGAAAACTGGCTAGCCATATGTAGAAAGCTGCAACTGGATCCCTTCCTTACACCTTATACAAAAATTAATTCAAGATGGATTAAAGACTTATATATTAGACCTAAAACCATTAAAATCCTACAAGAAAACCTAGGCAATACCATTCAGGACATAGGCGTGGGCAAGGACTTCATGTCTAAAACACCAAAAGCAATGGCAACAAAAGCCAAAATCGACAAATGGGATCTCATTAAACTAAAGAGCTTCTGCACAGCAAAAGAAACTATCATCAGAATGAACAGGCAACCTACAGAATGGGAGAAAATTTTTGCAACCTACTCATCTGACAAAGGGCTAATATCCAGAATCTACAATGAACTCAAACAAATTTACAAGAAAAAAACAAACAACCCCATCAAAAAGTGGGCAGAGGACATGAACAGACACTTCTCAAAAGAAGACATTTATGCAGCCAGAAAACACATGAAGAAATGCTCATCATCACTGGCCATCAGAGAAATGCAAATCAAAACCACAGTGAGATACCATCTCACACCAGTTAGAAAGGCCATCATTAAAAAATCAGGAAACAACAGGTGCTGGAGAGGATGTGGAGAAATAGGAACACTTTTACACTGTTGGTGGGACTGTAAACTAGTTCAACCAGTGTGGAAGTCAGTGTGGCGATTCCTCAGGGATCTCGAACTAGAAATACCATTTGACCCAGCCATCCCATTACTGGGTATATACCCAAAGGACTATAAATCATGCTGCTATAAAGACACATGCACACATATGTTTATTGCGGCACTATTCACAATAGCAAAGAGTTGGAACCAACCCAAATGTCCAACAACAATAGACTGGATTAAGAAAATGTGGCACATATACACCATGGAATACTATGCAGCCATAAAAAATGATGAGTTCGTGTCCTTTGTAGGGACATGGATGAAACTGGAAAACATCATTCTCAGTAAACTATCACAAGGACAAAAAACCAAACACCGCATGTTCTCTCTCATAGGTGGGAATTGAACAATGAGAACTCATGGACACAGGAAGGGGAACATCACACTCCGGGGACTGTTGTGGGGTGGGGGGAGGGGGGAGGGACAGCATTAGGAGATATACCTAATGCTAAATGACGAGTTAATGGGTGCAGGAAATCAACATGGCACATGGATACATATGTAACAAACCTGCACATTGTGCACATGTACCCTAAAACCCTAAAGTATAATAAAAAAAAAAAATTAAAAAATCAAACAAACAAACAAACAAACAAAAAACAAAACTCTACAAACCAAATTTGAATTTCCTTTAAAAAATGAAGAGAAAGCAAACCTTCAATAAGAATTGCTTTTTTTTTTCTAGAGTTGCCATTTCTTTGGTGAACCTGAAGTAGCCACACAGCCTTTGGGAAATTCAGTAAAAATAAAAGAAAACTCTATCACGGACAAAAGACTTCCTTTCACAGAAATGTACTCTTTATGTCTTCCATGTTAGATGCCTGTTGACAGTGGGAAGAGGTCTACTTTCCTGATACGGCTGTGTACTGCAGGCCTGGTGGCATCCCCTCATGCTCCCTGGTACCCCTCCACTTGGAGTGTCTGCCGCATTCCAAGATAATTCATCAATTATCAGATACAAGTAGCTCATCTCTGTTGCTACAGCAGCCAATGCTAAATTGGAGGGACTGCATTTAAGGAAATTCTCCTACTTCAGAAGATTCCTTATCAGCAGAGATACCAAACCTTACTGGCTCTTTTGATCCTAATTCTGTAGCTGGTAACCTAAGGGGTCACTGGAAAGAAAAAGGAGTATCTGATGCTCACTTTCACAGAACTCTGCTCAGGTGCATCTGGTCTCAGTTCCAGTAATGAAAGTCAAAGATGGTAGCCACTGGGCCCCTATGAAGCAGGGAATGGTTTTAATTTACTCTTCTGGTCTTTAATTTGGATTAAAGTTAATTATTTTTCCTTTTCTGTAAAAATACAAGTTATCTGAAGGCAGTCACGTCCCATTTACCTGTCTGTTATTTTCCACTAAATAAATATTGATTGAATGAATGAAGACATAAAGGGATGACGGAAGGAAAAAAAATATGAGCTTCCATACTGAAATAATGAAGGCTCACTTTAGATTTGTAATCGAAGTTTCCTCAGATCCATTTTGTTAATGTTCTCGCATGATCTCAATGCCGATGAGTTAATAGGTGACCTTTTGGCATTGTGGTATACATCAAATCATGCAACAAGGACCAAGGAGTTGTTTTTTTCATGGCACAACATCATCAAACTATATGCTTAGTGGAACAACAGCATAGCAGGAGGAACAGGAAGAAAAATGAAACAATATTTATATAGCATATTCTCCACAGGGACCTTTCAGATTCGTCGTATCATTCAAGAATGATAAAACTATAGACAACAGTGATAATTTATTAATAATTAGGGGATAAAGTCATCTACTTATTAAATTTTGCCAACCTCCCTTTCTACTATAGAAAGAGAGCATAGCCTGGGGCCTTGCTCCCTGACAGGCTCAGTTGGTAGAAGGGCAGGTAGGTCTAGGCCCACCCGCAGGGCCTGGGCCCCAAGAAGACAGGCTGTACAATTAAGGCCGCCTACAAGCAAGAGGAGAGCCAGTGTAATTACAAACTGTCCACTGAGCAAGGGATATTCAGGCAGTTGTTGACTACCCAGGACATAGGGGTAGGACAGAGAGAACAAACAGAAGTGTACAGATAATCTTTAAATTTCACCAGGACCACCATTTCCCCCATCGCTCCAAATTCCTACCAGATGCTGAAAGGCAACTGAACAAGTGAGCCAAAGATCACTTTTAATTCCAGTCCATTTCCCTGCTGCTGCCATGGCTTAGGTTCAAAAAGTGAAGCAGAGAATCACCAAAAGAGTTCAAAAAATCCACCAAGATGAAACACAGAGCCCACACCTGAATACTGAATAATCAGGTGTCCTGGCAAATGCCCCAGAAAACTATTATAGAACACTCCAATGCCATTTATTATATGGTCTTAAATCATATCTTTGACAATCAGGAGCATGCTGCTTCTGCACGGGGAAAAAATCTGCCATGATGAAAAAGTCTATTTAGACCTTTTCCTGTACTCCCTAACAAAAATAAAAAAGCATCAGAACACCAGAACCATCCACCCCACCATTCCATCTCCTCCTAACTACACACACACACACACACACAGAGTCAAGGCTGAACTATGTGAGCCTCTGCGAGCAAATCTGGACAATCTTTTCTCCTGCTTCATATACAATGCAACAATGCATTTGCTCACTATGATGCAGCACAACGCCCCGCGTTCCACAGCCTCCAAGGATCAGCATTTAAGGAACTTGGTTGGCATTTCTGTAATATGAACCATCAGTACTACATCCTGGTTCAAAGGCACCTACAGCTGGAATAAAGGAAACAATTTGGGGCACTTTTCCCACCCCTTTTCAGAAATACTTTCTGTGGGAAAGAAGGAGGGGAAGCAAGAGAAAGAGAAACACACCCGCAAAAACAGAGAAGCAAGTCATTCTTTGCAGAATGGTCACATCTTTGTGTAGAAAAGAAAAAACTCACTAAAGCTCATTTAAGTATAAAACTGAGAATGTATAAAATGCTGTTGGGATACTGTTTAATTTACCCTACATTATAAAATAGAAAAATTATTCCAAATAAAATTATTATTCAAAGACAGAAAACCACTAATAATACAATTATTTCCCATCAAGAAACATGACACTACACATCTAAAATCAGTATAAACAACCGTTAGCCTGAAATAACCGTGAAAGTTCAAACATAAATCCTCAGGGTAAAAGACACAACTGTAGTTACCTAATTATTAAGTTGTATTCCTCAAATTTGGAGGAAAGTTCAGCTGAGCAACAAAGCACGATTTATATTCATTTTCCTTATTTTCAAAGACTATATCTGAGAAATGATTTTAATTTACCGTGCATTTTAAACCTCACACAATATAGATTTCTTATATCCTGGAATGTATTTGATGAGAAATACATTATTCATTTATGGAAGTCAATGTGTATTTTTGAAAGTATCAAACGTAGTTTTAAAAAAAATAGCGTTTACCCTAACATGCTCAGTCCTTTCCTCCAAGAAAGTTCTCTGGAATGTTAAAACTACTTATTTCTCTAATTTCTCTAAAGTAGCAAAAGGAAGTTATTCACGTATCTTGCTTCATGTGAGTCACAAAACAGTCTGAAAAGTTAAAACAATAAACTGAAGCTTTTCTCCCCAAAATGTAGCCAGAAAAAAAGTATGAGACCTGCAAACATGGGTTATATTAGTTTAGCAACACAGAAGAAAGAATTCTGCTCTTCCATAGACCAAGCCACTGAAACAGGGAGAGCACTGTGGGTTCTTTTAGGGATTCTCTTGTACTCGTTTTTGAAGTACAGCACTGAGCCTGACCCACAGAGGGCACACGGCAACATATTCCTGACTGATGGAATGAAAACTGAATGAATGGAGTATGGTACAAAAGTGCCTGATTGATGCCCAGGCAGTTTTGCAGAGCACTCTGTTGGAGTCCATATACAAACCACTTTCCCTTCTCATTCTCCCTTCAGCTTTCCTCTTTTTCATGCTCCGTGGTGGACCAAGATCCTTTGTCATTTCTTCTGAGGAACATCCACTCCACTATCTGCTTGAATCTAGGGGGGTTCTCTGTGACTACTTTGACCAAGAGAGTATGGCAAAAGCGATTCCATGACCGTTTCCAGAGCTAGGCCCCAAGAAATTGGCAACTTCTACTTCCTGTCTCTTAGAATGCTTTTTCTTGAAAACCCAAGCTGCTATGTAATAAGTACCACTACTCTGAGATCGCCACACCATAGATCCCAGGCCTTTGTTCCAGCTAAGCCCAGTCTTCCACCAATCCTCACCATCGTGCCACCCACTTAGGTAAAGCCATTGTGAACTATCCAGACCAACCCACCTACCAGTTGAATACCACTAAATGACCTCAGTCAATGCCATGTAGAGCAGAAGAATAGCCCAGGTGAGCCCCTTCTAAATTCTGACCCACAAAATTGTGTGATACAATGAAATGGCTATTTAAACAACTACATTTCGGGATAATTTGTTACACAACAACAGACTCTTGTCTCTCTACTTTCTCCTTTCTTTCCTTCTAAAGACTAGCAGTGGAAGCCAAAGGCAGCCATGCTAATACAGCTCATCCCTGTACCCTTAAGCTTGGTTCTGAAAATGCAGGCAGAACACTGAGAGAAGAAACTGGATTTTAATCAAGAGGCTTGGATAGGGCTTTGAGCCCTATTGTCTCTTCTTCTCTAGAAGCATTACCCTGAAGGTAAGCAGCTACCTACCCATCAGCTTTGGCACCAAGGCCAGGGAGCCTCCACCAGACACCATGGAAAGCCATACCTGCCTCATGAGCTCCTCTTGGCGCATTCGAATCCTTTCTCTTTCCATCTGGATTCTCTGAAGCCGCAGTTTCTGCTGCTGCTGCTGCTGAGTGGTCAGCGCATTGGGCATACTCATGAGCCCTGCGGGTGGGTTCTGAGTGGGGTGGTTCTGCTGGCTCAGGGTACTGGGGGCCATCTGCTGCTGGTGTTGGTGATTCATCACTGCAAGCGGGAAGAACATACAGATTAATGACCAGGGCCCACAATACCTTATCAAAAATAGACCATCAGAATGTTTTGTGCTTTGGAGTATAGATTCCTGAGATTCCTTCCAAAGTACTTTCCTGTTAACCATTACTGTTTAAGTAATTATTACCTTAATTCAATTCACGGAGGCTCGAATGCTGGCCCCAATCCTGACTCATCTAGTCTCGGCTTTTGTTTCTGTTAAAATCTCATTTCACACCTCCCTGTCTGGAGTACATTTTAAGCCTTACATAGAATATAGTGGTCTAAAGCAAATTCCACAAAGGTTATCACAAGTTATGAGATAATTTCACCAGATCATCTGTGTGTGTGTGTGCGCACATGTATACTTTCTCAGTTAATTTGTGTGTTTATGGCAGAGGTAAGGAGGGCATGTGATCTCTGGTACACAAACCAGTGAATTGATAAGCAACATGTAACACAAAGCACCTAGATCAGGAGCCGACATATAAGGAGGACTCCATTAATCCTTTGTTTGAAAAGCATGCCGCAAGGAAGCCTGAGCTATGAGCTAAACTCAGGAACAAATATCTGATTGAGAAAAAAATGTTTGTTCCTTCAAAGAGAGAAATTAGGGAGAAAGAAATGACACAGAAATGCTAAACATGTTGTGCCTGGATAAAGGCATGAGAAGTATTTTAAATTTTTTAAAAATTCTCTATTTATCTGCATTTAACAACCAATGAAATTTCAGCATATAGAACTTCACTTTACGGCCAGGAGCGGTGGCTCACGCCTGTAATCCCAGCACTTTGGGAGGCCAAGGCGAGCAGATCATGAGGTCAGGAGATTGAGACCATCCTGGCCAACATGGTGAAACCCCATCTCTACTAAAATACAAAAAAATTAGCCGGGCATGATGGTGCATGCCTGTAGTCCCAGCTACTCATGAGGCAAAGGTAGGGGAATCGCTTGAACCCGGGAGGCGGAGGTTGCAGTGAGCCGAGATCGCGCCACTGCACTTAACAGCCTGGTGACAAAGAGAGACTCTGTCTCAAAAAAAAAAAAAAAAAGAACTTCACTTTACAAAAATAATTTAAAAATCTTTAAATAAATTTTATAATTGGTATTTCTACAAAAACGCATTTCTAAAAGTGCTAGTTTTTCTCAAAATTGTTTACCAGTGAAATTTGCTTAACTTCTGCTGGGCAATGTCATGTAATAAAGAAAACCATGCTTTTCAGTCTATTTCCTCCTAGGTCAGGGTCAAAGACAACAAGGTATAATTTTATATACTCACTTCATTTCTGAGAAAAAAATTCTCAATTTTTGCTATATCTGGTATCATTAACTTTAAAACATTTTATAATATATGTATATTTTTATACTATTTCATATATATGTATGTATTTTAAACATAGAGACAAGGTTTCACTATGTTGCCTAGGCTGGTCTTGAACTCCTGGGCTCAAGCAATCCTCTCACCTTGGCTTCCCAAAGTGCTGGGATTGCAGGTGGAAGCCACCACGCCCAGGCTTAAGTTAAATATTGTTTTTTTTTGAGACGGAGTCTTGCTCTGTCACCCAGGCTGGAGTGCAGTGGCATGATCTCGGCTCACTGCAATCTCCACCTCCTGGGTTCATGCCATTCTCCTGGCATCAGCCTCCCAAGTAGCTGGGACTACAGGCACCCGCCACCACGCCCAGCTAATTTTTTGTATTTTTAGTAGAGACGGGGTTTTTCCATGTTAGCCAGGATGGTCTCGATCTCCTGACCTCGTGATCTGCCCGCCTCGGCCTCCCAAAGTGCTGGAATTACAGGCGTGAGCCACCGCCCCCGGCCAAGTTAAATATTTTTAATCTTCAGTTTGCTATGGATATTATGTAGAAATATGATATACAAGTAAATTTCTTTTTTTTTTTTTTTTTTTTTGAGACGGAGTCTCGCTCTGTCGCCCAGGCTGGAGTGCAGTGGCGCAATCTCGGCTCACTGCAAGCTCCGCCTCCCGGGTTCACGCCATTCTCCTGCCTCAGCCTCTCCGAGTAGCTGGGACTACAGGCTTAAATGAATTTAAGTAGCTCAAATCTCGATATATTAAATATATGTATTAAATGTATAATATATGTGTATATTTGAATGACATATATATATATATTTTTTTTTTTTTGAAAGACAATACCAACACTGAAGCTTTTCTAGAGAAGAATAGATTTCTTTGAGGAAGAATTCAATGGCAGAGATTTCTCCAGGATGGAGGTGAGGGTGGGATAAAAATGTTCTTTTTTTATTCATACGCTCACTGAAATTGTTATTGCAATTCCTGCTGTGTGTCATGCACTGGGCTTAAACTTGGAAAAATAGCTCCTGCCTTCATGAAAACTAGTGGACTGGTGGAAGAGAGGTGTGAAGAAATGAGATGGATTTTTATGTGTGGCTTATGGAATGTGAAACTGTTAGGCTATATAAGGAACCTGGGAGATTATCTAGTCCATCCCCTTATTTTATGGAATAGGGACTTTAACCCAGAAAAGTTAAGGTATGTGCCCTGGTTAGTGGCAAGTAGAGCCAAGACCAAAATCGAGATCCTCTTGTACCCCGTCCAACTGTCCCTAGCCACCTTCTGTTGCATCTTAGACTGAAGAAAAGGAACAATTGCTGAAGCCTCAGAGCAACCCTATAAAGACAATCTGCCTTCAATTGTTTGCAAGAAAGTACCACACACATAGCAGGTCATCAAAATAGGGACCCAAATGTTGCTTGCGTTACTAAGAGGAAGGGCTCGAGGAGAGCCTGGATAGATTTACAACTCTGGGCCCAATAACATGCTAGTAAAAGGGAAGATATCAGCATATATTGCCTAGACAGTTCAGGTTTCCCTCTTAGAATTAAGCCCGCCACCAAGGGCTCTCACCTCCTGGCACAATCCCAGGTACACAGGGAAGGCTCAGGAAACGATCTGATGAATGAATAAAACCAGTTGGGCATTTCTTACACTCTTAGATTAAGAATAAGAGAAAAAGCACAGTCATGATTGATGCCAAAAAACCTGAAATGAGTATTTCACTTCTAGAGCTTGTTATAGTATAATTACAACTTCTACTTGAAGGCCTGGGGTGGGAGGTAAAGGCTTTTGCACAGATGGTGTCACAGGGGAAAAGTTCTCTTAAGTACAGATTCAAGTAAGACAAAATCCAGACATCCAGAAGGGTTTAATTCATGAAACCTATTTCAAGCCAGGGAAGAGAGGCGCAGATGGAAGAATGATAATTATTTCAAGGAACAGGCATTTCTGAACCTTCTATAAAAGTATGTTCTTACTAGTAGTTATATTTAATATGGTAGTATCTGACACAATTACTAGAGACAAAAAAGATGCCCAATAGTTCTGATATCAGAAATACCCAGGTTAGGAAAAAAAAAAGGCTTCAAAGGCACAGGTTGTTAACTCTATGTTGTTGTTGTTGTTGTTGTTGTTTTGAGACAGAGTGTCACTCTGTCACCCAGGCTGGAGTGCAGTGGTGCCATCTTGGCTCACTGCAACCTCTGCTTCCCAGGTTCAAGAGATTCTCCTGTCTTAGCCTCCTGAGTAGCTAGGATTACAGTCGTGTGCCACCCTGCCCTGCTAATTTTTGTATTTTTAGTAGAGACAGGATTTTGCCATGTTGGCAGGCTGGTCTCCAACTCCTGGCCTCAAGTGATCCACCTGCCTCAGCCTCCCAAAGTGCTAGGATTACAGGCATGAGCCACCGTGCCCAGCCCTATGTTAATTTTTATAACTTAGATACTTCGAAAAATTTTAAAACTGACTCAGGCCTGGTGACTTACTGACATAACAAATTCTAGTAGGACTATCATCAGTCACTTAGGTAGACTGCCCTTTTCGGTGTACAAAATGCTGCGTTGGGCGTACTCACAAGCAGTGTACTGTGTTACTCAAAGCCACATAGCAACCAGATATTGCTCAGCAGATTTTATTAATATCTGAATCCTAATCTGGGGGAGTTTCAGACTTGGAGAGGAGCTCTTCCCAAGCCACACCTATGTGAGTCTTTAAAACACTTGCCCCTACTTGAGACGTTCACAGGAAGTAATGGTGGAGACATTGGTTTCTTCCACTTAATTTAGATTTGATCATTCAGACTAAACATCTCTCATTATTAACTGTAGAGTCTGGAAAGGAGTAGAACTTAGATGACAGCTTTGTTTTCAAAGTAAAGCACATATCAACAGAGCAGTTTGTACAAGGATATTCAAAACAGTATTGTTTATAATTGCAAAAGATTAAAAATGATCTTAATGTCCATCAGTGGGAGATATGGTCCACCCATTTAGAGAAATTCTGTATGATGATTCCAATGTTTCTTAGAGATCATCCAGAAGGGGAAAAACCCAAAGGACAGAACTGTATTATGAGCATGTTACTGTTTGTGGTTAGAAAAGGTGGGGCATGTTATGCATGTGCAGCAAATCTCCACAGAAGGGTACACCTGAGACTGGCAACAGTGAGCACCTCTGCAGAAGAAACTGGGTATCAGGGATGGGAGATCTTCCTTTTCCTTTTCTGTACTATTTTAAGTTTTCCTACATGAATTTATCATTTAATGTAAAACATAAGTGAAAACAAAAATTTTAAAGCATAAAACAAAAACATGGCCATGTAAGCATCAAACTCAATATTTTGTTGGTAGAGTGAAAGAAAGAAGCTCCAAATTATCTGAAAAACGACAAATACAGCTTAGGATATAATCAAGACTGTCGAAGCTGAGAGTCTGCTTGGTGCAACCTCTCCTTATGGAGATGAGGAAACCAAAACTCAGAGAAAGTGAATTTTATCTAGGTCATAAAACTGGTCGGTATCCTAGAAGCCAGGTGACTCGTCTCAACCCAGGAACCCATGATTCAACTTGCCACTCTGCTCCCTCTAGTTGTTTAATTTCAAACCATACTGAACCATCATTGACATTGGAGCTCATGAGCTTCACTGGTGGTTGAGGTTCCTTAAAACCACTGCTTTTGACATTGAGGGCAGAGGAGGCCTGAGGCAGAGAAAAAGAGAAACAAAGTCCTCAGCAAAGCATGGGAAGGCAAAACATCTACATCTGTGATGAACAAAATACTCCTTGGGATAATATTCCAGAACATTTTAGGGAGAGAACAATAGTTCCATTAAAAAAAAAAAAAAAAAGAGCTAGGCGAGGTGGCTTAATGCCTGTAATCTCAGCACTTTGGGAGGCCGAGGCAGATGGATCGCCTGAGGTCAGGAGTTCAAGACCAGCCTGGCCAACATAGTAAAACCCCGTCTCTACTAAAAATACAAAAAATTATCTGGGCGTGTTTGCAGGTGCCTATAATCCCAGCTACTCGGGAGACTGAGGCGGGAGAATGGCTTGAACCTAGGAGGTGGAGGTTGCAGTCACCCGAGATCATGCCATTGCACTCCAGCCTGGGCAACAAGAGCGAAAACTCCAGCTTAAAAAAAACAAAAGAAAAAGCAGAATATTCCAAATGCAGTATCTGAGGCCAAGCCGGATTAAGGGCAGACTGCCACAAACTGCCTCAAAAAGGCTAAAGACCTCGTCAGCTCTAGACCGTTGCCAGTCCCCACAGAAAGGAATAACCCAAACAGAAGATTTCTCCATCGAAGCAGGAATGCATCAAAGCTAAAGCAGGGACATCTTTTTTGTTTTTCCTTCCAAGAGAGTCGGAATTTAAATTTAGATTCCCATTTATCTTTTTCTTTTTCATTGTTTTCATCTCCTTTTCCCTCTTTCTTTTTTTTTTTAATAATTGGCTTTCTCTTCTGTGTTTGGAAATTGATAAAACCATGCTCTGCAGATGTGTGACTAGAAACATTTAATTGGCATTATTCAATATAAAGGAAAAAATCACACACACACAAAAAAAACCACCAGTGCCAAGGCATCTGAGATACAAACACACTTTTGATTCAGTGACTGTGTCCTTGGTGAAGCAAACAGTAAACACAGGAATGGGGCGGGGGTGGGGGTTATTCATGTAGGACATGACCCTCTGGTTAGTGCTGCCTGGGACAATATACACTTGGTCATTTCTACAAAGCTCTAAGTGTATGCTCAAGGCGAGGAAGTTCCCTGGACTCAATTCTAAGCCAGCACAAGATTTGCTACATAAGAAGCAAACATGGAAAAGGTAAAGGCTTCAATCCTGAACTTTTGCCTTTTGCAACACCAGGAAACAGAGAGCCATAGCTCATAAAGAAAGTGCTTTTGGCAGCTTCCCTAAGCCAGGAACTGCAGACGATGAGGGAGGCCAGTGAATCAGAGGCTGCCCAGAGCGCCTCCTGGAATGTTTCACAACCGTCTTTTTGGCCTCAGCGGGTTTCAGTGGCTTGCTCTTCTATGTCCTGGGCTTGCTTCCCTCATTTTTAAAATAGGTTTTAGTTACACACATACACATATACAATGCCAAGTGAAGAAAACAAAACCATAAGGGTAGGCTCAAGTATGAAAACCATAGCGGACAGGCCTGCAAGGGGCTGGCTCTGAGTAGATCATGGAAAGAACAGCTGGTGCCCAGTGGTGAGAAGTCACACCTAAGTGCTAGGAAGACACAGAAATTACTTGACTCCCTTCAAATCCTTCTCCCCAGTTCACATGTGAGTCTTGGAAGGTGAAGAAGAATATCTTAGGCTAGTATTCATTTCTTGTTGCATCTCCATCCTCTCTCCTTTCGATAACAAACTTCTCAGTGGAGGTATCTCTACTCTTGGCACTTTGAGGTGAATTTTTGACAATATGTGGTTTTGTTAATGTGTCAGAGGCACAATTCCATTTAAGTGAATGGGTAAGGCCTCCCCAAGCCCTCCATGACTTTTTCCATTCCCAGCACCTATTTTCTAACTGTACTTCGGTTCCAACAATAATGGGGAGTTTTCACAGGCTGTAGACTATGGTTCATTAGTTTAATAAAAATGTAATTTCCACAAATCCATATTCATATGAACAGATAATTAAACAAATAAATGGAGGAAGAAGAGACAAATCTCCCTTAAAGAGGAATTCAAAATCATTTATGTAGACACACCATGCTCAAAGGTGGGGGGGATGGGAGGCAACATAACTGCAAATAGTGAGTTCATTCCAAAGAATACAGGATTGAATGAGTGGTGGTCGATGGGAGTTGGGGGGCAGCATTACTGTGCAAAAGCTTGGAAAATACTACCTTGGCCAGGTGATCAAGATCAACATTAACAGTGACAAGTCACGATAATAGTGTGCACCCTTGATGTGATATAATTAGAATAACACTTTATATCTGTAGTCTTCTTCCAAAAACTTATAACTCCAGTCTACCTATGAGAAAAATATCAGACAAATTTCAATAAAAAGGCATCTTACAAAATACCAAAGCAACACTCCTTAAAACTATTAAGGTCATCAAAAACAAGGAAAGTTTAAGAAACTGTCACAGCCAAAAGAAGCCTAAGGAGACATGATGAGTAAAGGTAACGGGGGCTGAGTGCCATGGCTCACGCCTGTAATGCCAGCACTTTGGGAGGCTGAAACAGGAGAATCACTGGAAGCCAGGAGTTCAAGACCAACCTGGGCAACATAGTGAGACCCTGTCTCTACAAAAAATTTTAAAAATTAGCTGGGCATGGTGGCATGCATTTGTGGTCCCAGCTACTTGGGAGGCTGGGGCAGGAGGATCACTTGAGCCCAGGAGGAAGAGACTACAGTGAGCCATAATCGTTCTACTGCACTCCAGCCTGGGCAACAAAGTGAAACCCTGTCTCAAAAAAAAAAAAAATCAAAAAACAAAACACAAAACAAAACAAAAAAACAAAGGTAATTTGGTATTCTGTATGGGATTCTGGAACAGAAAAAGATATTAGATAAAAACTAAAGAAATCTGAATAAAGTATGGATTTAATAATTACTGGCTCACTAATTATAACAAATGTAGCACATTAATGTAATACACTAACAACAGGGGAAACTGGGTGAGTGAGTGTATAGGAACTCTCTTCTCAATTTTAATATAAAACTAAAAGTGGTTTGAAAAACAGCACATTTTAATGTGCCCAGTGAATACCAGGAACTGTGCCAGGTACTCTCTCTTTAATAGTCAATATTAATTTAATAGTCAATGGTTGGGGTATGTAAAAATGGACACAATCTTTAAGAGAAAACCTGGTCTATAATGTGTCCCAGGGGAATAAATAGATATTAAGCTAAAATTTTTAAAATTGCTTCTAGAAGTGTTCCCTGGTCTAATAAGACTGGGAAATGTTGGGCTAAAGAAAGTTAAAATAATTTATTTTATTGGAAGATTTTTCAGTCTTTAGTGTAATAGGGGGTACCAAGACTTTCTGAAAGAGATATATGAATTCAACAATTCGTTTCTCAAACCTGCAAGGCTGATGTTCTTCTGGATAGGAATACTAGGAAATGCTGGTCCACTGTAACTTAGTGGATGTCTTGGCGGAGTACTGAATTATAAATTAAATATGAATGAATATTATATTAAGTCCCTACTGTGTGCTTAGCTCTTTAAAATTAAAGAAGCTGTTTAGGACACGGAGCCAGAGAAGGGAAAAAAGCAGACAGGGAATGTTGAACAAAACAGTTTCATGTGCCTAGAATGAGGGACTGCTGTTCAAGATACACAGTAATAGAAAAACAAAGCAAAACAAAATACAGGAAAAGCAAGGGTCATAAAAGACTGCTTGAATATCTGCTGACATTTTCTATAAGCACATGTTGATTTAAAAAGAAAATTTCAAAGATGGCTTAACTTCCATATCAGTTTTCACAGGTAGTTAGCAAAGCCTTGCTAAATTAACTTCAGTTACATATATTCAAAATTATCTTTAAAAAAAAAAACTTGCTTCTATAATAAAACCACATCAACTATTCCAAATAACACTTCTAACATCATCCTTTAAGAGTAGAACAGGTAAAGCCAGCACGGTGGCTCATGCAGTAATCCCAGCACTTTGGGAGGTTGAGGGCGGCAGATTACCTGAGGTCGGGAGTTTGAGACCAGCCTGACCAAAATGGAGAAACCCCATCTCTATTAAAAATACAAAATTAGCTGGGCCTATGCCTTTAATCCCAGCTACTCGGGAGTCTGTGGCAGGAGAATCGTTT
Source organism: Nomascus leucogenys (assembly GCF_006542625.1). Taxonomy (NCBI): domain Eukaryota; kingdom Metazoa; phylum Chordata; class Mammalia; order Primates; family Hylobatidae; genus Nomascus; species Nomascus leucogenys. The sequence continues at coordinate 70,974,162 of NC_044391.1, forward strand.
GAACCCTGGAGGCAAGAAGTTGCGGTGAGCCAAGACCACGCCATTGCTCTCCAGCCTGGGCAGCAAGAGTGAAACTCCGTCTCCAAAAAAAAAAGAGTAGAACAGGTAGAGGCTGACGTTGTTTTTAAAACTTGAACGCAGGCTCTTCAAAATAGGTAAATATGCAACATTCAAAAGCATACACTGGGTAATACACTTGATATGGCATCTGGGAAACTTCCTCCTTGGAACAAGTGTTTAATTCAGTTTGATATCTGGGCCAGTAAGTTCATATAAACTTCATCAGAAACACTTTCCAGGAACCTAAACCCAACATGAGAGGGGAGCATAAGAGCTTCCAAAAGTTAGAATGCAAAGCTTTACAATCACCTCATTCTCTTCTTCTCTGTCACAGAGGGTGACCAATTATCCTGGTTTGCCTGGGACTGAGGGGTTTCCCAGGACACAGGTCACAGTGCTAAATCTGGGAAAGTCCCAGGCAAATGGGATGGTTTTTCACTCTAGGCCTATGGCCATCCGTAGACCTAGGGCTAACTCAGGGCAGCAGAACTCAAATTTCCTATTTCCACCCTAATGCCTTCCCTTAAAAAGAGAACCAGGAGCCAGTACAAAATGACCATTCATTATTCAGAACTGTCAGGCTATCCAGATTAGCTGTCAGTGCATCCTCCCTGGATTAAAACTAGGTGGTTGTCCTTTTGTATCCGTATTATGTGATAATTGGAATGGGAATATTACATACTCATTTTATCTGTAATTTTTGAAGGAAATCAAGAACTATTTGTGATATTTATGTCATATATATGATATATGACTGCATTATATCACCCATAAACATGCACTTGGTTAAGTGTGAAAGTCAGGAAAACCTTTCCTGTTGGACTCCTGGTTGAGCCATACACCTGAAATGAAGCTCTTTTAAGAAACATTGCACTATTCTCTTCCCGTGATTTGAACTAACTCTCATGTTCCTGGACTTGTGCTCTTTATAAACAAGACCTGGGAAAGAGCAAAGTCTCCCCCTACCCCTCGGGACCAATCACAATGATATGGATCTTCCTTTCTTACAAAAATGGAACAAAAATAATTTTAGTGCATTTCAAATCTGATTAAGGCACAGAGTAGGCACTAAATATGTTCTCCCTAAAGTAAGGTTAAGGGAGGTTAGAAATTTGTAACAAAATATCAGTTCCATTTATAGGAAGATGATCATCATAGGCTTTTTAAATTTCAAATAGAAACATAATCAAGATGACAACTCAAAAGAAAACTGGAAACACCTCACCCATAACTCTTCTTCTCTTGAGGATGCATTTTAATCCTTACTCCTAGAGTTTCATAGGGGAATATCTAAAGGGTACCACATTCTAGTTGCTGCTTCCTCTTACTTCCAGAGCATAGTTGCCTGCTTAGCCCCATTTCATTTTGAGTTTCACTCATGATTTACAAACCCATCACTTTCCCACAGTACTCATTATAGGTGAGGGCCATGTATTTACCCAACTTTGTGTTATCACCATAGAAATTCAGGATAGAAGGGTCTTAGTCCATTTAGACCAATGGTTCTCAAACTTTCCTTTAGTATTAGAATCCTTCTCCAGAGCCAAGTATGCGGCTTGAAGCAGAGGCTACTCTTAAGACCCAGGGTTCTTTCATCAGCTGAGGAAATGAGCACTTAAAGTAGGCACCTTTGACTGTCTTCTCTAAATTCTCTTGGTCTTGCTTTCACCCTGCTTTCCCTTCAGGCATTTCTCAAGTGTCATGCTGAAATTTTAAACAAATGTTTAAAACACATTGAACAGGGCCCAGCTTTTGGAAACGGAACACTAAGGTTAGCTTCTGCTCACATCCCCCTGAGATTCTAGCGTGGGACTTTGGGACAGACTTTAAAACCAATGATTTAGACTAATTCACTTATTTTAGAGATGAAGAATATTGGAAGATTAAATGCCTCAGCCCAGATCTCAGGAACAGGCTGTGACAAACCTAGGAAACTCGGAATGCCTGCTAGAATGCTACAGCTAGCATCAGCTGCATGGATCACTAATTACTGCCCAATGATCACCAGCGGATCACCAATCACTGCCCAATCCTTTTTCGTAGTCATCAAAATATACGTGATAAGTTAAATTTGGTAACAAGGCCAAGTAGTGTTTCCTTTTCCCTATTTCATGAAAAAGTCTAATGCAGACTATTTTAATTAACTTATTTACTTTAAAATGATGAGATCAACGTGAATCACGTTTTGATGACACCATTTGTGTGATCTCACATTATAGGAAAGGTAGAGCACTTTGTTCTTCAATCCTCCAAAAAAAAAAAAGACAAAAATCAAATAAACTTTGAAAACTCACATTTCATAATTTAGAAAGGCTTTTATATATGGGAAGGAGAGGTGCTGCCATCAGCCAATGCTAGACCTTCTGGCCATAGAGGCTTTGGGGGAATAATGATATGCAACTGAAAGAAGCAAGCCAAAACATACAGGTGTAAAACGTTTCTGACTTATGTGCAGACCCAGCCACATCAAGCTTTAAAAAATATTTCAGCATCAAGAGTGTCTGGGTGCAGCTGCGGGTCTTTTCCTCTGTTTATGGGCCGTCCATGGCTTAACTCGTGAACTGGCCAACGTCAGGTGTCATGCAGCCCTGTCTGATGGAAAACATATGTCTACAGAGGTAGGAAGAAAAACCCAGCCACAGTCCAGCCTTGACTCAGTCACGATACAATGAAGGGGAAAAAAGGGCTGCAGACGCGTCTCTCGCCCTCCTTGTGTCTCTCTCAGCTCCTGCCAACAATGAGCCGCTTGTTTCTCTTATTTCCCAGAAACAGTATTAGCCATCCAACAAGGTCAGCAAAAAAAAGCAGCTTTTCACTTCAGGGTGCATTTGGTTCCAAAAATCTGTAAAGTATTAAACCAAGAAGTTGTACTATCCCAACTTCACACTGAGCCCTTTATTCCAATTCTGGGTGAGAATAACTGCAAGGAAATTTCTCAGCCGGCTCAGTTGATAAGGCACAGAGCTCTGGAATATATGTTCATTCAGCCACACTTTCCCAGCTTCACTGTTTTGAGCCTTAAAACCACATCCAGGTGCCCCAAAGCTTGCCAGATAGGCCTCCGGTTCTCCAGATGCCCCAAGCCTGTCTAGTTTTAGACTTGTAACCCAAGCTTCATTTACTTCACAGGAAACCCTGAATTTTTAGCACCAGGAAATGATTTTCCTACTTGCTATCCTGCCTGCCCATCCAAACAGTAATGTAGTCCACAAACCAGTGTGCAAGTATCTAGACAACTCTCCTTTTTCAGGTGTAAAATCGAAATGCCTGTAACACTGGCTTTTATATTTTCATAATAACTGCATTACCCCAAATGTATATTTTATTGGCATTTAAAGGATTCAGACATTAGTTCTCGTCATTATAATATATCCAGGGAAGTCTAGGGAAAAAAAAAAAATGCCTCAGCACAGATCTCAGGAACAGGCTGCGACAAACCTAGGAAACCCGGAACGCCTGCTAGAATGCTACAGCTGGCATCAGCTGCATGGATCACCAATTACTGCCCAATGATCACCAACGGATCACCAATCACTGTCCAATCCTTTTTCGTAGTCATCAAAATAGCTCTAAATTTTATTTGAGAAGGTGTGTCAAAAGGAGCTTCCTTCTTAAAAATGAAAACAAAACACACATCAATCTTTCTGGCAGGCTGATTTCTTCTGGATCCTTTTTGCTGTAAAGAAAGAACATCTTTCTTTCACCTAAAGCAGCATCAGAATGTGCTACTCTGACTCCATTTGATCGCAGGGATATCTCAAGATTTATCACAAGTGGCCTGTGGCAGGAAGCACCTCTATGGAGTTAGTGAATTTAGAAAAACAATTATGTAGCCTGTGAAAAAGAGGAAATTTAGTTATTCACTTTGCTGCTTCACAAAGTCGTCCTTGTGATTTTGAATATAATTCCATGGTTGGGCAATAGCAGTGCAACTAAAACTGTTTTGTTATCTTCAGACAATAGGTATACTTTTATCCAGCAGGAAATGGAAACTCTGATTCATGCATTTATTTTTCATTAGTCAATAGAAAGTTTATTGTAGCTTTTTATTGGTTAGCTTTTCTGAATCATTTTAAAACTACTCCAGGTGCAAAGTATGGCAGCCCAAGCTAAGAGAAAACGAATCTACAGCTGTGTTCCACAAAGAATGGAGGAAAAGTTGCCAGTGTGAGTTGCTAGTTTTTAATGTGTGCATGTGTTTTTTAATAGCATGCCCTTTTAGTAAACATCTTTATTATGGAGATCATGTAACAGATACTAAGATTCCAAGAGGTAGTCAAAAGACTTGAACAATTCATAAAAGAGAACATGCAATTAGTAATAAAATATGGCAAATTATCAGCTTCATAAGGAATCACACTAATGCAAATTAAAGAAACAGCCTTTTTCAGCAATCAAATAAGCAAAAACAATAGTGTGGTTTAGATGCTTTGTATTGGGCCAGGACCACTCAGGAAAAAAAAAAAAGAAAGAAGAATTTAACCAGGGGTAACAGGATTAGGAAATCTGGTAGAAGTATATGCCAAATTCTGGAAACTTGTATATATATGCATTTCATTGAGGACTGTACCCACATATCTTATAGGATTTCTAGTGGCCCCAAAAAAGTTAATTACCTTTGAAATGAAAAAGTATTAGAATATTAATAGTGGTGGTGTTTCGCTTATAGAACTATAGATGATTTTTTTCTTTCCAATGATCTACGGTTCACCTAGCTATTCATTTCCCCTGTTTCTAGGAAGTAGAGATACAATGATGAACAAGATAGCAAGGTCCCTGCCCTGTAGGAGATTATCGTCTAAGAAAAGACAGGCTATAACAAATGTATAGAATAATTTTAGTGATAAGGGATTTGAACAAACAAATGTGGAGCTATTTTATGCAGAGAAGTTAAGAAAGGCCTCTGTGAAGCAGTGATGTGTGCTCTAGATCTGAATGAAGTATGGAAATCAGGGTAGGGGACAACAAGTACAAAGATCCTAAGGTGGAAACTGTGAGCTTGGAGTACTTGCGCAAAATCAGAGCAGCCCATGTGGCTGAGGAGCAGAGGGTGAGCGGCCGGGACCAGGTCCCTTGAGGCCTCTTGCCTGTGGTGAGCACTGTGGTTGGCCTCTATTCCAGACTGATAGAAATCTCCTTCCAGCTGACTGCTTGGACTGCATGGGAAACTGCCAGATTATTTCACACTCTATGGTAAAATTTAAAATTCTTTAGAAATCCAGAGACGAGAAAGCTCTGGGGACACACAGTGAAGTGAGTTAAAAAGTGTGAAGGAGGCCAGGTGCAGGGGCTCACGCCTGTAATCCCAGCACTTTGGGAGGCTGGGGTGGGCAGATCACAAGGTCAGGAGTTCCAGACCAGCCTTGCCAACATAGTGAAACCCCATCTCTACTAAAATTACAAAAATTAGCCGGGTGTGGTGGCACGCACCTGTAATCCCAGCTACTCAGGAGGCTGAGGCGGGAGAATTGCTTGAACCCGGGAGGTGGAGGTTGCAGTGAGCCGAGATCACGCCACTGCACTCCAGCCTGGGAGACAGAGTGAGACTCCGTCTTAAAAACAAACAAACAAACAAACAAACAAACAACAAACCATGAAGCAAAGAGGCCACTCCTTGGGATCAATGCCTCTCGGTTTGTTGTCTCTCAGCCCTGTAAAGTGGTTCAGGATCTTTGGGAAGGAAAGGAATAAGGTTTGGGGCAGGGATGGGGGAACAGACAGAAACCAAAGCAGCTCTGCTTTTAAACACTTACGAAGAGGAGATTCTGATCCCAAGCAAAACAAAATAAAAGCCTGTAGCTCTAAATTTGATTTGAGAAGGTGTGTCAAAAGGAGCTTCCTTCTTAAAAATGAAAACAAAACACACAACAAAAAAATTACAGCTCTGGATTTTCTAAATGTTATCCTTGCATCAAAATGCATATGTAGTATACACTCATTTTGGTCTTCTGTGAACACTGGCTGGTGCTCTGAGATCATGCCACTACCCAGTATTTAAAAAGACTATAGAAAACCTCCCCATAAAACTTCTAGTGTTCACTACTGGAATCTTTTTTTTTGAGACAGAGTTTCACTCTGTCACCCAGGCTGGAGTGCAATGGCACGGTCTCAGCTCACTGCAACCTCCGCCTCCCCGATTCAAGCGATACTCTTGCCTCAGCCTCCCGAGTAGTTGAGATTACAGGCGCCCACCACCACGCCCAGCTAATTTTTGTATTTTTTAAATAGAGATGGGATTTCACCATGTTGGCCAGGCTGATCTCGAACGCCTGACCTCAGCTGATCCACCTGCCTCGGCCTCCCAAAGTGTTGGGATTACAGGCGTGAGCCACTGTGCCCGGCCACTATTGGAATTTCTTTTTTAAGGACATTGTCCTCTAGCTCACAGAATCTAGATGACTTATGGGGAAGTACAGGAGAACTCCCTCTTACTATGTCTGGAAAAACTACATTTCTCTTCAACACCATGAAAGCCTTTATCTCTTGAGTGATCTGACTCCTATAACAGAGCATATTATCTTCTTTACAAGAGCCCCCAGGAATCTCAAAGCCAAATCTGTAGGTACCTCTAGCAACCACACAAGGCCCCATGGTATGCATTTTTTCCCTGGCTTTATTTTTTTCTCAGCCACAGTCCTTCTTTACCCCAACTTAATTCAATTATTTATTTTTATCCTTTTGAATTACATGTTTTGGCTGGGCACAGTGGCTCAACCCTGTAATCCCAACACTTTGGGAGGCTGAGGTGGGAGGATCACCTGAGGTCAGGAGTTCAAGACCAGCCTGGCCAACATGGTGAAACCCCGTCTCTACTAAAAATACAAAAATTAGCCAAGCGTGGTGGTGTGTGCCTGTAGTCTCAGCTACTGGGGAGGCTGAGGCACAAGAATCACTTGAACCAGGGAGGTGGATGTTGCAGTGAGCTGAGATCACGCCATTGCACTCCAACCTGGGCGAAAGAACAAGGCTCCATCTCAAAAAAAAAAAAAAGAATTATATGTTTTATAAGATGCAAGAGTAGGGAACAAATGAATGGAAGCATCATAATTTCATTTTCAAACTACCTGTGTGTCAGTCACAGATTGCCCTCAATGAGAAACTTGTAAACCTGTGAATGGGCCCCAAGCAGTACACCTGCCAGTCTAGGTCTCTACCCCAGGACTCAGAATGAAGTGAAGGAGAAATGGGTTTTTTGTGGTCTTGAGTCACACTGAGACAGTCAACTGCTTGTGACTCTAATAAACATAGCTTACCTTTTGTAAATAAATTTAAAAAAAAACCTACCTGTGTGTCTATAGCTGCACAGATATATTATGTGTCAAATAAATAATGTTCTGTGAAGCTTAACTGAGCAGGTTGGAAATTTTACTTGTTAGTCATCCCGAGGGGAAGAGTTTACATGATTTTAGGCCATACCTTACAAAGACCAGGTAGACCAAAAAGCCTTTCCACATATTTCATTAGCTTTATAGAACACATTCATTAGAGGAGCCATTTGGCACAAGCATGCTGTGCTGCCCCCACCCCACCTTCCATAGACACTACCTTCACCAAGTGATCAAAGCTAATGTCACCTATAGTGGGACAAATCATGTACCTCCTGATATGATTCAATGAGAAGAACACAACATCACTTCCATGGCATTCCTGCCAAAAATGTATAACTGAAACCAAAATCACAAAGAAATGCCAGACAAATCCAAATTTAAAAATGATTCACAAAATAACTGGCCTATATATTCCTCAAAAATGTCAAGGTCCAGAACACAAGGACCGAAGACTTGTTCCAAATTAAAAGAGATTATGGAGACAGGACAACTAAATGCAATGTGAGATCCTCAATCACATCCTGGGCCAGAAACAAAAATAGCCACAAAGGACATCACCGGGACAACTGAAGACATTTCGAATCTGGGCTATTAGATAAGAGCATTGTATCAATGTTAAATTTCCTGATTTTGATACCTATACTGTGCTTATATAAGAAAATGTCCAGCTGGGCACGGTGGCTCACGCCTGTAATCCCAGCACTTTGGGAAGCCAAGGCAGACAGATCACCTGAGGTTAGGAGTTCCAGACCAGCCTGGCCAACGCGGGGAAACCCCATCACTACTAAAAATACAAAAATTAGCCAGGTGTAGTGGCACACACCTGCAGTCCCAACTACTTGGGAGGCTGAGGCAGGGGAATCGCTTGAACCCAGGAGACGGAGGTTGCAATGAGATGAGATCATGCCACTGCACTCCAGCCTGGGCAATGGAGCAAGATTCCATCTCAAAAAAAAAAAAAAAAAGAAAGAAAGAAAAGAAAAGAAAAAAGAAAAAAAGAATATGCCCTTTCAGAAAATATAAGTATTTCTGGGTAAAGGAGAATGATGTCTCCAACTTTGTCTCAAATGGTTCAGAAAAAAAAATATGTAGATAGATAGAGAGATAGATAGATAGAGAGATAGATAGATAGATAGATAGATAGATAGATAGATAGATAGATAGATAGATGGATGGATGGATGCAACTGTGGCTATGTTTATAAGCAAACAATCTGGGGAAAAGGTATATGGGAATTCCTTAGACTAAACTTGAAACTCTTCTGTAAGTTTATAATTCTTTCAAAATAAATAGTGACATTTAAAAAAATAAAACCTCTCTACACATACCTCAAACCTCCTGGAGACAGAATTCTCAGTCCAGCAGGGACCAGAGAAACTGTGTTATGTATGGGCCATTGTTCTGTGGCACTGCTGATCTTTGAGGAAACTCCTATTAAACAATGCTTTTGATAACTGATTGGAATTTGGATGGAACAGAATCCCAGCTGCAATCTGTGCTACATAATTCTGATACCTCATAGTTCCTTCCAGCCTCCCACCTCTATCCCCAACCCCAACTATTATTTAAATAATTCTAATTTTAAAACATAGCCTAGGAAGACAGGACAAAGAGCTACCCCAACAGACCGGTTGGGGAGGTCTTTCAGAAGAAACACCACTGGACAGCTGCCCCTGAGGACCAGACACCCAGAATAGGAAATTGCAGGTTTTCTTGGGAAGGACCTGGGACACCAAGAGAGTTGACTGTTAAGCTTGAGATCTGTTGTGAAAGGTCCTCACATCCCAGGGTCAGAGCTGAGACATTGCTCCATTTAGGTCTTCTTGATAGGAGGAAAAATGAGCAAGCTTAGAGTGGAGGATGGAGAAGGCACCAGTGAATGCACACATATGAAATAAGGAATGCCTCAGGCCAAAGCCATCTGATTTTAATATATCGTAGTTTCGACCCTGAGATTCCCTCAAATTGCAGGAAAAATGTAATATGTACTTAAAACTAGAGGAGACACAGAGGAGAGGAGGAAGCACAAGCAAAGACATGCTGAGGATCCCAGAAGAGAAGTCTCCTGAGGGGCAGCCCTAGGCTGCAGCAACCCAGGCAGAAATGATACAGGAAAGGTGTCCAGAAAACTCCAGCTTGGAGCTGCCCTGAGCATTTGTTTTGTTAGGATGGGATGATCCAGTTCCATTTGGAGAGAAATTATAGTTCCATTCTAATTAATTCAGGCATTACAGCAGTTGATACGGGAGAAATTAAGAGAATATTTTTCTTGACATTTGAAGTGTGAGCTTTGAAGCAGCTAAATGAAAGCCTTGTGAACCAAGACTAAATCAGCCACATTAATTTTTTTTTAACTTTCTTTCCAGCTCTGCAAATATTTAAGTCTTGGCAAAATTCAAAACTCACAACTCACTCTTCACTGGTGTCTGAGAAATATAATACTGAAAAGGAAAAGGACGAAAATAATATGGAATGAAATGCATGACATGTACTGGGAAGCAAAATAACTTCCAACGAAACTTCCATTTATGGCTTAGTCAAAAACATATGGATACACAAGCTGAAAAACAGAGTTAGTGGGAAAGCTAGGTGGCTGGTTAAAAATACACTTTTTGGGGTAATGTTACATTATTGTTTAAAAGAAAGTAACACCCCCCCAAAATCCCCTTGTCCAGGATCTTTAGACAATTCCTTAGTTTGATAAAAGCAAACCATATCAAAATTGTATTTTTTAAGAAATGTTTATACTTTATTCAGAAACATTCCAAAGAAACTGGAAAAGTGAGGAAATTAAAGGTGGGCACAAAAATGTATGTGCAAGAAAATGTATTGAAACATCATTTATAATGATAAAAAATAGAATCAACCTATATGTCTCTCAATAGAAGAATTGGTTAAATAAATTATGGCATTATTAGTTAAATAAATTCACAGAAGGACTACTGTGCAGCTATTAACATGATGTGACGGTTTACGAACAAAAGAAATACGTCCAAGTCTATTCATAAGTTAAAAAAGAAAAGAAGATACCGAGAATCTAGTTTGTAGCTATCGGAATAGTAAAGGCTATAAGTTTGATCATAGATATTATTGGCCAGGGTATGGGGAAGAAAACACACTTTATTGGTAGGGGTGTCAATTGGTATACCTTTTTGGAAAGAAATGGAACAACAGTTTTAAAAACTTTAAATGTACATACTCTTTGAGCCAGGAATTCCACTTCTGCAAAATTATCCTATACATAAACAGCATATGGCACAAGGATTTATGTCTAAGGACGCACACTGTGGCATTGTTTAATAATAGTGACCAACGAGAAAATAAACTAAATATCCAGCACACAGGACCGGTTAAACAAAGTATGGTACCTCAATGGAGTGGAACATTACATATTGCTGACAAAGAATGAACAAATCTGTAAGTACTAATTTGGAAGGCTCTCTAAGATATGTTAAGTTTTAAAAAGACATACTGTATATGCCCAAGCATGCATGTGCATGCAGAGCATGTCTAGAAGAATGCTCAGGAAGCTGGTAGTAGTGTTTCCCTGGAGAGGAGAAAAGGGCTGGGGGTCATGGTGGGAAGGAGACCTAATTTTTCATAAATACCTTTTGGAACTATTTGGATTTTTTGCTATATGCATGTGTTACTTTTTTAATTAAAACAACTCATCAAAAAATATTATAGAAAAATATTTACTGGCCAGGCGCAGTTGCTCACACCTATAATCCCAGAACTTTGGGGGCTGAGGCGGGCGGATCACCTGAGGTCAGGAGTTCAAGACCAGCCTCGCCAACATGGTGAAACCCTGTCTCTACTAAAAATACAAAAATTAGCCGGGCATGGTGGCATGTGCCTGTAGTCCCAGCTACTCGGGAGGCTGAGGCAGGAGAATGGCTTGAACCTGGGAGGCAGAGGTTGCAGTGAGCCGAGGTTTTGCCACTGCACTCCAGCCTGGGCGACAGAGCGAGACTCTGTCTCAAAAAAAAAAAAAAAAAAAAAAATTACTGAAATGGGAAGATGCTCACGGTATATTAAAAACAAGCTACAAAAGAATATAGAGGAGTTTCCAACTATTTTTATGTTTGCATTGAAGAAAGTCAAGAAAATATATGAAAACACGCTAGTGTCATTTTGAATGGTACCGTGGCTTTTTATTTTCTCATTTTTTGCCAATCAGCATTTTCTACAGTGACCAAATAGCAATTATATAATATGGAAAAAAATAACATTATTGAATCTTGCTGCTTCAAAAATGTTTAGGACCTTTTTTTTTCCTCCTGCCTTAAAATACAGACGCACACACACAGAGACGGGGAGAGGTGATCTTCTTTTTAGCACTTAAGGAGAAAGACAATCAAAGCTTTTGTTTTCCTGAGGCTTCACTTAAATGATATTATTTTGCTGACTTCATCCTGGAGAACTATTCAGAGTAAAGCATGGAAGAACAGCTGTTCTTGACCACCAGCAACTGCAGAACACCCAGGGAATAAATTTAGACTTCCAGAAAGGAAGAAGAAATCAATCAGTTGGTACCTGGGTGGGAGAGGTGATGATCACACACAGGCGGGAGCAATATCACCAGGGACGCCAAAGAGGAGATCAAAGAGAAGTGTCAAAATATCACTCAGCACTTATCAATTTGGAACAAGTGGCTAAATGACAAACCACCTCGAATCCCACTGCCTGCCTTTCACCCTTAACTGGATGAAATTCTCCACAGCAAGGAAGCTCCTGAGGACAAACTTTTGGAAGTCAGCCAGCGAACAGGATGAAAATTGTCAAAATTATTTTTAAAACTCTCAACAGAGGTCTACAGCTTGGTGAAGAGATTAGACTCCATTAAAAATTAATTAATTAACTAATTAATGTGGTGCAAACAAAGAAAGGACTAAAAAAGAAAACAAGTTTGACCTAGCCTTCACCTTCCTAAAAGGCCTCCCTCTTCCCCAGGTGTGGGGTGCTTCTCTGGAATTCGTCATGGTTTAGGCCTACGAAGGCCTGATTGATTCTCAGGCCCACTCTCTGCAAGCAAAACTGAAGCAGGCTTGTACATTTACCCAGTGAATTAAACAACACATTTCAAGAATCTGGATCCCAAGCTATAACTTTCCTCCTCATTTTTGAAGTTTACTTGGAATATTTGGGGTCAAGATGCTCTGGGAAGCCGCTTCAGCATTCACTTACCCAATGCTCATGTGTGCACTAACACCAAGCACCAAAATGACAAAAGCCAACGCCATAGTAAATGTCTATTTCGGACAAAGAATCAGTTAAAAAGTTGGTGGGGACACTCCAAGTCCTTTTCAGATAAATTAAAGACTGAACGTTTGAGTAGGTTCTTGTATTTTTACTATACTGGCATTTTCCCATCACTGTGCTAACATACACAATTCTTTTTTTGTTTTGTTTTGTGCTTTGCTTTGAGGCGGAATCTGGCTCTGTCACCCAGGCTGAAGTGCAGAAGCTCCATCTTGGCTCACTGCAACCTCCACCTCCCGGGTTCAAGCGACTCTCCTTCCTGAGCCTCCCAAGTAACTGGGACTACAGGTGTGTGCCACTATAACTGGCTAATTTTTTTGTATTTTTGGTGGAGACGGGGATTCACCATGTTGGCTAGGCTGGTCTCAAACTCCTGATCTCAGGTGATCCACCCGCCTTGGCCTCCCAAAGTGCTGGGATTACAGGTGTGAGACACTGTACTTGGCCTTAACATACACAATTCTGTTGTGGCTCCCACACCTGGTTGATGATCAGAGTCATCTGAACACTTGAAAACAGCATACCTTTCCAGATTCCACCCTACATTTACTGACACAGAGATTTCCAGGGCATATTCCTCCTAGCAGCAGCCCAGGATAGTTCTTTTGGGAACAAACAAACCACTGTATTCTAAAAATGTATATTTAACAAATGCCCCAAGTGATCCAGCTAGTGGTAGATCTGGACCACACCTGGATAAACACTGATCTTAGAGACTAGTGAATAATCTATTTGCCACAGGCAGACTTGCTCAACTGCAGAGGCCTGAGTATTCTTGGTTTTGTCTTTAATACACATGGGGCCTGGAGCCTTTTTTGCAACACACCATTCTCCTCTTCCACCATAAAAAGCTCAAGGTTCTCCCCTGTTGTTCTCACTCCTTTTTTTTTTCTCTCCTTTTGGCTATACAAAAGTAATAGAACCACATTACAGAGAAAATAGAGGGAATCACCCTTAACTCAAAGGCCTAACTATAATCACTATTAACATTTAAAAATACATAATTGACTTACTCAACACATTTATTCTACAGAAGAGTACACCTATGATGCCTACTGAGCTTTGCTTGGGGCTAGAAATACACAAATGGAGATCAAGTCCCTGTCTTCAAGAAGCTTAGTCTTGTGAAAAAAATGGAAAGAATCTAAGCAATGTGTTTTTCAAAAAAAAGAAGTATAATTATAGCATAAACAATTTGTCATGATGTATAAAATTAGAACGTTATAACAAAGTTTTCCATGTGTCTACATGGTCTATATCCATTATTTCACTGCTTATAAATATATTTGTGGCTAGGCGCAGTGGCTCAAGCCTGTAATCCCAGCACTTACTTTGAGAAGCTGAGGCAGGCGGGTCACTTGAGGTTAGGTGTTTGAGACTAGCCTGGCCAACGTGGTGAAAACCTATCTCTGCTAAAAAGTACAAAAATTAGCTGGGTGTGGTGGTGGGCACCTGTAATCCCAGATACTCGGGGGCTGAGCTGGGAGGATGGCTTGAATCTGGGAGGCAGAGGTTGCAGTGAGCCGAGATCACACCACTGCACTCCCGCCAGGGCGACGGACCAAGATTGCATCTCAGAAAATAAATAAATAAATAAATAATTTATTTTCATATTTCAGGCATTTGTTTATTTATTGGCTATTATAGCTAACACATCTTTGTGTATGGTTCCCAAAATATTCACTTAGCATACTACTTTTTTTTTTTTTTAAGGAAAATTGTGGCATCAGACATTTTTCATGGCTTTTATTATTTCTTATCAAAGAAGAAATTTTCTACCTACATTTCTAAATTTCATATAATAAAACCTATAAGTCTCCATCACCTAATCTTAATAAAGACTCATCCACATTAAGATAAATGGAACATAGCCATGAAAACATAAGATTTATTTTTTTATATGCTATTATGTCGTGCTTTATTACACAAAAGGAACTGAATCCGTTGATTTGGTAATTTTTTTCAGTCTCATTTCACATATTCCTTAAAAAGCATAAAAGAAAGGAACTATAAAGAATGTCCTTTTCAGGCCGGGTGCGGTGGCTCATGCCTGTAATCCCAGCACTTTGGGAGGCTGAGGTGGGCGGATCACCTGAGGTCAGGAGTTCGAGACCAGCCTGACCAACACGGAGAAACCCCGTCTCTACTAAAAATACAAAATTAGCCGGGCATGGTGGCACATGCCTGTAATCCCAGCTACTTGGGAGGCTGAGGCAGGAGAATCGCTTGAACCCAGGAGGTGGAGGTTGCGGTGAGCCGAGATCGTGCCACTGCACTCCAGCCTGAGCAACAAGAGCGAAACTCTGTCTCAAAAAAAAAAAAAAAAAAAAAAAAAAGAATCTCCTCTTCAAAACCCCAAAGAAGGTAGCCTTCGATAATGCTGATTAACTAGAGTGTATTTGACAATAGATAGCTTCCTCAAAATTTAAGAAAATTGAGGGCACAGTGGCTCACACCTGTAATCCCAGCATTTTGGGAGGCCAAGGTGGGAGGATCACTTGAGACTAAGAGTTCGAGACCAGCCTAAGCAACATGGTGAGACGCCCCAATCTCTACAAAATAAAAAGAAAATTGATTTTCTACAGTGTTTAGAAAACTTTTCCTTCTTTTTTTTAATCAAAAAAATCCTTTTTAAACAGAAACCTTTCCCCCTTTCCTGTGCCCACCAGTGTTCCTTTTCTTCCATAAACACAAACTTTCCACCACAACAATCCTACAACACCTACAACACCCAACACTTCCACCATCCCCCCAAAATTGTCTGGGTATTTTTTTTGTTTGTTTGTCTCTGGGTTTGTGCGCGTATGTGCCGGTGCACTTTAGGCTAATTTATGCTGCATAAACCACAAAGTTCCAAAAGCAGTGAGAACATCAGAGCTGGAAAAATCACAGTAGCCAGATGTGTCTGCCGTGAACTCACCATGTAAATTTGATTAAGACAAAAACTAATGGAAAAAAGGAAAACATAAGATGCCTAAGTAGAAATCTGACTTCCAGTGAACTTTCAAGATGCCTTTCTAAGTGCTTTAAGCAATGCAGGGCTTCGATATCCCTTAGCTATTTTATTTGCTCTTGATACAATGTTAAGCTTCTTTGTATACTTCCTAGAGAGAACAGCAAGCCAACTTAGCAAACTGAGCACAGACAAGATTTTCCATCTTGTCTTGAAAAGTATGCCCTGAAAAGAAAAAAAAAAAAAAAACCCACACATGTGTTTATAATTTGAAGTACAGCTCAAGACACAGACCTGGAGGACTTAGACTCTGGGCTGGTGGATGGCACATCTTCAAAGGAGTAAGTAAGTGTGTGTGTGTGCATGTGTGTGTATATATGTAACTTTAAAAATTTCCTATAGTATTGAAAATACACTCTAGTTGCACTTTACCAAAAGTTTCTGAATTGGCTAGGGTTCACAGTCTGGTGAAGTTGTTATAGTCTTTATTTTTCCTGTACTGTCTGGAAGGATACTGGCATCCCAGGTCAGGGTCTCATTCCAACAAAGAGCCCCATTCGTGTGTGGCAGCAGCTCAGCACACCATGTTTTATGATCACTAGGATTATCACCAAAAAGGCAAAAAAAAAAAGAAAAAAGCATGTCACTTTCTCTTGGTAAAAACATTTTAAAATATGGAGCTACTTTAAGTTGTTGCATGATTTCAGTATTTGCTGAGAAATGGTAAAATCTAACACTTCACTACTTGCAGAGGGGAAAATGTTCTTCACTTAGAACTCAAAAGTGTGACTGCTCTTCACAAACTCCCTCTGTGAATGACCTGACAGTCACAAGCTTGCTCCTCTACATCTTCTCACAATTGCTGTCCGAGGTTAAATATTATTTTTTGGTACCACACCAGCTAGTTTCACAATTTGTAAGCAAAAGTGCCCAAACAAATATAAGTTGCAGTAACCATGGTTGGGTTTTCCTGAAGGAGGAATGGAATGGCTTTCTAACAGAGCATATCAAAGGCTCTTCCTCTGATTACACAGGAGCCAGAAAGGGGAGGAAAAACGAGGCAACCGGCTAACAATAATACCTATAACAATACAAGTGCTGGCAGTTTACTATACATCAGGTACCAAGACATGGACTACCTAAATACTCAAAACAACGTTATCAGATAGGTACTATCATTATCACCATTTTACAGATAAGGAAAATGAGACTCAGAGGTTAAATAACCCAATACATAAACATCTAAATTAAGAGAAACTCAGTTCTGACTTCAAGTTCTTCCAAAACAGTCCCCACCCTCCACTTCCATGCCCACTTCACCACCACTCTAACCAAGGACTAAGATCTTGCAGAGATCTTGGCTCACTGCAAGCTCCACCTCCCGGGTTCATGCCATTCTCCTGCCTCAGCCTCCCGAGTAGCTGGGACTACAGGCACCCGCCACCACACCCGGCTAGTTTTTTGCATTTTCAGTACAGAGGGGGTTTCGCCGTGTTAGCCAGCATGGTCTCGATCTCCTGACCTCGTGATCCTCCCACCTCAGCCTCCCAAAGTGCTGGGATTACAGGTGTAAGCCACCGCACCCGGCATCTAAAGCTCTTAGAAAAAATAAGGTGTCTAGTGATAAGAAGTTTCTCCTGGGAGAGGTAACTTAAACATTTCCACCAGAGGGCACTATCCTCACTGAAGGTAATGAATACATTGTTCCTAATTTAAAACACTTTGCAATCTAAGCAGTCCAAAATAAATCATTTTTATTCTTGAAAGCACTTATAAAGAACAGTTAAATTGTCTTAAAATATAACATGCTATAGTTAAATAAAATATAAAATAATTTTTGCCATAAAAATAATGATAATAATAATAAAAAACATATATTTTAGCTTACTATGTGGCAATCATAGTTCTAAGCACTTTGCATATGTAAACTCGTAAGTTCCTCATATATTAATAATCCCCATTGTACATACGATGAAATCAAAGCACAGATAAATAACTTAAGGGTCACCAAACTAGTAACTACAGAGCCAGGATTCAAATTCTGGCAGTCAGACACCCAAGTCCATGTACCTAACCTACAGAAACATACAGGGACCCAATACAAGGAGATTTTTTTCTTAATGTATTTAACTATGCCACTGATTATATCACAGCTCTAGAAATAAATAAAATTAGTTATAAAAGGTACTATTCTATCATCTGATAGTAATGCTATTAACTGTATTTTGACATCCTTTTCACATGTATATAAACGCCTCACATTAAAGAAGACCTATCACTTTAGTTCACTTATTTGTCAGCTACATTCCACTGAAAAGTACCAAAGTTCTAGATTTAAGAAGAAGGAAGAGTGGGAGGAGAAGAATCTGCTCTTTTCTTTTTCTAGTTTTTAAGAGATGGGGGTCTCACTATGTTGCCCAGGCTGGTCTCAAACTCCTATGCCCAAGAGATCCTCCCACCTCAGAGCCTCCCAAGTAGCTGGGACTACAGGGATGCACCTCTACACCCAGCTCTGCTCTTTTTATCTTTATATGTTTAAAGATATGTAATAAAGACTATGAACCACAGGCAGAGTTATGGCTTGAAATGAAATAGTCTGAGTAAATCATTTATTATTCCGACTGTATTGAGACTCTCTAAATTAAGTCCTGGTCTTTGGAACTTACTTGGCATTCACAGTTGTATTTCCCATCCTTCAGACACATCTGTGATTCTCCATAAGCTAGAAACACACTTTGCAATGGGCAAATACACAAATATTGTTGGAAAAACCCCAGAATCTGTGTCTTGAGAAATTCACCGCCTTATTAGAAATCTGGAAACTGCCGGGTGCCGGGGCTCACTCCTATAATCCCAGCACTTTGGGAGGCTGAGGCAAGCGGATCACCAGCGGTCAGGAGTTCGGGACCAACCTGGCCAACATGGTGAAATCCCGCCTCTACTAAAAATACAAAGATTAGCTGGGCGTGGTGGTGCACGCCCATAGTCCCAGCTCGTGGGGAAGCTGAGGCATGAGAATTGCTTGAACCAGGGGGCAGAGGTTGCAGTGAGCTGAGATCGTGCCACTGCACTCCAGCCTAGATGACAGGGTGAGCCTCTTTCTCAAAATAGTAATAATAATAATAATAATAACAAAAATTAAGTAAAAATAGAAATCTGGAAACTAAGGTATTTTACTGAGCTACAGGTAAATTTGTTTCAGAATGTTCAGATTACAACTTCTTTAGATATACTTTACTAGTGCAATTGGACTTTGTGTGTGTGTGTGCATGTGCATGCATGTATGCACATACAGGCAGACTCACATGTGCCTTCAATATCTAGTTCCAAGCATTCAAGCTTCTTTTAATTAGTCCACTTCCTACATATTGCACAATTTTTAAAAATTAAGGAGAATGCATAAAAGAACATGACAAAGGATATCCACTCCAGTATTTGTATGCTGGCAACACACTACTAACAACCTAAATATCTACCAGATGGGAGTTAGTTAAATAAACTAATTATAGCATATTAATATAGTGGACTAATAGGCAAATTTTTAAAAGAATGAAGCAGCTCTATATGTATGGACAGGCAGGTGAAAAAAGCAAGATACAGAACAGTGGTTATGATATGCTAACCTTAGTATGATGAAACACACACACACACACACACACACAACTAGAAACACTGGTTGGCTCCAGGAAACAAACTTGGGGACTGAGGAAAGGGAGATTGGAAGAAGTGTTTGAATTTTTTTTTTTTTTTTTTTGTAAACTGGGTTCATGAAAGATTTTTTTCCGATTATAATTGATTACAAAGTTAAAGTTAAAACTTTAATAATCAGTTTTTAGAATTTTCGATGAAAATTAAATGGTTAAAGAAACTGTAAAAACCAGTCTAATGCCACCTAATTTGGGGTCTCTTTGCTACAGTGGCATCTGATTTCTACATGAGCTCCTGTATATTTGGGACAAAATGACTCACGGGAGGCTTTGGTTTATCACTGCTGGTACCAGAACTGGTTGCATTTTCTTTGATCTGCCCTTTAGATAAGGAACTAAACAGAGGTTATTCCAGGTCATTTGCTTTTTGGAAACTGTACATCTGCAAGCTTTAAAGCAGTAGGTTCAGACTTCCTGGAAGAACTGACACTTGAAGCTGACTAGGGTCTACTTGAGTTCATACTCACTTTGGCTAAGCCACAGTACGAGGGAAGGGTGTCCAGGAATAACGCTTCCATTTTTATCTTGTTCATTCCTGAAAATCCAACAGGAGATTCTTTTCACTCCCTAAAATTAACTGTTCTGTGTATAAAGCATATCTGGATATCTGATCTTAAATGGAAATGTTATCTGAAAATGGCACCATCTTTTCTAAAACTTTAAAATTGGCCCTTTTTTATTTTTAGCCCTGAGGGAGAAGGAAGGGAATGATTACCAAAAAAGCTGGCTGGTTCCGTTGCTGCAGTGTATTAATTCACTGGTGATTATCTCTAGTGGGGATAATTTTAGCAGAAAATATTCTCTTCTCAAGTCCAAAACCACACTTATTAAATATTGTAAATGAAGTAAAAAGTGAGCCATATTATCCCACGGCAGGTATGGGGAGAAGCCACCTGCAGGTTAGGTAACAGTTAACTCCCTTCTAAAATCAGACCAGCCTGCCCTCCAGCTCTGCTCTCCACAAGCTGCAAGACTTTCAGAAAGTTTCTTCATCTATAAACTGGAAAGCCTGTTACTTTTTGTAGGGGTTTTGGAAAGCTTTCATAGGGTAAGGCATGGAAGCACTTGGCATGCTACCTGACACGTTATGCAGCAATTATGAAAAAAAAGGAAAAAAGGGAAATAAGGATAGGGATTTGAGACTAGAACTGTACCTGTAGGCAGTCGCTAGGAGCCAAAGTCACCCAAAGCATGTATGTGTCCTACTTGCCTCAGTCTAGATGAAGACAGGAGGCCTAACTGATTTTTCTACCCCCAATTAAGGCCATTGGAGGGAAGGTCAGAACTGTAGTTTAAAACTGAGGCAGCAGTATCATGAGTTGGTGGTAAAGAGACCAAGTAAAGAAGGAAAAGGCGGCAGAAGGGTAACATGGTATTGCAGCCAAGAAGAAGGAGCAAACATCGTCTGGGTGCATGAAGAGACATGGAAACAGCCAGAACCACTTATGAGCCCCGCCACCCCTTGATTGAACACTCGTTTCTTCAGCTCAGAGTCAAAGCTTGGGGCTCCACCAGGCACAGTGGTTCATGCCTGTAATCGCAGTGCTTAGGGAGACTGCGGTGTTAGGATTGTTTGAGCCCAGGAGTTCAACACCAGCCTGGGCAACAAAGGGAGACCCCAACTCTACAAAAAAAAAAAAAATCTTTTTTAATTTTAAAAAAGCTTGGAGCTTACCGAGATTTGGCTGGGATACTGCCATGGACCTCTGAGGCACTGGTGTGGAACTGACAGCAGGGTGGAGGTTCATATGATTCAGGGGCTGATTCATCGCCTTCCTAGGGTCTTGCCATGTGGTGATTTTTTCTATGTGACTAAAAGAAGGAAAACAATTAATTATCTTTTTAATTGTCAGCATCATTATCATCATCACCAACAACAGCATAATAGTTAATGACACTGATTCTTCCCTTAGGATCTGCTTGAGTGGTTGATAGATTGTGCTTGGTTTCATCCAAGGACATACTTGCCTATTTTTCCCTGCATCTTGGTTAGGCCACACTGGGGATTCTCCAAGCAGCTCTCTAAACACAAGCCCAAGACATTGCTGTCCAGACAGCCCTTGCATGCCGTGAGCCCCATTGAACTTCCCCTCAGCCCGTGGAGCTTGTATTCCCCAGCACCTCAGTGCTTCTCGGCCATCCAATCACTGGAGTGCCATAGTGTGAGCTCCTTCCTGGAAGGGGAACCATGCTCACCTTCCCAGCCAGTCCCCCATACTGTCCTGACTCATAGAATTGACATAATGAGGATCCCTTTGGCTGTCATCAAGCAAAAGATGGGCCCATGAAACCAGCTTCTGAACACCACATTAATGAGCTCTCATAGTAGGAGTGTAAGGTATTTCGAGGTCCCCAAAGGTGACACATAAAACCCTCAAGAAGCTCACTGTCACCAAGCAAGGTGACAATAGGGTAGCTGGAAGGCAGAGTATTAGAAAATAATAGTAGGAAAGTCAACTAGTGCCAGCTTATGGAGAAACTTAGATATTGAGGCATGAAGGTTTACAAGGGAGAAGACATGATGACACGTTTGATCACATACAACTTCCAGTTTGTTAATGTGACTTAATCACAGAGAAACTAGCCCAACATGAAACATGAGCTTCTGCTCAGAGTTTCCAGTACATTCTAAGAAAGGTGGACATGGCCTTCAGCTTTGCCTACCACCTACCAAATCACATCACAGGTCACTCCTGGTACTTTGCAGACCCTTTCCCACTCCATCAAGCTCTTCCTTTAGTGAGAGTTTATTATATATATGTATATATATATGATGAGTAGATTCATCCCGTTCCTCTACTTTGTTTTATAAACAGTATCAGAAATCTTCCTTCTCCTTCTCCTTCTTCTTTTTTGTTTTTTTGAGACATGATCTTGCTCTGTCGCCCAGGCTAGAGTACAGTGGCATAATCATGGCCCATTGCAGCCCCGACATCCTGGGCTGAAGCAATCTTTCCACCTCGGCCTACTGAGTACCTGAGACCACAGGCACCTGCGACCACACCTGGCTCATTTTTTAAAAAAAAATTTTTTTTGTAGAGGTGGGTGTCTCCCTCTGTTGCCCAGGCTGGTCTCGAACTCCTGAGCTCAAGTGATCCTCCCACCTCAGTCTCCCAAAGTGCTGGGATTACAGGCACAAGCCACAGCGCCCAGCCCAGTATCAGAGATCTTTCCATATCCATCAAAGACAACAAACATTGATAGAAGAAACTGAATGTTAGCCCTTTGTTTTGGGCCTCACAACCAGGCTGATCTCTTCCAGTCAGGCCCCCACCGTTGACCTTCCTTAGACATACAACAAAAGAAGAATGATTGTTGTTTCGGTTAAAAACACCTCAATTTTGAATAACAATGGCCTCCTTAGAATCTTTAAGGTAGGAAACCACTTTTACTTTCATTATGTTTAATCAGTCTAGAAATTTCCTTGCATTGAAGTTGTATTTGTCTTTTCTTTTCAGTCTGTTTCCTCACGTTTAAATGCTTCCTCCGCTAAAATTGTTATTCAGATTTCTTAATGCAAGACTTGAAGGTATTGCCAAGGGGAACTCATCCATTGCCTTGAGTGAAAACTTGGGTCTAAAGGTCTAAGGTTTTAGAATACATGTGATTAAAAAAGAAAAAAAAAAAAAAGGCCAGGGGCAGTGGCTCATGCCTATAATCCCAGCACTTCGGGAGGCCAAGGCGGGTGGATCACCACAGGTCAAGAGTTCGAGACCGGCCTGGCCAACATGGTGAAACCCCAGCTCTACTAAAAATATAAAAAGTAGCCGGCATGGTGATGCGCGCCTGTAACCCCAGCTACTCAGGAGGCTGAGACAGGAGAATCGCTTGAACCCGGGAGGTGGAGGTTGCAGTGAGTTGGGATCATGCCACTGCACTCCAACCCAGGCAGAAGAGTGAGACTCCATCTCAAAAAAAAAAGATGGGGGAATACTGAAGTAAAGAGATGAAAATCATTTCCCTAAGTATAAAATAAATAATAATAAAAACAATAGTTTTAGTTTACACCTTCAGTTTAACAATTGTAGTTCTGTTTAAAGCTTTCATAAAATCTGTCAACTTCTGGGCAGGTGGAAACTCATAGCCAGCCTCAGGCTTGTCACAGGCCTTCCAAGTGAGGAACTAATTGATGAGGATGTCAAAATTAAGTAACTCCCTTTAGCAAAATAATTAGACCTAAGAAATGCTTTGATTATTCCTTCAGAACTCATTCTATTAAAACAGCATGTTTTCCAAGGCAGACATGTGCTACATAGTTTCCACTCTGGTACCAGAAGGAAAAGAATCCTTCTCTCTTTCATAAACCTTTCTTAGACTCTCTGACATCATGGATATTGATGTTGTGCTAGAACCAACATCAGCACAGGCCCCGGTTAGATGTGGAAATATACATCATTTGCTGGAAGATGCTCAAGGACACTTCTGTGGTCAGAATTTCAGCTACCAGCTGTAGGAATAATACAGGAGCTGGAATGATGCATTCCCATATGCTGGTCCCCCACTCTCCCCTCCTGTTCTGAACAAGTGGGCTGTAGCTCCTGAATGCGGCAAGGGCAGGAACATCTAGCATAGGAAGCCCAGCATCTGAAGTGGCAGATGAGCTCATCTTGCCTAAGGAGTGCCAGCACAGCTTGCCAGCCTAAATCCCGTGGGACAGAGTGTGGGGCCTTCTGGGTGGACCTCATCCTGATAGTTCTGACCCCAAAGATGTACAGCTTACCCGTGGCTTGAAGTCCCAGCACTCCTGCAGTGCAGTGGGAGCCTCCATGGCCCACCCTTCAAACTCCACACCCAGCCAACACATTTAAAGGAGTTTTGTTCCCAGTGGATTTGTTAATTAAAAGTGTCACTCACAGTATTCCCCAAAGGCTGGAGTACAAGAGGGACCCTTTCTTAAGTGAGCAGCTCTCATTGCTCCAAAACAACTCTGAGAAGAAAGCCACTCAAATTCCTGGCTCTGCAGACCAGTCCACCTGACATCAGCTGTAAGGCTGCGCTAACATGGTGTCAAGAGTAGCTCCCAAGCTGAATGCAACAAATAAGAGTGAGCTGTTGCTCACAAGAGGCACTTAATACAGCCTCGATGATTTCATCTGAAAACTAAATTCTCCTATTGTTCTAATCACTTAGTGCCTCAGGCTCCAGCTCCCCCTACTTCCCACCACTTCCCAAACCCAGGATACGCCATTCACTCTTTCACTCCGCTGTCTCATCTCTGCTCCCTCTCTCAATGTTACTGAGTCATTTCCTTTCTCGTATTTCTCAGTGTAATCTCAGCGTTTGCCAGGACCCACAATTTAGCTAGATTAATCCCCACTTCCCCACTACTCCCACCTCCTTCCTGGCTTCACTCCCTTGCTTAGTCTACTTCAAGAAAAAGTCTCTCTGCTGTTTTAAAAGTATAACTTCCCTTGGAAATACACACACATACACAAGCATATTTAACCTGCCTACATATGTGTATTGTATAAATACATACACTGTACAGGTTTCATATTTGAAAATGGAACAAAAAAGGAAAAAGAAACATGCCAAACTATTTATGGTGATATATGCAAATAACAGGCTCACTGGTAATTTTTTTTTTTCTTATCTAAACTGCTTTGTACTTTCCAGGTTTTTAGCAGTGATTATGTATTGTTTTCACAACCAGTAAAAACAAAAATACTAATGAAGGTACAAAAAGACAAAAAAGAAAATTGATGCATGAATACACAGGTCATAAGCAGCACTTTGGGAGGCCGAGGCTGGCGGATCACCTGAGGTTGGGAGTTCGAGACCAGCCTGACCAACATGGAGAAGCCCCGTCTCTACTAAAAATACAAAATTAGCCGGGCGTGGTGGCACATGCCTGTAATCCCAGCTACTCAGGAGGCCGAGGCAGGAGAATTGCTTGAACCCAGGAGGCGGAGGTTGTGGTGAGCTGAGATTGCACCATTGCACTCCAGCCTGGGCAACAAAAGTGAAACTCAATCTCAGAAAAAAAAAAAAAAAAAGAGTTCCTGAAGATCAACTACAGACTTGGCTCCTATCTTTGTGTGGCTCAAATCAGGAGACAAATGGAATCAATCACCTGATCCCATGCTGTTTATAAAGAAAAAGAATAGCAGTTCCTATGGGGAAGAAAAGCTTTTCCTGACAGTAAAAATTTTTTTCCTCGACTTAAAAAAAAGAAAAATCCTCTACCAGTGCCTCCCATGGAGAGCCCTGGTGGTATGTGGGGTTAACGGTACCTGTAACAAATATAAGCAGGAGTGGGCTTTTTCCCCTTCCTTCAAGAGCCCCTTGGACCACTACTTCCCAGACAGCCTCCTTCTCTCAGTCCCAGAAAGACCAACCAATTCCTGGCCTCCAATTACATTATGAGTCTCTGCTTAGAGAACTGCCCAGGTTGGACAAAAGCATGGAGTTTGCTAAGGGGCAAGAAAGGTCACCACGTCTGTGAGAAGATATTTGGCTGGAAATGGTAGGTTATGAAAAACCATGTCGTGTGAAATCAGTTTTCCCTCGTGGATTAATATTTTCCTCAAGAAAGATACAAATGTAGAAAGCCATTTTATTTATCAGGTAAATTGTGTGTTTGGGGTTAAAATGTTTTGAAATTGGTGGGGCGGCACGCCCACCCTCCAAGTCACCCTCCCCTCAGAGTGGCCTCCCCATTAGCCTGCGGAGGGGGTGTTAACTTTGCTCCAGTTTCCTCCTCTCAAGCCATGGCTGCCTCCTTCTACCTCATTCATGATCTTTCACCTTGATGAGGGCAATGGCCTCTGGGCTTCCCTTCTGCCAATCTTTCTGGTTTTCCTCCTTTCCTCTTTCCCTCCCCCCACCCTCTCTGCCTGACAATCCATTCACTATCTCACCTCCAGGCACATGTCCCAAGGATACCTGGTATCCAAGTCCCCCTGCGTCACCATGGCCCATGAAATAACAGCACAACTCACATAGGCATCTCCCGGACACAGCAGCCTATTGCCAGACTCTGTGGGCTCTGCAAAGACCACACGCAGTTGTGGAGTCACATATACCTGGGTACCTGGGTTTAATATTAGCTCTGACCCTGTGTGATCTAATTGGATATCCTAGTCACACTACCCATATGAATGAGACAGGGGTAAAAAAGCTAACAGTATACTGGTTCCTCACTGTGAGGATAAAGCAGGTCTGTTTTGGGAATATTATGACCACCAAAGTCACCTACAGATTTCATGGCCAGTTCTCCCGGCTTCCCAAACTCACTCAGCAGTGAGTGCAGAGAAGGCAGCTCTGGCCTCGAGTCCAAGGTTGGCAACACTTGGTTCAAGTTTTTTCAACAACCACGGATTGTATACCTATTATGCATGATGGGTGATGTACTGGCTAAGTGTAAAAATCAAAAACACTGCGCAAACATAGTAAAGGCAAAGATAAAAATCTTACCTGTAAAAGTAGAATAATCGGGCCGGGCGCAGTGGCCTGTAATCCCAGCACTTTGGGAAGCCACGGCGGGCAGATCAACTGAGGTCGGGAGTTAGAGACCAGCCTGGCCAACATGGAGAAACCCTGTCTCTACTAAAAATACAAAATTAGACGGGCGTGGTGGTGCATGCCTGTAATCCCAGCTACTCGGGAGGCTGAGGCAGGAGAAACACTTGAACCGGGGAGGCAGAGGTTGCAGTGAGCTGGGAGAGCGCCATTGCACTCCAGCCTGGGCAACAAGAGTGAAACTCCGTCTCAAAAAAAAAAAAAAAAAAAAAAAAAAAAGGAATCCTCCAGCTTCTTGCCACCCAGGAAAAGGCCTGGTGTTTTTGGATGAATTTACCCACACTAACTTTATGATGAAGGAAGCCATACAACAAGGACTTTCTGAAATAGAGAATCCCATGTAATATATTTTGTATTGCTGGAAGCATACAAGGATATAAAAATAGGAATGATCACAAGTGCTTCATTTTGGAAGAATTTAAAACTATTAGCAGCATGTTGCTTATTTCTATGAGCAAAGATTTTTGTCTTCAAACATAAGTGTTTTGTCTTTTTTCTGCCCACCATTTATTTAATAAATGAGAGTTTCATACAGTGTCAGACATCAGGGCTCCCCTCCATCAGCAGAGTGGTTAGGACAGGACCTGGAAGCAGCCTCCAAACTGCCTCTTCTTTTGCCACAACCTAGCTGAGCAGTTAAAGAGAACCACACCAATGAGATGAGAATTTAAAAACAGCCTGGGGTCATAAAACCAAGGCAGACTGGTTTAAAACTCAATCATACTCACTGCTCCCCGTCTTCATCCCCTCAGTGAAATTCCTCTGTAACCTCTGTCCTTACTACCTCT
This sequence comes from Nomascus leucogenys, assembly GCF_006542625.1. Lineage (NCBI taxonomy): Eukaryota > Metazoa > Chordata > Mammalia > Primates > Hylobatidae > Nomascus > Nomascus leucogenys. The sequence goes on from NC_044391.1 coordinate 71,001,781, forward strand.
TTTTTTCTCTTCCAGTAGAATACAAGCTCTTCCAGAAGAAATGTTCCACAGATAATGGTAGCCAGGTGTGGTGACTCACACCTGTAATCTTAGCACTTTGGGAGGCTGAGGCGGGAGGACTGCTTGAGCCCCAGAGTTGGAGACCAGCTTGGGCAACATAAAAAGACCCTAGCTCTTAAAAAAGAAAAAAGAAAAAAAGCTGCCAAGCCTATGATATTTACAAGCCCCATTTAAGTACAAGCAAACTGTCTTATTTCAGAAAATCAGATTTTTACAACTTTTTTGATTTACTAGGCCAATTCACCATCCTCTTAATGTTAAAAGAAATGTACATACTGAAGACAATTAGCTTAAAATATGCTAAGTGAAACAGCTTTGCAACTTGCTTCTTGTGACTCAGTCCAATTAGACCCACTAGTGTTAAAAATGGAAAGTGAAACAGATTTGGAAGAGGCTGATAAATTCCCAGATAGGGCCTGCCAAGTAAATCTGACCCACTGTCAGCAGACAACAAACGCTATGCCAATTTTTAATCCTGTACCAGATGGCAAGAAGTCTTGCCCAAGACTTATATTAAACTTTTAAAATTTTCCTCAATTGGAATTAGAATACAAGTATGAAAAAGGTGGTTTACTTTCTCGTTGTATGTTGGGGATAAATACTGTTTGCATTTAAATCAAATTAAACATTCTATCAGTGTGTTCTTATTTAGATTTCAAGACCTAGGAAATGACATATATCTTACTCATATCTTATATTTCTTTTAGTAGTACCTTTTGTTTTGCCAACGGTACTTAGCTCTGCTAACCGACACCAGAGATGAGTCTTAACCACAAGAACAAAGACAAGGGTGGTATGCACACTTACTAATTCTCCCAGGCCCAGATGCACACTTTCTCCAGGTAGTCCCTCTGCTGTCACCTAAAACCAGAATGCAATGGGAGCTGAGCACAGTGGAAGCCCACTGCAGTGGGAGCCCATTGCAGGAGAAACCCCAGGGAGCTCATCACAGAAGGGAGGCCACATCACAGAGGGAGCCCATGACAGTAGAAGCCCCATCGCAGTGGATGCTCAGCTCACCACTCACATCTAAACTAGCAACCCGACCTGATCATGTTTATAATATTAAGATTAGGTTTTTTGTTTGTTTGTTTGTTTTTGAGATGGAGTTTCGCTCTTGTCACCCAGGCTGGAGTGCAATGGTGCGATCTCAGCTCCCTGCAGCCTCTGCCTCCCGGTTCAGGCAATTCTCCTCCTTCAGCCTCCCAAGTAGCTGGGATTATAGGCGCGTGCCACCACACCTGGCTAATTTTTGTATTTTCAGTACAGATGGGGTTTCACCATGTTGGCCAGGCTGGTCTAAACTCTTGACCTCAGGCCATCCACTCGCCTCAGGCTCCCCCAAAGTGCTGGGATTATAGGCGTGAGCTACCGCGCCTGGAGATAATATTAAGATAAGTAGCCATCCAGTACATTGATCCCCTCTGCTTAACTTTATCAGTCTATTTGCATAATGTGGAGTTGGCTTTTGAACTACGATATGTTGACAATCAGAAATAAAGTAATGGCTCTTCACATGGTTGAAGAGATACATAGCTTAGGTTTTATTGTATTCCTAGATACCCTAAAGTAATCAATCTTCCTCCCACGTTGTCATTCTTTCTACCACCCTAATTAATAATTCTTTGTCCCAAAGCAGCTTTTAAAACACTATTATTGGTTACAGTTATTCTTCCATTCTGCCCCAATCCTAAACAGCACCATCTCCTGCTATTTTTAATGCATTAGAATAGAAGATACAAAGAGGTAAAAGTCAAGCTGCCAATGTGCACAGCTGACACATCTATTAGCAAAGCATTCAGAGTTTAAACCCCAAAGCTATTAAAAAAAAAAAAAAGACGGTCATGCCATATAATAAAGGTGACTGTTCACACAACAGAAATGTGTTAGATGAGAAAGTTCATCCTTCTTTGAAACCACAAAGAATTTATAGTTAAAAGTTTCCGGTCAGATTTTCACTTAGGCAGCTCATCAAACATAGCTGCAGTCTGACACAGAAATAATAACTGATATATAAATAGGGGATTTTTAAAGGATCCTCTAATAAGAGATGATACAAGACCAGAGAAGTTATTTCAGTGTATGGTTCCGGTCTCTGCCATTCACTTGCCAATTCAAAAAATTTCAGCGTTCTCTGGAATTCCGAATGAATGGCAGGGATTGTATTTTTAACTACCAGGCTCTAATCCTCGACTTCCCTCACAGACTTGCCAAGAAGCCTCCACTTGTTTAAGTTAGCAGCAGTAGGCACAGCAGCCATGTGAAAGGTCTCCTAGTCCCTCTGCCCTGGCCAGCTGTGGTGATCCATCTCCCTCACGTCCTTCCCACTGAGCACCACCGACTTTTCTGCAGACTCATTCTATCTGAACCTACTCAGTCAGGCAGAAGCTGAGTCAAGCAAAGCTGCTGTCAGCCCCAAAGAGCAGATGAGCCAAATCAGGACTGTAATACCCACGGTTCCTGCAGGGATTCATTTACCAGAATTTTGTCCCTGGGGTGGGAGAAAAAAAGTGGCACTGTGAAGTGCCACTTCCCAGAGAAAACCACTTTAGAAGCCTGGTGATTCATCAAGACAGCCCCAGGTGTGACTCAGGAACCTCACTTGAGAAGGTGAACAGTCCAGCCACTGTGTTAGAGACACCCCGTCATCTGCTCCATGCACCCCAACAGCACCCGGCCCTGGCAAGCCTCACTTTGCCTCTGCAAACTGAGCAAAATTCTTGCTTAACCTCATTTTTCCTATTTTCTGAAAACATAAGAAGGGGGAAAAAAAGGACTGGGAGTTTTTGTTGCTTGTTTGACTTGGGCCAAGAGCCATATTAAAGAACTTTGGCTGCATTGCAAACAATTTTATTATTAGTACCAGCATTTTTTTTCTCTTCTCATGCCAGGATCAATAATGCTATTAAAAACTGTATAGTCCAGACACAGTGGCTCATACCTGTAATCCTAGCACTTTGGGAGGCTGAGGCAGGAGGACTGCTTGAGCTTAGGAGTTCAAGGCCAGCCTGGGCAACATAGGGAGATTTTATCTCTAAAAAAAAAATCAAAATATTAGTCGGGCGTGGTGGTATATGCCTGTGGTCCCAGCTTCTTGGGAGGCTGAAGCGGAAGATTACTTCAGCCTGGGAGGTCGAGGCTGCAGTGAGCTGTGATCATACCACTGCACCCCAGCGTGGGCGACAGAGCAAAACTCTGTCTCAAAAATAATAATAAAATAAAATAAATAAAAGATGTATAAATCACCTTAAGTTTATTGTGTTGGAACTCCACAACAATGTGAGAGTCTATTTCACAATATTATTTCCAGATGTCAAGTATAAAATATGTACTTGGTTGAGTCTTTATTTCACTTTTCTCCTTTCTCACAAACAAAAACATGGGATGAGAATCAGAAGTAGAGAAAAGATGAGACGCTTTATGAATAGTGAATTATTATTATTATTATGTTTTTTTCTGAGACAGAGTTTCACTCTTTCACCCAGGCTGGAGTGAAGTGGTGCAATCTTGGTTCACTGCAACCTCCGCCCCTCAGGTTCAAGCGATTCTCCTCCCTCAGCCTCCTGAGTAGCTAGGATTATAGGCGTGTGCCACCACACCTGGTTAATTTTTGTATTTTTAGTAGAGGCAGGGTTTTACCATGTTGGCCAGGCTGGTCCTGAACTCTTGACCTCAGGTGATCCACCCACTTCGGCCTCCCAAAGTGCTAGGACGACAGGCATGAACCACCACGCCCGGCCACATGAATAGTGAATTCTAGAATAATTAATAGGAAGTGGAATGTATTCATCCGTTTTTTCATTAGACAAGTATTTACAGCGGGGTGCATCTTCCATAGGGATTCAGTTCCAAACTTAGTTTTCTTTTGTTTGAAAGAGATGCTGCCCAGGCTGGACTCCAACAGGGTTTAAGTGATCCTCCTGCCTCAGCCTCCTGAGGCTGGGTCTACACGTGCATGCCATCTCGCTCTGCTCCCCAAAATCAGTTTTGGCAAATGTGGAGTGTGGTGAAAATTACCACTGAAAAACTTTTGAATATACAGTCTACTAGGCTTTGTGTATGTTATATTATCTTTCAGTAAGTCCAATGCGGCCAGTTTCTTCCAGGGTTAGAATATGGTGCTATTTCTACACCCAAGATCCAGATGAAGTGATGCTGTACCCAAATATGTATGCTGGGATTTGCTAGGCATTCAGTGATGAATTCATGACACTTAAACACGCATACGGTGATGAGTGCCTGTAATATCTAGGCCCTCAAGGAGCTGGCAGTCAAATGAGCGGGGAGAAGGTGGCAGTGAAACAACGAGCAGTATGGTGGTAAACAGCACAGACTCTGTTGTTTTTGTTGTTATAAATGGTCCAGAGCCTGACACTCTATCTCAATAGCTGTATGTTAGAAATGTTTCCCATATCAACTGCATCTAACATCTAGGAATCAGCTTCACTCTCACAGTAAGTCTTAAAAAGAAGTTTGTATTTTAGGGTAGCCACTAAGCTACTCTAAATGCTAAAATACTTTGAAAATTGTTTTTCCACGCTCTCTGTGCCTAACACATGTTTTTAACATGTTTTTTCCAGTCGTTCTTAAATGGGACACTGACCCAGTGCTTGGCTGCTCCGAAGCCACTCCAAATGTGAAATATGTCGAAGCTAAAACAGCACTGCCCTCCTTTCTCTTCTTTCTAATGGGGCCAAATGAATTAAATGTCACTCATCCCAAAAAAGAAGGCAAATCCTCTTTAAAACCAAAAATTCTTTTGGGTTAGGCTAGCTTCTTCTCTATTCATGTGAAGAGATTTAATTCCTTTTTGTTGGTTTTGTTTTTTTCAATTCTGGGAAGAGGATGAGCCACCCTGGCTCTGGCCATCAGAGCCACTTTCTTTTTGCACATGTTTGAAAGGCATGACACAACTTGAACTGGAAAAAGGGCTGGCATGAACCCCGGCGTCTCAAGAGAGACTAGAGTGCTTTTCAGAGTGAGGGTCCCATTTTGCAAGAAATTATTTGGAGGATCAAAGACAAAAACTGAGGCATCAAAAGGGACCAAGTTAGGCTTCAGAGGAAGGGAAGAGTGCTACTGGGGACCTTGAAAATAATTATCAGGAAACACAGCTTATGGTTCACGTTTCAAACCCAGCCTACAACGTTTCTTTACATGTATTTCTTGGCATCTTCAGTCGAAAATATCACCCAAATGAGGCAGAGTGGTATAGTGGATTTGAGATCTGCTTCTGCCATTAACTGATTAAGAGACTACTCTAAGTAGCATCTCCAAGCCTTGGTCTCCTCCATTGTAAAATGGGCATAAGAACATCCATTACACGAGGCTGTTTTGAGAATTTCATCAAATAACAAAAGTAAAGCACCTAGCACAGTGCCAGATATACATGACACACTATAAATATTAGTTCCCTTCCTTTCCCTTGTGAAAATCTATCCAAACTGTTTAAAGGGATTTGAGTAATTCAAATGCAAAAAAAGAAAAAAATCAATAAACACCTTATAGTACAATGAACACAAGAAAATGGAGAGAAATAATGGCAGACATCAATTTACTGCAAAAACTACAGATATACTTGATTTATTTCGTGTGTGTGTGTGTGTGTGTGTGTGTTTAAGATGGAGTTTCACTCTTGTCACCCAGACTGGAGCACAATCTCTGCTCACTGCAACCTTCACTTCCCTGGTTCAAGTGATACTTTTGCCTCAGTCTCCTGAGTAGCTGGGACTACAGGCATGTGCCACTACGCCGGGCTAATTTTTTTGTATTTTTAGTAGAGACGGGGTTTCACCATGTTGGCCACGCTGGTCTTGAACTCCTGACCTCAGGTGATCTGCCTGCCTCGGCCTCCCAAAGTTCTGGGATTACAGGCATGAGCCACCGCACCTGGCTAATATACTTGATTTCATATAGTCGAGTAGTTAAGTAACAATTGACCCAGAGACAAAAATATTCTTAAAACACAGAAGGTCTAGCTAACCACAAGTCTCACATAGTTCCCCCACCAGCACCCCACCGTTTTTTTTTTTTTTGCATTCTAATAATAGCAACTCTCAGATTCAGTGTGAGAGGCAGCCAAAGCTGCGATTCCTTTAGTGCCCTTGTTGGTAATGAGTGCCTTGGTGGTAATGAGCATCTCATGTCAGCACAAGATTTTCTCTCCCATTTAAAGTAGAAAGGGAACTTCAGCTTGAAGTAAAAAGCACAGTAAGATTGAATGCTAGCAAAAGAATAACTAATGGATTTCCATTTTTCCTAATAAAGAAATGCTCAAGAAGTTTTAATCTAATTTAATTTTTCTAATAATTTACAAGGAGATAATAGTTCCAAAATGTGAGGGGACATACCAGGTACAGAAATGCAGGAAGCTTTGAAGGTTCTATGACTTCAACTAATGGAAAAACAGATTTAGCCTAAAAAATGCTGTCATTTTTAAACAAGTATGTTTATGCAAACTCCAAACAGTAAGTAGCTTTGTACCCACAAGTGGATGTTAATAAAAAATATATGATTGATTTAATTTTTTACTTAACGAAGTACAGAAATACGTACCTGTTTCAATTATGACTTCAAACCCCATCCTTCTTCATGAAAGTAGCAGATAAAAATCATATAAAATCAACAACTACTTGTGCATACATAACTCTTTGTTTTGATATACCTTTAAACTTATAGGAAAGTTGCAAGAATATATATGGCACAGCCATCTACTGATTCACCAACTTTTTTCTTTTTTAAGTTAGCATTAGAATAATCACTTGTTTCTAAATGATCCCTCAGTGATAGTAATCCTTTGACTGGTCACTTTTCTAACTTTGAAGAGAAGTGAATTTTAGTCTGTAACATTCACAAGATAAAGAAAGATGAAAAAAAGCTAAGATAAACCAATTTGAATAACCAAATCAGGAAACCATGTGTGATATTGTGATATATTAAGAAATAAATCTGTCACCATTGCCGATCTAGAGCTCCTATAACCCTTGTAGATAGAGGTGCTAGGAGAATCTTTGGTTTTAATATTTGGTCTTTGACCTCGGCTCCTGACACAGAGCTTCTAATCCCTTGGAATTCTCTGGGTGATAGGAACATCTTTTATTTTAATGAGGTGACTATTGGTGGGCTCCTAGATAGCCTTAGGAAGGGGCTGGTTGCAGGGGGAACAAACCACGTGGCTGGAGGATTCGAACTTTCAGTCCTACCCCCCATCCCAACCTTCAGGGAAGGGAAGAGGGGCTGAAGGATGAGTTGATCACCAGTGATGTATTCAATTATGCCTATGTAATAAAGCCTCCATAAAAATCCGTAAGGATAGGGTTCAGAGAGCTTCTGGATAGCTGAACATGTGGAGGCTCCTGGAGGGTGGCACATCCAGAGAGGGTGTGGAAGTCCAAGTACCTTGTTCTATGTATCTCTTCCACCTGGCTGTTCATCTGTTCATCTGAATCCCTTGTAATATTCTTTCTAATAAATGGGTAAAGGTAAGTGAAGTGTCTCCCTGAGTTATGTGAGTCATTCTAGCAAATGGATCAAATCCAAGGAGGGAGTTAGTCAGAAGCACAGGTCACCACCTGTAGCTTGCAATTGGCATCTAAAAAGGTGGGCTAGTGGGGGCCGTCTTGTGGGACTGAGCCCTTAGCCTGTGACATCTGATACTATCTCTGGGTAGATAGTGTCAGAATTGAATGAAATTACAGGACACCCAGTTGGTGCCTGCTAGGGAATCAGAAATGCTGTGTTGGGTGGTGTGTGAGGGTAAAAAGAAAAAAGTTTGATTTTTTTTTCCCTTCAGACCTGGTGACACCAAGTTTTTTCATAAAATCTAAAGTAATAAAATTTCAGCAGTAATGATGATGACCCCAATGTCCTTCCACTGAAGGAGAAAACAGACCCCACCCAAAAGGTGGGAAGCGCCGGCAGATGATTCCTTTATTTATGGAGCTGCTGATGGTCACACCATGGTGTAATACAAACATTTCTGTCTAAACACTAACTTGGGCAGAGCCACTTTTACACTGTGCCTTTTATTTAATTGACAGGAAGTTTTTCAAAACAGGAGAGAGCTGCCTTACTTTGATTAATGTATTAATTCAACTGGCAGCCTCCAAATAAGTTTTCTTAGGAGTACAGGAAATATGTGCGAATAACATTAAAATGTCCTTCCAGTACTTGGAATGAATGTTCTACTTGTACAGACATAGATTTTGAAGAAAAAATTATAAATAATAAAATCTCCACCTCACTCTTTATAGAATGTATGATTTAATAAACAAAAGAAAAAATGCAGCTTCAGAAAAATAGCTTTAAAAATGCCCATAAAATGCACACAAAAGAACCTGAAAACTTACTGCAGGTTATTCTCGCATATTACTAGACTTAACTTGGTACGATCTTTCTGGAGAGCAGTATATCAATATGTAACAAAAACCTGGGAAAAGCTTTGATTCAGTAAGTCCATTTGCACAAAGCTTTTATTCCCAGAAAACAATTAGATGGGAATGACGGAGATGGTTGTTGCTTTGGAATATCTGCTCTCCCTTTTTAGGTGCTAAGTATGGCCAAGAGACTAAGTTCTAGACAATGAACAGAAGTGCTGTGTGGGCTTCTGGGAAAGGTTTTTAAAAGGAAGCAACAGACATACGTTTCTGCTTCCCACCCTTCCATCTTTTCTCCAGCCTGGCATATGAACATGATGGCTGGAGCTGCAACAGACATCTGGAATTATGAGGAATGGAAGCCACTCAGTAAGAACAACTAAGCCGAAAGACAGGTGCAGCGGAGACATCAAATCAGCTCTTGAGTTCCTTAATTCAGATTTCCTTAATGTTAGAGAAATAAATGATCTCATTTCGCATCCCTGTAAATCACAAACATGACTCCAAACCAATACAAGTATGCAGAATGTACGCTCAAGGATGTCCACTGCGGTTTTGTTTCTATCTTTAGTGTATGATGATAGAATGGTTAAACAAATTATGGTACAGTCAGGCAGTGGAAGACTGAACAGACATGATAAATTACGTAGATCTGTATTTGCTAAAATATATTGTGGGAGTGAACATAATCCCATTTTGGTAAATAGAACACATATGAATGAGGGGGAAGTAGGCTTTATTCATATCTTTACATTTCTTTGTTCTTTTTGTACAATAAGCATTATTTTTCTAATCAGAAAAAAAATGAGAAAGCTATCCTCCCCCCCAAAATGAACCCATTTCCTGCTTAAAAAATGATGATGCATTCCACATTTGAACCTATACCCGCTCATTACAGCCTCTGAAAATAATTCCACAGCTATAGTGCAGGACTGAAAATCTTGTCTCTGCCTTAACTGCGAGTTGGAAAAGGCGCCACCATAATACTCCCATGAGTGCTTAGCCTAAAGGTGCTCTGAACTAGAGAGAGGCACAAAAGGGGAAAAAATGCAATAGAAGGAAGGGATAAAGAGGATCAAGGGAAATTCTATAATTAAGCAATATTTTATGGCTGCCTCTGGCAGCTGTTTGAGTGAGCGGGAGAATCTAAACGAGGTGTCAACAGACACAGGAGCTGCCCTCTCCTTGTGCAGATCCAGCAGGGCCTAGCATGTCCTGTACTTCACAGGACAATCTGGGGCATCTTATATCCAGCACCTGTCAGCCTGGGAGACTCCCAGCTGCAATACTGTTATTGCTGTCATCTGCCTAATCCAGAAGGGAGCGGCATTTATTGTATCTAGAAAGAAAGATTAGGCTAAAATATCTTTGACTGCTCTTATGAAAGAGAATGCATGCCTCATGTAACTGTGTTTGTTTTCTTCTTGTCCCTCCTGGCTTTTTCTGTTTTTATCAAAGGAAGAAACCTACTCTTGCAGCTGTATTTTTCATTTTTAACCCCCACGTTAATCATATATTCACAACAAATAATGGTTTAAATTTAGTCTGACGACCAGCCACAAGGCTCCTTCTCATCCCACTATGAGGCACATCCTGCCTTCAGACTCTTTACGCAATTCTCATTGACTTGGAGAGGAACCCTGTGCAATGAATTAAACAGGATATAGACCATCATAATTACCAGAGGAAATGGTATTTTCTTTACAGGATACATTTAGGTTTTTCCTTTCCATGAGATTTTTTTTTAATGGTGTTAAAATGAAAGGAGACTTTAAAGCAGCTTTCAACTTCTCAGTAGCCCCAACTATGGACTAAATGCAGAAGGCCTGACACACAGCAGACATTAAAAAACTACTCATAGAATAAGTGACTGAATTAAAGGAATGAATGAATGAACATATTTAATGGGTTTACTTTGACAAATCATTTTGCTTCTAGGTATCAAATGTAACAACTGAATCTTATTCACATCATATATGTTTTTATCTGTAAGTACTCATAAAACTAATCTAGGAAGATTTGTTCCTTATTTGCCCCAGAAAGGAACATATTCTAGAGAATGCTGTCACATGCTGTTAAACAAATTGAATCATTATTAATTTATTCCTGTTGATTCTGCAAACTGCTCGGCTGAGCCTCTACCAGGTACTATACACCATGGGTCCTGAAAGTGCACCACATCTAGCATATAACAGACACTAAATAATAAATGTATGTTGAATGAATTGCTACTTATATTCCTAATAATGACAATCATGGTAATAAGGATAGTTACGATAATAATTATTCATATTAACTATTAGTCATAATATTCACAATAACCATGCTGTTAATGTCTGATAATAATAGTTGAAATTTACATACCATTTTATGGCTTCAAAAATTATCTTAACTTGATCATTACATAACAGGCTTACTAATCTCTGTTTTTAAGAAATAAAAATGGGCCGGGTGCGGTGGCTCATGCCTGTAATCCCAGCACTCTGGGAGGCTGAGGCAGGCGGGTCACCTGAGGTCAGGAGTTTGAGACAAGCCTGGCCAACGTGGTAAAACCCCATCTCTACTAAAAATACAAAAATTCACCAGGCATGGTGGTGGGTGTAATCCCAACTACTCAAGAGGGTGAGGCAGGAGAATCGCTTGAACCCAGGAGGTGGAGGTTGCAGTGAGCCGAGATCACGCCATTGCACTCCAGCCTGGGTGACAAGAGTGAGACTCCGTCTCAGAAAAAAGATACAGAAACAGAGTTGGGTGAAGTAAACCTACTTAATAAGTTCTTAGTTTCCCTGTGGTAGAGCAGCGTCAAATCTTGTTCTCATAATAAGGTCTAGGGCTTTTTCCATGATACAGTACTGCCTTGTGAACCCAAAGAGGCTGACGTATATAACTTGGGCCATTAGGAAGGAAGGAAAAGGGGAGGTGGACCGTCAGCACTGCTGATAGCCTGACTTTGTCCTGGAACAATATCTCCTGCAGGCTTGGTCCTCCTCTTGCTTCAATAACACACCACCAACCCTCCTTGTCCCTCCTGAAACCCTTGAGTCACGCAGTATGTCAACTTGCCTGCAAAACTTAGCTTTTTTTTTTTTTTTTTTTAACAGCCTGGTTTTAATTAGGCATATCCTGTCAAGAAAAGGGACTCTCGTGACAATAAAACAAATTAGGTCCATGTGATCCTGTAGTTGTTAGGGAGAAAGGAAAGAAAGAAATACAAATACTACTTAAAAAAACATAAATACAAAGCGGAACCCCAACTCTCCACTATGACCTAAAAGGAAGAGGTAAAAGGACTCTGAAGATAGATCTGGAGATGCAAGGCAACAGCTGAATATGCCATGAGCAATGCTGGAACCCTAAGCCAGAGCTGGGGATGTGATTCTACAGGCCCTGCCGCTTGGAAAGCCAAAACCTGTTCCTTCAGAAGCCAGTCTCTGATAGTAACTTTAGCCTAACTTGCCTTCCATTTTTATTAATGCATTTAATATTATATTGCCTTTAGTTTTTATTAATGTTTTTATTATTTTAATAACTAGGGAAAATATTCAAATAGGGCTGTTTTATAAAATGTGTTCAGTCTATAATAAGCTATGTAACCAGCCTTTATAATTGACTATATAATTGTAATTATTTAACTAAAATTCAAGATGTACATTAACTTTTCCTAAATTTTTTCTAAACAAAAAATAGTAGAGATAAATTCCAATTTTTCTAAGAAATTACCTTTTCATGATAATATCTTATGTTTTTAACATTTACACAAAAAACATTTTTGCAATGTATTCTGAAATTAAAAATAGTTATATTAGGCCGGGCACGGTGGCTCACGCTTGTAATCCCAGCACTTTGGGAGGCCGAGGCGGGCGGATCATGAGGTCAGGAGATCGAGACCACGGTGAAACCCCGTCTCTACTAAAAATACAAAAAATTAGCCAGGCGTGGTGGCGGGCGCCTGTAGTCCCAGCTACCCGGAGAGGCTGAGGCAGGAGAATGGCGTGAACCCGGGAGGCGGAGCTTGCAGTGAGCCGAGATTGCGCCACTGCACTCCAGCCTGGGCGACAGAGCGAGACTCCGTCTCAAAAACAAACAAAAAAAAGTTATATTAGAAGAAACATTTCATTTTGGGTTAGGAATTGTAGTCGTTTTAAATGACTTGAGAAAAAAGTTCATGTTTGCATACTCAGACACATAATAAATATATTAATACAAAAGTGCAGGAAAATGTACAAATATTATCATATGTTGCCGAATGTGAGAAACATTGCAGGGTGCGGGGTGGGAAGGGTGGGAGAAAGAATTAGTGAATACAAAGTCATTGTGAATTCACCAAAGGGAAAGACACTTCTGATTCTGCCAACTGCATCTGGTATTTCAACCTAAAACCTACTTCTCGGGTAACAAACGCTTTCAGGTTCAACCAGACTGTGAGGAGACACAGCTATGGGGCATGGTAACCTCAATTATGTTCTATAAGACATTAGTCCTAGAAGATAATCCCCCTCACCCCTGCACCCAAAAGGGTTCTGTTATTATAGTAATTAAGTAAGTATGGAAAACACTGAATGTTATATTCCTCTCCTAAAATTTATACAATATATATGCATATAAAAGATTTTAGGTTTAAATTAGCTTAATCCCACATTTCTGTAATTCGTTTTATGTGTAACTTTTTTCACTTAGTTATTAATATCCTATAGAATACATTTTAAGAAGTTGCAAAATATACTATCTATGGTATTTATTACAAGCATGACTTCAGATTCAGCAGCATTGTCTGAACACACACTATGCTTCTGACACTGTAGCAATATTTTATACCCAATTGACCAGAACTAAAAAAACTACAGGCGTTCCTATCCAAAGTCACTAAACAAATATAAGTACAATGCTATGAAGCCCTGATGCCAAAGCATCCCAACGACAACGTTCATTCAAAGAAGAGCTAATATAGATTACAGAGATCAATCGGCATATATCAGAATATATATATACAGGCATATATGTATGTGTATAAATATATATGCATATGTAAAACACACATGTAAATTTCCATATAGCTTGAAATTAACTTGTGTTTTTAAAAAGTGACCTGAACTGTTTATACCCAGAAAGCTTTTAATCGTCCGCTGTATTTTAAAATCAGGAGCCTGTATCTATTCTTAGTGTGCTTTCGAAATAAAGCTTCCCTTGGTTCGGGGTCACAGCTGCTGCAAAGCACTCTGGGTGGCTCCTCTCCATCCCTTTGAAACAGCTGGTGGGAACCTAGTATAAGGCCTTGAACCCAGCTGTTCAATCTTACTTTCTAACTTTAGCAAGTCACTTCTCCACTAATGTCACTGGGGCATGCCACATTGAAAAACACACCAGAGATGGTAGATTCCTATCCCTGCTAAAAAAAACTCCAGGCACACCGAGCCAAGTTACACTCATGTACCAATCAGAGTATCACCCAGATACCGACTGCAGGATCCACGTGATCTGATTTAGGCAGGGCATACCAATGATTTAAGAAGGCTTCCCTAGACACCACAAATAGGCATGCTGCCATCACTCCTGCCAGTTCAGTGCATTAGAAAGTTACCTACTACCAGTGGCAGAGCCCCACAACCTAGAATCTAGAAGACCATGAAAACCAACCTCAGATTCAAAAGACTTGCACATACAGTGTGCTGTCTGGTGGCTTTCGTCTCCACAATGTTAATGCACTGTAAACTACTCATGAAGCCCTTATAATGTAATTGCTTGTATTTAATTGATTGTACATGCCTTCATCTTAGTTTTCTTTCTTTTTTTTTTAATTGCATGCTCATTGTAATTACTTGCCCCAAAACCAGGAGATTTCAAAAATATTTGACTGTTTATTACTCTTTGAGAATTACTAATTAAAATAATTTCCTTCAGTGAAAAGGGTTGCTCTTTTCCTGATTCCACTTCGACACTGCTCACCACTGAAGAGAACTCTAAGAATGCCTTGCTAAGCTCCCCTGTAATTGACTGCCTCCTTTGTTAACATATGCGTGGACTTAAAAAACATTAAACGACTTATACAAATGGAAACAAAATGCTCTTTGAGTTCTATTGATAACTTAACCTTTAGTGTTTTGGATGAAATCCCAATTCTAGGGAAGCAGGGGGAGCCACTGAATGAAACCATTATGTAAAACATTGTTGTGGGAATTATTTTGTGTGAAAATATATACAGTATATCATTTAAAATGTCTTTGAAGGTGGGCTTTCAAAATACGTAATTAAAATATACATATTTTGTATGGCTTCTCTACTTCGTGCTTCCTTTTTCAGGGAAAGAGAAGAAATTTTCATAAGGCAAATAAACCCATGACGCTGGATGTCAGGGCAGTGGGTACCCTTGGGGAATCTGGAAAGGGCGCTTTTTGGAGCTGGGAAAAATCCTATTTCTTGGGTCAGAGACCTGCTTAGGTGGGTGTGTTCAATTTGTGAAAATTCATCAAGCCGTTTATTTATGGTTTGTATACTGTTCTACAAAAATTCTACTTCATTTCTTAAAGTAATCAAGAGAAATTACCTTAATTTTTTTCAAGTAATTTGTATAAAAGACAAAGGGATGTAGTTTCCGTATAGCAGAAGCCTAAGAATTACTCTGAGGCATTTACAAGGAATAGAAATTAAGACTGTGGTCAGGGGTACTCTCTGAACTTACTGTGGTTTAGGAGTTCCCCCTCCCCCTCAAAAAGACTGTAGTTGATTTTTCTATTTTGATTTTTTTTTAATGGTGTACAATATTTGGTTGGAGCAAGCCGATGTAAAAAAAAACACATCTGAGACCATTAGGAATATTTGAATATGTACTGGATATTAAATAATATTTTAAGAAATTATTGCTTCTATCCTGATAAGATACAATAAGAAATTCACAAAATCATGTATGCTGTATTTTTGTGAAAATTTTTAACCTAATTTAATTATAAAGAACCCATCATGTGTGATAGTGGTCTAAAGTTTTTTTTCAAAACAGGTTAAGACGAAAAACAAACAAAATGGTCAGGGGTAGAGACACTTTTTGAATCAGGAGAAACATAATTATTACTAAATGCAATATGTGAATCTGATTGGATCCTGCACTGGGGAAAACACACACACACACACACACACACACACAGAGCTACAAAAGACATTTTTGGAACAATTGGGGGAATTTGAATAAGGGCTAAATATTAGGTTATATTATTGTACTAACGTTAATTTTCTTGGGTGTAATAATAGAATTTGTTATGGTATAAAAGAATGTCTTATTCTTAGGAAATGCATTCTAAAGTACTTAGGGAAAATCTCATATTATCTGTAACTTCTTTTTTACTTTTTTTTTTGAGATGGAGTGTTGCTCTGTCACCAGGCTGGAGTGCAGTGGCACGATCTTGGCTCACTGCAACCTCCGCCTCCCAGGTTCAAGCGATTCTCCTGCCTCGGCCTCCTGAGTAGATGGGACTACAGGCACGCGCCACTACACCCAGCTAATTTTTGTATTTTCAGTAGAGATGGGGTTTCACCATGCTGCCCAGGACGATCTCGATCTCTTGACCTCGTGATCTGCTCACCTTGGCCTCCCAAAGTGCTGGGATTACAGGCATGAGTCACCGTGCCCAGCCTTACCTGTAACTTCTTTTGGAAAAAGGTTAACAATTGCTGAACCTAGATGAAGAGTAAACTCTCTTTCAACACTTTTTTAGGTTTGAAAATGTTCAAAAACAGGCCGGGTGCGGTGGCTCACGCTTGTAATCCCAGCACTTTGGGAGGCCGAGGCAGGCGGATCACGAGGTCAGGAGATTGAAACCACAGTGAAACCCCGTCTCTACTAAAAATACAAAAAATTAGCCGGGCGTGGTGGTGGGTGCCTGTAGTCCCAGCTACTCGGGAGGCTGAGGCAGGAGAATGGCATGAACCCGGGAGGTGGAGCTTGCAGTGAGCCGAGATTGCGCCACTGCACTCCAGCCTGGGCGACAGAGTGAGACTCTGTCTCAAAAAAAAAAAAAGAAAATGTTCAAAAACAAAAGAAAAAAAATAGGTTATTGTTGGTTTTGTCACACATGAAAACAGTATTTTGTTATGCAGGAAAATGTTCTTCTTTTTTAGAGGCACCTATTTAAGTATTTAGGAGTAAAATATCATATATTTTATTTGCTTTAAAATACTACTATTAAATAACATATTAAACAAATATACCAAATATTAACAATTCTTAAATCTAGGTAAGGGGTATATGGTGGGTCATTACACTATTACTCTCTCCTTGCATGTTTGACATTTTATTACATAAAATGTGATCAGATTTTTTTAACAATAAAATCCTTCCTACATCTTCTTGGTTCAAGTTTCCAAAATCAACTGCAGTAGAATTCCTCCCCAAATAACATTCATATTATGGTTCAAAGTTCTCCATAATTGGGCAAGACGCGGTGGCCCATGCCTGTAATCCCTGCACTTTGGGAGGCCGAGGCAGGCGGAACACCTGAAGTCAGGAGTTCGAGACCAGCCTGTCTGACATGGTGAAACCCTGTCTCTACTAAAAATACAAAAATTACCCCAGGCATGGTGGCAGGCACCTGTAATCCCAGCTACTCGGGAGGCTGAGGCAGGAGAATCACTTGAACCCAGGAGGAGGAGGTTGCAGTGAGCAGTGATCACACCACTGCACTCCAGCCTGGGCAACACAGCAAGATTCCATCCCTCAAAAAAAACAAAAAACAAAGTTCTCCATAAACTGATATTGTCTTGGGAGACATTATTAGCTCCCAATGGACTCAAAATTCTTTGTACATAAAATCAAATAGCATATTTCCCTCTATCTTCCAGTTACAACAAAAATTACAGTAAATGACAGTAAGTGTTGTAAGAGAAGTAGTGAAGTCTGTTCTGAAACTGAAAGTTGTTCGGATGTTTTCCAAAGACAAGCCATCATATTCCTGCCCTGCTCTCTCAGACCTGGCACTGATAACACAACAGGCTTCAGGAATTCATTTTTCTTCTGAATCATTCTCCACTAGGGAATTAGTCCTGGCATTTCTAACTCCCTTGCTGGGCACAAGCAAGCCCTGGCACGACAGCTTTCCCAGAGAAATCCCTCTGTAACCTGCTCCTCTGTCAGCACACTGATTAAGTTAGAAAAGGTGAGCCCACTTCTCTGTGGCTCGCTGACCTCAGGACATGAGGAACTGTGGATCTGAATACACAAGGCAACAGCCGTAGTGCAGTAGATCTTCTAGTGGATCTGCCACTGGTACACATTTTCTTGACTGTGAGGACAGAGGCTGAAGAGCACTCAGAGCAGTACCTGATGCCATCATCTCAGACTTTGAAGCCATGCTGCATAACAGACAATGATGTGGGCAGTGGCGAATCTCGTTTGAAGGTAAGATCTGCCACTTACTAGCTGTGTGACTTTGGATAAGCTATTCAGCCTCTATTTCTCAGTTTCTTTATCTGTACAGTGGAGATACTGCACAGTGGTTAAGACGTCTGCAATCAGATTGTGTTCTAATCGTAGCACCTACACTTTCTACTTACATAAACTTGGGCAAATTACTTAATCTCTTGGTGCCTCCACTTTCTACCAATACCTATGACATACAAAGACCTTAGAACAAAACCTGGCAGATAGAAAACCATCAATAAATATTAGCTACCATTATGATTAGGACACAATGATCTACTCCATAAAGTTACCCTGAAATTAAAGTTACTAAGGCATGCAAAGCTCTTAACATGGTGCCTAGAACACATAATTGTTTGATAAATGTTAGCTATTGTGATTTGGCTTCACAATAACTGTTGGGTAAACAGTGCCAATATTAGTATTTTTATTGATAAGGAAGCCAAGGATCAAAAAGACTCGGTGACTTTCCCTCTGTCGTATGATGACAACAATGACTTTACTATTCCATCCTCATGCTCTTCCTAAAATTCTCTATGCCTTAAGGATCCACTATAAAGACAAGAGAAAAACTAAAATAGGCCAGGAGCCTATAATCCCAGCATTTTGGGATGCCAAGATGGGTGATAGCTTGAGCCTAGAGGTTCAAGGCCAGCCTGGGCAACATGGGGAAACCCCATCTCTACAAAAAAAAAAAAAAAAGAAAAGAAAGAAAAATTAGCTGGGCGTGGCAGTGCACACCTGAAGTCCCAGCGCCTCGAGAGGCTGGGGTGGAAGGATCACCTGAGCTCAAGGGAGGATGAGGCTGCAGTGAGATGTGTGACAGAGTGAGATCCTGTCTTAAAAAAAATCAAATAAAGTAAAAAAGAAAAACTAAAATAGCATTCGAAGATAGACTCATTAACATCAGCATAAGCATTCTGAAGCTAAGTTTAAAATATAAACTAGTAAATGACGAGACTGGGAAAGATGCTTGGAAGAAAAGCAAGGAGTCCAACCTTGGACACAAGTACACTTTACTTTGTGCCACTGAAAGTGTAGGCCGAATCCTTATTTTGTTTGGTTTGCTTGAATCACATTTTAAATGCACAGAGAGGTCACCCTTTGAAAATTAATTCTGTGCAAATGTTTTTGGAATGATTATTTTTAAAAGAAATAAGCTCCACCCTTTTATAAATGGGATTGTAGGTACAGATTTTCTGTATCTGTTTCACTCAAAACAAGCAGCATCTGTACTCAAGTGCATGCCTGCAGGTGAGTGTTGTTGGTCAAGCTCAGGTGAACAGTGAAGGTCCCTGAATATGTGACAAGGCCTAACACAGGTGTTGGTGTTTGACCTACAATGCACCAGAAAAAGCCATAAAGGTAAACCCCCCAACAGATCCTTCACATTACCTGTCTCTTAGCAGCATGTCAAAAATCAGTGCAAAAGTAACAGAAGAATGCCAAAGTCAAGAATACAACTGAGAACATCTTCTTGAAGCTATGAATTAGTACTTGCCACCATCCAGCTGTTGGTTGCCTATAGAATATCAAGAATTTTACTTGTATCATTATCTCATTTAATACTCACAATAATCCTGGAAAAATTATTACCCCTATCTTATACATGAGGAAACTGAGGCTCAAAAGTTTAAAAAAGACTTGCCTGAAGCTGCATAGCTCATAAGTAAAAGAGGAGGAATTTGGACCCAAGTCTGACTGGCACTCAAGCCAAGCACTCTTGAAATTTTCGCTAATCTTCTTTCTAGTGTCCCATGAAAGAAAAAACAGGACACTCAGATTCTTAAGCATCTGAATCGAAAATTAAAGGAAAATAAATACTTTAAATAATTAAGCCCAGTTGAGTTCAAGAATTCCTCCTCGCGCTCTGTGCAGAGGAAGACATCACTTTCTAAATAAATGCAGACTGTGAGGTTCCCCACCCTTGTGTGCTCTGTTTGTTGCAGTTTGTCTTCTGCTTGGCTAGCAGCTGACCATCCGCAATGGTGACCATGGGCTCAGGTTCCTACTGGATGACCTGGGCCAGCTCACTACCTGGAGATTAACATTCTTAAATCCTGTCACAGCTGGAGAGGTTGACTGCAGATTGAGAGAGAGAGAGAGAGAGAGAGAGTGACAGAGAAATAGAATGGGGGAGGCACTCCCTTGTCACTGTAACAATGTGATTCAAACTCTGAGCTACAAGGGCAAGAAGAGCAGTTTGACAGCCATTATAGCATCTGAAATTGGGCTTCCATTCAAGAAAACTAACATCTGCTTTTAGCTACTGCCTTTGTACCATAAAGGTGAATTTCTCAAACCTGCATTTATATAAATTTGTATTTTCCATATTTTTGTTCTCTTCTACCTCTCAATTGTCACGCTTTCTTCCCAGACTTCTTCAAGAAGATAAAACTCAACTAAAAGAGGAAAACTGCTAGGGGCAGAATCACTCAGAATTTTTTTTTTTTTTTTTTTTTTTTGAGGCAGAGTCTCACTCTGTCGCCCAGGCTAGAGTGCAGTGGCGCAATCTCAGCTCACTGCAACCTCTGCCTCCCAGGTTCAAGCAATTCTCCTGCCTCAGCCTCCTGAGTAGCGGGGACTACAGGTACCAAATATCTAGCCCACCACCACTCCTGGCTAATTTTTGTATTTTTAGTAGAGACAGGGTTTCACCATATTGGCCAGGCTGGTCTCGAACTCCTGGTCCGCCCACCTTGGACTCCCAAAGTGCTATCTAATCTAACTTCCTTGTTAATTTCTGCTTTACTATGCCACATTCCTAAGTGACAGCAAGAAGCATTAGGATCACATGCATCTCACGGACCACCTCCATCTACCCCACAAAGAAAAGAGACTGTGACTTGGGCATGAGCATTGTTTTTTTCTGGGTGCTAGCCAGTGGATCTCCCCAGTCATCCATTATTAAAGAGGCTTGTTCCTTCTTTGGAGGCCTCATTGTAGCAATGGTCAATGAGCGGCATCAACTGAGTTCACCAGCTGGGTGCCTCAGTGGTGGCAGCTGATGTTCAAATGAGATGGCCTGAAGGTCTTGAACACAGGTCACAACCCCTTCTCTCTTTCATTAGTTCAGGAGTTATTTCATTACATAATTTACCTGCCTAAATAAAATCTCAGACCCCCTCAACCTGAGAAAAGTCCAGGATCTTTGTGCCAAGCAACTACTGTATGAAGAGGCTTCCTTCTAGTGAACATGTCAATGACCCTCTATGGAAGAGAAAACAGGGAAAATGTGATCAGTTTGCACGGGAGTATTTAACCACACCAGAATTGCATTCTGAAACTGGGGGATAAGGAAGTTTCTGTATTTTACTACCCAAACAATAAGAGTCAAGTGTTTTTTTTACAAAAATTTGTTATATTTCTTTCCCTCCCTCCCTCCCTCCCTTCTTTTTTTTTTTTTTTTTTTTTTTTCTGGCAGAGTCTTGCTCTTCAGCCTGTCACCCAGGCTGAAGTGCAGTGGCACGATCTCTGCTCACTGCAACCTCAGCCTCCCGGGTTCAAGCAATTCTCCTGCTTCAGCTTCCCAAGTAGCTGGACTACAGGCACCCACCACCACGTCCAGCCAATTTTGTATTTTTAGTAGAGACGGGGTTTCACCATGTTGGCCAGGCTGGTCTCAAACTTCTGACCTCAGGTGATCTGCCCGCCTCGGTCCCCCAAATTGCTTGGATTACAGGCGTGAGCCACTGTGCCTGGCTGGTTTGTGTCTTTTTTCTAATGCATGTTTTTTTCATGGCTGTGACCATATTGTGGAAAATGTTGTATTCCATTTTTTTTTTCACTTAACATCATAACAATATTCAAATGCTGTTAAAAACTTTCATCAACATCATAATTTAATTAACCAATTCCTTACTGTTAGATATTTACATTTTTCTTTTTTCATTACAAATAATGCTTCAATAAACATCCGTAAGCATAAGCTTTTCTCAATGTTTTGAGTTATTTCTTTAGGCTAGAGCCCCAGAATCAGTACTACTGGGTCAAAGAGCATGAATGTTTTATCATTTGCTTATTTTTTTAGAGTGAAAAAAATATAGCCTTACTACTTGTAAGTCATTATATATGGATTTTTAAATTATTATTGGTACATAAGAACAATTTTAATGATATTTGCACTATCAAATTATCTTTAATTGGCCAACCAATTTTTAATGACACACTGACATGTTTGGATTATATCAGTCCATAAGGTAAAGATTCCAAAATGGCAATGACCAACGTCTACCATAGGAACCTTGGTTAGAAAGTATCACTCTGCATAGTACTGACTTGTAGATTAATAGCTGGATATTGGAAGGAAGATTTGATTCATCAAGGTTAATGGGCTGGGGAAAACAATGGGTCCAATTAGCAAATGGATTGTTCTTGGACCTTCTGCTAGTCTTGAAAGGATAAGCTTATGGTTCCCATGGCCCAATGCAGAAAACACAGAACAAATAACCAGGTTAAACACTGAAGTTCAAAAGTTGGCCAGTAATGGTTGTCAAGGGCTCTGTGTCCAGGAAATCCCTCCAGACAGGCACTGTTTGCAAATGGCTGGGAAATATGGTCTGTTGCCATCAAAAACAGATGAAAAGCAGGATTTGGTTAAAAGAGTAAGTCTTTGCCCAAGCAAAACCTTTCCAAAATAAAGAAACAGTGTATAGCTGTTGCCAACTGACCTCGGCTGAAAAGAGGGGCCAGTCCTGTACCAATGCTCATTATAACCAGTCTCAAACTACTTAAATGGTGTTGAGTGGAAATAAGACTTAATCAAGTGAAGAACCTGCCAGCTTTGACAGTGGTAATATCCCAAACTAAAATCCTCAAGAGTATCATTAAATCAAAAAATTTTAAACTTAAAAGTAAAATACACCAAGGCAATAATATCTACTTTGGTGTTAAGAGAAACTACAATAATATAAAGGAGGATCCATTAAGTTATGTGTTCAAAAACATAAAAATTCCAAGAGTTTGAGATATCTTTAAATAGCGACAAGGTATATAATGGGCCCTCCATCTTTGCCTGTTTCCCATCCTGGGATTCAACCAACATTGGCCTGAAAATATTCAAAATAAATAACGATAGTACAACAATTTGTAAAAATGAATACAAATAAAAAACAATACAATGATACAGTATAACAACTATTTACATTGCATTTACATTTTATCAGGTATTATAAGTAAATCTAGAGATGATTTAAAGTATAAGAGAGGATGTGTATAGGCTTTATGCAAATATGATGACATTTTCTATAAAGGACTTGAGCGTCGTCAAATTTTTGTATCTTCCAGGGTCCTGGAACCAATCCTTTCCGGACACCAAAGGACAACTGTGTATCACACAGTGTAATCAAATGGGGCAAGGGCCTATTAATGATAATCTCTTCAAGTAATGCCATTATTAAGAATCAGTAGCAGTAGCTTTAATTAAGATTCTACCTGTTACACAGTCCCCAATGGGAATATAATTGAGTTAATATATGTAAAGTGCCTGGTACATAGTAAACACTATGAAGTATTAGTTAAGCTAATAAAGTCACAGGGCCAAAAGGGAAAAGAGGAGCCTGACAACTTCCTCACCCTGATTCTTCTCTGTCCCTCCAAGCACCTCAAGCTGGGACCTCAGTCCTCTGTCCTTGACACTCACTCCACTCACCTGAAGGGGAAGAATAAAATAAACTTGATAATAAGCATTAGTTTTACCTCATGGGCCTGGCACCTTCCTTTATACATTAGTGGAAATAAGGCACCTTCCTCAAGGCAATAACCACCCTGGGGTACCCATTTGATACATTAAATGAAATCCAAATAAAATCTTTCCATGAGTTATAAAATTTCCTATTTAAAATTCACATTATCAACTGCTGGACCAATAGAATACGGTAAATATGATGTTGTACCAGTTTCTGGGACCAACTCATGGCTCCTACTTTCAGTTTCATAGAATGCTCACTCTTGGAACCCAGCCACCAGGCCATAAGGAAGCTCACGCATTTTGTAGAGAGACCCACTTGGAAAGAAACTGTCGCCTGGCTGACAGTCAACACCAACTTGCTAGTCATGTGGGTGAGCCCCCTTGAAAATTAATCCCCTATCCCCCAGTCAAGCCACTCCAGATGACACTGCATGGAACAGAGAGAAGCGGTCCCTGTCAAGCAAGCTCTGTTTAAATTTGTGACCAAAATTAATGACTACTTTAACCACCCTCCCAAGCACATTATCTTAGCAAAACATAGACCTATGCTCAGGTTCTAATTATTCAACATTTCCAAATTCAAAAATGTATCAATTTTAAGAGGTAGATGCATATTTTATAATTTTTTATAGTTTTTTTTTTTTGAGACAGAGTCTCACTCTGTTGCCCAGGCTGGAGTGCAATGGAGCCATCTCAGCTCACTGCAACCTCTGCCTCCGGGTTCAGGCAATACTAGTGCTTCAGCCTCCTGCATATCTGGGACCACAGGTGAGCCCCCATACCTGGCTAATTTTTGTATTTTTAGTAAAGAGGGGGCTTCACTGTGTTGGCCAGGCTGGTCTGGAACTCCTAACCTCAAGTGATCCACCTGCCTCGGCCTCCCAAAATGCTGGGATTATAAGCATGAGCCACCACACCCAGCCAAGTGGATGCATATTTCAAAAAAAGCGCCCAAAAATGACCGGGCATGACCATTTCTCCTTTTCTTGAAACTACAAGGTCAATCCCCTTGGGAACTTCCTAATACTTCTCCAAAAGCCAACCTAAAAACCCAAAACTAATACATCCTCCAATTCTTCAACATATAAAGTCCTTGTAAACAAAGCTACAATGACCTAGAATATGAAAAAAATTATTTTTTTTTACTTTTTAAAATATTATGTAATTCTATTCTTTGGCTACCTTTTCAGGATCCTCCGGTCTACTTGAGAAATAAAATGTGCACGTTTAAAACACCCAACCAACAATGCTAAAGGCAGTACAGCAAGTAAGCAAGCCATGTAATCATATGGTACAGAGGGAGTGGCTGCCTCAGAACAGAAGGATTTCAACGTGAGCAAGATGTGAGAGATGGGTACCTTATGCTTGAAGTTACATTTACCCACAGAGATTTTACCACACTAGTGGTTGTGGAAATTCTTATTTCTATCAGATTTTAAACTCCTTTTGAGCCTGGACTACATCTAATTTTCACATTTACCATTAACAACCACAAACCAGGTCCTACTAGAAAAACTACCAATATGCATTTGCAGACACTCAAATAATGCTGGAGGAAAATGAGGAAAAAATAAATTTTCCCCCACAGGAGAAAAATGTATCTATGTAGGGCTAAGAGGAAATGTTAAGAAAACCAAAGGCAAAGTTCAGGTAGAATTTTCCATCTGCAGAGTCATGATATAAGAGGATATTTTAATATCCTCTATATTCTTGAATGAACACTCATGTATTTTTGCTAGCAACTATTTTGGAATGAGCTGATGATTTGGATTAAAGAATAAGCAAAGCTATGTGAACAAAGGCAACCCAAGATGGGAAGACGTTATCGGCAGCAGCGTTCTTTTCACTCTGGACCCTGAGCAACCCTGAAATTCCAGCAGTCACAGGGTCCTAAATACTTGGGGACATTCCGACTCAGTCTCACAGACTGAAAGGTAGAGAGCACAGATCTCAATAGGAACTAAAACTCTAGTGTTGATCATTGCCCTGACACAACTTTAAAGTGGCCACCAAACCCCTCAAATAGCTATTTTCATCCTTGTTTACACTGACCACACTGACACTCAATTGGCGAGAAAAGCCTTTTATCTCCCCCCTCCCTTTTTTTTGAGACGGAGTCTCGCTCTGTCGCCCAGACTGGAGTGCAGTGGTGCGATCTCGGCTCACTGCAACCTCTGCCGTCCAGTTTCAAGAGATTCTCCTGCCTCAGCCTCCCGAGTAGCTGGGATTACAGCATCACCACACCCAGCTAATTTTTGTATTTATAGTAGAGACGGGGTTTCACCATGTTGGCCAAGCTGGTCTCGAACTCCTGACCTCAAGTGATCCGCCTGCCTGGGCCTCCCAAAGTGCTGAGATGATAGACATGAGCCACTGTGCCCGGCCAGAAAAGCCTAAATTTAAAGCCAAAGATAAATAAATAACCAGGCTTCTTTCTACTCTAGGTTTCAACTGTAGAAATCTATTTGCAAACTTCAAAAACTATTAACTTTGGGCAAGAATTTTTAAGATCTGATAAGAGGAGACTAAAGTTAATAATAAGTCTTGCTTTGAGGAACAAGGGTCTCCACCCATCCTGGGCTCATAAACTGCCCTCCTCACTACCACTCTCTGGCTTCCCACCAAGTCCTCAAGAAATGATTTACTAAGTTCAATCAAGGAACCAGATTCTATGAAATAATAAAAGGAAAATGGAGTTCATGACTGAAATCAAGCTGGGCAGAGACATAAAGGGTCTTTGTTAATAACTGTACAAGGGAATGCAAATGAAGACAGGCTTCACAAGGAATTTTGACATCTTAATGAAGATTTATGAAGAATTTGCAGCATATTAACCTCAAATACAAGGGGAATTACATAGTCACATAAAAACACTGCTTTATGATTTCTTTAGCTTAAAAACAATTCAAAAGACAGTTTCTTCATGATAATGCTGATAATTTAGTTACAAAGATTTCCCCCCACCGCCCCGTACTCCACTCTAATTACATTCTCCATCCCCCCATTACATTTCTTTCTTTGGTTAACTCTGAAGTGATACAGCTCATTGGCATGCCCTAAAGCTGTGAACTGCCCCACTGATGAAATCATGAGAGTGATTAAATTTCTCTATTCCACACAGAAAGTTTTGTGTTACACAGTTTTCTTTGTTCATGTCCTTAGTAATGCAGAAAATCAACTGACATTTTCTCCTAATAATGATGGGAATATAAGATAATGTCAATGAAAAAAAAAATCCTCTACTGGTGCTACATAATTGGCATACCAAAAAAAAAAAAAAAAAGCATATGAGGCTGTACAGATCTCAGTCAAGAACACATTTGCCACATCTAAGGTCAGTGATAGTATTTTGCCACGGTCATAGATTTTATGTTGTATTCATGATACACACAGATAATTAGAAAGACTGAGTTCCTGAAATATACTCAAAAGACAGAAACATTTTATACTCCATAAATAGTAGTAATAATACTATAAGTAGTAGTATATGAAAAATATTTTCATATTACATAATATGCAAAGCATTTTTGCTTTTGATTCTCTTAATATTTATTTCATGCTCCAACCCTGTAAGGTAAGTATTATCCCAACTTTATAGGCTAAGGAACTGAGAACTAGAAGTTAAATAACTGGCTGAAAATCACACTGCCAACACTGCCAGACAATGGCTGAGGCCTCATTTCCTGTGATAGGGCCACCCCCTCACAGCTCACTGCATGCACACCCTACCACATCCCGGGAAGGGGCTTGCACAGGACTTTAAGGGCACGTGACTTGGCTTCCATCTCTACTCATCATCCAGAGATGCTCCTTAGCTAAAAGAGAAGCTAATCTCAGGAAATCAATGTTAGCAGGGCCAGGTTTTACTCTTAGGGTTCTATCTTAACTTTTAGCTACAATTTAGAAAATGCAGGAAGTGAAGGAAGGAGGTCAAAGAAAGAGCCCTGGGACTTCCAGGAGGGCCAGGTGCTCCTTGTGTCACAGTTGCTGCTACAAGGGCTGCCTTAATCCCTAGTCCCCTAGCCCAGCCCCATTCCTCCCAGCCCACATGCTGACCAGCTGCTCAGTGTTTCTCTGTAGGGTATGTGACGGGCAGATGCAGGCCAGCCCAAGGCTGGTGGCCTTCCGTGTGCTACCCTTCCCGCCGAAGCGGTACTGGCCCTTCTTTACACCCTCCCAGTCTGCTGAGGTCAGACACACTGGCAGGCCAGAAGGCAGGTGTGAGGACAGGTGCCAGGAAAAACCAGGCATAGAGAAAGGCCCACACAGAAGCTGAAGCCATATATTCTGCATTCTCACCCATGGAGCAAAGGAAGGAAATGTCAATGGAAGGCTTCAGGTGCTGAGGTTCATGGTCACTTCACCCCTTGGATTTCAGGGTAGTGAGATTCATGGATAGACTTCCAAGCCTGTGCACTGAAGGAGGGAAGGATCACTAATTGAGAAAACAAGTAATTTCTCAGAAGGAGCAGCACTGAAGGTCCAGAGGCTGGAGACAGCACAATACATAGGAGAACCTGTAAGATCATCAATATGGTTGGAGAGTGGAGACCTGGTCACAGGGCATCTCATAAGCTAAGGCATTTGAACTTTATCCTAAATGCCAAACGAGGAGCTTCAAAGCACATGCACAATTAAGACATCTGTCTTTTTAGAAAATCACTTGGGCTACAGCATGGGAGTGGATCAGAGGAGAGTAAGACCAGCTACCAGGTGGGAGACCAGTTAGAAGACTACTTGCAGGAGCATAAGCAAAGGATGATGGTGACCTACACTAGAAAACATAGACAAGGGAGCAGGTTATGGAGGAAGTGTATGAGGTGGGACTGAGAGAACTTAGAGGACTGAATGTGATAGGTGAGGAAGAAATAATGGGTGAGGTAGTAATTTGAGCAACGTGGTTACTGAGTTCCATAACAACGGAGAAGGAGCAAGCTTGAGAGTAAGATAATGAATTTGCTTTGGACATGTTGCCTTTGAGGTGACTGTGGCACATGCAGGTAGATGTGTTTAATGGGCAAAAGAATAGGGTATCCAGCACTCAAAAGAAAGATTTGTACTAGAGATTTAGACTAGGGACTTATCACCATACAGTTGCTGAAACATTTTCTCTAGTTACTAAAATGTGGTCCCGAGTTACAGACTCCCTCAAGCCCCAGCCACTCCATGAAGCTGCTTTCTTACCACTAGTTAACATTCTGAAGTCCTCTCCTGAATCTAATATCCTGTCCAATACCACTGAGATACTGGAGAAACAAGAGAACACAGCTATAAAGACAAACAGATATTGTCACAGGTGGCATACTGCTATGGTGTGAATGTCTGTGTCCCCACCAAATTCATATGCTGAAATACAAACCCCCAACATGGGGACTTTGGAAGGTAATTAGACCGTGAGGGCAGAGCCCTCATGGAATGGGATTAAGGCCCTCATGAAAGAGGCCAGAGAGAGCTTGTTTATCCCTTCTACCATACAATGACTCGGGTAGAAGGCATGATCTATGAGGAATAGGCCCTCATAAGACACCACATCTGTTGGTGTCTTGATCTTGTACTTCCTAGCTACCAGAACTGTGAGAAATAAATGTTTGTTGTTTCCTGAGCCACCTAGTTTATGGTATTTTTGTTATAGTAGCCTGGACAGACTGAGAAACATACTAATTATTTCACGCATATGTATTTTCCTGTCCCATTCCGCTTTAAGCGTTTCAGGTAAAAAATGTGTCTGCTATATGCCCGGGGTTTCTCTAAGGCAGTCTTGGTTTCAAACATTCTGGCCCTATGCATTCTTTTATCATTAAAGTTTCTAAGAAATCCCAACATTTCCTCAAATAGTAACTGACCAAATCTAGTCAGTAAACATTATAATATATAGGTCATTAAACACTGAGGTCTACAAAAGACACACAGAACTATGGGGTGAGGAAACATCAGTATTTCTCACTAAATTACACGAATAATAGCTTATATTGATAAAGCTTCTTTTGTGAGGGGAGGGTAAAATACCACTTATAGGCTCATTCAAACCAAGTGCTGAGAATAGAGTGATGGGCAATACAGACTCTGCCTTCATCCAGCTTCTTGTCAGATAATGACATAAACAATTACAGTTGCTCAGAAGAAGTAAGGATGCTAACAGGGGAAACTTCAGTCCACAGAAAACTCAGGGAAAGCTTCCATAAAGAGAAGACCTTTTAAGTTGAGACTTACCAGGAATTAACTAGATGATAAAGTCAGAGAAGGAAGAGATTCCAAAGGGTGGCAAATGCGTGTGTGAAAGACCTGAAGTCAGATTTAACTTTATTCAAAAGGAACTGCGAGGCATCCACTCTGACTAGAAGTAGAGCAAAGCCAGGGGTGGCCTGGAAGGGAGTGATACAGAGTGAATGCTTTCGCTGTTGTTGGACTACTGGTTACGGTTATAATACTACTGTTACAATGGTTTTTTTTTTTATTTGTAAAGCCCAACAATGCCACCCTCATAAAAGCAGACAAAATTCATGATATCAAGGCAAAGCCATGACGCAGTTTTAACAGATATTACTATTTTCAGTTGCTTTTACTTTTTGAAATATTCATCTTTTTTAGTATTCATTGAATAAATGCATGTGAAATCTTTTTTTATGAGGAGAAATGTGTAACATAAATATAAATCTACTAATGTTGCTTAGAAGACTGATAGCATGGGTTAACTTCAGTGACCTTTGAGAATTTGACATAGTTATTTTCTTTTCTTTTTTTTTTTTTTTTTTTGAGACAGAGTTTCGCTCTGTTGCCCAGGCTGGAGTGCTGTAGCCTGATCTTGGCTCACTGCAACCTCCACCTCCCGGATTCACACCATTCTCCTGCCTCAGCCTCCTGAGTAGCTGGGACTACAGGCACACACCGCAACGCGCGGGTAATTTTTTGTATTTTTAGTACAGACGGGGTTTCACCGTGTTAGCCAGGATGGTCTCGGTCTCCTGACCTCGTGATCCGCCCACCTTGGCCTCCCAAAGTGCTGGGATTACAGGTGTGAGCTGCTGCACCCAGCTTTGACATAGTGATTTTCTAAAGAACTTACTGAATTGATCTTCCCTAAAGTTTTAAATTGATTGAAGTACTTTCCAAATTAACTAATATAACTAAAACAATTGAATTCATTCTTTGTCAGTGAGGAATCAGAGTTCTCTTCAATGATTAACAACTTTAGGAGACTACAAAAGTCAACAAAGACCTGTGTGACTATAAAATTTCCTCTGGTAATTCAAAAACATTACTCAGACATTTCCCAAGAGATAACTGAAACAAAAAAGAAAAATAAGTAATAAATAAGTACACCTCCTCTGAAAAGTACAAATAAAACCACCTACCTAGCATCTTCAACAGGAGATTCCACTAGAATGCAAGTTTCGTGAGGGCAAATAGTTTAGTCTTCAAGGCCTAAGCCAGTGCCTTGAAGTACATGGTAGGTACTCAAGAACTATTTGTTACATGAATGAATAAATAAATGAATAACTAAAGTAACTGCAAAAATTAATATCTGATATTGTTGAATTCTGAGTATAATTATTCATATAAATTATTTTTAATAAAAATAGTGTAAATGCCTAATTGCCCATTATATTGTTTTTATAACTTCAAGAAAGACTGCACAAAATAGAAAAAATTTTATTTAGAATACTAATATGTACATTTTTGTATTGTAACTACCCTACCATCTGTTTCACACACATGCACACACACAAATGTGCACACACACACACAACCACCATCACCAGAGCCTGCACAGTTAGCACATATTAGTTTCTCAACAAATATCTAAATTTTTTTTTTTTTTTGAGATGGAGTCTTGCTCTGTCACCCAGGGTGGAGTGCAGTGGCACAATCTTGGCTCACTGCAACCTCCATCTCCTGGGTTCAAGCCATTTTCCTGCCTCAGCCTCCCAAGTAGCTGGGACTACAGGCATGCGCCACCACGCCTCGCTAATTTTTTTGTATTTTTAGTAGAGACGGGGTTTCACCATATTGGCCAGGCTGGTGTCGAACTCCTGACCTCAAGTGATCTGCCTGCCTTGGCCTCCCAAAGAGCTAGGATTACAGGTGTGAGCCACCACTCCTGGCCTAAATAATTTTTTAAAAGGTAAATTGCAAGAATTATCAGAAGAAGAACCGAAACACAAGTGATAAAGGGTCTAAAATGTTAAGATCAGTAAAGTGGCTCACGCTCTATAATCTCAGCACTTTGGGAGGCCAGGACGGGAGGATTGCTTGAGCCCAGGAGTTTGAGACCAGCCTGGGCAACATGGCGAAACCCTGTCTCTACAAAAGAAAAAAAATAGAAATAATACAAAAATTAGTGAGCTGTGGTGGCATGTGCCTGTAGTCCCAGCCACTCAGGAGGCTGAGGTGGGAAGACTGCTGGAGCCTTGGAGGTAGAGGTTGCAGTGAGGCCTGATCACACCATTGCCCTCCTGCCTGGGTAACAAAGTGAGACCTTGTCTCAAAAAAACTAATTAACTAATTAATTAAAATAAAATGTTAAGCTCTACATGAAGCCCTAGAAGTCATCTAGTCCAACTTCATCATGAACCAGATGGGCGACCAAGGTCCAAAGTGCCATTCAGCTTTACACTAACGGGGGGCAAGGACAAGAACACTGGACTCCTCAAGAGCCATCCAAACCCCACCAGGGGATTTTCTTCACAAGTTTGGGTTAGCTAATCATAATCAGATTACCTACTAAAAGGTACAGAATATGTAACATGTTATCCACTACACCTTCCCACCTAAGAAATTATTGCGCTAATTCACCAGGATAGGGTCAGCAAACTATGCCCTACACCCAAATCCTACCCACTACCTGTTTTTGTACAACAGGGAATCTAAGAATGGTTTTTACATTTTTAAATAATTGTAACAAATTAAAATAATACTATTTTGTGACATATGAAAATTCAAATTTTTGTGTCCATAAATACAATTGTATTGGAACATAGCTACTCTCATTTGTTTCTAAAACTGTCTATGGCTGCTTTCATACCACAACAGCAGAGCTGAATATTTACAACAGGCACTTTATGGCCCACGAAGTCTAAACTATTTACCTCTAGCACTTTACAGAAAATGTTTCTCGACCTTTGCACTAGGAGATAGCTAATGTAGCTTTAGTAAGTTTCACCTTCAAGAGAGCCAGGGTTGTCCCCACCAACTTGCAGTCACTCACATGCTATTTCCTCTTCTTTGATTACTAAAACTCCACAGCAAACTATTGTTTTTACCAGTCACCCAGAAAACGAAGATAAATGTTTCCACAGAGGAAATAATAACCTTCCTTTTCCAAGGTCCTCCTCTGCCTCACTTCCAGTGAAATTAAAAGCAATTCTTCATTCGCAGAGGGTCTGTGTCATTTTCCCCAACAGAATTCAGAGGACAACATCAGTTCACTTTCACAATGAAGGGCTCAGGCAGAAGAAAAGTAGCTAGTAGTGAGTTTATCCTAAGAAAAAAAGGAATGTTTAACATTATCTGGAAGGGAAAGCATTTTTGTTTTCTCCTGAGATGCTATTCTTTCTAAGATCAAATGCAAACTGCCATTATATATTATACATCTTCTAAAAATTGAAAATCATAATATCCATACTTAAATTTTCAACTTTCCAGTTTTCCAATTGCAAGCAAAGTACCAAATCCATACCTGCTCGGTGTTGCAAAATGATTTTAAAATGTAATGATGTTTTTGTTTGATTTTGTTTCATAGTATTTTCCTCTACCAATGTACAAAACACTCCCTTGTAACAAATAAACTAAGAAAATCCCATTCCCAGGGCCTTGGGAAATAACTTTAAGGGTGTCTATGTTCACTTACATCGTGAACCCAGCTGCTATGCTCCTAAAGTTACAAATGGCCACTCTTCGTTTTAATAGCAGATTTAAAGAAACCTAATGTTAGTTCAACACGGGTAAACAGTCTCTCACACAGTATAAATAAAGAATTCTTTGAGTTGTAAATAGTAGTTGCTCACAGAAGTGGAAGGGTGGCTGAGGAAGACAGAGAAAAGACGCCTTCTCTCCTCTCTTTCTAGCAGGGCAGGCCAGGGAAAGGAGGCAGGATGCCAGAAGGCTGGAAGAGCTCAGCCATCCAGAAGGACAGCAGGGTTGCCAACTTCTGAAAGCAGCCACCATTCATTCACTGTTCACTCATTTGTCAAACATCAACTGAACACTCTCCTATTTATACAACATCCGGGGGACTCAAAAGAAGAAAACAGCCTGGACACTGCTGTTCATAAGAAGCCTTACTGTCCAGGCACAGTGGCTCACACCTGTAATCCCAACACTTTGGGAGGCCAAGGCGGGAGGATCGCTTGAAGTCAGGAGTTTGAGACCAGCTTGGGCAGTGAACCAAGACCCCATCTGTCCAAAAATAAAATTTTTTTTACAATTAGCTGGGCATGGTGGTTCATATGCCTGTGATCCCAGCTACTCGGGAGGCTGAGGTGGGAAGATAGCTTGACCCCAGGAATTCGAGGCTGCCGTAAGCTATGATTGCACCACTGCTCCAGCCTGGGTGACAGCAAGACCTCATCTTTAAAAAAAAGAATAATAGTAAAAGTTTTTAAAAACGTTTTATTAAAAAGAAGGCCACTAACATGCGGGTTAAGGCAAAATGTACACAGAACCAAAAAAGCTGCATAGCAAGACAATGACCCATGCCAGGTGTCAGCTAACTACAGCCTGCAGGCCAAGTCTAGCTGGCAGCTTGTTTCTGTGAATAAAGTTTTATTGGAATATGGCCACACCCATTTATCTATGTATTGTCTATAGATGCTTTCACATTACAATGGCACAGTTGAGTGGAAGCAACAGAGACCACGTGTCTGGCAAAGCTAAAAAACAATCTGGACTCTTTCAGAAAGTTTGCCTATCCCTGACATATGCCAGAGAGGGATCAATCCAACTGGAGTAATCAGAGAAGACTATATGAAAGAACCTACATTTGGTCTAAGTTTTGATTACTCAACGTTTCAAAAGTCAGAAATGGGAAAATCATATTGTGAGGGGCAGAATGGCTAAAGCGAGATGAGTCTGAGCAATGAAAAGACTGAATTTGAATGGGGTACAGGATATGAGGTGGTGAGTTGTGGCAAAGTGGCTAATGATGCTTACCCAGACTACATGGTTTAACAGTTAATAACACAGCTCCAGAGTGTTTGCTAGCTTACTGGAAATGTCATTCCTCTTTTCTCTAGCTTCCTTCACATTTATGGCTAATTCCATAGCTCACAAACATGTTTGTTCACTGATTGATTACTGTGATCAATCAAAAGTTTGCATGTCAGTTTAATTTCAAAAACACTTCTATTTACATTATTGCCTAGACTTACATTTAATCCTCAATCACATGAGACATTACTATTCCTACTTGACAAATGATAAAAACTGGGCAACTCACCTCATGTCCCATATGGAGTCAGGGGCAAGAGACTGGCTTAGAACCCTGGATTCTCCAACCCATCTCATGACCCACCTTAGGAAGACACTCATATTGGAAAGGTTACCACCTGGACTGTATTCTAGACCAGAAATTCTGATAATCAAACACCAAATAATCAAACAGGAATGGTTTTTTCGGGCATATCCTTGCTATACCTGAACTGTGGCCTGATAGTAGCTCAAAATCCACATCAAAGACCGAGTTTGAGGTACATTCATTTTATACTTAATGCAATCTGGTCAATTCACATAATTTTGTTACAATAGGCATTGGGTAAATGTTCTCACGGATTAACTTAATCCATTGTAGAAGGGGAAAAGAAAAAAAAAAAACAAACTCCACCTACCAGTATATACCTTGGCAGTTGGATCATCATTATTTTGCACTGGAAATCTAGAACCCTTAAGAGAAAGGTATCATTTGTAATTAATTTTCCTGTCCTTTGTACTTGTGAGTACACAGTTAGGTGGTGTTCAGATGAGTCCCTTAAAAGCCCCTGTTGCCTGCCAATTAAGTAATAATATTTTCTTTTCAGGGAAGTGCCATAAAAGAGATTCTAACATCTTGGGTCACTGAGTATTTCCTATGCAGGAGGATATGAGGCTGCAACACTGAATTTTTCCACCAGCAGGATATTCAATGTGATGAGTAAATTAGCAATTAGCACGGAAAATAGGAGTTATTCTCAGCATTTGTCATATGAGAGATCAGAATTTCTGCACTCATCAAGTCTGTATAAATGGTTTCTTTAACCACGAACAGCGTCTCCTCTTAACTCCTTCCCCATGTCACTCCACTCACAATCCACCTACACTGATACCTCAAAACATCTCTTCCTACACAATTTTTAATGTTTTATTCCTTTACCTGCTTGCTTTACACAAGCCTGTCTAGAGTCCTCTACAACTAAATTATTTCCGTCATCGTTAACTTTAGAACATGGTTCCAATGCCAGTCTGAAAACCATTCTGAAATATCCAATAGCTCTTCTTCCAAAGTGCAGGTAGGTAGGCTGGCAGCAGAGCAGAGAGGCATTTTTATACTTTCAGGATCATAAGGGGAGGGACTACACTCTGCTAGTGTATTGTCTTCTAGCATCCACCATCTCCTAGCCTTTCCCAACACTCACCTCTTAAAACCTGGGCAGTCTCAGAAGGCAAGATCAGGAAATGTAAAGGCACAGGACCAGACAGAATCATATACGAAAGCCTAACACAGCTTAGGGGACTGGCCTAGGAACTATGGCCAATTATCCTCTCTCTTGGCCTAATGAGATTATGTCATGAAGATGAGTACCACTCCTACCATCAGTAATGAGAATGCAGAGGCAAGACCCAGGGACCAAGGAGAGGGTTAAAGACAAGCAGCAAGACGAAGGGCAAAAGCTTGGTGGTTCAGAAACATTATCTATCTCCCCCTGACATACTCATCTCAATATAGCCAATCTCCACTCCCGGCATGTCTTCTTTGATTTACTAACTTATATTCTTTTGTTACTTTTTAATTTTTATTTTTTTGGCAGGGTCTCACTCTGTTGCCCAGGGTGGAGTGCACTGGCACAACCTTGGCTCACTGTAGCCTCGACCCTCCCTGAGTTCAAGTGATCCTCCCACCTCAGCCTCCCAAGTAGTTGAAACTACAGGCACATACCACCATACCCAGCTAATTTTTTAATTTTTTGTAGAAATGAGGTCTCACTCTGTTGCTGAGGCTGGTCTCTAACTCTTGGACTCAAGCGACCTGCCTGCCTGCCTCTGCCTTTCAAAGTGCTGGTATTACTGGTGTAAGCCACTGCGCCCAGCTGGGCTTTTGTTATTTTTTAACAATCAAATAATCCATGTTCATGGTGAAAGAAAAACCACACTCATGGTGAAAAAAAAAAAATTGTAAAATGCATTTAAACAAAAATGAGAGACAGAAAGATGAATGGAAAAAAGAAAGAAGAGAAAATACATAACTTCCCTATCCATTACTAACACTTCAGTACTGGCTTCCAAATGTGTTCTTGCTTCAATGTCTTTTGAGGGGTTTTGCTTGAACTGCTTTCAAACATCAGATTTTACTTATATTTCATCTGGGAAAATCAGTTCTTCTGAGAGCTATTACTGACACACAGTCATGTGCGGCATGACTTTTGGGTCAACAACAGACCACACATTCAACAGTGGGCCCATAAGATCATGATGGAGCTAAATAACTCCTACTGCCTGGCGACATCGTAGCTGTAGAAATGTCGTGGCACAACACATTACCTTTCTCTATGTTTAGATACACAAATACTTACCATTGTATTTGTACCATTGTACCACTGAATACCTACAGTATTCAGTACAGTAACATACTGTACAGTTTTTGTAGCTTAGGAGCAATAGGCTATGCATATAGCCTAGATGTGTAGTAGACTATATATTCTATGATGTTCACACAATGATGAAAATATCTAATGATGCGCTCCTCAGAACACATCCACGTCAAGCAATACATGACTGTACTTTTCAAAGGCAATAGCACTGATGAATAAGAATTTCTTTTCATGTAGTGTAATATAAATGTTTGATTGTATATCTTCCTCCAAAATCAATAAGGCTCTTTTGATCTAAGAAGTCTTTTACAAACAACGTGAACATCTTTCAAAAGGAGACATCAGAATGATAGCTTAGGGTGGGCATGGTGGCTCACGCCTGTAATCTCAGTACTTTGGGAAGCCGAGGTGGGTGGATCTCTTGAGGTCAGGAGTTCGAGACCAGCCTGGCCAACATGGTGAAACCCTGTCTCTACTAATAATACAAAAATTAGCTGGGCGTGGTGGCATGCACCTGCAGTCCCAGCTACTCGGGAGGCTGAGGCAGGAGAATCACTTGAACCAAGGAGGTGGAGGTTGCAGTGGGCTGAGATGGCGCCATTGCACTCCAGCCTGGGAGACAAGAGCAAAACTCTGTCTCAAAAAAAAAAAGATAACTTAGGTGATGGTTACAGGGGGGTACATTATACTACTCTACTAGTATTGAGGTATGTTTTAAATCTTCCATTAGAAAAAAGTGTTTTGCATATGCACCTAAGTGCTAATCTATGTGCAGGCCAGCATGTGGCATGCTCCCTAAATGAAATAAACAATACTGTGAACTTTCAAAATGCCACTCTTAAAGATTTGCAGACATGTCCCAGTTTGGT
This sequence comes from Nomascus leucogenys, assembly GCF_006542625.1. Classification (NCBI taxonomy): domain Eukaryota; kingdom Metazoa; phylum Chordata; class Mammalia; order Primates; family Hylobatidae; genus Nomascus; species Nomascus leucogenys. Next base: position 71,039,955 of record NC_044391.1, read on the forward strand.
TGCAGAAATAACTATAATTCAGCTCTGAAAATTGCATTCAAAACACTGGTTTCTACCATTTTTTAATAAGGATTTCTTCTTTGGTCACTGATTTATCAGACTCTTAAAAACTCTCTATACACAAAATTATATGCTCTCTAGAATTTGCTTTAAAATAATTTAGGTAGCAGTTAACCATTACAAATTTAAAACATTTCTAAAAGAGGGAGGGGATCAATGAATAAGAATGGCAGAATGTGGACGATTGCTGAAGTGGAGGGATGGTAGGTACATAGGAAATTATCATACTGTTCTCTTATGGATATTTGAATATTTCCATAATACAAAGTTTTAAAAAAATCATTGTGAATATATATTGCTCCAATTATGAATCAGTATTTTGTACCCAGTGCACAAATAATTAAGCTCTATTGGAATGGCTACTTACTACATGCCCAGCACTATTTCTAGCACTTGATACTCATCAATTCCTTGAGACATGCCTGTTCAGTTGGTATCATTGGTCTCATTTGATATCTGAGGAAACAGATCGAAAGAAACAACCCACTTGGCCAAGGACTCAAGGCAAGTGAGATGGAGGAGGGGTAGCGGCCACGCCACAGAGGTGTCTGCTACATATATTGTTTGGTCCCTTTATAAATATTATTGTACGTGAGCATGTCTGTTTCATTGTCACTTGCAGTATTTTAGTGCATCCTGTTTTTCTAGAAAAATGAATCAGCCTCTCTCTGTTTATCCAAGATAACAAAACAAAAAAAAAAGGCCTGAGAACAATATTGGTCTGATGGAGGCCATCCTGACTGAAAGAGGAAACGTCCCTGAGTCAATATCCTCAGTGAGAGACATCCCTTCATAAAACAAACCAGGAATATTCCAACAAGGTTCAAATAAGCATAAACATCCACAGAGTTCAGTGGAGGCTGCACTGCACTCAGCCACTGGCATTTTTTACTGCCTGTGGGCTTTTCCTGTCTCATCGCAGACTCAATTCTCAAACTCTGTTCCCTCAAATGTCTCAGGCTTTAAAGCTTCCATAAGATCTCATTTTTCCCCTTAATTGAGAATGTCCGCTTCCCACCCTTTCTTTCTGCCTATCAAAATTTGACCCTATCTTTAAAAATTCAGTTCAGGGAACACCCTTCTCTGTAATCCCATGTAATGAAATCCCCCGGCTAGAACTATGTATTTCTTCCTCTGTACTTTCCTAATAAAATGCCTGTCCTCTCTCTCTTTTTTTTTTTTTTTTCTGAGATGGAGTTTCACTCTTGTTGCCCAGGCTGGAGTGCAATGGCATGATCTTGGCTCACCACAACCTCTGCCTCCCGGGTTCAAGCAATTCTCCTGCCTCAGCCTCCTGAGTAGCTGGGATTACAGGCATGCGCCACCACACCTGGCTAATTTTGTATTTTTAGTAGAGACGAGGTATCTCCATGTTGGTCAGGTTGGTCTTGAACTCCCGACCTCAGGTGATCTGCCCACCTCAGCCTCCTAAAGTGCTGGGATTACAGGCATGAGCCACTGCACCTGGCCTGCTGTCCTCTCTTTTAATAAATTTCTTTCATTCTGCCAGGCTTTATGAGAAGTCATTTTCAGATTTCTTTCTAAAACTGAACCTAAGTTATTTAGGACAAAGGCCACGTACTTATTCATTACTACATCCCGCAGTCCAAGCACAAACTAGAAGCTTAAAGTGGAAGAAAAAGTAAGAAGGAGGGAGGGAGGGAGTAAATGTTGCTTTATGTGCATAGGCCAGAGAGTCTAATAAGGGGGTTAGGTTCTAAAGTCACCAAGAAAAAGCAAAACCAATGTCGAAAAAAAAGTCCCTGAAAATCTCCTAACTGCATATTAAGTTTATGTGCCATTTTTAGACATGCTATCTCTTAATTAAAACCAGCACACCCAGTTTTACCTCCTGCTTTGGAACAGATAGCTGAGAAGATAGCTGGTTTCCATTTAGGAGCCACATTGTGCCATGACAAGGTGGTCACAATTTGAGGGTCTCCTGGGGACCACGATGAGCAGAAGGAAAAACGAACTTTCATCTCATCTTACTCTCACTCCAGGGCAATTGGATTGGAGCAGCGTGCAATCCGTCTTCTCTTTCCTTCTGTCCCCATCTCTCTCCAGGCTTATGTAGTAGCATGTGGGTGAGCCAATGCACACACAATGTAACTTTACTGTGCTTCTTCAAGTTCAAAACCACTAGAGGCTTATGGCTTTCCATGGATTAGCCACTTTTCATTATTTCTAACTGGACTCATTCTAACAAAGGATTTGGAACCTTTTAAAATTCCATAAATCAGGCCAGGCGCGGTGGCTCATGCCTGTAATCCCAGCACTTTGGGATGCCAAGGCAGGGGGGATTACCTGAGGTCACGAGTTCGAGACCAGCCTGGCCAACATGGTGAAATCCCGTCTTCACTAAAAATACAAAAATTAGCTGGGCACGGTGGTGCATGCCTATAGTCCCAGCTACTTGGGAGGCTGAGGCAGGAGAATCACTTGAACCCGGGAGGTGGAGGTTAACAGTGAGCAGGGACCGCGTCACTGCACCCCAGCCTGGGCAACAGAGCAAAACTCCATCTCAAAATAAAGTAAAATAAAATAAAATTCCGTAAATCATACCAATATTATTCATGGACTCTGAAAAATCCCTCCTATGGATACAAAAATAAAATGCAGAATATTCCACCATTGGCTAAAAGAAAACAACGTTATTATAGTACATGCACACAGAAAAATCTGGAAGGATATATACCAAAGCAAACACTAGATATGCAAATGATAGACTATGGGAGATTTTTCCCCCTTAATTAACAAAGAACTATAATTACTTTTGACATACTTTTAAGGGTTACTTTTTAAAGGCTACTGTCAATTTCTTAGGGATGGACTGAAATAAGAGATTCCAAAGATAAAGCCTGTGTTCTTTGCAGGCATGTCCTCTCAGAAGAGCGTCTGAGAATAAGACGTTCGAAGGACTGAAGAACAGTACGAAGGACTCCTTGAGCCAACAAGCTGCCTGCCCAGGCTGGCTACAAGCCTGGGGCTACAATGTCTTGCAGCCAACAGATACATCCGGGCATGCTGGTGGGGTCAGCAGACACTGAGGCGCTGGTACCAAGCTTGAGGTAAGGAGAACAACATCTCCCGAGCATCCATCTGTGCTGGTCTTGGTGCCAGTGATCCAACATGTATTTATCTCTAATCCTGACAACACCACCCAAGGCAGGCAAGAGGCTAGAGAGCTTACCCAATGTCACATAGCCAGCATTTGAAGCTCAGTAAGCCAAGCTCCAGAAAGTGTTTAACAATCTAATAGCTATGAAAAAGATGTGGTCCCCACATATCTGAAGCTTACAGACAAATGCAGAAAAAGAGAGAGAGAGATGTAATGTCAGATGTGAAAAAATGTCATTGAAGAATAAGTACAGGGGTTTTGAGGAGTAGATAGGAGAAAAACCTTAAAATAGGCAGAGTCGAGACTTGAACTCAGCTCTATTTAGACATAAAGTCTCTGTGCCTTGCATTATACTTGGCTGCCTCTCCACACTGTAGGAGCCTGGAAAGGTAAAGGAAGCTCCAACTGAGAGGGCAGTGACACGACAAGTACAAACCTGTCCCCTCTTCTCCTTCCCCCTCCCCACTACCTCCTGGGCTTCTGAAAGAATCAATGCAGGAGCCAACATCTCCTTCAACCCATTGACGTCTGTGAGATACCCAGAGACGTTCAACCCAGAGATATCCAGGCTGCTTGCCAAACAAGGAAATCCAAGATAAACGTGCCATTCTGTCATGACCTCATCCTGCTGAGAGACAGGCAGAAACAATGGCAGAGAGGAATAGCCTTGCATGTTTTCATGGCACCTTTCAGAAAGAGATGAAATTCACCATCAGTCACACCTCTTGGAGGCTGTGCCATTTAGCTGATAAGAAACAGGCAGAGAGGCAGGGAATAGGGACGCTCCTGAAGGCAATCCTACGAGGAGCCCCCTGAAACTTCTTGAAGAAGAAAAATAGCACTGTTCCCCTCCCCTTCCAACTCTTCACACTGACAGGAGTTTCTACGAGGCAGTGTTTGTCAGTAGTATTATTAAAAAAGGAACCAGGCCAGATTAGTGACTCACACCTGTAATCCCAACACTTTGGGACGCCAAGGTGAGAGGATTGCTTGAGGCTAGGAGTTCAAGACCAGTCTGGGCAACATAGTGAAATCCTATCTCTACCAAAAGAATTTAAAAATTAGCCAGGCATAGTGGCATGCTCCTGCAGTCCCAGCTACTCAGGAGGCTGAGGCGGGAGTATCATTTGAGCCTAGGAGTTCCAGGTTACAGTGAGCTATGATCACACCACTGTATTCCAGCCTGGGTGACAGAGTAAGATCCTGTCACCAAAAACAAACAAACAAACAAGTATATAGCACTGGTTGATGATTTCTTCAATCTCCACACTGTTTATTTTTATTAGAGCACAACAAAGGTAATTTTGTCCAAGCCTACTACTTTAGGTTTAGGCTTGAACTGACTGCCAAGGGACACAGTTTACCTTTCCTGCCCAAAAATGTGGTGGCCCCAGTAATATTGCCTTCTTGGGTTGCTGGTTAATCCTCGCACAGGCTGAACCTGGAGATCATATTATATCAATGGTCTCGTTCTCTCAGGATTTCACAGGTCGATTTCTAAATTTTGTTTTCCAAATTGGTGGTCCATTAGAAGCACCCAGGATTCCATCATTACACCGTTCTTTAGTCACCCAATTTGGGACTTAGCTCCATTTAACATCTACATGCTTTGATGTATTTTGGTCCTGGGCTCCATCATATAGCACTCTTATAGAAAGACACTTTCTTAAATCCTAGAAACAGCTTTGTTGGGTAGGTGTTTTCGTATCATCTCAGTTTAGAGATGTTGCAAAACCCAAACATTCTGACTCCAGAATCCATGTTCTTAACCACTACACCAGATTGCCTCCTCCAAAGAGGGTTTCAGACAACTCAGTTCTTTATTTTTTAGATAAAGAATCCATAAAAGGAAGTGTGGCATATAGAGCATAAACAGAGGTCATGGACACCCCAACCTCCGTGATATGAGACCTAAGGATCTAACTGGATCTTTTTGGAACCTCTTTGGTCAGCCATTAAATTGAGGCAACCACAGAATTCATCTTCTAAGATGATAGTAGGTGTGACCGCAGAGCTCAGCTGGATCGACAATCTTGATGAAGGAGAGAATTTATGGTCAGTGCCTTCAAACTTAGTTCCAAGTGCCTTAAGGAAGATCCTCTGGGGAGCTGGATCTCATATGTTCTTCTGCACTCTTCCTCCACCACACACACACACACACACACACACACACACACACACACACACACACATCTTCTTTGTAAAAGACTTCTTTAAAACAACGTAGAGTATCTTATCTACTCCACATGACAGAGGATGTTTTTATAGGAGCCAACACAAATGCCTAGATCATTTTTATCTAGGTCCTATTTATCTATCTAGGTCCTCAAGTTCCAGCTCAAATCCCATCTGTCTGGAAACTAACAGCATTTCCATTGCAAAAAGTTACAATTGCATCTGCCCCACATGGAGGAATAAACCACACCTCTAGGATGCAGAGCTAGGAGACCACACACATCAGCCTTTACACAAGAATCTCAACCTTTTCAACTGTAGTGTCCTATGACTATTCTCTTTTCTCAGAATGACACAAGTGGAGAGAATGCAAACAAATTACCAGAAATCTGGAGCATCATAAAAGAATCCATGTCACCCTTGATAGGAACAATTCTGTATTGGAATTAATTTTGCTGAATGAACCACAGATTCCTGAAAACAAATGTGCTGCCATTCTTACTTTATGGTCCTGAAAATGTCACAGAATAACATGCTTTTTCTACCTTAGCTTTTGCTTTGCTTAAACTGTTTTGAAGTATACTAAATATGGCATTTAAAAGGGCAAAAAATATGAACTCAACAGTTTTTAGGCCTCCCTTATAAAGAAACAGTCCTTGTTTTTAAACTTTTCAAGTTTCTTAAATTTGCTTCTTTGCTGTCTGCTTTTAAAAATTCCAGACAGTAATTCTAATCACAGAAGTCTTTGTGAAACTATATTTCTGTAATTTTTTTTTAACTCAAGTAATGTTATTGGAAGGAAGCAGAAAACCACAGTGCCCAAACAGAAGTGACTAATGCTAGCAGCAAGTGCTGTAATAAATAAGGCCCCGAGAGGAAGAGACCGCTGCACTACAGTAGCTTGTTGTATATTCCCATGGTCGACTATTTGGAGACCAGCAACCAGACTTTCCAGAGCTCTTGATGTGTTAATCAAGGTAACCAGGTGCAACTCCTTTCACTAGCAATCTTTTGCTAAAGATGATAGAAAGAAAAAATACGGGAAGAGCAAAATCTAAAGAGAAGAAGTCCAAATAAAACATTCACTTAGAAGACAGAAATCATACTAATATGGTCTATGCCCAGTTATATTACAGATCAGTTTTTAAATAACTACATATGTTTTAACGTCTGATGTAACGCATCACAGGTGTTCTCAAAGTTTTACATGGACCATGGACCAGTAACCTAACATTAAACTTTCAATTTCTCTACTACTGTTTCAACATGTTGTTGGCACAATTTCCGAATTAGTTATGTGGTTTTTCTTTGCCACCATAAGGATGTCTGCACTGGGACCCAAAGAGTCAAAATGCCTTAATCAATCATTGAACTTTCCTTATCTTTATTTCAACTTTCACTCACTCACCTTTATTTAAAAAATATTTTGGTAGAGATTATGAATCCATATCCCACACCCTCCTCCTGCACAACCTATCTGCTTCTGCTCACTGCATACCCCCCAATCTTATGACATGATTGGTAATGACTGTTTTTTTCATTACTATAAATTTGATCACCTCAAAATCAGCAAGAGGCTTGTTTTAACCCAGACTTATGAGTTGTTTCTCTGACAATGACACTTCAGGTATAACCTTAAAGCAAATTTGGGATGTTGTTATTATTCTCCCAGGTGCAATTATCTTTTCTATCAAGTTGTTGTTATTTCAAAGATACACTTCGCTTTCAAAAACCATGAAAATATGAATGACCAATTGTCAAAGTAATTTATTAGAGATATTAAATTTATACCAATAATATAATACAAATAATATATAACAATGATAATTATCGTTTTGTATTTACAACCAAACCATATTTTCCCACAAAGAAGAAAGAAAAGAAAGAAAGAAAGAAAGAGAAAGAGAGAGAGAGAGAAAGAAAGAAAGAAAGAAAGAAAGAAAGAAAGAAAGAAAGAAAGAAAGAAAGAAAAGCAAGCAAGCGAGCGTGCATCCGGGCGCAGTGGCTCACGCCTGTAATCCCAACATTTTGAGAGGCTGAGCTGGGCAGATCGCTTGAGCTCAGGAGTTCAAGACCAGCCTGGACAACATGGCGAAAACCAAAACCAAACCAAAACCAAAACCAAAACCAACCAAAACCAAAACTATCTCCACCAAAAATACAGAAAATCAGCCAGGCACGGTGGTGCGTGCCTGTAGTCCGAGCTACTCAGGAGGCTGAGGGAGAAGGATCACTTGAGCCGGAGAGGCAGAGGCTGCAGTAAGCTCACATCACACCACTGCACTCCAGTCTGGGTGACAGAGTGAAACCTTGTCTCAAAATAACAATAATAATAATGTGCTCAATTCAGTAACCCACTAAAGTGGGTCTGAGTTTATCATTATTCTTTCCTTACTATCCCCATCGAAATTTATGGCAATAATAGCCTTGGATTCAGTAATTCCATTGCTAAGAATGAATTCTAACGAAGCACTCAGGATGCATCTTAAAAATCTTTGAGAATGTTTATCGGCTGGGCACGGTGGCTCACGCCTGTAATCCCAGCACTTTGGGAGGCCAAGGTGGGTGGATCACTTGAGGTCAAGAGTTCGAGACCAGCCTGACCAACATGGTGAAACCCTGTCTCTACCAAAAAAATACAAAATTAGCTAAGTGTGGTGGTGCACACCTGTAATCTCAGCTACTCGGGAGGCCGAGGCAGGAGAATCACTTGAACCTGGGAAGTGGAGGTTGCAGTGAGCCGAGATTGTGCCACTGCACTCCAGCCTGGGCAACAAGAGCAAAACTCCATCTCAAAAAAAAGAATGTTTATCATATGGCCATTTAAAGTGTGAAAATGGGAAACAACCTAAATGCTCAGTAACAGGGGCTAGATGAACAATGTAGGACACAGCTATAAAATGGAATTCTGGGCAGTCCCAAAGGCCATGCTATGATGCCATTAGTTGTGAAAGGCATCCCACATCATTTAAGTTTGCAATGTATGTTGTCTTTCTTTCTGATGAATTAATCCTTTTTTTGTCCATTGAATGACATCACTTTTATGAACTTGCATTCTGACATCCTTATTTGAATAGGAGAGAAATACTTTCTATGGGTAAATGTAAATCTGTATAAGTGGAAATTATGTAATTGCTTTCAGGGCTAATCATCTACTATGTGACCATGGAGAGAAGATACAATCCTGATAAGCAAACTAGAGGGCTACTATTTATGGCAAATGAGAATTTATATACAATGCCAGAACCTCACAGTCCTTTCTGAATGGCCTGCTTCATGGCTGCACTTAATTCTGCATCTCCTCATTACCTTCATGTAGTTTTGGCAATGGCATGCTCTCTTGTATATATGCTTAGCTCTCCAGCCAGGCTACAGGGTTAAGGCTAGGGTCCCTATCTCCCATGTGGCTTGCATCACTCTCTGTGGAGAAAGTATGTGGTTATCGTCTGCCCAGAATCACTTCCCTTCTTCCGGCCACATCCCTCCCCACCACTACCATGACCACTTCCATTGAGGAACTAAATCTTTCTCCATTCTAACTCTGTGATTCCTGAATGATGAACAATCCAGTACCCTTCTCTGCTGAGCTCACAAGGGGGAAAATGAACAGATACTGGCATACACTTAAGTGGGCGGGTGAGGGCGGGTAGAGGGAAGCCCTCTTGTCCCTTTAGAGGCTGCTCATTTGGGATGTGGATGCCCAACCTTCCTGAGGCCATATTCCTGCCAATAGAGAAGGCAATATATATTGGCCAAGAGGCAGAGAGATGAGGAGTCTAAATGATACTAATGAAGTCCCTGGATCTGGAGCCAACCTTGGCCTCACTTGGTTCATGCACCAGCTAGTGTGAGCTAGACCTCTGTCACCTTCAGCTGGAACAGTCCTGACTAGTCCACCCTCCATCACACAAGCCAGAGACAGGAATCTGTATTCTGTGCTGCATTCATGACCAAACGGCCCAGTCTCTGTTCTTCAAGCTCTCCAGGCTGGGTACCACCTTGGAGATGGGAGCCACTCTTGGGACTATATAAGATCAAGTTTGCTGCATCCTTCTAAAATAACAGTGCTTCTGCTAAGGGGAATGAACTGATATGTACTGTTTCTTACTAAACTTAGAAAAAGAAATCATAATCATTTTTAACCTTTTTTTTTAGATGGAGTTTGACTCTGTCACCCAGGCTGGGGTGCAGTGGTGTGACCTCGGCTCACCACAATCTCCATCTCCCAGGTTCAAGCAATTCTCCTGCCTCAGCCTCCCAAGTAGCTGGCATTACAGGCATGTGCCACCGTGCCCAGCTAATTCATTTTATTTATTTATTTATTTATTTTTGTATTTTTAGTAGAGGCGGGGTTTCACCATGTTGGCCATGCTGGTCTCGAACTCCTGACCTCAAGTGATCCACACTCCTCGGCCTCCCAAAGCACTGGGATTATACGTGTGAGCCACCATGCCCATACCATTCTTAATCTTTACAGAAAGTCCTTTTTCAGGAAAAGTTGGTTGTTAGTGAAATATACAACTCTACCCTTTTTTTTTTCTTTTTGAGACGGAGTCTTGCTCTGTTGCTCAGGCTGGAGTGCAGTGGTGCGATCTCGGCTCACTGCAAGCTCTGCCTCCCGGGTTCATGCCATTCTCCTGCCTCAGCCTCCCAAGTAGCTGGGACTACAGGTGCCCACCATGCCCGGCTAATTTTTTGTATTTTTAGTAGAGCTTGGGTTTCATCGTGTTAGCCAGGATGGTCTCGATCTCCTGACATCGTGATCCACCCGCCTCGGCCTCCCAAAGTGCTGGGATTACAGGCGTGAGCCACTGCGCCCAGCCAACTCTACCCTTTTTCATCCCTGCCTTCTGTGACAGAATTATAGTGACTCAATTTTTGTTTTTGTTTTGATAAAGCAAAAATTAGGGGCTGAGCATGGTGGCTCACGCCTGTAATCCCAGCACTTTGGAAGGCCGAGGTGGGTGGATCATCCAAGGTCAGGAGTTCGAGACCAGCCTGGCCAACATGGTGAAACCCCATCTCTACTAAAAATACAAAAATTAGCTGGGCATGGTGGCACATGCCTGTAATCCCAGCTACTTGGAACACTGAGGCAGGAGAATCACTTGAACCCAGGAGGCAGAGGTTGCAGTGAACTGAGACTGCACCACTGTACTCCAGCCTGGGCGACAGAGCGAAACTCCAAATCAAAAAAAAAAAAAAAGCGGAAATTAGGATCACATGCAAACAATTATATTTTCAAAAGGAAACAAGTTGTCCTATGCATAGCACTAAAAGCCCTGACTCAAACCAAATGCCACCTCCTTAATCACCTCCATGTAGCACCCTGAGTTTACCATTTAAGCACCTACCAAGTCCCTCCCTTCCTAGACGTCTGACACCCAGTTGAGCTCATGGATTAAGGTGACACTCATAAACCATTCTTAGCAATGAGTGTGCTACAACCACATAGCAATGACTGCAAAGTAATTGTAACTCATGACAAATGAGTTTTCCTGCAGGGGTCAGGAAACAAAAACATCACAGATGGCTTTCTGAATCAAATCAAGGTACAAGGGACCAAGTCTTAAATTGGGAAAACCGTGCATTCGATTTCAGTAGGAAACAATTGCAAATAAGTTAATCCCACTCTGTCAGTCCTCTATATTCATTACTGGAGCCTACCAACTAATAACAGAGCCTTGAGAAAGAGTACCAAAAACCCAGCATACAGTAATGCAACATGCAGCAGCATAACCATCCTCGGTGCCTCAGGATCATATTTCCTATGGGTTTTTCCTCCCTTAAAATCCATCCAGTTGAAATCAGTCAATACATAAAACCAAGCTAATAATATCTTCTTTGAGCTAGAATTTAAACAGAATGTTTGTATTCAAGCATATAGATATTCTATAGTATGTAAAAAAAAAAAAAAAAAATTGGCCAGAACTGATGTGATGTTCAGTATAGAAAAATAATTTTTACTTTATTTAAGTAATTTACTTTATTTAAGTAATTATTTACTTTACTTTATTTAAGTAATTAGCATTGAAAATCCCAAAGCAGGCTGAGCGTTTTTGGTTAGAGGTAAAATTCTACTCCTCTTTTTCCATGAGGACTACAAAAGATCATCAATTGGAAAACCACCCGTATTGAATGTGTAGGCACATGGGGTGATGAAATATACACAGCATAAAGGTGCATCTAAGAATAGTATCAAAAACAAGGTGTTGCCCAACCTTGGCACACAGCGAACAGGTAGTTGAACACCTACTCTGTCCTGAGGCCACCAAGCAGCTGCTTGGCCAATACTTTATTTATGCCCTGCCCTCTCTTAATTCACACAAGTGTAATATCCTGCCCACCGTGCCACTCCCCAGCACCTCTCCAAAGCAAAGAAATCTTAGGCCAGATAAGCTAACAAAAAACATAAAATGAGACATGAGAAGTTTCTTAGGGACCTAGGGTCATCAGATTTAGCAAATAAAAATGCAAGATGCCCAGCTAAATGTGAATTCCAGATAAATAATAAATAATTTGTTTAGTACAAATACATTCCATGCAATATCTGGGATATACTTAAAACTAAAAATTTACCTATTGTTTATTTGAAATTCAAATTTAACTGAATACCTGTATTTTATCCAACAACGCTTCTTAGGGTAAACATATTCTTAAAGTAAACCCATGATCTATTCCCCTTCTCTCCTGACCACAATCCTAATTTCCTTTGGGAAACATCCACCCCATTTTCAGCCATATAGGGTGTCATGTGGGGTAATCAACCTTGAATTTATGCTGAGCAATGAAATGCAATGAGTAGAGGAACACGAAATCTTGATAGGAAGAAACTATGGTACATAGTCCCAGGAGTGAGGAAGCCTGAGAGAAAGGAAGGTATGCCAGCTGCCTTAAACCAGCCCTTTCCTGCACCCCCTGGAAATGCCAGAGAAGCCAGGAAGAAAGGAATAGGTGGTGATGGCTGAAGAGTGTGTGCTGTGGCTACAGGAGGCCCACAAATCAAGCTGGTCAAAGTTTGTATTAAACCAGAGATATCCACGTTGTCCATGAAATCACAGCAGGGTTCACCTCCAAAACTCTCCAGGAGAGACAGTGGCTCACGCCTGTAATCCCAGCACTTTGGGAGGCCGAGGAGGGGCAGATCACCAGAGGTCGGGAGTTTGCAACTAGCCTGATCAACATGGAGAAACCCCGTCTCTACTCAAAACGCAAAATTAGCCAGGCATGGTGGCGCATGTCTGTAATCCCAGCTACTCGGGAGGCTGAGGCAGGAGAATCACTTGAACCTGGGAGGTGGGGGTTGCGGTGAGCCGAGATGGTGCCACTGCACTCTAGCCTGGGCAACAAGAGCGAAACTCCGTCTCAAAAAAAAAAAAAAAAAAAAAGGCCAGGCGCGGTGGCTCACGCCTGTAATCCCCAACACTTTGGGAGGTCAAAGCGGGCAGATCACTAGGTCAGGCAATCGAGACCATCTTGGCTAACACGGTGAAACCCCGTCCCTACTAAAAATACAAAAAATTAGCTAGGCGTGGTGGTGGGCGCCTGTAGTCCCAGCCACTCGGGAGGCTGAGGCAGGAGAATGGCGTAAACCCAGGAGGCGGAGCTTGCAGTGAGCAGAGATAACGCCACTGCACTCCAGCCTGGGCGACAGAGCGAGACTCCGTCTCAAAACAAATAAACAAACAAAACTTATTAAGCCAGTTTGGAGCACTTTGTGAGCTGCATGCTTTGCAACAAGGAAACTCAAACAAATACTGCTCTAGGAAACAGCTGCCACTGAAGTCAAATTTTGGCTCTTGGTATTGTTTATTGCTTTGTATGATAGGCTAATTCTTGCCCCAGCAGCATCTTTTTCGGTATCCTGGAGCACATATATCCTTGTCCACAGGATAGACTAGGTGAGCTTCTGGAGATTAGGGAAAATGGATGGTTAACCTAGATCAAGTCCAGCTATTTCAGACTTTAGTACCAAGAAAGATTCTAATCCAATGGTACAAGTCTCTCAAGTCTCACAAATCATTCTTTTTTTTTTTTTTTTTTTGAAACAGAGTTGCTCTAGCCTCTGTTGCCCAGGCTAGAGTGCACTGGCATGGTAACAGCTCACTACAGCCTCCACCTCCCGGGCTCCTGTGATCTTCCCACATCAGACTCCTGAGTAGCTGGGACCACAGGCACATACCACCCTGCCTGGCTTTAAAAAAAAAAAAATTTGTAGAGATGGGTCTCCCTACGTTGCCCAGGCTAGTCTCGAACTCCTGGGCTCAAGCAATCTTACCGCCGTGTCCTCCCAAAGTGATGAGATTACCAGGCGTGAGCCACTGCGCCCAGCTCATTCTTCTGGCAGTAATCTCTGCCAAGTATTTGAAGGAAAGGTTAAGAGAAAAAACATTTTTCTTTAATTGTGCAGCATGAGTTTAAGAGGAAAAAAAAGTTATTTCCCAACTCCTACTGGAAAGACCTCAGACTCCCTGTTAAAATAAATACTGTTGTTTATTTAAAAAGTTTCACTCCTTTCTCAATCAAACTAAAATATTTGTCTTTGATCTTACAAAAGAGTCCCTCGGGCTCACAAAAGTACTTATATTTATATTTTCCACCTATTCATTTAGGATACTTATATACCCTTACAGAGAAATGCCTCAGAGATTATCTAAGAACTAGGTCAGTATTTCCTATGCTGGGGAACCTGCTAAGCCAAGCTAACCCCAACCAGAACTTGAGTGTGGCCTGTAAAGGATTTTCCTGCTAGACCCTGTGGTTTCTCCAACCTCACTCCTATGCTTTGCCATTTCGAAATCTGAGGAAAATAGTCTCTCTCATGTTCTCCAAATACCAGTAACTTGTCATCCAAGTGAAGACCAAAACAAAACCATGAAGATATTCTTCTCTATCACAACAATCTTTGATAAAAATATTGTTTCAAAGACAACTGGCACTAACTGAGTATTAAAAATCCCTGTAAGTTTTAAACTGTTGATGACACATATTAAAGGAATAAAACAAAACAAAAAATCCTTTCATATCAGCCAACCCATCTACTATGGAGTATCTGATCATGAAAGTATATAACAATATGAAAACCGTATATGCAAACATATAGGGAAAAACTTGAAGGGTATTATTATTGAGACAGGGTCACGCTCTGTCACCCAGGCTGGAGTGCAGTGGAGCAATCATGGCTCACTGCAACCTCGACTTCCATGACTCAAGCGATCCTCCCACCTCAGCCTCCCCGGTAGCTGGGACTACAGACACACACCCTGTGCCTAGCTAACTTTTTCATTTTTTGTACAGATGAGTTCTCACTATGTTGCCCAGAGTGGTCTCAAACTCCTGGGCTCAAGCAATCCTCCTGCCCCAGCTTCCCAAAGTGCTGGGATTACAGGTGTGAGCCACCGCACCGGGCTAACTTGAAGGATATTAGAATAATAAAATCTTCGGTGCATTTTTTCTTCTGTAAAAAAATTCCAATTCCCTATACATTACTTTTGCAATAAGTAACATTATAATATTTAAGTGAACCATAATTATAAGAGTGTGAGTCCCAAAATAACTCATATAAAATTACAGTCTGTCATTTTGCTTTGGCCTTCAGCTCTAGCAATGAATAGGTAGGGATGAAGAAAAGGTTTTGTACCAAGGATAAAAGAAAAACAGCAACTTCTCTCAGACCCGTAGCCAAAGACAAAGATCTAAACTGTTTCCACTCTCCTAGCTGGCCACCTCATAGACGGGATATGGCTCTATTTGGGGACAGATAATCAGAATTTCTTCTTGCCTTTCCTGCAGACCAGCTCAGTCCTGCTCAGCTCCCATACCTTCCAGGCAGAAATAGTCTTGTCACTTCATGTGAGGCCCCAGTCATCTGCTTAAGCCCTTTTTCACTTATTGGGCAGGTAAACAAGAGTTTGCATATAAATCGGGGCACTTTAGCTCTAGGATCAATAGGAAGCAGAATCACAATGCCTAAGGTAATGAGAACGGTTAATAACTCAGATGATTAAATCCTCCTTTTCCAGGATCATTGTGTAGACCAAGAGTACCTGCAGTCACGCCAGGAATGATGTCCATTCTTACCTCACCCATCTGTTTTTGCACAATTTGCATTTAGATGTAGCAAACTAAATTTCCTTTACTCATTCCTTCCTTGTTTTTAAGCTCTACTTAATTCTGAGAAGGTTCACAATCTAATGATGGAAAGGACAGACTTAATGGACAAAAGGGGACGTCAGTCTCCCAGAAACAAATATTCTTTTGTTGAGATCTCCCACACAAAATGTGGTCAGTATGTCTGCCTGGAAATGTTGACCTTTTCACAGTTGCCACTAATGGGTCAAGCCAGTGGGAGGAATGCCAGGCAAGAGCTGTCCCCACTCACCTGGAGTCAGAATAGAGGAAGGGGAATAAAGATTCACATAATTCTCACAATCAAATTTCTTGACCTCCTACCAATATCATGGGGGCAGAAGCTAAGTTTAGATGAGGAAAATGACTCACTTTCCACTCTCTCAAAAGATCCACTATTATAAGAGTTTATGTTTCTAAAACCTCCTTACTTTAAAATAATTTTTTTTAATTGTTACTCTGGGTGTAGAGAGAGGCCTTGCCTAAAATCCAAAATTCTCGGGTTCCTTGATTCTTAATGACATTAGCAAAATCAGTTGTGAACAGCACTCTCCAAGCAAAGTTTGGATCAAATTAACATTTCATCTCTCATTCAGCCAGTTACTAAACAAGGCATTTTCAGTCTTCACGTACAAACCCCAAATATAAGTGCCAAAGGATGTTCAATAACCATAAGCAAGCTCAGAATCACCACCTACCCTCTGGCATAACTACTTTCAGGTAAAGCTTACCAAAAAACAGCAAGGCATCCTCCTTGCCTATCCCACAAAGAATGAAATACACTCCCGCTGTATCTTCTCAGAGAGGGAAAAACGTCTCACTCCCTATAGCCATTCTTCTCAAATGACCTGATGGGGTAGTGACTGGAGCACAAATCCAGATCCAAGATCAAGAGAGGCCATTAACACACACGAAGGGAGACATGAATTGTCCCAACAAGACTAAGTAGGTCCACTCTGGGTACTGCAACTAGGGTGGTGATCCTGGGCTCCATGTGTGGTAGGGAAGAGCTGTGAGGCATGACACCTTAATAAAATTGAGAACTTTAAGCACTTTATTTATTTATTTAGTCATTTATTTATTTATTTAGAGACAGGATCTCACTCTGTCACCTGAGCTGGAGTACAGTGGCTCACTGCAGCCTCAACTTCCCAGGCTCAAGTGATCCTCCCACCTTGGCTCCCCCGAGTAGCTGGGACTACAGGCGCCCACCACTATCCGCAGCTAATTTTTTGTATGTTTTGTAGAGACAGAGTCTCACTATGTTGCCCAGGTTGGTCTCAAACTCCTGGGTTCAAGCGATCTGCTTGGATTCAGCCTCCCAAAGTACTGGGATTACAGGTGTGAGAGCACTTTTTAAAAAATAATTTTTACTTTTTAAAATTTATTTACTGATTTATTTTTATAGCCATGAGGTCCCTCTGCATTGGCTGAGTTGCCCCAAGACCACGTAGTTTCTAGCATAGCTCTGACTCTAAGGAAACAGGCAAGGTAGTTCCCACTTTACCAACGAGGAAACGTGCTTCCTGAAGTTATGTAAGCTCATTAAGTGGCAGATCCATGATTCAAACCAGTACCTCTGATTACAAAGCTCACGAGTACTCTCTATGACTGCTCTCTGACATTGATGACCAAGCATCCAACCTGTCCATCCACACAGCACAAACAAAGCCATTAAGCCCAGATCCTTACCTTTAAAGCAGTAGAGGGAAACTGCTGTTGGCAACTGTAGAAGCCACTAAAGGAAGATCATCTTCCCCTCAAAAATGGATGTAATTTTCAAAAAAGTGAAGACAACCCAAAAGTCCACCAACAAATGAATGGATAAACAAAATGTGGTATATCCATACAATGCAATATTATTAAGCCACAAAAAGGATGAAGTTCTGATGTATGCTACAACATAGAGGAGCCTTGAAAACATTATGCCAAGTGCAATAAGCCACTCATAAAAGACTACATATCATATGATTCAATTTACATAAAATTTCCAGAATAAACAAAGCTACGGAGACATAAAGTGGATTAGTAATTTCTTAAGACTGGTGAAGATGAGAATGTGGAGGAGAGGGGGATGGCTAATAGCTATCTAGTTAGTTGGGGCTTCTCTTTTTGGTGATGAAAATGTTCTGGCCGGGCGCGGTGGCTCACGCTTGTAATCCCAGCACTTTGGGAGGCCGAGGCGGGCGGATCACGAGGTCAGGAGATCGAGACCACGGTGAAACCCCATCTCTACTAAAAATACAAAAAAATTAGCCAGGCGTGGTGGCGGGCGCCTGTAGTCCCAGCTACTCGGAGAGGCTGAGGCAGGAGAATGGCGTGAACCCAGGAGGCAGAGCTTGCAGTGAGCCGAGATTGCGCCACTGCACTCCAGCCTGGGCGACAGAGCGAGACTCCGTCTCAAAAAAAAAAAAAAAAAAGAAAATGTTCTAAACCTGACTGTGATGATGGTTGTACATAGCTGAATATATTAAAAACTATTGATTTATACACTTAAAATGAGTGAATTATATGCTGTGTAAATTATATATCAATGAAGCTGTTAAAAAATAAGTACAGCCAGGCACAGTGGCTCACGTCTGTAATCCCAGCACTTTGGGAGGCTGAAGTGGGAAGATGGCTTGAGGCCAAGAGATCAAGAACAGCCTGGGCAACATAGGAAGACTCCATCTCTACAAAAATAAAATAAGTCAGCCAAGCATGGTGACGCACACCTGCAGTCCTAGCTACTTGGGAGGCTGAGGTGGGAGGATTTCTGGAGCCCATGAGTTTGAGATTACAGTGAGCTATGATTGTGCCAATGCATTCCACTCTGGGTGACAAGTGAGAACTTGTCTCTAAAAAATAAAATAAATATGCAAGTGTAATTGGTTAAGCAAATTAAAAGGAGACTTGGCCATTATCTCCTTTAAGTTCTTCATTTAAGGGTGAGGAAACCAAGTAACAACCCCAATATTAGGCAAGTGTCCTACCTACTAATCCCAGTACTCAACAATGTCCTTTGGGACCCAGCTCAGTGCTAGGTATAATGGTAGACTCCCAAAGAGTTTAAACCTAATCAGGCTTTTTCAAGCCAGGAACAATGAAATCCAACAGCCTATAGACTGGGTTCAGGGGTGGAGCGGACACTAAGAGCTGTGTAGTCAGGCAGGAGGTGAGACCTAGAAGGACATCCACGGCAGAATGAACTGATGGAGGGTCAGGGAAGAGGTAAGGGTGCTCCAGGGAAGGGGTACGAGCACTGCCAGGAGCTGTGGCAGCAAATGGGTTGCCAAGGGAAGTGAGGCTAGATGAGCAGGGCGGCACTGTCAGATTCTAGAGGTTTAGGAACCAAGTAGGAGATCGGCCCTGACACGACAGGACACCAAGGAGAGTTCTATAGCAGGAAAAGGGTGATGAGAGCCATCATGAAGGAAGATTAGCCTGGCTGTGGTGTGCAAGGGACTGAAGTCAGAGGCTAGTGTGCTGCAGTGTACAAATAAATGATCACAACATACAGTAGGGTGGAGGCAACAGGAATGGAGAAAGAGGAAAGAAGACGAGGGGTCCAGAAGGGGAAAAATAATGAAGACCAAACCACGTCAAAACCAGAGAGAGGGAAAAGGAGAGCCAGGGTGGCTCTGGGCCCAGACTGCCCATGTTTAAGTCCTTACTAGTGTGTGGCTTTGGTCAAGTTACTTAAATGCCCTGTACATCAGTTTTCTGAGCAAAGTGGGGATAAAAATAGTGTTTCTGTCAGAGTTGTTGGCATAATTAAATGTGAACAGTGTGAGAACAAGGCCTGGCACAAAGTATGTGCTAGGTACACGTTTGTTAAATAAATACATGTAAATGCATATTAAGATGTCTGTGACCCAGCTTCTAAAGATAAGAGCAGTAAGGAAAAGCCTCATTATCTCCTACCAAAGTTTCCTTTTTCACTCATTTTCTCCCATTCACTTATCTTAAGGTTCTGGGAAGAATAAAACATGTTCCCTGCCCTTGAGGATGGGCTTTCAAGGAGAAATAAATCAGAAAACAGAACAATGCCTATTCCCTACCAAGGTCCATGCACAATAAATGGTTGAATGACATGCTTGGTGAGGATCCCAAAGAAGCAAGTGAAAGACCCTGGATCTGACAGGCTGCTGTTGTGCAAGTCCACCTCGCCTGTGGAGCTCCTGTTTGCTAGGCAGCCAGTGACCCAAGGCCATGCTCAGCTGGCATTCGCCCTTTCACATGGCTGTGCTTTCCAGACACTACCTCAGCACCAGCAACCACTGAGCCTCTTCCCTGCCCTGATTCTCAGTAGCGCACCCTCCAGACCTGGCGACAGTATATCCTCACCATGTCTGTCCCCTCACAACTTAAATCAAAGACTCTGAAGCCAAACCTTGAACTGACAATGCTAGCCAAAAAGCTCTGAGCAGGGGTGGAAGACTAAAAAGGAGAGGAAGAATCCCTGCCTTTCTTGCATGGGAGGGAGAAACACATTCTGTGATCTTGACCAAAGAGCCCTGTGTAATCAGAAATCAGCAGAACGGGGCCCTGCTCTACCCTCTTCTTCATGTGGTTGTGACAATGTTCCCCTTCTCCTGGCTAGCTCACAGGAGTGCTGGGGATACAGTGCTCTGGGTCCCCATATTTAAAATAAGTTTAAATTATCATACAAATGCATTGTATTTTTAGTAATTGGACTTGTTTGATCTCGTATTTTTTGATAATTACTAAAAATCTCCCTTCAGAGTGATGAAATATTCAAATGAAGCTAGAATTTAATTTTTAATAGGTCTTTGAGATGAGGTTTAAGTAACATTACAATCCCATTACTAGGAAAATGGGTAAATAAACTGTGTATAGCCATGAAATGGAATAACATATTAAGATCTCTAGCTGCTGTCATAGAACAAAATACTTTAAAGCGGCAGGGAAAAACAAAGTTAAGGTACAATATATAAAAGAAGAAGAAGGAGAAGGAGAAGAAGAGGAAGGAGGAGGAGGAAGAGGAGGAGGAGGAAGAAGAGGAGGAGGAGGGGAAGAGGAAGTGGAAGAGGGAGGAGGAGGGAGGAGGGAGGAAGGAGGAAGGAGGAAGGAGGAAGAAGGAGAAGAAGAAAAACTTGAATCATTGGTTTCTACATGCATATGTCTGAAGGACAGTCCCTGAACTGAGAAAGGGGCTCTCCTTCTGGGGAGTTGAGCAGGATTGGGGATAGAGGGTCAAGAAAGTCTATTGCTTTAGCTGAATTTCTTAAAGCAAGAATGCATTTATTTATAACTTGGGCAGTTTTTTAAAATAAAAAAATAGGCAATGTTGAATATATGACCATCTATGAGTAAAGTAAACCTGGTTTATAATTTTAAATTCTTCTTCCCTTTATTCTGGTCAAAAGGAGATTCATTTTCCCACTTTTCTGAGATCTGAAAAGATGATAACCTTGTTAAATCTTGGGTCTGTGTGACCTTAAAGGACAAGTAAAGAATAAAAAAGTTCAAGTCAAAATTTTAAATGAAGATATTAACAATGAATATGTAATTTAGAATGTGATGTTCCCAGGAGAATGAATTTTCCTGGATTAATCTAGCTAAACTTCCTTTGAAGTTTGTGGATGATGGCGACACCATTGAAAATGAACTTGAGGCTGTGTTTAAATACTTGCTACTAACTAGCTTTTCTGACATCTCTGTACTCACTACTGACACAGTCAATCCACTTAATTAGTTTTGTTGACATCTCCAATTCCCCTATTTACTTTGTATCCTGAAAAGTCCTTTGAAACCCAAACAGCCTACTCTACCTCTTCAGCTCCACTGGGAAAGGTTACAATCTTAGGATCATTTGAAAGGCAAGAAGGGGGCAGTAAATTTCCACCATCAAGTGGAATGTGGAAATAATCTGGGAATAGATGAATATATTGAATTAATATCAGGAAATTTTCCTTTCTTGGATCTTCATTGTTTTTGCTTGAAAAACTGATATTTTAGAATTTATAGT
This sequence comes from Nomascus leucogenys, assembly GCF_006542625.1. NCBI lineage: Eukaryota > Metazoa > Chordata > Mammalia > Primates > Hylobatidae > Nomascus > Nomascus leucogenys. The sequence continues at coordinate 71,061,410 of NC_044391.1, forward strand.
CAGGCTAAGAATTAAATACAAATAATAGAATATATTATAAAGTAAAATATATATTATATGTATCCTTTATGGTAAGCACAGTACCAGTATGTGGCACACAGTATGTGCTCCATAAATATGTATTGGCTTATTGCATAGTAAAGAGTCACCAGAAAATCTAAATAATGTAGAAATTTAAAAGAAAAAAATCATTTCTATTTCTTTCAGCAAAAGTTAAATGAATCTTATATGCATGCCATGCTTTGGGCCAGGCATTAGAGAAGTATTATGCACAAAAAATTAGCTGGGTGTGGTGGCGCACGCCCGTAACCCCAGCTACTTGGGAGGCTGAGGCAGAATCGCTTGAACCCCAGGGGGCAGAGGTTGCAGTGAACTGGGATCATGCCACTGCACTCCAGCCTGGGCGACAGAGTAAGACTGCCTCAAAAAAAAAAAAAAAAAAAAGAGAGAAGTATTATGCAAGGCAGGTAAGATTTGATTCTTGTCACTATGAGTTCATAGCTTATAGAATAAAAATAAAGGACAAGTACTCTCTATCATAGTAAATAATCAAAGGTTGTCTATTATTTCTAAACTCAATTTCACATCAAACTTGCTACATTATTACATCTAACCTAAAAGCATCAATTTCTGCCTGTGACCACCCAGTCACATTTTGATTATTTAACAGCATATTCAGTATTTTTTTTTTTTGGAGACAGAATCTCGCTCTGTTGGCCAGGCTGGAGTGCAGTGGCATGATCTCGACTCACTGCAACCTCTGCCTCCCAGGCTCAAGCAATTCTCCTGCCTCAGCCTCCCGAGTAGCTGGGATTACAGGTGTGTGCCACCATGTCCGGCTAATTTTTTTTTGTATTTGTAGTAGAGACAGGGTTTCACCATGTTGACCAGGCTGGTGTTGAACTCCCAACCTCAGGTAACCCACCCGCCTCGGCCTCCCAAAGTGCTGGGATTATAGGCGTGAGCCACCGTGGCTGGCCCATATTCAGTATTAACATTAATCTCAATAAATATTCCCTAGTACCAATATGTGCTAGGCATGAAGGACAATACAACACCAGTTCCATATTCTAAGAATTGGCAAGTTGGAGAAATGAAATAAACCCACTCATTTACAAACAAACCTTACACGACACTCTGATGGACAGTAGAAAAGATTAAGTGGCAAATTACCCCAACAGATCAAATTACTATGGGGATCTGGAGCAGGAGGAGATCCCTTCTAGTTGGTTGGTGTAATAGGGCATTAGACAGGAGATGGGGTTGGCTAAGTCTTAACAGACCAAGCATAGGGATGTAGGACATTCTAGGCAAGTGAGAAATGACACACTACTCCTAATCAAAAGTCCAAAGATGAGCCACTCTGTATGAAATATGCAGTGGCAACCAGGCATGGTGGCTCACGCCTGTAATCCCAGCACTTTGGGAGGCCGAGGCAGTGGATCACCTGAGGTCAGGAGTTCAAGACCAGCCTGACCAATATGGTGAAACCCTATCTCTACCAAATACAAAAAAATTAGCCAGGCGTGGGGCTGTATGCCTGTAATCACAGCTACTTGGGAGGCTGAGGCAGGAGAATGACTTGAACCCAGGAGGCAGAGGTTGCAGGGAGCCAAGATTGCACCATTGCACTCCAGCCTGGGCAACAAGAGCGAAACTTTGTCAAAAAAAAAGAAAGAAAAGAAAAGGAGGGATGTAGTGGCCATGAGCATAAAGGGAGAGAAAACTAGGGAAAGAAGCACTTTAATAATTTATGGAGCTTCCTTCAGGCCTGTTTATTAACATATTCCAAAAAAAATCACTGCTGTATGTACACATATGCCTTAAGATAAAGCGGAGCAACTGGAAAGAGATACAAGCCCCAAGTACACTATACTTCCCTGACATTTGTGTTTTTAAAGAGTTCATTTAAAGGGCAATGGCATAATAGTAGTATAATTCACATAATGCTAGCTCTGGGCTTTGGACTTTTAACCAAATGTTAAAAATGACTCCTTTTCTCTTGTCTCTGCGTGTGCTTCTCTGACTCTCTTGGCCTGTTTCCATTCTCTTTTTCTTTTTTTTCTCTCCAACCTTCTTAGTGTAAGTTAAAAAAAAAATCAATGCCACAAGTTATGTTTAAATTCAGCCCACATGACATTTCCTTCGCATTTAATTGCTTCCATACAATTTATATCCGCTAGTCACGCTAGACCCCAGAGTATTAAACATGCTCTTTTACAAAGAAGCTCTTGTCCTGTAATAACCCCCATAATCAAAGTTCAGGAATTATGGGTAAGGCTCAGCCAGCTGATGGGGAAACAAACAGGTTTTTAAATTCATCCAAAGCAGGCTTCAGGCAGGAAGCAAATCAAAGCCGTAACTCTACCACCAGGTTTGAGAGCAAAAACACTGCAGAGGCTAGCTCAAACGAGAGATATTGGCATCTCTGAACATCCAGCAAATCTGATGCCAGATACTTTCTCTTTGGGCTGCCGTGAAAAACCACTAAACAATGCCACTTAAAGACACATGGTTACATTCTCTCTGCTTTCAAGTCAGCCCATTCCAAAAAGATCTAGCAGTGGTCTGCAAAGACTGCTCTTAAAATGCCTTTAAATGAATAAATCATTCTTCTTTGTTATTCAGAGTAGACTAAGACTAAAGTTATCTTGGGAAAAAAAAAAAAAAAAGATACAGGGTCCCTTTCTGTTGCCCAGGCCAGAGTACAGTGGTGCAATCACAGTTCAGCGCAGCCCTGAACTCCTAGGCTGAAGCAATCCCCCTTGCCTCAGCCTCCCAAGTAGCTGGGACTATAGTAGTGTGCATCACCACATTCTGTTAATTTTTAAAACTTTTTTATAGGCTGGGTGCGGTGGCTCACGCCTGTAATCCCAGCACTTTGGAAGGCCGAGGTGGGTGGATCACGAGGTCAGGAGATCGAGACCATCCTGGCTACCACGGTAAAACCCTGTCTCTACTAAAAATACAAAAAATTCTCCAGGCGTGGTGGCGGGCACCTGTAGTCCCAGCTACTCCGGAGGCTGAGGCAGGAGAATGGCGTGAGCCCGGGAGGCGGAACTTGCAGCGAGCCGAGATCACAACACTGCACTCCAGCCTGGGTGACAGAGCGAGACTCCATCTCAAAAAAAAAAAAAAAACTTTTTTATAGAGATGGGGTCTTGCTCTGTTGCTCAGGCCAGTCTCAAACTCCTGGCCTCAAGTCATTCTCCTGCCTTGGCCTCCCAAAGTTCTGGGATTATAAGTGTGAGCCACGACAATCTAAAGTTACCTCTTCTATCTTCCTATAGACAGCTTGGACAACATGTCTGGTCTTCTTTCATGCTAATGGACAGCTACAGACATCTCAAGGTCTCTTATAAACTCATATTTCTGGGCACTTTTACAACTTATCCCATTATCTTCCCCACTTCTCAAGAAATCACCTCCCCAAAAGTTCACCTTTGAAAAAAGTACAGAAGTTGGCTGGGTGCAGTGGCTCATGCCTGTAATCCCAGCACTTTTGGAGGCTGAGGTGGGTGGATCACGAGGTCAGGAGATCGAGACCATCCTGGCTAACACGGTGAAACCCCATCTCTACTAAAAAACACAAAAAAATACCCGGGCGTGGTGGTGCTCACCTGTAGTCCCAGCTACTCAGGAGGCTGAGGCAGGAGAATGTCGTGAACCTGGGAGGTGGAGCTTGCAGTGAGCCGAGATCGCGCCACTGCACTCCAGCCTGGGCGACAGAGCAAGACTGTCTCAAAAAAAAAGAAAGAAAAAGTACAGAAGTCATACAACTACACAGGGGCACTAACATGACTTCTTGGATCGCCCTTATTCATGTGGCCCACTTTCACAAGAATTGTGCCTACTTTTCTTACAAAATCTCTTTAAGCAACATTTCTGGTCTTCCCCACTGTATTCAGATAAATGCCTCTCTACCAGTGTCAACAATTTTAAGAAACTTTTAATTTCACGCAATCTCCTCTGTTCAAAACCCATCCAGATCAAGAGCAAAACAATTTAAACTATTTATCAGATCCAGACAGTTGCATCTTAAAGAATTTATTGAAAATTTCTATGGCTTACATCTCTGATGGTTTTCATAAACCAATGCTTTTGTCTATAGATAAAGGTTAGAACCAACATAGATTGGTTTTGTTTTTGTTTTTTTTGAAACAGAGTTTCTCGCTCTGTCCCCGAAGCTGAAGCGCAGTGCCGCGATCTTGGCTCACTGCAACCTCTGCCTCCCTGGTTCAAGTGATTCTCCTGCCTCAGCCTCCTGAGTAGCTGGGATAACAAGCATGCGCCACCACGCCCAGCTAATTTTTGTATTTTTAGTAGAGACAGGGTTTCACCATGTTGGCCAGGCTGGTCTCAAACTCCTGGCCTCAAGTAATCTACCCACCTCGGCCTCCCAAAGTGCTGGTATTACAGGCATGAGCCACCGAGCCCGACCAGAATCAATACAGTTTGGATAAGAGACATCATGCTGCTCTTAGAAACTGGCAGATAATAAATATATCATTTATAGCCAATAAACTACTTTTGGTCTATCATAATAAAAAAAACAATTCCTGGGCTATCACTAAAAATGCTATCACAAATGATGTCATTTGTGGTTGCTTTATTTTGTATTTACTATACAGATGTATTCTTTACTGTGATGGCCTAGATCTGGACATATTCAGAGCCAAAATTATTTTATGTATCAAGTCACTGGCAAATCAAAGAAAAATCAAGTTATTTAAACATTCATTTAGAAGCTCACATTTATATTTTGGAAAAGAAACCTCATATTTTAAGGCATTCGATATTATTTATTATGCAGGGTCCTTTTATCTTGTTTCACAATATAACTTTTTGTTTTACTCTTGGCAGACTTTACTGTCACTGTACAAAACAGACATTGTTTTAAAAACCCATTTGTAATAAGTGTCAGTAAATATGATCTTTCGCTTCAGCTGAAGCAACTCTATGGCATCAGTTTACACCTCCACACTCACTTGGAAGTTTATAATGCTTGTTTCAGCAGCTCTCAAACCTAGACTCCATACGATATGTACCAGCCACCAAGATGTTTACCAGTCCTCAGAAGGGCTTTTCGAGAACTCTCAAAACTTAGTTTGTTACTGACGCTTTGCTTAACGGACAATGCACTTTGATTAGCCACAGCACTGGCCCTTTATTCACACACATGAGGTAAGCTGGACATTCCAATGCATGTGCAACTGGGAAATTTGAGTCCTTTAATGGTTTTCAACAATTAACTAGGGCTAGCCAATTATTAGGTTAAACAAAAAGCACTGTGGCAAAACTTGACTCACTTCCACTACGGCTAATAATTAAAAAAGGCTGTGCTGGTCCATCCCTCACTCTACTTACCTGCCAAAGTTTCAGGCAAAGCCTCAGCAATTGGGATCTAACCTTTAAAATAATTTCTTTAATGTTGACACTCCAAATTGTTCATAATGACCCTACACTCTGCTCCTACTGTTAATAATCACCAACTACTTAATAGTTATTAAAAAGTTAGCAACAGACAAATACAAAGAACAATGGTTCCATTGTGTACCATACGGATTACAGCTCTTGGACCTTTGCTTGAGAACACAGCTTTCCAAGGCCCAAAGCACAGCCCCTGTCATCTTCACACTTCGAATGCAGACATGCAAGATCAATAACTCAAGGTTAACTTTTCTTAGATGATAGATAAGATAGCTAAACTTTTTTAAAAGCCTAGGTTAAAAAGAGATGTTTTAAACATACCCTTGGTTACAGCTCAACTTTTAGGTAGCTGATCCTTTCTCCATTCCTGCCTTCCTTCCTTCAAGTTTTCCACAATATAACTTTATGGTTGGATTTTATGTTAAAATGTATGAATATGACCGGGCGTGGTGGCTCACACCTGTAATCCCAGCACTTTGGGAGGCCGAGGCAGGTGGATCACCTGAGGTTGGGAGTTCAAGACCAGCCTAATCAACAGGGAGAAACCCCGTCTCTACTAAAAATACAAAATTAGCCAGGCGTGGTGGCCCATGCCTGTAATCCCAGCTAATTGGGAGGCTGAGGCAGGAGAATCGCTTGAACCCAGGAGGTAGAGGTTGCGGTGAACTGAGATCACATCAATGCACTCCAGCCTAGGCAACAAGCAAAACTCCGTCACACATAGACCATACACACACACACACACACACACACAAAGTACGAATACCCAAATATAAGTTGGATGATATAATTTTGTAAGAGAAATCCTTATTTGCCAAAAGTTCCATATGCATAGGGTTATATTTCACATAGTACCTAAAACAAAGACCCAAAAAGTGGGGACGGTTGCACTAGAGAATGCATCTGCAGAAAACCTAAGTAATTTTATGAGCAGCACTCAAGTTTACCGCTTCTTTTATGATTCTTAATCCCGCCTACTAAATTCACATGTCTTTACAAATCCCAAATCTGTAACAAGGCCACCAGGTGCTCCCAAATTAGCAAAATACAGAATAGCCTTTTAACTACAATACAAGCTTTAACTACACAATGCAGCCAAACTCAAACCAGTCTGATATAATTAAACATGTTTTATTTACCTTATATTGTGAAAGGGCAAACTGGCCTGGCGAACTTACTTGCATTAATCTGAGTCCCCTTTGCCAGGTATCAAAATCAGTTCCGGTGAATGGAGAAACAAAGATAGGAAAGATAAACATTTATCTGAAACTACAGTTACACAATATTTGGAACCATAAATTTTTTACTGATACTCTCCAAACATAATCTGCTATTTTTATGGCTGTAATTTAGTTATGACGTGTGCCAGCAATAACAGTCCTGTGCACTACAAATTGTGACAAAGATTTTACCAAGCTAGTATTGGAGACTGTAATTTTCCTCACAGCAAGTAATGATCATATCAATTAGAGTCATGGTTTTACCCGAGTCTTATAACTTATCTCAGTTAGTTATAAAACACGGATTTCGGACCCCATTTTAATAGGATGCTTAAATAAGCAAACGTGTGGTATATGGCAATAAAGTGAGAGACACTATAGGTTATATGGGAACTTGTGGGACTATGTGGGAGTGTATTCACACCTTATCTAATTGAGATCTTTATTTTCCTCATTTCTCTCTCTCTCAAAACTAAATTATCTGAATTATCATAAGAATTAGTACCTCAGGCCCTGTTCTGACCTATCCTGGGAAAGAAAGTGTCCTCATGGAAAAATCATTCACTGGACATTTTTCAGTCCTTATCTTCCTTGACCTCTGAGAAACACGCCACAGAGCTAACCATTCTTTCTTCTTGAAAGAACTTCTTCCCTGGCTTCCACTCACCACTCTCTGGATTTCCTCCTACCTCTCTTTCTCTTCTCTCTCCATCTCTTTACAGGGTCCATCAGTACTTCTTGTTTCTTCTCATTCTATCTGTAACCTCTCTAAGAAATCTCAACCACACCAGGATTTGAATAATTATACACATTCCCCTACACCCCATTTACCTCCCTTGGGCATCTTAAAGTCACTTCAAACTCAATATGTTAAATAATTTCTCCACCTCTTCCAAGCCTCCCAGTACCGCTTGCTACAATTACAGGCGCCACCAGCCCTGACATTATACAGCCAGCAATCTGCAAATCTTCCTTTCCTCCTGCTTTACTCACTGCCTTTATCCAATCCATCACCAAATCCTGTCGAATTTACCTCCCAATATCCCTTCAATGATTCAAATGATCTCACTTCTCTTTTCCAGCACCACTAAAGCAACTTTTCAGCAATTAAATCACTCTTATGAATACCTTCATTCCAGAGTGGCAGAATATTCCAGTCACTACCTGTGCTTCTGGAACTGAAATGAAAATTTCTATCCCTGTTGCTCCCCAGTACGGCTCACATCAGACAGTCCTCGAAAACCTGACCAGTTTTGGGCCAGCAGAGACGTCACTTTCTTCAACCACAAAGCCAAATCCCAGTCTCTAGATCATGGTTGCCCTGATAAGGCTTTTCACCCTGAGACATCCCATCAGGCATTGCATCCAGTTCTGCAGAATTTAATCCATGTCTGTACTCTACCCGGTCCTGAGGTTATGTGAGGCTCAAGTGGTAACAGAGACTTCCCACAATGCAAAAACAAACTAATGCCGTTTTTATCAGTCAAGTCATATATACATATATGCATAATAAATCCTTGGAAGATAACACAAGTAATTGTGAACAGTAGTTACTTCTGAGGAGTAAACCTAGTGTGTGTGTTGGGGTTGCTGGGGGGGTGGTGGCAGGGAGGTGGGCAGTACTTTTACTGTTCACCTCTTTTTTTATTTATTTTTTTGAGACAGAGTCTTGCACTGTGGCCCAGGCTGGAATGCAGTGGCCTGATCTCAGCTCACTCCAACTTCCACCTCCCAGGTTCAAGCAATTCTCGTGCCTCAGTCTCCCAGGTAGTTGGGATTACAGGCCCATGCCACCATGCCCAACTAGTTTTTGTATTTTTAGTAGATATGGGGTTTCACCATGTTGGCCAGGCTGCTCTTTTTTTTTTTTTTTTTTTTTTTTAAGACGGAGTCTCACTCTGTCGCCCAGGCTTGAGTGCAGTGGTGCAATCTCGGCTCACTGCAAGCTCTGCCTCCCAGGTTCACGCCATTCTCCTGCCTCAGCCTCCCGAGTCGCTGGGGCTACAGGTGCCTGCCACCACGCCCGGCTAATTTTTTGTATTTTTAGTAGATATGGGGTTCCACCATGTTAGCCAGGATGGTCTTGATCTCCTGACCTTGTGATCTGCCCGCCTCGGCCTCCCAAAGTGCTGGGATTACAGGTGTGAGCCACCGCGCCTGGCCCCAGGCTGCTCTTAAACTCCTGACCTCAAGTGATCCACCCGCCTTGGCCTCCTAAAATGCTGGGATTACAGGTATGAGCCACCGCCCGGCCCCTACTTTTCACTTTATATCCTTCAGTTCTGTTTGGACTTTTTGGTAAGAGTATATATTATTTTTATAACAAAAGCCAGCTTTTTAAAAACAAACCCCAAAATAAATGAAGTCAGTAAAAATTACGTTTGTTCATTATAGTCACATTTACCATTTGCTTGGGTTTTCTCCTTTCTGATGGGTTATCACACACAGTTGCAGCCTCAACTATGATAGGTACCTAGGTGCCCCTTTGAAAACCTAGGCTAAGAAATGCTTTGCAAATGCAAACTAGGAGAAAGATCTTCAGTATTTTAATATCTGCAGAAAAGCCATCACAAATGAATATTTTTTTTTTAAATAAACAACCCAGCATGTGTATTTTTCTCCAGTCACCATGTTTTGACTCCTGAGTTTGTCACTGGCAATGCTTACCAGCAGACTAGTCACAAAAAAGAACAGAAATTGGATTTTTGTACAGTGTTCAGAATTGAGGTGTGCCACAGCAAAATTTTAAAACAATTAGTTAGTGTAGAAGCCACAAAGACATAAAATATATTATGTACTAGAAAACAGATTATATACAACCTTTGTGCCATAGATTTCCATTTTAAGACTCAACCTCTTAGAATGATTATTAAGTTAATGAAAGGTATGACTAATTGGTTGATGCATAAATTATAGCTAGAAGGATGGATGGAAAAATAAAATGATAGGTAAGTAGATAGATGAATTGATAAAGAGATGGATGACAGACATATTAGATAGGTCGTTAAGAGAGATAAACAGATTACTGCTTCTCAAACTATCTGTGGTGAAGGACTGGGGTTTTATTTCCAATCTGTTAAGACCAGTATGTAGTCCTATGGTGGATGGCTTATACACAGCTCACACCACATGTGACTCACCACACAAGACTGACACACCCAAACTACCCTGTTCCACAAGATAATTCCATTGGTCACCTACTTGGATGTCATAGCAATGCCATTTTGCCATAAAGTTTCTAAATACTCTCAACTTCTCTATCTAGCTCTTCATAGGCCAGTTACAATTGTACACTGGCATCAGTCCATGGACCATACTTTGAGTGCACTAAGCTATATAATCAGTTACTTCCCAGCAGTGTGCCATCAATTCTTATTGGTTGGGCATCCACTCTAACTGGTTATTGAATTTGGTAGACCATGCATCAGCCTTGTATAAGAAGGATAAGCAGACTGATTGACAGATAGAACAGTGGATGACAGATAAATTAGATAACAGACTAGCTAGCTAACAAATTAGATGAGAACTGGAGAGCTGTTCTTTGTGCAAAGAATATTTCTGAATAAAGTGTTAACAATGGTACTTTCTAAATGGGGGATTCAGAGAAGATCAGAAGAATTATTTTTCCACTTTCCTCCCTCCAACAGTGTTTGAGCATATAAAATTTTTATTAAAAGGAGAAATAAGCAATTTAAATGTCCGTCAATAGGGGACATGATGTACATTTAAATTCCTAAGCAATGGAATACTATGTGGTCCTTAAAGAAAACAGATGTTTATGTACAGAAGAGAAATGAACTCCAAGATATATTATACTAAGTGAAAAAAAAGAAGGTACAGAAGAGTGTGTACAGTACACTACCATTGTGTTGTGTTGACATGGTCTAGGTGGATATCTACATTGATACATGCATGCTTGTACTCACACAGAGTTTCTCTAGAAAAACAAAAAAACTAGTGCTCTGGGGAGGGGGACAAGAGGACCAGGGGAGAGTGAAAGAAAGACTCTTCCCAGTAAATGCCTTTGTACTTATTTTAGGTTCTTGGTATTTAAATGTATTTATTACCTCTTTAAAAACTTCTTTTTTTTTTAATTTAAAGAAGTCATCTGAAAACATGAACTTTCGACTTTAGAAAATGTGTTCCTGAAAGGGAGGCCACTGGCTGCTCAGGCAGGGCATCCTCAGGGAACTGGGCCTAGGTGGGCCCTGGTGGGATGACTATGGTTCCAGAATCTCAGTTTTGTCTGTGTCTAGTTGATCAGCCTCAGAGGAACTGAGAAAGTACCGAAAACCAAAATAGAGTATTCTGGGAACAAGCAGACTCAAAAGCTATTCATTTACAAGCAGAAATGATAGATCCAGCGGGGCGGTCCCAAGTCAAGGGTAGCCTGGTATCCCACTTACTTGGGAAGTAAAGACCACCCACAATTTTGGAACTGTACTTGCTAAATTGAATATAGGATGGAGCTATGAATGGAAAGATAGAAAGACTATCATTTCCAGACTCTTTTAAGTCAGTATAAAATCCTTAGTTCTCTAAACAACCAGAAAGATCTCAACATAGGTGACAATGGTGGGGTCTTATGCTACAGTCACAAAAAGCTAGGACTCGTGTATCTCAAAACTAAGGAGTGACATTTACTAGCAAAAGGTCAATGAGCCCACCCTAGCTGAGGCTCCGAACCTCAATGGGATGCATAATCATCTACCAACCAACACCTATCTTTTAATACAAGTCAGTACAAGCTCCTCTTAGTCTCAAAAACACACCCTCAGCATTTCTGCCTCTATATCTCTCTTCCCATTCCGTTTTTCCTGGAAGGCTTGTCTGCACACCTACCTATATCTTTGCCATTTTTTGAAGGTTCCATTTACGTCTAAGCACCTTTATGAGACTTCTCTGAACACCCAGCCTTCATTCATCTCCCTCTCCACTGCATTTAGTTTCTGGAGCTCTGACATTAATCTTGCAGTCAAAGGGGCACAGATACAATGGAATGCCATTTGCAAGCATGGAAGACTCCTACGAATTCCAGGGTGCAAGTTTACAATGAAAATGGCTAAAAATAAATAATACAGGATTCCTTTCAAACACCTACTATGTGCCAGGCACTGTGCTCAAGTTAAGCAATGCCAAGCAAGACAAACATCGTTCTTGCCCTGATGGAGGTTACAGTGCAGTAAAAAAAGGAAAAACAAAACAAAACAAAAAAACAGTAATATGAGAGTGTAGCAATGACTGGGGAAACAGAAGGGCCTGTGGGAGGAGGAGGAGCAGCATCTAAACCAGAGTGGGAGCTACAAGTCGGGGAAAAGTTCCTGCAGGATGTGGCATCTAAGCTGATATCTGAAGGTAATGGAGGAGTTAAGCAGGCAAAAAGCAGGGAAATAATGTTCCAGGCAAAGGAAACAGCTTGTGCCAAGTTCCTGAGGCCAGAAGGAGTATAGCCAATGGGAGAAACTGACAGACATTCCGTACAGCGGCAAATTTCAGACCTGTAGTCATATTATAAATGACTGACTTAGGACACACCTTACAAAGGCTTCCGGTAAACCAAGGTAGAAGGCAGCTGATCGAGGCTCTAGGACCACAGGTCGAAACCAGCTCTTTGGCCTGGTTTGTCTGTGTTCTCCTTCTCTCTCCAGATTCTATCAGCTGCCTGCGGTGATAAAGCCAGCCATACATTTCTTCTTTTAGGACATACTCACAATGCTAACACACACAGGAGTTCAATGATTTATTTTTTATTTATTTTTTATTTTTTATTTTTTTGAGACAGAGTTTTGCTCTTGTTGCCCAGTTTGGAGTGCAATGGCATGATCTCGACTCACTGCAACCTCTGCCTCCCGGGTTCAAGCGATTCTCCTGCCTCAGCCTCCTGAGTAGCTGGAATTACAGGCAAGCGCCACCATGCCTGGCTAATTTTGTATTTTTAATAGAGACAGGGTTTCTCCATGTTGGTCAGGCTGGTTTCGAACTCCCGACCTCAGGTGATCTGCCTGCCTCAGCCTCCCAAAGTGCTGGGATTACAGGCGGGCGTGAGCCACCACACCCAGCCAAGTTCAAATGATTTCTAGTTGTAAATTAGCTGAACTGGCTAAAGAGCTTTTAGATGGCACAAAGGCAAGGCCCTGGAAGATCATTGCCCCCTTCACCATCTAAATCCTGAACAATAACAGGAATGAACTTGCAAAGAGGGTGTTTGTGCCAGGCACTGCGCTCAGCACTTTATAAACGTTTCTTCATTTCACTTCTTCTCCTAATAGCACTGAGCAAGTGAACATCATCTTTTCCTTTCTTATTTATTTTCTGCTATGCCTAGATGGAACATTAAATAAAAGCTAGAAGTCCAGGAAAGAGAGTATGCAAGTAAAAAATAAGCTGAAAGAAATCCATATGACCGCCAGGTGCAGTGGCTCATGCCTGTAATCCCAGCACTTTGGGATGCCAAGGCGGGCAGATCACCTGAGGTCAGGAGTTTGAGACGAGCCTGGCCAACATGGTGAAACCCCGTCTCTACTAAAAATACAAAAATTAGCCGGGCGAGGTGGCAGATGCCTATAATCCCAGCTAGTCGGGAGACTGAGGCAGGAGAATCAGCTGAACCCGGGAGCAGGAGGCTGCAGTGAGCTGAGATCGCGCCATTGCACTCCAGCCTAGACAACAAGAGTGAAACGCTGTCTCAAAAAAAAAAAAAAAAAATTCTGTAGAGACAGAGTCTCACTATGTTGCCCAGGCTTGTCTCAAACTCTTGGCCGCAAGCAATCCTCCCACCTTGGCCCCCCAAAGTGATAAGATTACTGGTGTGAGTCACCTTGGTGGAAATCTTGATGAGAATAAAATATAAATAGGCACTGGAGGTGTACTACCCATTTCTGGTATATTTGGGTTTTCTTCCATCATCTCTATCTCACCATCGATGACAGTTCCAAATAGGATAACCCAGACTCAGTTCAGAAGCAAACTCTAAAAATCCACCCACCACTCCACCACCACAGTTATGTGATCATCAAGGATACATAATTACAAGACCTAATTATGGGCCACACAATTGGCATGAGACAGCATGGCATAAGGACAGGAACACAGGTTTTGGAATCACAGAGTTCTAATCCCATCTCTGCCACTCACCTGTTATGTGACCCCAGGACATTTATTTAACCTCGCTGAGCCTCGGTTTACTCAACAGTAAAATGAGGTAATAATACATACCTGTTCATGGGATCACTGTGAGGGTTAAAAGAAATAATATATGTAAAAGCATCTAGGGTTGTGAAAAAGTTCCATATGCATATAATTCTGTTGCTATCTCTCTGGGATGCACTGACTCACTCTCTGCCTTGTCTGGCATACAGCAGGTAATCAACAAATGTCAATTACCTTTCCTGCTCATCTCTCCCCCTTCTCCATTTCCTCTTCCTCTCCTATCCCACACACAAAAACAGCTCAATTTGTAGTGACAATCTAGATTCCAAACAATAAAAACTAGACACTTCTCAGATGGAGTTGGGTATCCTCTGCCCAAGATGCTGAAGCAAAAGGGCACTTACAGTGAGCATTCCTATTTAGGTTTCTCTTAACCAGGAAAGTTGACTCTAAGTCCTTATTTTATACTTAAAACTGACTTTCAACTCCAGATCCAGGTTGTCCTTCAAAGCTACAGCTGTAATCCAGAGTCAAAAATCACCTGACCCCTATTGCCAAGGTTTCTGCTTCTGATTTTGGCTGGGTAAATAGGCTATGTGTGTTGGGAGAGAGAGAAGAGAAAGCAAGAACTAACTTGTACTGAACATCTCCTGTGTGCCAGATGCTTTAAATATGCTCATCTTTCAAACCACAATGCAACAGGTATCACTCTCTTCACATTACAGACAACTGAGTTAGCAGACAGTATTTTTTGAATGACAAAAGGCCCTTATGAAAACAGCTACATAATACTGTCATTCAAAGATAAACAGAAAAAACAAGCCAGAGTCAGAACAATTTTTAAGTAAATACGTTCAGATAGAAAAGGACTTGAAAAACTTACCTCCTACAAACCACTTCTTAAGAAGTTACTCAAGCATGTACTGCAGCAAAATGAGGGATAAACCAAAAAAATAGGAAGACACGGGAAAGGGAAACAGCACTTCCAGCCATGGAAAGAAGTGCCAGGATGACAGCTCTGTAGTGAGCCTAGTGAATAATCAGTTCAGAATGGCACAGAACAAGAAAGGAATCTCGGCATATAGCTTAGGCAAAGAAGACTCGATAGGTTAGACAAGATTGAGAGCCTAGAAAACTTTTGAGATCATAATAATGGCAAATAATGCATGAACACATTAAAAGGCAATCAGAAATACTAGCGAAAAAATTTAAGAAAGTCATGGTCCAAATATGAAAAAACTAAAAGGTAACACAAATTTAAACAACTGATGAAGAGTGAGAAAACAAAAAAACCCATTTGACTTTGGGGCTAGATATCTTGTCCTTTGATTGGCCCAGGAATCCTAACACCAGACCCACAGTGCAAGTCTAAAATCCAATCCTAACACACAAGGCAATGAATCAGTTCACAGAATTGTAGTCATGTAAATGTTGTCTATGGATTTTCTTTTTTTTTTTTTTTTTTTTTTTTTTGAGACAGAGTCTGGCTCTGTCGCCCAGGCTGGAGTGCAGTGGTGTGATCTCAGCTCACTGCAAGCTCCGCCTCCCAGGTTCACGCCATTCTCCTGCCTCAGCCTCCTGAGTAGCTGGGACTACAGGCGCCCGCCACCACTCCCGGCTAATTTTTTTTTTTTTTTTTTTTTTTTTTAGTAGAGACGGGGTTGGCCAGGATGGTCTCCATCTCCTGACCTCGTGATCTGCTCGCCTCGGCCTCCCAAAATGCTGGGATTACAGGCATGAGCCACCGCGCCCGGCCTTATGGATTTTCAACTTTAAGAATCATATATGAATAAGATGGTCAACTTTGGGGCAAAGCACAAATACAGGTTATGGGTTCAGGGCTTTGGCAATGTGAAAGCAACATTGTCAAAAAGTGAACAGTAGAACTGGTAGCAATCCAAACATTACTGACATACAGCATAAGGAATCAAGAAATACTATCCAAAGTTGAAAAAGCCAGGTGTGGTGGCTCACACCTGTAATCCTAGTGCTTTAGGAAGCCAGTGGGAGGACTGCTTGAGGCCAGGAGTTTGAGACCAGCCTGGGCAGCATAGGAAACCCTGTCTCTACAAAAAAGTTAAATAAATTAGCCAAACATGGTGGTGCAAACCCTTTAGTCCTAGTTACTCGGGAAGCTGAGGTGGGAGGATCACTTGAACCCAGGAATTTGAGGCTGCAGTGAGCTATGATTCCCACTGCACTCTAGCCTGGGTGACAGAGACAGACCCCGTCTCAAAAAAAAAAAAAAAAATTGATTATAAAAAAAAGGTGACCTAACAGACAAATTTAAAATATTATAAACATCAAACCTGGGAGAGAAAAAAGAAAACTAGCTTAAAGAGCTGCATTCTCACTTTCGTATCAGGTGCTAAAAGTTGATAAATCAAAACATGGTGGTAAAAGCACATTACTTAGGCTTAAGAAGGTAACAATCTAAGAATTAAATATGGAAACAGTTGAAAAAAATTAAAAGGTTCCCTCTGTGAGCCTTCAGGAGGTGAAGGAAACCATTGTTTCTCAACAAATGTCCTCCTGTATATTGGATTTATTACCAAGTGCATGGATCACTTGGACAAAAATAATTTTCTGTCACACATTTGAGAAAAGGCAAAACACTAAAATTGTCACTAAAAATTAGACGTGACAGCCAAATGTTAAAGTCGGAATTGTATTTAAGAGGAGGATAAAATCTTTTTTCTTATAAAATCACGTTATTCAAATGAAATAATTTTTACAAGAATGTTTGCAAAAGGGTAAAGATGGGAAATTCTACTGAAGCTAGATAACTTTCTTCTTTATAATTCCCCATTTTCTGGTTTATGTACAGAAAGCATGTATTCTATTTATAATCAGAGACCTTTAAAAAATTTAATGTGATCAGTATTCAGTCAGTGTGCCAGGTTGCCCAACACCCCAGCCTGATTCATGAGATTTAGAGGACAGCAGGAGTAATGAATGAACACGGTGGTTTTTAGAGGCTAGGTGTTTTAACATTCAATCTGCTTCACTGTTACTCTAATTTTTAAAAACTTTTTATTTAGAGATGGGGTGGGGGTGGTAGCGGCTGCAGGTGGGCACCACCATGCCCTGGTCATTGTTACTCTAAAGGAATATCTGAATACCACAGGACATCTGAACACCACAGGAAAGGTGTGAATGCTCAGGAAAGGTGCCTTCAGTAGGTTCCAGAAAGTGATTACATCATATACCTAGGAACAATCTTACCTGAGAAAATGACAAAAGGCTTTTTTAAAGCTTCTTAGATGTCCAGGCTCTGTTTCCCATTAAGTTCATTGTTTAGCTAAGGAAGTGACATGGGGGAAAGGTGGGGGTGGGGAAAAAGGAAAACTGTTCCCTAAGTAGACAGCAACAGATTAGAGGTCCAGTCCAGGGTCCACCATTAAATAACCACATGACTTTCCCAAATTCCTATCATCACCCTTCCCTGGCCTCAGTTTTCTAGTCAAAAACTAAACTAAACAAAATTGACCCTTGTCATTCTAAAATCCTTTGCTTTCCAACTTAAAAAGCTCTCAACTCCCAACAGAGTCAAGAAAAAGATTCTTCTTCTGGCTGGGCGTGGTAGCTCATGCCTGTAATCCAAGCACTTTGGGAGTCCAAGGCAGGAGAATCACTTGAGTACAGGAGTTTGAGACTAGCCTAGGCAACATAGTGAAACCCCATCTCTACCCCAGCCAAAAATAAAAAAAAATTAAAAAACAAAGATTTATCTGCTAGCCTCAGCCCTATTTCATAGACAGCAAGTAAAGTAATAAACAGACATAATGAAAAGTAACTCCGAGTGAGTCACCATCATTTTTCAAGCTTCTACTTAATCCACTGAAATATACTGCCTTTTGAGGCTGTGTAACAAAGTGTATGACATTTACCTAATTCCAACTTTAAACAAAACTCTACAAGAAATTCAGAGAACTCTTGGCAGATTGCTTATCCTTAAAGACAATAGTCACTGACAAACTCTTAACCTCTCTTAGTCACTTGGCCAAAATATCCAGGGATAGCATCAGAGCAGGCCAGCCTACTACTTACACATTTTTTTCAGCTGTCATTTTCATTGACTACCCAAAGTGAAATGAAGATGCACTCTGCTTTGGATTGGAGAGTGGTTGTGGTTGGGGGGATGGGCAGAAAGATCACAGCAACTTTCTCTAAATCCAAGGCTAACTTCCACTTTTGCCCTTGTTCACAGGCAGTTCTAAGCTACTCCAATCATTCAAAACACAACGTATAAAGGAATTTTTTTGTTTTGCTTTTGTTTCAGGGTCTTTTTCATCTAGTTTTCCTCAGATATTAGGCAAGCCTAGCTCCTATTTCATATTTTTAATAGTCACAGTTATACTGATCATATACCATACGTATGTGTGTATGTATTCATAAACACAGTTTAGAAATGATACAGGGCTGGGGCCAGGCGTGGTGACTCACACCTGTAATCTCAGCACTTTGGGAGGCCGAGGCAGGCGGATCACGAGGTCAGGAGATCGAGACCATCCTGGCTAACATGTTGAAACCCTGTCTCTACTAAAAAAAAAAATACAAAAAATTAGCCAGGCGTGGTCTCTGGCGCCTGTAGTCCCAGCTACTCAGGAGGCTAAGGCAGGAGAATGGCGTGAACCCGGGAGGCGGAGCTTGCAGTGAGCCGAGATCACGCCACACGCCACTGCACTCCAGCCTGGTGACAGAGCGAGACTCCGTCTCAAAAAAACAAAAAGAAAAGAAAAGAAAAGAAAAGAAAGAGAGAGAGAGAGAGAAGAAAGAAAGAAAGAAAGAAAGAAAGAAAGAAAGAAAGAAAGAAAGAAAGAAAGAAAGAAAGAAATCATGTAGGGCTGGGTATGGTGGCTCAAGCCTGTAATCCCAGCACTTTAGGAGGCCGAGGCAGGCAGATCACTTCAGGTCAGGAGTTCAAGACCAGCTTGGCCAACATAGTGAAACCTTGTCTCTACTAAAAATACAAAAATTAGCCAGGCGTGGTGGCGGGTGCCTGTAATCACAGCTACTCAGGAGGCTGAGGCAGGAGAATTGGTTGAACCCGGGAGGGGGAGGTTGCAGTGAGCCGAGATGGTGCCACTGCACTCCAGCGTGGGCGACAGAGTGAGACTTTGTCTCAAAAACAAAAACAAAAAACAAACAACAACAACAACAACAACAACAAAAAGTCATGTTATTACATCATATACTTGACTCCACCAGCTACTTAGAAGTCAAACGACTGAGCACATGTCCAAACTATCACTCAATAACCCAGAGAAGACCAGCTGTGGCATAAACGACCATCAAGTCTGTTTCAGAACCTCAGCATTACACCAACCTCAGAAACAAAAAAAGAACTCCTTGAACAAGATATCAACAGCCTTGAGAGGGGAAGTAATAAGAATTGGTCACTGGTATGAGTCAAAGGGCTCACTATAGTAAACTTCATCCATCACTGTGTATTCATTCTTAGGGCTCTCTCACAGCAATCAGAGCATCAAATATTAGTGCCAAAGAAAGGCTTGATTAAACTTTTAAAATTGTACATAGTGTCTTCACTTTTGAACTAAGGCTACTCTACTAAAGAAATATGGGCTTTAAAATGAAGTCTAAGTCAAGTTCTTAGGAGAGGAGTTTCCCTCACTGGCAGTGCAGGCAATCCTGAACCAAGTGGTCAGGCTGGCACAACCTCCATCTTTGATAGCCTGACCCTGTGACCTCAATGGAACATTTCAAGTTCCAGCTTGGTTTCTCCTGAGGAATGTAGTTATCTTAGGGTACCACAATTGAAACAACCTCCTCTAGCATTTGAGAATACATTTTCCTATGGGGCGTAATTTGAAAATTTCAACTAATGTAAAATTCATGACATCAAAAAGCTGGAACAATGTGAAAGGATGAAGAGTGACAAAGCAGGCTGGTGATTTGATGGTATTTTAGGTTAACAAGTTTAATGTAATAAAACTCCTAACACAATTTCCACACGATTGATTTGTCCAGCCCACAACTACTTCACCACACAGTTGCTAATAACATCACTGTGCTGTGTGGTCATTATGTCACCCAGCTGGGAGCACTATGGCCTACCAGCCACTGTTCACTTTTCCAGCTTGCTTTTCCCAAGAAGATAGAAACTGCAGACCACCTACTTCACCAAAAGTCCCTCTGTTCCCCAAGCTTCACGGCTTTTCTCTGATTTATCTTGGTGTCACATCCCAAAGGGCCCAGCTCTGGACTATCTGACTTAGAGTGGCCAAAGAAGGGACTAAGGGTCTGTGCCCAGGAGTTGGCTTCAATCCTGCAGATTCAAGGCAAAGTCACCTGTGTGTTTTATGGTGGATGAACTTCACCACTGCTTCTGATCCTCTGCTTCTGATCCCTTACAATTCCAACACTCAGAGACTCACCCCCTGCTTCCGGCTCTCCATATCTGTGAAATAACCGTGGAAGGACACGCACCATCTCTCTCTCTCTCTCACACACTCACACACACACACACACGAACACACGCGCGCGTTGGGCACTGTGACTTGGTGCCTTCTTCGGCTCCAGGCTGACTTACTTGAGGAAGTACCTCTGGCCAGTGGCCGTGAAGGTCATCTCCCAGCCCGGGGGCAGTGGCAGCTCGTCGGTCACGTCGTAGGACTGCTGTCGGAGGTGCGCGTGCTGCTGCGCGGGGCTACCCGCAGCACCCGCGCCGGTGCCCAGCTGCAGGGACGCGGGCGACGAGTGCGAGCGGACATGCTGGGCACCCCCAGCCAGCCGAGGCCCCGGGTGGCCGCCCGACGAGTCGGTGCTGGACTGGCGAGAGTGCGAGCCCGAATCAGGCTCCTTGAAGAAAGACTCCGGCAGGATCTTCTTCCGCCACGAGCTAGGCTTCGGGTTCATGACAGAGTTGAAGAGGGCTTCGAGGTCTGTGTCTAGGTCCTGCGTGACGTGGATCACTTGCTGCCCAGGCGGCGGGAGCGGAGGGGGCGCCGAGGCCGGATTCATCTTCTGCAAAAAGAAGGTCAAATCAGCCTTTTATTTAAAGTCGGAGGAAGAGGGTAAGAGGGTCACAGCGTGAGAGGGCGAGATGGTGGGAGGAAGAATAGAGGGAAAAGGAAACGAGGAGACAGATAATTGCCCGCCTAGAGATCCCAGACACTCAGCGGTAAGACCAGCAGGATGGGGGAGGGGTCCCTCCTGGCCTCGAGAATTATGCAACTTTCTTGAAGCAAAGAAGTTGCCGGGAGGAGAAGGAAGGGCGGAGGGGTGGAGGGAGTAACTGCACTCGGGGCTTGCTGAACCGCAGGATGGCAAAGGAAAGGTCGCAGGTTTCCAGGACAGGCAGCCCCCCGAAAGAAGTTCAGCCCGAGCCAACTCCACCACGTCTCGACTCCGGAAGCCCGAGGAGCCTGGAGCCCTGGAGTGGTGCCGGGTGAGCGCGCGAGCTCAAGCGGGCACTACCTGGGCGGGCAGCGAAGCTGAGCGCGCGGCGGCCGCCGTCCCGCCCGAACTTGCCGTCGGGCCTGGGTGGCTCGGGTGAGTCCCGAGATTGCGGAGCTGGAGCCGAGGCTTGGCTGACAAATCCCGACCCGACTCGGTGCCTGGCAGTCTAAGGGCTTCGGCTCTCACATCCCCCGAGCTAGCCTAAGGCGCTCGTGCTGGGCGAAAAGGAGGCTCAGGAGAAGCAGACAGCGCGGCCGCAGCAGCTCCCGGACTGTCCCATAAACAAAGTTTGGAGCAAACTCCCACCCCCAGGAAAGAGGCGGGCCGGAAAGTTGAGCTGTTGAATTATGTATGACCTCCTAGTCCCTAGCCGGCCAGCCCCCGCTCGCCCCTCCTCTTCCTCCTCCTCCTCCTCCCACCCCGGCTCCAGAAAATCCTGGGCGTGATGGGTACTTTACTGGGTAAGAGGAGACGGGTGCCCCCCACCCACTCCTCCCGGCCGCGCGGACCTCTCCCGCGGAGACCTGCATCTGCATTCCTTTGAGTTTACCACGGACTTGGGGCGGGATCAAAGGGAAAGTGGCCTGAGCCTGTTTCATCAAGGGGTTGTGGACCGAAACCAAGGCCAGGGGTGGCGGAGGGCACGCGGATGAGGGGCTCAGGCCTAGGAAGGGCCGGTCCTGGACACCGCGCCCTCCCCTGCAGCCAGGCGACGAGGCCGGCAGCACCCGAAGCGCCGCACTGACCCGCGATTCTGCCCGAAGGCCGGCCCGGGTGCGCCCCGGCGCGGGGAGACACCAACAAGGCCAGCTTTTCCACGAGAGGCTGCTTAGCTCTTGTGACCATATTTGGTCTGGCGAGGAGGCATCTTGGCTGCCTGGCTCTCAATTGTCTGCTAAAGCACAGAAGGTGCCCAGAAAGTGCCTCCGTCACTGGAGATGCGGCTTCGCCAACGGGTGGGTTGTAAACAAACAACTTTCAAACCATTCATCAATCCTTAATTTCCTCTACGGGGGTGACTCAGGCCACTAGAGATTGAGAAGAGACCGGGTCAAAGCAGGGTGCTGGAAGAGAAAAGCAATTGCGCCCCCCTCCCCCGCAACATCCGTGAGGGTTGTGGGAGGATTGGAATGTCCCTGCCGCCCTCCGGGGAGCCTGGAGCCAGGATGGAACCCGAGCAGGTGGCTGGGAGTAGAGAGGGTGCGCCAGTGACCCGAAAAAAGCCACCCACCTTCCCACCAACTAGATCTGGGCGAGGGATGGAGACCCCCTGCCTCTAGCTAAGAGACGAAGGTCAAGTCTGGCGAAACAGCTGCGGGAAGTAGGAGGAGGCCTTGCCCTTCAGAGCAGCTCAATTTCTTTTCTCTCTGGTTGCCTCTCCACCGAGGGGAAAGAGTGGGGGGAGATGGCGAGGTAAGCCAAATTCCAGGAAGCCCCTACCCCACCCCATTTGATTCAAATAGGAGTTTATTAAGTAAATCAAACGAGACAATGTAAAGCACTTCGCACAGCACCGGGCTGGTTACATAAGTGTTTGTTAAATAAAACAGAACTGTGTGTTCTTCAAGTTCACGTATTGTGCCTTAATTTTTTTTTTTTTTTTTTTTTTTTTGAGAGAAGTTTCCCTCTTGTCCCCTAGGCTTGAGTGCAATAGCTCCATCTTGGCTCACTGCAACCTCCGCCTCCCGGGTTCAAACGATTCTCCTGCCTCTGCCTCCCAAGTAGCTAGGATTAAGGCGCCTGCCACCACACCCAGCTAATTTTTGTATTTTTTAAAAGTAAAGATGGGGTTTCACCATGTTGGCCAGGCTGGTCTCAACTCCTGACCTCAGATGATCCGCTCGCCTCAGCCTCCCAAAGTGCCGGGATCACAGGCATGAGCCACCGCGCCCAGCCTGCCTTAATATTTTTACAGGGTAAAATAAAGTCCAAGTTAAAATCTGGAGCTGCCTTGAAGGAGAAGAATTTAAGGAAAAGACAAGGCCACTCAGTTTTGCCTTGGAAAAGGTAGAATTTTGGGGCCACTCCCTGAATGGCTGCATCCATATCCAAAACAGAACAACACCCACCAAAGTGAGCCAATTCCCCTGTTATCTGTACTTGCAGGTGGCTCCAATTCCAGACTCCTCACAGACTGGAAGAAATTTGGGCTGCCTTAGACTAAGGCAGGCATACATGTAACATCCTTTTTTTTTTTTTTTTTTTTTTTTTTGAGATGGAGTCTCACTCTATTGTCCAGGCTGGAGAGCAGGAACATGATCGAGGCTCACTGCAACCTCTGCCTCCCCGGTTCAAGCAATTCTCCTGCCTCAGCCTCCCGAGTAGCTGGGATTCTGTGCAGCAAGTCCTCTGCCCATAGGACTGGCAAAAGGAAAGGCGAAACTAGCACAGGTCACTCCTTGGAAAGCAGAATCTTTGCAAGCTACTCTCAGAAGCCATCACAGTTGCAACAAGGGGGGAAATAAGCTATCGAACTAGAGGAAGTGACTGGAACCTAATGATACTAATTCAGAAGTCACAAGGCTGACTTGATTAAAAGATGAAAACTTGAGGCCAGCCCTACTCTAGGAAAGTCCTCACCCCAGAAGAAAGGTGAGAATCAGGGTTGGAATTAGATGGGCAGTGAGAATCAGGATTGGAACTGGATGCAGTCTTCGTTTCTTTCCAAGCTTCAAGAAATAGTGCAACAGATAAAGTAGATGTCTGAAATGGAAATTGCCCTTAACACAGGATAACTGAAAAACTCCCAGTTCCCAAATAG
This sequence comes from Nomascus leucogenys, assembly GCF_006542625.1. NCBI lineage: Eukaryota > Metazoa > Chordata > Mammalia > Primates > Hylobatidae > Nomascus > Nomascus leucogenys. The sequence goes on from NC_044391.1 coordinate 71,085,392, forward strand.
CATGTAAGATGTAATAGTGAATAATTCAAAAGATTTGCTGTTGTCCCAGCCATTCCAACAATGGCTTCAGATTAAATAACATTTACAGGTGTCTTGTATGTATCAGGTACTGCCCATAAGAGGCAGCACAGTGGATAAGTGTATAATTTCTGGAGCAAAACAGCTGAGTCACCTCAGACAAGACATTTAAGCTCTCTATTCTTGGGTTTCCTCCTTTGTAAATTAGGGACAATAACAGTACCCACCCCACAGGATTCTAGGTGAAAACACATACACGTTTTATTTGTTGATATTTGACGTAGAACACAATCTTTGAAGCTGGCTCTACCTGCTACATTATGCAGGTAGCTTAGCATTCCTAAGTCACAGTTTACTCATTTACAAATTGGAAATAATATTGTGGTAGTCTCTCTGCTACGTTGCTGCCTTTCAATGGCCCAGCTTCATGCTATTTATACCTTTATGTGGCCCTTCCACTTAATCTGGACTGGGCCAGTGATTTTCCTTAACCAGGAAAATGCAGCAGTGAAGTTGTGCCACTTCCCTGTCTTTCCCATCCCATCCCCTAGGAAGGTATAGAAGCTTCCACTTTGTACTTTTAGGAGACCTGAGCCACTAAGTAAGAAGTCCCGTTACCCTGCTGGATAAACCACATGGAGAAGGAAAGGCCCTGAGATACTTGGAGAGAGGGAAAAGTCCAGCTGCCCAGCACCTGAGCTGAGCCCAGCCTCAGCCAACCCCACCGGCTGACTGCAAACACATCAGTTACCACCAGTAAGACCAGCAGAGCTGCAGAGCCAAGCCCAGCCCAGATTGCAGAATTGTGAGCAAATAAAATGGATATTGCTTTAAGCCACAAAATATTGAAATGCTTTTTTTAAATGTAGAATGTGCATTCTAAGAATAAAAAATGCAAATAAAGTCTTTTTTTTTTTTCAGACAGGGTTTCACTTTGTTGCCCAGGCTAGAGTGCAATGGCTTGATCTCGGCTCACTGCACCCTTCACCTCCCAGGTTCAAGTGATTCTTGTGCCTCAGCCTCCTGAGTAGTTGGGACTACAGACGTTCACCACCACGCCTGGCTAATTTTTGTATTTTTTTAGTAGAGACAGGATTTCATCATGTTGGCCAGGCTGATCTTGAACTCCTGGCCTCAAGTGATCCGCCCACCTTGGCCTCCCAAAGTGCTAGGATTACAGGCTAGAGCCACCATGCCCGGCCACAAATAAAGTTCTTTTTTTTTTTTTTTGAGATGGAGTCTTACTCTGTCACCCAGGCTGGAGTGCAGTGGCACGATATTGGCTCACCACAACCTCCACCTTCCAGGTTCAAGCGATTCTCCTGCCTCAGCCTCCTGAGCAGCTGGGATTACAGGCGCCTGCCACCCCACCCAGCTAATTTTTGTATATTTAGTAGATATGGGGTTTCACCATTTGGGCCAGGCTGGTCTTGAACTCCTGACCTTGTGATCCACCTGCCTCGGCCTCCCGAAGTGCTGGGACTACAGGCGTGAGCCACCATGCCCGGCCAAATAAAGTTCTTAACACAAAGCCTGCTTAACATAATAAAGCACTCAACAAATATGGCTGTTTTGTCTCATGGAGACCTAAAGATAAGAAAACTGGATCGATGAGTTAGAAAGTATTTTGTCCAAATATATACAATGAAACCATGTAAAACAAAACAAAACAAAACAAAACAAAACAAAAAAAACCCCCTGAGATTCAGCCCAGGGTTGTAACTCTAGAGCAGAGTGCATTCTCCAGAGTTCATCCTGTGTGAGCCAGGAGTTGCTCCCTGGTATTGCCATTTTAAATCGTGTGATACCTTTTGTCTGACTATCTCATAGAGAAACTCCACAGCTTTTATAAGATAATCGGTTGAGAGCACACTCCTGCTGATAGATATGTAAATCTTTCCATTTGCAAACACTTTCCAACAAAGTCCATCGCCTGCTTCTAAATCCTCCCCACAACACACTTCCTACTGAAGCTTCTCTTGAGTCATCCCTTTCTCTTCCTTCTCTGTTCACATCCAATCAGTGGCAAGTGCTATTGATTCTTTCTTCTAGTGTCCCCCAAAATCCATACTTCCCTTCCCACTCTCACGACAGGACCTTATCTCAAAATGCTTGAAGTGGTCTCCTAACTGGTTTCTCTGCCTCCAGTCTCTGTTTTCTGGTCTCCTTCTTTCATGATGTCATTACCTAGCTCAGAAGTTTTTTTTAACAACTGTTCACAAGTATATAAGTCAAAGCTATCAATCTGGCACTAAAGGTTTCCCAACACACTGCCATCTTCATAGCTTTCTGACCCTGGTTCTTACATGACCCAGTAATAAAGTATCTTTCTACCCCAAGCATATTTGGCCTAATTCTTTACTACACCTACCTGAACTCTGCTATTTGAATTCTGCTCAAAATTGTCCTCCAAACTCCATTGCCAGGCATTCAGTAATCTCTCCCTTCTTCCTAAATTCTCCTTGTTCTTGTCTTTTTCACTCTTTCCACATGTAATCAAACATAACACTGCCTTATATTGTTTTGTCTTGTTTTTTTAGACGGAGTCTCACTCTGTTGCCCAGGCTGGAGTGCAATGGTGCAATCTCAGCTCACCGCAACCTCCACCTCCCGGGTTCAAGCAATTCTCCTGTCTTAGCCTCTCAAGTAGCTAGGATTACAGGTGCCTGCCATCACGCCACCTAATTTTTGTGTTTTTAGTAGAGATGGGGTTTCACCATGTTGGCCAGGCTGATCTCGAACTCCTGATCTCAGGTGATCCACACACCTCAGCCTCACAAAGTGCTGGGATTACAGATGTGAGCCACCAGGCCTGGCCTATAACGTATTGTAAAATTCACTTTAGAATCTCTTGCCTCCCCAACTGGATTGTAAATAGCTGCAGGGCTAGAAGCAGCTTAAATTTCTTTGTGAGGTCAGGCGCAGTGGCTCATGCCTGTAATCCCAGCACTTTGGGAGGCCAAGGCAGGCAGATCACCTGAGGTCAGGAGTTTGAGACAAGCCTGGCCAACATGGTGAAACCCCGTTTCTACTAAAAATACAAAAATTAGCCATGCGTGGTGGCACATGCCTGTAATCCCAGCTACTCCAGAGGCTGAGGCAGGAGAATTGCTTGAACCCAGGAGGCGGAGGCTGCAGTGAGCTGAGATCATGCCACTGCATTCCAGCCTGGGCAACAGAGCGAGACTCCATCTTAAAAAAAATTTCCTTATGAAACTGCTCCTAAGAAGGCCACAATTCCTTGTTGAGAGCATAGTGATCTTTAGACGATTTTGCCCATTCCTCTTTCAGCACCCATTAGTGTAACTGTGAAGTCTGTTAGATAATTTTCCACCATTCACTACAATTTCAGCTACTTCTGGACTCAACTCTTTTTTTTTTTTTTTTTTTTTGAGACGGAGTCTCGCTCTATCGCCCAGGCTGGAGTGCAGTGGCGCGATCTCGGCTCGCTGCAAGCTCCGCCTCCCGGGTTCACGCCATTCTCCTGCCTCAGCCTCTCCGAGTAGCTGGGACTACAGGCGCCCCACCACACCCGGCTAATTTTTTGTATTTTTAGTAGAGACGGGGTTTCACTGTGGTCTCGATCTCCTGACCTCGTGATCCGCCCGCCTCAGCCTCCCAAAATGCTGGGATTACAAGCGTGAGCCACCGCGCCCGGCCTTCAACTCTTTAACAAGATTGCAAGCTCTTTGAGAACAAGTCTAAGAGAACTTCACTTTCTTTTTGTTTCTCCCATGCCTAACAAAGTGTTCTCCATGCAGGAGTGGTCTGTAAATGCCTAACCCAGTAGATTTTGCCCCTGCTATTCATCTGCCATTTTTGCCTCAGGAAAGCTTCAGCTGCTTTTCTCAGCCCTACCTCCGGGTTGCTGACTTGGTCTGAATGACTGATTCCAGCAAAGGTGTATGGTTAGAAACTTGGTGGGGTGGCTAAGTTAGAGGACTGTGGTCTCAGAAGCCCTTGGGGCAGAACCTGCCCTGACTTGCTGAACCAGTATGGAGAAAATTCCCAGAGCCAGGGTTGGGTCACCATTAGCAACTGAAGAGGAGCAAAACAGACAAGGACCTTGAATAGATAAAGGTTTGAATAATGAAGAGTCCAGAAAACTATTGAATAAGGTTCAACATGAGGATAAGAGTTGACCAGTTCTTTGACAAATCAAACGTGATGCTTGTGTTTTCATAATTTACCATATCCCAAGTGTTTAGCACAGTGTCCAGCATGTAGCAAATATGCAAATACCTAAATAAAAAATAATTGGTGCTGCCACTCACTTTTGCATTTACTCTTTTGTTGCCATGTTTCACTTTGGTGTTCTTAATAAATGCATCACTGGCATGATGATAAGGAAGATAATTTTGATGATGATGATGATGATGATGGAAGGCACTATCTTTTTTTTTTTTTTTTTTTTTTTTTTTTTTTTTTTTTTTTTTTTTTTTTTGAGACGGAGTTTCGCTACTGTTGCCCAGGCTGTAGTGCAATGGCGCCATCTCGGCTCACTGCAACCTCCACCTCCCGGGTTCAAACAATTCTCCTGCTTCAGCCGCCCGAGTAGCTGGGATTACAGGCATGCGCCATCATGCCTGGCTGATTTTGTATTTTAGTAGAGATGGGGTTTCTCCATGCTGGTCAGGCTGGTCTCAAACTCCCGACCTCAGGTGTGATCCACCCACCTTGGCTTCCCAAAGTGCTGGGATTACAGGCGTGAACCACCGCGCCCGGCCAGAAGGCACTATCTTTTGTCTGATGTTATCTGTTGCTTTAGTAATGCACTTGGGCTAGAAAAAAAAAGGAATTTTTGATATTTAATCTTTACTTAACTTCAGTACCTTATGTAAGTTATTTATCCTTTAGTATTTTTGCTATCATTGTGGGGCAAGGGACTGGAGGAAATATTTTTAAATGGGAAATATTAAGTAATAGGTATTTTCCTAGAAAATAAAAATACACTTTTGAAAAGGCTCAACAATATACAGTATGGTTTAGAAGTTAATGATCAAGCCATATTGCAGAGTTGCTCATTGCAACATGATCTATAATAATGGGAAACAAGAAATTTCATTTCTTTTTTTTTTTTTTTTTTTGAGACAGAGTCTTGCTCTGTCACCAGGCTGGAGTGCAGTGGCGTGATCTTGGCTCACTGCAACCTCCACCTCCCGGGTTCAAGCCATTCTCCTGCCTCAGCGTCCCAAGTAGCTGGGATTACAGGCGCCCACCACCACACCCAGCTAATTTTTGTATTTTTGGTAGAGATGGGGGTTTCACCATGTTGGCCAGGATGTTCTCGATCTCCTGACCTCATGATCTGCCTGCCTCAGCCTCCCAAAGTGCTGGGATTACAGTCGTGAACTACTGCACCCGGCTCAGAAATTTCCTAAATATTTAAGAAGAGGATGGTTGAGTATATCTAACAGCTTAACATATGCAATGAAGTTTCTGATAGTTATTTGAAAGTGTTTATGAAGACAATGTGACAACCTGAAAAATGTTTTTAAGAATTTTTATAATTTTAATGAGAAAAATTAAGAAACAAAGATCTGTGAATACTATCATTATAACTTTGTTCAAAAATATGGAAAAATGAATGAAAAGATGCTAAAATTATATTAAAAACTATGTAGAAATAAAAAGATAAATATTTCTCTTTGTGTGCTTAGATCATGTATAACATGATAACACTGAATCATCACTCTCAGAAGTACAAACCATATTATTAGTATTATTTTGGGTGTGATGAGAGAACTAATTAGCAGTGTTTGGGGTGGGGGGAATTTCAGAGTGCTCAATATTATCCATCCATTCAACAAATACAGTACATATTTTTTTAATATCCATTGTGTTCAAGGCCAGAAGTGATCTTTCAAGCTGAGCTTGGAAGAGTTTGCCACCTGATTAGAACATTTATTGGTTCACAATTTCACTCAACTCCTCCCTTTACCCAAATAAGTCACAGATCTGGTTACACCAGCTGTTCAAGCCACTGCTCTTCCTTGTCTTATTTTTCTTGGTGACAAGAGTCAAGTATATATGAGCTCTACTATTATCTCTCTGTCTCAGCATTGTCCAGACACAAGTTGGGACACTTTTCATGCCTGGTCAAAAAAGTTAATTTGTGGTTTGGAGCCAAGGAGAAGAGAGCCCTCCAAACCAAAACAAGGTGGAGAGAGGACCTGAGTATAAGAAAGTCAGTGCCTGTGGGCACCAGTTCAATTCACACATGCTTAAAAATGGCTAAATTTTCTTCAAAAATATATATTTCTAGATAATCTTAGATAAGAGAGTAGATTAATTCTCATACAGCATCTGCCACACAATACATCCTAATTTGACCATATGACTGAAGACATCTCAATCTAGTTATGATCATTAAAAGCTGTATTTCAACTATGGCAATAATAATAAATCATATTTCTATAATATTTTACAGACTACAAAACAACTTCACATGTACAGTCACACACGAATCTCATAGTAACCCTGTGAGAATGGGCAGATACGCCTTACTAGAACTATTTTACAGATAAGAAAACCGAGGTTTAGAAAAGTTTATGTCTTGCCAAAGGCCAGTGACTTATAACAAGAGCACAAGGACTCAATCCCTCCAGTATCTCTCTGGCTTTCAAATTATATTTCTTCTATAGTTTCCTAACAGAATCAGACTCTTAATTACTTCCTCCTCTGTGAGCATACACAATTTTGTCTTTTCCTTTAAAGAGAGGGAAAGAGAGGCTGTTTTTAAAGGCATTTTTCCTCCACTGACTTACAGTATCATTTCACAAATGTTTTGTCATCTAATGGCCATATGATGTACAGAAGCTCCTAAAATGTATATCGAAGCTTTGTTGTCTCCTCCCTCTCGTTAAATAAATAAAAACTTAAATGTGTTGGAGGTACTGAAAATTCAATTAAACCCTGATTATTGGAGCACTTGTGTGTATTAAAGAATCCTTCTGTGATGTGAATCATCATTTCTAATTAATATGAAACAATGGGTCTCTACTTTTTAAGAGCTGTATTCCTAAAATTATTTTGTAAATTGTTCATTTGGAACTCGATGCATTTTGTTATAGGAAAAAAAAATCTTACCAATGGGGCCGGGCGCAGTGGCTCATGCCTGTAATCCCAGCACTTTGGGAGGCTGAGGCAGGTGGATCATGAGGTCAGGAGATCGAGACCATCCTGGCTAACATGGTGAAAACCCACCTCTACTAAAAAATACAAAAAATTAGCAGGGCAGGGTGGTGGGTGCCTGTAGTCCCAGCTACTTGGGAGGCTGAGGCAGGAGAATCACGTGAACCCAGGAGGTGGAACTTGCAGTGAGCCGAGATGGCGCCACTGCACTCCAGCCTGGGCGACAGAGTAAGACTCCATCTCAAAAAAAAAAAAAAAAAAAATTATGAAAAAAATCTTACTAATGATGTCTAGGCAACCCAGCATCCCACTATGCTCCAAATTCTTGGAAGCCCCAAGTCTCAGTCTGTCCTGATACTCTGGTTGAGTCCTTCTAGACTTGGAGGTATCACATGAAGCTGTTAACAGCCAAACAATGTTGGGACTACATGGTCACTAACCTAGTGGCTACACATTGTAGTTCTACTGAATCATCATCTCCCATTTTTTGTGAATGATTTTAGACAAGAGAAATTTCACAGTTCATTCTGTATATTTCCTCCTACCTGCCATCTGTTTCACCAGAGGGAAAAGAATCTGAAGATATTTGAAAAGAGAATTAAAATATCTTGATAAGATACCAAAGAAAAAGTGAATGAGAAGACCCCTGAGATCTACCTGTCACCTTCCTAAAAAATTCTGTAACTGCTGTCTGTGAAAGTGTCAATCAAGGCTTATCCCTCGTATAGATTCTACAGCCTGGAGTTCAACACTAAAGATGATAATAATTCAGAGTCTGGTTAGTTGGCATTAAATCTATAAAAATAATACTGGTTAATGGCTTTTAGGGAAAGAAGCCTCTAGATTTTTAGTTATCCACTTTTCTCATAAGTGTAAAAGACTGCCTTCTTCCAATTAAATATGACAACGTGTATCTTTCAGCAAGGAAGGATAAAGTTATTTGTCTAATCCTGATTTAAATAGATTATCATGTGAAAAATCTCTCTCTTCTATCTTTCCTAAGGATAGGTATTTTGGGGCTGTCAAGAGCTGACTCTTGGCCAGGCGTGTAATCGCAGCATTTTGGGAGGCTGAGGCGGGCAGATCACCTGAGGTCAGGAGTTTGAGACCAGCCTGGCCAACATGGTGAAACCCCATCTCTACTAAAAATACAAAAAATTAGCCGGGCATGGTGGCGGGCATCTGTAATCCCAGCTGCTTAGGAGGTTGAGGCAGGAGAATCGCTTGAGCCTGGGAGGCAAAGGTTGCAGTAAGCCAAGATGGTGCCACTGCACTCCAGGCAGGGCAACAGAGCAAGATTGTGTCTCAAAAAGCAAAAAACAAAAAACAAAAAAAAACTGACTCTTCATCGCTTCACATCACAACTCAAGGTCTGAAATTTGAAGTGTTGGATTCCACTCTTGGAAAAAAATAAGTAGTTACCAATGGGGAACGGGGGATCCCTTTTAATAAATTCTCTGACAACACTGAGGCAATAGTTACATTGATTTCTCCACATAAGCTCCCTCAGACACTCCACTCACCAAAAAAAGTCACCTTGGTTTCAAAACTTTTTTCATTAGTGTTTGAACACCCCACAAAAAGACTGCCACGAAGTCCCATTCTGTTTGGCTGGAAAGACAGGCATAATCTAGTGGTAAATTTCAACCTTGCTAATGAATCCTCCCTTTGACTTTCTGGTCAGCTTTGCTAAATGAGTAACTTTACAGCCTCCAAAGCAAGCCATTGGCGTGGGAAAGACTTGCCCTTTTTTCCCCAAAATCACCAAAGGCCTTTGTACAGAGTCCAAGTTTTTACCTTTAGTCAGTCTTTTCTATTTCACCACTGCCAGGGGTTTTGTTTTTGTGGAACAAGTAATAAGAACCCCACATATAGGTGTTTTTCTTACAAGGGAACCTCCTTTGTGACCACATAATCTTACCAAGGAAAATCCCAAATGAGTTCCTGCACCAGTCCCATTACTCTGCAGCCTGGGCAGCAGTGGGTAGCTAGTCTGGGAACAAAAGTGCTCTTTTCTTTCTGTTATCACATACCCATCTGAACTCAAAAGAGCTTCACTTAAATAAGGAATTTCCATTCTTCTAGAAATGTCATTTCATTTGAACTTGCACTTCTATGGTTTAAAGAAGACAAACAAGGTCCCCAGTACTAGAGTCCAGCGTGAGGGAAAAGGAAAGGAAACATTAAAAGTGATCCAGGGAAACTCTGAAGGTAAACTTGCCCTTTTGAAAACAGACAAAGGTAGACCTCTGCTTCCCTGCTACAATTTCTAGAAGAAGCAAAACCATCCTGAAACCCCTCTGGAGAGTTCAATTACAGTAAATTGGCCAACAATGATATCTATCTTTATACAGTAAAGGTGTTTAATATCATGTTCAAACTACCAATCAAGAAAAAAATGAATAAAAATAGATAATTACCTGGAAAATAACTAGTAAGTATGGCTTATGGGTCAGTTCAGATCACCAGGAAGCAGATGCCAAGATAGAGTTAGATGAGCAGAGATGTATTGGGGAAAATGCCTATAAAAGTTAAAGAGGACAAAGAAGGTGAGTAAGCTAGGAGAGTATTCAGATTGTAATGCACGTCTGTCAATAGTGAAGGAGGAGGGTAGGAAGGAGGGCTGGCCAGGAAAAGTCTCAGCCCCGACCAGGCCAGTGCTTCCAAGGCAACAGCTGACCCTTAGGGGCGTCCCGTGATGGGCAGCAATGGCTCAGCTCTAGCACCCAGCTGGGCTCAATCCTTGGTAGACAAGAAACCACGGCCTTCAGTGTGAACAGTGCAGGCAATTTTACAGGTGTGGCTGGTGAAGATGTCAGCTCACTGCTGTCCTCACAGTGACTCTATTGAAGAAAGTCCTAAGCATTTATCAACATGGTTTTTATCACAGGCTGTACAGACTGCATCGCACAGGCTGACTTCTCCATTTTTCAGGGCGCAGTTCATCCAAGGTTGCTGTGGGCCTTTCCTCCTCAGGGGAAACTTAGAAGAGAGAGGTTAATGAGACAAACCACAGCCCCTACCGCTGTAGTTGGTCTTGAGGCCTCACTGGTATTTATCCTCTTCCTCCTTCACTATCTACTCTAAGTTTTCCATATCCAATGCTATCCGCTCTACAGGTGCTGATGTCCAACCTGGTGGCGGGCCCCTGTAGTCCCAGCTACTCGGGAGACTGAAGCAGGAGAATGGCGTGAACCCGGGAGGTGGAGCTTGCAGTGAGCTGAGATCGTGCCACTGCACTCCAGCCTGGGGGACAGAGCGAGACTCGGTCTCAAAAAAAAAAAGAAAATGAGGCAAGAGGTGAAGTGACTTGTCCAGGGTCTGATGAGTAGACAGAAACAGATAAAAAAAGGAAGTCAATTCTCTTTTTTTACTCACTGCCCAAGAGCTTCCTCTCTCCAGTCACCGGACTCCTGCTGCAGCAGGACCAGCTAAGGAATATCGATCCAGTTTGGGAAAAAAGTTATCACATTGCTTAGGCAGATACACACTCTGAAGAAAAGGAGAAAGTGCAAATCCGCTTGCAGGAGTCCTTTCAACTCAGTTTGTGGCTGGTTATGTAAATGAGGAGGCCGTGCAAGAGAATGGGGTCATGAGCTTCCTGGGGATTAAGCATGACAACGCCGTCTGTCCTGGGAAGAAATGATACTTTGCACTTGTATAATATCTTTCATCCATCCAGCAATAATAAATAAGACTTTGTACTTTCAGCCAAATATTGCAAAAACTTAACAAATATTTAGCTCATGAATCCTCAGAACCACCAAGAAAGGAACACTTTTGAAAGGAAGAAAGAAAACAGCTTCATCCTCATGATCCACTGGGGAATCTAAGGTCAGAAGAAACGGGTCTACACCTGGCCTCTCAACACCGCTGGCAGGACTCCTGACACGCAAGGACATTCCTGTGTATGAACACTGTCTAAGGTGACCTAGACACAGGATTTCGAAAAGAGCAGAGGTAAACCAGAAAAACCCCTGCTTGTACATTCAGCCCAGGGAATCTATGAAGCTTTCAAAAGAGGTTTGGTTCTGAGTCTATAAGGGTTCTTTGAAGCCTCTTCAAAAGTTTCTGCTGGCATATCCCCTAACAGAATGTTTTAAAACCATGTACTCCTTCACAAAATTTTTAGTTGACATCTAAAATATTACATCGCATGTTTAAATAATTGCAAAGGTTGTAATTTTCAGGATGTTATTAATATAGATATTTTAAAATAAACTATTGCAATTTGCTTTGAAATATCCAATTGAATCTAAATCCAAGCGATTTGATGCCCACCACATGCATTTTAAAAGTCTACAAGGCCGGGCGCGGTGACTCACGCTTGTAATCCCAGCACTTTGGGAGGCTGAGGCGGGCAGATCACGAGGTCAGGAGATGGAGACCACAGTGAAACCCTGTCTCTATTAAAACAATACAAAAAAATTAGCCAGGCGTGGTGGCGGGCGCCTGTAGTCCCACAGCTACTCGGAGAGGCTGAGGCAGGAGAATGGCGTGAACCCGGGAGGCGGAGCTTGCAGCGAGCCGAGATCGCGCCACTGCACTCCAGCCTGGGTGACAGAGCGAGACTCCGTCTCAAAAAAAAAAAAGGTCTACAAATGAGCTCTTTTTTAACAGTCAGATGTTTTCTCCCTAAGCTCCTATTTTTATTCTACTTCTACAAATTTTATCTTAATGTACTATATTATTATGCTTAAAGGTCTTATTATTCATTTTTTTACATTACACTTCTCTGCATTAAAAATGTTTGTAATTTTTTTTATTTCCTGTGTTATTATGAAGCTGATTTATAATAACAAATGGGTCCAGCATGTAACTGCTCAACACAATCAAAGCCTATTTCTTTCTCACAGAATAGTCCTGGGTGAGGTCCCCAGGTAAGCAAAGTGCTCCCCACCACACAGTGATGAGGGGAACCTAATTCCTTTCATCTTATGGCTTCGCTGTCTCCTAGAAAAAGGGTTTAGCTTGTGGGCCTATTTTTGTGTGCTCTGGGAGCTAAGAATAGATTTACATCTTTAAAAGGCTACAAAAAAAAGAAAAAACAAACAAACAAAAACAACAGTAGAATGTGCATCAGAGGCTTTATGTGGCCGCAAAGCCCAAAATAGTTACTGTCTGGCTTTTTACCAAAGTTTGCCAACCGCTTTCCTAGAGCCTCATTCTCAATTCATGTAGCTGGTAGAAGGAGAAAAAGCAAAGAAAAGCACAGAAGATATCTCATGGGACCAGGCCTGGAAGTGACACACATCATTTCCACTCACATGTTGTTGCCAGAACAATTACATGACTACATGTTACAGCAAGGGTAATGGGGAAAAGTAGGCTACCTACGCACCCGAAGGAGGGTGGAACAAATTTTGGGAGACAGGTAATAGTTTCTACCATGGCCAAGCCTCTAAAGAGTCAAAAACTTATTATTATTACAATTATTATTGGTGTAAAAATATCAAAGTAACCCACATACATGTTAAATTAATATAAACAACTTAAAAAGAAACATTTTATTAGAGATATAGTTCTTAATAAGATGAATGGGACTATTTTCAATTAGTTCATGTATCTCAACTTAGAGTACTAATTTTATTCCTACTTTTTATTTTTACAAATGTTTATATAAAAATCTTTTTTTTTTTTTTTTTTGAGACAGAGTCTTGCTCTGTCGCCCAGGCTGGAGTGCAGTGGCGCAGTCTCGGCTCATTGCAAGCTCCGCCTCCCAGGTTCATGCCATTCTCCTGCCTCAGCCTCTCCGAGTAGCTGGGACTACAGGCGCCCACCACCACGCCCAGCTAATTTTTTTTTTTTTGTATTTTTAGTAGAGACGGGGTTTCACCGTGGTCTCGATCTCCTGACCTTGTGATCCGCCCGCCTCGGCCTCCCAAAGTGCTGGGATTACAAGCGTGAGCCACCGCGCCCGGCCTTATATAAAAATCTTTATATAAAAAGATATATAAGAGGATGGATGGTAATGGAAGAAGTTTTTTCCTTTTTTTTTTTTTTTTTTTTTTTGTTTTTAAGAAATAGGGTCTCACTTGGTCACCCAAGCTGGAGTACAGTGGTACCATCACAGCTCATTGCAGCCTTGGACTCCTGGGCTCAAGCGATCCTCCCGCCTCAGCCTCTGAGGAGCTGGGACTACAGGCACATGCTACCACATCCAGCTGTTTTTATAACTTTTATTGTTAACTTTTCCTATCTACTTAATGAAAAAGAAAAAGTATGAATTGCTAAAAATGAAGTCTGGCAGCTAGCATATAATGTTACTTTGTGTTAATAGGAGTAAAAATAAATGTTTTAAAAGAAGATACAGGCCAGGTACAGTGGCTCACGCCTGTAATCCCAGCACTTTGGGAGGCTGAGGTAGGATGATTGCTTGAGCCCAGGAGTTTGAGGCCAGTCTGGGCAATATAGTGAGACCCTGCCTCTGTTTTAAAAAAAAAAATAAAAATTAAAAATCGGTTAAAGAAGAAATAAGTTGAGAATTGACTACCACTGGAAAAATATTCAATGATGTAATTTCATAGAAGTAGGTTTTAATTACTTTATTCAATGATGTGTACATTATGTAAAAAAATCAGGTGAATTTTTAATTCATGAATTCTATCTTGTGTAGTAGAGAATGCAGTAACCTCAGAAAACATTCCATTTAAATTTAAAACTATTTTTATGTTACCCCCAATTTTAGAGGGATCATTCACACTGCATTCTACAAAAGGTGAATGACACTCGGAAAGGCATGTGAAAATTTGGTATGTGCTTGGTATGGATGCATCACTCAGCCCTGAATCAGCATCAGTATCTGGCACTGCATCTGCTGCTCAGAGACATTTTTTCCAGCTAATGGCCCCTCCTAGGTTTTGAGAATTTTGTTTTGAAAATAAGTGAAAACAAAAAGCAGACTCCATTTTTAGCATTTGAAGTGCTCTTTACTTTGCTGTCATGGGTCTCTCTCTCCAGAGTTATGCATTCTTTGACAATAACCAGAGAGGCCAAGGATGGGAGGAGCCAATACTTCAAATGGTCCCTTTGTTTCCCCCTCCCCTATTCCCCAGAGGTCTCAAGACTTTGGAGGCACCAAGGTAAGATTCAAGACAAGTAAGGAGAAGATAGGCTATTTTGAAATGGAAGGTGAAAATAAAGAATTTGGCTGGATATGATGGCTCATGTCTATAATCCCAGTGCACTTTGGGAGGCCAAGGTGAGAAGATTGCTTAAGCCTAGGCAACATAGTAGAACACTGGCCTAGGCAACACAGTGAGACCTTGTCTCTACAAAAAAAAAAAAAAAAAATTAGCTGGGCATGGTAGGCTCAGGCCTGTAGTCCCAGCTACTGGGGAGGCTGAGGTGGGAGACTCTCTTGAGCTGAGGAAGCCAAGGTGGCAGTGAGCCATGATCATGCCACTGCACTTGAGCCTGGGTGACAGAGCAAGACATTGTCTCTCTCTCTTTATCTCTTTCTTTCTCTCTCTCTCTCTCTCTCTCTCTCTCTCTCTCTCTCACACACACACACACAAAATTGTAGGCCCGGGCATGGTGGCTCATGCCTGTAATCTCAGAACTTTGGGAGGCCAAGGCAGGCAGATCACGAGGTCAGGAGTTCGAGACCAGCCTGGCCAATATGGTGAAACCCTATCTCTACTAAACATACAAAAATTAGCCAGGCGTGATGGTCCATGCCTGTAGTCCCAGCTACTCGGGAAGCTGGGGCCGAAGAATCACTTGAACCTGGGAGGCGCAGGCTGCAGTGAGCTGTGATCACACCACTGCACTCCATCTTGGGTGGCAGAGAGATTTCATCTAAAAAAAAAAAAAAGAATTTGTATGAAACTTACGGCTAGCCTTCAGAGAGAACAAGCCAAAATTGATTCTCTTAAAAGAAAAATCTGTGCTGATACACCTCCTTAGAAAGTTACTTAACTTAGCTTGAAGATTGTTCTTTTAGGGAGACTTCCGTATACTGTTCCTTTGGTTAAGCAAAAGAGGTATTTAGCTAAGACCACACATCCATGTTTTCTAGTCTAGCTCACAGCTAATATTCTTGGTGCTAGCTTTTGACATTCAAAGCTCGTCGGGCCTTCTAACTCTTATGTTCTATGGTTTAAACATTCTATGGTATGTCTGAATGTTTTTCTGAAGGTTAGAGAGAACTAATGGCATTTTTAAACAAAAGGGCTAAGTGGAAAAGCAGTGTTTCTGGAAGATAAATCCAACAAAATTGTGAGGGAAAAAATGTGGGGAGACCAGTTGGGAAACTATCACAGCTGTCCTTGAGATGCTAGTCCGGGGCTTGGACTAAGATGGTAGAAGGAAACCAGAATCATATATCTTACTTCTTTTGATTTTCCCCTTTTTTCTTGTTAGAAGAACTCCAATTTTATTTGGGTATCTACACATCAGGGAAGATGACACTATCCCTGGCTCAGGGCCATATCTTGATTAATCTAAGCCAATCATGACAACCCTATACTCCGTACCAGTGACTGATTGTTTTTAAAATGAGCATGTTTTGGCCAATGAGATGTGAGACATCTGCTAAAGGACTTTAGGGAAATATTTCTTTATTCATATTACACATACAAAAGAAACTACTGTTTGCTTCATCTGAACATTGGAGTATCTAGGGTGATGCCTAGATCTCTGGCAGCCATTTTGTAACCAAGAGGGCAGCTGGCCTGAAGATGAAGATGGGTGAACAGAGAGACAGGAATGATCAGGGTCTTTGATCATGTTTTTCAGCTACCCAGCCTCCTGATTTTTGAACTTGTATAACCAGGAGAATAATGGCACTGAAGAAATTTGGACAGCCAGAAGAAAGAGCTTAGAGGCAGACAATGAAACTACCAGTGTTAAAAGCGTCTAGTGTGAGGAGCAGTGGTGTTTCTAGGTAAAATGGCCAGAACCTAATTAAAAACATGGAAGTGGAGTGAAGGAGTAATATTAGAACTCAAAATTTCTTCCTTTTTTTTTTTTGAGACAGAGTCTCGCTCTGTTGCCCAGGCTGGAGTGCAGTGGCACGATCTTGGCTCACTGCAAGCTCTGCCTCCCAGAGTTCATGCCATTCTCCTGCCTCAGCCTCCCAAGTAGCTGGGACTACAGGTGCCCACCACCACGCCCAGCTAATTTTTTGTATTTTTAGTAGAGATGGGGTTTCACCGTGGTCTCGATCTCCTGACCTCGTGATCCGTCCACCTTGGCCTCCCAAAGTGCTGGGATTACAGGCGTGAGCCACCGCGCCCAGCCTAGAACTCAAAATTTCAATGCAGAAGTTATTTGCAGAAACTGGTATCTACTGGTAAGGAATTATGGTGGAACATTGACCATGTCCTAATGTCCACACCTAATACCTCCAGGCAGAATCCAACACCGGGAGGGGGAAAAAAATCACAAATTACCATCTGCTTAAAGAAAAAGGAGAGAGGTGTCCTTGTCAACCTATTTTTAAGATAAAGATCTACTTACATTTCAGAACAGGAATTCTGATTTCCCCAAAAAGAGAAGGGAAAGAGACAAAAAGAAAATCTGCAGCATTGATTCTTTATCAGCAAAATTTAGTAAGAGTGTTTCCAGATAATTTAAGGATTTTAGCATCTCTGGTTTTAAAGGGGAGTCCTAATCATCTCTTCAACAATATGAAAATCCAGTCTCATTTTTATTGAATCAGGGCAAAATCCTTATCAGACTAGATTCTTTGTGTTTTTTTGCAGAAAGAAGGGACAAGAAAAAAAAATCCTTTAGGGTAGATGAACTGTCAGATGATGGTAAGCACAGCTTCAGTACATCAGGTTTTTTGCAGGGTGATTTTACATACTGTTTTCAGTCCTTACAGCAACCCTGCCTGGCAGATATTGTTAGTTCAGATTTATGATGAGGAAAACAGAGGATTAGAGAGACTAAGTAATTTGCCCACGGCCACAGTTAGCTGGAATTCTAAACCGGGTCTGCCTATTTTCAAGGTACATGCCCTGCTTGCCGCACACCACTGACTTTTTAAGGGAGACAATAAAGGGAGAGCAGGGAAAGCAATGGGATTGGCAGTGTGCATGCTTTTCAATAGTGAAAGTCAGTGAAAGAGTCAGAGAAGGAGCAACCAGAAAGATCCTGTTAAATCCTGAAGTCTGTCACCACCATCCACCCTCCTCAGTCAACTAGATAACCTTGAGACTTTTTTTTTTTTTTTTTAAGCGGAGTTTCACTCTTGTTGCCCAGGCTGGAGTGTAATGGGGCGATCTTGGCTCACTGGAACCTCTGCCCCCCGGGTTCAACCAATTCTCCTGCCTCAGCCTCCCGAGTAGCTGGGATTACAGGCATGCGCCACCACGCCCAGCTAATTTTGTATTTTTAGGAGAGACGGGGTGTCACCATGTTTGTCAGGCTGATCTCGAACTCCTTGCCTCAGGTCATCCACCTGCCTCGGCCTCCCAAAGTGCTGGGATTACAGGGGTGAGCCACCGCACCTGGCTGAGACTCTTAAATGGAGAGGGCACAGTCCCTAGGCAACTTGATACTCCCCTGCAGGAGCAATTTCTTATTTGCTGAAAATGCTTTCCTCCCAAATACATTTATGAAAGAAACCACTGTATATGCAAACAGCTCTGGTGCATAATATTAAAGTAGTGATCCCAAAATTCTGTTGTTGGCTCTATTGTCTTCCCATTATCCAGTGTCTTGGTCAAACTCATCCATTCCTACGACTTTGACTACCTTTCATACACTTACAATCTCCAAATGTATATCTACAGAGCACCTTCCAATCTTAGACACCACTTAATGTCTTCTATGGTGTTCCCACAGGAACCTAAAATTCAATATATCTAATGTATCATGCCTGTAATCCCAGCACTTTGGGAGGCCGAGACGTTTGGATCAACTGAGGTCAGGAGTTTGAGACCAGCCAGGCCAACATGGTGAAACCCCATCTCTACTAAAAATACAAAATCAGCCCGGTGTCGTGACGCGTGCCTGTAATCCCAGTTACTGGGGAGGCTGAGGCAGGAGAATCACTTGAATCTGGGAAGTGGAGGTTGCAGTGAGACAAGATCGCACCACTGCACTCCAACCTGGGCGACAGAGCGATCTCAGCTCACTGCTACCTCTGCCTCCCAAGTTGAAGCAATTCTCCTGCCTCAGCCTCCTGAGTAGCTGGTACTACAGGTGCCTGCCACCACACCCAGCTAATTTTTGTATTTTTTTTTTAGTGGAGACAGGGTTTCACCATGTTGTCCAGGCTGATCTCAAACTCCTGATCTCAGCTGATCCACCTGTTTTGGCCTCTCAAAGTGCGGGGATTACAGGCGGGGGCCACCGCACCCAGCCAGTTGATGTTATATTCAACCTAACATCATTGGCAAATGTAATGGTGCATTTCTTGAGATAATGAGATGGATTTCTAATCTAGTCTAACTTTTCATCTCAACTATTTCAAAATTATGTTGAAGCTCTAATTCACAGAACACTTATACACAGTGATTATAATTACTGTGCAGCCAGAGTGGATGCCAATAGGAGGGTACCTAGGCAACAAACAGACAGAAGTGGCCAACTTATGTAAAGACAGGTTTGAGGCCATCACTTAGAACTGTGGAGCCCCAAGTCAGTCTCCCTTCATCTGAAACAAAAACTACCCTGGCAGTTCTGCAGGCCCTTTTTCCATAATGGCCAGTAGTACATTCTGCTTAATTGCCATGTTCTGTTAATCACAGGAAGCAGTGAGTGGCAGACATCACTCACCATGCTCACTACCTACTCTGCAGGGACCACCGTCTATGCCATTAGATCCCACACTCTGGAGCCCTTTGATCCACAGCCTTAGGCAAGTCGCCAAGCCCTACCCTGCCACTGTGAAGGCTTACAGTATCAGTTTCTTTATGTACCAGCTGCCAGTGACACATAAGTTAGGAATTTCTCCCTCATCTACCAAATTCTATCTCCGTTATCAGAAATGGATTTATAGATTTTTCATGAAACTAATAAATCTTAAAAATCAGGACCCTCAATTTCATGGGAACTTTCCAAGGTCCTGGAAGAACTATATTAACGTGTTCACATGCCTTTTTTTTTTTTTTGAGATGGAGTTTCACTCTTGTTGCCCAAACTGGAGTGCAATGGTGCAATTGCGTGATTTCAGCTCACTGCAACCTCTGCCTCCCAGTTCGAATGATTTTCCTGCCTCTGCCTCCCTAGTAGCTGGGATTGCAGGCACGCATCACCATGCCCAGCTAATTTTTTGTATTTTTAGTAGAAACGGGGTTTCACCATGTTAGCCAGGCTGGTCTTGAACTCCTGACCTCAGGTGATCTGCCCACCTTGGCCTCCCAAAGTGCTGGGATTACAGGCATGAGCCACCACGCCTGGCCCAAGGCCATATGTTTTTGTAAAATTTATAAAAGTAGAATATTTCAACTGCAATCAGTAAAGGTTGTTGTTTTCCTCTCTGACTTCTATTGGGTTGGCGATGAACATTTTGGGATACCAAGTTAAGGAAGAGTTAAGAATGGATACACATGTTTGAATTTAGTGAGATATATTTATGTGATTTATAATTTCCACATCAGAAAATTAGGACAATACTGCCTACCTTTTAGGGTTATTTCGAGCATGATATGAGATAACAATATGGCAGCCAGCATATTCACCAATGAACCCAAAGAAGTGTCCTAACTTCCTGAAATTCTAGTCTCTTTTCTCTGTACTGTTCAGCCTTTCCAGATAAGTTGGCTCCCAGTAAAACAGTAAACACAAGAGGAATTTACCTAGTTTAGCTGGACTGATCCTAGCACAGTATAGATAAGTTAGATAAATATCATTATGCCCATGATTACCCCTGCCCTCAAAGCATCGCCTCTGTTGGGAGTTCAGGGAAAGAGAACAGATGGAATGGTGGAAAAAAAAAAAAAAAAGCAAAATGCCAACACAGAAAGGTAAAACCAAGCCTTAATTCCTGAGAGGGAGCCAAAGGTTGGCAAAGAAAAGTGACAAGCTCCTAGGGCTGATGATAAAAACCTCTCAGGTGGAATAATGATATACTTTTATGAGGAAATGGACAGACTTAACTGTCCTACCCTCCCTTCCATCTGCAAGCCTACCATTATCATTTCCCAATTTTCCAGGGCTGATTTCTCAAGCTTTGATTGGAAGCCGATGGTGTCGGCTTAGAGAGACAGGCAACATTTCTTTGCCCCAAGAAATTCAGAACTGTATTCTGAGATCATGGTAAATCTCTTCTGGTCTCTCCTTCTACTTGTGTGAATGTGGGAAAGTTACTTAACACTTCCCTTTCCTCAGCTATTCAATAAAATAACCTCCTCATAGATAAGGTGACCAAACAATTTACTGTCCAAGAGAGGTACTTTTGAGAATGAAGGGAGCCCTACTAATCATTATATTGTGACAGCTATAAATGGAGACTGTTCTGATAAATTAAGATGTATAGTTACCTTACATGTAGAGCTGTTGTGAATATCAAATGAGGGTATATATGTAAAATGCTTATTTGGGGCCAGGCACAGTGGCTCATGCCTGTAATCCCAGCACTTTGGGAGGCCGAGGTGGGCAGATCTTCTGAGGTCAGGAGTTCAAGACCAGCCTGGCCAACATGGCGAAACCCTGTCTCTACTCAAAATACAAAAATTAGCCCAGTGTGGTGGCGGGCACCTGTAATCTCAGCTACTTGGGAGGCTGAGACAGAAGAATTGCTTGAACCCAGGAGGCGGAGGTTGCAGTGAGCCAACGTTGCGCCACTGCATTCCAGCCTAGGTGACAAAGTGAGACCCTGTCTCAAAAAAAAAAGAAAATCTTATTTGGGAGGCTGAGATGGGAGGATCACTTGAGGCCAGGAGTTTGAGACCAGCCTAGGCAACACAGAGAGACACCATTTAAAAAAAAAAAAAAAAGAGAAAAGAATTAGCCAGGCTTAATGCCATGCACCTGTAGTCCCAGCTACTCAGGAGGCTGGGGTAGGAGGACTGCTTGAGCCCAGGAGTTTGGGGCTGCAGTGAGCTATGACCATGCCACTTCACTCCAGCCTGAATGACAGAGCAAGGCCTTGTCTCCGAAATAAAAATTGACTATTATTTTTCTTTTTAACATATGTATTATGTAATATTGGTGGCTGTATTATATAAAATCAGTTCCATACTTATAAACATTTTGGTTGCTTTCAGTTTTATTTTTGGTGAAAGATGGATACATTTATCAAACAATGCTGCAAAGAACATACATCTGTAGTACCTTGTACATACATCTTGTACTTACAGCTTTCAGTACAAAAAGTAGAATTGCTGGGTCAAAACAATTTGATACATCTAAATAAACTGCCATCCAAAGAGACTGAATGTGTGGTGTAAGAGTTTTCCCACATTTTCTCTAACTTCAGGTTGTCAATCAAGATCAACTTTTTAAATAAACACTCAGAAGTAGATGGCTGATTATATGGTAGTTATATTTTTCACTTTTTGAACAACCTCCATGCTGTTTTCCATAGTGGCTGTACCATTTTACATTTCCACCAACAGTGAACAAGTGTTCCAATTTTACCACATCTTCACCAACACCTCTTATCTTTTGTCTTTTTGGTAACAGTCATTTTAACAGGAGTGAGGTGATACCTCATTGTGGTTTTGATTTATATTTTCCTGATAATTAGTGGAATTGAACATTTTTAAATATACCCATTGGCCATCTGTATGTCTTTATTTGGAGAAAATGTATATTCAAGTCCTTAGTCCATTTTAAAATCAGGTGTTAGTTTTTTTGCTATTGAGTTGTGGGAGTTCTTTATTTCAGGAATTTTATCCAGGCCGGGCGCGGTGGCTTACGCTTGTAATCCCAGCACTTTGGGAGGCCAAGGCAGGCGGATCACGAGGTCAGGAGATAGAGACCACGGTGAAACCCTGTCTCTACTAAAAATACAAAGAAATTAGCCAGGCGTGGTGGCGGGCGCCTGTAGTCCCAGCTACTCGGAGAGGCTGAGGCAGGAGAATGGCATGAACCCGGGAGGCGGAGCTTGCAGTGAGCCAAGATTGCGCCACTGCACTCCAGCCTGGGTGACAGAGTGAGACTCTGTCTCAAAAAAAAAAAAAAAAAAAGAAATTTTATCCAATAGAATTGACATCAGGATCTCAAAGAAATATTTGCACTCCTATGTTCATTGCAGCACTATTCATAATAGCCAAGATGTGGAAACAACCTAAATGTTCATGAATAGACGAATGGATAAGAAAATGTGGTGTATATACACAATAGAATATTATGCAGCTTTAAAACAGAAAGAAATCCTGAATATGTGACAACATAGATGAAACTTAAGGACATTATGCTAAGTAAAATAAGCCAGCCACAGAAGGACAAATATTGCATGATTCCACTTATAGGAAAAACCTAAAATAGTCAAATTTATAGAAGCAGAAGGAGGGGAAGAGAAAACAGGGAGTTGCTAAAGTTTCAGTTATGTGAGATGAATAAGTTCTAGAAATCTGCTGTACAACATTATGCCTATAGTTGACAATATGGTATTGCATACTTAAAAATCTGTTAAGAGGGTAGCTCTCATGTTAAATGTCCTTACTACAGTAAAATAAAAATTAAATTAAATGTAAAAAAAGATCAACTTTCTGACTTGCTGTCAGGAAGTAAGTACTGTAGACTGATCCACCATCTTCCACCTTAACATTTAAGACCCCTGGGAGTCAGGTCTCTTAGTGATTAGTGGTTAAACAAAGACCAACCATCATTGGCATCTGCAGGCTTCAATCTGGCTTTGTAACTTTGGCTGCACCATAGAGACACTTATTAGTTTTAAGGTTAACTCCCCAGGATAGTGAAAACTGTCATCCCTAAAGTCAGATATTTTTGAAGGCAGATAATAATAGTAAGTGAATGTATTAAATTGATAAAAACAACAAAAATGTATTGAGGTCTTTTGACTTTAAAAATTGGCCATGGGCACCAAGGACTTCAAAGAATTTCTTTGTTAAGAGGCTGGTTCTTCTGCTTTGGTGAAGTTGGAATTGGTTGCTTTGAGTGCTCCAGAATGAGCCAACCTCTCTGGTCTAGAAGAGAAGCATACTCCTCTACAAAAGCCTATTTTCCCCAGCTTGGACTGCATCTTTCAACATACAATATCGAATAGACTGTAAATAAGCCTAAATTTCAAATGATTGCAATCTTAGCCCTGTTATTAGTGTTTCTGTCTCTCTTCCCTTCACTACCAAGGTTTCAAAAAGTATAGTCTACTTTTACATTATCTGCCTCCTTACTTAGCCCTTATCCTTCCACCAATTGTATTAAACTACAGGGAGACAGAGATCTCCCTACCCTAGGTAGAAAGAGGATAATTTAGTATAAAAGTGGATTGAAGTAGATTTATTTGTCTGCAGAAACCACCATGGAAAGCTGTAAGCCACCTTCAGTCTTCCCAACTTGACTTTGGCCTTGAACCTCCTGTGGCTCTGGCAGGATGAAGCATGGACCCTGGGGGATGTGAGACAGAGTAAAATAGAAAAGACAAAAAGACAAAGATGGGGAAAGGAATTCCCAGGTGCCCATCTGGGGATAGCTCTATATTAGCTGAAATGCAATGAGATGTTACTATGAAATGCTTTTCATTATCTTCTGCAAAGAGTGTGACTGCCGAATATTATTTCTGAGTGCTTACATAGGTCTTTTCATTTCATCCTCACAACCACCCTATGAAAGGGATACTATTATTCTTTTGATTTTACAAGTGAGGAAAGTAAGGCTCAGAAAGGTCAATGAGTTTGTCCAAGGTCACATGGCTAGTAAATATTGAGGAATGATATTAATGTATCCCTATTAGTAAGATTGTTAGTTTTCATAATGGGTTTACACTTAAAGGCCTTTCTAGATTCCAGAGGTGTAACCACAGAATAACTTCTTACAGTTGCCCTGCCTCACTTAGGATATTTAGGCTGGGTACAGAGGCTCATGCCTGTAATCCCAGCACTTTGGGAGACCAAAGCAGACGGATAACTTGAAGTCAGGAATTCTAGACCAGCCTGGCCAACATGGTGAAACCCCATCTCTACTAAAAATACAAAAATTAGCTGGGCATGGTGGCATGCGCCTGTAATCCCAGCTACTCAGGAGGCTGAGGCAGGAGACTCTTTGGAACCTGGGAGGTGGAGGTTGCAGTGAGCTGAGATTGCACCACTGCACTTCAGCCTGGGTAACAGAACAAGATTCTGCCTTTAAAAAAAAAGAAAAAGAAAAAGAAAAGAACACAATAGATTTAGACAAGAGCCAGAGGTCTGGCAAGGAGTAGATAAGTGAGTGGAAAACCAAGGGAGAAGCATGACAGCATGCAATGTCCAAGAGAGATGAGCTGGGGTGGAGATTATTGATGGCTCCTGTTAATGTAGTTTGAGTGGCACCGTGGGAGCAAGAGCCATTGATGACCTCCTCAAGGCTCTTCATTAGTTTATCTTCTCCACCCATTTCTTTAAAAAAAATTGCATTCCAGTTACTCATGGTCGTTTTGTTCACAATAGCAAAAGCTGAAAACATTTTAAACATCCATCACTAAGGAATTGTTTAAATAAGTTAATGGTATATTACTATTTGTGTTTGAAAAATATGGGGGGGGGCATAGAAATAATAAAGGTATTTACTGGTACATGCATAGATTATCATTTTTTAACATTTTTTATTTAGAAAATATATATATATAAAATCACATAAGTAGAGACAGGGTCTTGCTATGTTGCCCAGGGTGGTCTTGAGCTCCTGGGTTCAACTGTCCTTCTGCCTCAGCCTCCCAAAGTGTTAGGATTACAAGCATCAGCCACCACGCCCAGCTGATCTTTGAAAAGATATAAATGATGATATCGCCTATAGGGAAGGGAAGTGTATGGCTGGGACACGGGGGGGAAGGAAACTCTTTATAAATACCATTTCAAGATTCTAAAAATCGAACTATTCATTACTTTAAAAGTAGATAAAATAAAAACAAATCAGTGTGTCTGGTAGCGCAAACCTTGACTCTCCTCTTCTCAGTCTCTGTGATCCTTCTGATAGGTCTGTCTCATATCTCATTATTCTTTTTTTTTTTTCCTTTTTGAGACAGTGTTTCACTCTGTCACCCAGGCTGGAGTGCCATGGGGCGATCCTGGCTCACTGCAGGCCCAACTTCCTGGGCTCAAGCAATCCTCCCACCTCAGCCACTCGAGTAGCTGGGACTACAGTTGCGTGCTACCACACCCAGCTACTTTTTGTATTTTTTGTAGAGACGGGGTTTCACCATGTTGCTCAGGCTGCTTTCGAACTCCTGGACTCAAGCAATCCTCCCACCTCTGCCTTTCAAATTGTTGGGATTACAGGTGTGCTCCACTGTACCCAGCCTTCTTTCTTTTTTTATTCCCACCTACATTCTGATGGTGTCACCTTTCCAACTTCAGTTCAGATCTCTGCTTAAAAGACATTTTCCATTGGCAGTCCCTTGAGCTCCACAAAATTAATATATTCAAATTTTAATTTCTCATTTGCTCCCATCCCTATCTGTTTCACCATTTGTAGCCACTAATATACTTGAAATGTAATCATTTCCTCCATCAATTTATTGTTTCACTATTCCCATATCCCCTTTTAGAGGACATGCTCTCTTATAATCCTGGGAGGAATTGCCATATATACCACTAATTTAGCTGTTCAACCAGAACTCTCAGGACAAAGAATGGGCACCTGATCGAAGATGGACTAATTAGAGTCTCTCTCCTGAGAGTTTGGAACTGAAACATAGAAGACCTGAGTTAGTCTCTGCTGGGTCCAAGAAAGCTGGGGCTGGGATAACTATAAGATCACCACACCCGACAGAGAAAACCAGTCTGGAGAAAATGAGGCTGATGTGCTGAGAGAAGCAGAAATGAGAGACCATATGCCACCACCCAGAACAGGTAGAGTCCAGTTCCCCAGGGTTCAGTCTACTCTGGCTGAGGCCCAGTGAAACTTCTTGCTCTGGGCTCTGAGAGATACTCCTGTATCCTTCCTTAGCTAGCTTGATTAGGTTTCTGGTCACTGCAACCAAAACCTTCTTCAGGCTCTTCTCCTGGTAAATAGAGCCCTGGAAATCCAAGCTCAACATTTTGGAATCATTCTGTAACCCTCCCTTTTTACCACCGGTCATCATTAAGTCCAGATGATATTGCTTCTTGATTCATCAATTCCTCCTCATTAAAGTTCTCATTACTTCTCATGGACTTAACTGATCATTTTTTCTTCACTCTCACTTCCTTTAGTACATACTCAACATCATTAGCAGAGTAGACGTTATCATTTTAAATTCCAGTTTGTAAATTTATTTCAAACTATATGGCATATGTAATATAACATATAGTATTTGTTATATCATGGGACAAAATCAAATTGGGGTATCTTTAAATGTTAAAGTTATAGTGAATTTATTTGACAGACTGCTTAGTCCATAATGCAAAAAAATGCTGATGTCACTTCTTGCTTAAAGAACTTTTTTGGATCTCATGTTCCCTACATGATAAGGCTAAGTTTCTCTGCATGTTGTTTCAATTCCCCTGTCTTCAGCCACAAGTAACAGAAAGCCCTATCTCAGATTGGCTTAAACAATAGGAAACATTTATTGTCTCAAATAGCAAGAGGTTACCAAGTAGAGCACTTTTATGTTTGGCTGATGTAGTGCCCCGCAATGACATAAATGACTCCAGTTTGTTCTATCTCTGCTCTACCATTCTTGGAGTATTAGAGCTTGGTTTTCAGGCTAGATCCCTTCATGGTCACAACATAGCAGCCCTACTTCCAGGCATCGCATCTCAGACATCAACATCAGTGGGAGAAAAGAGACTGTCTATTCCTTAGGTATCCTTTAAGAGTGAAGAAACCAGCTAGGGATGGTGGTCAGTAGCTGAAGTCCAAGGCTATAAGGAGGCTGAGGCTGGAGGATCCCTTTGAGGCCAGGAGTTCAAGGCTATGGTCATACCTATGAATATCTATGAATAGCCACTGCACTCCAGCCTGGGCAATACATACAGCAAGACACCATCTCTCTCTATATATATAAATAATAGAGTGAAGAAACCTTTCCCAAAGACCTCCTAGGCAACTTTTCTCTATGTCTCATTGGCTACACTGGGTTACACGCACACACCTAAACCAATGCTAGGAAATGAAATAGATTATTATGATTGCTGTAGACTATCAGGATTTACCCCTGAGCTGGGAATAGGGTCACATTCCCTGAGGGATAGATAAATACTAAGCAGGCACTAAAAAGAGGCTGCCATGCATAGCATACAAGACAGCATAATCTAGCCCCTTCTCCATTCTCCTGGGGTCTCTTCTCTCATTGCTATCCACCCCGCTTCTGAACTATGGGAGTTCTGAGTACATCTGCTGCACATTTTATGGCTTTGCAAATGTTGTGTGTAGCTCTACAATGCCTTTCTTTGCTTTACCTATATACTCTGTCGTCCAACTACCTCACCCTAAGGTCAGTTACCTTTTGCCCTCAGGAATATGTTTGAAGGAGCCACAGACTGCAGGACTGAAAATAAGCATTACTTTTATTGTTGCCTCTAGGCCCCAGGTTCACTACTGACAGTCTCCCCCAGGCCTTCCCTCTCATTGAGTTCTACCAGCAGCAATTATCTTACCCATATTACCTTTTACCTACTAAGACTCAACTGCAATATTAGAGCCTGGGTTCCCCTAGCAACTTGCCCCCTGTGCTTATCTATGAGATAGCTGCATCATAGCCTCTAGAACTAACTGGAGACTCACTACTGAGTAGCTGTTCTGGTGAATCCTGCCCTGACTCCGATCATCTCTTCACCCTGTAGCCAGAGCAATCTCTCATTTCTTCTTTAATAATGTTTTTAGTTTAAATCTATTTGAAAAGAGATGGCATGCCTGACATTCAACGTGATATTAGAGGCAAAAAGATTTTTTAAAAAGTGTACCATTAGGTATATCCACACTTTTACAACCAATTACAGTAGCTAATAATATACCAGGTTAACATGTTAATTCATTTAATCCTCATAACAATCATATGAGAAAGGTACTATTTACTGTCATTTCCATTTTGCAGATGATGATATTGAGTAATTCGCTCAAGATCACACAGCTGGGCAGTGCTGCCTTTAGGTGTGACCCAGTACATTCTCACCTATGGTGGCCATGGGAAAGACACCTTCTGCTAGAGGAAAGGAGAGGGAAAAGTAAAAAGGACTTTGTCTTGCAACTTGGGTACCAGCTCAGCCATGGTAAAATAAAGTACCACACAGACCCCTAAGGTCCCCAATTCCAGGCCTTAGCTCCTGGATGGCATTTGTAAATCTGCCCTAGGTCTGAAGGAAACCCACTGTCCTAAAGGGAGATACCAAGACCTGGCAGGATTCACCTGCTTACTAAAGGGTCCTTGTGCCTTGAATAAACATCAGCAGTAGCCAGGCAGTTGTTGCCATGGACCTGGGGCTCATGATGGTGGCGGTGGACATGGGGAGAGACTTCTGCTTGAGGAAAAGAGAGACTTCTGCTTGAGGAAAGGAGAGGGAAGAATAAAAAGGTCATTTTCTTGCAATGTGGGTACCAGCTTAGCCACAGTAAAATAAAGTACTAAATAGATTCCTACAGTTCCCAATTCCAGGTCCTAGCTTCCAGACAGCATATCTAGATCCACCCTGGGCCAGAAGGGAACCCGCTGCCCTGAAGGGAAAGACACAAGCCTGGCAGGATGCATCACCTTTTGACTAATGAGCCCTTAGGCTTTGAGTAAACATAAGCAATAGCCAGGCAATAATTGACACAGGCCTTGGGCGAGACCCAGTACTTCACTGGCTTTAGGTGTGATCCAGCACAGTCCCAGCAATGGTGGCCACAAGAGTGCTTGTGTCACCCCTCCTCCAACTCCAGGCAGCTCAGAATGGAGAGAGAGATTCTATTTGAGGGAAAGTAGGGAAGAGAATAGAAGACTGCCTGGTAATCCAGGGAATCCTCCCAGTTCTTATCTAAGACTACCAAGGCAGTACTTCTACAAGTCTGCAAGAGTCATGGCATTACTGGGATTGGGGTGCCTCCTAATGCATATATGGCTTCAGTGACCAAAGACTTAGATCACAACACTCAATTCCCTTTGAGTACTTGGAAAACATTCTCGAGAAGTGTGAGTGCAAACAAGCCCACATTGTGAAGATTAGAATAAATACCTAACTCCTCAGTACCTAGACATTGATGAACATTCACAAGCATCAAGACCATCCAGAAAAACAGGACCTCACCAAATGAACTAAATAAGGAACGAGTAACCAATCCCAGAGTGACAGAGACATGTGACCTTTTAGAGAGAATTCAAAATAGCTGTTTTGAGGAAGCTCAATGAACTTCAAGGTAACACAGAAAAGGAATTCAAAATCCTATTAGATAAGTTTAACAGAAATTGAAATAAATTTTAAAAATCAAGGCGAAATTCTGGAGCTGAAAAATTCAATTGAGAAACTGAAGAATGCATCAGAGTCTCTCTACAGCAGAATAACTTAAACAGAAGAAAGTATTAGTGAGCTTCAAGACAGGCTATTTGAAAATACAAGGGCATGCTGGGAGTGGTGGCTCATGCCTATAATCCTAGCTCTTTGAGAGGCTGAGGTGGGTGGATCACTTGAGCTCAGGAGTTCAAGACTAGCCTCGGCAACATGGTGAAACCCCATCTCTCCAAAAATACAAAAATTAGCAGGGCATGGTGGTTTGCACCTGTAGTCCCAGCTACTTGGGAGGCTGAGGCAGGAAGATTGCTTGAGCCCAGGAGGTGGAGGTTGCAGTGAGTTGAGATCATGCCACTGCACTCCAACCTGGGTGACAGAGTGAGACCCTATCTCAAAAAAAAAAAAAAAAGAGCAGAGAAGACAGAAAAAAAAAAAGAATAACCCAAATAAGACCATATCAAGACATTTAATAATCAAACTCCCAGAGGTCAAGGATCCTAAAAGCAGCAAAAGAAAACAAACAAGTAACACATAAAGGAGTTCCAGTGGAAACCCTGCAGGCCAGGAAATAGTGGCATGACATATTTAAAGTACTGAAAGAAAAAATGTTTATCTTCGAAAACTATATCCTGTGGAAATATCCTTCAACCATGAAGGAGAAATAAAGACTTTCCCAGATAAATGAAAACTGAGGGATTTTGTCAATACCAGACCTGTCCTATAAGAAATGCTAAAGGGAATTAATGAGCAATAAGAAATCACCTGAACATACAAAACTCACTGGTAATAGTGAGTACACAGACAAATACAGAATACTATAACACTACAATTGTGGTGTATAAAGTACTTATATCTTGAGTAGGAATACTAAAAGATGAACCTATCAAAAATAATAACTACAATAACTTTTAAGATATAGATAGTATAATAAGATAGAAATAGAAACAACAAGGAGTTAAAAGTAAGAGGCAGGGATGAAGTAAAAGTATAGTTTTTATTAGTTTTCCCTTGGCTTGTTAGTTTGTTTGTTTTTGCAATCAGAGTTAAGTTACCAGTTTTAAATAATGGGTTATAAGACGTTATTTGCAAGCCTCGTGGTAACCTTGAATTAAAAAACCCACAACAGATACACAAAAAATAAAAAGCAAGAAATTAAAACATACTACCAGAGAAAATCATTTTCACAAAAAGGAAGACCGAAAAGAAGGGAGATAAAACCAGAAAACAACAAACTGGCAGGAGTAAGTCCCCACTTACCAACAATAACATTGATTGTAAATGAACTAAACTCTCCAATCGAAAGACATAGAGTGGCTGAATGGATACAAAAACAAGACCAATTATCTGTTACCTACACAAGACACACTTTACCTATAAAGACACACACAGACTAAAAATAAAGGGACGGAAAAAGACATTCCATGAAAATGGAAATGAAAAAAGCAGGAGTAGCTATACTTAGACAAAATAGATTTCAAGTCAAAAACTATAAAAATAGGCAAAGAAGGTCATCATATAATGATAAAGGCATCAATTCAGCAAGATAATACAACAATTATAAATATATATGTGCACTCAACAATGGAGCATCCAGATATATAAAGTAAACATTATTAGAGCTAAAGAGAGAGATAGATCCCAATACAATAATAGCTAGAAACTTTAGCACCCCACTTTTAGCATTGCACAGATCATCCAGACAGCAAATCAACAAAGAGACATCAGACTTAATCTGCACTATACACCAAATGGACCTAGTAGATGTTTACAGAACATTTCACCCTATGGCTACAGAATAAACATTCTTCTCGTCAACACATGGATCATTCTCAAGAACAGACCATTTATTAGGCTACAGAAACACTGCAATCACTTTAAGTATTTTCTCTGTCCACAATGGAATAAAATGAGAAATCAATAACATAAGGAACTTTGAAAACTATATAAACACATGGAAATTAAACAATGCTCCTGAATGACCAGTGAATCAATGAAGAAATTAAGAAAGAACTTTAAAGATTTCTTGAAATTCTGGCATGGCATTGATTGAGAAAAAATTTAAAATTTTAAAAATTTTTTTAAAAAGAAAAAATTTCTTGAAACAAATAAAAATAAAAACACAACATACCAAAACCTATGGGATACAGCAAAAGCAGTAGTGAGAGGAAAGTTTATAGCAATAAATGCCTACATCAAAAAAGAGGAAAAACTTCAAATAAACAACTTAATGATGCAACTCAAAGAACCAGAAAGGCAAGAGCAAACCAAACCCAAAATTAGTAGAAGAAATAACAAAGATCAGAGCAGAAATAAACAAAAATGAAATTAAAAAAAATACAAAAGAGCAATAAAATGAAAATTTCTTTTTTTTTGAAAAGATAAACAAAATCAACAAACCTTTAGCCAAACTTGGAAAAAAAGAGAGAAGACTCAGATAAATAAAATCAGAGATGAAAAAGGAGACATTGTAACTGATACCACAGAAGTTCAAAAGATCATTAGAGACTACTAGGAGCAACTATATGCCAATAAATTGGAAAACCTAGAAGAAATGAATAAATTCCTAGACACACACAACCTACCAAGGTGGAACCATGAAGAGATTCAAAACCTGAAGAGACCAAAACAATAATGTGATCAAAGCTATAATAAAAAGTATGCCAGCAAAGAAAAATCTGGGACTCCATGGCTTCGCTGCTAATTTTTACAAAACATTTAAAAAGAAGGCCGGGCGCAGTGGCTTACGCCTGTAATCCCAGCACTTTGGGAGGCCGAGGCGGGTGGATCATGAGGTCAGGAGATCGAGACCATCCTGGTCAACACGGTGAAACCCCGTCTCTACTAAAAATACAAAAAATTAGCCGGGCGTGGTGGCGGGCGCCTATAGTCCCAGCTACTCGGGAGGCTGAGACAGGAGAATGGCGTGAACCCGGGAGGTGGAGCTTGCAGTGAGCCGAGATCGTGTCACTGCACTCCAGCCTGGGTGACAGAGCAAGACTCCATCTCAAAAAAAAAAAAAAAAAAAGTGGGGTTGGGGGATGGGGGAGGGATAAGCATTAGGAGATATACCTAATGTAAATGATGAGTTAATGGGTGCAGCACACCAACATGGCACATGTATACATATGTAACAAACCTGCATGTTGTGCACATGTACCCTAGAACTTAAAGGATAATAAGAAAAAATTTAAAAAATTAAAAAGAAAAGCTAATACTAATCCTACTCACACTATTCCAAAAAATAGAGGAGGAGTGAATTCTTCCAAACTCATTCTATGAAGTCAGTATTACCCTGATACCAACACCAGACAAAGACACATTAAAAAAAAAAAAGAAAAGGAAAAAGGAACAAAAAGAAAAAAGAAAACTACAGGCCAATATCTCTGATGAACATTGATGCAAAAATCCTTAACAAAATACTAGCAAACTGAATTCAACAACGCATTAAAAAATAATTCACCATGACCAAGTGGAATTTATCTCAAGGATGCAAGAATGATTCAACATAGGCAAATCAAACAATGTGATACATCATATCAACAGAATGAAAGATAAAAACCATCTGATCATTTCAATTAATCTTGAAATATTATTTGATAAAATTCAATATCCCTTCATGATGAAAACCCTCAACAAACTGGGTAATGTGTTGAGGAATATACCTCAACACGATAAAAGCCATATATGACAGACCCACAGTTAGTATCACACTTAATGGGAAAAAACTGAAAGCCTTTTCTCTAAGATTGGGAATACAACAAGGATGCCCACTTTCACCACTGTTTGTTTGTTTGTTTGTTTGAGACAGAGTTTCATTCTTGTCACCCAGGCTGGAGTGCAATGGTGCGATCTCAGCTCACTGCAACCTCCGCCTCTCGGGTTCAAGTGATTTTCCTGCCTCAGCCTCCCAAGTAGCTGGGATTACAGGTGCCTGCCACTGCACACAGCTAATTTTTGTATTTTTTAGTAGAGAAGGGTTTTTGCCATGTTGGCCAGGCTGGTCATGAACTCCTGACCTCAGGTGATCCACCCACCTAGTCCTCCCAAAGTGCTGGGATTACAGGTGTGAGCCACTGTGCATGGCCCCATTTTCACCACTGTTATTCAACATACTACTGGAAGTTCTAGCTAGAGCAATCATAAAAGAGAAAAAAATAAAGGGCACAAAAAATTGGAAAAGAAGAAGTCAAATTATCCTTGTTTGCAGATGATATGATCTTATATTTGGAAAAACCTAAAGACTCCCCCAAAAAACTATTAGAACTAATAAACAAATTTCATAAAGTTTCAGGATACAAAGCCAACATACAAAAAATCAGTAGCATTTCTATATGCCAACAGCAAACAATCTGAAAAAGAAATCAAGATAGTATCCCATGTACAATAACTACAAATAAAATTAGTTACCTAGAAATAAGCTTAACGAAAGAAGTGGTGATCTCTACCATGACAACTATAAAACATTGACGAAAAAAGTTGAAAAGGACACAAATAAATGGAAATATATTCCATGTTCATGGATTGGAAGAATCAATATTGTTAATATGCCTACACTACCCAAAGCAATCTACAGATTTAATGTAATCTTTATCAAAATACCAATGACATTCTTCACATAAACAGAAAAAAAATCATCCTAAATGTATATGGAACCACCAAAGACCTAGAATAGTCATAGCCATTTTGAGCAAAAAGAACAAAACTGGAGGAATCACATTACTTGACTTCAAATTATATCACAGAGCTATAGTAACTGAAACAGCAAGGTACTGGCATAAAACAGAAACATAGACCAATGGGACAGAATAGAGAACCCAGAATAGAGAACCCAGAAATCAATCTATACATCTACAGTGAATTCATTTTCAACGAAGGTACCAAGAACATACATTGGGGAAAGGCTAGTCTCTTCAATAAATGATGATGGGAAAACTGGATATCCATCTGTGGAATAATAAAACTAGATTACTATCTCTTGATATACAAAAATCAAATATAAATGGAAGACTTAAATATAAGACCTGAAACTATAAAACAACTAAAAGAAAACATAGGAGAAACTCTCCAGAACATTGGTCTGGGCCAAGCAACCAAAGCAAAAATGGACAAATTGAATCACATCAAGTTAAAAAGCTTTTGGACAGCAAAGGATATTATCAACGAAGTGAAAAGACAAAGTGAAGTGGGAGAAAATATTTGCACACTATCCATCTAACAAGGGATTAATAAATAGAAGATTAATACATAACTCAATGGGGAAAAATAGTAATCCAATTAAAATGGGCAAAAGATCTAAACAGACATTTCTCAAAAGAAGACATACAAATGGCAAGCAGGTGCCTGAAAAGGTGTTCAACATTATTGATCATCAGAGAAATGCAAACCAAAACAAAATGGGATACCATCTCACCCCAGTTAAAGTGGCTTGTATCCAAAAGACAGGCAATAAGGCAAGGATGCAGAGAAACGAGAACCCTCATACACTGTTGGTGAGCATGTAAATTAATACAGCAATTATGCAGAACAGTATGGTGGTGTCTCAAAAAACTAAAAAACTACCATATGATCCAGCAATCCCACTGCCACGTATATACACAAAATAAAGAAAATCAGTATATCGAAGAGATGTCTGCACTCCATGTTCACTGCAGCACTATTCATAATAGCCAAGATTTGGAATCAACCTAAGTGTTCATCAATAGATGAATGGATAGAGAAAATATGGTACACATACACAATGGAGTACTATTCAGCCATAAAAACAATAAGATCCTGTCATTTGCAACACAGATGGAATTGGAACACATTATGTTAAGTGAAATAAGCCAGGCACAGAAATACAAACTTTGCATGTTCTCAATCATTTGTGAAAGGTAAAAATTAAAACAATTGAATGCATGGAGATAGAGTGTAGAACGATGATTACCAGAGGCTGGGAAAGATGGTGAAGGTGGGTGCAAGTGGGGATGGTTAATATATACAAAAATATAGGTAGATAGAATGAATAAGATCTAGTATCTGACAGCACAACAGGGTGACTACAGCCAACAATAATTTATTGTACATTTTAAAATAATTAAGAGTATAATCTGAATGTTTATATCACAGAGAAATTATAAAAGTTTGAGGTGATGATACCCCATTTACCCTGATGGGATTATTGTTCATTGTATGCCTGTATGAAAATATCTCACCCACTTCATAAATATATATACCTACTATGTACCCATAAAAATTAAAAATAAAAAAATTATTAAAGGGATGGGCACGGTGGCTTACACCTGTAATCACAGCACTTTGGGAGGCCGAGGCGGGCGAATCGGAGTTTGAGATCAGCCTGGCCAACATGGTGAAACTCCATCTCTACTAAAAATACAAAAATTTGCTGGGCATGATGGCAGGCGCCTGTAATCCCAGGTATTCAGCAGGCTGGGGCAGGAGAATTGCTTGAACTCAGGAGGCAGAGGCTGCAGTGAGCTGAGATCATACCACTACACTCCAGCCTGGGCGACAGAGCAAGGCTCCATCTCAAAACAAAAAGAAAAGAAAAAAAAAAAAATATATATATATATATATATTTTTAAAAGATCACACGGGGGCGGGACACGGTGGCTCATGCCTGTAGTCCCAGCACTTTGGGAGGCTAAGGCAGGTGGATCATGAGGTCAGGAGATTGAGACTATCCTGGCTAACACGGTGAAACCCCGTCTCTACTAAAAACACAAAAAATTAGCCGGGCGTGGTGGCGGGCGCCTGTAGTCCCAGCTACTCAGGAGGCTGAGGCAAGAGAATGGTGTGAACCCGGGAGGCGGAGCTTGCAGTGAGCCGAGATCGTGCCACTGCACTCCAGCCTGGGCAACAGAGCGAGACCCCGTCTCAAAAAAAAAAAAAGATCACACAGACAGGAAGTGGCAGTGTCTTTAAGGAAACTGGTGTAGTGGAGAGATGTGGGCTTTGGACTCAAACAAATGCAGACCGAGTTTATCACCTTCCTCCAAATCTGTCCCCTTTTCTGTGCTCCTCAACACAGAGACTGGCACCAGCAAACACTTAGATGCCCAAGCTTGTACCTGGAAAGACATGCTTGGCTCCTCCCTTTGCCTTGAGATTTCCTAAATGCTTAATATATGTGGGAACTACACTAAAACCTTTACAGGAATTCTCTTTTAGTTCTTATGATGACCTTACAAGGTAAGTACTAATAGTATCCCCGTTTTGACCCCATTTTTATTCCCATCTTGCAAATGAGAAAAGTGATATTTAAAAAGGTTATAATAATGCCCTGTAAAATATCACAAGCAATTCAATGTCCAATGGTTCTGCTATCAGCAAACAACAGGGCAAAGATACCTGGTGGTTACAGAATCTATTCTCATGATCATTACTGCATACGAGTCCCTGAAAGTCTTTTGGTTCTACTTCCCAAATACCTCAGCATTGACCTTGACTCAGGCTGCTATGGGTTCTCCCCTGTGGCAGCCTCTCAACCAGCATGGCCTTTTTGAATCCATTCTCCATCCCATAGTTAGAATGTGATCACATCACTCCCCTAGTAAATCTTCACAGGCTTTACAATATCTGAAGTACTCAGTCTTCAGTTTACCCCTCCCCAGTCACCTTGGGCACACTCCCACAACAGTTCCAGTCCCCCTGAAAGCTCCCAAAACATCAGGCTTAAGATTAGTCTTCTGTCCATCCTCTCACATTTTCCCCTTCACGTGGCTAACTCCTTGCTCATTCTTGATGTCTTAGTATGGAGGTCACTTTTTCTAACAGCTTTCCTCAGTGCTGTAAGTTAAGTTGATGGTACTCCAGTAAGAACCACAGCACATGATAGCTATTTTAGTTCATTTTTGTATTGCTATAAAGGAATACCTGAGGCTAGGGAATTTATAAATAAAAGAGGTTTAATTCGCTCACAATTCTACAGGCTGTACAAGCATGGCACCAACATCTGCTCAGTTTCTGGTGAGGGCCTCAAGAAGCTTATAATCATAGCAGAAGGTAAGTGGCAGCAGGCATGTCATGTGGCAAGAGCAGGAGCAAGAGAGAGGGGAAAGGTGCCACACTCTTTTGAACAAACAGATGTCATGTAAAATACCAGAGTGAGAACTCACTCATCACCCAGGGGATGATGCTAAGCCATTCATGAGGGATCATGACAACTATAAAACATTGATGAAAAAAACTGAAACGTTCACAAACAAATAGAAATATATTCCATGTTCATGGACTGGAAGAATCAATATTGTTAATATGTCCACACTACCCAAAGCCCCGTGATCCAACCTCCTCCCACCAGGTCCCACCTCCAACACTGGGGATTACATTTCAACAGAAGATTTGGAAGGGACAAACATCCAAACTATATTATTCTGCCACTGCACCCCCAAATCTCATGTCCTTCTCACATTTCAAAATACAATCATGCCTTTGTGATAGTCCCCTAAAGTCTTAACTTGTTCCAGCCTTAACTCAAAAGTCCAAAAGTCCAAAGTCTCATCTGAAACTCAAGGCCAAGTTCCTTCTATCTATAAACCTGTAAAATAAAAAACAAGTTATTGAATTCAAAGGTACAACGGTAGTACAGGCATTGGGTAAACATTCCCATTCCAAAAGGGAGGAGTTGGCCACAAGAAAGGGGTAAGAGGCCCATGCAGGTCTGGAACCCAGGAGGGCAGGCATTAAATCTTAAAGTTCCAACATAATCCTTGATTCCATGTCCTGCATCCTGATGTGAGGGATAGGTTTCCAAGGCCTTGAGCAGCCTTGCCCACATGGCTTTGCAGGATGCAGCCCATGTGGTTGCTCTCACAGGTTGGAGTTGAGTGCTTGCATGTTTTCCAGGCAGAAGGTGCAAGCTGCCAGTGAATCTATCATTCTGGAATACGGAGGATGGTGGGTGATGTGGTTTGGCTCTTTGTCCCCACCCAAATCTCATCGTGAATTGTAATAATCCCCATGTGTCAAGGGCAGGCCTAGGTGAAGATAATTGAATCACGAGGGCAGTTCCCCCCATAATGTTCTTATGATAGTGAGTGAGTTCTCACGAGATCTGATAGTTTTCTAAGGGGCTTCCCCCTTCACTTGGTTCTCACTTCTCTCACCTGCCACCATGTAAGATGTGTCTGTTTCATTTCTGCCATGATTGTAAGTTTCCTGAGGACTCCCCAGCCATGTTGAACTGTGAGTCAATTAAACCTCTTTCCTTTATAAATTACCCATTTTCAGGTATGTCTTTATTAGCAGTGTGAGAACAGACTAATACAGTGGGCCCCTCCCCACAGCTCCACAAGGCAGTGCCCTGGTGGGGACACTGTGGTGGGGATCAGAATCCACATTTCCCCTAGGCATTGCCTTAGTAGAGTTTCTCTCTAGCAGCTCCACCCCTGTGGCAGGCTTCTGCCTGGACACCCAGGCTTTTCCATACATCCAAAATCTATGAGGAAACCATCAAACCTTCTTCACACTTGCATTCTGAGCACCTGCAGAATTAACACCACATGGAAACTGCCAATACTTATGGATGACACCCTCTAGAACTGCAGCACAAGCTGTACCTGGGCCCCTTTGAGCCAAGGCTGGAGACAGAACAGCCGGGATGTGGGGAGCAGTGTCCTGAGGTTCCACAGAGCAGTGATGTCCCGGATCTGGCCCCTGAAACTATTATTTCCTACTAAGCCTCTGAGCCTGTGATGGGAGGGGCTTCCTAGAAGATCCCTGAAATGCCTTTGAGGCTTTTTTCCCATTGTCTTGGCTATTAGCACTTGGCTCCCATTTAGTCAAGCTAATCTCTCTAGCAAGTGGTTACTCTGCAGCCTGCTTGTGTTTCTCTCCTGAAAGTGCTTTTTCTTTCTCTGCCACATGGCAAGGCTACAAATTTTCCAAACTTTTACAGTCTGCTTCCCTTTTAAATGTAAGTTCCAACTTTAAGTCATTTCTTTGCTGCTGCATCTGACTGTGGGTGATTAGAAGCAGCCAGGGCACATCTTGAATGCTTTGTTGCTTAGAAATTTCTTCTGCCAGATATTCTAGGTCATCACTGTTTTTTTGTTTGTTTGTTTGTTTTTTTGAGACGGAGTTTCGCTCTTGTTGCCCAGGCTGGAGTGCAATGGTGTGATCTTGGCTCACTGCAACCTCCGCCTCCCCAGTTCAAGCGATTCTCCTGCCTCAGCTTCCCGAGTAGCTGGAATTATAGGCATGCACCACCATGCCTGGCTAATTTTGTATTTTTAGTAGAGACAGGGTTTCTCCATGTTGGTCAGACTGGTCTTGAACTCCCAACCTCAGGTGATCTGCCTGCCTTGACCTCCCAAAGTGCTGGGATTACAGGCATGAGCCACTGTGCTCAGCCAGTCATCACTCTTAAGTTCAAACTCCCACAGACCCCTAGGGCATGAACACAATAAAGCCAAGCTCTTTGTTAGGGCGTAACATGGGTAACCTGTACTGCAGTTCCCAATAATTTCCTCATTTCCATCTGAGACCTCATCAGCCTGGACTTTACTGTCAATATCTCTATCAGCATTTTGGTCACAACCATTTAACCAGCCTTGAAGCAGTTCCAAACCTTCTCTCATCTTCCTGTCTTCTTCTGAGCCCTCCAAACTCTTCCAACCTCTGCCTGTTACCCAGTTCCAAAGCCACTTCTACATCTTCACATATCTTTATAGCTACACCCCACTCATCAGTACCAATTTTCTGTATCAGTCCACTTTTGCATTACTATAAAGGTATACCAGAGACTGGGCAATTTATAAAGAACAGAGGTTTAACTGGCTCACAGTTCTGCTGACTATACAAGCATAGCACCAATATCTACTCAGCTTCTGGTGAGGGCTTCAGGAACTTTTGGTTATGGCAGAAGGCAAAATGGGAGCAGGCACATCACATGGTGACAGTGGAAGCAGTAGCTTATCTGTTTACTTTTTAAAACTTCTTCACTTGGCTGAGCAAGGTGGCTTAGGCCTGTAATCCTAGCACTTTGGGAGGCTGAAGTGGGAAGACTGCTTGAGCCCAGGAGTTCAAGACCAGCCCTGGAATTAATAAAAAAAAAGAAAACCCCTCCACTAGACTGACAGGAAGGATCTACATGCCTCACGATCCCATCCTCAAAACCTAGCATGGTACCATTATAATTATTCAGTGAGTACAGAAAGGGTGAATTAATCTTAGCTCCACTACT
This sequence comes from Nomascus leucogenys, assembly GCF_006542625.1. Lineage (NCBI taxonomy): Eukaryota > Metazoa > Chordata > Mammalia > Primates > Hylobatidae > Nomascus > Nomascus leucogenys. The sequence goes on from NC_044391.1 coordinate 71,126,192, forward strand.
AATTAGTTATTTGCAAGTAGCTACTAAGCTCAATTTCAGAAACTGTAAAATAGGGTTAAAAATTGGAGCAAATATGCAGACTGAGTACATATGCTAGCCTCCCTTTCCTGCCCTAAATCCTGAAAAAAGACAAAAAAATTAAATTAAATTAAATTAAATTAAACTGAAGCAATAACCAGGAAACTTAACTGACATAATATATTTAAAGTTCCTGGTACTCTAGAAGTATTATGCAAAATTGGTAACAATAGATAACACTGGGAAGGGGATCACAGGCTGGGGGCCATGGGTGGAAGAGTCTAACTTTAGCATCCTTCATAACCCTTGGACATGTATGGGCTTCTAAAGAAAACCACATAAATTAAAAAAGAAAGCTGTGCCCAATACACACTGGGCATTTAACAAAAGTGAGTTTTCTTCATAGGTAACAAGCCCAATACAACTGGTTAGTACCAACACCAGGACTGAAACACAGGACTCCAAGCCTTTGCAGTCTTTCTACGGAGCAGTGATTGTTTTAGATAAAATGACAGCCCAAGGTGCCGTTGCAAGCTGCAGCTGCAATCAGTGCGGTAGGCCCACAAGTTTTTGTTCTTAATTTCATTTCATTTGGAGCTAAGAGGACTAATTTGATGATTTTCAATCTCTTCTCCCCTGTCCTGATTTTAAAAGCCTTTCTTTTTTTTTCTTTTCTTTTTTTAGGCATATGTAGTAATATTAGAATTTAATTTTAATTTAATTTGGGAAACTATGATTCTTAAAGAGAAAGTAAAGCATGTGAATAAACTTTGAAGTGTTCACCTTAGTGTGGGACCAAACTGCCTGGATCTTTGTAAAAATCGGTTTTGTATGTCAAGGAGGAGTTTAAGGCCTTTCTGATCACCTTGTGTTCCCCTTTTCCGCACAGCCATGTATCACCTGGAGTTGCTCCTAACCACACCTCACGTGCCCCTGAGCCCTATTTCCTAATTTCTTCTGGGCTGGACTTTCCATTCTCCACCAGCAGCTCCAGTATCCCAAACTTTCTAGTCCTGCTGATCCTCCCAGCAATGGGGTGGAAACTGGAGGGCAGTGGTCTGGTCTATTTTCTAAGAAACTTATGAATTCTATTATCTTTACAAATATAAGATGATAAAATATTTTTTGAATATTTTTTATTTATCTTTTTATAAAATGAAACTCCTATGATTGATTAATGAAGGTGGCTATGGCTGGGTGGTTCAAGGTGTTTTTTGGAGTTTCTTTGGTTAGTTTTGTTTTCTTTTTTGTCTTTTTAACCGTAAGCTGTTTAAGTTGAACCATTCTCAGATGTTTTGGGGGAAACATCCTCTTAAAATGGGCCCTTGTTCTTGCTTTCTGGGGAGGCAGTCTTGAGCAGGTGAATCATAAGGCATTTATGCATATGTTATATGCAGACTGCACCCACCCCTTACCCCCAGCCTTTGCCTCTTGGGTTGTTGTGCTGCTTTCCCCTTTGCTGCATTTCTATAGTTAAGTTGGTTTTACTTGAATGATTCATGTTTAGGGGGAAAATGAAAATCTCCCTTAAAATTTGTTTCAACTCCTCCTGCAAATAAAATAAATGAAGTGGCAGATGTAAAAAAAAAAAAGACAGCCCAGGCAAGCAGCACCTTCAGCTGGACCCCTTCTGCACTCTGTATTTGTCATCTGTGTACCTGTGATGAAATGTGATTTGCTGGACTGATGACAGCAGTCATCAGTCATATTTGTATTATAGAATGGACAAGTTTGCCATATACTAGCAAGAATAAGCATATGATTCCTCTTGGTATGTATGAAATGTGCCCTACGTTAAAAAATGAACACTGTACAAACAATATGCAAGTGTTATGAACGTTGTCTGTCTCAGAATGACAGGCTGGCTCAATGCAGAGATTCTGGGTTTTGGAGAAAAATTCTACAAACCTGGCTTTTAAATCCCAGTTCAGTCTTTACTAATTTGGTAACCTTAGGTAAGTTACTCAACATCCCTAAGCCTTATTATTATTATTTTTTTTCAGATTCAACATGGTTGTAATAATATTACAGGAAAATTGTTCGAGAAGATTAAATGAGACCATGTACGTGAAGCATGTAGCAAATAGTAAGCACTAAGAAATAACAACTACTGTGATTCTTTGACTTTCAAAAAGCAGCTTTTCTTGACTTTACTCTTGAAACAAAAAAAAGAGGAGTATCAGACGCATCCTGATTGGCAAATGGATTTTTTCCATCTATGAAATAACAAGTAGGATCAGTTCTCCTTTGACCATAGAGGCCAAAAATCATTTTAAGTTTTTTTTTTTTTTTTTTTTTTTTGAGACAGAGTCTCGCTCTGTCACCCAGGCTGGAGTGCAGTGGTGCGATCTCGGCTCACTGCAAGCTCCGCCTCCCAGGTTCACGCCATTCTCCTGCCTCAGCCTCTCCGAGTAGCTGGGTCTACAGGCGCCCGCCACCACGCCCAGCTAATTTTTTTTTTTTTTAATATTTTCAGTAGAGATGGGGTTTCACCGTGGTCTCGAGCTCCTGACCTCGTGATCCGCCCACCTCGGCCTCCCAAAGTGCTGGGATTACAAGCATGAGCCACCGTGCCCGGCCGATCACTGCATTTCTGAGACTGCAAGGCTGTTGATTCTGTTTTGTTGTGAGACTGGCACTGTAAGCCTGTTGATTCTGTTTTGTTGTGAGACTGGCCACAGGCCCACACAATCCAAGCCCACTCAAATAGCTGCCTGAGTTGCCTTTCCTGAGGTCAGATCTGCCAGGAAGGTGTCAGTTGTGGGGATTCTTGCTTTGGCACATAAAATTGGGGTTAAAGATGTAGAAAGTGTTAACATTTACTATGGAGTTAATTCCTTGCTTATCTTGTTACTCTCCACCCCACCCTAAGTCCAAATCTCCACATCTCACTCTACAGAAAGAAGGCTGAATATAAAATCTCCTACCAAAATAGATACTGAATGTACATGTCTTCTCATTATAGAGATTTTAGTCACTCTGAGGTTTCTCTCTTGAGAGTCGCCAGGATGTGAGCTGAAATGAGTCAATATAAGGACTTGTGTTTGGGAGTCTCTGGTGTTGTAGAGGAGTGTGTCATAAAGTGGGAGCCTGGATTTCAGAGTCCATCTGGAGCACACATGTTGTTTACATCTATAACGACATAAAAGGTGATGAAAAACCCAAAAGAGTTTTGCCAACAAACAGAAATATTTACCACACAACAGTTATGATGGCCAAAATATTAAAACCCAGTTAGAAATTAAATGAACACGTTTACAAAGCTATTCTGAGGCACATTACTTTATCTTAGAGTTCTTAGATTTGGGATTCTGGCACAGAAAATCTAATTTTTCAGAAAAAAAGTATTACATTAAGAATATCTCCTCCCCACCCTCATTTTGGTTTGGATGTTTATACCCTCTAAATCTCATGTTGAAACGTGACCTCCAGTGTTGGAGTTGGGCCTCTTGGGAGGTGTTTGGATCATGGGGGTGGATCCTTCATAAGAGGGTTGGTGCTGTCCTCGACATAATGAGTGAGTTCTCACTGTATGAGTTCACAAGAGATCTGGTTGTTTAAAACAAGCCTAGCAATTCCTCACTGTCTCTTTTGCTCCCTCTCTTGCCATGTGACACATCAGCTCCCCTTCACCTTCTGCCATGATTGGAAGTTTCCTGAGGCCCCATCAGAAGTAGATGCTGGCGCATGCTTCTCATCCAGCCTGTGGAACCATGAGCCAAAATAAACCTCTTTACCTTATAAATCACCAAGCTTGAGTATTCCTTTATAGCAACACAAGAATAGACTGATACACCTCTGAGATGGGCTTTCCCTCTGTCACCAAGGCTGGAGTGCAGTGGCATGATCATGGCTCATTTGCAGCCTTGAACTTCTGAGCTCAAGCAATCCTCCCACCTCAGCCTCCCAAAGTGCTGAGATCACAGGCATGAGCCACTGTGCCTGGCCAAGAATATCTTTTTAAAAATGCTGATTAAAGATGGCTGATTGAACAAATGTGTTTACCCCCAAACCTCTATTAAATTAAAAATAAAACGATTTTAACAAATTAAAAGGGGGAGAAAATAATGACAGCAACAAAATTTTAAGAGCTAAAAAACAGGATACTTTGTACATCACGTAACAAACTGAGAAGGCTAAATTCTAAATCAGCACAAGGGAAACCAAGAAGCAAGCCATTTCCCAGGGTAGGCTACCCCAAAAGCCTCCCTCCCAAATGCAGTTTAGTGACTGCTGCAGAAGATATAATAGAGGGTCTCTAAGCCAGAGCTAGGACACTAGGCATGATAAAGAGTGGGAATATTATGCTGAAAGCAGACAGATTTGAAAAAAGGCTTATATAATGAAGCACTATTCTCAGTCCAAATTCAACCTCCAGAACAGAGGCAGCCAGCATAAGGAACCATTCTAGGAGGGAGAGGAGACATTTACCTTCTAGAAAACTTGCTCAGACCAAGAAAAAAGACCTAAAGACAAAGACGTCCCCCTCCCATAGAAATGGCCCAGACTGATCATTCTAAAGACAAAAGGTAACAAGCTTCATCCATGGCACAGAGGTGTCCATCAGCTCTAAAATGTAAGTGAAGGGCCAGGATTATCAGACATCTGAAAAAAGCCTCTACCAGAGAAGACAGAGACAGAACACACAAAAGTTAAAAAAAAAAAAAAAAAAAAAAGAAAGAAAAAAACAACAAACAACGAAAAACAAAACAAAAAAACTAGAGAGGAAACAGTCTTGAGAATATGCAGGGAAATAAAAGCCTTTAAAAAAGCTAATAATATCTTCAGAGAAGTAAAAAGATGTTATAAGAATAGGATGAAATAAAAAGAACAAAAAATAACTGTTAGAAATTTGAAAAATAATAATGGAATTTTAAAACTTAGATGGTTTATATGATAAAGTTGAGAAACTAGGAAAATAAAGCTAAAAGACAAAGAAAAGGACAATAGGAAAGAAAAAACAATCAGAGGATCAGTCTACCAGGTACAATATTTCAATAAACAGGAGTTCCAGAAAGAGAGAAAGAGAACAGAAAAATTGATGGGGAGGAGCTCACAATAAATCAATAATTCAAGATTTCAAAAACCAAAGGATGTGAGCTGCCAGATTGATAGCGCCCCCAAAATACCTAGACGATGGATGAAAATAGACCATTGTGAAATGTCAGACCATTATAAATAGGAGAAAATCCAACAAGCTTTCAGAGGGAAAAAGCAGGTATCAAGACCAGGAATTCAAATGTCAGAAGACAACATGAGATAGTAATCATGAACTTGTAGTTGTACAAGAGACAAGATGCTATTTTCAGTTTCTACAAAATAAAGTGAAATAGTAGGTAGAACTTTAAAATAACACTTGGGGGAGAAACTCTAATTCCAAAACATATATCTGTTGGACAGGAAATTGAAAGCAAATGCTCAGCGTTTTGGAGTTGGATTGCAAAATAGATTATAGCAGGGATTTCTTCTTAATCCTTATATATCAACAAAACCACAGTAAGAATAGCTAACCTGGACAACTAATCATTAAGCACTGCAAACATTATTAGCTTATGCACTCCTCATGACAATTCCAACTGGCAAAAATAGTTATCATAATTTTCAAAATGAAGTTATGCTAATTAAGTAATTTTCTCAAAGTTTCATATAGTTGGGTAAGAGGAGGAGCTAGAATTCAAACTCCAGAATCTGTTTATTTAACTACTATGCCACACAGCCCTGAAAAATAATGTTGCAGTGAGGTGGCTCATTTCTGTAATCCCAGCACTGTGGGAGGCCAAGGCGGGTGGATTGCTTGAGTCCAGGAGTTTGAGACCAGCCTGGGCAATATTTGAAACTCCGTCTCTACAAAAAATACAAAAATTAGCCAGGTGTGGTGGCATGGGCCTGTAGTCCCAGCTACTCAGGATAGGGGGCTGAGGCAGGAGGACTGCTTGTGCCTGGGAGGTGGAGGCTGCAGTGAGCTGAGATCACACCATATACCACTGCAATCAAGCCTGGGTGACAGAGAGAGACTCTGTCTCAAAAGAAAAAAGAAAAAAGAAAAAGGAATGTTCACATTTAAATTTTTCATGCACATTCTATAATGTTCACATTTAAATATTTGTAAACCTTAATATTTCTACTAACACTGACTTCTTTTATTTTTTGAGATGGAATTTCACTCTTTTTGCCCAGGCTGGAGTGCAATGGCATGATCTCAGCTCACCACAACCTCCGCTCCCTGGGTTCAAGCGATTCTCCTGCCTCAGCCTCCAGAGTAGCTGGGATTATAGGCATGCACCACCACGCCTGGCTAATTTTGTATTTTTAGTAGAGACGGGGTTTCTCCATGTTGATCAGGCTGGTCCTGAACTCCTGACCTCAGGTGATCCACCCACCTCAGCCTCCCAAAGTGCTGAGATTAGGAGGTTGGCCACCATGCCTGGCCAACACTGACGTCTTAGAGATAGCAGAAAAAGGTGTATCAGAACTCGATTTTATATCCTTATGTTTTGAGCAAGAGGGAACAAGGAGAAATAAGGGAGATCATCTTAATATTATTATAAAGTAAAACACTATTTTATGAACTTTTTAGAATAGAATATCTTGCTGAGCTGGCAGGACTTCTAGGAAAACTTTTAAGAAAAGGAAGGTCTCAATGATACATATACAAAACAAAGCAGCAATATTTCAGTTTTAGCTGGCCTACCACTCAATTGCTCGGTGGTATTAGTGCCAAAACTACAATAAGGTTTTGTGCAAGACTTTTATAAGTTGGTCTGACAGCCATTTTTATTTACACAAGCCACCCCCCAACCCCAATACTGAATTTTCCATATTAATGTGTTTCCATTGTTCTCAGATGGGCCTACAGTAACTTTAGCCCTCTTCCAGATGTTTCCTGACATCAGCATCCAAGATGGGCTGGCCAGCTGTCTTTAAAATTGCGGGAACTCTGTGTTGTGTGCATTAGTTATGCAAATGGAAAAGCAAGGACAAGGAGCCAATGTACAGGATAAAAAAGAACTAGGGGAGGGATTGGCCAGGCTTCACTAGCACATGCAGAACAGGGAGAAAGCCAAGACAGCAAGCTGTCTTTGATCAAAGCCCCCAGCAACCTTCACCACCGCTCCCTACGCAGAGGGGTTAGTGTCCTCAGTTTCCAGGCCAGGCCTGGGTTTTTGGAAGCTTCCTCAGTCTGTTTTGGTGACTTAATAGGGACACATTGAATATTCACAGATTTATCAACTATCTAACCAGTTTCTCCTTTGCTTCCCTTTGTCAACTAAGAAATATCTTCATAAACTGGAGAACAGTTCCCCAAAGTGTAGTCCTCATTAAATTAATAGATGTTTTATGAAAAAAAAGGCAGGGCAGTCAGATGAGTTTTGGAAAACCTAGGTTTAACAAAATTAAGCAATTCCCTTTCCCAGAGCACTCTGAGGGTCTCTGATATATTCATGTGCACTGTGAATATCAGAGGGAATCATTTCTCAGAGGACTCAGAGCCTACCTAAGGAAATGCTGCACTAGAGGCAATGTAGGTTCTCAGCTCCAATCACCCTTTCGGGCAGCAAACTGACTGCCAATTGAATATGTTTGCATGTCCCCAAACATATGTGTCTCTTACTGAACTCGCAATAGTCTCTACCGCCTGCTCAGGCTCCAGCTTCCCCTTTCTGGGGAAATAGTCATACCAATTGGTATGGCCAACAGTATGCTATGGCCATACCAATACTGCTCTCCTAAACTAGAATTATGGTAATGGTCCTCTGCCTGATTCCTTTGTCCTAACCAGTGTCCTCTCTCGTCTAATCAATCTTGCAATAAAGGGCTGCTGCTTTGTCTTCCTAGCCTCAGGCCTGTACCCCAGCTCATGACTGGACATTTCTACTTGGTGCACTACAGAACACCGTACCTGGACATGTAAGTGACTGAGTTCATGTCTTCCTCACTCAACAGGCATTTTTCCCCCAACTCTCTATTTCTCTCAATAACGCAGACTCACTATGGTCTCAATATGACTGACAACATTTTTTTTTCTTGTTGGTTTTTGTTTGTTTTGTTGTTTGGTTGGTTTTGTTTGCTTGTTGGTTTTTTAATTGTGGTAAAATATACCTAATATAACATTTATTATCTTAACCATTTTGAAGTGTACAGTTCAGTAGTACTAAGTACATTCACATTGTTGTACAACCAATCTTCAGATCGCTTTTCATCTTGCAAAACTGAAACTCTATGCCCATTAAACAACTCCCCATCTCCCCTCAACCCCCACCGCTGTCCTGCTTCTGGCAGCCACCATTCTACTTTCTCTTTCTATGAATTTGACCACTCTAGGTATCTCACATAAGTGGGAACATACAGTATTTGTCTTTTTGTGACTGACTTACTTCACTTAATATGACCTCAAGGTTCATCCATATTATAATGTGTGTCAGAACTTTTTTCCTTTTTAAGGCAGAATAATATTCTAGCATATGCTATATTTTGTTTATCCATTTGTCTGTTGATGGACACTTAGGTTGATTTCATATCTTGACTATTGTGAATAGTGCTTCAGTGAACATAAGGGTGCAGATATCTTTATGAGATCCTGATTTCAATTCTTTTGGAAATATACCCAGAAGAAGGATTTCTGCATTATACTGTAGTTCTATTTTTAATTTGTTGAAGAATCTCCATACTGTTTTCCATAGCTGTTGTACCATTTTACATTCTCACCAACATCATGCTAGTGTTCCAGTTTCTTCACAACCTCACCATACTTATCTTTTTATTTGGTTTTATTTATATTTACATTTTATTTTTCTTGAGACAGGGTCTCGCTCTGCCACCCACTGCAACCTCTGCCTCCCGGACCCAAGCGATCCTCCCACCCCAGCCTCCTGAGTATTGGGACTACGGGCATGTGCCACCATGCCCGGATAATTTTTGTACTTTTTGTAGAGAGGGGTTTGCCGTGTTGCCCAGGCTGGCCTCAAATTCCTGGGCTCAAGCAGTCTGCCTGCCTCGACTTCCCAAAGTGCTGGGATTACAGGTGTGACCCATCATGTCCGGCCTTTTTTTTTTTTTTTTTTTTAAATAATAACCATCCTAATTGGTGTGATGTGTTAACTCATTGTGGTTTTGATATTTGTATTAATATCTCCATGTTGATTAGTAATTTTGAGTATCTTTTTTTTTTTTTTTTTTTTTTTTTGAGACAGAGTCTTGCTCTGTCGCCCAGGCTGGAGTGCAGTGGCGCAGTCTCGGCTCACTGCAAGCTCCGCCACCCAGGTTCACGCCATTCTCCTGCCTCAGCCTCTCCGAGTAGCTGGGACTACAGGCGCCCGCCACCACGCCCGGCTAATTTTTTGTATTTTTAGTAGAGACGGGGTTTCACTGTGGTCTCGATCTCCTGACCTCGTGATCCGCCCGCCTTGGCCTCCCAAAGTGCTGGGATTACAAGCATGAGCCACCGCGCCCGGCCTTGAGTATCTTTTTATACACTTTGTTGGCTATTTGTATGTCTTCTTTGGAGAAATGTATGTTCAAATTATTTGCCCATTTTTAAATAAGGTTGTTTTGTGGTTGTTGTTATTATTTAACAAGGAACAGAGAACCATTCATGCTAGGTTAAGTAAAGGATTTTTCTTTGCTATGATTATAACAGCTGCATTTTTTGTTTGTTGTTTTTTTGGAAGGATACACAGTGGACTCACTCAAAGAACTAAGGACTCGGCCAGGTGCGGTGGCTCACACCCGTAATCCCAGCACTTTGGGAGGCTGAGGTGGGCGGATCACCTAAGGTTAGGAGTTTGAGGCCTGCCTGATCAACTTGGTGAAACCCTGTCTCTACTAAAAATACAAAATTAGCTGGGTGTGGTGGAACATGCCTGTAATCCCAGCTACTCGAGAGGCTGAAGTGGGAGAACTGCTTGAACCTGGCAGGTGGAGGTTGCAGTGAGCTGAGATCACGCCATTGCACTCCAGCCTGGGCAACAAGAGCAAAACTCTATCTCAAAAAAGAAAAGAACAGAACAGAACTAAGGACAGTTGGGCCTTCGAGAGACCAGACCTGAGAAACTTTAGGAACGGAATGAGGCTGGCTGCTCCCTCAGAGGTCACAAGCCCTTCCAATTAGTTTTGTCGTGGTGCATCTACCCTATTTTTTTTCTCTTCTTCCCTCTGCTGATTCTCTTCACATAAGACTCCCAGTGGCCATCAAGGCCCCAACTGTACTGGACCTCTCAGTTGTAGTTCACACCATCATGTGGCAGCTTATTCCCATGTTTTCAGAACAAATTCCTCAGAGTGAAAGAATCTGACCAGTTCAGGTCATCTTTCTAGCTGTGCTATAAAAGCATTGTATCCTTTTGGGTCAGGTGTTCAGCCAGGTCCAACAAGACTTGGAGAAGGGCTTTCAGGCCTACACAGTACAGAGCATGACCTTTTAGGACAGGCAGGGAGACATCACTGCAGTTAAGGGCTCTAGGTTGTGAATCACACTGCCTAGGATCAAATTCTGGTTTGCTATGTACTAGTTTTGTGATCTAAGGCAGATAACATCTGTTCTTTGGTTTTCTCATCTGTAAAATAAGTTTAATTATACTACTTATAGGATTATTGTGAAATTAGATAAATTGATACCTACAAAACACTTATAAAACATTATCATTATCCGCTCCCCTTCTTTTTTTTTTTTTGAGGTTGAGTCTCGCTCTGTCACCCAGGCTAGAGTGCAGTGGCATGATCTTGGCTCACTGCAACCTCCGCCTCCCAGGTTCAAGTGATTCTCCTGCCTCAGCCTCCTGAGTAGCTGGGATTACAGGCACATGCCACCAGGCCTGGCTAATTTTTGAAATTTTAGTAGAGACGGGGTTTCACCTGTTGGTCAGACTGGTCTCGAACTCCTGACCTCAAGTGATCCACCCACCTTAGCCTCCCAAAGTGCTGGGACTATAGGCATGAGCCACTGCACCTGGCACGTTATCCCCTTTTAGCAAAGGAAGAAATTGAAGCATAAGGAAGTTAAGTAACTTGTCCAAGTTCACATATGTAGTAAAGAGTAGAGCCAGCATATAAAGCCAGGTCACAGCCAAAATCTGCTCTCATAACCACTGTGCCAAACTGATTTACTCTCCAGTTTAGGAAGCTTTCAGTGATAAACTCCACCCAAATTGATTATATATTCATTTATGGGCACAGTTAGGAAAGAAGATGGGAAGGGGTGAAGAGGAGACAGAAGCGTAGGGTCTTACACACTTGTTAAAAAAAAAAAAAAAAAAAAAAAAAAAGGAGGCTGGATGTGGTTGCTTGTGCCTATAATCCCAGCGGGTTGGGAGGCCAAGGTGGCTTGAGCCCAGAAGTTCAGGACCAGCCTGATCACCACAGCGAGATCTTGTCTCTACAAAAGTAAAATTTTAAAAAATTATTAAGTTGAATTAAAAAAAAGAAAAAGGAAAATTCAGGATCTTGATATAATAGTCAAAAGTATATGAAATCAGTAGTAAAATAATAAATAATTCTATTATTATTAACACCACTTGTCAGAAGTGATACAAACCAAGTAGATGCATTTGTTTTGTGAGGTACTAGGGGTACTAGAGCTTACTTTATTTTATAAAGAACAGTCTAGCCAGCTTCTGGGCATATACAACCTGATCACCAGTTTCTCCCTTCGGCAGACTTCTTCCCTTAGCCTCAGCAGCTGAACTTGCATCCAGATCACACCACTGTCCCTGCTTTTACCCAGGTCACCAAAGGCCAACTTTAATAATCACTTCTGGTTTTCATCTCACCTATTTTATCAGCAGATTCAATTGCCCAATCTCTCTTTCTTAAAACATTTTCTTCTCTTGGCTTCTGTGCATCACATTTTCCTGCCACATTTTCAAATGGCTCAGACCTCATCAGCCAGGTCTTAGCTCAAGCTCTCATTAGAAAGCCTTCTCTGGCCACCCATGGACCAATCAGCACACACTTCCTACCCTCTGAGGCCCACCCAATCTAAAGATGCTCCCTGGTTACTCTCTGTCATATTTACTTTATTTTCCTTAATATTTAGCATTCTCTGAAATCATCTTATTTATTTATTGTTACTTACCTCTAGTTATCTGCCTTCCCAACCAATGTTAACTTCTTGAAATCAAAGACTGGCTGTTTCACTTATTATTGTATTCTACAAGTTTCTGACATGTAGTAAGGACTCAGTTTGTATTTCTTGATTGTATAAATGTCAAATGAAGTTTAAGTAATGGGAAGAAAGAAAAGTGAAGGTAGGCAAAATTTTAATTTTAATTTTACATTTTAAAATTTAAAATTGGTAATGCGTATCTGTAGTCCAACCTACTTTTGAGGCTGAGGTGGGAGGATTGAGGCCAGGAGTTCGAGGCTGCAGTACACTATGACCACACCTGTGAATAGCCACTGTACTCCAGCCTGGGCAACAAAGCAAGACCCTATCCTTGCTATAAACTAAAATTTTATTTTAAGTATCTTTGCTATAAAATAAAATTATTGGGAACTAAAGGGAGGGAAGGGGTAAGAGAAAACACAAAAAATTATCGTTTCTCTAAATCAGATTTTTTCTATAGCTGTGGCTCTCTCATGATCAGCCTACGATTTACCCATCATTCTCTTGTTCCTGAATTCTTCTTAGACAATTCCTGTGTTGTTATATATTGATCACACTTTTTGACTAACCTGGATGTTTTTAGTTGCTGACAAAAACTTACATCAAGAGGAAAAGTGTGACCTGCAAAATTAGGGTTGTGTAACCCATCCGCTTATTATTGAACCTTATGAATAGGAATTTTGAGGATTAGACATTAGTTAGTCTCAGGCCAAAACCAGGAGCTAATTCCTATGGAATAGTAACAATCCAGGCTTTCACACTACTCTAAACCACAACTAAAGTGCAAAGTAATTTATTGATAAATATTACTCATTTTACTACTAACAAGGGTGGAAAGTATTTTGGAACCAATTACACTTCAGGACAATATAAATGATATCTCATTTAATCCTCAAAATAACTGTAAGACATAGATATTATTTTATGACATTCGCAAAAGTGGAAACTGAGATTCACTCAGTTACAACATTTGCTCAAGGGCATGCTGTAAATTAAGTAAGGTAAGGATGTGTCTGATGCTCAAGACTACACTTTTTCTCTCCACCCATACTGTCTCCCAAACATTTGGTTTCACATCTGCTGCATATGAGAGTGACTATCCTGGTTAGCAGGGAATGTAGGTGGAGAGAAAAGGTAATACTCAGAAAAGAAAAGGGTCTAAAACATATGATTCGCAGGTGAAGGTGGGGTTTGAGGAACTGAAGTCCAGAATATATTTTTCCATGCACTCAGTATTCATTTAAAAATATATTTAAGTTAAAATATTCGACTTTTAAAAAACATTTTCACACATAAACCATTAGAAATTCAGGATTGTCTATGCCAATTCTGAAAAAAATAAAACCATGAATTCTCTTCCATAATAATGTACATCTTGAATTTTTATTTTATTAATTTATTTATTATTTTTATTTTTTATTTTTTTGAGACGGAGTCTCGCTCTGTTGCCCAGGCTGGAGTGCAGTGGGACAATCTCGGTTCACTGCAACCTCTGCCTCTTGGGTTCAAGTGATTCTCCTGCCTCAGCCTCCCAAGTAGCTGGGATTACAGGTACCCGCCACCACGCCCAATTAATTTTTGTATTTTTGGTAGAGACGGAGTTTCGCCATGTTGGCCAGGTTGGTCTCGAACTCCTGACCTCAGGTGATCCACCCACCTCCACCTCCCAAAGTGCTGGAATTACAGGCATGAGCCACCGCGCCTGTCCTACGTCTTGAATTTTTAAATCTGTTTATTTAACTTCTCTGAGGCAGTTATAAGGATCACAGTGATAGCAGCAGCAGAGGGGCACGGGCAGTAGTGGAGGAAGCGGCTGTGGGAGTGACAGTGGCAGCAATGTGACCCCTGTGGCCCGCATCCCTGAGGCAGCAGACTTCGACTTTGTTGCCCAACCCTTGTGCAGTTGGGTGGGACTTGATCCCAGGCCCAGAGCCTCTGCTGCTCTGGCCCCTGGCCCCACGTAGCTGGTTTTGCTGGCCACCACTGCAGGGAGGCTGTGGGGAGGAGGTGACAGTCTCTGGAGCCTGCCCTGGGAGCGCCTCAGATCCCACCGCCCTGGCGGCCGCCGTGATGGGGCCAGGCCGAGTTGCCTACTGGCAGAAGAGCAGTGCGGTCGGACATGAAGGGGTGGGCAGAGAGGGGACCCAAGGCGGAGCTGGGCCTGGGGCGGTGTCACCTTCATGAAGCCAGCGGGAGCCGGGAGCAGGCAGCAGCCTGGACCTTTCGGGTGTGGCTGCAGCCACCCAAGACACCGCTGTGGACATGGACCCCTGCCCTCCCTGTGCTCTTAGGGGCTGGGAGCAGGCAGGAGCCCCACCCTCCTGGACGCAGCTGCAGACGTCGAGCTGCGACTGCAGAACCAGGCATCTCTGAACTCTCAGAGGCCCAGGAAGGCCACCCTTGCCCCGGTAGGCTCAGAGGTGTCTGCTCCCAGTGTCTAGCCTCTCCTCGCTCCCAGCGCCCCCTCGGATCTCAGAGCAAGGATGGGGCCAAGCCCGGGCACTGTTGCAGCCTGGCTGGGTGTGTGCAGGCTCAGGGCAGCGCTGACACACCTGGCCCCTGTCATCTCTGCCCTCTCTGGACTTTGGGAACTAATGAACATGGGAGGGAGACCAGGGGGTGCTGAGAACAGCCTGGCGCTGGCCTGCAGGTGCCCCTTGGCATGAACAGCCTGGGCACCATGAACAGCAGCAGGAAGCAGATAGACTCCTGGGCAGAATGGGGTGGGTCCCCAGGAAACTCCTGCCTTCAAGCCAAGGGGGGCCTGAAGCCTGGGGGCCGGGCTGCCAGTCCCACGGACCAGAGTGGGAACGTGTGGTGCTTTTCCCTGGGCCCATCCACGGCCACGCATGGACCAATCAGCACACACTTCCTACTCTCTGAGGCCCATTAAAAACCCCCAGAGTCAGTCAAACTTGGAAGAGAGGATGGAGAGAGGACAGGGAGACAAGGTGGTGACCAGCTGCAGAGAGGAGCTGAAGAGATGATGGGAGGACTCGCTGCAGAGAGGAGCTACCCTCTCTGCTGACAGCTGAAAACTCGTCAGGACACCCTGGCTATGGAAAGGAGCTGCCCACTGCAGGTCTCCTCTAAGCTATTCTATTTCTCAATAAAGCTCCTCTTCACCTTGCTCACCCTCCACTTGTCTGTGTACCCCATTCTTCTTGAAGGCAGAACAAGAACTCGGGACCCACCAAATGGCAAGGCTAAAAGAGCTGTAACACAAACAGGGCTGAAACATGCCCCTTGCTCGCCATGTTGTGGGTGAAGAGGAGAGAACACCTGCGGCCCTTCAGGGAGCCCAGACCTGGGAGCTCCCCAAGCCAGGGCTGTGACTCCCTCTTTGGGGGCCTGCAGTTGCAGGCATCTCCAAGCTTCTGGGCGTCAAGCTTTTGGGCGTCACTGCATTTTCCGGTGCCAGCTGGGGAAGTTGCTTGCAGTGTGCCTGGTCTAGCATAGCCTCACAGAGCGCTGGCACCCGTGCCAGCACTCGGAACTGCCTGCCCCCTGGCAGCAGCCGGTGTGTTTGACTGTGCGCAGTGGTCGAATCCCACGCTCGCTTACACATCCCTTGTCGCTCCACACCTGACTCAGTCTCCCTTAGAGGCGTGTGATCAAGGGCCAGTAGCGTGAGCTGAGCACAGCCTGCCAGGCCGAGTGGGTGGAACAAGCCCAGAGGGCCTGAGAAAACTTGAGCAAAGGCACCACCAGCCAAAGAGATTTCCGGCCAGAAAAGCGACATCCCAATCCCAAAGATCCCAGAGCAACAGTACTTCATACATATACCTCACATAGAGTTGAGAGACAAGTACAACTTAGTACATGTGGATAAAGTGCTCTGCAGATATTAATTTCTCTATTACTTATGCTAATCACAAAAATAGTAAAAATATGAATAGCAAAGAGTGGTGGGGATCTCAGAGGGGACTACAACATATTTAACTGGATAAAAAGTCTTATTTGGTTTGGTTTGGGGTGGGGGTTAACTAGGGAGCCTCATCAACATTTATGGCATTGTCTTCCTAAGAAAATTGGTCTCAGGTTTGCCTACGATGAAAACATTGACAAAACATTGAACATGAATTCTCTATTCAGTGAATAGAGAATTTACTATTCAGGGCTATTTGTTTTGAATTCAGAAATTGTTCTGTGCCTGGCGTGGTGGCTCATGCCTGTAATCCCAGCACTCTGGGAGGCCGAGACGGGTGGGTCACTTGAGGGCAGGGGTTTGTGACCAGTCTGGCCAACATGGTAAAACTGTGTCTCTACTAAAAATACAAAAATTAGCCAGGCATGGTGGCACACAGCTGTAAACCCAGCTACTCAGAAGGCTGAGGCAGGAGAATCGCTGGGACCTGGGAGGCAGAGGTTGCAGTGAGCCGGGATCACACCACTGCACTCCAGCCTGGGTGACAAAGGGAGACTCCATCTCAAAATAAATAAATAAATAAATAAATAAATAAATAAAATAAAGAAATTGTTCTGATGCTCTGTGGCCTACTTACCTCTTCAACTAAATCTACTCATACTTCATACTTGTCAAAGCCACAGAAAGATAAAAACAATCCTACAAAATTTGAAAACCACTCTGAATATACTGTGATTGAGGGATGGCCCAAAGGAAAATAAAAATATTCTTATTTGGTATTAGGGAAAAAAAAATCTATATACTTATATTTTGACATTTTCTCTTAGAATCACTTACTTATTGATTGTTGAGACCTGTTTTTTAATAGTAAAGTCATATTTTATTTTTTAAATTTAATTTCTAGATTTCTTAATAGTCATATTATTTCATAAGTGGATGGATGGCTACTTGGGTGGCTCTGAATGTGTAGTTTAGGATATGTCCAGAAGAATTAATAGGTTTACAAAATAAAAATTTTTATAAAGAAAGATCAACAGAGAAATCATAAGAAAAAAAATGTGGGCATACAGTCACAAGAATAAAAAAATTATGGGCCAAGCCTAGTGGCTCATACCTCTAATCCTCGCACTTTGGGAGGCTGAGGTGGGCGGGTTACTTGAGCCCAGAGTTTGAGACCAGACTGGGCAACATAGGGTGAACCCTGTCTCTATAAAAAATAAAAAACTTAGGTGGCACATGCCTGTAGTCCCAGCTACCTGGGGGGCTGACATGGGAGGATTGCTTGAGCTGCGGAGGTTGAGGCTGCAGCGAGCTGAGATTGTGCGACTCCCCAGTGGGTGACGGACTAGCCTTGTCTGGTTAACATTTCTCCTAGAGGTAATTCTACTTTGCAATTATATGGTGCTTCTTTCCCCTTCGAAAGCAGTTTCACTTCTATTATCTCACTTTATAAGCTTTGAAGGCTAAAGTAATGAATACAATTTTAGGCTACCTTCAGCCTAAAAACAATGAAAAGTTAGCAAAAACCAAAAAAAAAAAAAAAAGATTATGAACTAATGGTTTACAAAGACTATTTTCAAGGACAATTCTTTTGATTGTGCAGATTGATAAAGGGAGCATGCCTCCTGAGTAATCATTACCTTCTGTCTCTGGTGGGTGTGTTGAACCACACCATCAGGAAAGCCACGAATTATCAGGAAGAGCAAAGCTGAACTGTTCCCCTAAGCTTCTTCAAGGTGCCAGAACAAATTCAGAGGAGTAAATCCTGCAGTGGAGGGAAAAAGGATTTGTGTCTCTGAGAAAGTGAGATTTAAGATGTATGCCCTCTGGTGCCCAAGAAGTGAAGGACAAGGGTGATGATCCAACATAAGCAATTTGTGAATATGAAATATGTTGTAAGACTTTGAAAATTTCCTGATTAGGTGTAGGGTGGGTATAGTGAAGAAGGATATTCTTGGCTTAAGATATAGACATAAAAATTCATACATTTGGAAGGTCTCTCTTGTGGAAATTTAGGAACAAGACCATAGTAGCTTGTTAGTATTCACATGTTTTCTACTACTCAGAAGTAGTAAATACTTGTGAGTATTCATTCATGTTTTTCTCCTAGATTTTATATCACCATTAATAAAATAGGTATTATTATTATTATCCTAATTTTAGAAAAAAATGAAATGATCATATCATCAAGGCTGATTTATACTGAAAAATAAGTGAACAAGGGAAATTATACAAAATTATATCCCTAAACAAATATATTATAAAATTGCTTACTCTTTTATAATAACTCAATGACATTACTAAGTTACCAGACCCCAGAGACTATTTTTTAAAGTCTGTGTGACTATTAGAAAATTAAAGGGCCTTCCATAGTGTCCCATCTTCTCATTGTGACCTCACTTTCTTTTTTTCCCCATAATCACCACATCAAACTTGGAATTTTGTATCTGAAAGAAGCAGGATTGTTCTCTCAAGGAAGCAGATTAAGAAAAAAACTGAGGAAGAAAAGGAAACAGATAGTAGAAAGCAGGCGATCATTACCAACCACTCATTCAGCCACATGATGCCATGAAGGCCACTAGTCTCTGTTCACACAGGCTCAGCAGCTCACAGGGTCCTCTGCTATCTCACTTTGGTTCTTTTCATTTTAATTTTTCCCCCAAGTTTATTATGGTAAAATATATGTAACAAAATTTATTATCTTAATCATTTTTAAGTGCACAGCTGAGTGGCATTCAGTATATTCATATGGTTGTGCAAACATTACCAGCATCCATCTCCAGATCTCTTTTCATATTGCAAAATTGAAACTCTATGCCCATTAAACAACTACTCATTGCTCCCTTCCTGCTTACCCCTAGCAACCATCATTCTACTTTCTGTCTCTATGATTTTGACTACTTTAAATACTTCATAAAAGTGGGATCATATAGTATTTGTTGTTTTGTGACTGGCTCATTTCACTTAGCCTAATGTCCTCAAGGTTCAACCATGTTGTAGCGTGCGTCAGAATTTTCTTTCTTCTTCTTCTTCATTTTTTTTTTTTTTTTTTTTTGTCTTGTGGCAGGGTCTCATTCTGTTGCCCAGGCTGGAGTTCAGTGGTATGATCTCGGTTCAGTGCAACATCTGCCTCCCGGGTTCAAGCGGTTCTCCTGCCTCAGCCTCCTGAGGAGCTGGGATTACAGGTGCTTGTCACTACGCCTGGCTAATTTTTGAATTTTTGGTAGATATGGGGTTTCACTATGTTGGCCAGGCTGGTCTTGAACTCCGGACCTCAAGTGATCTGCCCGCCTTGGCCTCCCATAGGGCTGGGATTACAGATGTGAGGCACCATGGCTGGCCTGAATTTTCTTCCTTTTTAAGGCTGAATAATATTATTTTTCCTTTTTTTTTCTTTTTTGAGACCGAGTCTCACTCTGTTGCCCAGGCTGGAGTGCAGTGGCATGATCTCGGGGTTCACTGCAACTTCTGCCTCCCGAGTTCAAGTGATTCTTGGGCCTCAGCCTCCCAAGTAGCTGGGACTACAGGCGTCAGCCACCACGCCCAGCTAATTTTTTCATTTTTAGTAGAGACAGGGTTTCACCATGTTGGTCAGGCTGATTTTGAACTCCTGACCTCAGGTGATCCATGATCCACTGCCTTGGCTTCCCAAAGTGCTGGGATTACAGGCGTGGCCAATGTGCCCAGCCTTAAGGCTGAATAATATTCCATTGTAAGTATATATCACATTTTGCTTTTTCATTCATCTCTCGATGGCCTCTTGGGTTGCTTCAATGTTTTAGCTATTGTAAATAATGCTGTATGAACACGAGCATACAAATATCTTTGATACCTTGCTTTTAATTCTTCTGGGTATGGCATTGCTGGATCATATGGTAAATCTATTTTTAATTTTTTGAGAAACCACCATACTGCTTTCCACAGTGGTTATACCATTCTATATCCCCCAAACAGGCACAAAGATTCTATTTTCTCCACATCCCTGCAAACACATTTTATTTTCTATTGCTTTGATAGTAACCATCCTAAGGGTGTCCAGGTGGCTCTCACTATAGTTTTGACTTGCATTTCCATAATGATTAGTAAGGTTGAGCATCTTTGCATGTGCTGATTGGCCATTTGTATATCTTCTTGGAGAAGTATCAAATATCTATTCAAGTCCTTCACCCATTTTTGAATTGAGCTGTTTGTATTTTTGTTGTTGAGTTTTAGGAGTTCTCCATATATTCTGGATACTAATCCCTTATCAGATATATGATGTGTAAATATATTCTCAAATTCTGTAGGCTGCCTTTCTATTCTGTTGATAGTGTCTTTTGATATAAAATTTTTAAATTTTCATGAAGTCTAATTTGTCTATTTTTTTCTTTTGTTGCCTGTGCCTTTGGTGTCATTACACAAAATCACTGCCTAATCCCATGTCATGAAGTTTTTGCCTTATGTTTTCTTCTAAGAGTTTTATAGTTTTACGGCTTACATTTAGGCCATGGATCTACTTTGAGCTAAATTGTGCATATGGTATTAGGTAAGGGTACAAGTTCATTATTTTGCATGTAAATATCTAGTTTTCTCAGCACCATTTGTTGAAAAGACTGTCCTTTTCTTATTGAATAATCATGGTTCCCTTGCCAAAAATCATTTGACCATATATTTGAAGATTTATTTCTGAATTCTCTATTGTACTTATTGGTCTTTGTGTGTGGTCTTTATGCCACTACCACACTGTCCTAATTACTATTACCTATAATAAATTTTTAAATCAGTAAGTGTGAGTCCTCCAGCTTTGTTCTTCTCTTTTAGGATTATTTTGACTATTTAGAGTTCCTTGAAATTTCATATGAATATTAAGATTTGTTTTCCTATTTTTGCAAAAAAAAAACTCCTTGTTTGATAGGAATTGCACTGAATCTGTAGATCACTTTGGGTAGTGTTGAAATCTTAACAATATTAAGTCTTCCAATTCATGAACATGAAATAGCTCTCCATTTATTTATGTCTTCTTTAATTTCTCTCAGATATATTTTGTACTTTACAGTACATAGATTTTTTACATCCTTGGTAAAGTTAATTCCTAGGTACTTTATTATTTTTGATGCTATTATAAATGGAATTGTTTCCTTTTTTCAGATTGTTTATTGTTTGTGTATATAAATGCAACGGATTTTTGTGTGTTGACTTTGTATCCTGCTATTTTGCTGAATTTGTTTATTAATTCTAACTTTTTTGTGTGTGAAATCTTCGGGGTTTTCTATATATGAGATCATGTCATCTGCAAACCGGGATATTTTCCTTCTTTTTTTCCATTTTAGATGCTTTCATTTCTTTTTCTTGTCTCATTGCTGTGTCTAGCATTTCCAATGCTATATGGTGAAAGTGGAAATTTTTGTCTTGTTTCTGATCTTAGAGAAAAAGCTTTCAGTCTTTCACCATTAAGTATGATGTTTGCTGTGGGTTGTTCACAGACAGCTTTTTTATGTTGAGTTAGTTGCCTTCTATTCAGAGTTTACCGAGCATTTTCACCATGAATGGATGTTGAATTTTGTCAAATGTTTTTTCTGCACCCCTTGAGATGATCATGTGGCTTTCCCCCTTCATTCTGTTAATGTGGTGTATTACATTGATCAGTTTTCATACATTGAATCATCCTTGCATTCCAGGAATAAACCTCACTTAGCCATAGTGTATAATCTTTTTAATATGCTGTTGCACTCAGTTTACTCATATTTTGTTCAGAATATTTTTTGCATCAATGTTCATAAGGGATATTGGTCTATTAGTTTTCTTTTCCTGTAGAGTCTTTGTCTGGCTTTGTTATCAAGGTAATGCTGGCCTAATAGACTGGGTTAGGGTGTAATCTCTTCTCTTCAATTCTTTTGGAAAAGTTTGAGAAGGATTGGTGTTAGTTCTTTAAATGTTTGGTATAATTCACTGGTAAAACTATCAGATCCAGGGCTTTTCTTTTCTTTTAAGAGATAGGGTTTCTTATGTTGCCCAGGCTGGTATTGAACTCCTGGGCTCAAATGATCCTGTCACTGCAGCTTCCTGAGTAGGTGAGACTACAGTTGCATGCCACTGTGCAGGGCTTTTCTTTCATGGGATATTTTAAATTATTGTCTTTTATAAGAGATTCAACTTTCTTGTTAGCTACAGGTTTATTCAGATTTTCTATTTCTTTGTGGCTTAGTCTTGATAGGTTGTGTGTTTTTAGAAATTTGTCCATTTCATCTAGGTTATCCAATTTGTTGAAGTACAATTGCTCTCTTAAAATCCTTTTTATTTCTGTAGATTTGGTAATAATGTCCCCACTTTAATTTCTGATTTTAATAATTTGAGTCTTCTTTTTCTTTAGTCCATTTAGCTAAAGGCTTGTCAATTTTGTTGATCTTTTGGAAGAACCATCTTTGGATTTCTCTATTATTCTTCTATTATTTTCTTCTATTATTCTTCTATTCTCTATTTCATTTATCTCTGCTCTAATCTTTATTATTTTCTTCCTCCTACCAGCTTTGGGTTTAGTTTTTTTTCTTTTTCTAGTTTCTTAAGTTTTAAGGTTAGGTTGTTGATTTAAGACATTTATTGTTTTTTAATGTAAGCTATTTAATGTAAATTTTGAATTTATTATAAATATTCCCCTTAGCATTACTTTCTCTGTGTTCCATAAGTTTGGGTATCATGTGTGTTCATTTTCATTTGTCTCTAGGTACATTGTAATTTCCACTATGATTTCTTCTTTTCTTAATTGGTTATTTAAGAGTGTGTTCGTTAATTTCCAGAAATTTGTGAATTTTCCAAATACTTAGGGAGTTTTTGATCATCATTTCTTCAAATATTCTCTCTTCCCCTTTCTCTCTCTGTTCACCTTCTGGAATTCCCACAATGCATATGTTGATCTGCTTGATGGTACCCTACAGGTCCCTTAGGCTCTGTTCACTTTCCTCCAATCTTTTTTCTGTTCCTCAGACTTGATAATTTTCATTGTCCTATCAAGTTTGCTGATTCTTCTGCTTGCTCAAATTTGCCTTTGAATTTCTTAAAATTTTCACTTCGACTACTGTAATCTTCAGCTCCAGAATTTATTTTTGCTTTCTTTTTAGGTTTTCTATTTCTTTATTGATATTTCCATTTTCTTCACATATTGTTTTATTGACTTTCACCACATCCTCCTTTAGTTCTTTTAGCATCTTTAAGACAGTTGTTTGAAAGTCCTTGTCTATTACATCCATTTTTAGGTCTCTTTCAGGGACAATTTCTTGTTAGTTTTTTTTTCCCCCTTTAACCAAGCCATACATTTCTGTTTCTTTGCATGCCTTGTGAATTTTTTGTTGGAAATTGGATATTTGAATCTAATAATGTAGTAACTCTGAAAATCAGTGTCCTTTCTTTTGGTTTGCTGGTTTTCTTTTCTTTTCTTTTCTTTTTTTGAGACAGGGTTTCGCTCTTGTTGCCCAGGCTGGAGTTCAATGGCATGATCTCGGCTCACCACAACCTCCGCCTCCCGGGTTCAAGTGATTCTTCTGCCTCAGCCTCCTAAATAGCTGGGATTACAGGCATGCACCACCACACCTGGCTAATTTTGTATTTTTAGTAGAGACGGGGTTTCTCCATGTTGGTCAGGCTGGTCTTAAACTCCTGACCTCAGGTGATCTGCCTGCCTCAGCCTCCCAAAGTGCTGGGATTACCGGTGTGAGCCACCTCACCCAGCCGGTTTGCTGTTTTTCTATTTTTTGTTGTTGTTGTTGTTGTTGTAGCTGTCTCTGTGGTGTGGATCAGTCAGAAGTATAAAGTTAAGATCCTCTCATATTTTTTTTTGAGCCTTTGCCTTTCCCTGGGTATACATGATGATTTTCTAACTCCAATCACATATATGTGGCTCATTTTTAATGTTCTAGTCTTCAATATCTAGTTCCCAAAGGGGAAAAAATATAGGAAGGGAAAAAGGTGTTTGCCCTTTATATTCCCTGAGAGTCACTTCATGCAGAGATGGAGGGACTTGCAACAATGGGGTACGGTGCAACAACAAAACCTGTTGCTTCTTTGCACCTCTGTGATGAGAAGCAGCAATCAGCAATGAGAGCACAAATCCTAGATATTTGGAGGACAGGGTCCTTTTCAGCTACCCTAGCTCCCACAGGCTGTGTACAGGTTGCTCCAGGAGCATGTGCACAGCTGCCTGACACGTAGCTGAAGAGTGGTTAGCTGCTACTGTGATTACAGCTGAAATTGATGAAAATTAACCACAATTATTGCCCAAGCCCTGGAAGTTATAAGCCTTCAACAGACTCCACAGTTCCAAAATACTTACATTAGACAGATTCTACTGGTAAAATTATTATCTAGGTGGGAAGATAAGTTCCTGTTTTTCCTGCTCTGCCACCTTCTAGGAATTCTCTCTGGGGCTCCTTATTTTAAAAAACTTTTTATTGTGAAAAATTTCAAACCTAAACAAAAGTAAAGAGAAAGATATAATGAATCCCTACGCATTTATCACACAGCTTCAACAATCACCAGCTATCTGCTCCTTCACCTGAATTTCAGCTGGTAATTTCTTGCCCATCTCTTTCCTGGCTTTCCTCCCAATGCCTGGCTTCAAATGATGTGATCTTCTGCCTTCTCTCCAGCTCCAAGAATCAATGTGATCCCCCCTAATATTTGACTAAATTAACAGGCTCTCTTTTTAATATTCCTAACTTGAATAATTTTTATACCCTCCACCCTACCCCCCAGACTCCTTAAAAAAAAAAAAAAAAAAAGGCAGTTTTTAATCCTTTCCAATGGTTTGAGAATCTGATGAAAGCCATGGGCCATAACCCTAAAAAAAAAGGTGCACACACCATTTTATATGTGATTTCAGGAGGTTCATGGACACCTTGAAACCTTCTAAAGACTCTATGTTAAGAACCCCTACTCTAAAAGGTCGATTCTCCCTTTTCCTAGGCCATACCTGGTCCTTGTAGCCATGTTTGTCTTTCACATTTACATAGAAATGTAAGACCGGGAGAGCATCCAGTTCCGTCACTTTTTTGTTGTTCTGTTGAGGCAACCAGACATGAAGGGCAATTTTATTTGTTTTTGTTCTCTTCATGAAGGCATTTTGAATTAATTGTCCAATTAATTCCAATTCCACATGAAGGGAATATGCCTGTTCCAAATCCTGGAGAGTGAGCAACAGAATCATAGGTCCTGCCAACATTTTTCATACTAATCTCATGCTACCTCTGAATATTTTTCTGCCCTTTTGAAATGAATTAATGCTAACTCCAAAATATTCCAAAAACCCACTCTAAAAATACTTGCTTCAGCACATTTTCTTCTTTCTCCTCCCTTCTCTTTACTCACACAGCATTGGATTTACATGAAATGCAAGGACGAAAAGTACTAAGGAAATCAAAAGACAAATTGGAATGAAGTGGACAATTAATTTAAAACACGCTTTAACAAGTATATTTTAAACTACAAAGGTGTTCATGATTCCTTGACAGGGTTCAATTTAGGTTTTGCTCTGCTATTTGCTCATTCATGGAAAATCTCTGGGATGGACCCATCAACTACCATAGAAGGTTGGTTGAGTACTCTAGCACTGTTCCTGCAACATTCTCCCCAGTTCTTCTAATGCTGAACCTCAGCTCTGGCTGTACATCACAGTCACCTGTGAAGCTTTTAAAATTGAGAAATGAGATGGGCTCAGGTGAGCCCAATTCAGGTTTACTTACTTTGGGGCCAGGCTCTGGGTGTGCAAGCCAGGGATGAGAACCCTGCTCTAATGCTATATGCGAGGAATTAATATTGTTAGTAATGGTGGAGGCCTGGGAGAATACTAAAATTGTTTTATAGCTTATAGCTCAGCAAGAAAGATATATTTAGTCTTTAAAAAAAACAGGAAAATTTCAGAAGGAAAATTTTGAAGGAACTTTATATGGAAACCACTGTAGAGTAATATTTTTACAATGCTATTTTTCTCTACCATTTAATTCCTAATGTGGCACAAACTTTTTGGCTCAGTTGGGATATGCTGACACATTATATGTAAACACATTTGTATCTTACTTATTTGCATTATATAAATAATAAATAAACTTTTTTAATGTATAGAAGAGTATAAAGTAAAAAGTAAAAATCTTGGCCACCCTCCCTGGCCCCATCTCGGAGGAAACCCTATTAAGAATTTCTTATGTATCCTTCTAGAAACTGGCTACCCACATCAAACGTATATATATAAAATGTTAATATTTATTTATTACATTTATTTATTAGCTCAGGACTCAAAGGGGCTTGGAAATTATCATGACGGTACATTTCTTTTACTTTCATTCTACCTATGGTGCAACAGGAAGTCTAGACTTTTACTAGGTTTCCCTCACAAATAACTTTAGGACTCCTTGGGAACATTTAACTTTCCCACAGGATCATGATGGTTAGCTCCCAGGGGTAAGCCTTCGAGCAAATAACCTCCTGCAACCTCAGGACTGGCTTCTCAGCATATCAGAAGGTTCAGGCCCGATCCTGGACCCTGTCTGCCTAACTCCCATGGCAGGGTCCAGTTCTCCTTCCTCTTACAGGTGGCACTTGAGCCTGTTTTCCTTTTTTTTTTTTTCGAGACAGAGTTTCACTCTGGTTGCCCAGGCTGGAGTGCAATGGCGCGATCTCAGCTCAAAGCAACCTCCGCCTCCTGGGTTCAAGCGATTCTCCTGTCTCAGCCTCCCAAGTAGCTGGACTGCATGTGCCACCATGCCCAGCTAACTTTGTATTTTTAGTAGAGATGGGGTTTTTCCATGTTGGTCAGGCTGGTCTCAAACTCCTGACCTCAGGTGATCCTCCCGCCTCAGCCCCACAAAGTGCTGGGATTACAGGTGTGAGCAACTGCGTCCGGCCAGGGTTCTTCAGGTTTTTTGTATTAAAATAATTTTTTTTACAGACAGGGGTCTCGCTATGTTGCCCAGGCTACAGTGCAGTGGCTCTTCTCAGGCCTGATCATAGATCACAACAATCTTGAACTCTTTGGTTCAAGTACTGCTCCTGCTTCAGCCTCCTGAGTAGCAAAAGGATTACTTTGATGTAGTGGTATTTGCATGCCATGGCATGCACCTCTGGGTTCTTCAGTTTTAGAATAAGGGTCTCCTTATTCTGTGGTAGTAAAGGCCTTCCATGGCCTAGTATGGGTCATATCCAGCCAAATCCAGGCCAGCTCTCTAAAGTTTAAGGTGATAATTTGGCCTGCACACCTTTCCTGGGGTGTTCAGACTTGCTCTTATTCTCCTGTAAACAATCCCTTAATTAACAGCAAATATCACATGCACCTAAGAATAAGTGAAATTGTACTGGGATAGTGCAGCCTAATCACAAGGGAACTGTAATCTGAAGAAATGCAAGTCTTCTACCACAATGACCATTTTCATATTACCAGTCAGAATAAGATTGCTCTTCAGCTAAACAACCTCTGTCTCAGAAATAATGCCTGAGATTTGACTCATAATTACATAGAAGTGGGGCACAGAGCAAAGCGGGTGGGGATTTTGAGGCAACAATATTTGACACTAGTCGATTATCATTGAAACTAAGTGATGTGTACCTGAGAGTTCATTATATTATTCTATGTATTTTAGTATAAGTTTGAGATATTCTATAGTTAAAAACAAAACAACATCTCTGCAAAGGCTTTACTCTTTGGCCAGGCACAGTAGCTCATGCCTGTAATCCCAGTGCTTTGGAAGGCCCCGGCAGGAGGATCACTTGAGACCAGGAGTTCGAGACCAGCCTGGGCAGCATAGCAAGCCCTCATCTCTACAAAAAGTTAAAAAATTAGCCAGGCATGGTGGCACATGCCTGTAGTCCTAGCTTCTCGGGAGGCTATGGTGGGAGGATCACTTGAGCCATGAGTTTGAGGCTACAGTGAGACATGATCACACTACTGTACTCTAGCCTGGGCAACACAGCATGACCCTGTCTAAAAAAATAAAAAGGCTTTATCCTTGATGTTTGCATCACTAAAAGATTCCTCTTTGTGGTTTTCTGGAATAAAGGAACTTGCAGCCCTGTGGGTGAATTTAGTCTCTACTCTCGTAATAAGCTTCATTCCTTCCTCCACATGTGATAACAGAGATTTTTAGGGCCAACATTTACTCAAAGTTCACATTCTAGCTACTGAGTTCTTCCTCACAAGCGCTCGCTTCAAGGGAACTTCTCATAATCAGCCCTGGGATTATGGCAACCTAAAGGTCTTTTTCTCCTTTCAATGTTTCTACAGATGTGTGCCATCTTGCATCTCTAGATGGTAAAATAAATTCTATCTATGCTATTTTATGCCTCTTTTTTCTTTTTTTAAAATGATTTTACTAGTACAATTGGAGGAAAAGGAGTCTGGTGAGGGTGGCTTGGAGAATAACTGGCTGGTCACCAGGACGGGATAGCACCTCTGGTTCTAGTGAGATTTATGGAAGGGGCTTTGTTCTGGAATGTGGTACTCAGCTTTATTAACTCAGAAACTTAAATGTTAGCACACATAGACACAATGGGACTCTAAGGGCTCATGAATGCCAATTAGTTAACTTGCAATGGGAAACATAACATAAGCAAGCCCCAAATCCAAGTTTGCTGGTTGGCACATTTTCTGTCTATGGGAAACTTAAGAAGCCAAATTATAACCAGAAGGGTAGTTGGTGACAGCCAGTTCTAGAACAGTGAGTTTTCAACTAAGGAGGGTTGCCATTCTCTGGGGGACAGGCAGAAGGAAGGGGCCTTTTTTTTTTTTTTTTTTTTTTTTTTTTGAAACAGAGTCTTACTCTGTCGCCCAGGCTGTAGTGCAGTGGTGCCATCTCGGCTCACTGTGACCTCTGCCTTCCGGGTTTAAGTGATTCTCCTGCCTCAGCCTCCTGAGTAGCTAGCTGGGACTACAGGCGCATGCCATGCCACCACGCCTAGCTAATTTTTGTATTTTTAGTAGAGACAGTGTTTCACCATGTTGGTCAGGCTGGTCTTGAACCCCTGACCTCGTGTTCTGCCCACCTCGGCCTCCCAAAATGCTGGGATTACAGGTGTGAGCCACCGCACCTGGCCTGGAAGGGGCTTTTAGGGGAGTGTGTGTGTGTGTGTGGTATTTTTCTTTTAGCATATATAATTAGAAACGGCATATCCAATATTATAATTCAATAATATTTGGGGGGGGGGAAATTTAAAACTCTTGTGTTCGTAACAAAAATTGTAAAAAATAAACCTCAACAAAATGTTCCTGGCTGATGACTCAGCTGGGGGCAGGGGGCAGGGTGGGAATCCACAAATCAAACTCTCTCTGGAGAATCTAAGATTTTTCATTTTTCAAAATGAAGCAAGAAAACATTGTTTACTGAGGCACTAAACAAAAGCCATACATGGGGCAACTTAAGTTTGCGGGATCCAAATCAATTTTCTGTTCTCAAGTTCCTTCTCACTAAAGAGTGTTATGATTAATATAATCACATTTAGTTTTTTAGTAGTCATTAACTGTGAGAATTGATGTAGAAATCTGGGTTACTTATAAAGCATGTACTTTATAGTACTGTACTATGTACTATAAAGTAGTGCTACAGTTTTGTGACCGAATTCTGCAGCCAGCCAAAACCACTGTATGGGTAAAGCAGACATTGATGGTCTCAGCATTGACTTATCTCCCTTATTCCTTTCTAAAAGATCCCATTTTCATTTGGGGATTGCTGTGTTTCCTGGGAAGAGGACTCTACTCCTATTCTACTATATTCCAACCCCTTAAACGCAGCAATTGGTTGGTAACCTAAACCAGTCCAATCAAAGTGAATCTGAAAGACTTTTCTTATGATGTTAATGACAAAGATGGGCTCATTTTCCTGGTGTCTTTAGTAGCCATCTATGGCCATAAGAAGAGTCTAAATTAGGAGAAAGAAAACAAAGACAGGAAAGAGAAGCAGAGAGATACTGGGGCATTGGGGTCATCTCTAGGCCACTGGATCACGTTTGCCTGAACCAATACTACCTCTGGACTTGACAGTTATTTGTACCAACAAACTCTTTTTTAATTGTTCCAGCCATTTTTAGTTGTAATTGAAAGCACGTGGGTGGATCAGGGTTCTGCTGAATCTGGACTGTTTGATTTTCTTGTTCTTCAACCAGCTTGAGTATCAGTCAGTGAAGCAAGTCATAAAGAAATGGCTGTAGTAAAACTGTCATGTTCTAATTTTTGCTGTGCATCGGAATCACATGGAGAGCTTTAACAGATGCCAGGCCAATTAAACCAGAATCTATAAAGTTGGGACTCAGGAATCAGAATTTTAAAAAGTTCTCAAGTAATTCCAGTGAGCAGCCTCAGCTGAGAACCACTGGTCTAAGTATCTTGTTCTGGCCATTCAGTGGGATCTGCAGACAACATGTCCTAAATATGTCTTTCCATTAAAGAAAAAAAAAACAAAAGCTGACATGTAACTTGTGAGGTTAATGCAAACCATACTGATGTGACAGAAAAGCAAAATGTGTGCAAATTTTGTACTCTATTCCATATTATAATCCTTTCTCTCTCGCTCCCTTTCACCCTTCAACATTTAATAGAAACTTACCATGCACCAGACACAGTGACAGATCTGGAATACAGAGGAAAACAAGAAAAACACAGTTGTTATAGTCCACAAAAAATAGAAAATTAACCTAGTAATTACAGCAAAATCTAATGCACCTACGATAAGGCAGCATGGAGCACTATGTGCACAGAGCATGGACTCCTAACCTCCTGGAGCAAAGGAAGTTTAAGCTGAAACCAGAAGAATGCATGAGTTAACTTGGTAGATGATGGAGGAAGGTCCAGACGGCAGAAGCTTTGAGTTCAATGTCACAGAAGTGAGGGAACTAAAAGAACATAGTAGGGGAGGGGAGAATACTAGAGAAATGAGGCTGGACCTCGCCAACATGGTAAAACCCCATCTCTGCTAAAAATATAAAAATTAGCTGGGCGTGGTAGCGGGTGCCTGTAATCCCAGCTACTCAGGAGACTGAGACAGGAGAATTGCTTGAACCCAAGAGGCAGAGGTTGCAGTGAGCCGAGATCATGATCGTGCCATTGCACTCCAGCCTGGGGGACAAAGCAAGATTCCATCTTAAAAAAAAAAAAAAAAGAAGAAATGAGGCTGGAGATAAAGGCAGGAGCCAGATTATGAAAGACTTTATAGGTCATATTAGAAGTTTGGATCTTATCAAAAAGGCAATGTAAATCAACTGAAGAGTTTTCAGCATTCAAAGAATGTGATTTCTACGTTTGGGAGACAATTCTGACTCGGGGCAAGGAATGGGAATGCATTGTGGGGTATGGGGGGTTTGACAAGAGAAAATCAGGGAGACCAGTTAACTGCAGGCAGATACACTAGCTCTGGCAAGAGATAATGGTGGACCAATGAGCATGGGGGCAATGGATAGAAGTGAACTAATTCAAGACGTATTTAGGAAGGTAGAATTGATAGGACTCGGTAATTGACTAGCTGTGGTTAAGAAGCCAGAGAGAAGCCAAGAGTGACACACGTTTCTGGTTTGAGCGAGTGTTTGAACGGTGGTGCCATTTCATGAATAAAAAACACTGGAAGAAGAGTAAGTTTGTAAGAGAGGATGACTTTTATTTTGAGTATGAAGTACCTGTTAGACATTAAGTGTAGACATGTGGTAGGTACGTGTGTCTCAAACTCAGGAGAGCAATATGGGCTAAACATCTATAGTTGATAGTTATCAGCAAACTGATGTTACTTAAAGCCTAGGGAATAAACCAAATTACCTAGTAAAATGTGTGGAGAAAAATGGCTTAGGATAAAGCTCTGGGGAACACTTATAACTAAGAGGAGCATAGAAAAGAGTCCTGCAAAAAGAGTAATAATGCAGTGCTAGAGATGTAGGATGCAAAACAGAAGAGTGACAAAAAAGAAAATAAGAAAACAAAGGATGGAGATGGGTATATTAAAATGAGGATCGAAAAGTATGCATTAGATTTAGCAACGTGGAAGGTCCTGGAAATGTTATCAGGATGGGTTTGGGAAGGCAGGTAAATTTTTTCAAGGAGTTACTGAAATGGAGACGAGAGAGGGTATATGGTAACTGAACAGGGATGTGGGTCAAGAGATATTGAGATGAAATAGACTTGAAAATGCTTCCTTTTTAACATAAGATATCAGGAAGATGAATAAGTAAAAGTCACAAAAGTGTCAGAAAAGAATGGGATCCAGAAATGTGAGGAATGCCTCTTCTACTGGAATGGGAAGAGGAAAAGGACTATCAGTGCAGGGAACAGGCAGAATTGTATATTTAGTGGTCAGAAGAAGGGAGACAATTCCTGTCTGGTCACCTCTCTTTGTTCTGTAAAGAAGGGAGGAGCCATCTACCAAGAATGAGAGGGGATGCCGGGTGGATTGGAGGTTTAAGGGGAGTGGAGAAGTTTTGGAATAGCTGTTGAAAATGGGAGACAGCTGACTAGGGAAACAGTAAGACAGCCAGTCAGTGTTAAGGGTTTAATTGAGATTGATGACAATGAATGTATAAACTTGATACTCTGGGTGGTTTTGCTCACGTTCTCCTGTGGAGCTCAGTAGCCCATGCACAGAGTATATTGTACGTACTATCCACTCATTACTCTTATTTACTCATTCACTTGTTCATTAATTTAACTACTCTGTGCCAGGTACTATTCTAGGCACTGTTTCATTTGATGATTATTTAATGTTTTATCTTCTTTTTCTTTGATACAGGGTCTCACTCTGTCACCCAGGCTGGAATGCAGTGGCACAATCACTGCTCACTGCAGTCTCAGCCTCCTGGGCTCAAGAGATCCTCCCACCTTAGCCTGCCAAGTAGCTGGTACTACAGGCACATGCCACCACGCCTGGCTAATTTTTGATTTTTTGTAGAGATGGGGTCTCACTGTTGCCCAGGCTGGTCTCCAACTGCTGGCCTCAAGCAATCCTCCTGCCTCAGCCTCTCAAAGCACTGGGATTACAGGCATGAGCCCTCATGCCCAACTTTTTAAAAAAATCATATTTCTACAAGCAGACCATAATATATTAATACTGAAAGAATTACAGTGAAACCACCAGATTATTGAGTTTTACAGAGATAAGAATTTATAGGTACGATAAAGTACAAGAAAGCAAATAATAAGACATTAAAAGAAAAATGCTCTTTAAAGTTGTATATTTTGAATCTTGTCTCCCTAATCACACTGTGAGATCTTAACTATGAGTTTGTTGCAGCCAATGTATATGTTTATCCTAAAAAAAATGCCTAACTTGTATATACATGACAATTTGTGGAGCTGTTTTACAAAAATTCCATTTTGTATAATTAAGTATGCAATTTTGCAAAATTAATGTAATTGTATTGTTACACTCTATAGCATTTAGGGCCTAAGACTGTAACCTAAGCAGAGAATGATTTTTTTGGAAATGCATTAGGTACTCTGCAGAATCAAGGGACAGACCTAAGACCTGGTCCATAAAGGACAGGAACAGGAGCAGATTCATGAGGCTATGTATCAGGCCATCAAACATCTGGCGAGGCCACTAAAATGAATTTGTGTCAACCATTCTCTTTAAGTCTGAGGGTTTCAGAGTTCCAGGAGAGACTTATAGCCTCAGTGTGGATAGCAGAGAGCATGGTCCCATGTCTGACAGTCCCATCTAACTATAGCCAATTGGGAAGAGCATATTCCACACATGTAAATTGGGGTGTAATCAAAACAGCAAAATGATCAGTAAAAATAGCACCTTCTTGATGTCCCTAGTGAAAACTAATGTCTCCTCTCATAAATGCAGAGCTCCTTATTTGTTGTAGCTCTTCATCTGCCTAACACACTCTAACTGAACTGATGATGTTTATGTACCTTTCCATTTTCTCCAGTAGCTTATGAGCTTTGGAAGGCAGTGGCTGAAGCAGCTTCATAATCTGGGGAGCAGTGTCCTAAAGATCTCCCAATGTGGCTATTTCAAAATTCGTTTAGAATAGTCTGAGGCATGAACTTATGGAAAAGCAAATGCCCTTTTCTCTATTCCACTATAGACAAAGAAATTTTTAATAGTTTTTACCTGTCTAATTTGAAAAACACAAGATGACTATAGGAAGACATAAATCCTCAGTTGCTTTCCTATCTTTTCTAAATCTGCCAAATGCCCACAACATCTCTCACTTTAGTAGAAAATCTATTAAGTTAAAATTTAAAAGGATATACAGTTGTCCCTTGGTATCCACAGGGGATTGGTCCTAAGACACCTGAGGATACAAAAGTCTGTGGATGTTCAAGTCCCTTACATAAAATGGTGTAGAACAGAAAGTCCCCAACTTTTGATACTTGGGATTTTTTGACTTCAGGATGGTGATACACGCATTCAATATGCTCTTTATGACGGGACCACATCTGGATAAACCCATCATAAACAGAAAATATTGAAAGGTAAATCCATCATAAGACAAGGAGCATCGTGTTTGCATATAACCTATGCACATCCTTCCCTATACTTGAAGTCATCTCTAGACTACTTGTAATACCTAATGTAAATGACATGTAAATAGTTGTTATACTACATTTTAAATTTTTTTGTATTATTCTTATTGTTATATTATTTTTATATTTCTGAATACCTTTGATCTGTGGTTTATTGAATACATAGATGTGGAACCTGAGATATGGAGACTGACTGTAATACTGGTCTAATTTTCTTTAGAGCTGATTTTAGCTAAGTCTTTTCGATAGTTCATCTAACTTCCTAGCTGGTATAACTTCTGAATAAGCCTAAAAATAAAACACAATCCACTGGAAAATAACTTTTCTAATAACTGGTTAAGAAGAAATTGCTCTCAGACTCTTCCAACTTGTATCAGGGAAGATTTTTTTTTTTTCATGGAGTTTTGCTCTTGTTGCCCAGGCTGGAGTGCAATGGCGCGATCTCGGCTCACTGCAGTCTCCGCCTCCTGGGTTCAAACAATTCTCCTGCCTCAGCTTCCTGAGTAGCTGGGATTACAGGCGCCCACCACCACGCCTGGCTAATTTTTTGTACCTTCAGTAGGGACAGGGTTTCACTATTTGGCCAGGCTGGTCTCGAACTCCTGGCCTCAAGTGATCCGCCCGCCTCGGCCTTCCTAAGTGCTGGGATTAGAAGTGTTAATCGCCAAGCTGGGAAGATAATTCTAAAAAGCCATAATTATAGAAAATATATTATTAAATCAGTTAGAAGTTCTTTTATGAACATAAAATACACTGCAACAGATTATAATCCACAGTAAGACCAAGAATAAGGCTTGTTAAAATACTGTGAAAAGGAGTATCCATAGAATGGAATATTATTCAGTCATAAAGGGCATGAAATACTGATACATGCTAGAATATGGATGAACCTTGAAAACATTATGTTAAGTGAAAGAAGCCAGACACAAAAGGCCATATATTATATAATTCCACTTATATGAAATATCCAGAATAGGCAAATCTACAGAAAGTAGATTAGTGGTTGCTAGAAGGGAAAATGAAGAGTGACTGCTAATAATTACAGGTTTCTTTTGGGTATGATGAATATGTTCTGTAATCAGATAGTGGTAATGGTTGCACAACTTCGTGAACATCCTAAAGCCACTGAATTGTACATTTTGAAAGGGTAAATTTTATGTGAATTTTATCTCAATAAAAAATAATTTTTAAAAAGAAAGGGAGGAGGCTTAATGAGAGGTTTGGCATGAAAATAAATTGTTTTAAGGGCCCAAGAAAGGCATGGAATTTAGTATTTATCCCTTGGCAAAAACATAGATGAAACAAGCATAGAAAAGAATACCCAATAATTATATTCTTGAAAGCCTAAACATAAAAAAAGGTTTTAATTACATTGCTCATACCAGGAGATAAATAATTTTTGCCTTTTTGAAAAGTACATGGGGACTTACTCATTTATTCCCCCCAGATACTAAAAAAAAAAAATGACTGCAACTTTTCTTAAGCTCTTCTTTTAGTCTATGAATTGTACCAAGTCTCAGCTGTAAATCAAGCCATTTTATTATGGTGCAGCACTTAAATTCACTTGAGCTTTGTAAGAATTTTTTATTTATTTGGAATGAAAGAATATGGTTTTCAGACCACGCCAGGAAATCATATCCTAACCATCTATACTTGCTCCAATGAAACTCAGACTTCCCTGGATTTTCTTTTCCTCATTCTCTGAATTTTAATCTGTGTGTTTTTAGTCTTTGAGTTAACTGAGAAGCCTTTTCGTTCTGTGAACTAAGCACATTCCTTCAAAACCACAGGCATCCACTTCTCATTGGACTTATGACAATCACAACATTGGCACACAGGTAAAAAATAACTTGATTTGCTTTTCCCATCACACCTCTGGCTACCTCAGGGGACCCCACTTCAATGGAAAAAGAGTAAGGATAATTTCTATCAAAGTATTCTTCAGTATTGTATAATGATTTAACCTTTCCTCTGCACATTTCCACAGCTGTAGCCATTGAATGATGTTACATTTCTGCCTTCCAGAAGAAGGCAGAGTTTCAAGGAAAAGTAATTCTAGCAGACGCCAGACCAGAGGAACTTCCCTTCTTCAGAATAACTCCCTCAGGAGATTCCTTTCTGCAGCCTAATGAGCTTATGGATTAAACTATTTTAGAGGATGGAATGGCCTAACAGCATTCTAAATTCTGAGACTAGAACTTTATCCTTTGTTCAACACACAATATGGGTCACTCTAAGCCCTTACTATTTAACAAAACTGAATCTGTATTATGTAAAAAAGCCAGAAAAGGTTTCAAAATGTGCTTTGTTATCAATATAATGCCATGCATAAGTGGGTAGTTTATAGCTTAGTGTAACAGAGCAGAGTGAAAAAAATTTTAAAAAGTTAAAAGGCCTCATATGGTTGGTGAGATAAGGCACAAATCTTTTTTGTGTTATTTCCCTTTTTGGAGGCTGGGCAGACTCTTCTGCAACAGAGGATAAGATAACTGCAAGAGAAGAAAATGAAAAGTGTAGTCTTTGCAACTAAAAAATGTCAACTTAGGCTCAAGCACAATAAAAAAACAGTCTCTCACTCTGGTGGTCATATAATCAGTAATATTTCTAATGATAACAAACAATTTACATTATAATTATAAAAAGGAGT
This sequence comes from Nomascus leucogenys, assembly GCF_006542625.1. Lineage (NCBI taxonomy): Eukaryota > Metazoa > Chordata > Mammalia > Primates > Hylobatidae > Nomascus > Nomascus leucogenys. The sequence goes on from NC_044391.1 coordinate 71,163,291, forward strand.
TCATCTTATTAAAAAGTTGCTTGGGTTTGGAATGGTAACAACTCAAGTAAAAGCCCAGTTTTAGAGTACATTAACATAGATATTTGTATTATTGATGCTGCCTTTTAACCCATTAAGGATATAAAATTACTTTTTCTATATTCCCCCATTATGATATGTCAAAACTTTTGGACTCATGGCTGTTGTGCATACTTAAGTTATAGCTGGAGTTCCTGGGTAGAGAGGAGCTGTAAAAATCTAGAACAAAGAGCCATTACTTACTACTCTGTGGTCAAATCATTAAATACACATTTTAGTGCCATATGGTATTTTTTCTCATCTTTATACATATTTTTTGAAAGTTGAAAAATAATGGGCTTATTCTGCTTTTATAATTCAAACATTACTTTCAAAATTTATAAAGCTTACTGAACTAAGCACATTAATGGTGGAGTTAGGTTCATTTGTTCTAAGAAAAGTATTTAAGTTTGAATGTAACAGTCATGATGGTTTTAAAAGTGAACATATTTAAGTTAGAGGCAATGTAGTATCATAACATTTCCACCAAAATATTTTCTACTGTTGGTGGAAGAAAGATGTGAGAGTAATCTATGATTCTGGAAAAGAAGATACTTAATCAAATTCATGTAAGTACAGTTAAGACTGAGTAAGTTATAGCAGAAGGACTTTAATATAGCAGCTGACAGAACTTCCTGACCATAAGGGATGTGAAAAGCTACAAAGAAATACTGTTTCCATTTGAGATGAAAAACAACACAAACAATTCTCTATTTAGAAGTAATATTACCTAGAAAAGGAGAAATGGCTTAATGTCTTAAGATTCCCATGTTTCTTTCACTAACATGGAGAAAAAAATGACAGAAAAAGGAAACTCTAGAGCACTCTATATATAAAACCCTTGGCCTGTTTACCTGAGTCCTTTGGGGACTGAGTAGTTTTGAACAGCTGAGTTTTCTGGTAAACTATGTGTTTATCATTCTAAGAATTAAGTTTGGATAAAAATATCTACTAAAAATATATTTAAATTCCCTGATCTTTTTTCTTTCCTTTAATATTTTTTCCTAAATGTTATGAAAGTTATTCAAAGTTACTATAGAAATTAAAAAAGAAAAGAAACAGCCATAATTCCGCCACCCAGAATCAACCAGTTGGCATTTTTTCCCAGTTTCTTTAACAGAGTATACAGGACATAATTCAAGGCTGTAAAATAATGAGATCCTCAGTCTACAAAACTATTTCAATAATGGTAAACATTTATTGAGCTCTTTGTAAAGCCTGGTACTATGTTAAACATTCTATATACATGGTCTCATATAGTTCTTACGAGCCAATGTGGTAGGTAATCCTATATTCCTATTTTAGAGACGAATTAAAAAAAAAAGGCTTTGAGAATTTATCAAGGACCCATAATAATCCACAGAACCTAAATTCAAATCCTTTTGTCCAACTCCGAAGACTTATCTCTTAACCTCTTCATAAGATTAAAACGTTAAAAGGGCACATACTGTTAAGAATTTTAATGGCTCCTACACATGCATCCTTTATATATACCCTTCATGATTTTTCAAACCATGTCAGATTCTCATTTTTCAATTCTCAAGATACAGCAGCTTCTTATAGCATCTTCACCACCTTTCCCGTTTACTGTCTTAAATGTGCCCAATCTCGGAAACATCAATAACAAAACAAGCTTGTTGACATTTTGTGAAACATTTAAGGAGACTTCCAAGGAATGTAACATATGTAGACTTTGTGACACATATATTGGCATGTGGTCACAGCTCTGTTCTGAGACGAGATGTTACTATTTTGGCTTTGAGACATGAAGGATATGACATTCAAATCTAAACATACACCAGCCAATCGTGAAAAGTCAGCATACTCATAATCCGAAAAGCTTCAATAGAAATTTAGATAGTTATAGAAGGTGCATTACTCAGAGTCAAGAAACCTGGGTCATACTGGAGAGAACAGTGACTACCTCTACAGAAAATTATGTTCATATACAAACTACAACAAATATCAAATGTTATATAAAACAAACAATGCAGGGGAGTCCACAAGGATGTGGAATGTTTGAGCAAAAAAACGAAGAGGCTTATTCAATGGCTTGTACTAAAAGATAAGCCCCAGATTCTAAAAGAAGGTAGGCAAACTGCTTCCAACTCACCCTGGTCTCAAAACGTGAAGATGGTAGAACATCACAGAAGGAATAATGGAGTACAGTGAAAGGAGGCCAAGGGAGGTTGATAAAAATTAAAAAAGGATTAGCACATGCGTTCTTGTTTTAATTGGGGTAAGAACTGTGGACAAAGAGTTGGAGATAGGTTGTTCTGAGGAGACAAAGGGCTATTGTTTCAGTCTTGGCTGGGGGCAGCCATGTTTATCTTCCATCGAACGTGGACAAATAAAAATCCTTACAGAGGTATTTTTTATCATATAAGTTTTGCAGGCATGTTGCTTTTAAACCCAATGACATATGCTACTATTTCACGTAATAAAGTTTCTTTTTGTTTGTGAGGTTGTATATGAGAGCTTCATTAATCAAGTTGCCACTATAATTAAAAATTATTTCTGATTATAGTTTGCTGATATCTAATAATACAGTTGTTTTACAAAGGCAGAACATATACCTATAGGAAAAGGGTGGCCTGGATGCCTGCAGGGACCAATGGGTAGCCATCTCAAGTATGCTTTTCTTCCACTGGCCTATTCCCTGCTAGGCTCTCTCTTCTCTAAAGAGATTGCAACATGGTATCACTCTGATATGAAAATCTCTAATTCTTAGGAAGCAAAGTATTGACAAAGTCTACAGTGCAGTTTAGAGTTTGATTGCTTCTACATCCCTTTCTAGATTATTCCATGAAGACTCTCAGGATAAGGTCTTGGATACATGGTTAAGACTGAACCCTCATTTCCACCCTTCCACACAATTCTTCTCCCTAAGCCGACCTCTGTATCTCTGCACTCTCTCAGGCTGACCCGGCAAATCAGCACCTGAGTTTTTCAGGCCAAAAGCTTTTGGTTCCCTACTAAAAAATAAAACAAAACATAAATCAAGTTTGTAAGGGAGAAGGGATAGTTGCCTATAATGTAATAAACATGGCCTTCCTTCCCTCATCATAGTTTATTCAAATTATAAAAAGTGACTATAATTTGTATCCAGGACAAATGTAAATGACAAGAGTGTCTCCTAGATGCTTTAGGTATGGTAGAAGAATTAGTCCTTGATAAAATACAATATATGACCACACAAATTTGAGTACTATTTAAGCCAATTAATTAACCATGATCACTCAAACTTAGGCAATATGACAAATACTTATCATCTTCACATACAAAGAAAAATGAATAAACTGCCTATAACAATATAGCATTAAAAATCCTATTGATGTTCAATATTCTGTGGCTATTAACATTGTGGGGTGTTTTTAAAAGTCAAAAATACTGAACTGTTTAGAAAATTCTGCATAGTAATAGTATTACATTGTGAATTTTATTTTCAAATTTGATAAAGAGGAAAATAATAAAGTTAAGCAGTCAAAAGAAGTAGCAAAAACAAGATAGTCATTCATATATAGAGAACACATAGATTCATTTCTAGTTGATTCAATCCTATTTACATATTTAAAATACAAAATAATGGCCATCTGGCTAGTTCCTTGGTAGAGCATGAGAGCCTTAAAATACAAAATACAACTTAATGTGTCAAGAAGACCACAGTTAGCACCAGGAAAGGAACTTTACTTTAGCTTCTGATTATTTTTTTATCTTTATTTTTACTTTATTATTATTTTTGAGATGGAGTCTCACTCTGTCATCCAGGCTGGAGTGCAGTGGCACAATCTCAGCTCACTGCAACCTCCACCTCCCAGGTTCAAGTGATTCTCCTGCCTCAGCCTCCCGAGTAGCTGGGACTCTGATAGATGTGTGCCACCACGCCTGGCTAATTTTTTATATTTTTAATAGAGATGGGGTTTCACCATGTTAGCCAGGAAGGTCTCCATCTCCTGACCTCATGATTTGCCCACCTCGGCCTCCCAAAGTGCTGGGATTACTGGCATGAGCCACTGCGCCCAGCTTAGCTTCTGATTATGACCTCAGTATCTTGGAATAGATACTGAGGAATACTATGTATTTATCATCATGAATTAATTAAAAATTAATTTTGAAAAGTAATTGCTGTATATCATCAATTCATAAGTGATTCAAATGAATTAAAACCTTAAAACTGGTATTACTTGATGTTGCGAACAACTCTCCTACAGTGGTTTGTCTTCATCTCTTCCAATGCTTGTTCCAGTTGTTGAACCAAATGGAGCAGGGTGGCTGGGTCTGTCTGTAGAATTTTGGTGTTGTGATCTCCATTTTGATTAAGGTGTAGCTTTATAGTCACTGCTGGTTTAATCTGTTGCCTGAGACTTCTACTTGCAAGCTTGATTTTAAATGAAATAAGAGCACAGTAACTATTTAATAACCATGCTGAATATATAATATTTATAGTTATCTTAAACCATACACAAAAATTAAGTTTCAGATGAATTACAGATTTCAAAATGAAAAGTAAACTTTAAAACCTTTGAAAAGAAAATAATGAGAATATATACACAATTTTATGGTATAGAAGATTTCTTAAACATGATATAATAGGCTCAAACCATAAAGACAAAACTGGTAAATTCAATTACATTAAAACTCAATTTTCTTCAAAAGACACCTAAAGATGGTGAAAAAACAAGTAATAAACCAAGAGAAGGGATTTTGCAACAGACATATAACCAAAAAAGGATTCGTATCCAGAATGTGTGAACTCCTCTGATTTAATAAGAAAAAAACCTCAAAACCCAAGATAAAAATATATAGGTCTAAATAAGCATTTTACAGAAGACAAATGAATATAGAAAAATATGTTCAACTTTATTAAACATCAGGATAATAGCCCGTAAAACTACATGAAATACCATTTTACAAATATCAGACTAGCAAAAAAAATTTTTTTTTGAAACGGAGTCTTTCTCTGTCGCCCAGGCTGGAGTGCAGTGGCGCGATCTCGGCTCACTGCAAGCTCCGCCTCCCGGGTTCACGCCATTCTCCTGTCTCAGCCTCCCGAATAGCTGGGACTACAGGCGCCCGCCAACACGCCCGGCTAATTTTTTATATTTTTAGTAGAGACGGGGTTTCACCGTGTTAGCCAGGATGGTCTCGATCTCCTGACCTCGTGATCCGCCCACCTCGGCCTCCCAAAGTGCTGGGATTACAGGCTTGAGCCACTGCGCCCGGCCTTCAGACTAGCAAAAATTAAAAACCTGTTCATACCAAGTATTGCAAGTGGCAATAATGGGAACTCTCACCCACTCCTGGTAAGGGATGAGAAAATCACTTTGGAAAACAATGTGCATTACCAGCAACTCTACCCCTAGACACATACCTTAACCTCTCACACATATACATTTATTCATGATAGTATGTTTCCAAGAACAAAAAATTAGAAATACCTCAAATATTCATTAACAACAGAATAGATAAACCAAGAATAATCACACAATGAATTGCTTACTAAATGGCAGAGAAATGAACTACAGCAACATGGGTTATCATAGAAGAAATGAAAATGTTGAAAAAAAGCAAGTCACAGAATATGTTCAAGTTTAAAAAATATACAGTTTGGTGACAAAATTTATGTTTTTAAAAAAACTATAAAGAAAAGATTAGGGGCTGGGCGCGGGGGCTCACACCTGTAATCTCAGCACTTTGGGGGGCTGAGGTGGGTGGATCACAAGGTCAGGAGTTTGAGACCAGCCCGGCCAACACAGTGAAACCCTGTCTCTACTAAAAATACAAAAATTAGCTGGGCATGGTGGCACATGCCTGTAGTCCCAGCTACTTGGGAGGCTGAGGCAGGAGAATTGCTTGAACCCAGGAGGCTGAGGTTGTGGTGAGCCGAGATCGTGCCATTGCACTCCAGCCTGGGCAACGGAGTGAGACTCTGTCTCAAAAAAAAAAAAAAAAAAAGAAAAAGAAAAGATTGACAGAAAATTCAGGATAATAGTTTCCTTCAGGTGCTGGGAGATGGTTACAATTGGGTACAGGTTCTTCAAAAGTACTGGTTTTATTTGTTAAGCTTGGTAGTGGGTGTACTGGTATTTGTTTTATCATTATTCTTTAAACTGGGTCATAACCTTTCATTTGTATAATATATTCCAAAATTAAAAAAATAAGTAATACTGACATATATTTAAAAGAAGAAAACACAAAACTATAAACAATGACCAACTTCAAGGTCCTTTCAATCTTTAGATTCTCCATTAAAAGGAACCAGGACTATCCAAAGCAATAGCTGACTTGAAGTCTAGGAGAGAAACTGTACAAGATGAGCCTGAAACATCTTGTTACAGGAGAAAGCAAAAAAGTTATCAAAAATAGTGGAGTCATGTCAAGAAGACTAGATTCCAACTTGAAGAGATTTTCAAGTGAGTAACAAATCTAAACCTGAGATTTCAGGATTAATTTAATTCTGTAAAATAGAATATTCTGACTAATAACTTCTTCCAAATAATTATAGGTAACCTGGGCTTCCAAAAGAACCCAAGATACTGATCCAAGGCTGAAATTTAATGTCCCCAACTAATTTGCAAACAATAAGTCAATCCCTTTGGGTGAGCTGGTCCCCAAACATAAAATAGGTACTTGCAGGCTAAAGTACCAGTTTAAGATCATCTCTGTAGTACAAATAATTATAGATGACACATATGCAAATTATACATATGATAATTGAAAACAGTACTTATTTATTCAATTATGCTCTGTTTATATTTGTTTTTCCTCTACACTGACAGAGAGGGACTGCACTGACAGACAGGGACTGAGTGTATTTGCTGTGTAATTAAGCCACGACTTTTTTGTTGAAAGACTTAAAGCCACTATCCTCCAATTTTTAAACAACATATCTAAATTAAATACCTATATAAATATCTATACTATTCTTTAACAGTTCTAGAAAAGAGATTACATAACATCCCTAACAAACATCTAGTAAGACATTTTTCTCAGAAAGAAGTTGAATGACAGTACTACAGGACAAAACAGTAGCCCACCAAGTTCTTGATATGGACTTATTTTTTATTGGGGATGAGATTCTGTCCTCCTCCCTGTAAACATAACAACAATAAAAGCAACTTTAAAATAAAATGTCTTATGTCAATGCAAATTAGAAAAAAAAAACAAAGAAAAAAATGTTTACTCTGAAGGGCCATATCTCAAGGCACTGAAAAGGGTATTCTGGCAAAAAACATCAAGTAGGAAACAGGATACATAAACTATGTTTCATGTAGCTACAGTTCCTAAAAGAATTCAGTTCTCTATTTAGCCTCAGAGCAAACAATATGTGGGCAAGACAGGAAAAGAATGCTTTGAAGTAGTTGTAAATGGACCAGCCCTGAAAGGAACATCCTCCTGCATCAGTCTGATGGTGGTACATTCAGTTACTAATGCTATTAACAAGGACATCAATTGTGTTGGCAATTTATTAAGTCTGGGGAAATGTTCCTACTAGACACTAAGCTATGATGATTAATTTGATTCCCATAAACAACTGCATAATAATTAGGTGGTAATTGTCCATCACTACCAGTCTCCATGAGACAAGTCAGTTACTTAAACATGAAAGGCGCCGTATGTAGTTACAAGTTTCCTAGCCATTTAGCTAGTCTTATCTGATATGCCTTTCTCTATGAGCAGAAGAATCCACTCCAGTTAAAATCCTATGCAATGGTTTCAACAAAGAAGCTGAGGAACTCAATGAGCTGAGTAGCTTTTTTAGCCCTTAAATGCACTTCTCCGTAAGTAGCAACATTCATTCAGTATACCCTCAACCTTAAACTGTACTAGTCCTAGCAATAGCGCAGTGATTCAAACTCACTTCACTGGGTAAATGAGCTCTCTTGAGTTTAATTTTAGAAAATTCAACTTCTTAATTTTAACTTTCAAAAATGTCTTCATAATGGACAAACTCAAAGCAAATCAATAAAGCCAAAAAAAGAACTGTTAAAGCCTACTGGACCCCAAAAGTCAGGGGACATTCGCATACAAGAAAGACGTAAAGATCTACAAGATGAATTACCGCTGAGCCACATACATGACCATCCCCACATCTCCACCGGGTTATTATTAAAGGACCTAAGTATAAAGGCTTATCCACAGTCATTTCCCCCCACGAACCCCACAAGACTTGCTGCTTATGATGTCCCCCAGAGCATGAACTGTGTTCTGTTCTTTGCTGTATCTACAACACCTGGCACATGTTAGGGGTACAAGAAATGTCTGATAAATAATTTAAGTCACTTAACTCCCCCTGCCATCACTCTTTCCATTCAGCACTGATTCATGCCTATTATATGCCAGGTATTGTGCTGGGCACACGGTAATGAACAAGACACAATACTTGCCCTCCTGGAGCCTACAGTCTGGTTTATACCATGTCCTGTGTTCATGCCTATTAAAGCACTCATCACACTGGATTATAATTGCTGATTTCTAATTAAATTTTATTTTTTGGTCTCCCTCTTACTGTAAGACCATGAGGACTTAAAGGCAAGCACTGCTATGTCCACAAGGCCTAGCATGCACTAGACATTCAATAAATGGTTTGATAACTGAATAGATATAGAAACAAGGATGGATTAATGGGACATAAGAAATTATCTTTTTTATTGTTTATCTGCATGTACCTGAAGATGCTCATGACAATGGAATATTCTCTATGCCAGCCACTCTATCCCAAGTGTAAAATTTGAAGATATAGTAAGACAGGTACATCTTTCTTCTGTCCAAATCCTAAGCCTTCTGTCTTAATTCTTACTCTCCTGATGATCCCTTTATTCTTAAATGTTGCTCTTACTTTCAGTGACATTGTGTTGTGTTAGTGGTTGTTTTTCCTAAAACCACTCTTACTCTAATTACTGGCTTTTATTTCTATTAGCCATGACCAACCAATGAGATTCCGTTCAGATGTCAGAGAAATCATTCTCATTTGTGATTTGAACTAATCTGGCATCCAAGTGTTAGGCCCACATCCTCACCTACTGTAGAGATTGCAACTTAAATAAGCTGTCATCACCTTAAATTCAGTCTATCTTGAACTGATTAATGCCATGAGGGAGTGTGGCTCTAGTGCTGCCTGAACTTCTAATTTTTCAAAAGTTGCTAAAAATTATAATTTTGGTGTGAAATTTCCTACTTTTTTTTTTCTTCAAACCATAGAAGGGAAGTGGTCAGACTGTGGATACCGTTTTAAGAAACTGACTTGCAGATGGACTAGATGAAGGGCAAGGAGAGGAGTCAAGGAAGAGCGCAAGTATTTTTGGCCTGTGTGATTCAAAGAATGTATGTACCATCTGAGATGGGAGAGGCTATGGTAGGAGTAGTTTCAGTAGGGAGGGGGTGTATTAGTCCTTTCTCACACTGCTATGAAGAAATAACCGAGACTGGGTAATTTATAAAGAAAAGGCTGGGCGCAGTGGCTCATGCCTGTAATCCCAGCACTTTGGGAGGCCAAGGCAGACAGATCACAAGGTCAGGAGATCGAGACCATTCTGGCTAACAGGGTGAAACCCTGTCTCTACTAAAAATACAAAAAAAAATATTAGCCGGGTGTGGTGGCACACACCTGTATTCCCAGCTATTCGGGAGGCTGAGGCAGGACAATGGTGTGAACCTGGGAGGCGGAGCTTGCAGTGAGCTGAGATTGCACCACTGCACTCCAGCCTGGCTACACAGCGAGACTGTCTCAAAAAATAAAAAAATTAAAAAAATTAAAAAAAGAATTTTAATTGACTCACAGTTCCACATGGCTGGGGAGGCTTCAGGAAACTTACAATCATGACAGAAGGCACCTCTTCACAGGGTGGCAGGAGAGAGTATGAATGCCAGATGAAGGAGGAAGCCCCTTATAAAACTATCAGATCTTGTGAGAACTCACTACCACAAGAACAGCATGGGGAAAATTGCTCCTATGACTCAATTATCTCCACTTGGTCCCACCCTTGACATGTAGGTATTATTACAATTCAAGATGAGATTTGGGTGGGGACATAGAACCAAACCATATCAGTGGGTAAGAAAGGTGGGATTCAGTTTGGAACATATTGCATTTGAATGCTTATCAAATTACCAAAGTGGAGATGTCAAATAGGCTTCCACTGTATGATTCTGAAGTTTAGAGGACAGTTCTAGGCCAAAGATATAAATCTGGGAATCCCAAGAATATGGGGTTTATTTAAGACTTCAAATTGGATGAAACCAGCTTGAGAATGTAAGTGGAAAAGCTATGAAGACTCAGAACTGACCTTTGGGGCATCCCAATGTTTAAAGGGCAATGAGATAGAATCAGCAAAGGAGATTGTGAAAGAGGAGCCTGTGAAGTTGAATGGGAATCACAGGGAGTTATTTCCCAGAAGGCAACTAAAGAAAGTATTTCAAGTAGGGAGGCGTGACTGACTGTGACAAATGCTGTTAATAAACAGAATGGCATAAAAACTAAAAAGCCATGACCCTTGAGTAAGTTATGAGAGCAGAGTGAAGATTATAAAGTCTGATTAGGAAGAGTTTAAGAGATGACGGGAAGAGAGAATATACAGAGACAACTCTTTCAAGAAGTCTTAGTATAGGCTGGGCGTGGTGGCTCATGCCTGTAATCCCAGCACTTGGGGAGGCTGAGGCAGGTGGATCACTTCAGGTCAGGAGCTCGAGACCCGCCTGGACAACGTGGTGAAACCCTGTCTCTACTAAAAATACAAAAATTAGCCAGGCATGGTGGCACATGCCTGGAATCCCACTGTAATCCCAACTACTCAGGAGGCTGAGGCAGGAGAATCACTTGAACCCGGGAGGCGGAGCTTGCAGTGAGCTGAGATCGCGCCACTGCACTCCAGCCTGGGCGACTGAGCAAGACTCCATCTCAAAAAAAAATAAAAAAAAGTCTTAGTATAAAGAGTAGCAAAATAATGGAGCAGCAGTAGGAGGAGTACATGGAGTCAAGACTGGGTTTCTGACTGTGTGCAGAAGGAAATGATTCAGTAGAGGCAAACAAAGTATGATGCAGGTAAGAGAGGGAATAATTGCTAGAACTATGTCCTCATGGGGGGAAACAGGGATGGATTGAGGTATACAAGGGAAAGGCCGCCTGTAGATAAGAGCACGGGCACTTCATTAAGAGGAACAGGAGAGAAGACAAGTGGAGCAAATGGGTCCTCATACAGGCTGAAAGATGTGATGACAGGTGCATGTGGGAGTTCTTTCTGATTGCTTCTCTTTTCTTAGTCAAGCTGGAAGCAAGGTCAACACCTAAGCATGTGGAGCATAGAGGAGATGTTGAGGCTTTGAAGAAAGAGAATATATAAGACGTGCGTGGTCCCTGCTATCCCAGTGTTTACAGTTTAGTAAAACAAAAAACAAAAAAACCAAAAAACCAGGTACATATAAGTGAGATGACTTGCCAAAAGAGGAAGCACAGGTGCCATGAAAAGAAAACACAAATGCCACCAAAATTTAACTGTGTCTAGTGGCAGGGGGCATTTCTCCCAAAGGAAGACATCATTTAGAGCACAGATCAGCAAACCCTTTCTATAAAGAACCAGGTAATATTTTAGGCTTTACAGACCATACAGTTTCTGGCACAACTACTCAACTCTGCCCTTGTACTTTGAAAGCAGTCATAAATAATACATAACAAAGGAGCATGACTGTGTCCCAAAAAAACTTTATTTACAGAAATAGGTAGCAAGCCAATTTGGCCCAGAGGCCATAGTTTTGACCCACAGCCCTGATTTAAATGGAGACTTACAAGGGTAAGAAAGAGTAGAGTCAAGAGGTAGCAGCAAAGCAGAAAACGCATTTCACATAGAGGAAAAATAATGCGTAAAGGCCTGATGCTCTTCATATTTTGAATTCCCACTTTCATTCTCTGCCCAAGGGTGCTAGACTAACTTTCCTACACGATTGTTTTTTAATGTTACAGTCTTTTTTTTTTTTGAGACGAAGTCTCCCTCTGTTGCCCAGGCTGAAGTACAGTGGCACAATCTCAGCTCACTGCAACCTCGACCTCCCGGGTTCAAGTGATTTTCCTGCCTCAGCCTCCCAAGTAGCTGGGACTACAGGCATGTGCCACCATGCCCGGCTAAATTTTGTATTTTTAGTAGAGACGGGTTGGCCAGGCTGGTCTTGAACTCCTGACCTCAAGCTATCCGCCTGCCTTGGCCTCTCAAAGTGCTGAGCCACCGTGCATGGCCTTAATGTTACTCCCTTATCCAAATATCTACAAGGGCTTCCTATTATCTGATATTTCAGGTCTAAACACCTCTAACCAAATTTCTATAACCTATTTGGACATTATCTCCATTTGAATCAGAAGCCACTACAACAGTGGTTTCCAAACTGTATTGCACATTAGAATTACCTGGGTGAAAAGAAGCTTTAAAAAATCCTGATGCTCAGGCCGAACTCTATACCAATAAATCAGAATCTCTGGGTATAACACACAAACATCAGAATTTCTGTAAAGCTCCCCAGGTTATTCCAACATGAAGTCAAATTTGAGAACAAGTGCACTATAATACATATTCATATGCTCATTTCCATATCCATGTGGGCTTTTACAACATATTCTGCCTTCTCTACTAAGAATATTTACCCTAATTTTCTCTATTCATTCATCCTTCTGAAATTTCATTTCCTTTTGCTGGAAGCTTTCTTGGATTATGCCAGCACATACACACAACTACACGTGTTGTTGTTGCTGTTGTTGTTGTTTTAAACAGTTGTCATCTTCATTTATATAATTATATTCTTTTTTCCCCATCAAGAACCTTATTTTATAACTACCTTTAATTACTAGTTATTTTGAGAACGCCTAATATCCCTAACCAAGGTGATATGATCTTTTCCAGCTGAGAAAGTATCTTACACTTCTTTTGTGTCTCAAAGTATTTAGCACAGCTCTAATCAGCAAATAGATGGCATTCAATACACATCTACTAACTCATCTCTCTCTGCTTAATAAAGGACTATAAGCAATGGTCTGAAAACACCCTTTTGTTTATGTGACTTTAAAATCAACTGAAAGATGAATTTCACAAAAATAATATTGTGAGAGAAGCCAGGTACAAAAGAATATTTACTGAGTCATTCCATATATACAAAGTTAAAAGACAGGTAAATGTAATTTGTGTTAGAAGTCAGGATGCTGGTTACCTTTGCAAAGGAGGAAAGGGGCAGTAATTAGTTAGGAGGCAAAGAGGATGCTTCTGGGGTGTGAGTCACAGTTAAATGCACCATGTGATAATTCACTGAGCGGTACATTGACCTGTGCACTTTTCTACATCTGTTAAATTCAAACAGAAAAGTTTTTAAACATCTAGGCACCAACCTAAAAAATCTATATAACCATCTCCCTTTCCAAAATAACCTATTTCTTACAAACTTTGCAAATTAAACTGATTTGAACACACTGAAAATAAAAGAAAATGAACTATTTGTGAAATGTCTTAAAAATGAACATTAAAAAAACAAAGTTTCAAACCGGGTCTTAGTTAAGGTGGTAAAGAATACAATAAACAGGACACAAACCTAAAATAATTCTTATATTCTATGTTAAGTTAATTTAAAAAATGCTATACCTGTACATCCAGTCGCCATTCAAGGTTATGATAACTGGGAAGGCTTGGTGCCAATTCATTCAGAATCGTTCTGATCTCCTTTCTGTTGTCCAGATAAAGCTGAAGCAACAATTTGTTTAATTCTTCAGAGAATCCCAGAACAAAAACAGAGTCTTGGAAATCCAGTTCAGAAATCTAAGTGAATTGAGTTTAAGACAACATCAAAATTTATCTTTGTCTAGCTAAAATACTTGAAATACACAAAAGAATATGATATCCTCTAATTTATTCTGTCTAGTAAAAGAAACAGCATTCCTTAAAGACAACCACTGCCCACCATTCCAAAATCTGAGTTACTGATACATAAAAGTACTTTACTAAAGTATAAAATGGAAAGAATGGTTAAGATGCCCAGTTTCCCTTCCTATCCTTCATCAAGCCAGATACTGCTGATATGCAAACAAAATATTAATACAGTCTCCCTCCTCTTATGTATCCTCTTAGGATAATATATGGTTTAACAACATGCAGAATTAAAGGTACTTCTGTACTAGCTATTTATATTAGCAAGAGGTATTCATATCAGCAGATGATGTTATATGATTTTTATTTTTTAGGTATGTCTTCAAAAAATCAATTATAAACCACTAACAACATTATTAAAACACACAGATACCTGCCAAGACTATGATGTAGAGTACACTAGACCGTTCTTAAGAATCCCGGCAATACAAAACAGTCCAGAAAAACCCTTACCATGAGCTTTGAGCTCTCAGTGAGGAGATACGTTAATCCTTCCACACCATGCTGGACAGTGTCACTACTCACATTGAGTTTTCCTGAGAAAGAAAAGTGAAAAAGAGCAAATAAATTACTACTGTGGTATTTATCTTGTTCATATTTGTATTTAAAAATAAACACTATTAGGCCGGGCGCGGTGGCTCACCCTTGTAATCCCAGCACTTTGGGAGGCCGAGGCGGGCGGATCCCGAGGTCAGGAGATCGAGACCACGGCGAAACCCCGTCTCTACTAAAAATACAAAAAATTAGCCGGGCGTGGTGGCGGGCGCCTGTAGTCCCAGCTACTCGGAGAGGCTGAGGCAGGAGAATGGCGTGAACCCGGGAGGCGGAGCTTGCAGTGAGCCGAGATCGCGCCACTGCACTCCAGCCTGGGTGACAGAGCGAGACTCCGTCTCAAAAATAAAATAAAATAAAAATAAACACTATTCATTATTACATGTTTTCAAACACTGCATGAAAAATAGTAAGTTGGCCAGGGGCTCCTGCTCCTTCTCATTCCACTCCCAGCCAAATGCCTTTGGTATTTCCCACCATGTAACCTTAACAAAACGCAGAACTGTGGAGACTAGTATCAGGTGTGTAGCCCTTCTCTTGAATGCGTAGCTCCTTCAAGTCTGGCAGAAGAGGAACTCGATAGGGATTGAATTAATCCCAGAGACTGCCTCTTACCCAGGGGGAAAACAACACTTTTTTTTTTTTAACAAAAGCGGATATCTGAACAACTAATAATGATAACCAAATACTTGCAATTTACAGTTGACCCAGCTATTCCACAGACTTTGGTATATTTATACAAAATACTTTTCAGTATTTCTGAAAGTAAGGTAGTATTATGTATATTTTACCATGAGAAAACTGATTTAATAGAAGCTTTAACAATCTCACAGCTACTTAAGGGACGGGCAGGATTTGCACCCTGACTGAAGAGCTCTGCTGGTTTTATTCTACTACAATCGGAACAAGACCCTAGGAGTCGCAATAATCCCTTTCTCTCCCGGTAGACAGGGAATGGCTCGCAACCGCCCTAGAAGCCTGCGGAGTCGTCCCCTTTCCCTTCTTACTGGCGGCGCCTTCGTAGATTTTTGGGTTTGCGCCGCGTCTCAGGAATTCCACAGCAATCCGCCCAAACTCGGCGACCACTGCAATGAAAGTCAGAAGGCTGTTGAGTGCCGGGCGCTGCCTTTGACCTCCTCCCCAGCCCACAGAACACCGCCCCCACGCCCGCTGACCGGCGCTATCCACTTCAGGCAGGAAGGCCAGGTGTTCCTTATGCTCCTCGGACAATTCCAGCAGCATCTTCACTGTCCTACAACTTCACCCCGCAGCGCCGACCCCGCCTTCGCCACTTCCGGCGCCCGTGTCCGGGCGCCTAGAGGCTCCGGCGTCGCAGCATCCGGAGCTTTGGGTTCCGGCCTACGAACTAACGTCTTACACTCGGACGGTCCCTGCAGCGCAGGCTGAGGTCAGAACATTCTTCCTTTTGTAAATCATCCCGCAAAAATGTAGTGAGCGCCTGCTGGGTGCAAGGTGCTAGGCTGTATGGGAGATGAAAAGGTGTTTCAAATCCGACACGCCCCCTCGTGGAGCATACATTAATAATATCAATAGTTCACATT
Source organism: Nomascus leucogenys (assembly GCF_006542625.1). NCBI lineage: Eukaryota > Metazoa > Chordata > Mammalia > Primates > Hylobatidae > Nomascus > Nomascus leucogenys. Next base: position 71,179,357 of record NC_044391.1, read on the forward strand.
TGTTAAGCCCTAAGCGTGTCAGGAAGTGTTCTTACATTTATTAAATACATTTGGAGTTCAGAAGAACCCTATGAGGTAGGTTCCATTATAATTTCCATTAGAGATAAGGAACTGATAGACAAGTGCAGCAACTGACACTTTTATAAAGCTAACAGTTTCCACAGAGCTTCTGTATATGTTATCTTAAATGTATCTCAGTTAATATCCTCAACAAACATGGCTTTGTTTTTACAGATAAGACACAAAGCTTCAGAGATTATGTGACAAAGCCTGTGACAGAGCTAGATGGAGAGGGTTGGATCCCTCACTTACCTGCTGCAAAGCCCGTCCTTCTACATAACAGCCTGAAAGCTGAAAGCTTGTGACAAGTTTTATGAGTGATTATAAATTAGGATAAAGATCATGATGACAATGACCGATGCTTACAGGATTCAGAGCAATGTTTTTTGTTTGTTTGTTTGTTTTGTTTTTTTACATGGAGTCTCGCTCTGTCGCCCAGGCTGGAGTGCAGCAGTGGCACGATCTCGGCTCACTGCAACCTCTGCCTCCCGGGATCAAGCGATTCTCATGCCTCAGGCTCCTGGGTAGCTGGTATTACAGGCGCCCACTACCATGCCTGGCTAATGTTTGTATTTTTAGTAGAGACGGGTTTTCACCATGTTGGCCAGGCTGGTCTTGAACTCCTGACCTCAAGTCATCCAGCCAACTTGGCCTCCCAGAGTGGTGGATTACAGGCGTGAACCACCACACCTGGCCCAGAGCAATGTCTTTTAAAAAGTGTTTAGGGCCTGTGATAATTTAGTTGCTTTTCCAACTCTCTTCTCACCTCCTGTGGTTCAAATATCAGAGACTATAAAGTTGCTAATTGATAGGAATATGATTCTTCAAATCTCAACCCCTTGAAAATGGAGGGAGAGGAGGAAGAGAGGGGAAGGGAAGAAGACTCTTCATATCTGTCTTTTCTATCTAAGGCTTGAGACAACTCTTTCTATATTCTGAGTCTCCCAGGCAGACTAAAAATTGGAAGAGTTTTTCAATTCACTTTTCTGTGTCTACTTTGTCCTTCACATCTGACTGAAATTGTTTCTTCCACTGGGGCACAGAAAGACAGGTCCTTGAACTTATTAGTTAGGTCTTGAAGTAGCATTTGCAGAGAGAACACAATTTTTACTTAGACTGTGAATTGCAGATCAGCAAAAATTGCATCGTTTCCTGAAGTTGCCTTTATTCACACATTATTGAGAAAACATCCATTATTAAAGAATAATTTTCAGAAAAGGTAAAATCATGACTCTTCTACAAGTGTACAGTGAACACATGTCAAAAAATGTATTGAACTAGTTAATGAGAGAATTAGTGAGATTACAGTAAAAACCAGTTTCAACTGATTCAAAAGAGGTATTCAAGAACTGTACCTATATAGGGAGTAGGAATGCTGAAATGAATTTGCAAATAGACACAATAGTATGCCAATATGAAATGGCCTTTCTTGTCTGTAATCTCAGGGAATGAAGTGAGGACAGGTGAGGTGAAGGTGAGACTAGGGAGTAGCATAATGGGCTGTCCAAAGAAGGTGGTCAAGGAACCAAGTTAGGCCAGGTGTGGTGGCTGATGCCTGTAAACCCAGCACTTTGGAAGGCCAAGGCGGGAGGATCACTTGAGGCCAGAAATTCAAGTCTAGCCTGACCAACATGGTGAAACCCCATCTCTACTAAAAATACAAAAATTATCCAAGCATGGTGGCATGTACCTGTGGTCCCAGCTACTTGGTAGCCCAAGGCATGAGAACTGCTTGAACCTGGGAGACAGAGGTTGCAGTGAGCAAGATTTGAGTCACTGCACTCCAGCCTGGGTGACAGAGTGAGACACTGTCAAAAAAAAAGAAAAAAGAAAGAAAGAAACCAAGTTATATCCAAGAAAAACAGCCTGGGAGTTAAAACACCCCAGGATAATTTATAGAGTGACTTCTGTTGCCATAGGTGATATAATTGTTTAGAAAAAATTACCTGAGTGAAAATTCAAAACTCTAGATTCCAGATCCGGCTCTGACGCTACCTGTATGACTTCCAATAAGTTGTTTTTATGTTATAACCATAGCCTCTTCATCTGTAAAATTGGTATTTTAATACTGCCCTTCTGTGCCATGCAGGGCTGTTATGGATGCTCAGATGAACTAATAAATTCACATTAAAAATTGATTTTGATGATCAAATGAAACAATAAATTAGAATTAAGCAAACAGCAGCATTTACATTTTATAGGAGCAGATTTTATGCTCCTATAAATTCACAAATAATCATCTTAAAAGCCATTCATTTAATTTAACAAACTTTATTAAGCAATTCCTTAAAGGTTCAAAGATATGCTATGCTTTGGCAATTTGTAGATGAATAAAACAATGTTCTTGCCCTCTAGGAGGTGTCAGAAAAGTGAGGGAGAAAGATAATGAAGTAATTTCAATACAGTGTGATAAGTAGCAATACTTGAAGAATGAACAAAATGACAAGGAAGCATAGAGAATGTACATTAACTCTAATTTAAAAGAATCAGGCTGAGAATAAATGTCCCAGCATATCCTGTGCATGTTAATACTAATGCTCTACAATTAGATTTACATTATAAATATATACAGTCTTAATGTCACTTCATGCTATCTTACTTCCAGGGTGAATGTGAACAAATAATAAATACTCAGTATTTTTTTCAATTGATGCTGGTAGAGAACAAGGCTTCATATCAATCATCCCCTCACATTCTCTCTGCATCTTTCTATCGCCTTCCAGCTCATATGTCTTTCTTTTCTCTTATATTTTCCCATTTTTTTCTCCTTCTTGGGTATTCTAGCCCAGAATCCTTGCACAGGATATTTCCTTAGCTGTGTTTCAATGACACATAAAATATTATTACCCCCTGCAAGGAATTACAGCTCAATTCACTACACTGTCAAGAGGACAATAACATGGTGACAAGCCTCACTCACACCAGCCACCTTCTCGTGACTCTAAAGCTGGCACCAAATGCATGAATTAGCTCCTGAGATTTAAAAAAATTATTTTAATTCATTTAAAAAAGTATTATAAATGCAAACAGAAAAGGGTACAGATTTTTTAAATACTCATTGTTGAATTTTCTCAAAGTAAATATACCTGTTACTCCAGAACAAGAAATAGAATGTTACAACACCCCAGAATTTCTGCTGTGCCTCCTGCCAGTCACTATCATCTCTTGTTTTCTCTATAGTAAACTAATGCCTATACACATGCTGCCTTACAACATACCTGTAGAATCATCTATGTGTGTGAATGCGTGTGTGAGTGTGTGCACGTGCATGTGTGTGTGTTCGTATTAACCTTTGTGCCCCAACCCAGCAATATCTAATTGGGAACTCAAAGGCATTTTTTAGAATGAGCCTTAGAGTTTAAGCACCTCTGACTGTTTTACCAAAATCTATCTTATAATCATCTTAGTAAATTGCCTCAAAAATATAAAATATTTAGAAAAAAACTTTAACAGAAGATTTGCAAAACCTAAACACTAAAAATTACAGAACTTTGCTGAGAGGAATTAAGACTTGAATAAATGGAGATATATACCACCGATACAGAAATATATGTCATGGGTTATAAGATTTAATATTACTAAAATGTCAGTTGTGCCCAATCAGAATAATTCCAACAGGGTTGTTGTTGTTTTTTTTTTTTTTTTTTTTTTTTTGCAATTGCAAGATTTAGTAGAGTGAAAATGGAGCTCCCACACAAAGGGAGGGGACCCAAAGAGGGTAGCCATTGCCAGCTCGAATGCCTGGGTTTATATCCTGATCATTGTCCCTCTTGCTGTGCTCTCAGGCAATAGATGATTGGCTATTTCTTTACCTCCTGTTTTTGCCTAATTAGTATTTTAGTGAGCTCTCTTTACTATCTGATTGGTCAGGTGTGAGCTAAGTTGTAAGCCCCGTGTTTAAAGGTGGAAGTGGTCACCTTCCTAGCTAGGCTTAGGGATTCTTAGTCAGCCTAGGAAATCCAGCTAGTCCTGTCTCTTAGTACCCCTCTCAACAGGAAAACCCAAGTGCTGTTGGGGAGTTTGGCCAACGACCGCTCTAACTGCTTCCTGCTGAATTGGGGCATAGTAGGGGTTGTGCAGTTGAGATTTCCTTGGGAAGTGTGCCTTTGATGTCATTAACATTGGAGCACAGGCTAGCAGGCCAGTCCAGGGGTCTGCGGTAGATTTTAGTTATGGACTGCATCTGGGGCTCCATTTGAAGAACTATTTGTAGCTTTACAGCTTCAATTCTGGAAGAGACAAACTTAACAAGGAGGTTAAAGATACAGGGATTGAAATGTGTGGACTGCAGTGCACAGGATTATTTCTTTGGCACACTTCACAGGCCCTGACTATCTGCTTGATAGTTTTGAAAAGGCCTGGTCCCATAAATAATGATTTGGCCATCTAATGGGTGCTATCAATGCCTAAGTGAAAGGTTTGGTGAAGGGTTTTAAGTAATTTCTGTTGGCTAGCTGCAGGCTAAAGTATTTTCCCTTCTTCAGTGGCTAGCCATCCTGAGGGGAGGAACTATGTGCTCTTGAGGTTCCCCATTCTATTTCTCCTGCTGAGTACTGGGGCTTGGTTTCCTGGAGGGTATTACCCCATACTAGGGGTCCTTCTATAAGCATTTTTAATGGAGGGTCCTGCCTTGCAGCTCTTTTGGCTTCAATATCCGCTTGGCGGTTCCCTTCTGTTTCCCTTTCCTTTTCTTTCTGATGACTCCAGCAGTGTAAGACTGTCACCTCTTTAGGTTTCTGTACAGCCAATAATAATCTCCTAATGGCTTCCTGATGTTTGATAGGTGTTCCCTCAGAAGTTAGGAATTCCCTTTCTCTCCATATTGCTGCATGGGCATGGAGGACTAGGTAAGCATACTTAGAGTCTGTATATATATTTACCCTTTTTTCTTCTCTTAATTCTAGTGCCTGAGTGAGGGCTATTAGTTCTGCCAGCTGAGCACTAGTTCCCGGAGTGAGGGGATCACTTTCAAGTATTCCATTATCACTGACCACTGCATACCCCACTTTTCGAAGTCCTTTTTCTACAAAGGAACTTCCATCAGTGTACAAGTTGAGGTCAGGATCTGTCAAGGGAACCTCTAAAAGGTCCCCTTGAGCGGCATAGGTTTGAGCAATTACTTGTTGACAGTTATATTCTATCTTTTCTTCATTGTCTGGAAGAAATGTGGCTGGGTTAAGAGTTGCACAAGTGTGCAGTTGCAGCACTGGCCTTTCAAGTAATAGAACCTGATATTTAAGCAAACAGTTGTCTGACAGCCACAAGTCTCCTTTAGCAGTGAGTATGCTGTTCACATCATGAGATGTCCACACAGTAAGATCTCTTCCCTGTATTATTTTAACTGCTTCAGATACTAAGACTGCTACTGCCACCACTACCTGTAAACAATGAGGCCAACCCTTTGCCACTACATCAATTTCCTTACTCAGGTATGCCACAGGTTGCGAGCTTGTCCCTCGTACCTGTGTAAGGACTCCTAGAGCTATTCCTGTTTTTTCTGTGACATATAAAGAAAAGTCTTGCCCCGTTGGCAAGCTTAACATTGGGGCTTGGGTTAGGGCCTTCTTTAGTGCCTGGAAAGCCACTTCTGCTTCAGGTGTCCGTCTTACTAAATGGGTATTGGCTTTCTGAGTTTCCTTAATTAGTGTATATAATGGTCTGGCTATTTCGCCATACCTGGGAATCCATATTCGGCAGAAACCTGTTATGCCAAGGAACCTTCTTGGTTGCTTTAGGGTTTTGGGATGAGGATAAGCCAGTATAGGCTGGACACATTCCTCACTGAGGGCCCTGGTGCCTTTGGAAAATTTTAGCCCTAAGTATTTAACCTGCTGTGAGCAGAGCTGAGCCTTTGGTTTGGAAACCTTGTAGCCACAGGTAGCGAGGAAATTTAAGAGTGCTTGGGTGACTTGATGGCACAAGGTTTCTGAATGGGCAGCTAAAAGTAAATCATCCACGTACTGAAGGACAAGAGTGTCCAGGTATGAGAATTGGCTCAAGTCTTGGGCTAACCCAATAGGCTTTTAAAATAGAGAATGACAAGTTTATTTTAAATTTTATATGGAAATGCAAAGGACTAAAAATAGCCAAAACAAACTTGAAAAACAATAACAAAGTTGGAGGATACATATTACTTGATTTCAAGGCTAATTAAGATATAGTAATTAAGACAGTGTAGTATTAGTATAAGGACAAGTAAATAGATCAATGGAACAAAATAGAAAGTCTGGAAATAGATCTGTACCTATATTGCCAATTGATTTTCAGCAGAGATGCTAAGGTAATTCAGTGAGGAAAAGGAAAGTCTTTTCAAAAATTAATCCCAACCCTTACCACACATCACTGACACAAATTTGAGATAGATTATAAACCTAACATAAAGCCTAAAATTATTGAACTTCTAGAAGAAAATATAAGAGAATATCTTCATTACTTTTGAGTAGGCAGAGTTCTTTTTTTTTGAGGTAAGAGTCTCACTCCGTTGCCCAGGCTGGAGTGTAACAGGGGCACTATCTTGGGTCACTGCAACCTCTGCCTCCTGGCTCCAAATGGTTCTCCTGCCTCAGCCTCCCAAGAAGCTGGGATTACAGGCATGCGCCGCCATGCCTGGCTAATTTTTGTATTTTTAGTAAAGACAGGTTTTTATCATGTTGGCCAGGCTGGTATCAAACTCCCGACCTCAAGTGATCCACTCACCTCAGCCTTCCAAAGTGCTGGGATTACAGGCATAAGCTACCACATCAGGCCAGGCGGAGTTCTTACAGAGGAAATACAAAGATGAACCATAAAAGAAAAAAATGATAACTTCTACTTCATCAAAGTTAAAACATTTTTGTTTATCAAAAAACATTATTAATAAAATGAAAAGGTGATCCCACAGACTGGGAAAAATATGCACCATATATCCATATCTATATATATCTGATGAAGAACTTGTATCATAAATACAAAAACTCCAATAAACCAATAATTAAAAGATAACCCAATTTTTTAAATAGGCAGAAATTTGCATTGATACTTCAAAAAAGATACACAAATGGCCAATAAACACATGAAAAGGCATCCAGCATTATAGTCATCAGGAAAATGCAAATTAAAACACAATGATAGGCCATTTCAAACCCCCTAGAATGACTAAAGGTAAAAAACACTGATGACACCAAGTGTGTGAAACCACCAGAACTCTTGTACATTGCTAGTCAAAATGTTAAAAATCATAAAACCAATTTGGAGAACTCTTAGGTAGTTTCTCATAATGTTAAATGTACATTCACCCTATTATCCAACAATTCTACTCCTAGATACTTACCCAAAAGAAATGAAAGCATGTCCAGAAAAATACTTTTTACAATAATGTTCATAGAGCTTTTTTCATAATATGTCAAAACTGGAGGCAACCCAAACATCCATACAGTCCATACACCATGCATTATGGTGCATCCATATAATCGAATACTATTTAGTAATAAAAAGGAATGTATGGCTGGGCATGGTGGCTCATGCCTGTAATTCCAGCACTTTGGGAGGCCGAGGGAGGTGGATCAGTTGAGGTCAGGAGTTCGAGACCAGCCTGGCCAACATGGCGAAACCCCGTCTCTACTAAAAATACAAAAATTAGTTGAGTGTGGTGACACATGCTTGTAATCCCACCTACTCAGGAGGCTGAGGCCAGAGAATTGCTTAAACCTGGGAGGCGGAGGTTACAGTGAGCTGAGATCGTGCCGCTGCACTCTAGCCTGGACGACAGAGTAACACTCTGTCTCAAAAAAAAAAGAAAAGAAAAAAGGAATGTACTACTGATATGTGCAGTAATGCAAGTGAATCTTAAAACATTAGGTTGAGCAAAATAACCCAGACACAAAAGTGAACAACTGCATGATACCAGTGATTTGAAAATCTCATCTACGGAGATAGAAATCAGAATAGCAGTTACCTAAAGAAGTTGGGATTGACTTAGGAGCTTGAAGGAACTTCCCGGGGTAACAAAAATGTTCTATGTTTTGACTGGGATATTTTTCAAACCCATTGAATCTTACATTTAAGATTCATGCAATTCACTGCATGTAAATTTTAACTCAATTTAAAAAATTAATTGGAAGCAATGTTTTAGCAGAAGTTCAAAAGATGTCTGAAATCAGCTTTAGACCTGGATGGTATTTGCTAACTTTCTTAAGAACTTTCCTTATGTAGAATTGAAACATTTTATTTATTTTTAAACATGTTCTACATTCATATGGCTTAAAAAACCAAAACACATTTTTTTTAGAAAAAAAAGAAAAACAAAGGAACTGTAAAAATTCTCACTTCCTTGTTTTCCATTGTCTCAGCTCCTCTACCCTGTGGACAACTACTATTCTCAGTTTCTTCTGAATTTTCCTCATATTCTTTATGCAAAAATAGCACTAAAGTTTCACTTAGCGTGATGAAGTCCGAGAAAACATGATGTTAAATAACCTATTAAAAGTTATGTGGCATTATAACTGTTACTAGAGACGATAACATCAGAACTGTTATTAGAAATGTTAACATTAGAACTGGACATTCTGTTTGATCATGTCTTTGTCCAAATTGAAGTTGTCATGACTTTTCAAAGCACAATTTCTAGAGAGTTTTCACATGCTGTCAGACCTCCTCAGGTAGTGAAGTTAGAAATGCTCTTTTTGGCCAGGACTCTTGCTATTTCTAACTGCTGAAGCCATCGTTTCTCTTTAAAGGCACTGCAAGAAAACGAGATACAATTTATAAGGAGGTCTGATCTTGTCTGCATACATAGCTGAAAAAGGATGGAAATCTTCAGGTTGATTTTGTAGCTAGGGCTAGTTTGTCTTGTCACATAGGTAGATGTGAAATAGAAACAGTAATCTTTCTAAAACAAGTTCCCTGTGATGCAGTGGGAATGATATTTTCTCAAGGCAATACTAAAAACTTAGAATCCACAACTAGAAACAGAAAGCCACTCAATATCATGTAGAATTCTCTGGGTTGAAACTTTTTCTCTCTCCTCTCTAGATATTCCCATACATCACATATTCCCTGGCCTCTTCTCTTTTCTCCACTTTCTACCCCTACAAACACACATGAGGATTTTTTAATTGAAAAGATATTAGGTATTTTGACAGTCTTTAACTAAAATGCAAAGGAACTTAATGTTTTATGATAGTTATTCTCTGGCTATATACTAATAAAGACTTGCAAATTTGAATATGATTACTCTTTGTAGGATGCAAATGTAATTTAATACAGAGGTGTTTTACATCCCCTTAAATGTTGGGGTCCTCCAAGATTCTATCTTTGGTCCTCCTCTCTTTCTACACCCTCATCCTAGGAGTCCTCATTCACTCACTGTTTCAATTCTTTTATCCATGACTCCTAAAGCTTGACCTTTCTTAAAAGTGGCATATCTCCAATTAACAAATAAAAATATTTATCCCATAGACACTTCTAATTTAACATATTTTTTATCTTCTTCCTAAACTTGTCCCACTTCTGTTTCCTTGTTCTAACACTTCGATTTTACTATCCTCACCATCTCCAAAGCTAGAAACGAAACTAAATTCCTTCTTTCTCTATTTCCACACCCAGTCAGTGACCAAATTTTGTAGATTATTCCCCAGAAATATCTCTCGTATTTGGCCTTTTCTCTTTTCCCTAACTACTGTTGTTCTAGTTCAGGTCTTTATTTTCTCTTATTGCAGCTTCCTAACTTTACTATAGTCTTTCCACATCTTTCCAACAAGTCTTCCATACATCTCTATCAGATTTGTCTTCAAAAACAAACAAAAACTCATTATGTAACTTACTTCATGAAAAAGAACTTCTATGAGCTTCCCACCTACCTCCTACCCCATGGAAGGGGGAACAAGAAGCAAACTCTTCACTTGATCACACAAGATGCTTCTTAGTGTAGATGTGGTCTACTTTGCCAGTCTTATCTCCAGCCAGTTCTTCCTTATTGCCTAGGATGCCTTTTGCAAATCCATGTACTTTCCTGAAAATTCAATTTCTTGCTTGCTCTTTCACAAAACAGTGCCTTTGACCATGTTACTAGCTCTGCCTGGATCCTTTACCTCACCTCTGCCCATGTTGTCTGGCAAAGTCTGGTATTTTTAAAAGGCTTTCACTCAATCTGTTAGGAGTAACCCTGTATAAAAGTACCATAGTGTTTCCAACATTTGAACCAGGTCCATGTCTGCCTGATTCAACTTCTTTGTTTTAGATTAACTTATTGCTTTACCTCAATGGCTGTGTCTTTCTGTGCCCTCTAAACTGAGTTAACCCATCCATGCAGCCCATAAAATTAGGTGTTAAGTCTTAAAGAAATCATTCAGGCACTTTCAGCCTTTCCCCATATCCCACCAGTCTTAATTTGAAGTCCTCTCCTGTTCTGATGCATATCCTTGCTCTTCCTAGGCTCAGAGCCTATCCTGATTCTCTCCCTGGCATTTGAAACCTGGCTTTTTTGCATTCATTCGAAAACCGTTCACCTTAAGAAAAAGATGCGTATTGAGCACTTACTCTATGGCGAGCACTATTCTATGTGCTGGAGATACAAAAGGTGGTTAAAACATACAAGATATGCCTTTTTAAATAAAGAATAAAAACAAAGAGCTGTACTTGTATCCAGAGTACAAGAGCCCATCAAAGCTCATAACGTTGGAGATTATCATCTATTCTCAGTCCACTCAAACTCTCAGCCTTCTGGATCAATCCCTTACATTTGAATCTTTACTTAACTGGACTCCCAGGTCACATAAACCTCTCTGGAATTGGACAATAAGCAATAAGGAAGGCTATTTTCTAGACACTTACAGATATTCTTTGACCTGTGTAAAGCCTATACTGACTTCTAGGCTGAGGAATGAGACTCTATGTGACCTTCTGGCCTCAGTGACTGTCTACACCAGCCACATTTACTCACCAACCCAAACCCACATTAGTGCTTGATCTGTGCTAACTGCATAATGCCATCTTGGAGTCAACCCTGAGAGGTTTAGTTTTATGAATCTAAAGGTAGGAGTTCCTGAATGACATGTGGTCCAACAAGTACTTTCACATGATGCCAGATGACTTGTCTGCTTTGGGAGACTCCCTTTTCTGTAAAACAGGAACATCTGCTGGTCACTTTACCCACCTGATTCCTGGGTCAGCATCATGAAGGATTACGTTAGGTTCTTCCGCATTTCCTGGCTATGACACTAGCTTGGTGATGGTGCATGTAGCCATCAAGATAGTGTCCATCCATTCCTCATGTTTGTGTCTTTGTGGAACAAGAGCTGCACTGGTCATTTAGAGGGGTGCTCAGGCCACCTGACTGCCTGCCTTGACTGTCTACTTCAGGTAGATGTAAGTGCTTTTGTGACTTCTATGAGGAACTTGAACTCGATCAAGAAGACTGCAGGGGCATGAGATTGTAGATCTCTCCTTCCTTTCCACAGCCCACCAACAAAGGAAAGTGGAACAGATCCTGGGAAAGATTCAGTGGAAAGGGGGCAGAAATGGATGGGAAGTGGAGGGTGTGAATACAGGAAAGAGAAAAATATTGGGAAAAGAGAAATGGAAAGAGGATTTGCTAGGAGTAACACTGCCAGAGTAAATGTGCAGTCAGACTGACCACCACTCCCACTATGGGTCTCTCTTCTGCACTAATCCCTTCCTTCCTTTCCCTTCCTTCCTTCCCTCCCTCCCTCCCTCTCTCCCTTCCTTCCTTCCTTTCTTCCTTCCTTCCTTCCCCTTCCTTCTTTCCCTCCCTCCCTCTCTCCCTTCCTTCTTTCCTTCCTTTCTTCCTTCCTTCCTTCCCCTTCTGCCTTTCCCTTCCTTCCCTCCCTTCCTTCCTTCCTTCCTTCCTTCCTTCCTTCCTTCCTTCCTTCCTCCCTCTCTCCCTCCTTTCCTCCCTTCCTCCCTTCCTCTCTTTCCTTCCTCTTTCTTTCTTTTCTTTCTCTCTCTCTCTTTCTTTCTTTCTTTTTTTCTTTCCTTCCTTCCTTCCTTCCTTCTTTCTTCCTCTCTCTCTTTCCTTCCTTCCTTCTTTTCTTTCCTTCTTTCCTCTCTTTCCTTCACAGAATAACACTTTATTTAACAGAATATTTTCCCTAGAAATTTCTTTCTTGACCTTGAAATTGCCACTCATTAATAATTCCAATCCTTATGAAATGTAGCTACAAAAAAAAAAAAGCACACTGGTAGTCTCTTTTAAAAAGTGTTTTGAAATGTTTACTAAAGCTGAACATAAATTTATCCCATGACCCAGCAATTCTATTCCTTGGTACAGAGTCAAGAGAAGTGAACGCAGATGTCCACCAAACCTCATATGCAAGAATAATCATGCATTTTCATTCAAAGTAACCCCTAAATTAGAAACAATTTAAATGCCTATCAATAGGAAAATAGATAAATAAATTAGGATATGGAATACTGCATACAAATGGAATACTACATAGAAATAAGAACAATCAATACGTGCAAAAACATTGATGAATCTTATAGGCAATGTGTTGAACAAAAAAAGCAAAATATAAAAGGTATATGCCATATGTGCCCTTTATATGAAGTTCAAGAACAGGCTAAAGTAATCTTCGGTGATAGAGATGAGAATAATAGTTACATCCGGGAAGGATCATGACTGGCAAGGGGCATGAAGGAAAGTTTTGGGGGTGCTGGAAATAGTTTGCATCTGATCTGAGTAGCGCTTGTATGAAAACATAAAAATTCAACAAGCCATATATGTGATATTAGTGGTCCTTATGGATTTTACTATATATTTCATAACTCATTTCCTTCCCAAGAAAGCACTGTATATAACAACAGACACCGTCAGCTTTTCTCATCTAAAACACACACACACACACACACACACACACACACCCCTTAAAAACAGATGCTTTTTCATGCACATTTCCATTCTGCTGGGCACAGCACTGGGCTATAGTAAACACTTACTGAATGTTTGAAAAATAAACTCATTTTTAGCATGTATCTATTGATAAAACAAATCAGTATTTCCTTTCTTGTTTACAACCTTATTTTAAGACGGACTATGTAGTTTTTTCAATTAATAATTTTCCTAGTACATTTCTAGAATTTTTGGTGATCTCTTTTTATACATTCTAGTCAGAGATATCTCACAAATTACAAAGATTGAGGCTATTAAGCTATTAAGTGTCTTCTTCTATTGTCAACCTCACTCTGTTGGATATTGAATTTTGCGTTTTACAGCCCAAATTACTCTCACCACGAGGTGGCAACAACCTAACTGAAATAAAGTTGAGCTGAGCTAAAGACCAGTACAGAAAAGCAAGTAAAACAATCTAGCCTTGTTTTTTGTTTCCTTCTCATTATATTGAGTAAGGGGAAAAGTCACTCATAAATCTGTATTTCTAACTGTAATATTTGCATCAAATAATACCTCATAAGTAATGGATGGGATCTGAGCTCTAATCAGAGAATTGTGTACCTGAAACATCTAATTCTGATACACTTTCTTATCTCTTTAGATGTGCTACAGATTACCTTTTAACTCACTGTAAATATTAATGTCAATTCTAGCACCCCGTCCAATACAGATCTCACCCCACCTGTGTATCTTGCCTAGTAAGTCAATTCAAGTCTTTAATCATTCAATTTGTCATTAATGTGTTCCTTTCTTTCCTCCCATTTTCATTACCATCTAGTTTTCTATGACACTTTTGATGTCCCCCTCCCATATTTCAGTTTTCTCTCTTTCCCCTCTAATTACAATTAATTTTTTATTAGCTTTAGAGGAAGAAGAGGAAGAGAAAGAAGTGGAAGAGGAGGAAAAAGAAGAAGCATTAGCGGGCTAGGCACAGTGGTTCATGCCTGTAATCCCAGCGCTTTGGGAGGCCAAGGTGGGAGGATCGCTTGAGCCTGGGAGTTTGAGACCAACCTGGGGAACATGGTGAGTCCCCGTCTCTACAGAAAAAAAAAAAAAATCAACCAGGTATAGTGGCATGTGCCTGTTGTCCCAGCTACTTGGAAGGCTGAGATGGGAGAATTGCTTGAGCCTAGGAATTCAAGGATGCAGTGAGCTGTGATAGCACCACTGCACTCCAGCCTGGGCAGCAGAACGAGACCCTGTCTCAAACAAAAAGAAAAAAGAAAAGCAGCAGCAGCAGTAAGGGACCTTGAGAATTGATACAACTCTTTCTACTGTGTTTCTTTCCCTCCTGAAAGTTTGAGGAGTAAAGTACTGCACAGATTGGATTGGCCAATAATATTAGTTCATTTTGTCCTAGTCATGAGGCTAAGATGAGGTCCTTGAAGCTGTGTATAGACGCATTGGAACAACTTGTATTACTTTCAGTGGCATAGTAGGGCATTATGGACCATTCCTTATCCTGGACCTGCCTTATAAAAGGTTTGCCCTTTGTGTGTTTAAGGGGAGAACATTACCTTGCCACAGCTAAGCAGTAGATTGCATTCTCCCTTAGAGTCTTCCCACTGTGCTCTGAGAAAGATGAGAAGGAGGACTTCAGTAAAAAGTCAGCACTGGGTGTTGCATAGAAAAACGATGGATGTGAATATCCCACTCTTGAAACTGGAGGGAGGGGGACTTGGGGAAGATATGTGTTTTTTATGAGCTTTTCTTTTTTCCTAGCTGTGGCAGTAATTTTTTTCTGATTTTGTTGTTGATGTTTTTGCAATTCAGAGAATGTACTTGCATTCACCAGTGGATGAAATTTGAAGGCTTGTTCTCTTGTGTCCGGCTGTGAAATTGGCAAAGGATTGACAGGTTTGCTGCTTGCAGTTTGTTTGCTGAGAGATGGTAGCTTGAGCACGATGCTTTGTGAGTCGCCGTTCCCATACTTCTGCCAGCTCTTGGAGGTCATTTTTGGTTTGGTGAAACCATCCACCATCACAATGTCTCCAACTTTTGCCCCAAAGACCCTTGCTCCACAAAACTGGCTTTTATGAAGACTGTGACTCTGAGCTCTGAGGATCCATTGTTTTATTTTAATATAAATCCTCATTGGGACTGAAATTTTTGGAAAAGAAACTGTGGACCACATTTTACTGAGCAAATATAATACACAGTCTTTATGCTTGTGTTTGAACACAATGGTCAGGGGAGTTTGTCCTGCTGCATTTTTGCATTCCAGGCACAGCACACTGCAGTTGACAAAGGCCTTCAGAATCAACAGTTGGCCTGCTTCTGCGGCTGCATGAATGGGGCATTTAGAGACATCTGCATGAAGGGCTTCATGGCACCATGCTCGATAGGGGTGGACACCGACCGCCTCGTGGGGCTGCACACCCTGCTTCAGGGCCCATTCAGTGAGTTCAATGTACCCACAAAAAGCAGCAATGTACAGGGCTACCCTTTTCTGATACCTAAATGAGTGAAACAAGTGGGGAGGGGGTGTTTAGAAAATCAGCAAACAGACAAGTGTAGTTACACTAAATGCTCGTGAAATAGTCTAGTTGAATGTTTATTTCTTCTTAACTTTTACCTTAAAATGTTTTTAGAAAAGGCATATAGTGACATACAGGTTAAACTGCACAAGTCCTGCTTATACACATTATCCTACTATGCACGTGTAAATAGTTTCCTTGAAGTGGTCATCTTTCTTATAAAAATTAAATCCTCAGGAAAAATATCATGCATGGGGAAATAAAAGGAGCTTTTAAGTCTGACCATGTACGTTCTCTGAGCTCTTAGATTTTGTTTAAAGATGAAGTCAAGTATAGATGGTCAAGCACATGAACACTAGAGTTAAATTGTTACAATTCAATACCCAGTTCTGCTCTTGCTATTTGTGTGACATGGGGCAGGTTTTCTTCCTCCATCCCCCCACCGCCCCCCGGACAGTGTCTTGCTCTGTTGCTCAGGCTGGAGTGCAATGATGCAATCTTGGCTCACTGCAACCTCCGCCTCCCGAGTTGAAGCGATTCTCCTGCCTCAGCCTCCTCAGTAGTCAGGATTATAGGTGCGAGCCACCACACCTGGCTAATTTTTGTATTTTTTGTAGAAACAGGAGTTTCGCTATGTTGGCCAGGCTGGTGTCGAACTCCTGACCTCAAGTGATCTGCCCACCTTGGCCCCCCAAAGTAATGGGATTACAGGTGTGAGGAAAGATCCCTGCAACTGCGCCCAGCCAACATGGGGCAGGTTTTCCAATCTTAGTTTCCTCATCTGTAAAATAAGATTAAAAAGTGTCCGCCTCATCAAATTGTTACAAGCATAAAATGAGGTAATAAATATAACACAGTGTCTGCCATAAAGTATTAAATAAATATACACTATTAAAAGTAACAAAGCAACACAGCTATTTCTTTGGATGCAGAACATGGAAAAAGAAATATCACTACCCCACAATAGAAATTAGTGTAAAGTATTAGAATATTTTATAAAATTGTAAAAGCTGCTCTTCTAATCCATCACTTCACAGAGCCTTAGACCTCCTGGTGTGTTGGCTTCTGCAAAACATGATTAAATCACCCACGAGGGGGCACTTTTCTAAAATACTATTAAACCTATAGATTAGTGCAATTTATGTATTTGAGAAGCTGATGGCTGTATTAACACATTAAAATGACCACCTACCTCTCTGAACCTACCCTCCTCCTGCCCCAGCTATACCTGTTACACTTTATGTATGGCAAAAGTGTGAATGCTGGTAATAAATGCAGTTTGAAAAATTACATGTGAGCTTAGGAAAATGTGGCCAATGTTTTCAGCCAATTAACAAGTGTTTTCTTAAAGAATAACTGAATGTGAAAGTGGCAAGATACAGATGTCCTTTGACTTATGATAGGGTTACGTCCTGATAAAAACCGTCTTACGCTGAAATTATCATAAGTCTAAAATGCATTTAATACACCTAATCTACTGAACATCAAATCTTAGTCTAGCCTACCTTAATTAGCATACAGTTGGGCAAACTCATCTAACGCAAAGCCTATTTTATAATATACTGTTGAATATCTCCTACAATTTATTGAATGCTGTACTGAAAATGAAAAAGAATGGTTGTATGGGCACTGAAAGTTTGGTTTCTACTGAATTAATATCAATTTTAAACCACTGTAAGTTGAAAAATCTAAGTTGAACCATCATAAGTTGTGGACTGTCTGTATTTATTCTGATAGCCTTTAAAAATGTTGCTGAAAGTCTCATATCTAAACCAAATCGAAGTCACCCATTTAATCATCATTTAATGACCTTTGAACAACATGAGTCTGAATTGTCGGGGTTCAGTTTGGGGATTTTCTTCCCCCTCTGCCACACCTGAGACAGCAAGACAAACCCCTTCTCCTCTTTCTCCCCCTCAGCCTTATTCAACCTGAAGATTGAAGACCTTTATAATGATCCACATCCACTTAATGACTAGGAAATATATTTTCTTTTCCTTATGATTTTCTTAATATTTTCTGTAGCTTACTTTATTGTAAGAATATGGTATATAATACATATACACAATGTGTTAATTGACTGTGTTATCAGTAAGGCTTCCGGTCAATGGTAGGCTATTAGTAGCTAAGTTTTGGAGAAGTCAAAAGTTATATGGGAATTTTCAACTGTATGGGGAGTTGGCATCCCTAACCCCTGCATTGTTCAACGGTTAATTGTAGTTAGTATTTCCTGAGGAAAGTCTACCTGAATTGCAAGACTATCAGTCCTGATGGCATCCCTGCTGTTTTGTTCCAACAAATATGTCAATAATAATATTTAGTTGAGACATACTAAGTGGAACTGGCATAGAGCAGCACCCCAGCTGTAGAGTGAGTGAATTGCAGGCTCAAGTTATGATGGAAGTTTAGTAAAAATCACAGCACTTGCTAAGTTAATTTAACACTCATTTCTCATACTTGAGTACTGGTCCTTCTTTTGATAAGTAGCGTTGGACTTTAAGTTTTTGTCCAAGGAGACAACCCAGCAGAAATTCCTTCCATCCATCCCAGACGTCCAAGCGAAGTGTTGTGCCTGTGGATCAAGAGAGGTGGTTTATGGTTCCAGTCCAGCAGTGTGGTTTGACAATCCATAAAACTTCTAATGATAGCTTTCCCCAAACAGAGGCTTAGCTAGATACAAAATGAAAAATAACCTTGGAACAAGGAGACAGGGATGCTATTTTTAGCATAGGCCATTATTGGCTTGGAAAAGCTGTTTGGCATCTGTGTATTACCATTTTCTCATCTGCTCAATGATGGCATATAGCACTGAAATATTTTTTTGCAGCTATCTTAAAACAGTCTTGCGGAGACTGATTCAATGCTGCTGTATATATTAGCATGTAAACTGAAGCCATTATATTGGAAGAGGAAACTAAGGAACCTGTGGCAGGACAAACGGTCTTCTGGGGCCTTTAGCTTATGAGTGGGCTGTGAGGGAGTGGAATGATGCTCATCAGCTAATTTGCTTGTTCTATCCTTTATGAAACAGGAGCTGTTCTCTGTTACAAACATTAAAGTAATTCACTGCTGCTGGAGAACTTATCACTTGCTCCTACAAAGTCTACCCTTTCTGTGATACCACATTCCCTTTATCCTTCAGGCTGGTGTTTTCCAGGGATCTTTCCTCAGCCTTCCGCTCTTCTCAATTTACGCAGGTTCCCCTGGGGATTAAACCCAGCCTTCTCCCTATATGACCCAACCTAGCTCACTTACCTCTCTTCACTCTGCCTCATTCATTTATTATGGCCACCTTGACCTTTTACCTGTCCTCACACCAAGTCTACTCCCATCTCAGGACCTAATGACTTACAATTTTTTGATTGAAAGGATCTTCATCAGATTTTCACAGGACTGTGTCCTTTTTATTCAGTTTTCACTTCAACCATAGCTAAAGCAATCTCTGCCATCACTACCTCCTCACCTTCATTACTTTGTATCCCATGACTTTATTTTAACTTCTTTATTGCCCCTGTCATCAGTACTTGAAATCATTTTACTTGCTTAAAGATTTTTTTTTCATGCTCCCATTAAGAAGAAAATTCCTTCAGGACTAGTCGTATAGCCTGACACTTGGTAGGTGCTCACTAAATACTTGATGGCTGATTGTCAATATTAGTGGCGATGATGGCTTCATTGACCACCCAGGTGTCACTCATTCCCAAGTCCCAATCTCCAGCCCAGCCTCTGCTCCAGCTCCAGACTCCCCCTGCTGGCAATATTACCAACGGAGGGATTGCACTACAACCCCATCATTGTAAAAGACCACTCATTATCTTTCACCCAACCTGCTTTTTCTCCTGCATTTTTTTTCTCAGTGAGTGGTACATCTATTTTGCTACCTAAGCCATATATTAGAGAGTTTTTCTTC
The DNA here is from genome assembly GCF_006542625.1 of Nomascus leucogenys. NCBI lineage: Eukaryota > Metazoa > Chordata > Mammalia > Primates > Hylobatidae > Nomascus > Nomascus leucogenys. Next base: position 71,198,690 of record NC_044391.1, read on the forward strand.
ATCCTTCCTTTTTTTTTTTGAGACGGAATCTTGCTCTGTCGCCCAGGCTGGAGTGCAGTGGCACAATCTTGGCTCGCTGCAACCTCTCTGCCTCCCAGGCTCAAGCGATTCTCCTGCCTCACCCTCTCAAGTAGCTGGGATTACAGGCCACCATGCTCAGCTAAATTTTTTTGTATGTTTAGTAGAGAAGGGGTTTCACCATGTTGGTCAGGCTAGTCTCGAACTCCTAACTTCAAATGATCCATCCGCCTTGGCCTCCCATAATGCTGAGATTACAGGTGTGAGCCACTGCGCCTGGCATCCTTCTCATTTTTTCATGTCCTACATCTAAACGGTTGCTTAGGCCTGACAAGTTTACCTGATTAATATTGAAGAACTCTGTTTCCTTGCCTCCATCTCAACCAGTCCTGCCCTATTTCAGGCCTAGATAATCTTTCACCTAAATCTACTTTGAGAAGCTCCCAGCAGCCTTCCCTTCTTTATTCAGGTCTCTGCTCAGTGTCATCTTCTTTTCTGACCAGCTATCTAAATAGCCTCCCATCAGTTTACTGCATCATTCTTTATTCCATTATCCTGCCTTCTTTTACTTCGTAGCTCTTAACCTCTGCTTAAAATGAGATATTTTTCTGTTTGCTTGATGGTGTTTGCCTCCTCCACTGAGATCCAAGCTTCAGGAGGGTGGGGACACTGCCACTGTGCCTGCTTTCCACAGTGGTCCCCGGCTTATGGTGGACACTCAGTAAGTATTTGTTGAATGAAGTTCTGCTGGACTCCCAAACTTCTTCTGGCCATGCTCTGCCCTCCTAACCGAGCAGGCTGGCCTGTACTTCCCTGTGCACACCAGGCTGTTTCTGGCCTTGGTGGTGTCTAAACTGTGCTTATCTTTGTTGGCTGAGATTTCAGAACACCAGTAACCTTAGAATCACAGAATGGTGAAGATAGATCTTAAAAGACCAGCCCACTCAGCAGCCCCCTTTATAGACTAGGGAGCTGAGGTTCAGAGATAGATGAATTGCCTGAGGCTTCTCAGCCAGCTGGGAATTTCCAGAATTCCCTTTAATGTGTCTTTAGGATTCTTTCTAATTCCTAGAGAGTCTCCCCCTTTCAGTTGCCTTTCTCTTTCTTTCCTTTCTGCTTCCCCTCTCTTTTCCTTCTTGCCTCCTCTCTACACACACACACGACAAAGGATATCTCCCTGCCAGTCCCTCCCTTACTGGACATTCTATGTTATAACCTGTAATCTTGAAATAGGGCTCTTCCTCTGTTACTCCTTACTCTGATTTGGATTTCTTGACCTTGGACTTGCTATTCTTTGTGAGTTGATTCCTATTTACATACTTGTTTACTCACAGGCCTGACCTGCGTTACTACCCTCATCCTCCTCACCTGCCTCAATCCTCATAACTCAGGCCTCAGCTAGGAGAGTTTACTCTCCTTGCTGGAGAATTCTGGAATTATTCTGTAGACATAAAGTAGTGGTCCTGCAGCTATTCTGTAGAAATACCTTGATAAACATTTTCCAAAATAGGGACCATACTTGCTACAATAGATTAATTTTCTCTAAAGCTTCTTGCTGTACTTAAACTTTCTCATAAAATGTTTAATTCTCATGCACTGGAAACAAAGGACTTTAAACGCTGCTCCAAGTGCATTTATTTTATCTGCTGCTGAAATGATCTATGTTTTTAGTTTATTGTGAAAATCACTCCCAAATGAGCAGTAGAAAGCTTTAGCCTGGCCCCATACCCCAGCCTCCTTAGTCCTCCACAGCCGAGGCTACACAGTCTCCATTTGAAGGACCAGCCAGCCCCAGGTCCAGAGAACAACCTTAATTCCTGTAGGAGGAAATTTATTAAGATTTAGGCCAGGGGCCCAGTGCAGTGGCTCACACCTGTATTCCCAGCACTTTGGGTGGGAGGATTGCTTGAGGCCAGGAGTTTACCAGCCTGAGCAACACAGTGAGACTCCATCTCTACAAAAACTGAAAAAGATGTAGGCCAGTAACTCAGAGGGTTGGTAGGAAGTCAGTGTTCCTGTTCATCCTGGTCAGATGTTCTAGTCACTTCTGTTCCTCCTGAGCAAGTCCCCACTTTGTGCCCTATATTGTGAATCCCAATATTCTACCCTACTTTTTGGGTTTAAGACTAAGGTTTCATTTCTGAATTTCCTACTCTAAATCCTAATCTCTGGGGTTAGATTTCTGTCACATGTTGTCAGAGCCTCTGATGTCAACATCAGCTTATCTAGTTTCCTGCCTCTTTTGTTATTCATTCATTCATTCATTCACCACCTTGGTGCTATGGTTCACTCACCAGGTCCCTGATGGATCTCCCTGAGGGTCACCCTCTGCCTTCCTTGGCCTTACCAACTGACAGCTGCAGACTGAACTGCCTATTCCAGGACTTCCACCAGAAAGACTTATTTGAGGCTAACCTTCCACTGCTAGATGTCTATAAATGGGATTTTCCTGGCCTACCTGTTCTCCAGATGGTTGCCTATCCTCAGAGTCTCAGCTATCTCTAGCCCTCCTGCCTACTGCTGAATGAGACCTGATTCTGAAAACTACAGAGAAGACTGTATGATTTAAATCTCCTTAACATTGGTGGGGCACCTCCATCAGGCCCTGTATTTTGTTTCATTTTAATTCCCTGTCTAGTAGCAAATATTACGGGTGTTATAACCATCATTTCAGTTCCTTGCAATGAAACAGTCCTGATAATGCTCAGCTTTTGAATATCCAGAGAATTTCTAAGCAAGTCAGCCAGCACTGTTTATTAGATTATCCTTTCACCCCTGTTGCTTTGTAATGCCCTCTGTGTCAGATATTAAATTCCTTCATAAGCTTAGGAATTCTGTTGGGAAATAGAAATTTACTTGAAAAATGCTATATTGCTCCAGAAAATACAACTAAAACCTATTACTGAAGACAGGAAAACTAATAAGCTTTAGGGCCCCTCACTGCCTTCTATAGAGCCTTCTAATTTTCTTGTCTTAGTTTTGGATTTTTAAAAGAGGGCCTACAAAATTGTATTAACTTTACAAAACCTGGATCTGTCCATTTTGTGCTTGCAAACGTATCTACTATGCCCAGGCCACACAGGACAGCAGATGGGAGCAACAGTGCCTATTTAGTCAATCATCCTCAACCTCGCCACATGTGGCCCCTGACTCCCAAGTTTCTGGATTCCTCGTTCATACCCCAGGAGTCAACGTATGCCTATCTGATTTGGACTTTTTCTTCCTGAATATGGAAATTGTTTCTCTGGTTTGAGCTTCCAGTGATGGAAGAAACAAAATAAAGCATTGATTAGAACTTAAAGGCCATCAATAAAGGCATACTGGCTTGGCAGTATAAATTGTTGGAAAGAACCCAATCTTGGGTGTATGATTATCATTTATTAGCAGTGTGACCTTGATCAGATCACTTAACTTCTCTGAACTTCAGTTTTCTCATCAATAAAAGGAATTAAAATGGCACCATAGGTCTCCATGAGCCTAAAGGTTAGTAAAAGGACCCTGGAGCCAGCTCAGATTTCAGGATCTGGGCTGACACAACCCTGCTCCTGGAATGGTTTATCAGGTGTGATGTGCCCAGGCAGCCATGAATACATCCTATGAGGTGTTTATAGTGAAGAGTACCAATTGGTATCATCTGTAAAGAAAGACATTAATTCATTCACTCATTTGTTTAGGTATTCCTTGTTTCAGAAAGGATGAATGCCAGTTTATGAATGTATGTGAAATAAAAACAGAATAACAAGCAGATAAGCAGGTGGATCAGAAAGCGGAAAGCAAAAGCCAGGGCAGAGATTTCAGAGCTGGAAGCAGGACGAAAATGAACATCTGGTACCATATAGGTTGATGTAAGACTAGGTGTGTGTGTGCGTGTGTGTATGTGTGCATGTATATGTATGTATTGGACCTATGTGATGTGTCACTAAGCCTCAAGTCACAAAATCACACATATTAAGATATATTTATCATGGTAGATTTATGACAAGTTAGTCATTAGATGTTCTACCACCAGAATTCCCTTATCCTCTCATTACTGATCTTCTTCTTAATCCCTGAAATCTTTTTTTCTCCATCTCCTTTATTAAAGCTGCTCTCTCTGAGCCCACCAAAGACCTTTAAAGCAAATCCAAAGCTTTTTTTTATCTCAGAATTGTCTTTGGACTTTTACGAGCATCTTGAAAACAGTCTCGTCATCTGTTACAATACAAAGTTCCAGTTCTCCTCCTGACTCTGACGGCTTTCCATGTCTCGTTTTTTGACTCTTCTGTGTGCTTGCCTTGACCTCAGCATGTCCTGAGTGCCAGCCATGGGCCCTTAAGACGTTCCTCCCTATATTTACTCTCTGAGGAATGCACCCTTCATAGGGCTTGGTCTCCACCCGCATGGGCAGGATCAGTATCTGCTAACCCAAACCATCGCTCAAGCACTAGCTCCATGTTTGCAGTAAAGGGAAATTAGAAGACTTCAGTTGTACTTACAGCTTTGCCGCTAACTGACCAGCTGAGTAACTTTTTTTTAAAAAAGTACTCTCTGAGTTTCCTCATATCTAAAGCTTAAAACCCAGAACATAGCTCCTTTCCTCAATTTCCCCACCACTGTCCTAGTGTGAGAGCTTTGATTCTTTCCTCTACTTAAATGTGCTCTAGGGCCAGGTGCAGTAGCTCACTCCTGTAATCCCAGCACTTTGGGAGGCCAAGGTGGGTGGATCACTTGAGGTCAGGAGTTTGAGACCAGCCTGGCCAACATGGTGAAACCCTGTCTCTATTAAAAATACACACACACACACACACACACACACACACACACACACACACACACATTAGCCAGGCATGGTGGGATGCACCTGTAGTCTCAGCTACTCGGGAGGCTGAGGTGAGAGAATCACTCAAATCCAGGAGGCAGCGGTTGCAGTGAGCTGAGGTTGTGCCACTGCACTCCAGCCTGGGTGATGGAGTGAGACCCTGTCTCAAAAAAAAAAACGTGATCTAGCATGATGTTCTGTCCTGTTCTGCCTTCTGTGTTTCTCAGATTTGTCTCTTCCACTGCTAATGGACCTAATTGATACGGGGATTATCAAACACGCCAGTTAGTGTATCACCCTGCCTGCAGGCTTTCTTCACTCCTTTCTATATTTCATATTGCTTGCTACCAGATTAAACCTCTCCTAAAACACTCCTGTTCTAGGCCGGGCGCGGTGGCTCACGCCTATAATCCCAGCACTTTGGGAGGCCAAGGGGGGCAGATCACGAGGTCAGGAGACCATCCTGGCCAACATGATGAAGCCCCGTCTCTACTAAAATACAAAACATTAGCTGGGAGTGATGGCGCGTGCCTGTAGTCCCAGCTACTCAGGAGGCTGAGGCAGGGGAATCGCTTGAACCCAGGAGGCAGAGGTTGCAGTTAGCTGAGATCGTGCCACTGCACTCTAGCCTGGCAACAGGCAAGACTGTGACTCAAAAACACACAACAACAACAAAAAACAAAAAAACACTCCTGTTCCAGCAGGTGCATGGCTCTGGCTGCAGCCACAGCAAGCCTGAGCTCTGTCCCCTCACCTTAAGACCCTCCTCCTTCTGTCCTTGGCTGTGTTTCCTAGTGCTCTCAGCAAGGCTCCTCCACTTTCCAGAACAGTCTCCTGCTTTCTGTCCCTCCCTGGAATGTCTTCCCTTCCTCCTCTCAGATGATCCATGGTTCCCACATCTTTGTGTGCTCCAGCCCCACTTTCTCCAGAATGCCTTCCCTACATGCCTTCAGCCTGCATTGAACTGACTTACTGGATTTTAACTGAGTGTGTATACATGTCTCATTTCTATCACTTTACTGTAAATACCCAGAGTGCAGAGGCAGCTTTGTAAATGTTTGTATGAGCTAGTATGTGCAGTGATTAATTGAGCTACTTAAATCTTTGATTTTCAACCTGGACATGACTGCTTCTCCAAACCCTTCTGATTTTCCACTGCCTGTGGAAAAGGGGCCAAGGTTCAACTCCTGATAGCAGCAGGGATGATTCGTTGGCTAGAAAGAGAGATCCTGTAAGAGAAGCCGATCAAGGACTCTTTTTACCTTCCAGTTTTAAAAAAGGTGAGCTGGCTGCTTAAGGAATACTAGTTATGCTTTAGGTAAAGGTATGAAGCATATGAAGCAGGCCAAAGGGCCCTTCCTCCCTTCCCTTTGAGGTCCTTCTTTCCTTGCCTCTCCTCTGATGCCCTGTGTCCTCATGGTGGCCAAAACAGCCTACTCAGGTCATGCTTAGACCCTTAACCTTATATCTGAACACCCTCATTTCCTAAAGTTCCTACTCCCAGAGGGTCATTTTAAGGAGTAGGTATGTTGTCCTTGACACACACTGAGCAAATCATTTAATCATTAAGATGATTTGCGTTTTTTCAAGTCTGTAAAAGTTGGGGTTGGGTCATTCAAATTATCTTCCAGCTTAAAATGTCACATTATAATCTGAGCAGTATTGGTCTGAAGAATAGTAATCCAGAGTTTATCCTAGTTTTGTTTCATCCTTTGGTAGTTCATTAAATAACTAGATTATCAGTTGCTTGGGGACAAATGCCACTGTGTGTCCTTCCTTATGTAAGCCCCCATCATGTTCTAGGCAGGGTTCAGCTTCCAGCAAGCATGCAGAGCAGGTATGTGCATTATAGCAAAGTACTCTGAGGAGAAATTGTAGAACTTCACTTCCCCTGATCAAAAACAAGGAAAAAAATTATGTCAAAGTTTTGAGAGCCTTAATTTAAAATAACAGGAAAGAATAATGCTAAGCAAATACTACAGTCAAGAGAAGTATCAATAAATGCAAATTTAGCAGTTATATAAAGCAAAACTACTTAACTAAGGATACCTACAAAGCCCTATGTATATGTTGGGAGAATTCAAATTTCATTGCAATGTTACAACACAGTGCTACCTAAGGTTGTGCTGATTGTCAGCAAGGATTCATTTACTTCAAGTAATTTCTATAAGGTTCCAACCATTTTTAAAAAGTGTGAAATGCTTCATGAACTTGTGTGTCATCGTCAGGTAGGGACCATGTTAATCATCTCTGTATCGTTGAATCATTTTTTAGTATGCTTAAAACAAATCTGACAGCCTTTTTTGTTTGTCTTATTGATGTTTGGCCACTGCAGACATGACCTGGAAGTACAGATTTTTTTTTTTTTGAGACAGGGTTTTGCTGTCACCCACACTGGAGTGCAGTGGTGTGATCATAGCTCACTGCAGCCTTAACCTCCTGGCCCAAGTGATCCTCCTACCTCAGCCTCCCAAGCAGCTGGGCACCACCACATCCTGCTATTTTTTTTTTTTTTTTTTTTTTGTACAGACAAGCATCTCACTATGTTGCCTAGGCTGGTCTTGAACTACTGAGCTCAAGTGATCCCCCCCTCCCTTGGCCTCCAAAAGTGCTAGCATTAGAGGTATGAATCACTAGTCACTATGCCCAGCCAAGGTATAGTATTTAGAGAGAGGTTGTAATTTCTATAACGGATAAATGCTATTCCACTAAGGCAGATTTTCAGCCAGTATAGCATTGGTGTCACATTGTTAAAAAAATTATTTTAATATAACCAGCAACATTTTAAGATGAAATTGCCCAAAGTAGGGTTCAGAATAGCATGTATCATATGCTGCCTTGCATTAAAAAAGGGAAAAAGAATATGTACTTGAACTTGCATTTATACATGCTTGAAGTATATTTTGAAAGAGAAAAAGATGAAGTGGTCTGAGTTTTGCTCTTCCACCTTGAGGATATTAATGAATCTGCTTTGAGAACAAGACTTGACAGGGCTATGAGACCCTCCTTATTTCTTAGTCTGTAGACCCAGACCCAAGAATGAAATGTTGATAATTCATATCCATACTGAACGTACAGAGGTTTCCATTTAGAAATAATGCCTCCATTTGTTCAGATCTAATTTGGAAATGGTTTTGATTGTAAATCTTCAAAACAATAATGGTTGCCCGTAAGGAGGGAACTAAGTGCTTGTAGGGCCAGGAGAGGGAGGAAAACTTACCACTACACATCCTTTTTCACTTCTGATATTTAAACCATGTAAATGTATTAACTGTTTTAAAGTGAATATGTAAATAAAGTTAACAGATTGTATATGAGAATCTAGATTTCCATTTTCTCTTGAAAAGCTGCAAAATCTGGTATCAAAGGACCCTAGTGCCAAATGGTAGCTGATATCAAATATACTGGGCAGTACCAATATCAGTCTGGTAGTCCTTGAGGGTGTTGCAATCATACATCTCCAGGCCCCTTGGGGTTCGGAGACAGTAGACACTCACAGGGAGGCCACATCTCAGAGTTACCAGTGTTCTCAGATCAGACACTGTTTTATCAAGAAGGGAAATGCTCTCCATTACTGGCATTGTGTCTTGAGTTACAGCATTGAACACGTATAGAGTAGGCTTGTCTTCTTCCTAAAGGGAGAGAAAAGAAGGGAACTTATTGTCTGGAGGTTGAGATGAGGGCCAAGCATTTCAGGGGGTAGCTTTGAGCACCTCTAGCTCCACGACATGGGTGTTAATGTGAAAGCAATAGTCAGTTGAGTTCTCTGCCTTCTGGTCTGAGTCTAGCTCTTATGTCCTGAGATATTAACAGGTCCCCCTGTTTGAGTGAAGTGAAGAAGACTTGGCAAGGCTTTGAGACCCTTTGACTTCTTAGTCTACAGACCCAGATATGTAAGAGTGTTGATAATTTATATCCATCCTGTGCTTATGGAGGTGTTAGTTTAGAAAACATTCCTCTATTATGCAGTACTTTAATTTGGAATACTGTGGATTTGAAATCTTCAGTCAATTATTTTTTTTTTTTCTAAGAGATTATTCCTGGCAAGTGGAACTGAGTTGAGAGTGGGAGGGGAGTGTTTGCTTATCATTTTGTGCTTTTCATTGTCTATATGGTTTGACTTTTTTAAAAGCCAAATATTATTACTTTTATTATTTATCTTTCTTTTCTTTTCTTTTCTTTTCTTTTCTTTTCTTTTCTTTCCTTCCTTCCTTCCTTCCTTTCTTTTCTTTTCTTTTCTTTTCTTTTCTTTTCTTTTCTTTTCTTTTTTTTTTTGTCTCACTATGTTGCCCAGGCTGCTCTCAAACTCCTGGGCTCAAGCGATCTTCCCACCTTGGCCTCCCACAGTGTTGGGATTATAGGCGCGAGCCACCGCGCCTGGCCTACTTTTACTATTTAAAAAGGGAAATACTAAACATAGGTTTAGAAAAGTTTCTTTTGTTTCTTTCATTTTGTAATCTAAGTAGGAAAGCAAGTAGAAATGAGATATCTGAAGTAGAGTTAAGATGGAAAGTTTGAGGAAAATATTAATCCTTCTGTTAACAACAGTTTAAACAAGCCAAACCAAAACTCAAAATACAGCAAATAGGAAAAATGGGAAGCAGGTGGGGAGGAAAAGATTATTATCATTTCCACTTTTCTCATGAAAAATGAAACTGACTTTACTTCCTCTTTAGCAGATTCAGGACAATAATAGTTTTCTGCAACGGCCTGTTGTTGGGTTGGCAGATGTCAGCGCATGGCGCTGTCATGGAATGCCCACGAATGCGGGACTCTCTCAGAACCTGGTATCTGGCCTCCAGGTTCTTCAGGGGGCTCCAGCCTGTCAATGCTGTCTTGCCCCTCCTTTGTTTCCTTCCTCTATTTCTTCCATCAGAATCCCTCTCTGGTTCCTCCAGGGCCCCCCCACTCCTGCAGACTTATAATACATTAAATGCTCCCCTCCCACATAACACATTGCAGTAATATAGTCAACATGCAGACCTTTTTGAAAAAGCCTTTGAGGAGTGATGTTACTGATGAAATTTAAGGCTGCAATACTTTGATCTAGGGCCCATTTCAGTGACGGAAGTGATTAGGAACAGTTTCGGTCCCTCTGTGGCTGTGCATGAAGCCAGATCAGCAAGCTGAGCTGCCCACTGAGCCTAAAGTGCTTAGAACAGTTTTTCATGATAGTTTCTCATAAACCCATGCAATACAAATTTAAAGGACATAGGATTCACTCTTTCACTTTTGCCATGCCGTGCTTTCCTATGGTTCCATAAGGGAAGTATCTGTTCAAGCTAATGTAGATAGTATTTATGGGCAGGCAGAAATTCCTATGAAAACTGAATAAAAAGATAGTGGGAAAGAGAGAAAAATTATATTTTATGTAATAGCTCTTTTTTTATTTATTTAAAAATTCCTAATTTATATTTAGAATTAAATGCAAATAACAAATTAAATGCAAACAAATAACAAAATAAGTCCAAAGAGAATAACATGCAAACAAAATAAGAGTCCCAAGTCACTCTTTAAAAAAGAAATTTTTTTTTAGAGTCTAGGGCTCACTATGTTGCCCAGGCTGGTCTTGAACTTCTGGGCTCAAGCAGTCTCCCACCTCCTGAGTAGCTGGGGAAAGAATTCACCTCCATTCCTAGCTCTCAAGTCACTCTTAAGTTAACTAGGTATATGAGATTAGATAAGTTAAAAAGAAGCTTCTCAGAATATGAATAATCATATATTTATATCTATAAAGATAAGCATCTATAACTTTGTATAACTGACTCTGGAACAAGTAATAAGGGAGAATTGCAAAATATCTGGCAATTTTTTTGAGATAGGGTCTCACTCTTTGCCCAGGCTGAAGTGCAGTGGCACTATCAGAGCTCACAGTAACCTCAAACTCCTCGACTCAAGCAATCCTCTCACTTCAGCCTCCCAAGTACAGGCACTCACCACCACACCCAGCTACCTTTTAAATTCTTATTTGTAGAGACAGGGCCTAGCTATGTTGTCCAGGCTGGTCTGGACCCCATGGCCTCAAGCAATCCATCCACCTCCGCCTCCCAAAGTATTGGGATTACAGGAGTGAGCTTCTGTGCCCAGCCGATCTGACAATCTTTAGGTGAAAATAAAAAGTGCAAGGAAGAAAATATTACTAATTATTAATGAAGCCAGGTTCTTAAGTCTCAAGAAAATTAACACCTGCAGAGTCTGTTCATTTTTTTTTAGCACTCAGGAACCTTTTATCACATAAATAAATAATAAATGTTGAATGACATCCCAGGCCTTTTTAATCAATAATGTATCTGGATAATAGTTCTCATTGCACTTTTTAACTCTACATACTCACCTTTGTATAAACCTTGTTTTTATGGGAAAACCCATTTTGAGTTCTAGTGAGGCACATTAGTTGTCAATACTTTCTAATTTGGTTGTATGACGAGGGAGTAGGTAGATGCCAATTAACAGCAACTTGCTAACCCACCTTATCCACATAAGAGAAGGCATCTCTCTACCTCTCTCTCTATATGATACTCCTCCCCAAGTATTCTGAATCAGAGAAGCCTGGTCAGTCACAACCAAGGAAGTCAGATGCTATTAAATAATAATGCCATACACAAATCATTGTTGGACATATACAAAATTAGACTTTTTCCTTTATAAACAAACTGAGATGCAAACAAACCAACCCAAGAGATATATACAAAGTATCTTACTTTTCAATAAAAATACGTTCTATTTCATGAGAATAATTCCATGCTTACCTTCAAAAAACAAATGCAAACTTACAGTAAATTCATACATGTACTTTAACAATAAAAAAGGAAAAGCTAAACAGAACTGACTGAAAGGAAACAAGTTAATGAAAGTTTTGAATGTACTGTTGTATTTTTTCTCAAGTTCTACTTTTTTATATTTTGCTGTTTTGGAGTTACAGCACTAAGTAAGCAGAAGCTTGCTGAACTATTCCAGAGTGAACAAAAGGGGAAGTAATATTTGTTTTTGTTGAACCGAATGAATTCCAGTGAGATGTCTCCATAAACTTCTCCTCTTGTGTGGTAATCATTCTGGAGAGATTATCCCTGGAGTCTTGGACACTGAATTGGAACACCTTTCTTCACCAGTTTCTTTTCATACCTTTTTTTATGACTCATCTTAGAAAAGAGGGCCATTTTTAAGAAACATGCTTTCATGTGTAAATTTTAAAGAAACATGTTTATACATGCTTTTGTGTATAAAAATGCATAAATGTAAAACCACATATATTGGATTTTGGTGTTTATACATTAACAGTACCTTTTGAAAGCTAAAATGTTTATCATTTTGAATCAAATTTAGACTTGTCAAGATAGTACAAACTTCTCTAACTTATCTGATAGACATCTACTCAATGGTACTACAGTTAACTCAATCTCTCAGCATAAAACAGCTTTTCACAACATTCCAGGGATGTCAGAAGGGATTAACTATGTTTTGACCCCAGCACTTGGTTGGTACAAGTCTGGTTATAGAAGGAGGCAGGGAAACCAGAAGGAGTCCTAGGGAGGCTGAGCCCACTTCACGCTCTGAAAAGCACAACCTGCTGGATAGTTGCTCCCTTTGCAGTAGGGCATGGACATGTGACAGGGTGCTCCCAATCAGACCTACCTATCTGTCCCCACTTTGAATTAGGAGCCAATAAGGCAGAGAAGCAACAGACACAGGAAAGTCTCTGGGCAATGGCATTTCTGAAGTTGCTGGCCTGGCAGCAGGGCTGGCAGCATGTCCAGTGCCTGCTTTGAGGGCTCAGTGTTGCCTGCAGTGGTGACCTTCCCAGATTAGTTCTGGGACATGCTTTAGATGTGTTTCTGGCTGCATAATCTCTAAGACTGATTCTCCAATCTTCTGAAAACTACCCAATAGCTTTTCAATATTTATTTTCTGTTTAAATTATCTAGGCTTTGTTTCTGCTGCTTCCAACTAAGAATCTTGATGTTGGTCAGGGGAAAAGCCAAGAATACTGGGGAGTGCTTTGCCCTAAGAGTAGAGAGAAATGGGAAATGCCACAGTAAGGTAGAGAATGGATCCCTGAAATGCATCTCAGTACCTTGCTATGAATTGCAGACAATCATATACCGTCTTGTTAATTTCCATACTTTACCTCTCAAACCTTTATCAATTCATTTATTTAATACCTATTTATGTACAGCCTACTGTATATCTTATCAGGTACTATTCTAAGCACTGGGTGAAAACAGTGGACAAAACTTAAGCAATGGTTTCCATGATAACACAGGTTAAAACAAAGGGGGCAAAAGTGATAGTGCCTCTGCATGTTGTACAAAAACATACACTTTTGCAGTGCCTCATGCCATGGTCTATAGGAACACAGTGAACTGCAACAGCATCCGCAATAAATGGTCAGGACTGACTCCTGTATTAATAGAAATTGGAGGTATATACCATAGAAAATATTGATTATGGCTTCCATAAGAGTTCTTTTCCAAAGAAGGAAAAGTTAATACAATGTTCTTTATTATTATTATTATTTTATTATACTTTAAGTTCTAGGGTACATGTGCACAATGTGCAGGTTAGTTACATATGTATACATGTGCCATGTTGTTGTGCTGCACCCATTAACTCGTCATTTACATTAGGTATATCTCCTAATGCTGTCCCTCCCCATTCCCCCCCTCCCATGACAAGCCCCAGTGTGTGATGTTCCCCACCCTGTGTCCAAGCATTCTCATTGTTCAATTCCCACCTGTGTGTGAGAACATGCGGTGTTTGGTTTTCTGTCCTTGCGATAGTTTGCTGAGAATGATGGTTTCCAGCTTCATCCATGTCCCTGCAAAGGACATGAACTCATCATTTTTTATGGCTGCATAGTATTCCATGGTATATATGTGCCACATTTTCTTAATCCAGTCTATCATTGATGGACATTTGGCTTGGTTCCAAGTCTTTGCTATTGTGAATAGTGCCACAATAAACATATGTGTGCATGTGTCTTTATAGCAGCATGATTTATAATCCTTTGGGTATATACCCAGTAAAGAGATGGCTGGGTCAAATGGTATTTCTAGTTCTAGATCCTTGAGGAATTGCCACACTGTCTTCCACAATGGTTGAACTAGTTTACAATCCCACCAACCGTGTAAAAGTGTTCCTATTTCTCCACATCCTCTCCAGCACCTGTTGTTTCCTGACTTTTTAATGATTGCCATTCTAACTGGTGTGAGATGGTATCTCATTGTGGTTTTGATTTGCATTTCTCTGATGGCCAGTGATGATGAGCATTTTTCCACGTGTCTGTTGGCTGCATAAATGTCTTCTTTTGAAAAGTGTCTGTTCATATCCTTTGCCCACTTTGTGATGGGGTCATTTGAATTTTTTCTTGTAAATTTGTTTAAGTTCTTTGTAGATTCTGGATATTAGCCCTTTGTCAGATGGGTAGATTGTAAAAATTTTCTCCCATTCTGTAGGTTGCCTGTTCACTCTGATGGTAGTTTCTTTTGCTGTGCAGAAGCTCTTTAGTTTAATTAGATCCCATTTGTCAATTTTGGCTTTTGTTTCCATTGCTTTTGGTGTTTTAGTCATGAAGTCCTTGCCCATGCCTCTGTCCTGAATGGTATTGCCTAGGTTTTCTTCTATTGTTTTTATGGTTTTAGGTCTAACATGTAAGTCTTTAATCCATCTTGAATTAATTTTTGTATAAGGTGTAAGGAAGGGATCCAATTTCAACTTTCTACATATGGCTAGCCAGTTTTCCCAGCACCATTTATTAAATAGGGAATCCTTTCCCCATTTCTTGTTTTTGTCAGGTTTGTCAAAGATCAGATGGTTGTCGATGTGTGATATTATTTCTGAGAGCTCTGTTCTGTTCCATTGGTCTATATATCTGTTTTGGTACCAGTACCATGCTGTTTTGGTTACTGTAGCCTTGTAGTATAGTTTGAAGTCAGGTAGCGTGATGCCTCCAGCTTTGCTCTTTTGGCTTAGGATTGTCTTGGCAATGCGGGCTCTTTTTTGGTTCCATATGAACTTTAAAGTAGTTTTTTCCAATTCTGTGAAGAAAGTCATTCATAGCTTGATGGGGATGGCATTGAATCTATAAATTACCTTGGGCATATGGCCATTTTCACGATATTGATTCTTCCTATCCATGAGCATGGAATGTTCTTCCATTTGTTTGTGTCCTTGTTTATTTCATTGAGCAGTGGTTTGTAGTTCTCAAAGAGGTCCTTCACATCCCTTGTAAGTTGGATTCCTAGGTATTTGATTCTCTTTGAAGCAATTGTGAATGGGAGTTCACTCATGATTTGGCTCTCTGTCTGTTATAGGTGTATAGGAATGCTCGTGATTTTTGCACATTGATTTTGTACCCTGAGACTTTGCTGAAGTTGCTTATTAGCTTAAGGAGATTTTAGGCTGAGATGATGGGGTTTTCTAAATATACAATCATGTCATCTGCAAACAGGGACAATTTGACTTCCTCTTTTCCTAATTGAATACCCTTTATTTCTTTCTCTTGCCTGATTGCCCTGGCCAGAACTTCCAACACTATGTTGAACAGGAGTGGTGAGAATACAATGTTCTTTTCCCACTATTCTTGTATTACCCCTATTTCCATTTCTTTTCCAAATGTGTCTATATTACCATTAAAAGAAAAGCATAATATACAGGGAAGCTGGAAAAAGCATTGACTATTTAAAGAATGTATTTAACAGTAGATAATCTCTGTATTTATCCAGTGTCTTTCTCTCTTTTTTCACACAAGCAGAAACTTGTAAGCACACAAAAATATGAGCACAGTAAAGAAGCCAACTATTTTGTATTTATTTCATGAGACATAATACCTACTTATACCTTTTTAGAAAGAAAAACCACTTACTTGCCAAGTTTTTGAACTTTACAAAAGTTTTGGGTTCACATTATGGTATTTCTAAGTTGTACCAAAATTTAGAGATGCTAAAGAGATGCGCTTCAGGGATTCATTCCCTCCCTTGCTGTGGCATCTTCCATCTCTCTCAAGGCAAATTAACTTTCACAAAGTAACATGATTAAACATAGTTTTGTTGTTGTTGTTGTTGTTGTTGTTGTTTTTTTTAAGACAGAGTCTCGCTTTGTCGCCCAGGCTGGATGGAGTGCAGTGGCATGATCTCCGCTCACTGCAAGCTCCGCCTCCCGGATTCACACCATTCTCCTGCCTCAGCCTCCCCAGTAGCTGGGACTATAGGCACCTGCCACTACGCCCGGCTAATTTTTTTGTATTTTTAGTAGAGACAGGGTTTCACCGCATTAGCCAGGATGGTCTCGATCTCCTGACCTTGTGATCCGCCCGCCTTGGCCTCCCAAAGTGCTGGGATTACAGGTGTGAGCCACCGTGCCCGGCCTTAAACATAGTTAAGTAGGAAAGGTACTACTTAAATGTGTATATATTTAATTATTCAGTAAAGCAACTAACATGACTTGGAAATCAGCCTTGGTAACCTGAGATAGATCAAGCATGATAGAGCTGGTATGACTGCATTCTTTGAGGCCTGGGATATTCTCTAAATGTGATTCTACTGGACGGAATGAAGAGTACAATTAGTAAAATTTTAGGGAACTTGAGAGTTTTAAATTAAACTCTGTGTGTTGTCCAGTCCTGTGACTTCTGCTCTGGCTCTCTTGAATAAACTCCTCTTTTTTGTTTGAGACAGGGTCTCACTCCGTAGCACAGGCTGGTTTCAATTGATCCTCCTGCCTCAGCCTCACAAGTAGCTGGGATTATAGGTGTGCACCACCACACTGGGATAATTTTTAAAATATTTTTGTAGAGATGGGGTCTCACCATCTTGCTCAGGTTGGTTTCATTTAATAACCTCTTTTACCCCTACTTTTTATTTATAGAATTAGGAGTTTAAAACTTCAGGTAAAAGAGTTCAGCGTGAAGCTTGCATCACTGTGATATATGATGCTTTATTGGCAGAATTTAGGAAATGTTTTTGTAAGTAAAACCGTGAACATAGGTTGCATCTGGGGAGGGAAACTGGGGGCCAGAGGAGGGAGAGTTTTTTCTTTTTCTTTTGTTTTCTTTTTCTTTTTTTGAGACGGAGTCTCACTCTGTCACCTAGGCTGGAGTACAGTGGGGTGATCTCGGCTCACTGTAACCTCTGCCTCCTAGGTTCAAGCGATTCTCCTGCCTTGGCCTCCTGAGTAGCTGGGATTACAGGTGTGCCCACCACACCCAGCTAATTTTTGTATTTTTATTAGAGATGGGGTTTTACCATGTTGGCCAGACTGGTCTCAAACTCCCGACCTCAGGTGATCCACCCACCTTAGCCTTCTAAAGTGCTAGGTTACAAGTGTGAGCCACCACACCTGGCCAGGAGACTTTTTACTATGTATCTTTTTGTTCCTTTTGAATTGAGAACCATGTGAACATACTACCTAGTCAAAAATAAATTTTAAAATGTTATATAATAAAAATAAAATCAGTCCTTAGTTAAATAAAAGTATCCTATCCATACTGTTAAAAACTTTGTCTACATCCCTGAAAAGCCATCAGATTCTTGCAGTCAGCTCAAATGTTAGTATTGAACTTACACTACCATCTCGAAGCAAGCAAACAAAAGTCTTGAACCTTATGATTGGCATTACAGAATTCTGGGAAATTTTAGAGAGTTGATCCTGTATGGCACCAAAAACCTAGTATGGAAATATATTTGAATATATAAAGAGAAGACATTAAGAAATGGCCGGAATTTGTTCTGCTTTGAAATGTAATGTTATACTTCCATTTTCTGAGTAAAAGAGGGAGAAAAAATAAAACATTAAAAACGTATGTAAATATGGTCTTTTGTTTACATAAATGGGATGATTCAATCATCATTATTCTGTGACTTGTCTTTCCTACTTAATAATAAATATTGAAGAATATTCCTTTTTTTTTTTATGACAGGGTATCACTCTGTTGCCCAGGCTGCAGTGCAGTGGCTCGAGCTCGGCTCACTGCAACCTCCCCCTCCCGGGTTCAAGTGATTCTCCTTTGTCAGCCTCATGAGTAGCTGGGACTACAGGCGCTTGCCACCATGCCCAGCTAATTTTTGTGTTTTTAGGAGAGATGAGGTTTCACCATGTTGGCCAGGATGGTCTCTATCTCCTGACCTCATGATACTCCCACCTTGTCCTCCCAAAGTGCTGGGATTACAGGCGTGAGCCACCATGCCTGGCCCAGAGCATTCCTTTTAAACATCCATTTAGTCAAGTACTAACATATATTAAAAAAAAGAGTTAACTTTTTTTTAAATGTTAACAAAATTATGTTAAAAGTTAACATAATTTTTTTAAATGTTA
The DNA here is from genome assembly GCF_006542625.1 of Nomascus leucogenys. Taxonomy (NCBI): domain Eukaryota; kingdom Metazoa; phylum Chordata; class Mammalia; order Primates; family Hylobatidae; genus Nomascus; species Nomascus leucogenys. The sequence goes on from NC_044391.1 coordinate 71,216,814, forward strand.
AATATGAGAAACTTGGTGCCCCATTTAGTGGAGAATGTATACTTTCCTAAGTTTCTTAAGGTTCATATTTTTATATACAGTAAAGCACTAATACAGGATAATACTTCTACCCTAGAGCAGGAGCGTTTAAATTCTTTGGACCACCCATTCCTTTAAAAAATTGTTGATCATAAAGGATCTTAGACTCAGAAAATCTCTAGGCACATTAATTTTGTTTATATTACAACTTTAGGGTTTTTTAAGGTTCTTAAAGCCCAACCGTGCATCTTAAGTTAAGCACCATTGATTAAGGACCCTCTATAAATGAAAAAATATCTTTATGGCCTGTACACCTAATTGGAATGGCTACTTTGGCTGGATTTGGATGTAGAAAATTCCTTTTCATTCTTATTGTTACTGAGAATTTCTTCTCCTTCCTCATTCCACTGCCGGTAATCACTGTGGCCCCACTGAAGTGATCTAATGCTCTTCTTCCCACATCGAAATTCCAGATCTGCCCCTTGGCTTTGTTTTCATATCGGTTCTGTGATGACAGGACTGGGCAGGCAACAAAGGGCATGGGGAGGCAAGAGGAAGAAGAGTAAAGAGCGGGCAACTCTATCCCTTCTCCATGTCTTATTCCCCATACAGCACAAAGCATGCATAAGACCCGTTATACAAATGGAAGTGAGGAGAAGGCAAAAAGAGACAATTTCTTTTTAAGTTATGGAATTACTTTGGTTGACTTATCTCCAACTTTATTCAAAATGAGATATCTTAGATGAATATTATCCTTACCATCATACCTTAACAAAGCATTTGAGAGTTGAACAGAAAGATATTCCAACATCAGCAAGACTCCAACTATCCTTTAGAGCAGCTCCAGCATACATTAACTCCAGATACCGCCTGCCTTGTTTGTCTTCAGAGAGAGGAATGTGGAAATAATCCTTAAAAATCAATAGCATATTATGAAAACAGTACATCCCTACATTACTAGACCAGAAATATACTCTCTTTTTGTATCAGAAAGTCCACGTGTCACTGTTTCATACATTTGCTTTTTAATATTTGAAAATGCATTTCAATATAACAAATTTCATTTCTATCATATCTGTTTTATTTTATGCATTTAAAGACATTCTGAGAAGCAGTCTGTAGACTTCACCAGACTTCCAAAGGGATTCATAAAACATAGAGGTTAAGATCCCTTGTGTTACAAGATTTAGATTTCAGTCATCATAATAATCTACTGAATATCATGTAACTATGGTTCAGTAAATGCTGCTTAGCAAATAGGAATAACCATCTCCAAGTTAAATATTTGATGATCAGAAACTAAATATTTTGCTCAATTTTTTATTTTGGAGTGAACATTTATATGAAATTTATAAGGAAGACACTGTACCCAAGTTATTTCTTATTCTGGCTCTATGATCCTAGGTAAGATAGTCAACCTCTCTGGGCTTCAGTTTTTCCTGAATGCAAAATGAAGCCATAGCTCACAAGTTCTCTAAAGTCCTCTCTGCTTCCAAAATCCTTCGGTTCTTTGTAGTTGTTTGCTCACCAAATAAAACATTTATCTGATGACTGGCATGTCCCACTTATATAGCCTGAAGTTAGTGTCTTGCTTTTGTCCTTTTGTGAAGAATTGCAATAATATTATCTGGCCTATGCACAACCCACACATTCCCTAAAAAGAAGTCAGACTTTTTTTTTCTTGATAATTGATTGGCTCTTTTTGCTTTCTTGTCTAACACCACCAGAGTTACTATCTTCTTATAAATCTATTGTGTAAGCAAATAATAGTATTTTCAAATAGTTTTCATTCCCTGTTTGCTGAAAATGTGCCCAATAGCATCTCTACCCTTTGAACATTTTTAAATGCACTGCATTGTTAAAGTTAATATACATTTTGGTGGCTTGGGAATGAAGTACATACCTTTATCATCAGCTTGACAACCTCCACAGTTTCATCTGCTGAAACATCAAACGGTTCAAAAGATCCTTCAAAGGCGATGAAAATCCTCATTGTACAATTACCTTTTCAAACAAAAAATACCCAACTTTTTCAAAGATCCTCCTGGATGGCTAGAAAAATTCCAGTTCACAATTAAGGACAAAAATGATAGCCTGAGGCAGCTGTCACTGTCTAGCCTCAAAGGTAATTTGTAGAATGTGAAGAGCCTAGTCCCACAGTGCCACAGTATCAGGCAACACAGACACCAGCTACATTGGAGGAAATATTTATCTGCGGAAGGCAGTAGTCAATAGCTACCTTATTCCTATATTACGGAAACCAGCAAACTTGACAATGGTTGAGGCAAGTATGGACAAGCTTCAAGCATGTGATAAAAAAATGATACTCATAAATTACACTTTTGTGATGTGGTCCCCATCAACTGACTCCTGAATTCTTATTTACTTAAGTACAGCTGATTGAAGAACCCTCAAAAATAGATATTTGATTGGGATACAGTAGCGCAGGGTGAAGCAAAACAAGAGTTGATTTTATCGAATGTGATAATCCTGAAAGTTCTCTGTAAATAACTCTTGAGCTGAAACATTCTGGTTTCCATAACAACTTTGTGTACTTGTTCTCTGGCAGTATTTATAATCCTGCCACAGGGTACAGAACAATACCCACTTGCACCAGGGAGATGAATGTGTAGGCAAATCATTCTGTGGCTTTCTCTTCTGATTTCAGTATAATAGAATCTGCTGAGTAGCAACACAATATAGTTGGTATTTTCTTTAATCCTTGCCTTTATGTTATTTAGAACAATTTCCCATTGTTATCTCCTTCAACCCCCACTTGGTGTTGGTGGAAAATATTTCAAACCCCCTCAATAAGTGAGCAAATAAGCTGGACATGGTGGCACATGCCTGCTATCCCACCTACTCAGGAGGCTGAGATGGGAGGATAGTTTGAGCCCAGAAGTTTGGGGGTGTAATGCACTGTGATTGCACCTGTGAATAGCCACTGCACTCCAGCCCGGGGAACATAGCAAGAATCTCTCTCTTCAATATAGTAGAAGAAAATACTCCATTTATAAAAGGAAAGATAATGTATTAAGAATAAACTTGGCTGGGTGCGGTGGCTCACGCCTGTAATCCCAGCACTTGGGGAGGCCAAGTCAGGCAGATCACTTGAGGTCAGGAGTTCGAGACCAGCCTGGCCAACATGGTGAAACTTGTCTCTACTAAAAATACAAAAATTAGCCAAGTGTGGTGGCACATGCCTGTAATCCCAGCTACTCTGGTGGCTGAGGCACAAGAATCACTTGAACCCTGGAGGCAGAGGTTGCAGTGAGCTGAGATCACACCACTGCACTCCAGCCTGGGCAACAGAGTGAGACTCTGTCTCAAAAAAAAAAAGAGAGAGAAAGAGAGAAAGAAAGAAAGATAGATCTTAACAAGAAATGTGTAAGAGCTGTATAACAAAAACATAAAATACAATCAATAAACATAAAAAAGGGCTGAACAAGTGGCAGGTATATCATAACCTTGGAAGAAAGTTTCAAAATTATTTAAAGTCATCAATTCTTCCTAAATTCATCTATAAATTAATATTATCTCAATAGAAGTACAAGCAAGTTTTTTTTTTTTATGTAAGCAAGATGGTTCTAAAATTCATGTAGAGAAAACAGGCAAGAATAGCTGGAAAAACTCTGGAAAAGAAGAGTAATGAGGGGGGCACTCACCTACTAGATGTTAGAATTTAATATAAGGCTACAGTAATTAAAACAGGATGGTACAGGCACATGAAGAGTCAGAAAAATCAATGTAAAAATAGCATAGAAATGGATTCAAATACATAAAAGAATTTAGTATATGGTAAAAGTGACATCTAACTAATCAGTGGAGGTCATGTGGGAAAATAAGATAAATTATTAATAGTGTTGGATTAACCAGGTAGTCATCTGAAAAAAACACTGGAGCCTTACTTTTTACCTTACAGCAGGAGAAATTAAAAATGAGTCTAAAACGAGTTTAAAAATTTAAGTGGGAAAAATTGAATCATGAAAACTTTAGTCTTACATTTTATGAGATTTTTTCAATCATCTTGAGTAATAAGACCTTTCTAACTGTGACAAAAATTCCTAAAGCTGTAAAAGAAAACATTGATCAAGGATTTTTTTTAAATCTACATGGAAAAGTAATTTGATATAAAGCCAGGGATAAATAAAGTTAGAAAAATATCTGCAGCTGGGCATGGTGGCTCACGCCTGTAATCCCAGCACTTTGGGAGGCTGAGGCGGGCAGATCACAAGGTCAAGAGATAGAGATGATCCTGGCCAACATGGTGAATCCCTGTCTCTACTAAAAATGACAAAAATTAGCCGGGCGTGGTGGTGGGTGCCTGTAGTCCCAGCTACTTGGGAGGCTGAGGCAGGAGAATCACTTAAACCCAGGAGGTGGAGGTTGCAGTGAGCCAAGATCGCACCACTGCACTCCAGCCTGGTGACACAGCGAAACTCTGTCTCAAAAAAAAAAAAAAGAAAAAAAAAAAAAAGAAAGAAAAAAAAGAAAAATACCTGCAATTCTTGGTAGAGATAAAAGGTGCATTTAATATATAAAGAGCACCCACAACAATTTTAAGGACATGATGCCATTTTTTACCAGGAAATTGGAAAAGATCCAAAAGTGTGATTACACATTCTTGCTGAGTCTGTTCCAATGATACTTTGCCATAGGGAATGTGATTTGGTACAACCCTGTATAAAGGAAAATTTGGAAATATATATTAAAATTACAAATGCACATATTCTTTGACCAAAAGATTTAATTTCTAGAACTTTATTTTTACAAATATTTATATGCTTATTTGCAAAATGATATAGGTGTAACATTATTCATTGCAGAGTTGTTTGTAATAGCAAAAGATTAAAAACACCTTTCATGTCCATCAGTAGGGAACTGATTAAACAAATTATTTTTTATTCATACAAGACTATACAGCTATTGAAAAGAACAAAGAAGTTTTTTCTGTACCACTATTGAAAAATCTTTAAGGTATATCATTTTGTGAAAAAAGCAAGGTATAAAATACAGTGTGCAGTACATTGCCATTTGTGGAAAAAAAGGGAAAAATCATATCTATATCTATAGATATGGGTATAAATCTGTTTTGTGCATATACCTCAAAATCTCTGGAAATATATTCAGAAAACTGGAAAATTTGGCGTGTGTATATGTATGTATGTGTCGTTGGGGTGGAGAGGAGAGTAAGACTAGGTAGGGAATTGGGGGAGGGCAAATACAATAATTAAGTAACTAATAAATAAGGAAGCTCTGTTTAAAGAGAATGGTCAAATAGCAGGGCTAAACATGGAAAAAGTAAATAATACAAAATAAATGTAATGAATTAGGAAAGGAATTGCTTACTGGGAATAACAGTAGGGAATAATTAGATTAAATGCAGGGAAAACAAATAAATAGCAAGATGACACATAACAAGAGAGAAAGAGAAGGAAAAATAGTGTTACAAGAAGATCTGGATGCACATGAAAAGAAACAGCCATGCCGCAATCAGTGACTAATATTTTAGTCCACTGTCCTCTTCTACATTTCAAAAATGGAAATCAGTTTCTTGATTCTTATTTCTGAGCTTAAAGCGTAGCATTCTCCCTATTATAGTTTAACTGTTTAGGTTCCTTTAAAAAGCTTCGTCAAATTGTCCTTGTTTGCAGATGACATGATTGTATATTTAGAAAACCCCATCGTCTCAGACCAAAATCTCCTTAAGCTGATAAGCAACTTCAGCAAAGTCCCAGGATACAAAATCAATGTGCAAAAATTACAAGCATTCCTATACACCAATAATAGACAAACAGCTAAATCATGAGCAAACTCCCATTCACAATTGCTACAAAGAGAATAAAATACCTAGGAATAACACTTGCAAGGGATGTGAAGGACCTCTTCAAGGAGAACTACAAACCACTGTTCAAGGAAATAAGAGAGGATGCAAACAAATGGAAAAACATTCCATGATCATGAATAGGAAGAATCAATATCATGAAAATGGCCATACTGCCCAAAGTAATTTATAGATTCAATGCTATTCCCATTAAGCTTCCATTGACTTTCTTCACAGAATTAGAAAAAACTACTTTAAATTTCATATGGAACCAAAAAAGAGCCAGTATAGCCAAGACAATCCTAAGCAAAAAGAACAAAGCAGTAGGCATCACACTACCTGACTTCAAACTATACTACAAGGCTACAGTAACCAAAACAGCATGGTACTGGTACCAAAACAGATATATAGACCAATGGAACAGAACAGAGGCCTTAGAAATAACACATCTACAACCATCTGATCTTTGACAAATCTGACAAAAACAAGCAATGGGTGAAAGGATTCCCTATTTAATAAATGGTGTTGGGAAAACTGGCTAGCCATATGTGGAAAACTGAAACTAGACCCCTTCCTTACACCTTATACAAAAATTAACTCAAGATGGATTAAAGATTGAAACGTAGCACCTAAAACCATAAAAACACTAGAAGAAAACCTAGGCAATACCATTCAGGACATAGACATGGGCAAAGACTTTATGACTAAAACACCAAAAGCAATGGCAACAAAAGCCAAAATTGACAAATGGGATCTAATTAAACTAAAGAGCTTCTGCACAGCAAAATAAAATATCAGAGTGAACAGGCAACCTACAGAATGGGAGAAAATTTTTGCAATCTATCCATCTGACAAAGGGCTAATATCCAGAATCTACAAAGAACTCAAACAAATTTACAAGAAATAAACAACCCCATCAAAAAGTGGGCAAAGGATATGAACGGACACTTCTCAAAAGAAGACATTTATGTGGCCAACAAACATATGAAAAAAAGCTCATCACTGGTCATTAGAGAAATGCAAATCAAAACCACAATGAGCTACCGTCTCATGACGTTAGAATGGTGATCATTAAAAAGTCAGGAAGCAGCAGATGCTGGAGAGGATGTGAAGAAATAGGAACGCTTTTACACTGTTGGTGGGAGTGTAAATTAGTTCAACCATTGTGGAAGACAGTGTGGCAATTTTTCAAGGATCTAGAACCAGAAATACCATTTGACCCAGCAATTCCATTACTGGGTATATACCCAAAGGGTTATAAATCATTCTACTATAAAGACACATGCACACGTATGTTTATTGCAGCAATATTCACAATAGCAAGACTTGGAACCAACCCAAATTCTCATCAATGATAGACTGGATTAAGAAAATATGGCACATATACACCATGGAATACAATGCAGCCATAAAAAAGGATGAGTTCATGTCCTTTGCAGGGAAATGGATGAAGCTGGAAATCATCATTCTCAGCAAACTAACACAGGAACAGAAAACCAAACACTGCATGTTCTCACTCATAAGTGGGAGTTGAACAATGGGAACACATGGACACAGGGAGGGGAACATTAGGAGATAGCTGGGGGAGGGATAGCACTAGGAGAAATACCTAATGTAGATGATGGGTTGATGGGTGCAGCAAACCACCATGGCATGTGTATACCTATGTAACAAACCTGCACATTCTGCACATGTATCCCAGAACTAATAGTATATATATATATATATATACTATATATATACTATTATATATATATATATATATATAAAGCTTTGAAATAATTACATGCTTATATTGATTTTAAAATATTTTCTGATTTATGACATATCGATACATGCCATACGTTATTGATATGTACAGAATAACAAGAAGAATTTTATGTTACATGGTAAATAGTATTGTAAATCAATGCTGAATGATTGGTGGTCCTTTATGATACTATTTACCTTAGAAGTATCTTCTTTGGTATTAAAATGTCAATGCTGATGTGTTGAGAAAGAATTGATATCTATTTTTAATATCTAACAATGCTTTTATTATTGTGACTTTTAAAATTTGTCATTGAGTTTTGTTCTTTCTTTCCATCTAAGAAAGCATAAATATGCATTTGAATCATCTGGTGATCCTTTTTATATGTTGATTCTCACTGAGAAGTTCTAGAGTGGGACCTGAGATTTTCAATTTAACAAACTCCCTGGACCATACTTTGTTTTTTTGTTTGTTTGTTTTTGTTGTTGTTGTTGTTGTTTGAGATGAAGTCTCGCTCTGTCACACAGGCAGGAGTACAGTGGCACCATCTCAGCTTACTGCAACCTCCACCTCCTGGGTTCAAACAATTCTCCTGCCTCAGCCTCCCAAGTAGCTAGGAACACAGACGTACACCACCATGCCTGGCTAATTTCTGTATTTTTAGTAGAGACGGGGTTTTGCCATGTTGGCCAGGCTGGTCTTGAATTCCTGACCTCAAGTGATCCGCCTGCTTTGGCCTCCCAAAGTGCTGGGGTTACAGGCTTGAGCCACCGTGCCCAGCCTCCCTGGACCATACTTTGAATAGCAAGGAACTAGAAGTTATATGGAGCTTTTAAGAAAAGTAACTGTAAAGAGAAAGAATTTTTTGACCCAGCTGCCTCCCAATTTAATACAAAGAAAAGCAAAAGAATATTGTCCTTTAAAATTCACCTAAAAATAGTTTCACAAAACAGTGGTTTTAATCTTGCATTATTTGGTTATTATTATTATCTGATATACCTAGTGTCTTTAACTGGATCATCTGAACACATGGCAAATGCAATTGAACAGTTCCCTCATGTCTTTATTTTTGGAAGTGAAAAAAGTAGAGGCAGATGCAACTCATTAAATTGCTAAGATCAATAAAGACTTAACCATAACCAAGATGGAAGCCGGGAGAATTTCCAGACATTAGAGCTCATCACTAGATGCAAAGACTCTTTCAAGGAAGTGAAATTGTGCAATTGATAGCTAGAATAAACTCATGCTCGATATAGGAAATAACAAGCAGTAAACAGGAAAGAAACCTACAATTAGGAAAATAAGCAGTATTTAGGAAAATAGCAGTTATAAAACACAGTTTATTGTCAACTAAAATCGAACAAACAGTAGGCTAATTGAAGTACTATGTACCATTGTGTTAGTTGGAATGTTTTATATCAATACAGGACTTGTAAATTAAATTGTAACTTTAACCACTGTCCCATTTAGTAGAATGAAACACATCATACTTAGTGGTGTCCTTTCTGCTATCACATCCCCTACCTTGTGTTTAAATTGTAGAGAAAGCTCTTAAATATTCATCAAAACCCCACAGATAAGGACGGTGCCTTCTCCGATCTTCTGTGTTCTCATTTTTTTTTTTTTTGCACACAAAACAATAAACATTTTCTAAAAGTACATACGAACAAAAAGATGCATATCGAACATATTAGGAAGGTTGCACATGGGAAAACGGGGAATAGAAATGGGGGTGGGAATTAAAGAAAATAAATGAGAGAGGGACTTTGTATGGATCAATGATAATAACTCAACCTTCTATTTGACAAAGAAGAAGGAGAAGGAAGAGGAAGAAAAAGAAAGTGGGATAAAGGATCAGAAAGGGAGGAAAATAGAAAAAATTAGAGTATGACTCCAGGGTAGACCTGTTTTGTTGTCACTTGGTTCGTTGGTTGGTTTGACAGTTGTATTTTTCATATATTTCGCCATGTTGGCCAGGCTGGTCTCGAGCTCCTAGCCTCAAGTGATCAACCCGCCTCAGCCTCCCAGAGTACTGGGACTACAGGCGTGAGCCACCACATCCAGCCCCCACATTGCTTCTGGCCTCTGTGGTAGACCTCCCAGACGGGGCGGCCGGGCAGAGGCTCCTCACTTCCAGACGGGGCGGCCGGGCAGAGACGCTCCTCACTTCCTAGACGGGGTGGCGGCGGGCAGAGGCGCTCCTCACATCCCAGAAGGGGCGGCCGGGCAGAGGGGCTCCTCACTTCCCAGACGGGGTGGCGGCCGGGCAGAGGCGCTCCCCACATCCCAGAAGGGGCGGCCGGGCAGAGGCGCTCCCCACATCCCAGAAGGGGCGGCCGGGCAGAGGCGCTCCCCACCTCCCAGACGGGGCGGCCGGGCAGAGGCGCTCCCCACCTCCCAGACGGGGCGGCCGGGCAGAGGCGCTCCCCACCTCCCAGACGGGGCGGCCGGGCAGAGGCGCTCCTCACCTCCCAGACGGGGCGGCCGGGCAGAGGCGCTCCTCACCTCCCAGACGGGCGGCCGCGCAGAGGGGCTCCTCACTTCCCAGACGGGGCGGCCGGGCAGAGTCGCTCCTCACATCCCAGACGATGGGCGGCCGGGCAGAGGCGCTCCTCGCATCCCAGAAGGGGCGGCCAGACAGAGGCGCTCACTTCCCAGACAGGGCGGCCGGGCAGAGGCGCTCCCCACATCCCAGAAAGGGCGGCCGGGCAGAGGCGCTCCTCACTTCCCAGATGGGGCGGCTGCGCAGAGGGGCTCCTCACTTCCCAGACGGGGCGGCCGGGCAGAGTCGCTCCTTACATCCCAGACGATGGGCGGCCAGGCAGAGACGTTCCTCACTTCCTAGACGGGGTGGCGGCTGGGCAGAGGCGCTCCTCACCTTCCAGACGGGGCGGCCGGGCAGAGGAGCTCCTCATAACCCAGACGATGGGCGGCCAGGCAGAGATGCTCCCCACCTCCCAGACGGGGCGGCGGCCGGGCAGAGGCTGCAATCCCAGCACCCTGGGAGGCCAAGGCAGGCGGCTGGGAGGCGGAGGCTGCAGCGAGCCAAGACCACGCCACTGCACTCCAGCCCGGGCAACACTGAGCACCGAATGAGCGAGCCTCCATCTGCAGTCCCAGCACCTCGGGAGGCCGAGGCGGGCAGAGCACTGGAGGTCAGGAGCTGGAGACCAGCGTGGCCGACATGGCGAAAGCGCGCCTCCAGCCAAAGGAGAAAAACCAGGGAGGGGTGGAGGCAGGTCAGGGCAGGAGAATCACGGGAGCTGGACGCAGGGAGTCGGCAGCGAGCCGAGTTTACTCCAGCCTGGGCCACAGAGGGAAGAAAGAGAAAAGGAAGGAAGGGAGGGAGGGAGGAAGGAAAGAAGAGAAAGAAAGAAAGAAAAGAAAGAAAAGAAAGGAAAGGAAAAGAAAAGAAAAGAAAAGAAAAGAAAAGAAAAGAAAAGAAAAGAAAAGAAAAGGAAAGCAGGCCTGTGTTCTCATTTGTATTCAGTATTCCCCATTCTGTGGACTTTCCTTCTCTGCCTTAAGAATGTGTTTGGTCATGCAGTCTGCAGAAGAGTGTTGGGGTCAGGGGTGAGAACTGATCAAATATGAGGTGGCAATAGCTGACAATTAAATTTCTGATATCTTTCTTTTTTCTGGATCCAAAGAAAATAATTAATGTAGGCATTTCAGATACCATTGTAAGGGTTCCATGTGGAAAAAACTGTGGGGCAGGGGCCAAGAATTCTCAAAACCTGCTTGACGTATGCTAAAGGCTAGCTTTAAATATATTTTATTTAGTTTAGTAGTTTTATTTGAAAGGTGCAAAGGAGGCTGCCTGTAAATGATCAAGCAGTCCTCCTACCTCAGTCTCTCAAAGCGATGGGATTACAGGCATGAGACACTGCACTTAATCCCAGTGTACAGATCTTTTATTACCTCCTTGGTTAAATTCTTTTGTAAGTATTTTATTCTTTTTGATACTATAATAAATTGAATTATTTATTTTTCTTGGATAGTTTGTTGTTAATGTATACAAATCCTGCCAAATGTTTAAATGTTCATGTATTCTGCAACTTTACTAAATTCATTTATTAGTTCTAACACTTTCTTGATGTAGTTTTTAGAGTTTTCTATATGTAAGATCATATCATCTGCAAACAAAGACAATTTTACTTCTTCCCTTCCAATTTGTATGTCTTAGATTTCATTTTGTTGCCTAGTTATTCTGACTAGGACTTCCAGTACTATATATTGAAAATAATTGGTGAGAGTGAGTGTTTTAGTCGGTTTACATGCTGCTGATAAAGACATACCTGAGACTGGGAAGAAAAAGAGGTTTAATTGAACTTGCAGTTCCATATGGCTGGGGAGGCCTCAGAATCATGGAAGGAGGCAAAAGACACTTCTTACATGGCAGTGGCAAGAGAAATATGGGGAAGATGCAAAAGCATAAATCCCTGATAAAACCATCAGATTTCATGAGACTTATTTATTATCATGAGAACAGTATGGGGGAAACTGCCCCCATTATTCAAATTGTCTCCCACCGGGTCCCCCCCCACAACATGTGGCAATTATGGGAGTACAATTCAAGATGAGATTTGGGTGGGGACACAGAGCCAAACCATATCAGTGGGCATCCTTGTCTTGTTCCTGTTTTAGAGGAAAAGCTTTCAGTTTTTCACCCTTGAGTTTGATGTTGCTGTGGGCTGGCTATATATGATCTTTATATTGTATTGAGGTATATTACTTCTATACCTAATTTGTCGAGAGTAGATTTTTTAATCATAAAAGGATATTGAATTTCGTTAAATGCTTTTTTCTGTATCAATTGGGATGATCATATGATTTTTGTCCTTCATTCTTTTAATGTAGTGTATCACATTTATTGATTTGCATATATTGAATCACCCTTGCATCTCAGGGATAAATCCCACTTGATTGTGGTGTATGGTACTTTTAATATGCCGTTGAATTTGGTTTGCTAGTATTTTGTTGAGGATTTTTGCATCCATGTTAATCAGGAATATTGTTCTGTAATTTTCTTTTCTTGTAATGTCTTTCTCTGACTTTGATATCAAGGTGATACTGGCCTCATAAAATAAGTTTGGAAGTATTCCCTTCCTTTCTATTTTTTGGAAAAGTTTGAGAAGGATTGATATTTATTTTTCTTTAAATGTCTGGTAGAATTTACCAGTGAAGTCAGGTCCTCGGCTTTTCTTTGATGGGATTTTTTTCTTATTTGTGCAAATGTATAGGGTACATGAGCTATTTTATTACATGTACGTAATGTGCAGTGATGAAGTCAGGGTATTCAAGGTGTCCATCACCAAAGTATGATACATTTTTGTTAAGTATAGTCATCCTACTCTGCAATCAAACGTTGAATTTATTTCTTCTATCTTACTGTATGTTTGTACTCTTTAACCTACTTCTCTTTAACCTCCTCCTTTCCTACTCCACTCATCCTTCCCAGTCTCTTTGATCTGGTTTTACACTCTACCTCCATGTGTCCAAATATTTCACCTTCTTCATATAAGTGAGAACTTGCGATATTTGTTCTTCTGTGCCTGGCTTATTTCACTTAAGATAATGGCTTCCTGTTTCATCCATTTTGTTACAAATGACATGATTTCATTCTTTTGAATGGCTGACTACTATTCCACTGTGTATACATATTTTCTTTATCCATTCATCCATTGTTGGGCACTTAGGTTGATTCCATATCTTTGGTATTGTGAACAGTGTTGCAATAAACATACAAGTTCAGGTATCCCTTTGTTATAATGATATCTTTTCCTTTGGGTCAATACTCAGCAGTGAAATTGCTGGATCAAACTTTTAGTTTTTTTGAGAAATCTCCATACTGTTTTCTATAGTGGCTATACAAGTTTACATTCTCACCAGGAGTATATAAGAGTTCCCTTTTCTCCAAGTGCTCACTAACAATTGTTATTTTTTGTCTTTTTAACAATTGCCATTCTGACTGGGGTAAGATGGTATCTCACTGTGGTTTTGATTTTCATTTCCTTGATGATTAGTGGTGTTGAGCATTTTTTTCATAAACCTTTTGGCTATTTTTATGTCTTCTTTTGAGAAGTATCTATTTGTGTCTCTTGCTCACTGTTTAATGGAATTATTTGTTTCTTTCTTTTTTTCTTATTGAGTTCCTTGTATATTCTGGATATTAGTTCCCTGTTGGACAGTTTGCAAACATTTTCTCCCATTCAACAGGTTGTCTCTTCATTCTGTTGTTTATTTCTTTTTTTTATTTTTTATTTTTTTGAGACGGGGTCTCACTCTGTCGCCCAGGCTGGAGTGCAGTGGCGCAATCTCGGCTCACTGCAAGCTCCGACTCCCGGGTTCACGCCATTCTCCTGCCTCAGCTTCTCTGAGTAGCTGGGACTACAGGCGCCCTCCACCACGCCCGGCTAATTTTTTGTATTTTTAGTAGAGACGGGGTTTCACCGTGGTCTCGATCTCCTAACCTCGTGATCCGCCCGCCTCGGCCTCCCAAAGTGCTGGGATTACAAGCGTGAGCCACTGTGCCCGGCCTCTGTTGTTTATTTCTTTTGCTGTGCAGCGGCTTTCTAGTTTAGTTAAGTCATGAGAGATTTATGATTACTGATTCAATCTCCTTCCTCATTATTGGTCTGTTTAGATTTTCTGTTTCTTCATGATTCGGTCTTGGTAGGTTGTATATTTCTAGGAATTTATGCATTTCTTCTAGGTTATACAATTTGTTGACTTATAATTGTTCATAGTATTCTATTAGGCTGCTTTGCATTTCTGTGGTTTCAATTATAATCTCTTCTCTTTCATGTCTGATTTTATCTTTCTGTTTTTCTTAGTCTAGCTAAGGTTTGTCAATTTTGTTATTTTTTCAGAAAAAAATCTCAGAGTTTCATTGATCTTTTCTATTGCTTTTCTAGTGTCTATTTGATTTATTTTTGTTCTGATCTTTGTTATTTCTTTCTTTTTAGTAACATTGGGCTTTGTTCTTTTTCAAGTTCCTTGAGGTATAATGTTAGGTTGTTTATTTGAGATCTTTATGTTTTCTTTATGTAGGTGTTTGTCACTATAAAATTTACTTTTAGACTTTCGTTTGCTGCATTCCATGTGTTTTAGTGTGTTGTGTTTCCATTTTTAGTTATCTTAAGATGTCTCCTTATTTTCCTTTTGATTGATTTTTTGACCCATTTTTCAGGAGTATGTTGTTTAATTTCCACAAGTTTTCCACTTCTTACTGATTTCTAGTTTCATGCCATTGTGTCAAGAAAAGATACTTGGTATGATTTCAATCTGTGGCCTAACATGATCAGTTGTGGAGAATGTTCCACGTGCACTTAAGAAGAATGTATATTCTGTTGCTGCTGGATAAAATGTTCTATATATGCGCGTTAGGTCCAGTTGGCCTAAAGTGTAGTCCAAATCTACTATTTCCTTATTGATTTTTGGTCTGGATGATCTATCCATTGTTGAAAGTGGGGTATTGAAGTCTCCTCTTGTTGTTCTATTACTGTTTCTCCCCTGGGAACATATATTTACAATTCTTATAGCTTCTTTTCTTTTTCTTTTTTGTTTTTTTGAGACAAAGTCTCTGTCTCCCAGGCTGGAGAGCAGTGGTACAATCTCAGCTCACTGCAACCTCCGCCTCCCTGGTTCAAGCAGTTCTCCTGCCTCAGCCTCCTGAGTAGCTGGGACTACAGATGCACGCCACCTCACCGGGCTAATTTTTGTATTTTTGGTAGAGATGGGGTTTCACCATGTTGGTCAGGCTCATCTCAAACTCCTGACCTCAAGTGATCTGCCCACCTCCACCTCCCAAAGTGCTGGGATTACAGGCATGAGCCACCGCACCCAGCCTCTTATAGCCTCTTAATGAATTGACTTTTTTTTTAAAAACATTATATAATGCTTATTTGTTTCTTTTTATGGCTTTTCACTTAAAGTTTATTTTGTGTGATATAAGTGTTCAATCCCTACTCTTTTTTTGGTTTTTATTTGCATGGAATATCTTTTTCCATCTCCACACTTTAAGCCTGTGTATGTCCCTAAAGCTGATGTGAGTTTATTATGGGGAGCATGTAACTGGGTCTCTGTTTTTTTTTTTTTTAAATCCATTCAGCTACTCTATGTCTTGATTGGAGAATTAAATCCATTTCCCATTCAAGGTAATTATTGATAGGTAAGGACTTACTATTGCCATTTTGTTAATTGTTTTCGGCTATGGGTCTCATGGACAGTGTTCCACATGGCTGGAAGAGGCATGCGCTCACTCACTAAGCTCTCACTTTTCCTGTGGGAGAAATCGCTGGCCAAGGGAGGTCTCTCTTGGCACTGAGCTCTGCCACCTAGTGGAGGCAGTGATGCAGGAAAAGCAAAACTATTCTTAGCCACTTCAATTTATCTATTCAGAAAATTTTTATTTTTTATTTTATTTTATTTTTGAGACAGTCTTGCTGTGTCCCCCAGGCTGGAGTGCAGTGGCACTATCTTGGCCCACTGAAACCTCTGCCTCCTGGGTTCAAGCGATTCTCCTGCCTCAGCCTCCTGAATAGCTGGGATTACAGGTGTGCGTCACTACACCCAGCTAATTTTTTTGTGTTTTTTAGTAGAGACAGGGTTTCACCATGTTGGCCAGGCTGGTCTCAAACTCCTGGCCTCAAAAAACTCCAACAGTGTGCTGGAACTTCTCCACTGGACTCCTGGACTTCCATAAAGATACTCTCATCTGGAGGTAGTTTTCAAAATGGATGCTTCTGCAGGGGGATGACAGTAAAGAGCTCCTATTTCACCATCTTGCTGATGTCACTTATTCCATCTCATTTTGAATTTGCCATTTAAAATACCTTTTATTTGCTTCTTCTCATTTCTCCTTTTCTGCTTTATATTGCATATTGTTTTCTTTATTCCTTTATTCCCTTTTTATGTCTACTGGTTTGGAAATCATAATATCTTTGGTCTCCATACTTTTTTTTGCATCTCTTTTTTCTGGGTTTGATTTTCATCTTTCTGAAGATATTCTTTATAAGTTCTGTTAGTAGAAGTCTGTTAGTGGTAAAAGCTGATTTTCCCTAAAAATGTCTTTATTTTGCCCTTGCTCTTAAAAGATAGCTTAACTAGGCATATAATTCTAAATTGACAGTTATTTTAGCATTTGAAGATATTATTTAACTGACTTTTAGTTTCTTTTGTAGCTACTAAGAAGTCTGGGCCGGGCGCGGTGGCTCACGCCTGTAATCCCAGCACTTTGGGAGGCCGAGGCAGGCGGATCACGAGGTCAGGAGATCGAGTCCATCCTGGTTAACACGGTGAAACCCCGTCTCTACTAAAAATACAAAAAATTAGCCGGGCATGGTGGCGGGCGCCTGTAGTCCCAGCTACTCGGGAGGCTGAGGCAGGAGAATGGTGTGAAGCCGGGAGGTGGAGCTTGCAGTGAGCCGAGATCATGCCACTGCACTCCAGCCTGGGTGACAGAGTGACACTCCGTCTCAAAAAAAAAAAAAAAAAAAAAAAAAATCAGCTATCAGCTGTCACTCCTTTGTAAGTATTTTATTTTTTTTGTTTGTTTAAAACCTTTTATTTTTCTTTGATCCTCTTTAAATTTTATTACAATGTGCCTAAATATGAATTTATTTTGTGTTTTTTTAGGGTATATTCCTTGGAGTGAATTACTATGTCATAGAAAATTTTCTTTTTCACCCTCCCTAGACAATTTCAAATTGTTTCCCAATGTGATTATATCAGTTCACACCCCAATGACTTCTTCCATCTTTATATTGCATTATGTCATATGAGTTTTTGCATGCTTATTTTGTAATTCCTTTGTTAGCAAACAGAGGAAAACTGGTTCTCAGTGCCCAAAGGAAAAGTTGAATTTGCATGTTAGTCATCTTAGATATATAGAGAGAAGCAACTCATCCCACATAAAACAATGACTAGATCATTTTAAGGCATTGAACATTAAGCATACCTCTTTTTGTCTGATCTTTCTCAACTCCTTGAAAATAAATTTGGTTAAACTTTGTTGAAAAACCCTCTGATATGTATCTCTTTAGGTTCTGAACTTTTCACTTTTTGTCTTACTTAACCCATTCATTAATTTGGAACTTGGCAAAGAAATGAGAATCTTTTAGAATCTTTGGCTAAAAGTTCCCTGATGCTATTTGTAGAAATTCTGTTTGGTACTTTTCAAAATTGCTTATTCCATACATATATAAATTCTTTATGGATCTTATTCTTTCTTTTAATAGTAATAATTTTATTTTGTTTTCAAAATGAAAGTATCTTTTTTTCTGATTCTAAAATTACCTTTTTTCTGTTTCTAAATATGATAATATATAGAATTGTTTAAGGTTTCTGATTAATCTCTGTGCTTAAGGAGATCACCTGCATTCTTTCTGGTATTTAGGGAGAACTATTTCTAAGCCATTTCAGGCAATTACATAATTGGGTATCTGTCTTTTTTTGTTGTGGTTGCCTTACAATATTTTGGAAGTAGGAGATTCTACAATTACTTTTACATGCTATCTGTTTGTACTTTTTAGGAAGGTTTTAAAAAAACCTGTTAGATACAACAACCTAAAAGCATATTTTGTTTTTAAAAAAGATAATTAGTGGTATATTAGTATCATGTGCCTTATTAACCCTTCATGTTCTTGAAAATTGTAATTATGATATCTGTCAATCTTACTGTCTAATCTGCTTTAGAAAAATTAATACATTTTTCCAATATATTTTTTTCCAATTTACCTTTTTCAGCACAGGTTGGGAGAGTAAATGTTTTTGCAGAGTGTAGCCTAAATGCAGTACAAATGACACATTACCTTGTTCATAGCTGAGAGAACTATACCTATTGTTATCTGAAGAGCAGATTGAAACCAGAAGTAAAATATTCTGTACTCAAGGTGCCTTTAAGGAATAAGCAAAGCTCTTTAACTGAGTGTGGTGACTCATGCCTGTAATCCAGGCACTTTGGGAGACTGAGGCAAGAGGATCCTTTGAGGCCAGGAGTTTGAGACCTGCCTGGGCAACATAGCCAGACTCTATGGCTACAAAAAATAAAATTAGCCTGGCCTGGTGGCACATGCCTGTAATCCTAGCTACTCCAGAGGCTGAGGTGGGAGGATTACCTGAGCCCAGGAGTTCTGGGGTGCAGTGAGACATGATCTCACTACTACACTCCAGCCTGGGCAACAGAGTGAGACCTTGTCTCTAAAATAAATAAAAATAAAACAACAACAACAAAATCCAAAGCTCCTCTCTGTGGACTTAATTTTTTTTTTTTTTTTGGAGACAGAATCTTGCTCTGTTGACTATGCTGGAGTGCAGCGGTGGGATCTCAGCTCACTGTAACCTCTACCTCCCATGTTCAAGTGATTCTCCTGCCTCAGCTTCCCAAGTAGCTGGGATTACAGTGTGCACCACAATGCCTGGCTAATTTTGTATTTTTAGTAGAGATGAGGTTTCACCATATTGGCCAGTCTGGTCTTGAACTTCTGACCTCAAGTGATCTGCCTGACTCGGCCTCCCAAAGTGCTGGGATTACAGGCATGAGCCACTGCACCTGGCCTAAAAAAATTTATTTTGATGTTATGCAAGAAATCTGATTTAATATACCAATTTGGGATAATTTAATGAAAAAATGCTTATAGAGATATTATAAATGTGTTTATACTAATTAACTAGTCTTCTTAGTAATATTCCCAATGCTGACTTTTATTTATGACTTTCTTAAAGGCAGAATTGTGATTTAAGTATTGAATGTCTTTGCAACCAATGAAAAGTTAAGACTACATAGAATACTCATAGGATACACAGAAGAGGAAAGTACCTTTGATAGCTTTTATTTAATTTTTTAAAATTTGATTTTAAATTTCTTGTATTTGAATTTTATTTGAGTAGGTAATATTTACAAGGTTCAAAATTCAAAAGGCACAAAAGGATACACAATAAGGAAAGAGTCTTTCCCCCATTCCTGTGTCCCACCTACTCAGGGCTCTCCAAGCAATCAAAGTTACAAGTTACATCCAATGGTATTCTACTAATACTCTGTGTGATAGCCTCCTCGCCACCATTTTTAAAAGATGCTGTTGAAGGAGTTGAAGCCTGTAAAGGCCTTATTAAAGGTGCCTTATTATTTGAAGCAGAAGTAGTGCCTGATTCTATGTCTCCTGACATTTTGTTCAGGACTCTGTAATCTTTGCACTAAGTCACTGCTTTTGTAAGGTGGCGAGTTGGCAATGATTAATCAGTGTGGATGGTACAATCCAGTAATTTAAGTTTCGTCTGGTTTAAGATTGAGACGACCAGAAAGGAAGGCTTATCAGACGGGCGGCAAGGGAGGAGATTTTTGGTTCATCAAAAGGAGGCAAGGGTTTTAAAAGGCTGACCTAGGGCCTGAATCACATGGTTTGACTTTTGCTAAGCCCCGGTGATGGCGCGTGTCAGGCCCAGAGTGCTGATGCCAGCGCGGATCCGAGCCAGGCCTCGGGGGACTGGCGTTCAGACCTCGGGCCGCTCGCATCTCTAACAATTTGAGCCCTACTTTAAGGTGTGGCCACGGTCCCCACTCACCCTGATCTCAGACTGGGCACGGTACGGAAGGCGGGCGGATGAGGCCTCGCCCTCGCCTCTTTAGTAGGTCGGGTGAGTGTAGTGTGCAGGGAGGAGACGAGTCAGCGCCAGGGCCAGGCCCGCCCGGGGGCAGCCGGGCAGCCGGATCTTGGGCTATTCTGTCCCAACAGCCGGAACGGATCGGACCGACCGGCCCTGCCCGCTCGGTCCCGCGCCCTCCAGATCCTACGGTCTCCGTTTCTAGGGGCCTATGGTTAGCGGCAGGCGCCCACAGCCAATCCACTTTGCCAGCCTGCCCCTTCCTCTGCCAAGAGCAGCTTCTTCAGCCGCGCTCCAGTTCCGCAGACGCCTGCCCCACCCTGCTCTTCCCTTCCAGGGAATACGGATCACGCGGCCAAGAACGAGACTCGCAAACTGGGCATTTCTCCGAGCCGGGCTAGAGCAAGTAGCGAGACTCCGCGTGAGAGTGGGAAAGAGCCTTAACAGGCAACCAGGTTGCCCAATGGGTTTTCTGTGCCTTTGGGTGCGGACCAATGAGGCGCGTGGGGCGGGACTTCCTCTTCGCCTCGGTGTTGTCGTCCCTGCTCCTACTCCGGGCTGTGGGGGTCGGTGCGGATATTCAGTCATGAAGTCAGGGTAGAGACTTCTCCCGCAGCGACGCGGCTGGCGAGACTGTTTGTGTTGCGGGGGCCGGACTTCAAGGTAAGACCCTGTCCGGCTTCGCGGCAGCCGGGCAGCGGGTTATCGAGCGGCCCGGAGAACATACCCCGCTTGTTGGCCCTCGAGCTCGGAGCCGGCCCTGCTGCTGAGGTCTTTGCTGCTCCTCTAGAGCTGGGCGAGAAGTGAATTCGGCATTTTGCAAAAGGAGTAAAATAGCCTTGCCCTCGGGGAACCGAGTCTCCCCTGCACTCTCATTCCGCGAGTTTGTGTGTGTCCAAAGTTGTTACCGGTTTTGCTTCTCTCATTCCCTTCTTGAGGCTGCAAGAGCGTGCCTGGAAAACATGTTTGGAAGGCTTTTCTTGGTCAAGCACCTGCCGCAACGTCCTCGGGCAAATCGCTTGACTTTAGTTGAGGGGGCTGTTTTGTCTTTGAATAGAAGGAGGGCAGTCACTTCCTCTCTTTTACCCCCACCCCCTTTTTCTTTCCCTGGAAGCTCAGATTGCAGGTTTGGGACTTAACCCCTCCTAGGGCCAGATACTACGGTCAGTCAGCAGCTCTGCCTGTATGCTTGACTTGACTTGACTTGCACTTATTAAAGAACTTTGTCCCAGAGAGAAAGAGAGAGTGGGCAGACATTGAAGCAAAACAGTAGTATCCCGGAAGCACTCATGCAACTTTGGTGGCAGCCACTCAGTTTTCTCTGCCAGTGTCTGGTAAATTCCTCTATTTTGTCCTAATCTGACAATAATAAATAGTAAATTTCCAAAACTGTCGTTTCATCATCAGTTTCAGCACCGTGGGCAGCTGCTCGGGTCCTCTCTTGTTGCCCCAAACCTGCCCGGCTATTGCTGTTCGTCAGTGATGCAGCAGGAACAGTGAAAACTGATGCATTCCTTTCAACAATGATGTGTTGTTCTCCAAGGAGAACATCTGCAGTTTTTGATACAATATAAATAAGTAAGGTGGCTGTGCCTCCAAAGAGTTCTTTTGGAGAAACAGATCAATTCAAGATTTAAGGTAGGTTTTCAAGGGTTTATTCTATTTAAGCACAATTTTTTAATGGGTGGACATTAGCTCCATCTCGAAGTAACAAAACTGGACAGTGGTAGCAATTAAAAAGAACTTTAAACAGGAGATAAGAAGTGTAGTGCAGTGCTGTAGTGCAGGGCCCATAGGGATTCATTAATAGATTTTAGAATCAATTTAGTACATTGACATAAGCATTAAAAAGAAAGAAAAAAATACCAGAGGACATTGTATGGAGTAAAAGTAAATATTATGGCAAGAAGGTTTTGTTTCAGTTTTTAACAATATGTGTGTGTCAAGAGGAAGATGGAAATGTAAAGTGTATTATGGATTATGGCAAAAACAAATGTTTCAAAATACTAGATTCCAAATTTGGGAGTCAAGCTGGGTTCAGCTCTGCCATTTACTAATTCTGTGACATTTTCCGTAAATAAGAAATGAGTTGTTATGAGGATTAAATGAAACAAAATTTGTCTATTACATAAATTTTTTTTTGTTTTGTTGGAAACTATTGGAGAGAAACGCAGTTATTTTTCTCTATGTAGGGAATGAGAACTGTTTTATTAGTTTTTTTTTTTTTTAACCTCTGCCTTTGTTTGAAGCTAGGCAGCTTGACATCTTGTCTCTATATGTAATGCAAATCAGACAAAATCTTGGTTTGAGAGGTATAATACTGAAGGGTTTGGGATAAGTTCTTATCTATGCTTGTATAAAGCTAATTTTCTCAATAATTTTGGAGGGGCATAAATTGTTGCTAGCATTCAGCTTTCTTCCCTTGGTATTTTTCTGCATTCCAGAATAACGTAGATTTATCAGAACTTTTACAGGCACTAACTTTAGCTAAGTGAGGGTAGGACTGAGGGTATGACTAAAGGGATAGATTTATGTCTTTGAGTTAAGTTGGCTAGAAAGGCATTTTATGCCTTATAGTTCTTGCCATAAGAGATGTATGAAATGAAATAGTTTGGTCAACCATCATGGTATGTTTTGCTTACTTCATGTAGGTGTGACCTAAAAATGGTTGGCATTTAAATAACAATATTTTTAAATCTGGGAATTAATGATGTTTAGCAGGAGGCAAATGAGTTTCAGTCAAAACAGTGTTTTGCACCATTTGTCATGTTTACCGTATCGCATTGCATATGATAGTTTCACATGACATAAAAAGGGGAAGAAATTTGGTAAGCATTGTTACTTTTCCCAAAAGAGGAAACAAAATTAGAAGCGAATTCCTTTTAATAAAGCATACTGGTGAGTCATTGTTAAAAAATGTACGTATTCTATAGATATTTATTGAGCATATAGAAAAGTAAAATATTAAACTTTCAGGAATCTTTTACGTTACACAAAAGTTGATTTGGGAACAACACAGCATATGATTGGTATTGTCAAAGTTTATATAGCATAGTATATCAGTAACAACAAAACAGTAATGTAGCTAATATTGATTGGTTACTATGAGCCAAATACAATTCTAAATGCTTTATAATATCTCAGGTGGTTCTTACAGTCATTGATGTGGTAGATAGTAAATTGTTTCCTTTTTATTTATTTATTTTTTTTGGGATAGGGTCTTGCTCTGTTGCCCAGGCTGGAGCGATTATGGCTCACTGCACCCTCGACCTCCTGTGCTCAAGGGATCCTCCTATCTTAGCCCGAGAAGTAGCTGGGACTACAGTCATACACCCCCATGCCTGGCTAATTAAAAATTTTTTTTTTTTTTGTAGAGACAAGGTCTCGTTATGTTGCTCAGTCTGGTATGAGAAATTCCAGGGTTCAAGTCATCCACCTGCTTCAGCCTTCCAAAGTGCTTGGGATTACAGGTGTGATACATCATGCCTGTCTTATCCTCATTTTTTAAGTGGGAAGTGGGGGAATTAAGGCATCACAGATACATACCTTGTGAGTTCACACAAGTAGCTGTTGTAGTAGCTGGAATTTGAACACAGGTATTCTGACTACAGAATGTCTATCTCTTTTGTGTCTTATTTCATTAAAAAATATGGAATGCTGTGGGGCTATTGTGGATTCTTACTTGCTGGTGACCTTGGGTAAGCTCCTCCTCAATTTCCTTAACTCCTTCCTTACTTGTTTTTGTGGGGATTCAGATAATTTGTGAAGCAATCAGATGGAGTATATGTTTAGTAAATTATATGCCTTAGCCTTTTTTTTTTTTTCTCATTGAGGATGAGGTCATTCGAAAGATTGTTAGCAGTTGAAGGAGGGTGGAAAAAAAGAAAGTTCCACATGAGGACACTGCCCAAGCAAAGGTATAGAGATAGGAAAAGCAGAATACATTTGGTAAGGATATACGTTTAAGGACCAGACTGGTAAAAATAGATGGATACAGATTATGGAGATTCTTAAATGTCAGACTAAAGATTTTATATATGATTTTTAATTAAGAAGAAACTCTCTTTATGGATAATAATTTGTGAACAGGTCCAATGGAAGAGTGGAAGCCTAGAAGTAGGAATACCATGGAGTTTAATTATAGTAGTTGAGGCAAGAAGTGATGATTGTAGTGAAGGTATAGATTTGAAAGATGTTGACATTATAATGACATTGACACTGGGAACTGACCAGAGTATAGGCCTAGGACAAATTTTTGGGAGGATAGTGATGTTATTAACAGAAATAAGTATATTATCATGAAGAACAGGTTTTGGTGGAAGGAGATTTAGGAGGAGAGAGGATGATAGGGAGTTTACTTTTGGAGCTGAGGAGTTGTTCAGACATTTGGAAATGTAGAATGAAAACTGGAAGCTCTGTGTATTCTATGAAAAGGGAAGAGAACAAATGCTTACACTGTCAGGAAATGACCTAAAAGTAACCACTCCTCTGTGGGTCAGAGTTTCACAAGAGTGATGTGACTCCTTAAATTCCTCACAAGTACAGATTTCTCAATGAAGATGCACCCATTATTTTTCCCTTTAGTGTATTTTGATTCGTGTCCTGGGAG
The DNA here is from genome assembly GCF_006542625.1 of Nomascus leucogenys. Lineage (NCBI taxonomy): Eukaryota > Metazoa > Chordata > Mammalia > Primates > Hylobatidae > Nomascus > Nomascus leucogenys. Next base: position 71,241,618 of record NC_044391.1, read on the forward strand.
ATCAGGAGGTAAGCTAGTGGGGAGGAAAAAATTTTAGACCTAGCAAGGCTCCCATTTATTCAAAAAATAGCTAGTAAATTGGAGGCTAGGGATTCTCACCCTAAGAATTCTGATAGTCTGATTTTTGTGTGGTGCCAGGCATTTATAAACATATGTTGAATGTTGAATTGTTGAACATTTGAACATCTCCAGATTTGTTATTTTTATTATCCTGTCTTTGTTACCTTGAATTGGTTAATAGCAAAACCTTTAGAATTAGAGAGCCTGTGTGCTTGTTATGGGGGGCAACAATGAAAGTCAGGGTGCAGCTGATGAGATTGTATTTTACTTATAGCCAGGATTGTGGAAGAAGAGACTCAAAGGATAAGAGGCTTACCGTTTTTTCCATTCTGTAAAACCATGTTGATGACAATACCAATTCTGAGAGTTGTTTTGAAATACTGAGTTAATATATGGAAAGTGTCTGGTACATGATAGATAGTAATTGAGATGTTTTTGTTATCAGTATTATTATCTTCACAAGTGGGGGCAAACACAGAGATCCCAGAACCTATTATAAGAAAAAAAGGAAAACATCTGGAGACCCTTTCTACTTGAAAAAGGGCTCAGGACTAAGTCATAGAAGGACTGTAGGTTTCCTTTCTTGGAAGGTTTTCTAGGGTTTGGTACAATTGGGTAGAGCATGATGTTGAATTAAGTAGTAAAATATATCCATCTCAACTATTTTCAGTTTCCTGTCAAGTTCTAGTAAACCAACAGAAAAATGTTGTTGAGCATGAGAAGAAGGTTTACATATCTTGTCATACCATTTTTGGAAACATTACTTGGATCCTACTGCTTAGGGGTTTTTCTGTAGCATTTATTCCTCAAATATTTGTTGAGTACCTTCTATGTCAGGCACTGTTCTAAAGAGAAAAATCCTTGCCCTCATGGAGCTTATCTGCTAATGGGAGAAATAAGGTGCATTTTCATAATAGACGGTAATTTGATTTTTCTCATACTATGTATTTGTACCTATTTAAGCAGATGGTAATAATGAATACTATACCAGATTGTAACTAATTTTGCAGAGCATTTGAAGGAAGGGACCATGTCTTTCTTATTCACATTTGTCTCTCCCTTTTCCCCTTCCTCCCAGTGGAATGGCTTAAATGTGTTGAATGCTCAACAAATGTAGGTACTCATCAAATGTTTATTACAGGGAGAAGGTGTTAAGGCAGAGGCTAGATCTTAAAGATTAAAGGAGTCAGTTAAATGTATCATGTATTAAGGACCCGTGTACCCCGTAGATTGAGGGTGAGAAGAAGAGAATCCGGCTGGGCGCGGTGGCTCACGTCTGTAATCCCAGCACTTTGGGAGGCTGAGGTGGGCAGATCACTTGAGGCCAGAGTTCGAGGCCAGCCTGGGCAACATGGTAAAACCCCATTTGTACTAAAATACAGAAATTAGCCAGGCGTGGTGGCGTGCTCATGTAATCCCAGTTACATGAGACTCTGAGGCAGGAGAATTGCTTGTACCTGGGAGGCGGAGGTTGCAGTGAGCCAAGGTCGCGCCACTGTACTCCAGCCTGGGTGACAGAGCGCGACTCTGTCTCAATAAAATAAAATAAAAATAAAAAGAGAATCCCCTGGCTTATCTATGAGTTTGGAATAGGAATAAAGTTATATTGTAGCTGAAAGCATCAATATTATGGGAGTCTGGGTGTCACCCAACATTCCTGCTAATTAGCTGGGTGACTTTGCATAAATATCTTAACCTCTCAGTTCATTTCCTCACCTGTAAATGAAGTAGTTGGAATTGTCCAGTTAAAATCTGTTTTTACGACTTCTTGTAAAATATCTCTTGCACTAATGTTTCACTTCACTAATGTAGATAATATAGAGCCAAACATGAGCTTCCATTGAATAAGCATCAAGCTAAATATATACTCTTAGTTAATAAACTAATGTTTAAGAAAAGATGTCTACAAAATTTGTTGATGCTATTTACCAGTAAGATTACATTGTAATTTTTAAAAATAGAGCAAAATATTACCTAATATATAGTTTCCCCCTTTGCCATTATGTAAAGGAAAAATAAGCCATAGTATTTTAGACCTTAATAATGGATCATAATAGTTACTCACTTTCATTTTTTAATTTATACGACAGTCACTTGCCTCTGATACTGTGCTAGATGCTAGGTATTGTATACAGAATTAGAAAATGTATAGCTCCTAACTTTAAGGAGCTTAAGGAATAATGGGAGTGACGGGCCATTTAATTGTGTTGCGTTTTGGTGGCATAGAGAAGCATATGATGAGAGTATGGGAGAAGAGAAAGTGTTCATGGTTACAGAGAAAAAAGACTGGAGGAATGGCAAGGGACTAAGCTAAATATACAGAGATGAGCCAGTTTATGAAGAACTTCTGTGCTAAACCACAGTTTAGTTCTGAACTGTATTCTGAAAACTGCTTAATCTGTTAAGGAATTTTATGCAGGCAGTAACATAATCAGGCATTTTTATATCTACCTTTATATTCCTCTTAAGAGAAGGTGCTCCCTGAGGAAGGTATTTGTTATTTCTAGTTGTTTCAATGATGTAGATCTTCCTGAGGAAATCAGTCTTTTTAACTTTGAAATAAAGTCTGAGGAACATTGTCAATTTTGTGGTTATAGAGTTAATAATTATTAAATATTAATAATTATGAAATATTCAGACATTAAAACATTTAAATGTTTATTGCCACATTAATGTAAACTGAAAAGAAAACTGAAATTTTGGGATATCTTGCGCTTTGATGTAAGAGAGCTCTTGGTCAGCTACAAGAATTTGGCTTAGAATCATTTTTAAGGAGTTAGAAATACGTTGACCTTGAATTGACTGAAAGTGAATGTAGTTCAGGCTCAGTTTCTTTCTTTCTTTTTTTTTTGTTTTTTTAAAAGAGACCGTCTTTTTCTGTCGCCTGGGTTGGTCTCAAACTCCTGGCCCCAATCAATCCTCCCTCCTCAGCTTCCCAAAGTGCTGGGATTACAGGTGTGAGTCACCACTCCCTGCCCAGGCTCTGTTTCTAATGATAGAAATATCCAGATAAACTTTATAGAGGGAATGAATTTCCACTGGAAAATAATCCTAGTGAGGAGCTGGTGATAAATGAATATTTCTGAATGAAGTCATGAGGGAGAAACATCTACTTTATTTAGATATTAAACACCTCATTAAATGTTGAAGAATATTTTATTTGCGTATTTACTATGTTTGTCATTTACACTTTTGACCCTCAAAGAGGAAGAGCTGCTTATAATTTCCACATTTATCCAACATGGATTATAAATGTTAATTGCTTTTTTTAGAAAAAAATTGAGGTAAAAATTCACGTAATTAACCATTTTAAAGCAACAGTTCAGTGGCATTTAGTACCTTTGCAGTGCTGTGCAACCATCACTTCTGTCTAGTTTGAAAACATTTTTATCACTTTAAAGTAAAATCCCATACCTATTAAGCATTCATTCCCTGATGCCCCTAGCTCATGGCAACCAAATCTGTTTTCTGTTTTTGTGGATTTACTTATTCTGGATGTTTTATATAAATTGAATTTTCAATATTTGAGTTTTTATCCTTGGCTTCTTTCACTTAGCAAAATATTTTCAAGGTTTACCCACATGTAGCATGTATCAGTACTTCTTTCCTTTTCATAGCAGAAGAATATTCCTTTGCATGTATATATATCAGTTTGTTTATCCATTTATCCATTGATGGATATTTTGGTTGTTTCCACCTTTTAGTTATTATGAATATGTTGCTGTGAATATTTGTGCCCAAGGATTTATTTGAGAACCTGTTTTCACTTCTTCAGGTATATACCAAGAATGGAATGCTGGGTCTTATGGTAATTCTGTTTAGCTTTTTGAGGACCTGCCAAACTGCTTTCTACAGTAGCTAAACCATTTTACATTCCCACTGGCAATGTGCGAGGGTTCCAATTTCCCTACATCCTTGCCTACACTTATTTTCTGTTTTTAAGAAATTATAATTGCCATCCTTATGGGTACGAAGTGGTATCTCACTGTGGTTTTGATTTGCATTTCCCAGATAACTAATGATTTTAAGCATCTTTTCATGTGCTTGTTGGCCATGTGTATATCTGCTTTAGAGAAATGTTTATTCAAGTTCTTTGCGCTTTTAAAAAACTACATTGTTTGTGTTTTTGTATTGAGTTGTGTTTTTATATACTCCAGATACTAGACTGTTCATTATCAAATATATAATGTGCAAATGTTTTCTTCCATTCTGTGGATTTTTTTTTTCAATTTTTTGATAAGGTCCTTTGATAGATAAATATTTTGAATTTTGATGAAGTCCATTTTATTTATTTGACTCATGCTTTTGGTGTCATATCTAAAAATCCATTTCCAAATCCCAGGCCGTGAAGATTTATCCTATGTTTTCTTCCAAGAGTTTTATAATTTTACTTCTTATATTTAGGTCACTGATTCATTTTGTGTTAACTGTTGTATATGGTATAAATTCCAACTTCATTGTCTTGCATGTGAATAGTTGTCCCAGCACCACTTGTTGAAGACACTGTTCTTTTGCCATTGAATGGTCTTTGGCATCTTTAAAATCAATTGGCTATAGATATATCAGTTTATTTTTGGATGCTCAATTCTACTCCTTTGGTCTATATATCTATCGTTATGCCAGTGCCATGTTGTTTTGATTACTGTAGCTTTGTGGTAAGGTTTTGAAATTGGGAAATGTGAGTTCTCCAGCTTTGTTGTTCTTTTTAGACATTGTTTGGCCTGTTTAGGGCCCCTTGCAATTCCATATGAATTTGAGAATCAGCTTTTCCATTTCTGCATAAAAGGCCGTAGAAATTTTGATAGGTAATATATTGAATCTGTAGATTGCTTTGGGTAGTATTGCCATCTTAACAATGTTAAGTTTTTGAGTACCTGGATGTGTGTTTGATATCTTTCAGCAGTGTTTTTGTGTTTTATAGTTTTCAGTGTACAAGTCTCTCACCTCCTTTGTTATATTTATTCCTGGGTATTGTATTCTATTGGATACTATTATACATGGAAGTTTTTCTTAATTTAATTTTTGGATAGTTCATTGCTGGTATGTAGAAACACAATGGATTTTGTGTGTAACATTTATTGCCTTTAACAGTCATTTACTTTCTTTTTTCCATATGCAAGCTGAATCACGTGGGTAAATAAGAAAGTGGAAAGTGGAACACTAAAGAATTGATCTGTAAGATGTCTGATTTCCCTGAATGTGAAAACTATGAAGTATGTTTTTAGCATAGTGTTGAACTATTATCTTACTATACTTGGGCTATTCCATTTCTGGTATCACGTTACATATAGTTGGTCATTATTAAAGAAGGTAGATCATTTCATTTTCTTTAGGTTTGGAGAGAAGTGTCAATATGTAATTCATTTTCAAAGTTATAATTATTTTGCAACTTAATTTTGTTGTTACAGAGAAAGCCTCAGGGATAAACCATATTTATCACAGAGTCTGGTACAGAGATCCATGAATGATAAAGATAAAATTAGAACAGAAGCTAATTTGAATATGTAAATTACCATTAATATACATTAGTTTTTCTGTTTTTCTTGAAGTTTTCAAATAGCCTTAAAATTTCATTATGAATAGAAATGTGAACAATTTCAACCTCATAAGTAAATAAAGAAATGCAAATTTATGCAATACTTGGATGATTTGGGAAGAGCAGTATTTCATGACACAGACTTTTAATTGAATCCTAGCTTTGCTATTTAAGAGGTAAGTGTTACTGGGCAAGTAACTGAACACTTAAAACACTTAAAAATAAGAGGAAATATTTATAAAGTGCTTGCTGTGTGTTAGGCACTGTTTTAAGCACTTTGTGCTGTTGAGCTAAGTTTTTATTCCTATATTTATGGAAAGACAGTGGAACCTACTATAGAGTTGTGAGGGTTAAAAGAAATTATATGAAGTACTGAGCCAGATATGTAGTAAGCATTTGATATTAGCTATTTTTGTCATGTATAATTTCATCTAACATCAACAAAAAACCAAAAAGGGAGAATCGATACAAAGAAATGCACATTTATTTGGAAATATAAATAGGAATGTTCTTTTCTGGAAAGCAATTGGGCAATATGTATGAAGTCTTAAAATGTTTCTTTGGTGTAGTGATTCCATGTCAAGGAATCTATCCCAAGAAGATAATCAGAAGTATGGAAGGATTTATATTCACTGGAAAATTATTTGTAATAGTAAGAGTTGAATTCAATTCAATGTTGTACAGCAAGAAAGTAGACAAAGTCCTGTGTCAGCCATATAAAAGCAGTACAAAGTAGCTGTTAACATAGTGGTTATGAAGAGTTTGAACAACAAGGGAAAATGTTTGTTATAATTTCAAGTAAAAAAGCATGCAAATCATAATACAATATGACACAGGTGATTACTTTGGACTTTGGAAGACATTATGTTATTAAAATAAAATAACATGTTAAAATTTTGAAGTAACTACAGAGTTAAAGTTGTAAAAACAGCACAAAGACTTTTATGTTTTTTGTTATTTGAGAGAAAGTTGTTTCTCTGATGCTGTATATTCCTATAAACAACAATATTCTCTTTAAAGAAATGGCTGATTTCAGGGCTGGGGCAGGAAAAATACAAGACAGGACTGGAAAAGCTTGTGCCAGAAAACAAGGAGGTGCTCAAGAATGTTGGGAACACATCAAAAAGACACAAAAGCTCGCTTGAATAAGCCTCCACTGGCCAAACAATTGAACATCAAAATAATAATATAATAGCAGATTATAACCCATTGAATAAAACAGTAATCTGTGATTCCACACTGATATAAATAAGTAAATGAATAAATTAGAATGTTGCCAAGAAATGTGATAATTACCATGGTAGGCAGAATAATGACTGCCCAAAGATGTCCGTATCATAATACTTGGAATCTGTGAATATGTTACCTTGTATGAGAAAAGGAACTTTGCAGATGTGATTAAGGACCTTGGGTTGGGAAGATTATCTGTGTGGGCCCAGTGTAATCACAAGTGTCCTTAAAAATGGAAGAGGGAGGCAGAAGAGGAGTTTGGAATAATGTGCTATAAAAAGGAATTAATCTGCCATTGCTGGCATTGAAGATGGAAGAAGAGGCTACAAGCCAAGGATGTTGGCAGCCTTTAGAAGCTGATAAGTGTAACAATCAAATTGTTGTATAATGTAAAACATTTTCATTTAAAAACATAGATGGATAATATCCTAGACTAGAAAAAATAAATTTTTTTTTGTGAAAGGAAATGACCTCTGTCCTTGTTTTCCTTTGGGCCTTTTTTTGTTTTTTAAAGATATACACACAAATATAGTTAGGTAGATTGATAAACAGACACATACAGGATTATATGAGTATGTCTAGTTAATGTCCATTTGTAAGTATGTCTGTATCAAAAAACTCCAAAAGAAAATTAGGTCAGAGGTCATCCTCTTTTTTTTTTTTAATTTAACTTATTTTAAGTTCAGGGGTACATGTGCAGGTTTGTTATATAGGTAAACTTGTGTCACGGGAGTTTGCTGACTAGATTATTTCATCACCCACATATTAAGCCTACTACCTGTTAGTTATTTTTCCTGATTTTTTTTTTTTTTTTAAGAGACAAAGTCTTTCCCTGTTGCTCAGGCTGGAGTGCACTGGCGATCATAGCTCACTGCAGCCTCAAATCCTGGGCTCAAGCAATCCTTCTGCCTTAGCCTTCTCAGTAGCTGGGACTATAGGCGCATGCCACCACACCTGGCTAATTTTTGTATTTTTTGTAGAGACAGAGTCTTGCTATGTTGCCCAGGCTCCAGCAACCCTTTTTTTTTTTTAAGGCTGAGTCTCGCTCTATTGCCCAGGCTGGAGTGCAGTGGCACATTCTCTGCTCACTGCAACCTCTGCCTCCCGGGCTCAAGTGATTCAGCCTCATAAATAGATGGGATTACAGGCACCACCACACCTGGCTAATTTTTGTATTTTTAGTAGAGACAGGGTTTCACCATGTTGTGCAGGCTGGTCTCAAACCGCTGACCTCAGGTGATCTGCCTACCTCGGCCTCCCAGAGTGCTGGGATTACAGGTATGAGCCACCATGCCCCACCTCCAGCAACCCTCTTGACGCAGATGTTGTACATTCCAGGCCTGGTGCCTGCAGCTGTGCCCTGACTGCCTGCACACCTACCCATCAGCACCCCAGTGGGCTGTTTATTGTTTGCCGGGCAACCTTGGACCAGCTCTGGTCTGGTCAACCCAGTGAGATTCTCTGTTACCTAGTGTGCTGCAACCACACCTGCTCCAATGAAAACTGAATTTCAGCCTCAGGCTCTCTTCCAAGTTTGTTTCTTTGTAATCGTCTCCCTCAGTGTTACTCTCTTATAGTTTAATAATTCCCTTTCTCTAAAAAACTAAAAACAGCTTTACTGACTTATAATTCACATACAATAAACTACGTAAAGTGTATATACTTTGATAAGTTCTGATATATTTATATAATCATGAAACCACCTATATAATGAAGTTAATGAACATATTCGTCACTCTTAGAAGTTTCCTGATGCCTTTTTGGAATCCCTCTCTCCTGCCCCTCCCTACCCCTCTTTGTATCTTTATATTTACTGTCCTATCATAGCTTAATAATCATTTATATTGAATACCTTTTGTTTAACTTACTGAATAGTTTCTCCTGTTTGAATCTCTACTGGTACAGAATTGGTGTCTGGAGTGGCTCCAGCAGATAGATCTGAAATTCTGAGATTTTGGCATTTGGGTGGTTATGTCTTTGGGCCTGAGCACAGTGCTAAGCTCCTTGTCAGAGGGAAATGGAATGCTGGTAATCCATGGCATCACAATTAATTAAGCTATCACCTGTGGTTGATTATGATGTGTTGCTAATGAATGCAGATGCTTCAGAGCCCAAGTGGCTGCTACATTTGACCTTTATGGCAATAATAACTATAAGGACTATAGTGTAGGATAGAGTCTTTTGAGTATAATTAAAGGCTTACAGACAGAAAATGACAGCTCAGATTTGTTAACTCTGCTCAAGATCTGCCCTTTCTCTTTTTTGATTACACATTTTACTTCAAATCATTTCATCTCCTCCAAATTATGAATAAACTTGTGAATTAAAAGACTTGTTGCTTGCTCATTTAAGAAATATTTTGCTATATAAAAGTAATGCACACTTAGAAAACTTGAGCAAGTAGAACAGATTTCTCTTAATATTTTCATGTATTTTCTTCTAGTCTCCTGTATATATTATGTAAAATGAAATTGTCTAGGGAGTTTTAGTTTTTTATTATGAAACATGCAGATAAATATAAAGAAGAACAAAAACCAGAGTCCCACCATCCAGAGTTTACATGATTCAGCAAATTAATTTATTATTTCGTAGTATTTATGTTTCGTTTTGAGACGGTCTTGCTCTGTCACCGAGGCTGGAGTGCAGAGGTACGATCTTGTCTCACTGCAACTTCTGCTTCCTGGGCTCAAACGATCCTCACGCCTCAGCCTCCTGAGTAGCTGGGACTACGTGCGCATGCCACTATGTCTAGCTAATTTTTGTATTTTTTGTAGAGACAGAGTTTTGCCATCTTGGCCAGGCTGGTCTTGAACTTCTGGGCTCAAGCAGTCCACCTACCTCAGCCTCCCAAAGTGCTGGGATTACAGGCATTAGCCACCATGCCTAGCCATATTTACATATTTTTAAATATTAACTTACAGTTGGCCCTCTGTATCCATTACTCTGTATCTGTGGATTCAACCAGTATTCAAAATATTCAGGAAAAAAAATGGATGGTTGCATCTGTACTGAACATGTTAAACAATATGGTATAACAACTATTTACATAGCATTTACACTGTATTCAGTATTACAACGAATCTAGAGATGATTTAAAGTATATAGAAGGATGTGCATAGGTTGTATGCAAATATTATTCCATCTGTGGTAAGAAACTTGACCATCCATAGATTTTAGTATGAGCGGGCAGTCCTGGCACCAATCTCTCACAGATACCAAGGATGACTGTATATATAAAGTATATATAAACTTTTAACATTTTTAATGTTAAGGTCTTAAATTTTTTTTTGAGCATAGAGGCTCTGCAGAAGATACCAAGAGAGGCTATGTAGGCATTCAGTCTATAAATATTGATATTAAACACCTAATACATGCTAGGCACTCTTTAGGTACTTGTGATACATCCATAAAATAAAGATTCCTGTCTTTGAGGAGCATATATTTTTGTGGCAAAGCTGAACACTAAACAATAAACATAACAAGTATTATACTGTGATAGAAAGTCGTATTATAATAAAAAAAGGAAAGATGATTATAAGAAGAGTGAGGCATGGTAGGTGCATAGGCAGGCTGCAAACACTTGCCAGGGGAGTGTGGTGTCCAGAAAAGACCAAGAACAGGGCTGTGGGTGATATTTTAAATAAACAGTTGTTATAGGCTGAGCATGGTGGCTCATGCCTGTTATCCTAGCATTTTGGGAGGCCAAGGTGGGAGGATCGCTTGAGGCCAAGAGTTCAAGACCAGCCTGGGCAGCAAGGCAAGACCCTATCTCTCTATTTTTTTTTTTTTTTTTTAGAGAAACAGTTGTTATAATCAATGGGAATGGTGTAACTTGATCTGGTGCTCCACCATTACCATAGTAAGCCATGTTAAGTTTCATGTTTAACACCTGAACTAAGTGTGAGTCATTGGACTTCTCAGCTTTTTGTTCAGAAATTGCAAAAATTAAAGGAGGAATTGGGATGAGGGAACTGGTTCATTTAGTCAGTCAGTTAGACTCTAGCACTTAAACATAGAAATTGAATCCCCTAAAATAGGGAAAATGGAATGACAGTGCAAGTTACTATTTTCCTGTGTTGTTTTTGTTTTATTTTACAATGTTGTTTTGATGATTAGAAGGAAAAACATTAATGTCAGATGCTTTAACACACTGCCTAGCACAAAATTAAGTTTTCTATCAATGTTGGATACAGTGATGGTGACATTTATGTGAGGAATCATGAAAATAAAACATTCTGGTTTGGGAGATAGATGACATTAATACCTTCAAGTACACTGTGCATGATATTTGATATTTTGATAATCAAGAAAACCAGAATTTTCTACCATCTTTCCCTAAATAGTGTTTAATATTCTGCTATTCATGAAAGCAATTTCATTGTCAATGGTCTTTTTCTTGTTTGCTGTGTGGCTTATTGCTAGGGTTGGCAACCTGTGGTACTGGTGACAACAGTGGTATTTGAAAGAATTATGAAGTCTGTTTTTGTTAGCACTCCTATCTCTCTCTCTCTCTTTTTTTTCTTCTGTAGTTTGACCCTCTACCCACTGCCTATTGACTTGCAAGAAGTTTATGAATAATGACTTGGTACGCCACTTGCCAATCTTTGGTTCAAAACAGTGCTTTCCAAATTTGACTTAATTATACGAATTCAATAGGGAACTTTTTTTAAAGTCAAATTATAGGTTTTCTGTCTGCATCTCAAGGGGAGGGGCCTGGGAACATTTATTTTTGTCACAGGCGCTGAGAGATTTGTGATATACTGAACTAAAAATGTATTTTCCATTTATAAGAATCACCTGGAGTACATGTTAATACTGTGAATAGTATAGATGACCAGATCACATCTCATATACACTGAATGAGAAACTGTAACTTTGGGATTGAGAACAATTGGTATGAAGGCCCTGAGATTGGAAAGAATTTGATATTTTGGAAAAACCTATTTCTTTTTGAGATGGAGTCTAGCTTTGTCACCCAGGCTGGTGTGCAGTGGCGATCGTGGCTCACTGCAACCTCTTCCTCCCAGGTTCAAGCAATTCTCCTGCCTCAGCCTCCCAAGTAGCTGGGATTACAGGCGCGAGCCACCAGGTTCGGCTAATTTTTGTATTTTCAGTAGAGACAGAGTTTTGTCATGTTGGCCAGGCTGGTCTCAAACTCCTGACCTCGGGCGATCCTCCTGCCTCGGCCTCCCAAAGTGTTGGGATTACAGGTGTGAGCCACTGTGCCCGGCCGGAAAAACCTGTTTTTTCTTAATCTATTAAAGGTAACAAATTGATCATTTTGTTTCATTTGTTGAAAAATCAAATTGTAAAACATTTATTGCATAGGTGAAAAAATTTTGGCTTTGGTTGATTGTGGTAGTTAAAAATCTTAGATTATGCTTGCTTTTACTTTGGAAGGCTTTGTGTTAGAGGAATTTGCTGGGCAAACTTCTGCTTTCTTGCAAAACATATTGGACATCTTATTTTTGCTTAAAAAGAGAAGCCCTATTATTGTTGTTTTTGTTTTGTTTTGATTTCTGATGTAACACTTTTGCTTATGACAACTTCTGATCCAGTGTCTTTAAAAGCTTTAAAAAACTATGGGGATTTAAATATAGTATGTGATATGGTTTGGCTGTGTTCCCACCCAAATCACATTTTGAATTGTAGCTCTTATAACCCTCATGTGTTGTGGGAGGGACCTGGTGGGAGGTAATTGAATCATGGGGTGGTTTTTTTCGGTGCTGTGCTCGTGATAGTGAATAAGTCCCATGTGAACTGATGGTTTTATAAAAGGGAAGTTCTCCTGCACATGCTCTCTTGCTTGCCGCCATGTAAGACATGCCTTTGCTTCTCCTTTGCATTCTGCCATGATTCTGAGACCTTTCCAGCCATGTAGAGCTGTCAGTCCATTAAACCTCTTTTTCTTTATACATTACCCAGTCTTGAGTATGTCATCATAGCAGCACGAAAATGGACTAACATAGTAAATTGGTACCAATGGAGTGGGTACTGCTACTAAGATACCTGAAAACTTATGTTTAAAAGGGAAGTGACTTTGGAACTGGATAACAGGCAGAGGTTGGAACAGTTTGGAGGGCTCAGAAGAAGACAGGAAAATGAGGGAAAATATGGAGCTTCCTAAAGACTTGTTGAATGGTTTTGACCAAAATGCTGATAGTCATATGGACAATGAAGTCCAGGCTGAAGTGGTCTCAGAAGGAGATGAGGAACTTAGTGGAAACTGGTGAAAAGGTGATTCTTGATATGCTTTAGCAAAGAGACTGGTGGCATTTTGTCCCTGCCCTAGAGATTTGTGGAACTTTTAACTTGAGAGAGATGATTTAGGGAATCTGGTGGAAGAAATTTCTGAGCAGTAAACTGTTCGAGAGGTGACTTTAGTGCTCTTAAAAGCATTCCGTTTTATTCATTCACAAAGATACGGTTTGAAATTGGAGTTTAAGTTTAAAAGGGAAGCAGAGCATGAAGGTTTGGAAAATTTGCAGCCTGATGATGCAATAGAAAAGAAAAACCCATTTTCTGAGGAGAATTTCAAGCCAGCTGTAGAAATTTGCTTAAGTAAAAAGGAGCCAAATGTTAATTGCCAAGAAAATAGGGAAAATGTCTCCAGGGCATGTCAGAGGTCTTCATGGCAGCCCCTCCTATCACAGGCCCAGAGGCCTAGGAGGAAAAAATCGTTTGCTGAGCTGTGCGCAGGGCCTTGCTGCTTTGTGAAGTCTTGGGACTTGGTGTCCTAGGTCCTAGCTGTGGCGAAAAGGGACCAAGGTACAGTTCGGGCCCTGGCTTCAGAGGGGGCAAGCCCCAAGTGTTGACAGCTTCCATGTGGTGTTGAGCCTGCAGGTGCACAGAAGTCAAGAACTGAGGTTTGGGAATCTTCATTTAGAATTCAGAGAATGTATGGAACTGCCTGGATGTCCAGACAGAAGTTTGCTGCGGGGGTGAAGCCCTCATGGAGACCTTTTCCTAGGGCAGTGTGGAAGGGAAATACAGGGTTGGAGCCCCCCACACAGAGTCCCTACTGGGGACTGCCTAGTGGAGCTGTGAGAAGTGGGCCACTGTTCTCCAGACTCCAGAATGGTAGATCCACCCACGGCTTGCATCACATGCTTGGAAAAGCTTTAGACACTCAACGCCAGCCCATGAAAGCAACCAGGAAGGGGGCCGTACCCTGCAAAGCCACAGGGGCAGATCTGCCCAAGTCTGCGGGAGCCCACCTCTTCCTCAGCATGAGCTGGATATGAGACATGGAGTCAAAGGAGATCATTTTGGAGCTTTAAGATTTGATTGCCCTGCTATCAAATTTCAGACTTGCATGGACCCTGTAGCCCCCTTGTTTCTGCCAATTTCTCTCATTTGGAATGGGTGTATTTAACCAATGCCTGTCCCCTCATTGTATCTAGGAAATAATTAACTTGCTTTTGATTTTACAGGCTCATAGGCGGAACGGACTTACCTTGTTTGAGATGAGACTTTGGACTGTGGACTTTTGAGTTAATGCTGGAATGAATTAAGACTTTGGGGGACTGTTGGGAAGGCATGATTGGTTTTGAAATATGAGGACATGAGATTTGGGAGGGTCCAGGGGCAGATATTTCTTCATAGCAGTATGAAAATGGACTAATACAGTATGTGTTAGAAGTTCTAGTTGCCAGAATTCCTGGAAATCTTGATGCTTTTTAAGGAACACTAGGAAGTTATTGATATATTTAGGTGGTGTGTGAGCTGAGAACACTATTTTGGAGGAAATTTTATAGTGCCATATATTTGTTATATACATATGTGACCATAATCACATTTGTAGGAAAAATAACCTATTAAATGGTGTGTGACTGGCTATTATAAATTTTCCACTAAAATAGTTAATTAATTGTTCACTGATTTTTTTCTGTTAGTGCTTGGTACAGTACATATTCTTTTGATGATTATTGTAGTATAAGGTACATTTCTTGAAAAAAATGGAAATTACTCTTTGCATATTCTTTTTGCAAATTAGGAAAAGATAACAATTCTTTTAGTAGTGGAATATTTTGGTCCAAGTTCTCGAGATGCCAGTGAAGGTCAGGAATGTAGCTTCAGAACCAGTGGAATCTGAGCTTGCTTGGTGGATTTCTTATGGAGATGGTTGGCTGTTTCATGAGTGTTATTTGGCAGTGAAGCAGTTGGTATCACACTGTTGACTCATCTTCAGAATTAAAATTTATTTGGAAGTGAATTTCCTGAAAGTAATACTGGTCTTAAAAATTCATTGTCACAGATTTAAATGTGAAGTTAGGATTTAGTGTGATGCTTGGGAAATTTTCAAATTTTTCAGTGACCAGCATTAGACAAGTAACTGTCATTTATCCTCTAAAACCATACAAATAATCCTGTGTGCCAGCCAGTTTGCTCAGTTTCCCAAAAATAAGGCCAAGAGAAAACTCAGCCAAAACAAGAATTGGTTTTTAAAAAAATCTATGAAATTAACAAATCTTTCATTATACTGATTGAAGAAAACAAGAGAGGAGACTCAACTAAAATCAGAAGTGAAAGAGGGGACATAACTACCAGTTTTATAGAAATAAAAAGGATTGTAAAAGTACTTTAAACAATTGTATGCCAAGAAATTGGATAACCTAGATGAAATGGATGAATACCTGGAAAGACACAACCTCCCAAGACTGAATCATGAAAAAATAGAAAGCTTGCACAGACCTATGGGAGATTGAAGCAATAATCAAAAACATTCCAAGAAAGAAAAGCCTGGGATCAGATGGCTTCATTGGTGAATTCTACCAAATATTTAAGGAAGAATCAACATCAATTTTTCTCAAACTCTTCCCAAAAAACTGATAAAGAGGGAACACCTCCTAACTCATTCTAAGGGGCCAAACTTGCCCTGGTACCAAAGTCAGACAAGGATACTAAAAAAAGAAAGAAAAGAAAACTACAGAACTTATCTTTCTCTCTCTCTTTTTTTTTTTTTTTTTTTGAGACGGAGCCTCGCTCTGTTGCCTAGGCTGGAGTGCAATGGTGCGATCTTGGCTCACTGCAACCTTTGCCTCCCAGGTTTAAGAGATTCTCCTGCCTCAGCCTCCCGAGTAGCTGGGATTACAGGTGCCTGTCACCACATCCAGCTAATTTTTGTATTTTTAGTAGAGGCAGGGTTTCACCATTTTGGCCAGGCAGACCATTATCTCTTATGACTGCTGATGTAAAAATCCTCAACAAAATGCTAGCAAACTGAATTCAGCAGCACATTAAAAGCATTATACACATGACCAAGTTGGACTTATTCCTGGAATGCAAGGATGGTTCTACATGTGAAAAGTGTTATAATCAATGTAATGTACCACATTAAGAGAATAAAAACACATAATCATTTCAATAGATGCAGAAAAAGCATTTCACAGAATTTAACACTCTTTCATGATAAAACACCCAACAAACTGAAAATAGGAGACTACCTCAACAGAATAAAGGCCATGTGTAAAAAACCGACAACTAATGTAATTGGTGATAAAAGACTGAAAGCTTTTCCTCTAAGATCAGGAACGAGACAAGGATTCCTGTCTTTGCCGTTTCTATTTATTGTGGTACCAGAAGTACTAGCCAGAGCAATTAGGCAAGAAAGAGAAATGAAAGCCATCCAAATTAGAAAGGAATAAGTAAAATTACCATTGTAAGCAGATTATATGATCTTACATGTGGACAGTCTAAGATTCCACAAAAGAAAAAATATCTGATAGAACTATTAATAATAAATGAATTCAGCAAAGTTGCGGGAATACAAAATCACACACAAAAATCAGTTGCATTCCTATAAAGTAACAGCGAACTATCCAAAAAGGAAATTAAGAAAACAGTTCCATTTACAATATCAACAAAAATAAAATAATAATAAATTAAACCAAGGAGGCGGAAGAATTGTACACTGAAAATTATAAGACTTTGCTGAAATAAAGAGGACATAAATGAATAGACATTCCATGTTTGTGGATTGATAGACTTAATACTGTTAAGATGTCAGTACTACCCAAAGCAATCTATGGATTCAATGTAATATTATCAAAATCCCAATAACCTTCTTGCAAAAATAGGAAAATCTATCCTAAACCATATATGGAATCTCAAGGGACCCCAAATAGCCAAAACAAAGTTGTAGGTCATATACCTCCTGATTTCAAAAATTAACTACAAAATTACAGTAATTAAAATAGTGTGGTACTGATGTAAAAATAGACATACAGAGCAATGGAATAGAATGCAGAGCTCAGGAATAAAGCCCCACATACATGCTCAAATAACTTTTGACAGAAGTCCTCCTGTGGTTTGGAAATGGTTTGCCTGGCCCCACCAAGTCTCATATTGATATTTGATCACCAGTATTGGAGGTAGGGTCTGATGGGAGCTATTTGGATTATGGGGGTAGATCCCTCATGAATGGCTTGATGCCGTTCTCATGGGAATGACTGAAATTTCACTCTTAATTCCTTTGAGAACTGGTGATTGAAAAGAGCTTGGCACTTTCTTCCCTCTCTCCCACTTGCTGCTCTTGCTGTGTGATGGGCTCCCTTTTGCCTTCTGCCATGAATGGAAGAAGCTTGAGGTCCTCACCAGATATAGATGTTGGCACCATGCTTCTTGTACAGCTTACAGAACTGTGGGCCAAATAAACCTCTTTTCTTTATAAATTACCCAGCTTCAGATATTCCTTTATAGCAACACAAATGGACTAAGGTGTCAAGATCAATTGATGGAGAAAGGCATTGTACACAGTCTTTTCTACAAATGGTGTTGGGAAAACTGAATATCTGTATGCAAAAGAATGAATTTGACCTTTACCTTATACCATATGCAACAGTTAACTCAAAATGGATCAGAGATCTAAACATAAGAGCTACTATGTAAAACTCTTAGAGGAAGACGTAGAGAAAGTTTCACAACATTGGAATTGTCAATAATTTCTTGGACACAACACCAAAAGCACAGGCAATGAAAGAAAAAAACAGATGTTTGACTTCATGAAAATTAAAACCTTTTTGTGCATTGAAGGACAGTACCAACAGGGTGAAAAAATGAGAGAAAATACTTTTCAATCATATATTTTATAAGGAATTGCTATCTAGAATATATAGAGAATTCTTTTTTTAAAATTTTTTTATTTCTGTAGGTTTTTGGGGAACAGGTGGTATTTGGTTACATGAGTAAGTTCTTTAGTGGTGATTTGTGAGATTTTGATGCACCCATCACCTGAGCAGTATACACCCTCACCCCTCTCCTACCCTTTCCCCTGAATCCTTAAAGTCCATTGTATCATTCTTATGCTGTTGCATTCTCGTAGCTTAGCTCCCACTAATGAGTGAGAACATATGATGTTTGGTTTTCCATTCCTGAGTTACTTCACTTGGAATAATAGTTTCCAGTTCTATCTAGGTTGCTGCAAATGCCATTAATTCATTCATTTTTATGTGAGCAGTATTCCATTTTGTGTGTGTGTGTGTGTGTATATATATATATATATATATATATATATATCACAATTTCTTTATCCGGTAGTTGATTGATGGGCATTTGGGCTGGTTCCATATTTTTGCAATTGTGAATTGTGTTGTTATAAACATGTGTGCAAAAATCTTTTTTAATGACTTTTCTCCTGGGTTGGGATTGCTGGATCCCCAGTAGTGGGATTGCTGGATCCCCAGTAGTGGGATTGCTGGATCAAATGGTAGTTCTACTTTTGGTTCTTTAAGGAATCTCCACATTGTTTTCCAGAGTGGTTGTACTAGTTTACATTCCTGCCAGCAGTGTAGAAGTGTTCCCTTTCACCACATCCATGCCAACCTCCATTTTTTTATATTTTTTTTATAATGACCATTCTTGCAGGAGTAAGGTGGTATTGCATAGTGGTTTTGATTTGCATTTCTGTGATCACTAGTGATGTTGAGCATTTTTTAATTTGTTTGTTGGCTATTTATGTATCTTCTTTTGAGAATTGCCTATTCATGTCCTTAGCCCACTTTTTGATGGGATTGTTAACTCAGTGGCAAAAAACCAAGCAACCCAATTAAAAAAATGAACATAGGAGCTAAATAGACATTTTTCCAAAGAAGACATACAAATGGCCAAAAAGTACATGAAAAGATGCTCAACATCACTAATCATTGGGGAAATGCAAGTCAAGACCACAATGAGATACCACTTTACATGTATTTTAGTATGGCTATATGTGTTGTGTGTGTATATATATATACACACATATATATATATATGGCTATTTGTGTGTATATATATATAGTATATATAGTATATATGAGTCTATCGTAAAGTAGATGTAAAGCGGTATCTCATTCTGGTCTTGAAGGAAAACAACATAAAATAACAAATTTTGGCAAGGATGTGAAGAAATAGTAACTGTTTGTGCATTATTTGTGGGAAAGTAAAATGGTGCAACCACTTTGGAAAATGGTATGGCAGTTCTTTAAAAAAAAAAAATCAAATGTAGAATTACCATATGATCCAGCAATACTTCTGGGTATATGCCACCAATAATTTAAAGCAGGAACTCAGTTATTTTTTTGACAATAGCTAAAAGGTCTAAGCAACCCAAGTGTCAATTGAGAGAGGAATGGATCAGTAACATGGGGTATGTAAATATAATGGAATATTACTCAGCCTGCTAAGGAAGGAAATTTTCACATGTGGTACAGCACTTCAAGATATCATGCTAAGTGAAATAAGCTAGTCACAAAAGGACAAATATTGTATGATTTCACTTATATTAGGTACTTAGAGTAGTCGAATTCATAGAAACAGAAAGTAAAATTGTGCTTGCCAATGGCCAGGGGATGAGGCATGGGTAATTAATGTTTAATGTGTACCAGGTTTCAGTTTGGGAAGATGAGAAAATTCTAGGGATGGATTGTGGTAATATTTGCACAACAATGTGAATATAGTTAATGTTACTGAACTGTATACTTTAAAATTTTTAAAATGGTAAATTTTATGTCTATATGCCACATTAAGAAATGAGGCTGAAGGTCTTCTGAAAAGATCACTGAAGAGTTAAAATAATTTTTCATGCATTTAATAAACTTTGTATTATATAAATTCTCAAACATATAGAAAAGTAGAGAAATAGTGTAATGAATCTCAATGTAATCTTCACCTAGATTTATAGTGTGTTTTTTTCTGAAGTGCTTTAAATGACAGATATCATGACATTTCTTTCCTAAGTACTTTACTATAATAGATAGCTCCCAGAGTAAGGACTTTTTCATACAGCTGTTGTGTTAGTCCTTTTTCACACTGCTGATAAAGACACCTGAGACTGGGCAATTTTCAAAAGAAAGAGGTTTAATGGACTTACAGTTCCACGTGGCTGGGGAGGCCTCACAATCATGGCAGAGGGTGAAAGGCACGTCTCACATGGTGGCATACAAGAGAAGAGAGCTTGTGCAGGGCAACTCCCCTTTATAAATCCATCAGATCTTGTGAGACTTATTCATTATCATGAGAATAACATGGGAAAGACCTGCCTCCGTGATTAAATTACCTCCTACTGGGTCCCTCCCACAACATGTGGGAATTCAAGATGAGATTTGGGTGAGGACACAGCCAAACCATATCATTCTGCCCTGGCCCCTCCCAAATCTCATGTCCTCATATTTCAAAACCAATCATGCCTTCCAAAAGTCCCCCAAAGTCTTAATTCATTTCAGCATTAACTCAAAAGTCCACATTCCAGTGTCTCATCTGAGACAAAGCAAGTTCCTTCTGCCTATGTGCCTGTAAAATCAAAAGCCAATCAGTCACTTCCTAGATACAATGGGAATACAGGCATTGCGTAAATACAGCTGTTCCAAGTGGGAGAAATTGGCCAAATAAAAAGGCCTACAGGCCCCATGCAAGTCCAAAATCCAGCAGGGCAGTCAAATCTTAAAGCTCCAAAATGATCTCCTTTGACTCCTTGTCTCACATCCAGGTCACGCTGATGCAAGAGGTAGGTTCATATGGTCTTGGGCAGCTCCTCCCTGGTGGCTTTACAGTGTACAGCCTTCCTCTTGGCTGCTTTCATGGGCTGGCGTTGAGTGTCTACGGCTTTTCCAGGTGCACAGTGCAAGTTGTTGGTGGATCTACTATTCTGGCATCTGGAGGACAGTGGTCCTCTTCTCACAGCTCCACCAGATGATGCCTCAGTAGGGACTCTGTGTGGGGGCTCCAACCCCATATTTCTCTTCCACACTGCCCTAGCAAAGGTTCTCCATGAGGGCTCTGCTCCTGCAGCAAACTTTTGCCTGGGGATCCAGGCATTTCCATACAGATTCTGAAATCTAGGCAGAGGTTCCCAAGCCTCAGTTCTTGACTTTTGTGCACCCACAGGCTCAATACCACGTGGAAACTGCCAAGGCTTGGGGCTTGCATCCTCTGAACCCAGGGCCCGAACTGTACCTGGGTCCTGTTTAGCCACGGCTGGGATGCAGGGCACCAAGTCCCAAGACTTCACAAAGCAGCAAGGTCCTGGGCACAGCCCAGCAAACCATTTTTTCCTCCTAGGCCTCTGGGCCTGTGATGGGAGAGGCTGCCATGACAACCTCTGACATGCCCTGGAGACATTTTCCCTATTTTCTTGGCAATTAACATTTGGCTCCTTGTTACTTAGGCAAATTTCTACAACTGGCTTGAATTTCTCCTCAGAAAATGGGTTTTTCTTTTCTATTGCATCATCAGGCTGCAAATTTTCTGAACTTTTATGCTCTGCTTCCCTTAAACATAAGTTCCAATTCCAAACCATATTTTTGTGAATGAATAAAACTGAATGCTTTTAAGAGCACTCAAATCACCTCTTGAATGGTTTACTGCTTAGAAATTTCTTCTGCCAGATACCCTAAATCATTTCTCTCAAGTTAAAAGTTCCATAAATCTCTAGGGCAGGGACAAAATGCCACCAGTCTCTTTGCTAAAGCATATCAAGAATCACCTTTTTACCAGTTTCCACTAAGTTCCTCATCTCCTTCTGAGACCACTTCAGCCTGGACTTCATTGTCCATATGACTATCAGCATTTTGGTCAAAACCATTCAACAAGTCTTTAGGAAGCTCCACATTTTCCCACATTTTCCTGTCTTCTTCTGAGCCCTCCAAACTGTTCCAACCTCTGCCTGTTATCCAGTTCCAAAGTTGCTTCCACATTTTCAGGTATCTTTTCAGCAGCACCCCACTCTACTGATATCAATTTACTGAATTATGTTTCATGTTGCTGTTAAAGACATACCTTAAACTGGGCAATTTACAAAAGAAAGAGGTTTAATGCACTTACAGTTCCATTTGGCTGGGGAGGCTTCACAATCATGATGGAGGGTGAAAGGCACATCTCACATGGTGGCAGAGAAGAGAAGAGCTTGTTCAGGGAAACTCCTGTTTATAAACCTATCAGGTCTCGTGAGACTTACTCACTCTCACGATCATGAGAATAGCTGCCCCCTATGATTCAATTACCTCCCACCAGGTTTCTCCCACAACACCTGGGAATTCAAGATGTGATTTGGTTGGGGACACAGCCAAACCCATACCAGCCATAATACTATCATCATAGCTAAGGATTTTTTTAAAGGATATCTAATATCTGGGCCATATTTCCGTTGTCTCCATTATTCCCAAAATGTATTTTTATTGTTGATTTAATGGAACTGTATGTTGCATTTGTGTTTACTGTTTCTCATCTCTTTTGATGTATAACAATTTCATGCCATTTCCTCATTCTATCCTCTTGTACTGTCTCTGTTTATTGTGTTGAATTTTGTAGAAATTGGGGCATTACCCTCAAGCAAGACACCCATCTTGTGGTATCTTATTTATTTTTTTATTCCAGAAAATTCTTGTAAACTTGAAGTGAGAGCTAAAGGCTTGTTAGAATTGGTTTAAAACAGTTTTGCAAGAATACATCTTAAGTGTTACAGTACAGACTGAACAGAAAGTAAAATTAGAATTTGACAGTTGGAAAAATCTTTAGAGTCAGGAAGCTGATTTCAGTTAAAATGTCTGTTAATAACTAGTAGAATTATGTCAAATAGTAGGCCAAATTAGATGTGATCAAGGATGGTGGTAGTGGACACATCTCTAGAAGCCTTTTTGGTAGTTCTCAAGGGTTTCTTGTATATTCTCTACTTTGAACTTTCTTCCTTTGAAGAAGTATGACTTTTTTTTATTATAGGCATACTCAAAATGAATACAGAGTTATAGTCTGTCTTTGGTAATATGAGTGGGAGGAGGAGGGGCACAAGGAGGAGGAAAAGGACAAAGGGTAGATGTTTGTTATCAGCAAGATTTTACTAGATTTTTTTCTATGTGTTCTCTGCTTCCCAGAATGGTTCAAAAATATCCTCAAGATGGATGTATTCTATTTGCTGGGGGATAAGAGTCTCGACAAACAATACTTTATCGTAGTCCATGCAGAGACTCCAACAGTTGAATAAGTTCAAGCATGAGAGGCCAGTAAGAATTGTAATGGGGAAGAAAGGTACCACACTTGCTGTCCACCTGCATGGTCAGGGATTCTGATTGGCATCCACACTCTCAATAACTGATGGGCTATTACCTGGTACCAGGTTCACTAGCTTGGTAGGAGGTAGGAGGATAGAGACTGGGAGTACAACATATCAACATAAAATGCATCTTCATTGAGAAGCTTTACATTCATTCAGATAAACCTTTCATACCTACCAAAGAGTATACTGGATTGTAACCAGTGAGATAAATGAGTGTCACATATGAAAGGAACCACTTCTTTTAATAGTCCGTGAGTAACTCCAGCTTCCCTCGAGCATCATTCTTTCTTTCCAGAAACAGACACTGCAGGGAATCAGAGACTATTTTTGTTTATGTTTTTGTAATAAGCTTTTATAGTTAACTTACAGTCTTTTCAGTTTAAATACTTTTCACCAATCAGGAGTCATTTTTACCATAAATAATATTGCCTAGTAATACAGCTGACAGCCTGCATTTATTTTAATCCAGTTGATTAAGTGCTAGAAGAAGATATCAAAGAGTTTAAGCTTGCTAACCTTTTTCCTCAGAAGGCTTCCTGGAAAAGGGAAGATTTAAGTGAAAACAAAACAAAACAAAACCCAGTAGCAACAACAAAAAACCTATGTGTTTATTTGAGAACATGTTAATAAGCGTGGATCTTTTTTGCAGAAACTATGTGTAGTTGAACATACACAAAATTTTGCATACAATTTCATAGGATTTGTAGTTTTCCCCCAAATTCTCTTTTGAAGATAGAAGAGAGTGTATTTTAGTTCCTGGGTAACATGTGAATGAAGATATAATGCCAGCAAGGTGATTGCTGGAAACAGTGAGCTGATTGATCAGAGCAAGGGTAAGTGGTAGAGTATGAGGAAGTAAAATTGTTTAGGTTGAACAGATTCTTTTTTTTATTTTTATTTTTTTGAGACAGAGTCTTGCTCTGTTGCTCAGGCTGGAGTGCAGTGGCATGACCTCGGCTCACTGCAACCTCTGCCTCCCGGGTTCAAGCGATTCTCGTGCCTCAGCCTCCTGAGTAGCTGGGATTGCAGCTACTCAGCTACAGAAATTAACATGCCTGGCTAATTTTTGTATTTTTAGTAGAGACAGGGTTTCCCCATGTTGGCCAGGCTAGTCTGGAACTCCTGACCTCAGGTGATCCACCTGCCTCGGCCTCCCAGAGTGTTAGGATTACAGGTGTGAGCTGCTACGCTTGGCCTGGGCAGATTCTTAAATGTGAAAATTTTAGACCCTCTTGCGCCTTCTCCAGCATTTACTTCTGTTGACCAATGCCTTACTTCCCCCCACATTCATTTTAAAGTTCTTTTCTCTCTTGACTTTTGTGAAATCAGTCTCTCTCTCTCTTTTCTCTTTTTCCACCTGCCTTTGAAACTTAGATATCCCTCAGAGTTTTTTTAGTCCTCTTGTCTTTTTGATTTTCACTTTTACATTAAGAGCATTTCAATTATTCCTATCTGCTGATGATTCCTAAGTCTCTTTTTGCCTTGTGTGGAGCTCGAGATCTTTATTTATTGTTGCCTGTGTACATGTCCACCAGACTGTTCCACAAATACTAAGTTCAGAAATTCTCAAATTGTATTTACTTTCTCACTATGGTCTTCCTTCTGTGTTTCCTGTTTCATCTGTTGGCATCCCTGTCCAAAGTCCTTTCTTTCTATATTCTATTGCTGTGTTAAGCCCTTCTGTGCATAATTGTATTTATTCTACAGGGTTGTCTTATAGGTCCTATGGTCCTTCTTTTAGAGATAAAGCAATTTATGTAGTTTAAATATTTACCTCCAAATTACACTATTAGTATGGGACAGTGCTGGGATATAAACCCATATGTGTAAATTCCATATTTTTTACTGCAATTATTATAATTATTATAATGCCAGCCATCACTTTAATCTAAAAAATATTAAGGGTTTACGTATAGGTATAATTAAAGGAATATTTATTGCAGTGTTTTTCTAAAAAAAAAATTCCAACAGTAAGAATTTCTGTTCAGCTCATTAAAGAATATTCATAGGGAATACCACGAGGCCATTTATACATCATATTTTTGACCAGTAGTTTTTATTTTGTATAAACAAATTACGTATGGAAACCCAATGTGTGAAATAGATTAAGAAAAATAGTGCTTGAAAGGGAGGGAAGCTCCACAGTATTTCATGGACAGCTATCTGCAATGGTTTTTGAGGAGAGTTAGGAAAATATTCATAATACTTTAAGTGAAAAAAATACAATTAGTAAAACAGTATGCACAGTGTGCCCCCAATTTTGCTAAAAATGTATTTGAATGTGCAGTTCGCCTTCCGTATCCATGGGTTCTACATCCATGGATTCAATCAACTGCAGAGTGAAAATATTTGGGGAAAAAAGTGTCTATACTGAACATGTACAGACTATTTTTCTTGTTATTATTCTTGAAACAATACAGCATAACCACTATTTACATAGCATTTACATTGTATTAGATATAAGCAATCAAGAAATGTTTTAAAGTATTTGGGCGGACATGTGTAGGTTATATACAAATACTACATCATTTTACATAAGGAACTTAAGCATCCTCAGATTCTGGTATCCGCAGGGAGTCCTGGAACCGATCCCCCATGGATACCAAGGGACAACTCCATACATCGCTAAAAGACTGGAAAGTTATACATCAAAGTGTGAACACTAGTTGTTCCTTAATTTGAGGATTATTTATAATTTTCATTTTCCCCACATTTTCCACAATGAACAAGAATTAGTTTCATGGAGACTATAAAGCAAACTCCTGAACATTATTTAAAAAGGCAATAAATGCAAAAAACCCTCAAAACATACTACATATCATTGAATACACACAATATACACACATACACTGTCATATACAAAGTAAAAGAAAACTGGTGACTGTTGCTCCATGAGAATTGGCTTTTGAAGCTCTTGAATACATGTGTAGGCAAGAAGCTGTATTTTACTCTTTGAACATCAACCTTGGATGGATATTGATCCTGTTTTCAGTAGGGGTTTAGAATGTGGACTTTGGAAACTGACTGTTAGGTTTGAATCCTGGCTCTGCTATTATTTGTTGTTTTATCTTGGGCAAGTTGCTTAACAGTTCTTAAGTTTTCCCCATTTGTGAAATGATACCTACCTTATAGGGAGGTTAGGATTAAATGAGTTAACTTAATAGCATGCTTACAGCAATGCCTGGCACTTAGTAAGAGATCAGTATTAGTTGTTTTGGTTATTATTCCAATCTTTTATTTTCCCTCCAAACTCTGTCTCCCTTTCCCTCCCCCAAAGTTAGCTGGAAATTTAGATGGAAAGTCACAGTTTTTATTCAGATTCAGTTTCCCAAAGAGGTCACTGGTCAATATGGTGCATACTTCTTCTTCCTACTAAAATTTAATAGCAACTATACCTTATTTTGTAAATATTTGTATGCTTTTATGGTATGATTTCTAACCAGAAATTGTCCACATTCAGTGATTCACTAGGAGGATTTACAAGACTCAGCATATGGTTGTACTTAACGGCTGTGATTTATTACAGCAAAAGGATACAAAACAAAATCAGTGAGAAGAAAAGGCACATGGGGTAAAGTACAGAGTAAATCAGTGTAAGCATCTAAGGGTCCTTTCCCAGTGGAGTTACATGGGATGCGTCTAATTCCTCCAGCAAGTTGTGACAACACATGTAAAACGTTTACCAGGGAAGCTCATTAGAGACTCAGTACCCAGGGTTTATATTAGGGGTTGTTAATATAGATACTCTCTGCCTAGCATGTACCAAAATTCTAGACCCTAGAAGGAAAACAGGTATTCAGCACAAACTACATTGTTTGTAAAGTGTAGGCACACTGAGCTGTTCTTACTAGGAAATAGTGGAAACTGTCCTGAAATCTAAATTTCCAGATGCCAGCGAGGGGCCAACCTTGCAAGCAGACCTTTCTAGGGATAGCAATCTCAGGCCTGCTATGTTAACTCTTTTTCTGTACCATGGTATGTTATGAAATGTATTTTACTTAAGAAATGAATGTCAACAAATCTAGACATTTAAAAAAAGCTTTATTGAGATACAATTCTCACATTATAAAATTCAACCAATTAAAGTGTACAATGCAGTGATTTTTAGTATATTTATAGAGTTGTGCAACCATCACCAGAGTCTAATTTTAGAACATTTTCATCATCTCCCCCCCAAAACCCTTACTCATTAGTAGTCATTTCTCATTCCCACCTTTCCCCTCCTTCAAGCTTTCCCCCCATGCCCTGCCAATCCCTAGGCAACCACTAATTTACTTTTTGTCCTTAAGGAACAAATCTATACTTTAGCATGTTTTCATTTTTTATTTCATCTCTGATATTAGTGGCTTTGTAAATGGTACCTTAAAAATTATTCAGAGGTATTGTACTTCCAGCGTGTGAGTCAAAGATTCAGAGTTTGAGTCTGTATGGCAGCTTCTACATCTACAGGACTTATCCACACTAATCATCATCAAAATGGATATTACATGAGTTTGGGATTTTTTTAAATTAATTAATTAATTTTTATTATTATTATACTTTAGGTTTTAGGGTACATGTGCACAATGTGCAGGTTTGTTACATATGTATCCATGTGCCATGTTGGTTTGCTGCACCCATTAACTCGTCATTTAGCATTAGGTATATCTCCTAATGCTGTCCCTCCCCGCTCCCCCTACCCCACAATAGTCCCCGGAGTGTGATGTTCCCCTTCCTGTGTCCATGAGTTCTCATTGTTCAATTCCCACGTATGAGTGAAAACATGCGGTGTTTGGTTTTTGTCCTTGTGATAGTTTACTGAGAATGATGGTTTCCAGTTTCATCCATGTCCCTACAAAGGACATGAACTCATCATTTTTTATGACTGCGTAGTATTCCATGGTGTATATGTGCCACATTTTCTTAATCCAGTCTATCGTTGTTGGACATTTGGGTTGGTTCCAACTCTTTGCTATTGTGAATAGTGCCGCAATAAACATATGTGTGCATGTGTCTTTATAGCAGCATGATTTATAGTCCTTTGGGTATATACCCAGTAATGGGATGGCTGGGTCAAATGGTATTTGTAGTTCTAGATCCCTGAGGAATCACCACACTGACTTCCACAATGGTTGAACTAGTTTACAGTCCCACCAACAGTGTAAAAGTGTTCCTATTTCTCCACATCCTCTCCAGCACCTGTTGTTTCCTGACTTTTGCATGATGGCCATTCTAACTGGTGTGAGATGGTATCTATCTCACTGTGGTTTTGATTTGCATTTCTCTGATGGCCAGTGATGATGAGCATTTTTGCATGTGTTTTTTGGCTGCATAAATGTCTTCTTTTGAGAAGTGTCTGTTCATGTCCTTCGCCCACTTTTTGATGGGGTTGTTTGTTTTTTCTTGTAAATTTGTTTGAGTTCATTGTAGATTCTGGATATTAGCCCTTTGTCAGATGAGTAGGTTGCAAAAATTTTCTCCCATTCTGTAGGTTGCCTGTTCACTCTCATGGTAGTTTCTTTAGCTGTGCAGAAGCGCTTTAGTTTAATTAGATCCCATTTGTCAATTTTGGCTTTTGTTGCCATTGCTTTTGGTGTTTTAGTCATGAAGTCCTTGCCCATGCCTATGTCCTGAATGGCATTGCCTAGGTTTTCTTGTAGGATTTTAATGGTTTTAGGTCTAACATGTAAGTCTTTAATCCATCTTGAATTAATTTTTGTATAAGGTGTAAGGAAGGGATCCAGTTTCAGCTTTCTACATATGGCTAGCCAGTTTTCCCAGCACCATTTATTAAATAGGGAATCCTTTCCCCATGTCTTGTTTTTGTCAGGTTTGTCAAAGATCAGATAGTTGTAGATATGTGGCATTATTTCTGAGGGCTCTGTTCTGTTCCATTGATCTATGTCTCTGTTGTGGTACCAGTACCATGCTGTTTTGGTTACTGTAGCCTTGTAGTATAGTTTGAAGTCAGGTAGCGTGATGCCTCCAGCTTTGTTCTTTTGGCTTAGGATTGACTTGGCGATGTGGGCTCTTTTTTGGTTCCATATGAGCTTTAAAGTAGTTTTTTCCAATTCTGTGAAGAAAGTCATTGGTAGCTTGATGGGGATGGCATTGAATCTATAAATTACCTTGGGCAGTATGGCCATTTTCATGATATTGATTCTTCCAACCCATGAGCATGGAATGTTCTTCCATTTGTTTGTATCCTCTTTTATTTCATTGAGCAGTGGTTTGTAGTTCTCCTTGAAGAGGTCCTTCACATCCCTTGTAAGTTGGATTCCTAGGTATTTTATTCTTTGAAGCAATTGTGAATGGGAGTTCACTCATGATTTGGCTCTCTGTTTGTCTGTGATTGGTGTACAAGAATGCTTGTGATTTTTGTACATTGATTTTGTATCCTGAGACTTTGCTGAAGTTGCTAATCAGCTTAAGGAGATTTTGGGCTGAGACGATGGGGTTTTCTAGATATACAATCATGTCATCTGCAAACAGGGACAATTTGACTTTCTCTTTTCCTAATTGAATACCCTTTATTTCCTTCTCCTGCCTGATTGCCCTGGCCAGAACTTCAAGCACTATGTTGACTAGGAGCGGTGAGAGAGGGCATCCCTGTCTTGTGCCAGTTTTCAAAGGGAATGCTTCCAGTTTTTGCCCATTCAGTATGATATTGGCTGTGGGTTTGTCATAGATAGCTCTTATTATTTTGAGATACGTCCCATCAATACCTAATTTATTGAGAGTTTTTAGCATGAAGGGTTGTTGAATTTTGTCAAAGGCCTTTTCTGCATCTATTGAGATAATCATGTGGTTTTTGTCTTTGGTTCTGTTTATATGCTGGAGTACCTTTATTGATTTGCGTATGTTGAACCAGCCTTGCATCCCAGGGATGAAGCCCACTTGATCATGGTGGATAAGCTTTTTGATGTGCTGCTGGATTCGGTTTGCCAGTATTTTATTGAGGATTTTTGCATCAATGTTCATCAAGGATATTGGTCTGAAATTCTCTTTTTTGGTTATGTCTCTGCCAGGCTTTGGTATCAGGACGATGCTGGCCTCATAAAATGTGTTAGGGAGGATTCCCTCTTTTTCTATCGATTGGAATAGTTTCAGAAGGAATGGTACTAGTTCCTCCTTGTACTCTGGTAGAATTCAGCTGTGAATCCATCAGGTCCTGGACTCTTTTTGGTTGGTAAGCTATTGATTATTGCCACAGTTTCAGAACCTGTTATTGGTCTATTCAGAGATTCAACTTCTTCCTGGTTTAATCTTGGGAGGGTGTATTTGTTGAGGAATTTATCCATTTCTTCTAGATTTTCTGGTTTATTTGCATAGAGGTGTTTGTAGTATTCTCTGATCATAGATTGTATTTCTGTGGGATCGGTGGTGATATCCCCTTTTTCATTTTTTATTGCATCTATTTGATTCTTCTCTCTTTTCCTCTTTATTAGTCTTGCTAGCGGTCTATCAATTTTGTTGATCTTTTCAAAAAACCAGCTCCTGGATTCATTAATTTTTTGAAGGGTTTTTTGTGTCTCTATTTCCTTCAGTTCTGCTCTGATTTTAGTTATTTCTAGCCTTCTGCTAGCTTTTGAATGTCTTTGCTCTTGCTTTTCTAGTTCTTTTAATTGTGATGTTAGGGTGTCAATTTTGGATCTTTCCTGCTTTCTCTTGTGGGCATTTAGTGCTATAAATTTCCCTCTACACACTGCTTTGAATGTGTCCCAGAGATTCTGGTATGTTGTGTCTTTGTTCTCGTTTGTTTCAAAGAACATCTTTATTTCTGCCTTCATTTCATTATGTACCCAATAGTCATTCAGGAGCAGGTTGTTCAGTTTCCATGTAGTTGAGCGGTTTTGAGTGAGTTTCTTAATCCTGAGTTCTAGTTTGATTGCACTGTGGTCTGAGAGACAGTTTGTTAAAATTTTTGTTCTTTTACATTTGCTGAGGAGAGCTTTACTTCCAACTATGTGGTCAATTTTGGAATAGGTGTGGTGTGGTGCTGAAAAAAATGTATATTCTGTTGATTTGGGGTGGAGAGTTCTGTAGATGTCTATTAGGTCCACTTTGTGCAGAGCTGAATTCAATTCCTGGATATCCTTGTTAACTTTCTGTCTCGTTGATCTGTCTAATGTTGACAGTGGGGTGTCAAAATCTCCCATTATTATTGTGTGGGAGTTTAAGTCCCTTTGTAGGTCTTGCTTTATGAATCTGGGTGCTCCTGTGTTGGGTGCATATATATTTAGGATAGTTAGCTCTTCTTGTTGAATTGATCCCTTTACCATTATGTAATGGCCTTCTTTGTCTCTTTTGATCTTTATTGTTTCAAAGTGTATTTTATCAGAGACTAGGATTGCAACCCCTCCCTTTTTTTGTTTTCCATTTGCTTGATAGATCTTCCTCCATCCCTTTATTTTGAGTCTATGTGTGTCTCTGCACGTGAGATGGGTTTCCTGAATACAGCAAACTGATGGGTCTTGACTCCTTATCCAATTTGCCAGTCTGTGTCTTTTAATTGGAGCATTTAGCCCATTTACATTTAAGTTAATATTGTTATGTGTGAATTTGATCTTGTCATTATGATGTTAGTTGGTTATTTTGCTCGTTAGTTGATGCAGTTTCTTCCTAGCCTTGATGGTCTTTACAATTTGGCATGTTTTTGCAGGGGCTGGTACCAGTTGTTCCTTTCCATGTTTAGTGCTTCCTTCAGGAGCTCTTTTAGGGCAGGCCTGGTGGTGACAAAATCACTCAGCATTTGCTTGTCTGTAAAGTATTTTATTTCTCCTTCACTTATGAAGCTTAGTTTGGCTGGATAGGAAATTCTGGGTTGAAAATTCTTTTCTTTAAGAATGTTGAATATCAGCTCCCACTCTCTTCTGGCTTGTAGAGTTTCTGCCGAGAGATCAGCTGTTAGTCTGAGGGGCTTCCCTTTGTGGGTAACCCGACCTTTCTCTCTGGCTGCCCTTAACATTTTTTCCTTCATTTCAACTTTGGTGAATCTGACAATTAGTGTCTTGGAGTTGCTCTTCTCGAGGAGTATCTTTGTGGCGTTCTCTGTATTTCCTGAATCTGAATGTTGGCCTGCCTTGCTAGATTGGGGAAGTTCTCCTGGATAATATCTTGCAGAGTGTTTTCCAGCTTGGTTCCATTCTCCCTGTCATTTTCAGGTACACCAATCAGACATGGGTTTGGTCTTTTCACATAGTCCCAAATTTCTTGGAGGCTTTGTTCATTTCTTTTTATTCTTTTTTCTCTAAACTTCCCTTCTCGCTTCATTTCATTCATTTCATCTTCCATCACTGATACCCTTTCTTCCAGTTGATGGCATCGGCTACCGAGGCTCCTGCAATCTTCACGTAGTTCTCGATACTTGGCTTTCAGCTCCATCAGCTCCTTTAAGCCCTTCTCTCCATTGGTTATTCTAGTTATCCATTCATCTAATTTTTTTTCAAAGTTTTTAGCTTCTTTGCTATTGTTTTGAATTTCCTCCCATAGCTCGGAGTATTTTGATCGTCTGAAGCCTTCTTCTCTCAACTCGTCAAAGTCATTCTCCGTCCAGCTTTGTTCCGTTGCTGGTGAGGAACTGCGTTCCTTTGGAGGAGGAGAGGTGCTCTGCTTTTTAGAGTTTCCAGTTTTTCTGCTCTGTTTTTTCCCCATCTTTGTGGTTTTATCTACTTTTGGTCTTTGATGTTGGTGATGTACAGATGGATTTTTGGTGTGGATGTCCTTTCTGTTTGTTAGTTTTCCTTCTACCAGACAGGACCCTCAGCTGCAGGTCTGTTGGAGTTTGCTAGAGGTCCAATCCAGACCCTGTTTGGCTGGGTGTCAGCAGTGGTGGCTGCAGAACAGCAGATTTTCGTGGGACCACAAATTCAGCTGTCTGATAGTTCCTCTGGAAGTTTTGTCTCAGAGGAGTACCTGGCCGAGTGAGGTGTCAGTCTGTCCCTACTGGGGGGTGCCTCCCAGTTAGGCTGCTCGGGGGTCAGGGACCCACTTTAGGAGGCAGTCTGTCCGTTCTCAGATCTCCAGCTGTGTGCTGGGAGAACCACTACTCTCTTCAAAGCTGTCAGTCAGACAGGGACATTTAAGTCTGCAGAGGTTCCTGCTGAATTTTTGTTTGTCTTTGCCCTGCCCCCAGAGGTGGTGCCTACAGAGGCAGGCAGGCCTCCTTGAGCTGTGGTGGGCTCTACCCAGTTCGAGCTTCCTGGCTGCTTTGTTTACCTAACCAAGCCTGGGCAATGGCTGGTGCCCCTCCCCCAGCTTTGCTGCCGCCTTGCAGTTTGATCTCAGACTGCTGTGCTAGCAATCAGCGAGACTCCGTGGGCATAGGACCTTCTGAGCCAGGTGCGGGACACAATCTCCTGGTGTGCCGTTTTCCAGGCCCATTGGAAAAGTGCAGTATTAGGGTGGCACTGACCCAATTTTCCAGGTGCGGTCGGTTATCCCTTTCTTTGACTAGGAAAGGGAACTCCCTGACCCCTTGCGCCTCCCGAGTGAGGCAATGCCTCGCCCTGCTTCGGCTCGCACACAGTGCGCTGCAGGGACTGTCCTGCACCCACTGTTTGGCACTCCCTAGTGAGATGAACCCGGTACCTCAAACGGAAATGCAGAAGTCCCCCGTCTTCTGTGTCGCTCAGGCTGGGAGCTGTAGACCGGAGCTGTTCCTATTTGGCCATCTTACACTGTGGTCGAGTTTGGGATATTTAATGAAATAATTCATTATAAAAGCCCTTGTTTTTGTCATGTTCGTTTTCACTTGTTTAAGAGTATATAATACAACTGATTGAGGCTTACCAATGAGAATTTTTAAATTTGTGGTTTGACATTTAGTCTTTTCGTGGTATCTTTTTGCTGAAAGAGAGAAAGGGACTCATAGTGAACAGGATGAAGTTGGGAGAGGTAGTTACGCTGTTGCCATTCAGATGTAGATGGGGCAAAAAGTGTAGATTGTTAGGAGGTAATGGACAAAAAGTATTCCTTTATTATAAGTGGCTATTAATTTTTTGGCATTCTCTGATGTTGGTACAATATACAATAGCAAATGAAAAGTAAATTTACATGTGAATTTATATTGAACCAGAAGTAAAAATTTTTTAAGTTGTAGAAAATTTTCAATTTTAAAGCAAAGGTGCTTGTGTATATGTTTTTAACCATTATTTTGGTTGAAATCTAGTTTCTCTGAAATTTGGGTTAGTAAGACAAGCTGTACTATAAACTGAGCACTATGGGAGGATGTTTGATTTGTGATTAAAACATAGAACTTTGTCATCATGAGTTATATAGGTATTGACTAAACATAGGTGTTTACCTAAATGTCCAAATCTGTGTAAGTTCTTATGCTTTTGAAATAAAAGCTTTACTTTTAATATTAATACATGTTTATAATTAAAATGGATATTTTTGGACATTGGGAATGAATATATCAAATGATCTATTCCCTGGGACAAAGCACCAGCTCTCAAAGTTACTCACATCCTTGTCTTCCAGGTGATTTTACAACGAGATGCTGCTCTCCATAGGGATGCTCATGCTGTCAGCCACACAAGTCTACACCATCTTGACTGTCCAGCTCTTTGCATTCTTAAACCTACTGCCTGTAGAAGCAGACATTTTAGCAGTAAGTACAGTAAAATTTATTCATGTCTAGAAACATCCCTTAAAGAAAAGTGTAAAAAAAGCCCGGAATGATATTTGTAAGACATTGTTACAAGACATTTTTATCTAAAAACATACCCCAACACATATACACAGTTACTTGACATTGGGGTACCTTATTCATTTGTTTATTTATTTTTTGAGACGGAATTTCATTCTCGTTGCCCAGGCTGGAGTGCATTGGTGTGGTCCTGGCTCACTGCAACCTCCACCTCCCGGGTTCAAGCAGTTCTCCTGCCTCACCCTCCTGAGTAGCTGGGGTTACAGGCGTGTGACACCATTCCCGACTAATTTTTTTGTATTTTTAATAGAGACAGGGTTTCACCATGTTGGCCAGGCTGGGCGTGAACTCCTGACCTAAGGTGATCTTCCTGCCTTGGCCTCCCAAAGTGTTGGGATTACAGGTGTGAGCCACCACCCCCAGCCCCTTATTCATTTTTTATTGCTTCATATCTAATGTAAGATCTCATGAACAATCAGTACCTGGTAAATAATGTTGCTCATGAGGCTATGTGTGCACATGTGGGTGCTTTGCACACATACCTACCTGCTGTGTACTTATATAGAATTTTACTGTTTTTCTTGGTACCTAGTACATCTCTTAATGACTGTAAGATCTCAGTAGTATCTCTATTGATAATAATATTTAAGAAATTCTATAATAATGTTTAAGAAATTCTATAAGATGTCTATAGAAAATTTCAACCCAAGATTAGCATTAATGAGTCAGAAGAGAAGCACAGTGGTCCTATCTTTGATGGTGGATAGAAAAGTTTTTAGAGAAGAATAGTGCTGCTCAAAACCTTAGCATAGCCTCTCTTAGCTACTGTCTTACTTTCCTCCACACTGGGGAGTATACAGATGGTCTCCAGCTTAAGATAAGGCTTGACTAGTGAGCGTTCGATTTTATGATGGTATGAAAGTGATATGCATTCAGTACGCACCTCAACTTATGATGAGATTATGTTCCAACAACCCCATCATAAGTTGAAAATATCATAAGTAGAATTTGATTTATGAAACATTTTTGACTTAGATATTTTCAGTTTATGATGAATTTATCCAGATGTAGCCCCATTGTAAGTTGAGGATATATATTTTCTATTTCTCTTTTTCTGTGAAGGTAGAAAAAGAACATACATGCCTATACTCTAGGTCTGTGCTAAGGATTTGGTTTTACTTTCTGGGTGCAACTCTTTTGCTTAATGATATCAGGTGAGAAATAAAAGGGCAAGAATTGTTGCTGACCAAAGCTTGATGTGGTCCCCAGCTGTGCTTCTGCACATTGCAGCAATTCTGGAAGATTCTGAGATCATTGTAGCACTTGAGAGAACCAGGCTGGTTTCCGTACCATAGCTTTTGAAGGCAGAGGATGCTAGTAATCCATATGAGATTTTTCACCCCCTGTTGTCCTCTGTAGTAGGGAACTGGTTGATTAGGTTTGTTTTGGGGAATAGTCTTGGTCTTTTTGAGGTGGAATGGAAATAGAGCCTTTAAAGACTGAGTCTGTTGCTATCCAAATCTCCCTTCTAAATTGGTCCCTAAAATCCTTAGAATATTCTTGGCATGACTTTTGAAATGAGTTAGAGGATTTATGGACTGATCAGGGAATAAAGTTCTCCTTGTCTCCTTTCTCTCTTTTGATTTCTTCCATTTTGTGTCTCTCTTTTTCCCTCTCTGTTGTTTTTAATACCTTTTGCCTTCTTTCTTTCATTTATACCCAAGGTGGATTGCTGTTCTGTGGTTGAGCTCCCTGATGGGTTAAATGATTTTCAGTGTTGTGCTCTGGGAACTTAAGCAGATATATGACCTTGATCAAATTACTCAGCTGCTATAAGTGCCACAGTTTCTTTATTTCTTTATGTAAACTGGAGTGTTGTGGTGGTGATTAAATAAGATAAACTGCTTAGAATAATATCTGACACATAGTAAATGTTTTATATATGGTTTTAATCTTCATTATAATTATCATTCTGATTATACTTCATTCAGCCCCTTGAGCAGATACGAAACTACCTGAGCTGTGTTTTTTAATGTAGAGACAAAAAAAAAAAAATGTTAGGTATGGAAGAATAGTCAATCCTTTTTGCCAGCAGGGTTCCCTGTGCTTTACACAGGTACTTGTGGAATGTATGTTGATGTCCTCTAGTGAAGGAACTGTAAGATGGGAGCTGTTTAAATCTGGTCTCTATGCTGACCATAAGGATAGAAGGCTGACACAAATGCAAAGATGGCTGGAGGGGAGTGGCTTGTGAAGGCATATAACTGGTAAAACAGGGAACTAAAAATTGAGACAGAGGAATTGGATGTGTGACAGTCATTCAAAGGAAGTGAGTTAAGAGGTAGAAAATAAGAGCGCTTCCTTTTAATGCAATAACAGCATCCCTGAAATCTGAGTTTGCAGTAATACAGATATAAATAAATTAGACATCTAGTTCCAGTCAACTAGGTTGATTCTAGTTCCATTTGCACAGGGCTTGGGATGCTGCTTTTGAAAAATTAAGTTTTAGTTATGCTATTTGTAATGCCAGATGCCTTTGGTTTTTTGGTTGGTTGGTTGGTTGTTTTGTTTTGTGTTTTTTTTTTTTTTTGGCAGTTGAATTCAATTCACAGACAACAGTGTTTGTCCAAGTAGTTGTTGAGTTCTAAGAGGCTATGGAGATGCTGCTATAGTATGACTGGCTGACTAGTCAAACAGACCTCTAGGCCATGAGTACTTGGAAGGCACGACTGTGTCTTACTAAACTTTATTCCTGGTGCCTGGTGTCAGTTACACAGTAGGAATTCAGTAAACGTTTGAAGTAATTAAAGACCTTCTCTTAGAGATTTTGTACCATCACATTTTCTTTTAATAGCATCTGTTCCGTAGTACTTTTAGATTACTATTTTTATCTCTTATCATTTTTCTTTTACCCAAAAAGAAACATAATACTATTAATGATGTAGGTTTATACTAGAACTTGGAATTTTAGAATTGCACTTAAGAGATAACTACATCAGTGCTGTATATTCTGAGACTCATAGTCCACAAGTGACATGTTAGTTTTGAGTTGTGCCCATGATTTTACCGAGAAGTAACATCCATCTTATATGAGAGTCAAACAACCCATGTTGCTTGATGTCCAGTCTGCCTTTTGATTCTTTTGTCTGGATTTGTCAGAGAGAATTGGTTGCTAGGTAGTGATTATGAGGGCCAGTGTGCTGTGTAGCAAAGAAACACCCAATGGGTGGTGGTGTGAATGGATTGGATTATATAGCATGGGTAGTCCAGGCTCCAGAAATGGATTTATAATCAGAGTTGAAATCCAGCTCTACCACTCTGTATTTTCATGACCTTGGGCAGATTACTTAACATTTCTTAAGTCGCAGTTAACTTTGTAAAATGAGAGTTTGTGAAGGACAGTGTAGGGTAGTGGGTTAAGGGCTGGGGCTCTGTGGCCAGACTGCCTCAGTTAGAATCCTGGTTCTTCTAATTTACCAGAGCTTGTTATTTTCGACATTCTGTTGTCAATCTGTAAAATGAGGATGATAGTAATAGTGGCCTACTTTGTAGAGTTGTTGTTAGGATTAAATAAATTATTACCTATAAAGTGCTTAGCATGATGTCTGTACATAATGAGTGATCAATAATTGTTAGATATTTATTACTTTCTAAATTAAATTAAACCTTTTGTTAAGGAAGCTGTCAAGAAAAATAATTGGTTAGGGAAAAGACCTTTTCAAAATAAGTGGACTCAAACTGTTATGTGGTAATCACTGAGAATGGAATTCTAGTGAGGAGTAACTATTTTCTACTTCAGATTTTTTTTTTTTTGAGATGGAGTCTTGCTGTGTTGCCCAAGCTGTTGTGCAGTGGCGCAATCTCAGCTCCCTGCAACATCTGTCTCCTGGATTCAAGCGACTCTCCTGCCTCAGCCTTGCAAGTAGCTGGGATTACAGGCATTTGCCATCAGGCCTGGCTAATTTTTGTATTTTTAGTAGAGATGGGGTTTCAACATGTTGGCCTGGCTGGTCTTGAACTCCTGACCTCAGGTGATCTGCCCACCTTGGCCTCCCAAAGTACTAGGATTACAGGCGTGAGCCACCACATCCGGCCTACTACTTCAGATTTTTAAACAGTGAACATGCTTTAATTTTATGAGCATCACTCCCCTC
The DNA here is from genome assembly GCF_006542625.1 of Nomascus leucogenys. Taxonomy (NCBI): domain Eukaryota; kingdom Metazoa; phylum Chordata; class Mammalia; order Primates; family Hylobatidae; genus Nomascus; species Nomascus leucogenys. The sequence goes on from NC_044391.1 coordinate 71,280,755, forward strand.
CCTCCTTATACCAAAAACGTAAAGTATCTTCGTTAGTCTTGTTCAATGTAGGAACATTTTTTGTTTTAAACAATATGATTTTAAGAGGCAATATGAAACAATCCTTATTTTGCTGTTAAGGAAAGACAAGGCAGTTTCAAAAAGGGTTTCACTCAGTAACAAAACTTATTCCACATCTCAGTGTTACAAGTACTGTAGTTCAAGCTAGGTATTTTATTTCTATAATTTTAGCTGTAATAGTGAAACTCTTAAGTAATAGGAAGAGATAAAAGAATATTTTAGTATAGTTTGTAGATTCTCCATTTCCTAATTTCAAAATTAAAAAATACTGCTTACACACATTTGTATTTGTCCTCATTCTATTTCCATTGATCTAGATAAGTTACTTTATTTTACAATGGCATCTTTGGCTGGGAGGAATTAAATGTTTTGCTCAAGTTTAACATTAACCTGATCATAGGTGAATTAAATCAATTAAACATGTTTTAATTAAGAGATTAAATGATAGATTGTGATAATGGGTTTAAAAGCATTTTGTAACTCTAAAGTACTTTGTAAACTATGGAGTACTCTGCAAATATGAATTATTGTTGCAATGGGAAAGCACGCTGAAGCAATTACCACATATACTTGATGGCCTCCAAGTACACTACTAGGATGATTATCCCAGCAATGACAGAATGACTAGGTTTAGTGACTGCATTTAGATGCTTGAATCACACAGTTTCCTGAGCTAATTACAAGCATACAGTGAGAGGCAAAGGTATAAGATGGACATGCTAAGACACTCAAGATAGGGTTCCAGTGGGGTGCAAGAACCACACTACCTGAATCCTGGGTCACTTGTTGTAGTTTGTCCAGTCTTCCTGTATGCTGCATCAACTTTTCCTGCTGATAGTGTGGTACAGTTACCAGGACCTGAGTTGATGGTGAGCCAAGGGGACTTGACAGATGGAAGGTGTCTAGATCCAACATTTGCTTGCTCTACTGGAGAGATGCAAGGCAACTGGTCACAGCTATAATTGGCTGTTAAACTGTGGAGTTGCTTATCTGCATGCCTCTGGCAGATGACATAAGAGGCTAGGATAGCGTTAACCAATGGGTGTTTGATTCAGGGATGACGTAGCTATCGATCTGGATGTGTGACTTAATCCATGTTTTGTGAATACTTAAGGTTTGCTTGATCCTTCCGTCTTTTCTTATCTATATATAACACTCTTGCTTTCTTCCTTTTTGTCTATCTTCAAACCATCCTTTGTATCTATATGCAAAACAAATGCGTTCTTTTTTTTGTATTTATGTCCTACAGGTTGTGAACACCTACCTTAGTTTCTAGTACATAATTTTCACTTGTGTTTCAAAAGTTACTTGTTTACTATCTATGCAGAGTTTCATCCATATCGCTTGTTTCTCTTGCTCTCTGTATAGCAAATTGAACATTATTAAATGATACAGCAAACTCATCTCACAATTATTATCATCACTATTATCTTCTAAAAGCACAAAGAACTTTTGTTTTGGTAAAGGACTAATAAATACTGTAGCATTGGAATCTGTATCTGTGTTGAAGGGGGAAAGTTGTTAAAGAGTTTGAATACCTCCAGCTTTTTCCGTGTATGTATTTCATTGAATTTGGTCTTTTCAGTGTTCAACCCTGGATAAAAATGTTCAGCTTATACAAAATTGACATGTCTTAAAAATATGATATGATGCTGCCTGTTTCCAAAAAGAAAGTCATTTTTCATAGCTAGAGCCAGAAATGCTGTAAATTTCTTCCAGTAAATCAGACCTTTATAATACAGAGAAATTAAAATGGAACACTCCTCCTGGAAGATGATCTGTCTGGAAAATTCCTTGCTAGGAAATTGTCTATGGGAAAAACTCAGAAAACAGTAGGCTGAATTAGTGTTGCTGCTTGATGATATTTGAAATCAGAATCCAATTTAAGCAGTTGTATATGTTGTAAATTGTATATATTCCTTCTATTTTAGTGGATGTACATTTACAAATTCAGTTTTATTTTGATAAGCTGTGATAGTAATCAGAATTGTCAAAGTAATAATTATACATAATTTAATAAATCTTTGTTTTTACTGTTATATATAAATTGGTCTTAACTTGAATATTTAAAATTTTATTTTTAGTATAACTTTGAAAATGCGTCTCAGACATTTGATGACCTCCCTGCAAGATTTGGTTATAGACTTCCAGCTGAAGGTTTAAAGGTAAGACAGTTGGTAATACATTGTAAAGACACAAGGTATTTAATAAGGTGATTTTTATTGTTTATTATTTAAAGAATGAAATCATTTCTTACTATTTATTATTATAAAACCTATACGTAGTCATTTGTAAAGGGTCAGATTACTCAAAAGATATCAGAAAGAAAGGGAAAATCACCTAGGATTGTATTATTCTGAACTAGCTGTGGTTAACATTTTGGTATATCACATTTCAGATCTGTTTTTTTAGGATACGTGCTATGCGTGTGTTTGTAGATGTATGTATGTGTGTGTACATATATGTACACATATATATGTGTACATATCTGTACATATATATGTGTACATATATATGTACACACACATTTACATATATATGTAAATGCTTTCATATACAGTGAATCTATATTTAACACTAATAGAAACATGCTATTTGGTTACCTACCTTTTTCTTTTAATTGTATGTTTTGATCATGTTTTTTCATGCTGATAGGTAAGGATTTACATTATTAATTGCAACAGCTGCATGGTTTTGCAATATCATGAAATAGTATGGATTTTGAACATTGCTTTAGTTTTTCATAGTGGATATTTAGGTTGTCTAGTTTTTACTATTACAGTGCTACAGTGAATGTTTTTGTTTTTGTGTATTCATCCATTTATCTCCATAGGATACATTTCCAAATGTAGAATTGCTTTATGACATGAATGTTTAAAATTTTGTTCTGTATTTTCAGTTCTTCCTCCAAAAAGTTTGGAACGATCTAGAATTCCATCAATAACATCTGAGACTGTCCTTTTCCCCATACCCTCTTAAATACTAGATATTATCAAACTTTTGCTAATTTGATTTTAAAAAATCTAATGAACTTAAACATATTTTTTGCTGTGTGTGTGTGTGTGTGTGAGAGAGAGAGAGAGAGAGGGAGGGAGAGAGAATGGACTATTAATGCTCTTTGCCCAATTTGAAATTAAAGTGTCCTTGTGCTTTGTAAGAGTTCTTTATATATTGGAAGTATCAGTTTATTGTTTGCCGTATATGCTTCAGATTATCCCTTCTTCAGTTTTTCGTTTATCTTTTAATTTTTTTTTAAGATTTCAAAAGTTTTGTTTATGTAGTTAAAAATTCTTCTTTTTCGTCTACCTCTGGGAGTTAGAAAGTCCTTTCTCATTCCAAGATAATATTAGTTTTTTGTTATATGAATACATGAAGTTGTGTGGAAATGTACCACAGAATGTTTTCAGTTTATTCTAATTTTCTTAAAATTTCTCTCTTTTTTTTTTAAGGTAGGGTTTCACTCTGTTGCCCAGACTGGAGTGCAGTGGCACAATATTGGCTCACTGCAACGTCCACCTTCTGGGCTCAAGTGATCCTCCCACCTCAACCTCCCGAGTGGCTGAGACTAAGTGTGTACCACCATGCCCGGCTAGTTTTTGTATTTCTATGTAGAGATGAGATTTTGCCGTGTTGCCCAGGCTGGTCTTGAACTCCTGAGCTCAAGTGATCCACCCACCTCAGCCTCCCAAAGTACTGGTATTTCAGGCATGAGCCACCGTGCCTAGCCAGAATTTCTTAGTAAGATACCACAAACCTATTATTCTTAATTAGGATGGCAGACACCTCTCGGAGGGGCATTCAACTTTTAAATTATTTAAAAAAAATTCATAGCATTGTATGACTGTTTCTCATAAAAATATTTCAACCGAAAAGAAATATACATAAAAAAAGGAAACACCTTCTTTTATTCTTTCCTTACCTATATGTAGCAGTCACACTTCCCTCTTCAGAGTCAAGTATTATCAATGATTTTACAGACCTTCAGATCCTTTTCTGAACATGTAATACTTTTTCGTTCTTTTTTGTTCATAAACTTACGAACATGTATAGTTCATAAATGGTTATCATTTGTATATATGAAAAGTTTCTTAATTCTTACAATGGAATCCACTCTAGCTAGTTTTACCCAGAAAGGGATTTATAAAGGGATAAAGATGTTCAGAGTATCATAGCCTGGACAGGCAGTTTCTAAAATGTTTCAGGAATAAAACTCAGAACCACCTTGCAGGACTGGCTTTATAGATGAGTGGTGCAGCCAATGGACCCTCACACCACATTTTTTTTCCCTCATCAGGAAGCCTTTGTGGTTTTACCTCACAAAATTCGGCCTCTTCTGCCACCCAAGCTAATCAAAGAGATACGCTTTTTCAGACTGTTTCCTTACATGTCTACTTCCAAATCCAACACTTGGATTTTTCTGATTGATAGACTTTTGGCCACATAGTTACTTGCTATGTATTTTGGTGAAATACCTAGCTATGAAGAAAGCTGGGAAATACAGTATAGGGTTTTTATTGTTGTTGTTATTTTTGTTGTTTTAGCCTACTTTGGGAAGGTGGAATGCGTAGTGGGTTCAGAAAATTTGGAGCACCATGAGTGGACAGATGTCTACTGCAATAATTATCCTGCAAGGCTGGGCTGGGTGCAGTGGCTCACATCTGCAGTCCCAGCACTTTGGGAGGCTAAGGCGGGTAGATCACTTGAGGTCAAGAGACCAGCCTGAGCAACATGGTGAAACCCTGTCTCTACCAAAAAATACAAAAAGTAGCTGGGCATGGTGGCACAAGCCTGTGGTCTCAGCTACTTGGGAGGCTGAGGTGGGAGAATCGCTTGAACCCAGGAAGGTGAGGTTGCAGTGAGCCAAGATCATGCCATTGCACTCCAGCCTGGGCGACAGAGTGAGACCTTGTCTCAAAAATAAAAATAAATAAATAATTACTCTGCAGTTTGATTCCCCTACTTCTTCTGTTTTAGAGCTCTTTCCACAGCGGCATCTATAAATCTAGTATGTTCCTGTTAAGCACTGCATGGTATTCTGTAATATGAATCATCATAGTTTATTAGTAATTTCCTCTTAAAAAATACATATATGTGTATTTTTACATTTATGTATTAAAAATACATGTATGTATCTTTACATTTACATAATGTATTAAAAATACATATATATTTTTAATTTACATATTTAATTTTACGTATTTAATTTTAACATACATATATACGCATATATGTGTATATATATGTGTGTATATATATATGTGTATATATATGTGTGTGTATATATGTATTTTTTTTCCCCCAAAGTTGTTATTTCTCTAGGATAGAGGTCTGGAAGTAGAATTGATGAAACCAATTGGTATATATATCTAAAAATTTCGTAGATACTGCCGCAAATTACCTTTGCAAAGGCTGTGCTAATTTATTCCCATTAACACTGTAGGAGAATACTTATCTCCCTATATACTCTTGCCAACACTGGATATTATCAGTCTTTTACCTCTTGCCAATCTGATGGGCAAAAGTATTATCTTGTTTTAATTTGCATTCCTCTGATTACTAATGATGATCTGGCAACCTTTCTTTCATTCTACCATAAGGAGTCAGACTATTCCTTCTCACTGAAGAGCTTTTTTACTGAATAAGCTTATTTTAAAGAGCTCCATTAATTCTCGATAAGCATAATCTTATTGGTGCTCCTCAATTACTATGCTACTATAAATTTGGTTTACATTTAAAAGATATGTTGACGAATTTGTTTATTCACTGCCTGACCAAAAAAAAAAAAAAAAACGGTATTAGATATCTGTCTGCTTTTTGCACTGTGACAATATAGGGCAAGAAGAGAAGTGAAATATTCTAACAAAATTATTGGATTATTATGAGTAGCTTTTATAGTTGCGTGACTGGTTTTGCCATTCCCCAGAATCAGAATTTAAAATGCCAGCCATACAAAGATTTACATTTGTTTACAAGGACTTGATAATAATGAAGTGAGGTAGCTCACTATAGTATAATGTCTGTAAAACCAATTAAATAATACTTTAAAAATATAACTAATTTAAAAATATGATATGGTTATTAAGAAACTTAGCTGAAAAATACTTTTTTTTTTTTTTTGAGACAGAATCTCGCCCTATTGCCCAGCCTGGAGTGTAGTGGCATGATCATAGCTCACTGAAACCACCAACTGCTGGGCTCAAGCCATCCTCCCACCTCAGGCTCCTGTGTAGCTAGGACTATAGGAGTGTGCTACCGTGCTCGGCTAATGTTTAAATTTTTTCAGGAATGGAATCTTGCTGTTTCCCAGGCTGGTTGCGAACCCCTGGCTTCAAGCTATCCTCCTGCTTCGGCCTCCTAAAGTGTTGGGGTTATAGGCATGAGCTACTACACCTGGCCAAAATATCTTACTTTTTTTTTTTGAGATGGAGTCTCACTCTGTCGCCCAGGCTGGAGTGCAGTGGTGCGATCTCGGCTCACTGCAAGCTCCGGCCTCCTGGGTTCATGCCATTCTCCTGCCTCAGCCTCCCGAGTAGCTGGGACTACAGGCGCCCGCCACTACGCCCGGCTAATTTTTTTGTATTTTTAGTAGAGATGGGGTTTCACTGTGTTAGCCAGGATGGTCTCAATCTTCTGACCTCATGATCCACCCACCTTGGCCTCCCAAAGTGCTGGGATACAGGCGTGAGCCACTGTGCCCGGCCCAAAATATCTTACTTTTAAACTCTGCCCAGAAAGTTTAGGTGAGATAGTTTTTGTAGGTCTAATTTATGTTCTATATTTTGTAGCTTTTATAACATCCCTGGATTCCATCGGAATCATTTATAAGACATCAGATATTTATAGTATATCAGTTGAAATTCTGTTTGCATTCTATTTATATATGCCCCAATATTAGGTTAATTGTATTTAAATCCTTTTTCTGTCCTCTCCTGTATTTTAAAAAATACTATTCAAGTATAAGAAAATGAGAAAGCCAAGGAATTTTGAGCTATTTGAACTTTAATGCAAAAATGTAAATCTTTTCATGGATTAAAATATGGCACATCAGTGTTACAGAAGTTTTAAAAGAAAGATTTTATTTTTGTATCTAGGTAAGTCCTGTGTTTGTAGTTTTATATTTTAATTGGCTGTTTAGGAAGTTACCTTTTCCAGATAACCTTTTTAGACCTTGTAACCTTTGAGTACCATTAGTAATTAGTTTACAGTTCATTTGAACAGTATATTTATATGTTTTGGCAAAATTCAGAACGATACAACTGTTCTTTTTGGAAAACACGTTTCGTCTTTGAAAAGATAAATAATGTTACTTAGCAGTATAAATATACTTTCCTATGTCCTCAAAAAATTGGTAAAGATTACCTTTCCCCATCCCCTTCCCCCACTCTATGCTTAGGAGGCCAAGAATTATTATTGTATAATGTAACATAGGACTCTATTTTTAGTTTTTTCAAATAGATAACCAAGTATTAAAGAATCATTATTGAGTAGTTACTATGGTTTGGGTATGGTTTTTTCATGCTCACCAAATCACATGTTGAAATTTGATCCCCATTGTGGGGGTGTTGGGAGGTGGGGCTTAGTGGGAGGTGTTTGGGTTATGGGGGCAGATCCTCATGAATGGCTTGATGCCATTCTTTCTCTGGGTAGATGGAATTAGTTCTAACGGAATAGATCAGTTCCCCCAAGAGTGGGTTGTTATAAAGCCAGGACACCGCTTAGGTTTGGTCCCTCTTCACATATGCCCACTTCTCCTTTGGCCTTCTCCATCATGTTTTGATGCAGCCCTCACCAGAAGCTGAGCAGGTGCCAGTGCCATGCTTCTTAAACAGCCTGCACAACCATGAGCTAAATTAAACTTCTTCCTTTATAAATAACCTGCCTCAGGTGTGCTGTTATAGAAACACAAAATAGACCAAGACAGTAGTCAAGACTTCACATGTAGATTTGTAATGCTAGCAAGCAAGGCCTCTTGCTATACTTTTTATTGGAATAATTTAGTTACACATTGAGGGCCAGTCTCAGGAGAATCAAGCTTCTCCAGATTTCTTGTTTCTATATTTTTAGGAAGTGCCTTGATAGGTGCAGGAGATAATGATTGTTAAAAAATTGAAAACAAGATTTATCTCTGATAAGGAAGCTTTGATCAATAAGCCAAGTGTCAGATTACCTGAGTATAATTATCAATGGCAAATCTCATTTTCAGCAACACAACTTTTGGGCTAGATTTGCCATGATCCACATATACTGTGTTTTGTAACCTGGTAGTCAGGGTATATTCTTTATGTTGAAGAGGAAGAAGATAGAAGAGATGAAGATCATGGGATGCGGATTTGCCCTAGACTATGCTGTTCCTACTATCCAGAACAAAGTCGCAAATAAGCAGTTTTTCCTTATATGATGTATAATTTATTTCTCCTCACATTATTCATTAAATTAGTGCCCTATATCATCACCAGTTAATTTTCCACAAACTAGGCTTGTTCTTTGAAAGTTAATTTACCAGTTAATTTCAAAATTCTTATTACAGGAAATGATTTTGTTTAATATAAAGTCTTGAGATTAGAAGAGAGTTTTTTTCCCTGGTGAAGGAAAATGCAAACATTGCAAAGAAATGTGGTTGTTTGGATGTTTTATTTGTGCTACTCCCTTTGCCTGCTTTCTTTGCAGGAAAGAAGCTCAGTGCCACTTAGTATATTTTTCCTCTCAGAACACTTACACAGTTTTGTGATGTGAAGAAAGCCTTGGTTAAGTCTCAACGTGCTGGACTTCCTCACCCTTATGTTACAGTATCACCCTCAGTTTGTAAACTAAAACAAAGGTCAGAGTTCCTTTTTCAAAGGATAAATAAAGAAATAGCATTGCCAAAATAAAGAGTAAAACCATCTGGTTATACATGAAATAAGAATTCTAAGATCTAAGGACATTTTCAAATGCACGTAGTTAGATGGTATAAAAAGAATACTTTTGTGGCCGGGTGCAGTGGCTCACGCCTGTAATCCCAGCACTTTGGGAGGCCGAGGCAGGCGGATCACGAGGTTAGGAAATCGAGAGACCATCCTGGCTAACACAGTGAAACCCCGTCTCTACTAAAAATACAAAAAATTAGCCAGGCGTGGTGGCGGGCGCCTGTAGTCCCGGCTACTCGGGAGGCTGAGGCAGGAGAATGGTGTGAACCTGGGAGGTGGAGCTTGCAGTGAGCTGAGATTGTGCCACTGCACTCCAGCCTGGGTGACTGGGTGACAGAGCAAGACTCCGTCTCAAAAAAAAAAAAAAAAAAAAAGAATACTTTTGTAGTGAATTTTGAGCTTCTAAAATAAACCCTTTCCTCTTAATTTCAAAAAGTAATGGTTGCTTATTCATTTATTAAATGAAGCAGGAATATAGCATTTCATTTGATTTAGAAAATAATTATTTCATCATGGCAAATTATCACTTAGAGAAGAGGGGAGATAAAGACACACACACACAGAGGAAGTCAAAGGAGGCTCAGGTTTTTGATTTCATAAATCAACACACTCCCTTCATTTTCTCATTGCATTACTGGTCATCTTTTTTGTTCACTTAGTAGTTTTTATTAGATTTTCTTACTGGCTTTCTCAGTTCAATATGGCAAAAGACTAATTTTTTATTCTTTTGCTCATGAAAAAATATTTTTCTCATTAGAAGAGTGATATATGCTCACCATTAAAATTGAGATGATACAGATATGAAAAAGAATATGGCTCATGGAGTAGAATTGGTATAATTAAAATGACCATACTGCCTAAAGCAGTCTACAGATTCAATGAAATTTCTTTCAAAATATCAATGTCATTTGTCACAGAAATAGAAAAAACTATCTTAAAATTTATATGGAACCAGAAAAGACCTCAAATAACCAAAGAAATCCTGAACAAAAAGAACAAAGCTGGAGACATCACACTACCTGACATCAAAATATGTTACAAGGCAACCAGGTGTGGTGGCTCACACCTGTATCCCAGCACTTGGGGAGCCCGAGGCGAGTGGAGCATTTGAGGTCAGGAGTTCGAGACCAGCCTGACCAACATGGTGAAACCCCATCTCTACTAAAAATACAAAAATTAGCCGGACATGGTGGTGGGCACCTGTAGTCCCAGCTACTTGGGAGGCTGAGGCAGGAGAATCACTTGAATGGAGATGCAGGTTGCAGTGAGCTGAGATCATGCCACTGTACCCCAGCCTGGGCAACAGAGAGAGACTCCCATCTACAAAAAAAAAAAAAAAAAAAAAATATATATATATATATTATATATATATATTTATATATATATATATTATACATATTATATATATATATAAAATGTGTCTATATAATGTATTTATACATATATATACACACACATATATACATATTATGCACATACATATATATATAACAAGGCTATAAGAACCAAAACAGTATGGTATTGATATAAAAACAGACACATAGACCAATGCTACAGAGTAGAGGATCCAGAAGTAAATTCACATATTTATAGCCAAATGATTATTGACAAAGATGCCAAGAACATACATTGGGGAAAGGACAGTCTCTTCAATAAAGAATGCTGGGAAAATTGGTATCCATATGCAGAAGAATGAAACTGAACCCTCATCTCTGACCATATACAAAAATCAACTCAAGATGGACTAAAGAATTAAAGCCCCAAAACTATAAAACTATTGGAAGAAAACGTATGGAAAACACTTCAGGGCATTGATCTAGGCAAAGATTTTACAGCTAAAATCACAAAAGTACAGACAACAAAAAGAAAAATAGACAAACGATGCTGTATTGAACTAAGCTTTTGCACAGCAAAGGAGTCAACAGAGTGAAGAGACAACCTGTTGAATGGGAGAAGATGTTTGCAAACTCTCCATGTGACAGGGGACTAATATCCAGAATATATAAGGAATTTGAACATCTCAACAGCAAAAAGACAGTCTGATTTAAAAAAGGGCAAATGATCTAAACAGATATTTCTCAAAAGAAGACATACAAATGGCCAATGGGCATATGAAAAAAATGTTTAACATCACGAATCATCAGGGAAATGTAAATCAAAACCACAGCGAGATAGCATCTTAATCCAGCTAGGATGACTATTATTAAAATGACAAAAAAATGACAGATTTTGGCAAGGATTCAGAGAAGAGGGAACTCATACACTGTTAGTGGGAATGTAAATTAGTACAACTGCTGTGGAAAATGGTATGGAGATTTAAAAAAAAAAAAAACTAAAAAGGGGGTGGGGGAGAACTAAATATAACACTACCATAGGATCCAGCAGTTCCACCACTGGGTATTTATCCAAAGGAAAAGAAGTATATCAAAGGGATACCTGCACTTGCATGTTTATTATATCACTATTCACAATAGCCAAGATGTGGAATCAACCTACTGTCCATGAATAGATGAATGGATTAAAAAAAGTACATATATGGAATGTAATACTATTTGGCTATAAAAATGAATGAAACCATGTCATTTGTTGCAACATGAATGGAACTACAGATTATTATGTCAAGTGGAATTATACAGGCAGAGAAAGAACAAATACCCAGTGTTCTCACTCATTTGTAGGAGCTAAAAAAGTTGATCTTATGGAGGTTGAGAGTAGATTGATAGATACCAGAGGGTGAGAAAAGGATGTGGTTGAGAGGGGGAGATGAAGAAAGGTTGGTCAGTGGGTACAAACATGCAGTTAGATAGAAGGTATAAGTTCTAATATTTGATAACAGAGTAGGGTGACTATAGTTAGCAATAATGTATTAAGTATATTTTAAAGTAGCTAGAAGACAGAACTTGAAATGTTCTCAACACATAGAAATGATAAATACTCAAGGTAATAGATTCCTCAAGTATCCTGACTTGATCATTACACGCTTTATGCATGAAACAAATTATCACATGCACCCCATAAATATATAAAATTAAATATCAATAAAGTTTTAAAAGAATATGAAAATCATACATAATTCTACAATTAAAGATTATAATGGTAGATGTTTGGGTACAACTGTGTGAACTTATGTAGACACATTCATGCCTTCATTTTATGCACTTATATGTGTTATGCAACTTAAAAAAATTGGCAATATGTTGGATGGCATATCCAATATCATGAATATCTTTCCATATAAAAATCTGTACATTCGTATCATCATTCAAAATTATACAACTTATTATAGTACTTAAATTACACCATAATGTAACCAATCCCTTGTGTCATTGGACATTTAGATTGCTTTCACTTTTTAAAAATTGAAATATTTCAAGCATAGACTAGAGTATGAGAATAACAGAGCATCCTGTATATCTGCTACCTAGAGGTTAATATTTTACTATTTTTTTGAAAGAAGAAATAAAATATTACAGATACTACTGAAACATCCTTTTTGTCCTACCATATTCTGTTCCCTTACCTCGCTCCTTATAGATGATCATTATCCTGAAACTTATGTGTATCTTTCCCATTTATGTTATAAAACATATGTATATATATTTTTTTCTACCATATATACATCTATAAACGTTGTGCTTCCATTTAAATTTTCTTTGCTCTGGTTTTAAAACTTGCTTTTTCATTTAACACTATATTTGAAATTTTTGTTATTATATATTCCTAATTCATTTTAACTGTTGCATACTGCATTTTATGAATATGCCACAATTTATTTTTTTCATTCATTTGCTGGTAGATGCCAGTTTTTTACTTTCTTTTTTAGTGAACATCTTTTAAATATGTCTCCTTGTATACATTATAACTAGATGCCAATTCACACTCATCAAATTATTAAAAATATGAGTCTAACAATATCTACAACTGGCAAGGATATGAAACCAGGTATTTTTATATACTGCTGGTATAAAAGAATGTCCAGCCACTTTGATGAGTTTAGTAATATCTCCCTTCTTCTGTAAGTGATAAGTAATAAAATAATTCATTATATTTTACATTTGATATATTCCCTGTTTCATGAAATAAGTGAATGAGTAATCATCACCTTTGAAATTAGCAGAATAACTAATGGCAATGACAGTACCCTTATTAAGGTATTGTAATTGTTCTCCCTACTTTTGTTTGCCTGCACTATCCCTTCTTGCCAGTTGCCATTCTCTTTGAATTCTGAATACTGAAATAATTCCTCTTGTTAGGATCTGACCATTTCCATCATCATGATCCCTTTAATCAGATTGATAAGCAAATTGTACCAACTTTAATTAACCAGGTTGTGTTCAACTATAAACTGAGTTATAATGACAAATTGCAAATGGCAAGTGCTGCGGTAAGTAATGAATGAGTGAGGGTCTTTTTTGTTGTTGTGGTTGTGTTTGTTATGTTTTGGAAAACAGTATGTTTTTTGTTTCATTACCGAAGAATTCCTCTTAGTCTTGATTCTTTTTTTTTTTTTTTTTTTTTTTTTTTAAGACAGACACTCGCTCTGTCACCCAGGCTGGAGTGCAATGGTGCAATCTCAGCGCACTGCAACCTACGCCTCCTGGGTTCAAGCAATTGTTGTGCCTCAGCTTCCTGCGTAGCTGGGATTACAGGTGTGTACCGCCACGCCTGGCTAATTTTTGTAGTTTTGGTGGAGACAGGGTTTTACCATATTGGCTAGGCTGGTCTTGAACTCCTGACCTCAGGTGATCTGCCTGCCTCGGCCTCCCAAAGTACTGGGATTACAGGTCTGAGCCACCACACCCGGCCTACATTTGTTTATAATACTAAAGGAGAATTTTTCTGATGCCTGTTAAGTTTTCATGGATTTACTTTTTGCATTTGTTTCTGAACTCTTGGCTGTCAAAGATTTTGTTAAGAATTCTGTAGTTATTACATTTAACCTCTTTATGTTTTTACAGGATTTGTCAAATACTATAGAATATGAATTATGCATAAATATTCTTTACTGGGTTGTACTGATTATGTGGCAATTGTAGAGGACATGCATTGCTAGTGTAAGCATAATCCACGTAGAATTATTGTTTTTAGAGAAATTATTTTGTTGCATGTAGCTAGAATGGCAATGTTTGATTGGAATTTTTTTTTTTTTTTTTTTTTTTTTTTAGAATGATGATGTGGTTCTAGTATTAGTATGAATGTAACTACCATAGTTTGGATATTTGATCCTTATGTTGAAATCTGATCCCTAGTGTTGGAGGTAAGGCACAATGGGAGGATATTTGGGTCAGGGAAGTGGATCCCTCATGAATGGCTTGGTGACTTCTGCCGTAATGAATGAATTCTCACTCTTAGTTCCTGTACGAGCTAGTTGTTCAAGAGTCTGGCCCCTCTCTTCTCCTCTCTTATCATGTGATCTCTTCTCACGCAGGCTCCCCTTCACCTTCCACCATGCATGAGTGGAAGCAGGCCATCAGAAACAGATGCTGGTGCCATGCCTTTTGTGTGTGTGTATGTGTGTTTTCTTGTATAGCCTGCAGAACTATGAGCCAAATAAACCTCTTTACAAATTACCCCGCCTCAGGTATTCCTTTATAGCAATATAAGCGCACCAAGACAGTAACATATGCCTCCCTCCCTGCCTCCCTCCCTTCCCTTTTTCGTTTCTGCTCCTCTTCATTCCAATCCTCTCCACTCCTCTCCTTCCCTCCCCTTTCCTCCCAACCCTTCTCCTTCCCTCTCCTTTCCCTTTCTGTTCTTTCCTTTCTTTCTCTCTCTCTCTCTCGTTATTCCACTCCCTCCTGGCTTGTATTGTTTTTCAATGAAAAGTCTGTTGCCAGATGAATTGGAACTCCTTTGTATATTATTTCCTTCTTTTTTCTTGCTGCATTTAGGATCCTCTCTTTGTCCTTGACCTTTGAGAGTTTGATTAGTGTAGGTCTTGGGGTAGTCTTATATGGGTCAAATCTGTTTGTTCTCTGGCCTTCCTATAGCTGGTTATTTATATCTTTCTCAAGTTTTGGAAAGTTTTTTATTATTTTTTTGAATAAGTTTCTATACCTTGCTTTTGCTCAGCTCCCTCTTGAACACCAATAATTCTTAGAGTTAGTCTTTTGAGGTAATTTTCTTTATCTTGTAGGAGATCTTTATTGCTTTTCCCTCTTTTCTTTTTTCTCTTCTGTGTATTTAAAAATAGGCTGTCTTTGACTTGGCTGATTCTTTCTTCTTGATCCATTCTGATGTTGAGAGCCTCTAATGAATTTTTCAGGTCAGCAGATGTATTTCTCAGTTCCAAAATTTGTTTGATTTAAACAAAATTATTTCAATTTTCTGGTTAAAATTTTCTGATAAATTTCTGAATTTCTTTTCTGTGTTATCTTGGAGATCACTGAGTTTCCTTAAAACTACTATTTTGAATTCTTGGTTAAAAAGTTCACATATTGCCATCTTGTTAGGGTTGCTTATTGGTTTCTTGCTTTGTCCATTTGGGGATCATGGTTCCCTGCTTGCTCTTGTTTCTTGTGGATGTATGTCAGTGTCTTTGAATTGAAAGATTAGTTATTTATTCTGTTCTTCTCTGTCTGGCTTGTTTTGGTTTCTATTGGATGTATTTGGTTAGAGGTTATTTACTGCTAGGTTACTGCCTCCTTTGTGGCTTTAGGTGATGCCTTAAGTTTAGGTTCACCTTGGCTCTAGTAAATTATCAAAGTGCTGCCCTTCCCAAAGGGGCAGGTCCCAACGGGGATATCTTGGCAGTGTGGGAAGGCTGGCTGTGGAGGTTCATGCCCGGTGGACCTGTGGGACAAACCTACTGCATGGTGCTACTGAATAGCTACTGTGATTTGGCATCTCCTTTGGTAGAGTTACAAAGGAGGGCTCTCCTTTCCAGGGCTAGGGATTGTAGTCCTGCTTCCCCTCTTAGTCTCTGTCTACCTCATGGATATTTCTCCATTCAGGTACTTGTGATGCTTTCTGTGGGTTAGGGAAGGGACAGATCTCCTCCTAGGGAACCCAAGATAGTGGGCAATCTGGTTCCACTTTGGTCTTACTTTTCCAGTGTAGAAACAGTGAGTTGGAGGGAAATTTTCCTTGCAGTTGGTGCTGGGCAAAATGGGGGGAGGGGCATAGTGGATGTGGAAGTCTGATTCTCTGTCTGCTGGGAGTTTTTTTTACTTCTCTGTGGCCCTGGGAATGATCTCTCCTTACATTTGAGTTCTGGCTTATTTCTGGCCATAATCTCATTGCTGTACATTTGTTTTTCTTTTTCTGTGGGGGGAGTCAAACCAATTTGCTTCTGCATCACCATTTTGGAACTGGAAGCCAATCTATATGGCTTGAGTTTGATTGCTATAATAACCGTGTTGAAAAATATTTCCTACACTATATGGTTTAACATTGGAGCAAAAAGTTAGTGTTTGCAGAAAGGCATTCAGAGCAGAGTGCAAATTTAACAAGAATAAAGCAAATATTCATCATTAGAAGGATGACCACAGTTGTACTTCCTTGCAAAACAAAAACCAAGTGCTTTATGGGATTAAGAAGAGGAGCTATTATATGAGCAAATGAAAGAGTGATACATTTTATACCGAAGATATGTATAAACACTTTCCATATCACAAGCTGAGCAATATAATTTCTGGGAGGAGAAATTGCCAAATCCTGTGGAATAGATGATTGGTGTGACCAGTTCAGGGACCATACAGAACTGTTGTTAAGGCATTGTCTCATAGCTTTAATTGCCTCCTTCCTTTATAAATGAAATCAGTGAATTTGATCATCTTTTTATGTGTTTATTCACTTTTTACATAAGTTAAGATAGTCATTTGATTTTTCTGTTTTAATCTGTTACCAGATTTTTTTTTTTTTTTTTTCCGAGACAGAGTTTCGCTCTATTGCCCAGGCTGGAGTGCAGTGGCGCAATCTTGACTCACTGCAACCTCCACCTCCTGGGTTCAGGCCATTCTCCTGCCTCAGCCTCCCAAGTAGCTGGGACTACAGGCGTGTGCCACCATGCTCGGCTAATTTTTGTATTTTTAGTAGAGACGGGGTTTTGCCATGTTGGCCAGGCTGGTCTTGAACTCCTGACTTCAGGTGATCCATCTGCCTCGGCCTCCCAAAGTGCTGGGATTGCAAGTGTGAGTCACCGTGACCAGCCTGTTACTACATTTTCTTATGTCAAACCATCCTGCATTCCTGGGAAAGCAACTTGCTGTTTACTTTTTAAATTCATGGTTATCTTGTGGACGTCTTTTCAGTTTAGTGTATACAGGTCTTCCTTATTTTTTTAAATGGCTGCATTATTTTCCTGTTGTATAAATATACTATAATTGTTTAAATAGTTGCCTTGTGGATATGCATGATTTCCAGTTTTTGCTATTAAAGATAATGTACCAATGACTATCTTTCCACATACACCTTACATACTCAGGCTAGCATTTCTGCATAATAAATTTCTAGAAATTTATTTATTATGTGCATTTCATTGTCTGCTAACATGAAAGAAAGTTAATTTTTAAGACATATTTGCTTGGTTTGAAAATGTCAAATATTGTTAGAAAATATACCAGTTGGTTGTCTTTGGGGTGATTGGCTTATGCATGAGTTTGCTTATTATTATTATTTTTTTAACTTCAATACAAAAGATAGAACTTATTTTAGAAAACTAAATGCTTATGAAAGCAAATGCTGCTTTAGAAGTTCTGTGATTGTGAGCAATTTTACATGCCCAATAATACATCTAGCATAATGCAAAATACATGACAAATTGAAAAGATATTTGTAGAAGTAAGTTGATTGATTTATTGAGTGAAACAGAGAGATAATTTTTACCAATTCTTTTTCAGGGTTTTTTGATTAACTCAAAACCAGAGAATGCCTGTGAACCCATAGTGCCTCCACCAGTAAAAGACAATTCATCTGGCACTTTCATCGTGTTAATTAGAAGACTTGATTGTAATTTTGATATAAAGGTATGATTTTCTTTTTTCATTTTTTTGTTTCCTATTTGTTCAGTTAGCTAATTTAAATCATTTAAATCCTCCCTTGTTTCAGAAAACATTTAAAATTTAAAATCCAGTAAGATTGAAAATAAACTGGATGCATAGAATAGAAATAATGTTTACTGGTTCTAAGAATTTTCAGGCATTTGTTGGACATCTTGAACTGTGATTTAACAGTGGAATGTTACTTGATCTCATCTAGGAATGAAAACTTAACTTCAGCCTTTAGTTTTATGCTTTTACCCTTCCAGTATCAATCTCAAACCTGCATCTATACCTGTATCTACATTGTCATTGAGGTTTCTCTTTTGTAGTAAGTTAAATCTGCCCCTGTATAAAGTTTCTTCTCTCTGACATGGGTTAAGCTAGCATTTCAGATAGTAAAACAAGGTTTACCCACCTCCCTCACCATATATCACCAGTGCTGCTCTAGGTGTATGGTTTTTTAAAGTCTGTTTTGGGATTGGCATTGGCAAAGGAGCCACATTGAGGCCTATGTAAAATAAACCTTGATGTAACTGTTGCTGGACTACCTCAGAGCTGAGTGTCGTGTAGTGTCTTGCATGTATCTCCCAGAATAGGACATGGGCTATTATTTCATGTCGCTTGGTCTTAGATAATTTGTTCAGCAAGAAAAACCGCCCTGTCATGCTGCACATGAATTTTCTCTGCAATTTTGATTGCATGGAAGAAATGATACCTCCATAATAAACTTATGAGAGGAATAAAATAATAAATATAAAGGGATTTGAAAATATATAGGACTGTGTAAATGATAGGTATTGTTACTACTTTATGTTAGTTCCAAATATAGATTCTCAATTGCCTTTAAATGGGAATAAATTAGAGCTTGAAGTCAAAGTAGTAGACTTCCTGCTCCTCAGAGTTGTTTATGATAGTTTAACTGTTTTATCCAGAACTAAACTATAATAATTACAGGTTGCTTCAGTTAAAATTAAATGTTATTGTAATGTTTCATTAATTTCTTGCTGCTAAGAAATTAAACTAATTCTATTGATCCCAAGGTTTACTACATTATTATGCTGTGTAATTTCTGGACTCGGTACAGTCTGATAATTAGAAACTAGAATACTTTTTTGCTGTTGTTATAACTTTCCTTTATAGGCAGGGATGGCAGATGGTACACTTTGAAAATTAGGGAAATACTGTTAATGAATATCTGTTTTGGAAGATGAAACCACAACTCAGGAATGAATACAGTAGGCTTATTAGCCTTCTTGTCCCTTTAGTGGATCCTCATGTCTGAGTACTTCTAAAGGAGTTTAATGATTTAGTCATTACTCCAGCTCATCTCTTTTCACTGCTTGCCTTGAATTTTATGTTGCAGCCATACTGCCTACCTGAACTCTCTCAACTGGCTGTGCCATGCTGATCATACATTGGTGCCTTTACATGTACTATTTTCTCTGTCCAAGATCTCTGTCTCCAATGATCTTTACCACCCATTTATCTATCTCATCGGTTACATGCTAGCTGAGGATGTTACCTCCTCAGGAAGCCTTACTTTTCTTTCTACTTCCTCTGTTGCAGTGCAGACCATTCCAGCTCAATGTGCCACCCTTCCACTTTGTAAATACTTCTTTCATTGCTTTTTATCACATTGTTATTACTTTTTATTGAATATATGTATATCTCACTTATTTGTGAATTGATGGTGTTTAGAGTTCATGTTTTAATCATATTTATATATCCAATTTGTATTATAGTGCGTGGTAAACAATCAATAAAGACTTATTAAATCAAACTATGTAATAGCCTTTTGCTTATGTGTCTAATATATTCTTGAAAAACATGTACATATGAAAAACATGGAAGAAGGTTTCAGTTGAGCCATTCTAATGTTAGACAGGGAAATGTTAAAAAAATTCTCATTGTACTTTACCATGTAGGCACAGTTTTAATGAATGAGTCTAGTCTGTTGTACATGTTCTTTAACTTGGTTATTTTTGCCTCCACAAATATACAGTGGGGTATATTCTGGCCATTTAAGGCTAAAGATTCCTTACTTATGTCATTCCTAATGATTTCTGTCTTTGTCAGAGTTGTATACATTTCTAGAACATCAGTTTACAGGGGAGACACAATGATTATAATCAAGGTTGGAAACAGACTGTATACATTTCAATCTCATCTTTATCATTTACTAGCAGTATGATCTTGGACAAGTTATTTTACCTCTATGTGCCTCAATTTCCTTATCTGTAAAATAAGAATTATAATGTTCCCTATATGATAGGATTGTTGGGAGGATCAAATGAACTAATCAATGTTAAATGCCTACCAAACAGCACCTTGCACACAGGAAGGAGGCAGTGGGTCTTAGCTGTTGATGTTTTATGCTTTTTGCCATTAGAATTAAATAGAATAAGGGTAAAGATGGCAAAATTGCTGACTTTTCAGAAATTAAATTGTCTGATAAGTCACATGTGATACAGCAACTCAGTGTCAGCTGATGTAAAATTTCTAACTTGGCTTATAAAGACAGTTTAGTCATGCCATTGTGGAAAGTATGTTTCATAAATTTGTAATAGTAAGAATTATGGATCACCTATCAAGGTAGTGTGATTGGGTAAGGATAAAGTCATTATGGTTACTGGAAAAACAACTGGAATCGCACCCTAAAGAAAATTTCCTTTCTAGAGTGGTTACTGATGAATAAGCTGTTAGCCTTATTAGCTGTAATTTTCATATCAGAAATCTCTGACTGCATTTAATGAGCTTCCAAAGTGGTTATATACAGTTTTATATTAAGTGTGTTGTGGAATTCAGTCATCAGTGTTAATATGTACAATATTTCTTTTCAGAATTGCAGATAAATATCTCTTGTAGATAATCAATAGTGGTTCATTCATGTATATCCACAATTTTGTATGATGCATTGACTTAAGATAGTTAGAAAAATGATATATTTCCTTATTTATTACATAGCTTACTAGGACTGAGTACTGAGGAAAACTTAATTCAGCTCCATACATAATACTACAATTGATGGTAGTGCAGGGTTATATTTCGGCATGCCTCTTATCCAAAGTGACATACAAATTATCCCTGACAAAGGAGAATTGGCTCTATCTTTTAAAGTTTTCCTTGGAGAAAGGAACTCTTTGTTGTAGACCACAAAGAGAAAAGAAACAAGGAATAAAAATTTATCGAGATATTTCAGATGATTAATGTTGGTGGGTATTTCAGGATTTTTACAACTCTTAGTTTTGTTTTAAAAAGATTAAAGAAACCTACACTTTTCTTACTTCTTCTTTAAAAGGAAATGAATAAGTGGAATGTATAATTTTTAAAATGGCATATTTTCTTCATACAAACGATCCCAAGTGATTTGTGACTCAAAGATAGCCATGAAGGCAGCAGAAATGCAATTAACAATTCCTGGAGGAAAGGGAATTGCTTTCCAAATAAAGAGAGCCATTGTTTTAATTTTTTATCTTCTGTTGAGAGAAACACATATGAACCTTTTAATCTGTCTTGCCTTGAGGAGATGCAGCAAAACCCATGCTCAGAATGAATGTTTGAATATGTAGAATATCCAAAAAGCCAGTAAGAAGAACTATTGATTACACATCAGGTACTTATTCTAAAAGTAATCACTTATACTGTTTTACAAAAACTGTATCCTCTGAAAAATACAGCTCTTTAGAGGAAAAGCAAAACAGTGCTATTTTGCCTTTGTATGATGCTGTTCTTTACTGTGACAAAATATAATTGTTTGGAAATGTTAGTTTTTGGTGAGCATTTGAGATTAAAAAACATTGGCACTTTGGCAAATAAATTAAGGCTATATTAAATCTTTTAATTAGAAAATTGACTTTGAAGCATTTTGAGGGAGACATTTCTCAAAAGGCTTGAATTGGCATCCCAGTGAGAAATACGACTTTAAAAAAAATCTGTAAAAATACCTAGTAATTGAAAGGCCATTAAAATAATCACTTAACATTGAACTTTCAGAGCTATACAATTTTCTGCGTCTATAACTGAATAAAGACAAGTTATAAAAAAATCTGTCCATTGTCATTTCAGTACCAGATGCTTTCATTACTTGGGTATAATGGCAAGTCACCAATTTCTTTGAGTAGCCAATTTACTGTATTTTAGCTGGACTTTAGCGAAGGCTGGTAAACAGAAATGGTGCAACATACGCACTTTATTCAGCAGTGTGTGCTGAATCTTATTCCATCTTATGTGTGAATGAGTATTTTTGAAAAATGCAGCTGCAAAGCCATCTAGGCCAGTTATCAAGGCTGAAAGGACTTAGATATTATTCTCCCTTCCCACACCCCCTTTTTTTTGGGCATGAATGGAGGTACATTTGGATCGTAGATGATAAGGAATATGTTGGGTCTCTTCAGAGCTATTTTCTGCTGTAATGTGGCTTTTATAAAACTTAACTGGGATACAGATACAAAACTTAACTGGGATACTTTACCTGACTTCTGCCTCTCTCTCAAGTCTCATCTCTACTTTGCCACTGCTCCCACCTCGTAAGAATTTACAAGTCCCCATATGTGCTGAGCAGTCTCTCCCACTCTGTCTTAGTTTCTGTCATGTCCTCCATCTGGCATGTCCTCCTTCTCCTTGTCTGTCTGGCCAATCTGACTTTATTTTAAATCTGAGATAAACTGTGTCCTGTCTGAAACCTTTCCTGGTTTTCTTCCAGGTAGAACTCATCATATCTTTTTTTTTTTTTGAGATGGAGTTTTGCTCTTGTTGCCCAGGCTGGAGTGCAGTAGCACGGTTTCGGCTCACTGCAACCTCTGCCTCCCGGGTTCAAGCAATTCTCTTGCCTCAGCCTCCTGAGTAGCTGGTATTACAGGTGCGTGCCACCACGCCCAACTAATTTTTCCTGTTTTTAGTAGAGATGGGATTTCATCATGTTGGCCAGGCTAGTCTTGAACTCCTGGCCTCAGGTGATCCACCCGCCTCGGCCTCTCAAAGTGGAGGGATTACAGGCGTGAGCCACCACTCCCAGCTCGTATCTTTTATATACTGTTTAATCCCACATCAGTCTCTGTTTCTCTCTGTGAGAGAAAAAAATCATGTTTTAGATTCTGTAGTGCTGGTGCCTACTGCATTATATGGCATTGGTAGATGAATAATAAATATTTGCAAAGTGATTTACTTTAAAAACCTTAAGGGCTTATAATAAAATGTGGATTAGAGCCTAAACAGTATCACTGGAACTTTCCATTTGCTTCATGTTCATTTCACTGAATGCTTTTGGCATTATTTCTAAGTCTAGATATTTGTTTATCCCACAGATATTTTTCTCTAGTTCTCAATGTTTATAGAATTTTTTTAAATTACCATAAACATTTTTGGGATTATTTGATCATATCATAATAACTCTTTTTCTTTCTGTCTTTTTTTTTTTTTTTGGTGACTTTTTGTTATCTCAGAAAGTAGCCCTCTAGTTTTCCTTTCTAGACTTACCTTTCATTACATTATCCCCTTTCAGGCCTTCAGGCAAACACATTACTTGTTGTCCCCAGAACATACTCTGCACTACTGTTTCAGTAGTAGTAAGCAAGTAGATATGACCTTAAGTAGAAATTAAACTCTGCAAATTACCTGAAAGTCATTTAATATCATTTAATTTTTCATAATGTATATATTTCTATAAAGTGATATATAACATTTGTTATTAATCTACTTCAGAATCATGTTTAAAAGATTCCACTAAAGGAGCATATTTAAGGATAC
Organism: Nomascus leucogenys; assembly: GCF_006542625.1. Classification (NCBI taxonomy): domain Eukaryota; kingdom Metazoa; phylum Chordata; class Mammalia; order Primates; family Hylobatidae; genus Nomascus; species Nomascus leucogenys. Next base: position 71,304,447 of record NC_044391.1, read on the forward strand.
TCGATGGATGGAAATAGTTCTATCCATATATAGTTCAATCAAACAGCTTTGTGCTGCTAATTCATTCATTCATTTGTTCGTTCATTCATTTCTTCCACCCTTTAATTGGTAAACATGCTTGCATTTTCACGATTAGGTTTCTTTATACACAAATTTATTCAATATTAAAATAACAAAGCAAAATTCCCTCCTTTTACCAGAAAGGTAATCTTTCATGAACGAAAAAAGCTGAAAAATATTAATTTACATGTGGTTTATCCTAATCTAATGAAGCAATGTAATGCCAGTAACTTTATTTATGTATCTATTCCCCAAACATTCTTTTGCTTCAGAATTTTTACATAGGTATCCTTTAATCACAGACATCAGAATGCTAGACCATATACTTTTCAAGAGACTTACTGCCTTATTTTGGACTCAAGCGATAAAATGCATTAAAATCAAGATATTCAGATTACTCAGATATACTATAAATGAACAATATCTAGGTAAGGAGGAAAAATGGGATCTAAAGAAAGAGAGAAAGATAGTTTTTATCACTGAACTATAATATTAATGAGAGTTAAAATGTCATAAGAGCCTGATACTCTCTTCTGAGAAGTAGCTCTTCTCAACATGGCCTGCAGTAGTCCTAAAATAATGTGCAGAAAAGAACAATGTTGAAATGGAATGTAATATTGGCAGGATTGCTTGCTACAATTCTGCTTCTTATTTCAATAATTGATTATTCGATACTGCAAAGTTCTCAGGAATTTTTATCCAATAGATAAAATTAATGATTTACATTCACAATCTGAATCCTCAGATCTATTGCTCCATTCTCACTGCATTGTTTTGATCACTTGAGAAAGAGATTCTACTTCTTAATTTCTTATTTCTTTGGACTCAAAAAGATGATCATAGCTAGGTTTTGAGAATTATCTCTATTCTCTATGTCTCTCATTAATTTATTTCATTTTCTTCCCTTATAGAATAAGTACTTTTTCTCATCTATTAGACATCTGGGTGGGAAGAAAGAGTATTTTGTGTCCAGGCTGATGGTTAGTTTATTGTTCCTTTGTGGCTATGCTGAAGGAAGAGAAAATCAGTTCTCCAGAGAACTTTTCCATTTTGCACTTGGAAAGATTTAGAAGCAGAGTTAGAGTGTGTTTTCTTTAGGGAATCCTTAGATTAAAGTGAAGGTCTAGTTGTGTCACATTGCTGGAACTGCAAAAACCCAATTTATAACTAGATAGGTAGAAGAGGCCAGGCTCCAAAACCATCCAGTATCTGTATTATGCTGTTTTCTTTTTCGGTTTGACTTTTCACCTTTTTGTGTTTTGAAACATAGCAAACACAGTAAAAGTATCCATAACGTGTATATGTGCAATTTAAATAATAGTAAAATGAATTTCTGTGTACTCAATACTTAGTTTAAGAGAGACCTGTTACTTTCTAATGTATCACTTTAATCAGACTTCATTAAAGACCTTGTTATCAGGTAATTTTTTTTTTTGAGGCAGAGTCTTATACTGTTGCCTAGGCTGGAGTGCAGTGGCATGAACATGGCTCACTGCAGCCTTGACCTCCTGGGCTCAGGTGATCCTTCCACCTCAGCCTCCCAAGTAGCTAGGACTATATGCACACTCCACCCTGCCTGGCTAATTTGTTTTGTTTTGTTGAGAGTGGGTCTTGCTATGTTGCTCAGACTTGTCTCAAACTCCTGGGCTCAAGTGATCCTTTTATCTTGGCCTTCCAAAGTGCTGCAATTACAGATGTGAACCATTGCATCTGGCCTGATAATTCTTTATCTTCAAAATTTTATTCCATCTACAGATTATGTTAAATGAGCTGATCTTCATAATGAGAAAGCTCTATATTTGCGTTATTTTTACATTGATTTCAAATGTTTTAAAGTGATGTTAAGTATACCGTAAAGTGACTGCTCATTAAAGTTACTCATTTTTTATCTTGTGTTTATAATAGCTTGCAATGGGAAAGGCTCTTTGTAAGGCCAGAACAAATTCTAGCAATACTGTGTATTTTGTAATTCCTTCTTTTTGCTACATTATACTGTTTTCATTACCTCTAGCCTGATCCTAACCTAAAAAACGCATGGGTATGTCTTTTCTAATTTCAGATTCTTGGGAGTAGAGCCTATGTTTTATGCAGTTCTGTGTACTGAGCTTTTAGTACAGTGCCTACAATACCAGAAACAATTAACAGGCAGTAATGGAGGAGCATACTCAGAGATCTATCACTGGGTGGCGCTGAACATCAAAATTCTTACTGTAATTGCTCCATCACAGTTACTTTTCAAGTGCAGTGGGAGTTCCTGTGTTACTTGTGAAATTCCTAGTAAGCAGATTATAAGTACAGAGAGTTATCCTCTTGTTGCACAGAAAGTTATTCTAAAGCCTTTATTTTCAGTGGTGGGTGGGCTGAAATGGGGCCTCTGCTATGTTAGGATGAGAAATCATTAAGATTTGATTGGAATATGAATCCTATCAATGTCTAAAAAATATGAACTTAGATCAGATCCTTTATTTTAAATATCTACTTTAATATACATAGGTAACTAGAGAATATTTTATGAATAGCTTTTTTAGACTTAAATTGCAATTCCGACAAATATTTAGGCAGCTTTTAACTAGTATAGTTTATTTTAACTGGTGTAGTTCATTGCACAGTAAAGATTTTTTTAAAGCAGTTTTAACTTATAGCAAGCATAACTTACAAGTTTTAACTTATAGCAAGCATAACTACACATAAAGGTTATTCAGATTTTCTTAATGTCACTGGGAAAAAAAGATGAATGTAATTTAACTTCTAAATTAATTTTAATTTTATGTTATTCATTTTATTATCTTTAGTACTAATCATGTTCCAGCTACAGTATTAAGCTTCATAATACTGGAAATAGCCACATTCAAAGACCTATAAGCTAATGACTTTGATTTTTTGATGGGATGTTGCAGACCATGATTGTTGCAACATGGAACAATCATGTTGAAAGGCATCAGTCTTTTTTCTGATTGCCAACAACCGATGAAATATTAAGAACTATCTATATGAGTGGGTTTCAAACTTTTTTAACTGCAACCCACCCACAATAAGAAGTTTATTTTTACTTGTTCCCTAGTATGTATACAGCACACAGTCTGACAATAAAATATCATGGAATAGTACTTACCTACACTACCTATATGATAATAACTTGGCATATGAAATTCCTTTTTATTAATGAATAAAATTCACTTGGGTTCACTAAATGACTTTACTGCCTGGTAATGGATCATGACCTATAGTTTGAAAAATGCAGATTTAGGCCAATCTTTTCTGTGTAGCAGTGAAAACTGGCAGGGACACTAAGAAGTATGCTTTTTGCCTAAGCACTTCTGAGTTCAAAAATTGCTTTTTATTTGTAATTTTAGTATTAAATTGTGTCTTCCAGTATTTAAAATTGCTTGTCCATATACCATAGATTGACTTTAAAATGATGCCATCGGAAAAAATAAAAAAGATCTTTTTTTTTTTTTTTTTTTGAGATGGAGTCTTGCTCTGTCACCCAGGCTGGAGTGCAGTGGCTTGATTGCGGCTCACTGCAACCTCCACCTTCCAGGTTCAAATGATTCTCCTGCCCTAGCCTCCTGAGTAGCTGATATTACAGGCACCTGCCACCATGTCTGGCTAATTTTCATATTTTTAGTAGAGATGGGGTTTCACCATGTTGTCCAGGTTGGCCTCGAACTCCTGACCTCAAGTGATCCACCCACCTCGGCCTTCCAAAGTGTTGGGATTACAGGCATGAGCCACTGCACCCAGCCAACATAAGATCTTTAATAATTTAAGTTCCAAGCATTTTGGCTTCTGTTTTTTGGTATACTGTACTTGAAACAAATAAGTATGGCATTTTGTATAACACAGAAGATTTTACCAGCCCTACCAAAAATGTTTTCTAATGAAATAAATAAATTCAGCTTACTTCTAAGCTCAACATGTACAGTGGTAATATGCCACTTAGCAAAAGGTCAACTCTCAGAACATAGCCTCAGAGAAGGAAACATGCCTTTGTACCACCATTATGAATGTTGCTAAGCTTCAGCGTTAAAACCATGTACTTTTCCTGGCAGTTTTTCTCAGAATTCTTATGCACTTAATTTTTTTTAAAGAATAGAATTCTTATCAGGTTTAGTTTTTTTTTTCTCTGCCACAGAGAAGAATATATGGATGGAGGAAGTCCAGAATAACTATTAGTAGAGTACCAGTGGTAAGCACAGAGAGAGGAAGTAACATTTGGCGCTTAACATTAAGGAGAAAAACTATAGTCTGTTGAAGCACATTCATGATGATCCCGAGTAACTGGAAAAGGTCAAGTCACATTTGGTAAAAAGGTGGGGAAAATGCAACATATCACAAAAATTTTTATCCAAAATGACTAAAGTAAAATTTCCTGTGTGCTTTCATGAAGGGTGGGTGGGGGAGGGGGTAGGAAGGAACTAACTAACAAATACGAGGAAATTTTATTTTTTTGACATATATTGCTGGATAGAGCTGGATAATCAGTTACCTTAGTTGCAGTTTACTTTAAACAACTATTTATATAAGAGATGTTTTTCTAGGCTTGAGATATACATAAACAAAAAAGATTGTTCTTAAGGAACATTAAAGCCTGGCACTTAAAGTGCTCTAAATGTTATTTTGTCAGATCTCTGTTTTTCAAGGTGAAAACAGGCTTAGTTTTCTAGTAATTAATGTTTATACCAAGAAGCATGAAAACAGATCTTTTGTTAATTTTTAAAGTAATACTCTGAAATACAAATTTTCACAAATTTTGCTTACTAGTATTGTGCTATGCACTTATCTTTACTAAGTGCGGGATGATTTTGGTTTTATTTTCAATTTGAGACCATGATGAAATTAGTCCATATTTATATCATTTTTTTAATGAGCCATGATAGTTGAAAATTAATCTATTTAAAGTTAAGTATGTGAAGCTGGCCTGATTAAAATGTATCAGGTTGTCACAGTACTCGGCTGGATATTTAAAAAATAATGCCCTCAAGACAAAAGCTTGTGGTTCATGTTATAACAAAGATGAAAATACAGGTATACTTCTGAAGTTAATCCATTGTTAGTAACTACCAAGTGTTTTTTCTTAAAAAGTTTTAAAATAAGCCCCATATTTTATGTCTTACTCATTCTCACTCTGTACAACAGCAGCATTCTCCTACATGTAGTTACCACACTTAAGAAATTTAATATTGATAAATATTATCTAATAATATAAACTACATGTTTAAATTTCCTAACTGTGTCCAGAATATCTCTTATAGTTGTTTTCTTTTTAACCATTTCAGGATCCAATCATGAATCCCAAACTAAACATATTCAGCTTAGTTGTCATGTTTCCTTTAATCTACAACAGCTCTTGATTCTTTTTTTCCTACTTTGTGCATTTCTGTGTTTCAGTTTATTAATTTCTATTCCTTTGTCTTCACATTTACTGATCCTTTATTCTACAATGTCTATAATCTTTTAAGCTCACCTGGTGAACTTTTCATATTGTATCTCTTTTATCTAGAAGTTTCACTTGGATCTTTAAAATGTGTGTGTGTGTGTGCGTGTATGTATCATCCATTTCTCTGAGCCTTATGTTTATATTCTCCTTCAAATCCTTGAACATAATTTATAATTTTATGTCTATTTATATTACATGTAAATGTATTCTTATAATAATAAATTATAATTTATAGCTGTTTTAAAATCCTTGTCTGCTATTCATAATTCCGTATCCATGTAATTTCTGGGTCTGTTTCTGTTGAATGATTTTTCTCATGGTTATGGGTCACATTTTCTTGCTTCTTCTCATGTCTATTATTTTTTTTTTCAACTTTCATTTTTTAAGTTCTGGGGTACATGTACAGGATGTGCAGGTTTGGTACATAGGTAAACGTGTGCCATGGTGGTTTGCTGCACAGATCAACCCATCACTCAAGAATTAAGCCCAGCATCCATTAGCTATTGTTCCTGATGCTCTCTCTCCCCTGACCCTCCCTGAGAAGTACCAGTGTATGTTCTCCACCCTGTGTCCATGTGTTCTCATTGTTTAGTTCCCACTTATAAGTGAGAACACGTGGTGTTTGGTTTTCTGTTTCTGCGTTCGTTTGCCAAGGATAACAGCATCCAGTTCCATTCATGTCCCTGCAAAGAACATGATCTCGTTCCTTTTTATGGCTGCATAGTATTCCATGGTGTATATGTACCACATTTGCTTTATCTAGTCTGTGATTGATGGGCATTTGGGTCAATTCCGTATCTTTGTTGTGAATAGTGCATGTCTAGTAACTTTTGATTAGATGTTGGACATAGTGTTGTATTGTCATATGTCTTGGTTTTATTGTCTTTCTTTAAAGACCTTTTAATTTTGTTGTGGCTGGCAGTTAAGTTACTTGCAGATGAGCTTGGTTATTTTCAGGCTTGTTTTTAAAGTTTGTTAAGTTGATGAAGAGTTGCCTTTGCTGTAGCACTACTATTTTAGCTGTACCAATAAGGTATAACCCTTCTAGGGTATCCTCTGAATGATCTAGTATTCAAGGAAGTCTCCCCTCTCTGGCTGGTCAGAGCTTGAACTTTTCCTGACTCTGTTTGAATTCTAGAAATTGTTAATCTTTTTTCCAGTAATTGTTTTTTTTTCCCTAGTGAGCTTGTTTGTCCAGGCTTATAAGGTCTCACTGTATGCATGCATACCATTCTTATATTTAGCCAAAGATCTAAAGGGAACCCATCTACATTTTTTTTTAGTTTTTTATTTAAAATTTTTGTGGGTATGTAGTAGGTGTATGTATTTATAGGATACATGACATCTTTTGATACAGACGTGTAATGTATAATAATCACATCATGGGAAATGGAGTATCTATGACCTCAAGCATTTATCCTTTGTGTTACATACAATTCAGTTTTACTTTTTAGTTCCTTTAGAATGTACAATTAAATTATTGTTAACTATAGTAACCCTGTTGTGCTATCAAATACTAGGTCTTATTTATTCTGTGTGTGTGTGTGTGTTTTTTTTTTTTTGTACCCATTAACCATCCCCATCTCCCCCCACTAGACTACTCTCTTATCTCCATGAGTTCAATTGTTTTGATTTTTAGATCCCACAAGTAAGTGAGAACATGTGATGTTTGTCTTTCTGTGCCTGGCTCATTTCACTTAACATAGTGGCTTTCAGTTTCATTCATGTTGCAAATGACAGGATCTCATTTTTTCTTATGGCTGGATAGTACTCCATTGTGTGTAAGTACCACATTTTCTTTATTCATTCACCTGCTGATGGACACTTAGGTTGTTTCCAAGTCTTGGCTATTGTGAACAGTGCTGCAACAAACATGGGAGCTTGGGTATCTCTTTCATATAGTGATTTTCTTTCTTTGGGGTATATACCCAGCACTGAGGTTGCTGGATCATATGGCAGCTCTATTTTTAGTTTTTTGAGGAATCTCCAGACTGTTCTCCATAGTGATTGTGCTAATCTACATTCCTACCAACAGTGTACAGGGTTCCCTTTTCTCCACATACTCTCCAGCATTTCTTGTTGCCTGTTTTTTTTGGATAAAAGCCATTTCAACTGGGGTGAGATGATATCTCATTGTAGTTTTGATTTGCATTTCTCTGATGATCAGTGATGTTGAGCACATTTTTATTTGCCTATTTCCCATTTGTATGTCTTCTTTTGAGAAATGTCTATTCAAATCTTTTGCCCATTTATTAATTGGATGATCAGACTTTTTTCCTATAGCATTGTTTGAACTCCTTATATATTCTGGTTATTGATTCCTTTTCAGATGGGTAGTTTGCAGATATTTTCTCCTAGTCTGTAGGTTGTCTCTTTACTTTGTTGATTGTTTCCTTTGCTGTGCAGAAGGCTTTTATCTTGATGTGAGCCCATTTGTCCCTTTTGCTTTGGTTGCCTGTGCTTATGGGGTATTACTCAAGAAATTTTTGCCCAGACAAATGTCCTGGAGATTTTCCCCAATGTTTTCCTGTAGTAATTTCATAATTTGAGGTGTTAAATTTAAGTATTTCATCCATTTTGATTTGATATTTTTATATGGCAAGAAATAGGGGTCTAGTTTCATTCTTCTGCATATGTACCTCCAGTTTTCTCAGCGCCATTCATTGAAGAGACTGTCTTTTCCCCAGTGTATGTTCTTGACATTATTGTCAAAAATGAGTTCACTGTGGGTGTGTGGATTTGTTTCTGTGTTCTCTATTCTGTTCCATTGTTCTGTGTATTTTTTTATGCCAGCATCATGCTGTTTTGGTTACTATAGCTGTGTAGTATAATTTGAAGTCAGGTAATGTGATTCCTTCAGTTTTGTTCTTTTTGCTGAGGATACCTTTGTCTGTTCTTGGTCTTTTGTGGTTTCATATAAATTTTACAATTGTTTTTCTCTATTTCTGTGAAGAATGTCATTGGTTTTGATAGAGATTGCATTGAATCTGTAGATTGCTTTGGGTAGTGTGGGCATTTTAACAATATTGATTCTTCCAATCTATGAACATGGAATATCTTTCCATTTTTTTGTGTCCTCTTTAATTTCTTTCATCAGTGTTTTATAGTTTTCATTGTAGACATCTTTCATTTCTTTCATTAAGCTTATTTCTATTTATTTTTATTTGTGGCTTTTGTAAGTGGGATTACTTTTTAAATTTCTTTTTCAAATTGTTCACTATTGGCATATAGAAATGCTACAGATTTTTGTATGTTGATTTCATATCCTGCAACTTTACCAGATTTATCAGTTCTAATGTTTTATTTTTTTTCGTGTGTGGAGTCTTTAGTTTTTTTCAAATATAAGATGATATCATCTGTGAACAAGTGTAATTTGACTTTTTCCTTTCCAATTTGTATGCCATTTATTTCTTTCTCTTTTCTGATTGTTCCTGCCAGGATTTCCAGTACTATGTTGAATAACAGTGGTGAAAGTGGGCATCCTTGTTGTGCTCCAGAACTTACAGGAAAGGCTTTCAGTTTTCCTTCATTCAGTATGATACTAGCTGTGGGTCTGTTGTATATGGCTTTTATTATGTTGAGGTATGTTCTTTCTATATACAGTTTTTTGAGGGTTTTTATTATAAAGGGATGTTGAATTTTATCAAATGCTTGTTCAGCATCAACTGAAATGATTATATAGTTTTTGTCCTTCATTCTATTGATATGATATGTCACATTGATTGATTTGTGTATATTGAACCATCCATGATTCCCTGGTATAAATCCTACTTGGTGATGAAGAATGATCTTTTTAATGTATTGTTGGATTTGGTTTGCTAATATTTTGTTGAGGATTTTTGTATCAGTATTCATCAGAGATATTGGCCTGTAGTTTCTTTATTTTATGTGTCTTTGTGTGATTTTGGTATGAAGGTAATACTGGCCTCATATAATGAGTTTGGAAGCAGTCCCTCTTTCTGTATATTATGGAATAGTTTTATTTGGATTGGTATTAGTTTTTTAAATGTTTGGTAGAATTCAGCAGTGAAGCCATCAGGTCACAGGCTTTTCTTTACTGGGAGACTTTATTATGGCTTTAGTCTCTTTACTTGTTATTGGTCTGTTTAAGTTTTGGATTTCTTTATGTTTAGGTCGTTTGTGTTCAGGAATTTATCTGTTTTTTTTTAGATTTTCCAATTTATTGGCAGATGTTCATAGTAGCCACTAATGGTGCTTTGAATTTTTATGGTATCAGTTGTAATGTCTCCTTTTTCATTTTTGATTTTCTTTGAGTCATCTTCCCTTTTTCTTAGTCTAGCTAAAGGTTTGTCAGTTTCATTTATCTCTTCAAAAAACTGCTTGTTTCATTGATTTTGTTGTATTGTTTTTATTTTAAGTTCATTTATTTCTGTTCTGATCTTTATTATTTCTTTTACTAATTTTGGGTTTTTAGGTTCAATTTATTCTTGCTTTCTGGTTCTTTATGATGCATCATTAGGTTATTTATTTGTTGTTTTTCTTCTTTTTTGATGTAGGCCACTTATAGCTATAAATTTCCTTCTTAGTACTGCTTTTGCTGTATCCCCTAGATTTTGGTATGTTGTGTTTCCATTTTCATTTATTTCAAGGAACTTTTTAATTTCCTCCCTAATTTCCTCACTGATCCACTGGGCATTCAGGAGCATATTGTTTAATTTCCATGTGTTTGTATAGTATCCAGAATTCCTCTTGTTATTGATTTCTAGTTATATTTCACTGTGGTCAGAAGATGTGTGGTATTATTTCAGGTTTTTTGATGTTTTAAGTCTTGTTTTCTGGCTGGGTGTGGTGTGGTGACTTATGCCTGTAATCCCAGCACTTTAGGAGGCCAAGGCAGGAGGATTGCTTGAGCCCAGGAGTTTGCAAGCAGCCTAAGCAACATAATGAGACCTCACCACACAAATAAAAATTTAAAAAAGACTTGTTTTGTGACCTAAAATATGGTTTATCCTTGAGAATGGTCCATGTGCTGAGGAAAAGAAAGTGTATTCTGCAACCATTGGATGAAATGTCCGTAAAGATCTATTAGGTTCATTGGTTCTGTAGTGCAGATTAAGTCCAATGTTTCTTTGTTGATTTTCCGAGAGACCTGTTCAGTGCTGAAAGTGGGATGTTATAGTTTTGAGGTCTGTCTCTCTCTTTAGCTCTACTAATGTATATCTGAGTACCCCACTATTGGGTGCATGTATATTAACAATCATTGTATCCTATTGCTGAATTGACCCCTTCATCATTACATAATGACTTTCTTTTTCCTTCTTACAGTTTTTGTCTTGAAATCTATTTTGTCTGATACAAGCATAGTGATTCCTGCTCTTTTTTGTCTTCCATTGGCATGGAATATCTTTTTCTATCCTTTTATTTTCAGCCTATCTTTGTAGTGAAGTGTGTTTCTTGTAAGCAACAGATCATTGGGTTTTGTTTTTTCATCCATTCAGCTGCTTTGTTTTTATTGGAGAATTGAGTCCATTTACATTCAGTGTTGTTATTCATAAGTAAGGACTGACTTCTGCCATTTGTTATTTGTTTTCTGATCTTCTTTTCCTTCTTTTTATCCTTCCTGCCTTCCTCTTAGTGAAGGTGATTTTCTCTAGTGGTATGATTTAATTTTTTGGTTTTTTTTTGTATATTTGTTGTTTTAAGTTTTTTAATTTGAGGTTACTATGAGGCTTGCAAATACTATCTTATAATCCATTATTTTAAACTGATGACAGCTTCACACTGATTGCATAAACAAACAAACACGGAAGAAGAAAACTAATAAAAACTCTATAGTTCAACTTCATCCCTCTGCTTTACAATTTTTTGTTTTTCTTTTTCTTTCTTTCTTTTTTTTTTTTTTTGAGACGGAGTCTTGCTGTTATTGCTCAGGCTGGAGTGCAATGGTATGATCTCAGCTCACTGCAACTTCCGCCTCCCAAGTCCAAGTGATTCTCCTGCCTCAGCCTCCTGAGTAGCTGGGATTACAGGCGCCTGCCATCATGCCCAGCTAATTTTTTGTATTTTTAGTAGAGATGGGGTTTCACAATGTTGGTCAGGCTGGTCTCGAACTCCTGACCTCAGGTGATCCTCCCGACTTAGCCTCCCAAAGTGCTGGGATTACAGGTGTGAGCCACCGTGCCTGGCCTCTTGTTTTTCTTTATGTCTTATTTTAATGTCTGTGTCTTGAAAAGTTGTAGTTATTGATTTTGATTAGTTCATTACTTAATCTATTTAAGAGTAGTTTGCATACCACAATTACAATGTTATATTATTCTGTGTTTTTCTGTGTGCTTACTATTATCAATGAGTTTTATACCTTCTGATGATTTCTTCTTGCTTATTAACATCCTTTTCTTTCAGATTGAAGAACTCCCTTTAGCATTTCTTGTAGTACAGGTCTGGTGTTGATGAAATACCTCAACTTTTGTTTGAGAAGGTCTTTATTTTCTCCTTTATACTTGAAGGACATTTTTGCTGCATACACTATTCTAGGGTAAAAGGTTTTTTCCTTCAGCATTTTAAATATGTCATGCCACTCTCTCCTAGCTGGTAAGGTTTCCATTGAAAAGTCTGCTATCAGACATATTGGAGCTCCACTGTATGTTGTTTATTTTCCCTTGCTGCTTTTAGGATCCTTTCTTTATCCTTGATCTTTAGGAGTTTGATTATTAAATGCCTTGAGGTAGTTTTCTTTGAGTTAAATCTGTTTGGTGTTCTATAACTATCTTTATTTGAGTGTTGATACCTTTCTCTAGGTTTGGGACATTATCTGATAGTATCCTTTTGAATTAACTCTCTACTCCTGTCTCTTTCTCTACCTCCTCTATAAGGCCAGTATCTCTTAGATTTGCCCTTTCGAGGCTATTTTCTAGGTCTTATAGGCATGCTTCATTGTTTTTTATTCTTTTTTCTTTTGTCTCTTCTGACTATTTTCCAATAGCTTGTCTTCAAGCTCACTAATTCTTTCTTCTGCTTGATCTATTTTACTATTAAGAGACTCTCATGCATTCTTTAGTGTGTTAATTGCATTTTTCAACTTTAGAATTTCTGCTTGATTCTAAAAAGAATTTCAGTCTCTGTTAAATTTATCTGATAGAATTCTGAATTTCTTCTCTGTGTTATCTTGAATTTCTTTGAGATTCCTCAACACAGCTATTTTGAATTCTCTGTCTGAAAGGTCACATGTCTCTGTTTCTCCAGAATTGGTGCCTGGTGCCGTATTTCATTCATTTTGTGAGGCCATGTTTTCTAGGATGATCTTGATGCTTGTAAATGTTCTTCAATGTCTCAGCATTTAAGAGTTAGGTGTTTATTGTAATCTTCACAACCTTGGCTTATTCGTGCACATCCTTCTTAAGAAAGTTGTCCAGGTATTCGAAGAGACTTAGGCTTCAAGTCCAATAATGTTGTGGTTTTTGCAGACTTGTAGAGGTACTGCCTTTATGGTCTTGGATAAGATCTGGAAGAATTCTCTGGATTATTAGGCAGAGACTCTTGTTCTTTTCATTTGCTGTCTCCTAAACAGATGGAGTCTCTCTCTCTGTGCTGAGCTGCCTGCCTGGATCTGAGAGTATGGTGATATAAGCATCCCTGTGGCCACCACCACTGAGACTGTGCTGGGTCAGACCTGAAGTCAGCAAAGCACTGGGTCTTGCCCAAGGCCCACTGTAACCACTACCTGACTACCACCTATTTTCATTCAAGGCTTTTAGGGCTCTACAATCAGCAGGTGGTGAAGCCAGTAAGGTTTGTGTCCTTCCATTCAGGGCAGTAAGTTCCTCCAGGCCCCTGATGGGTCCAGAGATACTGTCTGGGAACCAGGGATTAGAGTCAAAAACCTTAGACATTAATCTGATGTGCTACTGTATTGCAGCTAAGCTGCACACAAAGCAAGGTCCTTCCTGCTTTTCCCTCCCCTCTCCATAGGCAGAGGACGTCTCTGTATGGCTGCCACCACCACCAGCCCACAGGGGATTCTGCCAGGCCACTGTCGATGTTTTCTTAAAGCCCAGGGGGTTTTTGGTCAGCTTGTGGTGAATACTGCCAGGCCTGAGACTCACCCTTCAGGGAAGTGGTCTCCCCTCTGGCCCAAGGCAGGTCCAGAAATGCTGTCCAAGAACTTAGGCCTGGAGTCAGGGACCCCAAGAGCCTGCTTGTTGCTCTACCCTACTGTGGCTGAGCTGGTACCTAAGGTGCAAGACAAAGTCTCCTTTCCCTTTCCCTCTGCTTTTCTCAAACAGAAGGAGTCTTTTACCATAGATACCACAGGTGGGAATGTGCTGGGTCATACCTAAAGTCAGCATGTCTCAGGGCCCAGGGACTACCTGGTATCACTACTGGTTATTCAAGGCCCAAGGGCTCTTTAGTCAGCAGGTGGTGAATCCTGCCAGGTCTGGGTCCTTCCCTTCAAAGCAGCATGTTTTCTTTTGGCCCAGGATGTATCTAGAAGTGTTGTCCCTGAGCTAGGGGCTGGAATGAGGGCCTCATGACTCTGTTCAGTGCTCTGTTCTACTGTGGCTGAACTGGTATTCAAGATGCAAGACACAGTTCTTTTTACCCTTTGCTCTCTTCTCCTTGAGCAGAAGGAAGGTGTCACTTTTGTTACTGTGAGCTGCACTGCCTGGGGTTGGGAGAGAGGTGGCACAAGCCCTCGCTTAACTGTCCCAGGTGGTGTTTCCCTAGGTCCCGTGCCACCTTAGTCAACTGACTCTGAGCCCTTCCCAGCACTAGAAGTTGCCTAGGAACTGTACTTGTGTCCCAGACTGCCTTTTAAGTTTGTCTAGGATCCTGGAGCACTTTGGTCCGTGTGGTGAGGCTTGCAGAGAAACTCAAGTTCTCACTACTGGTACTGGGATAGACAATTCCCCTCAGGCTAAGGATGGTCCGAATGCTCCCCCTGCACCAGTGCTGGCTAAGCTCAGCATGGCTTTACTCTCCGCTGTGACAGGGCAGCACTGAGTTCCATGTAAAGTCCTCTAGTCACTGTGCTCTCGCTACCCCTAGTGCACAGACTCTGCGTTGCGTGGTTGCTGCCGGGAAGCGGGTGGGGAATGGAGAAGGGTGGTGTCAGCGATTCAAGTCTGTCTCTCTTGTCCTCTTCAGTGTCCCTTTCAGCGATTCGAAGTTGAAACCAGGTACTGTGATTGCTCACCTGATTTTTGTTTCTTCTGAGGGTGCTTTTCTGTGTTCACATAGTTGTTAAAAGTTTGTGTTCCTGAAGAGGGAGTTGAATGATGTAGGCTTTTATTCTGCCATCTTGCTCCACCCCCCATTTTTAAAGTAATTTCTCTGCATACCTCCCTTCTCTGTGGTACTCTAACCTGCAAATTCAAATTTGAGCCACTTCAGCTTGTTTGAAATCAGATCTTTGTGTTCACAACTCGGCTGTGTTCTGTCTTGCTCTGCTGTGTTATGTATGGTTCAGGCAGAAAGCCAAGGCAGTTGTGGAGATCACCTTATTTTCAGTTTCTTGGAGCACAGTCCTATGCTGTTTAGTTTTGAATGCAGTTGTTTCATAAATTTTGTCTAGGGAAGAGAAATCCATATCAGTTATTCTTTCATGGCTAGATACAAAAGTTTCTCCATCCTCTGTCTTTTGTGACATTGATATTTTGGAAGAATCCAGAATTGTTTTGTAGAATGCCCCTTACTTTGGATTTGTCTGATTGTTTCCTCATGATTAGATTCAAGCTAGATATTTTGACAGAAATTCTAAATATGAAATATTGTGTTGTTAATTTTACTTCTAATAAGTTGACTTGTATGTTTATTCCTATGCTGTACCACACTATCTTGATTACTATAGCTTTGTGCAGTACAGCTTGAAATTGGGAAGTACAAGTCTTCCAACTTCATTCTTTTTTCTTTTTCTTTTTCTAATTACTATTCTGAGTTCTTGAATTTCCATATGAATTTTAGTATCAGCTTTTCATTTCTGAAACAAAATAAAATTGGGATTTTGATAGAGATTTAGTTGAAATTGCAGGTCAATGTAGGGAGTATTGCCATCTTGACAGTGTTAGGTCTTCCAATCTATGAACATAAAATGTCATTCTCTTTTATTATGTAGATCTTTAATTTTTTACAACGTTTTGTAATTTTAGCAGGCAAGCCTTGCACTTATTTTGTTGAAAGAAAGAAAAAAATCTTACTATATATAGGATTTTTTTCTCTTAATTTTATTTTGGATTGTTCATTGCTAGTGTATAGAAAAACAATGGATTTATGTATATTGATCTTGTATCCTGTCACATTGCTAAACTGATTTATTAGTTTTAGTAGTTTATTTGTGGATTCTTTCATATGATTGATTGATTGATCAAGATATAATTTGCACATACATATAGTTTTACTTCTTCCTTTCCAATCTGGAAGCATTTTATTTCAATTTCTTGCCTAATTTTCCTGGCTAGAACTGCCTGTACAATACTAAATAGAAGGGCCAAGAGTGGAATTCTTGTCTTTCTGATCCTAGAGAGAAGGCATTAAGTCTTTTAACCTGAAGTATGATGTTAGCTGTGATTTCTCATAGATGCTCTTTATCAGGTTGATTTCACTTCTATTTCTGTTTGTTGAGTACTTTTATCATGAAAGGTTATGATTTTTTCAAATGTATAGTGTTAGCAGTATCCAAGTCAGTTTTGGTATGTTTTGTTTTTGCTTTCATTCTTCTCAAAGTATTGTAAAATTTCCTTTGTGATTTTTTGACCCATTGATTAGGAGTGTGTTATTTAATTTTGAAATATTTGTGAATTTCCCAAATTTCCTTCTGATGTTAATCTTTAATTTCATTCCACTATGATTGGAGAATATACTTTGTGTGATTTCAGTACTTTTAAAGTTATCCAGGTTATTTTATGGTGTAATGTGGTCTGTCCTGGAGAGTATACACTTGAGAAGAATCTTTATTCTGTTGTTGGGTGGAACATTCTATAGATATCTGTTTGGTCTAGATGATTTATACTGTTGCTCAAGTCTTGTGTTTCCTTACTGATTTTCTGACTAGTTGTTCTATTCATTATTGAAAGTGGGGCATTGCAATCTCCAGCTATCATTGTTGAATTGTGTATTTTTCTTTAATTATCTTAGCTTTTGCTTCATGTATTTTGGAGTTCTATAATTAGGTCTGTGTAAGTTTATAGCTCTGATATCTTCCTGATGGAAGACATTGTAGCATTCTTTGTCTTAGCAACAATTTTGTCTTAAAGTCCAGTTGTATGCTGTTTGCATGGCATATATTTTTCTTTCCTTTTGCTTTCAACCCATTTGTGTCTTTGAATCATATAAAGTGAGTCTCTTGTAAACAACATATAGATAGGTCATGTTTTTAAAATCCATTCTACCAGTCTCTGGCTTCTGATTGGGATGTTTAATCTATTTATATTTAATGTAATTACTTATGAAGTAGCATTTTACATTTGCCACTTCGTTACATTGTATTAGTCTGTTCTCATGCTGCTAATAAAGACATACCTAAGACTGGATAATTTATAAAGGAAAGAGGTTTAATTGACTCACAGTTCCATATGGGCCGGGGAGGCCTCACAATCATGGCTGAAGATGAATGAGGAGCAAAGTCGTGTCTTACATGGCGGCAGGCAAGAGAGAGCTTGTGCAGGGGAACTCCCATTTATAAAACCATCAAATCTTGTGAGACATACTCACTACCATGAGAACAGTATAGGAGGAAGCATCTTTATGATTCAGTTATCTCCACCTGGCTGTGCCCTTGACATGTGGGGATTATTAAAATTCAAGGTGAGATTTGGGTGGGGACACAGCCAAACTGTATCATTCTGCCCCACTCCTGGTACCAAAATCTGTATTAGTCAGCATTCTCCTGAGAGACAGGGCTAATAGGATAGATGTTTATATGAAACAGAATTTATTAAGGAGTATTGACTCACATGATCACAAGGTAAAGTCCTACAATAGGCCACCTGCAAGCCGAGTAGCAAGGAAGCCAGTCCATGTCCCAAAACCTCAAAAGTGGGGAAGCCAACAGTGCAGCCTTCAGTCTGTGGCCAAAGGCCTGAGATCCCCTGGCAAACCACTGGTGTAGGTCCAAGAGTCCAAAAGCTGAAGAACTTGGAGTCTGATGTTTGAGGGCAGGAAGCATCCAGCATGGGAGAAAGATGGAGGCCAGAAGACTTAGCTAGTCTAGTCTTTCACTTTCCTCTGCGTGCTTTTATCCTAGCTGCACCAGCAGCTGATTAGATGGTACTCACCCAGATTGAGGGTGGATGTGCCTCTCTTAGGCCACTGACTCAAATGTTAATCTCCTTTGGCAACACCCTCACAGACACACCCAGGAAAAATACTTTGCATCCTTCAATCCAGTCAAGTTGACACTCAGTATTAACTATCACATACATGTTTTCTATATATTTTCCTTCACTTTTCATTTCCTGCCTTTTTGTGTGTTAAATAGTTATTTTCTAGCATACCTTTAAGACTTCCTTGTTTCTTCTACTAGACATTTTTTAGTTATCTTTATAGTGGTTGCCCTGGGTATTACAGTTTATGTCTTAACTTGAGACAAAGTAGTTAGGTTTAATACTAATTCAGTTCAAATAGTACACAAAAACTTTACTCCAATATACCTTCATTTCCTTTTTCCTCTACCTCACTGTCGTAATACTGTTGTCATACAAATTACGTCTATTTTATGCAATTGTCTTTTTAAACAGATAGGAGAAAAGAGTTAATAACCAAAATATTTTTATACTGTTTTCATAACATGCTATGTAGTTACATTTACAAATATTTTTTATTTTGTGTAGATTCAAGTGATTATCCACTTTCCATTCATTTCAGCCTAAAAGATTCCCTTTAATATAACTTAGACAGCCAGTGACAGATTCTCTGTTTTTGTTTATCTGGTAATGTCTTAATTTCACCTTCATTTTTTGTCTTGGCTAAAAATTTTTTATTTTTAATTTTGTAGGTACATGGTAGGTGTATATATATTTTTGGGGTACATAAGATGTTTTGATACAGGTATGCAATGTGAAATAAGCACATCATGGAGAATGGGATATCTATTCCCTTAAGCATTTATTGCCTTTTTTTTTTTTTGAGATGGGGTCTTGCTGTGTCATCCAGGCTGGAATGTAGTAGCATAGCCTTGATCTCCAGGGCTCAAGTGATCCTCCCACCTCAGCCTCCTGAGTAGCTGGGACTACAGGCGTGTGCCATCACACCCAGCTTATTTTTAAATTTTTTGTAGAGATGGGGTCTCTTTACATTGCCAGGCTGGTCTTCAATTCCTGGAATCAAACAATCCTACTGTCTCAGCCTCCCAAAGTGCTGGGATTACAGGCATGAGCCACCATGCCCTGTCTTCTAGAAGTCTTTTTGCAGATTCATTTAAGTAGATGATTATGTGAACTGCAGATAAAGACTGTTTTAGTTTTTCATTTCTTCATCCGTATGCACTTTTACACATTCTCTCTTCTCTCCTTTCCCTTTGCCCTACTCCCACCACCTTATTGCATTGGCTAAGAGCTTCAGTACAATATTGAATAGAAGCAGTAAGGGTGAATATCTTCATTTTGTTGCTGTTACTAAGAGAAAGCATTCAGTCTTTTACCAGCAAATAGAATGTTAATTGTAAGAGTTTTGTAAATAACACTACTAACAGAAGATATTTTAAAATATCAATTTAAAATATGAAGCCAAGTTCATACTTGAACATGAAAGTAGATTGGGAGCAAAAAGAAAAGAAAGATGCCTTAAAGCTACTGAAGACATCATGAGTAAATCAGAATTCAAGAAAATTTAGTCATTCTCTTCCTAGTGAGTAAGCACTTAGAATACACCTTGAGAGAGATGTATTTTTATGTTTATTCCTAAACCATGGTAGATGAATTTTCCCAGTATTTATTACTTTTTTCTACTTCTATTCTTATTAGTTTACTTGTTTTTGTAATAAAATTATGACTTGTCACTGAAAGTTTCCTGTAACTCACATATATTTTTATTCTGCGTGCATTACTCTGTTTGACATATTTCAGTATGTCCTCTTTTAACTTCCCGATTAAAATAAATGATCTATTTGTACTTATAAAAATGTTGAAATAGCGAACTAAAATTTGTTATTAAAATTAGAAGATAGTATATTTGTAAAAGCTACTGTTTATCATCAGATATCTTTTGCCCATTATCTGAAGACAGATGTTCTCAGAAACACTGGGCATTTGCAGGAAATACATGTATGCTGTTGCTGGAATATCCTCTGTCTGAAGTAGTCCTGCTTTTGGGCTTGCCTTTTCTCTGTTCTTCAAACATTACAAATTACTCTTCATGCAAAACAGCACTATAAATTCAGATAAAAGTTTTAGAACTTGAAATCCAGATTTGTATTTCAAGTAAATAATGTTCTAGTTCTAAGTATGTGTCATTTTACATGAATATCCAGACTCCTTTCTAATAACTGGATTCTTTTCAAGGTTATTATTCACCAAGGAAAGTCACATCTCTTACATTTTTACCATTCTTGCAGGTGTGTAGCGTGGACATATACACATCTGCTTATTTGCAACATCTCTTCCCAGAGAAACAATGAAGTACACTTAACTTAGTTCATATATAGAAGTTAAAGAGGATTGAAGATTATAGGAAATGGAACAATGTGAATAGATTGCATTTTATTAGAAGTTTGTTTTAAACAACGAGGTAGCCAGATTTGTCTTTTTTTGAGATGGAGTGTTGCTCTGTCACCCAGGCTGAAGTCCAGTGGTGTGATCTCAGCTCACTGCAACCTCTGCCTCCTGGGTTCAAGTGATTCTCCTGCCTCAGCCTCCCGAGTAGCTGGGACTACAAGTGTGTGCCACTACGCCCAGCCAATTTTTGTATTTTTAGTAGAGACAGGGTTTCACCATGTTGGCCAGGATGGTCTTTATCTCTTGACCTCATGAACCCCCCAACTCAGCCTCCCAAAGTGCTGGGATTACAGGTGTGAGCCACTGCGCCTGGCCCCAAATATTTATTGAATGAATAGATTAACTTGCTGAAAATGTGAATTTTTGTGTGTGTGTGTGTGTCTGTGTTGGAGTCTCGCTCTGTTGCCCAGGCTGGAGTGCAGTGGTGCGATCTCAGCTCACTGCATCCTCCACCTCCTGGGTTCAAGCGATTCTCCTGCCTCAGCCTCCCAAGTAACTAGGACTACAGGCGTGTGCCACTGTGCCCGGCTAATTTTTGTATTTTTAGTAGAGACGGGGTTTCACCATGTTTGCCAGGATGATCTTTATCTCTTGACCTCGTGATCTGCCCGACTCAGCCTCCCAAAATGCTGAGATTAAAGGCGTGAGCCACTGCATCTGGCCCCAAATATTTACTGAATGAATAAATAGATTTACTTGCTGAAAATCTGACAGTTTTTTTGTTTGTTTGTTTGTTTGTTTTTTTGAGATGGAGTCTCGCTCTGTCGCCCAGGCTGGAGTGCAGTGGTGCAATCTCGGCTCACTGAAACCTCTGACTCCCGGGTTCAAGCAATTCTCCTGCCTCAACCTCCTGAGTAGCTAGGACTACAGGCATGCACCACTGTGCCCAGCGAATTTTTGTATTTTTAGTAGAGATGGGATTTCACCATGTTGTCCAGACTAGTCTTGAATTTCTTGGCCAGACTGGTCTCGAACTCCTGACCTTGTGATCTGCCCTCCTCAGCCTCCCAAAGTCCTGGGATTACAGGCATGAGCCACTGCGCCCGGCCTGAACATTTTTGTCCTAAGTCCTAACCTGTTGTGTTCTACCTACCTAGGAAAACTTGCTACCTCTCAAATTTAGTATGCTTAAAGCCAGTCTCTGCTACTTTCCTATCAAAACAAAGTTTCTCAGCTTTCCTATTTTGGCCAAAGGCATTCTCCAAGTTCCCTAAGTTCAAAAATTGGTTATGAAGAATAAGAGATAGTATTCTTTCACGTCATTGCTGTCATCCTGCCTTGTCATAAAAGCTTCTAAATCTTCAGTCTCTCCTTTCCAAGTCAATGTAATCATTACCAGATTGTTCCAAAGCAGTGTTTTAGCCATGTCAACCCCTTATTCAAGTGCCTACTGTGAACTCTTGACTGAGGAGACCACAAGTCTACTTTTCTAAAGAGCCTTCAGGGTACTGCACAATCTGTCCTTTTTTTTCTCTCTCTTCTCACTTCTGACTGTCCAACAATAAACACTAGTAGCAATGGCAATAAACATAACTCTTACTTAGTATGTGCCAGGTAATGTTTAAGCACTGTTTTAAGTGTTTTTCATATATTAAATTATTTAATCCTCAGATTAAACAATAATAAATGTGTATATTTTAATACTAGTAATATAGACATTAAATCACTTGCATTTCTAATAGAAGTAGGATTTGAGCCCAGGTAGTCTAGTTCCCAGAGTCTGTACTTTTAACTAATCTGCTGTTCTGCCTTTCAGTAACACTCTTCTTTAAGTCAGGTCACTATGTTTTTTGTTTTGTTTTGTTTTAAATGTGTTTTTTAACATACCATTTGCCCTGTTGTAGCTCTCTTCTTCCCATATGAAAAAAGATCCCCACCTTTTCCCACTGTTAACCAGAATTTCCTGTTTTTATTGAGGTGTAATTCAAGTCTCATAAAATCTGTTATAGGTATTTCATCCCACACCCTTTTTCCCTCTAAGTTTCTATCAGCTCTTCCCACAATATTTTAACACATTTCTTCTTGGCTTGTGTTGTTTTGTTTATAGGTTTTATTTTGCCCACAAGATTTTTAGATTAATGTTATCTGCATCTTGATGCTTTCTCAGTTCAATTCCTCTTTCTAGACATTTGTAAAATGTTACATAAGGTTAATGATCCTGGACCTCATCCTGATCCACTGGGCAACCCCATGCTTCTCTATCTAACCGGACAAAGCAGTGTTTAAATCTCAGCTCTGCCTAAGTGTGACCTTAGAGTAGTTACACTTACCCATCTTTCCTCATTTCTAAACGATAGAAAAGAATATCTATATTGTGGAGTTGTATTGAATATTAGAGATAATATGTATAAAGCACTAGCACACAGAGGTTTCTTTTTAAAAGGTCTCTATTCATGATCATCTCAACAGCATAATCATCTCTATTTTCTTATAAGGCATGTTTTATTAGTGTCAGTATTATAAATTTGTTCAGGCTAGAAAGAAGATGAATTATTGTGTTGTTCCCAGGGTTCCTTTTAGAACCTGTCTTATTGAAGACTCTTCTATTAGCAGTCTGCTATCTTCTGACAGACTGGCTATTTATAAGAACAAGCCAACAGTTGCATTATTTCTTTAAACCTCTTGGTTAGGTGCCACCTGGTCTATATAATTTAGTCGCATGTAATTTGTTTATTGGATGTAAAATACTCAGTGCATTTACCACAATTTGAGCTAATAGCTCTGATCAGTCTCCTTAAAAAGGCAGATTGCCAATACAACTTAGAAGGCTTTGTAATGTAGTTTTCAGTTTTGATGGCTGTTTTGGATTTAGATTTGTTCACTGTGCATGCTTTGTTTCATGAATCTTTAAGTTCTTTGCTTCCATCTGACACCATGTGTTTGAGGTTGCATTTTATGAATGGGAAACTTTGCAAATGCTTACTAAATGATTTAAAATTTATTTCTGCCTCATGTGTTCTTAAAAATACCAGCTGCTGCTTAGTTGAAAATGTAATTTAATTTGACTGACACATGAGTTTTATAGTTCATAAACATGGATGTATTTTCCTTGTTTGTATTCATAAGGCTTAGTCCATATGTTAATGTGTTCTTTGATTTAATTTCATTTCTTTATTTTAAAAATCAATAAAAACAACAACAAAAACCTTGGGAAAGCCTTCATACTTGCTACATTTTTGAAAACATGCTTCTATTTTTTGGAGATCACACTTACGCCTACAGAATTTCTTCCCATTTTAGTGGTTTCCTAAGGTTTCTATTTTAGGAGTTTTATTATTATATTAACAGAGAACAGCTTTTGATATTGATATAATTTTGTACTGTATTTATAGAAACAAGTGCATTTTGGATGTGTGAAAGACATATTTCTCCTAAGTTGCTTGGTACAGTTTTAAAAGCCTAATGGCTAGATTTAGTTAAACATGGTAGACTTTTACAAATCCATTCATGTATATTGATGATTCTTAATAATTTGAGAGTGAGAAAGCCTCTTGCAAGATTATTACTTTGTCTCTTCTCTCCAGAAAAGTTTATATGTAGACAACTGAAGATTTAAGGACCCCCTGAAGACCTGTTTGGGAATTGGGATAGTACAGGGGTCCTCAAGCCCCCAGCCGTGGTCCCCGTACCTGTTAGGAACTGGGCTGCATGGCAGGAGGTGAGCGGTGGGCTGGCAAGCATTACTGCCTGAGCTCTGCCTCCTGTCAGATCAGTGGTGCATTGGATTCTCATAGGAGCATGAACCCTATTGTGAACTGTGCATGCAAGGGACCTAGGTTGCACGCTTCTTACGAGAATCTAACTAATGCCTGATGATCTGAGGTGGAACAGTTTCATTCTGAAACTATTCCCCCGGTAGAAAAGTTGTCTTCCACAAAAGCAGTGCCTGGTGCCAAAAAGGTTGGGGACCCCTGGGATATGACACGTATATATGTAAGTATAAGACACTATATAAGATCTTGAAGAAAAATATAAATAGATTAATATAAATACTCTAAGCAGGGAGCAATTAATATAGGTACATGTGGCATACGGGTACAGGACAGGGCAAGCTTCATGGAGATGATGGAATTTGAAGTACTGATAGGCATTCAGAAGACAAAGCCAGTTCTACACAGTGTCAAGAAAGCAACTGACCTGTTTGGCTACCCATGAGTACTGAAATTTCCTTAAGGATAATGACTTTCTGATTGACCCTGAAGTTCCACATTGTGCCTAGTATGGATACAGTTATCTGACTCATTATGTAAGCTCAGCAACTACTTGCTGAATTCAGCCACAGTTTTTACTCATTGTTGTGGTTTCTGAGACCACTTTTCTCTGTGTTCTAACATGTTGCATGTTTGCCTTCGTACATACTTTTATTCAGGGAAAAAGGTTAAATTGTGTAATTTCAATGACTATGTGCTTTGGTTCGCTTTAAAAAGAAATTTAAAACTTAAGTTTTGTATTAGCAGGAAACAGCTTTTGATATTGGTCGAATTTTATATTTCTTAAATTATGTTTTTGGCAACAGTTACTTTTTGGGTGTGGAAATAAACATTTCTCCTCAGTTCCTTGGTTAGCTTTCAGGGAAAAGTTAAAATGGTCATGAAAGCATCAGATAAACTAATAGTAACCCCAACTGAGTATACTTTGGTTTAAATAAAAGCCAAGTGAAGTCTGTACTGCCATGGTAATATAATGCAGAAATAAGAAGTTAATATATATAACAAATAATCAAGGTTTATAGACTACATTCTTAAGAGATTATTTTTTTCCTCCCTTTGGAAAGTAGTGATATCTAAGGGGAAGAGGGTGTGGGGGACTGGCATTTTCTCAACATTCATAGTTGGATAACAAAATCCACCTAAAAATAAAACATGTACTCATATGCAAAAATGCTAAACTTACTTTTTTGATTATTGACCTTTCTTTGCACAACTCTAAAACATACTTGTCACAGTTTTGTTGACGGGTGATTTCTTGCCATTCCTACATTAGAGCAGTAAGTCCTGTGCCAACAAACAATTTATATTATTTTAATTAGTTTTTTAAAAAATCACTTTCTGCCTGATTTTATCTCTTGTGTTCATAATGTTATAATATGAGCTATTGATTTAAGCACATTTAAAAAATACATTTAATTGATTCAAGTAATATTTAATACTGGCCTACCCTGTGTCAGGCTATTTCATAGGTGCTATGGAGGCTATAAGATGAACAAAGTATTAATTTCTTGGGGCAGTCATATCTCCTACAGATTTAGTTTTTTTCAGTAATAGGATAATATTATTCTGATTTATCCACTCTGTTGTCTCTTTCAGAAATCTAACTTGAATTGGTGGGATAGTTTTAGAGAAGTCAAGAATAATGTAGAAGAGAATTTTTCTCTGTGCCAAGTCAACTGACCTGACTGGGGTTGAATATGTAGACCTCATTTCTCTTACCTAGCCTTCAGATCCAGAGTCTGAATAATTGCACATCCTTTTTACATTTGGGAACTTGACTCTTTGGGTTTTCCCTGGCCCTTTGGAACATGACTCAGGTTTTATTTTTATTGAATTATAGCAGAGTGTTGAATCATTATAATGCTTTTAACTAAAACGGAACTAATATTAGACTTGGAAATTCTTCTAAAAAATTAATATGCCTGTTTCTTAAAAACACTTAACACTCAAACACTCTGAGACATACCATTATGGAATGCTCATAAGGTAATGTATTTCAAGAGTTTCTTACTATCATTAGTATCCAGAACTATATATACTCAAAAGTATTTCAAGTATTCAAAACTATGTATATATATGTTTGCCCTCCTAATTTTTATTTTATTCAACCAATATGCAAATAATGATCTATCTGATCTTTCATTTTTGCTAATAGTCTAAAGGCCATACAATAAGTAGTTTAGGTCTGGGTTTATTTTTACTTATAACAGAACATTATTTTTAAAGTGAGATGTAATAACATGTTTTGACACTTTCCAGATCTTTCATGTAAGAAAATTCTGCCACACATCCAATACATTCTTATGGTGCAAAGGTTACTATTTTGGAGGCTAGCTTTAGGAAAGATCAAATAGCTAGATAGAACCAGAGTAAGCAACTTCAGCCTGCAGGTATTTTTAATTTTTTAAAAAGCTTTGTAAAGGAATTTTACAGAATATTTTGGATGATCAAGCTAGTGATATGAACTGGTCTTATCTGACTCATTTCTGTGTGTTAGGCATGGTATTAAGCATTTTAAAAATATTATTTTACATATGACAAGAATATTGTCATTCTCATTTCAAAGGTAAGGAAACTGAGGGTTACAAAAGAAGTAATTTGCTCAAGTTCATCCCACTAATTCATGGCAGAGGTGGGAATTGAATACTCAAGGTCTGGTAACTCCTAAGCCTGATTATAGCAAGTTTCTACCTCTTTAGAGCAAAACAGATTTATTGCTTTGGTTCCTTTTAATGTTTTAGCTTGTATCCTCATCCTTTATTTACTTCGATAAGTTTTTATAATCAATTGTAAAACATCTGTATGTCTCAAGAGCATACCTGAGATTTATTTCTATGTATCTTCATAATCTAGTACTAGGTATATAGTATAGACTTGCTGATTTATAGAGTTGAGGGACACTGTGACAAACCACTATCTTCCTTATAACATGATTTTTTTTTTTTTTGATTTGCAGGTTTTAAATGCACAAAGAGCAGGATACAAGGCAGCCATAGTTCACAATGTTGATTCTGATGACCTCATTAGCATGGGATCCAACGACAGTAAGTACAGGTATCACTTTTCTTCTCTCCTGTTTGACAGATCATTTGTAACTAAAAATTAACAGGATTTTGCTTCTCTCATTTTCTTTTTAAAAAGCAAAATTTCTTCTCTATCAGATAATCCCTCATTCTTAACTCTCTGGATGATTTTATTCATAGTAGAGATGAAAATGACTCTTTTCTGAACAGTTCTTTTTTAAACATATGTGTTTTATTTATTGATATTTTGTTGAAAACCAAAGTGGGGGAAACAGCTTTAATAGGGATAAACATGCTGAGTTAAGAATGCCATAGAGGGCGTTTTGTAATTTATTTAGAGATTCACAGCATTATTTTAGGGTATGCACATATACTAAGTAGCTGCTATAATCTGCTGGAATTCCAAAGCCACATACTTGTGCTTCCTTATACCAGTTGGTTATTAGCCCTTTGTCATACACTGGCATGTTCATAGTTTTTCATTTCAGATGGGAATGTCTTTCCTTACTCTCTACTAATTATTAGCTTGTAGGGAAAAACAAGCCAATTTTAGTGGCATAACTGGCTGTAATAAGACACTGACTTTTAAGCTGTATGCCTCAATGTAGTTTCTGTTACTCAGGGCACTATGGGGTTTTATCAAAACCTTTCTAATTGATACTAAGATGATTTACTGTCAACACTCATGATTAGAATTTATTTTATTTTATTCTTTTGAGTGCATAACCATAATATATTTTGTTATTAAGTCCTATTGATTCATATTTTCAGGGTAGAGCAAAGTATAGACATAAAGCTATAGACTGATAGAAAACACTGGAATGTATTTAGGAGTTTAAATAACTACATCCTGAAAAGGAAATATTTTATATTCCTTAACCAAAAAGTCTTCTTTTAGCCTATGACAGTATTTTCTGTTGTTTTTGTTTTTGCCCTTCTTCTTTTTTTTTTTTTCGAGATGGAGTTTCACTCTTGTTGCCCGGGCTGGAATGCAATGGTGCGATCTTGGCTCACTGCAACCTCTGCCTCCTGGGTTCAAGCGATTCTCCTGCCTCAGCCTCCTGAGTAGCTGGGATGACAGGCACCTGCCACCATGCCTGACTGATTTTGTATTTTAAGTAGAGATGGGGTTTCTCCATGTTGGTCAGGCTGGTCTTGAACTCCCGACCTCAGGTGATCTGCCCACCTCAGCCTCCCAAAGTGCTGGGATTACATTGGTGAGCCACCGCGCCTGGGCATTTTTGTCCTTCTTAACCCTAATAGAGTGAGGCAAAATTACAATATGTAAAAAGTAAAATTTATTAATACATTTCTTAGTTAATTTCTTTATATTTTAAATTATTATTTTAACCTCCTATCTGATTAAATCTTCATGACTGTAGAATCCATTAAGTACCCATAAGAAGTTTTAGCATTTCAGGAATAGTTTGACAGCTACTACATGGGAATTACAGGACTTACTTAAGTGAGTTTACTTATCAAATAAACTGGTAATGTTAGTACTACCAATTTGACACATTTTACTTCTCCTTTAACTATTTCCCTCTTAAAAAAATTATCCCAGTTGATACATCCCATGGTCAGTAACTTTTGTGATCTGTATACATTTATTGGCAAAATGGAAAGCATGCATAGTCTGGAAATAGGCCTAAATTCGAAATCAAATCCTACTTGTATCAGTTGTGTAACTTTGAGCAAGTTACTTACTCTTTGTGTGTTTTGCTAAAGGCCCAAGCCCAGGATTTAGCAAACCTTCAAGACCTTCTCAAGGGCTGAATATGTTTTGGATTGAAAAAATTGATTATTATTTGTAAACTATTTACTCTTTTGACATGTTTTCAGTAAAAATTTTGCAGGCTGAAATTGTCAGTTCCCTTTATCACTTATTTTTTCTTTGTAATACTGTAAAACCTTTTTGTGATAATCATGTCAGCCCCTAAAGAAAATATGTTCAATATTAAAAGTAGCACATAACCATATAAGCCTGCTGTTGCCATGGAAATGTTTGAACTGAGTTGTTATTCAAAGACTGCTCAGAATTTTGGTTCTTGACTTTGTTGCTTAGATTATTTTCTATGATATTTTGCTGCATCTTTGTACATGTGTTTAAACATTTTATATGTACAGAGACAAATGTTGTAAAGATCTTTACCATTTTCATCTTTGCTGTTACTTGGTAGAGGTAAGAAAAGCATGGATTTATCAGAAGAGGCTTGTATCTGTCCCTCTTTTCAAGGCCTTCCCTAGGAATACTGGTATCTTATACCAAGTAGAGATATTAACTCCTGGAAACAAAAGGAAGTTGTAAAAGCGCCTTCCTGTTGACACTGCACGTAAGGAATACACCAATTTTTATTTCAGCCAGGAACAGAATGGATTAATTCAGTGAGCCAATAACATTCTTTATCTTTAGGAGACAGCAGAAAGTGGTAGGAAGGACACCAACTCAGAACCAGGAAATATGTGTTTATTCTAAGCCAGGCTAGTTGATATATGAACCAGGTACCTGCGCCCTGGTTTAAATAAAGTATAAATGAAGATTATACTTAATCTTTATAAGCCCATTATTTTCATCTATAATAGTGTGAATAATTTTAATAATTATTTGACCTGACAAATTTGTGAAAACCTTATGAGAGAAGGTATATGAGAAAACCCATGCAATGGCAGAGTGAGAGGAGCCTAGATAAGGAGTCAGAAGCCTCTAGTTTGAGTCCAAACTGTGCAAATATCTAACTGTATAACCAGGTCAAGTTGTTAATATCTCTGGGTCATTTTTCTCTCCTTGTTTTCTTTGATTTCTTTCTTCAACAAATGCTTTTTGACAGCCTACTCTGCACTGTTTTAGGCACTGTGACTATAGCAAGTAATGATGCAGTCAGAGGCTCTGCCTTCATATCTTTCATTGAGGTAGTAGAGTGTAGTAGTTAAGAGAGTACTTTCTGGGTACTGCCTGTCAGGGTTTGAATCCCAGCTCTACCACCTAGTAGCTGTATGACCTTGGGTATATTACCTAATATCTATATGCTTCAGTTTTTCTGATCTGTGAAATTGGGATAATAATAGTACCTAAGTTATTTAGTTGCTATGAAGATTGAATGAATTAAGGCCTGTTAAGCGTCTTGAAGACTTCCTGGTTCTTAGCAATCATTTAATGATTGTTCAGCTATTACTATTGTGATTATTATCATTTTATTGCATTCTAGAGTAGGAGAGAAGAAA
Source organism: Nomascus leucogenys (assembly GCF_006542625.1). Lineage (NCBI taxonomy): Eukaryota > Metazoa > Chordata > Mammalia > Primates > Hylobatidae > Nomascus > Nomascus leucogenys. The sequence continues at coordinate 71,334,568 of NC_044391.1, forward strand.
TGAACACATAATCAAATAGATGTGCTATAATGTCAAATAGTGATAAATGCTATGAAGAAAAATATCAGCATAAGGGGATATAGAATGACAGAGATGAAAGGAAGGCAGCTATTTTAGATAGGGCGGTCAGAGAAAGCTTCTGTGAGGCATTGCAATTTGAGCACAGATCTAAAGTTAGAGGTTGAGTCATGCAGATTTCTGAAGGAGGGTATTCCAAGGAGACGGAACAAGTACAACAGCTCGAAGATAAAGCATGCTTGGTGTTTCCAAAGTGTGGCATAAAGCCACAATGGCTGGAGTAGTGAACAAGGGAGGGAGTGGGGGGATAAGGTTAGAGAAGGAGCCAGGGGTCAAATATGATGGGCCTTGTCAGCCATGATAAGGACTTTGGAATTTATTCTAAATAAGTTTTAGGCTGGGCGCAGTGGCTCAGGCCTGTAATCCTAGCACTTTGGGAGGCCAAGGCGGGAGGATTGCCTGAGCTTAGGAGTTCGAGACCAACCTGGGTAACATTGTGAAACCCCGTCCCTACTAAATATATAAAAAATTAGCCAGGTGTGGTGGCGTGCATGCCTGTAGTCCCAGCTACTCAAGAGGCTGAACCACAAGAATCACTTGAACCTGGGAGGCGGAGGGTGCAGTGAGCCGAGATCGTGCCACTGCACTCCAGCCTGGGCGACAGAGCAAGACTCCATCTCCAAGTGATTGAATGAATGAATGAATGAATGAATAAAAAATAAGTTTTAAACAGCTGTGTAAGGTAATACGACATATTTTATAAAAGGAGCACTTTTGCTGTTCTTTGGAGAGAACACTGAAGGTGAAAGATGAGCAAAAGCACCAACAGAGAGAACATTTAGAAAGCTGCTACAGCAGCCAGGCAAGAGTGATGGTGGTTTGGAGTATTAGTAGTTAAAGTCATAAGAAGTGGTAGGAATATGGCTATATTTTGAAGCTGACAGGATTTGGTATAGGGAGTAAGGGAAAGGGAGGAGTCAAGGATGATTCCAAGATGTTTAGTCTGAGAAACTAAGTGAATGGCTATGCTGTTTACAGAGATGAGAAATAGAGTTGATCGACTAATGGAAAAGAGACATTCAGAGTTCAGTTGAGAAACTTTGTTCAAAACATCCATTAGGCAATCAAATGGAGATATTGAATGGACAATTGGATATACGAATCTGGAGAGTTTGGGGCTGGATCATTCAAATTGTAATTTATCTTTGTTTGTCAATATATACTTCACAGAGTTGTTTTACAGATCAAAATAGAGTGTTTTAAAAGTATTTTGTGAAGTAAAACATACTTAGTTTTGTTTTCAGTAGATAATGTTGCCATTTTCAAGATGGCTACTCATATTTGCTTACAATATTTTCTCCCTTTTTCTTAATCATTTTATTAAAGTAAGGAGCTTTCTACATCTCTTTAGATATCATAATTCAAAGAAGCTAGGTTACTTCCAATATTATTAGCCAGTAGTTACAAACCAAAAGTTATTCCTTGAGTTTGTCATAGTATCTTCATGAAAGAAGAAAGCATCATACACAGGGTATATAATTCCAAGTTTTAAGTATCAAATAAAATAAGCTTTAAACTCCTATGTGATAGAGAAAATATCTTAGCAAGATAGAAAATATCTCCCAAATATGAAAAAAATATATAGTCCTATAACAATACCTCTGCATCTATTAAAAAAATGGAATAATGCCTGTAGCCCCAGCTACTTGGGAGGCTAAGACAGGAGGGGCACTTGAGCCCAGGAGTTACAGGCTGTAGTACACAATGGTGGCATCTGTGAATAGCCACTGCACTGCATCCTGAGCAACATAGTGAGACCCTGTCTCTAAAAAAATAAAAATAAAAATAAATGATGAGGTAGATCTGTATTTATTGACCTAACAGGATATCTGAGCTGTATTGTGTAGAAAAAAAGCTTACACTTTAAAAATTATATGATCCCATTGATATAAAAAATAAAATTTTATTGATCACGTTGATATAAAAATAGTGATTAAATATTTCTTGACTAATATTTTTTGTTTCTGCCCTCTTTGGGGCTTACGTGTTTTTTTCTGGTGTGTATGTGCGTGCGCGCGTGCGTGCGTGTGTGTGTGTGTGTGAGAGAGAGAATGTGTGAGAGTTGAATGTTTATATTTGCATAAAACAATCTAGAAGTGAAAAAAACTTACTCTACCAAGGATATCAAGATTTTAAACCTTGTCTTTATAAGGATGAAAACAATAACAGCAAAATAGATCAGTAATTTATAAGTTTAGCGGGGAGGGGTTGACTGTATGAGGGAATTTTGGTGGGTGATGGAACATTCTATATCCCAACTGTGGTTGTGGTTATAATTGTATGTATTTGTCACAACTTACAGAACTGCTTATTACTTTAAATAAAACATTTGTCCTTGGATGGGAAGGATTATGGTTTTGTTTTGTTTTCTTTTTCTTTACTTGCCTCCCCCCCTTTTAAATGCATAATGAATACGCATTGTTTTTAAAATGCAGAACAAAGTTATTTTGAAAACTATAAAAAGGAAACAAATGGGCCTTCTCTAAAGCCAAATGTGTTAAACTAACTCACAGCTAATAATGAGGCTGCTTTTTCTATTAGCAACATTAAGAGGATTGTTTTTCTTTCTATTCCTGAGTAATGGGTAATTTTTACAAAATTCTTTTTGGGTGGCATTTGATGTTGGTTTTGAATATGGGTAGAAGAGTCAAATATCTTAAGATACCAATCAAACACAAAGCTTCGCCATGAGCGCCAGGCTTACAAGGAAGTAGAAACCAGCTTTCCTACCCTATTCCCTTTCTCAACCCCTGTCAGCCTTTCAGTCTGGAAAGCCAGAGATGTGTGGTATTACTTTTTAGATTGTTGCGAAGTTGTCTTTTCTTATATTCTCTGGCTTATACGTCTCCTGGAAATGGGTATGTAAAAGAAGCTTTTTCTCTTTTTCATTTAGGAATTAAGTTATGTGTGGGAAGAAAACCTAAAATTTCTTCCTCATCTTTCTTCTCTAATAAGTTATGTCTAGAGAGGTAGAAATCAAATGGAAATATTAAAAATAAAAATTACATCTGAATCTTATAGACTATTGAGAGAATTCAGGTAATGTGTATATGCAAAATGTTAGCTTTGTTACTGTAAATGTTATGTTTCTCAACCATTTTGATGATGAATAAAATCTGCAATCTGGAAAATCAAGCAATAGACAATTAAAGTTGATTGTAATTGTTTCCAGTTGCATTTGCTGCTATTATGAAGAAAGTTAAGTTGATTATATACTAGGTATGGGCTTTTAAGAATAATGTCATTTTTTTTATACAGTTGAGGTACTAAAGAAAATTGACATTCCATCTGTCTTTATTGGTGAATCATCAGCTAATTCTCTGAAAGATGAATTCACATATGAGAAAGGGTAAGTAATGGATATAAAAAATCATGTTGCTTAAAATTCTTCTTTATATTAAGGTAGAATTATATAATATTGTAATCAAGATTATGTTTCAGAATGAACTCTGTAGTGCTAAATTATCCCTTTTTAAATCATTATGCTTTTAAGATGTAATATTTTAAAGTATTTTACTACTTTGTATGATTATGTTGAAAATACATTCATGCTAGTGAGAGTAAGTCACGCTTGTTGCTAAAAAGATAACTTTTCATTTTAAAGTTTAATCAAACTACTAGTATTTTAAAACAATGCAATTTCCGTTTATATGACATTTTCTATTAAGAAATGTTTGTATATTACTAAAAAGATATTTTATGTATTATAAACACAGAATCCAAAACATTGTGTTAAGTGACTAACATTTACAAAGGCAAAAAGTCAGTTTTCAAGTTTTAGAAGCTTGGTTTGAATGAGAACTTTTATATGAAACTCTTCTCCCCTACCCCCACAAAATAATCTCATTACAAAGATAACATAGAGACTGAAATTAACTTAAGGCACAGCTGTCTCAGCTAATATAGAAAACAGAGAAAACGGTACAATGAACACTTCAGAACTTCTTCCATGACACAGATCCCCAAAACGTAGTTGACCAGAACAGACTTTGGTCTAAGAGGAACAACAACAAAAATAATAATAAAAACAGCTAATATTTATTGAGCATTTAGCAAAGCTGGGCACTCATGAAAGCAAGACTTCTACATTTTGTTATCCATTTAATCCTCACAACAACCCTCTAGTGGTTGTTATTATTATCACTTATTATCTACATTTGCCAGAAGAGAAACTGGCACAATGAAATCCAATTCTAATTATTTAGGGGGAAAAGAAATCCACGAATATTTCTGTTTGAAAATGCATAAAAAGAAGAGGGTAAGGTTTTCTGTTTACTGTTATTGTTAGTTCCCCACTACAGTGTTGATATTTAAAATACTGTTTACATATTATATGCTCAGAACATTTTTTTTAAGTTAAGGAATGTAATTTTGGAAGTTGTATCAAAAAACAATTATGCAAAGTGGTGTTTTGTCAGCCGTGTTTGCTTGGTTAAAAGAGGGGAGAATTAGTACTTGCTTTTACCTCAATATTGCTCCCTCATTTAGAATACTTCTATATATTTTAATATGTATTTTAAAGAGTAGTTTTTGTTTTTAATTATAAAACCATACTTTTAAAAATTAAAAAGTAATATATAGATACTAGCAAAATATGGAAAAATTGAAATATAAAACATTTAAAGTGAAAGTCTCTATATGACACTATTGTTTAACAACTACTGTTTTTTAAAAAGCCCTTTGTTTTTCCCCATATTTGATTATTCACCTTAATTAGTGATCACATGCTCATAAAATGGAACCATACAGTACCTAATAATTTGTAACTTGCTTTATTTACTTAATGTTTTGACCCTTTCCAGGTGAATACAAGTTTACAAACTCTCTTATCCCACCTCTTGGCTACAGATATATTGTGGCATTAAAAAATGTTTGAATTTTAAAAAGTTAAATAACATTCCAAATAGAATTCGAGGCAACACCCCATAATCAAACAAATTAATATATCTGCAATAAATATATGGCTATTTTTTCATGTCAGTTCACTTCAAGTTGACTGTCAAATGAATTGCAAACGTTATTTTTTAAAGCTTTTTAGATTTTAGAATTGATCATAAGGAATTGTAGACCTGTACATAAAGATCTACTCTATCTATCTATCTATCTATCTATCTATCTATGTATCATCTATCTGCCTACCTACCTATATCTATCATCTATCTATTTATCTGTCTATTTATTATCTATCTACCACCTACTTTACCCTAAAGCCCCCTCTCTTTCTTTCAGTGGGCACAACTAGGAAATATGTATGGCTTTTAAAGATACAATAAATCATGAGTGTAACTGTTGCTTCCAATTTAAATTCAAAGGTCTAGAATTTTTACTTTATTGATCTTAAATGGGTATTTTATTTTTCTATGCTGAAAGACACCAACATAATAATATATTGTCTTTTCTAATTGTAAAGTATGTACACAACCAACTCAGAAGAAGAATATCAATGCTATTACCAACATTTTTAAAAAAAACAGTTCTTTCTCTCCTTAGAGTATGTCATAATAGATAAGTTAAAGTTAAATTATTATCATTATTATTATTATTTTTGAGACAGGCTGTTACTCTGTTGCCCAGGCTGGAGTGCAGTGGCATGATCTCAACTCACTGCAACCTCTGCCTCCTGATCTCAAGCAATCCTCCTACCTCAGCCTCCCCAGCAGCTGGGGGCTACAGGCAAATTATTTTTTTTAAAAGATAAGTGAAATAGTCTGTATGCTGATGTTATAAATTGAAAACACAGGTTTATTTGATTCATTTGCTTTCAGAGTTTGGAGATTGCTCCCCTTACCCCTAAGTGTGATTTTAAAAATTATATACAAACTTTAAGTCAAAATCAATGGAACAATGTATATTCAAAGAAGTTCAGATTCTAAGTATCATCCATCTTGTCCATCTTGTTCCTCTCCTTACCTTATAAGTAACAATAAAAAAAAGATTTTGATTTATTTAGTTCATTAAATTTAAAAATATGTAGGAAAATATATATCTCCTCTCCCCTATCTTCTACCCTTACTGCATAAACAATATTCCCCATCCTGCTTTTCCTTGAGTAGACAGAGATATTCTTCATTCTTTTGTACAGCTGCATAGAACTCTTATTTTGTGGATGTTCCAGTTTAATCAGCCAGTCCCCTGTTGATCAGCATTTGAATCGGTTATGTTATTTTATAATTATAAATACTGCTGTAATGCATAACCTTATGCCCAAGTGTTTTCATGTTTTTGCCAGTATACTTTTGGAATAGATTTCTAGAAGTGGGATTGCTAGTTCAGAGGTTAAATGTATATGTATTTTTGCTAGATATTGTCAATTCCCATCCATAAGGGTCATGCCAACAGTTTATGAGGGTGTCTCTTTTATTGTACCCTCACCAACAAAGTTGTTGTCAGATGTTTTTGTTTTTGCTAATCAGATAGGTGAGAAATGGTATTCTATTATAGTTTCCATGTGTATTTCTCTTATTACAAGCACATTTGAGCATTTTTTTCTTATGCTTAAGTGCTACTTATATTTTATTTTTTATGAGCCGTTTACCTCTAGGCCAGTTTTTCGTATTAGAGTATTGGTCATTTTCTTCCCTATTTTTAGAAGTTCTGTATTTTATTAGGTATGTTGGTCCTTTATGTTTTAATATTACAATTTTTTTTGTATTTTGAAATTTTTATTTCGCTATGGTGTTGGTTTTTTTTTAATGTAATCAAAAATCAAATATCTCTTCCCTTGGGCTGTTGGTCTTGAGTCTCAATAAAGTTTTCCCTACTCCTGTGTTATAGAGGAATTCACCCACATTTATACTTGTATGGTTTTGTTTTTAACATTAAATCTCTGGTTCATTTGTAATTTATCCTATATATGGCTTGAAGAATGGATCCAATCATATCTTTTTCCAAATAGCCATCAGTTATTCCAATGGGTTTCTTTTTTGTCCTTCCCAATGGAATTTTTAAAACAATTTTATTAAGATATATCTCACATACCATAAGGTTTACCCATTTAAAGTGTAAAATTCAGTGATTTGAGTATATTTATAGAATTCTGCAGCCATCATCACATTCTAATTTTAGAACTTTTTCAATATCCCAAGTAGAAACCCCATACACACTTGCAGTCACTTCCTGTTCTCCAGTCCTTCTTCATCCACTCCAGCCCCAGGCAATCACTAATCTACTTTCTGTCTCTATGGATTTGTCTATTCTGGTTATTTCACATAAATGGAATCATATAATATTTTATGATTTTTTTTCATTTAGTGTAATGTTTTCAAGGTTCATCATATTGTAGCATGTATTGGTACTTTATTCTTTTTATTGTTGAATAGTTTTCCATTGTATGGATATACCACGTTTTGTTTATCTATTCATCAGTTGATGGATGGACATTTAGCTTGTTTCCACAACTTGGCTATTATGAATAATGCTTTTTTCACTATTTGTGTACAAATTTTTACATGTGCATATGTTTTTATTTCTCTTTGGTATATACCTAGAATGGAATTGTTGCATTATGTGGTAACTCTGTGTTTAACACTTTGAGGAACTGCCAGACTTTTTCCCAAAGTGCCTTCACCAATTTATATTCACACCAATTTATATTTTATATTCACACCAGCAATGTATGAGGGTTCCAGTTTTTCCTTCCAAAGGAATTTAGTAATCAACTGGTCTAGCTTCAGAAAAACCTGATGAGATTTTTATTGAGATTACATTATATTCATAAATTAATTTAGGAAGAATTGACATTTTTAGGATAAGTCTCCTTATTCAAGAGTGTGGTATGTCCTTTCATTTGTTCACTTCTGCTTTTTTTTTTTTTTTTTTTTTTTAATTCAGAAAGGGTCTCACTCCAGTTGCACAGGCTGGAGTGCAGTGGCGCCAGCTCACTGCAGCCTTGATCTCCGAGACTCAGGTGATCCTCCCACTGCAGCCTCCTGAGTAGCTAGGACCACAGGCATGCACCACCTTGCCCAGCTATTTTTTGTATTTTTAGTAGAGCTGGGGTTTTGCCATGTTGCCAAGGTTGGTCTTGAACTCCTGGACTCAAGCAATCTGCCCGCCTCAGCCCCACAAAGTGCTGGGATTACAGGCGTGAGTGAGCCACTGCGCCCAGCCAATTCTGTTTTTATGTATTCAGCTTTGTTTTTTTTAGTCCAAAATCCATGTGAGATAAACATTTCTTGTTAAATTTATGCCAAGGTATTTTATTGTTTGCTATCATAAGTGGAGTCTCCTCTTTCGTTACATCTACTAACTGGTTTTTATTTGTACAGCTGAAAGCTCATTTTTGAGTGTGGATATTATAACCTGCAATTTGACTTAATTCTGTTACTGTTGGTGGCAGTTTTTTCACATAAATAGGAATAGTTTTATCTTTTCCTTCCAATTCTTATGCTTCGAATTGCTTTCCCTTATCTAATTGCATTGGTAATAACTTTAACACCATGTTAAATAGTAGTAGAGATAGGCATCTTTCCCTTGTTACTGCTCCCTTTAGTAAGAAAGCTTCTCATTTCCTCTTTAAATAAGATTCTGGTTTTTTATCATATTAATGAAGTATTATCAATTATTGTTTTATTGTACTTTATTCTTTTTAGCTACTGTTCACTCTTTTAACTGATTTTAAAAAGGATGGTATATTCTGGATTTAACAATAGTCCATTGTTTAGATATATCCTAATTTACTTAGCCAGTAAGCCACTGGCTATAAGCATGACCTCTGGAGTAAGAGCTGTGTGGATTCAAATCCTGGCTTCCATCACTTCTTAGCTGTGTGATCTTCAACAAAAAATTTATTATCTCTGGGCTGTAGCCTCTCTCCTCATTAAAATGTGAACAATAATAGAACCTACAGCATATAGCAGTGCTGGAAGGATTAAACACATTAATAAAATTCTTAGAAGAATACCTGGGACACAGTAAATGCTTCATAAATGTTAATGCTTACCTTCCAATTTTTGTCTATTACAGAAAGTGCTCTAATGATATCCTTGACCATATACTCTGTGCAATTGCACAAATGTTTCTTTAGCAAAAGCACCTAAAAGTGGAATTTTTTTGATTAAGGAGAAACAGTTTTAAATTTCAGTAAACAATTGTCATATTTCCCTTTAAAAAGGGAAACCAGTTATGTTTCCACCAACATTTTAGGAAAGCCAGTGTTTTCTCCTACTCTTGCCAGAAATACATATTATCAGTCTTTTTATGGCCTCCCAATCTGACAAGAAGAAAATGAGTTGGTCTGATTAGCATTTCTTTATTCACAGGGAATAGTTTTATAAACTGTTTGTTGTCCTTTGTCAACTTTGGTATTTTAAAAACTTAAATTCTAGAAGCATTTTGTAACTTTTATTAGGGAAGGCAAATTATTGGATAACATACAACTTTTACAAGTTGTGGGCAGAGACAAAGCTTGTTTTTGATCAGAGTGAGTAGTGTGGTTCACTGGAGGGATTGCTGGGATGTGGCCTTTGGGAGGGTATTTAATCTTCATGGACATATTTTCTCTTTTGAAAATGAAGAGTTAGAACAAAGAACATTGAGGTTCCTTTAAGATTTCTATATTCTCTCTGATGGTTAGGGATTCTATTTTTTCATATTTAATCCCTAGCACTGGGCCCATTGACTATATCACAGTAGATATTTAGTAAATTCTAATGAAATTAAACTGCTTTTATACTACCTCAGAATTCCTCAAGAAGACGGAGCAGTGCACTGGCAGTAAATAGGGACACAGGGCTGAGCACAGAGCCTGTTTATTAAGTGATGTAAGATGTTTAATGAGGCAGCTGTGAGCTTTGTCTGAAAGGAGCAAGTTCAAGCAAGTAAGTGGGGCTATCCAGCAGTTGGGCTGAATACAGGTTATTGCCTGGAAAGCTGATCTATAGGACAGAATGCTCTGCTGTGTGGCTGTAAATCCACTGAGGCTCAGTAGTTTGATTGGTGGGGGTTGGATGTCAGAAAAGAACAGACAAGGCTTCGTGTGTCAACAGAAGGATAGGGAAATTAGACAGGTTATTATTATCAAGCTTAAGCCTAGGCAGCTGGTTTGAAATTAGCCTGGGAAGTCACACAAAGGAAAATAAGACCCTATTTTCTGGGTTGCTTAGGACTCTGCTTCAATGATCAAATCTTAGCTGTAGAGCTCATAAGATGTGCTGTATTTAGGCATGGACATGCAGGCAGTGTGGTAGGATACTTACCTGTTTAAATACCTTCTTCCTCAAATACAGATTAATCTGGGACTATGGCAAGGGTGAGTCTGCAAGTTCAGCTGTGGGAGACCTGGGCTGACAGAAGAAATAGAAATGGAGCCAAAGGACTGAAATTCCATTGTAGTTCTGTTGTAGTTCCCTGTATCATCGCTATCACCACATCCACCATTAGCAATTTGGTTAAGAAAAAAACAGTATCTTGAGTGTACATTGAGCTTTTGATTCAAGATGCTCAAAACCTTTTTTTTTTTTTTTTTGAGATAGAGCCTCACTATGTCACCCAGGCTGGAGTGCAGTGGTGCGATCTCAGCTCACTGCAACCTCCACCTCCCGGGTTCAAGCTAAGGTTCCAGCCTTAGCTCCTGGGGTAGCTGGGACTACAGGTGCTGGCCACCATGCCTGATTAATTTTTTTTTTTTTTGTATTTTTAGTAGAGATGGGGTTTTGCCATGTTGGCCAGGCTGGTCTCAAACTCCTGTGGCCTCAAGTGATCCACCCACCGTGGCCTCCCAAAGTGCTGGGATTACAGGCGAGATGCTCAAAATCTTTTATCAATTGATGACCCTTTAAAATCCTCACAATATATATTGACAGTAAACTAAAATGGCATTAGTTTACAATGGAAAGCATTAACAGGATATGTGGAATGTGAGATTTAGAACCTGGGCGTATAAATCTTAGCATAATGCTTACTGGGAAATTCTGAAATCGATTCCATTTCTGTAGTTACAAACACACAGGAAGTTCCTAGTTCACTGGGACTTCCTGATTTGTTCTTTTAGCTTGCTCCTTCTCACCTAGAAGCTCTGTTTATTTCTGAGCAACCCTGGGGCTTGTCTCATAGGACAGGACTTATTTATTGCATCAAGGCTGAATGTGCCTTAGGAAGTCATAAACATAAAAAGAGAAGAAAAAAAAACAATATGAGAGTTGTAAGCCTTCCTACTGCTGAGATACTAAGTTACAATGGGTTGAATTTAGGATATGCAATAGTCTGGCTTCTAAACCCTGACAGTGTTTATTTATAGCAGGTCAGTGGCTGTGGGGTAGGGAGGTTATAGAGGATTAGCGTCTCATGGAAAGACTCTTATACTTGAAAGTGGTACCACTGGCTCAGGGCAGTTTCAGAGGGTATGTGCCGAGAACAGGGATATTATTTGCAGAGCTGGCTGGCCTCGTGCTGGAAGAGATGGCATCAAATAGAGCAGCTTAGGCCCTGCTGCTGCTGATTTTATTTTTTACACTGATGATATATTAGTTACTTTAGTATTTTGTGCAAAGCTATACAAGTGTGTGTGAAATCCTTTGTTATCCCCCATTCTGCTGGAAAGTGGAGTAAAAAGCTACTTGTATTCTAGCAATTGTAGCAATTTTTGGAAAGTTTAAATTATTGGGGTAAATTCCTGGTATTTTCTTTTTTGTTTGTTGAAGCTTGATAGAGCCCCTTGTGTGTGTGTATAAGAAATAATAGCATGAAGATTTAAAAATAGCCTCGGAAAGAAATAAGTTGCATACATGTTATTTGTCTTAAGTGCTTTGGTGTCCTAAGCACCTCTGTATGAGGAAAGGAGTAAATCTGTTTTTATTTTCCTTTATACTGAGAACGATTGTTTTGCATTGAACCTTTCTGTTATGAAATACCTGGCTTCACTGCTTAAAAAATTAACTAGCAGTGGATAACAGAATAGCTTTGCTGGCACCATACTAGTCTGGTAGTGCCCAATGGAGTCATCTGTCATATCTGTCATATTACTGAGCATTATACAGACTCTTCCCTAAACTAAGGATATTTTTAATGCAGAGCTTTGATGCCATGTAAAATTTCCTCATGCAACACAAATGATGTGCTTATTCTGATTACAGTTTTATTTCATGGGTCCCTGTCAATTTTTATAAAGATAATGTCACAGTAATAACATGGTTACCGATAAATGAGAATTAAGGCATGTAGCATTTCCTATTCCCCACCTTACAACATACACATTTCTGTAGTTTTTTTCAGTCCAGTGGTGGAGAAGGTGGGGGATATACAGGAAGCCGTAACTCTTATGAATTATTTGACCAGTTTTTCATTCCATATCTCATAGATGATTGTAGAGTATAGGACCTGTATCCATTGTACCTGATACAACAGATACATGTAAAGCAGATAGGGAGGAAACAGTGTAATTTTTATCAATACTGACTCTAGAGTTTTTCCATAGGAAGAACTTATGAACAGTAATTTGATTGAGGTGGAGGTTCTTTTTGGTACCCAAGGTACTGCCATGATTTTACATATAAAATATAACTTTTGCCCTGTTTACTAAATTCAATAAACAACATCTCTAGACCTGCCATGGTGGCTCATGCCTGTAATCCCAGCACTTTGGGAGGCCAAGGCAGGTGGATCACCTGAGGTCAAGAATTCAAGACCACCCTGGCCAACATGGCAAAACCCTCTCTACTAATAAAAATACAAAAATTAGCAGAGTATGGTGGCAGGCACCTGTAATCCCAGCTACTCAGGAGGCTGAGGTAGGAGAATCACTTGAACCCCGAAGGTGGAGGTAGCAGTGAGCTGAGATTGCACCACTGTACTCCAGCCTGGGCAGCAGAACAAGGCTCCATCTCAAAAAAATTAAGATAAAATAAATAAATAACTAACATATCTCCAGGGTAGACACGGTAAGTATTGATTGGCTAGTTTTCTTTACCCAGTTTAATCATATAGGCATGCTATTAGGAAAAATATGTAAAATAGACTTAAAGATGTATAAAGCATTACTTAAATTATTGAAAGTCCTATTTTAGAAAATGAAATATATGTAGTGAATTTAATTGTAATGTCTATATGTCTGTTTTTAAAAATATTTTTTCCTGTTTTTAATTAACATCAGAATTTAACAACTCTTCATTTCTCAATGATTGATTTTTGTTTTCTTCTAGGGGCCACCTTATCTTAGTTCCAGAATTTAGTCTTCCTCTGGAATACTACCTAATTCCCTTCCTTATCATAGTGGGCATCTGTCTCATCTTGATAGTCATTTTCATGGTAGGTACATTAACTTTTAATAATTTTTAAAAAATAGTATGGATGAATCTAAAAACATTGTATTGAGTGAGAGAATTTAAACAATATGTGCATAAAAGAGCACATATTGTATAAATTCATTTATATGAAGTTCTAGAAAAAACAAAGATAATGTGAATAGGAAAAAGTAAGAATGGTGATTTCCTCGGTGGGGGTTAGAGAGAAGTGATCAATTTACTGAAAAGAATACAAGGGAACTTTTGGTGGGTGACAGTCGTGTTCTGTATCTTAATAGAGATGTGGGTTGCAAAAATGCATGGCATTTGTCTGGATTCACCAAATTAATTGTGTTGTACATTTCATTATATGTAAATTTTACCTCAAAACGAACTGTAAAAAAAATGTACTAAACCAAGTAATGATATGCATGCCAAAGTATTTTAGGGAAAGTACACTGATATCTGCAGCTTACTTTAAAATACACTGGAAAAAAATAAGAGGAAAAAGTAAGATGTATTAATGGGTAAATAGAGATGTGACAAAAAGCATATTAAAATGTTAGTTATAGAATCCAGGTGGATATATGGGCATTTATTGTAAAATTCAACTCTTCTGTATGTTTGAAATTTTTTATATTAAAGTATGAAAAAAATAATGTGAGAGCTTAAGGTTAAAGGGGAATGACGTATTATTTCTCCATAACGGTGGTTATCAAAATATGGTCACAAGACTATTAGTAGGTCTGCAAGGTGAAAATTATTATGTAATAATATTAAGGTAGTATTGTCTTTGGTCACTCTCATTCTCTTAGAGGTGTATAGTAAAAATTTCTAGAGGCTACATGATGTGCAATATCAAAATATTTGAAAACAGAAGCAGTTTGAAAATCCTCTGTATTCTATTTGGACAGATATTAAAATAGATTTGCAAAGATATAAAACAGTCCCACTCTTCTTGCCAACTTCTTTGTCATAAAGAATACATATTTTAATATTCAGTACATTTATTATGATATTGAATTCATAGATTAGTTTAAAGATTAAATGCTATCTTTAAAATGTTCAGTCTTCCTGTGATGCTATGGTATTTTAAAATTTACTTATTTAGGTCTTTCCATCAGTTAAATAATTTTTTTCCTATAAATGTTTTGCATGTCTTTTTTTAGACTTATTACACATATAGTAAGTTTTTCTTGCTACCAACAAAGGGATTTTTGAAATTATATTTTGTAATTGGTTATTCTTATAATTGAGTATTAGAGCATTGCTTTTTATTAAATGTTTAATTTTGGAATAATGTTAAGATTTACAGAAAGTTTGCAAAGAAGAGGATTCCTGTTCATCCATCATCTACTTTCCTGCATTTTTAACATTTTACATTGCCGGGAGACTTTTGTCAAAACTAAGAAACTGACATTGGTACATTACTATTAACTAAACTCCACATTTTGGATTTTACCAGGTTTTTCATTAATGTACTCTTTCTGTTCCAGGATCAAATCCAGGATACCACATTGTATTTCATTATCCTGTTCTCCCTCTGGTCTATGACAATTTTGCTGTTCTTGTTTTTCATGGCCTTGATAGTTTTGAGGAGTACTAGCCAGGTATCCTGTAGAATGTCTCTCAACCTGATTTTTTTCTCATGATTAGACAAGGCTACAGGTTTTTCAAAAGAGTATCACAGACGTGAAGTGCCTTTCTCATCACATCATATTTGGGGGTATATGATATCTGTAGAACATCACTGATGATGCTAACCTTCATCCGTTGGTTAAGGTAGTGTTTGCTGAATTTCTCCACTTATAAAGTTAATATTTTTTCCTTTTTCTACTCTTTCTGTCTTTAGAAGTCAGGCACTAAATATAGCCCACCCTTAAGGTGGGGGAAGGGGAGGGCATATCTGCATTATTTGAAATTCTTCTACAAGGAATATTTTTCTCTTCTCAGCATTTATTTATTCAACCACTTATATTAGTATGCACTCATGTATATTTATTTTACACTTAGGTTATAATCCAGTAATATTCATACATTAATTTTGTTTTTTGATTGTTTTTAAATTGTTTAACTTTTGCTCTTGTCATGCTGGATCTTGTGTTCCTTTGATTCAGTGCTATCCCTTTTTTTTAATTATTAAGCACTTCTTGACTACTATCTTGTACTATAAGATGCTTCAGGTTCATCTTATATTTTTTATATTTTTCTTGTCCCAGCCCTAGCATCAGACCTTTTCCCAAGGAGTCATGGTTTTTTTAATTAGAGAGGTATATTTAGAAAGCAAGGTTTGGTCAGGGGACATTATCGATTTTTATATATTAATCATGTAGTCATGTAACAAATTCCATTATGGTAATTTGTTTGTTGATTCCCTTGGGGGTTCAGTATAGAAGCAAGAAAGTAGAGAGTAAGTTAGAAAACCAAAAAACAAACAAACAAAAATACCCTTGGAAAACCAGGAGTACAAGTAAATATCCTTATACAGATAAAGAATATAGACTAAAAACTTAAAATAAACGTTATTAAATGGTGAAATGCTAGAAGCCTTCCCTTGAAACTCAAGAACAGCGCGGCCGGGTGCGGTAGCTCACACCTGTAATCCCAGCACTTTGGGAGGCCGAGGCGGGTGGATCACCTGAGGTCAGGAGTTCAAGACCAGCCTGGCCAACATGGTGAAACCCCGTCTCTAGTAAAAATGCAAAATTTAGCTGGGTGTGGTGGCAAGCATCTGTAATCCCAGCTACTCGGCAGGCTGAGGCAGGAGAATCATTTGCACCCAGGAGGCAGAGGTTGCAGTGAGCCAAGATCACGCCATTGCACTCCAGCCTGGGCAACAAGACACATGCACACGTATGTTTATTGCGGCACTATTCACAATAGCAGAGAGTTGGAACCAACCCAAATGTCCAACAACGATAGACTGGATTAAGAAAATGTGGCACATATACACCATGGAATACTATGCAGCCATAAAAAATGATGAGTTCGTGTCCTTTGTAGGGACATGGATGAAACTGGAAAACATCATTCTCAGTAAACTATCACAAGGACAAAAAGCCAAACACCGCATGTTCTTTCTCATAGGTGGGAATTGAACAATGAGAACTCATGGACACAGGAAGGGGAACATCACACTCCGGGGACTGTTGTGGGGTGGGGGGAGGGGGGAGGGACAGCATTAGGAGATACACCTAATGCTAAATGACGAGTTAATGGGTGCAGGAAATCAACATGGCACATGGATACATATGTAACAAACCTGCACATTGTGCACATGTACCCTAAAACCCTAAAGTATAATAATAAAAAAAAAAAAAGATTGAAACTCCATCTCAAAAAAAAAAAAAAAAAAAAAGTCAAGAATAGGAAATGGATGTCTATTGTTGTACCTCCTTTAACATTGTGCTATATTTTTTGGGAAAATAAGGGGGAAAAAGCAGTATAAGTCCTGGACATAAATCAGATTTTTATTTGCTTGACTTTTTAAAATGGATTATAAGTTTTTTATCTGTTGTAATAATAATTGGTTTTTCTCTCTTTTATCATGTTTATGTTGGGTTACATTAATATGCTTTGGAAATTTTGAAATTCCTTATATTCTGGGGATAAATCCTGTTTATGATGTGTAAATTTTGTCCTTACATCTCTGGATTATTCAGATTTCTAAAATAGATTAATTTTTTATACTTGGATATCGATGTAAAAATTCTAGAATATTAGCAATCTGAATATTCAGTAAAAGAAAACTTTGGTTTTATCGGGCCAGAATAACCTTGACATCAAAACTAGACAATCCCTTGAGCACTGTTGGTAGGAAGGTAGAATGGAACAACCACTAAAGAAGACAGTATGGCAACTCCTCAAAAAATAAAACATGGATCTGGTAATTCCACTTCTGGGTATATACCAAAAAAAATTCAAAGCAAAGACTCTAATAGATATTTGTACACCATGTTCATAGCAATATTATTTACAATAGCCAATGATGAAAGCAACCCAAGCGTACATTGACGGATGAATGGATAAACAAGATGTGGAATATGCGTACAATGGAATATTATTCAGTGTTATTAAGGAAGGAAATTCTGACGCATGCTACAACATAGATGAAACTTGAAGACTTTATGCTACGTGAAATAAGCCAGTCACAAAAGGACAAATACTGATTCTACTTATACGAGGTGCCTAGAGTAGCCAAACTCATAGAGATAGAAACTAGAATGGTGGTTGCCAGGGATTGAGGGGACTGAAGAAGGGGGAGTTATTGTTTAATGGATACAGAGTTTCAGCTTAATAAGATGAAGGCTGTGAATGGATGGTAGTGATGGTAGCACAACAGTATGAATGTACTTAAGCCATCGAACTGTACACTTAAACATGGTTGAGATAGTAAGGTTTATGTTGTGTATATTTTACCGTAATTTTAAAATTAACTAGGCAATCAAAATTATAGCCTCATAAAACTAAGCTTTCTCCTACTTTCTAAAATAGTTTTTTTTAAAGAAAATTGGGGTTATCTGTTACTTGACATTTTTGTAGAGGATGCCTATAAAATCATCTAGGTCTAGTGACCTTTTCATAGTTAAATAGACATTCAGATGGTTTTCCAGTTCCTACTAAAGTATATTTCTAAGAAATTTCCTGTTTTCAAGTGTAGTGGAATAAAGTGATTTATAATATTCATATACTCAAATAACAATTTAAAGAGAATTTCTACTATTTGTGGAATAAGTTATCTTTATTCATATCCATCTGTGCCTTTCACAATGTTGTCAGAAATTATTGCCTTATTAGTCTTTCAAAGAAGTAGGCTTTCATTCAATAAGTATGTATTCTGTACCTATGGTGAACTAGGCACTGTTCAAGGGTCTGCAGATTCATCAGTAAACAAAATCGGTAAAAATCCCTGATGTTAAGCAGCTTACATTTTAGTAGAACTTAAAGCTAAATTCTTTACTTTCTTTGTCTTTATCATGAATTTTTGTTCTTACCATTTTCTTCTACCTTGTCTGGTTGTATGGCTTTTCTTTTTCTATTAATAGAAATTAATTCTTCAGCCAAATGCTTATTTTTTTCTTTCTAGTATATACATTTAGGTTATAAATTTTTCTACAACAATACCTTTAGCTGAAACCCACAACTTTTGATAAGGAAAATTCTTATTTTCATTTGACTTAAATTTAAAAGTTTTTCATTTTAATATAGGATGTTTCTTTATCACTCTTAATGTTTCAATCCATATGAAGGGGGAACTCAGTTACTATAACTCTTAGCCCTTCTCTGCCCATTTACTCTTTCCACCTTAGAGGAGATAAAGTGTCTTATCTGACACTTTAGGAAGGATAAATTGGGCACACTTGGCTCAGCTCCACCATCTTTGTTTTGTTATTAACCTGACTTTGGGACATAGATGTTCATTCAACTCCTCCAGGGTTAGGGCTGGTTCTGCAATTCTGCGGCAGGGTGAAGGGAAGGCCTACTTCATTCCAAAGTTGCTTTTGTCTATATCTGAGTGGCTAAGGCAACCTAATTCTATTGCTCAATAAAAAGTTCTGTTTCTTGCACTGCACAGGGGTCATGCTAATCTTCTCTGTATCATTCCAGTTTTAGTATACGTGTTGCTGAAATGAGTACAGAAAGTTCTGTTTCTCTCTCCAGTGAGTTGTTTCACCTTCCTTCTTCTGGCCAGTTCATGGTCTTATTTCTCAAGTTATTTAGAATCCAGGTGGCAAAGGGGTATGCTGATTATAACACCCCCTCAGAAACGTAGATATTCATTATGATTCGTTCTGTGACTTATGAATTATTTCAGTACAGTTTTACATTTCCAAAATATGTGTTTTTTTCCTATTGATTTCTAATTCAGTTGTGTTGAGGTAAGAGAACATTGTATGTTATGGATTCTTTGGTTATTTTCAAAAACCTCCTTTGTGGCATGGTTTTCTGATTAAATTTTGTAAACATTCCGTGTGTGTGAGAAGATGTGAAGTGCAGTTCTATGTCCATTAGTTCGAACTTGTGAATTTGTTTTGTCTGGTCTTTTATTTTAACAGCTTTATTGAGACATAATTAATGTAACTTAAAATTAACTCATTTAAAGTGCACAATTCAATAATTTTAAGTATATTCACAGAATTATGCAACCATCACCACAATCGTTAATAATTTTCTGTGTTCTTTTTCTATTTTCTGAAGCAGTGCTAAGAATAGAACAATATTATGAGCCACATTTTATTGTAATTTTAAATTTTCTGGTAGCCAAATTTAAAAGGTTAAAAAAAGGAAACAGATGAGATTAATTTTAATACTATATTTATTTAACTCAATAAATCTAAAATATATAACAACATTCAGTTAATACAAATATATGATATTTTTACATTCTTTTTGTATAGCGTCTTTGTAATCTGGTGTCTATTTTATACTTACAGCACATCCCAATTCAGACTATCTTATGTTTCAAGTGCTCAGTAGTCACATGTACTTGGTGGCTACCATATTGGACAGCACAGGTCGATAGTCTTCTAAATTTTTTGTGTGCTTAAGCTGTAAGTTGCCGAGCTTGTGAATGTATGTATTTCACTATTTTGTTTCTAGATGAGGTGTTGTTTTTATTGTTGTCAGGACTCTCCTAATGATGCTTTTTGCCTTAAATTCTGTTTTGCTTGATATTCTAGCTTTTCTTTTGCTTAATATTTTCATGGTAGATCTTTATCCCTTTATTTTATTTTTTGTGTTAATTTGGTTATTTTATGCAGGGTCTTGCTCTGTCACCCAGGCTGGAGTGCAGTGGCACAGTCATAGCTCACTATAACCTCAAGTGATCCTCCCACCTCAGCCTCCCAAGTAGCTGGGACTAGAGGTGCACATCACCATGCCCAGCTAATTGCTTTAATTTTTTTTGTAGAGATGGGGCCTCTCTGTGTTGCTTAGGCTAGTCTCAAACTCCTGGGCTCAAGCAGTCCTTCAGCCTTGGCCTCCCAAAGCACTGGAATTACAGGTGTGAGCCACTGCACCTGGTCCTATCCCTTTATTTTTTACTTTAATTTTTGTCCTAATGTATCATTCAGTTTTAATCTTGTGTCTTGTAAATAGCATATGATTGGAATTTTTTTCTTATACAATGTGATACACTCCTTTTTGAAAACTGGTGAATTTAATCCATTTAACATATATTGTGATCACACATGTATTTGGATTAATTTCTATTGTTTACTTTTTATTCTGTATTTTCTTCTGTGTAAATTTGCAATAATAACTTTTACTTTCTTTTTCCTATTGATACGAAAATTTGCATTATATTGCTGTTCTTTTAGTGGTTACCATTAAACTTTAAAAAAATTTATGGAGGTATGATTTGACATAATAAATTACACATATTTAAATTGTACAGTTTGGTAAGTTTTGATGTAGGTTTATATGCATATATATATCACTTATGCATATGTATATCACATATGTCATCCATATGTAACAGATATGTATGTATATACCTGCGAAACCATCACCACCACAATCAAGATAATGAAATACTAACCACCCTAAAAAGTTTGGCAATGCCTTCCTTCTACCCCTTCCAACTTTTCCTTCATCTTCCCCTCCTTACCCTTCTCCATGCCCAGGCAACTACAAATCTGATTTTAGTCACTATAGATTACTTTGCATTTTCTACAGCTTTATATAAATGGAATCAAAGTCTGTACTCTTTTGTGTCAGTCTTCTTTCTGTCACCATAATTATTTTGAGATTTATATATGTTATTGAGTGCATGGATTGTTCGTTCCTTTTTATTGCTGAGATATATTCCATTGTGTGAATATACCATGATTTGTTTACCCATTTACCTATTGATCAACATTTGCGTTGTTTCTAGTTTTTGGCTATTACAAATAAAGCTGACATGGACATTTGTTGTATGGAAATATGCTTTCATTTCTGTTGAGTAAGTATATCTAGGAGTGGGACAGTTGGGTCACAGGATAAATGTGTGTTTAGATTCATAAGAAATTGCCAAGCTCTTTTCCAAAGTGGTTGTTCCATTTTACAATCCCACCAGAAAGTGTATGAGAGTGCCAGTCCCTTCACTTCCATGCCAACGCTTGGTATAGTCAGTCTTTTACATTTTAGTCACTCTAATAGGTATATTGTATTATAGTATTTGTGATTTGAATTTTTGTTTTCCTATTGACTACTGACGTTGCACATCTCTTCAAGAGCTTATTTGCTGTTTGTATGTCTTGTATGGTGAAGTATCTTCAAATATTTTGTCCATTTTCTTCTGTTGGGTAACTTGTTTTCTTATTGAGTTTTGAGAGTTTTTTATATATATTCTGGATACAAATCCCTTATCATGTATACAATTTGCAAATATTTTATTTCAGTCTGTGGCTCATTTGTATTTTTAATTTTTAAATTTTATTTGTGTATTCATTTACTTATTTATGTTTTGGAGACAGGCTGTCACTCTGTTGCGCAGGCTGGAGTACAGTGGCACAAACATGAATCACTGCAGCCTTGACATCCTGGGCTCAAATGATTCTCACACTTCAGCCCCCCAAGCAGCTGGAACTACAGGCACACGGCACTGCGCCAGGCTAATTTTTTTCTTTTTAGAGATGGGGTCTCACTATGTTGCCCAGGCTGGTCTTGATCTCCTGGCCTCAAACAATCCTCCCGCTTCAGTTGTCTTTTATTTTTTTAACAGTGCCTTTTAAGCGGAGAAGTTCTTAACTTTGACATAGTCAAATTTTTCCTTTACAGAGGGTGTTTTTGGTATTTGGTTTTTGGCCCTGTGTACTTTTTTTTTATTCTTGCAAGCATAGCAATTTATAGTTTAAAATATTTTGTATATTTTATCCACCTTTTCTGAATATTTGTAGTGAAGGTGTTCTGCATTATTTCTGCCCATTATTCTGCAGTAACTAATAAGTGTATGTTTGAAATTTTTATCAGTTTGTAATATATAGGAATATCAACCTTCCCATTCTTTTTTTTTTTTTTAACCCATTGGAGTCTTTATAAAATCTGTAGTTTACCGTTTGTATTTTTGCAAGCAAACAGTTACATGTTTTTTTATAATGTCTCTGTAGGTAATTCAAAGATAATCAAGATCAATTAATAAACAATTCAAGGAGTAATTTATGGGTTAACTAATCACTAATGTAATTTAATGCTTTAATTAACAATACTATTGCAGTTATAATTTAAATGAACTGAACTGATTTGCAGTAGCTATCCAGAAACTTAAAAGATATTTGTTATTTTAATGGTCACTTTCTCTTTGCACATTTAATATCTGACTCCTTTTTTAACTCTTTTATTTTTAGATCACAAAATTTGTCCAGGATAGACATAGAGCTAGAAGAAACAGACTTCGTAAAGATCAACTTAAGAAACTTCCTGTACATAAATTCAAGAAAGGTAAGTATTTGTTTTTAAAATAATTATCCTTAGTTTATTTAAGACTGCAGGATGACTATACTCTTTTTAAAAAAAAATTTTTTTTATTATTATACTTTAAGTTCTGGGGTACATGTGCACAACGTGCAGCTTTGTTACATAGGTATACATGTGCCATGTTGGTTTGCTGCACCCATCAACTTGTCATTTACATTAGGTATTTCTCCTAACACTATCCCTCCCCCACCCCTCCACCCCCCAACAGGCCCTGGTGTGTGATGTTCCCCTCCCTGTGTCCATGTGTTCTCATTGTTCACCTTCCACTTATGAGTGAGAACATGCAGTGTTTGGTTTTCTGTCCTTGTGATATTTTGCTGAGAATGATGGTTTCTAGCTTCATCCATGTCCCTGCAAAGGACGTGACCTCATCTTTTTTTTATGGCTGCATAGTATTCCATGGTGTATATGTGCCACATTTTTTATCCAGTCTATTATTGATGGACATTTGAGTTGGTTCCAAGTCTTTGCTGTTGTAAATAGTGCCACAATACACATACGTGTGCGTGTGTCTTTATAGTAGCATGATTTATAATCGTTTGGGTATATACCCGGTAATGGGATTGCTGAATCAAATGGTATTTCTAGTTCTAGATCATTGAGGAATCGCCACACTGTCTTCCACAATGGGTGAACTAATTTACACACCCACCAACAGTGTAAAAGCATTCCTATTTCTCTACATCCTCTCCAGCATCTGTTGTTTCCTGACTTTTTTTTTTTTTTTTTTTTTTGAGACGGAGTCTCACTCTGTCACCCAGGCTGGAGTACAGTGGCGCGATCTTGGCTCACTGCAGCCTCTGCCCCCCAGGTTCAAGCAATTCTCCTGCCTCAGCCTCCCGAGTAGCTGGGATTACAGGTGCCTGCCACCACACCCGGCTAATTTTTGTATTTTTAGTAGAGATGGTGTTTCACCATCTTGGCCAGGCTGGTCTTGACTCCTGACCTCGTGATCCACCCACCTTGGCCTCCCATAGTGCTGGGACTACAGGTGTGAGCCACTGTGCCCCGCCTGTTTCCTGACTTTTTAAGACTATACTCTTATACTACCTTCTGTGTCCCTACCATAAACGATGCCTAATGCTAAGTAGACTTTCACTTAAGAATGAATGAATAAATAAATGAATGAATGAATGTAAGAGATGATGTTTTGCTATGATGACCTGGTGAAAGCAAGAGAGGGATGCACAGTCTGCAGATAATTTAAAAACAATAATTAAACTAACCAAAATGCTTGTAAATATTATTACCATGTGCCATTAGTTCTAAACAATGTCAGCAGATAAAATATTTTTCTGCACCAGGTGGACTACTCTCACTTACCTTCCTCCTATTCTGTCTCCCACGATATAACACTGTATAGTGTTGTATTAACTAAACACATAGGTAGGTAGCTGTTATATATCATCACTTATATATATCATCTTAATTTTCTTACTTTTATGAACTGTATACTATTATTATTTTCCCTTTATAGATGAGGAAAAATCGGGTCAGGGACGTTAGGAATTGTAATATCACATAGCCAGTATTGACAGAGCTAGAGGAGAGGTGTGACTATACTACCATAGCCAGTGTAAGTTTCCCCTATAGTACAGTTTCTCTGTGATTTAGTGACCTTTTAGTGCAGACACCTACTTGATAAATCCTTTTGGCTGGCACTTCCCAGACTTCATTTTCATATACCAGTAAAAATATTCTGTTTTTTAATTCAGCGGTGAAAAAGTGTAGGGAGTGGAGGGAGAAAATAGAGAAAAAGGCAATAAAACATAGTTCTGCCACATTTTTATTTTTCAAATAATAAAATGTTTTATAAACCTGCCATTTTCCATTAACATTAAAAAATAGAACACTTAACAAAAAAAGTAGGAAAAAGAACATCATGTTAAAATAAAATGAATAGACATTTCTAAAAATGCACTGCATTTTACATTTACATTATCATTATACAGTCATTTACATTATCATTATACAGCGTGGATTAATAGTTTTTTTTGTTTTGTTTTTAAGAGATGGGGTCTCACTGTGTTGCCCAGGCTGAGCTTGAACTCCTGAGCTCAAGTGATCATCCCACCTCAGCTTCTCATGTAGCTGAGACTATAGGCATGTGCCACTGGGCCCAGCTTGGATTAGTTAAGATTTCCACATAGACCAGAACTAGTTTGAAGATTAGGAATTACTTTTTTAGGCTTCATTTTGTGTGTTTAAAAATATGTTTAAAAAGGCCGGGCGCAGTGGCTCACACCTGTAATCCCAGCACTTAGGGAGGCTGAGGCAGACAGATCACGAGGTCAGGAGATGGAGACCATCCTGGCCAACATGGTGAAACCCTGTCTCTACTAAAATACAAAAAAATTAGCCAGGTGTGGTGGTGCATGCCTGTAGTACCAGCTACCCGGGAGGCTGAGGCAGGGGAGTCACTTGAACCCAGGAGGCAGAGGTTGCAATGAGCCGAGATCACACCACTGCAGTCCAGCCTGGCGACAGAGCAAGACTCCATCTCAAAAAAAAAAAAAAAAGTTTAAAAAATGGTGATACTGTCCTGGGTTTAAAGGGAATGCATGTCATTGGCTTTTCCTCTGAGTAAGATGGGTAGCTATAGTAGGATTTTCAACAGAGGAGAGAGAGAATGTCTCAGTCAACTGTTAAAAGGATCCTTCTGCTGACATTAAGAATAGGTTATTAGATGGCAAAGGGTATAAACAGAGAACAGACAGGAAAGTTATTGTAGTAATTCAGGTGTGATGTAAATGTGGCTTGGGCTGATATCAGTGGAGGAGAAGAAATCTTTAAATACTGGCTGTATCTGGAGATGGAATACACTGAATTTACTGATGGACTAGATATTGGGGGAGGAGACAAGGACGACTCCAGATTTTTTGGTCTGAACAACAAAATGGATGGTCTGTCTATTTAAGGAAAGTCCTTAAATAGAAATAAGGGATGGTTAATGTATGAGAGAGCAGGTTTTAGGGGGGAAATTGGAAGATTGGTATTGAACATATGGAATTTCAGATGTCTATTAGATGTTAGAAGTTTAAGAGAGAGGTCTGAACTGGAAATACCAGCATGAAAATGTGTTTATATCATTAGACTGGATGAGATTACCAAGAGAGTGAGTACAGATAAAGAGAATACCAAAGACACTGTGGGGCATTCCGTCATTAAGTAGAAGAGGAATCAGAAGTGGCAGCAGTGGAGACTGATAAGGTGTGACCAATTACATAGGAAGAAAATCAGGACAGTGTGATTTACCAGAAACCCAGTGATGCAAATCTATCAGGGAGCAAGGAATGATAACCTGTGTCAGTGCTACTGAACATAAGTAAGATGAGAGCTCAGTATTGACCACTAGAGACTATTGATGATCTTGATGAGCAGTTGACAGAGTGGTCAGGCCAAAAATCTGATTGTAGTTGATTTAAGAGAGAATGGTGGAAAGAGAGGAATTGGAGATAATTTTTGTAAGAAGTTTAACTAAAAAAGGGAGCAAAGAAATGGGGTCATAGCTGCTGGGGGAAGTTGAGTCAAGAAATAACAGCATGTTTGTTTGCTAAAGGAAATCGATGATGTAGGTGACAGATGGGAGAGTTCCTGTAATGTTCTTGAGAAGGCAAGAGGAGATTGGATCTCTTGCACAAAAAGGTGAACTGGCCTTAGGTAGTATCGTAGAGACTTGAGCTAAGGGAAAGTAGAATATGTGGGTGAAAAATCACAATAGGTGGGTATTTGTAGTGATGAGTCTATGGAAATGTTCTTTGCTTTCATTTCTCTCAGTTAGGTAGGAAATCACCAACTGAGGGTGAGGACAGAGGAGGAGGTATTGGAGCTTTTAAGAACAGAAGTATAAAATACTATTATTCCAGGAGAGTAGAAGGAATGGACTAGGGAAATATAATATGGTTGCTTGGCAGCCTGAACCCATTATGACCCCATCAGCATAAATGTTTTTCTCTATGGAGTGGTGTTTACCATCACTTTTTTCAAAATGTGAAGTATAACATTTATACAGAAGAGTATGTAGGATACATATTTCTAGAATCATCCAGTTCAAGAGATAGAACATTACTGCCACCCCAGGAGCTATTATGTTCCCTTCTAGATAAATAATCCTTTCTTGTCCTCTGGAGGTAATCACGATCCTGGCTTATAATTTCACTGCCTTTCTCAAGTTGTACCACATATGAATGCATACCTAAACAGCTGGCTTAATTTTGCCTATTTTTGAATTGTATTTTTCTTACTTCTTGTTAATTTTTTAATGAAATTTATACACTTAGTTGCATTTAGGTATAGTTCATTTACTTTCATTCTGTCTTTTAAAGATTTTACTTATCCACTTTACTGTTAATTGACATTCATTTTTTTTTCAGTTTAGGGCTATTATAAATCATACTTTTGAGAATATACTTGTACATATATCCTGGTGCATATGTCCGTGAATTTCTTTAGCATATATACCTAGAAGTAGATTAATTTGATCATAGTATATACCTATTTTCAATTTTTATTGGATAATGCAAAAATCATTTCCAAAGTGATTGATGGTACCAATTTCTACTCTCACCAACAGTCTATAGGACTTCCTGCTGTTCCATGTATTTATCCAATACTTTGTACTGATGGACTTTTAAATTTTAGCATTCTGGTGGGTTTATAACTCATTGTTGTTTTACTTTTTATTTCCCTTCTTGCAATGAGGTTAAATATCTGTTCACATTATTTGCCAGTTGGATCTTCACTTTCACAAAGTACCTTTCATGATATATGCCCATGTGTCTGTTTCATATATGGGAGGAATTCTTTATATGTTCCTACAAGCCCCTCTGGAGGTGTAGTGTATGGCAATTTAGTTCTTCAATAATTTTATGTGTTTTAACTGTTTTTTTCTAGTTTATGGACCAAAATTCTTGACTTTCATGGTAGTGTTCTTCTATTTTTGTTTTGTTTTGTTTTGTTTTGTCTTGATTTGTTTTTTTGAGACGGAGTCTCGCTCTGTCCCCTAGGCTGGAGTGGAGTGGTGTGATCTCAGCTCCCTGCAAGCTTCACCTCCCGAGTTCACACTATTCTCTTGCCTCATCCTCCTAAGTAGCTGGGACTACAGGCGCCCGCCACCATGCCTGGCTCATTTTTGTATTTTTAGTAGAGACGGGGTTTCACCATGTTAGCCAGGATGATCTTGATCTCCTGACCTCATGATCCGCCCACCTTGGCTTCCCAAAGTGCTGGGATTACAGGCGTGAGCTACCGTGCCCAGCCTCTTCTATGTTTTTAGAGAACGTTTTCTATCCCAAGGTCATACAGATGTTATTTTATATTACCTTCTGAAAGCTTTATATTTTTGTCTTTTGTGTTTAATCCACATGAATTGATTGTGTAAAACTGGAGTCCAATTTAAGTTTTTTTTCCAGTTTGATATTTTATATAAGGGTATCCAGTTGTTCCAGAGCTAATTATTGAAAATACACTGTTCTGCAGTGTCACCTCTGATGTAAATTAAGGTCCAGATATGTGTGGGTTTGTTTCTGGATTTCTCTTGGTTTTATTGTTTAACCGTGTATCAGTATCACACTGTTTGAATTACAGTAGGTTTATGGTAAGACCTGATAGAGCTAGTCTTCCCACTTTGTTTTTTTTCAATAGTGTTTACCTATGTTTAACACTTTGCCTTTCCACTTACAGGTAAAAATCGACTTGTCAAGGCCACCCCACCTCCAAATATATGCACAAGTGATTGTATTTTTTATTGTAGCAGAATACACACAGCATAAAATTTACCATTTTAATCATTTTAAAGTACCTTCATATTGTTATGCAACCAACACCACCATCCATCTCCAGACTTCTTTATCTTCCCAAACTGAAACTCTGCACCTGTTAAACAGTAACTCCCCATTTCCACTTCCCCCCAGCCACTGGCATCCACCATTCTACTTACTGTCTCTGAATTTGACTACTGTAGGTACCTCACCTAAGTGGAATTACCTGATATTTGTCCTATTTCTGACTTATTTCACTTCCCATAATGTTTTCAAGGATTATCCATGTTGTAGCATATATCAGAATGTCTTTACTTATTCTGGCTGAATAACAGTCTGTTGTGTATTTTTACCACATTTTGTTTATTTATTCATCTATTAGTATCCACTAATAGATGAATAAATAAACAAAATGTGGTAAAAATACACAACAGGTTACACCTTTTGGCTATTGTAAATAATACTGCAATGAACACTGATAAAAAAGTATCTGTTTAAGTCCATGGATTCAATTATTTTGGGTATATACCAAGGAGTGATATTGTTTAACTTTATGAGGAACCTGGATACTGTCTTCCACAGTTACTGTACCATTTTGCATTCCCAGCAGCAATGCTCAAGGGCTCATATTTCTCTACATCCTTGTCAACACTTGTATTCTGTTGTTTTGTTTTAATATAGCTATCCTAATGGGTATGAAGTGGTACCTTAATGTGGTTTTATTTGCATTTCCCCTACTGACTAATGATGTTGAGCATCTTTTCTTGTGCTTATTGTCCACTTGGATATTTCCTTTGGCAAATTATCTGTTCAAGTACTTTGCTCATTTTCAATTGGGTGGTTTATCATTTTGTTCTTGAGTTATAGGAGTTCTTTGTATATTCTAAATAACATGATTTGCAAATATTTTTTCCCATTCTGTCAGTTGTCACTTTCTGGATAATGTCCTTTTATGTACAGAAATTTCAAATTTTGATGTAGTCCAATTCACCTTTTTTCTTTTTTTGCTTATATGAAGCATAAGCAAAAACCTTTTTTTATTTTTGCTTATGAAGGAAATTAAAAGAAGACCTCAATAAATGGAAAAGCATCCCACATTCATGGATTGGAAGACTTCATATTGTTAAGATATCAAGACTACCCAAAGCAGTCTACAAATTCAGCACAATTCCTATCAAAATTCCAAGAACTTTTTTTGCAGAAATGAAAAGTTTAAGAATTTTGATTAAGTCCAGTTTTTACCTTATGTCATATCTAAGAATACATTGCCAAATCCAAGGTCATAAAGATTTACCCCTATGTTTTCTTCAAAGTTTTATGGTTTTAGCTTATATTTAGGTCTTTTATCAATTTAGAGTTGATTTTCATATATAGTAAATATGAGATAGGGCTCCTGGCTTATTTTTTTGTATGTGGAAATCCAATTATCCCAGCACCATTTGTTGAAGAGACTGTTTTCTCATTGAATATCTTGGCACTCTCATCAAAAATAAATGGGCCATAGATGTATGGTTTTATTTATGGACTCTCAGTTACATTCCTTTGGTCTGTATGATTATCCTTATGCCAATCCCACACTATTTTGATTACTCTCGTTTTGTAGTAAATTTTGAAACTGAGAATTGTGAGTCTTCCACATTTGTTGTTCTTTTTCAGTATTTTAGCTATTCAGGGTCCTTTGCAATTCCATAATAACTTGAGAATAATTTGAGGATAGAACTTTCTATTTTTGCAGAAAAGTTATTAGAATTTTGATAGGGATTGTGCTAAATTTTTAGGTTGCTTTGGGTAGTCTTGACATCTTAACAATATTAAGTCTTCCAATCCATGAATATGGGATGCTTTTCCATTTATTAAGGTTTTCTTTAATTTCCTTCAGCAATGTCATGTAATTTTCAGTCTGTAAGTCTTTCATCTCCTTAGATTTATTTCTAGGTATTTTATTGTTTTAGATACTATTATAAACAGAATTCCTTTCTAAATTTCTTTTATGGATTGTTCATTGCTGGTGTGGAGAAACACAACTGATTTTTATGCATTGATCTTATAACCTACAACTTTGATGGATTCGTATATAGCTCTGGTAGCTTTCTTGTGGATTCTTGGGGATTTCCTATATAGCAGATTGTATTAGCCTGTTCTCACACTACTATAAGAAATACCCAAGACTGGGTAATTTATAAGGGAAAGGTTTAATTGACTCACAGTTCCACATTGCTGGAGAAGCCTCAGGAAACTTATAATCATGGTGGAAGGCAAAGGAGAAGCAGACATCTTCTTCATAGGGCATCAGGACGGAGTGAGTGCAAGCAGGGGAAATGCCAGATGCTTATAAAACCATCAGATCTTGTGAGACTCACTATCATGAGAACAGCATGGGGGAAACTGCCCCCATGATCAAATTAGCTCCACCTGGTCCTGTTCCTGACACGTGGGGATTATGTGTATTATAATTCAAGATGAGATTTTGGGTGGAGACACAGCCAAACCATATCACAGATCTCGTCATCTGTGAATAGGTGTAGTTTTACGTCTTTCTTCCCAACATGGATTTATTTCATTTTCTTGTGTAACTGCATATAGAACTTACAGTACAATATTGAGTAACAGTGGTGAAAGTGGCCATTCTACTTTCTTTCTGATTTTAAGGCAAAAACTTGCAGTCCTTCACCAGTACTTTAGCTGTGAGTTGTTGTTGTTGTTTTTAATAAATGCCCTTTATCAAGTTGATGAAGTCCCCTACTATATAGGTTCATTTTTTTGACATGTTGAAATCTACTTGTTCCAGCATTATTTGTTGAAAAGACTGTCTTTTCTCCCTTGAATCACCTTTGCTCCACTGTTAGAGAGCAGTTGACTATATTTGTGTGAGTCTTTTTCTGGAATCTCTATTCTGTCCCATTTATCTTATTTATTCTTTCACCAGTACCACACCACCTTGATTACTGTACTTTTGTTTTGTTTTGTAATGGAGTCTTGCTCTGTCACCCAGGCTGGAGTGCAGTGGCGCAATCTCGGCTCACTGCAATCTCCGCCTCCCAGGTTCAAGCAGTTCTTCTGCCTCAGCCCCCCATGTAGCTGGGAATACAAGCATGTGCCACCATACCTGGCTAATTTTTGTTGTATTTTTAGTAGAGACAGGGTTTCACCATGTTGGCCAGGCTGGTCTTGAACTCCTGACCTCAAGTGATCCACCTGCCTTGGCCTCCAAAGTTCTGGGATTACAGGCGTGAGCCACCATGCCAGCTGATTACTTTATAGTAAGTCTTAACGTTGGGTAGTGTCAGTTCATTGACTTTGTTACTTCAGTATGGTGTTGGCTGTTTTGGTTTTTTGCCTTTCCATGTATACTTGTGAACTAGTTTGTTGGTATCCAAAAAAATAAATTGCTGAGATTTTGATTGGGATTGAATTGAATTTATAAATCAAGCTGGGCGTCCCACTTGGTCATGGTGTATAATTTTTTTATATACAGATATTCAATTTTCTAATATTTTGCTTAGGATTTATCATCTATGTTCATGATAGTTACTACTCAGTAGTTTTCCTTTCTTGTGATGTCTTTGCCTAGTTGTGAGATTTGGATAATAACTGGCTTCACCGAATGAGTTATGATATACTCTCTGCTGTTTTCTGGAAGAAATTTTAAAGAATTCGGGTAATTTCTTTCCTGAGTGTTTGGTAGAATTCACCAATGAACCTATCTGGATATGGTGCCTGCTGTTTTGGAAGGTTATTATTTATCGGTTCAGGTTCTTTAATAGACCTAGGCCTATTCAGATTGTACGTTTCTTTTTGTGTGACTTTAGGCAGATTGTGCCTTTCTGAGTAATTGGCACATTTCATCTGTTACCAGATTCGTAGGCATAGAATTATTTAGTATTCCTTTATTATTGTTTTTATATTCATAGGCTTAATAGTGATGACCCCTTTTCTAAAATTTTTGATATTAATAATTTGTATCTTTTGTCTCTTTTTCTTGGTTCACCTAGCTAGATATTGATTTCATTTATCTTTTCAAAGAACAATATTTTGGTTTTGTTGGTTTTCTGTATTGATTTTCGGGTGTTTTTTTGGTTGTGTGTGTGTGTGTTTTTTTTTGTTTTGTTTTGTTTTTGTTTTTGTTTGTTTTTTTGAGACAAGGTCTCACTGTGTCATCCAGGCTGGAGTGCAGTGGCACAACCATGGCTGACTGCAGCCTTGACTTCCTAGGCTCAACCAACTCTTCCACCTCAGCCTTACAAGTAACTGGAACTACAGGTGTGCACCACCGTGACTGGCTAATTTTTTTATTTTTATTTTTTTAGAGACAGGGTCTCACTATGTTGCCAGGTCTGAACTCCTGGCCTCAAGTGATCCTCCCACTTTGGCCTCCCAAAGTGCTGGGATTACAGGCATGAGCCACCACACCCAGCCTGATTTTCTGCTTTTACTTGCATTGATTTGTTCAATTTTTATTTCTTTTTTTCTGCTACTTTGAATTTAATTTGCTCTGTTTCTAGTTTCCTAAAGGTAAAGCTTAGATTATTGATTTTAGCCCTTTCTTCTCTTCTAACATATATATATTCAGTGCTATAAATTTCCCTGTACTGCTTTCATTGCATTTTGTAATTTTTTATTGATATATAATAGTTATACATATTTATGGGGTACATGTTATATTTTGATACATGCATATACAATATGTAATGATCAAATCAGGATAATTGGGATATTCATCACCCCAAGCAATGATCATTTTTGTGTCTGTGTTGGGAATAATTCAAAGCTTCTCATCTAGCTATTTGAAATACATAACTTTATTGTTAACTATAGTTGCCTTACCATACTATCAAAAACTAGAACTTATTCCTTCTGACTGTTTTTGTACCCAGTAGCCAGCCTCCCTTCACTGCTCCCTTCCACCCTTCCCAGCGTCTGGTAACCACTGGTTTGCTCTCTACCTCCATGAGATCAGTTTTCTTAGTTCCCACATACAA
The DNA here is from genome assembly GCF_006542625.1 of Nomascus leucogenys. Lineage (NCBI taxonomy): Eukaryota > Metazoa > Chordata > Mammalia > Primates > Hylobatidae > Nomascus > Nomascus leucogenys. The sequence continues at coordinate 71,368,060 of NC_044391.1, forward strand.
GTGAGAACACAGGATATTTGTTTTTCTGGGCTTGGCTTATGTCACTTAGCATCATGTCCTCTAGCCATCCATGTTGCTGCAAATAACAGGGTTTTTTATTTATTTTTTTTTATTATTATACTTTAGGTTTTAGGGTACATGTGCACAATGTGCAGGTTTGTTACATATGTATCCATGTGCCATGTTGTTTTGCTGCACCCATTAACTCGTCATTTAGCATTAGGTATATCTCCCAATGCTGTCCCTCCCCCCTCCCCCCACCCCACAACAGTCCCCGGAGTGTGATGTTCCCCTTCCTGTGTCCATGAGTTCTCATAGTTCAATTCCCACCTATGAGTGAGAACATGTGGTGTTTGGTTTTTTGTCCTTGCGATAGTTTACTGAGAATGATGTTTTCCAGTTTCATCCATGTCCCTACAAAGGACATGAACTCATCATTTTTTATGGCTGCATAGTATTCCATGGTGTATATGTGCCACATTTTCTTAATCCAGTCTATCGTTGTTGGACATTTGGGTTGGTTCCAAGTCTTTGCTATTGTGAATAGTGCCGCAATAAACATGTGTGTGCATGTGTCTTTATAGCAGCATGATTTATAGTCCTTTGGGTATATACCCAGTAATGGGATGGCTGGGTCAAATGGTATTTGTAGTTCTAGATCCCTGAGGAATCACCACACTGACTTCCACAATGGTTGAACTAGTTTACAGTCCCACCAACAGTGTAAAAGTGTTCCTATTTCTCCACATCCTCTCCAGCACCTGTTGTTTCCTGACTTTTTAATGATGGCCATTCTAACTGGTGTGAGATGGTATCTCACTGTGATTTTGATTTGCATTTCTCTGATGGCCAGTGATGATGAGCATTTTTTCATGTGTTTTTTGGCTGCATAAATGTCTTCTTTTGAGAAGTGTCTGTTCATGTCCTTCGCCCACTTTTTGATGGGGTTGTTTGTTTTTTTTCTTGTAAATTTGTTTGAGTTCATTGTAGATTCTGGATATTAGCCCTTTGTCAGATGAGTAGGTTGCAAAAATTTTCTCCCATTCTGTAGGTTGCCTGTTCACTCTGATGGTAGTTTCTTTTGCTGCGCAGAAGCTCTTTAGTTTAATTAGATCCCATTTGTCAATTTTGGCTTTTGTTGCCATTGCCTTTGGTGTTTTAGACATGAAGTCCTTGCCCACGCCTATGTCCTGAATGGTATTGCCTAGGTTTTCTTGTAGGATTTTAATGGTTTTAGGCCTAACATTTAAGTCTTTAATCCATCTTGAATTAATTTTTGTATAAGGTGTAAGGAAGGGATCCAGTTTCAGCTTTCTACATATGGCTAGCCAGTTTTCCCAGCACCATTTATTAAATAGGGAATCCTTTCCCCATGTCTTGTTTTTGTCAGGTTTGTCAAAGATCAGATAGTTGTAGATATGTGGCATCATTTCTGAGGGCTCTGTTCTTTTCCATTGATCTATGTCTCTGTTGTGGTACCAGTACCATGCTGTTTTGGTTACTGTAGCCTTGTAGTATAGTTTGAAGTCAGGTAGCGTGATGCCTCCAGCTTTGTTCTTTTGGCTTAGGATTGACTTGGTGATGCGGGCTCTTTTTTGGTTCCATATGAACTTTAGTTTTTTCCAATTCTGTGAAGAAAGTCATTGGTAGCTTGATGGGGATGGCATTGAATCTATAAATTATCTTGGGCAGTATGGCCATTTTCACGATATTGATTCTTCCAACCCATGAGCATGGAATGTTCTTCCATTTGTTTGTATCCTCTTTTATTTCATTGAGCAGTGGTTTGTAGTTCTCCTTGAAGAGGTCCTTCACATCCCTCGTAAGTTGGAATCCTAGGTATTTTATTCTCTTTGAAGCAATTGTGAATGGGAGTTCACTCATGATTTGGCTCTCTGTTTGTCTGTGATTGGTGTACAAGAATGCTTGTGATTTTTGTACATTGATTTTGTATCCTGAGACTTTGCTGAAGTTGCTAATCAGCTTAAGGAGATTTTGGGCTGAGACGATGGGGTTTTCTAGATATACAATCATGTCATCTGCAAACAGGGACAATTTGACTTCCTCTTTTCCTAATTGAATACCCTTTATTTCCTTCTCCTGCCTGATTGCTCTGGCCAGAACTTCCAGCACTATGTTGACTAGGAGTGGTGAGAGAGGGCATCCCTGTCTTGTGCCAGTTTTCAAAGGGAATGCTTCCAGTTTTTGCCCATTCAGTATGATATTGGCTGTGGGTTTGTCATAGATAGCTCTTATTATTTTGAGATACGTCCCATCAATACCTAATTTATTGAGAGTTTTTAGCATGAAGGGTTGCTGAATTTTGTCAAAGGCCTTTTCTGCATCTATTGAGATAATCATGTGGTTTTTGTCTTTGGTTCTGTTTATATGTTGGATTACATTTATTGATTTGCGTATGTTGAACCAGCCTTGCATCCCAGGGATGAAGCCCACTTGATCATGGTGTATAAGCTTTTTGATGTGCTGCTGGATTTGGTTTGCCAGTATTTTACTGAGGATTTTTGCATCAATGTTCATCAAAGATATTGGTCTGAAATTCTCTTTTTCGGTTATGTCTCTGCCAGGCTTTGGTATCAGGACGATCCTGGCTTCATAAAATGTGTTAGGGAGGATTCCTTCTTTTTCTAGCAATTGGAATAGTTTCAGAAGGAATGGTACCAGTTCCTCCTTGTACCTCTGGTAGAATTCAGCTGTGAATCCATCAGGTCCTGGACTCTTTTTGGTTGGTAAGCTATTGATTATTGCCACAATTTCAGAACCTGTTATTGGTCTATTCAGAGATTCAACTTCTTCCTGGTTTAGTCTTGGGAGGATGTATTTGTTGAGGAATTTATCCATTTCTTCTAGATTTTCTAGTTTATTTGCATAGAGGTGTTTGTAGTATTCTCTGATGGTAGATTGTATTTCTGTGGGATCGGTGGTGATATCCCCTTTTTCATTTTTTATTGCATCTATTTGATTCTTCTCTCTTTTCTTCTTTATTAGTCTTGCTAGCGGTCTATCAATTTTGTTGATCTTTTCAAAAAACCAGCTCCTGGATTCATTAATTTTTTGAAGGGTTTTTTGTGTCTCTATTTCCTTCAGTTCTGCTTGATTTTAGTTATTTCTAGCCTTCTGCTAGCTTTTGAATGTGTTTACTCTTGCTTTTCTAGTTCTTTTAATTGTGATGTTAGGGTGTCAATTTTGGATCTTTCCTGCTTTCTCTTGTCTTTGTTCTCGTTGGTTTCAAAGAACATCTTTATTTCTGCCTTCATTTCATTATGTACCCAATAGTCATTCAGGAGCAGGTTGTTCAGTTTCCATGTAGTTGAGCGGTTTTGAGTGAGTTTCTTAATCCTGAGTTCTAGTTTGATTGCACTGTGGTCTGAGAGACAGTTTGTTATAATTTCTGTTCTTTTACATTTGCTGAGGAGAGCTTTACTTCCAACTATGTGGTCAATTTTGGAATAGGTGTGGTGTGGTGCTGAAAAAAATGTATATTCTGTTGATTTGGGGTGGAGAGTTCTGTAGATGTCTATTAGGTCCACTTGGTGCAGAGCTGAGTTCAATTCCTGGATATCCTTGTTAACTTTCTGTCTCGTTGATCTGTCTAATGTTGACAGTGGGGTGTTAAAATCTCCCATTATTATTGTGTGGGAGTTTAAGTCCCTTTGTAGGTCACTCAGGACTTGCTTTATGAATCTGGGTGCTCCTGTGTTGGGTGCATATATATTTAGGATAGTTAGCTCTTCTTGTTGAATTGATCCCTTTACCATTATGTAATGGCCTTCTTTGTCTCTTTTGATCTTTGTTGGTTTAAAGTCTATTTTATCAGAGACTAGGATTGCAACCCCTGCCTTTTTTTGTTTTCCATTTGCTTGATAGACCTTCCTCCATCCCTTTGTTTTGAGTCTATGTGTGTCTCTGCACGTGAGATGGGTTTCCTGAATACGGCACACTGATGGGTCCTGACTCCTTATCCAGTTTGCCAGTCTGTGTCTTTTAATTGGAGCATTTAGCCCATTTGCATTTAAAGTTAATATTGTTATGTGTGAATCTGATCCTGTCATTATGATGTTAGTTGGTTATTTTGCTCGTTAGTTGATGCAATTTCTTCCTAGCCTCGATGGTCTTTACAATTTGGCATGTTTTTGCAGGGGCTGGTACCGGTTGTTCCTTTCCATGTTTAGTGCTTCCTTCAGGAGCTCTTTTAGGGCAGGCCTGGTGGTGACAAAATCACTCAGCATTTGCTTGTCTGTAATGTATTTTATTTCTCCTTCACTTATGAAGCTTAGTTTGGCTGGATATGAAATTCTGGGTTGAAAATTCTTTTCTTTAAGAATGTTGAATATCGGCCCCCACGCTCTTCTGGCTTGTAGAGTTTTCTGCCGAGAGATCAGCTGTTATTCTGATGGGCTTCCCTTTGTGGGTAACCCGACCTTTCTCTCTGGCTGCCCTTAACATTTTTTCCTTCATTTCAACTTTGGTGAATCTGACAATTATGTGTCTTGGAGTTGCTCTTCTCGAGGAGTATCTTTGTGGCGTTCTCTGTATTTCCTGAATCTGAATGTTGGCCTGCCTTGCTAGATTGGGGAAGTTCTCCTGGGTAATACCTTGCAGAGTGTTTTCCAACTTGGTTCCATTTTCCCCATCATTTTCAGGTACACCAATCAGACGTAGGTTTGGTCTTTTCACATAGTCCCAAATTTCTTGGAGGCTTTGTTCATTTCTTTTTATTCTTTTTTCTCTAAACTTCCCTTCTCGCTTCATTTCATTCATTTCATCTTCCATCCGCGATACCCTTTCTTCCAGTTGATCGCATCTGCTACCAAGGCTTCTGCAATCTTCGCGTAGTTCTCGATACTTGGCTTTCAGCTCCGTCAGCTCCTTTAAGCCCTTCTCTCCATTGGTTATTCTAGTTCTCCATTCATCTAATTTTTTTTCAAAGTTTTTAACTTCTTTACTATTGTTTTGAATTTCCTCCTGTAGCTCGGAGTAGTTTGATCATCTGAAGCCTTCTTCTCTCAACTCGTCAAAGTCATCCTCCGTCTGGCTTTGTTCCATTGCTGGTGAGGAACTGCGTTCCTTTGGAGGAGGAGAGGTGCTCTGCTTTTTAGAGTTTCCAGTTTTTCTGCTCTGTTTTTTCCCCATCTTTGTGGTTTTATCTACTTTTGGTCTTTGATGATGGTGATGTACAGATGGGTTTTTGGTGTGGATGTCCTTTCTGTTTGTTAGTTTTCCTTCTACCAGACAGGACCCTCAGCTGCAGGTCTGTTGGAGTTTACTAGAGGTCCACTCCAGACCCTGTTTGGCTGGGTGTCAGCAGTGGTGGCTGCAGAACAGCGGATTTTCGTGAGACCACAAATTCAGCTGTCTGATAGTTCCTCTGGAAGTTTTGTCTCAGAGGAGTACCTGGCCGAGTGAGGTGTCAGTCTGTCCCTACTGGGGGGGTGCCTCCCAGTTAGGCTGCTCGGGGGTCAGGGACCCACTTTAGGAGGCAGTCTGTCCGTTCTCAGATCTCCAGCTGTGTGCTGGGAGAACCACTACTCTCTTCAAAGCTGTCAGTCAGACAGGGACATTTAAGTCTGCAGAGGTTCCTGCTGAATTTTTGTTTGTCTGTGCCCTGCCCCCAGAGGTGGAGCCTACAGAGGTAGGCAGGCCTCCTTGAGCTGTGGTGGGCTCCACCCAGTTCGAGCTTCCTGGCTGCTTTGTTTACCTAAGCAAGCCTGGGCAATGGCGGGCGCCCCTCCCCCAGCTTTGCTGCCGCCTTGCAGTTTGATCTCAGACTGCTGTGCTAGCAGTCAGTGAGACTCCGTGGGCATAGGACCCTCCAGGCCAGGTGCGGAACACAATCTCCTAGTGTGCCGTTTTCCAGGCCTGTTGGAAAAGCGCAGTATTAGGGTGGGACTGACCCGATTTTCCAGGTGTGGTGTGTTACCCCTTTCTTTGACTAGGAAAGGGAACTCCCTGACCCCTTGCGCTTCCCGAGTGAGGCAATGCCTCGCCCTGCTTCGGCTCGCGCACAGTGCGCTTCACCAACTGTCCTGCACCCACTGTTTGGCACTCCCTAGTGAGATGAAACCAGTACCTCAAACAGAAATGCAGAAATCACCCCTCTTCTGTGTCGTTCAGGCTGGGAGCTATAGACTGGAGCTGTTCCTATTCGGCCATCTTGGCTCCACCCCCCAACAGGGTTTTATTTTTTTATGGCTGAATAGTATTCCATTGTGTATATATACCACATTTTCTTTATCCAGTCATCCATTGATAGACACTTAGGTTGATTCCATATCTTGGCTATTGTGAATAGTGCTGCAGTAAACATGAGAGTGCAGATATCTCTTCAATATACTGATTTTCCTTTCTTTTGGACACATATCCAGCAATGGGATTGCTGGATCATATGGTGGTTTCATTTTTCCTTTTTTGAGGAACCTCAATACTGTTTTCCTTAGTAGCCATACTAATTTATATTCCCACCAGCAGTGTACGAGTGGTCCCCTTTCTCCCGCCACATCACATGTTCCTCTTGCGTCGTACAATACAATCATCTCTTCCCAGTAGTATCCAAAATCTTAACTCATTCCAGCATCAACTCAAAAATCCGAAGTCTAAAGTCTTATCTGAGACTCAAGACACATTTCTTTCCACTTATTAGACCATAAACTCAAAAACAAATTCTTAACTTCCAAGATACAATAGTGGTGCAGGTATTAGATAAAGATTCCCATTCCAAAAGGGAGGAATTGGCCAAAAGAAAGGGAAATAGGCCCCACACAAGTCTGAAACCTAGCAGGGCAGACATTAAACTTTAAAGCCCCAACATAATCTTTGACTCTGTGTCCCGCATCCAAGGCACACTGGTGCAAGGGGTGGGCTCCCAAGGCCTTGGGAAACTCCATCCCTGTGGCTCTCACAGGTTGGAGTCTGGTGTCTGTGCCTTTTCAATGCTGAGGGTGCAAGCTGCTGGTGGCTCTACCCTTCTTGGGTCTGGAGGGTAGCAGTCCTGTTCCCATAGCTTCACTAGACTGCCCTGGTAGGGAGTCTGTGTTGGGGATCCAACCTTACGTTTTCCCTCAATACTGCACTAGCAGAGTTTCTGTGTGGGGGCTGTGTCCTGTGACAGACTTCTGCCTGAGACCCAGGCTTTCTAATACATCCTCTGAAATCTAAGTTGGAACCTGGGAAGCCTTCTTTCCTTTTGAGTGCTGCACACCTACAGCCTTAATACCACCAAGGATTACAGCTTGTGCTCTCCAGAGCAGTGCCCCAAACTGTACCAGGGGCCTTTTGAGCTGAAGGCTGGAGCTGGAGCAGCCAGGATGCAGGGAGCAGCCTCTTAAGATGGTGCAGGGCAGTGGCTCCCCAGGCCTGACCCACTAAACCATTCTTTCCTCCTAGGCCTCTGGGCTTGTGATGGGAGGGGCTGCCTTTTGAGGCTTTTTTTAAAAATTGTATTGGATATTAGCACTTGGCTCTCTTTTAGTAATGCTAATCTATCTAGCAAGTGGTTGGTTCACAGCCCACTTGTATTCTTTTGAATGCTGCACACTTACAGCCTTAATACCACATGGAAGCCACCAAGGATTACAGCTTGCGCTCTCCAGAGTAGCTATTGTAAATGAGATTACTTTCTTGATTTTTCAGATTGTTTGCCGTTGGCATATACAAATGATACTGATTTTTGTATGTTGATTTTATATCCTGCAACTGTACTGAATTTGCTATTAGTTCTAACAGTTTCTTTTCTTTTTTCTTTTCTTTTTTCTTTTTTTTTTTGAGATGGAGTCTAGCTTTGTCACCCAGGCTGGAGTGCAGTGGTGTGATCTCGGCTCACTGCAACCTCTGCCTGCCAGGTTCAAGCAATTCTCCTGCCTCAGCCTCCCAAGTAGCTGAGACTACAGGTACCCTTGACCACGCCTGGCTAATTTTTGTATTTTTAGTAGAGACGGGATTTCACCATGTTGGCCAGGCTGGTCTCAAACTCCTGACCTCAAGTGATCCACCTGCCTCAGCCTCCCAAAGTGTAAGGATTACAGGCGTGAGCCACTGTGCCCAGCCTCTAACAGTTTCTTGATGGAGTTTTCTTTGGTTTTTAAAATATACAATCATGTTGTCTGTGAACCAAGTTAATTTGACTTCTTCCTTTCCAGTTTGGTAGTTTTCAGCAGTGAAGCCATCAGTCCTGGGCTTTTCTTTGGTAGGAGACTTTTAATTACTGTTTCAGTTTCATTACTTGCTATTGGTCTGTTCAGGCTTTCTCTTTCTTTATGGTTCAGTCTTGATAGGTGTTACATGTTTATGAATTTGCCCATTTTTTTCTAGGTTATCTAATTTGTTGGATATAATTATTCATAAAATCTCTAATGATCATTATATTTCTAGGGTATTGATTATAATTTTTTTCATTTATACTTTGAGTGTTTTCTCTTTTTTTGTTAGTCTAGCAAAAGGTATGTGGACTTTATCTTTTCAAAAAACAATTTTTTCTTTCAGTTATCTTTTGTATTTTTTCAGTCTGAATTTTTTTCTGCTCTGATCTGTATTATTTCTTTCTACTAATTTTAGATTTTGTTTATTCTTGTTTTTCTAGTTCCTTGAGGTGGATTGTTCAGTTGTTTATATGAAGTTTTTCTCCTTTTCTGATGGAGGCTTATTGCTATGAACTTCCTACTTAGTATTGCTTTTGCTTGTCCCATAGATTTTGATATGCTGTGTTTCCGTTTTCATTTGCTCAAAAAAATTTTTAGATTTCCTTTTTAATTTCTTTATTGACCCATTTTTTATTCAGGAGCATGTTGTTTAATTTTCACATATTTATAGTTTTCAAAGTTCCTTTTTTTTTTTTCTGAGGCAGTGTCTCACTCTTTGACCCAAGGCTGGAGTGCAGTTGCACAATCTCAGCTCAGTGCAGTATCCACCTCCCAAGTAGCTGGGAGTACAGGCATGCACTACTACACCCAGCTAATTTTTTTGTAGAGATGAGGTTTTACCATGTTGCCCAAGGCTGGTCTCAAACTCCTGGACTCAAGTGATCTGCCTGCCGCAGCCTCCCAGATTGCTGGGATTACAGGCATGAGCCACCACACCTGGCCCAAAGTTCCTCTTTAAAAAAGAATAAAAATCTGGTTTTATTCTGCTGTGGTCAGAAAAGATACTTGATACGATTTTGACTTTTTTGAGTTTGCTGAGACTTATTTTTTCTCCTAATGTGATCTGGCCTGGGGAATGTTCCATGTGCTGATGAGAAGAATTTATATTCCACAGAGTTGGATGAAGTGTTCTGTAAATGTCAGTTATCATTACATAGTGATTTTTTTGTCTCTTTTTATAGTGTTTGTTGTTTATTTTATCTGATATAAATATAGCTATTCTTGCTCTTTTTTGTTTTCCAATTGCATGGAATATCTTTTTCCACCCCTTTACTTTCAGTCTGCGTGTCTTTATAGGTAAAGTGAGTTTCTTATCGGCAGCAGATAATTGGGTTCTGTTTTTCTATCCATTTAATCACTCTATGTCTTTTAATTAGAACATTTAGTTCATTTACATTGTTATTACTGATAGGTGAGAACTTTCTCCTGTCATTTTGTTGTTTGTTTTCTGGTTGATTTGTAACTCCTCTTTTACTTTTCTTTCTTTCTCTTTCATGTTTCTTTATGATTGTGCAAATTTCTCTGGTAGTATGTTTTAATTCCTTGCTGTTTATTTTTAGTGTTAACCTATTATAGGTGTTTTGCTTTGTGGTTACTATGAGGCTTACAAAAAACATAAGTTATTTTGAATATATGAGAACTCAATGTTGATCACAAAGAAAAAGACAAAAAACTTTACATCGTAATTTCATCCCCTGACACACATTTTGACCTCTTGTTGACACAATTTACATCTTTTTATATTGCCTGACTTTTAACAGATTGTTGTAGTTTTTATTTTGGTAGATTTAGTCTACATACTAGAAATAACCACAGTTACAGTATTAGAGTATTCGAAATTTGTCTGTATACTTTTACCAATGACTTTTATAACTTCAGATATTTTCTTGTTGCATGTTAGTGTCCTTTTGTTCCAGATTGAAGAACTACCTTTGACATTTTTTATAAGATGAATTCCTTCAGCTTTTGTTTGTCTTCAGAAGTCATTATCTCTCATTTATGGTTGAAGGATAGCTTTGCTGGGGACACTATTCTCAGTTGGCATTTTTTTTTTCCTTTAGCTTTTTAATATGTCATCCCACTCCATTCAGGCATGTATGGTTTCTACTAGATGTCCATTAACAGATGAATTAGAGCTCTTTATATGTTATGCTGCTTCTTTTTTTCCTGCTTTTATGCTCCTCTTTTTGTTTTTGACCTTTGAGAATTTGATTATTGTATGCCTTGGGATAGTCTTATTGGGGTTTAATCTATTTGATAATCTTTGACCTTCCTATGCCTGGATATTTATCTTTCTATAGATCTGGAAAGTTTTCTGTTATTATTTCTTTGAATAAGCTCTGTACCCCTTGCTCTTTCTTAACTCTGTCTTGAAGGCCAATGACTCTTAAATTTGCTCTTTTTAGGCTATTTTCTAGATCTTATATGTGTTCTTCCTTTTTATTCTCCTATGTCTCCTCTCTTTATATATTTTCAAATTGTCTTTGAGCTCACTGATTCTTTCTTCTGCTTGATTAGTTCTGTCAAAACCCTCTTATGCATTTTCAATTCAGCCAATGTATTTCACAGTTCCAAGATTTCTGTTTTTTTAATTTTTTAAATCTCTTTGTTCAGTTTTTCTGGTAAGTTTCTAAGGTGTTTTACTGTGCTATCTTGGAGTTCCCCAGGTTTCTCCAAAATTGCTATTTTGAATTCTTGATCAGAGAACTTACACACCTTCATCTCAGGTTGGTAGGGTGTCACTGGCTCCTTGCTTTGTAAATTTGGGAAGGTCGGGGTTCCCTGTTTGATGTTGTTTCTTACAGATGTACATTTATGTCTTCACATTGATTTGTTATTTATTCTAGTTTTTGCTATCTGCCTTTCTTGGTCTTTCGGGTGTGGTTTGTTGCATTCTTTTAGACTTAGATCACTGCCTTCTTTTCAGCACTAGATGGCACCCTAAGCCCAGGTTTGCCTGGCTTGCACAAAAGTTCAGAGCACTGACCATCTTGGGTTAGGGGATGTTCCAAAGGGGATTCCCTGGCTGGGGTTGGTGGGGAAGGGAATTAGCTGGGAGTTTGTGTGCAGAGGTCCCGTGGAATGTGCCTCCTACTGCTGCTGATCCACTGTCCCTCTGATTTGGCATCTCCTTTGGCTGAGATGAAGAGCAGCCCCAAGTTTCCTTTGCTGGAGTTGCTAACCCTACTTCCACGTTTGTCCATAGCTGTCTTCAGATTTTCTTCCAACAGGCACTAGCAATGCTTCCTGTGGGTTGAGGCAGGAACAGCTTTCCTGCATAGTAACCCTAGATGGTGGGGAAACTGGCTGTCTACCTTAGTCTCAGTTTCTCCAGGATAGGAACCATGAGTCTTGGGAGACCTTTTTACCCAGTGCCTAATAACTTAAGGGAGGGGCATCATGGATGGAGAAGTCCATTCTCTCTTCTCATAATTTTTCACTTCTTTGTGACACCAAGGATTGTCACAGCCTCAGTTTTGAGTTCTGGAATATTGGTGGTGATAATGTTGTCACTGTATAGTTGTTTTTCATTTTCTGTACGGGAAAATCAACTCAGATTGCTTCTACTCTGCCATTTTGGTAACATCACTGCATTTTACAAGTTTTGATATGTTGTATTTTCATTTTCACTTAGCTCAAAATATTTTAAAATTTCTCTTGAGATTTCTTCTTTGACCTACTTGTTACTCAGAAGTGTGTTTTTTAATTTCCACATGTTTTGGGATTTTCCAGCTATCTGTATTTATATATTATTATATATTTCTAGTTTAACTCCATTGTGGTCTGCATGGTAATATTGTAAGACTTATTTTTAAAAAATAAAGTATACTTTATGTCCCAGAATGTGGTCTCTCAGTGAATGAATGTTCCATGTGAGCTGGAAAGGAATGTATATTCTATTTCTTGTTGGATGACGAAGTAGTGTGTATGTCAATTAAATCCAGTTGACTGGTGCTGCTGTTGAGTTCAACTGTGTCCTTACTCATTTTCTGCCTGCTGGATCTGTCCATTTCAGATAGAGGGGTGTTGATGTCTTCAACTATAATAGCAGATTCATCTCTTTCTCCTCGCAGTTCTATCAGTTTTTGCCTTATATATTTTGGCACTCTGTTATTAGGTACATATACATTAAATATTGTTTTATATGTATAGATATAATTTTTAAAAATTTTTGTTTATTTATTTTGAGACAGAGTCTCGCTCTGTTGCCTAGGCTGGAGTGCAGTGGTGCCATCTCAGCTCACTGCAGCCTCTGCCTCCCAGGTTCAAGCAATTCTCCTCCTTCAGCCTCCTGAGTAGCTGGGACTATAGGTGCAGACCACCACACCCAACTAATTTTTGTATTTTTTAGTAGAGATGGGGTTTCACTATGTTGGGCCAGGCTGGTCTCGAACTCCTGACCTCAAGTGATCCACCAGCTCCAAAAGTGCTGGGATTACAGGCATGAGCCACCGTGCCTGGTCATATTGTTATTTATTTTTTTTTTTTGGATAATTGATCCCTTTATTATTATGTAATGCCTCTCTATCTGTGATGATTTTTCTTGCACTGATGTCTGCTCTGTCTGAAAATATGCTTACTCCCACATTTTTTGGATTAGGGTTAGCATGATATCTTTACTTTTAGTCTATGTGTCTTCATTTTTTTTTTTACTTTATTAAAATACTGAGTTTTATTTCACATGTGTATTTTTGCCTCCCCACCATCTCCATGTCTGACCACCACTACTACTATGTCCTATCATAACATTCCATACATACTTAAAACCAAGCAAAGGGTGGAGTTCCATCTTTAAAAACTAAACCGGCATTTTGGACATTCTTGGCAATAGAGCCTGGACAACATTTATCAAACACAGTAGGGAAAGTTCTCACTCTGCATTATAAAAAGGACAGCCAGATATCAACTGTTACAGAAATGAAATAAAATGGAAAATTTTTAACAAATTGTTTAAACTGTTTTCCTAAAGAGACTTCCTCTACTGCCAGAGATTTTGAATAACCTCCTGATCAGTCATCCGGAAGCATTCCTCACATAATTGATGAACTGCTTGCATTTTAATGTCTTCTACAGAGCTAGGTCCTTTTTGTGTTTTAGGAATCCTTTCCTGTTTTTTGAGAGATTCTTGTCCTTTTGATCTTGGTGTTGATGGTTTTCAGTCTTTTCCATTCTGATTTGACTTCTGTGCATTTTTGGCTGGAGTATCTCGTATAGATTTCCTCACTGGTGCTTTTTCTTCAGTTTCCTCGTCATCAAAATCATCATCATTGTCATTTTCATCATCATCTTCTGCATCAGCAGCAAGTTTTACTTTTTTCTGTGGAACCTTTCTACCACCTCCGGGGGCAGACTGCTTTCCAGATAAACTTAAGAGTTTCACATACTCCTCTTCTTCATCTTCTGACTCTGCATCTTCCTCCACAGCTAAGTGCTGTCCACTAATATGCACTGGCTCTGAAGCACACTTCAACCGTAAGATCACTGGGGGTGTTATTTCAAGGCCCCCAAGGGAAACCATTGGCTGTACAGACATTTTCAAAGTTGCCAGTGTTACTTTAATTGGACTGCCTTCATAATTCATTGCCTCTGCTTCAACAATATGCAGTTTATCCTTTGCGCCAGTCCCTGAACTGACCGTTCTTAAAGATAACTGGTGCTCATTTACATCATTATCCACCTTAAAGTGATAATCTTTGTTGGCCTTTTGTTGAAAGATAGTTCTGGGGCCTCAGGAGGCTCATGTCCATGTCCATCAAATCTTCCATGGGGTGGTGACACGCACTTAGGTGGGAGAGAAGGCGGATGGAGATAAACGACTGCTGCTCCAGGGAACAGCCATGCAGGATGGAATCACACCAGGGTATGAGTCTTCATATTTAAAGTGGGTTTCTCTTCAACAAAAATATAGCTGGTCTTATTTTTTTTTATCTGATCCGCTCTGACAATCTGTCTTTTAATTAGCATATTTAGGACATAGATATTGAAAGTGATTATTAATATAGTTGGGTTAATATCTATTATATTTATCGTCGTTCTGTATTTGTTGCCCCGTTTCTGTTTTTCTCTTTCAATCTTTTTTCACCATCTGTGGTTTTAATTAAGCATTTCATAATGATTCCACTTTCCTTCTTAGCATATTAGTGTTATTTATGTGTGTGTATGTATTTTCTTTTTTAGTGGTTGCCCTAGAATTTGCATTGTACAGTTACAACTAATCCAATTTGACTTTCAAATAACACTACACTTCTTTGTGGGTAGTGCAAGTTCCTAATAATAACAAAATATTCCTAATTTCTACTCCATCCCTTATATCATTGCTGTTATTCATTTCACTTATGTATGTTATACATTCATAGCATACATAATTGAATATATTATTGCTGTTATTATTTTGAACAAACTGCTATTTGTTTGTTCACAAGTAAAATCAAGTAAGAATAAGAAAAGTAGAAGTTTTTATTTTACTTTTACTTATTTCTTCTCCAGGACTTTTACTTTCTTTATGTAGATCTAAGATTCTGACCTATATCATTTTTCTTCTCTTTAAAGAATTTATTTTAATATTTCTCACAAGTCAGTTCTGTGGGCAAAAATTACCTCAACTTGTGTTTATGAAAGTTTTTATTTTTTCTTCACCTTTTTTTGCTTGCATTTTTTATTGTGGTTAAAAAAACACATAACAATAAATTTACAATCTTAACCATTTTTAAGTGTACAGTTCAATAGTGTTAAGTATATTTACATTATTGTGCAACCAATCTCTAGAATTTTTTCATCTTATCACACCAAGACTCTGTACCCACTAAACACTAATAATTCCCTCTTTCTCTTCTCTCCAGCCCTTGCTAACCACATTTCTGCTGTTTCTTTTCTACAATTTGACTACTTTAGATACTTCATATGAGTGGACTGATACAGTATTTGTCCTTTTGCAACTGGCATATTTTGCTTAGCATAATGCCCTCATGGTTCACCTATGTTGTGGCATGTGACAGAATATTCTTTTATTTTTAAAGATTTCATAATACTACATTTTATGTATATACCATTTTTCCTTTTCCATTCGTTGTCAATAGACATTTGGATTGTTTCCACTCTACACCTTGTCTATTATAAATAATGCTTCCATGAACATGGGTGAAAATTTATCTTTAAGATCCTGCTTTGAATTCTTTTTGGATATATATCCAGAAGTGGGATTGCTGAATCATATTCTAATTGTCTTTTTGATTTTAGAAGTATCTCCTTACTGCTTGCTCTCTGTACTACCTGCACCATTTTATATTCCCATCACCAGTGCACAAGGGCTCTCCACATGCTCAACACTTACATTCTGCTCTTTTGATAGTGGCCATTCTAGTGAGTATGAGTCGATGTCTTATTGTTTTGATTTGCATTTCCCTGATGATTAGTGATGATGAGCATATTTTCAAGTATTTATTGGCTATTCATATATCTTCTTTGGAGAATTTTCTATCCAAGTCATTTTCTCATTTTTAAATTAGTTTTTTTTTTTTTTTTTTTACTGTTGAGTTGTAGAAGTTCCTTATATAGTCTGGATATTAACCCCAAATCAGATACATGAGTTGCAGTTATTTTTGCCCAGTCCATAAGCTGCCCCTTCACTCTGTCGATCATGTCTGTTTATGCACAAAAGTTTCTCGTAGTCCCATTTGTCTATTTTTTTCTTTTGTTGCCCGAGCTTATGGTGTCACTTCCAAGACATAATTCTCAAATCCAATATCCTGAAGTTTTTCCCCTATATTTTTTTCTAGGAGTTTAATAGTTTTAGGCCTTACATTTAGGTCTTTAATCCCTTTTGAGTTAATTTTATGTAAGGTGTAAGTTAAGGTCCAGCTTAATATTTATTTATTTATTTATTTAAGCATGTGGATATCCCAGTTTTTCCACTACCATTTGTTAAGGAGACTGTCCTTTATTCACTGTGTCATCTTGGCATCCTTGTCAAAAATCATTTGGCCATATATACAAATGTTTATTCCTAGGCTCTAAATTCTGTTCCATTGGCGTATATATCTATCTTTATTCTAGTACCATACCATCTTAATTACTGTTGCTGTGTAGAATGTTTTGAAATCAGTCTTCCAATTTTGTTCTTTTTCGAGATTGTTTTGGCTATTCATAGTCCCTTGAGAATTTTACGATGCTTTTGTCTGTTTCTGCAAAAAATGTCATCGGTATTTTGATAAGAATTACATTGAATCTGTAGATCACTGTGGGTAGCATGGACAGTTTGACAATGTTAAGTCTTTCAATCTATGAGCCTGGAATACCTTTCCATTTATTTCTATCTTCTTTGATTTCTTGTGGCAGTGTTTAGTTTGTAGTGTAGAAACCTTTTAATAAGCTCAAGCTTATTCCAAAGTATTATCCTTTTTGTTGCTATAGTAAATGGAATTGTTTTCTTAATTACCTTTTTTTTTTTTTTTTACAGCTCCTTTGGTTGAGGGATAATTTCCTTTGTGAATTGATTGTTAGTGTATAGAAATGCAATTTTTGAATTTTGATTTTGCATCCTGTAACTTTGCTGAATTTGCTAATTTTAACAGTTTGTATGGAATATGTCATCTGTGAAGGGAACTAATGTTACTAATTTTCCAATCTGTATGTTTTCTATTTCATTTTCTTGTCTAATTGCTCTGGATAGACCTCCTAGTACTGTGTTGAATAGTAGTTGTGAGTGTGGGCATCCTTGCCTTATTCCTGCTCTTAGAAGGAAAGTTTCAGTCTTCTTTTGTTGACTATGATGTTAAATGTAGCCATCTCATATATGACTTTTATTATGCTGGGATAGTTTTTTTCTGTTCCTAGTTTATTGAGTGTTTGTGTCATGAGATTGTTGAATTTTGTCTGCATCAATTGAAATGATCATCTGGTTTTGTCCTTCATCTTGTTAATGTGATGTATTAAATAGATTTATTTTCATATGTTAAACCATCCTTTCATTCCACGAATAAGTCCCACTGGTCATGGTGTATAATCCTTTTAATGTAGTGTTGAATTCAGTTAACTAGTATTTTGTTGAGGATTTTCACATCAGTATACTTAAGGGATATTTGCTTGCAGTTTTCTTTTTTTGCATCTTTCTCTCATTTTGGTGTTAAGGTAATTCTGACCTCATAGAATGAGTTTGGAAGTGTTGCAGTTCTTTCTTTTTTTTTCTTAAGACTTTATTTTTTAGAGCAGTTTTAGGTTCACAGCCAAATTGAGTAGAATGTACTGAGATATCCCAATATTCCCTGCCCTCACACAGGCAAAGCCTCCCCAGTTATCAACATCCTGCACTAGAGTAGTCCATCTGTTGCAATTGATGAATGTACGTGGACATGTCATTATCCTCCAAAGCCAATCGTTTACATTAGGGTTTACTCTTGGTGTTGTATGCCTCCCCTATTATCAATATCCTGCACCAGAGTGGTACATCTGTTGCAACTGATGAACCTACAGGGACACATCGTTATCCTCCAAAGCCCATAGTTTACATTAGGGTTTATTCTTGGTGTTGTACGTTCTGTGGGTTTAGACAAATTTATAGTGACATGTGTCCATCATTATAGTATCACACGGAGTAGGTTCACTACCCTAGAAATCCTCTGTGTTCTGCCTGTTTATCTCTCCCTTCCCCCATCCCCTAGCAACCACTGACCTTGTTACTGTTTCCACAGTCACCTTTTCAAGGATGTCATGTAATTGGAATCATATAGTATATTGCCTCTTCAGGCTAGCATACTGTGTTCCTTCTTTTGTCTTTTTTTTTTTGTTTTATACTGTAAGTTCTGGGGTACATGTGCACAACATGCAGGTTTGTTATATATGTATACATGTGCCATGTTGGTGTGCTGCACCCATTAACTCGTCATCTAACATTAGGTATATCTCCTAATGCTATCCCTCCCCCTCCCCCAACCCCACGACAGGCCCCGGTGTGTGATGTTCCCCTTCCTATGTCCAAGTGTTCTCATTGTTCAATCCCCACCTATGAGTGAGAACATGCCGTGTTTGGTTTTCTGTCCTTGCGATAGTTTGCTGACAATGATGGTTTCCAGCTTCATCCATGTCCCTGCAAAAGACATGAACTCATCATTTTTTATGGCTGCATAGTATTCCATGGTGTATATGTGCCACATTTTCTTAATCCAGTCTATCATTGATGGACATTTGGGTTGGTTCCAAGTCTTTGCTATTGTGAATAGTGCCGCTATAAACATACGTGTACATGTGTCTTTATAGCAGTATGATTTATATTCCTTTGGGTATATACCCAGTAATGGGATGGCTGGGTCAAATGGTATTTCTAGTTCTAGGTCCTTGAGGAATTGCCACACTGTTTTCCACAATGGTTGAACTAGTTTACAGTCCCACCAACAGTGTAAAAGTGTTCCTATTTCTCCACATCCTCTCCAGCACTGTTGTTTCCTTTTTAATGATCGCCATTCCAACTGGTGTGAGATGGTATCTCATTGTGGTTTTGATTTTCATTTCTCTGATGGCCAGTGATGATCATTTTTTCATGTGTCTGTTGGCTGCATCAGTGTCTTCTTTTGAGAATTGTCTGTTCATATCCTTCACCCACTTTTTGATGGGGTTGTTTGTTTTTTTCTTGTAAATTTGTTTGAGTTCATTGTAGATTCTGAATATTAGCCCTTTGTCAGATGAGTAGATTGCAATAATTTTCTCCCATTCTGTAGGTTGCCTCTTCACTCTGATGGTAGTTTCTTTTGCTGTGCAGAAGCTCTTTAGTTTAACTAGATCCCATTTATCAATTTTGGCTTTTGTTGCCATTGCTTTTGGTGTTTTAGTCATGAAGTCCTTGCCCATGCCTAGGTCCTGAATGGTATTGCCTAGGTTTTTTTCTAGGGTTTTTATGGTTTTAGGTCTAACATTTAAGTCTTTAATCCATCTTGAATTAATTTTTGTATAAGGTGTAAGGAAGGGATCCAGTTTCAGCTTTCTACATATGGCTAGCCAGTTTTCCCAACACCATTTATTAAATAGGGAATCCTTTCCCCATTTCTTGTTTTTGTCAGGTTTGTCAAAGATCAGATGGTTGTCGATGTGTGATATTATTTCTGAGGGCTCTGTTCTGTTCCATTGGTCTATATCTCTGTCTTGGTACCAGTACCATGCTGTTTTGGTTACTGTAGCCTTGTAGTATAGTTTGAAGTCAGGTAGCGTGATGCCTCCAGCTTTGTTCTTTTGGTTTAGGATTGTCTGGCAATGTGGGCTCTTTTTTGAGTCTTGCTCATTGCTAGCACAGCAGTCTGAGATCAAACTGCAAGGCGGCAGCGAGGCTCGGGGAGGGGTGCCCGCCATTGCTGAGGCTTGCGTAGGTAAACAAAGCGGCCAGGAAGTTCAAACTGGGTGGAGCCCACCACAGCTCAAGGAGGCCTGCCTGCCTCTGTAGACTCCACCTGTGGGGACAGGGCGTAGCCAAACAAAAGGCAGCAGAAACCTCTGCAGACTTAAATGTCCCTGTCTGATAGCTTTGAAGAGAGTAGTGGTTCTCCCAGCACACAGCTTGAGATCTGAGAACGGACAGACTGCCTCATTAAGTGGGTCCGCGACCCCCGAGTAGCCTAACTGGGAGGCACCCCCCAGTAGGGGCAGACTGACACCCCACACGGCCGGGTACCCCTCTGAGATGAAGCTTCTGGAGGAACGATTGGGCAGCAATATTTGCTGTTCAGCAATATTCACTGTTCTGCAGCCTCCGCTGCTGATACCCAGGCAAACAGGGTCTGGAGTGGACCTCCAGCAAACTCCCCACAGACCTGCAGCTGAGGGTCCTGACTGTTAGAAGGAAAACTATCAAACAGAAAGGACATCCACACCAAAACCCCATCTGTATGTCACCATCATCAAAGACCAAAGGTAGATAAAACCACAAAGGTGGGGAAAAAACAGAGCAGAAAAGCTGAAAATTCTAAAAATCAGAGGGCCTCTCCCCCACCAAAGGAACGCAGGTCATCACCAGCAAAAGAACAAAGCTGGATGGAAAATGACTTTGACGAGTTGAGAGAAGAAGGCTTCAGACGATCAAACTTCTCCGCGCTAAAGGAGGAAGTTCGAACCCATTGCAAAGAAGCTAAAAACCTTGAAAAAAGATTAGACGAATGGCTAACTAGAATAACCAGTGTAGAGGAGTCCTTAAATGACCTGAAGGAGCTGAAATCCATGGCATGAGAACTACATGATGGATGTACAAGCTTTGGTAGCCAATTCGATCAACTGGAAGAAAGGGTATCAGTGATTGCAGTTCTTTCAAAGAGTTTCTGTTTTGATTCTTTCAAAGAGTTTGAGAAGGATTAGTGTTAGTTCTTATTTAAATATTTGATGGACTTCTCCAGTGAATCTATCTGGTCCTGGCCTTTTTTGTTGGGAGGTTTTTAATTACTATTTCAATTCTTTACTAGTTATAGGTATGTTCACATAGATTTCTTATTTCTTCATGATTTAGTACTGGTAGGCTGTATGTTTCTAGGAATTTATCCATTTCTTCTAGATTATCTGGTTTGATTGTAATTTAATAGTAGCCTCATAATGCTTTTTATTTCTATGACATCAGTTGAATGTCTTTTATTTCTAATTTTAGCTATTTCAATCTTCTCTCCATTTTAGTTATTGCAGCTAAAGATTTGCTAATTTTGTTCATCTTCTCAGAATACCAACTGTTGGTTTTGTTGTATTTTTTTCTTTTTTCCTATTTGTTTCATTTATCTCTGCTTTAAGCTAGTTGTGGATTTAGCTTATTTTTCTTTATTCCTTTAAGTGTCAGGTTAAGTTGTTGAGTTGAGGTCTTTCTTCCTTTTTAATAAAACTTTCCTCTTAATACTGTTTTTGTTGCATTCCATCAGTTTTGGTATGCTGTGTTTTCATTTTCATTTATCTCCAGATATTTTCTAAATTCCCTTGTGATTTCTTATTTGACCCATTGGTTGTTTAAAACTGCATTAATTCCTATACATTTGTGGATTTGCCTGTTTTTTTTTGTTTTTTGTTTTGTTTTTTTGCTATTGATTTGTAGTTTCATTGTGCTGAGGTTGGAGAATATATTTGTACGACTTCAGTCTTCTTACATTTAAGGCTTTTTTTGTGGTCTAACATGTAGTCTCTCTTGGAGAATATTACATGTGCACTTGAGAAGAATGTGTATCCCCTGTTGTTGGGTGGAGTGTTCTGTATATGTTTGTTAGTTCCAATTGGTCTAAAGAGTTATTCAAGTCATCTGTGTCTTCTGTTTGATCTTCTGTCTGGTTGTTCTATTCTTACTGAAAGTGGGGTATTGAAGTCGCCTGTTAGTATTGTGTTGCTGCTCATTTCTTCCTTCAGTTCTTTTTTTTTTTTTTTTAAAGGCGGAGTTTCGCTCTTTTGCCCAAGCTTGAGTGAAGTGCAATCTTGGCTCACTGCAACCTCCTCCCCCTGGGCTTAAGCGATTCTTCTGCCTCAATCTCCTGAGTAGCTGGGATTATAGGCGCCTGCCACTACGCCCAGCTAATTTTTTTGTATTTTTAGTAGAGATGAGGTTTCACTATATTGGCCAGACTGGTCTCCTGACCTCTGGTGATCCAACCACCTTTGGCCTCCCAAAGTGCTGGAATTACAGGCGTGAGCCACCACACCTGGCTATCTTCCTTCAGTTCTGTCAGTGTTGCTTCACATATTTGACTGCTTTGATGTTAGATGTGTATGTATTTATTGCTATATCTTTTTGGTGAATTTACCATTATATCATTATATAATGTCCCCCTTTTTCTCTTATGATAGTTTTTTTTTCTTAAAGTCTATTCTGTTTGATATATGTATGGCCGCTCCTGCTCTCCAGTTTCTCATTTGCATAGAATATCTTTTCCACCTTTTCACTTTTAGCTCATGTGTGTTTTTTGTTTGTTTGTTTGTTTGAGAAGGAGTCTCGCTCTGTCGCCCAGGCAGGAGTGCAGTGGCACGATCTTGGCTCACTGCAACCTCCACCTCCTGGATTCAAGCAATTCTCCTGCCTCAGCCTCCCAAGTAGCTGGGATTACAGGCACATGCCACCATGTCCAGCTAATTTTTTGTATTTTTAGTAGAGACGGGGTTTCACCATGCTAGCCAGGCTGGTCTTGAACTCCTAACCTCATGATCTGCCCACCTCGGCCTCCCAAAGTGCTGGCATTACAGGTGTGAGCCACCATGCCTGGCCCCCATGTGTTTTTAGATATAAAGTGATTTTCTTGTAAGCACTTTATTGTTGGATCTCATATTTTTTAGCCATTCAATCCATGTCTTGGTATGTTTGATCTTTTTACATTTAAGATAATTACTGACAGGAAAGGACTTAGTATTACTTTGATGTTTAATACTTTTATGTTTAAAGTAATTACTGATACGAAAGGACTTAGTATTACTTTTGTTCATTGTTCATTGTTTTTTGTTCGTCTTACAGCTTTGTCTTTCCTCTCACTATGTTTTTTGTTGATTTTTTCTAGTGACGTTTTGATTCCCTTATTTCCCTTTGTATATATTCTACAGATATCTTCCTCATGGTTACCCTTGCAATTCCATAAAACATCTTAAAAGTTCTAACAATCTATTTTAAACTGACATTTTAAATATTTCAAACTGACAAATTAACTTCAATCACGTATAAAAACCATGCTGCTTTACCTGTTTCTCTGCCTCCCATTTTATGTTATCGATGACTCAAATTGCCTGTTTTTACATTGCTTATCATTTAATATAGATTGTTACTTTTTATGCTTTTAGAAAAATTCTGGGCCAGGTGCTGTGACTCACGGCTGTAATCGCAGCACTTTGGGAGGCCAAGGTGGGCGGATCACTTGAGTTCAGGAGTTTGAGACCAGCCTGAGCAAATGGTGAAACCTCATCTCTACAAAAATCACAAAAATTAGCCAGGCATGGTGGCGAGTGCCTGTGGTCCCAGCTACTTGGGGGACTGAGGCAAGAGGATGGCTTGAGCCTGGGAGGCGAAGGTTGCCGAGAGTCGAGATCATGCCACGGCACTCCAGCCTGGGTGACAGAGCCAGGACCTGTCTAGAAAAAAATATATACCAGATTTATAAGTGATTTACTCACCTACATTACAATAATACAGGATTCTATATTTGTCTATATATTTAAGTTCACCTGGGACTTATGTTTTTATTAATATATGGTTTTATGTTCCTGTTTATCAGCTTTTCACTTACTTGTAGGTGCTCTTTTAGAATTTCCTATAGAATAAGTCTAGTGGTGATAAACTCCCTCAATTTTTGTCTGAGAAAGTCTTAATTTCTGTTTTTGTTTGTTTTGAAAGGGCACTTTTGCTAAACGTAGCATTCTTGATTGGCACCGCTTTTCTTTTGAATATATCATCCCACTTCCTAGCCTGCAGGGTTTCTGCTAAGTCTGCTGAGAATCTAATATGAGCTCCTTTGTGTGTACTGGGTTGCTTTTTTTTTTTTTTTTTTTTTGCTGCTTTCAATATATCTGTCACTAGACAGTTTAATTATAATATGATGATATGTCTCAATGTAGATCCCTTAGATCCCTTTAGATTTATTCTGTTGGAATTATCTGAGATTCTTGAATTTGTATATCCATTTCTCTCAGATTTGGGAAGTTTCCAACCATTATTTCTTCACATAGGTCCTCTACCCCTTTCTTTCTTCTCCTTCTGAGGTTCCCATAATGCATGTTTTCTTCTATTTGATGCTATCCCAGAAGTCCCTCAGATTCTCTTCATTTTCCTTCATTCTTTTTTTCTTTTTTTGCTCATTTCTTTTCTTTTTCTTTCTTCTTTCTTTTTTTGGGATTTATCCTGCTTGGTGTTCTCTTAACTTCCTGGATCTGTGGTGGGGTGTCTGAAACTAATTTCAGGAGATCCCCAGTCATTATTACTTTATTTATTGCTTCTGTTCTTTTCTCTTTTAATTTTCTTGATGTTTCCATTATGCATATGCTACATTTTCTGTAGTTGTTCCACATTCTTGGATATTATTCCATTTTTTTCCGTCTTTTTTCTCTTTGCTTTTCAGTTTTGTAAGTCTCTAGTGACATGTCCTTAAGCTCAAAGATACTTTGCTCAAGAAGTGTCCAGTATACTGAGCGAATCAAATGCATTCTTCATTTTTGTTAGTGTTTTTGATCTCTAGCACTTCTTTTTAATTCTTTCTCAGAATTTCCATCTCTTTGCCTACATTATCCAACCATTGTTGCATGTTGCCTAATTTTTCCACTAGCACCCTCAGAATATTAACGGTGGTTGTTTTAAATTCGTGATCTGGTAATTCCAACATTCCTGCCATACCTGAGTCTGTTTGTGATGCCTGCTCTGTCTCTTCAAGCTGTGTTTTTGCCTTTTAGTATGCTTTCTAATTTTTTGTTGAAAGCTGGACATGATATACTAGGTGAAAAGAATTGCAGTAAATAGGCCATTAGTCAAGTAGTAGTGAGGTACAGGGGAAGGGGAGGCATTCTATCATTTTATAATTATATCTGAACCTTTTTTTAAAATTAGGACAGAGCGAAGCTCTCACTCTGGTACCCAAGCTAGGATGCAGTGGCATAATCTTGACTCACTGCAGCCTCTACCTCCTGAGTTCAAGCCATCCTCCTGCCTCAGCCTCCCAAATAGCGGGGACTACTGGCACACACCACCATGCCCAGCTAATTTTTTTTTTTTTGGTAGAAATGGGGTATCTCTCTGTTGCCCAGGCTGGTCTTGAACATCTGGAATCAAGCACTCCTCCCACCCCAGCCTCCCAAAGTGCTGGGATTACAGATGTGAGCCACCACACTTGGCCTGTCTCAGTCTTTAAGTGAGCCTGTGGCCCTGTGGTCTGAACTTCACAAGTGCCCCTCACTTCTTTTCCCAGAATTTAGGTGGAACCAGATGGCTGGAGGGAGCTGGAGTTGGGTATCTTCTGTTCCACGTAGGTTAGAGCTGATTGGAGTTGGGTATTTTTGCTCTTTCCCCAGGTCAGTTAGATTCTAAAACCACAGTAGATTGTGATCTGGTAAAATAGTTTTTCTTGGGGGAAGGCCTTGTTGAGAACATAATGCTTCTCCCGACCACCCCCAATACCTGAGGGGATTTTTCCTGGTAGAGCTTCAAGAGGTAAAACTCAAAAAAGCATTGGGTCCCCCGGAAGTTTTTTAACTCTCAGACTTGTCCACACTGAGTCTCTGGCAATTTGTTTATTACAGTTCAGGCTTTGCTACCAGTACTGGTTCTTATGGTGGTTTTTTACTCAGGGTTTCTGTTAAGTTGTGACTCTTTGTATCTGCTGTCTGTCAGAAAAGGGAATGTTTCTCAGCTCTTCTAAAGGACTACTTTTCAGAAGGCCCACAAAGCAGTGAAATAACTGAGGATGCAAGTTGGGTGAGGAATTACTACCATGGCTATGGTTCCTAAGAAATCAGTGCATTCATGAGTTATTTGAAAAGGAACTGTTTTATTACCTCATGTCCAGAGATAAAAATCCTAAGGTCTATACTGTAATAGCTTTGACTGAAGGAGACTGAGAAAGTTGGTGCTATAGGTTGATTTGTATCGTGGCACTCTTTTATCATTTGCCTGTAGCTGTATTTGCTTAGGAGAACCATGCTTCAGTCCACCCCTGCCTCTTTCTACTTTAGTCGGTGTTGTTTGCACCAAATGGATTATTTGGAATTAAGTTGGATTGGGATGGGCATTGCACCAAATCAAAATTTGATAATTTCGCATTTTAGGTCTTATAAGCATGTAACACATACTATTACATAGTATGAAAGCAAACTGTGTACTTTGCATACATGAATTCAGTTCGTTTTCAGAGCAGCCTAATTAGGAAAGTACTGTCATGTCTATTTTATGGATAAGGAATATGAGACTTAGAAAGGTCAAATAAATTACCTCAGGATACACAAGCAGCTAAAGGTAAGTGGCAGGGCTGTAATTCAACCTCCTGACTCCAAACACTAGTAAATACTACCGTACTCTTTTCAGTGACTACCGTTTCATGGCTTTCATTCTTCCCATTTTCCTTCTCTTGTCATTGCCTTCACCCCACTCCTACTTTTCCTTCTCCTCTAACTCACTATGTCAAAGAGAAAAGGAAAGACCATTTTTGAGACAAACTAATTTGCTGAAAGTTCAAGTCTACTAGCAGTATATAATACTCATTTCATCATATTCTACATTAACAAGGTAAAATATCCATTTATATTTCTGCTTTGGAACCTGGCATGCCCTTTGTTCACATTTCTGTTAGGATCATACTATTTTATTGATTTGTATGCACTGTTTAGAAGGAAATTTTATGTATGACTTCCTATAGTCACCTTTGCCACTCTGAGAGCTGCAACAAATATTAGACTAATCTAATCAACATGCAGAAGTCATCTAGAAGCAATTGGGCTTTATGCAAAAATAATGTAGGCCCACTGTCCCAAGTGTAACTGAGATGGACAGGTTTTTTTTATTTAATTTCCTTTATATATAGGAAAAGAAAAATTTTAGATTAGGGTGTACATAAATTTGAGTTTGTTGAAGTTGGCTCTGGAAGGGTGTTGTACACCCTCATTTCCTAGTGGCCTGAAAAAGAATAATAAAAGAAAAATAATGAACCTTCTGTACTTAGTAAAAGGAAATGCTTTTTTTTTTGAGACGGAGTTTCACTCTTGTCGCCCAGGCTGGTGTGCAATGGTGCGATCTCGGCTAAACCTCTGCCTCCCGGGTTCAAGTGATTCTCCTGCCTCAGCCTCCCAAGTAGCTGGGATTACAGGCATGCGTTACCACACCCAGCTAATTTTGTATTTTTAGTAGAGACAGAATTTATCTAAGTCGATCAGGCTATTCTTGAACTCCCGACCTCAGTTGATCCGCCTGCCTCAACCTCACAAAGTGCTGGGATTACAGGCATGAGCCACTATGCCTAGCTTAGGAAATGCTTTTTAAGTATTTGAGGTCTGGCACAATATTTACCATTCCAAAACTCCCATTAACTTTGGTTTTTCTCCTCAGGATGATAAATCTTTATTCAGAAAGGCTTTGAGTACAGTTGTAGTTTATCTGCATAGATAATATCAACCAAGTTAGAATCAATACAGAGTAATATAGAATGACTATTTAAAATACTATAGGGAAAAGTTGGATTTTATTTTTTAAGCTAGATTACCCAAAGTTAAATTTGGCCAAAGCGGATATCAATTCCTAGACTTGGGTTTTAACTTAAATGGATTTATTTATGGCCTCTAAGACAATCATTTTATTCTCACTGCATTCATGAAATAATTCACTAACACATTTCTCCCAAAGAGTTGCTAATGCAATGCTCCTTCCCTCAGTGGAATCATCTGATTGTTTTAGCCCAGGCACTATCATCTCATCATCAGAATATGTAAGAAATGTTTGACCTTTAATTAAAGTTGCAGAATATTAGCTGCTACTGTGTAGCATTCTAGAAATGTTTATAAAAATATGAAACCATGGGAGATGGGAATAAAAAATAGTCTTCATCCCTTCTTTGTGTTAAATATCTGAAGAAAAATGTGTTCTGGCTGATGAATTGGAAACGTTTTCATCCCTAGTAAATACGTAGCTGCTTAAGTATATTTCTTAACACTATGAATCAAAGGGGAATATTTAAATGTGACCAAAAATTCTACATACATAACCTAGGAGGCAATATAATACAACATAACAGCTAAGACTGTGCAAAGGCTTTAGAGCCCAACAGACCTGGGCTGGAATTCTGGATCCCCCATTTATTGGCTGTGTGACCTTGTGCAAGTTTCTTAACCTTGCCAAACACCCATTCATGTGTAAATGTATCTAATAGTACCTACTTCACAAGGTGTGTGGTGGGAGGGATTTAAATCAGTTTATGAAAAATGCCTACAATAGTGCTTGGCACATAGAACTCAACAAGTGGTAGCAATTATTATTATAAAAGCAAAAGAATCTCAAATAAAAATCATAAAATATTAGTGTCATCAAAATTCAGTCATTAAACATATTTTATGATTAAAAAGAAGACTGCCAAAATCATGAAGCAGTTGGAAAATAAAAACATTACACTTGAAATTTCAATAACAGTAAGTTTGAGCTAGTTGTATTTTTGTTTTAGAATTTTTTGGTTATCATGAGATTTGACATCTTAAGTAAAAGGTCTATTTGTTATACCATGTTCTGGTGTGCTCTAGTGGTTTTGACAAGGTATACACATAGATGTTAGAAAAAAAAACCCTTTGGTTGTTGCAATTTTCTCCTTATTGCATCTAATTGAAAACATAGAGGAAAGTGTAGAACACGTCTGTGGGTACTTTTCATACTAGTGATAGTACCATGGAAGTCTTTAAGAGAACTCCTATAGGCTTAGAATGTAGTGAAAATATTAGGGGACTCTATAACATTTGTATTATCACCCTTACCCTTACTCTTCACCCACTCACCTGCAAAAAAACAAAAAAGAAAAAAGAAACTATTCCAGTAATCAGCTGCTTCATTGTGCTAAAAAGTATTTCTGTTTTGGAAATACTTGCCAATGAAGCGAAAAGAATTTGGCATTTGGAAATATCTTCCATTGGCATAGCTTGTAATACAATTCACAGAAACTTTTAAAAACAACTTGAATATAGTATCTATAAACTTTCATATTTACCACACTTTGGGGACAGGATCTTAAATCTTCCTATCTTATTCATCTTCACTTTTGAAGTTCTTTCAGAAATGTTCATGCTGATTAATAGTTAAACGATTTAAGTATTAACTTACCCATTTCTAGCACATATAATATAGTAGTAGCCTTTTAGTTGTTTTCTTGCTTCTGAAGCAGCCAGCATCCTCACACATTTTTCATTACTCATTATTGTCCTCAAAAATTGCTCTTCAAGCAAAATGTGGTTTCCTGTATTTCCTGTGTCATTCAATTATTGTATTTCTCCAAGTCTAACCCTAAGAACTAGATACCACACAGTTTCCTAACAGATGGAAAATCCTTATGTTTTCACTTAACATCCCTCTATTAAGCAGCTCTCTCTGGGAGATGTCTCCCTTGCCCCATTAGTATGTTAAAGCGGCCAGATCCCTGAAATATAAATGATAAAAGTGGATTTCATATCTGACATTTTAAGTTACCAGGCATTTTTCCTTTATGGCTTAATCATTGAGATTTTTGAAGATAATATGTACAGGACGGGAAAGATTTTTATTTCAGAGACTGAAAAAAAAGCAACATAGCATTTTAGTAGATTGCATAAAAATGGAGCAACAGTTAATTTTTATAATTTTTTACTTTAGCTATTAAAGACTTTTTTTATAACTACATTTTAACAGCTTTTAATCTAACCTTAATAATAAATATTAGTTCCTTTGCCCAGGGTTTGGAAATAATCAGAAAGAATTCTCAGGCAAATTTGGCTTTTTAGAATATTTTATCCTGTTGTATTTTGTTGAGATTCCTTGGCAACTGGTACAGGGAAAAGAAGAATAAAAAATAAGATTCATTTATTTCTTATTTGCTAGAAAAAAAAGCTGCTATTCATACCAAACACACTTTTGGACTACAGGGCAATTAAAAAGAATTCAATACTAAGAAAAAAAGCTGCTATTGTTTTCTTCACTGACAGAAGCAGCGAGTAAGTGGCAACTCATGACTCTAATGATGCATCATCCCTAGGCAGATTATTTATAATGCATATGTAAAGTCAGTATAACTAGTGAAATCTATATGTATTTAACCCTGAATCTTCAATCTCTTTTATGTTTTACTTTGAGGAAACCTATTCTTGGTTTACTTGATACCCAGACTAGTTTGGTATAGAATTGAACAATTAACTTCTACATCAATTTGTCTGCACTGTGACTATTTTAACTAGCTCAGTTTTAAGCCTTGTTTAGAAATGGTAATTCCTCTTTCTAAATTTAATTTTATGTCCAAATGTTTTTGTTACAGCCTGGCCAAATTCAGGTCCCCAACTAACTTACTTTCATATTTATTCAAAGACTGAAAGAAGGCCACAAGGATGAAGCATAAATGAAGGGTGGATTGGTATGAGATGAAACAGGATGGGGGGGTAGGGGGATCAGATCATATATAGCTATATGAAGGCCATAATAAGGAGGTCAAATTTTATTCTCAGGGAAGCCATTTAAATTAGAATGTCATGATGTGATATTTCATTTTTAAAAGATCACTCTAGGTGCTAAAAACTACATGGGGCAGGAATAGATGGGAGACCAGAGAGGAGGCTCTTAGCATAATCTAGATTAGACCAGAGTAATCAAGGTGATGGAGAGAAGGTGAAAGATTCAGGACATGTTTTGTAGATAAAAGGTTCCAAGATCTGGCGACAGATTGTATGAAGGCTCTAAGGAAAAGAGGCATCAAAGATAGGCCTAGGCCTGATATTCAGTTCATGCCACTGCCTTGGCTGCCTAGGTCTTTGTGTGAATCTTGTTATGAAGGGCCAATGCTTTTCTGTATCTGATGAGCCAAAGTTTTGGGCTTGAAATGGGGAAAAATCATGGATGAACAAGTTTGAAGAGGAGACAATCTAAGTTCTGTCCAGCTACATGTTTTAACGTTCCCCGATTGATGAGATTTACTTTAAAAGTACCTTCATGAAATTTTTCTGAAACTTTACAACAGTGCCAAAAACATTCCGGACAAAAGTGTGTCCTGTTGTTTCATATAACAGATATGAATCTGATTTCTTCCACAACTTCTGACATCTTATCCACTAGCTTTGTTAGCCTGCAGGGGTTTCTATGAGGGTTTCTCACCCTCAGCACTACTGACATTTAGATGGGGTACTTTGGTTTAGGGGGCTGTTCAGTACATTATAGGATGTTTAGCACCATCCCTGGTCCACAAGATGCCAGCCGCAACTCTGTTATGAAAACCAAAAATGTTTCCAGATATCACCAAATGTCCTTTGGGAGCAAAATCATCCCCAGTTTAGAACCAAACTCATGGTGCTAATAGTAACAAAACTAACACTTATTAAGCACTTGTTATAGCCCTTTTATCTTATACTACCAGAGCCAGTAGGTAATGTTTAAAATCTTTCTTTTTTTTTTTTGAGACGGAGTCTCGCTGTCACCCAGGCTGGAGTGCAGTGGCGCGATCTCGGCTCACTGCAAGCTGCGCCTCCCGGGTTCACGCCATTCTCCTGCCTCAGCCTCTCCGAGTAGCTGGGACTACAGGGGCCCGCCACCACGCCCGGCTAATTTTTTTTTGTATTTTTAGTACAGACGGGGTTTCACTGTGGTCTCGATCTCCTGACCTCATGATCCGCCCGCCTCCGCCTCCCAAAGTGCTGGGATTACAAGCATGAGCCACCGCGCCCGGCCTATGTTTAAAATCTTATAAATCATAAAAATAGATAAATGCCTTTAATTTCTATTGTAAATGTAATTATAAGTCCACTGAACAATTGATGTTGGACCACAGCCTTTTGAGTATGAATCCACTGGCTGGATTTCCAAATTGCCATGGTACATGAAGCATTTTCTACCATTTTTAGTTTCAATATTTTAGTGGGGGAAAAACTGGATTCTGCTTTCATCCTTGCTTTCTACATTTGTCCCATACCCATTTTAACCACTTTTTGGGTGGGGATGGGTTGAGGGGAGCAACTAGGTTTTTTTTTTTTAAGTATTTCTAATGCATTCAACCTAGCTTTCAAATAAAACCAGAAGTCTTTTACACTCACAGTTTATGGACTGCTGAATATTTAACTAAATTACATAATTACCCTAAGTAAAACAAACAGGTTCAATGACCACTGCCACTAGCCTTTTGTAAGCATGCAGCTGATCATCTGGTGGGACAAAAGCATAAGGTTGGTTAGAGAATAGCCTCCTAGCCACAGTCTTCTACCATGTGATAAGTAAGTATGCCTATCGGCTAGTTTTACTAGGTAAAAATTGGTTAAGAGGTATTGTACGTGCGAAACACCATGTAAATTACTCTACTTGCATTCTCTTTTAATCTTCACAACCCTAATACATAATTATGTTAATGTTTGTGTTTTGCATTTGAGAAAACAAACATAAAGATAAGTGTTTTACAGAAGGTTACATAGTTAATGAAAGGACCAGGATGGGAACCCCAGGCATTCTAATATGTGCTTTACCATTTCATCACAAGTGCAAGGCCATAAAATTAATTTTCTACAGAGCACTAAGCTCCAGTTTGGTCCATGATCACAAACTGTACCTTGGAATCTTGACCTGTCATCTTCAAACTAAGTGCTATGGCAATAAAATATGGGATATTAATATAAATCTACTACTTGGAACAATTCAAAGGATTGATAAGAAGCTCAGTGACTCCAAATCAAATCTATACATTTAAAGATAACCCAGACAAATATATCTGTATTAGTTTCCTATTTCTTTGATAACAAATCACCAAAAGCTTAATGCCCTAAAACAACAAAAATATATTATCTATAGGTTAGAAGTTTGACACAGGTCTCACAGGGCCAAAACGAAGGTGTCAGCAGGACTGTGTTCCTTTCTGGAGGTTCGAGGGAAGAATCCATTTCCTTACCTTTTCTAGCTTCTGGAGGGCACTCACATTCCTTGACTTGTGACCCTTCTTCCCCCTATCTTCGAAGCCAGTAGTTGCATCTCCCTGACCATTCATCTGTAGCCACATCGCCCCCTGACTGAATTTTCCTGCTTCCTTCTTCCACTTTTCAAAACCCTTGTGACCACATTGAGCTCACATGGATAATACAGGCTGATCTCCCTACCTCAATAAAATGAGCCTTAGAGCCTTGGCACAGCTTTGAGCCACAGTCAGTTCCTGTTCAGCTACATTAACTGTTTTGTTTTTAGTAGGCGTTTTCACAAGGTGATGTGACTCAAAAGTTTGATTTGTATGAGAAATCAGTCATGATTGAATTGCATAACTATCTGTCCTCAAAGTCCATGTAAATAGATCTATGTAATTATAATTAAAAACAATAATTACAGATATATCAGAGGTCCTTTAGTCTTCTAATAGTTGAGTCTAGTAAGTCTCACCGAATTCCACACACAAGATTCTAACATATGTACACATGCATTTGTTACAGAATGTAATTTAGATACTATAGTAACCAAATTCAAGGTAATGGACAAAAATTAGTAATTTTCATTAAAGCTTTCTATTTCTGGCTCCTCCTGAATGTGCATTTTAAATGACTAGGACATTAAAGGGATTGTTTCAGATGAACTATCAGCACCTTTTTTATGTGTCATGTTCATCCAGACTATCCATCCAGATAATGGCTTTATTTCTGATACGTTTTATGTAAGTTTTTATCTACATATTCATGTAGTGGAAAAAAACTCACAAAAGTGCTTTCAAGCACTCACAGTGGTGTCTAAGCCACTGTTAATTGAAAAAGCTGCTGTATTTAAAAAACTGCTAGTTCCTGTGAACCATGATCACGCCACTGCACTCCAGCCTGGGCCAAAAGTGCGAGACTCCGTCTCCAAAACAAAAAACAAAAAAAAAAAACTGCTAGTTCCTTTAAAAACTTAGAAAACTACACTGGAACTCCAAAAATAGCTATGAATTAATAAATTTCTATGATTATAAAACTGATAAATTCCACAGTAAGACAATTAAAGTGGCAATATTAATAGTATACCCTTTATTGAATACCTATGTGTCTGGCCCTTTGCTCATTTCATCCTTATAACCTGCAAGGTAAGTTAATCTTTTTACTGTTAAAGAACTGGATGGCAAAGGCTAAGCAACTTGCCAAGCGCCACAGAGCCTGGTAAATGTTGGAGATTTGAAGCCCAGTGTGACTCATTTTGAATCTGTTTTTATTTGCTAATATAGTTAAACATTTGAGTATATTCTCATGTTTCCATTTTTATTTAAAAAATGACTCAGAGTTTGAACATTTTAGTAGTGAAATTTTGTTCTCTGGCATTAAATATTTCAAAACTAGCATTTGGTTAGGTAAAACACTGATGTAATTATGAGTCTTATTAAAGTATTTTGCAAAGATAATCAAGGTAAACAAATTTCTCATCAATTTTTAACTAGTTTAGGTAAAATGTTAATTACTTAAATTGAAACTTCAGGTCCTAGGACTTAGATAAGCAGATCCTTGAGTCCGATGCAAAAGGCATCATTCAAAGATAAATACATCAAAAGGCAATAACTGAGGACTAATTTGAAAAGTTTGGAAGGTGAAAAAACCAGTTCTCCTCATATTTTCTGTTTTCAGGAGATGAGTATGATGTATGTGCCATTTGTTTGGATGAGTATGAAGATGGAGACAAACTCAGAATCCTTCCCTGTTCCCATGGTATGAGTAATTACATACTGCTTTGAATTTTCATATAGTTAATTTATATTTAGGTTCCATATTCCAAGGGAAGAGACGGAAAATAGTTATTAGCACACCATAAGCCAGGCCCTGTACTAATTAGTGGTCTCATTCAGGGATGGAGGTGTATTTATAAAAATTTACAAACTTTCAGGCCGGGCATGGTGGCTCACGCCTGTAATCCCTTTGGGAGGCCAAGGCAGGCAGATCATGAGGTCAGGAGATCGAGACCATCCTGGCTAACACAGTGAAACCCCGTCTCTACTAAAAATATAAAAAATTAGCTGGGCGTGGTGGCAGGCGCCTGTAATCTCAGCTACTAGGGAGGCTGAGGCAGGAGAATGGCGTGAACCCGGGAGGCAGATGTTACAGTGAGCCGAGATCGTGCCACTGCACTCCAGCCTGGGTGACAGAGCAAGACTCCATCTCAAAAAAAAAAAAAAATAAAAATTTATAAACTTTCTTCCCGTCCCTACGTGATACATACAGAACACTGAATAAATATGGCAAGAGATTAAATATAAAAGTATCAACCGCAGCATACTAACTAAAGATGTATATTTTGCTTCAACAGCTTATCACTGCAAGTGTGTAGACCCTTGGCTAACTAAAACCAAAAAAACCTGTCCAGTGTGCAAGCAAAAAGTTGTTCCTTCTCAAGGCGATTCAGACTCTGACACAGATAGTAGTCAAGAAGAAAATGAAGTGACAGAACACACCCCTTTACTTAGACCTTTAGCTTCTGTCAGTGCCCAGTCATTTGGGGCTTTATCGGAATCCCGCTCACATCAGAACATGACAGAATCTTCAGACTATGAGGAAGACGACAATGAAGATACCGACAGTAGTGATGCAGAAAATGAAATTAATGAACATGATGTCGTGGTCCAGTTGCAGCCTAATGGTGAACGGGATTACAACATAGCAAATACTGTTTGACTTTCAGATGATGATTGGTTTATTTCCCTTTAAAATGTTTAGGTATATACTGTAATTTGATTTTTTGCTCCCTTCAAAGATTTCTGTAGAAATAACTTATTTTTTAGTATTCTACAGTTTAATCAAATTACTGAAACAGGACTTTTGATCTGGTATTTATCTGCAAGAGTATACTTCATTCACTAATAATAGACTGGTGCTGTAACTCAAGCATCAATTCAGCTCTTCTTTTGGAATGAAAGTATAGCCAAAACATAAAAAAAAAAAAAAAAAAAAAACAACCTCAGTATAGCTTGCAATTAAGACCTAGATCACAGTATTTAAGTGTTTTGCGTTTTATACATGAGGTCAGTGCTACAGCCACCTAGCATGAACTAACCCAGCCTCCACCTCCATAAAGTTACCTACAGTTGTTGAGTTGGAATATGTTCTGGCATTTACCCGACCTGCCAATCATTAGGGAGAGGCAACAAGGTAATTCAGCCTTTCCTCCTATCAGCACAAAGAAACTCAAAGCTGTCTTTTCCCTTTCTGTTCCAAAGCAGTCTTACCCTGACAGGAGCAGTCTATACTAGTGCAGATTTCAACACTGTTTTTTAACGTTTTAATTACTATAGTGTTATGTAGAGATTTGATTCAGCAGCTAATGTTTCTGAACTTTACTTACTAATTTTCAGTGTCCTTAAGGGTTCTGTGGTGTTATCAAAGCAAAAAGAAAATGCTGCATAAAAATACCAAACTTCAGCAACTGTTAATACTCAGATCATATACCTCTTAATAAATAGCATCTTATGCTAATTAGCCCTGCTAAACTATGTACAGAGGAAACTGTTCAAGTATTGGATTTGAAAGTAAGTGACTCATGTTTAACAGAACTAATGATGTATTGAAACACTGTATTATGAAAAGCTAAATTATACATCATTGTAACTATGTAGAAAATGTAGACTAATGTATAATCAAAATGCTAAGGATTTTTATATGGCCTTGTATGAGGGGAGTTTGAATGTTAATAAACATGTTTTCCACTTTAAGATCCAGTAAATGTCTGTTTTACTGTAGTATTACTTACCATATTAGCCTTATTTATATATATCCTATACAGGAACAATGATTGAGATCAGAGAAATCACATCACCTTAGGATTTTATACAAGGTAACTGACCATTCACATGCAGTTAGGTAATATCCCAAAAAGTTTTACACTGCTGCCAAAATTATTCCAAAAATAAACAGTGTACATTTTGGTACCCTGTTGTAAATTATGGTATATGGAGGGAAAATTTCACTTTCCAAATTGCCTTTTAAAAAATAATGTTCATAATCAGGAAAAAAAATAGGCATTTCTACTTTGGAAAATAAACGGTTGAATTCAACATCACCTATCTGATACCTCATCCCTCTTCCCCTTTTTTATAAAAAATTAAAGAACCACAGGCCTGAGAAACAGGACATCAAAGATTACCACGGTAGTTAAGCAGAGTTTGGAATTTGACATAATTGCATGGGCCTAACCTTTTTAAACCTGCTTGGTCATTTGCATAATTTTCATTTAACCTAAGTGAAGGTGTGAGGACAAAACACTGAGCTCAGTATGTGGCACATAAATGCGCAATAAGTAATAGCCTTCAAAATAATTATTAAATAACAACAAACTTTCTAAAACAATATTTTAAAATAGGAAAAGGGAAAAAAATAAAAAGTCACAGTAGTGGGTAAGTATGTATTAGATGTTATATTCCCTCAGTCTTTAATCCAAAGTTTAGAACAAGGACCTAGTTCCTTTATGTTAGGAGTTTTTATGGAAAAAATTTTTTTTTTTAAATTCCAAATTATTACTTTAATTGTAAAAAAAAAAAATCTACGAAGTGTCTTATTTAGCAGCACTGGCTAGGACTGTTACTAGGTTCTGTTAACGTTCACTTGAAATGTTCTGTAATTTCATGGTATAGCTTTTTGAATAGGACAGTAGGTGCAATTAAAATCTAATTTCTATTTAAAAAACAAATTTAAAATTTTCTTGAATACAAAAGTAACATTAAAACACTAGAAATCAAAATATAGTCACCTAGAAACTTTCACTCCAGGAATAAATTTATCTTAATATATTGCCTTCACAAATGTAAAATACATGTATATTAACACTGTATGTGCACCGTCATGTGACATGTTTATATCCTCATATTATTAACATTTATTGGTAAGGATTCTCATGTCATTCTTCAATGACTATTTTGTCCTATGGACTTAAAATCATTTATTCAAACCGTACCCCTTAAAAAACTGAACTTTGTAGATATTTTCCAAGTTTGCATGTCATAAGTAATGCAGCATGATGGACATTCTGGTATACAAATTTGTATAGCTTCATTTCCATATGCTAAATTCCTAGAACTAAGTACAAAGCGAAGTACACATGTATATATTTCGCTAAGTATTTTTCTAATGAAATTGTGGGTAGACAGCCAATGAATAGTTTCATGATATACTATTTTAGTGATACAGTCACCCTTTACCACCTTCTACCCCCAACCTCCTCTCTGAACACACACATACACACTGCCCCCTCACCTACTTACAAATTAATTCATTAAGAGTTTCAGAATTTTGGTCACTGCTTTCTGTAATTGGTTACCCTAATAGTTCTTTACATGTAAAGTGTGAATGTGTATTATTGTAAAATCTCAAATCATCACAACTCGACCACCAAATTTTCATTTGCCCAATCTTTTGGCCTTAACAGGTCAAGAAACTGATACCAGGTTTTTATTATAGCTTTACAATTTCTGGGTTATGTCCAACTACCAAAATAGCCCCAAATCCTTTATCTCCCATACTTGTACATCCCTATGTACAACCATATTCACAACCAATGCCTGACTAGTCAAAAAAAACTTTCATTATGCATAGTATATTTTAAGACAGGTTAATTCCTATTCCCTAACCCATTGTTTCTCAAAAGGTAGCATATACACCACTTAAAATGAATCAGACTGACCCAGTGATTGTTTCTGAAAAGGGATTCCTGGGCTTATGGACTCTCCATCTCCAGAGTGGAACCCCAGAGTCCATAATCTGCCTCATAACCAGCTCCCCAGTTTTACTGGGACCCACTAACTTTTGAGCACTCCTGGCTCTAAGTGTCTGCTTGACAGTTGTTGGTAATAATGATTTATCTAAATAGCCCTAAATTTACATATGTACCAAACTTCAATACATATCAGGGATTTTATGGCCTCTGGATTTAAATCTATTACATAGCCATGGTCAACATGTCACTACAAAGCCAAAAAATGTAAAAGCATCCCAATTATCTTATATGCTGCCTAAGGAATGTCTTCTGCTCTTATGTGGGAGGGCCCCAGCTGGCTGACTTCAGCCTGCCAACACAGCCTCGAAATCTAAAGTCATATGACATTTCAACACAGAAAAATCCACAATAGTGCAGAAACCCTTCTTGGTACTTCCTTTACTGTTTATTAGATTTCACATCCAGAAACCAGCAAGAAGAGGAAAATACTTATTTTCTAGCAGATAAGTCAGTTGCTTCTCACATACGCCTGAAGATGAGCCTGAAATGACTAAAAGCTATGAGTAACAGATCAAAGCCCATTAAAAAGAAATTCCCAGGCACTAATTTTATCTGTAATATTACTTGAAGTAGGCCATCACCTAATATTGTTAAAGTTTTATGCTTGCAGCAGACTTTGGCCTATTCTGTGTATTCCCATTGTCAAAAATCAACTTTTAACAGTTTATATAAATAATGTATATAAACAACAGGAGCCTAGAGTATTTGGTTGGAATAAATTTATTTCATCTGTCTGTAAACAAGGTGTTTAATAGTTATGGCATTTTTTTAAATGCATATTAAATCAGATGAGTTAGACTGTATCCCAGATGTAACAGTGCAGGGAAAGAAATGGACAAATCAGCAACAAGATTTGTTTTTAAATCTGTACATTATCCACAAGGCCCAAACAATAGAAGCAAATACTAGAATGTCCCTAAAGTAGTGCCATTCGAAAGAAACCCTTAATAGGTCAGTTAAAATCCATCTCACAATAGCAACAGTTCATTTTAACAATAGTATGGCACAGAATACATATGAAAAAAATTCATCACAAGACAGCCAAGTCCACAACAATGCAACTTCATATAAAAACTCAAGCTGCAAATAAAAATTGGTCCTATGAAGAACAAACTGGACACACTCCAGATGGTTATGTTGGGATACCTAATGTCCATAATGGCAGCCTTTTACAATTTTACTAAAGAGTAGAGCTGGTGTGCAAAGAAAAAGGAAGAAAAATCTGAGCTATTGCAATGATGGAATGTCCCTGGGGATTCAATCAGTATGGTTACTGTAAGGTCATGGGAGGAAGTGCTTTTTGCTCTTGTTTTGCCATTGCACTCTTCATATGTCCTGTAGACACTATGAATAAAAGTTTGTCTCTACTCAAGTGCAACAACAATACTAAAAGCAAACTACTGCAGCTCTCAATAGCTCATCAACAAAAGGGATATTAATTGGTTAAAAAAAACAGGCACTGCATAAAAAAAGATGGAAGCAAACCAAATGCCTATGTGCGAAGGGGCGGGGGGGGGGGGGAGGGCGGGAAAAAGAGAAGAGTGAAGGAAAGATGCATGCACTTTTTCCTCCCAACCATGCGCTACAAAAGGAAGACTAAATGAGCCAAGTAAATGCTCAAAGTGCTGAAAAGACACTGATCAGAGATTGTACAACCGGCACCTTGCTTAATATTAACTTATTTTAGTAATCAATATCCCATTAATTGCTAAGACAAAGTGATGCCCAACTTGGCATGCCCCCTCCCCCCAATTTCAAGGTATCATGCAAATCATTATTGTGCTGCAATTATGTTGCCAGATAAGGGTTGGTTACATACAGTGGTTAACATACAAATGATCCATTGGGCAAACAGGAATCATGACATTAGAAAATAGGTAAAGAAAAATTAGCTACCATCTATAGTTTGGTAGCATTGTGACCATAATTAGGGTTGTTGATGAAGACAGTTGCTAGGTAGATGGGGAGAGGCTGCTTACACATCAGACCTCCTCAGGTATAAAGCGAGTTCATATGCTTTCTTGTTAAGTGTGCCTCCGTGGACACCTTCCTTTCCCATGACTATAACCAATGCTGGAGTACACAAGGAAACAAAACAAAAGTGAACAGAATTATTTTGTGGGGGGGGAGGGCAGAAAGAAAGACACCTTTCCCCACCAACAGAGGGATACAAAGGAGACACAGGTTCATATCCCATCACCCTGCATTGCTAATAAAATTTCCAGAATTAAGACTTAAGCTTACAGCTAGGAAAGTTTAAGAGCAATTTTCCCCTAATACTTAACAGTCTGCCTAGCAGCTAGAACCCAGAGTCTCTCAAGTATTTTGCCATTGAGTATGCCTTCTTATTCAATCCGCCTCCATGGACCCCTTCTTTTCCCATTACAAAGACCAAGACTGAAAGAGAAAGAAGAAAAGTGTTTCAAAAGAAGTGTTAATCAAGAAAGTCACATAAGTTTTAGCAGACAGAACCCCGATTAATAAGTTAACATTAAGTTAGTTTTCCATGAACTGCCAAGCACTGAAGTCAAGTAGGTTTCCAAAAAGAACTTTCAAACTAGTAATATACTAAACAGAAAATAGTAAACTTGACTGCATCTTAGAAGCCAATCAATGCAAGCAAAAGTTCTATACAACTATCTTTACACTAGCTACAGAAAAAAAAAAAAAAGTGATCATTTGTCTTCTATTTTAGGGCAAAAAAATTCTGGCTGATGTCAAGTACATGTTATTACTTGCCCCAAAAATATAAACTTAATAAACCTGGAGAGTTACTTACAAACTCTCCCCAAATTTTAACATGCTTGATAAGTTTAAACTATTAAGTTTTACCAGTGAGGCTAAATGTATCTATTATTTCCAGAGGAAAATGAAGATCAAATTTTAAGTAGCATACTCAGTATCATTCAGAAAAGGCCAAATTAAATTATTTAAGGTGTTTGCTTACTGATAACTTCACCGTAGTAGCCTTGTTTTTAATTGCGTCTAAAAAAATAGGTTTACGATTTCTAATTGCTCTTCTATGATGCAATTCAAAGGTCTATAACCCAAAATATATGTGTATGTCAAATTTTATATTCACTACCACTAGATGTCAGTAGTGCTGTATCGTATAAAATATTCTGGTTTTTTGTCTTGTGTCTGACGCTTCTTTTTAGCGTATAGTGCAGCTAAGGTTTAAAGAGATTTGTCACTATTTCAAAGTCATCTAATTTTCTCATAAATACTTATAAACATCAACTCACACCAGAATACAAGTAACTTTTGGGATAATCACAGGGAACTGGTAGAGCCATAGCATTAATTATAACTCACGGCAGCTTCAAGTCCCCTCACATGGTAGAGCTGTTATTAAAATTAGATGTGCCAAGTCAGCTATGTGAGGCTACAGAAGTACTCTCTATTTACAAAATATTCGTATGCATTAACACATTAAAATGTATTTGTATATCAATGAGATATTATAATAAACCTCAATTTCAAAAGTTTATTTTGAAAAAGTAGGGAGACTTCTTTAGCACAATTAGGAGTTTCTATAATGCTGACAACAGTCTGGAGACACCTGAATTTTTGGACCAAGTATACAAACTAAATGTAATTTCCTACTTTTCAAATCTAAGTCTCAGACACAATCTTTGAAAATATTTCAGTGAATGGACAACTTACTCCAGAATCCTCATCCAATTATCTTTTCCCCAGCAAAGTTCCTAACTGAAAAATGAACTGATGTTAATTTTTCCTTCTTTATGCTGAGTAGTGAAATGGTTAGAATACAAGCAAGAAAAGAGATCCAAAGATCAAACACACACTGAAAGGGACTAAAATAACCAAGTGATTTGAACAATTTAACAATCAGAAACACCACAGGATGATTATTTGACATGTCAAGCAGTTTAAGAGACTTTTAAGTTTAATAAAGCTGAAAGTGAGTTGATACGAATATTCTATCTTAGAACAAAATCAGGATTTAAGAGGCCAGGTTGTAGATGCTGTAGAGTAGGTAAAACTAAAGCAGTGCTTTTCCATAGTGCTGGGCAGTTCACAAAAACCACCTTAATAGCCATTATGGACTAACTTTTTTTCAAAATGTTAAAAGAAACTGCTTAATAAGTTGTAATGTGCATGCAACTTTAACCAAAAGAATGCCTTCCTTACCTCTACCAGCTCTGCCGACAGCCACATTGTATGTTGGCTCCCCACCTTGACTCTTTGTCCGGATGTCCATTGTGCAGTCACCATCGACGTATAGACTATCTCTGATCACTGAGCATTTCTTCGCGCCAAGAGTCAAACCGTTGGTAAAGAAACCTTCCCGGTCTTTTCCTACAATCATATCTATTTCTATTGGCTGCCCCCCACCAAAAAGAAAAAAAAAAAAACATTAAGTTGTAGTTAATTCCTTTTAGGGCTTGATGTAACAGGAAAGGCTGTGTGCTAGGCTTATACTACCACTGCCAGACAGCCATATTTCACTAATAAACCAAGATTCAGTCTTTTCTAAATAATTACTTAATCCTATATAATCACATCTTTTACATCAGTTGATTTGACTTCAGTTAACGGTGTCGTCTCTTAACCAAGACCAGTCTATACAAAGAAACTCTAAAGAGTTGATAGTTGACACTAGACAAAGTGCAAACTTAAAGAGTTATTTATAAACTGTATTAAGTCAGCTGGTGCCTGAAAGTGTTCACGTAATGGTAAAACTTCAGCTATCAACTCTTTGAACACAGCTGGTCTATGATATTCAGTCCCATTACAGTAAATCATGTTTCATCAAATTTAAAGTTGCTTCAAAGTCTCCCAGAATAAAGCCTGTTCTTTGATTTATTCACTTCTCTGCTTAGAATAACTAGAAATAAACCTGATGATATGGACTTCAATCTCTGGACATCAGTGCTTTTCCGAGTTCATATTTCCCTCCTATTTTTTTAGCCACGACTCCTGTTTCTTTACAACTTCCCTTCCCCTCCCATCTCAGTAATCAGTTTTCTTTCTGGGCAAACGCAAAGTGGATTCTGTCTACAGCACTGCGGTAGGCAACAGTAAAACAGAAAAAATGGAGGGAGATTGGGAAAGAAACTGAGGTAGCCACCAGAACCGGAAAGGAGAAAACGTGCATTCTAACATTCCATGAATAAGAAGGAAGGCGTCGCCCCCATCAGAACTGCAGAGTCATAGCAGGCCCCAGCCATTTCCAAGCACACTCCCGCAATCTTCCTAGTCAGACAGCGGGAACTCACACACAAAGACAGGAGGACTGCAGGAAAAAAGTTGATG
The DNA here is from genome assembly GCF_006542625.1 of Nomascus leucogenys. Taxonomy (NCBI): domain Eukaryota; kingdom Metazoa; phylum Chordata; class Mammalia; order Primates; family Hylobatidae; genus Nomascus; species Nomascus leucogenys. Next base: position 71,411,845 of record NC_044391.1, read on the forward strand.
ACCAGATGCCAATTCCCTACAAGAATTGCAGTCCACTGCGGGCATACGAGACCTTAAAGTACTACTATCAAGGACTGAGTTCTAAACTTAGACTTTAAACCATGTTAAGTGGTAAAAGAATAATTAGCACCCTTAATAGGGGACCTGAATTTTGGTGTTTAATGGGAAGGGAGCGTGGTGCTAAGAAATTAAGGGAATGGTCTCTTATTTACAATTATCATACAATTATCATAATTTTAGAAACAGCCTTGGGCAGAAACAGGCAAAATAAATAAGCTGGAGGCTTAGTGGCAAATATTCCCCAAACATATTGCAACCAACTCAAAACCATCAAGTCTCAAGAAAATCAGGCAATGTGAAGCATAAAACTGCATTAGTTCCTTTACTGCCACCACTAAAGAGGGAGGGACTTGGAGAAGTGAAGTGTGCTCCTGGTCTTCGCAGATAATTCAAAGCCCCCGAAAAGCACCCCTTTTTTTGAGCTATGTTGCGTAACTGGGGATAACCGTATATCGATGAATCTCCATATGAGGAGAGAAATCAATGGCAGTTCGCCATCTTGGAGAATTAAAAAAAAAAAAAAAAAAAAACAACCTATAGAGCCAGAGCTGAAGTCGAGATTCACGAATCCACCTACGCGGTCGGCGTACATCTCTCGCAAGCCCCAGAGGCCTGGACATCGGCAAACCTACGCAAAGTCGCTTCGAGAATCCCGGGGGCCGGGCCGGGGCCGCCGCCTCCCACAGCCGGAGGCGCGCTGTCCGCGAAGCAAGAAGAGACCAGAGAGCCTGGGGACCTCCACCCGCGGCCCGCGCTCCCCAGCCCGGATCCCCGACCCCCGCTTCCACCCCAAAACGTGCATAGCAAACCTCAGGGCTTCAAGAGAACCTAGGGGAACCGCACTAGGAGGAAAAAAGGAACCCCTCCCCTTGCCCTGGCCGGTGCGTGCCCCCTCCCCCAACCCGGGCACCTGGACCGACGCTGGGAACGCCGGGGGCGCCCAGCCAGGGCCAGCGAGGAGTCCGGCCGCCGCCCCCCGCCTGTCAGAGCAGCCCCGGGTGAGGGGGCGTCCCCGGGCCTCGGCCTCCCCGCCCGCCCGGCAGCCGCATCCTCGGCGCCCGCTGCCTAGCACACCTGCGGGCTCGGCCCTCAGTGTTCCAGCCCCGCGCTGCGGCGCCCCCGCGGCCGGCCAACCCCGCTCCGGCGCAGGGACCAGGGTACCGGCCGCCACTGGTCCTCACCGTAATGCTCTGAAAGACGCCCCCGGCCGTGGCTGCCCAGACGTATTTGGCGTCGCAGTAGCCGACAATGGCGGCCTCCTGGCAGCAGCCATCGCACATCAGGTTATCCACGTAGCTCTGCCAACCGGCCATCTTCGAGCCCTTCGCACTGCAGCGCGGACGGCGAGGAGCAGCAGGCGCAGCGGCGGCGGCGGCGGCGGCGGTAGCGGGCGGCGGCGGCGGCGGCGCGGGGGGAGGCGGGGCGGGGGCGGAGAGGAGGCGGCTCTGCGCAGGCACCGACCGCCCCCCTCCCCGAGGAGCTGCGGAGGGAGGACGCGGGTTCAGCGATGAGGGACGAACCTCAGAGCGCGCTCGGCCGCCCGGCCGCCCGCAGCCGCGGGGCTGACAAACCAGCGGTAGGAGGCTGCGAAGCGGCTGTGCCGGCGGCGGCGGCTGCTCCTTACCGCAGCGCCCTCCGTTTTCCGCGGACACGACGGGGCGTGCGCGCGCGCGTGCGTGCGATCCTTCCGCGGCGCCCGGGCACGGAGGGTCCCGGGAAGGGCGGGGGGAGACTGAGGCGGGGGCGCGGAGGGATACCGCCCCGGGACAATCACGGCCGCCACGTGCGGGAGGCGCCGGCTGGGCGCGGTGGCGTTGCGGTGGAGGGCCGAGCTTCGGCCCCAGGCCGGCGGAGAGGGTTGCCCCTGCCTCGCTCTCGGCACCCCAGGAATAGCGGCGGCAAGGACGCCTTGGAGCCCCGCGGCCGGGCCGCGCCGCGATGTGCTTTCCTCCTGTGTCCGCTGCCCGGGATGCGGAATCTTGAGCCTCGGTGTCGGGTTGCAGAGTTGCCCTGGTGACGGGATGTGGAGCGTTTCCTCCTCTTTGTGGTGGGGACGGCTGGTGGCAGGGGCGGCTGGTGGCAGGGTTGCCCACGCTCATCTCCGAGTCTCTTAAGGGCACCCTCTTTCCTGGACCCCTCTTGCGCCTCGTCCATAAAGGCAGACCCGCGGGCGCGCGCCGGCAACCTGAAATCAGAGCAGGCGTCCGTGGCGCTCAGGCACCTTGCTGAGCTTCGCCGATCTTTCATCGTTGCTTCATTTGGGTACCGGGCCTCTCATTCTGTGTATTCTTTGCCTGAAGGAGCCCCCTTAATGTTGCTAATCACGTGTGGTTAAATTGCTCGTAAATTCCGAACAAAACAAATAGCGACCTGTGTTACACTTTCTTTGTAACTGGGAAAGTTACTGGTGGCTTCAAGTATACGCAGAAATCACAAAGATTAAAAACTAGGGAAGAGTTCACTGAATGAACACCATAACACTACTGCTCTGCAGGGTAAAATAATTTCGGGACCCAGGTCTGGGAAAGATTTGTATTAACAAGGTAAACGGTGGGTAGAGTGCCTGAGAAATTCGTATCGTCTTTGGTAGCCTCTGGGCACTAGGACTAGACATGGAATTAGGGGTCCCCCAACAATGACTTCAATTTTAGGTTAATAGAAACCATCTGCCACTTAAGGGAAAGAAAGCACCAAAATGTAGATAAGTTGATGTTCACCCTTAAAGTTACCGTGTAAGGTCATGATTTGTAGGAGAATTAAGGAATGTATCTCTGGAAAGGGCAAGAACGTTGCTTTTAAAAGTCTAATGGGTTCTGAAGTTTTATATTTTTTCTGCTGATTGCTTTAAAATGTTCAGCTACTAGAGAGAAAAAAAAAAGTACAGTAAAAGAACCCCCAAGTCAGAGACCTATCAGACTGAGAATATGTATTTTCTCATGTTCTAAAGATACAGAATACCTGTGTGAAATGTGAGCCAAAAATTGTTTCATTTTTGTAAGTGTGCCTCCCACCTGATTTAATTACACTTAATTGTTCTTGTTTATGACTCTGCCTTTTATGGTGATGTTGATCATTTTAGTCCTTCGATCATAGCACTGTATCATCTTAAAAGTTAATAATAGATTACTTGTAACAGGCTCACTATGTGAGAATTCATCAAGCTGTATGTACATTTATTATTGTGCTCTTCATTGTATGTATAATTCAGTAAATTGAAACAGTAAACAAAAAGGTAATGACAGAAAAAATAAAGTGATAACTTGATGTTGAATTTTTATTAATTTACTCTGAAGGTTTTAAGATATAATTTCTAGACGTTATTATCTTATTGTTATAGCACAGAGTTGGAAATAACTACATTCTTTTCCTATTCTTTTATTGTTGGCTTTAAACAGTGAAAGAATTTGACCAACAATATTTTCGAATTCATATCTCAAAAGATTCTAAAACACATTTCTTGGGTAACATATTCACAAAAATTTAGAATTCTTGTCATTTTTCTATATTTTTCAAAATATAATTCATTTTAAATTACTGCTTACTTTTCCAACATGATGTTATTTTTCTAGAATTGCAAACAGTAAAATTTAAACAACTATAAAAAATAGATTAATATATAATGATTAATGTATAATAGATTAAATTTTACAGTTTCAATTTTTAGGTTATATATTCAAAGAGAGTCCATGTGCTGTCTCGGTTTTCAGTACTGTAATAAAGTAATCTGTGCTTTTTTGTTTATTGAGATGAGACTCCGTCACCAGGGCTGGAGTGCAGTGGCATGATCTCGGCTTACTGCAACCTCCGCCTCCTGGGTTCAAGCGATTCTCCTGCCTCAGCCTCCCAAAAGTAGCTGGGATTACAGACGCCCACCACTACGCCCAGCTAATTTTTTGTATTTTTTGTAGAGACAGGGTTTCACCATATTGTCCAGGCTGGTCTCGAACTCCTGACCTCGTGATTCACCTGCCTCGGCCTCCCAAAGTGCAGGGATTACAGGCATGAGCCACCATGCCCGGCCACCTGTGCTTGTTTTCTTTAGAGCCAGGTTCCTTGCATGCTGCTTTATTTTCCATTTGTGTACAGTGATCTCTTCCTATTTCATCTAAGTGTTGCTTATACGTTTCAGAAAGTATAAATGGAGGTGGAATACTGAGCTTTAGTAATCACAATATTGGTTCAATTAAGTCCAAAGGAGTATCAACGTGAGAAAAAGAATTGCCAATTTGTATCTTTCTCTACTTTTCTGAGAGTAAGTAATCCCTAGGATAATAATTGTAATATCTGGGCAGAAGTTTAGAAAAGTTGTGGCTGTCTTGTTGATACAAATATCCAGAATAATGTAGCCATTAACAATCAGTAGCATATTTAAAGTTTGGAGTGCATTGTTACGCATTCTTTCCAGAATTATTTTATTCTTACCGAGTAAAGCAGAAACTGTGTAGTAAGCCACATTCTTAAATGTGTAAGTGGTGTCTGAACCACTTGAGTCCATGTAAAAATCATTTGAAATTCTAGCAAAACACAAACAAGAAATTATCTTTAAAATATACACAACCTGATAATCATTGGGGGCAGAATCTAAAACTATACACTGTAATTACCCCCAAATTTAGTAAAACCATAATTAACCATTGGTTATTTAAAAATTTCACCTGCATACTTCATTTCTGAAAAAAGTGTATGAATTATAAAAGCAATATCACAGCAATAAAGTTTAGAAAATGGAGAAAAATCCTTAATCCCACAAGCTAATACAAATACCTTTTGAATGTATTCACTGTTTTATTTATGATTTTTACAGTAAAGAACAAGGAGGACTTATAATTCTGCATTTGGCCATTTTACCCTGAAATTCTATGAATTTTTGCTTTTATATTTTCAGGCTATTAGGAAAATGGAAATTTAAATTGTTGTATTTTTCCTTTCTGATGAATTCTTTATTATTTAGTAGTTGCCCTCTTTATCACCAATACTGCTTTTTATCTTAAAATTTTTGTCAAATATTAAGGTAATATCCCAGCTCTCTTTTTATTGGTGTTTACCTTATATATCTTTTCCCTCCCCCACCTCTCTTTCAACCTTTCTCTGTCCTTTTTATTTTGTGTCTCATAAACTTCACACAGCTGGATTTTGTTTTTTTATCCAATATGGCAGTATAACCTTTAATTGGCAAGTTTATTCCATTTACATTCATTGTAATTATTGACATATATTTGGACTTGAACTAATTTTATTAGTCTCATTTGTTTTCTATGCTTTTTTCTTCCTTGCCTTTAAAAAAATGTGGGGCATGTGTGTTTTATTCTTCCATATTTTTTTCAAATTTATCTTAGTGTTACCCTTAAATTTTTCTTAGTGTTACCCTTAAATTTTTGCCTTGCATATTTAATACAATAAAGTTTTAAGTTAAATATCTTAAACACTACTTCTAGACAATCCAAAAACCTTAGAATGTTTTAAATCTGGACACCTCTCTCCAGACTATCTTACACAGATGTTTATGTATGTGTGTATATATATATATGTACTTACATGTTTGTATTTTATTTACTTACTATTCCTTTTCGTATCTCAGATCATTCTATGATCATTTTTCTTTCTTTCTAAAGTACATCTTTTAGAAGTTCCTTTAATAGAGGTCTCTTGGTGAGAAACTATGTTTATCTGAAAATGTATTTATATCACTTTCATCCTCTGACAATGGGTTGGATCTACAATGCAAAATGGACACTTTGAAGATGTTATTCCATTTCATTTTGGTTTTTGTCACTGCTGTTGTATCATATGGATGATTTGTCTCTTTTCCTCTGGCTACTTTGGAACCTTTTTGTGTTTGCTTTTCTACAGTTTCACTATGATGTGTCTACATTTGGGTTTCTTTTATTCTACTTAGGAAAATAGATTTGTATTTATCATCACTTCTGTAAAATTCTCAATCACTATCTCTTCAATTAATTCCTTTTTCTCAGTTCTCTTTACTGTCTTAGAGTTCAGAATACATATTTTCTGTTTCCTCTTCTGTTCTCCATATCTCTTAGCTTTTTTCATCTTTTTCATCTTCTTACTACTCTCTGTGCTCTATTCTGAGTAATTTCCTCAGATGTGTATTCCAGATCACTGTTCAACTATGTTTCATCTGTTGTTAAACCCATACATTGAGACTTTTTTAATTTCTAAAAGTCTATTTTTCATTTTAGAAGTTCCATTTTATTGTTATGTGTATCTTCCCAGTTATTCCTGATACTCTTGTATTCCTTCCCGATCTTTGTGGTTCCATACTTCATTTCTTTAAATGTTTCTTACCTACTTATTCTGTACTCTGTATCTATATCTCAGTACTCAGTATTAAATGAGGCTTTTAAAATCTTTTGTTTTTGCCCAATGGAACCATTCCAATATATAAACAAGTTGTATGTTGTTTCTAATCTACCTCACCCATAGTGGCTTGCCTCCTTGTATGCTTGGTGATCTTAAAGACTGCGAATGATATTTCATTGATCTTAATATGTGGGAAATTTAATGGCCTAAAATGTGGAGACATTTCTTCAAAAAACAGTTTGTATCTGCTTCTACTATATGTCCGGAGTGCTAGCAACCTGGGGGCACTTTAACCCTTTCTGTAGTGCCCCCTAAATGCAGGAGTATCTGATTCAGCTCCTCACATAGCTGCCACTGGCATCTGCACTCAGACTAGCCCCATTTTTCCTGGTTACACACAGACTTCAGCTCTGCTTTTTGCTCAAGATTTGTTTCCCTTTATTTGGCGGGAAAAGGGTATTTTGAAGATTTTTCTAATAATTTCTGTATGAGGATTTCAGTTGCTCCACATATGCACCAACAGTTGATAATTGTGTGTCTTTTTAATTTTAAACATTTTGCTAGGTGTATGATGGTATTTAATTATGGCTTTAATTTGCATATTTCCAATGACAAAGGTAAGCATCTTTTTCATGTTGTTAGTCATTTAGATACTTTTTTGTGAAGTGCTTGTGCAAATCTTTTGCTACATATTTTTCATTGTTAATGACTAGTCCATCAAGTGGCTGTATCATAAGTTATCATTTCTTATTGAAATATCAGGTAAGTTGAGAAACAATAACCAAAAGAAAACTTCTTTATGATCTGTGTGGTGGTGGACTTTGAATTGTGTGGAAATGGATGAAATACATTCTTTTAAATGTCTGATGACAAGATTTAAAATATGAAGTGTGGCACTTAATTCAGTTAATCAAATGTGATAGACATTGCTGGCTTGCCTATCCAGTATGTACTCTTCTTCCTTGCTAACAGAATCTTGAATTTGCTTGAGATAACAGTAAATAATTTAAAATACCTCCATAAATGCCCTTCCAGCTAGGGTGATCATCTAGTCCATTGGCCAATAAACTAGATCAAAAGCTACTTCATGGAAAGCTGTTTTTTCCTTGATACCTGTATCTTTCTATAAAGGACTGCTCAGCTGGCATAAGCTTTCTACTTTTAACCTGTCTTTTGTCCAGATTGTGATTCAGTGTCAAAGTGGGGCAGTCATTCGTAAGTGCTGAGCATTGTGGAGCAGGAGGGGAAAGGGGCCTTTTCTCTCAAGGGCCTTCACTATCCATACATTTCCTACCCCCAGACTCTTGTTACATTGGGTAAATAAACTCCTTACTTGGTTAAAGTACTGTAATCAGCCTCTGTTAAGTGCAAACAGACCCTGCTCTAACTAGAATATCCATTTTGCTATCCCACCTCAGGTCTCTAAGCATTCTAGTTTATCCAGTTTTGCTTTTCCATAATGAGTTAAGCTCTTGAGGAAATGCTTTACATCTATTGCATCCCTATTGTAATAATGACTGAATTAGCCATATCATAGAAAATTGCTCTACTGGGTTTTTTTTGGCAATAATACATTAAATAGTGCCCTAGAGGCTTCAAGGATTTCGTGTACCTCCCTAAATATCACATTAGCTGATAGAAAATTCCTTATGAGTTATGACTGACTTTTTTCTGATTTGATGCAGAAAAGAGAATTCTGGAAGCACATGTGGAGCATTTAATTCCAAGTTATACGTGAACTTGAGAGATGTTTTTTGTACAATTCCAAGGGTAAAGGCACAAAGCCTATAACAACACTGGCCATCTTGTTATCTGATATGTGAGAGGAATGCAGGCAATCCATCAGAACACCCCGCAAAGAGATTACATGTCTAATTTTTCTTCATCTCAGTCCCAGAGGACAAATAATAAAATTAAGTAGCTGTTTCCCCCCAAAAAGTACTAAATGAGGCTTTTAAAATCTTTTGTTTTTACCCAGTGAAACTCAGATATCACTTCTGGGAAAAATTCTTCCTGGGTTCACAAACGTACTGATAGAGAACTAAAAGGAAAGTGTAAATCGAGCAATGGCTGTGTTCCATTACAAGCATTTTAAAAGTGAATGTCAAATATATAGAAGACTAAATCATTTGATTTTCAAAGAATGTAAACTTCACCACCACCAGCTACAGCACCCCCATTCTTATTGAGAAATTTATATTAGGTAGCTAATTATGCACATAATAAGACTGTCAAAGATCATGTTGACACCTTATCCCACTTTACCATTTCAGGCTGATCCAAACCCATAATACGAATAGATGGACATTGACCAAAGAGACCAGCAGCAGAACAAAAGCATAAACAAATATGAGAGTAGGCTAATTTTACCAACTTGAGGTCAAAAGTTAAGTATTTTTAGAAGTGAGTAACTAGATGAAGTAGATGAGGAAGGTGGTATGCAGGACTGTTAATAACTGAAATTCCAAATAGAATCCAGGGAGGTTAAAGTGAAACACTTTCAATGCGATTCCTTTATGTTGTAGAGGTTAGACTCTCTTGATGACTTATGTGGCTCTGTTTTAAAGACCTCTTGAACAAAATATTTAATTGGAACAATTTATTTGCTATCAGTTCTTTTAGTGGATAGTAGATATTCCTGGTAATACTTACATTTTTCAAGTATAACAAGTATTGAGCTCTTGCTCTTGTTACATATAACAAGTATTACATATAACAAGTATTGTAGCTCTTGTTACATATAACAAGTATTATAGCTCTTGTTACAGATAACAAGTATTGTAGCTCTTGCTACAGCTGTACTTTTTGGTATGTATTAAGGATAACATTTGTTAAAAGGTCCTTGCCCTCTGATTTAAAGTCAGGCAGGAAAGTAATGCATGCAAAGCACGTAAGCAATGTGGTCTGGCTGTAGAGTATGTGAGAGGCAAACAAGGATATGAACTAATTATATTACCATTAGATCACAAAATCAGATGGTAAACACTCTAGAAGGGCAGAGATGGTGAAAATTAATGGAGGCTGGAGTTATAAGAAACTAATAAAACAATGTTTCATAGAAAAGACCCAAGTACTGTTAGACCTTAAGGAATGGGTAGAACTGAAGTTTGATTTTCAAAATCATAGAGACAGAATAAGCCACTGATTCCCCCTTCCACTAGTAAAAGCAGCCCACAGAATGAGAGAAGATATTTGCAACACATACATCTGACAAAGTACTTCATATGGTTTGGCTCTGTGTCCCCACCCAAATCTCATGTTGAATTGTAATCCTCACATGTCAGGAGCGGGGCCTTGTGGAAAGTGACTGAATCATGGGGTGGACTCCCTGCCTTGCTTTTCTTGTGATAGAGTTCTCATGAGATCTGGTTGTTTGAAAGTGTGTACCACTTCACTATTCACTCACTCTCTCTATCCTGCTCCACCATGTGAAGATTGTGCCTGCTTCTCCTTCACCTTCTGCCATGATTGTAAATTTCCTGAGGTCTCCCCAGCCATGCCTCCTGTACAGACTGTGGAACTGTGAGTCAATTAAACCTCTTCTCTTTATGAACTACTGAGTGTCAGGTAGTTCTTTATAGCAGTGTGAGAACAGACTAATACAGTACTCATTCAAAATATGTAAATAAACTACAGGACAATAGAAAAAGGGTGACAACTTGTAATAAAAGTGGGCAAAGGCTTGAATGGAAAATCTACAAAAGAGATTACAAGCCAATAACCACAGGAGAAGATGTGGAGAAATGGGAATCCTTGTGCACTCTTGGTGGGAATGTAAAATGGTACAACCAATATGGAAAATAGTAAGGTGGTTCCTCAAAAAATTAAAAATACGATTGCCATATGATCAAGAAGTATCATTTCTGGATATATAAACAGAAGAAGTGAAAGCAAGAACTCAAACAGATATGGCACACCCATGTTCACAGCAGCATTATTTCCAATAGCCAAAACGTAGAAGTAACCCAAGTGTCCATGACAGATGGATAAACAAGTGGTGGTATATACATACAATGGAATGTTATTTAGCCTTAAAAAGGAAGGCTTATATCTAGGAGTGGAAAGTGGAAATTTTCTTCCTTAAAAAGGAAGAAAATTCTAACACATGCTAAGACACGGATAAATTTTGAGGACATTATGCTTAGTGAAATAAGTCAGTCGCTAAACGACAAATATTGTATGATTCCACTTATGTGAGATACTTAGATTAGTTAAAATCATAGAGATAGTAAATAGAATGGAGGTACCAGGCCTGGAGGGAGGAGGAAGTGAATTATTGTTTAATGGGTACAGAGTTTCCGTTTAAGAAGATGAAAAGAGTTCTATATGTGTACGATGGTAATGGTAGCACAATAATGTGAATAGAATTCATTCTACTGATCTACAGATCAGTACCACTTTAAAATGGTTAAGATAGTAAGTTTTGTTATGTGTATTTTGCCACAATTGAAGTTTAACCACAATGCAATATCACTATTTACCTATTAGAATGGCAAAAATGAAAAAGAGAGAAAATACCATGTGTTACCAATCAGAACAACACATACACTGACTATTAGAAGCGTAAAATAGTACAATAATTTTGGATGATGTTTGCAGTGTCTACTGTAACTGAACATACACAAACCTAAGACTTCACAGTTCCACTCCTAGATATAAATCCAAGTAAAAATGCTGCCATGTCTTCCCTAAAAGACTGCAAGAATGTTTACAGCACAATTCATAGTAACTCCAAACTGGAAACATGCAAATGCCTATCAAAAATTGGATGGATAATAAATGTTATATTCATGCAATGGAATATTATACAGCAGTGAGAATAAACATAATGGTAACTATTTTCAACATATGAATGAAACTCACGAACATACAGTGTGTATCCTTTGGGTGGATTATTTGAAGGGTGCCCTAGAGTAGTGTTATAGTACTGTTTCTTGATCTCGGGGCTATTTATATGGATGTGTTAACTCTGGAAATTCATCAAGCTATATACCTATAACTGGTGCAATTTTCTGTATTTGTGTCATAATTAAAATGAGAAATTTTGAAATCCCAACAGTTATGTGTGTGTGCATGTGTGTTGTGTCTGTATGAGAGACAGTGAGTGAGAGAGAGAGAGAGAAAAAAAATTGGCAAACTGTTAATAAAATTCATACATAAATGCAAAGGACCTAGAATAACCAAGAAAGTGTTTCTTGAAGGACAACAGAATTGGAGGACATTTACTATTGCCTATCAAGTCTACAGTATATGTAATATTGGCACAAGGATAAACATATAGGTCAGTTGGCCCGAATAGAGACTCCAGAAATAGATCTATGTATGGTCAATCACTTTTTCAAATAGATGTCAAGGTAATGGGAGAAGATAATTTTTTCAAAAAATAGTGCTGGAACAACTGGACATCTGTGCAAAAAAAATGAACCTCTAACCTTACATCTCACTCTCCGCAAAAAATTAAAGGGGATCCTAACCTAAATGTAAGAGCTAAAATAATAATATTTCTAGAAGAAAATGAAGAAGTCTTTGTGACCTTGAATTAGGCAAAGAATTCTTAATTAGGACACAGAAAAGCGTGAATCACAAAAGAAAAAAATGATAAATTGGACCTTATCAAAAAGTTTTTAATTTCTTTCTTTATATGACAAACTCTCATACACTGATAATGGGAATGTAAAATATGGTACAGCCTTTTGGAAAACAACTTGGCAGTTTCTTAAAATTTTAAACACAAACCCACCATATGACTGAGCTATTGTACTCTTATTTATTGTGGAACTTTAAATCACATGTTTACACAAACACTTGGACAAAAAATGGTTTTAGCAGCTTTATTTGTAATAACCCCAAACTGGTAAAAAACCAAATGTCCATCAGCAGAGGTATGGGTTAGAAAACTGTGGTGTATTCATAAAATGGAATATTATTCAACAATAAAAAAAACACATCTGATACATCCAACAACAGTGAATCATGCTTAATGAAAGAAGTCAGACCACCCCCCACCACAAAAGGGCACTTACTGATAGAGCTGACCTAAGAAGCTTTGAAATGCAATATTTTGACTTGATACTACAAGGCAGACAAAACTGTATACAAACTACACTCTGGTTGGTAGATTTGTTTCTCATAGGAGCATGGTTAGCAATTCTGAAACTCTTTTACATGTTGTGTTTTCTAAGGCTGCTGTAACAAATTACCACAGACTTGGTGGCATAAAGCAAGAGAAATTTAATCTTTCATAGTTCTTGAAAACCGGAAGTCCAAAATCAAGGTGTTGTCAGAGTCGCCGTTATCTCTGAAGTCTCTAGGGGAGAATCCTTTGTGTCTTCCAGCTCCTGGTGACTTCAGGTGTTCCTTGACTTGTGGCTGCTTCACTACAGTCTCTGCCTCTGTCTTTACCTGGTCTTCTCCTCTTGCCTCTATGTTTCTCTTCTCTGCGTCTCTTATAAGGATACTTGTCATTGGATTTAGGACCCACCGGGATAATCTAATGTAAATGAATCTTGAGATGCTTGATTATGTCTGTGAAGACCCCTTTTCTAAATAAGGTGACATTCACAGCTTCCAGTGGTTAAGACATAGGCATATATTTTTGAGGATCACCAATCAACCTAATACACACGTGTATAAAACTTGAATAAGTGCTTTGCAAACACTGTCACTGCCCAGAGCCCCCGACACCAGCCATAGTCGACCCCACCATGCTCTTTGACATCACTGTCAGTGGCGAGCCCTTGGGTCACATTTCCTTAGATCCATTTGCAGACAAAGCTATTAATACAAAGACAGCAGAAAACTTTCATGCTCTGAGCACTGGAGAGAAAGATTTGGTTATTAAGAGTTCTTGCTTTCACAGTATTATTCCAGGATTTATGTGCCTGGGTGGTGATTTCACATGCCATAATGGCACTGGTAGAAAGTCCATCTATGGGGAGAAATTTGATGATAAGAGTGTCATCCTGAAGTTTACCGGTTCTGGCATCTTGTCCATGGCAAATGCTATACTCAACACAAATGGTTCCCATTTTTTCATTTGCACTGCAAAGACTGAGTGGTTGGAAGGCAAGCATGTGGTCTTCAGCAAGGTGAAAGAGGGCATGAATAAGGTGGAAGCCATGGAATGCTTTGGGTCCAGGAATGGCAAGACCAGCAAGAAGATCATTGCTGACTGTGGAAAACGCTAATAAATTTGAATCGTGTTTTATGTTAACTATAAGAGAATTGCTTCTGTAGCTCAGGAGAGCACCCCTCCAACCTATTTGCTCACAGTATCCTATAATCGTTGTGCTATCTCTGCTATTCTTTAGGTTCCATATTTCCCTTATTCCCTTCCATGTCTAGCTGGATTACAGAGTTACATTTATGATCATGAAATAAAAACTAAATAACAAAAAATAAAAATTGAATAAGAAAATATATGGTAAATAATGAGATCCAGGTTTCTCACTGACATGAGAAAGAAGTTACAAATAAGAGTGAAAGGTTAGAATGACCCCTGTGGTGCTGGATTAGAGTCACATTTATCAGCATGAATTTATATTAATATGTATACAGATACATGAGCATAAATACAGGTATTGTAGATACCTGGGTTAGTATACATACATATATCTCCTACCTCTGTTCACTAACAGAAGCTGAAGCAATGACACTCAAGTAGTAACAAGTACACATACTACTTAGATCTTTATTTCTAAATACCTTTTTGTTTGTTTGTTTGTTTGTTTGTTTGAGACGGAGTCTCGCTCTATCGCCCAGGCTGTAGTGCAGTGGCGCGATCTTGGCTCACTGCAACCTCCGCCTCCCAGATTCAAGCAATTCTGCCTCAGCCTCCCGAGTAGCTTGGATTACAGGCACACGCCACCACGCCCTGCTAACTTTTGTATTTTTAGTAGAGACAGGGTTTCACCATGTTGGCCAGGGTCTCAAACTCGTGACTTCAAGTGATCCACCCGCTTCGGCCTCCCAAATCTAAATACCTTTTTCCAACAAACAGAACCAGTGCTCCTTAAAGAAATAGTTGTTTCTAGATCTAGAGCAGAGTAAATACAATATGAGCCTGGAGCATCTTATAGTGCCAGAAAGGAAGTGTCCAGAAAAAAACTCTATAGAGATGGAAATTAGATTAGTGAATGCCTATGGCTGAGATTGAGAATGGGAAAATGACTGCAAATGAAGATGAGGCTTCCTTTCAGGATGGTGGAAGTATTCTAAAATTAGCTTGTCCTATTAGTTTTACAACTCTGTAAATATACTAAAATTCATATTGATACCATGTACCACTTGATGTGATGAGTATGAAAGTTGAACATGTGCATACACGTCAATAAATTTTATGGTATATAAATTATACCTCAACAAAGCTGATTAAGAAGAAAGTGCTCTATAAAACAAACAAAAAAAAGGCCAGGCACAGTGGCTCACAGCTGTAATCCCAGCACTTTGGGAGGCCAAGGCGGGGGGATCATGACATCAGGAGATCAAGACCATCCTGGCTAACACAGTGAAATCTCCATCTCTACCAAAAATACAAAAAATTAGCCAGGCGTGGTGGCACACACCTGTAGTCCCAGCTACTTGGGAGGCTGAGGCAGGAGAATCGCTTGAACCTGGGAGGTGGAGGTTGCAGTGAGCCAAGATAGTGCCACTGCACTCCAGCCTGGGCAACAAAGCGAGTTTCCGTCTCAAAAAAAAAAAAAGACAGAAAAAAAAAGAATGATATATATTGAAGACACACAAGAACCAACTGAAAGTGCTACCAATGTCCAAAGTTGGAACAATTTGAGCAACAAATTAATGGTAGTATTGGATTAAGGCCACAAAATAGAATCTTCATGATATTCATGACTCCATACTGACATACATACATACATACATAAATGGGTAAGAAGGACAAATCTTCCCTACAGAAGAATTGCAAGTACTAAATATAGAAGGAATGAGAGAAATAGAAAATCACCATTAGAACATCACAGTAATAGCTACTATTAGCAAGATCCACTGATGAATGCTAAAATTAGTGAGTGAAACGTTTAGGATGAGTGAGATATTTGCATAACCTCAAACTATCTCCTTCTAAATATTTATTAATTACTGTGGTCATTTAACATAAGCCTATAAAGTCCTTCATATACCCTCCTCCAGAGGTAGAGTTTAACTCCTTTTCCCTTGAGTGTAGGCTGGACTTAGTGACTTGCTTCTAATGAATAGAATATGAAAAGGGAAAAATAGCAAGAGAAGAGTGGCAAGCATGACCTTGAAAGTGGGTCAAAGTTAGCATCAACAATAATAAGTCATGTTGATACAATGTGCCTGCTGATATGTGATAAATATGTATCTTTGGGGTTTGTTCATTTGTTTGTTTGTTTTGAGACACAGTCTTGTTCTGTTGCCCAGACTGGAATCCAGTGGCGTGATCTCAGCTCACTGCAACTTCTGCCTCCTAGGTTCAAGTAATTCTCGTGCCTCAGCCTCCTAAGTAGCTGGGACTACGGGCACCCGCCACCATGCCTGGCTAATTTTTTTTTGTATATTTAGTAGAGACAGGGTTTCACCATGTTGCCCAGGCTAGTCTTTAGCTCCTATGATGTGATATATATCAAATCTCCCAAAGCTGATCGTACCCATACCCTAGGACCTATCCATTCCAACCATAGGTATACATGCAACAAAAACATGTTCACATTTTTTGCACCAAAAAACCTTTAAAAGAGGTTGAAAAACAGCATTATTTATAATAGCCCAATAAGTAATACCTAGCTCAAAAGACTATTTTGAGGACTAAATGAAGATTATTTGGAGGACTATATAAAATATATATAAAATATACAAAGTAGGACCACAGGCTCTGGTACAACAGACAATAAAAAGCTGTCATCATCATCATCATTATAATAAACAAGGGGAGCTGGGTGAGGTGGCTCACACCTGTAATCCCAGCACTTTGGGAGGCCAAGGCAGATGGATCACCTGAGGTCAGGAGTTCAAGACTAGACTGGCCAAACATGGTGAAGCCCCGTCTCTACTAAAAATAAAAAATCACCCAGGTGTGGTAGCAGATGCCTGTAATCCCAGCTACTTGGGAGGCTGAGGCATGAGAATCGCTTGAACCTGGGAGGCAGAGGTGGCAGTGAGCTGAGATCACACCACTGTACTCCAGCCTGGGGGATAGAGCAAGACTCTGTCTCCAAAAAAACAAGGAGAACCTTCCTTTAACTCTGGGCCATTCTTTGTTGCATATGCCTCCAAAGCAGCTCAGCTTGGGTAAATCTCACAAAGTTCCACTCGACTGTGTCTGCTTTTAGCCTCTCCAAAGAGGTTCAAAATCAGCCAAAAAAGAAGACATGCCATCCTATCTCTATTCATCAGCTCAACACAAAAGATCCCATTTGTGTGTGTGGCCAAAACTGCCCTTCTCCCTGCTCCCCTAGGTGAAGTAAGGATGTGAGGAAGCCATGGATTGGGTAGGAAGCTTTGAAAATGGCATCTTCCAAGGTTAACTAATTAGAAGATATTTTGCTTGTCATGTCACTCAAGCTCAAGCAGAAGATAGGCCCTAGTCATTATGCGGTGATATAAGCATAAAAATAGAATAAGTTTAAATTGAAACAAGTGGTGTTTATGAAGGGTTATGAGCTTCCAACTAATGAGTTAACAAAAAGTACAGAATAATTGGATTGTTAATTAGCACCAGGGGTCAGTTGCATAACCAAATAAAAAAGAGGTCCATTCATATATTCCAAAACAATAAATTTCCTAAATGTCCTACAGAGGTTTGCTAAGCACACAGACTGAGGTAATGAAACTCTGGTGGTTCCAGCAAAGGCAATGAAGTACCAATAAGAACATATATGTTGTTTAAAACCCTAATATAACAGATCAATCTACCCCAATATAGGGTAATATATTATATCATCTTGACCAAGTGAGACTTTAAAATACATTATTTCAGAAAACAAACACCGAGTTCTGGGGGCAAACTAAAATCTAGAGAAAGGAGTTGACTTTAAAAAGTTTAAGCAACCTAACAACAAAGTTTAATAATAAGAAAGAGAGGCTCACTATTGTCTTAGGTTTAAGTCACTTTAGAAGAAAAAACTGAATTTTGTGTAATCCCAGCACTTTGGGAGGCTGAGGTGGGAGAATCACGAGGTCAGGAGTTTGAGACCAGCTTGGCCAACATGATGAAACCCCGTCTCTACTAAAAATACAAAAAATTAGCTGGGTGTAGTGGTGGGTGCCTGTAATCCCAGCTACTCAGTAGGCTGAGACAGGAGAATCGCTTGAACCTGGGAGGCGGAGGTTGCAGTGAGCTGAGATCGTGCCACTGAACTCCAGCCTGGGCGACAGAGTGAGACTCCATCTAAAAAAAAGAAAAAAAAAAATCCAGGACCCCAGGGAATCCAGGAAATTTGGGGTTGAGTAAAAATTATTACCCAGAAGGTATCCAACTAATATTACTGAAACATTAGGAAGAAATCAAAATAAGTTTATCTCGAATCCTAGAAAGGTATTAAACAACTTTAAGGAAGACATAAATTCACCACATGGTACTTGATGTTTGGGATAGTTTAAGGTTAAATGTTGTAATAAGTTTTGTTGTTTTGTCTACAAAATGCATTTTGTGTATTTTGTATTTTAAGGTGTTGAAATGTTCAAAAGAATCAGACATACTAAGTTTGCAATTGCTGTTTAAAGGAGTTTAATCAAATTTTATATCAATACCTAAATGCTCACTCCACTGACATTAAGTTTCATATAATTGTGAGTGTTCCTCTCTATGCAAAAACTCTCTCAGACATTAAAGGCTAATCTACATGCCAGCAAACTCAGTCTCTGCAGAGAGAAGGACCATGACTCAAAATGCACCCTCTGTGCCGGGAAGATTTCTGTCTTAGTGTGCTTGGGCTGCTATATCTAGTACCACAGACTGGGGGATTTGAACAACAGAAATTTACTTCCTCACAATTAGAGCAGCTAGAAGTCTGACATCAAGGTGTCGACAAGATTCCTTTCTTCTGAGGTTTTTCTCCTTGGTTTGTAGATGGCTATCTTCTCTCTGTAGTAACACATGGTTTTTCCTCTGTGCCTATCTGTCTCCTAATGTCCTCCTCTTGTAAGGACACCTGTTATATTGGATTAGGGCCCACCCATATGAGCTCATTTTTCCTTAATTACCTCTTACCTCTTTACAGGCCCTGACTCTATAGTCACATCTTTAAGGTACTGGATGGGTGTTAGGATTTCAACATATGTGTGAATTTTGGGGAGCACAATTCAGCTCATAATGATTTCCAAGAACCAAGAGACTGAGGGCTCAAACACTGTGGGCAGAAGAACCCAGCCTTGGAAAGGATCTGTGATGGAAACTCTGGGGGTATAGAAAAGGAATTGAATGATATGAGGAGCAGAAATCAGAGAGGAGGGTGTATGCTGAGGAAGCGAGAGAGGAGCCCCAAGGGTTGTGGTACAGAGGCCCCTGTCTGCACACTGGTCATCATAATCTCAATGCCCAGGTTGTACTCAAGAACAATTCAATCAGAATGTCTGGGGGTGAAACCTGGGCATCAGTAACTTTTAAAGCTCCCCAAGTGATTCCAACTGTGCAGCCAAGGTTGAAAACATAAAGGTTTGATCACAAGGCCTTGAGCTCCAGTACCCTACACAAACAAAGTTAGACTAGACGATGGAACTTTCTGACCTCTTGCTCTGCAAAAGGTGGGGACGAATGGCCGCCACAGCCACACCATAGTAAATGGCAGGTGTCTTGATCATCTTCACTCTGACCCAGAGGGTCATCTGAAAGAGCCACTGGTTGTAATGACTCCTACTGAGAAATACTATATCTGACATTCCTGTCTCCCTTGACTCTTTCCAGGCACTTTACCACAATCTTGAGCTTCAGAGTTTTTCCATAGCTGTGTCCAACCCCCACCCACACTCTCCCCACCCTCTATCCCCAAAAAGAAAGAAAAAGAGGAAGTGGGAAGTGTGTTTAATATATTTGCAGATGTACATATTCACAAATATGTTGGGAATGTTTGAGCCATATTAATTGGGTGAATACTTTGACCCAATCCTTCAGGAATATTGAATCATGGGAATACTGTACTTAGAACAACACAGTATTACCATGGGCCTCTCTGCCCTGTGCAAATATTAGTCTTTAACTGGAATGACCAAAAACAGATGTTTCATATCTAGAATGTTTTCTCACAGAGAGTTTCAATAGAAATATTTTAGCCCCTCAGATACATCCAAATAAAATATTTGGTCTTGAAACATTCTATTTTAAAAGTCAGTGAGTTGTGGCTTCATTATAGCAGAAGAAGCCTGAATCAGAGACCTGTTTTCATTTTTCACCTTCAGGTGAAGCGAGAGTGAACAATGAAAAGTGATAAAATTCTGAACTCTGGTGATTCAGAGATGATTTTTTTAAAAACATGCATCCCTCATGTAATAAACCTGAGAAATGCCAGTGACATTTGCTATAAAACATGCATGGTGCCTCCTTTCATGCTTATTTGCATTATAAAACCAGAAGTGACTTTTGATTAGAAAAAATTGTCCCTGGGATATACTAAAATCATTTCATGTAGCCAAATTTTAGTCACACCTTCAAAGAAACATATCAGGGCATTATTCTGAGTGCTTTACAAATATTCACTCAATTAATCCACGTAAATCATATAAGGTTGGTGTTACTCATCTTACAGATAAGAAAGCTAAGGTATGGAGAAGGTGAGTACTTGCCTAAAGTTATTTAGTTAGGAGATGGTTTGAATTGAACCTACATAGTTTGGCACTTAATCATCTTCCTAAACAGAGGAGGGAGTGGGTGAGAAAACCAAAAGTTAGCTAACTTGTGAAACTGTCAGGTCTCACAGCCAATAAGAGGAGGAGACAGGGGTTAAAGCAAGGTTTATGGGACTGCCTGTGCCCTTACCTTCTAACCATTGCACAGTGTCTCTCTACCTTAGCAGGTGTCTCACTGTGGGACACTTGACTCTCAGTCTAATGATTTGTTCACTTAACTAATGATTCCTCTCCTTGTTAAAGACATTCGAATTTCAAACCATGATGTTATATGCTTAAAAATGGCTTGAAGTGTTAGACCATGTCTGAAGTTTAAAGATGACGTATTAATGCATATAGTTATAGAGGGAGCAGGAAGAGAAGTGAACAAATGATTGGCAGCAGGAGAAACAAAATTGTCCTATAAAATTCCAAATTTTATCTTTTCAGTCAGTTGTGACTCTTAGAGGAAACTGTAACTTAAATATTTTTAGTTAAAACCAGGACTGAGGCGGGCGGATCACGAGGTCAGGAGATTGAGACCATCCTGGCTAACACGGTGAAATCCCGTCTCTACTAAAAATACAAAAAAATTAGCTGGGCGTGGTGGCAGGCACCTGTAGTCCCAGCTACTTGGGATACTGAGGCAGGAGAATGGTGTGAACCCGGGAGGCGGAGCTTGCAGTGAGCGGAGATCGCGCCACTGCACTCCAGCCTGGGCGACGAAGCGAGACTCTGCCTCAAACAAACAAACAAACAAAAAACCCAGGAATATTTCCAATTTTGTTATGTACAATTTAGGAAACTTCTATCCAGTGATATATTAGATGTTAACCTATCTCTTTTAGAGATCATCTAGTTGGGTCTTGTTTTTTTAAAAAT
Organism: Nomascus leucogenys; assembly: GCF_006542625.1. NCBI lineage: Eukaryota > Metazoa > Chordata > Mammalia > Primates > Hylobatidae > Nomascus > Nomascus leucogenys. Next base: position 71,432,905 of record NC_044391.1, read on the forward strand.
GCAACTTAATATTCTATGCCTTTTAATTGAAGTGTATAATCCATCTATATTTAATATAATTAATACTGTTGGATTTAGGTCTGCATTTTGCTATTTATTTTCTATTTGTCCTATCCTCCTTTCTTCCTTTTCTGCCTTCTTTTGGGTTAATCAAATATATTTGAGTATTCCATTTAGATTCCTCCATTTTTAGATATATCTTTGCATTTTGTTACTGGTTGCTTTAAGGATTACAATATGCATCATAACTCATCAGAGTCTACTTACAGTTAAAATTGTACCACTTCATTCAAAATATATGAATTTACAACAGTGTACAGCAGGTCCTCAAATAATATTGTTTCATTACACGTCATTTTGTTATAACATTGATGAGAAAAATGTTAATCCCCCACCAGGGCCACTGTCTGTGTGGAGTGTGCATGATCTCCTCATGTCTGCATGGGATTTCTTCGGGTACACTGGTTTCCCCCCACATCCCAAAGACGTATGTTAGGTTAATTGGCGTGTCTAAATGGTCCCAGCCTGAGTGAGTCTGGGTGTGTCTGTGAGTGTGCCCTGTGACAGAATAGCATCCTGTCCAGGCCTGGTTCCTGTCTTGTGCCCTGAACTGCTGGGATAGGCTCCAGCCTCCCACAACTCTAAACTGGAGTAAGCAGGTTGGAAAATGAATGAATGAATACAAGTTATTATAAAACAAAAATTCATTAAGTGTACGATAATCATACAAATGGACAACACTAAACGATGGGGTACAAAAGCACTTAGCAAGCTGCCATATTTATGATTGTTTTTGAAATGTATGGTGGTAGGTGGTGTTCCTTATAGTTTTCACTTTGCAAACATTTATTCCTGGATTCAACCCACTACCAGTATGACCACTGTCACTCACTCATCACCAAAAATGGCATTGATATCTGACTTGTTTTTATTAATTGTTCTTAAATGTATGTATAGCTCACACTTAATCCAGTGTTTAATATTAGAGGTGTTTTGGGTCTTTAATTAGAAGTTTAGTGATGTTTTTGTTACCAGAAATAGTCTATAGGAACATAATTCTTGATTATATCAACTAGCCTATGGTAAAATTAGTTTCCTAATATGTTGTTTCACATACAGTCACAGTTTCCAAGAAGCCACTGAGGTTTGAAGACTTAACTGTAATTTCATTTATGCCACCCTATTCTTTGTACTAGTATTGTCATGTATTTTACATTTATGTAGATGAGATTATAAATGTTACAATACAATGTTACAATTTTGCTTTAAACAACCAGTTGTCTTTTAAGTAAAGAGAAGAAAAAGTAGCCTTTTATACTTATCCAAATATTTGCTATGTGTAGTGTTCTTATTTCCTTTCTATAAATTAAAATTTCTCTTTGGTGCTGCTTCCCTTCAGCTAGAAAAACTTCCTTTAATATTTCTTGTAGTACAAATCTGTTACTGATAAATTATCTTGGCTTTTGTTCATCTGAAAATGTCTGTTTTAACAGTTTTATTTTCTTTCAACACTTTAAAGATGCCATTTTATTATCTTCTGGCCTTTATTTTTTTTTTTCTGATGAGAAGTAAACTGCCATTTGTGGTGTTGTCCTCCTGTATATAATATGCCCCTTGTTTGCTAGCTGATTTAAAGATTTTACTCTTTATCATTAGTTTCTACCATTTTTTTTTAGGTGGCATTTTCTTTGAATCTATCTGTTTGTTGTTTGCTTAAACTCTTGGATTTCTAAATTGATGTTTTTAACCTTTATTTGTTTAAATATATATTTTTTTTCTGCCTCATTCTCTATCACCTCTTCTTCTGAGACTCCAGTTGCATGTGTGTTAGACCCCTTGATATTGTCATATGGGTCCCTGAGACTCTTTATTGTTTTAAAACTTGTTTTCTTTGTATTCTTCAGATTTGATCATTTTTATTGGTGTCTTTAATTTTATTTATACTTTCTTCTCTGCTTCCAATATTCTGTTAAGTAATTTTCTTTAATTTCTGATATTTTGTTACCAGATTTAGAATTTCCATTTCATTCTTCTTTTTAATAGTATCCATTTCTTTGTGGTATTTCCCATCTACTCCATCCTCATGATAACTTTTCTTTTAAGTCTTTAAACATATTTATAATAGCCACTGCAAAGTCCTTGTCTACCAATTCCAACATTTAGTCTTCCAACTCTGCATCGTTTGAACTGGGATGTGCCTCTGGGGACAAAACTATATAAATGTGGCTCTTACCCATCCTTATTCTCTTAAGTTTGTGCTCAACTTTGTTCTTTTGTACCTTATAATAGCAGCTTTTTTTTGTAGTTTGTCTAAAGGTTATTATTGTATCTGCCGGAAGATTTGTCAGATATAAGCTTCTCTGCCATTACCAAGAATATAATTCTAAATTGAATTTTATATTTAAATTAAGACAGTATCCAAATAAGTCATTGATAGAGGTATTAGCATATTAATATCAGAAAGGATTTTATTAACAAAAATCAAAGAAACCCCATCTCTGAGTCAACATTTGATATTAAAGTAGCAAGTTAAATATAGGAGGGGACTTCAAGATGGCTGACTGGAGGCATCTGCTGCTTGCCTCCTCCACAAAGAGGAACCAAAATAGTGAGTAGATAATCACATTATTTTTTATTTTATTTATTTATTTTTTTGAGACAGAGTCTCGCTCTGTCGCCCAGGCTACAGTGCAGTGGCGTGATCTCGGCTCACTGCAAGCTCCGCCTCCCGGGTTCACGCCATTCTCCTGCTTCAGCCTCCCGAGTAGCTGGGACTACAGGTGCCCGCCACCACGCCCGGCTAATTTTTTGTATTTTTAGTAGAGACAGGGTTTCACCGTGTTAGCCAGGATGGTCTCGATCTCCTGACCTCGTGATCCGCCCACCTCGGCCTCCGAAAGTGCTGGGATTACAGGAGTGAGCCACCGCACCCAGCCGATAATCACATTTCTAACAGATCACCTAATAACACTGGAATTCAACAAAGAAGTGACAGTAGACAACTAAGACAAAGCAGAGGGGAGTGAGATAGTCAGCTCAGGGATGACAGGATCAGCTGGGAGTCTGCAGAGGCTCCTCAATGTGGGGAAAGAGTAAGTGAGTGACTTCCAGTGGTCCACATTCTCACTGCAGACTCTCCCAATCCTAGCCATGGGAGAGCCCCTCAACTCATGAGGGCCCTGAGACTAACATAGGGATCTGCCTGGAGACTGCATAACAGGATTGCTTCAGAGAGGGATCCCACAGATGCCTTGAGTCCTAAGCAGCTACAGCAAAGTGCCAATTTGAGAGTCCAGCTCCTACCAGCCTGCATCCTGCCCTGGGGCTCAGTAGCCCTTGCATCTCCATATCCATGGAGTCCCACTGACATACCTTGCATGCAGCCAGGTGCTGCTGCTAGTTGCTGCCACCAGGGCTGAAGTGCAAGCTATTGGGAGCAACCCTGCCACTCCTAGTAGCATGGCTGCTTTGAAAGCACCCTGAGGACAGGCTATCCTCCTTAAATCTGCCACCAAGGGCCCAAGTGTGCATGCCCCCCTGCTATACATTTAAGACTGCAGCCACTGAAAGCAACCCTGCTCTTCACAGGAGCAGAGTTGCAGCACAGCCACAGCTTCCCCCTACTTGAGCATTTCAGCCAGAGGGCTGGTGATCATCTCACCCCTGCCTACCACAGCCAGCATCTGCATGCACCTCGAAGGGGCCTGAGGACAGGTCTACATGGCCTAGCTCGTATCCACCAGTGCCCAGGCACGCCATTCAGGAACCTGGGGATCTCCCTTCCCCATCTACCACCATTGGCATGTGAGGACTCCTCTTGGGGGCCAGAGAACAGACCACCTAACCTGCTGCTAGTACCATAGCTGGCATTCACCCATGTGTATCACCTTCAGGCCTGGGGACTGGCTCACCCAGCCTATCATAGCCGTCAACACCACTTGGGAGCCAGAGAATTGTCCCACTACTGCTACTGTCATTGGCCACACTACACCCACTGCCTAGAGGCCCAAGGACCCACCCACCAGCCTGACCCACCACTGCCGCTACTGGCTCCCAAGTAAGCAGCCTGGAGGCCCAAGAATTGGCTCACCTGTACCTGCTAAAAACAATGCCAGTGTATACTTCCCTGGGAGCAAAGGACAGGCATGCTTGGCATGCTGCCACCACCATTGGGACCCAATGGCTGGCCCACCTGATGTCCCTGTCTCCAGTAAAACTTCACCACGCCCTCTGTTAATGATTACATCCTAAGCCACTGAGGGAACTACAGACACTCTTGACACTGTTTATAGCCGAAGAAATCAAAAAGAAACTACACTACTGCACACACCCTAATTCAAAGCCAAAGTACCCTACCAACCAGTGCCATAGGGACATCTTCAGGAAAAAGTCCTCTGCTATGAAAGCAAATTCAAAGAATTGGAAGAAGTGACCATTACACCAGATGCACAGATATCAACATGAGAACACAGGAAACATGAAAAAGCAAGGAAATATGACACCTCCAGAGGAACACAATAATTCTCCAGCAACGGATTCCAATGAAAAAGAAATTTATGAAATCTCAGATAAATAATTCAAAATGATTCAAAATAATATTTAACAAGCTCAGTGAGGCAGAAGAGAACTCAGAGGAACAATACAAGGAAATCAGAAAATTCAGAACATAAATGAGAAATTTACTAAAGACACAGATATCATAAAAAAGAACCAAATATAAATTCTGTAATGTAAGAATGTATTGAATAAAATATAAAATACATATGAAAGCTTTAACAATAGACTAGACCAAGCAGAAGAAATAATTTCAGAACTTGAAAAAGGTTTTTTGTTTGTTTGTTTGTTTTTGAGATGGAGTTTCGCTCTTGTTGCCCAGGCTGAAGTGCAATGGTGCGATCTCAGCTCACTGCAGCCTTTAACTCCCCGGTTCAAGTGATTCTCCTGTCTCAGCCTCCTGAGTAGCTGGGATTACAGGCACATGCCACCACACCCGGCTAGTTTTTGTATTTTTAGTAGAGACAGGGTTTCATCATATTGGTCAGGCTGGTCTTGAACTCCTGACCTCAGGTGATCCAACCACCTTGGTCTCCCAAAGTGCTGGGATTAGTGAGCCACCATGCCCAGCCAAAAAAGAGTCTTTTAAAATCACCTAGTCAGACAAAAATAAAGAAAAAAGAATGAACAAAACGTATGTGACATATGGAACACACCATAAGGCAACCAAATTATTTGAATTTTTGATGTCCCACAAGGTGAAGAGAAAATAAAAGGGATAGTAAACTTACTTAATGAAATTTAGCTGAAAACGTCCCAGGTCTAGCAAGAAATTTAGACACCTAGAAACAGAAAGCTCAGAGATTTCCAAACAGATAAAATTCAAAAAGGTCCTCTCCACAGCACATTATAGTCAAACTGTCAAAAGCCAAAGATGAAGAGAGAATTCTAAAAATAGCGGGAGAAAAGTATCTAGTTACTTATGAAGGAAGCCTCGACAGACTAATGGCAGATTTCTTAGCAGAAACTTTATAGCTCAGGAGAGAATGAGATTATATATTCAAAATGCTGAAAGGAAAAAAAGAAACTATCAGCCAAAGATATTACACCCAGCAAAGTTATCCTTCATAAGTGAAGGAGAAATAAAGTCTTTCCTATAGAAGCAAAAGCTAAAGGAAGTCTTCACCATAAGACTGGTCCTACAAGAAATACTCGACCAGATGTGGTGGTGCGTACCTATAGTCACAATTACCAGGAAGGCTGAGCCAGAGGATCACTTGTGCTCAGGAGTTCAAGGCCAGCCTGGGCAACATAGCAAGACATTTATCTCTTAAAAAACAAAAACAGAAAGAAAATTTAAAAAAAAAAAGAAAAAGAAATGTGTAAGGAAGTCCCACATGTGGAAGCAAAAGATGTTATCTATCCTCATTAAAACATACAAAAGTATAAAATGCACTGGTAGAGCAAACATATAAATAAGAAAAAGAATTCAAATGTTATTCCTACACAAAACCACTAAACCACAATGATAAATAATAAGAGAGAACAAAAAGAACAAAGGATATACCCAACAACCAGAAATCAATTAATAAAATGACAGGAATAGCCCTCACATAGCAATAAAAAGTTTGAATGTAAATGAATTAAACTGTCCATTTAAAAGATATAGAGTGGCTGAATGAATTAAAAAACATGACTCAACTACGTGCCAACAAGAAACTCATCTCTTCTGTAAAGACACATATAGACTGAAAATAGAGGGATGGAAAAAGATACCCCATGCAAACAGAAACCAAAAATAAGCAAGAATAGCTATATTTACATCAGATAAAACAGACTTTAAAGTGAAAAACAGTAAAAAGAAACAAGGTCATTATATAATGATGAGGAGATCAACTTAGCAAGAGGATATAATTATACTAAACATATATGCACCCAGTACCAGAACACCCAGACAGATAGCAAATATTAGATCTAAAGGGAGAGATAAACTCCAACACAATAATAGTTGGGGACTTCAATATCCCATTCTCAGTATTAGACAGATCATCTAGACAGAAAATTAACAAAGAAACATTGAGTTTAAGCTGCACATTAGACCAGATGGACCAAACTGACAGAGAACACTTCATCCAACAGCTACAGAATACACATTCTTCTCATCAACACATGGAGTATTCTCCAGGATAAGCCATGTATTAGGACACAAAACCAGTCTCAACAGATTTTTAAAAACTGTAATCATATCAAGTATCTTCTCAGACCACAATGGAATAAAACTAGAAATCAGTAAGAAGAGGAACTTTGGAAACTGTACAACTATATGGAAATTTAAATACATGCTCCTAAATGACCACTGGGTCAAGGAAGAAATTAGGAAGAAATTCAAAAAAAAATTGAAACAAATGAAAATCAAAGCACAACATGCCAAAACCTATGGGATATAACCAAAGCAGTGATAAGAAGGAATTTTATAACAATAAATCTGACATCAAACTAGAAGAGCAAGAAAAGAAGGAAAGAAATAATAAAGATCAGAGCAGAACTAAATGAAATAGACTACAAAACCATACAAAGGATCGACACACTGAAAAGTCTGTTTTTTGAAAGGATAAACAAAATCAACAAACCACTAGCTAGACTAAGAAAAAACAGACACAAATAGAATCAGAAATGAAAAAGGAGACATTACGACTGTTATCACAGAAATGCATAAGACAATCAGAGATTGCTATGAACAACCATACATTAACAAACTAGATAACTGTGAGGAAATAGATGAATTCATGGACACATATGACCTATGAAGACTGAATCATAAAGAGAGAATCTGAACAGACCAATTACAAGGAATGAGATTGATTCAGTATCAAAAGTCTCCCCACAAAGGAAAGTCCAGGACTGGATTATCTTCACTGCCAAATTTTGCCATAATTACAATGAAGAACTAACACCTCAAACAATTCCAAAAATTGAAGAGGAGGGACTTCTCCATAGCTTATTCTATGAAGCTGGCATTGCCCTGATATCAAAACCAGACAAGTTTGCAATAAAAAAGAAAATTACAGACCAGTATCCCTGATGAATTTAAATGCAAAATTCCTCAACAAATACAACCCCCAAAAATCCAGCAGTATACCATTATCAACTGGGATTTATCTCATGGATACAAGTACAGTTCAACATACACACATCAACAGAATAAAGGACAAAAACTATATGATCATCTCAATAAAAGCAGAAAAAGCATTTGATAAAATCTAACATCTCTTCATGGTTAAAAAAACCCTCCTCAAATTGGGTATAGAAGGAACATACCTCAAAATAATAAAGGCCAAATATGACAGGTAATACCATACTAAATGGAAAATTGAAGGCCTTTAGATCTGTAACAAGACAAGGGTGATCACTTTCACCACTCCTATTGAACATAGTACTGGAAGTCCTAGACAGAACAATCAGGCAAGAGAAAGAAATAAAAGGCATCCAACTTGGAAAAGAGGAAGTCAAATTGCTCCTCTTTTCAGATGACATGATTTTATATCTAGAAAAGCCTAAAGCCTCCACCAAAAAACTGTTAGATTTGATGAATAAATTTGGTAATATTGCAGGATACAAAATCGATATACAAAAATTAATAGCATTAATATACACCAATACTGAGCCAGCTGAAAAAGAAATAAAAATGTAATCCCATTTATAATAGCTATAAAATAATGACATATGTGGGAATAAATCTAACTAAGGAAGTGAAAGACCTCTATAATGGAAACTAGTGAACTATGATTAAATAAATTAAAGAGGACATAAACAAATGGACAGACATCACATGCTCATGGATTGGAAGAATTAATATCATTAAAATGGCCATGCTGCCCAAAGCAATCTACAGGTTCCATGCAATTCTTATGAAAATATCAATGTTATTTTTAGAAATAGAAAAAACAATCCTAAAATTCATATGGAACCAAAAAAGAACCCAAATAACCAAAGCAATCTTAAGCAAAAAGAACAAATCTGAAGGCATCATTATAAGGCTATAGTAACAAAAATAACATGGTATTGGTGACACATAGACCAATGGAACATAATAGGAAATCTAGATTAATTTACATATTTACAGCCAACTGATTTTCAACAAAGATGCCAAGAACAGACATTGGAGAAAGAACATCTTCTTCAATAATGGTGCTGGGAAAATTGGATATCTATATGCAAATAATGAAACTGGACCCCTGTCTCTCACTATAGATGAAAATAAACTCGAAATAGATTAAACACTTAAAATATAAGACCTGCAACTATAAAACTACTAACAGATAATAGGGGGGAAACACTTCAGGACATTGGTTTAGGAAAGATTTTATGAGTAAGACTTCAAAAGCATAAGCAACAAAAACAACAAACAGACAAATGGAACTTAACTAAACTAAAAAGCTTCTGCAGAGAAAAAATAATCAACGGAGTGATCAGACAACCTTCAGAAAAAGAGAAAATATCTGGAAACTATGCATGCAACAGGAGACTGATATTCAGAAGTTACAAGGAACTCAAACAACTCATCAATAACAAGAAAAACCCCAAATAATCTCATTAAATAGTGGGCAAAGGATATTAACAGATATTTTTCAAAATAAGACATACAAATGGCCAAGAGGCATATACAAAATGCTCAACATCACTGATCATCAGGGAAATGCAAATTAAAACCATGATGAGCTATCATCTTGTACCAGTCAGAATGGCTATTATTTTTAAAGACAAAAAATAACAGATGACAAGGATATAGAGAAAAGGGAATGCCAGTCACTGTTGGTGGGAATGTAAATTAGTACAACCTCTTCGGAAAACTGTATGGAAATGTATCAAAGAACTAAAAATAGAAGTGCCATTTGATCCAGCAATTCCACTACTGGGTGTCTGCCCTAAAGAAAACAAATCATTATATCAAAAAGATACCTACACTTGCATGTTTATCACAGCACAAAATTACAATCACTATGGCATAAATGTGGAATCACTTAAGTGTCCATCAATGGATGAATGGATAAAGAAAATGTGGTATATATACACAATGGAATACTATACAGCCATACAAAGAAATAATAATGTCTTTTGTAGCAACATGGATAGAACTGGAGGCCATTGTCTTAAGTGAAACAAGTCAGACACAGAAAGACAAATACTGCATATTTTCACTTATAAATGGAAGCTAAATAATGTATATACATGGACTGATAGACAATGGAACCTGGGAAGGGTGGAAGAGTGTGAGAGGGTAGATGATGAGAAATTACTTAACAGGTACAATGTACATTTTTTGGGTGACGGATACACTAAAAGCCCAGACTTCACCACTTCACAATATATCCATGTAACAGTATTGCACTTGTATTTCTTAAATGTATAAAAACAAACAAATAATAAATGAGATATATGTTTGTTAGCTTACTCTTTTCTGCCTGTGGAAAAAGTATCATTAAAGTATCTTCCCACTGCCATCTGTCTAATTCTGCTGTCTGCCATCTGCCACTCTAAGTCACGGTCTCCTAAAGAGACCAAACAGCTGTGGAAGGTCTTCATCAAAGGCTTGGTGAAACAACCAAAGGGAGTCTGAGGAGCCATTGTGGGCACTGGGAAACACTCACAGAATGTGTGGTAATGAGAGATCCAAACACCTAGTGCTCCAGGAGCTTTGGGTTTGTCACCTATGCCAATTTAGAGGAGGTGGATGCAGCCATGAATCAAGGCCACACAAGGTAGATGGAAGAGTTGTGGAAACAAAGGAAGTTGTCTCAAGCGAAGATTCCCAAAGACTAGGTGCCCACTTAACTGTGAGAAAGATATTTGTTGGTGCTATTAAAGGAGACACTGAAGAGCATCACCTAAGAGATACTTTGAACAGTATGGGAAAATTTAAATGATTGAAATCATGGCTGTCTGAGGCGGTGGCAAGAAAAAGGGCTTTGCTTTTGTAACCTTTGACAACCATGACTCTGTGGATAAGACTGTCATTCAGAAACACCATACTGTGAATGGAGATAATGGGGAAGTAAGGAAAGCCCTTTTAAAGCAAGAGATGGCTTCATGGAGCCAAAGAGGTCACAGTGGTTTTGGAAACTTTGGTGGTAGCTGTGAAGGTGGTTTTGGTGGAAATGACAATTCTGGTCATGGAGGAAACTTCAGTGGTTGTGTTGCTTTAGTGGCAGCTGCAGTGGTGGTGGATATGGTGGCAGTGGGCATAGTTGTAATGAATTCTGTAATGTTGGTGCATATGGAGGAGGAAGCCCTGGTTACTCCGGAGGAGGAAGCAGAGGCTACGGAAGTGGTGAACAGGGTTATGGAAACCAGGGCAGTGGCTATGGCAGGATTGGCACCTATGACTGCTATAACAATGGAGGAGGCAGAGGCAGCATTAGAGCTAGTAGTGGAAGCAACTCTGGAGGTGGCAGAAGCTACAATGATTTTGGCAATTACAACCGTCAGTCTTCAAATTTTGAATCCATGAAGGGAGAAAACATTGGAGGCAGAAGTTCTGGTTCCTATGGTGGGGGAGGCCAATACTTTGCCAAACCATAAAACCAAGGTGGCTATGGTGGTTCCGGTAGCAGCAATAGCTATGGCAGTAGCAGAAGATTTTAGTTACTGCCAGGAAACAAAGCTTAGCAGTAGAGGAAAGCTAGAGAAGTGATAAGGAAGCTACAGGTTACAAGAGATTTGTGAACTTGGCCAAGCACAGTGGTGGCAGGGCCCAGCTACCACACACACACAAAAAGGAACATATTTTAGACAATACTCATCTGTATTAGAAAAAAACTTGAGGACTGTAGTTGTGACTAATTGTATAACAGCTTAATGTTTCTGTTCTGTGGAAAGTGTAAAGCATCCCAACAAAAGGGGTTTAATGTAGATTTTTTCCACTCATGCTGTTAATTGCCAAATATAATAGTCTGTCTGAACATGATGCTGAATAAATATGTCTTTTTAAAAAAGTGAATGGTGCTGGGAAAACTGGATATCCATATGCAGAAGAATGTTCCCCTATTTCTCACCATACACAAAAATCAACTCAAAATATGTTAAAGACTTAAGTGTAAGACCCAAAACTATAAAACTACTAGCAGAAAATATAGGGGAATCACTTCAGGACATTGGTCTAGGGAAATATTTTAAGCCTAAGGCCCCAAAAGCACAAGTATCAAAAACAAAAACAGACAAGTGGAACTTGATTAAACTAAAAAGCTTCTGCACAGCAAAAGAAACAATCAATAAAGAGAAAATCTGTTGAATTGGAAAAAATATTTGCAAACTATTCATTCAGTCAGAGACTAATATCCAGAATATACAAGGAACTCAAACAACTCAACAATAAGAAACCAAACAATCCCATTAAAAAGTGAGCAAAAGACATGAATAGATACTTTTCAAAATAAGACATAGAAATGGTCAACAGGTATATGAAAAAATACTCAATATTCCTAATCATCAAGGAATGCAAATTAAAATCACAATGAGATATCATCTTACCCCAGTTAAATAGGCTATTATTAAAAAGACAGAAAATAACAGATGCTGGTGAGGATATGGAGAAAAGGGAATTCTTATGCACTGTTGATAGGTATAAAAACTAGTACAGCCACTTTGAAAAACAGTATGGAGATTTATCAGAAAAACTAAAAACAGAACTATAATATGATCCAGCAATTCCACTACTGGATATTTATCCAAAGGAAAAGAAATGAGTGTATCAGAAAGATACCTGTACCCCCATGTTTACAGCAGAACTATTCACAATAGTCAATATATGGAATCAACCTAAGTGTCCCTCAACAGGTGAATGGATCAATAAAGTGTGCTATATTTACACAATGGAATGCTATTTGGCCATAAAAATAATAAACGCATGTCATTTGCAGCAACATGGATAGAACTGGAGGTTACTATGTTAAGTGAAATTAAGCTTGGCACAGAAAAACAAATATGACATAATCACATGTTCTCACTCATCTGTGGGAGCTACAGAAGTTGATCTCATGGAGATTGAGAGTTGAATGGTAGTTACGAGAAGCTGGGAAGGGTGTTGGGGGTTGGAAGAATGAATAGAGTTTGGTCAGTGAGTAAAAACATGCAGTTAGATAGAAGAAATAAGTTCTAATGTTTGACAACAGTAGGGTGATTATAGTTAACAACAATATATTGTATCTTTCAAAACAGCTAGAGGAAAGGACTTGAAATATTCCCAACACATAAAAATGATAATAAATACTTGAGGTGATAGGTACCCTAAGTACCCTGACTTGATCATTACACATTCTGTGTACACACATAACAAAATATCACATGTACCCCATAAATGTTTACAGGTATTATGTATCAATTAAAAATAAAGTAGCAAGTTAATTTTTTATTAGGTTGTTTCCTAGAGAAAATAACTAATTTTGATTATGATAGATGACACTATGGTCTGAATTTTGGATTTGCCCTCGTGGCGGCCTACTGAACAACTGACAAATTATGTGAGTTATATAAAGTACTAATTGCTTCAAAAATAAGATTTCAACTAGGAAAAAGAAGGATTAATGCTATTTGATAAAAATATTTTTCTTTCCAAAATCTGACAGATTATGACATGTGATATTATATTTTGATGAACATAGTGTATAAAACTATGATGGTTCAGACTAGATTTTTAAGTACAAATGTTTCCTATTCATGACTATATTTCCCTGTTTGTGTTCCATTACATTATCAATAATGAGGTCAATTTGGGGAATCAGTAAGGATGTAAAAGTAGAGAAAAACTTTTAATAAGAATTTTGAAAACGTTTAAGAAGCACTGGTAATTTTTAATTTGTTTCTTCTCCAGTTGTTGTAGAAACCAGAATGACTACATAACAAAATGCAGGGTTTCATTTTACCTTCTTCTTTCTGGCTTTTTACACTGTGATATTCTGTGGTTCAGAATTTTTTAAAATAGGCAAGAGTTCACATGTATACTGCATTTTAATAAAACAGGGAGAGTCCAAAATTGACTGTAGAAATTCTTTGTTTCAAGGGCTACCTGCAACCTACTCTCCTAAAGTAAGATTTTTCCTGGTTTCTTGGGTTCCTAATGTATTAAAAGTGCCATATCTAGGGCAGTCTCTCTAGGTGATAGCTAACATTCCACGATTCTGAAAAGGGCCAAGAAGGTCTTCTCTAAAAGATACAAACCTGAGATTTATAACCTTTTGTCCTCTCTCTCCTCTCACAAACACCTCACTGCACATTTGGCATGCGTAGAAAGCTCATGACCACAGACTGTTTAGATACAGAAATAATTACAAATAAATTAGAAATAATTCTAGTTCTAGAGTATTTTATTTAGTATAGATAATTACAAGATTGGAGATTCGCATTACATAATTATTTTTGACATGGGCTAAAATCTTTGTCTTTTTCAAGCTCTACCAGTTTTACGGCCCCTTTACCCTGATGCAAGCCTCAAATATGGCTGGTTGCTCTTGTTTTAACTAAGCATTAGTTCAATTTCAGGCTCTGTCCTGTAGGACCCATTTAGAGCCTGGGAATGGCAGTGCTCTTTTCACTTTGGGCTCCCAGTGAGCTCCATGGGCTTAGGTCACACCTGGTCTTGCAGACACCCTGATCCATCGTTCCTGAGCTTTGATTGTCCAGAAATGCTTTGGATCCTCCTCTGAGAACACTGGCTGATGCTGTGACACAATATCTACACCAAGTTTAAATAAATTGTTTGTCAATATGTGAAATTTTATTGATAAAATTGTATCAGTTCTAAAAAGCCTAGTAAGCAAGCCCCTTTTTGTGGAATTATGACCACCTGAGGAATGTGTGACATTGTCACCCTCTCTAGCCTTTCAGCAAGCCTGGAGTTTGTGCATTCTAGATAATGTAATCCAGCTGACTTCTATATGTGAATTATGAACATTAATACCTAATTACTATTTTTCTCTTTATGTCTTATCTAATGAGTAATAAGAAGGATGAATTAGTAATTCTCACATTAGTTAATCTCTGTCTCATGGAGACTATGAGTCAATCTCATAGTCAGTCATAGGGTAGGGTGGGTGGGGAATCTCCACTCACAAAATACATGAGAGGCTGAGTATGGAGTAAAGCCTAAAGTCAGCAAATGAGACTCACCCTGGGGTACACTACTTGTCAGTGGAAGTGTTTGATGGCAGGGAGAGGTTACAGGAAGAAATGCCAGAGAAAGCTGTTTCTTCAGGTCTGTGCTGAGTCCAGTCTCAGACCATTAATGAGACATGGAAATTACTAAGTGATTTCCATATATTTCCATACAAGCAAATTACTTGCTTATATGGAAAGCAAGATAATAAGTAGAACACAGGTTCCAAAAGTTTGGGTTGGCTATTATATTAAGACATTTGAAATATGCTAAATTAGTTTACCTTTGAACTTGGCTGGCACCATTTTGTCCTTGGCTAAGGTTGACCCTACAACATGGAAGGAGATCTGAGCGGTGCTGTGATGATCTCAGGTGGCTTTAGTGTCTACCAGTAACCATGCTGCACAATTTTAGCATAATCATTGTCATCATGATCATCATCATCATTACTACTACTATTCAGAAGAGATGAGATATACTAGAGTCACATAATATCACATAATATGTGCATATTGTGAGTCCAATTCAACTACCTTCGTGGAAATAAAATACTGTAAATATATTTGGCATGTGTATTCTTTATTATAGTCTGTCCATCCTGCACACAGAGCAAAAAGTTGTAAGTCCAAAGCCATGAATACTGTGTTTGATTCTTTTCAAGAGAAAATTGGATTATATGTAATCTTCTTATTACAGATTGATTTTAGAGTCTATGTTCTGGGTAAGACATGATTCTACTCTATAGTATAGATTATTGTTAAGCAAATAAAATGTATTCTGTTTGTATTTTGTTTATCTTCACACATGGATTTATTATATTCATTTACTATAATAGTTATAAAAATAAGTTCTAAAGCAATATCCTAATTAATTATTCATTCTTCACAATTTATACTTATTCCATGGAGGCAGAAGGGGTCCACTCTTCTTTCTGCCGTGAGGTGTTGGGAACCTGGGAGAACTCAGGACAATGTGATGTTTACCTTGGTTGAGGAAAGGTGCCCAGTACAGTCAACAGGGATACCACACGCTTGGTTTCCCTTATCACAAAAGTATTTTTCTTGGCTTCTAAACTTAATTTTATAAAACAAAAAAAAAACACACACATATAGAATGGGAAATGTGTTAAATAGTGAGAGTGGGTGAAATTTTTATTAGGTTTTTAAAAAAGAGACTGGAGAAGTTAGTACAAAAGGAACTGGCTGACTAGACAGAATAAACATGAATATCATAGAGGGGAGAGGTCATGAAAAACTCTGAAGACTTTGAAAAAGTTGCATGAATGTCCAGAAAGAGCCTCATCAATAGAATCTTTCATTGTGGAGATGAATGGCTAGGCAGGAATTACAGTCTTTCTCAGCCAGGTTGATGAATGGCATCATCTCAAATTATACAGCCCATGAGACTGATTACCTTAGAGAGCCTAGACATGTACTGTCAGGAGCTGTGTCAGGGTCAACCCCCCACCACCAACTGGCAATTACACTAAAGCTTACATGCAAATTTACCTACAAACCTGTCAGAAATATATGTTTTGCAAAAATATATTTAAGAAGATAGGCATAAGATACATCTGAATCAAAATATTGTTTCTACTTCTTTGGAAGACATAGAAGCCTTTAAAAAGATCTGCTTTATCTGCATTGCTCAGGTGATAGATACTCTCATCCATGTTAAGATAAAGCTTGATTGTTACAAGATGTATCTAGAGTCATGAGTCATAGGAACAGAGTCTGTCAGAGATTAGATTATATCTGTTACTCTTGGGAAAATGTGGAAGTTCTGCTTCTTTTAAAGAAATATAGGTTTTTCCTGCCTCACTGGTCAGCCTTTCCCAGTGCAGGGGCACACACTCACGCTATTTGTACTATGCCTTTCTCTCTAGAATGAGAACCAAAAACCTTTAACTCTGCAGAAAAATGATATTTAAACTATTCAGAGAAAACTAATGTGAGCAATATAATAAGATGCTTGGCTCTCAGCAAAGTTATACTCCAGGAATACGATTGGGAAATTGTAAGCTGAAAACATTTACCTATTTTGCTTCTGTAGCCCCAAGAAGATGAACTAAAACAACAGTGAAATTCTATGAATCATTAAGAGGACATAGGAAATGAAAATAACCACTATCTTGCCAGTTTATTGAACCTAGAAATACCATGTGTTATTCTGGTCATTGCATTCAAAGAAATCAAATCATAGCAGGCTTGAAGAAGAGCAGGGGTGACTTCCATACACAGAAAGCAGAGACCCTCCATTTCCCCTGAAAAAAGGCCTAGAGGGGGATAAGATTAAAATACATACAGCAGAGAAAGCTGTGACTAGATAACAAACTCACCAGGAGTAAGTCTCATGGGAAGCTTGAAAGTTGCAAATGTAAGACAAATAAAAGGAAGAATTACTTTGCACAGTAGTTAGTAAGTACAATGTACTGAATATTTGTATTCCTGTAAAATTTATATGTTGAAGCCTAGA
Source organism: Nomascus leucogenys (assembly GCF_006542625.1). Lineage (NCBI taxonomy): Eukaryota > Metazoa > Chordata > Mammalia > Primates > Hylobatidae > Nomascus > Nomascus leucogenys. The sequence goes on from NC_044391.1 coordinate 71,450,021, forward strand.
TCCTCAGCGTGACGGTATTTGGAGATGGGGCTTTTAAGAGATAACTAGGTCATGAGGATGGAGCTCTCATGATGGGGTTGGTGCCCTTATAAAAGACAGCGGAGAGCTTGCTCCCTCTCTCTCCACCAGGACGCAGCCCCTCACCAAACGCTGGGTCTGCCAATGCCTGGATTTTGTATCTCCCAAAATTCTGCCTACACAATTTTTGAGAAATGTCTGTTGTTAATCACCCAGTCCATGGCACAGCAGCCCAAAAGGACTAAGACAGTAAGTTTTATGCAGTCTTTTCTCAGAGGGGAAGTACTAGTGACAAACATCCATAATGCCAAGAAAGGCTTGAGAAGTCATTATGATAACATAGCTCAAGGCATAAACTTTGACATTAGATGGTCTTGGGTTTGAATCCCAGGTAGGGCATTTGCTGAGAGTGACTTTGGGCAAGTTAGGTAATCTCCCTAGAACTTCATTTTTCTAACCTATAAAATAGAGATGTTGACATTATCTACCTCACTAGGTTGTGAAGATTAAATGAGATAATGAATGGAAACATCTAATATGGGGCCAAGCACATAGTAAAAGATCAACACAGGTGAACTAGCAATATGATTTATGCATTATTCATGGATAAGAGTTCCTGTAATGGGGCTGGGCGTGGTGGCTCATGCCTGTAATCCCAGCACTTTGGGAGGCTGAGGTGAGAGGATCACCTGAGGTCAGGAGTTCGAGACTAGGCTGGCCAAAATGGTAAAACCCCATCTCTACTAAAAATACAAAAAATTAGCTGGGAATAGTGGTGCGCACCACTATTCCCAGCTACTCAGGAGGCTGAGGCAGGAGAATTACTTGAACCCAGGACGTGGAGGTTGCAGTGAGCTGAGATTGTGCCATTGTACTCCAGCCTGGGTGACAAGAACAAGACTCCAAAAAAAAAAAAAAAAAAAAGAGTTCCCATAATGGGATTACTAAAAGAAACTTGGTGGTTCAGATCTTGTTCAGGAATTTCTGTGCTCCAAGACAGGGGTCAAGTGTTTTCTGTAAAGAGCCAGGTAGTAAATATTTTAGGCTTAGTGGGCCATATTATCTCTGTTGCAAATACTCAACTTTGCTCTTTGGTATGAAAGCTGCCATAATCCATAAATAAATTGACATAGTTATGTTCCAAATTAAACTTTATTTATGTATGCTGGAATCTGAATTTCACATAATTTTTTATGTCATTAAATATTATTCTTCCATTGGAATTTGAATTTCATATAATTTTCATGTTACTAAATATTATTTTTCTTTAGGCTTTTTTTCCAACTATTGAAAAAATGTAGAAACCATTTTATCTCCTGGTCTATACAAAAACAGGTGGTGGGCCAAATTTGGCTCACAGGTTGTAGTTTGCCTACTGCTGCTCTAAGATAATAACTCAGTTAACTTAGTTCTGACAATATTAAGAGCCATTTTCAAACTCTCTAGTGTGCCACTCCATCCTTGCTTGAGGACACACACAGTCTACTGCTAAATGCGCCACTTGGCATCTCTATGTTAGGTTAAAGGGAACTCAAAATATATTTTGAAAAGCATAGGATTTTCAGGATTCCATCTTAGATTCTCACCATTGCAGACCTGTAGAACAGTGGGGAAAAGCAAATTAGGGCCACATCAACAAAAAATACTATAATAAATTTTCTCTTGTTGATAAGTTCTGAAAATAACAAATATGAAATATTGTAGGAGCCATTGCCAATCTTATGTCTTTCTATTTGTGACTCAGTGGATCATAAGACTAGATACTCAATTATCAACAGCTGAAAAATATTATGATAATAAGGCCCAAGATTCTGAAGGTAGTTTTCTAAACATCTTTTAGAATGGTCTTTCTAATGACGAATGCTAAGACATCTGCAGTGATGTTTGTAGTAGAAGACAAAATTTATTCTTGATATTTCTGTCAGTGTGCTTAAATTAATTTTATTTTAAATTTGAAAACTATAATCTTGTATTAGTGTTGTGGTGACTTATACACGGGAAATGAAGCTTCACATCAATGCTTCACATCAATGCTCCCATCCTTCAAAGTGAATTGGAGATCCAGACATCATGGCTGAGAACAGGAAGCTCAGGGCAGTGTGAACAGATAGAAGGAAGCACAGTAAGTGATTTCCTCATACCTCCATCTCTCTAATATGTCATGTTCTTACCCCTAAAGTTAACTTTTTTGTAACATCCATCCATCCACCCATCCATCAACAGATACTTAATGGGCATATCTTAACAGGCACAATAGGTACAGCAACTAAGATCCACACTATTTTCAGAGGTCTGTGAAAATGTTTTCATTTCTTTTAAAATTAGAAGAAAAAATAACTTTTAGGTTGAAGAAAATGTTTTCATACTAATATATTTGTCTTTACAGCTATGCAGTGACAAAATATAATTTCAAATATTTTTAATGAAGGAAGAAGCCTAGGGAAGTAACAGTGCTAAGGGCCCTTGAAATTCATAATATGTATTGAAAGAACATACCTCAAAATAATAAGAGCCATCTATGACAGACCCACAGCCAACATTATACTCAATGGGCAAAAGCTGGAAGCATTCCCCCTGAAAACTGGCACAAGACAAGGAAGTCCTCTCCCACCACTCCTGCTCAAACACAGTACCAAATATAGTCCTGGTCACAGCAATCAAGCAAGAGAAAGAAATAAAGGGCATCCAAATAGGAAGAAAGGTAGTCAAACTATCCTTGTTTGTAGGTGAAATAATTCTATATGGAGAAAAACCACACAATCTCAACTCAAAAAGCTCCTTCAGCTGATAAACAACTTCGGCAAAGTTTCAGGATACAAAATCAATGTACAAAAATCACTAGCATTCCTATACACCAAACAACAGCCAAGCAGAGAGCCAAATCAGGAACGCAATCCCTTTCACAATTGCCACAAAAAGAATAAAATACCTAGGAATACAGCTAACCAGGGAAGCGAAAGGTCTCTACAATGAGATTTACAAAACACTTGCCAAAGAAATCAGAGATGACACAAACAAATGGAAAAACAGTCCATGCTCATGGATAAAAAGAATCAATATCATTCAAATGGCCACACAGCCCAAAGCAATTTACAGATTCAATGCTATTTCTATCAAACTACCAACGACATTCTTCACAAAACTAGAAAAAAAAGTTTTAAAATTCATATGAAACCAAAAAAAGAGCTCAAATAGCCAAGGCAATCCTAAGCAAAAAGAACAAAGCTGGAGGCATCACACTACCCAACTTCAAAATATACTACAGGGCTACAGTAACCAAAACACCATGGTACTAATACAAGAAAAAACATGTAGACTAATGGAACAGAATAGAAAATCCAGAAATAAGGTCTCACACCTACAACCACCTGATCTTTGACAGATTTGATCTGTGACAAATTTGACAAAAGCAAGCAATGGGGAAAGGATTCCTTATTCAATAAATGATGCTGGGATAACTGGTTAGCCATATGTAGAAGACTGAAACTGGACTCCTTCCTCACACCATATACAAAAATCAACTCAAGATGGAATAAAGACTTAAATGTAAAATCCAAAACTATAAAAGCTGTGGAAGACAAGCTAGGCAATGCCATTCAAGATACAGGAACTGGAAAATATTTCATGATGAAGATGCCAAAAGCAATTGCAACAAAAACAAAAATTGACAAATGGGCTTTAACTAAACTTAAGAGCTTCTGCAGAGCAAAAGAAACTATCATTAGAATACATAGACAACCTACAGAATGGGAGAAAATATTTGCAAACTATGCATCTGACAAAGGTCTAATACCTAGCATCTATAAGGAATTTAAACAAATTTACAAGAAAAAAACAAACAGCCTCATTAAAAAGTAGGCAAGGGACACGAACAGACACTCTTCAAAAGAAGATACATACGTGACTGGGATAGTTAATGCTGAGTGTAAACGATTGGATTGAAGGATGCAAAGTATTGATCCTGGGTGTGTCTGTGAGGGTGTTGCCAAAGGAGATTAACAATGGAGTCAGTGGGCTGGGAAAGGCAGATTCACCCTTAATCTTCGTAGGCACCATCTAGTCAGTGGCCAGTTCAGCTAGAATATAAAGCAGGCAGAAAAACGTGAAAAGGCCAGACTGGCTTAGCCTCCCAGCTTACATCTTTCTCCCATGCTGGATGCTTCCTTCCCTTGAACATCAGACTTCAAGTTCTTCAGCTTTGAGACTTGGACTGGCTTCCTTGCTCCTCAGCTTGCAGGTGGCCTATTGTGGGACCTTGTGATCGTGTGAATTTAATACTCCTTAATAAACTCTGCTTTATATCTATCTATATATCCTACTAGTTCTATCCCTCTAGAGAACCCTGATTAATACAGTGCCCAAGAAGCATATGAAAAAAAGCTTAATAGCACTATCATTAGAGAAATGCAATTAGAGAAACTACAATGAGGTACCATCTCACACCAGTCAGAATGGCTATTATTAAAAAGTCAAAAAATAACAGATGTTGGCAAGGTTGTGGAGAAAAGGGAATGCTTATACACTGTTGGTGGGAGTGTAAATTAGTTCAACAGTTGTGGAAAGCAGTGTAGCAATTCCTCAAACAGCTAAAAGCAGAATTACCATTCACTTCAACAATCCCATTACATATACCCAAAGGAGTATAAATCATTGTGTCATAAAAAAACATGCATGCATATGTTCATTGCAGCGCTATTAGAAATAGCAAAGACAAAGAATCAATCTACATGTCCATCAATGACAGATTGGATAAAGAAAATGTACATATACACCATGAAATATCATGCAGCCATAAAAAAGAATGAGATCATATCTTTTGCAGGAACATGGATGGGACTGGAAGCTATTATCCTTAGCTAACTAACACAGAAACAGAAAAACAAATACCACATGTTCTCACTTGTAAGTGGGAGCTAAATGGTGAGAACACAAGGACACAAAGAGGGGAACAACACACACTGGGGCCTACTTGAGGGTGGAGGGTGGGAGAAGGGAGAGGATCAGAGAAAAAACTATTGGGTACTAGGCTTAGTACCTGGGGAATTAAATAATCCGTACAACAAACCCCTGTGACACGAGTTCACCTATGCAACAAACCTACACATACACCTCTGAACCTAAAATAAAAGTTTTTAATAATACTTAAAAAAAGAAGAAGAAGAAGAAGGCTGGGCGTGGTAGCTCACGCCTGTAATCCCAGCACTTTGGGAGGCTGAGGCGGGCAGATCACGAGGTCAGGACTTCTAGACCAGCCTGGCCAATATGGTGAAACCCTGTCTCTAGTAAAAAATACAAAAATTAGCCAGGCATGGTGGCACACGCCTATAGTTCCAGCTACTCGGGAGGCTGATGCAGGAGAATCACTAGAACCTGGGAGGTGGAGGTTGCAGTGAGCCGAGATCACACCACTGCACTCCAGCCTGGATGACAGAGTGAGACTCCGTCTCAAAAAAAGAAAGAAAGAAAGAAAGAAATTCACAAAGTGATCCTGCCTCTTACTTAAGTCTCAACTCTCTGCCACGAGCTGCAAAGGAAACCAAGAGAACATAAGTTACAATCTCTTATCCTTTCCCAGCCTCTCTTTGGTTTTAGTTCCTGTGTGTTGCCTACAAGGCAAAATTGAGAGAAGGTGTCTTGGACCTTGGCCCTGAAGTAGCAGCAACCCACCAGTGCCTCAGTTCCAGATAAACATACATACTTATTTGTAAATATAGTTAAATGTCCCCCCCAGAACTGAACTTCATGGGCACCTTCAGCAAGAGGGCCTGCCAGCAGACTGACATGCAAAGCAAATGACATGCATGCAGTCTCGGCAGATCTCCTCATGGAGCAGCACCTTGGAATCATCAGGAAGTGATAGAACCCACTCTGAAACTGCAGAACCAATCTTTGCAAGAATGTCTGACTCAGAGTTGGGTGAATGGATATCGAGTCACACTTGCATGGGGACTTTAAGACAGCTTTAGTTTGAGACTATCCACTCCCTCGTCAGCTTATAGGCTTGTTTGGTTTTTTTTTAATTAAAAAATTTTTATTTGAGCCTCCATGAAGATAAGTTTTTTCAGGAAATGTGAATCCATTTCAGAAAAGAAAAGGAAGTCAGGGGCACACATCACGGGGTAGGTAGTTAAGGGGTGTAAGGAGTGCCAGTGGGTTCCTGAGTCCCACCGCTCAGACTGCTGTTCCTCTAACACTGTGTGGTCATCCAACACCACCATCTGGCAACACCATTTTCTGCTGTAGTTATGAAAGACTCTGACAGCGGGGCTTCCTGATACCAAGGGACTGTACTGTGGCCTAGTCCTAGACCAGACCTCATCCCCATCTCTGGTGGCTAGAGACCCCAGAAAAGCTGGACTAGTATGCGTTTTATAAGCAGCAGCATCACCATGTCTTGGCTTATAGAAGCAGCTTCCTGAGTGTGTATGATTTTTTTTTTTTTTTTTTTTTTAACCAGGGTTCAGAGTCTTACTCCCCAGAGTCACTGTGAATGGGTCAGTTTTCTCAGCCAATTGGAGGAACTGATGCTCATGAGGGCTCCGCAACCAGGGAGTCTCCAAGAGAGCTGTTGATAGCAACCCAAAGGCAGGTTGAGAAATAGGTTCCAGTAGAGAAGTACAGTAAAATAAGGTTCACTGTCATCCTGCCGTGTCCGGAGTTGGTGGGTTCTTGGTCTCACTGACTTCAAGAATGAAGCCGCGGACCCTCGTGGTGAGTGTTACAGTTCTTAAAGGCAGCGTGTCCGGAGTTTGTTCCTTCTGATGTTCGGATGTGTTCGGAGTTTCTTTTTTTTTTTTTTTTTTTTTTTTTAAGGGTAATACTCTTTTATTTAAATGGACATCAATTCTTTCTTTTTTTTTTTTTAAATTATACTTTAGGGTTTTAGGGTACATGTGCACAATGTGCAGGTTTGTTACATATGTATCCATGTGCCATGTTGATTTCCTGCACCCATTAACTCGTCATTTAGCATTAGGTGTATCTCCTAATGCTGTCCCTCCCCCCTCCCCCGACCCCACAACAGTCCCCGGAGTGTGATGTTCCCCTTCCTGTGTCCATGAGTTCTCATTGTTCAATTCCCACCTATGAGAGAGAACATGCGGTGTTTGGTTTTTTGTCCTTGTGATAGTTTACTGAGAATGATGTTTTCCAGTTTCATCCATGTCCCTACAAAGGACACGAACTCATCATTTTTTATGGCTGCATAGTATTCCATGGTGTATATGTGCCACATTTTCTTAATCCAGTCTATCGTTGTTGGACATTTGGGTTGGTTCCAACTCTTTGCTATTGTGAATAGTGCCGCAATAAACATACGTGTGCATGTGTCTTTATAGCAGCATGATTTATAGTCCTTTGGGTATATACCCAGTAATGGGATGGCTGGGTCAAATGGTATTTCTAGTTCGAGATCCCTGAGGAATCGCCACACTGACTTCCACAATGGTTGAACTAGTTTACAGTCCCACCAACAGTGTAAAAGTGTTCCTATTTCTCCACATCCTCTCCAGCACCTGTTGTTTCCTGATTTTTTAATGATGGCCATTCTAACTGGTGTGAGATGGTATCTCACTGTGGTTTTGATTTGCATTTCTCTGATGGCCAGTGATGATGAGCATTTCTTCATGTGTTTTCTGGCTGCATAAATGTCTTCTTTTGAGAAGTGTTTGTTCATGTCCTCTGCCCACTTTTATTGATGGGACGTATCTCAAAATAATAAGAGCTATCTACGACAAACCCACAGCCAATATCATACTGAATGGGCAAAAACTGGAAGCATTCCCTCTGAAAACTGGCACAAGACAGGGATGCCCTCTCTCACCGCTCCTATTCAACATAGTGCTGGAAGTTCTGGCCAGAGCAATCAGGCAGGAGAAGGAAATAAAAGGTATTCAATTAGGAAAGGAGGAAGTCAAATTGTCCCTGTTTGCAGATGACATGATTGTATATCTAGAAAACCCCATTGTCTCAGCCCAAAATCTCCTTAAGCTGATTAGCAACTTCAGCGAAGTCTCAGGATACAAAATTAATGTACAAAAATCACAAGCATTCTTGTACACCAATAACAGACAAACAGAGAGCCAAATCATGAGTGAACTCCCATTCACAATTGCTTCAAAGAGAATAAAATACCTAGGAATCCAACTTACAAGGGATGTGAAGGACCTCTTCAAGGAGAACTACAAACCACTGCTCAATGAAATAAAAGAGGATACAAACAAATGGAAGAACATTCCATGCTCATGGGTTGGAAGAATCAATATCGTGAAAATGGCCATACTGCCCAAGGTAATTTATAGATTCAATGCCATCCCCATCAAGCTACCAATGACTTTCTTCACAGAATTGGAAAAAACTACTTTAAAGTTCATATGGAACCAAAAAAGAGCCCGCATCGCCAAGTCAATCCTAAGCCAAAAGAACAAAGCTGGAGGCATCACGCTACCTGACTTTAAACTATACTACAAGGCTACAGTAACCAAAACAGCATGGTACTGGTACCACAACAGAGACATAGATCAATGGAACAGAACAGAGCCCTCAGAAATGATGCCGCATAGCTACAACTATCTGATCTTTGACAAACCTGACAAAAACAAGAAATGGGGAAAGGATTCCCTATTTAATAAATGGTGCTGGGAAAACTGGCTAGCCATATGTAGAAAGCTGAAACTGGATCCCTTCCTTACACCTTATACAAAAATTAATTCAAGATGGATTAAAGACTTATATGTTAGACCTAAAACCATTAAAATCCTACAAGAAAACCTAGGCAATACCATTCAGGACATAGGTGTGGGCAAGGACTTCATGTCTAAAACACCAAAAGCAATGGCAACAAAAGCCAAAATCGACAAATGGGATCTCATTAAACTAAAGAGCTTCTGCACAGCAAAAGAAACTATCATCAGAATGAACAGGCAACCTACAGAATGGGAGAAAATTTTTGCAACCTACTCATCTGACAAAGGGCTAATATCCAGAATCTACAATGAACTCAAACAAATTTACAAGTGTTCGGAGTTTCTTCCTTCTGGTGGGTTCGTGGTCTCGCTGGCTCAGGAGTGAAGCTGCAGACCTTCGCGGTGAGTGTTACAGCTCTTAAGGCGGTGCATCTGGAGTTCGTTCCTCCCGGCGGGTTTGTGGTCTCGCTGGCTTCATTCTTGAAGCCAGTGAGACCAAGAACCCACCAATTCCGGACACACTGCCATGGTAGACTGCCACATTTCCCAATGTGGAAGGAAGGTTACCACTGGAATCAGATATTTATGTATGTAGGATATTAAGAAGGATGTAAGCAACCTTTTAATAGTACATTTTATGGAAATTGGGATAGCTTTTAATTTCTTCCAGGAGGTCCATACTTTTATAAGTTAGGAGTATCTTTCTGCAGTGTTGTTTATGTAATCTTAGAATTCAGTACTGCATTTAGGGGCCTCCTTTTCCATGTTTCTGTTTAGGAGTCAGAAGACTTGGGCTTGGGATTTTTTGCTGATTGTTTCCAGGAAAGATGTTGCTGCAGTTTTATGCCAGTCCCCACTCAGAAGATCTGACAGGTCAATGGGTGTTGCAGGTACAATGTCAGGAGCCCCATAACCATAGTCCTCACAAGACAGGTCTATCACTACCCAGTAGATGCCTTTCAGGAAAGCTGGGATGGTGGAGTCAACCTCAGAATGAGCTTTATAACCTTCTGGTCTAAATAGTACATGGGATCACACTCTCTGTTACAGGCAATAGGTGCTGCCCATCCTTCCTCAACTGGGAGCTTGCCTTTTTTCATAAACATAATCTCAACTACGGAGATCATATCCCAGGTGGCTGGCAACTTGACATCAAATATAAACTTTATCAAGCATTCCTGGAGGGTTAGCAGATGAACACAACTGGAAATACTTTCAGTAAATCTCACTGTCATGTCTAGATGGAATGCAATGATTACCTCCTTTTTTTCCCCCACTTAGACACCAGACAGAACTGCCTTGACTGTCTTTACCATCTTTTCATTGTGTTTTTCCTCCCTGAACCATATTCGTTTTTATCCATACAGATGATAATAGTGTTGGGATCCACTGGGAATTGGGCCGCTGTGGTGTTTCAGTTGGTAAGGGTTTAGAAACCACTAATAGGAATTATTTGCTTTCAGAAACTACCAAAACCATGGGCCAGATGGGAGAAGGGAACCTTGAGTTATGAAGGTGACAGGCCTCAGGTGGGGAAAAGATTGGGATTGCCAAGTAGCATTGTGAACTCAAAATTCGCGGGCCTTTGTTTTTGTGACAGAGTTACTTTAGCTATGGAAATACGTTTTTTTTCTTTTTTTTAAACCAAAGTGGGATTTCTAGGTAGAGTTCATAGCTACCTAGCAAAGGGAATAGAGAAATGGCCCATGTGTGCTTTCAGACACAAGAGGTGGCTGAGGCATCCACTCAGCACAATGGAGGGCTCTGGAGAAGCAGAGTTGAGGCTCTTTCAGGACAACCTTGTGACCAAGAGATACCAAACAACCTTATATTTGGCCACAAACTAAAGGGCTGCCTGAGCTCTTACTTCCATGAAACTAATTAAAAAATAAGAAGAGCACGGGGTGACCATGGAGGTCATCAGAGAACACCAGGAAAGCACCAGGGAGCAGCTGATGAGCCAGAAGTGGTGAACAGCCTGGCTGTGGAGGAGAGACTGAGCAGCCTTTCTTGCCTAGCCAAGGATCCTACCAGATCCTTTCCAGGACCTTGGTCACAGACAAGATCCCTTAGTTTGCTTCCAATATGACTGGGTTGCTCACAGAATCTCCCAGGTGGCTGGCCCCTGTGGCCCCCAGGGACAAATCCCCTGATGTCTAGGAAACTGCAGTTCATGAGAAACTGGCTTGAATCTTGGTGGATGGAGATCACCTCTTTGTTTCAGTTTTGGCAAATAATGACATCTGATACGAAACCGTACTCTGAGGGTGGCAGAAAACTCAGTAAATATCCTACCTCCTAACCCTGGAAGAAGAAATAGGCTTCATTAGGGAGTGGGGTGTAAAGAGAGCGTTAGATTAAATTTAGTTGTAGATTTGTTTCCCTGCCATCTAATTTTGAACTTCCCAACTCCTAGATTTTTCTAGAAGGTACTTTACAAACTAGTTCTTGGCCTATTACTGGGTTCTGAAATCAATTTAGTGGGGCATGACCAATAATTTTCTTTTGTTTTAAATTTGTTATTATTAAAGATATCAAATATATAAAATATTAGAATAGTATAACAAACTCCCACGTGCCTATCACCCAGTTTGATATGATCAACTCATGGCCAATCTTGTTTCATCTAGTCATATGTCTCAATTATTTTGAAGCAAGCTCCAGACCTCATATCATTTCATCTGTAAATATTTTGGTATGTATCACTAAAAGATGATTAGTACCATTTTGAAATGACATACATAGAATAGAAAATATCAGAGTGAAGGTTAAGTAATATTAAACTTTTGCTTCAGATGTGTGTGTGTACACATATGTGCACTTGGCTGAGATGTGAAATGTATTTCTTACAATGAGTCGCAAAAGAAAAGTGCGAAAGTCACTTTTCTAGGAGAAAGTCTAGAGGACTTGGTCCTCACCAGCAACCTCAGTAGTGCCCTCCATCCCACCCCCACAAGGCCTATGTTAGAGCAGAACCTGGCTGAACCCAATAGGAGAAAAGGATTGGGAGAAGTATGCTGGGGTATCTGGAAGGTGACCTGGAGAGTATGATGTCCTCATTTCAGAGAACAGTAAAGTTTTCACTAGAGAGAATTTGTGACTGGGTGAAAAAGAAACAGAATAGTATAACAAATGTTTGCAACCTCCCCCTTTCTTTCTAAGGAGGTCTTAGAGCCTGGCTTTGTGTTGCTGCTTGGAATAAAAAATGAATTGAAGGAGACCTACAAAAGCTAATTGGGTCTCCTTAGTGAAGAGCTGAGCAGAAGTGGGGAGGGGAGAGGGAAACAGCCAACGCTGGAGGAGTTTAGCGGGAGAGTTTGCAAAGAAAGGGTGGGGAAAGGAGCCAGGAGAGATTTCTGAGTGGCTGCCGTGGAGACGGGCATGGATGGCTGGAGAGGGATTTTAGAGTAATTTGCTGTGAGTCATGCAGTGTATCTTGCTTTAGGCCTGTTCTTAAAACCTAGTAGTAGAATGTTAACATCCTTTTCAGTCCCCTTTGGATGTTTCCAGTCAGCCACCCATACGAAGAGGAGGCTCAGGTTGTGTGGGTCAGAGTGAAATGGGGCAGGCAAGTTAGGAGGCTTGAAATTTCAGCAATTCAATGAGAGGATGGTGGCTCAGACCAGGAGAGAAATGCTGAAGCTGAAGAGGAGTGGGTGGATTCAGGATATGTTTTGAAGGTAGAGTCAACAGGACTGCCTACTAGGTTGGATGTGGGGGGAATGGGGAGAAAGAAATCAAGGATAACTTATCTATTTTAGAAACAGAGTTGGTGAAGAGGCCATTTATGGGGGTAGGGAAGAATGTGAGAGGGGGTAGGTTGCAGGTGAAATATCTAGCATTCTATTTGGGTCATGCTAAGTTTGAGATAGATCAGATATCTAAGTTGAGGGGCCAAGTAGAAGGCTGAATATATAAAAGTCTGTGGTTCTGCAGATAGATCAAGGCTGGAGATATGGGTTCCAGGACCATCAGCCCAAAGATGGTATTCAGGCTAGGATCCTAGTTGAGATCATCTGGAGCATGTTTGCTTTCTGATGAAAGTGATAGAGAAGTCATTGTTAAGCGGATGGGATCCAGAGCTCAAGTGGATAGGGCAATCTCTGGAGACACTTCATCCAGAAAGAAGAAAAGGTGGAGAATTTTACATAGATGCTGGTAGGTTAGGAGTCTACATTCTAGGTTGATGAAGGAGTTCCTTTCTGATTATTTCTAAAGTCTCAATGAAAAATGAGAAAAGTCACTAGCTTAGAGTGAGCACAGGGGAACAGGCATTAGAAGTTGAAATGATCAATCAAACAATTTTTCAATGTCTTTCCAAAAGACCATCAACCCCATAAAAGTAGAAGGGGTTGGGCCTGTCTTGTTCATTCTTGTTCCTAGTGCCTTGCAAGTTGCTGCACATACAGTAAGTGTTCAATAAACAATTGCTGAATGAAAGAGTCAGTGATTGAATGAAAGTTAGACACCTCTGCTAGTTATTCATTCCATATAACCATCTACCCCCCCTGAACTTTGTGGCTTGAAACAACCATTTATGATTACCTCTCACCATTCTGTGGCCTTGATGAGCTCAGAGATGTAGTTCTCACTTGATTCCAGTCAAATGACTGGGATTAGCTTACAGCTTCTTTACTCATGTGTCTGATGCCTGGGCTGTGATGTCTGAGACATTTGGGTACTGGTGGGACATCTCTGTCTCCATATGGTTTCTTCTTTTTTTCTTTTTGAGATGGAGTCTCACTCTGTTGCCAGGCTGGAGTGCAGTGGTGCGATCTCAGCTTACTACAACCTCTGCCCCCCGGGTTCAAGAGATTCTCCTGCCTCAGCCTCCCGAGTAACTGGGACTACAGGCACGTGCCACCACGCCCAGCTAATTTTTGTATTTTTAGTAGAGATGGGGTTTCACCATGTTGGCCAGGATGGTCTCTTTCTCTTGACCTCGTGATCCGCCCACATCGGCCTCCCAAAGTGCTGGGATTACAGGCGTGAGCCACTGCACCCAGACATGGTGTCTTCCTGTTTGCTGGCTTGGTCTTCCTTACAGCACAGTGGTCTCAGGGGAGTTGGATTTCTTCTATGATGCTTGGCTTTCTTCAGGGATTGCTTCTCCCACAATTTGTGTTCCAAGGGACCCTGGTGGACTCTGCAAGGCTTCTTAAATCCTAGCCTTAGAAGTGTCACAGCATCACTATTTCTGTTGGTTAAAACAGTCACACATCAACCCAGATTCAAGGGGGTGAAGGGACAGAATCCACTAACAGGAGAAGAAATTGATGCAGCATTCTTGGAGACGAGCTACAACATTCATGCAAATGTGTCATGCAGACCTGGAATTTAGATGAAAGAATAGAACTAGGGACCAAAAATAGAAACCACAGACAGAGATAAGAGAGGTGGATTCACAAGAAAGGATTGGACTCTTCAAAGGAGAAATGGTAAAAAAGCCTGAGCCTCGGAGGACATTCCCCCACCAGCAACCAAAGGTAAAGGAGAGAGAAGAGGGAGGACAGGGAAGGGAGAGATAAAAAGGAGGTGGGAGGACCAAGGTAAAGGAGGTGAGGAGACAGAGCTGGGGGAAAAGAGAGAGAGAGAATATTAGATTTAGAGTCTAACTTTAGCTTATGGAATAAATAAGAACCCAATTATCTGAAGAGTAAAATCAAATTCTCAAATCTGTTTTTAGAGACTACTCAGCCTAATTGATAAAATTAATTGCAGTTGCTACTTTAACCCTCAATGGAGCAGAAGCTTGAAATTTGCTGTTTAGATTTTAGTTTCTAGTTACACCTGAGGTTGTTCCAGCTTGGTTAGGTTCAAGCCGGTGAAAGACAGGCTGGTACTAATGATTCTTGTAAAGATTGCCCTTCACATACCCTGCCGCATGCTTGATTGAGTTTCATGAAGACTTCAAAAAGTAGTGATTTGGTTATCCTCTGAGTTTGAAAAAGGACCATTATTATGCCAGATTTAAAGTTGGATTTGGGTTAGCTCAGTTATCTGACTCATCACTAATTTTCTTTGACAATTAAGTCAATTCTTGGGTATACCTTGTATCTGAGTCTCAGTTTTCATTGAGAAATAAGATTTTATCTTTGCAAAGTTAGAAAAGGGAAAAGATAAAGCAGCAGGTCCTGTCAAAACGAAAGGTGAATTCAATGTCAAATGGTGGGACTGCGAAATTAGAGAGCCAGGGGCTCTAATGAGGAGGAGTTCAAAGGACAGAGAACAAAGGGGCAAAGAAAATGACGGAAGGAAGAGGAAGTCAAATTGGCTTAGCTGAGCTGATGTGTTTTCTCGATTTCTTGACCTCATGATCCACCTGCCTTGGCCTCCCAAAGTGCTAGGATTACAGGCATGAGCCACTGAGCCTTGATGTGTTTTCTCTTAGAAATCTTTCCAGGATCTAGCAGTACTCTACTTTGCATTAAAAAAAAAATACTTCAATTAATCATTTTATTTAAGGTAGAGTCATACAATGTATGTGATTTTTAAAAAAATGATAGCCAAGTTAAAATGTAGCTAGAATCCTTTATATCAGCTGGTGCCTGTAAATATGCTCACATTCTTACACAGACACTTCATGACTTCTGCTCCAAGCTCAGAGTTAAGACGGGCGAGAAGCTTGATTTATCCTTAAGTCTTGAACTGTTTGTGAAAAGCAATTACTCCTACTTTAAGTTAAATTTCCCATGTTGAGCCAGCCTAGAATGTTGATGCTGGAAGGTACTTCCCGGCTCATTCATCTCTACCCCTCATTTAGCAGATGAGAACACACCATTCAGCAGACGAGAACACAGGCATCAGAACCCAAATGATAAGCCTATTCATTTTAGTTTAAAGACTGTGAATTTCACAAGAGATTTTTTAGATAAAATTGTATAGATGCCTTCAAAAAATCATTAATAGAATATTATTCCCTCTCATATCATCTGAATAAACTCATCATTGCCATAAATGTTTTGAATGAAGCCACAACAAAATATGAGCTGTCCTTTGAACCTCACTTTCAATGTCTTTAAAGCTACTCTTCTGGGCTTTGCAAACTCCTTGGCAAAATTAGTCTTTTAAGTCTGAATAGAAAATATCTTCACACTGACATTGTATTAGTTAGGGTAACCTCACTGCTGTAATGAATAAAACTCTTAATCAATAGCCTCGTAAGATACTTGTGTCTTGGGAAGTTATTTAGCCTTTTCTTGTGTCAGTCTCCTAATCTGTAAAGTGGGGATAATATTAGCATGTGCCTCACAATGCTGTTTTGTGTATTTAAGGAGCGAATATATATGAAGCCCTTAGAGTAGTGCCTGGCACACAGTAAACCTATGTAAGTGGCTGTTGTATGAATGAATGCGTAAGTAAAATGAACGAACAAAAATGTATTTCTTGCTCACTCATAGTCCAGTGTGGGTGTTCCTGGTCTGGCTGTTTTCTCTGGGCTCACTCATTCCTCTTCTTGGGGCTGTGCTATCCTCAAGGTGCCCAGGGTCCACTCCATCCCTCCAGTAGCACCTAGCATCAGGCACGTGGTGCCCTCTCCCCTCCCCAGCATCAAAATTGGAAATGCTCTAAAGCTGGCCAAGTGGGGAAAAATCCTGATTCAGCAGCCACTACAGGAAAGAGACCTCATCTGAGAGACATACCTCACTGGGCCCTTTTGAGAATCATCTAAGACAGCACATATAAAGTACCTGGCACACAGGACCAACACGTACTAGCCGCTATTCATTTGCTGTTGCTTGTTTATGCTTGTCTTCTGTATTTTAGCTGTTCTTCTGTTATTTCCTCCTCCTCCACCTGTGCCTTTCCAAATAGGTGTATGTATTTGACATTATTTTGTTGGTATTTAATGACATTTTCCACAGTGTTATGTCTTGCTTCCCAAAATGTCTTCCACCTCATTTGTGACCTCTTCATTGTTTTGGCCTCTGGTAGAAATCTTCTGGATAAAGATGGGTGTGGTCCAAAAACACCTTCACTGACAGAGGTGCTGATGCAAAGCAGCTTTCAGGGTGAATTCTCCTTTATTCCTTTGAAGCCAGTAGCATGGTTCCTGGTAAAGGATGAGTAGCAGTGACATGGAAGAAAACCTCTCAGGAAGAATACAATGTCTTTCACACATGGGCCATTTTTCCTGTTACATAAACACCGTGGTCCTTGTTGCTGTTTACCTCTTTTGGGATTAGAAGGGCAAAAGTGAGATAGATGTCCTTCTGGGATGTGCACTGGCTCCCAAGCTAAGCCTTTCACTACGGTGCCATGAATTTGTGTAACCTTGGGTCAAGGCCTGCTTGTCAGCCTTGCTAGGCAAAAATTAAGCTTTATCAGGTCACTCAAAGTTGATGGGCAGCAAAGCACTGATTTGTTTCAACTGATCCATGAAGGACCAATTGTCTAAACCAGAATCCTAGACTCAGGATAGCTCAGGGATTATGAGTACAGGCTTTGGACTCAGAACTGTGTCCTTATCTTCACTCTGCCACTATGTGGAACAATGTGATCTTGGACAATTGACCTAATCTTGCTGAGCCTCAGTTTCTTCATCTAGAAAACGGAGATACTATGTACCTCAGAGAATAACTGCAAAGACTAAATTAGATTGTAAAGTGTTCAGTGGCTGTCAGGTGCAAAGTAAACACTGATGTTGCTATTATGATTCTGAAAGAGGTTGTTTTATTGGGAGACATTCTTTGAAATGCCTGAAAGATTCATGTATAATGTGCAGAATCAGGGCATAAACCTGAAGTTGCTCAGTGAAAATGGAATCTGATCAAGGCCCTAGACAGGAGCAATAGATTAGCAGTGCCTCCTCAGAGAGAAAATCTTTCTAGGGCTGAATTCCTGTTTGTCTGAGTCAGTGTCTCACTTCTTTGACTGTGCCTGCTCTATCATAGATATTCAATAAATATTTTCGGACTGACTGAGCGTGCTGGACAACAATGTATACTTTTTGCTCATTGGGTTTTCTTTTTCCATGCTTCATTCTCACCATCTCATGATAAAATTGATGCAGTTTTCATTCACTAAATTCAATCACTTTCAAATCTGCTTCCCAGAAATTAAGCTTAGGTCACCTTGATTGCAGTCCTGGGTATTCTAAGACATTCTCATTTTTTTTTTTTTTTTTTTTTTTTTTTTTTTTTTTTTTTTTTTTTAGATGGGGTCTCACTCTGTTACCCAGGCTGGAGTAGAATGGCGTGATCTCGGCTCACTACAATCTCTGTCTCCCAGATTTGAGCGATTCTTGTGCCTCAGCCTTCTGAGTAGCTGGAATTACAAACATGCACCACCACAACTGGCTAATTTTTGTATTTTTAGTAGAGATAGGGCTTCACCATGTTGGCCAGGCTGGGCTCAAACCCCTGACCTCAAGTGATACGTCTGCTTTGTCCTTCTAAAGTGCTGGGATTACAGGCATGAGCCACCGTGCCTGGCCACATTCTCATTCGTAATTCCACTTAAAAAATTTACAACTCATAGGCCGGCAGTGGCTCACGCCTGTAATCCCAGAACTTTGGGAGGCCGAGATGGGTGGATCGCAAGGTCAGAAGATGGAGACCATCCCGGCTAATACGGTGAAACCCTGTCGCTACTAAAAATACAAAAAATTAGCCGGGCATGGTGGCGGGCACCTGTAGTCCCAGCTACTCGGGAGGCTGAGGCAGGAGAATGGCATGAATCCGGGAGGCAGAGCTTGCAGTGAGCCAAGATCTCACCACTGCACTCCAGCCTGGGCCACAGAGCGAGACTCTGTCTCAAAATAAATAAATAAATAAATAAAAATCAAAAAATAAAAAAAATTTACAACTCATAAATACTTACACAAAGACATATGACTTAAATGTAAAACCTAAAACTATAAAAAACCTAGAAGAAAACCTAGGAAATACCATTCTGGACATAGGCCCTGGAAAGAGTTCATGATAAAGACTCCAAAAGCAATTACAACAAACAAAAAAATTTGGTAAGTGGGACCTAATTAAACCAAGAGCTTCTGCACAGCAAAAGAAACTATCAGCAGAGTAAACAGACAACCTACCGAATGGGAGAAAATATTTGCAAACTATGCATCTGACAAAGGTCTAATATCCAGAATCTGTAAGGAACTTAAGCAAATCAATAAGCAACAAATACATAACCCCATTAAAAAATGGGCAAAGGACATGAACAGATACTTCTCAAAAGAACACATACACATGGCCAAGCATGTGAAAAAATTCTCAACGTCACTAATCATTAGAGAAATACAAATCAAAGCCACAATGAGACACCATCTCACACCAGTCATAATGGCAATTAATAAAAAGTCAAAAAATAACATCTGGCAAGATTGCAGAGAAAAGGGAACACTTAGACACTGCTGGTGGGAGTGTAAATTAGTTCAGTCACTGTGGAAAGCAATCTGGAGATTTCTCAAAGAACTTAAAACAGAACTACCACTTGACCCAGCAATCCCATTATTGGGTATGTACCCAATGGAATATAAATTGTTCTACCATAAAGACACATGCACATGTATGTTCATCACAGCACTATTCACAATAGCAAAGACATGGAATCAGCCCAAACCAGGATTAAGATGGTGAATAGGAGGCAGGACTAGCTTGCAGCTCCTGCTCATATGGAGAGAGCAGCATGTGGAGACTCACATCATGAGCTTTTTTGCTACAATTCTTGTAGCACAGGAACATACCACGAAAGCCGAGAGAATCCACAGACAGTTTGAAGGAACTGGATCACTGCTGCAGGCGCCCTGAGATGCTGAAAAACTGTGAGTCAACTTGCTTTCTCAGGAACATACCAGGAAAGCCGAGAGAATCCACAGACAGTTTGAAGAAACTGGATCATTGCTGCAGGCTCCCTGAGATGCTGAAAAACTGTGAGTCAACTTGCTTTCTCAGCAGAGAGGCTCATGGTCTGGGGCAAGTTCTCAGCCCTGGTCACCCACTGCCTGGAAATAGAGTTGGTGCAGTTGCAGGGCCTCGGTGGGAGTGAGACCAGCCTTTAGGACTGTGAGCTGAGTGGGAATGGGGTGAGGCCTGTGATTGCCAGCTTTCCCCCACTTCCCTGGCAACCTGTATGACTCAGCAGAAGCAGCCATAATCCTCCAGGGAATATAACTCCCTTGGACTGGGAGCCACACACCCATTCCCCACAGCAGCTGCAGCAAACCCCACCCAAGGAGAGGCTCAGCTCAGACACACCTATCCCTATCCCCACTTGGTGGTCTTTCTCTACCTGCCCTGGTGGTGGAAGATAAAGGTCATAATCTCTTGGGAGCTCTATGGCCCTGCCCACTGCCTGAGAAACCTGAATACTTAACCAGGTCTCCCTAGGGCAAATTTGCATCCTCCTTACAGGGCCGCAGCTGATAAACTCTTGAAAGTGGCACCTCCTGCCTGGAGGTTAACCAACACAAAACCAGTGCACTAAACAAAAACACAACCAAAGACCCTCACAGAGTCCACTTCACTATCCTGCTACCTCTACTGGAGCAGGTGCTGGTATCCATGCCTGCAAGGCCTGAAAATGGATCACATCACAGGACTCTTTGCAGACACTCCTCAGTACCAGCCCAGAGCCTGGTAGCTCTGCTGGGTGGTAAGACCCAGAAGAGCAAAAACAGCCACTGCAGTTCAGCTCTCAGGAAGCCACATTCCTAGGGGAAGGGGGAGAACACCGCATCAAGGGAGCACCCCATGGGACAAAAGAATCTGAAGAGCAGCCCTTGAATCCCAGGTCTTCCCTCTGATGTAGTCTACCCAAACGAGAAGGAACCAGAAACATACTTCTGGTAGTATGACAAAACACGGTTCTTTAACACCCCCAAAAGATCATACCAGCTCACCAGCAATGGATCCAAACCAAAACAGAATCTCTGAACCGCCAAAAAAAGAATTCAGAATTAAGCTAATAAAGGAGGCACCAGAGAAAGGTAAAGTCCAACTTAAAGAAATCAAAAACATGATACAAGATATGAAAGGAAAATTCTTCAGTGAAATAGATGGCATAAATAAAAAACAATCGCAACTCATGGAAATCAAGGACACACTTAGAGAAATGCAAAGTGCACTGGAAAGTTTCAGCAATACAATCGAACAACAAGAAAGAACTCCAGAGTGTGGAGACAAGGCTTTTGAATGAACACAATCCATCAAAGACAAAGAGAAAGGAATTTTTAAAAATAAACAAAGCCTCCAAGAAGTTTGGGACTATGTTAAACGTCCCAAATAATTGGTGAGTAATTAGTGTTCCAGAGGAAGAAGAGAAATCTAAAAGTTTGGAAAACATATTTGAGCTAATAATCGGCAAAAACTTCCCTGGCTTTGCTAGAGATCTAGACATCCAAATAGAAGAAGCTCAAAGAACACCTGGGAAATTCATCACAAAAAGAACATCCTAGAGGATGGCACATAATCATCAGGTTATCTAAAGTCAAGACAAAGGAAAGAATCTTAAGAGCTGTGAGGCAAAAGCATCAGGTAACCTGTAAAGGAAAACTTACCAGATTAGCAGCAGATTTCTCAGCAGAAACCCTATGAGCTAGAAGGGATTGGGGACCTATTTTTAGCCTCCTTAAACTAAACAATTATCAGCCAAGAATTTTGTATCCAGCGAAACTGAGCTTCATAAATGAAGGAAAGATACAGTCTTTTCCAAACAAACAAATGCTGAGAGAATTTGCCACTACCAAGACAGCACCACAAGAACTGCTAAAAGGAGCTCTAAATCTTGAAGCAAATCCTTGAAATACAACAAAACAGAACCTCCTTGGAGCATAAATCTCACAGGACCTATATAACAATAACACAATGAAAAAAACCAAGGTATTCAGGCAACAAATGCACAATGAATAGAATAGTAACTCATATCTCAGCACTAACATTGAATGTAAATGTCCTAAATGCTCCACTTAAAAGATACAGAATGGTAGAATGAATAAGAATTCACCAGCCAAGTTTCTGTGTCTTCAGAAGACTCACCTAACACATAAGGACTCATAAAACTTAAGGTAAAGGGGTGGAAAAAGACATTCCATGCAAATGGACACCAAAAGCAAGCAGGAATAGCTATTCTTACATCAGACAACACAAACTTTAAAGCAACAACAGTTTAAAAAGACAAAGTGGGACATTATATAATGGTAAAAGGAGTAGCCCAACAGGAGAATATCACAATTCTAAACATATATGCACTTAACATTGGAGCTCCCAAATTTATAAAGCAATTATTATGACCTAATAAATGAGATAGATGGTAACACAATAATAATGGGGGACTATACTCCACTGACAGCACTAGACAGGTCATCAAGACAGAAAGTCAACAAAGAAACAATGATCCTAAATCTAAACTGCACCCTACGACAAATGGACTTCACAGATATTTACAGAACAGTCTACTGAGCAACTGAAGAATACACTTTTTTTTTTTTGAGACAGAATCTCCTGTCACCAGGTTGGAGTACAATGGCATGATCTTGGCTCCGGCTCACTGCTGCAACCTCCACTTCTTGGGTTCAAGCAATTCTCCTGCCTCAGCCTCCCAAGTAGCTGAGATTACAGGTGCCTGCCACCACACCCAGCTAATTTTTATTTATTTATTTTTTGCATTTTTAGTAGAGACGGGGTTCCAATCGCTTCTCAGCCTTTTGGCTCAGATCAAGTGGAGATGGGTTTTCAACATGTTGGCCAGGCTGGTCTCGAACTCCTGACCTCAGGTGACCCACCTGCCTTGGCCTTCCAAAGTGCTGGGATTACAGGTGTGAGCCCCCATGCCTGGCCCTAGAATATACATTCTATTCATCAGCACATGGATCATTCTCTGAGAGAGATCATATGATCGGCCAACAAAAAAGTCTCAGTAAATTTAAGAAAATTGAAATTATATCAAGTACTCTCTCAGACCACAGTGGAATAAAATTGGAAATCAACTTCAAAAGGAACTCTCAAAACCATGCAAACACGTGGAAATTAAATAACTTGCTCCTGAATGTTGGGTCAACAATGAAATCAAGATGGAAATTAAAAAATTCTTTGAACTGAATCATAATAGTGACACAACCTATCAAAACCTCTGGGATACAGCAAAAGCAGTGCTAAGAGGAAAGTTCATTAAATGCCCACACCAAAAAGACTGAAAGAGCACAAATAATCTAAGGTCAGACCTCATGGAACTGGAGAAACAAGAATAATTCAAACCCAAACCCAGCAGAAGAAAAGAAGTAACTAAGATCAGAGCAGAACTAAATAAAATTGGGAAAAAATACAAAAGATAAATGAAACAAAAAGCTGGTTATTTGAAAAGATAAATAACATTGATAGACCATTAGTGAGATTAACCAAGAAAAGAAGAGAGACAATCAAATAAGCTCAATTAGAAACGAAATGGGAGATATTACTACTGATGGCACAGAAATACAAAAGATTATTCAAGGCTACTATGAACACTTTTATGCACATAAACTAGAAAACCTAGAGGGGATAGATAAATTCCTGGAAATATACAACCCCCCTAGATTAAACCAGGAAGATATAGGATGCCTGAACAGACCAAAAACAAGCAGCGAGATTGAAAGGGTAATAAAAAACTGCCAACAAAAAAGTGTCCAGGACCAGACAGATTCACAGCTGAATTCTATCAGACATTCAAAGAATTGGTACCAATCCTATTGATGCTATTACAAAAGATAGAGAAAAGAGACTCTTCCCTAAATCATTCTATGAAGCCAGTATCACTCTAATATTAAAACGAAGGAAGGACATAACAAAAAAGAAAACTACAGACCAATATCCCAGATGATCATAGATGTAAAAATCCTCAACAAAATGCTAGTGACCAAATCCAACAGCATATCAAAAAGATAATCCACCATGATCAAATGGGTTTCATACCAGGGATGCAGGGATGGTTTAACATACGTAAGTCAGTAAATGTGATACACCACTTAAACAGAATTAAAAACAAAAATCACATGATCATCTCAATAGATGCAGAAAAAACATTTGACAAAATCCAGTATCCATTATGATTAAAAACCTCAGCAAAATTGACATAGAAGGGATATACCTTAACATAGCAAAAGCCACCTATCACAAACCCACAGTCAATATTATACCAAATGGGGAAAAGTTGAAAGCATTCCCCCTGAGAACTAGAATAAGACAAGGATGCCCACTTTCACCACTTCTGTTCAACATAATACTGGAAGTCCTAGCCAGAGCAATCAGACAAGAGAAAGAAATAAAAGGCATCCACATCAGTAAAGAGAATTGCTGTTTGCTGATGATATGATTGTATGCCTAAAAAACTCTAAAGACTCATCCAAAAAAAGCTCCTAGAACCGGTAAATGAGTTCAGCAAAGTTTCAGGATACAAATTTAATGTACGTAAGTCAGTAGCTCTACTATACACCAACAGTGACCAAGATGAGAAGCAAATCAAGAACTCAGCCCCTTTCACAATAGCTGCAAAAAAAATAAAATACTTAGGGATATACCTAACCAAGGACATGAAGGACCTCTACAAGGAAAACTACAAAACACTGCTGAAAGAAATCATAGATGATACAAGCAAATAGAAACACATCCCATGCTCATGGATGGGTAGAATCAATACTGTGAAAATGACGATACTGCCAAAAGCAATGCACAAATTCAAGGCAATTCCCATCAATGTACCATGATCATTCTTCTCAGAACTAGAAAAAAAAGTCTTAAAATTCATACAGAACCAAAAAAGAGCCTGCATAGCAGAAGCACGACAGAAAAAAGAACAAATCTGGAGGCATCACATTACCTAACTTTAAACTATACTATAAGGCCTTAGTCACCAAAACTGCATGGTACTGGTATAAAAATAGGCACACAGACCAATGGAACAGAATAGAGAACCGAGAAATAAACTCCAATACAGCCAACTGATCTTTGACAAGGCAAACAAAAACATAAAGTGGGGAAAGGACACCCTATTCAACAAATGGTGCTGGGATAATTGGCAAGCCACATGCAAAAGAATGAAACTGAATCCTCATCTCTCACCTTATTAAAAAAATCAACTCGAGACGGATCAAAGACTTATATCTAAGACCTGAAACCATAAAGATTCTAGAAGATAACATTGGAAAAACCCTTCTAGACATTGGCCTAGGAAAAGACTTCATGACTAAGAACTCAAAAGTAAATGCAACAAAAACAAAGATAAATAGATAGGATTTAATTAAAGTAAAAAGCTTCTACACAGAAATAATCAGCAGAGTTAACAAACAACCCACAGAGTGGGAGAAAACCTTCACAATCTATACATCCAACAAAGGACTAATATCCAGAATCTACAAAGAATTCAAACAAATCAGCAAGAAAAAACAAACAATCCCATCAAAAAGTGGGCTAAGGACATGAACAGACAATTCTCAAAAGAAGATGTACAAACGGCCTACAAGCATATGGAAAAATGCTCAACATCACCAATTATCAGGGAAACGCAAATCAAAACCACAATTCCATACCACCTCACTCCTGCAAGAATGGCCATAAGGAAAAAAAAAAAAAATAGATGTTGGCATGGATATGGTGAAAACAGAACACTTCTACACTGCTGGTGGGAATATAAACTAGTACAACCACTATGGAAAACAGTGTGGAGATTCCTTAAAGAACTAAAAGTAGATCTAGTGCTTGATCCAGCAATTCTATTACTAGGTATCTACCCAGAGGAAAATAAGTCATTTTGTGAAAAAGTGATATATATCACATATATCTATATATACACACACACACACACATATATATATGCACACACATACACCATGGAATACTACTCAGCCATAAAAAGGAATGAAATAATGGCATTCACAGCAACCTGGGTGGAATTGGAGACTATTATTTTAAGTGAAGTAACTCAGGAATGAAAAACCAAACATTGTATGTTCTCACTCATATGTGGGAGCTAAGCTATGAGGATGTAAAGGTATAAAAATAATACAGTGGACTTCGTGGGCTCAGGGTAAGGGTGGGGGGTGGCAAAGGATATAAGACTACACATTGAGTACAGCATACACTGCTTGGGTGATGGGTGCGCCAAAATCCCAGAAACTACCACTGAAGAGCTTATTCATGTAACCAGACACCACCTGCTCCCCCAAAACCTATTGAAATAAAAAAATTTAAAAAATTTAAAGCAAAAAATAAAAAATTAATTAATAAAACAACCCCTCCCCCCCCCCCAAAAGACATGGAATCAACCTAGATGCCCATCAACAGTGGACTAGATAAAGAAAATGTGGTACATATACACTCTGGAATACTATGCAGCCATAATAAAGAAGGAGATCATGTTCTTTGTAGCAACATGGATGGAGCTGGAGGCCATTATCCTAAGAATATTAATGCAGGAATCCAAAAATCAAATACTGCATGTTCTCATTTATAAGTGGGAGTTAAATGTTAAGTACACATGTACACAAAGGAGACAACAAAAGATTCTGGAGCTGCTTGCGGGTGAAGGGTAGGAGGAGAGTGAGGATTGAAAAACTACCTATCAAGTGCTGTACTCATTACCTGGGTGACAAAATTCTTTGTGTACCAAATCCCCACAACATGTAATTTACCCATGTAACAAACCTGCACATGCATCCCTGAACTTAAAGTAAAAGTTGGGGAGGAAAAAAAGATATATGCATACAAATAAATATTCATGTAATAACAAAAACCAAACCAAAACATAAAGTTTATGAGAGTTATTCACACTGGAAATATAAATTTGGGTGTCATCAGTGTACAGACGGTGTTTAAAGCCAAGAGACTTGTGGAGATCACCAAGGCAGTGAGTGCACATAGAGCAGGAAAGGGCTTGGAGGACTGGGGGTTGAGGGGAAGGTGTCTAAATTTAAAGATCAGAGAGAGGATTAAAGAAAAAAACTGCAGAGGAGACTGAGAAGGAGTAGTTGGAGGTAGGAGGAAAACCAGATGTGTGTGGTGTCAGGAGTGAGCCACTGTGACAACTAGAGATTTGCCACAGGAGTTACCACCGTGGGAGCTTTGCTGAAGTTGCCTGTGATAAAGTTGACTGAGATAAAGGAAAAGCTGACCAGAGTAGATTTAAGTGAGAATGGTGGGGAAGACTTGGAAACAGGATGCAAAAAGAAGAAAAAGCTATACACACACATACACATGAGCATGCATTTGTACACGCGCAGAGGAGCTCTGGAAGGAAATGCGCTAAACTCAATGAAAACTCTCTTTGAGGAAGGAGGAGCTGGGAGCAGGGGGCGATGGGGAGTGAGAGAGGGTGTAGAAATGGAAACTTTATATTCTTACCTCATATAACTCTTTCCAAAGTAATTTATTTTTAGAAAGATATTATTTCAATAATAAAAGTATTCTATTTAAAAGCCAAAGAAAACTTTATAATCATATATTTACAATCATTTGATTGCTTAATTTTATCCATTATGTGTGGACTGTATTAGTTTCAGCCTCAGGTAAAACATTATTCTTCCTATTTCTGGGTGCTTGGGGAAGTAGCACCTCATGGTCAGGATTCATGCCACTTATACCAGACCTTTCGCAGCATCTAGCACTTCCCCCTGACAAGCAGTTCTAATGTATTCACATTATAAAGTACAGAGAATTAAATTAAAACTACTTTCTTTGAAAAATTTGCAGTGCTTCTAAGATGACTAGAGACACCTTTGCCTTAATGTGTTGGAGAACGATAGAAGAAGTCAGTGCCTAACAACTTCTCACTTACCGCAATGACAGTGCAGCTGATGAGCTAATGCCATCTCCTCTTTAGCCATAGAGGAATATTGTTCATGTGTTGCCCAAGCTAACTATAGCAGACTCTCTAGAAGTGAGACCCAGGCATATGAATGTTTTCATACAAGCTCCCAATTCTAATGTGACCTCAGGTTTGAGAACCACTGGGGTAGACAATTATAATTCTGTCTAAATTCACACAAGGGCTACATGATTACTTTATTTTTCTAGTAGCAGAGTTAACTGCCTGTTAATTTTATATACATGAAGGCACATGGAGGTAGGATGCCCTGAGCCAACAGAAGCTAGAAACTAAGTCTGCTGCCTAGGTTAGAAGTCCCCATTGTGTTTTTAAGGCCAACTATGATTCACTTTTCTTAAGCCTAAGATTGCCTGAGAGGGGATCCACACAGTCATTGGGGAATGAGGTTGGGCAATGCTGCTGGTGTTAGTCCTGCTGAGAGTCCTGCAATGGGGGCATCAATAGGGGGGACCATAACCACTGTAAGTGGCATAGTTTTTACATCCTAACTGACTGTGTTTGCCCATTATTGAACTACCTCCCATCTTCCCTCACCTTCTTAATGAGCTCTCATTTAACTACGGCATTATGATAAGCATGCCCTACTAATTGTGCCCCCACCCAAATCAAGTCCTCTGCATTACTGCACATACATTGTGGAAATAAAAGACACGTATTGGAGGAGGTAGCAATAAGGAGAAAGACATGTCATTTGTCCTCACAGGTGGATGTTTACAGACATTTCTAAGCACCTGCATTTTCCAAGTCCAGGCTTTGTGCTCAGGACTAAAGCCAGCAGCATCTGTGGAAATTTCGTATTTTAGGCCTCTCCCCAGAATGAGTGAATCGTCATGTTACAGTAGGTAGCTAGTCAGGCATGCTCAGGGCGGGAGAGGACTCCCCCAACCCCCCACCAGGAATGTCAGGCAACCATCAGGTGATGGTCAGGCAGTTGTTAACTGTCTTTCCAAAATAATAATTGGTCAGCTGCAGCTAGTGCCAAGGAAAGGCAGTCTCCCGATAGATAGAAAATGCCTGAAACTGGTAATCAGCAGCTTCCCAATAAGACCTCAGGAGTTGGGCAAGTGAGCTCAAGCATGAGCATTAAGAGGCAAAATGGTAGAGTTTAAATGGTGTATGACCCTCTAGGGACATTCGACTGGTAAGGGGAGAACGCCTCAAGAGAGTATGCCTACAACTCCACTAAACACATCGTGCATGCTCCCCTCCCAAACGCTAGCAGGCCACTGCCTATGTGGACAGCCCACCCCACGGGAAGAATCAGGGAAGTAATGCAAGACCCTGGAAGTCAGGGGTCAAAGCACACACTTGATCTCTCAAGTCGCCTGTTTGGCCCTCTTCCTTTCATTCCTGCCCTAAAGCTTTTGAAATTATTAATAACTTTGATTCCTGCTCTAAAACTTGCCTCAGTCTCTCCTTTTGCCTTACGCCTCCTCAGCAAATTCTTTCTTCTTAGGAGGCAAGAATTGAGGTTGCTGCAGACCCACATGGATTTGCTGGTGCTAACACTCAGTTGATTTGGATGCACATTAAAATGTGAGAAACACTGAAGCAGCACACAAAGATGACTGTGAGAGAGTTCCACCTGCAGTGAGTGCATGGCTTCTGGCAAATACTTTTTTTTACAAAAAGTAAAAACATGGATCTCAGAAAAATGTATAGTGAGTGTGTGTTAAAGATTTATTTAATTCACTAATGAGGGGACCAGCAAAATGGCAAAGCTGGAGCAAAGGAGAATAGGAGGAAACTGATAAATGTAGTCAATAGGAAAAAAGAAAATGCTGGAATATGGTGGCAAAGTTAGGTACAAAACAGGTTAATGTCCTTTCTTCAGAACCCTAAATCTTTGGGTTTATTCTTTTTGATTGGAAGAAAATGGTTTGCCACTTTCCTGGATAAAAATCATTTGTAATTTATCAATCTTCTACAAATATCTAACTTTCCAGAATCCAGCCTCTAGTTAACAAAAAAATAATAAGTCAAAGTTACTTTCCCTTTAGGTCTGTGTGCTAAATGATGCTTGAGTATGATGCCAAAAACTATGTGACTATCTCCAGTTTTGTGTAATTTTTCCTAACAACTCAAAGAGGAGACAGATCTAGAAATAAGTAATTGCAACAAAATTGCACAGGTAATGATAAAAATAGTTAACATTTTTGGAGTGCTAGGCCCTGTTCTAAGTGTTTCCATGAATTGGCTCTTTTAATCACTGTCAAAACCCTATGAGGCAAGGGCTATTCTTATCCCCATTTTACAGAGGAGGAGATTGAGGCACAATGAGGTAATTGTATACAGGCTGATGGTGGCCTTGGATGCACTCCCTTTTCCCATTTCTAATTAAAATTTGAATTGGGTGATGAGATGTAATATGACAATTTGGTCTGTGGGCTGTCTGGAAACCCTAAGATGGTTTGTGTAGAATGCCTGCTGCATTTTGCAACTGGGGCTGCTCCTCCTGGTGCTCAGACCTCATGTGTCAGCTCATTACACCATCATTCCCAATCTTAGGGTTGGAGCAGTTAAGTTGGTGTCTAGCAGAGACAAGGGGAGGGAGACTGGTGTGTATGCTGTAATTCAGTGGGATGGATGTGTCACTGCTCTTTGTGAAAAAACAGAATTTCATAAAAATCTGGCATTTTCTGGAAGTCTGGGTACTTAATTAGAGGGCTATGGCTTGATTTGGTGTTTGGAATTCACTTTAGCAAGATGAGTTGCTTTTTTCTAATTAAATAAATCCACAATCTAATCCTCTAAAAATATGTTCATAGGGCCGGGTGCAGTGGCTCATGCCTGTAATCCCAGCACTTTGGGAGGGCGAGGCGGGCAGATCACCTGAGGTCAGGAGTTTGAGACCAGCTTGGCCAACGTGGTGAAACCCCGTCTCTACTAAAAATATAAAAATTAGCCGGGCATGGTGGCAGGTGCCTGTAATCCCAGCTACTCGGGAGGCTGAGGCAGGAGAATTGCTTGAACCCAGGAGGTGGAGGTTGCAGTGGGCCGAGATCGTGCCATTGCACTCTAGCCTGGGTGACGAGCAAAACTCTGTCTCAAAAAAAAAATGTTCGTAGATAGTGGAAGGACTGCTCCACCCTGCAAATCCCAGGGTAGGTGCTACTTTCCTGTCCCTGCTGTTCTACCTTATAGCTGGCACACAGATGAAGTTGGATAGGACTTGATGAGCCAAATTGTTCTCCTCAGCCTCCTTTTGTTTTGTCACAATGAGCTGCACGTGCAGAATTGTTTTTATATGTAATTGCTCCCATGAGGGGGTAATTGCACCCAAAAGTGGCTGGTTGCACCAATGGCAGGAGCAATTAGTAATAAAAATGCAAATAATTGCAGTCATCCAAATTGCGGTCTTAAAATAGGGACACCCAGTAGAAGCTTGGTGAAGGATTTGGCCTGCTCTTTGTCCCATTGAAAGTGTATTTGTAATTTGAAACCAATATTATAATCTCTGGGCCTTCCTTGAGTTTCCACGCTTTTAGGAGCCTCTTTAAAATGGTGTATATTATGGGACCAGTAAAAAATCAGACTAATTCCAAATGTCAGCTCATTTAAGAACTAGAAAATGGAGTGACTTAGAGTCAAAATTATATTTTGGAAAAAAAACCCCACCGACAATTGAATAAATGCATTTTTATCATAACTGTGAATTTGATCTCCACACATCAAACCTGGGGGAAACAGGTCACAGAAGTAGTAATAAAGTAATTTTTTATTACTCAGCATCTAGGCACAATTTCAGCAACTCTAGCTACATATCTTTCCTGCTACCCCTGCCCCTCAACTGAGTTATTCCCAAAGAATGCAGGGAGACGGCAGCCTTGGTGAAGCCTGGGCATAACCTGTTTCCATAGCTTTGTACATGTCTCCTGTGATCTCCCACCTTCCCCACTCCGATAGCACTGGGTTGTGCTGGGTGGCTTTGGTGCTCTGCTGCTCTGGATGGCAATGTTGAGTTGACAGGTTGCCCCCTATAAAATGGGGATAAAATACTATTTTCCATTTGTGTTGTGCTCTGTAACATGGGCCATAGAGGATGGCATCTTTCTGCTTTTACAGCCTCACAGAGGTGTTAGTGAAACACCTCTTCTTTGTTTTTGTATTTCAACCTCCCTCCCCCACTCTAGCTAGAGAACTGCGGGAAGAAGTTACAGGGGAAAGCTAAGGGTGGGAGCAGCAGGAAGGGGGATCCACGGGGCAGTGTGAGCCCTGCACTCCTCATCATACTCAAAATCACCCCTTCACTCACATTTGTGCACACACACAAATCCTTTCTTCTTTTAGGAGTTTTCTCCCATAAATTTCTTGGACACTCATGCAAATGAACATTCAAATGGGCTCCTTTTATTGGTCCACAGTGTTCCAGAGGTACCTGGACATGCCTGAAGTTTATTGGTAAGACAGCCCCAGCTATCCTTGAGGCCCCAGCTATCCTTGAGACCCCAGCTATAATGGTACTTGGTTGACAGAGAAACATTGCCCTAAGGAACACAGGAAGGGAAAGCAACATTTTAGAGCAAAGTATTTTACAGCACAAAAATAGCAAGTTCCTATTGATTACTGGTCCGTAGGGACCAATGTCACCAACAGAATGAAGAAAATAAACTCTGGTGATGTGTGTATTATTTAGCATTCTTATATTGGCAAAGTCTTTTCCTCAGGGAAGAAGTTTGTTACATGGATCAATGCCAACTCAACCAGAAGAATGTGGAACAAATGTAGGAATACATAAGGCACTTTTCTCCTCTAGAAATGCCACAATTTTCTTTTGCTTGCAGGGTAGTGGTAGATCTTGCAATGCTTTGTGGCCACCCCCAGGGGATGGGGTAAGCTCATTTGTTGACAAGAAACAATTTAGAGAAAACACTGGGCCACCTGTGGGCAAAATGTATTTAAAAACCAAAGGCTGGCCCAGCAGTGGAGATCTCACGGCTGCTGCTCTAGGCATGAGCTGTTAGTTGATTTAATAATAGCCTCCTCCACCCAGCACTGGGATGAAACGTCACCTTCCATTTATTCCCACTGTTTGTAGCCATCTGGGATGCCACTCCATCATCCAGCCAATATAATTCTTCCTTCCCTTATTGCTGTAGGCAGCTCTCATTCAAGAGTTATGCAGCAGATAAAAGAAAAAGCAGTAAGTGGTCAAAAATGACTAAGAGAGAGGGGTTATAATGTGTTTTTGCTGAGACTGAGAGAGGAAGTATAAAGAAAAATAGAATTGTGCAAGAATAAGAGGGCTATTCAGATATGGTGATATCAGATGAAATATGGTTGGGTCAACTATTCAGTTTGGGTAACCAGAGAGGGGAAGATCATTTTGAGCCCTTAGTAAATCTCCTTAAGAAGAAGCAACTGTCCATGTGTCCAAGCCTAAAAGAAACTATGACTGTTTATGGAAGGAATTCTCTGTGTAAAGGCTGCAGGCAGATTCTGTTCTTCTGCCTCGATGAACCGGTGTGTGGTCAGTGAACTCTGTGTGACAATGGCTTGCATATGGAAAACTGCCCATCTGCTGGACTTTCACGTGTTGCAGGGAAGCTGCAACCTCCCTGTTTGCCTATGCTAAAATTAATTTAAGCTAGGGATAAATGCTTTAATTGCTCACTTAAGCTTCAAGTTCAAATATTATTGGGAGACACAGTGCATTAGTGAAAAAAATCACATTAAAATGTAAATGATTGACATGCAAGTCTAAATCAGAAAGAGGCTGTGAGAGGGGAGTGATGAAGCAGAAATATAATCTGTTGAGAGCTCTGAGTAGATTCATGCAGAGATGTTGGAGTGTGAGACCATAGTTTCTAAATGGCATGAAGAAGGTGGAGCTCTGGGTCAGCAGAAGGAGGGAGAGCAGTGTTTCATAGTGTCATGGATGTCCACTGATTTCACCTGATTGGTATTCTTTCCCCTTGGTCAGGTAACTGCATGCTCTTTTTTCTTTTTGGGCACTATGCTTCTCACACTGTGTGTGGTCCTGGAAAAACTAAGTTCCCCCACAACCTTCTTCTATGACCTTCACAGAGGGGATCTCTGTGGCCCAGTCTGACCAACCGGCAGTCTCCATCATCTGGAACACTGGCCTTCTCTATGGCATGCTCTATGGACACTGGGAGAGAGAAGATGTCTATTTCACTCTGGGATTTCTAGTTGTAGGGATTGGGTAAGCCTGGAATTGTTGGAAGCAATTTTCCCCAGTAGTATGAGAGAAACTGCCTATAGAACCAAGTCATCACACAGAGAAAAGCAGAGCCAAGGGGTGGGGAGACAAACACACTCAGAGTTCTGATGGTGTCACTAAAGGCCCCAGATCGAGCCATGCCTGAAGGGAGAACACCGTAGTTACAAGAGCCTCAATAGAGCCCCTTTTGGCTTGAGAAAGTTTCAGTTGGATTTTTGTCATGTGAAACCCAATACAAGGGAATTAGAGAATAAAAAAAGCCAAAGGATTTTAATAAGAGTAGATACAAACACTGTGTTTACACTACATTTTTCAAAGGCCTGACACAGAAAAATGCAAACTCTTCGTGTTTCTTTGAATGTGATTTTGCTCTGAGATGGAAACGTGGGTTTTGGCTTTACCTGAGCAAGTTATTTATTCATTTTGTTTCCTCCTTTATAATATAAGAATAGTAGCAGTGCCTGCCTCCAGTAGGTTAATACATGCAGAGCTCTTAGAACAGTGCCCAGCACATATTCTCCACTCTAGTAGTCTCCTTGCATTTCCTTTCTTTCCTCCATTAATTTTCCCCCTTACCTGAAGTCAGCATAAAAAAAAGGCAGAGCCAGGTGTATATGCCTGTTGTCCCAGCTACTTGAGAGGCTGAGGGGGGGAGGATTGCTTGAGCCCAAGAGTGAACCCAGGAGCTCAAGGTCAGTGTGGGCAACACAGTGGGACCCTGTGTCAAGAGAAAGAAGAAAGAAAGAAGAAAGAAAGAAAGAAGAAAGAAAGAAAGAGAAAGAAAGAAAGAAAGAAAGGAGGCAGGCAGGAAGGGAGGGAGGAGAGAGAGAGAAAGAAAGAAAAAGAAAGAAAGAAAGGAAAGAAAGAGAGAAGAAAAGAAAAGAAAAGAAAAAAGAAAAAAAAGAGGAAAACTAGTCTGGTAAATACCAGGCAGAACTTGCTTTGAAGGTTGGGGGCTGGGAAATAACTGAGCTGGTGAAGGCAGAGCCTCTTCAGTGAATGGGGATAGAAGAGAATCTGTCAAGAACACACATTTGTTAACAAAGTTCAGTTCGTCAAATATAGACTGAACACAAATTAATCAGTTTGTTCACATTAGTCTTTAATATCTTCTTAACTAGTGAAAATTTAATGCTGGCACATATTTTCTGGTATAAGATTTTAAAAACAATTTGTAAGGCTGTAGGGAATTCATTCAACCAAATCACCTGTGGAACAGTGAGCAGAATGATCTTAAAACAATATAGAATATTAGATAATACAAAAAATTATAGGTGTTTAGGTTGGTTATTGATATGGTTTGGCTGTGTCCCTACCCGAATCTCATCTTGAATTGTAGCTTCCACAATTCCCATGTGTTGTGGGAGGGACCCAGTGGTGGGAGATAATTGAATCATGGGGCTGGTTCTCCCCGTACTGTTCTCGTGGCAGTGAATAAGTCTCATGAGATCTGATGATTTTACAAGGGGAAACCCTTTTTACTTGGCTCTCATTCTCTCTTGTCTGTCTCATCTTCCATCATGATTGTGAGGCCTCCCCAGCTGAGGCAGAAGAACAGGGTATGGAGGCAGGGAACCTAAGGCCATTTCACACCAACTTCCGAGAACTAAATTGAGTGGAAAACTCTAACTTCCCACGCCTAAGTAACAAAAGGACCAGAGACTACTCCCTTTACAAACCCCCACCTTTTCTGCAAGGCAGATGGGAAATTGAATGTCTGCAACCAGTCAGACTGATTGCAGGCAGAGTCTTCGTTTGTGTAAAAGTGCAACTTTGTAACTTCACCTTAACCTCTGATTGGTTGTTTTTTTGCAGCCTATCAGATGTTTGCACCGGAGTGTAACCTTTATAACTTCGCTGCAGCCTCTGATTGCGTGCCACCACTTCATTTACATGAGGTGACCACCAAGTGGCCAATGGGAAATCTGCAGAGGGTATTTGGACCTGAGAAGATTCTGTATCCAGGCCCTTGAGCCCCTATGCTCCGGCCACTCCCACACTGGGGAGCGTACTTTCATTTTCAGTAAATCCCTTCATTCCTTCCTTGTTTTGCTTGTGCGTTTTGTCCAACTCTTTGTTCAAGATGCCAAGAACCTGGACGCCCTCCACAGGTGACACAGCCACGTGGAACTGTAAGCCCATTAAATCTCTTTTTTTAAATAAATTACCCAGTCTTGGGTATGTCTTTATCAGCAGCATGGAAATGAACGATTACAGTTGTACACTAACTCAGAGCTAAAGATACTTGGTTACAGAATATTTGACATTAAAAAAAAAAACAAGGACCTTTTTGTGCATGACTCCTTCCAATGCCCTTGGGGGATATAAATTTATGTGTTCTCATGTTTATATATTTTTATAAGATTTGCAAAAGTAAAATATTTTTGTATTCTTTTTTTTAAAAGAATATTGTAAGAACTCCAGGCCCCGTAAAACCTGGAATCACTTTCTGTCAAAGGACTTAACACTATTATGATAGATTTCCTAGTGCATTGATAAGAAAAATAATCAACCAAAATTTGGAAATAAGACCAAGAAAGAAACCACGACCTTTTAATATCAGTCAAGGAGTTGTTCAAGAAACCCATCAATGAGTATTTAATTATCTAGGGAAATGTATCTTTGTTTGATTCCTTTTTAATTAATGTTTACAGGTCTCAGACTCTGTGAAATTACATGCTAACTTGTAGACATTTTTGTCTGGTGGAGATGCAAATGATTTCTGTCTGAGAGAAAAGGTAACCTTAGATTATAGTTTTATTGCCCTGTAAGACATTAACAAGTTTTGTATCTAATCTAGTAATCTCATTCTCTCTTTATTTTTTGTTGCCAAGGAACACCCAGTTCCTCCAATATTCTTTGCACCAGAGTTACCATCTTACAAATTCCCTCCTTAATGAATTAAATAACATATTTGACATGTGTTCATTCTAAATTTGTACAGGAGTTATGTCTTTAACTTTTTGAAAATTGTACTTTGACAGTATGTTAAACTCTCTAAAGAAAATCATTCTATTTATAATTTATTATGACATACGCAAGTATATGTCACACGTCTTTGTATGTTTACTTATAGTCAGGATTCAAACTTGGCTTGAGCTGCTCTCACCACAAAACCTAATAATCTCTTTCATTTTATGGCCTGGTGGGCTGGCACAGAGCCCTAACTTGAAACCATGAATGTAACCTTTCTGAGCCTCAATTTTCTCATCTGTGAAATGTGGGTTGCTGTTAAGATTACGAGATGAGGTCTTTAAGGCTCTGACACAACACCTCACATATTTTCCCTCAACAATTGTTGACATCTTTCTTGTC
The DNA here is from genome assembly GCF_006542625.1 of Nomascus leucogenys. Taxonomy (NCBI): domain Eukaryota; kingdom Metazoa; phylum Chordata; class Mammalia; order Primates; family Hylobatidae; genus Nomascus; species Nomascus leucogenys. The sequence goes on from NC_044391.1 coordinate 71,487,023, forward strand.
TCAGCCAATATCCTTTCAGTTACCCAAGGCAGCCCAGGTGTCTCCCAGAACCCAAGGAAGAAACTGAGAAGATGAGACCCCACAGCTGTGCTTTCCTGGCAAGTAAACAGTTGCAGCAAAAAACACCTAGACCGGGGAGCCCATTTCTCTTTCTGATTATGGCTTACATGACTCAGCCCCAAGACTCACCCAGAAGCAGAAGATGGCTTCCCTCCTTGGGGCTTCCCTCCTGAACCCATTTGGTTCTCAGACAGCTGAAACTTCACTGTCTTATTAAACATTTTTTTTTAACCATTGATTGGGTCCTTTTTAATCATGTATAGTCTGTCTTTCCATCTTCTCATTTTCAATCTTGAAGGCAAAAGATGTTTCCATTTTAGTTCTCTAGTTCCTTCAGATAACTCCCCGCTCCCAATAAAAACTAGCAGCATGGTCAACATTATTTACATGGTCTGTATTCTTGGCAAGACTCTATGGGATGAAGGATGTATGGGCGAAGAGGACACGAAGCTGAGCAGCTGGAATGGCTAGAGTGGGATACTGTTTTAACTATATTTGTGGATTCCAGCAGAGGGACTCAAGGACACTGGATTCTGGACCAGTGTTTGCTCCATTCTGCCTTCATAATCCACCCCTGGACCTCCCCTTCATGTGTTTGCACCTTTCATTGTCCAGACTCCGTCACTATTTCTGGTTCCCTAAAGGCCATGTTTTAATTTCTTCCATCTTTAGAGATACATACATACATCCCTTTCTCCTTCATTTATTTACTCTTTTGAAACTGATGCCCAAGAAAGTCATTACAAAGTTTAGGGGAGGCAACTGGATTAGATTTGTCATAAAAAGAGCACTCTGGGCTCTCAGGAATTCTCTTTCAGTCAAGATGGAGGAACCAGGACCAGATTTACCCTTATGCCTATACAGCTAGAAAACCAAACAAAATATATGAAACAATGGCCTTCACATATTAAATAAGATGTGGTGCAGGATTGTGATATATGATAGAAGGGAAACAATTGAGGTGAGCTCTGTAATGTCCCCAGGTTTCTGCCTGCAGGCTCTTTCTAAGCTGCAGCACAAGGAAGAGGAACCCAACTTGGCCCAACCATCATGCCGAAGTGAGGAGACAGAGATCAGAGTTTGGGGAGCCAAGGCATCATAATACCAGAGACAGAGAGAGAAAGGGAGAGAGAGAGAGAGAACCAACAAGAGTACCCTAGAGAGATGTAGAGGAATATCCTCAAGTTTTTGGCTGAGTATAGATCTGTATATGCATGAGAAGCAGCAAAAAAAGCCACTAAAATGGTGTGGCAGAATAATTCCTAGACTTGAAAACAGCTTGTATTTCACCATCCAGAGTTAAAAGACCTTGTAATACACAGGAAATTGAGTAGATTCCTCAGAAGGGTATTATTTTAGTAGTAGAGCTAAATTAACCCTAAAGACCCCTCTGAACTCACTCTAACAGAGTTGGAAAGCAAGACTCGAAAGGGTCAAAATCATTCCATGTAACTTAACTGTGTATCAAAAAATCCAACACTATTCAAAGGAATATAACAAAATCCAGCAATTAATAATGTAAATTTTGCAATATCTGGCATGCAGTCAAGACAAAGAATATTACTAGGAGTAAAGAAGGACTTAATAATAAAAGTGTCAATTCACCAAGAAGACATAAGAACCACAAATGTGTATATACTTAACACAGAGCTTCAAAACATATAAGGCAAAAATGACAAGACTGAAATGAGATATACACAGATCCACAATAACATTTGGAATCATCAACATTCCTCTCTCAGTAGCTGACAGAACAATATACAGACAAAAAAGCCTGTATATGAATATTCATAGCAGCACTATTGCTAATAGACCAAAAGTGGAATCAAGCCAAATGTCCATTAGCTGATGAATGGGTAAACAAAATGCAGCATAATAAATAAACCCACCATAAGCATTGACTTAGTGAATACTGAACCATTGCACCTAGGCAAAATATACGGTTATGTTCCTGTGAGCCTCTGGTCACAATATTTTTGTCAACCAATCAATAAATAATTTTTCTTTGCCTTTGTTTCTGTTTTAAAGGCACCTTATTTAATATATATTGTTGATTCATTAACATCTAACTCACAGCCAACAGCACTATAACTCATGCCTCAATAAAGCTTATTTAAAACACGTATTTTCGCTGTAAGGCATATCACAGACTTCTTGTGCTGAGCAACACAAGATAGCACTTCAGCACTACACTTGGTGGAGGGCATTTTAAATAGCAAATTCACCAACAAAAAGCAAAAAAAAAAAAAAAAAAAAAAGCAAAAAAAATAAGTGCTATGGCTTGGATATTTGACTCCTTCAGACTTCATGTTGAAATCTGATCCCCAATATTGGAGATGGGGCCTCATGGGAGGTATTTGGATTATGGGGATGGATCCCTCATGAATGGTTTGGTACCATCTTTGTGGTAATGAGTGAGTTCTTGCTCTATTGGTTCCTGCAAGAGCTGGTTGTTAAAAAGAACCTAGCACCTTTTCTCTCTCTTGCTTCCTCTCTCACCATGTGATCTCTGCACATGCTGGCTCCCTTCGGCCTTCTGCCATGAGTGGAAGCAGCCTGAAGCCCTCACTGGAAGCAGATGCTGGTGCAATGCTTCCTGTACAGCCTGAGAAACATGATCCAAATAAATCTCTTTTCTTTATAAATTACCCAGCCTCAGGTATTCCTTCATAGCAACACTAGGTGGACCAGGACAACATGGCAATAAACAGACCACAAAAAGGACACTTGTTTACAGTATGACAGCTAAAACAAGATAGCTGGGTATCACTTTGTTTGACCTCAACTGGGAATATGCACATTGGGTAAATCCAATTTTTTGTTGTTCTGTTCATGTCCACAAATGACTGTGAAAACACTATGAGTGTTTATTTTTGGGATTACAAATAAATTTTAGCAAGTAGGCGAATTCACAAATATGGAATCTCTGAATGATGATGATTGACTATATATACATATGAAATATTATTAGGCCATAAAAAGGAATGAAGTTCTGACAATTGCCACAACATAGATGAACCTTGAAAATATTATGCTAAGCCAAAGAAGCCAGACACAAAAGGACACACATTGCATGATTTCATTAGTATGAAATGTCCAGAATTGGCAAAGCCATAGAAATAGAAAGTAGATTAGATATTTCTATTTCTAATCTATTTTTATAACTCCAATAAGAAATTTAATATTGTTTAGCAGTCACAATTGGAGCAAATGGGGAGTGACTGCTAAACAATATGAAATTTCTTTTTGGAGTTATAAAAATTTTCTGGAATTAGATAATGGTGATGAGTTATGCAATGTGAATATACTAATAATCCACTGGATTGTACACATTAAATGAGTGGATTGTATGATATTAAATTATATTTAATAAAAATAAAAAAATAAAAATTTTAAAAAGCAAGCATATAGAAGGCTTGAATAACATAATCAACAAACTTGACTTAATTGATATTTATAGCACATTCCACTCAACAGCAAAATACACATTCTTGTCACATGTACATGGAATATTCACTAATATAGATAATATTCTGGGCCACAAAACAAGCCTTTAAAAATGTAAAAGTATTGAAATCATACAATATATGTTCTTTGTCCATAACTCAATTAAACTAGAACTCAGTAGTAGAAAGATATCTGAAAATCCCCCAATATTTGGAAATCAAATAACGTAGTGCTAAATAACTCGAGTCAAATAGAAATTCATAAGATAAATTAGAAAATAGTTTTAGTTTAATGAAATAAAAACACAGCATCAGCTAAAATAATGCTTAGAGAGAAACTTGTAAAGACTAATATTAGGAAAGAAGAAATGCCTCTAAACTTTCAGCTTAAGAAACTAGAAAAAAAGAGTAAATTAAATCCAAAGCAAGCAGAAAGAAGACACTATATGAAAAGAGCAGAAATCAATGAAATTCAAAATAGAAAAGCAATAGAGAAAATCAATGAAACAAAAACTAGTTCTTTAAAAAAAAATCAATAAAATTTGACAATCTTCCAGCAAGCCGGAAAAAGAAAAAAGAAAGAAGAAACAAATCACAAACATCAAGGATGTAACAGGAGATATCACTACATACCCTGCAGACACCAAAAGGATAATAAGGGAATACTATGAAAAATTCTACACACATAAGTTTGACAACTTAAATGAAATAGACCAATGCCTTGAAAAGCACAATCTACCACAGCTTGTCCAATGTGAAATAGATAATTTTAATAGTGTTAACAATTAAAGAAATTGAGTTCATGATTACAAACCACCCAACAAAGAATACTCCAGCCCTAATTGTCTATTCTGCTGAATTCTATCAAACACTAAAGAAAGAAAGAAGACTAATTCTATGTAGTGTATTCCAGAAAATAAAGAGGAGAAGATACTCCCCAACTCATTTTTTAATATGAGTATTATCATGATACCAAAACCAGTTAAAGACATTACAAGAAAGGAAAACTACAGATCAATATTCCTACAGACCAATTTTCCTACATGCAAACATCTTCAACAAAATGCTAGCAAATGAAATCCAGTGGTATAAAAAGATAATATATTATGACCATTATAATAGAAACGCAAGGCTGGTTCAATGTTTAAAAATCAATATAATTTACCATATCAACAGATGAGGGGAAAAAAAGCATATGATCATTTCAACAAATGCAGCAAAAGCATTTGACACAAATGCTTTTGTGTCAACAGAGGCTCGTAATACAAACTGTTAGCAAACTAGAAATAGAAGGGAAAGTCATCAACTCAGTAAAGGCCATCTTAGTTCTTTTGACCTAATTGATATTTACAGAATGTTCCACCCAACAGCAGAATATGCATTCTTATCAAGTGCACATGGAGCATTTACTACAACTACCTACATACCTACAGCTACCATCATTCTTAATGGCGAAAGACTGAATACTTTCCTTCTAAGATAAGGTATAAGGCAAGGCTGTCTGCTCTCACCACCTCTATTCAGTGTTGTACTACAGACCCTAGCTAGTGCAATCAGGCAAGAAAAAGAAATTACATGCATACACATTGGAAAGAAAGAAATAAAACTGTCTCTATTCATAGATGTCATGATTGTCTACATAAAAAATGCCAACGCACCTATAAAAAAGTCACTGAAACTAAAAAGTGAATTGGCACCTGTGCAAGATACATGTCAATATGAAAAAATCAATTCCATTTCTATATGCTATGAATACATAATTAGAAATTAAAATGAAAATATTATTTACATTAGCATTAAAAAATCATGACACTTATAAGTAAGTTATATAACAAAATACATGAAAGATCTGTATGCTGAAAACTCAAAACATTGAGAAAAATCAAAGACCTAATAAAAGAAGGGTATACTGTGTTCATGGTTTGGAAGTCTTACTCTTGTTACAATGTCAGTTCTCCTTGAATTGATCCATGGATTCCATAGATTCAATGCAATCTCAATCAAAATTCTGGGAGGCTTTTTTTTTTAAAGAAATGGACAAATTTAGCTGAGCTTGACAGCATGCCCCTATTGTCCCACTTACTCATGAGGCTGAGCTAGGTGGATGGCTTGAGCCCAGGTGTTAGAGACTGGACAACATCGTGAGATCCAATTTCTAAAAAAGAAAGAAGGAAGGAAATAAATAAATATATGAATAAATAAATAAATTGACAAGTTGATCCTCAAATGTATATGGAAATGCAAAGGACCTAGAATGGCCAAAACAAAAAGCAAAAACAAAAGTGAAAAACTAATGCCACCTGATTTCAAGATTTACTATAATGCCAAAATAATCAAGAAAGTAAGGTATAGACATACAGATCAATTAAGCAAAATAGAAAGTCCGGAAGTAGACTCACATACATATGGTGAATTGGTCTTCAATGAATGAGCCAAAACATATCAATATGGGAAAGGAGGGACGCTTCAATAATGGTGCCAGATCAACTAGGTATTCGTATGCAAAAGAAGTACGTTGACCTTTACTTCACACTTTAAACAAAAAATAACTTGTTAGAGTAAATGTTAGAGTTAAAACTACGAAAGTTCTAGAAGAAATTATGGGAGAAGATCTTCATGGCCTTCTATTAAGCTGTCTTCTTTGACAGAACACAAAAAGGCATAAACCATAAAAGCAATAAATTGAACTTCACCAAAATTAAAAACTTTTTCTTTTCAAAAGAAAAGAAAAGAAAAGAAAAGAAAAGTGAAAAGGTGAGCTGCAGTGTGGGAGAAAATATTTACAAAACATATATGACAAATGTCTGTATACATAATCTATAAAGAACATGTACAACTAAATACTAATCAAACTACCTGATTAAAAATTGTACAAAAGATTTGAATAGATCAAAAAAATATACAAATGACCAAGAAGTACATGAGAAGATTATCAACATCATTAATCATTAGGGAAATGTAAATTAAAACTACAATGAGATACTAGCACACACTCATAATTGACAAATGACTGACAATACCAACTGTGGTGAGAATGTGAAGTAACTGAAACTCCTAGATGTTGCTGATGTGAATACAAAATGATAGAACCAGTTTGGTAGTTTTTAATAAGTTAGATATACAACTATGATTATGATATGACCCAGCAATCCTACTTGTAGATATTTACCCAAGAGAAAAGAACATTTATATTCAAAAAAACCCTTTTACTTTAATGTTATAGGAGCCTTCTGTATAATAGCCTTAAACTGGAAACAATCCAAATGTCAATTAATTTCTGAATAGGTAAACACATTGTGGTATGTCAATATGATGGAATACTAGTCAGCAGGAGAAAGGGAATGAACAACTGATATACACAACACAGATGAATCTCAAAAGCATTATGCTAAGTAAAAGAAGTTGGACAACAAAGACTTCATACAATATGATTTCAATTATATGAAGTTCTAGAAAAGTAAAAACTGAAGTGTTCCAAAGCGGATAAGTGGTTGCCAGAGGCCAGGTGTGGAAGGAGTCTCGAGATTACCTGCAAAGGAACATTAAGAAACTTTTTTTGGTGTCATAGAAATATTCTACACTCTTGATTGTGGTGATGGTGGTGGTTACACAACTGTACACATTTGTCAAAACTCACAGATCATACATACAAAATTGGTGAGCTTTATTATATATAAATTATATCTCAATAAATCTGATTTTAAAAGACAGAAGGAAAGAGGCCCTCTGGTTGGCACAAAGAGGATGGGTTGGTGAGTGTGATCAAGACTAAAGGCCTAGATGTTAATTATTTAGAGACAAAAGCTAGAATATTCAAAAAGAAATTTGAATGAGAAATGAGGGGAAAGCACAAGAAGACCAAAAAGGGAAAAAACAGAAGCACAGAAACAGATGAGCTTCCTGAGCACAGATTTGTGTCCTAAGATAACTTGGAGACAAGGCACAGATTGGCATGACAGACACTCCCTGGGTACACAGGCCCCTGTTCCTTCTTCTGCCCTACTTTGGTCTCACTTGAATGTTGCACCAAGCAACTCAGGCTAATTCCAAGGTAGGCTCGTGCTAACACCACTGCTTCGGTTTGCCACATGCATTTTTAGTACTCCCTGAAGATTGCTTCTACTGTTGGTAGAATTTGGTAGAATTCTAAGTTACCTTCTGAGGCTGGAATGCCCAGAGGCCACTTGTTTACTCTTTTGGTTGGTGAGCCCATATTCCTGCTGGGCACTCACCCAGTGGCCATTTCTTATGTTCACATAATTCCACCTTGGTAAGGTGGTCCCATGCAATATAGGGAACTTATATTCTTTATCTGAAATTTACATTTAACCGGTTTTTCTGTATTTTTACTTGCTAAATTTGACAACCTTATACCTGAGGGCTTCCCCCAAGATTCTGCCTCTGCCTATTGTCCCTCCTAAGTAATCCCTGAGACACTGTTTACCCCGAATCTTATCACCTAGGGTGAAGAGTGGAAATATGTTTACCCATCAAGAAACAAAAACAGCCTGCCCAACAACTGGAAGAGAGGGATTGTACTCTCAAGATTCAGGCTAGCCAGAAGAATGGCAGTATCTTTTTCTTAAACAGCTATTTTCTCAACCACAGGTAATAAAAAACTGCTTTGTCCTGTCTCCTCACCATGGAGCAAAAGGATATTTCCTTTTGCATGTTTAGATATAAAGATTAAGTTCTTGCCTTAAACTAGTAGCAATAAGTTAAAGATGTAACCAATATAACCTAAGATTGTTTTACTTCTTTTTCAAGTTATTTTACCTACATTTTGTATGGAAAGGTCTTAAGAAACCTATTTTTTTTCCAAATGTGTCAGAGTTTACATTGAAAGTAATTTCATACTAAAGGAAAACAACGTGAATCATGGCATTTGGTGCAAAGATTAAGAATTCTTTATTGCCTGCATAGTGCTCTAAAATGTCTTATGAATAAGGCAATATTTTCAGTCTTCAGCTGAATCAGCTTTATTATTGAAATCTGTGATCTTATACTTGTAATGTATTTTGAGCACATTTTTCATCCTCATTAATAATGAAAATGAGATTGTTAATGAAGCTAAATGACATGGCTGGGGTTACATTAAGTTGATTGTTACAGAGTTCCTGAGTCAGAAATTCTTGCTCCCTTTTCTCTCCGTGCAACTGGTGATGAGAAATCTATCTATAATCTGATATATTACAATTATAATCCATCTTACAATCTATTATAAGATAATTATCTTTTATATTCTGGTTCTCCATTTTTTTTCTCTTATGATCCATAAATTAAGAACATATACTTATGACTTAAATATTTAAGAATTGAATAGAGGTATTCATCCATAAATTTTTCTCCCCAAAAAAGCCACAATCCATAGCCCCAAACCACATGAGTAATGCCTATATGTGTAAATATGATTCTTGTGTATTAAATACATATATGTGTATATCATGTTAAGATACACACAGTTGGCATATATTATATACTGCCAGGTGGGTACATGTGATTGGAGGAAAAGACTGTTGTCTCTCTGCACTCCATTTTCCTTTGCCACTGTATCACTTAGGCATGCAACCTCTTTGCTTCAAGTTATTATAGCAGAAAAAAAGGCTATGCCTTTTAAAAGCATAGGTGCTGAGAGGCTCAGGGCATAAAAAAGACCTAATGAGGAGACAGTCTTCCCTTTGACCCTTAATTCCTCCAAAGGTTCACAGGTTAGTGGGATAGGGAAAGGAAGACAATTAGAGGGGAGGGAAACGGAGGTTAGCTAAACTCCGATGTGACCTGAGAAACGGTCCCACATTGTTGCTTCCTCCCCTAGGCTAAAACCCTGGGAAGGAGGTAAGGAGCAGGGTAAGAAAAATACCAGATAAAAGGAGAGGATCTGAGCGTGGTGAGCATCTATACTCTCTTGTCCCTCTACACCAACCTCAAAGGGGTGGCAGTCAGAACCAGAGTCCCCTGAAATCTTCATGTGCATGCTGGAGCAGCAGGGTTCAGGGCCCCAGGCAGCCTCATGGAGCTGCTTGTGCCCTGGGCTGCAGCTCTGAGAGCGTTGAACCCTTGGAGCCTGCTGCCTCTCTGTGTGAACAATCAAAGACCAGACAGCAATAAGGATGCCTCAGTCTTCACCAACTTGCATGGATCATGACCCAGACCAGACACCCCCTTCCGCCCACTGCCTGGGCACACAGCTCTTCTCCAGCAACTTAGAAGGGAGGAGAAACCCTCCTTGACTGAGATTGTTTCTTCATAAAATGTGTTAAAGTTTGTTCTCATGAGACTAAATAAAGTGATATATTTTATACCACTAAGTTTGTGGTCTGAAATACCCTATACACACACATATACATATACACAATGTCCATATATATAATTTTTATTTATACCTTATATGTAATTTTTTACCTATACTTATAATTTTTTATTTATACCTATGTGGTATATATTTTATATCTTTGAGTTATGTGCATCCTCTATTTTATGTTTCTGGTTTGTTTTAGGGAATTTGCTTGGGAAGTGGACAATAAGAAGGGTAGGCTTTTGTTATCTGTGATGGGGACTTGAAAGGGTACACAAAAAACTTAGTATTTTAGTGGTTAAGATAAGGAAAATGAAAAGAAATTGTGCGAGTGTGTGTGGTACATATATGTGCATAGATGGATATGTAGATATATAGGTAGGTAGGTAGATATGCAGCTGCCATCTCTCTGCCTACAGCAGTTGTTTTCCTGATGCAGAAAAACCAGAGTGCCATGAAAGCCTCCACATAAACTTGAATAACGTTATCTCCTGGGTTCTCCAGTCCATGTCACCAGTCTTAGCTATGTGGTTCATCTCGTGGCCTCTTGCACTCTCACAGAAGATGGGTAGAATTCCTGCTTTAATTCTGGTGCTGGATTGTGCTTTTTTAAGATAATTAGATGGTGAATGGGGAACACGTTGACTTAATTTGGCCCAGCAAGACTTTTTCTCTATTAATGAGGGCAGCATGAATAAATGAAAGACTCTTTCTGCAATAACCTGTCAAAGACTCTTTTTCAGATAAAGCATTGGTCGTAGGTTTTTATTTTCAGGAAGAAGGAAAAGAATTACACTTATTTATAAAATAATGAAAGAAAAAAGAAAAAGGTTTTTGGTGTCTCTTCATGAATCACTTAAACAAACAAACAAAAAAACAGAGAGATTTGTGAATTGCAACCCACATGGAGAATTTGCTTATGGGAGGGGCAAAATGGTGCAGTGACTGAAGCAAAGATCTGGAGACAGGGGCATGGGCTCAGATCCCAGCTGTGTCTCTGACTAGCTGGTGTTTAGCGTCTGTGCCTCAGTTATCCCACCTGTAAAGTGGGATTAAAACAGTTATCTATCTGATGGAATTGTTGTGAGAATTAAATGGTAATCTGTAAAGAACCTAGATTAGTAAACACTATGTGTGTTGCTTTGTGTCATTGTTATTTATTGGAAAAGTGTAGTAGTCCGTTCTCTCATTGCTTTGAAGAACTACCTGAGACTAGGTAGTTTATAAAGGTAAGAGGTTTAATTGACTCACAGTTCCACAGGTTGTAAAGGAAACATGGCTGGGTAGGCCTAAGGAAACTTACAATCATGGCGGAAGGTGAAGGGGAAGCAGGCACAAGCATGGCCGGAGAAAGAAGAAGAAAGTGAAGTGGAAGGCGCTACACACTTTTAAACAACCAGATCTCCCGAAAACTCTATCATGAGGCAGCCCTAAGGGGATGTGGTAAACCATTGGAAACCATACCCATAATCCAATCACCTCCCATCACACCCCACCTCCAACACTGGGGATTACATCTCAACATGAGATTTGGGTGGGAGTACAGAGCCAAACCATATCAAAAAGTGTAGTGTGCTGAGGGTAACCACCAGTTTGCCCTTCTCCATATATGACAGAATTAGAGGAAATAACCTAGAAAGCAATGTAAAGGACTTAGGTTAGAAATAAGAAAGAACTGGAAAGCTGTTTTTTAAGTTCTGGAATGGTCTACCCAAGAAGTTGTAAGTGCTTAAAAAACAAAGCAGGAGAGTTACTCATTTGACCAGAATAGTTTGGGTGCAAATCTGTTATACTAGAGCCATTTCAGAATAAGCACCTACCTTCTTGATCTGATGGCTTAGAATTTCACTCAGTTCTCACACTGGGTGACTTTAAATTATCTACGTCACTGTTGACCATGGTGGATAATTGTCATTTTCCTAAATGTACATTTGTTCTGGTGGTCAACTACTGCATATTAAATCCCTAGAGAAGAGGCGTGCACTACAGTCAGAGTTGCTTGAACATTTAAGATGATAAAGATTGAGCAAACCCAGTGACTCACCTTCGCCGCGCTAACTCCTCCCTAGCTCTCCCCCTCAATACACGCTCACACTCTCCTCAAGATGGCGGCGGCGGCCGCGGGAGACTGCGACTCTCGAGAGGCGGACGCATTCTCCGTGGAAGACCCCGTGCAGAAGGTGTGGGGCGGCGGCACTGCTGGCGGGGACTGCTGGGAAGGCGAGGACTAGGACGAGGGCGTCAAGGATAACTGGGATGACGATGATGACGTAAAAAAAGAAGAAGCGGAAGTAAAACCAGAGGTGAAAAGTTCAGAAAAGAAAAAAACGGCAGAGAAGATAAAAGAGAAAGAACGGCAACAGAAGAAAAGGCAAGAAGAAATTAAAAAGAGGTTGAAAGAACCTGAAGAACCTAATAAAGTGCTAACACCAGAAGAACAATTAGCAGATAAACTGGGGCTAAATAAATTACAGGAAGAGTCAGACCTCGAATTAGCAAAGGAAACTTTTGGTGTTAATAATACAGTTTATGGAATAGATGCTATGATTTATAAAACATTGCAGATGTCATAATTGTTAACATAACAATTTACCAAACTGCAGTTAACTGGTGCAGTGTGCTGAGCACGTTTTATAAAGGAAAGGAAATGCCAAAATCCTGGTAAAGTTGTTCCATTGTGGCCTAAGAGAACAAAGATTTGTTTCTCAGACACTTAAATCAGGCAAATAAAAACAGGTAAAGAGTTTCCCTCCCCCATCTGAAGCACTTCATCAGTAGAAATAGCCTGATAAATTACTGTGATAGATGCTATCATCAAAAGATGATTTTACAGAGTTTGGAAAGTTACTAAAAGATAAAATTACACAAAATGAAAAGTCACTATATGATGTCCTTTTTTTTTTGGAAATCTTAGTTCGAGATATGTGTATTTCATTGGAAATTGATGACTTGAAAAAGATTACCAGTTCACTGACTGTACTTTGCAGTAAAAACAGAAGCAAGAAAAGCCAAAAAGAAGAGGAAAGGTGTGGTTCTTGGAGGGGAATAAAAGCCACCATGAAAGATGATCTGGCAGATTATGGTGGTTATGATGGAGGATATGTACAAGACTATGAAGACTTCATGTGACATTTTATCTTTTCCTGGTGTTTTTTTTGTTTTTGTTTTTGTTTTCTTTTGAGACAGAGTCTTGCTCTGTCGCCCAGGCTGGAGTGCAGTGGCGTGATCTCGGCTCACTGCGACCTCTGCCTCCCGGGTTCAAGCAATTCTCTGCCTCAGCCTCCCGTCTTGGTGTCATCTTTATGTTGCCCATAATCCCTTGAACATGTAGTACAACTTCCTTTCCTTTCAGTTCTACCAAATGCTACAATTAGAAGTGCAGTAGTATCTTTTGTGCTGGTTATTTAACCCCTCAACACTTAGGTGCTAATGTGCAAATGAAGGAACTTGGATCTTGCTGCCAAAGGGTTAAAATTGGGAACCTCAGCTGCTACTAAATCATAGTTCAAAACGAACCTAATAATGTTGTCATTGTTGCTGTCTGATTTCATAGCAGCAGTCACTGAATTGGAAATAAAAGTTTGCAACATGACAAAAAAAATTGTGTAGTATTTACCAGCACCATTCAGTAATACAGCCTTAACCATACCTCCTTGAACTACTTCATAACTTGTCAAGAAAACCAGCTGGCAGCAAGGGCATGTGATGTGTACCTAGTATTAAAATTGCTTTGTCTTAAAATTGAACATAAGGATATTAAAAATACATTGTGAAGAAGACTGCTTATCTCAGAGTGAAGATACTGTGGCTGATATCTTCACTCTATAGTTTTTATATCGAACTATAGCACTAGTTGGATATAAAATTAAAATGGCCAAAACCCTCCAACTTTGAAGCTAAAGGAGGTAAACCTCTGTATTATTGCATTACATGTTGTGGAATCTCTTGAGTGCAGACTGTCTAGTAATTTATCAGGCTATTTCTACTGATGAAGTGCTTCAGATGGGGGAGGGAAACTCTTTACCTGTTTTTATTTGCCTGATTTAAGTGTCTGAGAAACAAATCTTTGTTCTCTTAGGCCACAATGGAACAACTTTACCAGAATTTTGGCATTTCCTTTCCTTTATAAAACGTGCTCAGCACACTGCACCAGTTAACTGCAGTTTGGTAAATTGTTATGTTAACAATTATGACATCTGCAATGTTTTATAAAGCAACTAATTTAATAAAATCACTATTGTGAGGACTTAAAAAAAGATGATAATGATTTACAAACAGCGTTTTAACATTCGTTTTAACTGTTCAGAATAACCTACTATGCAAGTTGATGCTATCAAACAAAATAGAAAGTTTCATAAAGTTTTCCCAGACTCAGTTGTATGACTTGATACATGTTCTTTAGTTGCTTGAAAAAAGGTCAAGACACAATACGGAACGATTAAAATAAACTTCAAAAACTAGGTTCCTGGGACCATATGTGAGCTGCTGGTATTTTGCCACCAGGAACCAAAAACTATCTATGGCCAGCTGATCTTTTGGCCATTACTAATCCAAAAGATACTTCGAAATAAGCAGAATAAAGGATTTTACATCATGGGGCCTGATTAATTTTACAGGTAACTCTTGCCTAAAGATCAATATAGACACTTGCAAACAAGACTAGACAATCTGTAAGAGAGTCATATTTGACTGCAGTATTGTCATCATAGGAAGAGTAATAGTGCTTTTGGTCTATATTACAGTCAGAGTTGAAAGGACCTTAACAATGATCAAGGGTAATCCCTTCCCCTCATTTTTCAGATGGCAAAACTGAGAGATTTCAAGAGTTTAAAATCTTTATTTAAAGCCCAACAGCTTGCTAGTAGCAGAGCTGGGATAGGAATTCAGATCCCCTGCCTAGACCTTCAACTTCAATTCGTCCCATCTCTCTCTCACCACCCCAGACACCATTGTCCTCATTCAGTTCTCCTGGCCAGCCAGGCTTGATCCCACCTCAGGCCTGGGCATTTGTTTCCTCTACCTGGCCCCCTCTCTACTCCTGTGACTTCTCCTGGCAGGTGTTACCTCAATTATGATGCTTTATAGAGGTTCGTTCTAAAATCCACCAGTCACTGTCTATCATATCACTCTGTTTAATTTTCTTCTCAACATTTATGGATATCTGAAATTATCATCTTTATTAACTATTATTTCTCTAGTATCTTCCTGCCATTTACAGGTAAACTTCAGGAGAGCTGGGGCTTTACCTGTCTTGTTCTCTGCTGTATTTTCTGCTTCTAGAATGATGTCTGGTACAGTGTACATGCTCTGTGAATACTGTTAAATGCATAAAGGAAGAAAAAGAGAGCTTTTAAGAGTTGCTCTGTTTATCTGTATCTTCTGATTATCCTGGACTTCCATCGTAATGTAGCACATTAATACTAACTACTATTTGTTGAGGATGTGCTATATTTTCAAATGTTATGTTAGGCCTTTTACAAATCCTACCTCATTGTCTTCACAACAACCTTAGGTGGAAGGCATAATTACCCCAGTTTTACTGATGCAAAAGTTGAGGCTGAGAGAATTTAAGTGGCTCAAGCATCTGGCAAAGCCACATCCAGATCCATACTTTTCCAACTTGAAAGTAATCACGTCTAAGATTTGCAACCTCCTGTATTTATTATATCTCTTCCCAGGTGTTCAATATCAGGGCAGTATCAGTAAACACAATTATAGAACACTTACCAGATTGTAATTGCTCAGAATGGGTTTAATTTCACTTTAATAATGAAGCAGTCAGTTGGAAGTACAAAGATGCTCATAATTGCATTGATCTGTGAATGTTCAAGAGAGCTTGGCATCTTCACCTGCTTAGGGTTTGATTTATTGGTTGTCTCTGCTAGGGCTCATGACAGGAGAGGGGACCTAGAGTGTTCTGTAAAAAGAAAGCTGTCGGCTGTGGGCTGAGTGCTCAGGAGGGGCCAATGTCAAGTTTGGGGCTTAGCCTGCCCTTGTGCGGGAGGCCTCCACCTGAAGGAGATGGGGTTGGGGTTTCTTCATTCAGGCAGTGAATTAGGATCTTAAGAAGAATTGAAAACAGGACCCATAGCCCTCATCTTGTTCTCTGTCCTGATATGAATGACTAACTGCCCTCAGCTCCCCAATCTGTAAATGTGGAGTGCTATGTAAATGCTGACTGACAACCATGTTGGAAAATGGTTTAGTGTCATTTGGGGCTGGCAGCCTTTTGTGGCGGGCTATTTTCAAGGCTACTGTAACTTTCTACGTTGATTCTTACTTCTTCGCTATTGTGGGAGAAGGGAGGTGGGACACCAGAAGAGGGTCACACAGCTGTTCACTACAAGTCTGAGGATATTTCTAGTCTACCCAGAGAGCACCAGACGGAGAAGCTTCAGGAGTGGGGTCACTGGTCTAGTCGGCTGATTCTAATCCTGGCGCTGGTCACAGGCATTAGGCACAGGCCTAATATCCTCCATGGACATTGTCTCCTGCCTCCTGCCCCAGTGCCTCAGTCCTTTAAAATGCATTCCTGCCACCCTTCCTGCTAGCCTATCCCCTGGAGTTCTATCACAAGAGCCCACTTTCATTACTGAAGCTTGCACTCTATAGACTGCTGGGACATCCCTGAGCAGTGGGTTGCATGTGAAAAAAATAAAACTGGATTTTAAAATATGTTAATGGCAAAAGGAAAGAATACTACTTGGACATTAGATGTAAAGTGGAAGGGGTGAAATTTTTTCTTTAGCAGGCTACCTGGCAGCTTCAGGTTAGCAATATGGCGGAAGAGAGTAGACCATGAAGTTTTAAGGAGACGTTGTGGCTTTTATGAGGGAAAACAGAAAAGGCCTGGGAGGAAAGCAGGATATGCTCACTGAGGCTGGGGGTTCACCTAAGAGGAGTGTGTAGGATTGGAAAAGACGGGGCTGGTTTAGGGAATTTCAGCTGCCAGAATCCTGGGGTGCCAGGGGAGACCGGGTGTCTTTCAAAGTCAAGGGACAGGCACGGAGCTCAGATGGGAAAGGACTCAGCTGTTTTAACATAGATTTCCAGTGATCAGGGCTGGGAAGGATTGGCAGATTTTAAGGCTGGTAAGCAGAACACCTGCACCTTGAATGACAAATCAGTCATGTGGCTCAAAGAAGCAGCACAAACAAAGCAAGCTGTTCCTAGGGCTGGCTGAGCCATTACCAAGGTCAGAGGAAGCCTTAACTGTGAGCATGGCACACTGAGCTCTGATGTGGCAAAGGACTGAAGTCAGGGTGAAGTGGTGACCAGGCTAGGGCACGCCATGTAGACACAGGTGTGGGGGATAGGGAAGAAAGCAGAGGTTCCTAAATCCAGATGCCTACAGGAAAGAAAGGGAGTCTACATAAGCTCCAGAGGAGCTTGAACAATAAATCGCATCTTTTAAGGCTACTGTAACTTTCTGTCTTGATTCCAGAGGAGCTTGAACAGTAAATCAGATCTTTGCCATACTTTGGGCTGATTCCCATTCTACCCTGGTTAGAGCTAACCTCTGATTGGGCTGCCTAAAGAGAAAAGCGAACAGCTAGCTTGATTGAAGAAGCCCTTAATATAATAGTGGAGATAATGTTTCTCATCAATGTTTCACTTCATCATAGGGCTGGAGCTAGAAGCAGGCAGCTAACTAACTGGAAGGGATCAAAGGGGGTTGGTTCAGAACAGACTGGGATGGTTTGCGTTTATGCCAAGTTGTCAGAGTAACTGAGGCTGTGGACCCATTACCTACCCAACCACTCCTGTACTCAAGATTGCCAATGCTGGGGCCTTGTTACAGGGGAAAAGCCCATGGGAAAAATAAGAGGAGAGAACTAGATACTGTTCACCTTAAACCTAAATTCCAACCCACATGGGCTGGCAATCAAGGCAGTAGTCTGAGATCAATAACCTGTACTGGGTCTAGAAAAAGCAGATGTTTAGAAGGCAAGGCATCTGTCGGGAGACACAAAGATGGGGCTCCATCTTAAGGGACATGGCAAGGAAAAAGTCAAGAGTTCAGAAGTTCAGTCAGTATAATGTTTGTTACCAGGCATGTTCTATTTAGCATGGAGTTGGTCTCAAGGTGGGGAGAGAATGGGTCTACGCATGGTTTGGGTGGGGTTTATTCTATCCTCATAACAAGAGTGAGCCCTATTGACTTAATCTAGTGATTGGTTTATGGTGCATAAGCCAATCTGAGATGATGAGAAACAACATGCTGGCTAGGGCTTCTAGGAAAGAAATTTTCCCTTTTCCATTTGATAAGCCTCTTTTCCTCTGGGCAGTGGAGTGTGAATGTGTGAGGTGCACAGTGGCTGTAGTCACGGGGTGGAGGGAATGGGGCAGGGTGGGCTGCAGCCCCACATCACGTGGAGCTGAGGATAGATCCTTTGTTGTGGCAAGGAGGAGGGAGGACTTTAGTGAATTATCTGAGCTGCTGGATCAAACCTGACTTGATGTACCAATTACCCCTGTGTTTCAGATACTGGAACCAATACATATTATTATTATTATTACTATTACTATTACTTCAGCCAATTTTAATGGTATTTTCTCTTTTTGTTTCTTCAACACAGAGTTTTACCTGCTATTTTTTCAATACAGAGTCTTAGGGTGAAGGGAGCAAAGCCTAAAGGAGGAGTAATAATGGGATACAAAGGCCTCTGAGTTCAGGAATCAGGCTTTTAGAAAATAACTCCTCCTGGCTTTTCTGGGGGTGGTGGTTTGGAATGTTGCCTGAGCACAGTCCTCCTGGATTGGGGGCTTCTTTTTGGAAGCAGCAGCCCCTACTACAAACTGAACACAGGGCAGTGCAAGGCCAGTAAAGATGTTCAGAAGGTAAATGGTGAGAATGTTGTCACCTTGGGGTGAATTTTGTTCAGGGCTTTCCTAAAAGGGTAGATGTGTCAGAATTTCTTGTGCTCTGCTAATCGTTTTACTGATCTCATCTCTGAGTTTAGAGAAAACTCGCAAAATTGGCCCTCCCAGATTGTTCTCTAACTTCTGAGAAAGTAAGACAGCCCCAAATACCACAAGCTGACAGAGCGTGGGTGGTGCCGGGAGAAGGCGCAGAAGTGTTCCTGGTAGACGGCCCCCGTGGGACCTTTCAGAGAGAATGTGCTCCTGGGGCCCGGAAGTCACTGTCAGCCTCAGCCTCACAGTCCACAGACAGGGAACCCAGCCCTGAAGCCGCTCTTATGAAGCATTCTGTTTGGGGCTCAAAAAGCAAATACTCATCCCAGTGAAAAATCACCTGCAAAAAAATACAAAAATACAAAAGCAAAACTGTACAAATAGGCGGTCCCTTTCAGCGGCCTGATGTCAAGACCAGAAAAACTCCCAGTACTGCCTTGCCTCTTCCATTGGCTTGTATTCTCTCTCATGTGAACATGCTGGTGCTGGGTGATCTATGAGCAAGCACCCTAAATTAAATCATCTCTTAGTATAAATTATTTTATCAACCCTCTGCTGGGAGCAAGGTTGGCATTTTGGAGAGAGGAGAAAGAGCATGAATGTATTGATCAGACTGGCTGGGGAAGAGACCAGGAGGAGAGAACAGATAGTTGTTAAGCAGCTGCTGTGTGTTGGGTCAGGCCTCTTCATGGACACTTCATATACCTCTCTAATTTAGTGTTTCCCAAAGAGAGTGCTGATAAAACTAGTCTTGCAAGACACAAGTCTCCAAACTTTTTTGCTCACTTACCTCACAAAAGAATTTTGAGGAGTCGCATACCCTTTTACACATTTTTAAGTTAACATCTAAGATTTTTCATTACAAATCTAAAGATTCCTTTTTTAGGCCGGGCGCGGTGGCTCACGCCTGTAATCCCAGCACTTCGGGAGGCCGAGGTGGGCGGATCACGAGGTCAGGAGATCGAGACCATCCTGGATAACACAGTGAAACCCCGTCTTTACTAAAAATACAAAAAATTAGCCGGGTGAGGTGGCGGGCGCCTGTAGTCCCAGCTACTCGGGAGGCTGAGGCAGGAGAATGGCGTGAACCCTGGCGGGGGCGGAGCCTGCAGTGAGCCGAGATCGCACCACTGCACTCCAGCCTGGGCGACAGTGAGACTCTGTCTCAAAAAAAAAAAAAAAAAGATTCCTTTTTTAATTATAGGAGTAGCAAAGATCAAATGTTTGATAACTTGAAATCAGGTGGGAGTGGATCATAATTGACATAAATATTTCATAATATGACTTGATAAAATGTTTTAACTAGCTTGTTGAATAAAGAGGACCAAATCTAAAATAAATGATGTAGAATTTTTACCCAAGGGTTTTCTTTAATGTATCTTAAAAAATTTGGTAGTCTCAGAAAACTTTCCAGTTATAGGCTAAAGAATATGTGTCACGAACCCATATCACTTTAGCTATTCTGAATTCAGAGCATATCAGCAGGCCCCAAACATGTCATTAATGCAAAGCTTCAGGCTTAACAAAAATCTGTGTAAGACAGTGGGCCCTAGGGACTTCACGATTTATCATTAAAGAAGTGGGAAATCCAGAGTAATCAGATCTCAGTGCAGGTTCCCATGGTAAGATTTGGGATAAGGGTGGAGCCAGACCCTCTCTTAAAAGGGGGAGAAGACCACAGTATTGGGAAGGCAGGCTGATTCTTTGGTGGGTCAGTTTTATGAAAAAAATCCATATGGAATTAAGATCTGGAAACTGATTCATTTTACTCTATCTGTATCTCTTAGAAGTCTTTGTGTATCCCTGAAGCACATGCATGTATGTATGAAGACAACTCTTGTACATTCTCCATGACAGTAGGGTTCCAAGTTTAAATTAATTTGGGAAATGCATACCAGATTCCCTGACTGGCTCCTTAAAGACTCTGAGAGGGTCCGGATGTGGTGGCTCACCCCTCTGTAATCCCAGCGCTTTGGGAGGCCAAAGTGGGAGGACTACTTGAATATGTGTCACAAACCAGTACCAGGAATTTGAAACCAGCCTGGGCAACATAGCAAGACCCCGTCTCCACAAAAAATAAAAATAAAAAAATTAGCTGGGCTTAGTGGTACATACCTGCGGTCCTAGCTACTCAGTGGGAGGCAGGAGGATTGCTTGAGCCTAGAGGTCAAGGCTATGATCTTGTGACTGCACTTCGGCCTGTGTGACAGAGCAAGACCCTGTCTCCAAAAAAAAACCCAAAAACCGAGACAGCCTGTAGTAAAAGCACACATCCTTGTTTAACTTACAGTTTTCCAAGTGTACTTATTTATTTTTGTTTTACATCTATTAGCATTATCATAAAATCTTTTGGAATATTATTATCAAGATTCTATGGGTAAAGAAATTGAGATTAAGTCACTAGCTCTAAGTCAGGAAGCTACAAACTCTGCAAAATGTCAGGTGAAAAATGTTTTAATCTTTGACAGCTGTGTGGTCTCTCTTGCGGCTACTCGACTCTACTGCTGGAGCAAAACAGCAGTCACAGACAATACCTCAATGAGTAAGCTTGGCTGCGTTCCAATAAAACTTTTATTCATAAAATCAGGTGGCAGCTGGATTTGGCTTTCAGGCCTTAGTTTGACACTCCCTACTCTAGGCCATGTATCTTAAGGGATTTGAACCCAAGCCTGATGACTTTATAGTGTTAACTCTGTCTCTATATCACTCTGATGAGGTGCCATGGGGTCCCCAAAAGGGGAGGCTGGGGCCCAGGAGGCAAATTGCATCTTCTTGAGCCTTTTTCCAAGGCTGGCTTCTTCCAGTTTGGCTGGTTCTAAGGGCAACTAGGGTCTCTCCCTCAGTGTCAGAGTTTGCCTGCCACCAACCCCACTCATCTTTCATAATAAATTAATATAGATCTCAAAGCCCAAAAAGTAAACATCCCTCAGCAGGCCTCAGTTGCAAAGTACAAAGTAAAGTACACCAGTAATTTTTTTAGCATGAATCAACAGCCCAGCAGTTCTGGGCTCAATTGGGCCCACAAGGAGTACTTTCTCTTGTCATTTAATAGGCTTCTCCTTGAGTCAACAGCTTCTGAATAGTGCTGGTAATTAGATTGGCTATTTCTATTTTAGTTCTTCAAAGCTTTCAGAATGCTAAAAAGTATTCATAAACCTTTGTCTGCTGCCAAGGTAAAGATATTTACCTGGGAAAGGAATGCCATATGTAACCTACTCTGATTTGAACTCACCCTCCCTTATACAACTGTCTTTGGGAAAAGCCTAAGAGAGTTCATTTTTTAACAGATTCCAGTGGTGGTCATTATTTCTTGACCAGAGATTGCTCCCTGGAAGCAGAAGTCATTGGGGGGCGGCTACAAAGTGCTGCAGAGGGTTCAGTAATCCCTAATCATGGAGACCCATTACAAAGGCCTTCATTACGTTATTAACCTCTGCAACAACAGAAAGAACTATTTTCATTTTTATAAGAATGGTAGGCAAGGGTCAGGTCATAAAAGCCTAGAGATGTCATACTAAGGAAGTCAGATTGGATACTGCAGAGAACTGTGAAAAAAGGGGAGTGACACTCAAATATGCATTAAGAAAGTCCATCAAGCAACAGGATAAATGAGGAGGGCAGGAGGTCTTTACAACAGTCTAGGAGAGAGATGATGGGGTCCCGGTTTTAGGCTGTGACTATGGGAGAACCCACAGAGGGTAGGTTCAAAAGAGAGGAGTCAACAATAACCCATACTGCTACATAAAGCATAGGTTGACATGAACATTTCAGAGTAAAATGCCAAAACTAAACAAGGCTTTCTTTGGAAGGAGTGGGAAAAGATTGAGAATCATGATGAAATGCAGGATTAAGCTAAAAGCAATGACAACTCAGGGGTAGGAAGGATGATGATTGTAGTTTGGGGGACTTTAGTCCTCACTCTACTCTTGGTATAGAAAATTGAGGTTTTCCCAATATTGTGAAAGTTACCATGTAAATGCAGCTTCCAGCCTCCTTCTCTATTTCCAAACATATGAGTACCTTAAACCCCTCCATTATAGAAATTCTGGATCTTCTCTTATCACTAACCATCATATAAGATGCTGCATGTTTTCGCAACAAGCATGTGCTCTTCAAAATAATCTCTATTTCAAAGCCAGGATCAGTGACCCCAGCTTCTTTGCTTAACTATAAATTAAACAATCCTTCTGTTTTATAATTATTACTGCAAACATGGATAATATCCAGATGGGCTACCTCTTGAAACAAAAAACAAAAACTGACTTTTTCAATGTAGGGTGTCAACTGCAAAGAAACCACCCCATAGAGAAGCACTCATGGTTTAGTTACGACAAACTGTTTCCAAATCAGAGGCTGAGACAGCCATCTTAAATAGAGAAATCTCTGCGCAGGCAGTGTCCTTTCTGCCCTCTCAAAGCCTGCCAGGACTTAGAGGCTGTGTCATAGATCAGTGCCACCCACAACCAAAGGGCTGAGGACTTCTGGTAATTGTTGAAGCTTCACTGATTGTTTCCAAGGCATATCAGGTCTTGGAGCGACAGGTGAGATTCCCTTTGAATCATCTCCCCTTTCACTCCGGCCAGTTCAGAAGTTGCCAACCGGCTGCTGCCTCATCTCCCTGTGGCAGCCACCTGACACCACTTTGGGCTTTATGCCTGTACCACTGGAACTCAGTGGCAAAATCAGATCCAACTGAGCGTTATCATGAGCACTGCAGAAGTGGCCTGTTCTCAGGTTTTAGATGTTCCTTTGTGTTTGGCATTGCTTCCTCCTGGCTGTCTCCCTGACCTGCTCTCTGAGCCAGCCTGTATCTTTTAACCTATTCATTGAATACCTAGCACAACAAATTAGACCCTATGTGGGGGCTCTAAGATGCACAGGGCATGGTTCCTACCCTCAGGGACTTGATAAACCAGCTGGAGAGAGAGAGGAATATGCACAGCAATATTAAGCAGCAACAACATTCTCTTAAAGGCACACATTTTTTTTTCAATGTTCTCTGGTCTCCCCATGTGTCTGTGTGGATATGAGTGCCAAATCAGAGGTACGATGTGAAAAAATGGTATTTATATGTGGAGGTTACAGATCATTGCTTGTGAGGCTTATGGGAAAAGTGTGGACAAATATGGATAGTGTATACATGACTGGGTGTATCAGGAATACAAAACCCCCACAGGCTGGGACAGAATACCTTTCACTACCCAGATTCATTTCATTCATATAAATTTTACCTGAGGTTAGTTTTTAATTTTGGGGGTAGCTAGACTGTGGGATCATGAAAGGAATTTCCAGGAAACTAGGTAAATGTAGGTGAGATATGAAACAAATGTCTTACTTCAGTGTAAACCTAAACAATAGTGTACTAACAAACTCTGTTTTTAGGTTTTTGTCCCTCCCCTGCAAGGTAGCAAAGGAGTGAAACCAGGAAAAGGGTGAGCAGAACCCCCACGGCGTCTTCCAGGCCTCTGGATTTTCTTCATCCACTGATCTCTCCACAGAGGAGAAATTATATTTAAGGTCCCAGTGAAACTTGACCCTAAAGCATTCTGTTCAGAAGTTTCAACCCGTAAGGGAGAAAAAGCTGCTCCAAAGAGCCGATCTTACTTTTTGTTGGAAGCTTCTGAGCTCTGTCTGTCCAAAGAACATCCTGCTGATGAGTCACAACAGACGGTTAGTTAGGACTGCTTGGTTTTTTAGGAAACAGGCATTGTACAAAGTGTAAGGATCTCTCTTGCAGTTGGGATTTCTGCTTTCAGTTTGCTAACACTGAGTTCCTCTCTGTCGCGATCAAAAAAGTCAAGCCCTTCTGTGACTCCAAGCACCACTGAGTATTTGTTCACAGGCCTGTATGTGGCTTGGAGGAGAGAAAGCTGCTAGGAGACAGGTCTGGGCTAAACTGCAAGGCTGATTAGCGGGAAAACAGACTCTATCCTTAGACACACTGACGAGTGAATTGAAATTTCTCGGCTCATTTACTCCAGTAATTTGAACTGGGGCTGGATCATTGCCCTTGGTGGTCTTTAACTTTTTCCTCTGTCCTTGTGTGATTTGTTGTATAGCAGTGGGCTACAGCACAGGACTTCGGAATAAGACAGACATGAATTCCAATCCTAAATCTCTTTGCCTACTTTGGGAGGGATTCTTAATTTCTGTAAGCCTCAGTTTCTTCATCTATAAAATGGGGATAATAACAACACCTAGGGTTACTGTGAGGATTAATCCCAGTAAAGTATATGAATGCCTGGCCATTGCCTAATCCACCATGGGTGCTCAATAGTTTATTTTCCTCCCTGGTTCTAGCTTTGTCACTTAATAGCTGTGAGACTTTTAACAAGTCATTTCAATGTTCCTGGTCATGATCTTCCTCATCTTTAAATTGCGTAGGAGGAGAACCCACCAGTAATACCTGCTCACTGGGATGTTCTGAGCTGTGCCTGGACAAATGTGCTTGTGGCCGTGGGCAACTATCCCAGTGAGACCTGCCTGATGGCTTGATGGCCAGCTTCACGGTTGTTTTCCCTGTTGAATGGTAGAGTGTCAGCTGTATGTCTGAGAGGTGAGGGAGGGTCTCTTCCCTGAGTTGGGACAAGCCTGTAGATGTACTCCTGGTAGATGGACATCTTGAATCCAAATTGTAAATATTTTATTTCCTTGGGGAGTCTTTCATTTGTCCCTTTTTCCTCTGCCACTGCTGCTATTTTAATTATTTTAATCCAGGCTCTTCTCATCCCAGATATGAACAGCAGCAGTAAAACTGATCTTTTTGCTTTCTGCCTTCAGATGAGTCTTTCAAAGATTCCAATTACCTCTAGTCATTTTGTTGCTCAAAAGCTCAACAGCCCCATCATTTCTTGGATAAACTGAAGACCCCTCAGCCTGGTATTTAAGACCCTCTAATCTGGCCCACTTTATCTTACTTCCTACTATATGCCTCACAAACTCTCTACTCATCCACTCGCGTTTCCTCACAGTTTTTCAATGACGATGTGCACATTCTTAAATGCCAGCCCTTGTTCATTCTCTTCTTCCTGCCTGGAATGCATGGCCCCTCAGCCCATCCTAAATATAACCTCACTTTTGCCATGTGGTCTTTTTAGTCATTGTAACTCACTGCAACTTGGTTTGGGAAACAAATGCCTGGGTTCGTCAGTTCAAGGGTGATCCCAAGAAGTCAAGCAGGAAGGAGAAGCAGGTTGGATGGGAAAGACAGTAAATCTTGGAGATGTTGAAGTTGTGGCAATGGCATTTTCGTTGTTGTTCCTTCTTTCAAAATCACATGGATTTCAGTTAGAGAAGTGTTGTTCGGGGGAAATGTTTCTTAGTTAGAAAAAAATACATACACGTAGTTTTTTAAAATTTTGTTTGTAAAGAAGACTAGAAAGAAAGATATAAAGAAAAAGGAAAAATTACCTCTATTTCCAACACCTCGAAATTGCTATGGATATTTTAATGAGTGTCTTTCTTGGCCTTAAAAAGATATTTTTAATTATATTCAACACTATATTGTGAATGTGATTTACCTCAATAAATCCTGACTAAATAATAATTTTTAATGTCTGTTTAAGGCTACACTATAATGTATTTAATCAATCTTGTATTGGTGAAACTTAGCTTATGTCCAGTTTTCAGTTCTTCAATATGTGACATTATATTTTTATACCTGAGTTCAAAAAACTATATTGACCTTTAGAGACAAAATTTGCAGGTGTTCGCTGTAAAAACAAAAAATAGAGTGAGAAGCAAAAATAAAATAAATAAAATAAAAATAACTCACAATTCCATTACCCAAAGATAAACTCAGCTAGATTTTGATGGCACTCCATCCCCAAGTTGACGGAACATTTATTGCCAAATTCTGATAATTTCCTTCTATTTTCCTCTTTGCCCAAATGGCTGAAATTTTATCAGGGTACTCACGTAGTAAAAACCTACTGATGTCTTCACATTTTACACATTACTACTATTTTTCTTTCAGAGCTTATTTATTGGGTATTCAGCAGAATCAGGATGAATTCTAACATGATACATTACAAATGCCAAGAAGGAAAACCATGATTCTACTGCTCCATGCCTTGTCATTAAAAAATATTTTTTAGCTTTATGCTCCCGACTTGGAAAAATGATACGATGCCACAGTGCTGTGTCACCTTCCTCCTGATACACAGAGTTCACCATGCTGAGATCATGTGTTGGGAACTTCCTAGTCACCCACATCATCAGCTTTTTGAGGAAACAATAGTCCTCTCTGGATTATTCCACCTCTTTATCACCCTCCTTCTTTGCCTCTCCATTACGTAATACTGTGCCTGATGAGCACCCCAAATGCAGAGAGCCCCTCCCACTCTTTCTAGATTTTGTTCTTATAGGGCAGTGTCTGATCTACAGTAGCAGCTTAATGTATAAAGTTTTAAATCAAATTATCCATTGGAATAATAAGAATAGGATGATAGAAAGAAACAGGAACACATTGTAACTTTTCATGGGGCGTTTCTTTCATCAAAACAAAACAATTATATTATGTTTTATAACCACATTGGTATAACAGTGAATATAATCCAGGCTAGGTTTATTATTACATACTCATTTTTATTATATTCCTTTTGCTTCTGATTTCAAAAGAAACAAAACCTTTTCATGGGCCCTAAGCATTGTGCCTGATGGGTAAAGTACCCGTCTGTACTTCGAAAGCTAAGGGCAAAGAGATGCAATTCTAGGAGGAAATTCTTCATTTAGAATTGGCCAGGGCTTTTTATGTTTGCACTATTCATTGAGAGCTTACTATAGTCCAAGCAGTCTTATGTGTATTATCTCATGTAATTATCACACCAATCCCTGTGTTAATTGCTATTATTATTCCACATTTTATAGTAAAGGTAATTAAGGCATAGAGAGATGACCTAATGTGCTCACAGTCATACAGTTAGTATTTGGTGGAACTGGGATTTCATTCATTGCACAAATTTTCTTGAGCATCTGCTGTGTGCCAGGCACTGTTCTGGACACTGGGGAAGTGAACAAAACAAAGCACCTGCCCTTGTGCAGCGCCATCCTTGGTCTGATTTCAAAACCTGTGCTCTTAACTCTTGTGCTACTTGTCAAATTTTCAGACTTCTCATATTCTGTGGGCTGAGGTTTTGTAAGTACAGGTTGAGTAGCCCTTATTCAAAATACTTGGAACCAGAAGTGTTTCAGATTTCAAATTTTTTTGGATTTGGGGATACTTGCATATACATAATGAGGTATCTTGGGGATAGGACCCAAGCCTAAAAACAAAATTTATTTCTATTTTATGTACAACTTATGCACATAGCATGAAGGTAATTTTATACAATATTTTTAATAATTTTGTGACTGAAAAATTGTGCAAAGTTGTGATTGTGTTTTGACTGCAACTCATCATGTGAGGTCAGGTGTGAATTTTCCACTTGTGGCGTCATGTCAGTTCCCAAAAAGTTTTGGGTTTTGGAGCATTTCACATTTCGAATTTTCAGATTAGGGATGTTCAACCTGTAGTGAGAAGCTGTATTTCTTACAGATAGACAAATTCCTGACCAGAATTTTAGCCATCTCTCGCTGCCTCTTGTATCTGAAAAAAATATATTTATTTTTAGAAAAGAATAGAGGTTCATAGTCCAAAAAACGAGGAATAAGAGGAAGAAGAGGGAGAAAAGTAAGAGAAAAAGAAGAAGAAGGAGAAGAAGAAGGAGGAGGAGGAGAAAGAGGAGGGGGGGAAGGAAGGAAGGAAGAAAGAAAGAAAGAACGAAAGAAAGAACAAAAGAAATGAAGCAACAGACTAGGAAAAATATAGAGAGAAGTGAAAATTACCTGTATTCCTTTCCTTTTTTTTTTTTTCCAGGTTCCAGGCTTAAATTACCTGTATTTATGATATCCCAAAATTACTGGTCATATTTTGACATACATCCCTCCTGGCCTTTTTAACTTTTTAAGAGGGAAAGTATGTTATGTGTACTCTTTTATACATTATATTCAACAAGATATTGTGAATGTCTTCCACATGCCATAGCTATATATTCTCTTGGACTCAGAGGATTTCCCATCTGCAATCTCTTTTTCTTTGCTTACTCTGCCCTGCCTTGGCAGAGGCTGGCATTCCTTTTGCTCCCCCATTACCATCTTGGTTTTCCATTGCTTTCTGACTCACTGATGCTGCTAGACAGCTGCATCAATTCACATCTGGTCTGGTCTTTACTCCTACCTAAGACCCTCCATGGCTCCCAGTTGTCCTCAGGATAACACCCGTAATCCTCAACCCAGTTTATCAGGTCCGTTCTCATCCAGGTACTGCTTGCCTCCATCCTCACCTCATATTCCTTCTCTTTTCTCCTCTTTGCCCACTGTGTCCCTTGTGAGTTAACTGCACTTCATTCCTTAGTCAACAAACATCAGTTGGACACCTATGATGTGCCCTGCTCTGTTAGCATATCAGGATTTAAAGAAGAAAAAGATCCAGTCCCCGATCTTTAGAAGTCCACAGTCTGGAGTGGAAACAGAAGAGCAAAGGGATGATCGAGCATCCTGTGGGCAGGACTGAAATAGAGAAAAGCACCAGGCACCACGGGAACACAACCGCAGCCACACCTTCTCACCTGAAGGGAGAAAGGGCTGGTCACTGAGGGCAGGTGGGTGATCCCAAAGGCTTCTCATGGGAGGCAGTCCCCTGAGGTTTGTTCTATGGGATGAGGAGAGTGAGCCTAGAGAACAAGTTGGGGGAGGTGGATTGATGAGGCAGAGTTGTGGCAGCAAGTGCAGAAGGCTGGGCCTGAGGCCAGTGGGCAGGGCTGTGAGGATGTGCTGAGGAGTCCCCCTTTACCCTGAAGCTTGTGAGGAAACAGTGAAGGGGTTTCAGCAGGGGTGTGAGAACGACTGCAAAGCTGGTGTAGTAAGAGAGGCAAGCAATCCAGAGGGCAGCAGAGATGGAAAGAAGTGGGCAGGTTGGAAGATGGTGAGGAAGTACCATGGACAGGACTTGGTGTCCAGGTGGATGTTGGGGGTAAAGTAGAAGGAGGGTTCAAGGATCATGCCTCCGCTGCTGGAACACCCCATGATCTCTTCCCTCTGCTGGCTTCTTGTTGCTTCTGACTGAACCCTTTCCACTTTTCTACCCAAATAATCGCTTGTTATTCCATACTCAGTTCGGGCATCACTTCTCCCTGGAAAGCTTCTCTGACCATCAGGATTCCAGAGGAAAGGCATGGCACATTATCACGGGTAACTGAGGAGCACCGTTAAAGGGACTAGTTATAAAGGTGAAAGCAGGGTTTAAGGAAACAAACGATGGCACTGAACCCAGTGGCTAGTAGTCCTATGACCATCTGAGAGGCTGGAAAGCACCAGGGGAGAGAAGGTTACTAGGACACAGAGAAAGAGTCGGAGGAGAGGGCCACTTGACCAGAGCTGCATCCTTCAGTAGGGGATACAGTCCATCTACAATGATCCTGAAAGAAGGGATTCCAGAGAATTAACACCTCAGCCTTCTTCTCCTTCCTCTAGCTCATCTTTGCTGTAGCTCCCCATTGGCCAAATCCAACTAGAAGTAGCAGGTACAGGAGCCCATTGAGGCAGTCCTTGCAATCAGTCCCCAGGGCACAGAGCAGTATGGAGCGTGGGCCTGGACAGGCAAGTGGGAGACACCAACAACCCTTTCCCTGACCAACCCTAACCCCAGTCTAGGTCAGCGGCTTCTCCTGTTAGGGCCTCCTATACCCTGTAATTCTTGCTGTCAAGCATTGCTCTATCTGCCCCCCTCCACCTAGGCTGTGGAGCTACTTGAGGGGGTTCTGCCGCATCTTAGCCATCTTTGTATCCTTGATACCTAACACAGAGCCTGGCACTTGGTAAAGACTCCATAAGTGTTGAATAAAGAAAGATCCTCCTTTCAAATGCAAATTTCACATAGAAGGTGAACTTCTTAATCTATTGTCAGCTGGTGCCTCAGAGTGGTTTATAGTAAGAAAGAACAAGTTGCTGCATTATAGGCTTGAAGTTAAAAGGCCCCCAGAGGACATGTACTCACTGGTTTTGTTATCATTTTTTTATTGATCAGTGTGTCATCAGTCAACAAGTATGCAGCAGCTTCCTCTACAAGGAACCAGAATTCCTACCAGAAATTAACACGTGCTAGGAATTCATTTTCCTTTTGTAACAAAAGTAATGCAAAGTAATTGAAAGCAATGACATTATTTCATCCGAATAGTATAGGATGGATCAAATAGAAAGATGTGTTGGGAAATTAAATTTACTAGGTAAACACAGCCACAGAGAGCTCACAGCCGTTTACAGCTCAGTTGTATTTATGGGATGACATAGCCTAGCCATCAGGCATACTCGGGATGACTGGGCTGTACATTCTGGCAGTCTGTCCCATCTGTTCCAGCTTCTTCATTTTCACAGCCATCCCAGGCCACCTCCTCTTTCAACTTGCCCTACACTGAGGAAGTGAGGAAGGTTGTTCTGGCAGCAATTTTCATCACATCATATTATTCTCCAGCTTTATGTTCAAACTCTTTTCACAAGTGGCTCCCACTTCACTCTTAGTAATGTAACATGTCCCCTTGTAATTGCTTCTCAATCATGCATCTATAGCTCCTCTCATTGCTTATTATTAAAGGGAAGACATCTGTCTTCACATTGCTGTGAATTCTCACCATTCCCATACCTAGTAGGCACTCAAGGGGGATTTCTGATTAATAATTCACTTAGATATAGCTACCCCATACATGTCACCATGGTAACTCTACACCTTGCTAAAAGTTGATGGCATAGTGTGTAATGACTTGGCTTCTTCCCCATTCAGCCACTAATCCTGTAGATGGATGATTTTGTTCCTACCCCCACAAAGCCTGGAGAGCTCTGTAGCCCATGAAAAAGTCAGAAGAGTTGCCAGCCTGCTACCTGATTCCTCTCTGCCTCCAAACACAATGCAAAACAAGCTCCAGTTTCCATGCTGCACATAAATAGAGATTGTTCAACTTCAGAAATGTCCTTAGCCCAGAATGTACAAGCCTACAAGTCACAGGAATTTTCTCTCTCCATCTTACAGGGCAATGGCTTAGGTCTTGGGAACTCTTTCAGGAAGCCCACTGGGGAGTGAACCTTTATTTGTCCTGATGGCCGTGTATTAGGGAGGAAGTGAATGTCCCCCCAACCAGTAGCTAGAAACCAGGGCCAAACCCGTGAAAACTCATGGATTCATTCCATGCCTCCTTCTCTGATATCCTACTGCCAGGCACAGCCACCATTTTGCACAAATCTGCGTGAATGGTGCCCCTGAGGCTGGAAACTATGGTGGGCCTGGTGCTGAGCTTCATCTTGAGCCTAGTGAAGATGATGCTATGCTTCTTGAGAGGCGCTCAGCTGTTTACCCTGTGCTGTGTCCCAGGAAGCCGACTGGTATGGGCTGCATTGCCCTCCAACTTCCTGTTGGATAATGGGGACCTGCGACGAGAGGTTGGACAATGAGAAGGAGGAGAGTGACCAGTGAACCTGCCTCCCTGCCAGTTTGCTGTGGGTTTGTTACTAGCAGCTGTTGCCCACCAGATAGTCCTCTCAGAATTCAGGCAAACACTCTGATGACCCTGGTGTTACTAGCCCCAGAGTATTGTCCTATCCCCTGTTGCCCTCATCTTTCTAAATGATTCCTTTATTAAACTCCTTTCACTCAGTTTGAGTGTGCCATAATCTCTTTTTTGCAGTAACTCTGACCATACAGTGGTAAATAAGATAAAGCCTTGGCCTCCTTGGAGCTTAGGTTAGTGTGGAACAAAGACAGACAACAAATGTGTTTGCAAATACAATCCATGTAATTTCAGATAGTGATAAAAGCTTTTTAAAAAAAAACGTACACTAGGGTAATGGAATGGCTGGAGAGGGTCTAGGGAAGAGGGCTACTTTATTTCAAGTAGCCAGGAAGGGCCTTTCTGAAGAGGTGACATCTGACCTGGCAGGATGACAGTGAGAATGAGGCAGCCACACCAGCATATAGAGAACAATCTAGAGGGGGGAACACTGATGCAAACAGCCCCCAACAGGAAAAAGTTGGAACAGAATGGAACCTACTGGCAAGGGGAGAGTGGCAGGAGAGGAGGTCAGGAAGGAAGGGCATAAAGGAGTTTAGATTTGATCATTAGGACACTGAGAACTTATTGTAGGATTTGGGCAGGGAGTTGTGATGGTCACTATCCTAACGGAAATTAGATGAAATAATCAAAGGGTTTAACTGAAGACAATGCAATGAGAGGATTATTTACTTAAATGTGGGCAGGATTAGGAAACTAATAAAGGGTGGTGAAGCATCCAGGAACTAGCAACACAGAAGCTCTTATCATGGGGTGAGGGTCCAGGTGCTTATGGGTGACATGGCAGGCCTGGACTTCTGAGGACAATGGAGCACACAGTGATCTGAACATTTGACACAAATTACAGAGGCTGGAAAGAAAGAATTTCACATCTTCCAATCAATACCCTTAGTCCAAATATTTGTCAGCAAACTCTAACTGTTTTCATAAACTTTAACGCCTTCAGGGCTCAGTCAGGAACCTGTGAGGAATTCAGGCGAAAACCAATAATGAGCAGGGGGGCAGTGGTAAAAGGGTGAGGCTAGCCCCACTGAAGGGCATTCAGATGGAAGCATTACACAGTCCTGAATTCAGGAGAGCTGTCTGGTTCTTGGAGCCAAACTGCAGCTTCGGAGATGATTTATTCAGCAAGTTTCCCAGCTTGCAAAACTTTCCAAAGTCCTCTTATTGCTGTACTATCATTGCTGTTTGGGGGCCAGTAAAGCCCATCAGGGGCTTATCTGGGGTTAACAAAGGCGTCGCTGACTTGCACCTCTTTACCCTGAGGGGCATCATTTAGGTGACTCTTCCAAGTTGGCAAAAATAGATGCCTGCCATACCATTGGTCCTAAATTTAGAGAGTGCAGAGTCCTTATTAAGACTAAATTGTAAGGAAAGAAAACACTTGTGGGGTTACTCAGGGCAAGTAATTACACATAGTCTTTTTTTTATTCCTCTTCTGGTTTCTGTCTCCTAGTAAGATACTTGTAAAAACAACAACAAAAATGAAGACAGGCATTGCTCTCTTAAGACACCTCGGCTGCCCCTCACTGACATTCATCTTATCCTGTGGTTTACAAGTGTTTTTAGCAGCAGAACTCTTTTTCCAGACAAAATCTGCCATGGAGTTTTAATGGATAACACAGGCAGAATCCAAGTGGCCATTTCCCAGACACCTCCACAGATCCTGATTCCAATCATCTCCAGCAGGACTGTCCTGAGTGTGTGTACGTAAGTGAGGTTTATTGCAGTATGATTTTCATACAGTAAAATTCAATACAACAAAACTGTAATAACAGTCTTGTAATAATGCCATAATCAAGACACAGAACAGCTCCATCACCCACTAAATTCCTTTGCACTCCTTTCTAGCAAATCCCCTCCCCTCATCCTCATCCCTGATCTGATTTCTATCTCTATAGCTTTACCTTTCCCAGAATATCATATAAACGGAGTCATGCAGTGTGTAATCTCTTGTGCCTGGCTTCTTTCACTTAGCCTGATGCTTTTGAGGTTCATTTGTGCTTTTGCATACATCAGTATTTTGTTTCTTTTTATTACAGAGTAGTCTATTGTTCTTGTGGTATTTTTCAATGTCGTCCTTTAGCTTCCAATTTCTTTTCTGCATAAACTGTAAAGCTGCCCATTCAAATAATTTTCTTTTTTCTTTGAAATGCTGAGATTGACGCCCTGATAACACCATTACAGAGGCACAAGTGGAAAAGAGGGTGTGTGACCCTAGAGGCATCCTTGCTGTGCCACGCTGCTGCATCAGAGCCGCTCACAGAGCTGGCTCCCAAGCCTCCAAGTGCCTCGTCTCTTCCCAGGACTAGAAGTCCTAGGAATTGTCTAATCAAAGGAAGGAAGTACTGCTTGGGTTCCCTTTTTATTGTATTTTCAATTATAATTAAGAGACAAATTTTTAAACCAGGAAAAGAATATGAGGGAATGTGTTCAGAAATATACCTAGGCCACTAAAAGTCTTCCAAGGGAAAAGATGTGCCTAAAATACAATTTCCATGCAAAAACTTAAACCAAAAATCTCAGCTTTGTCCACTGCATGTGTGACCACACAGTTGTAACAATCTTTTGGATTCTCAATTCTGCCATCTCATGAGTAGCTTTTGTCCCCCTCTCAAAGGTCATACCACTTGTGGATGTTCTCACGTCTAAAGAATCTGCCAGAGCAATCAAGGGCACTTTCCTTCCTCCTCCCCAGCCCCACTCTTACAGTACTCCAGGAGACTGAGACTGAGACTCATTCTCTGCTCCCTTTAAAATATTTTTGTTCTGGGTTTTATTTCTTTAATTCATCATGATTTAAAGATGCTTTAATATTTATGAACTACCCCCAGACACTTTCTTGAAATAGATGGAGTGTTATTGATAAAATAAATGTTATGAGAATTAAGCACTGTATTTCTTATCATTTTGAGTCCCCCTAATATTTTGCTTGTGCTGAAAATAATGGCTCCTCCCTGTCCTGTCTGCTTTGAGCTGAGCTAGATCCACGCAGTTTGTCATTGCTCCTGAAAGTGAGTTTGACTTCTTGAGACAGGAGTGAGGGATTTAGGAAAGTCATCATTTAAAAGGAAGAGCACTTTGCATTTATTAGTTCATTTAGGCCAACATATTTTGAGTCATTCTTCTCTGCAGACCTGTGCAGTACCCTGAGGCTACAAAGACAGTTGCTGCAGCTGACAGTAAGGTGGGGTAGACTGTAATACAACGAAATGCAAAGTGCCAGCATGGAGGTAGAAGGTGTTGTGCAAAGAAAGGGGAGACCACCTCTTCCTGGGCTATGGAGAAGGAAACTTCACGGACAAGATGATTCCTGCGCTGGGTATTGAAGAGCGCATGGGAATGTTCTGGGTGGCAAAAAGGAGCTAGAGTCCCCTGTGCAGAGAAAGTGACTTGTGTGAAGATGCAATAGACTTGAGAAAGAGAGCGACAAAGAGAGACAGAGAGTTTGGTGGAAAAGCAAACGCTGTTGTGAAGTGGGAAACTGTGTGTGGAGAGTGAGGTAGTGGGGGGATCCTCAGGGTGGGATCACCGAGCCATGGGTGTTCTGCTCCAGTTTGGACCTTAGCCTACAGCCAATGAGGGTGAGCAAAGAACTTTGGGTGGAGGAGGGTCAGTGTGCATTCTGAAAAATCCCTCTGGCATCCGTGGCAGGGGGATGGAGGGTCCTGCCAGGGCCCAGGTGAAAGAAGATGTGTCAGCAGCACAATAGAGAAAAGGGAATCCATCCCAGAGACATGTGGGATGCAGAATTGATAGAGTCCAGGAGAAAGGTGAGAGGAAAGAGGGTGCAAATTACTTCATTTCACTCCCTCAATAACACTGTGACATAGGGGTCATTATGTCCATTTTACAGATGACAAAACTGAGATTAAAGAGGTGAAGAAACTTATATGAGTTTACACAGCTAATGAAAAAGAAACTGTATCACAGTATTGAGGTGCTGCACTCAGGAATTGCTCAAGCATGTGAGATCGTGAGAAAGAAACACATTTAATGAATTATGGAAAGCTACCCTTAAAAACCCCAAAAACAAAGCTTTGGAAAAAGTTTCCTCGAGTCCTCGGAGACCAGTGTTTGGGCAATATGCTACCAGGGACATACGTGAAATGAGCAGATCTTAAGAGGGCTTGCCTTGAAGATCAAGGGTTTCTCCTCAATCATCCTCTTTCACTTTGTCCTTCTGCAACTGGGGAAGACAGATTTGTATAATAACGCATTTGCATCTAAGAGCATTTCAGCAAAGCATGCTTCCAGCTGCCTTTTCTGACACAGGCACATCTCCCACCCTCATTTTATTGCTTTGGGGTAAGTGGCCTCCTCCCCACTCCTGACTGCTTTGGAGATAAAAGAAGGCAGTGAGGGATTTATCCTTTTACCCATAGTATTGTGGCTATAATTTAAAGCTGCCGTAACTCATGTATAGAACTCTGACTACAATATCATGGAAAAAGCCATCATTCAGACTCCAAATGAAGAAATGTGGAGTCCTGTTTCTTCCAGCTGTAAATTGCCTCAAAACCAGCAGACAGCAGCTGGCGTAACCAGACACTGGAAACTAAGGTTTCCAGTGAAAGTTATCCATGACAAATTGCTTTTTCTTTCCTGCCTTTTCCCCACATCTTCACTAACATCAAAACAGTTTTTCTGCTGGAAGGTGATGAGAACTAGATAACTGATCCTTACTGAGTTAGTACATGCCAAATTTGGGAAGTGTCCTGAAACATTTTTAGAGCCGGATTAAATTTGCAGATAATACAGCCTGGTCAAGTTGGGATGGGTTACTTGGACTAGTTCTGTGGTGACAGCAGTTATAAGTCTTCCAGGAACAATGGCATCTGTTTTTTCAGTGTTCCTAGAGTGAGGTATGGCAAACCAGTAATTTCTCCCACCCTGTTCTGACCCATGATTCCCACCGATGGGCAGGGGTAATAGCCTATCCTGTAGTTTAAGCTCAGCACCCTAATCATCCTGCGGAGAGCTAATGGAGGAGATCGTGAATCCCCTGAGACCTGCTTCCCACGTGTCATACCATGCTCAGCTCCGTCTACCGGGCGCCCTTACACATGGCTGTGAGCACCTTCTATGCATCAAGAATATTTTAGGTACTTTATGCTCACTGTATTATCTAACTTAACCTTATCACAGACCTGCAAGTTAGATATTATTACTATTCTCATTTTATAGTTGAGGAAATTAAGACATTGAGTGACTCAATGAATAAGGAGAAGTACAATTGTCACCCCGGTCAAGCTACCACTTTTGCCTCTGTGATTCACAATGCTTTTAGCCCTCTCTTCAAAAAAGCAGGACAAAAATATTGTAATTATTATTGAATGTGTAAATTCTCAAACTAATTATTACGTAAGTATTTCTGGAATATCGTTTACTTCTAGAAGTTGATAATTTCCTATTCTTGTGCTTTTGTCTTCAGATTTGTGAGTTCAGGCTCTGGGATTAGATGGCTTGGGTTTAATCCCAGCTCTGCCACTTTTTACTGGTGTGACTTTGTTCAAGTAACCTAACCTCTCTGTGTCTATTTAGAATGAAAATTGTAAATAGCATCCACTTCATAGGATTGTTTTCATTTTTAAAGAAGATAAATGCATGTAAAATGCCCAATCCAAGGTGTGGTGTATAATTTGTGTGGTTGCCTGTTACACTGGTGACGTGACCCTGAATGAGCCATGCCGTCCAGTATTTAAGTCCTTAAGTAGTTCCCTCTCCCATTGACTCTGGACTTGGCTGAGCAGCTTGTTTTGGCCATTGAGATTCTAGCAAATGGTATGGAAGCAGAGTCTTAATAAGTGCTTGCAAATAGGGGTTTATCCTCCTTGGACACTTGCTTTTAGAGCCCTGAGCCACCACGTAGAGAGATTATGTTGTCCTATTGGACAGACCACCTGGAGAGAGAAAGATAGAAATGCCCAACGAAACTCAAGCTCTTTTATCCAGGCCAACTGAGGCACCAGACAGCTATCTTGGACATTCCAGTCTCAGCAGACACCATGTGGAGCAGAAGAAACTCCCAGCTGAGCCCAATCAATCCATAAAATCCTAAAAAATAATAAAATATTGTCTCAAGCAACTAGATTTTGTGGCCTGTTACATAGCAATAGATAACAGAGATTGACTGCATTTAATAAAGATTAGCTATTTTTAAGTTATCATCATTATCCAATGACTCTATTTCCTCCAAAATAATTAACATGAAGACATGAAAAACTTTCTTAAAAACTCACTCAAAAAAGTGCTGTCTTCCTACTATTTGCAGAGCAACAATGACTTGTCTCCCATGTATATAAAATAGTATCCCTCCAAAATATGCCTTCATAGCAATTTTGAACTCTTAGATCTGCAAAGCAAATTTAAATTTCTCATCATGTTTGGATTATTATTACTTATTATGTGACTATAAAATTTCTCTATTTTTAAAAATCTTTGAAAATGCATGGGGGAATTGGTGCATTTGTGCAGAACCAGACCTTATTTTTCATCTACTTACTGACACTTCTTGAGAGAAATTTAAAAAGTACTCAACACTACATCAAAACCACAGACTCTCGAGGATAAAAGGGCCTTTGAAAGGTCAGCCAGTCTGCTATACTCTAGGTAGACTTTTCATCTTAGCTTCCCTGAGAGCTGGCAAGGCTCCTGTTTCTAAAGTTCTGCAAGCAATGTTCCCTGGGTTAGCAGCCACAAAGCCCTTCATGCATGGCATTGGTGTTTCCAGGGGAAACCATGGGGCAGTGTTAACTTCGTGTCCTTCTTGAGTCTGCCACATTATAGACTGCTGCAGTTTAGGGTCACGTTTGCAGCCATGAAGAGTGCCATTTGGTAGAAAGTCATTCATTTTTTGCTTGTATTACACACAGCTTCTATTGGGCATATGTGAGTAAAAACAAAATTGTAAGGTAAGGAAAGTTCACCTGTCCTCCCCACCCTTCTCTTTTGGCTAGCACCTGCAGGCTTTCATCTTCTCAAAGACTGGCTTGTCTTCAGTTGTTTACAGGACAAGTGAGTTTTCGCCTTGCATTACCTCTCCTTCTACATTGACTTTTTTTTTTCCATGTCAGGTGGGCAAAGTGCCAACCTGTAGGAAGAAGCTTTGAGGGAGGCACATCTCACACATAAGTGTGATACCCCATCATCATGCTCATGAATTGCAAAAGGATCTATACTGACATATTAGGCTGAATATCTCTCTCTGTCTCTCTCTCTCTCTTTCTCTCTGTGTGTGTGTGTGTGTAATATACATAAAACTATAAATCATCCAGTTGTAGAGGTAAAGGCCTTATGCCCTGTTAATCTAATTTGTAAAATCAGAGAGACAGGAAGTAGAGTCTCTTCCAACTCCCCCACCCTTTTCTGCCCTAATCATTTTAAGATATGAACGGGGGTGGGAGCAGAAGTCAGGAAGGTGACCAGGAAAAGCATTTGGCTTGGAGACAAACATTGACAAAGGACCTCAAATTTAGGCTTTTAACGTTGCTTCCAAATGAGGTTATAAATATGGTCATAACACAGATACTTCTCATTCAGCTCTAAACTCACGTCCCATGATTGAACCATCCTACCTCTAGGGTGCTATAAATTAATTATATAGAAAAAAACCCTAATTTCTATATTACCTGCAAATATCACAGTTATATGCCATTGCATTTTTTGAATTAAAGGGTATAATTTGTTAAATGTAAACATTAATGATATTCCACAATTTTGTGATCCTGTTTTTACAATTCCTTGAAATAATAATAGCTAAACATTTATGGAGTGCTTTTCATATGTTAGGCCTTTCACAGAAAACGTCACAATGACTCAGTAAAAGTAGGAACTATTACCACTCCATTTCACAGCTGAGGAAACTGAGGCACAGGCATGTGGGGAAATGTGCCCAAGGTTCACAGGTGATGAAGCCATGGATCTGGCTTTGAGCCCAAGCAATGTGGCTCCAGAGCAAACACGTGCAACACCCAAAATCTGTTTCTTAGTTTCAAAAGTCTCATGTGGAGAGCCCCTTGAGATCTCCAAGAGGTGCTGGACGGTTGGAGAACGATGTCAGAAAGGAAAGGCCAGGTGTCCCGTGAGGCTGCTGAAACACAAACTGCTGGAGCAGGGCTGGATGAAATGGCCTTTTCTGGAATCTTCCAGATGCATGTCTGTCTTCCTAGCTGTTTCCCCACCTTATTTCCTCACTACTCTCTTGCTTCCTCTTCTCTCTCTCATCCCCAGCTTTGCCTTCACCTCTTTCCACAGGATTCCAGCATGTGGGGGCCTCAGTCCTTTCTTACGGTGTTTTTTCTCTAGCCTGGCCTGGGCGTCACCCTCTGCTCCAGTCTCTGCCTCGAAATTTCTCCTGCCTCAGGCTCTGGGTCACTCCTTCTGGGCTGGTGGTCTGGGGAGCAGAGCGTGGGAGTGAAGAGGAACCTGTGAGCCGGAAGGAGGAAGGCAACCCAGGAGGCCTGGTCTGTACTGCCAGGGCCTGGTAACCAGCAGAGTGTGGGAGAGATGTGTGCTCTACATCGCCGGTGGTGTCATGGAAACCTGCTGACACCGCAGTTCATACTTCTGTGCAGTGAGATGGAGATGATGTTATTCACTTGAATGCCAGCCAGGCTGGGCCACACAGGCAGGCCTGGTCACGGCTGTTTGAATCATTAGGCCCCACAGACATAGGGGACATGAGCTTTGTAATGGCCCACAAAATGTTTGAGATCCGAAAAAATATATATAGATTATAACAACAGAAAAGTAAATCATAAAATAAAGATAAATGCCTAATTAAATGTCTGCAAACCATAACACCATATCATCTAGTCAGCCACAAGTCAACTCATGTAAATAATATTTAATGTGGAATGTGGGTGGATTTCCGTGTGAGTTAATATGCTTGCAATCATCTGAAACTGACATTGATGCACAGGGGCTGCTCCCTTGGAGGAAGCTGGTTGTGGGGGCAGGATTACATATGTTAGAGGATTTGGATAGAGGGGAGGGCCATGGGTAGGCACCAGGGACCCTTAAAAAGGGCAGAGTGAGACAAAGAGGGCAGTATCCAAGATACCCACATGTTCCCCAAAGTGAACCCCTCCTCAGGGCCCTGCAAATCTTTTGTAAAATTCCAAAAATTCCAGTTGGTTCAATTGAGTTTCTTGCAGAAGCCATCAAAGGGAGTAGGTGGGAGATTGAGGAGGGAGGTTTGCCTCTCTCAGTATCTCTGCAACGGAAACTGCCTCCGTCTACTTCTGCCTGAATGTCCAGTACCTCGTAGTTCAAGCAGCCTCGCTCTCAACACAAGAACCTCATAATGGGTGTTCTGCTTTCATTTCTGCTTCTGTTCAATCTTCTCTCCACAAAACAGAAACACTGACCTCTTAAAAATCAGCAATCAGATCCCTTAGGACTCCCACTTAGAAGAAACGTCCACCTCCTTCTCCTGGTTACAAAGCCCTGTGTGATCTGGCCCCTTCCGGCTGCTCATCCCTCATAGCTACCCCTTCTCTCCTGAGTGCAACTAATCTCAGTCATGCAGGCCTCCCTTGTCTTTGAAATGTGCCCAGCTCAGCCTGGCCTCAAAGCTTTGGCCCTGGTGGTTCCCTTTGCCAGGAACCCCTCCTCCAGATCTACAGGCTGCCAAGCTGGACATTCAGGCCTTAGCCAGCAGCCACCTTCCAGGGAAGACTTCCCTAACCCCCAAGGGGAAATTCACTACATTTCAGGACCTCACAGGACCCTGTTTCACTGTCTTCATCAAACTTTTCCCTATCTGAAAATCTCTTTTCTTGCATTGAATTCCCCACTTTCATTTGTTTGCCTCTCACCCACTGGAATTTAAATTCTGCCAGAACAGGAACTTGCCTGTGTTTTGCACCATTGTGTTGTTATTGCCTATAATAATGCCTGGGATGTAGTAGGAGGTCAGTAAGTACTTGTCGAAAGAATGAGCTAAAAGAAATGAACAAATAGGGCTGAACTGACATGGTCCACAGGAGTGTAGAAATAATGGGGATACTTTGAGGTCCTGAGGTTGGGGATAAACTAATTTTTACCTAATCTGCAAGTAGTCTCCAAGTAATGTCTGGTTTACA
The DNA here is from genome assembly GCF_006542625.1 of Nomascus leucogenys. Taxonomy (NCBI): domain Eukaryota; kingdom Metazoa; phylum Chordata; class Mammalia; order Primates; family Hylobatidae; genus Nomascus; species Nomascus leucogenys. The sequence continues at coordinate 71,529,423 of NC_044391.1, forward strand.
TGTGTATTTAATTATACCCTATCTTGTTTCAAAAAAATCTGTGGTCATTTTCAACGATACATATACTGCAATAATTTATTTTTAAATAGTGAATATGGGGAGGAAATAAGCATTGAAAAAACAAGATGAAATGGGGAAAAGATTAGTAATTAAACTAATATCACAAAGTTCTTTTTACCTTGCCAGAAGTGGATTGCAAATTGAACATTGAACTTCTTAATAACCAGTGATAGCTTATCTATACCAAAGTCCTTAAAAAAGAGAAGATAGAAAATACAAAATTTTCCTTATAGAATTTTTACCTGTTGGCCATGAAACATAACAACTATGCATAACATGAGAAGTGTTCTCAATTAATGTTATTAATCTTAGTTACAGCACTAAATTTGGTTTGCCATCAATTAATATTTATCGAACATGTGCACTCAAAGAGTTTACACATTCCAACAAACTTATGTGTCTTCCTCACATCCTGCTCAAGTCAGCTGGCAGGATTCAGACCAATTCAAAGCATTTCCAAGGAGCACAACCCGCAGGAAGTAGAGTTGGCAGCTCCGTGGGTGATGCGCGTCTGACTTAGCTTACTTCTAGTTGGCAGAAAATTCTTACTTGAGTTAACGTACAGGCTCCTTAATATTACTGAGGCTCATTTTCTTCATGCTGCCTTCTCAGCCCTCTTCTCTAGAATAAAGCCCCTCCATTGGTTTAATTTTTTCCAAAATTTATATGTTTCCCCAAAATTTGGTCATCTTTGTTTCTGTCTTTGGAACTTTTTCATGTTCTCTCTTTCACACACATGCACACACACACACACACATGTTTGAAAGATAGTCTAATAGCACAGTGTTGAAAGTACGAGCCATGAAATACTGACCAAGTTGCTTCGCATTTTTGTGCCTCAGTTCTTTGTTGCAATTGGGGGTGATAATTTCACCTACCTTTCAGGGTGGTTGTGAGGATTCAATGCATTTGTATATGTAAAGTGCTTAGAATACAGCCTGGTGCATGGCAAGCACTATGTGAGCATTAGTGATGATTATGATTACATGCCATTCCCCTTTAAAATGGCCTTCCCCCCACTTTCCAGAAACTGTGCCCCTTGGCAGAAACTGTGTTTATTCTTGCTGTCTCCAATCTCCACATCTCTGAACATGCCTGGAGTTTCCTTCCACCCTTCTTTGTTTGAAGAACTCCTACTCACCCTTCACAACTAATCTTAGATGTCTCCCCCTGCAGAAAGCCTTTCTTGGCCGGGCGTGGTGGCTCACTCCTGTAATCCCAGCACTTTGGGAGGCCGAGGTGGGCAGATCACGAGGTCAGGAGATCAAAACCATCCTGGCTAACACAGTGAAACCCCATCTCTACTAAAAATACAAAAAATTAGCTGGGTGTGGTGGCGGGCGCCTGTAGTCCCAGCTACTCAGGAGGCTGAGGCAGGAGAATGGCATGAACCCGGGAGGCGGAGCTTGCAGTGAGCCGAGACCATGCCACTGCATTCCAGCCTGGGCGACAGAGCAAGACTCTGTCTCAAAAAAAAAAAAAAAAAGAATAAAAAGAAAGCCTTTCTTAATTGACACTGCCTCCCCTGGGCTCTCCTAGCAGCCGGTGCATACTTCTCGATCACAGGACTCAGAACACTGTGACGTGTTATCTGTTTACTTGTCTGTCTCCACAAAGGACTGTTGGGACAAGAGCCAGGACATATTGGTTGCTATATAGTGGTTGCTCAGTTCAATGCTGGTTGAACTAAAATGAGTACAGAACTGATTCTGTGGGGGAAAAAAAGCAACCAACAAAATGACATCATCACATTCTCATATATTTCATACTTAAACAATCCAGTATCATCCTTGCTTTTCTGGCTGGGACTAAAAGAAGCTACTTATTTTTATTCTTTGTCATTTAAATAAATTGAGATTTAACTCATCGTTGCAGGAGATGAAGCTCTATTTCTCTTGCAAATTAAAAACCATTTCAGGGAAGTGGTATAAAGTGTTGGACAGAACCCTTTACTGGTCACTGGATTTGAGCCCCACTACTGCCCCTCCTAGTTGTGAGATTTGGTGCAAATTAGTGAATCTTCCTGGACTTCAGTGTCCTCGTCTGTAAAATGGGTATTGTGGTACCTGCCTTGTCTCTGTCTCGCATTTCTTGTGAAGATCAGATGTAATGGTAGATGTGAATGTGAATATGCTTTTACAATAGTAGATCACACCTCTGTAGATGCGAGATAATATATTATTTGGAAAGAAATCTTGGAGTTAGACACCTATTCCAATAAGGGGTAGGGAATTATTCTAGCTGCAAGGTTAACTGTAGGTATTAGTCCTTTTGAATCAAGATTCAACTGTAAAGCAATTTATATTCATTAGATGTTAAGAGATGTCCCAATATATTTCACATAAATGGCACTGTTTTGAGAGGCAGGGTGTGTCTCTGCAGGCTTGTTCAGTGTTCCCAGGGAAGAGGATAACTATGTAACTTCATCAAGGGGATGTGGGGGCAGGGCTGGACAGTAGGGGCAAATGCCAGGGTGCACACTCCAAACACAGGGCTGTGCCAATTATGACTATTTTTACACGGCCACTGAACTCTGAAAACTTACCATATAACAATTTGTCAGCTAGAAGATGTCTACATGCTAGTCCTTTAATTTTTCTTTGCTGCTTTCTAATTTTACTGTGATGATAACAAAATGAAACCACAGCACTTCCATCAGAAATCAGAGCATGTCCGTGAATAACTAACAGACTGCATACAGTTTTCCCAGTGAATTCTCAAAGCCAAACGTGGGTTGGCTTTTGTATATAAATTGCCAGTGCGCCTTTTCCATTCCGGTGGGAGCTCTCTGAAGGGAACATTACAGCTGTGATGAATAACAGTCCCTCTAAAGAAGCTGGCATGAAGCACGCATTTCATCCCACTGAGTGGAACACCGCGCCTGCCGCCAAATGTTGCTGGGTCTCCCACAATTAAATAAATATATACATATGTCGCTTGGCTTTGTTTCCAAGTCTTAGGCTCTATAGAAACCAAGCACTTTATTACTATTAATAATATTATGGTTATAATAGATGCAGAGCCAAGGAATGGTACTTTGTCCTTCGTGGTTTTGATGAAAGTTCCCATTGTTCATTGCTTATTTCTTACAACAACCTTTAACCCCTTGTTTACCACTATAATAAATGACAGTATTTTTCCAATATACATTATCTCTATGTAGCCAATATTTTGATCAATTAATCTATAAAAATGATAACATCTACCTCAGAGACCAGGATAATCATAGTTAACATTTATTATGTGCCAAGCATTTTTCTGATTATTGTTATACCCATTTTGCAGGAGAGGAAAGTGAGGTTCAGGGAGATTCAATGACTTCTCTAACACGGCATAGCTGGAATTTGAACCCAGACCACTATGTTCTAATGCTTCTCCATGTAAGTAAAACCCCAAACCACTGTACAATGAATTCTCTTTGCCTTTTACTGCCAAACAATGACAGAATCACAACTATTCCTGTGTATAGAAAGGTTTTTTTTTTTAGAGACATAACACTTGTTAGTGGCTCTCAATAATGATTGTCAAGATACTTTGTTTTTGAAATGCCACTTAAAAAAAACCCAAGGTATTATTTAGACCCAAACAAGAGACTATGGAGTAAATATCTAGTTTTCTGTTTCATTAAAAAATTCTATTATCTGTAATTCTTGAAGATAACATCACCTGCCCTTTGGACAATTCCTATCAATTTTAATTTGTCTTGTTACTCTCCACTCTGCCTACCCTCCCACTCACCTGAAGGCTGTTATGGAAACTGCCGTTCAATGGCCTAGCTCCCTGCCACCTCACCCCCAGCTACAGTGAGCCTATTGCCTATGGGATTGGATCCAAATTCCTCATGTCAAAGCCCTCATTAATGTGGTTTCGTCTTACTTATCCATTCTTATTTCCTTCAGTTTGTCCACATCTACCCTGACTTTCAATCTAGAGCAACTCCTTTCTGCCCTTCGAATATGCCCTGCTTACTCCTTCTGATTCCACACCTTTGATCACGCAGTCCCCACTCTGTGAAGTACTCAACCCCAACATATAAAGACCCTTCAACACCCATTTCTTCCTTGAAGCCAGCTATTTTAGTACACCCCCATCTTGCTTTCCCCTAGCTTTCTTCCTATTTCAAATATAGCTATTAACAGTTGAGCTATCAATTATTCTTTAAGGCATTGCTAAACAGGTGACATTTGGGACCCCCAAATATATTGTCACCTCCTTAAGGACAGGGCCCACCTTATGTGTTCTCTTATATTCTCCAGAATATCCAGCACAATGCAGAGGAAACATTAGGTACTTAGTATATACTCACTGGGAAATGAAGATTGGAAATAGTCAAACTTGCATTTAAAAATCTTAGGTTTTTAATTTATAGCACACTTATTAATTTTATAATTTTATTTAAGTAATGCTCTAAAACAACCTGAATGTACAACAGTAAGTGTTATTTAAGGAATAATACATCCATACAATGGAAATAATATGTAGCTATTTTAAAAAGTGTTCTTTCAGAAATATTATGATGTCAAATGCTTTGTGATACATTGGTAAATTTTTAAAATGTTACAAAAAGCATGTTCAGAATATTCTCAATTTGGGAATGAAAACTCCAATATTAACAGAATATTTAAAAGTACTAACCATAAAGGGAAAGACTAATAATTCACACTTTGAGAAAAGCATATACCTTTAACAGAGTATGGGGCAAGCCTGACAGAGGACTCATATCCAGAAGATATACAAGAATTCTTACAAATCAATAAGAAAAAGGAGACAGTAACATTTAAAAGATGGCAAAAGGCTTGAACAGACATAAAGAAGATGTCTAAGCAGTTAATAAACAAATGAAAATGTGCCCAATACCATTAGTTATCGGAAAAATGCAAATAAAAACCATAATGAGATGCCAGTACACGCCAACTGGATGGCGAGGATAAAAACAGAACAAAAAACAAAAAACTGACAATATCAAGTGTTGGCAAGGATAGGGAGCAAATTTCTGGGACTTCCTATTACCATTCTTGTATGAAGAATCCTTTGTTTCTTCCATTCAATGACTTTGTATTTTTTAGTTTATCTTCTGTTTTTGCTGGTATCTGTATTCTTTGATGCTTTCCTAAGGAAGAATGGATAAGAATTAAATTTTTGAGTACTCTTAGAATTTTTATGGTATTTATCCATTATCTTCTCTTTTGTTTTTGTTTTTGAGACAGAGTCTCAAATTGTTGTCCAGGCTGGGGTGCAGTGGCACGATCTCGGTTCACTGCAACCTCCACCTCCCAGGTTCAAGCGATTATCCTGCCTCAGTCTCCCAAGTAGCTGGGACTACAGGTGTGTGGCACCATGCCCAGCTAATTTTTGTATTTTTAATAGAGATGGGATTTCACCATGTTGACTAGGCTGGCCTTGAACTCCTGACTTCAAGTGATCCATCCACCTCAGCCTCCCAAAGTGCTGGGATTACAGGAGTGAGCCACTATTGTGCTGGGCCCCCATTGTCTTCTACCGTCTAGTGTTGCTGCTGAGAAACCTGAAGCCCATTTTGAAATAATCACCAAAAACTTTATGATCTTTTCTTGTCCCTGGTGTTCTAGAATTTTTAAATGATCAGCCTTAGTTTGGGTCTTTTTTCTTTTTCCCACTGTGATGGACTTTCCAGGATCCATTCCTTTCCATGTGAAACTCACATTCTCAAGTTCTGAAAAATGTCTACAATTTCCTCCTTCTCAGCCCCACACATCCTTCATTTTCCCTTTCTGGATTACAGGTGACTGTTGGACCTCCTGGGTTATTACTTTTCTTTCTGTCTTTTATTTCATTTCTTTGCTTCTTTTTGTTCTACTTATAGTAGATTTTCTTGACTTTATCATTCTACCCTTGACGTTTTCATCTCATTTTTAGTGATAATAACCACTGAGATTTTTATTTTGGCTATCATAGTTTAAATTTCTATGAGCTTTTCCTTATTATTGGAATGTATCTTTTTTCCTAGGCTTGATTTGGTTAGTGAATACCAACAACTTCTCTTCTCTCCCATAGAATATAAATTGTAATTATTTCAATATTTTCTTCTTCTCACTTCATTATCTCATTCATATACATTCCCATAGTCTGCATATTTGTTTTTGTGTCACTTTCTTGTATATTGGAGGATTTTTCTATTGTTGGTGATCCTTGGTCTCTGTTCATATTTTAGAGGGAGGAATTAAAATGTGTAAAAGTATATATACTGCACGTATCACCTGGTGGGCCTCTCTGTTGAATTATCAAGAAGAAAAAATGGCTAATTTTATTTTTTAAAATGTCATGCAATGATTTCCAAGTAAAAAAGTGACCTGTTCAATACCAAAGATTCATGAATAATAAAAATTTTGGTCATGAAAAGAATGAGTAGGTAGATGCAGAATTACTGAATCCTAGAATCTAGTTTAACTGTACACTGTAGAGAAAAAGTTGAAGTGGTAGATCCTCAGTAAAGCAGCTCCATGGTTTAAAAAAAAAAGTATAATAGCTCTCTTCATTCTGAGCAGGTAAACAGAGCTCTTTTTAAAGTGATTGTGGAGAAAATGAATCTGACAGAATATTTAAAAACTCATTGGTGCCTGTTGTAAAACCTTGAAAGATATTATAATTTGAAGACAAATTTGTTAGTATAGTGTACACTTCCTCACAGTTTCCTTCTTTTCTTTAACAATCTTATAAAAATTTGCACTTAAAAGCACCTTGGCTGCTGAAGAGTTCTGTGGGTTGTTGGATTATTTTCCTTTCACCTCATGGTTTCACTTCACCTAGTAATTAAAACTGTAGAAAACCAAAAAGAGGCAAATAAGAATAATATTCCTCAAGTTGCTTTTCCTGTCGTTAGCAGGAAGTCGTCAAAGTATAACGTTTTTTAAAGCTTTTCAGAAGATATTGAATTCATTGAGATATTCAAGAGAAATGAAACTTGTAAACACCATCAAAGCCTCATGAATTCCCTTTTATGTATTTGCCATTAACTCATTTTGTCATAGCAGCCTCATTAATTCATCTTGTTTGTTTTTTGCCCCTTTTCCTTTTCCCTTATTATAACTTATAGGTCACCCCAATACATAAGCACAGCTTTGGTCACTGTTTGCTGGCTCTCCTTTCTGATGTATTTGGGGGAAGGAAGTCACAAATAGTGACTGCTGGCTTCACACAGGTGCTTGCAGAAGGGATCATTGATTAATGAGAGTCTCATCTTGAAGGGGATTACTCGGCTGGGTTTTTTACAGCTTGATTCTCTGCCCAGTGAGGTAATGGCAGAAAGTATTCACTTGCCTAAAGATGATTCCTTGTATATTATATCAGAAAGCAGCTGAGGATTGTAACTTAACTTGTAAGATAATTTGAGATTTTTAAATGGAGGAAGTGCAGCCAGAAGACAAATTGACGTGGCATGGGGAATTAAGTACAGCTGAGGACAAAGTCATCCTGGCTAATATGGTGCAGTGGTGCTTGCTCTTAGCTGCATTTCACATTAGAATCATTTGGGGAGCATCTAAACAAGCACCCACAGGTGGGCTCTGTTCCAGACCAATGGAAACTGGATCCCTGGGAGGGGGCCTGAGAATTAGCATATTGCAAAGTTCCCCGGGTGATTCTGATGCACTGTGAGGGTTAAGAATTGCTGATACAGGACAAGATACATTATGCAGGAATAGGAATAATTAAGCTCCCTCTGTCTCCCCAACTCTGTATAAGACACATCATGGGAGAATATGCAAAGCCATAGAAGGCATGGCTCTCACAGGATTTTGTAATCTATATCAGAGGCAAGATACGCACAGAAGAATAGCTGAGAGCAGCATAAGACAATATCTAATCATGCGGACATTATACCTACAGGGATTCTGGGGAGGAAAGACCATGTTGGGTTGAGGATGGTTTAGAGGCTTCACAGGGAAAGTGTTGACTTAGGTCTTTGTGGGGAGTAGGAAGGGGGCATTCACTACAGGTGAGACAGAAAGCAAAGGAAAGAGTGTTCTGGGGGTGTGGGGAAGAGCTAGCGGACTGCCCTGGGGCTGTGGTTTAGGTTTGGTTCACTCTATTCTCATTACCAGCCTCCACTGAGCACTTTACGTCAGTCTTTACTGGAATTCCTCTGTGACGTATCATTACAGATGAAGAAACTGGGCCTTCAAGGCTTAAGTAACTTGCTCAGTGTCTAGTTCCCTTTTCTGTCAGAAAATCCAGGTGAGGATCGTCAAGCTGACCTGGTCCCAAGGGGGAAGGTCGGAAAACTCATTATCTGCAGCTGTGACATCAGTGGGCTGGAGCGTTTGCAGGGGCAAAGTGGAGAAGCAGCAGCAAACTGGCCTCTAATGCGAGAGAACCTGAAGCCCTCGTCAGGATCCTAGGTGAGGATCAAGAGACTCAGGTAAGCTGGGGCCACCAGACCCGGGGCAGAAGGTCAGGAGTTATTCAGACCCAACACTGGAGACGGAAGTCCTGCCTACCGTCAGGATCTTCCATGCTCCTGGAGGCAGGCTTGCGTGTGAAGCAGAAAGTTCCGACATGGCCTCCTGGATGCCACAAATATCTTATAACCTTAGAAAAATAGCGTTCTTTTCTTGTTGTTTTCTATTATTATGTAAAAATATCATATACTATTAAGCAATGTGTACCTCAGCCTGCCTCACACATTCCTGACCCTTTGAGCTATAAAGAGACATTTTTGGCACCTGGGGTAAACAGCAGGAGATGTTCTTCTCCAAATCAATTTTATAACTCATGATAGGGCTCACAGATGGGCATTATTAACAGTGCACACCATCTGGCAGCTTCCCACTTTAAATCATTACTCTTGCTAAATAGATGTTAAGCTTTCAAAATCATTATTTACAATTTTTGTGTCACCTAAGTTTCATGCCTTAGGTACAAGCCTTTTCCAATGTTTGGCTTCTGTTCCCCTCCTACTCCAGTCAGAGATTGGGTACAGCTCAGGCATGGGATAAGGGATGTTGCACAGATACCGGTATGAAAACAACTGCATTTAATGGTTTACTTCTCACGGTCATGAAATAACGTTAAAGTTTTAATGTTTATGGCATTCAAGAGGCCATGCCCAAACAGCATAAACATTTTATGTGATGTTATGAGTCCCCTAAGTTACCCAGGAGAGACAGGAGTCTGGCAGAATCAAAGCAAGCAAGTGGTATAGATGCAATTTGAATTCAGTCTGTGTGATACATTTCTTTCCACCATATTATGCCCTGGCTACCTAGACACTACGTGCACTGCAAAGAGGCATCAGCTATGGTTCTTGTCTTCCAGGAGTTTTCAGTTTAGCTGTACTGACAGGCTGAAACATGAGAAGATAAATAACAGCTCATGATTGGCATCAGACTAAAGCCAAACAAGATGAAGGCACATTAAATGCTGAAGAAAACCAATTCTCCAGTGATTCTCTTTGAAACTTACTGTTCTAGATTATTCGAGATTGAATTTGCATTTGCACTATTTAGTTTTTATTATTTATATTTTTCAAACAGATAGTACAAGCACATGGCAAAATATTTATTGTATTTTTTTAGAGACAGGGTCTTGCTCTGTCACCCAGATTGGAGTATAGTGGCATGATCATAGCTCATGCAGCTTCAAACTCCTGGCCTCAAACAATCCTCCTGACTCAGCCTTTGGAGTAGCCAGGACTACAGGTGTGTGCTACCATCCCAGGTTTTTGTTTGTTTGTTTGTTTGTGTTTATTTTAGTGATAGGGTCTTTTTATGTTGCCCAGGCTGGTCTTGACACTTTGCCTCAAGCAATCCTCCATCTCAGCCTCCTAAAGTGCTGGGGTTACAGATGTGAGCCACCACATCTGGTGTCAAAATGTTTAAATGATACAAAAGGATAGACAGCAAATAATAAGTCTCCCACCTCTATCACCCAGGATCCTAGCAGAAAACCAAATTTACCTCCAGAAGCTTCAAATTAAGAGGCTTTACTGAAGGGACTGCTTACAGAGGTGCAGGGTTAAGGGGAAAAAACAAGAGATGTGGAGGCTCGAGAGACTGGCAACAACCTGAGGAAGGAAAGAGCATTAGTGGAGCCCAGTGACAGTCAGAGCCTTGGAGGACCTAGTTATGGACAGACACAGCTATTGTGAGACATGACATCAAAGCAGGGAGGGAGCATGGAAGGAATAGGTCATCTTTCTCACTCTCAGATCTTTTGCTGGTGCATCCCATTGGTCAAACCCAAGAGGAAGTCAACCACCAAGGAAAAAGGGTGATGGAAGCTTTGGAGGACACTCTGGACAGGGCAGAGAGGAGGGCGGGAATGTGATCTGGGGTGGTGTTCTGTTGGGGCAGGACCCACAGAACAACCAACATAGCACTACCCTATCCCTCAGTCCTCTGAGGCAACAATTCCAGTAGACTCTTGAACAACATGGTTTGAACTGTGTGGATCCACTTATATGTAGATTTTTTTTCACCCAAACTGAGCGCATCAAAAATACAGCATTTGTGGGATTAGAAACCTGAGTGTGTACAAGGCCGGCTTTTGGTATAGTAGGGTTCCACAGGTCCAACTGCGGGACTTGAAGAGTGTGTGGATTTGAATATACATGCGGGGTCCTCGAAACAATCTCTTACGTATACTGAGAGAGAACTATATTAGCATTTTCTTTGTAACCATCCGGAAATGGTCAACGCATGTACAAGCTACAATGTCTATGCCAACCCACTTTCTATACAAATAGTAGGAAACTCTTTCCCGACTATCCCCCCGGCCCCACCCACTCTTGTTTTTTATCACTCAACAGTCATATTTCTTGGATTTGGGCCCATTCTAGCATCCACAGAACTCCCTTGTTGGATACCAGGGGTTCTGAAAGCATGGTCTCTGAATGGACAGCATCAGCATAACGTGGGATCTTGTTAGAAAGGCAAAGAATTAGAAACTTGGTGGATAAGGCTCAGCAATTCATGCTTTAACAAGCTCTCTGGGTCCTTCTGATGCACATCCAGATCCAGAGTTCTAAACTTTGTGAATGAGGCTGGGGTCCCGCCTGATCAAGCCTGCTGTTGATGTGCCCAAGCAATCAGTGGACAGAGGTCCACATTATCAGGCCATGTTTTTCCACTGAAGCTACTGGGTAATAAAAACAAAAAGCATTAAGTATTGATTCCATATCTGATATCAGTTCTCAGTGCAAACCTGGAAACAGCATGGAAAGGAAAGACTCACTCCCTTCCTCGTGGTACATATCATTTTCTCCCTGTCTTTTCACATTGTTAGTTCTTTAGATGCACACACTGTGTTTTAATAGGTTTGGTTGGGTGTGTGATGCAATACAAGCTAAATATAATCATGAAGATGCACAATCACCACATGCTTAGGGTTGGCATCTGCTTGGAACCCACAACTATGAGACTTGCTACCCGCCCTGGTTCCTAAGGTCACTGACTCCCTCAGGAGGGCCCTGCCAGGCACTGCTCAGCCATCGTTTACTGTGGCTCAAACACCTATAGCATATACAGCAATGGCCTACACAGAAATGGACATCTTGTCCTCACAAAGATTACAAAACAGCCTGAAGCTTGGCAGGCACCTGCTGGTTTTGTGATCCTACGACCGTCTATATGCCTTGGTTTCCCCATCTCTAAAATGGCAGTGACAGAAAAGGCAGGGCTTGCTCAACTCTGGGGACATATTCAGGTAGAATGATGCAATGTGACTAGCGTCCCCTGAAGGCTGAGGGTTGAATGAAAGATGAAACATGAAACCTTTCACTTGGTGCCTGGTCTGTACTGGCCTGAACCACCCAGCCGTGTGACAGTCAGCTGCTCAGGAAAGTGCAGGGTGAGTCAGTCGGAAGTTGAGTTCAGGCTCCTTTCTTTCTTACAACTTTGTGACTCTGGCAAGCTCATTCACCTAGAGGCATCACTTTGATGTATTGTCTGGAGCAATTCCTGGTACATTATTGGCATGTAATAAATATTTGTTGAAAGAATGAATGGCACTTATGGATCTCAGGTTCTTACTTTACATAATGGGGACAATGATGTACCTAATGGGAATGAATTAGGATTAATTGAGAAAACAGTTTAAAGAGACCTGATACACATATGCAGATAATTGAAACTGGTCCCCTTCCTTACACCAGATACAAAAATTAACTCAGATGGATTAAAGACTTAAATTTAAAAGCCCAAATCAAAAAATCAAAGTGACATGTTGCTACTGATGAAGGCTGACTCGGAGGACATGGCTTAAGCATGTGAACACATGGGTCCTAACACTCTACTCAGTTTAAGACCCTGCACAGATTCTTTGGACATACTGTACCACTGCAGGTCCTCCCTGCAAGGGCCATTTCCATAAGCTTATGTGTGAAGTCGCAGAGTTGGCCTCCCTCTGTAGCTGGGAGGACCAGACAGAGCTGAGTATTCTCAGGCCCTTCTCCCAAATGCAGCATTCAGTTAAGTTGGCTCCCCCAGGGATGAGAGTGTGAAGGGACATAAAGATGTTCCTGGAAGAAAATGCCAAGGGAACCCTCCCCATATGGAGCTGTTAATCAACCCCTTTGATGGAAAACTAAGGGGACATGGGAAGGATATGTCCCCTGTGCTAACATTTCTTATCTTGGACCTGTGTGCTTTATGCTTTTCTGTAACTATTGGAATACTTTATCAAGTGCCAGTGAAAGAGAATTTTATTTCCTTCTTTTTATTTCTTTTGATTGATCTTAGATATTAAAATTTTTATTGGGAAAGACTGTATATACATTTGGCTATTATAGTGGGCATATTAATTACCTATTGTGCCATAACCAATAAACCCATGCTGCAGTAACCTAAAACAACAATAAATATTTATTATTTCACATAGTTTCTGCAAGTCAAGAATTCAGGCCGGGCATGGTGGCTCACGCCTGTAATTCCAGCACTTTGGGAAGCTGAGGCGGGTGGATCACAAGGTCAGGAGATCGAGGCCATCCTGGCCAACATGGTGAAACCCCGTCTCTACTAAAAATACAAAAATTAGCTGGGTATGGTGGTGGGTGTCTGTATTCTGAGCTACTCAGGAGGCTGAGGCAGGATAATCGCTTGAACTCAGGAGGCAGAGGTTGCAGTGAGCCAAGATCACGCCACTGCACTCCAGCCTGGGCGACAGAGTGAGACTGCATCTCAAAAAAAAAAAAAAAAAAAAAATCAAGAGTGGTTTAGCTGGGTGGTTCTGCTGAAGTCACATAGCAAGTGGTGGAGCTGGAATTTGATCTCAGATCCGTTAAATAAAGTTTAACTTCTCAAACAGTTCAAATCAGTACTTCCCAACTAATGCATTTCCAAATCACCTGAAGAATCTAATTCAAACGCAGTTTGTTTCAGCAGGGTTTGGGTCAGGTGAGGTTCTGCATAGCTAACAATCCCCCAAATTATGCTATGCTGCTGTCAAGGGACCTCACAAGGAGGTAGTACAAGCCACTACTAGTGGCTATACAAAGGAGTGAAGCCTTCTAAGTACAGTACCTGGCACAACGAATTGTCAAGCAAACGGCAAATCTTCTCTGCAGAGGGGAGCTGAGACTCAGTACCCACAATCCACTCTGGAGTCTCCTTATAATCCTGAAGAGGGAAGCCCAGAGGAAATCATCTGGTGAGCTTATCTCATTCTTCTAAAAAAGCGATGAGGATTGGTTTGAGGAGAGCTGCAGTGGGAGGCTGAGAGTCAAAGCCACCCTATTTCTGGAGGCTTCGTCCTTTTTCCTGGGATCAGACTCTACTTTTGTGCCATCATCCACCCTTAGGGAGGTCTATGAAGGTCATCTGCTTTGGGGGGTGCATTTGGGACCAGGCAGGAAGCTGCACTTCCCAATTTACCCAAACACAGCTTCTCAATGGGGGGCTTCCAAGTTGGGGAAGGGCTGTACATGAAGCAGTCTATGTGTGGGTGTTGGGGAGCTGAAGGGACATCCCCAGCTGGGCCAGGGAGCTCTGGTCTCTCCTTGTTTGTCTCCTACAACTGTGGCAACAACACAAAGCCTCTCAGTATGTGCATATTGCTTTGTAGTATCTCTTGGAGAGACAAGATAATGACTATTTTTCTTAGCTTATCCATGAAGTTAACATATAATACATTAATTGCATTTAGGAGCATTTATTCAACCAAGTGTAACTAGTAATTTCAAAAAATGCCCAACAATACTGATGTTACAGCACACTTGGAGTGCTTTGCTCCAGAAATACCAAGCATTTCCTCCGTTTGGCACTGGGGAGAATCCTGGCACTTTGCTTCAGAAACAAATCTCTAATTCCTGCAGACTCTGCATCAAGCCTGCATTGCTCTTTGGTGTTTCCAAGGCTAGGACCTGGGCTGTTTCCCTTCTTTCATCTTCAGATCACTTTAGCCACCCACCAATATGACTTCTGAAAGCACTGTGTGAAAATTTGAGAATCATGTTGTGTAAACCACGCTCTGTTTCATGGTAAACCTCTCTTCCCTCCACCCTCACAAAGCCCAGAGCCAGGGACAAAAAGGAATGGGAAAGTGGATCTGCCTTCCCCAGGACTTCCCAGCCAGGGCACAGGAGGATAAAAATGCTACCTCCCAGCATCTCCTAATCTCTCTAGAAATGAAAATGCTCTATCGCCTTCACACTGCAAGGAAGAGGTGTGAGGCTCTCAATCCACACAGCTGGATATCAAAATCTTAAATGTTTTGAGAAAATAAGATGAGTAAGTTTAGAGAAGTGAGTCAGAAATGCCAAGTAGCAGATGTGAAAATGTGAGTAAACCACAGCCTCGGTGAACTAAAGGCTTTACAGCAGAAGGCGCCAAAACTTTTTGATTGTCATATGTATGTTTGTCCATGTATCTCTGTGCTGTGGCCTGAATGTTTACGTCCCCTCCAAAATTTATGTTGAAATTTAATCCCCAATGCAACCATATTAAGAGGTAGGGCCTTTAGGAGGTGATTAGTCTATGAGGGCTCCTCCCTCACCAATGGCATTAGCACCTTATAAAAGCATTAGAGGAAAATAGCTAGGCCCTTTGTGCTCTTGTGCCCTTCCACTATGAGAGGACACAGTGTTCGTCTTCTCTGGAAAAGACAGCATTTAAGGCACCATCTTGGAAGTAAAGGCTGGGCCCTCACCAGATAGTGAACCTGCTGGCATTTGGATTTTGAACTTCCCAGCCTCCATAACTATAAGCAATACATTTACACTGTTTATAAATTACCCAGTCTGTGGAATTTTGTTATAGTAGCGGGACTAAACTAAGACACCCTCATATATTAATATATACATCTTAAAAAATTATGTGATGGGAAATATAAAGAATAGGAGTTTAAGTCACCCTCAATGGAAGTTCCACTCTTTTTTCTCTACAACCTAATGCCTCCTCTCATGTTATCTCTGCAGTGCCTGCATCCCACTGTGGAGACTCCTGTTGTATTAATAATTAGGGCTGGGCAGACAGAGCTAAGCCTGAGGCTGGGTTGCTACTTTCTCACCCGTATAACCTCAGGGAAATGACCTTTCTGAGACTTCTATTGAAGAGTCTGTAAAAGCAGATAATGATAGTACTACTTCCAGGACTGTGGTGAGAATTCAGTGAGATATAGCATGGAAAGCATTTAGCACAATCCTGGTCCATGATAAATGTTTGATATTTATTAGTAATAATTATTCAATGACTTGATGCTCCCAGTATAGAAAAATTATCAAAACTTCAGAAATAAGGCAAGAGGATGAATGACTGTGTGCCTTTCAATGTCATAGCAGAGAGCTGTCCAATAGGCCTACCCAAGGTCATGTGACACTGTAGGGCAGGAAGTTTGTCTGGCACAATTGGCTATTGATTTGCATCCAGTTCCCCTAAAGTTAGATATTAATTAACTAAGTTGCACATGATTTGGTCTACTAGAGGATGCAAATTTTTTGTTGAGTAGAACAGATAACCATAGAGGTTACAATTGTATTGCTTTTGTTTTTGCTTTGTTTCATATCTACTTTAGGAACTTGGTGGCTTCAACATCTTGTCTCTTACTAAGTATGTATTCATCTTGTGTATCCTCTTTTGAACCAGCTTTATCATCCTGCTGGTTCCCTCATTAATTAGGTAAATAATCTCTGACTTATACGCATTATATACTGAGTAAAAGAGCTATATTTGTATTATCATAGTTATATGATCTCCTTTATTTCAACTTCCCCATCAAGCTCTTGGCTACCAGGTGCCTTAACCTACCCTGAAATACCCCCAAGGAAGATAATTTCCAAACTTAAATCCACATCCTACCTTCCTTTTAAGGCAAGTTAGCATCTTATTTTAACTGTTTAATTCAAGATGTATTTGCTGAAAAAAATATTAACTCTGATTGCTTTTAAGTGGTAGGATTTGGGATGATTTTTTCCCATTTTCTATTTTACTATTCTCCACATTTTCTATATTAATGATGTATAGTACTTGTAATGAAAAGAGAAAAAAGTGTAACTTCTAAAAAAGTGAGGACCTACTATATGCATGTCACCAGGTAGGACCCAGGAGGGAACACAATGGTGAATAATCCACTCTTCCTGCCTTTGACAGTACAAAAGTGTAAGCTATAAAACAGGACAGAATGTAAGTATAGATTGGAAAATAACATATTGTGTCTGTGAGGAAAAGGCTGAGGAGAGGATGGAAGGGAAGGAATTGTCTTGGAAGAGTAGCATCTGATAATCCCATTAACAGTTACTAGCTAGTATTTAATGTGTATTTGTTACATGCCAAGAACCCTCCTAATTCCTTCACATGCACCTCATTTAACTTTCTTCTTTTTTTGTTATTGGGTTAAAAAGATGTTGTATAAGATTTACTGTCTTAAGCATTTTTAATTGCATGGAGTAATAGTGTTAAGTATATTCATATTGTTGTGAAATAGATGTCCAGAACTTTTTCATCTTTCAAATTTGACACTCTATACCCATTAAACAACAACTCCTCTTTTCATCTCCCCTCAGCCCCTGGTAACTACCATGTTACTTTATTTCTATGAATTTGGCTACTTTAGATACAAGAGATCAGTGGAGTCCTACTGTATTTTTGTGTGTGAGTGACTGGCTTATTTCACTTAGCATAATGTCTTCAAGGTTCACCCATGTTGTAGCATGTAACAGGATTTCCTTTCTTTTTAAGGCTGAATAATATTCCATTGTTTGTATATGCCACATTTTGTTTATCCATTTATACATCAATGAATGGAATACATGGGTTACTTTCACTTTTTGGCCTATGTGAACAATGCTGCTATGAACATGGGTGTGCAAATACCTCTTTGAGATACTGCTCTCAATTATTTTGGGTATATATCCAGTAATGAGGTTGCTGGATCATATGGTAGTTCTATTTTTAAATTGTTGACAACCTCCATACTGTTTTCCATAGTGATTGTACATTTCACATTCCCACCAACAGTGCCCAAGGGATCCAATTTCTCCACAGCCTCACCAACACTTGTTATTTTCTGCTTTTTGACAGAGCCGATGCAAATGAGTGTAAAGGGATATCTCATTGTGGTTTTGATTTGCATTTTTCTGATAATTGGTGATGCTGAGCATCTTTTCATATATTAGCCATTTGAATATCATATCACATTTAGAAAACCATCTATTCAGGTCTTTTGCCCATTTTCTAAGAGTTATTTGATTATTTTGTTGTTGAGTTATAGAAGTTCTTTATAAATTCTATATATTAATCCCTTATCAGATATATGATTTGCTAATATTTTCTACCGTTCTGTAGATTACCTTTTCACTATGTTGACTGTGTCCTTTGATGCATAGAAATTTTTAAGTTTGATATAGTTCTATTTGCCTAATTTTTGCTTTTGTTGCCTACACTTCTGTTGTATCCAAGAAATCATTACCAAGTTCAATGTCATGAATATTTTCCCATATGTTTTCTTCTGGTAATTTTACAATTTTAGGTCTTACATTTATGTTTTTAATCCATTTTGAGTTAATTTTCTGTATGTGGTATAAGGTAAGGGCCCAACTTCATTCTTTTGCATGCAGATATCCAGTTTTTCCCACATCATTTGTTGAAAAGATTTTTTTTTTCTTCCCCATTGAGGGGTCTTGGCATCCTTGTTGAAAATTATTTGGCCATATACATGAGAGTTTGTTTCTGAGCTACTATTCTATTCTATTGGTCCATTTGTGTTATGCCAGTACCACATTGTTTTGATTACTGAAGCTTTGTAATGTTTTGAGATCAGGAAGTGGGAGTTCTCCAACTTTGTTCTTTTTCAAAATTGTTTTGGTTATTGAGGTTCCCTTGAGATTCCATATAAATTTTAGGGCAAATTTTTCTATTTCTGCAAAAAATGCCATTGGGATTTTGATAGGGATTCTATTGAATCTATAGATAGCTTTGGGTAGTATGACGTCTTAACAATATTAAGTCCTCCAATCCATAATCCATAGGATATCTTTTCATTTATTTGTATCTTCCTTAATTTATTTCAGCACTGTTTTATAGTTTTCAGTGCACAAGTCTTTCCCCTCCTTATTTATGTTTATTTCTAAGTATTTTGTCCTTTTTAATGTTACCAGAAATGAAATTGTTTTCTTAATTTTTTTGGTTTATTGTTAATGTATAGAAATGCAGCTGATTTCTGTATGTTGATTTTGTATCCTGCAACTTTTGCTGAATTAGTGTACTAGTTCCAGTAAGGCTTTATTTATTTATTTATTTATTTATTTATTTATTTGGTGTATATGGTATCTTTAGGACATTGTACAGATAGCATTATGTCATCTGCAAACAGAGATCATTTTACTTCTTCCTTTCTCATTTGGATGCCTTTTATTTCTTTTTCTTGCCTGATTGCTCAGGCTTTAATTATGTTCATTTTACGGGTTAGGAAATTGAAGCTTTGAGAAGTTAATTAGCTTGCCTGAGGTAATCAGCTAAGCAGCAAAGTTAGAATAAAAACTCATGAGTTTTCAACTCTACAGCTAGGAATTTAATCAATAGTGTTGAGTAGGGCTTTACCCGGTCGAGATGGGAAGGGTGGGGGCATTTTGGGCAGATGGATTCTGACTTGTTTAATAGGATCTGCTATATCTTTTAGAGATTGCCAAATTTCAGTCAATAAACTCAAAGATGCTGAAGCAAAACTATGCTGAGTATAATTTTCTTTTTTTGTTTGTTTGTTTTGAGATAGGGTCTCACTCTGTAACCCAGGCTGGAGTGGCATGATCTAGGCTCACTGCAGCCTGGACCTCCTGGGCTCAAGCAATCTAATCATCTCAGCCTCCTGAGTAGCTGGGACTACATCACCACACCCAGCTAATTTTTTTTTTTTTTTTCCGGTAGAGACGAGGTCTCACTACTTTGTCCAGGCTGGTCTTGAAGTCCTGGGCTCAAGCAATCCTCCTGCCTTGGCTTCTGAAAATGCTGAGATTATAAGTGTGAGCCACCATTCCCGATCTTTTTTGTTTGTTTGTTTGTTTGTTTTTTAATGTTTTGGAAGACAATTTTTGTTCTAGGTTCAGTTCAAACAGCAGACTTAAATGGAATAAATTTGTACTGGCAACGAACATACTGTAAAAGTTGCCTTTGTGAATATACCCTTGATAGTCATTTGTATTCTTATAGTTTTTTTTTTCTTTACACATAGACTAAAACTTTCAGAGCTGAAAGAGACCTTAGAGAGGAAAGAAAAGTGGAAAAAAGGAGAACTTAAGTAATCCATTCCTCCCTTCCTTATTCTTTTCCTTCCTTCCTTTTGTAGAAGTAGTACATGCTGCTTAACTGTTTATAAAACAACGTAATTTAAAGAAGGAATTGCTTCCTCTTTGATGTCTGTTTCATCTTCACCATTCATCTTCCTGTGGGTAAAACCACATTTAAAATTTAATGAGTCTCCATCTAGACTTAATTTCTATGCTTAGACATATACCACACACACACACACACACACACACACGATATTATTTTTGTCCTCTTTTTTTTTTTCAAAATAACAAAATAAGTGGTGTCATACTATACCCAGGGGTCTGCAACTTGCCTTTAGTCCACTCTGAAAAAGCACAAATTCTATGTGTCTTGAGTGAATTTCATTTATTGAAAAGATATCCCTAGACTCAACTAACATCTTCAGACACCATTTGCCCTGTAATGACTGAAACTCCATGGAAACATATAGTATCACTAGTTACCAAAAAACAAATATTAACACCTCACTGCTGCAGACATTTAAAACCTTCATTTCCCAAGACTCCCATTTTTTGTGTTGTATGTGCATACTTAACTCCCAATGGAATCAACAGGATAGTTGTCTTGTTTTCATGGTGGTTCAGGGTCATCCCCTAGTATAGCTTTTGGTGGAGGACTTAGGCCAAGAAAAGAGTAAAGCCTTAGTGAGAACCAAGTTCATTCATGCTACAAAACAAAAGTGCCTACCATTTGCCCAGGCCTTATCTCCTGATCCTCTCTTTGAAGGAGCTGTTCTTTTAAAGTCATTAATCTCTAAAATGATACTCTCCCTGTTATGGCACTCGCCCTATCACCAATTTACATCACTGAAAAAATCAAGTCTTAAATATTTCACACTTGCAATAATACCAGGCACATTGTTAAACATTTTTATGAATTATCTAATGCAGTTATCTGAACCATGTGTATAATATGTAATGTTACACAGCATTGTATATTCTTCTTATTTTACAGGTGAGGGAACTGAGGCTTATGGAGCTTTTGTATCTAACCCACATCATAAAGCTTGTGAGGAAGCCAGAGTTTGAAGCCAAACAGCCTTGCTCTTATATTTTAAGTGACCCTAAAAATGAATTCCCAGGAGCTGTATTATCATGATGGGGATATGGATGTTTAGGTGGCTGGGATTTCCTTCTATCTGGTTTCTTCAGAAAGGCATATTCTGTTGTTTGGAAGTCAACTGGTTTTGAAACAAGAACAAACCCCTTGATAGCCATATGGAGATTTGCTATTCTGCCTACACTTTAAATTAACCTTATTGATGGATTTCCTGCCAAGCTTAGTTTCGTTTATTATGCATGTTCCTTTTGGTAGGTGGAAGGAAAAAAATGTGAGAATTATCCTCTAAATAAAGCAATATATAAGCCAGGCTTATAAATTTTCTAAAGTTTATTTTTATTTGCCAAGTTTTCTGTACTTTTTTGGGGGTAAGTGTGTTTATTAAGTAAAAAAGTATAGTGCCATCTTGAAATAAGGATATTTTAGTAGTCCACAACCGTGAGTGGATCTATTTTCTCTTTCATTCATCATTGTCAGCTGAGGCCATTCCCAGCCAGCAGCTAGGGGTGAAGTGGTATCAAGATGGGTGAGATGGTTCATTGTTTCTGAGTTAAAGAAATTTCAGCCTGAAATCCTATTCCTTTTGGATTCTAAAATGTGGCAACATATGAATGTATTAGAATAGTTGTCCTAAGACTTACTATAGGGCTGCAAGTCAGGACCAGGCTTCCCTGTATGTGATGTGGAAAATGAATACTCTGCGGTATTCTCATCTTGGGATAAAAAAATATGAATCAGAGAAGGGGAAGTAAGATAAAATGTCTTCATTTAATCTTTTCTGACATTACCGAAGGTGGCCAGATGACAATGCCATTTGTATGGAATAGCCTTGGCATTTGATGATGGGGGAAGAAGTTTAGGTCAGTGGTACTCATAACTAGCTATTTTGTAATTGTCCTATCTAAATGAAGCTGGACTTGGGAAAGGTGAGAAGTTCCCAAAACAATTCACAGCCCAGTGGTTGCTGTAAATTACTTGGAGCTCTGGATCTTTCTGTCTGACCGGGAAAAATAATGACCCAGCTCATCAGTTACATATGTGGGTTTGTTCAGAGATTTTCTGATGGAATCTGTGATTCTAAACCCTGTCAGGTCCCACACTCCCTTTTATAACAAATATTTGAACACCCCTTTTAGTATACTGGAATGAAATTTATATATGACACATTTAAAAATAAATATAGCATCCTGTTATAACAGGAGAACAAAATAGAAAGTGATTTTTAATAAGATATGTATGTCAATTTGCAAATGCTGAGACAAGACTACTGTTAAAAGATAATTTTTTAAAAAAACATAAAATCATGACTCTCACTCAGATATAAAAATGAGCATATGTTGTATATTTCAATTAACTCAAAATGAGGAACCAGGCAAATGTTATAACCTGTTTAAGAGAGTAACCAAATAATGGACACATTTATAGATCAGGAATATTGAAATGAATGTATAAATGAAGGCAAAACTAATAGTGGGGTAGAGAGGTCAATTGAACATTTACCAAATAGGTCAGAATTTGCATGTCTACAGACAAAAATTATTTTGCATTGCTGTCAGTTATCTATATTTTACAAAGCTGTAGCATAGTCTCCATGTAATTAGAACCAGATAACCTGGAGGGGTGTCCTGTAGATGGTGCACAGTTCTCCACTGCAGCACACTCTATATTATCCCTAATGAAATAGTCAGACATTTGCAACCATAGGTAAAAACATGCTGAATGAGGCATCTACACAGGCAGACTGACTCAGTTGGCCGGATTGTCAGAAAACCTTAAACAGCGATGGCTTCAGCTAGTTTCTGAACTGGGAACCAGCTCTTAGTAAATTTCTGAACAAAGAAAGTATACTCTTTCCTCACTTTACGCCATGCCTGAACTCCTAGAAAATTCAGTGCTTTTTAAGACTGTTTGAAAACACTTTGTATGCATAATGGAGTTGGATTTTAGTTGAGATAATTATAAGTATGTTTTTCAGATAATTATTAATGTGATAATTATAAATATACAAATATCTGGTAGGATGTCCAAAAGTTGTGGGGCATGCAGCAAATCCTTCATTTTGCAGGGACTCTACCACCTTAGTCCTACCCACCAAATGCAAGTGGTGTCCTTCCAAGCACTGTGACAACCGAAAAAAGTCTGACAAGTTAATATACTCCCTAGGGATGGATAGTGCCCACATGGAGAAGCACTGTCATTGCTGAAATATGTTTGGGACCCATAGCTTTATTCCCACTTCCGGAAAAACCATCTGCTCAGCCGGGCAACTGTGGAGAAAGGCAGAGAGCCTTCTTGACCAGGGCTGTGCCAAAAAAAATTCTTAATTAAAAAAATTGACCCATCCTTTCTGAATTCTTCTCTTCCAAGTTTAACTCTTCAACAAGGCAAAAGACAAAGGAGGCCCCTCACTGAAAGTAACTCCCAGCCTACCCACCCCCAATCTATTTGACTGGAGTTTGCTTCTGCTTTTCTGAAGAGTTCTGCCCATTAAGACCTGTGGTATAGAGGCTGATGCAGACAGAAAATAGCACAGTCAAATGACCAAAGGGGACAGGCTGTTCACAAACTAAGTGAAGTGGTGGGACCATGTGTACCTGCCATGACTTGAGGGACAGCTGCCAATCAAACTCAACCTCATGTTGCCAGATCTTCAGATTTATTTCCAAGAGAAATTGGAAATCTGAAATATTTATATGTAATTATTCAGGTCTTAGATGTTAGCTGATATGTGTGTGTATACATATGTGTGGTTATAGATGGATAGATACATACATCATGCATACCTACTGTTCTTCATACTTAGACCCTTAGAAACAATACCTTGGGTACAGACAAGGTCCCTCCTTTGAATCAGAATGGAAACTATGAGGTAGGTGTTATTTAGCCCCATTGCAGAGATGAAGGATTAGGAGTGTAGAGAAATTAAGCAACTTGCCTAAAGTCACACAGTCAGTAGCAGGACTGGAATTTTAATCAGGCCTCTTTTGCTTCCTGATACCAGATTGCTGCCCAGTCTATGAAGAGAACGCACCATCTATTAAGAGACCATAGGACATTGTTTTCTTCATTTTTAAATGACTCAAAGGCAAAAAATTCAAGCGATGAGCAATGTTTGCTGAAAGCAGCATTTATGTAAGTAAAATTAACTTTTCTTAGAGCTTCTTGATCTGGCCCTGTCAGGAGCCTACAGGGCTTTTTGGAGAAGGAAGAGTGTATGGGTTTTGATAGTGTTTGCAGTGAGCTGGGTGAGTCATTTGCTGTGTTAGCCTGCCATCCATCAAAGCTGGTGATGAGAATGAATCCCTGGGGATTGCTTGTGAAAAATGTTAAAAGCTTTAATTGAAAGGATCTCCAACAGAGGCCACAAGTAACTTTCTCATTGTGAATTCCTGTCTTGCCCCCAAATGCCCTGGGGCCCCACCAAATGGCAGGGCCAGGTCATTCTGATGTGCTTAAGCCATAAGCCTCTGGCAGGGCTTTGATGATGCTAGGCCTGGAGTCCTGTGCCACCCCCAACAGGGAGGGACACACTGTGAGGAATGTCATCTGTCAAGGTCTGCAAATTAAACCAGCTTTATGGAAAGTGGGGAAGTTTAATGTTTAAAACGTCTTGATTGAAATGCTCACATGATGAAAAAGATGGGCTTGGTCACCTGAAAGGACATGTGTTGTACTAAGGCAGCAGGCACTGCACCTGAAGCTTCTCATTCGCTTCATGAGGTTCATAATGAACCTTTACCCCTTTCCTTTCCTTTGTTTGTGCATCTGTCTATCCATTTGCCGCCCCAACTCAGTTCACTGTGTGACCCAGGCTAACATTCTATTCAAATCAGCAGGCATTTCTCCTTCTAGAGTGGATGTGCTACTGGGAAGCTGTCATAGGCTTCCCCAGTCTGCTTAAGGGGAGAGTAGAGAAAAAGCAGTTAAGAATTCCTGTGTTAGAGCTCTCATCTAGAAGCTTTTCAAACAAGCAAACATCCTACCCCTTTAAAAAATGTTTTTATTACACCCGTGATGCATGCTCAATAAAGACAAAGTAGGGAGAAGAAAGACAATAACAAAATAAAAAGTCTTGATCCCACTTCTTGAGAAATATATATGTGTTCAGGGTAAGCTGCAGGAGAAGGCAGCAGTGTCAGTGAAATGTCCTCTGAATCTAAAGAGAAGTTAGGCAAGAACTGCCCCCCAAATTCACTACTCTCTTCATACAGAGTCTGGCAGAAGATGATCATGCAGTTCCCTAATCTCTCTGTGGATAAAATTTCTTTTGTTGATAGATAAGACTGGGAAAACAATTATTACTGGTATTTGGAATAATACAGTAAAAAGTTTAACAATTACCCACCAATATATACTTTGAGCTTAAAATCCAAAGCAATTTAGGAACATTCTCTATGTATATTGCAAATCATACACCATTATGTGAGCCCTTAGGATGCTTAGGAGGGGAGGCAGAGAATACAAATGTGGAAATGAAATGCAGGGCAGCACAAATTGTGTAAATGAAATCTAGACTGTTTCTGGGAACATAATTTCATGAATAAAGATGATCTAACATCTCTGAACTATGTATTTTAAGATTAATATTTCTCAATAGTACTTGTCAAAGTGAGTGGCAGTAGAATCCATAATAAGTACTTTATTGAATTATATTTAGTTTAAATATAAATGTAAAAAGGCACCATGAATTCTCATGTCAAATTATGTCACCCAAAAGTTAATTAGTTGTACCATGGCACAAAAAAAGAATTATTTTTAATTTGGCAAACTATAGGTTTGTGTTTCTAACAATTCAGTCAAAGACATTTTTTTAAATTAATACAGTTTATTTTTTAAAGCGGTTTTAGGTTCATAGAAAAATTGAGCAGAAAGTACAGAGTTGCCACATCCCCCTGTCCCACAACCTCCTCCACTATCAACATCCCCTACCACAGTGGTACATTCATTACAATCAATGAACCTACACTGATGCATCATTAGCACCCGAAGCTCATAGTTTACATTAGGGTTCACTCTTGGTGTTATGTTTCTATGGATTTTGTTAAATGTATGATGATGTTTATCAGTGTCTACTGCTGTAGTATCATTCAGAATCATTTCATTGCCCTAAAAATCTTCCATTGCCCTCCCTCCTCAACCCTGGCAACCACTGATCTTTTAACTGTCCCCATAGTTTTGCCTTTTCTGGAATGTCATATAGTTGGAATTATATAGTATGTAGCCTTTTCAGATTGGTTTCTTTCACTTAGTAGCGTGCATTTAAGTTGCCTCAATGTTTTTCATGGTTTGATGACTTGATAACTTATTTAGCTCTGAATAATATTTCTTGATAAGGATACACCACAGTTTATATCCATTCACCTACTAAAAACATTTTGGTTATTTCCAATTTTTGGCAATTATGAACAAAGCTGCTATAAACATCCATGTGCTGGTTTTTGTGTGGAGTTGCCAATTCCGTTGGGTAAACACTGAGGAGTGTGATTGTTGGATCTTTGGGTAAGAATATGTGCAGTTTTGTAAGAAACTGCCAAACTGTCTTCCAATATGGCTATACCATTTTGCATTCCTAACAGCAATAAATGTTGTCCTGTTGTTCCACATCCTTACCAGAATTTGGTGTTGTCAGTGTTTTGTATTTTGGCCATTCTAATACTTGTTTTAATTTGTAACTCTCTTATGAAATATGATGAACATCTTTATATGTGTTCACTTTCCATATATATGGAACAGACTATTTACATATATATCTATCTTCTTTGATTAGGGGTCTGTTCAGGTTTTTGTCCACTTTTTAATAAGGTTGTATTTTTCTATTGTTGAGTTTTAAGAGTTCTTTGTATATTTCATATAACAGTCCTTTATTATATATTTCTTATTTTCTAATATATGTGTCCAATTCAATACATTTTCCTTTAAGCACTGCTTTTGCTGCATCTTACACATTTTGATGTTTTATTTTAATTTTCATTTAGTTCAAAATGTTTTAAAATTTCTCTTAAGATTTCTTCTTTGACCCATATATTATTTGGAAGTATGTTGTTTAATCTCCAAGTACTTTGGATTTCAGCCATCTTTCTGTTATTGATTTTAGTTTAATTCCACTGTGATCTGAGAGTAGAAGTTGTATGATTTCTCATTTTTTAAATTTGTTAGGGTGTGTTTTATGTCCCACAGAAGTATCGTCATTCCCCTCATAATGACGTTTTAGTCAACAAAGGACCACATATATGACAGTGGTCCCATCAGATTACAATGGAGCTGAAAAATTCCTATCACCTAGTGATGTTGTAATATCATAGCATAACACATTACTTTTCTATGTTTAGGTATGTTTAGACACACAAATACTTATCATTGTCTTACAGTTGCCTATAGTGTTCTGTACAGTAACATGCTCTATGGATTTGTAGCCTAGGAGCAATAGGCTACACCATTATAATGTAGGGGTATAGTAGGCTGTACCATCTGTGTCTGCATAAGTATACTCTATGATGTTTGCACAATGATATAATTGCTTAACGATGCGTTTCTCAGAACATATTCCCATTGTTAAGTGACGCACGACTGTAGTCTATAGATGTCAATTATATCCCGTTGATTGATGGTGATGTTGAGTTCAACTATATCCTTACTAATTTTCTGCCTGCTGGATTTGTTCACTTCTGATAGATGGGTGTTAAGGTTTCCAACTACAATAGCAGACTCATCTATTTATCTTGCATTTCTACCAGTTTTTGCCTCAGGTATTTGACATTTGGTTGTTAGACACATACACATTAAAGATCATTATGTCTTTGTGATGTATTGATCCTTTTATCATTATGCAGTGCCACTTTTTATCCCTAATATCTTTCCTTGCTCTGAAGTCTGCTCCTTCTGAAGTTAATATAGCAACTCCTCCTTCTTTTGATTAGTGTTAGCATGGTTTATCTTTCTCTATTTACTTCTAATCTACAAGTGTCTTTGTATTTTAAGTGGGTTTCTTATAGGCAACACGAAGTTGGGTCGTTTTTTCTATCCACTCTGAGGATCTTTGTCTTTTAATTAGTGTAGGTAAGACCATTGACATTTAAAGTGATTATATCTACCATATTTATTACCATTTTCTATTAATTTATCTTGTTCTTTGTTTCTATTTTTATCTTCCTCTATTTTCTACCTCTTATGGCTTTAATTGAGCATTTTATATAATTCTATTTTTCCCCTTCTTAGCATATACATTATACTTTTATCAAATAACATTATACCAATTCATGGATAGTGTGAATAACTATTTTTGTTTGTTTTTGAGAAAGGGTCTCGTTCTGTCACCCAGGCTGGAGTTCAGTCGTGCAACCATGGCTCACTACAACTTCCACCAACCTCCGAGGCTCAATCAATCTTCCTGCCTCAGCCTCCTAAGTACCTGGGACTACAGGCATGCATCACCATGCCTGGCTAATTTTTGAATTTTAATATCTTATAATAACAAAATACTTGTAATTCCTTCCTCCTGCCTCTTGTATCACTGCTGTCTTTTTTTTTTTTTTTTTTTTTTTTTGAGATGGAGTCTTGCTCTGTCGCCCAGGCTGGAGTGCAACGGTGCGATCTTGGCCCACTGCAAGCTCCACCTCCCGGGTTAATGCCATTCTCCTGCCTCAGCCTCCCAAGTAGCTGGGACTACAGGTGCCCGCCACCACACCCAGCTAATTTTTTGCATTTTTAGTAGAGATGGGGTTTCACCATGTTAGCCAGGATGGTCTTGATCTCCTGACCTCGTGATCCGCTGGCCTCGGCTTCCCAAAGTGCTGGGATTACAGGCGTGAGCCACCGTGCCTGGCCCACTGCTGTCATTTTACTTATATAATGGCATATAATTGAACACATTGTTGCTGTTATTATTTTGAATTAACTGTTAGATCAATTAAGAATAAGAAAAATAGGTTGGGCAAGTTGGCTCACGCCTGTAATCCCAGCATTTAGGAGGCCGAGGCAGGAGG
Source organism: Nomascus leucogenys (assembly GCF_006542625.1). NCBI lineage: Eukaryota > Metazoa > Chordata > Mammalia > Primates > Hylobatidae > Nomascus > Nomascus leucogenys. The sequence goes on from NC_044391.1 coordinate 71,558,254, forward strand.
AACACGAGGTCAAAAGATGGAGACCATCTTGGTCAACATGGTGAAACCCCGTCTCTACTAAAAATACAAAAAAAATTAGCCGCGCATGGTGGCTGGTGCCTGTAATCTCAGCTACTCGGGAGGCTGAGGCAGGAGAATCACTTTAACCCAGGAGGCGGAGGTTGCAGTGAGCTGAGATCGCGCCACTGCACTCCAGCCTGGCGACACAGTGAGACTCCGTCTAAAAAAAAAAAAAAAAAAAGGGAAGAAGAAGAAAAAAAGAATAAGAAAAATAAAATGTTTATTTTCTTTTCACTTATTTCTTCTCTGAAGTTCTTCTTTTCTTCACGTAGGTCCAAGTTTCTGACTTATATTATTTTCCTTCTCTCTGAAGAACTTATTTTTAACATTTCTTGCAAGACATGTCGGCTGACAACAGATTCCCTTAGTTTTTGTTTCTCTGAGAGAGCCTTTATTTCTCTTTCACTTTTAAAAGATAATTTTGCAGGGTAAAGAATTCTAGTTTGGCAGTTTTTTCTCTCAACACTCAACAATTTATTTTACTCTTGCTTGCCTGGTTTCTGAGGAAACGTTGGATATAATTCTTATTTTTGCTTCTCTATAGGTAAGGGGCAGCTGATCCTTGAACAATATGGATTTGAACTGCATGGGTCCACTTATACACAATTTTTTTTCAATAAATATATTGGACAATTTTTTGGAGGTTTGCAACAATTTGAAGAAACTTGCAGATGAATTACATAGCCTAGAAATATTTTTAAAATTAAGAAAAAGGCATGGTATGAGCGCATAAAATATATGTAGATACTAGTATATTTTGTCATGTATTACTATAAAATATACATGAATTATAAAAAATTAAAATTTATCAAAACTTACATAGACTGTACATGATGTCATTTTTAGTCAAGAGAAATGTAAGCAAACAAAAAGATGCAGTATTAAATTATAACTACATAAAATTAATTGTAGCACATACTATACTACTGTAATAATTTCATTGCCATTCCCTGTTGCTGTCACGGTGAGCACAAGTGTTGCATGTATCCACTTAAAACATCATGTGATGCTAATCATCTCTACGTGAGCAATTTACCTCTCCAGTAAATTGCGTATCACAGTAAAAAAGTGGTCTTTTGTGGTTCTCACATATTTTTCATTTTGTTGAGTGCATACCGTAAATCTTGAATAATACCATGGGACCCATAAAAAGTGCCATTAGTGATACTGGAAGTGTCCCCAAGAAGCACAGAGAGGTCATGACATTACAAAAAAGTTGAATCGCTTGATATAAGATTGAGGTCTGCAGCTGTGTTTGCCCACTGCTTCAGACAGATAATTCATCTTATAAACAGATAACATAAACTTATGGTATTAATAAATACAGTACAATAATGTACTGTAAGTGTATATTAAATGTGTTTTCTCTATCTTATGGTGTTTTTCATAACATTTTATTTTCTCCAGCTTATTTGTAAGAATACAGTATATAATATATACCACATACAAAATACATGTTAATCAACTGTTTATGTTATCAGTAAGGCTTCCAGTCAACAGTAGGCTATTTCAAATCCATGTTCATTAACCCAGAAATCATACCAAAAACAATGTCATCAATATTATACCCTGTCCCTATCCTCTATAGGAGAAATAAACTCCCTTTTCTTTGAAAATAAAAATCTAATCTGCTGAAAATTAAATGATAGGTTTTGTACCATAGTGGTAGTATCCAGGGGTGAAACATACATGTCAATATACCTGTCCCCTTGCATTGTAATTATTTGCTGATTGCCTGTCTTTCCTGTGAGACTGTCAGCTTCTGAAGGACAGAGACAAGGCTTGTTTGAGAACTCTGGCACATAATAGGCATTTCAATATATACATGTTGAATGTATCATTGCTTCATCAGATGTGTTAAGTGTGAACCGACCTCACTAAGTTTTTAAGCACCTACTTGGGATAAGGCTGCAGGTTGGAAACTTTGGATATATAAAGATGAGTAAAGTTTGTTCTCTGCCTTCAAAGCCAATCATTACAGCAGGATGTCCTTGTCAAGTTCCTATCCCCTTGACCACCCCCTTCCCTTCACAGGTGGGAAGTCCCCTAAGGGCAATAGCTTCTAGCATTTTTTGACCTGAAGGCATTCTTTAGCTTTAGAGCAGCTCAGTGCCTTATAGGCAGATTGTAAGTGCCAGAGACTTAGTCTCCAGAACAACTCACCACCGATGAAGGTGGCAGTTTCTTGCTCTTCAGTAGGACGCTGAGCATGTTCCACTCAGACTCAGAGCATTCCCAATGGTGCTGAGCCCTCTTTGCTCATAGCAGTAATCTGCTCATTAAAGCACTCTTTTTTTGGCTTTTTCTCCATTCTTGGTCTCACTTCCTACTCCCTCACAGTGTTTCCTGGGATCTTCTCCTGAATAAATTCTCATACCCAAATCCTTTACTCAGGGTCTGCTTTTAGGAGCATCATTAGAACTGAGCAGGATAAGACAGGCTATGAGAATGCAGAGGAGGAGGGGATTAATTCTAGCTGCAGAAGACTTGGCATTATTTGAATTGGGTTTGGGTGGGTGTAGTGAGTGCAAAGGGGAGATGCTTCAGGCACAGAGGAGCTGAAGCAGAGTGCTCAAGGAAATGTAAGCAATTGGGTCTGGCAGGAATGTGGGTAGGGGGGCATCTCAGACTCTCCTGGAAGGTACTCCAGAGCCCCATGCATCCCAGCAAGGAGCCAGGTTTCTCCTGCTCCTTTCTTCCCAAACTTCAGCGCAAGTTACTCACCCTTCTTATATTGAGACTCTGAAACGTCCACATAGTCTCCTTTTGGTAGGAAGATCTAAATACAGAAAAGGACATGGCTACTACATGTAATCTGTGAGAGCAGCCGTAAGTAATCACTGACCAACCCACTATCTTTTTTAAGCATGGTTCTTTCTTTCTGTCTCTAGGTTTTAATTCACATTTTCTGAGTTCCCATGACATACTCTGCATTAGTATTTTGCTATTTCTAAGAGTTTATAGTCTAAATACAGTCTCCACAACTCAATCTAGACAAGAAACTTCCCTGCCTTCTATTAGAGGCTAATCTTTAATTTTTTAAAAAAGGAATAGTGTGTCAGCAGATCAAAGAAAATGATCCAAGTTTACTCTACATTGGAGTCCACTCTATTACGCACAGGCAAATACAATGTGTATGTATAGTCTCACCCATTCTCTCTCCCCTTGTCCTGAAAATCATTTCCCTCTCATGAACTGTTCTGACGAGTCATTTCATCTCCAGTACTGACTCAATTATACACTCTCACCATGATCAACAACTGCTAAGTTGGTTGTAAACCCCAGAATGGGAGCTGAAAAACCAAAAACTAGAGGTGTGGCAGGAGGACAGGAGTGGAATAATTTGGTCATTTTCCCAGTAGAGGAAAGCTGGTTTAGGAAAGACAAAATGAGTACTTCTGGAATAGGTATACAATATTGGAAAATAACAGAGAAATTAAAGAAGTTATTAAAGCTCACAAGAGGATTTGGTGAGAGAACACTACTCATTTCAGCTCAGCATGAGCCAGTTTGCATTATTATGTTTTGCTCTATACTTAGTCTTGGAGAAAGCCACAAATTACAATGGTTAAATAAAGCTTTAGAAAATGGAAAATAGCAACATTGCAAGTACAGAACGCTACTGGGGTAGAGCACCCTCCGAACTGGGGTGGCTGCAGTGAACTTCTAAAATCCCTCCCTCACTCTCCCACCCCCAGGAATTTCAGCCATGTCCTTTATAAATCCCCATTACTGTAATATTGTTTGTGTAATAAATACAGCTTTGTTTAGTTTTTAAACTCAGAATTTCTACCAAAGGCTGGGAGGGAAAGAAAGCTGCTGGGGTACCTGCAGCTTGAGTATTTTGGGAAGAGATTAATTTGAGACATACCTGGATCCAGAAGGGAATGATGATGATAACATTTATTGAGCTCTTTGTATGTCTGAGACATACTCTATAGATGTGTTATGTGTTAACGTAGCCTCATAACAACCTTATGAGACAGTACTGTTCCTATCCCATTTTATATATGAGGAGACTGGAGCACACAAAGGCTAAGTAATTGGCCCAAGGTCACGTGGCTGGTGAGTGGCAGAACCAGGATTTAGTCTGGCTCCAGAGCCTGTCTTCTTAATGACCATACTGTAATGCCTCAGAGACATAAATATTTGTGTCCTCCAAATTCATATGTTGAAACCCTATCCCTCAATGTGATAGTATTTGAAGACGTAGCCTTTGGTAGATAGGTTTAGATGAGGCCACAAAGGCAGATTCTCCATGATAGGATTAGTGCCCTTATAAAAATGGGAAGAAACCAGAGCACGCTCCCCACCTCCACCATGTGAGGACAACCATCTGCAAACAGGGAAGAGGGCCCTCACCAGGAACTGAATCTGTCTGCACCTTGATCTTAGACTTCCAACCACCAGAACTGTGAGAAATAAATATCTGTTGTATGAATTACCCATTCTATGGCATTTTGTTACAGTAGCCTGAGCAGATTGAGACAGACCACCAAGCTGTTATTATACAATTAAGCTTTTACTCAGGAATTCTAGGAAGAGGCGTTTTAGCTCAGATCCAGGAATTTATTTCAGGTGCTTCTCTGCTACTTTGCTTCCTGCAGGATGGGGCTGAGTCACAGAGCCCGCTTGGCCCAATGGTGATGGAGAATAGATTCAAGACCAGGAGCCACACTTCCATGGGAAACTGAGTAAACTGAAGCTTGGTAACTTTGAGATCATTGGTGGGCCAGCCTCTGTGGGTAGAGTGTGCTCCTAAGTGAAACAGCAGTTATGAGCTAGACTTGCAGCAATTTGAATCTGGACAGGAGTGTTGAATGAGGAGGAGGGATGAGCCAGTGGTACTAAGAAGACCCCTCTCACCTCATTCCCAGAGAGATGGTACATATCAAGATCTATGCTACATATAAGGAGATTTTTATTGAAGTGGCTCAGCATGTCCCTCTCAGATTTTCAGAGTCCCAGTCCCAACTGGGTTTAACTCCAACTCAGTTTTTTTTAGGTTGAGTACATATTTAGTGGCATAAATGCAGCACAACTTACTCAACTCTTTCTCATTGAAAGACATTCACTTTGTTACTAAATTTTTGCCCAAAGAACAATGCTATCATAATATCTCAATACACATATGTTCTTAAGTATGGATAATTTTACTTCTAGGGAATAGATTCCAAGAAGTGGGGTTTTTAGGAGAAAGAATATTTTTAATTTGTAAGGTATTTTCAGGTTTGCTTTCTAAATAGGTTCTAGCAAATCACTCTCCATGGCTACTGTAGGGGCATATTTGCCTTTCTTCTTGCAGCATCTTTCCAAGTTTAGGGCATTCTTCTCAAGGAGATGCCAGAGACTCACTTTATCAACATCCCTTGCAGCTTGAGTGTGGACATGTGACCTAGGTCCTGCTATTCATACACCACAAAACTTCACCGTAATGAGGCAAAGACACAGGCCTGAACAGAATCCAACCTGGTGAGCAGACTGGAGATACTTCCAGCTTTCAGACACAGCAGTGGCAGTCATCCCTTGTTCTGGAAACTCTGCTGCTCTGAGACAGGGATATCTTGTCAACATTGTCAACACCTCAGTAGTAAGAATTGACTGAACTTCTTTTATATGCATTCGCTTCTGTCTATCCCATTGCCTCTACCTGAGTTGTGGGCCACCATGGCCTCTTGCTGAGACAGCAGTAACAAACTTCCAACTGGTCTCAAAGTCTCTAGCATACATTCTCCACCTTGCAGCCTAAATGGTTTTCTAAAACTCAAATCTGATCATGCCAGCCCCCTGCTTTTAAAACCTTTCATTTTTTTCCCTTTGCCTCCATCCTCCTTAGGCTGACCCTCAAAACCCCCCAAGAGGTGACCTTTGCTTTCCTCCCTGGGCACATCTCTTTCCTCCCTTCACATTCTACTGTCTGGTCATACTGCGTATTTTTTCAGTTCCTGGATTGTTCCATGCTCTTTCTCACGTGTGCTTTTGCAAACACTGTCGTAGCCTCTACTTTTTCTCCTTCTCCTTTGCTTGCCTAAATTCTCTTTCCTGATTGTCAGCTAAGAGGTTACTTCTCTGACTATACAATACTAAATTAGGTTTCTTTGCTAGGTTACCAGAGTGCTCCACAGTACCCCATAGTTCTACTTATTTTTGTTTTCCACTAAGCTACTTGAAGGCAGGGATGATGCCTATTTTCTTCCTTGTTGCACATTCCATGTCTAGGGTACTGCCTCATGCATAGAAGGTAATACATAAAAATTTGATGAATTAATAAATAGATAAAACAGATACTATTGTCACCAATTTACTCAGGGAAATTGAGGTTTTGTTAGTCCTGGATCTGGAACTAGAACACAGAACTGCTGATTCCTGATATATTTTCAACTATTCCTCATTGCCACCTTCAGATATAGTTCAACACTCTCATAGGCTTAATAAACACTATTATGATGTGCAACCACTCTGCAAGGCAGGTTTCTTAAGCTTTGCTGTTTGCTGTGTCGTGCTGCCAGTGTGTTGGAAGATATTTGACATCATTCCTGACCTCTATCCAGTAGATGCTAATGGTACCTTCCTCACTCCAGTTGTCTTCAGACGTTGCAAAATGTCCCCTGAGGGGCAAAATAGCCTCCCAATAAGAATGAGTACTCTAAGGATACCAGGCACCACTTAGTACATCTCTATAACTTTGGGTTGAGAATATAAGTCTCAGCACAGACATATTCCAGGTGGAAAGATGAAATACAAGGACATATCTAAATATTGACCTTGAGTCTTATAAATACAGGTCTTAACCTCACTGATCCTCAGTTTTCTGATTTGCAAAACAGAGATAATAACACCCAAAATTGTGCAGAGGATTAGAGAGAATGTATATAAAGTGCTCAATAAGTTTGTTGATGAAAAAAAGTCAAATTCTGTAAAATATTTAAAGACATTTATTCTGAGCCAAATATGGGTGACCATGGCCCAGGGCACATGTTTTGGGATGGTGCCCTGGGCCATGGTCACTCATATTTGGCTCAGAATAAATGTCTTTAAATATTTTACAGAGTTTTGCTTTTTTGGTCAACATTAATAGGCAGACATAATCAAAAATAAAAATCTAAGGCTCCCAACAGACTGAATGGACCTCCTTCTTGGCCAAGGGAGTCCCAAAGAAACCTGAAAAGCTAGTTCAGGTGATGAGGGGAAGGATGGTATGTTATAACCCCCTCCCTTTAGATTTAGGCACATCTGACTGGCATTAACATTAAAATGGAGGTCATAAGACTGACAACACAGACTCTCTGTGGCAATACAAAACCAAATTCCCACCTGACTCAGGTATAGCATCACATGGCACATAGCAGACCCTGAAGGAAATCAAAGTATTTTACCCCAAAATATATTTCATTCACATATTTTGAAATGGTCATCAAAGCTGTCTCTTGAGAGAGAAATTTGCATTCTGTAGAGAATCTCCTTCCCTTTCTAGGTCTTTTCCTGATCCGGGAGAGATTTGCCTGAGAGTCTGATACTTTTAAGGTTTGAAAAGAGACGTTTACCATCTACTCTCTCTGAAGCCTGCTATTCAAAGGCTTCATCTACGTAGCAAGAACATTGGCTTCCACAACCCCCTTTCCCTCTTAAGTATTTCTTTCTGCTGACTTCAACCATTTAGGCAAAGCTGAACTCTTTCAACTAATTGCCAATCAGAAAATCTTTGAATCCACGAATGACCTGTAAGCAACACCTTCCTTCTCCACCTTTGAGATGTCCCACTTTTCCAGGCTGAACCAGTGTATACCTTATAGGTATTGATTTATTGATTTATGTCTTCACCTGTAACTTCTGTCTCCCTAAAATGTATAAAACCAAGCTGTAACCAAACCACCTTGGAAACATGGTCTCAAGACCTCTTGGGACTATGCCCGCCCTGGGTCATGGTCACTCAGATTTGGTTCAGAATAAGCCTCTTTAAATATTTTAGAGTTTGGCTTTTTGTTTTTGTTTGTTTGTTTATTTTTTGTCAACAAGTTACATTATCTAAACAACTGCTTTCTTCTGGCCAATAACTAGTGGGTTAACTCACCAAAGCATGCATAAAGAGAAAAACAACTGAAGAGAGGGACTGGATATTGGATATTCAGGGTGAAATGGTATGGGTTGTATGACAGAAGGCTTTGGCGTTCTAGGAGGCATAGAAAAAAAAGCCCCATATTCAGTAATAAAAACAAGTATTACTATTTGAACTGACAAGCTTTTGGGCATGCAATCTCTGATTTATTCTCTCCTAATTTCATGGTTTTACGAAGAAAAGGGCACAGTCATGCTTAAGGATCAGTTTCTATTTTTTAAGTAGGATTACACCGTCAAAGTTGGGGATGGGGGATATTTCAAGATCTATCAAAAATGGGAGCAGGTGAATTGGCAATTGCTCACTTTCCCTCTCCATTATGAATTTTAATGCAATTTTCATTTAGTGATTGACATACTGTATTTGGGCTCAAGATTACTTTGATTTTCTTCCTTTCCTTCTTTCCCTTCCTTCTTTCCCTTCCTCCCTCCCTTCTTTCTTTCTTTCTCTCTCTCTCCCTTCCTTCCTTTCTTTCTTTCTTTCTTTCTTTCTTTCTTTCTTTCTTTCTTTCTTTCTTTCTTTCTTTCTTATTGACGGAGTCTCACTCTGTCACCCAGGCTGGAGTGCAGTTCTGTCACCCAGGCTGGAGTGGAGTTCAAGACCAGCCTGGCCAACATGGCAAAACCCCGTCTCTACTAAAAAACTACAAAAAATTAGCGCAGCATGGTGGTGGGCACCTGTAAGCCCAGCGACTTGGGAGGCTGAAGCAGGAGAATTGCTTGAACCTGGGAGGCGGAGGTTGCAGTGAGCCTAGATTGTGACACTGCACTCCAGTCTGGGCAACAGAGAGAGACTCCATCTCAAAACACACACACACACACACACACACACACAAAACACAACAACAACAACAACAAAAAAAAACCAAAACCAAAATTTTCCTAAACTCTTTCATTTCTTTGAAAATTCTCCTTTTTTCACTTTAGGCTTCTCTCTCATAGGAAGATACAGTCTCATAACAAAATTGCTATAAGCTTTATTTTTTTTATTTTTTTTATTTTTAGGTAAATCCAAGCCAACTTTATTCATATATTTGTGAAGCCTATTCTTTTTTTATTTTTATTATTATACTTTAGGTTTTAGGGTACATGTGCACAATGTGCAGGTTTGTTACATATGTATCCATGTGCCATGTTGGTGTGCTGCACCCATTAACTCGTCATTTAGCATTAGGTATATCTCCTAATGCTGTCCCTTCCCCCTCCCCCCACCCCACAACAGTCCCCGGAGTGTGATGTTCCCCTTCCTGTGTCCATGAGTTCTTGTTGTTCAATTCCCACCTATGAGTGAGAACATGCAGTGTTTGGTTTTTTGTCCTTGGTATAAGCTTTAATAACACTTTTCAGGAACTAGAAGAAGAGCTAAAAGATTTGAGTTTTAGGTTTCATTTAATTTTCTATTAATTTCTGTGAACTATGTATTAAACGCAGACTGCTACTGCTTAACTGAGTGTTTATGTTCCTCCAAAATTCCTGTGTGGAAATCCTAACTTCCAAGGTGATGGTATTAGGAGATAGGCACTTTGGGAGATGATTAGGTCACAAAGGTGGGGCCCTCATGGATGGGATTAGTGCCCTTATGAAAGAGTCTGGAGTGATCCTCACCCCTTCAGCCATGAGAGGTTACAGGGAGAAGATAGCTGCCTGTGAGGAAGCAGCTCTCATCAGACACCAAAACTGCCTGTGCCTTGACTTTACACTCCCTGGCGTCCAGAGCTATAAGAAATAAATTTCTGTTGTTTATAAGACACCTGGTTTATGGTATATTGTTTTAAAAGCCCAAATGAGCTAATATATTGCAGGACACCACAGGGAGGGAGTCTGGTGCGTCTACTCCTTTTCCTTCCTTCTCCATACGCAGGGAAACTGAGGCCTAGAGAAATTAAGTGGCTTGCTCAGGGGCACATGTTCTTTTTTTTTTTTTTCTTTTAATTATACTTTAAGTTCTAGGGTACATGTGCACAATGTGCAGGTTTGTTAGCTAGGTATACATGTGCTATGTTGGTTTGCTGTACCCATTAACTCATCATTTACATTAGGTATTTCTCCTAATGCTATCCCTCCCCCTCCCCCCACCCCACGACAGGCCCCAGTGTGTGATGTTCCCCACCCTGTGTCCAAGTGTTCTCATTGTACAATTCCACCTATGAGTGAGAACATGCAGGGTTTGGTTTTCTGTCCTTGTGATAGTTTGCTCAGAATGATGGTTTCCAGCTTCATCCATGTCCCTGCATAGGACATGAACTCATCCTTTTTTATGGCTGCATAGTATTCCATGGTGTATATGTGCCACATTTTCTTAATCCAGTCTATCATTGATGAACATTTGGGTTGGTTTCAAGTCTTTGCTACTGTGAATAGTGCTGCAATAAACATACATCTGCATGTGTCTTTATAGTAACATGATTTATAATCCTTTGGGTATATACCCAGAAATGGGATGGCTGGGTCAAATGGTATTTCCAGTTCTAGATCCTTGAGGAATTGCCACACTGTTTTCCACAATGGTTGAACTAGTTTACACTCCCACCAACAGTGTAAAAGGATTCCTATTTCTCCACATCCTCTCCAGCACCTGTTGTTTCCTGACTTTTAATGATTGCCATTCTAACTGGTGTGAGATGGTATCTCATTGTGGTTTTGATTTGCATTTCTCTGATGACCAGCGATGATGAGCATTTTTTGATGTGTCTGTTGGCTGCATAAATGTCTTCTTTTGAGATATTGCCCACATTATCCTTTGCCCACTTTTTGATGGAGTTGTTTTTTTTTTTCTTATAAATTTGTTTGAGTTCTTTGTAGATTCTAGATAATAGCCCATTGTCAGATGGATAGATTGCAAAAATTTTCTCCCATTCTGTAGGTTGCCTGTTCACTCTGATAGTCGTTTCTTTTGCTGCAGGCACATGTTATTTAGTAATAAAATTGCCATTAAAGAAATACATCTCAAAATGAAAGTGGCAATGGCAGTTTGTGTCCCAAAAGATCACATGATTTCTCCTATTTAAAAATAAAAATAATGCTGGGAGGGAGAAGGGACTGGGTCAATCACTATATAAATCCAGAATTTTAACTTATTTATTCAATTTATATAAAAGACAATGCTCTCATTTGGTTATTGTGACCTCTAAACAAATTTCCCTTCTAATAGGCACTTACAAGACAGTTTCTCCTTGGGACTTGGCTGCTAAATCTCAATGGTTTGAAACAGCAAAGTTGTATAATTGTGCCATTGTCCATCAGGTGCCAGCAGGAGCTTTGCTCCACTGTTTTATGTCTTCTCTCTGGGACTCAGGCTGAAGAAGCTGCTCTCTAGGCCATGGCAGGTTGTCATGGCAGTGGGAAAAGAGAATATGGCCATGTACACACTGGCTTTTAAACCAGCCTGGAAGTGACACACATCACTTCCATGTACACCTCTCTGTCAGAGCAAGTCCTATGACCACTCCTAACCTCCTGTAGGCAGAGAGGTGCAATCCTACCATGTGTATGGAGTATTTTGGAACAGCCCTAATGACAATCTCAAGAAGGAACTGAAACTGTCCCCCGTGGAGTCCCATATTTCCTCATGAGTTCTATCATTATTCACTGTGAGCTACACTTTTTAAAAGACATGATGGAACAAAGATTATCTCTGCAGAAGGTAAAGCAGAGACATAAAAGGCAGCATTGGCAGGTGTAAATAAAGCTCTTTCAACTATAATTGAAAGGATTTTTATGAAAGGCACAAAGTGGTTTCATCTGCCTTTCTGCAAATAGCACAGTGGATTGAATGATCAATATTCCTTTAAAGTGCCCAGGAACTGTTTCAGTTTTGACCAAAGGCAACTAAATAAATGAATTGTCCTTCTGGGCTTTTATATTGAACCCTTTAAATGAAGGCAGCTTACATGGCTGCAAACAATACATGTCCTGTGTGGTCACTGTAAGCATTAAATATCAATCAGAAGAGAGTGCTTTTAAATAGGAAGGAAAAAAATCCATTTGTTGGGGCTATAATCTCTAATGTTAAATTAAAAAAAAAGAGTTTGACAGGTAATAATTTGTTTTGCATGACTTTCTCCCTTTATTTTCTCTGCACACAGATCTAACCATAAAATCATCAATAGTGACAAATTAAAAGGGGAACATGTCAGGCCTCACTCTTTCTGTACTGGCTTTCAAGAGTATTGTCTTTGGTAAGTAGCAAAGAAAAAAAAATCAAATTAAGACATACATTTAAATGGACACTGGTGAAAAAGCAAGCCTGGAATAAAAGTAGCAGTCTATTGAAACATATACACAACTTGACTAGTTAGCAAGCACCAATGCTTGTTCTCACACTTGAAATGATGCCAGTCTCAGATGCTTGCTTTATCATTTGAAATAAGGTTATACAATACATCCTTCTCCCTCTGTAGTATAAATATTGTTGATACAGTATAGTCATATTATTTGTTAGCTCAAAAGCCAAGTGTTTGGCCATCATGGCATAGGATCTTACATGAAATTATTACAGTTGCATTAAGGAATACGAATGACTTAAATTATGAATTATCTTTCTATTTACACTTTAATTCTTTAAGCAAAATTTGTAGGTGAAGCTTTTTTTCAGCATGGAATATAAAAGTAAAATTCAGACATGATTCTGGAATATTAAAGTTTCTATGTTAATGGCTTATAATAATGATATAAATTTTGAGGCTCATACCAAGGATGTGGGCTCCTGCAATAGGGTCCAGATAGGACAAGCAGTCAGGAGCAGATGGTGGTTTAGTGAGGGTGGGCAAAGGTTGTACCAGGGGATGGTGTGAGGAGTGGTAGTGGTCAGTAGGGCAAGAGGAGGAGAAAAAATGTGAGTCAAGGTCTTGGGGGCTGGAGCAGAGGTAGTCCAGATACACGAATTCACTCCAGGAGAAAAATTACTCTGACACCCTCTAAAGGACATTTATCCTTCCAAACTAAGATTTATTTGCTTGTTATGATCTCCAGTAGGACTTCTCTGTTAGAGTAACCACATCGATTTATGGCACATTTAGTCCTCCTTGAACTGGATATCAACCTCATTCCCCTACGAGCTGTCTAGTTAGAGACAAAGTCTTGTCTTCTGGCCTGACTTGGGCTTCCAATGGAGATCTCTATGCTTACATTCATGACCTCAGTGCCTGGGCTTGGCACATATCGGTGCTTGATAAGCATTCATTGAATTAAAAATGTGAGCAGGATGGGAAAATACGGCAAATGATGGTCACATATTCTATTCTATTCATCTACAACAAATTGTTCATTTTTTGTCCAGCATCAGAGCCGTTTTAGGAACCTGCTTAGCAAATCAGGTGCCTTTCAGAATTGCAGAAGTTTCATTCTATCCTTGCCGGGATTACTTCCATGTTGTGAGCCTTCCTTGGCATTTCACCCTTCGCTCTTACATAGAAACTCAAAGTACCTTGTTAACATTCATTTATGCTACAAGGTAGTTGGATTAAAAATGTCAACACTCCCATGACACAGAAGGAAGACCAAAGCTACTAGTAAAATTTCACGTGGAGGAAATATGGAAGTAGATTAGCAACCCTGTTAGTACTGTGGTATTGTTGCATTGATCGTACCGTTGAATAGTGAAGAGCGAGGTACCTTATTTTGTAAATGCCATAAGCAACTTAAAATCACCCGTGTACAAATATATGACCTTTCACATGAATTTGATGGTGATTATATGTTGAAACCATAATAACTCTAGATCTCAGTGACTATACTCATCTTCAAACACTTAGCTAAATCTGGAACATATGAATATCTGAAGTTTGAAGCTGTACACCCCAGGTTAATATTTTTATATCAACAAGAATATGAGAAAATGTACATTAACTTTTAAAAATAGCTTTTAAATACTCTAAGCTTTAGTGCACACTTTTTTTCCAAATCCCGCATAAGAGATATCATAATCTAACATTAACATCTTGCATTTTTAACTATCCTTGTAAATTTATTATAAGAACACTACTTGGAAAACAGTATTTTCAAAATGTATTGTATTTACTAAAATAATGCCTTTGCCCCTTTGGTCTCTGAACAGCAGTGCACATCTTTGTATTCTTAACTGGACTGATAGTACATACATAAGACAAGTTATAATTTTTGAGATTGTAACCAAACGCAAGCTTGGCTGATCACTGCTTGTAAAGCCAAATGAACAAGGATGAGATGCAGTAAAAGGAAAGTGACTTTATTCCAAAAGCCAGCAGTTGGGGAAATGGCCAAGCTCATTCCTTAAGAGAAACATTTCAAACTTGAGTCTGGGGAGAGGGGCTTAAAAGAGGAACTTAGAGAGGGAGGCATGTGGGCATGGTGCTGGGTGCAAGGTCTGTGTGCCTTGTTCTGGTGGCTGTCTTGAGTCATGGTCCACCTGGAGTGTGTGCTGGTGTCATCTCAGCAGTGGCTGGGCTGTAGACTAATTACCTTGAGATCATCTCTGGAATTTCACAGCTAGCTCTCCATGCCTGGTTTGTCACAAGATTACCCCTGAAACTTCGTAACAAGCATGTAGTTAGATAAATGTGCATGGTGTAAGAGTATATGGTGGGAGAGGGAGAGATGTGAAGTGTTGCAGTACACTTTAAGGCTATATTTTAAGACTAAGAAGGAAAAAAAGAGGTTTCTGCAATTTACTTCAAGGATACATCTTGAGACTAGGGAGAAAAGAGAAAAAGGGGAAAAAAAGTTTGAAAAATGTGTTTTGAAGCTAAACTGCTCAGTTACACGATGGAGACACAGCCCAGCAATGGGGCCAAACTAAATTCCTGTTGATTTCCATTTCAGAATGATTTCTCAGCGGTCTCAACAGTGGTTCTCACTTTGGCTATACGTTAGGATAGCCTGTGAAGCTTTTAAAAAATGCTAACACGCAGACCCCACGGGAAACCATCTATAGTCTTTGGAGGGTGGGACCCAGACATTTGCTTTGTTAAAACTCCCATGTGGTTCTAATCCAGTCTAGGATGAGAACCCACCAGACTACAACCCACAGGAACTGAGTAGCAGGTGATGTCTCTTAAACAACTAACCTTCTTTATTTAAGAGTTCCAAATATCTGTTAGCCAGGAAGTAACAGCACAGCGATGTTTCTCAAACTTCTCATTTTCCTATGACCTTCATAATTTTTGCCACATTTATGTATTGTGTTCTATTCTTTAACATTTTTCTCTAAATTAACTTATATTGTAAAACTGAAATACAAGTAATAAAAAATTTCTTTTTACAACTGTGAATAGGAAATTAGTATCATTTGCCATCAAGAGAAAGCAACTGAAAAAACAACAAAAAACCCAAACGCCCCTCCCATTATTAAAATCCAGTTGAATTGCCCACTGTTTCTTGCCCAAAGGCATCCAATGAGAGGCCCGCTCTCTTTTCGTTGACAAGGCAATGGAGAGATTCTTGTTTTTAACCACCTAACACTCATCCCCCTTGCAAAGGGCCCAAGCCTAAGGCTTCAGGCTACTGTTGGTCATTGAAACTGTCCAGGAAAGGCCATGTGAATTGATTTGTGCTGATGAAACACGAGGAGGAAGTTTTCTGGAACCTTTTGGGAAAAGAAGGTTTTTTTGTCTTTTGAGAATAGAATGCATCTTTTCCTCTGGATGTTAACTGGGGCCAATGTTGAGTATGAATGCAAGGCCTGGAGCTGCCACAGCCAATTGCAAAAGTTACTTCTAGCCCAAGAGTGAGGCCAATATTTTGAAGGCTCCAGAGCCAGCTGAGATGACCAGCCTGAGCACCCCCTCTACCCTCTAGGCTATTTCATTTATGTAGGGCATTTTTAGTTGGGTTTTCTGTTGTTAGCAACCAATCACATCCTGATACAGGGAGAGCAGCAAGCATTCAAAGACGTAATAGCACCTAACAGAGACTTTCTCTTTGACATACTTAGGAGGATGGAAAGAGAACTGGAAAGGAAGTAATATCCTTATTGATTCAAGGTCATTTAATGCCATGTCTTTCTATCAAATGAAATCGTTTTGTGGGCATACCTCTCCTACTTAGGAAATATTTGTCTTAGGTTGGGAGAGATGATGGCTTCACAGAAACAATGCTGCAGTAGGCTATGAGGGACTTATGTTTGCTTCTTGGTAACTTTCCTTAACAAGAAACTCCAAAGGCATCTTTGAAAGTGAGGGCTGGGGATGGGGGGAATAAATTATTCAAACAGTGTCTGTGCCTCTGGCATGAAGCATGAAGCTGTCTGAGCATATTTCATATCCTTTGGAACTCAAACTATGGCCAATGAACTAGTGTCCATGGCGTCACCTTGGAGCTTATTGAAATGTAGAGTCTCAGGCCCCTGACCTAGACCTACAGAATCAGAATCTGCTTATTAACAAGATGCCCCTTTAATTTGTATGCACATTAAATTTTGAGAGGCACTGTTCTAGGATGCATGTCACCAGCTGAGTGCTACTTAGACCATAAACAGCTGTTGTGTGCAGAGCCTGGCCTCAGAGAGACCCGCTTCAACCCATGAATACCAGCTGTGTGCTCCCAGCCCGAGACTGTCTGCTTTGTTTCCCTTCAGTTTCCTCTACAACTGATAGGTCATCTGCACAAAAGAACCAGTTTCCAAGAATTCCTTGGGGCTTACTTAATACCTCAGTCCATACTGTATATCTCAGTCCATCGCGAACATCCTCATCTTGTAGTTGTACAAGTCATAGACACTGGGCCAGACGAAAACCTTTGGGCTTCTTTTCTTTGTTATTAAATTTTCTATATCCTATATTCTATATAAATTCATTCATTAACTCAAACACAGATTAAACTCCTTTGTGTCCCATGTAAACCACATCTTTTCAGATATTTTATCAAAGTTATTATGATGATTAGCAATTCCCTGAGAAATTTTATATTCAGTACTTTCTGGGCTGCCCTGAAGAAGTGTTCAATCAGGAGTTCTCCTGACTCTACGAAGCTTTAGAAATTCATTTTTTCTTAATATTACAGTTAATAATCATGTAACTTACATACCACTAGCCAGCTAATGGTTAGGTGAATGCAAGCAAAATAAATACATAAATAAAGACAAAATCAGGGCTCCTTCCCGCTAGCTGGGTTCTCTGTGCTTCACTTTGTACTTGCTCTTCAGGAACGATCTACATAGGACCTCAGGGACTTTGAATCTAATGTTCTACATCTGTAGAATGGAGATGGTGGTTCCAAAGGCTCTGAATATTAGGGAAAGTCCCCAGCACTTGCCCAGCATGCAGAGATGCTCAGTGAGGTGAGTGCCCGGCAGTGATGGAAGCAGGGATTTACGGCATATAAAGGCGAGATGAGGTCAAATCCACTTTCTCACCAAAGGGAAACATATCCTTGACTAATGACAGCAAAGGGAGAATTGGAGGGAAGTAACCAAGGTTTAAATGTGGCTAGTTTCTGGGAAGGGGCATAGGGGCCCACTGCTATGGGGAAAAGGGGCTTTGTGTCACTTGAGCCCTTGGGTTGGAGTTAGGAGTGCAAGAAGTTTATGGGGTGAGATAAGTGTCAGGGGAGGGCACCTGTGATAGATAAAAGGGGAAGGTTGAGCAGAGACAGCCTACAACTGCAATCCAAATCTGACTGTCTCTGCCCACTCCTGAGCCAAGAAAGCCTCTTAGAGGAGTTCTGTGTTGGGCAGAAATAGCAACACCTGAGGATCCCCGCTGTGCTCAATTGTTGGCTGCGCCCTGCCTGGGAAGAGTGTGGCCTCAGCTCAAAAGCTGAGGGAGAAACTGAAGAGACACATAGCTGGGGCCTGTCAGCTAATGACATTCTTGCATCTGAATAGCAAGTCACTTTCTTAAAGGGAGAGGCAAGCTATACACCTCCATGGCTTGCACTTATCTGAGGGAATGAAAATCCTTCAGATAACTTTACAAGGATCCTACAGCAGAAGATACCATTCCCTGGCTTCCCAGGAGAAGCCTGGAGGGGAGCAAGCATTGTGGAAAATCCATGCACCTGAATGTCAGAGTAGCGATAGCTGTGGAGATACTGAAGCAGATGAACCCGTGGCTAGCTTCACATGGGTCAAGGGAAAGAGCTGAGAGCTTCTGTGCTCCCAGGAGGGGGACAGCAGTGCAGCTAAGGTCAGCAGGCTAGAGAAGCCTTTGGGCTGGGCCAGGAGAAGGTAGACTGTGTAGACTGGATTGCCCATGACTGGCAGAAATGGATGAAACAGGAATGGAGTGATGCCCAAGAACTGGTGGAACCGGGTACACCTCAGGGGGGTTAGCAAGGCCAGCAGGTAACTTTGGACCAGATTTGTACCCATCTGAGGGCTTCACCTGGGAAAGCTACAGGGAGGAGCAAGAATCCTAAATTGATGGAGTAATTACCAAGAACAAACAGAATTTTAAACCAGAGGGACTAATTCATCTTGAACTGATGAGATTAAGTTTTCTGCTAATGAGGAGAAACAGGGAAGTAGGAGCTAGTTAAATTCAGTTACAGAAAGGAAAGAAATTTACAAACTGCATTTCCCAGTTATGTAGCCTATTAAATTTCATCTCTGTTACACAGAAAATGATATCTTTTGATATAATCATTTCATTATTTGGGATCTAGTTTTATAAGTGGAAAAAAACTTTGCAAAAAGATTTTTTTATTTCCATATTATTTATAATTGTGAAATGAAATAAATGCCCAGCAAGAGGGGAAGTGTTAGATAAGTTATAGTACATCCACTTAATGACATATTAGACTGCTAACAATAATATTGTCATTAAAATGCAATAGTATATCAGCATTTTTAAAATTAAATTAGGGGAAGAAGCAGAAAGAAGTATTGTACACTGTTTCTCAAACCTTTTGCCCACAACCCAGGGTAAATGGTTGTTTTTGCATCTTGATCCAGGACACCCATACATATTTTATTACTGAAACAAAGGTTGCATGAGACAATGCTTGCCTACCCTGGGGACAGTACATTTTAGCATTTTATATGCTCTTCCAATTTGTCTTTTTCCATGCTAGTTAGACCCACCACATAGGTTTCATGACCACAGATGGGCCATGACCCCTCATGGATTGAGCATGATCCCAATGACGGAAAAGAACAATGACAAAAGAGTAACATCTAGAAAACGTGCTTGGAGAGAACGTGCCAAAATATCAACAGGACTGGAACTCTAGGGGATGCATTCACATTTTTCCATTTGTCTCTCAGAAACATATACGACTTTGTATAATGGAAATACTATTACCATGCTAATTTTTAAATTGTTTCTAAGGCTTCTCTTTTCCAGGCTAAGTAATCCCAGGTCCTTGTTATCTGGTAAATTCACATCTACCCCTGATAAACTTCTGAGATTAGAGGCAGCAGCCGGAGCTGCAGGCAACCTG
The DNA here is from genome assembly GCF_006542625.1 of Nomascus leucogenys. Classification (NCBI taxonomy): domain Eukaryota; kingdom Metazoa; phylum Chordata; class Mammalia; order Primates; family Hylobatidae; genus Nomascus; species Nomascus leucogenys. The sequence goes on from NC_044391.1 coordinate 71,577,784, forward strand.
TGCTCCTGAGCTACACAGTGCAGCTTTAGCACCTCCTGACTCACTGCCCCCCACGTGGCCACTGCTGAATTATGTGCATTTTAATGAGGAGATTGATGTCACTTTCCCTTCTTCCTCCCTCTCCAACACAATTTTATTGAGTGCCTGTTATGTTCCAGACACTATTCTAAAAGCTAGGTGTAAAATGAGATTTTAAAAAACGTGTTTCAGTTTTTTCTACGAGTATGTATTTCACAATCAGACAATAAAAATACATGTTATTTTAAAAGCCTATCTTAAGACGTGGCTCCTGCCTTCAAGATGCCCATAACCTAGGAAAGAAGAAGTCACCTAAACAAATATGTCAGTATGAGACTTACTTTCAGTCCCTTACCCACCTCCTACTCCGGCCAGAAAGTGGCTCCTCAAAATGCCTTTTAATTGATAGGGGCCAAGACATTGCTCTATTCATTTGCAGGACACCATGAAAATCATCTAACACCTACCTCTGACCCAGCTCTTACTTTTCTATTTCAATCTACTGTGCAGGAAGAGGGAATGGGGAGAGAGAGGGGAGGGAAGGGGGAGAAGGCAAAGAGGGACAAAGAGAGATGGAATGGCATCTAGTCCAGCACTAGATCTAGGACAGATCAGGTCTGTGCCTTGTCCATAGATCAAGCTTGTCCAACCTGCGGCCCAGAGGCCACATGGGGCCCAGGATGGCTTTGAATGTGGCCCAACACAAATTCATCAACTTTCTTAAAACATTATGAGATCTTTTGAATGCAGCCCAACACAAATTTATAAACTTTCTTAAAGCATTATGAGGGTTTTTTGTGATTTTATTATTTTTTGTAGCTCATCAGCTATCGTTAGTGTGTATATTTTATGTGTGGTCCAAGACAATTCTACTTCTTCCAATGTGGCCCAGGGAAGCCAAAAGATCGGACACCCCTGTCATACACATTTGACTGAGGTTAGTGTTGGGGGCATCCTGAGGTGTTCAGAGCACCTTTTAGCTCTACACCTTTCTGGGTTTGAGTGGTACAACACAAGACTGTTTGGTCCATCAGAATTTATTTCCCTAATTTCCCAAATGTGTCATGGATGGCCTGGCCTGTGACCTCCAGGGAAGTGAGAAGCAGGCTCTATGTTTGTCTGGCATCAATGCCTGCAGCCAGATCTTTCTGATTATTTTCAGGTTTTCTCAGTTAGTGAATAACGTTCTGATGGTAGCTTCTTCAGTACATTAACTTCTAATTCTGGTATTTCCCTGAAGACGTTCAAACAAGTAGGCAGACAGCCAGCTGGGTAAATCACTAAAGAAAACTGCATAATACTCATGTCTGTGTGTCTGGCTACTGCTCCTGGTGAGTGACTGATTTATCACCATCGGGTTGAAGCAAGTTGTCTATTTGCTTTCCAATCATGGGTGGCTTGTCAAATTTTAATATAATGCTAGGGGCTAATACAGTCAGTCAAGGGTATTTTAACTCAGCAATTCCTGGACCTCTTGAACTCATGTCACCTCTGCTGTAATAAGAAAAATGTCCCCTCAGTATATTTTAATAATCTCTTGAACACAGTTGTGGAGGATTCTGACACTCTTAGCCATACTGGACTTCCAAGCTTGTTTTCACTTCAGAATGTGTGTACATTACAGGACATATGGGTTTTTTGTTTTGTTTTGTTTTGTGATATGGTTTGGCTGTGTCCCCACCCAAATCTCATCTTGAATTGTTGCTGCCATAATTCCCATATGTCACAGGAGGGACCCTGTGGGAGGTAATTGAATCATCGTGGGTAGGGGGCTCCCATGCTGTTCTCGTGACAGTGAATGAGTGTCATGAGATCTGATGGTTTTATAAAGGGGAGTTGCCCTACACAAGTTCCCTCTTGCCTGCAGCCATATAAGATGTGCCTTTTTCCTCCTTTGCCTTCTACCATGATTGTGAGTCCTCGTCAACCATGTGGAACTGTGAGTCCATTAAACCTCTTTTTCTTTATAAATTACCCTGTCTCAGGTATGTCTTTATTAGCAGTGTGAGAACTGACTAATACACAGAGTCTTGATCTGTTGCCTGGGCTGAAGTGCAGTGGTGCAATCACAGCTCACTGCAGCCTCAAATTCCTGGGCTCAAGCATATCCTCCTGCCTCAGCCTCCCGAGTAGTTGGGACTACAGGCACATGCCACCATGCCCAGCTAATTTTTTTAGAAATGGGGATTTTGCTTTGTTGCCCAGGCTGGCCTTAAACTCCTGGCTTCAAGCAATCCTCCCACTTTTGTCTCCCAAAGTGTTGGGATTACAGGAGTGAGCCACCACACCTGGTCCATGTACTCTTCTGATACTTGCTTCTGATACTTACTGCACAGATTAACCAGAGGTGTCTCAGAGTGTTTAGGAGACGTGTTTCAGAATTCTGGGAAACCTGGTGCAAAACATTTCTCTCCTGTGCCTGTTTTGTTTGCACCTCATGATAAATGTTCCTTTGGCAGTTTTATAAACAGACTGCTAAAATGTCACCTTTCAGAAGTGTGACAAGCTTGCTGGAGAGTACTGCTGGGAATTGGGTGGGCCAGGCGCAGTGAGTATCCACCTTGGCCTGAGCTGGTGATTTGACAACATGCAGGTCATTTGTTTGCAGAGTTGGCCCAGCTCGGAAAATTTTGAGATGCCATCCCTTCATGCAGACATAAAAATGACATGGCTGATCCTCTGAAAGCCAAACATGCTGTTTCTGTGTGAATTTTAATCTTCAAGAATGCCTCTTGGACCAACTTGTGAACAGCATGAAAGACAGTGAGTGCCTCACAGAATGTAAGAGGGTCTTAGACCTGGGAAGCCAGCTGGTCTGTAGTGGAAGCCTGCCCACCTGCTTGCCCCTAATCAGGTCTCTCTTAGGAGAAACAAGCTCTAGCTCAGTGAATGAAGCAAACACAGATAAAACTGGGTATTTACCAACCAAAACAACCAGTCTACAGAGCAAGAATGAATTAGGTCATCTTGATAATGCATTCATAATCTCTAGAAACCTAATGCATTGTAAGGCAAAGGAGTATGTTTTTTGAATTCATGTTCAATTAATGTAGAAATTAGTTGTAACTGGGTTCAGGCCTATCCATGCCACAGAGCACATGGAGTTCATTCTGTTTTACACATCATCACACCATCAATGGAATTCCATGTAAATTCCAGAGATTCCCAAAAGGCTTATAAACACATCTTAGTTGCTACGCAGGGCATGTTGGACATCCAGAAAATAAAGTCTTAATTTGTAAAGTGAGGAAAAATACTAGATGCATTGGGAAAGGAAAATGCCCAAGACTTCATAGCTAATGGGAGTTGGTCCTTCAGGCAGAAAGCCTGTTTCCATTCACTGGCCCCAAAGGCCTATGTTCAGCAGGCTACAGAATGTTCTTAGCTGAGCGGTGCAATTCCTCTTGCCAAACAAGCTTGCTTTGCATTTGAATGGTTTGGGTAAACCAATTTGTGACCTTTTGAAGCTCACAGATTATAGTCACAACTTTTGCTTCCCTTTGAAAAGGAATGACTTAATATGGCCAATACAGTAGCCACTGACCATATTAAGCACTTGAAATGTAGCTGGTTCCAGTTGGCATGTACTGGAAGAGTATAGCATATGCTGTATTTCAAAGACTTAACACACACAATGTCAGATAGCTCCAAGATTTTTTAGAATTGATTTCATGTTGAAATGATAATGCTTTGAATATAGTGAATTAAGCATATTGTTAAAACTAATTTCACCTGTTAAAATTAATTTCATATTGTTAAAATTAATTTTTCTGAGGATAAAGACAGGGTGGGAGACAATGGAAGTGCATGCATTAGAAAAGATCCTAGCACTGTAGGAACACTTGGACCAGATTCATTCTTTCAGTGGATCCACATATATTTTACGTGTGGTTACTAGTTGCTAAAGATTTAATGATGAACAAGGCATACATAGCAGGAGAGTTGGTGAGCATGTCATCTACAGTTGCAGTCTCACATCTTCACTCACATTCTCTCCTCAGGCCACTCCTTTCAAGCTTCTCTGGATACCATCACTCTATGAGGCTGCTTGGTCAAGGTCACCAATAACCTCTGTGTTGGCAGATGCAATGGTCACCTCTCTGTTTATATCCTCTTTCACTCTTACAGTATATAGTTGAACTCCTTCAAACACTTTTCTTTCTAGGCCTCCAAGATACTGCACTCACCTGATTTTCTGCCTCTCTCCCCAACAGCTCCTTCTCAGTCTCCTTTGCTGACATCTCCTTCTTTGCTTGATGTTTATATGCTGAGCCTGCACTTTCTTCCTGCCACTATCTGTACAGATTGTCTGGGTAATCACATTTGATCCTGTGACTCTAAATAGAATCTATGCCCCTCTTTCCGGAACTCCAAATTCATTGTATCCAACTGTCTACTCAACATCTCCAATTAAAATGTCTAAAAGGCATCTTAAAATCAACATGACCAAAAAAAATTTGGTGGTTCTTTCCAAACCTGTTTTATTCTTAGCTTTCTCCATTTTGACAAATGCCAGATACGTCTATCCCAGTTGCTGAAGTCAAAAATGGAGAAGTGAGGATTTCTGGTTTCAAGATTGCTGAGTAAAGCAAAGCCCTTTCTGCCTTTCTTCTTTCAAAAACTACCCCCTAAATTACTAGAATAGAACAAAACAAAGGAATGCGAACCTCCATTTTAAATAAAACCAGAAGTCCTTGGTGATTTTGAACCATCAAGTATAAAGATAGAAAGCAGATGAAGAGGTGGGAAGAGGCTTAGCAGAGTGGATGCAAGTCAAACCTAAGCACCTGTAGAGAGACAGATCAAGGAAGAGCAAGCTGGGTGACCACATGAGACCCTGAAGAAGCTCCAGAATGGGAGGCATACATTATCACTAAAGGCAGAAGTAGAGCACAGGGTTGCAAACACTGCAATTGAAGATCTGTATAAGCAGTAGTTGGACCTCCCCCTACTATCTCAACTAGACTATCCCTCTGGTAACCTCACAGTAGACAAAAGTTAGAGTCCCTGGAGAGATTGAACTAGAAGGGTACTGTATTTAGGAACCAAGGCACGGAATTAGAAGAAAATTAAGTGAGTCTGCTAACTGAAAAGTACAACCACAGAAACTCCCAATCACCAGCTCCAGAAGTCAAAGGAAACTTGTAGACCATACCCAGGCAGGAGATCGGAGGATCCTTTCTGGAGAAGCTGAACTGCCACAGAGAAATTACCCAGAAACTGACAAATGAAGGTCTCTGTGAGAAAGCAAGATGGCCACACAGTTGCCCCACACTAAAGCCCACTCACCAACAAGTTCCACCCAAACACACATGATGGCTTAAGCTGAATTATGATATCCAAGGATGATCAGCCTTTAAGAAAAGCCTCTGGTATAGAAGAGAGAGATCAAAATTAAACAGAAAGCCAAAACTTAGAGGAAAAAGAGATGATGCAAAAAAGCCCCAAGACTTTAGATGCAGAAAGATAGAATTTAAAAATGGTAAAGAGAAAATTATATTAATATATAAAATTCTTACTAATTATATAGGAAGTATTTTCAGACTGAAAGACGTAAGTTTCCAGATTGAAAGGGTCTCAGAAATGCATGAAAAAAGATATGTATCAAGGCACATCATCATAAAATTTAAGATCTCCAAAGCTAAATCAAGGAGTTCAAGATCTTTCAGAGAAAAAGCATGTCACATAAGTGTTAGAAATCAGAATGGCAGCAAATTTCTCAACCTCAACATTTAAAATAAAATACAATTAAAGCAATGAGTTCATGTGGAGAAAAGAGAACCCTTCTACACTGTGAATGTAAATTAGTACAGCCATTATGGAAAACTTTATGGAGGGTCCCCAAAAACTAAATATAGAATTACCGTATGATCCAGCAATTCCACTTAATGCATGAAATGATATTTACCCAAAATATTTGAAATCAGTTTGTCAAAGAGATATCTGTATTCTCATGTTCATTACGGCACTATTCATAATAGCCAAGTTATGGAATCAATCTGTGTCCATCAACAGATAAATGAATAAAGAAAATATGGTTTATATATACAATGGAACATTATTTAGCCTTTAAAAAGAAGGGAATTCTCTCATTTGTGACAACATGAATGAACTGGACAACATTATCCTGAGTGAAATAAGCCAGGCACAGAAAGATCTCAGTTATATGTGGAATCTCAGACAGAAACAGTCAAACTCATAGAAGCAAAGGGTAGCATGGTGATTACAGAGGCTAGAGGGTGGGAGGAATAAAGGGATCATGGTCAAAGGATACAAAATCTCAGACAAAAGGAATGAGGTTTTATTTTGTGACCTGTTGCACATCATGGTGAATATAGTCAATAATAGTGTATTGTACATTTCAAAATTGCTAAGAGTAAATTTCAAATGTTCTCAACAGGAAAAATAAGTGAGGTAATGGATATGTTGATTAGCTTGACAATTATTCCACATCATATTCATAAATCATAACATTACTTTGTACCCCATAATATATACAATTATAAATTGTCAATTTATAATAAAATAAAAATATTATATTCAGAAGAGTTTTATAGAGCTAGTAGAGGTATGAGAAGACCTAGCCAGTGAGTCAAAAAAAGAGGCAATTAATAACTCTAGCTAAAACAAACACTTGGAAAAGAAAATTGTATATGTGAACTATAATTGAGATTACCTGTATCTAATATGTAGGGAAAAAAGAATGAGTCCAAGGAAGATAATATCCCAGTTATAGAAATGTCTAAAATCATTATACTTGATTCCAAGATAGTAAAAATAATATAAGGTTAGATCCCTCTACTGTGTTCTTTTCCATATTTACTTTCCTGCATGTTTATGAGTTTTAGGTATGAGTAACTAGGCATAATGTGGTGTCACTTGCTAAGATAGAGAACATGAAAAAGAAGCAAATATAGAGGATTGGGAAGCACTGGTTTGTGTCTTAATTTTGGATATGTTGCATTTGAGGTGGTTGTTAGACATTGGGCAGGCAGGGGCATATTGGCTACATGGATCTGGAGCTCAGAAGGAAGGACTAGACTGGGGACATCTAACTGGGAAGGGTTGTAAAGGCATCAGTGACAGTGCTAAAGTTACCCAGAGAGGAAATGTAGTGTGAGAAGCGGGTCTGGAAACAATTCTTGAGGAATGATGAAACATTAGGGAGAGAGAAGGGGAAAGCATCTGGCAAAGGAGATTGGAAATGAGAGGACAGACAGGTAGAAAGAAAAGTCAGAGAGTGTAGCTCATAGAAACCAGGAGACGCCTTCCTGACCTATAAGCCACTTCCTAATATGAATTTAGATTCCTCTATTATCCTTCTTTTCATGTTGTACTTTCCCTCAGGTACTAAGATGAAATGAGTATTTATGTAGTTGATTGATTCATTTGTTCATTGAACAGTGCCAGAACTGTTCTAGGATGCAGATACAGCAGGTACAAGTCAGACAAGGCCTTTGTTTTCATGAAGTTTATCTTCTAGTTGGGGTTAACAGTTGGGGATATTAAGGAAGGAAGTGGAGGAAGGACATGGTTAGTGTGTCAAATTCTTCCAATAAGTCAATGACAATGAGGACCAAAGAATGTCTACTAAATTAAACCACACAGAGCTTGTTGGACACATTAGCATGGTAGAGACAGAAATGAGATCAGAAAGTCCTAAGGAACAAATGATGAACCAGTTGAGAAAGGAAATATAGACACATCTCATGGGGAGATTGAGCCAGAAGGGTGAGAAGAGAATAGTGATGGAGGAGATACAGGGAAAAATCCAGTTTAAGATCAGAATGGTCAGAACGTGTTTAACAGATGATGAGAAGGACCCAGTTGCTAGAATGAGATTGAAAAGGTAGGAGAAAATAAGGGTAGATAACAAGCAGCATAAGGTTTCTTAGAAGATGTTTGGAGAGAGGGACCAGAGCACATATGGGGACCTTTGCCTTTGATGGCAGAAAGACACTTTATCCATCATAGCAGGGTGGCAGGGATTTGCAGAGAATGATGAATTTTAAGTAGCAATTACAGGAAGAGTGCTTTAAGATCTAAAATATATGCATTCTTTATTCCCTACCATTGACTGGGGGCATTCATTTATTAAGAGGAGCAGTAGAGGAAGAAGGTGAGGGACAATAGATGAGAGGGGCTTGTGAGGTCAAAAAAGAGTTGAAACAGGAGTATCCAAGCAAAAACACTGGAAAGAGAGAAGGCTGAGGACCTAAGAAAGGATACCTGAATTCATGAATTTAAAGATCTGTGGGCATGAATGGGTGAGATGGAGTATAGGGGAAGGTTATCGGGAATGAAGAAACTCAGAATGTTCATGGCCAATGAATCAGATGGCCATCCAGTGTGATTCTGGTGTTGCCTAGGAGGATGGCAGGAGATGGAGTAGAGAAAAAGGCGGGGCTGCAGTCCTCACAGCCTTGCGCCGACTGGTCTCCGTCAGGACCTGGGGTCTGGGTCCAGCCCATGCTGAAGTCCGAGGGGAGTGGGTGGATGAGCAGAAAGAACACTAGGTGGGGGCATAGGCAGGCGAATATGGTTTTATTCAGCAGCAGCTCTCTTAGCAGCTTATTCACATTGTCCACCTTTATCTCAGCTGTTTGCTCTGGCACTGCGGCTCCTACAGCCTCCACGCCTGCAGCTGCACGGCCAGCTCTCCCTTGCCTTCGGGGTCAGCAGCTTGACTCTTTCTCTTTTTGGGCACCAGCGCACTGAGCTGTGTGGCTTCCTTCTGTCCGTCTGCAAGACAGACAGCTTTGGCTCTCTCTCTCTCTTTCTCTGGGCGCCAGCACGCCCACCATGTTAAGCCATATTGAACCTAGCCGAGCCCCAAGAGTCCCTGTACAGCGTTAGCAGGGCCATTATACCTCTGTGACTTACAGCAAAGTATGAGATTACACAAAGAGGTTATATAACAAGCGGAGGTGTGCGCCTGCTTGCCAAACTTGCTGAGTCATGCAGGCCCCGTTATTCGCCTTGGCCTATTCCTTAACCAAAGCACATCCATGTACCTTACAGCCTCGCTCATAGGACCCACCGAAGGGACTAAAAGTGGGAGAGGATGGATTCATCAACAAAAATCTGGCCCTATAGTCAGAAGAAAGGGTGTGCTTGGAGGCAAACCCCAAATGTTGACCGTGGTCCCAGTAGATGCACTATTTGGGACCAGCCTGCCTCAAAAGATCAGCCCTGGAATTGGGGCCAGGGATTTCTGTTGTTCTCTTCCACCTTTCAGCTCCACACCTTATAGTTAACATGGCACTTCACAGTTTACTTTAAAGCCAGAGGCCTGGGTGTTGTGTTAATAGTGGCACCCGTCTTCAGACAAAAGCCACATGTCCCAAGCAGTATTTGGGGCAGGTCAGGCTTATGTTCCCTTAAGCTGCAGGTGGAGGAACACTGCCCTTTTATTTAGAGAAGTACTTCTCAAAAGTGCTTCAGAATAGCCAGCATCACCTAGAGGGCTTGTTAAAACGCAGATTGCTAGGTCCCAGCCCCAGAATTTCTGATTCAGAGGGGCTGGTGTCGGGTCAGAGAATTTGCATTTCTAACAAGTTTGTAGGTGATGGCGATGCTGCTGGTCTGGGGACTACACTTCGAGGACCACTGATTTAGGCCACTGGTTCTCAATTCTGGCAGCACACCGGAATCACCTGGGGAGTTTTAAAACCCACTTGGTCTGGGGTAAGGCCTGAATATCAGGAATCTTCAAAGCCTTCCTGGTGATTGTAAAATACAGTGAGAGTTGAGAGACTGATTTAGAATATGAGCCCTGCTTGAGAAAAGCACACGGAACAATTGATTTCTTTCTCCCTTCAAGAGGCAGTGGATATTTACTTAATCTGTTTGGACATTCAGTTTCCAAGAGAGAGTTCATTATGTATGTTACAACAAAACAAAACAAAACATCTACTATATCTCTGATATATTCCCTTATTTGACTTCGTGGGCTTTTTTCCCAGATCATCATAGACTGTGCTTTCCAATCCAGAGGGAAATTGTGGCATTTGTTTATCTGAAACGACCCATTTAGATGGATTTGCAATTTAAAGGGAGATTTGGAAATGTGGCATATTTCATTTCATTAATGGAAGTGACATACATGGCTCATTAAGCCCCACCAGTAAGTTTCTACTTGAAAAACTTTATAACTTCCTGCTCAGCCTTGGGGGCCTTTGCATACTCAAAAAACACATTTCAATTTGTAGGAGCTTATAATTTGGAATTCACAGTACTTGTTTCTAGGTTGTCTACATTAACAAGCTAGTAGCAACCAGGACTAAAGTGCTACACAGTGCCTTTTGCACTCAGGAAGTCATCGTTTATTTCTTATTTCTTGGTTGATTTACACTTAGCTAATTATTGCTCTACTCTTGGCCAGTTATAGTTTCTTCTGTAGGGTCCGTGATTCTGGAAGTTTGTAGTTGTGGCCAAGTTGTAATGAATTCCTTTCGGCATTCCTATAACCAAATTACATTAATCAAACTTAAAGAACTCTCCCCAGATTCTGCAACATTAAAAACAACAACAACAACAACAATAACAAAAGACATTGTGACATAATTAAACCTATTTGTGGTACTGTTTAAGGGTATGAATATTGGAGTCTGAATACCAGGTTACAATTCCTATATAAAGCACTTTACTTTTCAGGCAAATTACATAATTTCTCTGAGTTTTAATTTCTTCACCTGTAAACTGGGCATTTTAAATCACGTGGCCTAACTACCTCACAGGTTCTATCAAAAAACACGAAGTGTGTGTTTTCTTTCTGTAAACTGTTAAATAAAATACAAATATTATTTCTACCATAGTGCTTGCAGAAAGTAAAATTCCAGAAAATAGACTTTTAGGGATAATTGAGGCTTCACCACAAATATTTTTTATTTTAATTAGAATGGAAACAAACATACTTTTCTTCTGTGTTCAACAATCCTGGGACCAGACCAAATAACTTACTTACTTGCTCCAGGAAATCGTTGTTCCCAGAGGCCGACTGAGAACCAATTAAATGACTGACTTACCAAGAGTAACATCTTGTTCATCAGTACTCACTTCTATACCCTCTCCTCACTGTGCCCAACAACCCAAAGATGTTGTGTTATAAACTCTGCCCAATCCTAGTTTCCTGCCTTGCAAGACTTGCCATAAAAGCCATCCATCCCAGGTACTAAAATACTATAAATATCCTCTCCTGACTTTCCCAAGACTTTGTCAAGGTGGTGTTTTCTCTTTCCGCAATAGGATAAAAAGCTTAGCTTTGTTTGATCAACAGGTTTTTCTGGTAGTTTTTTTGGGAAATAAACATAATCCTGTGAAAAATCTTCCCTAAATGTAGTATTCCAACTTTCTCTCTTCCACAGCAGGATGGCCTGGTAGAACATACTATTCAGTGCCCTGGGTGATCATTTAAAATATGAATTTTTCATCCAAATGTGTAGTCCACTAAAGTTCCAATAATTTCAAACCTCTGAATGGTTGAGTCCTAGTTGAGAGTGGAATGAAGTAGTCCCCAAAGCTGCTGCCTCAGAATTTGAGGCCCAATAATAGGGCAATTCAACTTCCATGGGAGCTTCTGGTGCCCAGCCAAGAGCTGAGGTCTTCTGGCTTAATGTTTGTTAATTATGGTATAGTTGAGGTTTTCAGACTTCAGTGTGTATAAAATCATTGAAGTTTATTTGTAATGTAGATTTCAGAACCCCATCCCCAGAGATTCTAATTCATAGACACAGAATATAGGGCCCCACAATCCATATCCTAAGTCTATAGTCTTTTACAGACCATATTTTGAGAAATATTGAATGATTATAGGGGAAGTAAGACCCTCGTGGATGCAGGAAACTGGTTATGATGAAAATCTTTAGATAATATCTAGTAATGAGGCACAATTTCCTGAAATAATACTGTTTATTCTGGGCTTTAGTTTCCTCATTTGCAAAACAGAATTGCTAAGATTTATTAACCACAAGAGTCAAAGTATATTTGGGTTCATGAGCTGCCCGATTCTCCTTGCTTGATGCTCTGCAAATAAAAACCCTCCTTTCTCTCGCTGCAAACCTCAGTGTGGATGTTTGGTCTTACTGCTCCAGGCAAGTGGACCCCAGTTTGGTTCAGTGACACCCGGGGCCAGGGAACAGGCTCCTACTATGCCGTTGATCTGTCATCCTCAGCACGTGGCTTCCACTTTATAGTTTAAGACTCATGCAGCCACCACTTCTGCATTCCAGGCATCAGGAAGAAGAAGGGAGAGCAAAAGACAGGAATCTTCTCCATAAGGCACTTCCCAGAAGTTGCACATGTCACTTCTACTCACATCTCACTGGCAGAATTAAGTCATGTGATTATACCTAACTAAAAGAGAGGATGGGAAATGCAGTCCTTGTTCAGAGCAGCCAAGTGTCTGGCTAACATTCAGCAAAGGAAAGCGTATCTATTATTAAGGAGAGGGGAGAGAACAAATTATTGGTTTCTGCTACATGGACGTTGTATAAAGGGCCTTAACTATCATGTTGGAATAGTTTGTATTTAATTCATCAAGGAATTTGTAGACAATAAATTGTTTTGAGGCAAAAATGTGACATTATTTTAGGAATATAATCCATCTTTCAGTGATCTGTAGGAGGGACTAAAAGAAGGAAAACTTGAAGCAGGAAGGCCAAATCCGTGATGGCAACAGGTAAAGCAAGAGGTAATGTGGACGGAATTTAGCAGCAGCAGTAAGAATAGAAAGGAGACACTCAACTGAAAAAAATGGAACCAAAAAATTTGGTAACTGAATTTACTGTGTGGATGAACAACGAAATGAGAATGTCAAACTTCAATCGTGAATGCCCAGAATGGAAGAGCACAAGCTCAAATGTCTACAGAGGCCCTGTAAGTAAGTGATTGGGCAAAATGGGCTCCCATATCACCCAATAGGAAGGCAGTGGGCCTTCCTGGTGCCTAGCAATAGAAAAGCTGCTCAGGCCCCTGGAGACACCACTGCTCAGACTTTGAATACCACCGGGACCGTCTTGGGGGGCAGGGGCAGGGAGATAGGAGTCTCAAAAGAGACTCCTACAGCAGGAGAAATAAAACATTTATCAACATTTCCCACTTAAAAATCTCGAACTACCCTATTAAATGAATATAAAATACTTATGTAACCACTTCCACCATAAGCCTCCAAGATGGATAAGGATTATAAAATAGCATTTCTACATGCCCTAACAATATGTAAGAGCTAACATTTATGTAATGTTTTGTTGTTTTTATTATTTATTTATTTTATTTTATTTTTTTTTTTTTTTTGCACCCAGGCTAGAGTGCAATGGTGCAATCTCGGCTCACTGCAGGCTCCGTCCCCCGGGGTTCACGCCATTCTCCTGCCTCAGCCTCCCGAGTAGCTGGGACTACAGGCGCCCGCCACCTCGCCCAGCTAATTTTTTGTATTTTTAGTAGAGACAGGGTTTCACCGTGTTAGCCAGGATGGTCTAGATCTCCTGACCTCATGATCCGCCCGCCTCGGCCTCCCAAAGTGCTGGGATTACAGGCATGAGCCACCGCGCCTGGCCGTTGTTTTTATTTTTTAAAAATTCATTTATTTACTCATTCTCTTAAATGGGATTCCCATTTTACATGTGAGAAAACTGAGAAATAGTCATGTTAACTAACAGTCATATTGCCAGAAGGGGTAAAGCTGAGATCCTAACTTGGGCCTTTCTGCCTCATCATCCCAAGGTCTCCTACATCTGTTACATGAATGAGCAGAAAGTGATCACTTCTGGATTGTGCGGATGTGCATGCATGCTGTCAATTTTGTTGATCACAAAGAGCTAAGAATGCCCTAAGTAATCTGGAAAACACAATTGTTATGTCACTTCCAGAAAAACTGCTTCCGTGTGGATTGATAGTCAGTGTTCCTGTAATATGAGAGTTTTCTCTTCACTTGGGACATTGAGACCTAGTGATGTTTCTGGCTTTCTGAAATCTCTTGTACATATTCTCTTGGTTGGTGTGGCAACTGCTTCTGTTGCTGCTACTGATGTACGCAGGCCTTTCATGTTGCTCACTGAACTTACTGAGACTTCTAGGTTGGCTCATGACCCAGATGCATTCCTTAAATTCTTCCCACCTGAACTCATAAACACACAAACCCTGCTTTGAGCCTCCTTCAGAGAATAAAATCTCTGTTAACCTGGAATAAAATATATCTAGTAAATAAAGAATAATGTATTACAGATGTTGATGACATAAGGAATTTTGAAACAGCCCAAACGTCTCATCATAGGGTTTTATCTGCCCTACTTATGTATCATCATAAGCTTATAATGAAAGAGCTACTGAATGAAACGTTATTTATTTCTTCATTAAAAAATGGTAAATGAGCTGTCAAATTGAATGTGGCTGTGGTTTTTATCACGTTAAAAAAAAAAAGAAAATAGCAGGAAGGAAATATACCAACATGCTAACATTGGTTACATAGCCTGTAGCACATTTAAACAGAAAGAAGTCTTGTCAAAGGAACATTTTGTGAGAACTGCAAGTCAACAGAACACCAGCATCTCAGCTGTTAGATTTGGTTCAGATATTGATCAATAATAACAACAAGAGGGGTTCTTTACTTAAGACTTCATGAAGCGAATAGAAATTTGAAGAGAATGACTAAATCTGTGCTTTAAAGCAAGAATTATATGCAGTCTTACAAAAGAGTTGAAAGCATGACGAAGAATCAAGTCCTGGAGTCACACTAGTAATTGCAAGGCTTTGGGAAAGTTACTTAACCTCTTTGTGCTTCTATTTCCTTTTTTTAAAAAAAATGGCACGGTGAAACCCTGTCTCTACTAAAAATACAAAAAATTAGCCGGGCGTGATGGCGGTCGCCTGTAGTCCCAGCTGCTTGGGAGGCTGAAGCAGGAGAATCACTTGAACCGGGAGGCGGAGCTTGCAGTGAGCTGAGATCGTGCCACTGCACTCCAGCCTGGGCGACAAAGCGAGACTCCATCTCAAAAAAAAAAAAAAAAAGTTGTTGTTGAGGATGAAATAAAAGTACCTGGCAAACAACAAGTACTCAATAAAAGTTACTAGAAGCATTTTGACATTGATTCTCTTTCTTTTCTTGCTAAGAAAATGTTGATAAGAATTAGCCACATGTAGCAAAAGAATGACTGTGTCCAGTGTTTGGAAACATATTTGGCACCTCCTTCTGCTTGCTTAGGAAAAGCTCCCTGAGTGATGTAGCCCTCAGTTCTTTCTTTGATCTGAGAGCTTTGTAGTCTGTCCTTTGGGTAGAAAAGTAACCCCATATATGGGATCCAAAATGAAGTTAATTTCCACAAGTGGGAGGAAAAACAGACGCCATGACATTTCCTGTGTAATGCCGCCACGCGTTCTCCTTTCCACTCTGCAGCACACCAGGGGTGGCACAGCTCCAATATGCAGCCTGCGTTATGTTAGAGGCTTGGCTAGAGGGTAGGATGGAAGGGCCACACATGAGCCAGCTGCAGGAGGGGAAAAGTGTCAGGAGAAAAGGGACAGAATAGGAAAGGGACAGAACAGTCACGCTCTGCCCCAAATTCACTTTGTGACGTTGGGCAAGTGGACTCACTCTAACCCTTGGTTCCTCCCCAGGCAAATTGAGGGGGCAGAACTGAGTAAATTCCTTCCAACGCTAACATCTATGATTCTATTTTCCCCTCCCAGTGACCGCTTCCTCTGAAAGTACAGCTGACTCACGACCCCAGGCAGCTTAAGATGTGCTCCAAGCCCTTTCTCAACAGTAAAGCCTGACTAATATCAGCTTGAATTTAAGGCTGTTTAGCAATTGTCCTGCCTGCAGTTGGGGGTGAAGGAGGTGAGCTCCCCATCTGTGCAGGGTGGGGGCTCTGCATTTACCCACTGTAATCATTGCCATGGTCTATTGCTGCCTCGTCTTTAAACACTGTTTACTCTGCTTTTCCTCTCTCCCAGCATTCTTCTGAACTGGGCTGGATGATTTCTCCTTTTCCTTTTCAGAAGTTTAGTTTACCTTTAGCTTTAGCTTGGAGCTTTGGTGATGAAAGAAAAGAGATCATATTTCCTCTAGTCAGAGCTGTATTTTCAGGGCACAGCTGCCTAGACCCACGAGAAATATAACAAGAGCACATATGAGGTCATGGTCAAATCCCATCCAGCTCACTCCTAATAGGAGGAGAACCCAATGAGAGTTTAGTCTCCGGAAAGTCAAGCTTAGCCAGGCTTGTGGGCTGGATGCTGGGTGCTGGTGTCATAGTAGATCAGTTGAAGGGAGGGTGTTTTTCTAAGTTCTGGATGGAGTTCCAATCTTTTCTCTAATTCTAAATTCTCATGACCACCTAAGGGCTAGGAGAGGCCTTAATCTTTGATTCATGGAATGTTGGAACCAGAAGGTCTCCAAGAGCTGTTGTGTTGTGACACTGAAGCACTGTTTATTGATTCCCTGGAAAGCCCTAACAAATATGACTGGTGCAGAATGCACTTTGGAAGGCCATCTAGTTGAATTAGGAGTCTTGTAATTCCATGTTCATGTCACCTATGTGTGTGACTAATGTACACTTATGCACAGATTTGTGCATGAAGCAGGTGACTGGGGAACGAATGACCTATTTGCCAAAGCATTTGGAATATTCACTCCAAGACAGCAAATAGCAATAAATCCAATATCTAATATCAATAAATAAATATCTAAATGTATACAGTATTGATTGAGCTCTTATGATATGCTAGTCACTATCCTGCGGGCTTCATAAAGATTGTATTATTTAAAGTTCACTATGATCTTATCAGATTGAGGCTGCTATTCTTCACGCTTAATGAATGGGGAAACAAGGCTTAGAAAATTTAAGTAAAATTTAAATTTTCCGAACTCACAAAGCTGCTCATGGTAAAAACAAAATTTAAACCAAAGTAGTCCGTCTGCAGAGCTGTGCATCTATCAAAAACCCTATACTGCTCCCCTACATGTGGTCTCTGTCCCAATGACATGGTGAATACTTTTCATTTTGCAATGAATTTCACTTAGTGTAGGTTAAGAACCAGGATTTTGGAGCTTTAGTACTGCCTAGGTTCAATCTCAGTTCTGTCATCTGTTGTTAGAATCTTGGCCAAGTTGATTAACCTCTGTGTCTTAGTTTCCTCATCTATAAAATGGGGATAATAATAGTATCACTCTCATAAAGTTGTGATGATTAAATGAGATAACATAAGCAAAGGTCTTAGAACATAGTAATGCTAGCCATTCTTATCTTTTTAGCTATTATTAGTAACAAACATGTATTGATTACCTACTGTATTTCAGGTATTAGGTTCTTAGATTTAGGCAGAGGAGAGGGACAGGATATTATGGTTAATAAAAAAAAAGAAGTTATAGAGAGGGAAAGATCGATTTAAAACCAATCATGATATAAAGTGTTATAATCCATAGTGGATCACTAAGAAAGGATTGACAGGTAAAGAGAAAGTTGCAAAGGGAGGTTTGGAACCAGACTTGAAAGGATACAGAAACTGCAAGTGCTAAAGGGTTGGGACTTCATCCTGTGTAGGCAATGTAGGCAACCAAGGAGCTGAGGTGTTTTTAAAATAGTGGTTGGTGGCACAATCATTTAAGGGTTTTATTAACCACTGTCTGAACCCTATTTAATCAAAGGTGAGTATTAGAAAAAGTTCCAAGAGAAGAGAAATGGTCCTTATAAAAACATTTTTGCCAGATTTTAAAAAATTCTGTTTGCAAGTTGATCTGTAGATTTTATATAACATAAAAATATTCTCTGTACCAAAAAAGGACTTCAAATCATTTTATATCTTGATCCCATATGCATTGTGCAAATGACTCTCATTGACTTAATACATTTGGCACCCTCTAGCATGTATAAAACATGCTTTATAAATAGTAACATAGCCCATGCTGCCAGGGCCTCCTCTTGACTCAGGCAAAGATGACAGTGTATTCTCTTAAGAATATGAGATAATGCATGAGGCAGTTCTTGCAGTATGTATGCCAGAGAAGGTTTGAGCTGGGGCATAATCTCTAGGGAATGGGAATAATTTTAAAAGTCAAAGCTATGGTTGGCTGGTTTTTACAGCAATAAACCCAACCTGTTCCACCAGTTCCATTCTGCATGGTTGATTAAGTGACTAGCCTGACCAGCCAGTCATTCTCTTCTATGTATGCCCAGCTCAAACACAGAGAGCTAAATGAAGTGGAAAAAAACCCACATTAATAAAGGAAGAGCTGAGGATGTGCAAGGATTTAGCACAAAATGTTCATCACAGTGTTAATTAAAATAGTAAGGATGCCCAACATTTGGTAAAGTGTTTGACTATTATAGTACATCTGTAAGACTCACTACTTCATAGTTATTGAAAAGGATGATCTATAAAAGAATATAATAACACAAGGGAGTTATGCCACAGTAAATGATCATTTTAAAAAGAAAGCTTCTAATATTGTATGCACAATAAAATCTTATTTTTGTAAAAGAAAAAAGATTCATGTTTTAATAGCTATTATCTTTAGAGGTTGAGATTATTGGGGACTTTTGTTTTATTCTTTTGTTTATGTATACTATTTAATTTTTCTATAGTGAAGATCTATTAATTTTGTATCAAAAGTTAAAAAAATTATCTTCCCCTCTCTTCCTAGGTGTTGCCTACAGAGGGAAGTCCATCTCCTTCTTGATACCATGGCTACCCTTAGACCCCTCGTGAAGCCCAAGATCATCAAAAATGGACCAAGAAGTTTATCCTTCACCAGTCAGACTGACATATCAAAATTAGATGTATGCATATAGCAGCAACCCAGAGGCATTGACAACAGGGTGTGGAGAAAAATCAAAAGCAAGACCTTGACCCCCAACATTGGTTGTGGGAGCAAAAAGAAGCAAAACACAAGCTCCCCAGTGGCTTCCAAAAATTCCTGTTCCATGATGTCAAAGAGCTGGAAGTGCTGCTGATGTGCAACAAATCTTACTGTGCTGAGATTGCTCAACATGCTTCTCCAAGAACAGTTAAAGCCACTGTGGAGAGAGTAGCCCGACAGCCCACCAGAGTCACTAGTCCCAATGCCAGGCTGCACAGCAAGAAAAATTAATAGACAGCTCATGTACACATTTTATTTGTGTTAAATAAAACCATAAATACTCTGTCATCTGGCATTCTCTCCCTTAAAAACATACAAAAAATACAAAAACAAAAACCAAGAAAATCTAAATAAAAGAATAAAATATTTGTGGGTGCTTTATACATGTTGCTCATTTCGTTCACACACCAGTCCTATGAGATGGTGTGGCGAAAACCATCAGTGTTCTCTCAAATCCATGTGTTTCATGGCATTTCCAACCTCATTTGCGTCAAATTGGTCATATAAAAGACTTCTGACAGATGAAATATAGACATGAGTTATGTACCCCCTTCCAGCCTGGCCTTACAATAGCCTACAGTGCTTTTTGCTCTCTCTCTCCTTCTCTTCTTCATCACACTGAAAGCAAATAATAACTCCAACTCGTGGCCCAATTAAAGGAGCTCAAATGTTCAGAGAGCTGCCCAGGAAAACCACCTATCTTCACCCACTTTGTGCTCCCTCTCTCTTTCTGTCATGTGAGGATACAACAAAAAGTTGGCAGTCTGCACCCTCGAAGGTGGCCCACACTTGGACCCAAGTATGCGGGGCATTCATCTCAGACTTACAGCCTCTGGAACTGTGAGAAATACATTTCTGTTGTTTGTAAGCTACCCCATGTAAGAATTTTTATAGCACCCCAAACTGTCTAAGGCAGTGCATTTACACGATTGATATTCACAGTCATTATTGATATAATTGCATCAACATCTAACATATTTATGATGTTTTCTATTTGTTGCCCTTGATTTTTGTTTTTATTTTTGTCTTTCACACTTTTTCTGCCTTTTGTGGTTTTAACGAGCATTTTATCTCCTTTATCAGCATATCATTTGTAGTTCTTTTTCTTTTTACTTTTATTTATGGTTGTCCTAGAGTTTGCAGTAGACATTTAAACAAATCCAAGTCTACTTTTAAATTACACTATACTTCTGTAGTGCAAGTATCTTATAGTAACAAAATATTTGTAATTCCTCTCTCACATTCCTTTTATCATGTTGTTATTCATTTCACTTATACATAAGCATGTATATATGAATACATTGTTTCTGTTATTATTTTGAACAAGCTGTTAGAAAAATTAAGAATAAAAAATAAAGAGTTGAAGAAAGATATAACACACTAACATTAATTAAAAGAAAGCAAGAATAGCTATATATTAATTTCAGACAGAATAGACTACAGACCAAGGAACGTTATCAGGGATAAAGAGAGGAATTATGTACTGATAAAAGGGTTGAGTCTCCAAGAAGACCGGGCAATCCTCAATGAGTATGTGCCTAAGAACAGGGAATTGAAATATGTGAGAAAAAGCTAATAGAACCGTGAAGGAGGATTATGGCAGGATGGCACTGTTGAAAGCACCAGGAATGTGTCGAATGTGTCTTCTCACCTAAACACCAATGGCACTAGCAGAATCTGGCTAATGTAATGGTTTTGGAACTCAGGAGTCTATTGAAGACTTAAAATTTTCAGGGGAAGGCTTGGATGGTAAATGCTGGTTAATTTCAATCAATTTCTGCTCTTAGCACAGTAGCAGCTACCCATCCCCCATCCCTCAGCTCTGGGACAAGTAGCTGTGCACATGTTCCTGGAACAGCCTGCAAACAACTTGCAGAAGCCAGGCTGGGTGAAAAGGATTCTGTTCTCAAATATCCTGGATTGGTGCTCTTCTGATCTCAGAGATGCAGACAAAGAAGAAGCCATTGTTGTTGCATTTCCCAGCATTGTTGCAAGTCCCTTCCCCCTTGGCTGATGTGACTTCCAGCAGAATGTAGTATACCACATTAACAAAGTGAAGAAAAGGTCATATGATCATTTCAATTGATGCAGAAAAAGCACTTGACAAAATTCAACACCCTTTCGTGATAAAAACATTCCACAATGTAGGAATAGGAGGAAAAATTACCTCAACATATGAAAGTCATATGTGAAAAATTCACAAGGCACATCATACCAAATGATGAAAGACTTAAAGCTTCTCCTCTAAGATCAGGAATAAGGGAAGTATTTTATCATTCTATTCAACAGTGTACTGGAAATTCAGCAAGAGCAATTAGGCAAGAAAAAGAAATGAAAGGCATCCAAACTGGAAAGGAAGAAGTAAAATTATCTCTGACACAGATGATATAAACTTATATGTAGAAAGCCCTAAAGAGTTCTTAAAAACGCTGTTAGAACTAATAACTGAGTTCAGCAAAGTAACAAACAAAAATCAATTGCATTTTTATACACTAATAATGAACAATCTGTAAAGGAAATGGACAGATCCAACAGGCAGAAAATCAGCAAGGACTAGTCCAACTCAGCAACAGTATCAATCAAATGTATATGAGGGCCTCTGTAGACTACATCATCCAACAACACCACAGTACACATACTTCTCAAGCTCACATGGAACATTTTCTAAGAGAGACCACATTTTGGGGCATAAAACATGCTTTAATAAATATGAAAGAATATAAATTGTACAATGTCTTCTCATAACGCAATAGAATTAAACTAGAAATATGTAACAGAAAGATAGCTAGAAAATACTGAAATACTTAGAGATTAAACAACATACTTCTAAATAACACATGGGTCAAAGAAGAAATCACAAGAGAAATTTTAAAATACTTTGAAGTAAATGAAAATGAAAACACAACTCATCAAGATTTTGTTGGATGCAACAAAAGCAGTGCTTAGAGGAAAATTTATAGCATTGAAGGCATATATTAGAAAAGAAGAAAGAACTAAAATAAATAATCTAAACTTCCACTTTAGGGAACTAGAAAAAGAAGAACAATAGAAATCCAAAGTAAGCAGAAAAGAAATAATAAAAATTAGAGAAGAAATCAATTAAACGGAAAAGAAGAAATCAAGTGAGAAAATCAACAAAACTGAAAGCTTGTTTTTTGAGAAGATGAACAAAATTGAGAAGTCTCTAGCCATATTAGCAAATAAAAAAAGAGAGATGATACAAACTACTAACACCAAAAATGAAAGAGGGAATATTATTATAGTTCCCATGGACATTAAAAGCACAATAAAGAAATACTATGAGAACAACTCTATGCCTATAAATTTGATAACCTAGATTAAATGTACCAACTCATCGATAGACTCAAGTGGCCAAAATATATACACAAGAAGAAATAGACAATCTGAATAGACATATATAAATATACGTGTGTGTGTATAGATGTTTATATGTATATATGTATCTATACATATATATATAATATATTTGTGTCTCTATATATGTATACATATATATTTAAAATTTGAATCAATAATTAATAACTTTCCAGGCCAGGTGCAGTGGCTCACACCTGTAATCCCAGCACTTTGGGAGGCTGAGGCAGGCAGATCACCTGAGGCCAGGAGTTGGAGACCAACCTGGGCAACATGGCGAAACCCTGTCTGTTCTAAAAATACAAAAATTAGCAGTGAGTGGTGGCACATGCCTGTAATTCCAGCTACTTGGGAGGCTGAGGCATGAGAATCGCTTGAACCCAGGAGGCAGAGGTTGCAGTGAGCCAAGATGGCACCACTGTACTCCAGCCTGGGCAACAGAGAAAGACTCTGTCTCAAATAATAATAATGATAATTATTATTGTTATTATTAACCTTCCAAAACAGAAAGAAACAGGTCCAGATGGGTTCACTGGTAAATTCTACCAAAAATTTATGGAATAAATTGTACCAATTCTACAATATTTTCCAGAAAATAGAAGCAGAGGGACTACTTCCCACCTTATTCTATGAGGCCAGCATTATCCTAATACCAAAACCAAAGACATTACAAAAAAACAAAACTACAGAGCAGTATTTCTCATGAACATAGATACAAAAATCCTCAATAATATATTAGCAAATAGAATCCAATAAAAAGAATTATACGCCACAACCAAGAAGTATTTAGTCCAAGTGTGCAAGCCTGGTTCAACATTTGAAAATCAATTAATGTAATCTACTACATCAACAAACTAAAGAAGAAAAATCACACAAGCATACCAACTAATGCAGGTAAAGCATTTGACAAAATCCAACACTCACTTATAAAAACTCTCAGTATTCTAGAAATAGAAGAGAATTTCCTCAACTTAATATGGAATATCTACAAAAACCCACAGTAAACATCATATTTAATGTCGGGAAACAAAGATTCCTGCTAAGATCAGGAACAAGTTAAGAATATACCCTTCACCTCTTCTTTTCAACATCATACTTGAAGTCCTAGCTAATACAATAAGACGAGAAGAAAATAAAAGGTATAAAGACTAGCAAGAAAGAAATAAAATGGTCTTTGTTTACAGATTATGTAATTCACTATGTAGAAAATTTAGAGGATCAACAAAAAAATCTCCTGGAACTAAAAAATGAGTATAGCAGTTTTGCTGAATACAATGTTAATAGACAAAAGTCAATAGTTTTTCTATATACTAACAATGAACAAGTGGAATTTGAAGCTAAAACATACTACCATTTATATTAGCACCCCCCAAAATGAAATACTTAGTTATAAATCTAATAAAATATGTGAAAAACTTATATGAGAAAAACTGTAAAGCTCTGATGAAAGAAATCTAGGAGGAAATAAGTAAATTTCATGTTCCTGGATAGGAAAACTGAATATTGTAAAAATGTTGACGTCAGTTCTTTCCAACTTGATCTATAGATTCAACACGATTGAAATAAAAATCCCAGCAAGTTATTTTGTGGATATTGACAAACTAATTCTAAAATTTACATGGAGAAGAAAATTCCAAATAGCCAATTCAACATTGAAGGAAAAAAACAATCAGAGAAATGATGCTGTCTTTAATACTTATTGTAAAGCTACAGTGATCAAGACAATGTGGTATTAGCAAAGAATAGACAAACAGATCAATGAAACAGAATGGAGAACTCAGAGATAGACCCACATAAGTGTAGTCAACTGATCTTTGACAAAGGAGCAAAGGCAATACAATGGAGAAAAGATAGTCTTTTCAACAAATGGTGTTGAAATAATTGGACATCCACATGCAAAAAATCTAGACAAAGACCTTATGCTCTTATAAAAATTAACAGAAAATGGATTATAGACCTAAATATAAAATGCAAAAATAAAAAACTCCTAGAAGATAATGTAGGTGAAAATCTAGATGAATTTGGATATGGTAATGACTTTGCAACACCAAAGGCAAAATTCATGAAATAAAGAATTTGATAAGCTGGACATTATTAACATTTGAAACTTCTGCTCTGTGAAAGACAATTCAAGAAAATGAGAAGATAAGCCTCAAACTAGGAGAATACACTTGCAAAAGACAGATAAAAGACTATCATCCAAAATATAAAAGAACTCTTAAAACTCAACATAAGAACTCAAACAACCCAATTACAAAATGGGTCAAAGACCTTAACAGACATGTCACCAAAGAAGATATACAGATGCCAAATAAGCATATGGCAAAATGCTATATATATCATATATCATTAGAAAAATATAAATTAAAACAATAATTAAACACTAACTATGCACCTATTAGAATGGCCAAAGTCCAGACAATTGATAACACCAAATGCTGGCAAGGATGTGGAGCCACAGGAACTCTCATTCATTGCTCCTGGAAATGCAAAATGGCACAGCCACATTAGAAGACAGTTTAGCAGTTTCTTACAAAACTAAACATACTCTTACCATATGATCCAGCAATCATGCTGCTTGGTATCTACCTAAAGGAAATGAAAATGTATATCCACTCAAGAACCTGTACATGGATATTTATAGCAGCTTTATTCATAATTGCCAAAACGTGGAAGCAACCAAGATGTCCTTCAGTACATGAAAGGATAAACTGTGGTACATCCAAATGGTGGAATATTATTCAGTGCTAAAAGGATATGAGCCATGAAAAAACATGAAGGAAACTTAAGTGTGCATTATTAAGTGAAAAAAAGTCAGTCCAAAAAGGCTATATACTGTAGAATTCCAGCTATAAGACGTTCTGGAAAAGGCAAAACTATGGAGACAATAAAAAGATCAGTGGTTGCTAGTGGTTAGGGAGGAGGGAGAGATAAACATGTGGAGCACAGAGGATATTTAGGGCAGTGAAACTGCTCCGTATGATACTACAGTGGTGGGTATATGTCATCATACATTTGTCCAAACACATAGAATGTACTACAGCAAAAATGAATTATATTGTAAACTATGAACTCTGGGCAATAATGATGTGTTAATGTAGGTTTATCAATTGTAACAAAGGTACGATTCTGGTGAGATGTTGATGAATGGGAAGGCTATGCATGTTCAGGGCAGGAGTTGTTAGGAAACCTCTGTACCTTCTACTAAATTTTGCTTTGAACCTAAAGCTACTCTAAAAACAATTTATTAAAAAGAGATCAACCTTCACTATGTTAAGCCAACAAGACTTCAAGCTGTTTGTTTCAGCAGCATAGCCTATCCTACCTTAACTAGTATAGGTTTATATTATTGTTATCCCATTTTACAGGTGATGTAACTAAGGTTCAGATTGTCTTAGTCAGTTTTGTATTGCTGTAATAGAATACCACAGGCTGGGTAATTTATAAAGGAAATAACTTTATTTCTCACAATTTTGGAAGTCGAAAAGTCCAAGATCAAGTTACTGGCAGCTGGTGAGGGCCTTCTTGCTGCATCATCCCATGGCAAAATGAAAGAGGGTGAGACAGGGCAAGAGAGAAAGAGAGAAAGCAAGAATGAACTCACTTTTATAACAAACTCACTCTCATGATAACAAACCCACTCCTTAGATAACGACATTAATCCATTCATGAGCATAGAGCCTTCATGACCTAATCACCTCTTAAAGGTCCCACTTCCCAAAACTGGTGCATTGGAGGTTAAATTTCCAACACATGAACTTTAGGAGACACATTCAAGCCATATCAGAGAAAAAGTAACTTTTCTAAAATTGCAGGACTATATACAGGGTAAAATTGGAACTAACCCAATGCCTGTTACACTCTAAAGCCATAGACTCTACAACCGCCTATAGAGAGTTATACTTTATTTCCCAGGATGTGAATGCTTTCAACATATGGTGATTTTTAGAGTGATTGTTAGCTATACCCATGGGCTGATGGGGGTGTATATAAAAGCTTGCGGCACATAAAAATCATTTGAAATGCTGGTTTTTAAAATGCCAGTTTCAGGACCCCATTCTCACAGATTGTGATTCAGTAGCTCAGGGAAAGGAACATGGAATCTGCATTAAACAAATACTAAAGAACAAACCTGTGCCCACAGATTTATGAAGTAGTTAACCTCAGTGATAGACAAGAGCCATCTTTCTGGCTTTTTTGCCCATGACATCATCTCATGTTTGGGGACATTCTCCCTTCTTTTGTATCTTACACCACCACCCACCACAGAAGCTGAAAAATAACAAACACATGTGTTCCCAGATCTCAGGCAAATGACCTAGGCTTAGCCTCTCAGACACACCTGCCCCACACTTGGAACCAAAGTTAGTGAAGCAAAGAAGTAGACTTGAGAGGAGCCCTGTGATAATCTTGTGACTCAGTGGGCCAAGCGACAGTGCTGGTAGCATCCTTCCCAGAGAAATCCTGGGGTGAGGTTTTAGGATCATTCTGGACACAGATTGCTCCAAACCCAGTTCTTCTGCTTTCTTGCCATTTCTGTGAGCTACTCAAAACCCTTTTCACAGTTCAGCTTAAATCCACCAGAGTAGATGGTGTGCTGTTGCTTACTATTAAGAACTCTGTGAAGTGAAATTGCAGCCAACAGTGTTTGGGTATTTCATTCACACCTTGAATACATGCAACCCCCCCACCCCCAACTCTCTTTCCCCAAGACTATAATGATACTTCCTTCATCTTATTCTGCCTTTTCCCTGGCCCTCTCAATTATTTTGTAGACAAACCTCAGGAGACCCTCTCTGGCAAAGGCCGAATTCTCTCATGGGGGGCACTAAAATGATTAATGTTGAATGGGCAAAGACAGAATCCACTTGAACGAGCTTGGAGAGGAAATCTGAGAATGTGCATATGTATATAAATTTTTTGTCACATATTCTAAAAGTGAATGAGGCCACCTCCCCCATTCTTCTGCTGCTTCACACTGCCTTATAGCTAGAAGTAGAATGGATTTTGCACAGGGAAATCCAGAGTCTCCATATAGCCTTGTTGTGCTGCTTTTGAGAGCAGGATGAGCAGATGATTGGAGCACCCACAACCCAAACACTTGCACTCTAGAAAAGCATAAGGTGTAGAAACCCCAGGACACATTCCCGGTTGTGTAAGAAATACTTTCCTTTGTTTTTCTTTGACAACTGAATTCATATTTTAGCTTTCATCCTGCCTGGTGGCAGAAACTTAATCTCAGTCAATTCAGAGTTCCCTTTTCTCCCTGAGTTTGTGGCTAAGTTCCAGGAGGCTTATGTCACAGCTTTGGGAAAGGACATCTGGCTCTTGGTAATCATCTATGAGGCTGGCATCTGCTAAGATTCACAGCATTTTTTCTTCTCTTCGTTCCATAGGTGTGCTGTTATCCATCTCCATTTCTGACATCTGGGCCTCCCCAAGTGTGGCTCTTTTTTATTCTCTCAGCCCACTTTTTTGTCTACTTTTCCATGTATCTCCCCTCTCTGCTTGTGAGTATGTGGGACTTCTACGAGGCTGCTTTAGGCCTCTCATCTGGGACACTCCATAGAACCATCTTTACTGGTCACCCCTGTGTCCTGCTAGTGCAGGATCAACCGGGTAGGCTTACCACCCCCCAGGTTCTACATGGAAAGCAAGAATAGATGCCCTCTGCATGTGGATTCCTCAAACCTAGTTGGGATTCTGTCACTCCTCCTTCCACCCCCAGGGAAGCCAGGGAAGGGGTGAGAGGGGGAGAGTGAGGGAGGTGGGAGAATGGTAGGGGGACCTCTTCATGGGCCCAGGTTTTTATATTTCCCTCCAGTCCTCTTCTGCCATTAATCCAGGAATTATGTAGAGCTAGTTTGGAGGGTGGGTAAAACTGGCTCTGAGCCATTATGTGTTCTTTGAAATATTTTGTCCTATGTCCCGTGCTCTTTCTGGTCCCTGCTGTGGCCTAGGCATTTAGACCTAAAAAAGCTTCTCTCCCTCTCTGCTGTGTAGTTCCTACCCTGAGACAAAGTACATTGCACTCCCCACAAGCTGGAGTGGGAGGAAGAGCCACAGGAAAATCCTAGGCTAGGGTGGGCACCCAGTGGTTATCTTAAAACATTATTTCACAACAGGGGTCTGATATGTAATGTACTGCTGACGGTTTTTTTTTTTTTTTTTTTTTTTGCTTTTTATAAATTTCCAAGAATGTCATGTTCCTCCTACCCAGTCTTCTCAGCTAAACAGTGATTAGATTATAAGACAGGCATTCAGAAGGGTTAATGGAATTGATCCTTTTGATGATGTCTATTTACTAAAAGAACAGAGATTGTCTTATTTTTATGTGCTCTATATATGTAACTTTTATGTACATTTGAGATTAATTGCTATGAAATGAAGTACACCATTTTCCTCTTCTTGACTTTCATATAAATGACATCATAGAGTATGTACTTTATTTTGTCTGGGTTCTTTTGCTAAGCTTAATATTTGTGAGATTCACTTATGTCATTCTGTGTATTTTTCATTACTGTGTAGTATTCCATTGTATAAATAGGCCAGGGTTTATTTACATGTTCTTCTGTTGGTGGACATTTGGATCGTTCCCAATTTTTGGTTATGATGAAAAAAGCCGCTATGAACATCCTTGTACATGTCTTCTAGTAGACACAGGCTTCATTTCTCTTGGATATACACTTAAGAGTGGGATTGCTGGATCAAAAGATAGTTATGTGTTTAGCATTCCTATATAATGCCAAACAGCTTTCCAGGACTTGTAGGGATTTATGCTGTCACCATCAATATGAGAGTTTCAGTTGCTTGGTATCTTAACCAATAATTCGTATCATCAGTCTTTAAATTTAGCCATTCTGATGAGTATATAGTGTTATTTCATTGTGGTTTTAATTTCTATTTCTGTTATGAGTAATAATGTTGAGCACTTTTCCATGTTTATTAGACAATTAGGTATTTGAATATCCTCCTTTGCCATGTGTCTGTTCATGTCTTTTGACCTTTCTTGTTTCTTCGGTTTTAGAGACAGGATCTTACTCTGTTGCCCAGGCTGGAGTGCAGTAGAGCAGTCATAGCTCACTACAGCCTAAAACTCCTGGGCTCAAGTGATCCTCCTTCCTCTGACTCCCAAGTAGCTAGAACTACAGGTGCTTGTGTGCCACCACACCAACTAATTTCTTTGCTCATTTATTATTTAGGTGTCTTTTTTCTTATTGATTTATAGGAATTCTTTATACATTCTGGATGTAAGTCTTCTGTTGGATATATGCATTGCAAATATTTTCTCCCAGGCTATGGCTTGCCTTTTCACTCCTTTAATGGTGTCTGACTTTTGATGAGTAGAAGTTCTTAATTTTAATGATGTCCAATTAATTAACGTTTTACAGTTAGTGCTTTTTGTGTCCTATTTAATCTCTGCTTAATCCAAGTTCATGAAGATATTATTCTATGTTTCTTCTAGAAGCTTTATTTTTTCATCCTTCACATGTAATTTTTACTATCAATCTCAAAATAATATTTGTGTCTGATGTAGAAGGCAAAGTTCTTTTTTCTATATGGATATACAATTGCTATAAAACCATTACTGAAAAGATTCTACTTTTGCCTTTGTGTTGTTATTGCATATCAAGTAACTGTTTGTATGTGGGTATATTTCTAGGCTTTCCAGTTTATTTTGTTGATGTATTTGCCTGTCCTCAGGCCAGTACCACACTGTATGAATCACTGTGGCTTTATAGCAAATCTTGAAATTTGATTGTGTAAATCCTTCAACTTTGTGTTTTTCTTCAGGGTTGTCTTGATTATTCTAGGCCATTTGCATTTCCATGAAAATATTATGAATTTCCACAAAAAAATCTGCTAGAATTATGATTGGAATTTCATTGAATCTGTAGGTCAATTTGGGAAAAATTGACATCTTAACACAATTGAATATCTAATTCAATTTAGCAAGGTTACTGGATAAATCTATATATATTCCACTATATTGTCTGATTAAAAACAGTGTCATTTCTTCATTTCCAACCTTTATATATATTTTTTTCTTGCCTTAATGAACTAGCTAGCTCCTCCAACATAATGCTTAATACTAGTGGTGATAGTGGGCATTCTTGTCTTATTTCTGGCCTTGGGGGTAAGGAGATCACTATTTTACTATTTATGTAATGTTAACCTTAAGAATTTTATAGGTACTCTTGATCAGATTAAGGAAGTTCCCGTCTTATCCTAGTTTACTAAGAGATTTTATCAAGCATAACTTGAATTTTGTCAAATGCTTTTTCTGCATATATTGAGGTGATACTATGATTTTTCTTTTTTATTTTGTTAATTTGGTGAATTACTTTGATCAATTATTGAATAATAATCAGTTTTATAGTTTCGTAAATCTTCACTTGGTCAATGTATAATTTTGTTTCTTTATCAATAGATTCAATTTATTAATGTTATCTTGTTTGGGATTGTAATGTCTTTGCTCTTAAAACATAGTGGCCTATAATAGTCCTTTCTTAGAATGTCTTTGGCAGTTTTTGATATTAAAATTATGCTGGCCTCATAAAACCCCCAAATTTGGAATTGTTTCCTCATTCTTCTTGAAAAGTATATTAATTTTCCCTTAAGTATTCAGAAAAATATATCAACAAAGCCATCCGAGCGTACAGTTTTGTTCTGTTTTCTGGGGTGGGGCAGGCTTTTAATTACAGATTCGGTTTTTAAAATCAATATAGGATTACTTATTTTTCCTATTTCCTCTTGTGTCAGTTTAAATAATTTATATTTCTCAAGGAATTTGTTAATTTCAACAATGTTGTAAAATTTTTTGGCATTTTGTTTTTAAAATTTAGGATCTGTAGTTATACTTCTTTTAAAGTTCCTGACATAGGTAATTTGTGATTTTTTTCCTTCTTAATTCTATAGTCAGAATTTATCAATTGTATTGCTCTTTCCAATAAAACAATTTTTTGTGTTATTCCTATTTTGTTTCTACCTCCATTTCTATTTCATTGATTTCTCTTTTTTTCTTTATTTCCAGTCTTTTTGTTTTTTGGTTTGTTTCACTTGTATTTCTTTTTCTTGCTTCTTGAGATGGAAACCCGGTCTGGGTTGTATACCATGACGGTACACACGCAAAAAAATTAAAATTACACTTTAAAAAAAAAAGAATTTTATTATCAAGAATAAAACCTATTAAAACTGAAAAAAATTGAAAAAATAGTACAAGGACTTGATTTTATATTATACTGAATCATATACTAAGAAATTTATTGTTTTAAATTATCTTTCAGTCCTTCTAATTAAATCAA
This sequence comes from Nomascus leucogenys, assembly GCF_006542625.1. Lineage (NCBI taxonomy): Eukaryota > Metazoa > Chordata > Mammalia > Primates > Hylobatidae > Nomascus > Nomascus leucogenys. Next base: position 71,609,338 of record NC_044391.1, read on the forward strand.
GAAGAGTTTCCACTTGAAAGTTTTAACAGTTCTCTAATTCTTGCCTGTCTTGCTATTTTTCTTGTTTAAACAGAGAACAGGCCCAGGTTCAGAGCTTTTGTCAAGCCTCAGGATGGAGCTAGAAGTTAACAACATTGTTTGGTTTGCATGGCACTAATTTTCAAAGTTTGTTTCTGTTTATGGCAAATACTCCTGGTTTTCTACTCATGGGAATGATATAAGATCTCTTTTTAAAATATATGTATCTAAGTAAAAGACAAGATAGTTTAAAGAAAACTATTAATATGTTGAGGCAAGTATAGTGAAAGGATACTTGAATGACTACATTTGGAACATTCAATTCAATACTATCGCAAGGTGTTTGTTATTATTTTCCAAAAAGCTTCTATTCCAGATTATAGTATTTCACTGTCTTCTCTGCCTTTGATACAGAAACCATTGGCCCCTCAGGGAGACAAACCTTTATTTGGTTTTAAGATCATATCTTTTTCCTTGGGCATTTTTTCAGGTGTAGAGCACACAACTGAAACCAGCAATGAGAGCTGTTTAAAGTTTTTTTGTAGTATTTGTTTTATCTTGGGGCTTTTATTTTTTATTTTTATTTTATTTATTTATTTATTTTTGAGTCGGAGTTTCACTCTTGTTGCCCAGGCCGGAGTGCAATGGCGTGATCTCTGCTCACCTCAACTTCTGCCTCCCAGGTTTAAGCAATTCTCCTGCCTCAGCCTCCCGAGTAGCTGGGATTACAGGTATGTGCCACCACACCTGGCTAATTTTATATTTTTGGTAGAGACAGGGTTTCTTCATGTTGGTCAGGCTGGTCTCGAACTCCTGACCTCAGGTGATCCACCCGCCTCGGCCTTCCAAAGTGCTAGGATTACAGGCGTGAGCCACTGCGCCCAGCCTATCTTAGGGCTTTTAATAACAGCCCAGTCTTTCTCTTTCCATTTTCTTTTTTTTTTGAAAAAAAAAAAAAATACATTCTCCCTGTCTGTTCATGTCAATGGTGGTTAAACAAAAACTGAAACAGAAACAATCCTTGTGTTTCCTTCCTTTGGGTTCTTACCTAAATACGAAACTGTACATTTTTTTTTTTTTGGAAGATGGTGAGGAGAATTGGCAGTTAAGGTTTTTATTAGACATAATAGGCCCAAGTGGGATGCCCCCACCCATGCAGAAAAAGCCTTATTTGATTTCCTTCTTTGAACATGTTGATGTTGAATAAATTATCTTAATAAGTATCATATAAGGCAAAAAAATGAAAAACAAATTTTTTAATCCTAAATAGATGGAGAGAAGCATGATAAAACAAATACTGTAATAAGTTAATTGTAGAATCTAGGTGGTAGATATATGTGTGCTTACTGTAAATTTCTTTCAACTTCTATATATGATTGAAAATTTTTATAACAAGAGATTGGGAAAAAATCTAACCCATTTTGTGTTTTCCACAGGAAGCATGTAGAAAATAGGACCTTTCAGATCTGCATGCAGTGGCGGTGAAATGGTCTATCTGGGTCCCTAAACAGCGTCCAGCACATAATGAAGGTTCATCGATTGCTGCTGTGTTGCGTGTTTGTAAACTCACAGTCCTCTGACTCACCACCTGTGATTCTACCTGGGAGGCTGGCAAGGCAGATGTTACCACCACCATTGTTCTCTCTTTTCTTTAAAGATTAAAACCATTTTATTTTGTCTCTAATATATTTCTCCCCAAGTTGATAGATGCAGTAGTAACCAATAGTAAAATAGTCATGCATACAATTCATCTTCTCACAGAGAATCATGACTTTACAAACACAGACTTACAATCTATCGGGAAAGAAGAAGGCTGTTTTTAGAAAGCAAGCCCCCTGTAAACCTGACTTTGTTATAAAGTACTGTTCTTTTTATATAATGTTAAATTCGATGTGCTTAAATTTTATTAAATATTTTTATATCTGGGTTTTTTGTTTTGTTTTGTTTGAGACAGAGCCTTGCTCTATCACCCAGGCTGGAGTGTGATGGCATGATCATGACTGACTGCAGCCTATGACTGCAGCCTAGAGAACTTCTGGGCTCAAGTGATTCTCCTGCCTCAGCCTCCTAAATAAGTAGGACTACAGGTGTACATCACCACACCCAGCTCATTTTTTAAAAATTTGTTTTGTAGAGACAAGGTCTTACTATGTTGCCCAGGCTGGTCTCAAACCCCTAGGCTCAAATGATCCTTTTCCTTCACCTTCCCAAAGTCCTGGTATTACAGACACGGGCCTCTGAGGCTGGCCCATTGTTCTCTTTTTGTAAATAAAGAAACTAAGCCTCTGAACTAAGTAATGATGACCTTGGGGGATGCACCAGGCCTCTGATTCCCTTTTTGCTGAGTGCTGCTCTGAGTTATCAGGGTGAAAAGTATCTGATAAGAAATCTGTTTAGCCAAGGTATTGGTGATTCAAAAGTGTTAAATATTCTTCTCCCAAGGGATTTTGTATTTTTAAAAAGATCAGTAGAGCAATAACTAAGCCAGTGAAATAACTAAACCTTTAACTGTGTAACTTCAGTCATAGTCAATGGAGACTGTTGGGAAAGGGTAGGCAGAAGCTGGGAAAGGAGAGGGCAATTGGCCAGTTGCCAGTCACACCCTATAAAGAATGAGCTTCTCCATTCACATGCAAAGCTAGCATTGCCAAAAAAAAAAAAAACCGATCAGCTGAGGATTTTTTTGTATTGTGGTAAATCCACTAAATTGCAAGCACAAGTTATTAATTTTATTTACATTTTAAAATGTATATTTATGACAGAAAATCCACCTTTAAATTACTGGTATTGATATCTATTAGGTCTGATGCAGATTTCCAAATTTTATTTATCAGTAAACAATATAGCATCAGCTTTTTGAGAACAGATACAGAAGAGGAAGTGCTCATATTTATTAAATGAAAGTAAATTATCACTCTAAAAGCAAGGTTTGAGCAATGTTCTCGCTGGTTTGGTTTTGCAGATATTTATGGACTCTAAGTGGGAGTTGAGGTCTTATAAGCAAAACAGGAAAAGTCAATTGACCTGAGCTTTCATAACTTTTTAAACTCAGGCTTGTTGTCACAACACTACTGACAGTACGAAGGGTGCACTCTGTTGCAATGTCAGATGAAGTGTTCATTTAATTGGAAATTAAAATTAGAGCATTAAAATTTTGGAATTTTTCTGAGGTTTCACAGCCTATTTTTAATAACCCAATATTCTAGCACACTCAAAAAATCTGGGTGAGATTACTTTAAATATAGATACATCACCAACACCTGAGAGAGCATATAATGAGGTGTAGGGTTTCCCAACAAGGAGAAGGGGAAGCGTGAACCCCCAGATAGAGCAGAGAACTACTGCTTGGATAGAAGGCAGTGCATGTAGGGCTTTCTTAAGATATACTCTGCACTCCTCTACCTCTACAAGACTTTTACCAGCTTTGAGATATAATTCACATATAAAATTCACCCACTGTAAGTGTACAATTCAGTGGCTTTTGATATTTATAGAGGTGTGCAACCATCACTACAATCTAATTTCAGAACATTCTCATCATCTCCAAAAAAACCTTGTACCCATTAGCAGTCACTCCCCTTTCCACCTCCTTCGAGCCCCTGGCAAAAATTAATTTCTTTTCTGTCTCTACAGATTTGCCTATTCTGGGTATTTCATATAAATTGAATCATACAACACCTGGCTGTTTATGACTGGCTTCTTTCACTTAGCATAATGTTTTCAGGATTCATCCATGTTGTGGCATGTATGAGTAATTCATTCCTTTTTATTGCTGAAAAATATTCTCTGGTATGGATAATCCACAGTTTTATCTATTCATCAGTTTGTGGACATTTGGGCTATTCCCACTTTTGGGCTATTATGAATTAATGCAGCCGTAAGTATTTGTGTACAGGTTTATTCATAAACATAGGCTTTCATCACTCCTAGGTATATATGTAGGAGTAGAACTGCTGGGTCATATGATAACTCTATGTTTAACATCCTGGGAAACTGGCAGGCTGGTTTCCAAAGTGGCTACACTGTTTTACATTATGATCAGCAATGTATGGAAATCCAAGTAATGCTGACTTTAAATCTCAGAGATCTTCACTAGCAAGACTGGAAAAGATGGCTTGGACCCAGGAGATCGTGAGTCCAGAAATCCCCAATTGCCAACTGCTGCCATATAAGACCTGTAGATTCTCGATATTCAAAGTGTGGATCTTGAATTGATAGCATCTCCATCACCTGGAACCTTGTTAAAAATGCAGCATCTTAGGCCCCATCCAAGACCTACTGAATCAAAATAATTTTGGTAAGAATTACAGTGATCTGTATGCAAATAGCTTGAGAATAACTGCCATAGAAAGCTTAAAGTAGATTTTCAAACTGCACTGCAGAAGGCCTCCCTGGGTACCTGTGCCAGATGGAGCTGATAAGTGCTGAAGATTGGCTCATGGAAAAACAGTCATGCAGGCAAATTTATCCCCAGTGTCTCCAAGCTAACCCCCTCAATTCTAATTCTTTCCTTTTATATTTTGGATCCCCCTTTTGCCTTTTTCTTTTTTATAACCAGTACCTTTTTGTCTTACCCCTCTCCCATAGCACAACATGATCTGTGCAACACTCCATCACACCACAGGGAACAATAGCATCTGTGGTGTCCACAATTTATATTTTTTTGTGCAATTAAAAAATGAGAAGACCTAAGCCCTTTGGAGAAAACTGAATAGCCTGGGATGCCCGGGGCTTTTTCCAGGTCCTGAAATGAGACAAGAGATTACTTTTATTATTTATATCCTATATCCTGCATAGTGCTGAAAATAATTGAAGAATTGAAACGACGATAGGAAAAAATATGAAAAAGCCACCGGGGTAGGTTTTGTGTACCAAATCCATGCCATATTGCTAGAAACAGGTTGCAAATTTGGCTGTAGCAGCCAACAAGATCAGAAAAATACTATGAATTATGTATTCAGTGTCTATAAGATAAAAACCAATCAGCTGCTCAAGAGTTGTGCAGCCATTCCCGGTGCTGAGGTTAAAGAGAATTTTTCTCTTCAATCCTCAAATTCTCAGGTAGGAACAGACAGATCCAATCACATGAAACCTCAGTGAGTTGACATCCTCTTAAGAAAACCAAGTACTCTAATGTGAGCACCTTGGGTCAGCACAAGGGTGAACTAAAAAGAGTATCTCAGGCAGTGCCTGGCATCAGGACCACTCTAACATACCCACATGAAGGTAACTGAGGCTCCATATAAATAAAAAGTGCTGTGTAAGTGACCGCCAGGATATTGCTAGTCTAGTGAGCTAATCTTTTTTTCTGTCTTTTTTTTCCTCAACTATTTCTCTCCTAAAAAAAAAAAAAAAAGAAAGAAAACAAAAACCTTAAAATCCAGACAACTGGGTCAAAAGATGTGTTCTCTTTTACCTAATAGGGAAACCTGCCTTTGCTTTCTTAGCTTAAATCATCTGAGAACGTTGGGAGTGACAGGAACCTTGGAGATCATCTAGGTTATTCTCCACGTCACCAAGCCAGAAAGCTCTGGAAATTGGCTGCCTCCATGGGACAGTCATCGCAGACTTTGCCAAGGCAAAAGTGCTGATGTCACTCATCATACTAGCAGTTGGCTGCCAAGTGATTAAGATAAAAGGGGCCAAGCTAGTGAAAGCTTGTGGGGGTAAGGAAGGAGGGCACAGTGTGACTTATATGCAAGAAGAGTTCGTACAATGGAAAGAGTACTGGGCTTTTATTGACTATGTGACCTTGGGCATTAACCTCCTTGGATTTTCCTCACCTACAATAAATAATCTAAGCAGTTAACACTTACTGTGTTCTTAGTACTTCACATGAACTGTTCATGTTGAAACTTCACAATAATCTATCGGCTAGGGCCTACTATTTTCTCCATTTACAGATGAGAAAACTGAGGCACAACGAGGTTAAGTTACTTGCCCATGGCCACTCAATCAAATTCAGGCAGTCCAACTTCAGAGTCTGAGCTTTGTCAACTGAGAGGGTCAAAGAGATGAATGCTAAAGACCCTTTCCACCTCTGCTATTAATTTTTCCCTCCTGTTAAATTGGGATAATAATAAAGTTGTTGCCAAGATTATGAGATAATGCAGGTTAAGTCCTTAGCGCAGTGCCTGAAGCATAAGTGCTCAGTAAATGTCAGCTATTACTATTTTTCATACTTGTACTCTTGCCATTAACATTTTATGGAACAAATCACTTCTGTCATCTCAACAGCTGCCTGAGTGCACAGTTATTCCAACTGAACTGATTAATAAATTCAAACAACGAGTCAATTTAATCATAAAATCAAGCAAGCCTGAATTGATGCTGGAGTGAATTGCCTAGTTAGTCTTAAGCGGCGCTGTCTGACAGAACTTTCTGCGATAATGAAAATGCTCTATATGTGTGCTGTCCGATACAGTAGCCAGTAGCTGCACGCACCTCCTGAGCACTTGAAATGTGACTAGTGTGCCTGAGGCACTGAAAATTTAACATATTTAATTTTACTTAATTTACATTTTTATTTTAGTCACCTCATGTGGCTAGTGGCTGCCATGTTGGTCAGTTCAGGCAAAGCCTAGCTGGCAGCCAGGAACCCTTGGTGAGGGGATGCCAAGGTGTCAGGCACAAGAAGGAAATCCAGGAACCCTCTGGCCACAACTGTTTTGTTAACAGATGTCTTAAAGAATCACGAATATTCTAATGCTAGGGGTCCCCTCCCCCTGGTATGTGGGAATGTGTATTTTGGGAGAGAGGGCAGGAAAGAAGACAATTCCACTTTCCTCACCAGGATGCCCCCAGTGAATTCTCAGTAGATTTTAATTCCTTATTGTTGTCAAAAATCATTTTGGGCATTTGGTTTTCTTTTCTTGTGTTACTTTGCTGAGAATGATGGTTTCCAGTTTCATCCATGTCCCTGCAAAGGACATAAACTCATCCTTTTTTATGGATGCATAGTATTCTATGTATACCTATGTAACAAACATGCACGTTGTGCACATGTACCCCTGAACTTAAAGTATGATAATAAAAAAAATCATTTTGGGGAGAAGATAGTTTATACCTATGCAATGTGACAGCACCATGACATCACATCTTTCAAATGCTCGATTTTAGTATGTGCAGAAACTAAAATGTGATTTTAAGTCACAATTTAGCTTGAACGTTTAATTAGGAAAAAGATTATCAAAATGGATGATTAAAGAATCTTGGATTTGGAGTTTATTTCATAAATGTGTTCATTACAAATTGTCATCTTAAGGAGCCACCCATATATCCTCAGAACACAGGTATGACGTTGTGCCTTGCCTTTTGGAATGACTGACTTTGGATCAAGAGAGAAGGGGCAGCAAGAAAGGTGGCAGCAATGTTGATTCTAGCTCTCACTCTGGTCCTCCAAGGATCCTGTTTTTTTTTTGTTTTTTTTTTTTTTTTTAAAAAAAAAAAGAAAATTTCCTGATGATAGGAGGACATCAGTGAGCACCCTGGGGTCTAAGCATGTGACTACTGTCCTATTACAAATTATTAGGGCCGGTATCATATTCTGGTTCTAAATATTTTCAGCAATGAAGGAAGACCCCCTTCCTCTGCCAACTGCCCCCACACCACCAGCATTGGTTGGGTGAATAATTCAATGACTGCCAAAATTTGCAGAAAACAAAATTGAAACCTAATGAGGCTTGCTTGTGTTAAGCCAATGTTTAAATGATAGTAATTAAGAGTTTTCATATAGAAAAGGCTTTGTTTAGATTGAAACGTTAAAAGCCACCACCAGAAACACGAGGGTCTCATGCATAAAGGATTCTGTTTTTGCTGTCTCAAGATCACACCAGCCAGTGTTGATCAGTGAATGCTAGCACAGTGCCCTGCCCTGGCGTTTGCTCTATGCCACCACTGCCCTGTGGAGTTCACCGCAAAGAGTGCCTTGCACCAGGGCTATAGCCTCTCAGGCTGTCTGCAGACAGACACCAGGCCATCTGCCCTCTCGCCTTCCACCCAAACACAGCTGCTGGGCTCCATCCCAGCTTCAGCCATCTGGAGGAGGAACAAAGGCTCCCCTCTCCTCACCCTCCTCCTGGCTGCTGAGGGGGACTGGGGAATCTTGGCATATTCAGCCTCAGTGAAGAAAGGAAAATGGAAGAAGCAGCAAGATCTAGCTACTAGTGGCAGGCAGTTCTTCCTCTCTGGTTGTCAGAGTCACTGACACCCTTCATTCATTCCCCAAACACGGGTTGAGTGTCAAGTCCTGGACCAGGCTCAGGGGACTTGAGAATGAGACACAGCCCTTGGCCTCCAGAGGCTCACACTCTGGTCAGGGCAATGAACGTGTGCACAGCCAAGTCTACTGGAAAGGGATGCTCAATCCAGATGGATGGAGTCAGAGCAGTTGTCCCACAGGAGGTGACATCAGGCCTAACATCTGAAAACAAGTCTGCACTATGTGCCAGAAAATCAAATGGGGAAAGGCTGGCCCATGTGGTGAAGTGAGAAGTAGGAACAGGAGGTGATGAAGAGAGCCAGATTCTAGAGGACATTGATGCCCAGCAGAAAACAAGCGGTAGGTAGTGCAAGGCTATGAGCGCAGGAGGCAGATCAGTGATTCCAGAACATTCTTCAGGTGATACAGAAGAGAAGGGCTTTGAGGCAATAAGATCAATTAACAGTGTCACAGTAATCCAGAGGAGAAACACTGGTAGCTGAAAAAAGCTATGGTAGAGATGAAGAGATGAATTTGAAGGAGAAATCTTTACTAAAACTCTTAGCTGTAAACTCTCCAGGCCAGTTTGCAAATAATTTTGACACTCTCAGTAAGCCCTGCAAAGGACAAACTCAAAACTACTCTTCAGTATGTCTGGACCCTCTTCTCAAATAGGAAAAAGTTTGACTGTAGGGAATAGCTGTTGTCTGAATGGCCCCAAGAGCCACTGGGCAGCTACAGATGGGGTAACATGGCACTTAAGGCTACTCTCAAAAAGGATGTGCAAGAGGTATCTGATTCTCTGAAATGGCCCAAATCCCAACTTAACAGCATTTGCCTACGATACTCATTCCACTTGGGTCCTCAAAGCCATCAGGAGAGACTTCCTTCCAAAGACAGGTTGTTCAGCTGGTTGCGGTCAGCTCTTTGCTTTTGGCCTGACTAGGAGAAATGCCAGTGCAGTGAAGAGCAGCCTCAAGGGTCATGAAGAATGTCAGTCATGACATCTTCCCTCCTCTCCTCTCCACAGGGGTAGATGCTGCCCACAGGCTCTGCATGCCAGAGGCCACTGAACTGCTAGTTTCTTTCTTCAATCAAAGGGAAAGAAGGCTGCTGTTGTTTGAATGTTTCTGTCTCCTCCAAAATTCATGTAGAAACTTAGTCCCCCAAAGCGATAGTATTAAGAGGTGGAGCATTTAGGAAGAGATTAGGTCATGAGGACTCCTCAGTTGTTAATGTAATTAAGGTCTTTATGAAAGGAGGCTTCACACAGTGTTCAGCCCTTTTTGCCTTTCCATCCCTTCTGCCCTGTGAGGACACAGTGTTCATTCCCTCCAGAGGATGTGGCATCAAGACACCATCTTAGAAGCAGAGACCAGACTCTGCAGACATGGAACCTGCTGGCCCTTGATTCTGGACTTCCAGCCTTCAAAACCATGGCAAATAAATATCTGCTGTTTATGAATTATCTAGTCTTGGGTATTTTGTTATAGCAGCAGGAACAAACTAAGGCAAACACAAAGGCCCCTTTTCTGTTCCAAAGTCCTTCATTCCTGGCCTTCTTACAGTGCCTGGAGCATGTAATTTCAAGAGCCCTCATGAAGAATCAGGAGCCAAAAAAGCAAGGATGAAAACTGGCTCCTCTTGCAAAGGCAGGGACCAAATGTTAGTGACAGTCTGATTTAAGATAGAAGAGGAAATGAAAGATGCCCTAGATCCATCGCTTAGACCCATGTCATGGACTCTACACTGGCTATTGGAGACAGGCTCTGGGGCCTCACTTGAAATCTGAGTTTCTAATTATAGAAAAATGCTTTCAAAGCATTTTTCTATTTTCCTCTTTGCAGATTTGGCCATTTTTGAAAACATGAGATGTGAAGAACTATAGTAGGTTGTAGATCTGGCAGCTAGATTAAAACATTCTTTAAGTCACTGAAAACGCAAACCATTTTATTCTTTATTTTTTGGTGATTAATCAATTTCCATTCTGATGGATTACTTTTTACTTTAGCCACATAAAATTTTAAAACTACAACTGCTAAAAATAACCATGGATAGATTTTCTTTTCCTTTTCCTTAGCTTCTCAGGCCCTTGCATCATTGCTGCTTCTTCTAAGGAGGGTTTTTGTGTTTGGTAGATTTTTAAAATAAATGCTTTTCTGTTGCTTTAATTCTTGTGTTTTAAAATAGCTTTTGTTTTTAGTGTTACCCTAAATTAGACACTATAAAAACAATAAAGATAAGCTTGTTAATGAAGCTGATTCATAATTCCTTACATAAGGAAAACACATTGGCAATTTAGAAGACATGATAAATTAATACTATAACCTTCAAAATGATTGCTGAAGGGTCCAAGGATTACCACTTAGTGCATTCTTTAAGAAAAATCTATTTCTATATTTAAGGGAGCAAAAGAGAGTATTTTTTGAATGTTAAATCTGTTCCTAAAATTCATGCTGCGTTTCATCCCCAATACATTGGTTTCAAGGACACTGAGCTTTGTAAAGTCCCTTCACTTTACTGGGCCTCAGTGTTCTCATCTGTGAGAGGAAGCAGGAGAAGAAAATGACATATACGATCTTAAGAATTTTAATGTTCTATAGTTTACTCGTCTAAAATGCTGTTTCATTCTGTGTAATATAATCCACATTCTTTGTTCCTATTTCAGTTCTTATGTGCCAAATGCCTGCACTCCTCAACATCCGTCCAAGCCCCTTGCTGTGGGGCTCTCTGTTACTGTGGTCCTTGAATCACACCCTTTCAGTCCGAGAGCTCTCAGCATAGTGTGCTGTCTAAGAACTCACATACTTTGGTTGGATGGACCAGCAGGACAAGTCACATGACTTCCCTTCACTTGTCTAGAAATTGCTCAGTCTAAAGATTTCTCAGCATTTCTTTCACTTCATTTATTCCAGATCCTTCAAATCCCACTTTGTTCTCATGTTCAGAATTTCAGCAGATGGTCTTCTCAAAGGAAAAATATGTTGTGGTGTTCAACTCCCCTCCCTTATCCCTCACTTACCTATCCTTGAGATATTTTCCACATCCTACCCTCTTCTAAGCTTTTACATATATTTTCTCTTTTGAAGTACATTGACCCAATTTCTTATTCTTTCCTGCTTGAAATATAAATTCATCATTTCCTGGATTAAGGACTTAAACCTAAGACCTGAAGCTATAAAAATTCTAGAAGATAACATTGGAAAAATCCTTCTAGACATTGGTTTAAGCAAGGATTTCATGACCAAGAACCCAAAAGCAAATGCAATAAGAACAAAGATAAATAGTTGGGACCTAATTAAACTAAAGAGCTTTTGCACAGCAAAGGGAACAGTCAGCAGAGTAAACAGACAACCCACAGTGGGAGAAAATCTTCACAATCTATACACCTGACAAAGGACTAATATCCAGAATCTACAACGAACTCAAACAAATCAGTAAGGAAAAAAAAAAGCAAACAATCCCTTAGCCCTTAGTGGGCTAAGGACATGAATAGAAAATTCTCAAAAGAAGATATACAAATGGCCAACAAACAAATGAAAAAATGCTCAACATCACTAATGATCAGGGAAATGCAAATCAAAACCATAATGCAGTATCGCCTTACTCCTGCAAGAATGGCCATAATCAAAAAATCAAAAAACAGTAGATGTTGGCGTGGATGTGGTGAACAGGAAACACTTCTACACTGCTGGTGGGAATTTAAACTAGTATAGCCACTATGGAAAACAGTGGAGATTCCTTAAAAAACTAAAAGCAGAACTACCATTTGATCCCACAATCCTGCTACTGGCTATCTACCTAGAGGAAAAGAAGTCATTATTCGAAAAAGATACTTGGACATGCATGTTTATAGCAGCACAATTCAGAATTGCAAAATCATGGAACCAACCCAAATGCCCATCAATCAATGAGTGGATAAAGAAACCGTGATATATATACAACTCTGTGTATATATATATATATATACAACTGTGTGTATATATATATATATATACAACTGTGTGTATATATATATATACACAACTGTGTGTATATATATATATATACACAACTGTGTGTGTATATATATATATATACAACTGTGTGTGTATATATATATATATATATATATATATATATATATATGTATGATGGAATACTATGTAGCCATAAAGAGGAATGAATTAACAGCATTTGCACTGACTTGGATGAGATTGGAAACTACTATTCTAAGTGATGTAACTCAGGAATGGAAAACCAAACATCGCATGTTCTCACTGATATGTGGGAGCTAAGCTATTAGGATGCAAAGGCATAAGAATTATACAATGGACCTTGGGGACTTGAGGGGAAGAGTGGGAGCGGGGTGAGGGATAAAAGACTACAAATATGGTGCAGTGTATACATGGGTTATGGATGCACCAAAATCTCACAAATCACCACTAAAGAACTTACTCATGTAACCAAACACCACCTGTACCCCAGTAACTTATGGGAAAAAAAATACAGTTAGTGTCCCAGAAGTTGTAAGTTCTAATGTTGGATAGCAGAATAGGGCAAAATAAATAATAAATTAATTTATCATTCCCAAGACAAACTCTGCAGGCAACACCATTCTGTACCTTGACAAATGCTGAGGTTTTAATCACAATAGTCTTCACTTTCCATTAAAAAAATAACAAAAAATGTTTTAGGAATTCCAAAATGTAGTTTCTTAGGACCAAAACATAGAAGCCCAAATCAGGGTATTTTCAAGGAAGAGGAGTCCTTTGAGATGATTCAAAGAAGTATCTCCATCTTACAGATGAGAAACTGACAGTCCAGAACTGTGAGGCTCAAATTCATGTCCCAAGTCATGGCAGAGTCAAAACCAGAAGCAGAGATAGCTGCCTGCCAGATCACAGTAATCTCTACCTCAGTTTCTTCTACTGTCAAGTGAAGAACTATAATGTGCAAAATGTAAGGCAACTGTAAAGTGAAGTACCCAGCTCACAAGAGTTTTGTGAAAAAAAAATGAGCTAATATGTGTAAGTTCTTAGAACAGTGCTCAGCACAGAGTTAATATTCCATAAATGTTCATTCCTCTTAGCAAATGTATTGAAATTCTATAGTATAGGAAAAGATGTCCTTTATTCTCATTGTGTGGATTTTGTCAAAACCATTGTATTTCTTTATTCTCTGACGTTCTTATTAGAAACTTGGAGGATAGGCTTTGATCCAAAATAACTGTGATATTGGTAAATAAATTCTCCAACATAAAATATAATGATAATAACTTAGAAATAAAAATAAAAGTGTCCCGGCATTAAAATGTGTTTGATAAGGCAGGTGGCATTACCAAGGCCATAGGAAAAGCTTTCATAATATGCTCTTTTTCTTCTTTGCCATATTTATCAACTTTCGGTTTTATGATTTTACTCCAAAAATACGTACCAAGTTTTAAAATATTTCCCTCTAGTTTCATTCCTCAGTATTTTTCTCTTTCTTCTTTACCATCATTATTCTTAGTTGAAAAACAGATTCAGGGCCTTCTAGAGTTAGAATATGGCCACATATTTGAAAGTACTAGTCTGTCTTTTCTATAACCCAACAATGCTATTTGTTCATCAAATATGTAACTCTCTTTTTAGTTATATGATTTGTTCCCTTATCCCTCTGACAGTTTCATTCTTAAGAGGAGTAGACAAGGGATAGTGGTGAGAAATCTTCAAGGAAGAATGGCTTAAAATGGGAAGACTTTGAAACGTCCGTGTGTCAATACGCTTACGATGTAATGTTCATGGGAAATAAACAGCAAGGGCAAAGAGAGGTGAAAATACCTAAGTAATCAGCACAGTTATTAAAAATGTGGTATACATTTAGAATTCCCTTTCAAATTTGTGAGAATATTTTTAAAATGTGCGGCTGTTTTACATGTGCATAATTGATACAGATACCCTTAAGAACAACAGAATTTTGGACAAGTTTGGGTCTTATTGAAGAAATGCGCTGTACACGTATGTTTATTTTCCAGTTGATCATATAACCTGGGCATTTCTTCTGAACTTAGGAAAATGGAAAAAGCATTATGAATGTTATTCCTCCTTTGCTAAGAGGAGGTGTATGGAAGAGGGTAGGACAGTGTTTGAGAAAGGAAGTTTAACAGCATAGATAGACTGGATCAGGAGACTCCCTGCCATTAAGGAAGAGCTGCAGGAGTTGGATGTCCACTGTGGCCAAAGCTCTGGGACCTGACCTTTCACACCGTGATCTTGTTCAGCCCTCACAGCAATCCTGCAAGGTAGTACCATGATTCACATTTCCAGATGAGGACACTGAGGGTCAGAGAACTTAAGCAAGCTATCTGAGATCATTCAGCTAGTCAAAGACACTCAGTGAAATGCGAAAGGCATAAAGAAAAAGGAAGAAGTATTGCCCAGGGTTAGCTGGTGGGGTGTGGGGGCAATTGTCCTTGACTCATAGTCAAGCTTGTTCGGGGTGAGGCAAGGGGCAGCTAAGGAGCCAGGAGAGAGGCTGGTAGCTGAGATGGAAAAAAGGAGTGATGGCTTTCCTACTGCTGCCTTAGCTCATAGAGGACAGGCAATTTCAAAACCATGAAGGAGGTAGAGGTGGGGAAAACATAAAGATATATAGCATTTTTTATGTTGTCTGATAGAGTACTCTGGCTATAATGAGGGTGACCATCCACTGGTTTTCTGGGGTCACTATCAGTAGATGAGCTAGAAGACTACAGGCATCCTTAACAGTTCCCTTCTTGTGATCTTTGCTTTCTCAATGAGTCACTCATTCACTGCTAGGATGTGAGGTTGCTATTAATCTTGTACAAGCTGAGCTAAGCAACATGAATCATTTGTTTAGACCAGATGACCACCATCTTGCCAGAGAGGCAAAAGCCTGGCAGTGCCTGATGGAGAAAAATAAGAGCTATAGTCCCACCCCGAAAGTGGGAAGTTTCTGAGGAAGTGGGGAGACAGGGAATGCGTGCAGACACATAGTCATCCAAACACATGAACATGTATACACCCACAGACACACACACACACACACACACACACACACACGTACTTCTAGCATGAACATTTTAGCAGGAGCTAGGAGACACAATTTTCATTTTGGTTCTTATTCCAGGTTGGGTTCCTTGGGAAGCACTCTCTAAGATAAAGGTTAGTGTGCAAGATCTTTATTGAGTAGTGCTCTTGCGATCAACACTGGGTGGGGGTTAGGGAGGAAAGCACAGGAAGTCAAGCCACAAAGCAGGCCCACTGACTGCCTGATAGCCTCAGCCAACCCCACAGAGAGGTTGGGAGACAAAAAGGCCAATAAAGGTGTCCCTCATTAGGTCAAAATGTTGGGGCTTTATACTCTCACCTCAATCAGTTGTTGTATATGGGCTGCCCCAGGAAGCGCCTGATCCTGGGTGAGGCTACCCTCTGCAGCTGAGGCAAACCCTAACGAGGCTGACAGTTGAAAGTTGTCTGCCAGCTGCCCTCCCAGTGGCAGAGCAACGATCTTTCTGCTTTAAGAGAGATCTGAGGGGCCCATCACTGAGGCCACCATGGATAGAATCCTACCTAACAAGTATGTACTTGTCTCTCTGAGTTTCAACTTTATCCCCTACAAAAGGCCTGGTTGGATTCGATAATCTCTAGGATTTCATTTACCTCTAAAACTCTAAATTTTAGAAATCAAACAAAGTTTTTATAGCCTGACTTCTACTTTATCTTTAGCAAATGTAGAAAATAATCCCATATTTCATATATATATAGATATATACAATTAAAATGGTATATACATGCATACATATAGCTGGAAAATCTTGTTCCTTTAGTCACACCAGTAGTTTGGCCAGAAAGCAAAAGCAAGAGGAAAAAAAAATGGGAATGATTAGATAAGAATTCCATTCTTGGGGATCTCTAAAGAGCTACGAAGGTGGCCAATGTATGTCTCTAGACTACAGAATATAAAAATAAGGTTGTTGTCTTAAGCTTTTAGATGTTCCATACTCTTCACCTAATAGTGATGATTCTCTCTCTCTCTCTCAAATTATGGTGATTTGGTCCAACTGTAGGAACATTAAGGGAAAAAAAAAAGTCCCTTCTCATTTCTTCCTTTACCAGCCAGCCCACAGGATCTTCCACCTCCTCCCCAGCTAGATTTTTCAAGGCTCATGTGGGCATCTGCAGCGTGGAAACCAGATGGCAGTTTTCTTGAATCTGCTTGTTCTACTTTAAAAGCTTCTTTACAAAAAGCTTCCCAGAAGAGTATGTTGCAGGTGGGATCAGCATGAGAAAACAACAGAATCAGGTCATCTGAGAATGCGGGATTCCCAAATACTAAGTAGATATGAAGGATAGCTAAGAGGCAAAACTCAGTGTGGGGACTTGAAAGAGTCTCTCACTGGGCAAAACAAGCAATATGGTGAAAAGTATCGTGGAAACAGATCTCAGGTTTTTATTTGAGTTGTAGAAATGGTCACCTGTTTGCAGGTAAGAACTGATTGGTAGGGGAATATTTTGATGTCTAGTAGAGCTATTTGCTAAAGACTTTGGGAACATATCTTTGTTTCATGGTGAGAATCTCAGGATAAACCAATTCAGTTACTGGTTTTTGGTTGCTAAGAGAAGAAGGCTAGGGCAGGATGGATACTGGAGGGAAAAAGAGATATTATAGGATTCTGGGGTGAGGAAAGATAAAGTGGTCCATTGGTTTTCAAATGCCAGTCTGCAGGCTGGAAACAAGCTGGCTGCTTCAGAATCTCTTGGGGTGGTAGTTAAAAATAAAGATTTCTAAAACCCAACCTCAGAAATCTTGATACAGCCACAAATTCTCCTACTTGATTCTGATACCCAGTTAGGTTTAGTAACTACAGGAGTAGTTAGAATGTAAAACTTAGAAAATTGGAATTCATCCATTATTCAAATATATGGTTATTAAGCATATTCTATGGAAAAGTGGCTCAGTTAAGTTCTGTGGGATTTATAAATATGTATAAGAAGACTGCTTCAAATCCCTTTGAACATGAACAGAGAACTAGATAGGTAGGCAGATAGGCGGCAGACAGACAGAGATGTTCTCAAACACCAGTTTAGTTCAGTGGAATGGAGAGAAAAGAAGGCAACTATGATGCCTGAGGAAAATAAGCAGATGTTTTAAACCAAGTAAGGAAAGGAGAGAGAGACAGCTTGGCAGATTTCCCAGCAATAGTCCTCAGTTCAGATGTCCAAAGGTTAGAGAAGACAAACATTAAATCAGCCTTCTAAGTTTGTAGAAAAAATTCAATTAAAGCATGTAGTAGTACTTAGCATAGTGTATAGTAATGTCGATAAATGATAGACATTGATCATTGTAGGAGATTTAAGAGGCTATGGCTAGTACCTTTTTCAAAAATATTTTTATCTCCCTCCGTACCACAGTGCCTATAATTCCATATCATGAATGAGTTTTGAAGTCTTTTCCAATTTCAAGTATTTTATTAAAGAAACAATTTTGAAAGGCTCATACCTTAAGCTTTTAGTGGTTAATCTAGAAAAACAGGGGACAGTGGCCAGATGAGAGGCAGAAGTCAGAAAGGAGATGAGGTGGTGTCAGAGGCTAACTTTCTTATATCCGATACCATTCTGTGAAGCCGCCCTCATAAAAGTGGGGCAGCAGGCCACGGCTGGTTGTATGGCCCATGTGACCATTGAGACCCCTGTCCCTTCCACCTAGCGGCTTCTTCCTCACAGTGGCTGGAAGATGGAGAAAGTGACTAAGGAGAAGGTACATCTGCTTCTGTCTTTTTTTTTTTTTTTCTTTTTTTCTGAGACCGAGTCTCCCTCTGCCGCCCAGGCTGGAGGGCAGTGGGGCGAGCTCAGCTCACGACAACCTCCGTCCGCTGGGTTCAAGCGATTCTTCCGCCTCAGCCTTCCGAGTAGCTGGGTCTACAGGCATGCGCCACCACGACTGGCTAATTTTTGTATTTTTTGTAGAGACGAGGTTTTGCCATGTTGGCCAGGCTGGTCTCAAACTCCTGGCCTCAGATGATCCGCCCGCCTCGGCCGTCCAAAGTACTGGGATTACAGGTGTGAGCCACCATGTCCATCCACATCTGCTTCATAACCCTGTGGGTTTCTACAGAACTCTTCTGCTCACATTCCGTCAGTAAGAATCAGTCACATCACCCAGCTAGCCATAAGTGGGTGTATGGATAGGGGAGGCTGGGAAATGTAGCCCCTGGCTGAGCAGGGGGAATCAGGATTCTCTGAGTCCTGAGGACTCCTGAGACTGCGACAGTGCATTCATGAAGAGGCGTCAGAAACAGAGAGACAGAGTCTTGGCCAACAAGAGAAAGACTAGAGTCAAGAAGCAGGTCAGTGTATAGATGCCCCCCTACAAATAAATGAACTTTCTCAGGGATAAGAAAGGTGTTAAGTGGGGTGCAAGTCTGAGAGAAAGGAAAACAGTTGGGGGGCTTATACGGGATGGAGGGAGGCCTCATGCTTAAAACAATAAAAAATGATGCTAGAAAAAGGTAAGAGACTAATCTCCAGATGAAAATTTGCCTTCAGGGGTGTGACAAACATAGCTATTTGACTGCAAAAACTCATGTTCTTCCTAGCCAGTCAGGGGCTACATTTCCCAACCTCAACAACCTTTACACATATATAGGCCAATTAATTGGTTCGCCCAATAAAATGTGAGCAGAAGAGCTTTGTAAATGGCCAAGTGGGTAAGAAGCAGATGTATTTCCCATAGTATCTTTCCCTAACTGCCCGCTACTGAGAGGATGAAGAGGAAGAGGAGCCGGGCGCGGTGGCTCACGCCTGTAATCTCAGCACTTTGGGAGGCCGAGGCGGGTGGATCACGAGGTCAGGAGATCGAAACCATCCTGGCTAACACGGTGAAACCCCATCTCTACTACAAATACAAAAAATTAGTCGGGCGTGGTGGTGGGCGCCTATAGTCCCAGCTACTCGGGAGGCTGAGACAGGAGAATGGCGTGAACCCAGGAGGCAGAGCTTGCAGTGAGCTGAGATTGTGCCACTGCACTCCAACCTGGGCGACAGAGGGAGACTCCGTCTCAAAAAAAAAAAAAAAAAAAAAAAGAGGAAGAGGAGCCACAAGGTGGAAGGGGCCTGGGCCTCTGATGAATGTTCACATGGAAGGCCATACAATGTGTCTTGGACTCTGATGTGAATAGAAAATAAACCTTATTAAATCTCTGAGATTCTAGGTGTATCTGTTTCAGCAGCTAGTTTTACTTAACACAAATGAAAGGCCAGAGGAGGCTTATGGGGAGCAAAGGAAATTCAAGAATCTAAATGATGACTTTTTTCAATTCCTCCCGCCTATGAATAAAGATCTTAGACTGATAAATACAGACACCCCACCTACGTCTTAGGCAATCATCAAGGCAAGGTAAAAGAAAGTTTCCCTGTGTCTCGCCACTTCTACACTTAGCCTTAGGCTCCATACTTTTAATGGTTTATTTATCTACCTCAAGGTCTCCATCTGTCATCTTTTAAATCACTTTTATTCTAGCTAAAAATGTTGGAGGATAGGAAGGACACTGGGTATTTATTCTAACTATTTTGGGGGACAGAAAGGTAAAGTAACAGAATCAGATAAACTGGTGAACATCTTAGTTGTAAAGAAAAGGGGAAGCTATTATAAGAAAACACTCTTCTATCTCTGAACTTTAGGTTTTCTAAGGGAGACTGCTCTTTAGTTTGGCTAATACATTGATGGGTTTTAGATGGGCAAACGTGGGCTCAGAGAAGGATCTAGGAAGAGTTGAATTGAGTTATTCAGCATAAAATTATGAAGAGAGTTGAAAAAAGGAAAAGAGATGAAAAGAGAGAGGTGACAGCAAGACTCTGAGATGCCAAAGGGGTCCATGGGATGGGGCATTATGGATGGTCTCAGTGATGGGGATGGAGACGAGACTGTTACATCCAGGAAACATGAATGTTGAGAGTTAAACTGTCTGGTCACCTCTATGTAGCTCCCGCTGTCTACCCAAATTTTCAGTGGAGGTTTTCACATCAAAGACACCTTCTATGGGAGGTTTTTCAGGGGCACCTAAGGAAGGGCTACAGTTCCATAGACAAGTTGACAAACTGTGGAACGCAGACAGCATATACAGGTGGGAGAAGACCCATAAACAAAATGGATCCAGATGGAGCTTGGAATCACAGGACCATTCACTCCACAAACATTGAGCACCCAATATGTGCCTAGGACTATTCCAGGGCATGAGGACCATGCCTGGAACTAGATAGACAAAGTCCACGGGAATTCACAATCTAATGGACTGACAGACAATAAATAACTGAACAGATAAATAGATGAGAAAAATAAAGCAGAGGATATGGTGATGAATGGAGGCTTTACTTGAGAATGAATGGTTGCCTTGCAGAGGCAACACTGAAGCCGAGACTATTCCCATTAGGAATTTACGATCAGCTTTGTGTGTGGGGGTGGAGGTGTAGGTTGGTCAGGAGCAGAGTGACCCCAGCACATGTGGATTACAGACCAATCATTTACTCATTTCTCCTGCTAATTCTATTCCTTTTCCCTACGATGATGTAATGTCATTTTTTCAGTGAACAATAAAAAATGTATTGAGTCCTTCTTTGTATGCTAGGGGGAGATATTTGCTACTCAGAAGGTTATAATCAGGGTTGTCGCTGAAGTGGGAGTTCATGGATTCCGCTTCCCTCCGGTCTCTAAGGAAAAGGCAGTGAACTGTAGGTTCGAAATCATTTGATCTCACGCTTGCCTAGAAGCAGAAGAATGAAGCTGACTAGAACACCCCTTAAGCCTCTTAGCTGTCCTGAGGGAAAGGAGCACTGCACCCTCCCCCAGAGTAAAGACATCGCGAATTAATTCCTGGGTGGTGGACGGCGACGTCCTTGTCCTGCAGGAAGTGCAAGGGCACCCGCTCAGGGTTGTAAGAAACTGCGGGGCCCACGCTGCTGGCGAGAGTCAAGAAGGAACGAAAAGAAGGAGCTCCACCTAGCGTTGTTACGAAACAAGACCAGCGGCATCCTGAATAGTTAGCTCCTTTCTGAAGGGCGAGTACCAAATGAAAAACGCACCTTATCTTCCGCCTAAAAATTTTACTGAAAAAGCCAGAGCCGCTGGGCTGTGGGAATTTAGCGCACAGTACAAGCCTGACATCACCTTTGTCTGGGAATGAACCCAGGAACGGAAAGAAGACTAAATTATCTTAAGGTCTTGCTTATCAGTAACTACACATGAAATGTTTCCTCCTGGGACAGGAGCGCAGGCTTCTTTGTTGTTATAAAATCAAGATCTGGGGACTTGACAATGTCCAGAGCAATCTGGGGAGGCCCATAAATGGGATCCTGTACATTATGACTTTGTGGACATTTGTGCATGTATTTGTAATTGATGGGTCATAGGGTTCACATACCTTCAACTTCAGTAAACGATGACTAACTGCTTTCCAAAGGGAAATATAACAGTTTACACTTTCATCAAGACTGTGAGGGTTCCCTTTGCTCCTTATCATCTGCAAAAGTTGGTATTGTCAGCCAGTTTCATTTTTGTCATTCTGATGGGTGGGGTCAGGATACTTCATGGTGTTTTAGTTGGCATTTTCTTAGTTACTAGTGAAGTCAAGCACTTCCCATATATTTCTTGGCTATGTAGATATCCTCTTTTGAGAATTACTTATTCAAGTCTCTTGGCCAATTTCCCAAGGTCTGCCTTTTTCTTAGTTATTTGTACTCGTTCTTTATATATTCTGGTTAAGAGGCCTTTATTAGTTACATAGGTTGAGATACATTCCTTCAGTCAAGGCTTGTTTTTCATTTGCTTAATTGATGTCTCTTTAGGAACAGAGGTTCTCAATTTTTATGAAACTCAATTTATAACTCTTATGATTTTTGTTTTGTATCTTATTTAAAAAATATTTCCCTACCCTGAGGGAAGACATTGTCCTATATTACCTCTCAAACCTTTATTGTTTTGCCTTTTGCATTTAGGCCTAGTCTCCTGGAATTGACATTTTATTAGACAGAAGGTAGTGGTCAAGTTTTATTTTTCCTATTTGGGTTTCCAATTGTCCCAGGTTTATTTGTTGGAAAGACACTCCTCTTGCCACTGTTCTACAGTACCACCCTTGTCATAAATCGTGTTCATTTGTGTGTGAGTTTGAGAATGATCTACTCTGTTCCATTGTTCTACCTTGCCTGAGTATAAAACTGTCCAAGTAACCTATAGATTCAATGCAATCCCTATCAAGATTCCAATGTCATTGTTCATAAAAATAGAAAAAAATACTAAACTTCATATGGAACCACAAAAACCTGAATAGCGGAGGCAATTATGAGCAAAAAGAATAAAGCTGGAGTCACTACACTATCTGATTTCAAAACATACTAAAAAGCTACAGTAACTAAAACAGCATGGTACTGGCAAAAAACTAGACACATAGACTAATGGAACAGAATAGAGAGCCCAGAAATTATCTCACACATCTACGGTCAATTGATTTTTGGCAAAGGTGCCAAGAATTCACAATGGAGAAAGGCTAGTCTCTTCAATAAATGGTGTTTAGAAAACTGAATATCCACATGCAGAAGAATGAAATTGGACCCTTATCTCACACTATATACAAAAAGTCACCTCAAATGGATTAAAGACTTAAAAGTAAGACCAGAAACTGTAAAACTCCTAGAAGAAAACATAGGAGAAAACCTACATGACATTAATCTGGTCAATGAGTTTTTTATTTAACCCCAAAAGCATAGGCGACAATAGCAAAAACAGACAAATGGGATTGCATCAAACTAAAAAGCTCTGCACAGCAAAGGAAATAACCTACAGATTGAAAGAAAATATTTGCAAGCCACACATCTGATAAAAAGTTAATATCCAAATTATTTAAGAAACTTGAACAACTCCACAGCAAGAAAAAAAACAGTTAAAAAATTGGGAAACAACTTATATACATAACTCTCAAAAGAAAACATACAAATGGCTAACAGATATATGAAAAAATGTTCAACATTACTAAATCATTAGGGAAATACAAATTAAAACCTCAGATCTCACACCTGTCAGCATGGCTATTATAAAAAAGACAAAGGGTAAGTTGGCAAGGATGTGGAGAAAAGGGAACATTTGTACACTGTTAGCGGGAATGTAAATTAGTAAGCCATTATTGAAAACTGTATGGAGGTTTCTCAAAAAACTAAAAATGGAATTACTGTATGACCCAGCGATCTCACCTATAGGTATTTACCCAAAAGATTTGTCAAAGAGATGTCTAGACTCCCATTTACTGTAGCACTATTATTCACAATAGCCAAGTTATGGAGGCAACCTAAGTGTCCACCAACAGGTGAATGAATATAGAAAATGCGGTATATATAAATAATAGACTACTACTCAGCCTTTAAGAAGAAGAAAATTGTGGAATCTAAGCAATCAAATTCATAGAAGCAGAGAGTCGAATGGTGGCTGGGGGGTGGGGCAAATGGGGAGATGATGGTCAAAGGAAACAAAATCTCAGTTAGATAAGAGGAGTAAGGTTTTTTAAATATCTATTGCACAGCATGGTGAATAGAATTAATAATAGTATATAGTACATTTTTAAATTGCTAAAAGTAAATTTCAAAAGTTCTCACCACAAAAAGTTTAAAGTATTTGAGGTGATGGATATGTTAATTAGCTTTATTTTTATTTTTTTCCACATCGTATTTATAAATCAAAACATCACTTGGTACCCCATAAATATATACAATTAGAAAATATCAGTTTATAATAAAATAAAAACATATCAAACGGTCCTAATTACTAGAACCAATACGTCTTCATACTGGAGAGTAAGTCCTCTCATTTGTTTTTCAAGAGTATCTTGGCCATCCTTAAGCCTTTGTGTTTTCATATAAAATTTAGAATCACAGGTTTGCATTAAATCTGTAGACTACAGGAGAAAAAATTATCATCTTTATAATATTAAGTATACAATATATGAATATGGCATGTCTTTCTATTTATATAAGTCTTTAATTTCTCTCAATAATGCTTCATGATTTTCACGTAGAGGTCTTGGACATCTTTTGTCAGATTTATTTCTAGGTATTTTATATTTTATGCTTCTGTAAATATTTTTAATAGAATACTTTTAGAGCAATTTTACATTCATAGCAAAATTGAGTGGAAGGTGCAGAGATGTCCTACATACCCCTACTCCCTGCCCCCAACCTTCCCAACTATCAACATCCCCCATCAGAATGCTACTTTTTATAATTGATGAGCCTACATTGATATATCATTACAACCCAAAATCCATACATTAGGGTTCACTGTTGGTATTGTATATTCTAAGGGTTTTGACAATTGTATAATGACATGTATCCACTGTTATAGTATCATACAGAGTATTTTCACGTACCTAAAACCCTCTGTGCTCCACCTATTCACCACTCCTTCCCCTGTAATCCCTGGCAACCATTGATCCTTTTACTGTTGACATAATTTTGCCTTTTCCAGAATGTTCTACAGTTGGAATCATACAGATCAGCTTCTTTAACTTAACAATATGCATTTAAGATTCCTTCATGTCTTTTTATGGTTTAAGTCATTTCTGTTTAGCACTGAATAATATTCCATCATCTGGATGTACCACAGTTTATCCATTAACTTACTGAAAGACATCTTGGTTGCTTCCAAGTTTTAGTAATTATGAATAAAGCTGCTATAAACATTTGTGTGCAGGCTTTTGTGTAGACATAAGGTTTCAAATCCTTTGGGTAAATACCAAGGAATGCAATTGCTGGATCATATGGTAAGAGTATGTTTAGTTTTGTAAGAAGCTGCCAAATTGTCTTCCAATGTGGCTGTACCATTCTGAATTACCACCAGCAATAAATGAAAATTCCTGTTGCTCCACATTCTCACCAGCATTTGGTGTTGTCAGTGTTTTGGATTTAGGCCATTCTAACTGCATGTGGTGGCATCTCATTGTTTTAATTTGTATTCTCTGTGACTTATGATGTTGAGCATCTTCTCATATGCTAGTTTGGCATCTGTATACCTTTGGTGAAATGTCTGTTCAAGTCTTTTGCCCATTTTTATTCAGGCTGTTTGTTTTCTTATTGTTGAAGAGTTATTCATGTATTTTGGATAACAACTTTTTCTCAGATTAGTCTTTAGCAAATGTGCTCTTCCAGTCTGTGGCTTGTCTTCTCATCTCTTGACAGTGTCTTTCTTTTGCAGAGCAGACATTTTTAATTTCAACGAGATCAAGCTTATCAATTATCTCTTTATGGATTGTGCCTGTGGTGTTATATGTAAAAAATCATTACTATGCCCAAGGTTATCTAGATATTTCCCTATGTTATCTTCTAGGAGGCTTATAGTTTTGCAGTTTACATCTAGGTCTATGATCCATTTGGAGTTAATTTTTATGAAGGGTGAAAGTTCTGTGTCTAGATTTTTTTTTTGCCCGTGGATGTGCAAATTGTTCCAGCTCCGTTTGTTAAAAAGACTATATTTTATCCATTTAATTTTTTGCTTTATTATTAAAGATCAGTTGACTATTTTTAAGTGAGTCTCTTTCTGGGCTCTCTATTCTATTACACCAATCTATTATTTCATTCTTTTACTGTTACTATACTGTCTTTATTACTGTAGCTTTATAGTAACTCAAATTGGGTAGTGTCAGTCTTCTGATTTTGTTTTTCTCCTTTAATATTGTGTTGGCTATTCTGGGTCTTTTAATATCCTTAAAATAATTTGCTAATATCCTTAAAATAATTGCTGGGATTGTGATTAATTTGCATTGAATCAATAATTCAAGTTGGGAAGAACTGACATCTTGACAATATTGAGTCTTCCTATCCATGAACATAGAATATCTTCCTTTTGTATAGTTTTTAATTTCTTTCATCAGAGTTTTATAGTTTTCATCATATAGATCTTGTAAATATTTTGTTAGATTTATACCTAAATATTTCCTTTTATTAGGTGCTAATGTAAATAATATTGTGTTCTGGTTTTCAAATTCCACTTGTTCATTGTTGGTATATAGGAAAGTGATTAACTTTTGTGTATTACCCTTGTATTCTGAAACTTTGCTATAATCACTTAATAGTTTCAGGAGCTTTTATGGATTCTTTCAGATTTTCTACAGACACAATCATGTGACCTGTAAACAGAATTTTATTTCTTCCTTTCCAATCTGTATACCTTTTATTTATTTTCTTGTCTTATTGCCTTAGCTAAGATTTCTAGTATAATGTTGAGAAGCAATGGTGAGAGGAGACATCCTTGCTTGTTCTTGATTATAGCAGGAAAGCTTCTATTTTTTCTTAAGTATAATGTTAGTTGTAGGTTTTTTGCAGATGTTCTTTATCAAACTGAGAAAGTGTCCCTCTATTTCTAGTTTGTTGAGAGTATCTATTATAAATGGGCATTTAATTTTTGTCAAATGCTTTCTTTGCATCTATTGATATGACAATGTGATCCTTCTTCTTTAGCCTGTTCATGTGATATAGTATGTTAGTTGATTTTTTAATGTTGAACTAGTCTTGTATACCTGGAACATTGTTGAATTTGTATTGATAATATTTTGATGAGGATTTTTGTGTCTGTGTTCATGAGAGATATTGATCTGTAGTTTTCATTTTTTGTAATGTCTTCGCCTGGTTTTGGTATTAGGGTAATGCTGGCCCTATAGAATGAGTTAGGAATAGTTTCTCTGTTCTATCTTCCAGAAGAGATTGTAGAGAATTGTTATAATTTCTTTCTTTTTTTTTTTTTTTTTTTTTTTTTGAGATGGAGTCTTGCTCGGTCCCCCAGGCTGGAGTGCAGTGGTGCAATCTCGGCTCACTGCAAGCTCTGCCTCCTGGGGTTCACGCCATTCTCCTGCCTCAGCCTCCCGGGTAGCTGGGACTACAGGCGCCCACCAACACGCCCGGCTAATTTTTTGTATTTTTAGTAGAGACGGGGTTTCACCGTGTTAGCCAGAATGGTCTTGATCTCCTGACCTTGTGATCCGCCCGCCTCGGCCTCCCAAAGTGCTGGGATTACAGGCTTGAGCCACCGCGCCCGGCCATAATTTCTTTCTTAAATGTTTGGTAGAATTCACCAGTCAGCCCATGTGAACTTGGTCCTTTCTATTCTAAAAGGTTTTAATTATCTATTCAAGTTATTTAATAGATATATGCTTATTCAGATTGTTCTTTTTGTGTGAGTTTTGTGTGAGTTTCAAGGAATTGGTGTATTTTATGTAGGTTATCAAATTTGCAGACATAGAATTCTTCATAGTATTCATTATCCTTTTAGTGTACAAGAGATCTGTAGTGCTGTTCCCTCTTTCATTTCTGATATTAGCAATTTTTTATCTTTTTTTCTTAGCCTGACTAGAGGCTCATTGATTTTATTGTCCTTTCATATAACAAGCCTTCGGTTTCATTGATTTCATCTATTGGCTTCCTGGTTTTAATCTAAATGATTTCTGATATAATTTTTATTATTTATTTTCTTCTGCTTACTTTGGATTAATTAGCTCTTCTTGTCCTAGTTTTCTAAGGTGGAAGCTTAGATTACTGATTTTAGAAATTTTTCTAATACAATATACACATTAAATGCTATAAATTTCCCCCAAGCACTTGTACTGGGCTGTGATCACATTGCTATAAAGAATTACCTGAGACTGAGTAATTTATAAAGAAAAGAGGTTTAACTGGCTCGCAGTTCTGCAGGCTATACAGGAAGCAGGATGCTGGCATCTGCTTTGCTCTGGAGAGGCCTTGGAAAACTTACAATCATGGTGGAAGATAAAGGGGAAGAAGCCATGTCACATGGCCAGAGCAGGAGGAAGAGAGACAGCAGTGGGGGAGATGCTAAACACTTTGACCAGATCTAATGAGAACTCACCCACTATCTATTGCAAAGACAATACCAAGAGGGATGATGCTAAACCATTTATGAGAAATCTGCCCCCATGATTCAATTACCTCACACCAGGCCCCACCTCCAATATTGGGGAAAACAATTGAACATGAGATTTGAGTGGGGACACAGATTCAAACCAAGTCAGCACTGCTTTTGTTGCATCTCACACATTTTAAAGTTGTGTTTTCATTTTCATTTAGCCCAAAATATTTTAAAATCTCTTTTGAGATTTAATCTTTGATCCATGTGTTATTTGGAAGTGTGTGGTTTAATCTCCAAATATTTTGTAGTCTAACATTCTGTTATTGATTTTTCATTTAATTCTATTGTGGTATGAGAGCAGACATCACATGATTTCTATTCTTTTGACTATATTAAGGAGTGTTTTATGGCCCACAAATGTGGTCTATCTTGGTAAATATTCATATGAGATTAAGAAGCAAGTATAATCTGCTGTTGTTTGATTAAGCAGTATATAGATGTCCATTTTCTCCAGTTGATTGACAATGTTGTTGAGTTCAACTATGTCCGCACTGATTTTCTACCTGTTGGATCTGTTCATTTCTGATGGAGGAGTCTTAAGAGTCTCTAACTATAATAGTGGATTCATCTATTTCCCCTTGCAGTTCTATTAGTTTTTTGCCTTGAGTATGTGACATTTTATTGTTAGGCATATACACATTAAGGATTTTTATGTATTCTCATGGGAGAATTGACCCTTTCATCATTATGTAATATACCTTTTTATCCCTAACAACTTTCCTTGCTCTGAAATCTGCTCTATCTGAAATTAATATAGCCACTTCCACTTTAATTAGTGTTAGCGTGATATATCTTTCTTTATCCATGTATTTCTAATATATTTGTGTTTCTATAGTTAAAGTAGATTTATTATGGACAACATATAGTTGGGTCTTGTTTTTGGATCCACTCTGAAAATTTATTTTAATTGGCTTACCTAGACCATTGATATTCAAGGCAGTTTTTAATATCGTTGGGTTAATATCTATGATATTTGTTACTGCTTTCTATTTGTGGCCCTTATTATTTGTTCTTGTTTTTGTCTTCTGCTCTTTGCATCCACTCTATGGTTTTAATTAATACATGTATACAATATTTACATTTAGTATTTATATAAGTATTATATTATGTTATAAAAATATGAATGTTTTCTATAACATAAATGTATTATATATATTCTTTTCTTTCTTAGCAAATCAAATGTACCTCTTTTTTTAAACTTTTTTAGTGATTGCAATATACATTTACAATATACATTTACAACTAATCAAAGTCTACTTTCTAATAACACTGTAATACTTCACAGTTAATGCAAGTAAATCATAATAAAAATATATTCATAATTCCTTCTTCCTGTTCCTTGTATCATTTCTGTCATACATTCCACTTGTATATAAGCATATACACACACACACAGTATATAAGCATATACACACACACACAATACATTGTTGCTATTATTATTTTGAACAAGAATATTATTTTGATCAATTTAACATTTTACAAATAAAGGTTTACATTTTACTTTCATTCATTCTTCTCTGATGCTCTTCCTTCCTTTATGTAGATCAATATTCCTGACCTGCATCATTTTTTTTCTCTCTGAAGAACTTTCTTTAACATTCATAGGTCTACTAACAACAAATTCCCTCAATTTTAGTTTGAGAAAGTTTTTTTTATTTTTTTATTTTTATTTTTTTGAAACGGAGTCTCGCTCTGTCACCCAGGCTGGAGTGCAGTGGCGCAATCTCGGCTCACTGCAAGCTCTGCCTCCTGGGTTCACACCATTCTCCTGCCTCAGCCTCTCCGAGTAGCTGGGACCACAGGCGCCCGCCACCACGCCCGGCTAATTTTTTTGTATTTTTAGTAGAGATGGGGTTTCACCATGGTCTCCATCTCCTGACCTCGTGATCCGCCCGCCTCGGCCTCCCAAAGTGCTGGGATTACAAGCGTGAGCCACCGCGCCCAGCCAAGAAAGTTTTTATTTTTCCTTCACTTTTGAAGAATAATTTCACAAGGTACAGAATTATAGGTTGACGTGTTTTTCCCCTCAACATTTTCAATATTTCACTTCACTCTCTTCTTGCTTGCATGGTTTCTGAGTAGAAGTCAAATGTAATTCTTACTGTTGCTCCTCTATAAGTAAGGTGTTTTTTTCTTCTTGCTTCTTTCAAGATTTCTTCTAAATCTTGGATTTTCTGCAGTTTGAATATGATATGCACAGGTGTAGGGTTTTTTGTTTGTTTTTTGTTTTGAAGGGAAGAGGGGGATTCGTATTTATCTTGCTTGGTAGTTTCTGAGCTTCCTAGATCTGTGATTTGATGTCTGACACTAATTTGAAAAAATGCTCAGTCAATATTATTTCAAATATTAGTTTTTTTCTTTCTCTATTTCCTCTCCTTCTGGTATTCTTGCTATTCATAAGATACACCTTTTGTTGTTTTTCCACAGTTCTTGGATATTCTGGGTTTTTTTTTTTTTTTTTTGGACCTTTTCTTCCTCTTTGCTTTTCGTGTGGAAGTTTCTGAGATATCCTTAAGCTCAGAAATTCTTTCCTCAGCTGTGTTCAGTCTACTAATGAGCCCATCAAAGATATTCTTTTGTGTGTGTGTGTGACAGGATCTCTCTCTATCACCCAGGCTGGAGTGCAGTGGTGTGGTAATAGCTCACTGCAGCCTCAACCTCCCCAAGCTCAGGTGATCCTGCCACCTCAGCCTCCCGAGTAGCCTGGACCATAGGTGTGTATCACCACACCCAGCTAATTTTTGTATATTTTTGTAGAGAATGAGGTTTCATCATGTTTCCCAGGCTGGTCTCAAATTCCTGGGCTCAAGCAATCTACCCATCTCAGCCTCCAAAAATGCTGGGATTATAGGCACGAACCACCACACCCAGCCCCATGAAAGATATTCTTTGTTTCTGTTAGTGTTAGATTCTCCAGCATTTTTTTTATACTTTCTTAGAAATTTCATCTCTCTCTTTACATTATTCATCTGTTTGTGTGTGTTGTCTACTTTCCTATTAGAGCCTCTAGCATATTAATCACAGTTGTTTTAAATTCCTGGTCTGATCATTCCAACACCCTCTGAGTCTGTTTTTTATCCTTGCTGTGTCTCTTCCAATTGTGGGGTTTTTTCCCCCCTCTAGTATGCCTTGTAACTTTTTTCTTGATAGATAGACATGATATCATAGGTAAAAGGAACCTGGGGTTGGTTTCCATGGGGGTTTCTGCTTGTGGGTTTTTGCTCTGGTAAATTTTAATTTTCTGTATTTACCTAATTGTCTCTACAACTTTGAGGGCGGTGGCTTGCCCTGTGGCCTCACTTCTCTGACAGATATAAAAAGAGTTACTGACTTTTCAGTTTGTTCGATTTTTTAGCTGTTGTTAGGACAAGTGACTATTTCCAAGCAACTAGATGCCAATCTGGAAATTGGAAGTACAATTATTTTTAAAGGTAATTTAATAATGTTTTTTTCACTCAAAAATGTTTTCATGTATAGTTATTGTAATTGACAGACATACATGGTTTTATCGCTGTTACTGTTTGTACCATTTTTCCCTCATATAATCCTTTTTTTTTTTACTTCATTCGGATTGATTCTGTATTCTCAGTAATTTACCTAAGTTTTTTGCCATGCTTTTTTTTTTTTTTTTTTTTGGCTAGGTGCCTGTATATGTATTCCCGAGTATTTACTCTGCTTGGAATTCATTTGGATCCTTGATTCCGTGAATTAATATCTTTCATTAGTCTTGGATAATGCTCATTCATTATCTTTCCAAATATTACTTTACCTATTTTCTCTTTTTCTCTTTCTAACTCTTATTTATGTAAATGTGTGAAGCCATTCTTGCATTGCTATAAAGAAATACCTGAGGCTGGGTAATTTATAAAGAAAAGAGGTTTAATTGGCTCACAGTTCTGCAGGCTATACCAGCATGGCTCCAACATCTGCCTCTGGTGAAGGCCTCAGGAATCTGACAATTACGGCAGAAAGTGAAGGGGAGCAAGCATGTCACATGACCAGAGCAGGAGCGAGAGAGGAGGAAGGTGCCACACACTTTGAAACAATCAGATCTCCTGTGAACTCAGAGTGAGAACTCGCTTATCACCAAGTCGGGATGGTGCTAAATCATTCATGAAGGAACCCCCTCCTCCCATAATCCAATCACCTCCCACCAGGTCCCATCTCCAACACTGGGGATTACATTTGAACATGAAATTTGGAGAAAACAAACATCCAACAATATCAGTAAATTAGGTCTTCTCTCTGTCTTATGTTTCTTATATTCATTTCTCTTTGCTCCATCCTTTTGTATCTCTGTACTTCATTTTGCATATTTTCTTCTTACCTGTTTCCAGTACACTAATTTTTCTTCAGTTGCAAATAATTGGCTTGATTTTATTTATTATATTTTATTTTTATTTTTTTGCAGTCTCTTTTTATTATTATATATAATATATATTATTTTAATTTTGTTTTTTATTTTTTATTATTATATTTTATTTTTATTTTTTTGCAGGGTCTCCCTATGTTTCCCAGGCTGGTCTCAAGCCCTTGGCCTTAAGGGATCTTCCCACCTTGGCCTCCCAAAGTGCTGGGATTAAAGGCATGAGCCACTGCACCCAGCCCATATTTGTATTTTTTTCATTCTAAAATTTCTGTTTGTTTTTTTAGCTGGCTATACATTTTTAAACTTTTTCAATTCTCTAACCATATTTTCATTTTGTTTTTCATCTTCTTGAACATAGGAACTGTATTTATTTTTTTTTTTTTTTTTTTTTAAATTTTTTGAAACTGGGTCTCACTGTGTTGCCCAGGCTGGAGTGCAGTGGTGTGATCACAGCTCACTGCAGCCTTGACGTCCCAGGCTCAAGCAATCCTCTCACCTCAGCCTCCCTAGTAGCTGAGACTATAGGTGCATACTAACACAATGGGCTAATTTTTTGTTGTTGTTAGTAGTGACAGGATCTCCTTATGTCACCCAGGTTGATCTCAAACTCCTGGGTCAAGTGATCCTCCCACCTAGACCTCTCAAAGTGCTGGGATTACAGATGTGAGCCACCACGCCCAATCAGTATATTTATTTTAATGTTTGTATCTGATAACTCCAATATCTGGAGCTTCCATAAGTCTCTTTCTATTGCCATTATTTTTACTGATTATGGTTTATGTTGTTTTACCTTCTTGTATGCCCAGTTTTCTTTGTGTGCCAGACATTGCATTTGGAAAATAGTTTATCAAAATTATTTGAGGCCAAAGTGATATTATATTTTTTTCAGAGAGCATTTTGGCTTGCTCTGCCAAGCCTCTGAGTTCCTAGCAACACTGAACTATTTGTGTGAAGCCTGCAAGAGGTCTATGAGTGATACTTTATTTCAGGCTCACTCTTAGTTCCAAGGTATAGTCTTTTCAGTCCCAAATCAAAATGTGAATATTCACCCAGGCCCTGTCTTGACAGACCATTTACTCCAACTTTTAGCCCCTTGCTCCTCAAAGCTAACAAAAGTAATGCTCCACCTCTAGGCCTTTTACCTACATCTTTTAAATCAACAAAAATCCCAAAGCAAACACTTCTTTCTGAATTTTCATTTTCTTTCCATTATTGAACTAATAGGCTCTCTGATGTAGTAAGGATAAATGCCCTAAAACAAATAATATACCTTGGGTATAGCATATTAAATAAAAACATGATTGATTTTTCCTCACCACTAATACAAAATTTGATGCACTTGGAAATTACCACACTCCAGTATAGTGGGATTCCAAGAAGACCACTCCTGGTTTAATGAGACTGACTCTTATCTGGATGAGTTTTAAGGTCTCAGGGTCTACCAGTAGATCTGAATATACTCCCCTCCATGATCTACCCAGTATCACCCAATTTATATACTAGAACAAAAGTATTCCGGGTATTTTTCTCTTATATAGAAAGCATTTAGTTGGAGGTGTGCCTGAAGAAAATCTAATTATAAGATATGGTCTGGTCTCCCTTGAATGGTCTTATCTTTCCTGCCTACTGACATTCGCAGCTGACATAATGTTTTCTTGAATGAGCAAAACACAGCTTACTATCAACAATTTTATTTGATACAGGAACTATTAATCTTTTATTAGATATAGAAGTAGATTTTCATGTGTTCTTTTGGTATTTATAACTAATGCACATGGGAGAACAAAAACAAATCAGGCAAGGGAGAGTTGGCTTTAAGTATGTATATTTTGGGTGTTATGCATATAAAGGAAAGTCAAAATCTCAAGACCCCAAGCTCATTATGCTAAAGAGAATAATGCTAAACTCATTATGCTAAAGAGAATGCTGGAGACTGAGTCATGCAACATTGCCATCTTTTTCTGAATGCATGGCTGTTATTTTACAACCTTGTGTCAAAGCATTATATAGACCCCTACAGAAAGGCAAAATGCTGTAGGCCTAGGCTGCCCTTACAAATTGTTATTTGCTGGCTTCAAAACCTTTCAAGATATAATCCTCCTGTAAAACAAGGACATGTCAATTGTATAGATCTGCAATCTAAGTCTAGCTCCTAAAATTAAAGTCTATTAGATTTCACGCCAATAATGCTTATCTTCTCAGGTACAAAACAAAGACAAGATGAATCATTCTTGTACCTACCCCCCTCTTCCTACATGCCTTTTCCCCTTTAAGAAAATGTATAAACACAAAGCCTGCTGAAAACCTCTTCAGAGAAACAAAAGCCATAGAAGTCTTCTGTGTCTTGTGTTTTTCCCAGGCACATCCTTTAGCTCTGGCTCAATAAATCTCAATTGACTAGGATTCATTTCAGTCACTCATTTTGGTTAATATGCATAAGGTTTAGAAAATACAAATGCTCCTCAATTTATGATTGGGTTACATCCAGATAAATCCATCAAAAGTCAAGGAGCATACTGAATGTAAATCACTTTTGGACTATCACAAAGTCAAAAAGTCATTAAGTTGAACCATCATTCACTATAAAAGAGTAAATTTGTATTATGTGCACTGATGAAAATGTAGGATTCTGTATGTGCTTGCTAATAACACTTTTTAAAGTTGCATGCCTGGTAGCCCCATGGATTATGTTCCTATTTAGTGTACTCTCTGGATTTAAATTCATATTGATAAGAATTAATATGAAAGAGAAAGCATATACAATTTAAATTTTTAAAACTCTGTGTTTTGAAATAAACAAAACAACTCCTGGAACTAGCAAGTGAGTTGGGCAAGTCACAGGATACAAGATCAAAATGCAAGAGTCACTTGTATTTCTGTATATTTCAATGAATACCTAGAAATCAAAATTTAAAATACAATACCATTTATAATCACTGAAAAAATACTTAGATATAAATGTAATAAAATATGTACTAGACTTGTATGCTAAAAATGCAAAATGCTGGTAAAAGCAATTAAAAATTTAAGAATGGAAGGATGTACTATGTTCATGGATTGAAAGATCAACAAAGTAAAAATGTCAATTCTTTCTAAATTGAACAACAGTTTTTAAGAAACTATATTTTGGACTACCTATTCTTCACAACTTGATGTCAGAGACCCTGAATTGAAATGAAGTATCTACACAGCTGTCTGGCAAAGGAGGGAGGAAAATCAAGAATTTGGCCTACGACAAGAAGTATTGTGTGCAACCACTCCTGAAAGTGGTATTTTCTTCAAGGTATTTGGCGAGGGTGGTCAGCCAGACAAGCTTAAAGAGGAGGTGTTTGCAAGTAAAGAGTAGGAGGGGAGCCCTTGGGGCAATAAGAAAGTTTGAGGATAACAAAGAAGAGATCTGGAAGTGAATAATATACTCAAAAGGCAAAGTGAGGGGGGAAGTGGGGAGTGGAGTACTATACATTGAAAAATTAAAGGATCCAAAGAGGCAGTACTCAGTAAAATTATAGGGCATTTTAACGTCTTACCCACAAGACAGACATAGCTAGTCTCTGCTGTGGTGTTCATAAATCTCTGAATAGCATTTGTTGAGGTGAAAAATAGCTCCATTGAATCCAGAAATATTTGACAATGGGTACTTATTTACCACATAAATCTTAATGGAAAAAATATCCTGTTTCAACCATGTAATTGCTGCCTAATTGTCTTGTCTTTTGTTACCAAGAAAACAGAATACAAATTGATTGTTTTTAAATTTCTATGGTGTTCTAACAATATTTGCATTACCCCCAAAGAAATATTTGGATAAAGACAAAAGTGGAAAAATCTTGGGTTTTGGCAACAGACAGGACCGTATTAGAATTACAGCCTCATCACTCACCCAAGTAAAGACTACCTCCCTGAACCTCAGTCTTTTCCAATGGAGACAATAAGAACTTCCAGTACTATTGGGGGGATTAAAAGCTATATATGGAGAAGGTTTTAGCACAGTGTTGGATACATTGTTTGCATGTAGTCATTGATAAATATTATTACATCATTATTATTTGGTGAATCTTCAGTATAATATTACACTATTTATTATAAAATGTCATTTTGTGTATTTTGGATCTTTCTGGAGACAATCAATCCAGAGGATACTAGTTACTGCTATATCAAAAAGACCCTATATGAAGCAGGCTCACTTTTGTAAGGCTGTCTCCTGGAATGCATCTCAAGGATAGAGTTATAAGGAGGTCTTATTTATTTTGCAAAACAAATTACAAACCCCACATAGTAATAAACTGTATTAAGATAAAATAGAAAAAGTGTACTACAGATACTTTTTTCTTTTAGATGCCCAAATATTGTTTATCCATAATATAATTATAAAATAATTAATAGATTTCCCCCAGAATATTGCAGGAAGTCACAGCAAAAGTCATACATAGTTTCACTTCTCAGAAACCCAGATTTTTTTTCCCCTCTCAGATCCCCAAAACTCACCAAAGTGCTCTGAATCACTGAGGTGTTTAATGAATTCACATTGTCAAATTTTTGTGGGATTAAATTGCATTGTTTCACTACAAATCTTTGAGGTGAAAAGAAATGAATAAATTCCTCAAAAGAAGTAATCATGGAGGTCCTTCCACCACCAAGTTCAATATTATACTTCTAGGCATTCATCTGTTGATTACGTAGGGTCCCCTTTTTTAACTGAACCCCAAGTTACTCTCTCTGAAACTCTCCCTCACTCACTTTGTTATTAATACCCCTCAGATTCCTACATGGTTCAGGAACCCAATGAACCCTGGAACGTTTGGCCATACTGAGTCTGCTTGTCATGTTCTAATGTGAATGGAAACATTTTATATTATAATCTTAAAAAAGAGAACAGCAGGAAAAGTTTAGAAAGAACAAGTTCTCAGGGAAAGTCAGGGAAATCAAATTAGCTGGGAAGATTTAGTTTTCACAAAAATATTGCCTTTAACCAGAGTTCTTCCTGAGGTCTGCTCTATAAGTGAACTATGTCTGTGGAAGGAAAGCACAGTGGAATTTGACTACAGAAAAAGCCTGTTATTTTTAAGAGTTAAGAAAAGAAATCATAACTCCAGCTCTTTTCATAATCATAAATAGTGATTGCCCAGACCTATAAAACTTTACAACGGAAGAGACCTCAGAGATGATAAGATCCAGTCCCTTCATTTTACTGATAATGAAACTGAAGCCCAAAGGTATTACTGGATTTTCTCATGGTCATGCAGATCCAAGCTGAAGACGAAAACCCAGGACTCCTCATGGGAGGCTCCTGTGGGCCAGGCTCTTTATACCATCCTAGCCACCACCTTAGGTCACTATATAGTTTCAAATATTTCTTTTCATAGTCATCTCCTCTTGTGTGTCCAGTAACAATTTTATCAGGGCTCTGGACATATTACCCCAAAATATGACTAGAGGAGACCAGAATATGCCACCCCAAAATATACTTTTAAGATCTATTTTGAGCTAGTTATCCTGAGAGACACCAGACGTGGGAGTAGCTGTGAAAAGCTGCCCTTTTGTAATAGAAATGTTTATCAATAAAAGAAACCTACATTAGTAAAAGTATCTGCATCAGGAAGAAGCCTGCTTTTAAAGACAACTTTTTTACCTGAGAAACTTCTTGTCTGTGTAACAAGATAATCTTTATTTACCATACATTTCCTTCACTCACCAGCCCCCCAATAACTTGTCTCCATCACCCCCAGATGCCCCCAGTCCTTATTCCTTTCCATAGCTCAGGATGCTATGCAAGCTTCAATCACCTGGCCCTTCTTTGAGTCTCATATTGTGTGGGACTCTTGTGCTTATGCACATAATTAAATATGCTTTTTTTTCTCCTGTTAATATGCCTTATGTTAATGCATAGCCTGGCCAAAGAACCTGAAAAGGTGAAGGGAGGCCATTTTTCCCTCCACTACAGCCTCAAACTTAACATAAGAGGACCTTCCTGGTTACGTTTGTCATTCCATTCCCAGTGCCTAGACTAGTGCCTGGCACTATTTAGACCATCTGTCTCCCTGCAAGAATCATAGAGACTTGAACACAAGGTCTACTCTCAGAGGGAGAGCTGTCTATTATAGGCCTGTAGATCAAACTTCGTCAAAGTAACTTTGTAACCCATTGCCCCTGTGGTGGATTAACGATGGCCACAAATTCTTTGACAATACTCCCATGAGGAGTATATCTAAGTTTCCTTGCCCCAGAACCTAGATATGCCCTGTAACTGCTTTGGCCAATACCATACAGCAGAAGCAATGCAGTACCTATTTCCAGGCCCAGGTGTGAGAAACTGGAAACTTCTACCCCTTTGGAACTCTTTCTCTCTGGGTACCCTGAGCTACCAGGTAACGTCTGACCAGCCTAAGACAATCGTGCCAGAGAAGCCACGTGTAAGCGCTCCAGTTGACAGACTCCACTGAGGACTGTTTTGTAGGCTTCCCTGCCAAGGCACCAGACATGTGAGTAAAGCTATCTCTGACCTTCCAGACCAGCCCATCCACCAGCTGAATACCACTCAGTGATCTCAGTCAATGACAGAGGGAGCAGAAAAATTGCCCACTGACATTGCCTGAATTCCTGACCCACCAAGCCAAGAGATATGGTGAAATGGTTGCTGCCTTAAGCTGTAAGTTTTGGAGTAATTTGTTATGTAGTTAACAGATAACCAGAATAGGCCCCAACAACAACAAAACAAAAACAAACAAACAAAAGTCTATGCCCTTATGGAAGGTCTCAATTAACAATGTGTTTGGCTGCAAATAACAGAAAACCCTGTTTAGTGGCTTAACCAGATAACCGACCTCCAGAGCTGGGCAGCCTAGAATTGGTACAGCTTCCCCACATTGCCCCCAGAGACTCAATCTCATTCTGTCTTCCTGCCTGCATCCTCAGGGGATGACTACTCTGCCTGTAGCCAGGCAGCAGTGTTGAAGACAGTAAAAAGAGGCAAGGGCAAGACAGTGCTTCTTTTGAAAAGTTTTTCTAGAGGTTTCAGTCAATTACTTGCCCTTACATTTCATTGGCAAGATTTGGGTAACAACGGCCACCTCTAGCTGCAAAGGAGTCTGAGAAGACAGGTACTTTTAGCACAGCACATCGTCACCCGCATGGTAACTGGAATTCTGTTAGAAAGGAAGAATGGTTATTACCTAAGCAATTAGTGTCTGCTGCAGGAATTCTTCCTGTCCTAGGACCTCAAACTGAGCAGTGGCTGCTAGCTGCTTAGCTCCTGCTTGCTGAGTTCCTACAGAGAAATGGTTCAGAGCATAAATCTCACTGGAAGGGTAGGAAAGGAGGCTTATCTTGAAGTTGAATTTTCATGGAAAATGCACTGTTTTCTGCTTACTTGTATGTTCACTGGGGATGGCTTAGGGAAGCCTATGGAAGTTCTTCTGGAGGGGAGTACCTCCTCTTCCCCCACCAAGCACCCCTTGAAGCTGACATTGTCTTCTTGGGCGGGGAAGCACCAACAGTCATAGTTAGTCTAAGGAACAATTTGAAATTTGCTCTTCACAAATATAAAAGGCCTTAATAACTAGGTCAAAGCGTAACAATCATTGCTGTATGTCTTTGCATGACAAATGAACAAAGATGCAAAAATTTCAATAGCACCCATATATACAAAAACTCATTACAAAAATGGAGGCTTGTCATGTTTGGAACAAGAATTAAAAAAAAGAAAAAAAAACTCATCTGAAATCCAAATACCTCACAAGCACTTGAATGTGTAACATGGCCTAAATGTTAATGAAGCAATTCGGCTCACTCAGCAGGATGAGCACAAAAGAAACCCTTTTCAAGACACAGCTGTCAACAATTACACTTGGTGGGGTGAAGCTGGCTGATATTCAGCATCTTAAAACTCATGGAAATGTGGAGGCTATTTGACCAAAAACCATTCCAGACTCCAGGGAAGACAGTAAACCCCTGTTTAATTGGCAGTCCAGAGAAAGGAGAATGGGATATTCTAGTTAGCTGGGCATCCCCACCCAGCTCAGAAATAAATAACAAGTTTTTTTTGTTTATTTGTTTTTGTTTTTAAGATTTAAAGTGATGCAGAAAGCACGTAAGGATGATATGGGAGTTAACCTACCCTTTCATTGATGCGGAGGTTTGGATGGCATGTGGAGGGTCTGGCAGGGCCTCAAGGATTTCTTAATTGTCAGGGAGAACTTTCTCTTTTTTGATTTTAACTTTCTGGTTATCTATGTTTTTGTAAAGAGAAGTTCATTTTACTCTATTATGACTATTAAGAGAAGAGAGCCTCCATTCCGGCTGAGGAGTGCTCTTTAGAGAATTACTCCTCTTACCCCAGCACACGCCCACACGAAACAAGCAGACAGATTTGTACACAGCGGCTCTTTGACCACAGAGTGTCAGACCAGCATTAAGTCCTCACCAAAGCGAGGTAATCAGATTCTCCTTATTGGAAGATTGAGGGATCAGAATTCAGAGAAGCCCTATATATACCAGTTTCCTTAAGCAGAGAATATGTGAATTTGGGATGCAAAGTGACTATTTTTTACCTTGTGCAAAGAGAAGGAAAGAGTCAGATGGAGAAAAAGAAAAGTAGGAGTTGAGTGTGCTGAGTGAAGAACAGAAGAGAAACAACACAGCCTGAGAAGAAGACTTCCCAGAATGGCCACCTGGGTTTCCAATAGCCTCTAGTTCCTAGTTCTTGCTTCCCATGAAGCATGACCATACTTCTTGTCCTGTTTTCCTGGGGCTCCCATGTATCCTTCCTGTTTGACATAAACTGGTTTGAATGATTTGGCAACTGCTATCAGTTGTTTCTCCAATCTTTATTCTCCCCTTCTTCCTGACTAGTTGAAACCCAGTTTTATACAGAGCAGGTAAAAAGACCACAAAATTGGAGGTCACTGTAATTTCCAAGAAGTTTCTTAAAGAGGGTAGACTAAGTTAGAAGGCATGCCATTTTGCCCTTTCTCTTTCCTTCTCATTGCGTGGAAAACAGGCATGATTGCTGGAGTTCCAGCAGCC
This sequence comes from Nomascus leucogenys, assembly GCF_006542625.1. NCBI lineage: Eukaryota > Metazoa > Chordata > Mammalia > Primates > Hylobatidae > Nomascus > Nomascus leucogenys. The sequence continues at coordinate 71,650,887 of NC_044391.1, forward strand.
ACTTTTGATCATATGGCAACCATAAGGAGTGAAGCCAGTGCTAAGGATGATGGAGCAAAGGAACAAAAGGACCTAGTCCCCTGGCAACAAGGTAAGGCTTTCTTGTGACCCCAAGACTGTCACCTTCCACGTGTTATGTTAAGTACAGAAAAACAGACTTCTAATTTGCTGGGGTCACTAGGGTTTCGATTAGTAGCAGCCAGATGTAATTCTAAATGACACCAATGGCTGTTAGTTCCTTGCTGCCAATCCTGAACACAGTTTCACATATCTTATTACAAATTCTACCAAATATTCCCATGGATGTTGTGAGCAGTGGCTGCATCATGTTCTATCCATATGAAACACTCTTCAAAGAACCAAAGGGAGATAATGCAGTTTCTGTACCATCTGCAGCTTCTTAGTTCAGTGCTGGTGGATGTGACCCAGGAGGCTTGTGATGGGTTAGTCCTCCTCCTTGTCCTCATCCTTCTTGTCCTCCTCCTCCTCCCATTTTCTTTCTCTTTACAAGGAGGGAGGGCAGATCCACATGACCAGTGGTATGCCAGGCCTAGATTAACTTCTTGAGTTATTGCCAACATCTAGAGAAACAACATTTTTCATCCTAAGGCTATTGAGCATAGTGTATTTATACAGGAAGTACAGATTACAAACTTATTTTGCTCTAATCCCCCACTTCACATTGAAAGACCTACCTTAAACTCAACTTCAAAATCTCAATAAATGTCCCAACTGATCTTCCTACTCTGAGACACCATCAGGCTCTGTCAAGGTAGCATTCTTTTTTGTTTTTTGTTTGTTTGTTTGTTTTGATACAGAGTCTCACTCTGTTGCCGAGGCTGGAGTGCAGTGGCTCAATCTTGGCTCACTGCAACCTCCGCCTCCCGGGATCAAGTGATTCTCATGCCTCAGCCTCCCAAGCACCTGGAATTACAGCCACCACACCTGGCTGATTTTTACGTTTTTAGTAGAGACAGGGTTACACCATATTGGCCAGGCTGGTTTCAATCTCATGGCCTCAAGCAATCCACCCACCTCAGCCTCCCAAAGTGCTGGAATTACAAGTGTGAGCCACTGTGCCTGGCCAAGGTAGCATTCTCTTTTACCATAGTAAGCAACAAACTCAAGCTTTATCAACAAGTTGTTTTGGGGATATTGTTGGAAGCAGCATTCAAAAAGATAAAGACTAAAAGGGAATAGGCAAAAATTAAATCCATTATTGAGTGACAACAATGTGACTTTTTCTATAAAAGGCATTGACTTGGGTACAACTGGGAAAAATAATGTTAGATAACTGCATGAAATTGTTAATTTTCTGAAGTGCAATTATGGCATTTGAATGAATGCCCTCATTCCTTTTAGGAGAAGTATGCTTAAGCATTTAGGGGTGAAGTGTCATGTCTGCAACTTACTTTCAAATCAACAAGAAAAATATATATAAATATTTTCAAGAATATAGAAAGAAAGAACTCAAATATGGCACATTTGCATACATAGGGAGAGAAGGAGAGGAGAGAGTGAATAAATATGACATATATAGGGGGAAGGAGAGAGGCAATGCACATATAGCAATATGTGAACAATTGTTGAAAACTAGATGGAGGATATATGGTTTTTTACCATTTCACCTTTTCCTTATGTGTGAAAATATTGAGGTAATAAAACAGTTGAGGGAAAAAGAGGTTGAGGGGGAGAAAATAGCCTCATTCTCCACATGGAGATCAAGTAATTTTGTTATTTATTTTAGAGACAAAAAAGATTAACCTTTTCTCCAAATAGAAACTAAATAACTTTGTTATTTATTTCTCTAGCCTTTTCTCATGAGTGGAGGCATTTCGAGTTAATCACCAAGGATACAAACTAATAATTTCAACTTTAACCAGAAGGATTAACGACCCTTTTCAGGACTGGTATGTAGTTACACAAACTGTGTCCCACTGACATAGGCAACTTTGTGAAGATCACCCCAGGAGCTGTCAAGAAGGATGACTAATGCATCCCAGTTGGCCCAGTGCTGGTCCCAGGTCCAGCACTGACAGTCCCGCCTCTATGGTTGGTCTCCCCATGTGCACTGCAGAGGGCCCTGGCTGTGTTTTACAATGTTGAACAATGGTGCAAAATGTAGCCCCAAAAGTGACATCAATAGCAGGGACATTCCTCAGGAACCATGACTTAGACTTTATTGGACAAAAACTGAAGAAGGCTCCTCAAAGCCTCCAATATATGGAGAACAAAAGGCCAACACCAGCAGCCCCACTGATGAAACTTATTGTTGATACTGCTGCCTTTCTGTGGTTCAAAGAGGAGTGTGTTCTCCTCTTAGTACTTATAAACAATTCCATCTTCCCTCATCCTTAGCTGCCTCCAACCCTGGGAATAACGTAAGAGACCTGGAGAAGTTAAGCCATTTGCCCAAGGTTCCAGAGTGTTTAAGGGCAGCGGCAGGATTTGAGACCAGGTTTGTCTGAGTTCCTACTTCTAATCACTTCATTCCCTTCCAGCTCATCACATTCACGAGCAATGAGTTCACCTTGCTAGTTTTACCCTCCCAAGGAGAGCCTGCATTTTTATAGGAATTTATAAAGACAGAAACCCCTATGGGACCCCAAGAAAGGAATGTGGCATTTCCAGCAGTACAGAGCCATGGGAACCTCCATGCCACTGTCAGATGGGCATCCCACCCATGGCTCATTTCCTGTGACAGAGTGGTTGAGAGCCACACTTTACTGTGAGATGAACTTGGGTTTAGAAGCTGGCTTTGCCTCCAAAAGCAGTGACCTTGGACAAGACATGGAAACCTCCCTAAACCATAGTTTCCCCATGTGTAAAAGGGGGATAATAATAGTACCTATATCATAAGATTGTTGTGAATTTAAACCAAATAGATAGTCCACTTAGAGTGGAGCCTGGACCACTGTAAGGGGATCTGTAGAAGAACACTCCTTCTAAGATGTCTGCAATACTGAGTGCAAACTGTGGGTTCCATTTTCTTCATAAGATAAATGAACCCGTTTAATTTTCTTTATAAGTTAAACTAACACATTTAATGTACATGCACCTTATTGAAGCCAAGTCTCACAGGGTTTAAACTGAGAGTAGGGTAATATTTTTAACATTCCAATATTTTTAAATTAGAGTTTTAAAATTCAGTCTTTGAGTCTTTTGAAAGAACTTAAGGGTCATCAAATATAATTCTGAATAATCTTTGTAGTATCCTGTTGTCTCTCTTATCTGTTTTAATGAATCTTGGAGTCCCCCAGCCTTTCAATAGCTCACCCCAAACCCTGCCCTCATCCCCAACCCAGCAGCTCTGAGTCATTCTCTCCCAGCGCAGATGTTGACAACCCCTTCTCTCCTCCCCTTCCCAGCCTCTACCCCATTCCCTTCCCCCTCCTCCTCCTCCAGTTTCTTTAGCTCCATCCTCCATTGTCCATCCTCTGATTTTACAGGGTAAGAGTCTAAGAGTTATATATATTTCTGAGAAACATACTGATGCATGTGGATGGGAAATAACATGACATTTGAGATCTGTTTTCAAATACTTTGGAGAATAAAAGGGATAAATGAAATATGTATCACAAAATCTTGACAATTGTTAAATCTGTAGTGAGAAGTGTGATTTTTGTTTTTAACTATTCTCTATGCTTTTGTGGAAGTCAGAAAATTTTCACAATAACAAGAAATTAAGTCTTGGAATCAGTGTGGCAGAAAGACGCTCCACAAAGTGGGAGGTGAGAAAGGGGAGACGCAGGAGAGAAGCAAGCAGCTCGCTGGTTCAGTAGACGCTTAAGAAGCGGGGGGAGGAAGGACATTTGCTGCCATTTCAACATTAACCTATTTTGCCTGAAAGGGTCTGGAAAACTTCCCAAACTATCATCTGTGGTTGCCCCTGGTGAGTGAGTTTGGGGAAAAGGGAGAAGCTCTGACTTTTTACTTAGTACACTAATGTAACAGTATTTATTTTTTTAAAAAAAGCAACTAAAAGAAAAGCTTTTGCACTGTATCATGAAGTCTATCTCCTGTAACTTCTACACACTTGGTCTAGTCCATCATCAGTCAAGAGCTCTTCAAATAATTGAAGATTATTATGGAACCCCATGTTGAATGAGGAGCGTTTAATGGACACATGAGGTCCAAGGACCTTGCTTTTAAATTCTACTTAATAACATATGTTTTGCATGTTGCACATGTTCAATAAATGCTTTAATGTAATCATTGCCCTTTTCAGGGAATATTTTTCTAGCTTGGTTGTTACCTTCTTAAAATGTGATTCTAAAAATTGGATAGAACACTTACATCAATGATTCTTAACTTGGGGTGGCAGGGGATGGGGGTGGTGATTTTGCCTCCCAGAGGACATTAGGTGATGTCTGGAGACATCCTTGATGGTCATGACTTGAATGTTGGGGAGGGTAAAGTCTCCTAGTGGACAGAGGCCAGGGATCCTAGAAGGCGCAGGACAGCCCCCACAACAAAGAATTATCTGCAAAGTGTCATTAGTACCAAGGGTTAGGAACTCTGCCTTATGTTCATCTCTGTCCACAGTCCAGTAAAACCATTGTGTTTTAAGATCAGGACACTTTCTAAAATGCAATCCATTTTGCTGCCCATTTTCATGATTCTATCACATTCTTGCTTCACATCACACTTGATGCTGAACACAACCTTCCCCCACAAGGAATGACCCTGGGCCTCCTTCACCACCCTACACATATAACATGGATTCTTTGAACCAAAATGAAAGCTTCCTTTCTTTCCATAAATACCACCTTGATTTCATTCAGTGGGAATAATTTTCCACATGGGATATAAGTTTTTCCTTCATGCTTTGAAGCCATAAATAATTAGATAAGCAGTCTTACGGTACCGTGTTAAAACTGACAGAAAAGTATTGACTAGAAAAGGGTCAAAGTTATGTGTTTTGTGGCATATCAGAAATGACCCTCAGCAGATGGACACAGACATGAGTCACTCCGTTGCATGCACTATGTCCAACCAGAATTGACAGGAAAACTGCCATTCAAGTGAGGGACCATCTCACTGGTAATGGTATCTGCTGTAGATGGAATTGTGTTCCTCCAAAATTTCATATGTTGAAGCCCTAACCCCCAGTGTCATGGTATTTGGAGATGGGGCATTTGGGAGATAATTAGGTTTAGAAGAGGGCATGAGAGTGGGGCCCCCATGATGAGATTAGTGCCCTTATAAGAGACCAATGGGCAGCAAAATGAATTACATTTTAGAGAGTGTCCTGATTTTAGTACCCACTAAGAGACCAAAGAACTTGCTTCCTCTCTCTTCCAGCTCTCTCTTGCTGCCGTGTGAGGATACAGGAAGAAGGTGGTCATCTGCAAGTCAGGAGGGGAGCCCTCACCAAGAACTATATCTGCCAGTACCTTGATCTTGGACTTCTTAGTCTCCAGAACTGTGAGAAATAAATGTCTGTTGTTTAAGCCACCCTTTCTATGGTATTTTTTTAAAAGTAGCTAAGCTGATTAAGACAGTAGTCTTTGGCACTCTGGAAACATTTTCCTATTTCTGTCATTTGTAGATCTAATAACCCTATGAAAATGTGCAACCTAAGATTTCTTCACAGGGCACTTCTCACTCGTTTAAATTTCAGGAAAGCTCTTCTCCATGGCTACCTTGTCTGTTTGTAGTATCTCATTGAATCCATGCTACTGTTGATATAAGACACACCATTATTTTGTATGTTATGAAAGAAAAAGAGATACTTCCCAATGTTGTAATATTGAGATGTACAAAAATATCTCAATTTGGAAGTTGTGGAAATTTTTTATGTGAATTTTGGAATTGAGAAATATAATGGCCCTGAGTACAAGTTGTGGCTCTAGGAGGGAGATAGAACCAAATATTTTTAGATCATTGTATTTGTCCTAAAGCTGAATCTCGTAGTTATACTCTAGTTCACATTTAGAGTTGTCCTTTCCTTGGTGGTGTGAATGGGGGCAGAGAGATCACTGTGATATCCTCATCTGCTGGGGGGAAAGGATTGTTGCTGGGCCATGAAAGTACTGCCCAGTGAAGTTTCAACACGCTACTCATCTTGCTTTCTGGACAGACAGATGCTATGAGAGTTGTCTGTGTCTGACCAGTGAATTTAATGAAATAGGGTCCTTCTCATTCCTGGCTTAAAGAAGAAGTGTTCTCTTGTAAGTAGCTACAACAGAAAGTGTCTGGAAATAAGGGAGCAGACGTGATTCATGATGAATGGGAACCAGCACAGAGCTCTTATATATTGTAAACCTCCCAGAACAATCCACACCCGAAACTGAGCTCAGAAGCTGCATTATCCCCCAGATTCTCTCAGGCAGGAACTCACATTCAGATCCAGAATCTAAATTAACAGAAGCTCAGAGGTTCTCTGTCCTGGAGGGAAGCACATCTTGAGAATGAATTCATTCTGCTGCTACTGGGGAAGCAGTGAGGCTTCCTGCTCGGTTTTCTTCTGACACATAGTTAAAAACCAATTCATGATTCTGAGGCCCTATGTGCTGAGGAAGCCTCTGCATTTGCTGGTGAGCTGTTCTATTCTCAGCTTCCCTGCAGGGGCCTGTAGGAAGCAGGGATTCCCAGGAGGAAAACCCTTCCGAGGCTTTGCTGCAATTGGAGCCTCAGGAAACAGGTTAATTTTTGAGAATTCTCCTTCTAGAGTCTCTCACAAAAGAATCTAGTTGGTGCTGTTTTGAGAGGCCCAGGCTGGACCCAAGGATCTTTCTTCCCTGCTGTTCAGGCTCCCTCAGGTCGAGTGGGCAAGGTCCCCTCACCTGCAGCAAGTGGGAGCAGTCTCACTTCTGAGCCCTCATTTTGGGTGGCAGCGGCCTCTCGCTTTCTGAGAAGCACTCTGCACCTCACCATTTCACCCTCGGGACAGCAGAAGAAATCAACATCATTAAAGCCTCACATCTTCTAAACCCCCAGCTTCACCTTGACACTAACAACACCGGCAGCTACAAAAATCCATGGTCAGGGGCTTCCTCCTGCTTCCAGAGCTCTGGTGTGCACACGCAATCTCACACCTTTGCCTCCACAGACGTCTCTGCTGGGAAGCTGCCCATGGCACGAGGCAAGGGGACCCTCTGCGGTGCACTGTTCCTTTGCCATCACCACTTAGGGGTTTTTGTATCTTTAATTTCATTATAATATTGTCATCTTACCAAACAAGCCAAAAACCTGCAATAGAAGCATTTTAGACGTTTAACAACGTCTCTCTTCTCAATGTAACAATCCCCAAAGATAAATCTAGGAGAGCATTCAAGGTGGGCAGGCAGGGAAGAAGGCACCACAGTCATAATAGCACTTGAATGTCACACTGCAGCTGGCCAGCAGCATCGATCGCTGGGGGTCATTTTGGAAATTTGGGGGAGAACTTTGAATTTTATCATGATAGGAAAGGGGGCTCCTGTTCCAAACAAGAATTTTCCTGCATTGTGGATGACATATAAATGTAACAATAGATGTTCATGTGCATGACAGGCCTTTATATGTACGCAAAACCCAGCTTGAGCACAAAATATTTTTTGCAAGTTTTTAACTGACATTTTTGGAAATACAGCTAGCATGTAAATGCACAGAAGGTTGTACTTTGTTTTGTACAGAATTTTGCCAGGGGGTGTGCACTATTTTGGAAAAATCACACAGTGAGTTTGAGATCCTGAGTCAGTCGGTTTGCGTACCTGTGACCTTCCCTGTTGTTCAATGTGCAGCTACAAACATCTGACTCCTTCATGTCTTCTAGTGTGATTGTGCCTGGGCACTTACATGTTGAAATATATATTAATATACATGTATAAAAAATATATACATTTCAGAAACTACTTCCCTTTTACTTCTTATAATATAGTTAAGACACTACATTGGTATTTTTAAAGTATGTGTAGAAGTAGATTGAAGCAGAAATGCTCCCTTGTAAGTAGCTAAAAAGAACAAGTCTGGAAATAAGGGAACAGAGGTGATTCATGATGAATGGGAACCAGCACAGAGCTCAAATATATGGCAAACCTTCCAGAACAATCCACACCAGGAACTGAATTACCGATTAAGCAAACTTAATCTTGAATTTTATCTTGAGATAGAAAAGAGGTTATCCATTTTCTATTGTATAGAACAAATCACTGCAAATTTAGTGGTTTAAAAACCACACAAATTAAAGACACATGCACACGTATGTTTATTGCGGCACTATTCACAATAGCAAAGAGTTGGAACCAACCCAAATGTCCAACAACGATAGACTGGATTAAGAAAATGTGGCACATATACACCATGGAACACTATGCAGCCATAAAAAATGATGAGTTCATGTCCTTTGTAGGGACATGGATGAAATTGGAAAACATCATTCTCAGTAAACTATCGCAAGGACAAAAAACCAAACACCGCATGTTCTCACTCATAGGTGGGAATTGAACAATGAGAACTCATGGACACAGGAAGGGGAACATCACACTCTGGGGACTGTTGTGGGGTTGGGGGAGGGGGGAGGGACAGCATTAGGAGATATACCTAATGCTAAATGACGAGTTAATGGGTGCAGGAAATCAACATGGCACATGGATACATATGTAACAAACCTGCACATTGTGCACATGTACCCTAAAACCTAAAGTATAATAATAAAAACAAAACAAAACAAAACAAAACAAAAAAAAGAAAAAAAAACACACACACAAATTCATTATCTCCAGTTCCTGGGGTCCAGCATCCAACACAGCTTTAGCTGGGTCCTCTGCTCAGGACTCACAAGGCTAAATTAGTTAAGATGTTCACTGGCTGTGTCCTCATCTGGAGATTAACTAGGAAAAGATCTTCTTCCAAGCTCACTCAGGTTATTGGCAACATTTAGTTTCCTATGGTTGTAGGACTGAGGGTCCTGATTCCTTACTGGCTGTCACCAGGGGCTGCTCTCAGCATCTGGGAGCTGCCTACCTGCACGTCCTTCCAGGGGGCTCCTTCTGTAGACACTCCCACAACATGGCAGTTTGTTTTGTCCAAGCCAGATGAAAGCATCTAATACTTCACTTTCTTACAAAGGTCAGGCCCACTCGAGATCATGTCCTTTTTCATTAACTCACAGTCGGTTGATTAGTAACCTAATCATGGGAGTGGTACCGTGGCTATCATATTCATGTTCCTGCCTACACTCAAGGGGAGGGGATTAGGGGATTATACGGGGCGAGTACATGGGGTGGGGTCAGAATCTTAAGGTCCATCTTAGGATCCTGCCCACCATAAACTGCAAACAAACATCTATTACCAACGGGGGCACTGAATCTCACAGGACTGAGGAACATTGTGTGCTACCAAAGGAGTTTTTCACATACATTTATCTTACTTAAGCTACAAAGTCACCTCTTAAGGTAGGTAATTAATTTTTTATCTACCTTCCCCGCAGCCAGTGTGGATTACCGCTTGGGCAAACTTAAAAAATGCTTAGAGCACCAGCACAGCAGGAGCACCAAAAAAGAAAAAGAGAAAATCTGTTTCAATAAACTCATCTGGAATTTGAAAAATCTAAAGATTTAAGGGGAATAAAGCTATTATAATGCTAGAGTGCGTGGAAATTTTTGGTTTTAATATTTTAGCATTTAAAATTTTTAATTAAAAACATCTCCTCATTGCTTATCGCCTCTAAATTAATTCACCCCACCCTTCCATTTTACAGCTAATATTCATTTAGCAATTACTATGTGCCTGACATTATTTTAAGAATTTTACACAAAATAATCCAATCCTAACAAAAACCCAATGGGGTAAGTTGTATTGTTCCCACTTTGCAGGTGAGGAAGACAAAGTGAGTGGGCTCAGTAACTCGCCTGAGTCACAGAGTCAAAGCAGGAGCTGGACCCAGATAGTCCAGAGCTCATGCTGGTACACACTTCACTTCACTATCCTGAATAAAAAAAACCAAGACTCCAGGAGGCTGCAGCTTTGTCCAAGGTGTCATGACTTGCCCACAGCCACCCTCTTGGCAAATGACCCACTAAACTCCACCTCCGGCTCCTCTACCTCCAGAGCCTGTGTCTGTATGTCTTCCTCTTGGAGCTTTCTTTCTTGTTATTCTCTAGGTTTCAATTTTTAAAATTATAGTCAAATATACACAATGTGAATTTTTGCCATTTTAACCATTTTAAGTGTCTATTCAGTGGTGTTAATTACATTCACAGTGCTGTGCAATCATTACCACTATCCATTTCCAAAAAATGTTTCATCAACACAAGCAGAAATGCTGTACCCATTAAGCAGTAATTATCCATTCCTACCTTCTTCAAGCCCTGGTAACCACTAATCTGCTTTCTGTCTCTATGAATTTGCCTGTTCTAGGTATTTCATATAAGTGGAATCATATAATATTTGTCCTTTTGTGGCTCACTTATTTCACCTAGTATAATGTCTTCAAAGTTTACTCATATTGTAGCATCTACCAGAACTTTATTTGTTTTATGGCTGAATAATATTCCATTGTATGTTATATCACATTTTGTTTATCCATTTATCTGTTGATGGACACAGGTTGTTTCCTTCCACTTTTTGGCTATTGCAAATAATGCTGCAATGAACATTGGCACACAAGTATCTGTTTGAGTCTGCCTTTCTTTTCTATTGCTTGCTTGCTTGCTTGCTTTGTTGCAAGACAGGGTATTGCTCTGTCACTGGGGCTGGAGTGCAGTGGCCCTATCATATCTCACTGCAGCCTCAGCCTCCTGGACTCTTAAGCAATTCTGCTACCTCAGCCTTCCTAGTAGCTAGGTCTTCAGGTGCACAACACCACGCTGTGCTTATTTTTTGTTTTTTAGTTTTTTTGTAGAGATGAGGTCTTATTATGCTGCCCAGGCTGGTCTCAAACTCTTGGGCTCAAGAAATGCTCCTGCCTCCGCCTTCCAAAGTGTTGGAATTACAGGCACGAGCCACTGTGCCCTGCCTGTTTGGATTTCTGTTTTCAATTCTTTGGGGCATATACCTAGATGTGGAATTGCTGGGTTATATAAAAATTATTTTTCTTTCTTTCTTCTATTTTTTTTTTTGTGAGACAGAGTCTCCCTCTGTCACCCGGGCTGGAGTACAGTGGCACAATCCCAACTCACTGCAACCTCTGCTTCCCAGGTTCAAGCCATTCTCGTGCCTCAGCTTCCCAAGTAGCTGGGATTACAGGCATGCACCACCATGTCTGGCTGATTTTTTTGTATATTTAGTAGAGATTGGGTTTCGCCATGTTGGCCAGGCTGGTCTTGAACTCCTGGCTTCCCACAGTGGCTGTACCACTTTACATTCCCACCAGCAATTACAAGAGTTCAGATTTCTCCACATCCTTGACAACATGTTATTTTTTGACTTATTGATAACAGCCATCTTAATGGATATGAAACACCATCTCATTGCAGTTTCCATTTACATTTTTTTCTTTTTTTTTTTTTTTTTTTTTTTGAGATGGAGTCTCCCTCTGTTGCTCAGGCTGGAGTCGAGTGGCTGGATCTTGGCTCACTGCAACCTCCACCTCCCAGGTCCAAGCAATTCTTCTGCCTCAGCCTCCCAAATAGGTGGGATTACAGGTGCATGCTGCCATGTCCCACTAATCTTTTCGTATTTTTAGTACAGATGGGGTTTCACCACATTGGCCAGGCTGGTCTTGAACTCCTAACCTCAAGTGATCCACCCGCCTTGGCCTCCCAAAATGCTGGGATTATAAGCATGAGCCACTGCACCTGGCCTACAATTTCTTAATGACTAATGATGTTGAGCATCTTTTCATGTGCTTAATCACCATTTGTATATCTTCTTTGGAGAAATGTCTATTCAAGTCCTTTTCTCATTTTTTGATTGGGTTGTTTATCTTTTTGTTGTTGAATTGCAGGAGTTCCATATCCTGGGGGTTTCTCGACTGGTAATTTCCAATCCCCAACCACACATCTGTCAGGAAGTCTTAAAGATCCAGGTGGAGACAAACAGTCCTTTTGTAGGAGCCAGGAGGCTGGATGCAGAAGATGGTGGTAGATCAGGAGGGAACGGAAAGGCATCTAACACTCACCTACCCCTGCCCTAAATCGAGGTACCCTCTTCCATTGAAGAAAAACCCACATTCTCCTTGTGGATGCTCGTTACTCTTATCCACAGAAGCTCTGTTAACCTACCCACGACAGGCATGGAAGCCACTGACCTTCATCCCCAACCACAGCTGCAGCAGAGTGGCAGGAATTCAAGGAAGGAGGAGCATATGGTGTGGGAGAAGGAAGGGAAGAGGACCTGCACTAGGAGAGGATGTTTTCTCTCAGACGAGCTCCACAGGTGAGGAGGCAAAGCCTGCAAGGAGGAGACAGCTTATGGGAGAAATGACAGTGATGCGGGAGTGGGAGATGGGAGGGGGAAGGAGGGAGGATGGGAGGGTTGGGTGAGAAAAAAATCAGGAAAGGATGAGGGCGTGAATATCAGAAAGGGGCAGGCAGCTGTAGCCAGATCAGGGGAGAAAGGCTTCCTGGTGCCCCCATACTAAGGAGAGAGCTGTAGACCTCTGTTTTAATGAGTCACAATCTCACTTTGCCCCAGGCCATCTCTCACACTCCCCCTCCTCTCTGGCTTGTGGTCAGCAATAAGCATTCTTCCTTCATTGTCTATTCATCAGGCTACAGATAGGAGGCTAAGAGGAGAACACAAACACTTATTTGTACCACAAAAAAAGGGGGAGCCAGAAGGCCTCACCCTAATTCTCAGCAGTTAGGGATACACCGGAATAGCAGTGACAGAGAGAGGGCAAGTTTAGCGAGATCCCTGCAACACCTGCCTTGTGGAGGGGAAGCAGGGCTGACAGTGGCGTGGCGTTGAGCTAAGTTTAGCTGCCTATGTGATCTCTGCCAACACTCAGGGATGTGGGAGGGGCTTGGGGCAGGCCTCAACAAGCCTTTCCAGGGACCTCTTACTTCCTTAAATCCCACCAACACTCAAGGAGGGACTCCAACATCAACATAGTCACTGGCTTTTGAGCAGTCTTTTCCAAACAGCTGTTGTGCAATTTACCATGTGGCATTATAGACAGGCTACCCCGCTGAGACTGAAAATGAAATCTTGGCCCAGATCCTCCCACCTGCAGCACCCTGTGGTGAAAGGGGTGTCTCTGCCATCACAAAGAAAGAAAATGGGCTACAGCCAGGCAGTGTGAAGGAGCTGGGGACAGCAGACTGGCTCCCAATCATCCTGGTCACCTAACAGCCTTTTCTCTGATGGCAGTAAAACAGGAGACTTTAAAGAAAAGAACCAGTGTTGATGAGAAAAAGCTTAGGTTTCTATAATGAAATCAGATGTCCTTTTAGTAAAAGAGCTTCGATGTGAAGATTAAGTTAAAGGAAACAAGCATAACCCTTATATCGATGTTCCCATTTATGCAGCCCCATGGGGATGATGCTGTGGTAATGTGACTAATTTTGTGGCTGCCTGGACAGGTGTGTAGAATAATAATAACGAGAATGATTCCTGTACTGTCTTGGGTTCACTATGCAGGTCATTACCCCATGAGGAACGGGTCCGTCACTCAGAAGACGGTGGGATGCGCTAAACTGGAGACTCTCAGGATGGAGAAACAGGGTTTGGCTGCTGAAGAGAGGGTGGTGGTCAGACTGGTGGGGAAGCACATGACCATGAGGGAGGCAGTATTGGGAGGAGGCCCAGCAAGAGGCCACAGGAGGGAGGCCACGGACAGAGGCACAGTGTTTCTGCCCTGGCAAACCTGTGGGTCACCCAGGCACTAGCTGTCCTCTAGGAGGATTACAGCAGCCACAGGGTTCCAGGCAAGAGGCCAGAAGGAAAGAACCTCTGTGCATACAGATGGTGCCTGTTTTCTGCTGATTTCCCAGTGCCCAGCATGGAATCTGGCATAGTAGGCCTCAATGTAGACATGTTTAATGGAGGAGTGACTGAGCGAATATGAAGGAGACGCTAGCAAGAATCAAGCAATGATCATCTCCTAGAGGGATGGGGAAACCAGTTCAGGATCCAGATACAGCCTCAGAGAAAGGGAATAAGTGCAGGTGTTTGGGGAGGTGGGGAGGTGGCTTCTGTGATGGCCAGCAGTGACCCTTGCCGTCTTGCATTCATGCCCTTGGGAAATCTCCTCCCCTTGAATATGGTCTGAACTTAGTGGCCTGTTTGTAAGAAACAGAGTATGAGAGAAGTAATGAGATATCACACAACAGATTAGGTTATACATGTAGCGGCTTTCACCTTGGGGACTTTTTCTTCTCTCTTACTTGCTCACTCTGAGGGAAGCCAGCTGCCATGTGATAAGCTGCCCTATGGAAAGACTCCTGTGGGAAGAGACTAAGGGAAGGCTCCAGCCAAAGCCAGCCAGGGCCTGAGGTCCCCAGTCCAACAGCCCACAAGGAACTAAATCCTGCCAACAACCACATGAGTGAGCCTAGAAAACAGTCCTCCCCCAATCAAGTCTTCAAATGAGACAGCAGCCCCACTGACCACAGATTGACTGCAATCTCTTGAGAGGTCTTAAGCCAGAGACACCCAGCTGGGTCACACTTGATTCCTGACCCATAGAAACTATGAGATGGTAAATATCTGTTAATTTTGAGATGCTAAATTCTGGGGTAATATTTACACAGTAGGGGTTTATAAACAAATGAGAGGTATGAAGCTACAGCTGATTGAACATGGAAGCAGCCCACTCACAAAACCAATTTCATGCTGACTCACCAATCACTAAGCCAGTGCTTCTGAAATTCTGCACAATTCTCCACCTGCAAATATAGAGGAACACATAAGGATGGAAAGATGCAGGTTATTTCAACATGAGAACTTTAAAATCCACATGAGTGTCATTCCTTTCAAAGTGGTCACCTTGGCTGAGAGTACATTTATTCTAGCAACACTATTGTTCCAACCACAACTGGAAGGACTCTTAGATATTCCAGTGTAAGTAGCAAAGAGATCGTTGGCAACAATTCAATAGTAACAGATACTGTAAAACAGGAATGCTAAGACATCTTTCTTTCTTTCTTTCTCTCTTTCTTTCTCTTTCTTTCTTTTTTTTTTGATGGAGTCTCACTCTGTTGCCCAGGCTGGAGTGCAGTGGCGTGATCTCGGCTAACTGCAGCCTCCACCCACCAGGTTCAAGTGATTCTCCTGCCTCAGCCTCCCAAGTAGCTGGGATTACAGGCACACACCACTAAATCCAGCTGATTTTTGTATTTGAAAAAGAGACAAGGTTTCACTATGTTGGCCAGGCTGCTCTCAAACTCCTGACCTCAAGTGATCCCCCTGCCTCAGCCTGCCAAAGTGCTGGGGTTACAGGCATGAGCCATCGCGCCTGGCCTAAGACATCTACTTTCTGTAGCTGCAGCTAACCCCAGTGAGCTCCGAGAGAGTGTGGCCCCAGGTACAAAGTCAGCGGAGGGCATCTGATACCTATGGAGCTGTGGCTTGAGATCACCTTCTGGTCTATTCCCTGAGGAGCTAGTTGAGTGGAGAAGACTCCTTGGGCCCAAACTAGAAAAGAGTTTCCCAGCTATAGACTGTATGCAGCAGTACACATGGTGCATTCCAATAGGTTACTAGTGTACCCCCAATACCCTGATTTCCAAACTCAAAAGCCTGGGGCATTACATGCTGGAGTTGGTTGTTGCATACTGGTGAGTTAAAGGCAGTGAAGGAGATGTCCCCCAACCCTCAACCTGAGCAGCTTCATAGCTGTAGAGTACAGTACTGCCTGTCTAGATCAGGGATCTGGGCAGTTGCCAGAGGAGTCTGCCTCCAGGGACCCAAGGTGTGACCAACAGAGAATGAGGGGACAGAAAACCTCCAGGCTTCCTAATCTCTGTCTTGTACTCCTGGGATACTTCTGGCTATTTGCTGCAAGGCAAGCACTCTGATGGTACGTGCTCCTTCTGCAAATTAGAGTCCCTTATTTTGAAATGCTTAACCTGAAAATATTCCATTGGATTCAAAATCCATCCCCTTATCACAGGAAATGTCAACATTCCCTTTGTCAATGAAACAAGAAGAAAAGTTGAATTCTCTTTTGTTACAATTTCAAATGTAACTTTTTGAATGGTTGTAAAACTGGTCTTAAAATTCGTATCCCCTTCCGATACAAAGTCAGTGATAGTGACTATCAAAACTTTGAAGAACTTATCATTTAAGGGTCTTGAGGAATTGTTACAAATCATTGCAGTTTTACAGTTGTAAAACCTGTCTTAAAATTCATATCCCCTTCTGATACAAAGTCAGTGATGGTGACACACAAATTATGTCCATGGAAGCAAACTCAAGCTTCTCATTAAAAGTACTAGAAGATTTTCTTTGGAAGTTTCATACAAATTCAATAGTCACCATTATATCGGAAAAATAATGAAATTTTTCTCCAACTCCCCTACAGATGCCTCCAAATAGCTTTCAGTTCTAGCTTTTTACACAAATAGTGGCCTTTTCTATGTAATTATGATATGCAAAATGTTGGGATGGAATAGGAAGGTATAAAAGTTTCACTTCCCCAGGCTGCCCCAGGCATCTCTAACCACATCAGCTGCCTGGACCCAGGGTAGCTAAGAGGGCATCCAACAGGCAGCTGGGGCAGTCAACCTCTTCTCCCACCAAACAGAGAGCTCCAGCCCCTAACACCAAGGCCATTTGCTGTTTGTCCCTCACTGCTTCTCCTAGCACCACAGCCTCCAATGGAGGTGGGGACTCTTCATCCTCTGAGGGTGGATTAATTTCCAGAAGAGCTTTACATCACCCACAGCTAAATTCAAATGAATAAAACACATTTTAATATAGCTAATAACATTTGGAATCCCGAAGAGGCACGACATAAATTGATTTTTTATTATTATTATTTTTCCTAAATGGACTCTGGGGGCAAATTTCCTCAGCCAAATGCTTTGGGTTTGCTTATAATAGTCCTGTTGGTCCCCGTGGTTTGTAGGAAAAGTGTCAATTAGATTTATGAGAACTAAGATGCTTAATTAAAAACATTCTCATTGCTTTATAGCTGTGCCTCCTCAGATACACAAAACAAGTTCTTTCAATAGAGACTTCCAAGAGGCAACTAAATCAGTTTTACTATTGTTTCTCATGAAGTTCTAATAATGAAGCTTATGGTTCATTAATGGCATCAGTCATTTAAGGGATTATCTTCATAAGGGAGTAAAAATGGTATCTTAATGGTGTCAGCCAAGAGTCATCACAAAACATTGACACTCCCTGCTATTAATTCACTTCTATTTCATTTCAAGCTAAAGGTAGTGTGCTCAACCCTCAGCAGGCCTGCACAATTCTTAGGAGAAACAGTAAAGAAGGAACAGTCGGGGCAGGGCCCCACCGCAAAGGCAAGACTGGGAACGCGCTGCCTCTTCCCAGAACTCCAGAGAAACGTCAAGATTTTCCTACTGCTTTGCCCTCTCCTTGTTTGATTTTTCCAGTTTGTTTAAAATATATGTTTATTCACTCTTAATTATGAAAAAAACATATGCTTGTTCCCCCCAAAATCGGAGCAGTGTAAAGTAAAAGAGCAAAGTCCTCCAACTATTTATTTTTTAATATCAAATTTAATTAAAATTTGATCTCCCCTCTGTTTTACTCCACATTTCTGGTTTTTCTTATGCTCTCTGTCTGTCCTGCTCCCTGAGGCCTCCTGGTTGTGCACTCGGGCTCTCAGCCCAGATTCCTTTTGTGGGTTCAGTTGAGCCTCGGGGTCTCCGCGGCCGGCGGCTCCCCGCGGCACTGGCTCCCTCTTGTGGCTCTCTGCGGTCACTGCACACCCCCTGAATGGCAGTCCCTCCCAGCGAGCCCATGGCCTGGGGAGAGCAAATCCGGGAACAGCGAGAGGGACAATCCTAACGCTGCCAGGAGTCAGGAAAGATTCTCCCTCTAACCCAGAAGCCGGCCCCAGGGAGCATTTCGGGTCTCCTCATACATGTTAGGGCTCCTCTGACCCCTGTCGTTCCTTAGATTTCTCAGGTGTTCCCTTGTATGAGGATTTCCAAGAAGCATCAAGAGTGCAGCCTTCAGGGTCCAGGGAGCGGGGGCGAGAGGGATGGAGAAAGTGTGTGTGTGTGTGTGTGTGTGTGTGTGTGTGTGTGTGTGAGACAGATGGGAGAGTGTGTGTGTATGTGTGTTAGAGAAAGAGATGGGGAGTGTACGCGAGAGAGAAATGGGAGAGTGTGTGTGTGAGAGACAGAGAGACAGAGAGATGGGGAGATGTATGTGTGTACGAGAGAGATGGGAGAGTGTGTGTGTGTGAGAGAGAGAGACAGAGAGATGGGGAGAGTGTATGTGTTTACGAGAGAGATGGGAGAGTATGTGTGAGAGAGATATGGGAGAGTGTGTGTATGTGTGTGAGAGAGAGATGGGGAGAGTGTGTGTGAGACAGAGACAGAGAGATGGGGAGAGTGTGTGTGTGTAAGAGAGAGAGAGGGGAGACTGTGTGTGACAGAGAGATGAGAGAGTGTGTGTTGGGGAGAGTGTGTGTGTGTCAGTGTGTATGTGTGTGAGAAAGAGATGGAGAGAGTGTGCGTGAGAAAGAGAGATGGGGAGAGTGCGTGTGTGAGTGAGTGTGAGAGAGAGAGATGGGGAGAGTGTGTGTGTTAGAGAGAGATGGGGAGAGTGCATGTGTGTACAAGAGAGAGAGATGGGAGACTGTGTGTGAGAGACAGATGGGAGAGTGTGTGTGTGTATGTGTGTGACAGAGAGATGGGGAGAGTGCATGTGTGAGTGTGTGTGTGTGAGAAAGAGATGGGGAGATTGTGTGTAAGAGAGACACAGAGAGAGAGGGAGAGTGTGTGTGAGAGAGAGAGAGATGGGGAATGTGTGTGTGAGAGAGAGATGGGCAGAGAGAGTATGTGTGTGTGTGTGTGACAGAGAGAATGTGCGAGACAGTGTGTGTGTGAGAGAGAGACTGTGTGTGTGTGTAGTGTGTGTGTGCATCTCTGTTGGTGTGTGTTGTGTGCAAGTGTACCTGGGAGGAGAGACAAGAAAGAAGAGTTGATAGTGGCTGTCTCACGGCTTCCCAAGTCCTCTGGGGGGATTTAAAAATTCATTTTCTTAACAAACAGATATGAAGCATCCAGAATATGCCAGCACTGGCGATGCCAGAATGAACCAGATATGCTCCTGCTACTAAGGTGCTCCTTTTATAATTAATTGAAGGAGAGCGTTTAGAAATGCTGGCCTAGGAAGCAGCGCTGAATGACAGAGTATCAGAAGATCTGCGACTGAACTCCTCCACCGCCACCCAGTATGGTGACCTTTGAGCAAGACACTTAACCTTCCTGAGTCCAATTTTCTCATCTGTAAAATGAAGACAAAAATACTCACCCTCGTCTGTCTTCACTGGGCTGTTAGGAGGGTCAGCTAGTCTGATACACGTGAAAGTGCTCTGAAAATCACATGCAAATGCAAACGGATGCTGTATTTTCAATATAATTTGAGGGATCCTACGAAAAAAAACATACCTCAAAATGACTCTCTTACAGCATGTGACTGCAGTTCTCACCCAAAGAGGAATCTTCTTAGCTGGGATAAGGCGTTGTTACCTGGAGAGCACAGTGTTAATCCACAGAAGGTAGTTTGTGGATTAAGCCCTCCATAGGCCACTCCTCCTGCGCCCTCCATAGGCCACTCCTCCTGCGCAGGGGAGTCTCCTAGCTCCCCAGCTGAAACCCTGCTTCCTGAACATTGCGCTCGCCCAACAGCTCCAGCATCAAGATCGCACGGCCTCTACCCTGTCTCTCTTTCCCTAAGAGATTTTTCCAAGTGCTGTCCCCATTTGGGTTGGGTGTGCTCTGGATTGTTTTTTTTTTTTTTTCACAGCTACTACCGCTGAGGGGGTTCAGGGAAGATGATCCTTAGCTCACTCTAAGGATGATACAAGATTATCCTTGTATCGTGTATGGTACAAGATCATAATGGAGGCTGACAATGCCAGGTCCATATCTCCTTGGCACTCACCTCTGAATACCAATGGTTCCTTATGTGAACACATAATTTTTCTCTGCTGAGGGCTGTTTTGGGCTTCCAGCAAATTAATGCCCCCATAAGCAGCCCTTAAGCAATGACAGATGAGGTGCAGCTGGATAAATACACCAACTTCTTCATCCCTCAGGGTAGTGAGTAACTCTGAGGAAGGCTGCCCAGTTCCCCAGTGGGTCTAAGCCCAGGTGCCCCACTTGCCTGAAAACATGCTCTTTATTGGCTTCCTACCTTCTCTGTCTCTACGAATGCTTCCTGGGTCCTCTTGCAAATAAACTACTTGCATTCAAATCCTTGCATTGTGATCTAATTGGAGAGAACCCAGCCTCAGACAGCTGGGGCTAGAAGTGGTCCTGGGAAGCAGACCCTCGGGATGGGATTGTGGAAGTGGATCACTCACCAGCCCAGTGGTCACAAGACCCCATAGTTGGTGTTGAGTGGAGTTTTGAAAGATTCTGTAAGATTCTTGTCATACTCATTTTGCAGTTGAGTTCTGTAAGATCCTCATATGCAGTGAACTGAGATGGAGTCCTCTGGAAGGAGACACATCAGCTTATGCAATAGCTCTGGCACTTGAGCAATATGGTAGTAAAAGTCTGTAGAGATGGTTGTTTGTCTTTAGCTGTAATTGGAACCGCGAAAGAAGAAAATGACAGGTTCAGATCAGCCAACCATCCACTTAGAACATAGTGTGGATGCCAGAAGGCTTCCAGGGAAGCATTTTAAAAACCTTCATCTCCTGCAGCTGGAAGGCAGATCAGGAAAAAGAACAGGTCCAGGCCCTCTTTTTCAGAGTGTTCTAGTAACAAAGGAAGTTGAATTCACAGCCCTGGTGTATCTCCTATGGGAAGTGAGGTCCCTGATAAGAAAGGAATAGGGCCCTGATATCCAAGATGGGGAGTCTGGGGTGATGTTCCTGAGAACCTGAACCCCGAGATTCCCAGGAACCACTGGACTGGCAGAAGTTAGCCCCTCTTAATTGCTAGAGGAGATGGTTAGACAAAGACCTCCCCTGAGTCAGGTACCTTCCTAGACAATGTTTGCTGTCCTGAAGATCTGCTCCTGCCTCTCCCCTTTGCTGCTAGATCAATTATGGCCAAGTCTCAGTAAGGTTCAGGCAGGGAAGCAGCATCCCTGCAAGGGAGGAAGGCCACAGGACCTGGCTAATAAACACTGGCAGGGACTGGGAGAACATGAATGGGAATGGATCTTGACAGTGTTGAGTCAGGGTTGGCAGGGACAGAAAACAAGGCTGGATAAGGAAGAGCTTAATGACTGAGGATTAATATCCTGGTAAAAGCAAAGAGAATTCTCCCTTTACTACAATAATGAGGCGTCCACTAGTTAGGGAGGCATCAGTGTCCCTGAGAAGCTCTGCAGTGGTTCTTTTGCAGGAGATGCTGCCTTAGAATTGGGCTTCATAGTCAATGGGAATGATACCACGCTGCAATACCAAAGTCCAGGTGGAGGCACTGAACCATCAGAGGCAAGGTGGAAGTAATTGTCATAATGAGAAGCACAGCAGAAAGACAACCCCGAGCCTTGACCTGAGGGGACCCCTCGGGGTGGCTGATAGACCATGGTGTGTCTGCGGGTGAGATCCTGGGCAGCCAGTGAGGGCCTGGCTTGACTTATGTCACTGAAAAGATCAACAGCAAGTGGGCAAAAAGCTGGTGTCAGCTGCTACAGTAAAAATCACAATCCCTCACCCAGTTTCTGCGTGTGAGTCAGCTCTAAGATCCAGGACTCATTGATTGAAGGGGAGGCCAGGTCCCTTTGAGGAAGGATGCTGCAACAAACCACACCAATTATCTGTGGTAGCTCTTCCCCCAGTCCTCCCCAGAGACTCCCTTAGCCATTTACCTGAGTAATTCTACACCAGAGAAAGGAGAACCCCTAGATCTTTCAAGGACTATTAGACATAGGATCCAAGTGGACATGAATGACAGTTGACCCAAGCACCACCATGGCCCCCTGTTAGAGTGGAACATACAGAACCTTGTGATAAATGGTCCACGTCAGTCTCAAAATGGGCCTCATGGGTCCATGGACCACACAGTAGTCATTCCCCCACTCCAAAGTTATGCTGGTAAACCAGCTCTCCAAAAAGAAAGAGGAAAAAAAAGTAGGGGGAGAAAAAAGCCCTGATTTTCACATATAGCACTGGCCAATTTCAAGTCCCCAACATGAAGTCATTGAACCTGAAGTAGGAAAAAGCGGCCTTAGTCCCGAGTGTAGAAAGAGGATGGATCTATTAAACGACCAGCAGAACTCACTTGGGAGTTGGTCAGAAATGCAGAATCTCGGGCTCATCCCAGGGTATGAATCAGAACCTGCATTTTAACAAGATCCCAGGAAATTCATATGCACTTAAAAGATGAGAAGCCCCTGCTCCAGAACTATCCACAGATCCCCAAAGAGCCTCCAGTTTTTTAGGTCTGAAGATTCTACAGCAGAGAGCATTTCTATTTTAAATAAATGAAGCTGTGACTTTCTCCAATATAGTTATCACTATCCCCATCATTGTCGTCATCACTGTCATCATTACCATCCCCAAGCAGGATCCATCAGATACCTACTTATTTCATGGACCATTTTTTATATATAAAAAAAGCCCGTACTAAGCTGACAATGTCTTCCCCTAGCTGAAAGCATTTTGACAGATATTTTTTCAAAGTAATCAGAGTTCATTTTTTTTCCTTGGCTGGTTTCATCCTCTGGCAGGGTTCTACAACTTAGTTGCTTTCACTTAGTTTATATCACCGTCCCTGGCAATCTCCACTTTCCCCGACTCCGCAGTTCACTCCTCATCTACCCCAGTGCAGCCAGCTCTTCCCTGCCGGCCCCTCCACCTTACTCGAAGCTTTCTGCTATTGTCAGAACAGCCAAAGACAACAATGCTTCAACTGGCAGGAAACAGTCTTCACCCTCTCAGGATTTCCTATTATGTGATGTGCAGCCTTTTCCAGAAACACAATTGCATCTAAAAAGAGAAACTGCCCTGGATTTACCTTCATCTCAACACAATGAGTCCATGGCCACCGTAGCCTTGAACGAGGGCCAAACACTCCGAAGCGCAGAGACTCAGAATCAATGGAGGTGAAGGAAGCTGCTTCCCAGGACTTCCAAGCAAGGGTAGGCAGCTGTTTGCTTATTCCCCATTCTTTTGTTATGTTGTTTGATTTTGCCAGTGAAGCTTGGGTAAAAGGAAGGAAAGAGGAAGAGAGGGGCCACGGACCAAGAGGAAGGAATGGAGGGGAAGGGGCTCAGGATGATCAGGAGGTGGGAGCCATAACTGTGGGGTGGAGGGGATGACTCGAGAGAAAAGGAAAAGTAGCAGGTGAGTTGTTGAATGAGGAAGGATGAACTGGAGAAGGAAGAAAGGAGAGCAGAGGTTTCACCATGATTTTTAGCTGTCTCTACATAGCTGGAATGATAGGGACTTCATAGCTGGGTCATGGTTTTCTGAAGTGGAGAATGAAGAGAGTTTCAATATCAGTGCCAGGTCTGGCAGTTTTTTATTTCCTTCTTTACACCCCATCCCCCACCCCCATCCCCACCCCCAGTAGCATACCTGCCTCTGGGAAGAGAAGTTCTCACCTCTATTCTCATTCCCTTCTCTGTGTAGGGAGAGTACAGGAGAGCAGATGATGGAGGAGGTAAAAACTGTATCTTCAGAACTAGAGAGGATTTAGGTGTCTGTCCCAGTAATCTGAGACAAGAGAAAATAAAATGCAATTAAGTTGTGGGGAAGTAAATTCAGTTAAATAGTATTAGGCAACTGTTACAGAAGAAATTCTGGCCTGAAAATAAAGACGTGGATTGGATACTGGAGGAAGTGATCCTGTAAGAGAGATGGGGAGTTTTCAATGGTGAAGCTAGCAGGAGACAATGTGAAGAACATTTCTAATGACCTGGAAATTCAGGAAAAAACAGAGAACTGGTGAGAATCCAGGAGGTATGTGAGTTTGATGTTACCTGAAGAGGAATCTGCAGAAGGCAGCATGTCCTCCTGGGCCTCCAACTCTCACAGTTCAGAGGTGAGCAGCCTCAGGTTCTAACCCCAGCTCTTTATTCCTTGCTTCACCTCTCTAAGCCTTAGTTGGGTTCCCCATCTGTAAAACCCAGACAATAACACCCATCTCATGAGGTGTTTGCGAGGATTACATAAGATGTAAATGAGAAGTTCCACTTCCCATACATTCTCTTCAGGGAATTTATGGGCAGAGTCAAGATTCAAGAGGTGGTAAGAAAATAGTTTCAACCTGAAGTTAGGCATTGGACCAGAGCGAAAAGGAGATGCCAAGAGGCCAGAAGTAGAGTTCAGATCAGATCTGGAATTAAAGATACGGTAAATTTGAAAATTACTAAGACCCTAAGGATCTACACTAGGTAAGAAGAGAGAAAGTGGTGGCAGTGGAGTGGGAGCCAGGTTTTTGTGCACATTTTGCCTTGGGGCCTCACCAAAGAGGGGATGTGGGAAGTTTCTCCCACTAGTAGCCTTCCAACCTAATGTAGGAAAATGGATAGAATTAGATTATCAGCATTTTGCAACCTCTAATGAATAATGAACCTAGCCACTGATCATTACGCCAGTTATTAATTTATTTCCTCTCAGCCCCACATCCACCCTTCAGTAACTGCTCTGTGATAATGGACTGGACTCTTCAAGCATTTCTCCTTTACAATGAGATCGATGTGAAGCTTTGTCGGTAGAGGGCGCTGGAGGGACACTGCAGGGAGAAGGGGGCTTTTCTTCCTGGTTCCAGGGTACTGACCTTTGTTTTTTCTTGCTCCAGCTGCATGGTCTGTCAACAGTGCGTGTGTGAGTCACCCAGTGGTGCTCTGCCCCAGCAACATACCCATAACGTACAGTCCATCAGTGACCTCAGAGCCCCAGCCTAGGCCCAGTGAACCTCACCTCAGTCCTTGTGATGTGGATTAACATCCGCAGTGGAGTCTTAACTCCTCCTGGGAACTGCTTTCCAGTGTCAGCTGGCCTGCACCCCAGGATGTTGTTTCCCTGGGCCCACCCAACATGAGCATTGCACACCAGACCCTCCACCCATTGCACACATGAGGACTCACCTCCCAGACTTAACGCACCTGCACCCACTGGTTTCTTTCCTGCTGGCCTGGAGGCTGTGGACCGGCTCTGGCTGGACAGCCCAGTGAACTTAACTGCTATCTAGTGGGCCACACACTTGCCTACTCCAATAATGTTGGAACCGCAGCCTTGGGGAAGAGCCCACCCCTTCCAGGTTTGCTTTTCCTTGAGTACTCTCCCTTAGACATAGGGTACTCATCAGAAGTCTCTTTATGTCTTCATAGGTACTCTCTTATCTTATTGTATTAGTTCATTCTCACACTGCTAATAAAGACATACCTGAGACTGGGTAATTTATAAATGAAGGAGGTTTAATTGACTCACAGTTCCGCATTGCTGGGGAGGCCTCAGGATGCTTACAATCACAGTAGAAGGCAAAAGAGAAGCAGGCACCTTCTTCATGGGGTGGCAGGACAGAGTGGGTGCAAGCAGGGGAGATGCCAGACGCTTATAAAACCATCAGATCTCGAGATAACTCACTATCACAAGAACAGCATGGGGGAAACCACTCCCATGATCCAATTACCTCCACTTGGTCACTCCCTTGACACGTGGGGATTATGGGGATTACAATTCAACATGAGATTTTGGGTGGGGACACAGCTAAATCATGTCACTTATCTTAATGATTGTTTTTATGAAACTTCCAGTATTGGAATTAACGAATGGCTTCTGTTTCTTGAGTGGATCCACAACAACACAATCACGAATGGCTGCTAACTTCACAAAGAGACAGCCAGAACTATGTGGCCTTGTTGGAAATGTACAACACAATCTTTCAAGTATTCTTGTCAAGACATCAGCCCTGAGTCTGATCAAGCCTTAAATCTGACTAAAAGTATGCAAGAAATACATGGAGCATGGAAACATGTTAAATGACACCATGAGTATAATCAGAAAGTCCAGTCTGTGGGAAACTCCATAGGGAAGATAACCAGAATTCTTCAACAAATGAGGGAAATAATCTATAAATTCAGAGACTTAAAAGGCACTAATTAAAATCTATGGACCTTGCTAAAGGCATCACACTACCTGAATTCAAAACATACTACAAAACCAAAACAGCATAGTATTGTCATGAAGACAGACACGTAGACCGCTGGAACAGAATAGAGAACCCAGGAATAAATTCACATATTTACAGCTAACTGACTATCAACAAGGCACCAAACATTCACTGGGGAAAGAACGACCGCTTCAATAAATGGTGCTGGGAAAACCGGATATCCATATGCCAAAAAATGAAAGTAGACCTAGATCTCTTACCAGACAAAATTCAAATCAAAATGGATTAAAGACTTAAATGAGAGACTTGAAACTGTGAAACTGCTAGAAGAAAACATTGCAGAAACTCTACAGGACATTGTTCTGGCCAAAGATTTTCTTGGGTAAGATCTCAAAAGCAGAAGCAACCAAAGCAAAAATAGACAAATGGGATTACATCAAGCTAAAAAGCTTTTGCAGAGCAAGGAAACAACCAGTGGAGTGAAGACACAACCTATAGAATGAGAGAAAATATTTGCAAACTATTCATTTGACAAGAGGTTAATAACCAGAATATATAAGGAGCTCAAACAACTTAATAGCAAAGATATATATATTATTTTAAAAATGAGTGAATCATCTGAATAGATACTTCTCAAAAAAATACAAATGGCAAACAAGTATATGAAAAAAATGCTCAACATCACTAATCATGAGGAAAATGCAAATCAAAACCACAACGGGATATCGTTTCACTTCAGTTAAAATAGCTGTTATCAAAAAGATAACAGCTTTTTGATAACAGGAATACTGTTACGGAATACTATTCGGCCATAAAAAGAATAAAATCCTGGCTGGGTGCAATGGCTCACACCTGTAATCCCAGCTACTCAGGAGGCCGAGGCAGGAGAATTGCTTGACCCTGGAGGCAAAGGTTGCAGTGAGCCAAGATTGCGCCACTGCACTCCAGTCTGGGTGACAGAGCAAGACTGTGTCTCAAAAAAAAAGAATAAAATCCTGTCACTTGAAACAACATAGATGGAGCTGAAAGTCATTATGTTAAGTGAAATAAGCCAGTCAAGGAGCTAAACAGGTGGTCCTTATGGAGGTGGAGAGTAGAAAGATTATCAGAGGCTTGGAAGACTGGGGGTGCAGGGGATGAAGACAGGTTGGTTAATGGGTGAAAAAAAAATACAGTTAGAAGGAATAAGTACTAGTTTTTGATATCACAGCAGGGTGACTATAGTTAACAATCATTTATTGTATACTTCAAAATAACTAGAAGAGAAGATTTGCAATGTTCCCAACACAAAGAAGTGATAAATATTTGAGGTGATGGATATTCTAAATAACCTGATTTGATCATTACATGTTATATGCATGTATCAAAATGTCACATGTAGCCTATGAATATGTACAGTTGTTACATATCAAAACAAATGAATAAAATTTATGGTCCTTAGATCTTGATTCAAACAAATTTTTTAAAAAAGATTTATGAGGCAATGGAAAAAATTTAAACACTGGCTGAATATTTGGTGATATCAAGGCAATTATTTTTAAAAATGTAAGAGCTAATGGAGAAAATATGAACACTGAATATTTATATTAAGAGAATTATCTTTCTAAGCAATGATAAGATTGTAGATATTTTTAAGAGTTTTAGTCTTTTACATTTACTTAGTAAAATATTAACAAATGAAATAATGTAATGAGGATTTGCTTCAAAATAATCCTTGCCTGGGTTAGAAGTAGGTGGGAGAATGTATTGGCCATGAGTAGATATATTGAAGCCAGATGGTGAGTACACGGATTTTTAAAAAAATTTTGATGCTCTTACAAATGGACTAAAAAAAAGAAAAAAAAAAAAAAAAAAGAGCAACCTAACTGAAAAATGAGCAAAGGGTATAAATAGGCAATTCATTCAAAAAGCATGTGTAAAAGTGCTCAGCCTAGCTAGCAATGAAAAAACAATGAAAGATCAGTAAGAATATGGAGAAACAGGTATTCCCTCTGGTACTACCATATTGATGGACAATTTGACAAAAATTTTTCAAAAGGTAAAATTTGCATTTTCCTAAACCCAACAGTTTAGCTTCTAGATATCTATATTAGAGAAACTGTCAAATATGTAGACAAAAATATGAGCTTATTGCAGCATTTTTAGAGTAGTGAAACTTTACAGGCAAACTAAATATCCATCAATGGAGGAGTGGTTCACAAAAAGAAGTAAACAAAACATGGTGTATTCACACAATGGATCCTTTGCAGCGGTTAAAAAGAAACTCTATGTGGGCCAACGTGGTAAAGAATCCAAGATATTGTTCCATGGAAAAAGCATGTTGTGGAGTAATATGTTCCATTTGATCCCATTTCTGTAAAAATAAAACTAAACTAAAACATGTAGAATAAACCCCTCTAAAAATGAGATATTTGTAATATGTATACATAATTTTGTGTGTCTATACATATACGATACACTATGTAATTCTGCTTTGTTTATTTTTCGTAAGAATATATTCATACTGCTTCTATAATTTGCTTTTACTTTGTATTTACTGAATTTTGTAACAAATAAATCATTAGTAATCTGTCCAAGAACAGTTTCCAAAGCATGGCAGAAGGCCAGCTGTGATGAACTGAGGGCCCTACCTGACCTGACCAGCCTGGCCTTGTTAGTATACTGGTAACCAGACAAGATTTAAGACATAAAAGCCTCAAATATTTAAAAGGATTTTCTCAGAAAAAGGGGAGAGGGTTTCCTCAAATGCTTCTTGCCATCAGATTTTAGGGCCAGAAGGATTTTAGAGGCCAATTGGTCCAATTGCTGACTTTTAAGGAAGCTAAAGTTGGGGTCCAGAGAAGCTAGTTTTCCAAGGCCCCCGGACTATTTGGCATTTTTTTTCTTTTTAAAGGTCTCTTGACTGGGCGTGGTGGCTCACGCCTGTAATCCCAGCACTTTGGGAGGCCGAGGTGGGTGGATCATGAGGTCAGGAGATTGAGACCATCTTGGCCAACACAGTGAAACCCTGTCTCTACTAAAAATACAAAAAAAAAAAAAAAAAAATTAGCCAGGCTTGGTGGTGGGCGCCTGTATTCCCAGCTACTTGGGAGGCTGAGGCAGGAGAGTGGCGTGAACCCAGGAGGCAGAGGTTGCCGTGAGCCAAGATCGTGCCACTGCACTCCAGCCTGGATGACAGGGCGAGACTCCATCTCAAAAAAAAAAAAAAAAAACAAAAAATAAAAAAGGTATCTTGCTAAATACCAAAAGGGACAGCCAGAAGAGTATGTCCAGGGGACCTCTGAAAGTCTGAGAACTATGAAGAAGTAACTAGGGATTTATGTGTTCAAGACAAGAATCTACATGAGAATTCATGCAAAGTTGCTGACAGCCATGTATGAGTGACAGGCATCAGCAATCATCCACCACCGGAATCAGGGAAATGAATCATCCCAGGCTTTGTTCTTTGTAGAACAGTGCATTTTCCTCTGGCCTCCCCTCTTCTATATCAGGGGATTGTTTCAACTACAGTCACTGGGCTGAAGGACCCACTAAATTTGGCCTGATTCCTGTCTTGGCAGGCTGCCGTGGCAAGGGTGATGGAGAAGTGTTTACAAGTGTCAGATCCCAAGAACATTTTCTTTGTTCTGTCTGACAAAGCCCAGAGTCAGATAGGCAGAGTGGTGAAAAGAGCTCTGGGCAAGCAGTCAGCCAGCCTGGGGTCTGGTCTTGGTTCTATCACGAACCCAGCTGTGTGAGCTTGAGCCAGTCATTTGAGGTTTTCTGAACATGCAGAGTAAATGGGCTAGCTGTGATTCCCTCAGCCCTTGTGTCTGGGGAAATTGTTTTGGAATGAAAGTAGCTTTTGGCCTGTGTACCATTTTCAGAATATATTATCTCAAGCAGAGTGAGAAAGAAGTGCAAGGACATAGCTATGATTGGCATAGAACTGAAGTCAGATACTAACAAAGAAAAAGGTCGACACTGACAATGCCATCTCCAGGGAGAACAAATAGATTCATCCTTGAAGCCAACTATTGTGGTGGCTGCCTGGAGTACTGTGTTGAAAAGGATTTGAGATAACCTAAGCTCAAAGGAGTTCTGTGATCCATTAATAATGTCTGCTACAGGTAAGGGAGCTAGAACAAGGTAAGAGTACCCCAGATTTTTGCTACTCCTGCACCCAATTACCACATTTAGGTTCCTATAGCCATGAACCCATGAACCTAATGCAAAGTAGGAAATTGCATGTGATGAAATCCCTATAAAGAAAATTTCAAGAAGCAGGCTTATTTAGGATATAATTAACAAGTAAGAGAGCAGCAAATCGGGATGCCTGAATTCTGTTCTTTGGACCATCATTGGATAATAATCTTGGACAAACCAACAACATGTTGGAATCCCTACATTCTGGCTCTGTTATGGCCTGAGGCATGGTAAGGAAGGCACTGAAGGGTCTTTGCAAGTGGAGGTGGTATAGGGACATGCTCTGGTGATCCTGTAGCCACAGAAAGTGCTTCTCAGGGGCAGTTTGGTACAGTTTGGTCTTATTTTAATTAATGCTGTAATTTTATGGGATTTTAAAAACATATAGTGAATTACATGTTTTCCACTGTGCCATGTTAAAAAGGGCAGCAAAAAGTAATCAAAAGAAAATTACCTATATTCTTATCATTCAGATCCAACATTTGACAGCTTGTATTTCCTGGATACAAAGATAATTTGACATAAATGTTTTCCTTCATAAAGTAGTAAATGTACTTTTTTTCTCTCATGTTAGGAAAGTAAATCACAAACCAGAACTGGGATACATAAAAATTCACAAAAATAATTATTATTTAATAAGATTAATTTATAACTGCATGTCATTATTACTGAGTGGTGAGCCAGGGCCAGGTTAAGGTAATGCTCTTCATGCTATCGTCACCTCTAAGTTTGCATATACAGTTGAGGCAAACCAGGGTCCTTTTTGAAATGACATGCAAAAATGAGTAAGGCCCAGAAAGTAACAGTAAAGATACATAAACTGGTTTTTAAAAATTGGGTTTAACATTGCGACATCATCTATTCAATAAAATAAAATAAAAATCACTTGCAAATGCAAAGGCAAGCCATAGGATTCCTTTCAAAGGGCAAGGGGTGGAGCTGTGTTGTATACTGTACTGGTTAAGCCTAGTGGCTCTCAGGTCAGACTGGCTGGAATCCTGGCTTCCCCAACTAATGAGGATAATAGTGCTACCAACCTCACAGGATGGTTGTGAGGAGTAATTGGATTAGCACGTCTTTGGACTGTGCCTAGCACATAGTAAGGACTCAATAAATCTTGCTATTAAGATGCACCCTTTTGGGCCAAACATGATGAAGATCATTACTGCCTCATGGTCTTACCCTCTTCACCCCAGTGTGCCATTTTGACTTAAGTTAGATGAGTCTAACACAAATTCATATATTTATGGTTCAGATGCTACAGGAGATCATTCATGAAAATCCTTTGTGGGAGGTCTTTGGGAGTGGAGAAACCGGAGGCTCCGGGACTTGAAAATCATTTGCCCAATATTATGGAGCTCACGAGTGGAGAGATATGAATCTATCATGTTCTTCCTTGCTCCCTCCGTTTTGTCCCTTTCTTCTTTCTCAGCATCACTGAGGTGCACCCAATCTGCCTTTGCCCATGCTGTTCCTGGGGTGTCCCCTGCTCCCCACTGCTCATCTAAACCCCTGTGTGGTATGAGTGCAATAGGAAAGGAGAGAAAGGAGCAACTAGCACAGGCTGAAATCATGAAGAAACGAAAGGGGGTGTAAGCTGGACCTTGGAGGATGTGTGGGATGTAGGATTTGGCTAAGTGTAAAGTGGAGAAATTGGGCTTGGAGTTGAAGAGGGATGGGAAGAGTTGATGGATGCTGGCAGTGACCAAAATAGGCCATTGATCTGTAGAAGGTGGGATGTTAACTTGGCTACACAAATCTAGGTCTTATTATAGAAAAACAAATGATGTGCCTGCCCTCAAGGAGTTATTTTACTGGGGACTTAGAAACAAAAAATAATAATAATTTCTCTTTAATAATTCCTCATGCCCAGGCACAATACTGGGCACAGCATAGTTTCCAAAATTCAATACCAGACTGATTGGCTGCCATTCTTCTTAACTCAGTTGAGAGACTCCAAACCTTTCCATCTGCTGGCTCCTTCTTTGTATACTAAGGCCACATTTTCCATTTGCCTTCAAACAGTTTAACATTTTTGCTGCATTACTGAGGCCATTTTAATTTATCACTTTGTTTTAAAGCACTGCACCATCCAAAAATAGCACAAAATTACTCATTCTATTCAAGGGTAGTTGGTACTGCAGCCTTATATGAGACATGTAATCTTTCACTGATTGGGCCAGTGTGAACACAGGCCTGATTTTCAGAGTTCTAACAGTCCCGAATGGGAGCTGCTTGTTTTTTTGAAGCAAGTTTTAAGCTTTTTTGCCACCAGAGCCACTGAAGAATGCCTGACCAGCCACAGAGAGAAGCTGTGCAGCTGGGTTCTGAATTCCTTCCTTGTCTAGAGATCCAGGCAGGCTGAAATATTTTAGAAAGAGTTGACTTACCAAACTTTCTTTCTCCTGGTTTTCCACAATGTCATTTCATGTACCTATTTTTAAAATGTTTAGTTTTACATTGGATTTTGTGTTTTAAGCCTATAAAAAACTTGATTTAGGATTTCACTGGAGCCTGGCAGAATAATTTAAAGGGAGAATTTCTTGAGAAATGGAAATCAGTACTGGTTTTTCCAAAAGTTTTGTTGGGATTATTTGTGATTGCTCTTATTTTTATAGTGAGTACAACCCCTCCCTCCCCTTGCCTTCTGCCTCCCTTTTGTATGCATAAGACAGCCTCATTCTGGTGGCGTGTCTTGAAAATCACCATAATGGAATATATATGAGGATTAGGCACAGAAATGTCAGGCCTTATTAAATTTCAGTAGTCAAACTCGCTTTTGTGTTTCCCATTACCTCTCTGGTCTTTGAGACTTTCCAGAGAGGAAGAATTCTCCATGTCCCATAGGAAATGTACCCCCTCCCCCAGTTTTAGCAGAACCTTGCCTGTTGTCAGTCTTTATTGGAAGACTATGATGTTTTCCACTTTCATTGGCTTTTAAAAAATTCTCTTGCAAAGAAGGCCTTTGGGTGATTCATGCAATCAAATTCTGTTAGGGAGGAGAAAGTCTAGCTGTCAGTGGTATTATTAAATGCCCGGTGTAAAACCACAGAATCTGGGCATTCATATCCCCTCTCCCCAAGGAGCTCAGTGAGCTTTGGATGCATTACTTTCCTTTATTCATCCTCACAAGGGAACTCGAAGAGGAAGAGGGGGGCCAGGCTTCTTTAAACAATCTTCCTAGCATTTGTAGCTGCTGTAGTATACGCCGTACAGTAGTTCCCCCACCATAATCCAGTTTTGCTTTCTGTGGTTTCAGTTACCTGCAGGACAGTATTATAAGATATTTTAAGAAAGAGAGACCACATACACATAAATTTTATTAGAGTATATTGTTATAATCGTTCTATTTTATTTTTAGTTATTGCTGCCAATCTCTTACTGTGCCTAGTGTATAAATTAAACTTTATCATAGGCATGTATAGGAAAATATATAGTCTGTATAAAGTTCTGTACTATCTGCAGTTTCAGGCATACCCCTGAAGATAATGGGGGCTACTGTATATACATTGTTTTTCACTCTAGGCGCCTCCAACTAAGTAGAAGTGTGGAGACTCCACAAGGTATAGAAGGAACCTAAAATAGCTATTAAAGGTAGGGCCACCAGATCAGCACAGCTGTCAGGGTTTGAAGGCACCCCTGCTTTTGGAGCTGGCAAAGACCTAAGGAATCCACCGCGAGGAGAGAAGGAACGGGCATGGACACACACAGGTGATTTAGGAGCATGAGGATACACCTCACTCCCAGGCAAGCTCTCCCACCCTCTGCCGCCAAGGAGAGTGCTGGCACATCTCTCTGGCAGTCTTCCACCTGAAAGAGCTAATCTGCCAGTCATCACACACTCATCTTCCTGTGGGCTGCTGGGAAGAATCTGGGTCAGTGGGAGTTTACAGCTGTAGGAGCAGCCAGACCAGGTCATGAACTATGGTTCATCTACTTTGCAGAAAAGATTTAATGAATCCTTTAAGGCTATGCTGCCTCTCCCAGGGGTATTTGCATTTATAAAAGAACCAATGAATAAAACCATTATTTTATATGGGAAATTGGCAAATCAAGTGGAGGAGGAGGCATTTAAGGCCTAGTAGATCCCTCACCTAGCCATAGATTATACCAGAAGTGTGGCGATAACTACTGTACCTATTCAACATGCAGGGCATAAGAACAGCATGGAGACTGGCACGAAGGAGAGCTGAATTCTCAGAGGGCTGCCACCAACTCAACAGTGAGGGGCTCAGACCCTTCACCTCTGTGGGTGTCAGTGTGCTTCTCTGTAGAATGAAGGGTAGGAAGAAGAACCAGTCCACACCACTCCTTCCACCACCTCCTCTCCTCATCCCTCTTCCTTCTCTTTCACTGTTGGGGCGGCTGTGTGGATATCAGAGTCCAGCTGTACAAGCCAGAGTGGGGAGTTTTGGCTGATTGCCAGTTTTCTTCCGAATTTCTCTACAGGTTGAGTTAGGGAGCAGCAAGCTGGTGGCAGGGAGGAACCAGTGTTTGTTGTGCTTTCCATAAAATGAGATCCATCTCTTCCAAGCCACCCTTTTCTCCAGTACTGACTAGCTGATCTCCAAGATACCTGATGGTCTAGTTTCAGGATTAGCCCTGTGGTCTGACCCACTGGCTACTCCAGATGGACCTGTCCCCACCCTCTTCTGTGCACTTGGCCTTCCCTCTGGGCATAAATGCACCAGGGAAAGGACATAACTAAACCGGTTGTATCAGAGCAGCCTGCCTGAGAGAGATCAAGCAAGACACAGGTAAAAATGTTAATAAAAATTAAAAATAGAACCTGCAAAACAGGTATTGCTCTTTTTCAGTTGGCAGAAGCCTGCTGCCAATATCAGAGTGATCCCTACCAATGTGATGAGTGTGGGGAAGGCCATAAAAAGGACCTGCAAATGCTGGCGTGATGTGTGTTATTTTAACGTTTCTGAAATCCTGTTCTTAGTCTGCACACCTTGTCCGGGCTCCGATGTTATCCAGGTGATTCATCATTTAATGCTGTTGGCTTCAACATGGATTTAATGGTAATTAAACCAAGTGCACACTATGTAAAGATCTATTCACTTGGAGGTCCTTCATTTCAGGTCACCAGATACGCCCCTGGACTCCTGCCGCAGCTGATCCAGTGCTAGGTGCTGAGGATACACGGTGAGTTCCTTCTCTCCCTTCAGGGGCAGGTGTCTGGATAGGTAACTTTAATATGATGTCAGATACAGAGAGGGCCAAAAGAGCATGAAGGAAGGCCCTTGACCTCCCAGGTGGTGAGCTGGAGACCCCGGGGAGATAGAGTGAGGTGCAATTTGCAGGAAGAAAGGACTTACCCAGGTAAGCGGGAGGAAGAGAATGGCATTCCCAGTAGAGGGAGCTCTCTTTTTGTATATTGTGGACAGGAAGGCAGTGGGAGGTGGAAGGTGGGAAGAAGGTGGTCAGAAGGAAGAAAAGGAATTGCATTCTCTCCCTTTCCCACTTATCTGCACTCTTATTGCTGCAGAAATAGAGAGAGAAAATCCACATCTAGGGATGGTTTTTATCAGCTTAAAAGAGGTAGAATAAATTTGGAGTACTGTTTCTAATAGCAACAAAACAAACAAATCAGAAAACCCAACCTGCATACAACCTGAATGTCTATCCATAGACATTGCTTAAACAAACCCAGTACATTCATATATATTACGGAATAATATGTAGTTTAAAAAAAGGTAGCTTTATATGTACAGAGAGATATTCAAGAAATATTAGTAAATAAAAAAGCAAGTCATAGGAAAATATATATAGTATACATGTTCCCATTTATGTAAACAAATATACGCATCTTATTTGCGGTCATGTATTTTTGTGCATCTATATACATGCACATATATAAACACATAGAAAAAAGGTCTGGAAAGATTCTTAACTTCTGGGGAGGGAAGTGGGATTGGAGGATGGCAAAGAAAGACTTTCACTTTCTGCTCAATTCACTTCTATATTTTTTATATTTTACCCGAGAATGTATTACTGAGGTAATTTTTTTTTTTTTTTTTTTTTTTTTTAGTCTAGGAGAAAGCAATTGGAAGAAAAGCAAAGCTCTTCAAAGGAGACCTATAAAGTCATCTTTGTTTTGTTCATTCTTCTCATGTTTCTGCATTCTGGGCATTCTCCTAAATTGGGGAGAAACCAAAATGCCCAGAAGTCAAATTCTGCAACTGTCATCATGCAAAATGTCAAATGAGAGAACCAAAGTATGCTGGATTCTATATTGTTAGGAAGGGATGGTTAATTTGATTGACTCTCGGGAGCTATTTTTCTAGCATTAAGTAATTCTAGGGAACCCTTTTGTGATCATCTCTGAGTAAATAAACAAGTGAAATTGCAATTCAAATAATGAATCAACTTTAATGCTCTCATAGAGAATGTAAGCCAAATTACAATGTGAATTTAAATTGTAATATGTCAGAGGCACATTATCCCAATGGCAATATTTTCTAAAATGTCTCTTCTTTTTTTTTTTTTTGAGACGGAGTTTTGCTCTTGTCACCCAGGCTGGAGTGCAATGACTCGATCTTGGCTCACTGCAACCTCCACCCAGGTTCAAGTGATTCTCCTGCCTCAGCCTCCCAAGTAGCTGGGATTACAGGCGTCCACCGCCATGCCCAGCTAATTTTTGTATTTTTAGTAGAGATGAGGTTTCACCATATTGGCCAGGCTGGTCTCAAACTCCTGACCTCAGGTGATCCGCCCGCCTCGGCCTCCCAAAGTGCTAGGATTACAGCTGTGAGCCACCGCGCCCAGCCTAAAATGTTCTTACCCAGCTTCCACCTCCAAGCACACATGCTTCTCACACCTCCGTGATTTTGTTATCTAGTACTAAGCTGACAACAAAGCAGAACATCTAGCACCAACAAATGTTTAGGTGATACACTGTTAGAGCAGCTCCCACCAACACAGATAGGCTTAGGGGTTATTTCGCTCTTTAGCGTCTCCCCTACCGAACGAAGCCTGCAGAAAATTTCTAAGCTTATCTGGTGCCGGTGGGAATTGCGTTCAACCCCACTAGACCACAGAGTCCCAGACTGTATGTCCCAGATTCAACCTCTGGTTCATGTCAGACCTAGCAAGAGTTTGGGGCCACCTTAACTTTTCAACTTGCCAGGGATAGAAAATGTGGATGGCCTTTCCCACTGTTTATTTATGTGGTTCAGGTCGCTTAACCTGGGTGGGCTCCCATTTCCTCACATCCACAGGGGCGCGCAGTTTCTAGACCAGAGAATGTGTTTAAACCCCATGTGACCCTTGAGGAAAAGGCTCTAATAGTAAAGAAGATCCTCTTTTTGAAGAGAAGGGCAGTGCAGTCTCACACCAAAACAAAGCAATCCATATAAGACCCTTTTCTTCTGCCTCAGGAATTCTTTCTTTCTTTTCTTTTTTTTTTTGAGACAGTCTCACTCTGTCTCCCAGGCTGGAGTGCAGTGCAGTGGCACGATCTCAGCTCACTGCAACCTCCGCCTCCCGGGTTCAAGAGATTCTCCTGCCTCAGCCTCCCAAGTAGCTGGGATTTCAGGGGCGACCATGCCCAGCTAATTTTTGTATTTTTGTTGTTGTTGTTGTTGTTGTTTTTAGTGGAGATGGGGTTTCGCCATGTTGCCCAGGCCAGTCTTGAACTCCTGAGCTCAAGCAATCCACCCACCTCAGCCACCCAAAGTGTTGGGATTACACTGTGCCCGGCCACCTCAGGAATTCTCTAAGTGGAGAATTAGTGGTGGGAATGTTACACCTGATAGCTCAGAGGTCTCCACATTCAAATTTGTCCAAGGTTTATTACTGGGGTCCCTGGGCATAATCCAAAGGGTTCACAGACTAGTTGGATTGGGGGAGGAATCACTATTTCCACTAACCTCTCTCTGAAATTTAGCAAGTTTCCTATTTTAAATATGGTAACATCGCTTCTTGGCCTTTTAGCTAAGATCAAGTGTAGTATCTGTTCTTACCAGTTTAAATATGGTAACAAACTACAGTAGTCTGGTACCTGTGGCTTAGTCACCAATAGAAATCAAGATAATTTCATATAACATTATAGTTACCCCAGATGTCTCAAAATATTTGCCCTGATCGCTATTGCAAAATTATGGAAGTTACTTAACTTGCCATTAGATCTTTTTGTATAATGTTTAATAAATAAGAACATATAAAAATCTTTATCATAGATTTTAAAAAATATTTTAGTAACTGTATTTCAGTATGCCCAGATGCATTTTTAGCCCAATGTATTTTCTTTTTATAACCCAATTTATTTTCTTTTACTGTTTTATATAAAGATAGTATTCTGAGCGGGATGCATAAACCTCACCAGTCTGCCAAAGGAATCCATGTCCAATAAAGATTAAGAACTTCAGCTCTAAGTGAGGTTAGAATGGGGTTTGCAAATATTGCTCAGGGTCTGTGTCAATGTCACTTTATTTAAACATTCCTGAGATTCAGCCTCCAGCTCACTGAGCTCCTCCTAACCAAATATGTGAAGGAAGAAGCTGCATCTGTATAAACATCATCCAGCTAAAGTGTCAGGTTTCCTTCTCTTCTTCACAGTTGTTTGAAGCCAACAGTTAAAGGCATTAGAAGGATCAAATATCCTGTGTGGCTGGAAGAAGAGAAAAGAACTTTGGAATTACAACCCAAGCATTTGGGTTAACTCTGCTACCCTGTTTTCTTTGTTTGAATTAAGTGCAACCAATAAGAGTTCAAAAAATGAAAGAATAAGTAATAAACCTGTAAGTTACTAGTTTAATTTTCTCAGTAGGGCATCAGGGCATCACCTAATAGCTGCTTAACAGCTTGATAATGAAGAGTCATGGCTTCTGATCAGTGCCTAGACATGGCGTGACGAATGCGTTTCACTGTGATCTGATCCAGTTACCACTGTGTTGGGAAGGGCTCTGAGGCCATCTCCAGGTCTAAGAAGGGGAAAGTTGCTGTGGTAGATCACTGATGTCTGCTATGGTAAAGGGATGGAGCTGTGTGCATGCCCCATAATTACCCAGAGTCCAGCCCTAACTGGTGCCAGTGGCCACCTTTACTTGAAACCCAGGTAGAAATATATTCCTGAACGTTCCTTCCATATCTCCACTCTATGCTGAATAGAAAGGGTAACCTCAGTTCCTGTAACTATTTTGCCAACTAACTGCATTATATTGATGAACAAGGAGCAGGAAACACATGATATTATATAAAACTGTCTGGGATGCAAAAACATTATAGCACAATTGATGAGAGAGAATTTACTAAAAAATTAATAAATTGATCAGAGAAATGGGATTCCTGTGCTTCTTCCTATTAGTATTACAAAGTTTGACCTCATGACTTCTGCTTGGAAATACTCAAACTCCCATATCCAGTGCTTACTGATTCAGTTTCCCTGGCTGTGTTTCTTTTGTGGGCTCTTATTGGCAGGAGGCAGTGGGAGGTGGTGTTAATTCTACCCTGAACATACAGAGGACTTTCTGAAACACTGTCTCCTGTGATGCCACCCAGCAGGCAGGAGAGTCTCCACTGTAATCATTATTTCTGTTTTGCAGATGAAGAGACTGGGGCTCCAGGAATTGACTTTCCCAGGATCCCGTTGTCACTTCAGGGCTCTCAAGATGTTGTCTTCCACAATTCTGCTTGCTTATATCTCCTAAAGAAAGGAAGACGTTAAACAAGAAAGCAAACCAACATTCCATAATGGATTAAAAATATGCTGTCATTCACCTATTAGCTCTTCTACATTGGCCAGGATGGAGGTGACATTTCTGGTTTTCTTATCTTTCCTCTTGTTTTAGCAGAATTTGAGGAAACTGCTTAACCATTTGTACTTTGTTCTACTGCCAGTCCAAACAATTTCAATCAATGGATTCCCAAGCCAAGCGTCTAACTACAGCTCACCAGGCATCCTAGTTGGACTGATTTTGTTTTTGTTTTGAGAAATTATGAAATAGGCAAGTTGTCTTACATGTAAGTATTGACCATTTGGGAAAAGCTGTTATTTGCCTTCAGTTAAAATATGCAAGGAAAGGAGATGGATGGGTTTGGGGACTTGCCTTAAACTAAACTAATCAAGATGGTAATTCCTAAGTAATTCATGGTTCCTAGCGGTCTTGTTAGATCGGTGGGTGGGATTCCTGGCCTCATATCTTGCCCCAGCTACTAGTCCAATTCTCAGATCTCTGTTCACCCACACCACAGCCCTGGACTCTGGCTGCAAGAGTAGAAACATTCTGTTGTTTCCTCTAATCTTGTACATTCATTTGTGCATCAACTATGTGCCAGCCAAGTTAAAGACAGACAAGTTAAAGGGCAATTTTATATTAAAAAAGAGAACTCTACAGAGTGCGTGTTTGTGAACCCTGGTCTTTGGAAGTCAGGGGAAATTTTCTGGAGGAAGGGACATTTAAACTAAGACCTTAAAGAAGAGTAGGAGAAAGCAAGGGGAAGGAGTGAAAGAAGGCATTTGAGGCAGAAGAAAACTTGTGCAAAAGGTAAGTAGGCAAAAGAGTGAGTTCAAGTCTAGAGCAGAGAATGTAAGTGATGGTATAGAAGTGGGGAAAGGTAGGAAGAATATGGCTGGGAAGGTAAACAAGAGCCAAATCATAAACAACCTCACATGTGAACTAAGAATTTGGGGCCACATCCTGAGAGCAATAGGTAGTCACTTTACTATTAATTTGATCATGATTGCTTTGACTGCTCTTTGGAGAATAGAATTAAGAGGAGCAATATTGCAAGCAGGGAGGCCCACTTCAATCCAGGGGAAGCTTTCTGGAAGCCTGAAATATAATGGACAGAGTAAAGATGGAGAAAAAACAATTCCAGAATCACCAGGTCAGCATTCCAGTGTGACAGGTAATTATTGCTAGGTCCTCTTCATTGGATTACCGTTTGATGTTTCTGGCTTTAAGCTGTTTCACTTAACCCTGAGTTGCAGGGACTGAGCATAAATGAGCTCCACTGTTAGAAAGAACAATGGTTGACTAAGCATGGAGAAGGGTTCATTTTAGGTCTCAAGTCCAGTTAACAAGTTCCAAGGTTTGTACATGTTTCATTATAGACACCAATTATGATGATTGGGGCTGAGACAGATGTAGGAAGTTTATTTTAGGATGTGCAGGGAAGTAAGGAAGCAGAAGAAGCCATTTTAACTGTGGCCAAGCCAAGCTTCATAGAGCACTGAAATGTCCCTTAAGGCATCACAGTAACCCCAGGCACTCAAGAGAAGTCTGGCAGCCAGCATTTCTCTGCCTCTGCTTTTGTGCCAACATCTCAACTACCAACTCCCTGGACACCTCATAGCGTCTACTGCCTCATGGCTTCTGCTTACCACCATATGTATGTGTGCTGTTCAATTTTGGTCTCTACTGTCTCTATTGCGGTAGGAGGGTTTCCCCATACCTTGACTACCCTGAGCCCCAACCCAAAGACCTGAAATTATCTTCCCTGATAGCTCAAGGCAGAAAACTCCTTGGGAGAATCGTTATTGGTTTTGTTTGGGTTATTCACCTATCTCTGCTCTAATCACTGAGGCCAGGAGGCTGAGGATACATGTGTGGCCAGCAATTTTGGGATCCCATCTTAACCACATGTCATGGGGAAGACTTCTCCAAGAAAGTGGTGATCCACTAGCAACCTCTGACAACTTTTCTGAGAAGAAAAAAATTGTCATTGGCAGGCATTTTGGCCTTCATGGCTTGTCCCGAAGGTAACATTTTTCTAAATATAGATAACTACGTTAACAACTTCAAGTTTTAACTTTCTCTGCTGGAAAATAAGTTTGTCAGGACGTTAGTTTTAAAAGAAATCTTACATCTATGGAACATTCATAAGACTTTGTGCAGAAAGGAATAAAACAAAGACAAATTATTACACGCTATCTTTTTCTCAATCAAGAGTCTTTTAGAAAAACGATGATACCAGATATGTTCCTTTGGTTGCAAGCAACAGAAATCAACACTGGCAAACCTAAGCAAAGTAGAATGTACTGGGAGAATATTGAAGGAGTCAGTCATTGGAACATCTGCAGTCTATGAAGCAGGAATCATAGAACTGACTGACTTTAGAGCAGGAATAGTATGTCAGAGCATACCTTGAGGATGAAAGAGCTCCAGATGCATACAGGTGGTAGAATTATAAAGAAAAGCAAGAAAGTCATCCTCACAACAGTCAGGATAATGGTCACCTTAAGAGTGAAAGCAGAACTAGCTATATAATTTGTGGGACTCAGAGCAAACTTAAAATGCAGGGCCACTTGCTCAAAAATTATAAACAATTTCAAGAAGGCAACTGCAGACATTAAACCAAGCATGGGACCCTTCTGGGCATGGAGCCCTGTATGATTGCACAGGTCCCAAACCCATGAAGCTGTCCCTGAGGGAAGAAGACAGTTTTGACTGGCGAAGAGCGTACAGAAGGCTTCGGTGGGTTAATAAACTGGACGATGCTGCTACATGGGCATTTGCTTTCAGTTATTTGCAAATCTTTCATGTCACTTTTGCATTTTTCTTTAATTGTGTTATATTTCACAATTTAAAAAAAACTAACTGCATCTTCTGTCCTTGTGTCAACCATACAATATTCAATATTCCAAGGAATCTGAGTGGCAAAGTTTAGGTCAAGTACCCTTGTCCTGGCTGTGCAGAGGATAATACTACTACTAATAACAACAAAAATGAGAAGGCAAACAAGAAGAGGATGAAGAAGAAGAAGAAGTAGAAGAGCTAATATTAGCAGTTGCCACATGTTTTATGTGTTATTTCTAAATTAACTTATCAAATATACTCATAACAACCCTATGAAACAGAAACTTTTCCCTTCAGCTTTCGAAGTGGGAAATGAGTAGTGTACTTGGACTGTTTGACTAGTAAGAGCTCACGCCATGAGAGGAGATCATGCTCTAGCAGGAAGCAGGGTTTACTGGGATATAGAATGGATTGTGAGTAGCCACGAAATAACAAATGTCTACTACACACTACTACACAGAGGGGTCGGAGGACTTTACTACAATCTAGTCCTTCCTTTTTTTTTGAGACAGAGTCTTGCTTTGTTGCCCAGGCTGGAGTACAGTGGCGTGATCTCAGCTCACTGCAACCTCTGCCTCCTGGGTTCAAGTGATTCTCCTGCCTCAGCCTCCTGAGTAGCTGGGACTACAGGCGTGCACCACCACACCCACCTAATTTCTGTATTTTTTAATAGAGATGGAGTTTCGCCATGTTGGTCAGGCTGGTCTTGAACTCCTGACCTCAAGTGATCCACCCACCTCAGCTTCTGAAAGTGCTGATATTACAGGCGTGAGCCACCATGCCCAGCCTATTCCTTCTTATATGTAATAATCATTTGTTGATTTCCAAAGTTTAATGCCCTAAGCTAGGTAATATATAGGAGAGACAAAATTAAACAAGACAGTGACTTCCCAGGTACTATTGTCACTTAACAAAAAAAGGGATAAAAAGGGACTACACCCCCTAAGGAAAGTTCACCTACAAAGAAACAATACATGAAGTGCTTAGTAACTGAAGAAGATGAGTCTAGGACATGTCCAGGGCCGTCATGATCACATCACATACCACATTGTCAAGGTAGCTTCAGTCCCTGCAAAGACGGACTCAGAAAACTAAACTCACAGTAAGTCTGCCCTCAGATTTAACCTGGCCACAGCCATCATCACTTATTTGCCAAACTGGAACAGCTGAGG
Organism: Nomascus leucogenys; assembly: GCF_006542625.1. NCBI lineage: Eukaryota > Metazoa > Chordata > Mammalia > Primates > Hylobatidae > Nomascus > Nomascus leucogenys. The sequence goes on from NC_044391.1 coordinate 71,694,867, forward strand.
AGCACGACTACACACAGACATTAGATTCACAGATATGCAGGGCTGCCAAATGGGACTCATGAAGAGGCAGAAATCTGGAAATCCCATTAGCGACAGATGCAGCGCAGCATGTGTGTCTGGGGAGGCACTGGCCCCAGCCCTTGGGGAAAGGCACATCCATCTTGAATCATGACAGCCACTCCAAACCAACCTGAGGCCAGAGTGAGGGTGAGACATGGCGCAAAGAAGGGGTGGATAAAGCCAGGTAGTTAGCAGCCATCTACTTGCCCCAGAGTAGGGCAAAGACTCCTTGGTTTCCGAAAGAAATGAGTTCAAGTGCTTGGAGGACCTCTACTTTGATGTTTGAATGGGAACCAGAGTGCTCAAGTTTGAATCCTACCTCTACCACTTCACCTTGGGCAGGTTCCTTCACCTTTCTTTTTCTTCTCCACAAAATGGATGTGACACATTCTAGGATTGTTGTAATAATTAAATGGGAAAATACATATATACTGGCAATAGTAATTATTGTTAGTTTTGTCCTATAGAAAATGAAGAAGTTGAATGAAAGACTCTCTTTATTTCTTTCTAATGCTAGCATTCTGTGATTATCTTAAAAGTACCTGAGATGAGATATCCCTGGTTCATTCCTTTTGCTCTTAACAGCATCTAAACGTTTATAATTTTGGATTTCTATACAGAACTAGCTGTTTGATTGAAAGTATGACCTGTGTGTCTATTTTCACTTCCGTTTTTATGCCTATTAAAATCTCTGATGATATTCGTGCACTAGCTCAGGTAAAAAACAACTACTTTCATCGAACCACTTCGACATTTGTAATCAGTGTTAACTAGGGAGGGAAACTTGGAGATTTCACTTGTCTATTTTCACTCAGTCCTACCTTTCACAGAGAGCTCATTCAGGAAGGGATGAAATGAAGCTGAAAGGGGCATACATAAATGTGAATATAGTCACATGACAGGAGAACTCTAGATTTAGAAGTTCAACGTGGGGATTACACTTGCTGAAAATAATCTTAATGTATATTTTAGTGGTAAATTGTTAACATTCTTTCCATATTTCCTGACCTCAGCTATTCCCTTTACTCCACTGTGGTTAAGGGTAAAATTCAGGAATGGATAACTTTCAGAGAACCAAGGAGACAGGATTTTGTCTGTGGTCAGGAAAAAAAAAAAAAAAAGAGAAAGAAAGAGAGAAATTTCGGTTGCTTCGAAGCTGGTTTGTGAGAGGTCAGGGGTGGGGAAGGCAGAGGGAGGAGGCCTCTCCAGGGGCCCAGCCGAGGCTCCAGCTCCCTTTTTGTTTTAATCTGGTTTGTGGTCCTGCTGGCCCAGGGAAAACATGGACTTGCACTAATGTAGCCCAGGAAAAATATTGGAAGGAAAAAAGCTTAGACACTTTGTATAAACTACAGAAAATAAAAAGCAATAAACTGCGCAAGCAGATGAGACTTTCCTGATGGAAGTACTGTGATTTCTCAAAGCCAATAAAAGAGTCCTCGAATACATCCTCAAAGAAACTTAATTGTTTATTGTGGTGTCACATTTATGACCCACATAAGTAGCAGTCAACTAATATTTTTATAAAACTCTGATTTATAGGTACTTTGATTGGGCTTTTCTGCTTACTGGGACCCCAAATGTGACAGAACCACCTCCCTATTTGCATGAGGAATTCTTGTTGTTATTGAGGACTGTGGATGTCCAGTAATCAAGATGGTTGCTGTTGATGACAGTTTTACATATTCCATTTTTCAGAGGGGCAAAAGTCGCATGCATATGACTGAATTCTTGGTAGAAGCTCTTTCAATTATCTTTATGGTGATAATCAGAGACAAAGAATTTCCTTAGGAAAAGATCTCTAATAAAATTATAAATAAATCACTTGGACTGATCCCAAATGGAGAAATCAATTTGATTTGTAGAATCTAAGCCCTTTAGATTCTTCCGCAACATTTTGGTAAACTCATTTTTTAAAAACAGCAGCAAACCACAAATTGGTCCTGTAAATCATGTAGATCACTAGATTTGGGAGACTAGAGGACTAGGAAAAAATGATGACAGTAATCCAGCAAATGTTTAATTTCTACCCCCACTCCCAAAAGGAACAACTACCCTTTCAGAGCCAAGTCCTGACTTTAGGGCTGCCCACAGTCTTGCTCTCTGAAAGCCCTGTAGAAAATTAGAGGGGCGGAAGGCAATCATTTAAAATAGATCACATTCAGTTTTATTAAAAAACCAAAACAGCTGGGGTATTGATTTGCAAGCTCTGTAATGCCATTGGTATGCCCAACCTGGCCAAGATATTAAGAAGATATTTAAGGAAATGTCAGTAAGTGTCTCAGGCACAAGTTTTGGCATATTCAACCAGCATTGTGGTGCTGTGGGTAATTCGTCTTCCTTTATGTTTTGCTATGCAGCACAGAGGGGAGGGGACATTTACAAAATGATTTACTGTGACACATTTACAAAATGATTTACTGTGACACATCCATTATAATGAAAGTATGTGCCGCTTGCCAGCACTCCTGGCCCATCTTCTCCCTCCCAGATGCTCGGCCATATGTCCCATGCTTGGCATGAGCGACAGTTGTGTTGGTAGAGAAGGAGTCCTGGGATCTCGGTGTTTTTAACAGAAATCCCAGAAAGCTCTGAGGTTGCTGGCTCAGGTAAGAAAAGCAGCAGGAAAGGGCCCATTGTTTGGGACTAAGTGTTTTTAAAGATGCTTCTGTGGTATAACCACAGGATGGAGTGAGATTTACTGTCTCCTCAAGGCCAGGAGGATTGCTGAGAGAGGAGCTCAAGCTTCACTTGGGGAGCTTTCCACCGTTGCTGGCCTCCCAGCTCAAGTTCTCTTTCCTTCCTCACCCCTCCACAAGATAACTGGCTGCTCTCTGCTCTATCTTCTGGCAGCGGCCCATTCCTCAGTTACCAGGACCTTGCATCCAAATTCGAGCAGCACGCCTTACTGCCGCTTCGTGAAAGCAGCTGGTACTTTGACCATGTGGATCTCCTGGCTCCCTAACTATTGCAACCCTAGCTTAATTGCCTCTGCTCCTGGAATAAAATCAGCACTTATTGAAAACCTACGTATGGAAGACATCATGCTAGGCCCTGTGAAAGAAAGAAAGAAATTTGGTATACAGTTGGTTTTGCCTTGAAAAGTTTACCATCTAGTTGTGAATTAGTACATCTATGTCCTGGCAAACCTTGGGCAAGTTTCTTAACCTCTTTGCACCTTGATTTCTCCACCTGTAAAAGAGAGGATAATAGTATATAGGATTGATGTAAATCAATTAATATGTATAAAATGCGTAAACTAGTACATGACACATAATAATCACTCAGTAAATGTTAGCTAAATTTGGCCCCTAGTTGGAGGAAAGAGGGAAAAAAGAGGAATAAAATTATATTTATGTGCTGTATCTTGAAATACAATTTTATATATGTTCACTGAATTCTCACAATACCATGTAAGGTAGATATTACTGTTACTCTTTAATTTTTAGTAGATTGAGGCTCTGCTAGGTTAATACTTTGTCCAGGTGTTCAGTGTTGACAAAGCCTACAGTCAAGGCCAAAACTACTTAGTGCCAAAGCCCATGATTTTGAAAAGACAAATAATTCAAAATTTAAATAACATTTACAAGACACTAGAGGTTGTCTAGCAAAGGTCAATCTCTGATTGATTTCCCAATAAATTGCATGAGAAGACATTGCCTAAGAGTTCACTTCGATATGGAGCTGGCAACCACAGGGAGCTCTTCCCACCACTAGACCTGAATGAAGAAGCATCGAGGAGCCATTCTTGGAAGCCAGGGAGGGGAGTGGAATGGAAAGGGCTGCCTGGCAGGAGCTGTATCTCTGGGTGAAGGGACACAGCCAACCTGCGGGAACCAGCAGAGAAGGGGCCAGGAACATACTCTAATCTTACCTCCTCCTTCCTCTCTCCTGCCAGTACTCTTGGGTAAGCAAGCCCTTTGCTGCTGTCTAAATAGGTCATCCTCCCTGGGCAGAGAACAGGATGGAAAAGAGTAGAGAGAGGACCTGGGGGTGCAAATGTAAGATATCCAACACAGGAAGTTTGTTGTGAGATTAGATAACTTACATGGCACTGTGTCTGCTACACAGAAGATACTGACCACCTGATGGTTACTATTATTTCTTATTATTTGTCCTGCTTTGGTTGGCTTGGTATTTATGTGTCCAGCTCAGATCCTCTGGCTTCACCACAAACAAAAGAGTTTTCTAATCCCTGTAGTAGCATGAGAAGTGACTCACTAAAAAGTCAATTAAGTTTCTTGTCTACAATCTTTTGCCTCTATTTTTTTTAAAGGAAGCTTTCAAATGGGGTTGGGGGTGGGGAACTTGGAAATCATTTTTTTAAACACAAGCTTTGTGATTTGTCTTATTGGAAGTTCTTAACAGAGGAAAGGGGCCTGTTTGTTTAGATTGCTATGCAACAGGCGGCATTGAGTAAATGGTTTCCCAGTTTTTATTATTTTAAACTTCACCCAGGAGAAAATTGATCCAAGTTTAAGAAAGAGAGGAGGAATGGAATATAGACTCTAATGTTTCCAAAATTCTAAATGGCACTGCAAATAATAGAACGCTAAAACAAACATTCACAAACAGAAAATTACCTTTGTATTTCTCACTTTCAAGGTAAAATCCGTAGAAAATATGTCTTCATCTATTCAAACAGAATTTTTTCCAGCTAATTTATACACTACATGCTAAATAATGACTGAAAGTTGAAAGTTTATCACTTTCTACCAAATATCAGCAAAAGGTTAAGCTGTTGTAGAATTATTATTTTTTATCTCCATTCTTCACCCACAGCATGCAGAAAGCACAACTAGGCAGAAGCCATCATTGACCAAGAGGAAAGAGTGGCAGATGCCTCCTAAAATTCTTTCCCTATCTCAAACTCAGTCACCAGTTTTTACAAAAGCTTCAAATTCCCCCATCGAGCTATTTTTTATTAGGCCAAGAGGTTTTGAGGTGATACTCATGTTGGTGCTGTCTCTATCAGGCTGGCAGGCTTAAGGCAGTTTCTGAATTTCCTGTTCAAGTTAGAGGTGAAAATGCACATGCGTCAAGTGCCCTGAACTTGGTGAAATCAGACATCTGGAAGCCAATGGTGGGGAAAGAGAGCAAAGGTTACAAGAAAAATAACACTCAGTAGCAACCAGCAAAACAAACTTTTGTCTGGAGCAACAAGAAGGCACAGCAAACACATCAGCCCATGTGGCACCAGCTCATCTTCTTAAAAACAGTGTCTTACTGCTTCTCTTAACGTCAGGAGTTCCAAAAACATAAGGAAGTAAATAAAGATAATTAAAATGCTTCTACCCAATAATTAAATGCCACTACCCTAACACTGTGATATATTTCTTTCTAGTTTTTTACACACACATATTCTATAGGTATATGTACATAAGTAAGATTGCAAAGAAATACAAAGAATATTTTAAAACTAAAAAACAGAATTATTTTATACTTGCAGTTTTATGTGTCGTATTTTAAGTCTACATTATTTTTATACATTTCTTCATATCATTACATATTGTCAGAATGGCTATTTTTTAAATTAGCTACATAATAGTTCATCGTACAGATGTAGCATAATTTGACCAAGCTCTTGTTGTTGGCATTCATGCTGTTTCCAATTTTTTTCCTGTTATGAATAATATTTTGGAGAATATCTTTGTAATTCTGCCTGCAGAATAAATTCCTAGAAGTGAAATTACTGGGTGAAAAGCACTCACTTAAAACATAAAGCCCAATCTGCCATCTAGAAAAGTTATGTCAAGCCTTGGTCTTGTGAGTAGTTTAGGAAAATATCTATTTTACTACACCCTATCGATCCTGAGAATTACCATCTTTAAAACTCTTGGCCTATTTGAGAGGTGGAAATGGTTCCTTAATATTTAAAATTTTTATTTTTCTTACTTAATAATAGTCTGAACATGTATTGACCATGCCAAATCAGTTTTTGTCATCTTTGAAAACACTGACTTCCTTTTGACTGGACTTTAAAATGCCAGTTCCCGCAGAAAAGTCAACTTCCATGGACGTGTGAACACAGCCCTCTTAACATAAATATTACCAACTCCATATCAGCCTTAATTTTAATAATAATGCCAAACAATGGATTCTTTTCTGTCACGTTTTGCAATATAATCATGTCAGTTTTCAAAGGCTGGCACACCCTGGAATTATAAACACAGTCTGTGGCAAGAGATATTGGCAGCTCTCCAACCCAGAATGACAAGCAAGCATCCCTTCATTCTGAGCCCACAGAATGATGGTGCAGGGACAGGGGACCTAGTGACATGGGTATCCATTGGCAACCTGACACTCGTTGACCCCTCAAATGTCGGAGTTCCTAACTTTCATGCCAAGGACCTCTCTGACAGGTGAGGTCTACAGATCCCTTCTCAGAATAATGCCTTTAACTGCTTAAAATAAATACATACATAGAATTATAAAAGAATCCAATTATATTGAAATATTATCAAAACATTTATAAAAATCTGTGGAATAGTAATACAGGTGCTTATTAAGCACTGTTTAACAAAATCTAGCAGCACATCTAAAAACTACCATCATAGCAAAGTGATAAAAAAGGTAAAGATATTTCAAGATACCTGCAACAGCTAATATAATGTGAAAATGTTTATTTCTATTAGTGACAAAGTCCAAAGACTGCAAACACTGTTGTGATTTGTTGCCTACATTTATAATGAAGGTAATGACGCATTTCAGTGAGAGTTCAGTAAAAGATGTAATTTTTTTTCCTGTCCTGGAATGCCTGAGTTCTCTCCATGGGCCCTAGGTTAATAACCTGTGGTCACATGAAGTGTTCTGAAAGTAGAAAGTTATGTAAATACATTTATTTCCACCTCCTCCCACTACTAAGAAATGTTAAATTTTCTCTGGGTCCTATTTTTTTTCTTTGCTCTAATTACTACCATTCTGGGAAGCTGTTGGAACAGTGCAGTAGGGTTGGCTACAGTGGAAGAGCTTAGTCAAAAGGTTGAAGTCACCATGTTAAAAATACCTTACTTGATGAAGCTGCAGACCTGTGCTCTCTGATCACGTGCCACACGTAGCACCATTACACCACGCTGTGATTTAACAACCCACGCCTGAGAGTCAGAAGCTCAGGGTTCTAGCTACAGCTTTGTCACTAAGCAGCTGTGTGACTGCGAAAAGGCCCCTTGACATTCCCGAGCCTTAGATTTTCATAACTAAAAAAAAAAAAAAAAAAAAAAAATGGAAAAGACCATCTCCCCTTTCAAGTTCTCACAATATTTGACTTTAAAACTTTGTAACTTCCATTATATTTTGATGATGACTGTATCCTTCCAGAAGAGTTCTTTAGCATCCAGAACAGACAGATAGGCTTACCTGCTGTCTAAAATAAAGTTTCAATCCCCTTCTTTGTGTCCGCCAGTCTCTCCTTTCTATTTTTCCCTCATCCTCTTTGTAAAACAAACGTGTTCTTTTCCTTAAAGCAACAGAACCTGAATTCTTCTGTTGGTTCTAAAGCAGAACTTAAAGTTTCTCTGGATCTTCTGTTTGTCACACAACTTCTCCAGTCAAGTCTGAATGCCCAGGCCAGCCAGTGTCAATTTCAGTGTTGGTTCCAGTGTTCCCAAATCTCCACTCATAGAGCATTCTTCCTTCCTCATTAGGTAAGCTTTCCTAGGTCTTAGGCAGGGATTTCTTAACTTTCTATGTGTTGCTTCACTGAACAAGGCAAAGTATTCTGTTCTCCTACTCATATAGAGTTCACAGAGTAAATATTTCTTAGAGATTTTCCTTCCTAATCATGCAGCATTTTTAAACACTTGGCATTGTGCTCCGTTCAAGTTATCGAGCCCAGATTCAGGGAGAGCCCTGAGCTTTTGGTGTCAGAGTGAACAGGAGTGCTTGGGCGAATGAGGCGGCCTGGCAGAGACACCATAGGCCTGTTGGACCCTAAGAATACTGACAAGGCTGAAGAGAAAGACACAGAGGCAGCCTGCTCTTGGCAAGCCCAGGCAGGGTTCCCTTTGATGTGAAGTCTTGCTTGATATTGCTTTGTGTGTCTGCATTTGTCCTTGGCAGGCGGAAGGCAGTTCCTTTCCAACAATGAGGTGCCCTTGTGTATTGCTGCCATCCACCAAAACAGTGATGCATGCAAGCAGCTCCCAGGGTGATGAGGTAGGCAGAGTGAGGTTGAGGCTGGTGAAGGGGGTGGGGAGGACACTCAAGGAGAACCCAAGTGCCAAGGCGAAGATGTTAGCAAAGAAGCTGTGACAGGCCTGAAACTCTGCACCAGAGCTCTCAAAACATTTCACTGATTTCACCTTGAACTGGAACAATTTGAAAGGGATACAGAGTAATTAGGGGCAAAATGTTGAAAGTGATTTCTTTTGATTGAAATACAAAGAGGTTTAGAAATGCTGCCTGCAATTGCCTCAAGTTAGTCTGGGTCAAATACTAGCCTGTGAATGTTAATCATTACAATTGGGTCTGTGGACATCATTAGTGCTGTTCTCTAAATATTTCCAGTTCCCCTTCCTCTCAAACACGAGGTAGATTGTAATTCCTGGTCTCATTGGTCAGAACCATGTGACTAGTTCTAGCCGATGAGCAGAAGTGATGTGGGTCTCTTCCTGGCTGGAATATTGAATTATTGATGCAAGACGCTCCAGAACTCTTCCTCTCTGGAATGAGGGTCACTGGTATGGGGACTCTATTATGTCAAAGTCCTCCTGCCAACCCACATGGGAGAAGTAACATAAGCAAGAAATCAACACTTTTGGTTTAAAGCCACTAAGATTTGACTGTTGTTCATTATAGCAGCATAACCTAGATTATTGTTAACTGCTACAGGCCCCAAAGACTCCTTTCCTTGTCCAGTTGCACTCACAGAGGTTAGATAGTGAAATGATCCTTGATTTCTTTGAGAAAGCACTCCTGGCTTATTTATGCAAGGAACTCTCACAGCCAGGGAATTTCTCCTAGGGAGTAGCACTGGAAGTCAACTGTCTATGGTTGATTCTCAAAACCTCAAGCTTTGGGAAGCCCAAGATGTTGTAGATAAGAGCCATAATAGGTCCCAAGAAAGAAGCCAGAAGATGCTCTTTGAGTCTTGCTTAGCCTAAAAGAAGCCATGAGAGAAATTCACCAACAGACTGCGTTAAGTGTCTATTTGCATATATTTCTGTGGTCAGAGGTTGTAGTCCCTAAGCAGCTTTTAATGTAAGAGTGGAAAAAGTGAAAAAAGAAGAATATGATTAGAGAAAACTCAGACTCTAAAGGACCTAGAAAGAATACTGGCTAAAAATCAGAAGAAACACAGTTTGTACTGAACAGAAAATAATTTGCAGCCCTGGTAAGGCACAGAAGAACGGACATTGATTGGCGCTTCCTGTGGGGAGCATGAGAGCTGCAATAATCCGGAAATGCTTCAGAGAGGTGTTGTTTTAAAGAACGACTTGACATTTAGAGGGAAAGATAGAATGGTAGGTGAGAAGAAGGACAGGCAATACAGCCTGCAGCCCTTCCTGGAAAAGGACTCAGATACAGGTCAAGGTGGCTTTACAAATGGTTTTTTTTGTTTGTTTGTTTGTTTTGAGGCACAGTCTCACTTTGTCACCCAGGCTGGAATGCAGTGGCATGATCTCGGCTCACTGCAGCCTCTGCCTCTCAGGTTTAAGCAATTCTCATGCCTCAGCCTCCCCAGTAGCTGGAATTACAGGTAGGTGTCACCACACCTAGCTAAGTTTTGTATTTTTAGTAGAGATGGGGTTTCACCATCTTGGCCAGGCTGGTCTCGAACTCCTTGCCTCAAGTGATCTGCCTGCCTCGGCCTCCCAAAGTGCTGGGATTACAGGTGTGAGCCACTGCACCTGGCCAGATCAAACTTGTATAATGACCATTTGTAGGACAGGCATGGTGACTGACACCTGTAATCCCAGTTCTTTGGGAGGCCGAGGTGGGTGGATCACTTGAGGCCAGGAGTTTGAGACCAGCCTAGCCAACGTGGTGAAACCCCATCTCTACTGAAAATACAAACAATTAGCCGGGCATGGTGGCAGGCACCTGTAATCCCAGCTATTCGGGAGGCTGAGGCAGGAGAATCACTTGAATCCGGGAGGCAGGGGTTGCAGTGAGCCAAGATCCCACACTTCAGCCTAGGCAACAAGAGTGAAACTCTGTCTCAAAAAAAAAGTTTGATTTGAGGGCTCAGTGGGGTGTTACATTTTCAGGTAAGTTGAGAAGAGAAAAGTCAGGTGGCCTGAGGTGGACTGATAAGAGAAAGAATTTTTAAAATAACTAATGCTGGCCGGGTATGGTGGCTCACACCTGTAATCCCAGCACTTTGGAAGGCTAAAGCAGGAGGATCGTTTGAGACCAGGAGTTGTAGATCAGCCCGGGCAACATAGCAAGACTCCATCTCTAAAACAGTAATAATCATAAATGAGCCAGGTATGGTGGAGCACATCTGCAGTCCTAGCTACTTGGGAGGCTGAAGCAAGCGAATTGCTTGAGCCTGGGATTTCAAGGCTGCTGTGAGCTATGATCACACCACTGCACTCCAGCCTGGACAACAGAGCAAGACCTCATCTCTAAAAATAAAAATAAAAAATAAAAGTAACTAATGTGAATGGAAGTAGTCCAGGCAAAATGCTTCAGGAAAGGACAACAGGCCAAAGTGACAAAATATGATATCAGCAGAAGCATTAATACCTGGAATGAGGGTGGCTTTGGGACCTGAGATGCCAAGAAAGAGAAAACTGCATGCTTCTGTATGAAGGAGGACTGGCTAGCTACAGTTATGTGACTGAGAGTGCTAACTGTCCTCCAATACCCATTCGCACCTTCTTCTTCAGGAGGGAACCCCCAGTTTTCCCTTAAGTACACAGCTGCTCAGAATAAAGATTGCATTTCTCACTTTTCTCTTCAAATAGGTATGACCACAGGGAACAATGGGACATAACAAAATTTCACATGTGACTTTGTTAAAGAGAGGGGGATATGTTCTTACTTTTCTTTCTCCCTTTCTCCTGGCTGGAATGTAGTAAGAGAGAGTGAGCTAGAGCACTCATCTTGGGCAATGAAGTGTAAGCGTGTGTCAAGAATAGTAGAACTGTAAGAGAGAATGAGCCTGGATTCCTGATGGTCTTAGAGCCACTATCCCTGGACTACTTACTCCTGAACTTTTTTATGTGAGAAACAAAGAATGAAATGTTTACTTAAAAAAAAATTTTTTTTTTCGAGACAGGATCTTGCTTTGTTGCCCAGGCTGGATGCAGTGGCATGATCATGGCTCACTGCAGCCTCGGTCTCCCAGGCTCAGATGATCCTCCCACCTCAGCCTTCCCAGTAGCTGGGACTACAGGCACATGCTACCATGTCTGGCTAATTTTTGTGGGGTTTGCTTGTTTGTTGTAGAGACAGGGTTTTGCAATGTTGCTCATTCTGGGAAATGTCTACTTAATTTAAGTTGCCTGTATGTTGAGTTTTCTGTCTCTCACAGCTTAACCTCACCTTTACTGATTCAAGAAGTTATCTCCCACTAGTAAAATTACTGATGCTTTTTATTTCCTTCTTTATAATTTTCTGTATTTCCTAAGTTTTCTACAATGAATATATATATACATATATATATATTTATAAATTGGCAAAAAAATGGTTTCTTTTTTTTAGGTAAGTAAGAGAGAGGCTGGAGGACAAGGCCTGCATTGACACAGACTGAAAGGCACTTTGACGCCCTTAGTAGTATAAAAGAGCCTTGGATTTGAAGTATTTTTCTTCAGTCCCACATTGACTTGCCTTTGAATGGCTTTCACCTTCTGTCATGCAAGTTTCCTCATCTTTTGTTCCTGGAAAGATTTGGTGCAGGAAATAGAAAAGGGTTTAGGTATCTCGAGTAGAAAGGAATTTAATACAGGGAATGGGGTGCCACAAAATCGTTGGAAGAGTGGAAGGGCTGTAGAAATGCATGTGAAGAAGTCCTGTTAGACTTACAGATCATGCTGATGCTAGGTTATAAGGTTATAACCCTGAAGCTATGAACCAGAGGTCAGGAAACCACTGTCAACATGCAGAGGTCAAGAAACTGCTGCCAGTTTCACAGTTGCTTCACATTCATGAAGCTGGTCACTATAGGGTGATTGTGAAGTCCGTCCACTACAAAATGCATTTCTGCCAGGGCTTACCACCGCCGTAGAAATAAAAACGGGCTCCACCAGCATTTCACTTTCCAAATCTCATGGGAAGGATCTTATTTCCTGGACTTCACCTCAAACTCTGGCAGCAAGGGAGCCTGAGAAATGTAGTTGTTAGCCTTCCAGCCCCTGTGACACAAGAGTGTGTAGAAGCGGCTAGATGTGAACAGCGAGTGCCAGAAGAGCATGTCTGGCTTATCTCTAAGCTGTCAGACATTCTCAGTACCTTTTCTGATGGCTCTCCTGCTTATGTATTTTTCTATAGCCAATTAAAAACTATTGTTGTACAGTTATTATGTGCTAACACTGTGTTAGGCACTTCAGAATGTACAGAATGATAGCATGGTTTGGATCACCTGACACCTCATCCACTCAAAAAACTTATGTTTAATGTCTATCAGGTACTCAAGAAACCATCAATAGCTCCTCGTTATCTATCAAACAAAGTCCAAGGGCCTTAATTTAAACCTAACAGGCTCTCCATGTTTTCGTGACCTCAACTCATGTTTTAAACCTTATCTCTCATTTCTCTGCTTACTGAGCTCTTGTGGACCAGGAAAACTGGATGATTTTCTCTTCTTTATACATGAGCCTCTTTTCTGCCATCAGCACTTTAGTTACAATGTTTTTCCTCCCCAGAATGTCCTTCTTTCCATCTCCCTATGGTAAATACTGCTGGCCCCTTGATGTCCAGCTCAGATGTCACCTCCGCTGTGAAGCCTTTCCTGACGCAGGACAGCTGGAGATACTCTTTTCTTCCCAGAATCTTGGGAACTTGTTTTAATCTCCTGTGTGAGATTTAGAACAGTCTATCCGCTATTACGGTTTTTTTTTTTTTTGTATAAACATTATTTCTTCCAAAATAGACCCTGGTCCACAGAGGAAAGGAAATTATTTCTTATTTATTTTTGATCCCCCACATAGTGCCATAGTGCTTATTGAATGAATAAATGTAAAACTAGAGGACAGGCTTTGCTCTCAAATAATTTATAATCTAATGGCAAAAATATAAAAAGCACCAATCACTCTCTGAATAGTATCTAAAATTCTTTGTCCAGAATTTCACACTTCCCAGATAACTGACATCCCAGTTCTTAATTCTTTAATTTTCTGTGAGAATAAATTAAGCTTTTTTGTTATTGCCACATGTCAATCATCTTTGATTTCCTGTTATTCTTTCAATTAAGTGTAATTTGTGTCATGTAATTTTCCATTTGTTACTAAACCACCAATAAAATGAAAATGTCTCCTTATGTCTATAGCAATAAAAACAATTCTCAAATTGTGTTTCTGTGTTTCTAATGCAAACCAACAATTAGTGCAAAAGATGTAGCTTGAGTATAAATGATGAAGACATATTCACAGATACATTTAAAAGTTTCACATAGGGAGACTCCATTCACCAACTCTCTTCATTTATTAACACCTCCAACTATAAAGCAAGTCATAAACCTTAGTTCTTTGTAATCAAGCAAATACCTTAAACATAGAATTGGACATAAAAGCATTATAATTAAATTGTACCTTTTCTTCCAAATGTAGAATTACCCTTTATTAAAACAACAGTGTTTATAAATGTTCTGGTTTCCTTTCTCAGATATGTTTTCTATGCTCCTCCAGTTCATCTAGTTCATAGGTTCTTCAAGGGAAGGCACATATGTTTCTTCCCGTGAGCTTTTAACCTCTAGTGTCTAGTCCATTACACCAAGTATTCTGGTCTTCAAGCAGTGAAAGTTTAAGTAATGCTTGATATTAGGTTGGTGCAAAAGTAATTGCGTTTTTTGGCCAATATTTTGATGTCAAATAATTAGTACTGAAAATAGAATGAAATAAGTTGTCATTGATTTCTTTGTTCAAAGTTGTCCCTCCAAATATTACCTAAGCAATTACTATTCACTGTTCAATAAAAGGATATTTTTTTCTAAATATTTCGAAATTTAGACCCAAGTCTGTTATATAAAAGATAACATGATCAGGGGCTACAAAATGAGTAGGCTGATAGCCAGCAAACTACATAAATATGGGCTGTACATACCATCATAGAGATAAAGACAAACTCTAAGGGAAGATAGTGGAAAGAATAATTACCTCTTCTTGGGGCTCACCTCCACCAGTCTAACCACCAGTGATCATCTGTCTAACAGGCACATGTCTTGGTTATGCTTCTGAATTTTTATAAGGAGCGTTTAACCTTACTCTCTCCCTGATTGGTTGTCAAAGCATATGTATCTGTCCTTATAAACAATGCAGGCTTTTGTGCTCCAGGTGAGATTGTGTTAGAGATTATAGCCTTTAACTCCCTGTGGTCCCATTCTTATTCAATGTCCAGCTGTGAGAAATAATATTTATGGAAAGGTGGTTCAAGGGCATTGCTGTTCATACGTGACTCTAGATAAGCTAAATGTTACCATTGGATTAAACTAGATCATAACAAGGCTTTGTACTTGAATACATTGGTTTGACTTCCTGTAGACCTGCCTTCTCCCAATTTGTGCCTTGGTCTAAGCCATCAGCCTACAGAGAGAACCATGAAACTCCATGATACATGATAGAACTCACTGCTATATTTACTGTATAGGGTGACATTAGGGCATGGTCTGATGTATCACACAGTATCTTTATTTGATGACACCCAGGAATGAAGTTGCTCAATATCAGGAAAAACTGTTCATATCCTTTGTAAAAGATACTAACCCAATGCCATCCCCAAGACCCTCCTTTGACCTCTTTGCTCTGAAAAGGCCAGAATGGCAGACACCAATCTAGCAGTGTCTCTTGTAGCCAGGGTGTTCATATGATCCAGTTCTGGCCATGAAACATAAAAGGAAGTCTACAAGGGGGCTTTTAAGGTGGCAATTGCTTCCTGATGAAAGCTACAGATGGAGAAGAGCTCTCTAGTCTTCTCCCTGTCTTGGTCATGGATATGATGTCACAAGTTAGCAGTTCACTTGAGACAATGAAGCTACAAGTATGATGGAAACTGACATCCTAAGGATAGCAAAGATGACAGATAGAAAAAGCCCGCATCATTGATAATATGACTGAATTACCTCTGGGCTTCTTGCTGTTAGAAAAAAATCCTAACAATGCCTGCAAGTCACTCCTGGTTAGGTGTTCTGTTACTTGCAACCTAATGTATCCTAACCAGTAATCTAACAACCAGATTCGTTTTTATTTTATGGATTGTTATTAGTCTTGCAATTAAGCCTACTTCATCTTAACTTTAGCCACCAGGAAGTTACAAAATTGTAACCTATGTCTACCATGACACTGTAAGTTCTGCTAGTTCAACTTCCTCAATCCTAAACATGGGTTGATGTTTATTTTCCTAAAATATTTATTTTGTATTTTTGTATTATATGTGCTTTTATAAGTCATAATTTTTCTAGAGGATGGCAAGGTGTAAATAAACATATAAACAAACCCCTCAAAATTTAACTCCACTGGAGGATTGAGGATGACTCTTTAGTTCAATTCACGAATTCCAACCATTCCAAAGGTTTTAACTGAAGTGAATTTGTATGCAGCTTAAACAGTTGCCTATTAAAAATTATGCATCTATTAAATTCAGCACTTACTATAGAATCTTAAACTAGGGGGCCCACAATTGAACTTCAGGAAATCTATAAACTCCATGACATAAGCAAAATTTTTATTTTACACACAAATGTGTATTTTCCCGGGTGAAGCTCTGAGGCTTTCGTCAGATTCACAAAAAGCTATGACCTACTGGGCTAAGTTACATTTGCCTTTTTTGAGTCCCTGTCTCCCAAATCACCATTTTATTCATCTGGGTTTTTGCTTTCTGTCAAAACCCTAAGGTCTATCGGAAGGCTGATGCCTGCATCATTCTGAGAGTGCACACTCAATAGATGTTAGTTGACTTGTATTGATATTTAATTATTTACACTGCATTTGGTGTCTTTTGGAATAGCAGTGTCTGGTTGATCATTCTAAAGGCTCTGAATCCTCAGTTGCATCCCAGTGGGCTTAGCGTGTTGTAAACACACAAATCAAAGTAGTGTGAGGGAGGAGAAAAATCATTCCTTTCTAGGATAATGCATTTTTCATGAGAAACAGGTCATTACAGAACCATTGCACCCATGTGTACTCTCATTCTACCTCTTCATCTCTTCTCTCTTTTCAAATTATCTCACCTCCTCCCCCTTCCCTCACTGTATTCCCCTTCCACTTTATTATCCTGTATTTGATTATTTTAGCATCTCCTTCTTTAGTATATTTTAATGACTTCTACATAATATCCATCTTTGAACTACTTTCCGGTGTCTTTGAACTACCTGGCTCTCTGTTCCCTTTTTCCTCATGTGGCACCTGTCTCTTCTTCAGCTGTTGTACATGATACTGTCATGCTCCAAGTTGATCCAGTGCATATTTTCACAAATTTCAAATTCTTGACACATAAAAAGACAATATTCATACCCTGTTTTACCATAATATTTTTATTCTCCCTGAAGATTTAATTTTATTGCCATTTTAATCTTTTTCCTATTCCCTTTCACATCTGTGAATACAGACCCAATAATTTACTTGTACCAATTTTCTAGTTATGCAAATTCTGTGGAAATTTCCACCCGGTTAATACATGTGAAGTGATCAATTCATCACATTTCTTTTTTTTTTTTTTTTAGACAGTTTCACTCTTGTTGCCCAGGCTGGAGTGCAATGGCACCATCTCGGCTCACTGCAACCTCCACCTCCTAGGTTCAAGTGATTCTCCTGCCTTAGCCTCCCAAAGTAGCTGGGATTACAGGCACCCGCCACCATGCCCAGATAATTTTTTTTTTTTGTATTTTTAGTTGAGACGGGGTTTCACCATGTTGGCCAGACTGGTCTTGAACTCCTGACCTCAGGTGATCCACCTGCCTCGGCCTCCCAAAGTGCTGGGATTACAGGCGTGAGCCACCGCGCCCAGTCA
Source organism: Nomascus leucogenys (assembly GCF_006542625.1). Lineage (NCBI taxonomy): Eukaryota > Metazoa > Chordata > Mammalia > Primates > Hylobatidae > Nomascus > Nomascus leucogenys. Next base: position 71,712,030 of record NC_044391.1, read on the forward strand.
TCACATTTCATAGTTCAACTTTCTCTTCCCTGGCTAAAATTAAAAGTGGGTTTAAGTAAGCCAGAGATTTTTGAAGAAGATTTCTGTCATGAGAGGGGTGACTCCATGGGGAGAAAGTCTCGGTGAAAATTTCACATGTCTCTTGAGAGTTGGGTTTTGTTGTTTTTTTTTTTTTTTTAAATAGCAGCTAAGTTACAATTTTTACCAACATTTTATTACATGCAGAGAGTAAACATCTGGAAATCATCCTGGGTAATCAGTGTGAATTTCTGTGGTGAAATAGAGGCTTATATTATATGCTAGAGTTTAGCGTTTATAGTCTTAACGATCTGTACATTATTCATAAAATGCTTTGTTTTAAATCTATCTTTAAAAAATAATTAGAATTCAAGTTATTTGTGAAACAGGAATCCTGTCACTTTATTTTTTACTTTACATACATCTCCCTGGGACAGTCTGGTTGTTGGAGAAGGGAGTTTAGTGTTGGTTTGTTTTTGGTGTGTTTGCTTTTCTTCCTTAACTCATTATTTGTGAAATTTAAGAAGCAGCACAGATCGTAAGTCAGGCAAGTAAGCTGGAAAACAATCAAACTCGAAAATTACCCAGGCATGAAATCCCCTTGAACTAAGGAATGCTTCCAACATTAAGTTCTCCATAAGCTTGAACTATAAACGATAACATTTCAAAAATACTTTTTAAAGGAAGATTCATATTAGGAAACCTGATCATCTAAAATTAGACAAACCTATCTTCTCTTACTATCCTAAAATAATAGCCTACACCCTTACCCAATATGATCTAAAAATAACAGATTGTATATCACCCCTAAAGTAACTTGGCTTGGGCCCAAGAACTAATACATACATGACACTCAGAATTGCATCCAAAAAAAGAAATGGCATTTTCTTTCTTGTGAGTTCTCACAGCACAGTAAGCCTCCATGGCACTATAATCCTAATTAATGTTCATCTTCTTCACTGTGTTCAAGTGTGAAAAATGCAAAGCAGCAACACTCTTCACTGGAAATCAGGCTCCCAAGAGGGTGCAGTTTCAGAAGGTGTGTCTCAAACTCGATTTTAAGTCTTCCACTCTAATAGTGATTATATGTCTTCACTCTGAAAGCTGATAACCTGAGGAATTAAAGAGCTGACACAGGAAAGGAAAACCAATGCAAGGAAAATGCTAGTTTTTATGTTATTTTATTTTTTCACTTAATATGAAGGAGTCATATGGATATAGGCCAAATAATGCTAGAAGTAGAAGAATACTAGGAATTCCGACAGTAAAGAGTGGGGTGAAGGCAAGGAGGAGATGAAGATGGAGAGAATAACAAAAAAAGAAAAACAGCAGCTCAAAGGGGAAAGGCAACAGGACTGCATCCTGACTTTTGTGGGCTTCTTCCTCCACAGAAAAAAAAAAAAATTAAAATTTCTATTTTACTACTGCATTGGAATGAAGATGAATACACTTATATTATGTATAAAAATATTTTCTTCAACCTGAAAGTTCATCTTTTTCTTCTGATTTTGAAAGAAATAAAAACATTTTTGTGTGCTCCTAAAAGTTCTGTGGTCCTAAGCACTGGGCCCACTGTGTCTACTGGTTAGGTCATCCCTGGCAGACAGAAAGAGAGGGAGGGAGGAGGAACGTTCTGCTTGGAAATGACAGGAGCATTAAAGCAAGCAAAAGAAAAATTAAATAAGCACACATGTGGAAGTGTATTTTCATCATTAGATATAAATTACATATTAAATTATTCATAATCATGCCAGGTAACCTTTATTGAATACTATGTGCTAAGCACATTACATTATCTCACTCATTCCACACAATAACCTTGAAATTAAGCAGAAGAAGATGTACCTTGATGCTTTAGGGCGTCTTGGGTCATAGGCTAGAATTCAGAATTGAATGCAATCACAAATGTAAGGTGCACAGAACCCCATTCTCAACCTACTTTTCCCAGGCAGTCTCTGTAACATCCCTGGCTTTAGCAGTCACCCATTGGCTGGTGACTACTAAATATATAGCTCCAGCTGTTTTTGTTAGGATATTTTCAATTGTCAATAACAAGACCCTTATCCAAATGATACAGGTGGCCAGTAAGCCATCAAGGCTAACCCCAGTATCCTTGGAATCACCCTATTTCACCTATTCATCACTCGTACTTGAATTATTACAATACCATCCTACAAGGCCTCCTTACCTCAAGTCCCCTTTGATTCATGTCCCCATTGCTACCAGAAGTATGCTTCCAGGTTGCCTAATGAGGGAAGAGAAAAGCATGTCACTATTTTACGTAACTTCCTGTAGTAGCTCCCCTTTAGCTTCTGGATATGGTCCACGTATTTTTTTTATTCGGCAAATACTTATTGAGATCTCCATGTCAGATTTGGGTTTGGTGATATGGATGAAAGATGAACTAAATAGATGGGGTCCCTGCCTTCATGGGCATGTACAGTCTAGGAGACTCTAGAGGGAGTGGATGGGAGTACCTAGAGTGAAGTCCTGATCCAGAGAACAGAGCCACTAACCTGTTTTTAAGGAAAATCAGTTTCATGAGCTTGGAGGGGAAGGAGCTGCTAAAGAATCAAATAGTGATGTTCCCAGTGCTCTTCAGTGTTCTAAGAATTCCTTGAACCTTATTAAATTGCTCACCATAGTGTCTTCATAACTGTTAATGTCCCAGCCTTTCCCCTGGGAAAGCTGAACTTTTTTTCCTAATGCCTAAAACTTCTGTGCACATTATTTCATTCCATTTTTCTGCTTATTTATACCCTGCCTTCGTCCTCCTCCAGCCCCCACAAGAAAATATCTGGGATTTGGGATTGCTTGACCCATAGTAGAAACTCAAAAATGACTGAACACCTTGACAAGTGAAAAAACTGAGACCCAGAAAAGTTAAACCTGTTGCCCAAGGCCAACCAAATAAATTTCTCCTGAAAGCCACATAAGGTTGGAAGGCTTATCATGAAAGGTAAGTTCTGCATCATAGGCAGTGTCTGACAACAGAGTGGATGCTATGGGTCATAGATCATCCAGAGGTCCTAGTGGCCCTGTTCAAGCTGTGATTCTGCAAAGCACAGAGCAGGCTGGCAATTTACAACCGCTTACAGAACTTCCTAACTTTAAATAAATTTTACAGCAGTTTTATCTAAGTTCAAGATTTTAAATATTTTAGAGAATTTTTGGATAATGCCTACAAATCGTTTAAAGAAGTTTAATAGGTTCTAGACAAATATACATTCTGATGAGAACCCAAAATTATATTTATCTACATAATGTAATTTAGCCTTTTCGAAAATCAGTGTGCTATAATAAAAGCATAACACATTTTGTTCTTTTATTTATTTATTTATTTTTCTCTCACCTTAGACCTAGAAACACATTTTGTCCAGGAAAGCAGTTTCAAGTGAGTGAGTTACGTTGAATGCCCTGAAAGAATAATCAACTTCTGGAAATCCCATGGTATCAGCCAAAGTTGTCAATGATTCAAAAATCAACTTTGAGGAATGCTTTGGTATGTAGATGCTTCTAATGAATATGCTGAAATCATGTGAAATAGCCCTCATCAGCATCAACAAATATTTGTTAGGCTTATCATGTGGATGGATTAATGAGGATATGAAAGCCTTAAATGTCCAGAACTGACATTGCCTCAGGATGCCCCCTTGGGTTCTTAAGCCTAGTTTTTATTTAACTAGAGTCTTCAGCTTTTTATTGGACATTGTACCTTCAAATTATAATAAAAGTAATTGTAAAAATATTATTATTCTTATTTTAACTGAGCAACCCAAATTTCTGGAATATTCCTGGCATAGAGCAGGGTGAAATCATACTTAGAAAAAAACAAACCAAAACTTCGAAGACATTTTGGTAGGATTCATCCCTCCTGAAAATCTGTTGGTCTATTCCGTGACATCCGCTGACCAGTATTGCATATGTTCAATTCTACGGTTTAATCAGTTATTTTTTAACTTAACACTGAGCATTTTCCTACCTCTCTAGAAATGCAGAGAGGAATCCAATCTTCTGTAAGCTCAAGAAATTCGTTATTTTTCTTATACCACCTAGTCAAATATCTTTTTTCCCAGACAGGTTCTGCTTTGTGGAAATGAGCTGCAAAGACCTGCCAATTCAACTCTCAACGATAAACAAAGCCTACTTGTCTTAAAATTTTGTCAAGGCAGAATTTTATGTGTAAATTTCATTTCAAATTGTACAGATTGCCCTATGTTTGCAGAAAAAACCCATCTTGTTAACAGTAGGACCCAAATACTAAACTTACAAAGATAGTCCAAGAGGAAGCACCCAAGACAAACAGAAACTTCCAAAACCTAACACAATGTGGACATGCACATCACACTCAGATCTTTGCCTTCACTAAAAAAAGTAAACAGTGTGATGACATCATTCACAGCCAATTAAAGCACAGCCCCATGGCAAAGGAAGTGCTGGGAGATCCTTCTGCAACTGAGCATGAGAGTGAACATGCAATATGTTTGATAAGCTGTCCTGGTACATGTCCAGGGGTTCTAAGCTGTATTTACAAAATAGCATTTGTTGCTGCTTCAAAAACAGCTGAGGGTGGACAGCAATATATCACATTCCACAAGAGGAGCAATTGTGGTGATGGACACAGGATGACCAGTAACAACCTTTGTTCGTCGTTCCATCACATGGCCCAATAATAAATATTACTCATCCAGTGTACACATAGGATGTGGTGAGGCAAAACCCTCTCCCAGAGGTCAGAGTTCACTCCCTTTTCCAGGCAGATCCCTTAATCAAATTTATAGTCTTTACTTTGGGGAACCACAATTTTCCCATCAAGTAGAAGGCAATCTTGGAACAGCAGATTGGGGCCTATTTATTATAGTCACTTTCAAGTTCTCCTTTTTTTCTTCTGAGTCCCAAATAGTTCATGGTCCCCTGGTCTTGATTAAACCAGTCTTGTATTTTGAAGTTTTGCTTTCTCTCTTATCTAGCCTCCCCCAAGTTCCAAATGATCTCACTTTGTAGTTTCATTGACTAGAGATACCACAAAAGTCAGAAGTCACTGATAATGTACTTGGAGGCACAGGCCCGTTTTATGAGATTCTATTGTTTTGGTTCTTCATGAGAACACATTCTTCTTTCAATACAGGGTTGTAGATACATTACTAGGCGTTAGCAGAATTATAAAATAGTATTGTGCAATACACAATATAATCAATTTAACACAAAATATTGTATTATTTTAAAAACACAATATACTGTGGTTTTGACTTTTTTCTATAAAAAAATAGAATTTTTTTTTTAGAAATTCAAAGTATATAGAAAACATCACACTCTATGCCTTCATATGCAGAAAGGCCATAAAGAAAGAAAACTGGCCTGGCATGGTGGCTCATGCCTGTAATCCCTACACTTTGGGAGGCCAAGGCGGGCAGATCACCTGAGGTTGGGAGTTCAAGACCAGCCTGACCAACATGGAGAAACCCCATCTCTACTAAAAACACACAATTAGCCAGGTGTGGTGGTGCATGCCTGTAATCCCAGCTACTTGAGAGGCCGAGGCAGGAGAATCACTTGAACAGAGGTTGCGGCTAGCTAAGATTGTGCCATTGCACTCCAGCCTGGGCAACAAGAGCAAAACTCCACCTCAAAAAAAAAAAAAAAAAAAAAAGAAGAGAACTGATAGAAAGAACTGGCACTCAAATGCCTACCTTGAACTTACCAAAAAAAAAAACCAAACAGACAACATTTGACACAGAGTACATCCTCTGAACATCTTTACTAACTAGAAATAAACTCATTTTATAAATACTGCCTCACTGAGGACCAAGTCTGAGCCAAGTTAGATACCTTCACTATGAATGATGCCTTTCCAAGAAGGACTACAAAGATCAGAGAAAGGGCAGTCCTCGTCTGGGTAGTCTAGTGTCTGAAGCAAGACTTTTTCTTAGTGCCTAACCCATGGCTCTAGTCAAGTACCTCACACTTGTTCTGATCCTCCTAGTTGGAGGAAAATATTTATCATTAGAACTCACTGGACATCTGTATTCTTTTGATGATGTGGTTTGGCTGTGTCCCCACCCAAATCTCATGTTGAATTCCCACGTGTTGTGGGAGGGACCCGAAGAGAAGTAATTGAATCATGGAGGCAGGTCTTTCCCATGCTGTTCTTGTGATAGTGAATAAGTGTCACGAGATCTGATGGTTTTAAAAAGAGGAGTTCCCCTGCACAAGCGCTCTCTTGTCTGCTGCCTCCCATGTAAGACGTGACTTGCTTCTCCTTGCCTTCTGCCATGATTGTGAGGCCTCCCCAGCCATGTGGAACTGTAAGTTCATTAATCCTTTTTTCCTATATTAATTACCCAGTCTTAGGTATGTCTTTATCATCAGCATGAAAATGGACTAATACACTTGATATATTTAAAATTCCTCCTCTTTCAACAAAAAGCTGTCTCAGGGACAATGGCACGTAATAAAGTCTACACCTACCACACTCCAAAAATCCAGGCTTCTTCTTGACCAGAAGTCACTCAAAAGGCTGAGCGGTTTCCAAGATCAGTGAGGGGTGGGCATGGACAATTCCATTTTACCTCTACCTTAGTCCTCAAGCTAACTATCACTGTTTACTTACTTTTACTTGCCTATGTCTCTCCAGTCTCTGGGCCATCTTCCTACTTTACTGATACTCCTCTTTTCTCTGGAATGTAGAGATTGTATCTCAGACCTCCAGCCATACATGCTGTTGCAGTCAGGACCAACAAGAAGATGCTAAGATTCCCAAGTCCAACTCCCTCCCCTTGTGTTTTCCCCCACTAGGATAGCCGCTCTGAGGCCCTTGTAAATTTGCCCAGTGGATTTTATTTCAGTCCTAAAGTTCAGAGTTTAATGGCGGGAAGTTAAGGAAGTGTGAGGCTTTTCTCAATCTTCAAACCCTATGGCCCCCAATAAAAAGGATTCCAGATAGCTTTCAATCTTTTCCATTTGTACTCTCAGTCCAAGAAGAGATTTTATCTGAGCATCATAAAAATCATGCCAAACAACAAGCCCTTCTCTGTTTTGGTCAATTCAAATCAGTTAGTGACTTTTGCAATTTCTAATATTTTAAAGGACTGTTGAAAGAGTGTCCTAACATTTCTTTTGACATTGTTAAGAGAGTTTTCTTGGAACAATTCCAGAAAAGATTCCAAGTTGGGGCTGGAGGAAAAGAGCCAAAGGCATAATATGGTTTGTATTTAAAGTTTCTCCATATCAGATGAGATTATTGTGTAGAAAGTTCCTTTTTCCTATGTATATTTTTAAGCTACATTTTGCCTGCTGAAATGTAGCCAGTGGAATTATTGAAGCCCCAAACTTCTTTCTGAAAAGTAGCAGGAAATGCACTTCTTAGAGAGAAATGACATTTCTTAATTGGGAGAATTGGTGGAAATTAAGTTCCTCAGAGGGAAACGTTTTCTCACGAAGTTGGTGGCCCAGGCTTTGGTGAGCCCCAGGCCTACCCTCTGGCAAATTTGAGAAATTGTCAAGCTGAGCTTGGGTGCAACCTCCTGCACATCCACACTGGCACACACAGCACTAAACACTTTAGTTCTTTGTCTGACCAATGCCAAGAAACGCCCAGAGAGTGCCCTACTGGACTTCTCTCTTCTCAGTGAAAATGTCCTCTTAGGAGATTATCCTATTGTGAATAGAGAAAATAGGGTCAAATTACAGAATGTTGAATGCCACTGGAGGCAACGATTTTTTTAAAAATCTTGAAAATCATCCAGTAGGGTTATTTCCAGAACTGTTAATTTTTAATATTTTAGCTGAAAATCCCTTTCTTCAAAAAAAAAGTTTCAAAAAGGCCTAAGGTATAAATAAGTGAACCAAGAGCTACACTGGTTACAGCTCCTTTTCTTTCCAGAGGGAGAGCCTGGAAATCCCCAGATATTTAAAAAGCCATTACTGTAATCCAGTCCCTTCAATTCACAGATGACAAACTTGAGCCCAGAAGTGAATCAACTTGTCTAACATTACCAAATGAAACAAGGACAAAAGTCAAAAGCTCCTCAAGGGTATGTCTTTACTGTCACTGGACCTGACACAGGCCCTCAAAAACCCTGTAATAAATGCTAATTACCTGAATTCAACAATTTATGCTATGGTGTTAATGACTGATACAATCTTTAAACATTACCCCTTTTAGGGGTGTTTGCTTTCATTTAAACAAGGTTCAGTTCCTTAGATCAAAGAAGGAATATCTAAGAGCAAATATGTAGATGTTGTCAATAGGCTTGTTGGTAGAGGAGAAAATTGAGGGTAGTATAACAGAATCTCCAGAAATAGACTCTGTCATTTGACAATAATACACAATTATATAATTTAATTGTGTACATGTTGGGTGAGGGGCAGGAGAGGAAGGGGATAAAAGCAATATCTGTCATTTTCATAAAAGTACCTAAAATAAGAAAACCTATACCAAATCATATTGACTGGTGCAGTATGCTGAAGTTTGAATGAGAACATATTGAGAGTTGGTCCTACATTAATTCAGGTCAGAGCATGTCTGTTAGCTACTTCTGATGTCATCATGCATGTGTGTAATTTACACTGCTCTGTGTCTTACCATGAGCAGAATGTTTTCTGTTTTAAGATGAGTATAAGTTTTATTTTAATTTAAAGTTTGCCTTGATAAAACAAAAATAGGGCTTTTAGGCCCTATCAAGTTATGCCTTGATAGCATGATAATAGGAGCTTTTAGGCTTTCAAAATGTATTTGTTTCTTCCTCTATTTCTTCTAGCGCTTAAGATGAATACATCATGATTACAGAAATAAGTGGATTATTAAAGTAAATTTGTTTAGATTGGGTAATAGGTTCCATTAAATGGCACCAGGTATTATGCTGTGAGCCAATGTGTAAATGAAAAATAAAGAGCAATTCCATTTGTCAGAGATCTAAAAAGCTTGACTCCCTGGAAAAAACAACTACACCACCCATCCACCACTATCAGCTTCATTCATTGCTCGACCAGCCAGAACAGACACTTTCCCACAGTACTCCTCATGATTACATGATTATTATTATTATTATTTTGGGGGTTAGTTGATGATGACAGGAGAAAAAAAAAGGAACTTACATCAATTATGGTTTCACATTTACTGCAAAGGAAGAGGTTCGATTTTCCAACATGCTGCAAATCCCAACAGTCCAAAGTGACACTGTAACTGTCATTTTGACAGAGACATGAGTCAAAATCACAAATATCTAATATAAAACGCTATGGAGTTGCTTATTTTTCTGCAAGGCATAAATGTTGGCAACACATGACACTGAATAATACTGAGTTCATTAGGAATTCACAAGAGTGGTGAAAGTTTTCTATTTTGAAGCTAGGAGTAAAAAAACACCAAACCACTTTACATTCTGCATTCTGTCAAAACTATACTTGATGAGAAAACTGAGAGGAGATTCCAAAATATTTCCTTATCCAATTCTACCATCAAATGGCAAATATCTGATTTTGCCATCAGTCAAATCATTGCCCTTTTCAGCCATTTTGATGACTCCATCAAAGGATATTCTGCTCAACTGTTTGCGCATGTGCAATTGTGACTCAAGATGGTACGGAGCAAGAAATCCTGCTTTCTTACCTCTCAGAGACTATCATTAAGGATTACGATGTCTTTAAATTTGCCCAAAAGAGCAGAAATGATTAGAATACCCATGGAAGGTTCTCTAACAGACAGAATTCTTGTGGAAAATAAAATAACAAAAGTTACCTGTTGTTGCCAAGTGTCAACTTCCACGTATGGCCTGGGCATCTACAGAAAGACCTCAGTCTTGCTCTCAGAACACCAGATTGTCTGCCTTGCATTGTGAAGATCTGCATGCTTATCACATAGTTCTAGCCTTTGTTGAGCTCTAGGTTTGTTGAGAAATCTAGTGGGTTACATTCAAGAACTGAGAGATACAGCTGCTCTATTTTGGAATACAGAGAAAGGACTAGGAATCATTCTTCAAAATATTTAATAGCTAATATGGCACAGGCACAGACAAGTCAAGACTGACACTGGCACAAATAATAGGTATTACTGCATTGGAGCATACTTACTGAGTACCAATTATTTCACCCTTCAAAAATGACAATGAGATCGCAACATAGGTATCAACATAGAAAGATGTCCAAGTTATAGCCAAGTGAGGAAACGAATTTGTGTAACACGAGGTGTAACATGGTCCAATTAGAGGAATCTGATGAGACTTACAGATCACCCCCACAGGATTCTGGCAAATAGGTGCAGAACCTCGGGCAAACAGATCTCCTGAGAGTCTTATTCCTGAGTTCTAGTCCTAAATCTACCATGTTGCTTAACCCTTACATGCCTCGGGTTCTATGAAATCAAGGAGTTAAACTAGAAAATCTTTACACTATTCCAGTTCTCATTTGCTATGAGTGTAAGAGCAATTCTTTCTTAGTTCCCTTTTGTGAAAGAAAGGTTTAAAAAGCCTACTTCAAAGATTATTGTAAGGCTTAAAAAGAGCAGGTTTGTGAACACACATTGTAAACTGTGAATATAGTATAATAACAGTAATAATCCATAGCTTGAAAAAGCTATGTACTACATAAATTGTACCCTGTACTACAATTTATTAGTTGTTCATACTAGTTCTTCTTAACTTCAGCTCACTTGGGGATATTACGTACACAAATTCTTCATCAAAAAGTCCAGAGCCTTATGTTTAAGGTTACTTTAGGGGCTAAACCATATCAAATATCAGCCTCAGGGGTAAAAAAAATCTGTTGCAGCAAAGTTGACTTAATTAAACTTCTGAAAAGTGAATCTTATTTTCCCACTGATGTCCTTGATAAAATCAAAATCACGTCTCCTAGAAAATATTTCAGTGGATTAGGTTGCAAACTCATTTTCCTATTTAAAGAATTATACAAGTTAGCTAAATATCTTTGAGGGGTCTCCATCAACTAAGATAGTCTATGGTTCTGATTCTGTTATAGGATTCAGTCCAGGAGTTACCATTTCTCAAACTGGGATGCCAGTGGGTGTGTCCCACTCAGATTTTCATGGGGTATTAGGAATGCGTCTGCCCTCTTGATGTCAATCTGGTAAAGCAGGGTTTACTCTGAATTTGTTTCTTTTTTAACTGTATGGCCACCAAGGACAGAAATAGAATTTGGACTGATGTCACTGAAGGAACAATTCAATGTAAAAAACTTTCTAACAACTAGAGCTCTCTAATAAAGAAGTAGCCAGTAATCAAAGGAACTGAGTTACTGTGGCAGGAGAAAAGAAATAGGGGGAGCTCACCGCTTATTGGGGATAAGCATTCATTTTAGGATATTTTTGCTCATCTTTTATCTCTTCTAACTAATTGCAGGTGCCCTGAGGACACCTTTTTAAATTTTGTTGCTTTCTGCATCTCTGGACATATTGTGGATGTTTAATAAATATATTTGTAATGATTGAAGGAATAACACAGAGGGGAATCCTGCATTTATTGAGCAGGGCATTGGAATGCAAAACTTTAAGATACTTTAACTGTGAAATTCTTGGAAGCATTCATCATCCTGTGGAAAGCTAAATTCAGTGGTAAGTGTGCAATGTGTTAGTAAGTATTTTACAATTTTTAAGAACCCTTTTCTATCTCCAGATTGTTGTCAGTTCCTTCTTGCAATTCTCTATTTAGAAGATTTTCTTTCTTATCTAAGCCTCCAAATTTATACTAGAGCCCCCAGAACTGAGAAATCACTATTCTTCTCATTGCAAAATGTCTAATATTTAAAAGAGTTATGGTGCCAAATTGTCTTTTACCAGCATAAGCCACATGCTAATTGGAAAAATATCTGATTCTGAAAAATTTGAAGTTTTACATTATGACAAATGAAATGCAAATTTGATAACTTCTGGATTCTACCAGACTTGTTTGTTTCAAATAAAATATACTTAAATTTCACATTATTCTCAAGTACAATCAGCACCCTGATTTGTTTATGTTTGTGATTTTGACTCCTACTCTGAGTCTCAATTCTTTTGTAGGTGGTAAAATCAATTTAATGGATTAGAATCCAGAATTTTTTAAAAAATAATACAGTGAAATGGAAAAATATCAGAATGCATCATGCCTACTAAGAAGTATTTTTTTGTTGATTGTTTTTTTTTTTTTTTTTTTGAGATGGAGTTTTGTTCTTGTTGCCCAGGCTGGAGTGCAATGGCACGATCTCAGCTCACTGCAACCTCCGCCTCCCAGGTTCAAGGGATTCTCCTGCCTCAGCCTCCCAAGTAGCTGGGATTACAGGCATGTGCCACCTCGACCAGCTAATTTTTGTATTTTTAGTAGAGATTGGGTTTCTCCACGTTGGTCAGGCTGGTTTTGAACTCCCGACAGGTGATCTGCCCACCTTGGCCTCCCAAAGTGCTGGGATTGCAGGCATCAGCCACCGTGCCCAGCCGGAAAAGTATTTTTTAAATGAAACTTCCATTTCAGTAATTTAGATTCACATGTTCACATATGTGTGTTGTGATATAAAATGTATTTCTTACAGTAGATCATGAGCAAAGAAAAGTTCTGAGGCCCTTTAAAATAATATCTGCAGTATGTCAATAGTATCATGTATAAATAATATCCACAGTATATCACTATCCAATTTTTTCAGGAAATCATTTTGATAGATAATCCAGCTCATACATGTGAAATTACTCAGTTCAAAATTTCTCATTAGTGCTAAGGGGAACAGATGACTCAGTTCTCAAGTTTCATGCACTTAGGTTAACTGGAATTAAAATAAGCGGGGGATGCTCTTTATTTTACATTGTCCACAGAGGAACTGAAGGTCAAGTGCTTCGCAACTCAAGGGTCCAGACGTATATGCCCCTGCTTCCTTCCCCAGGGTCAGTGCACAGGCATTGTTCCTTTCCTGGAGTTATCTTTGTTGTCTTCCTTCCACCTTTATAGCCCACTATTATTACTGTCTCCTTTACTCTTTTTTTTTTTTTTTAGCACTTGGCAAATATGTGAGGCAAAGTTTATAGGAGTTAAATATTTCTAAGAATATTGCTCTTAAAAGGTTTGTTAGAAAGGAGTCCTTTCTTCTACCCTCCTTACTTTCCTCCCCTTCCCCCCTCTTTTCTCCACTCTCCCAAGACCTCAAGATAAGTGTTTAAAGCCACTTTTGTTCCACAAAGTGGTCTCTGTCTCCTTTAGAATGGGAAAGATTCTGTGTATGGTGGCAGCGGTTGGAATAAGTCAAAATGAAAAAGGTTAAGAGAATTTAAACACTTTTAAATTGCCTTTATCAATTTTCTTTTAGTAGCTTTAAATAGCTGTAAATAATATACACTTCATACACAGAGGAAAGTTAATTCTTATAAATATTCCTTCAGGAGAAATAAAATGTTAGATGCATTTCACTTGGTAATATATTCTCCATTTACTGATTCTTTTCTAAAAGACTCCCCGTGCCCCCAATTTCTGTCTTATCAGTATAGCGTATAGAGAATATTTGACTTGAAGCTGAATCTATTTTCTCAATTTTTTTGAGTGACTATTCTCTAAAGAAAGTATTATTAAAAGCAGACTTCCCCCAAATTGACTTTAACAGCAATTATTTTCTTTGAATATGAGAAGGATATTTTGATTTCCCAAATGCATGTTAACTGAATTTTTGAACTGGATCTTTTATGGCTGAGTTTTCTCTATTTTTTTCTGTAATAGAAACATTACATTACATTGTCTCCCTGAGAATCCTAAAGCTGGAGGTTCCATGGTATGTGTCTTGCATAAAATAAAACAGCAGATGACAGCAAATTCATTTTTCTGCTCTGCCATAGCTCCTATGGCTCACTAACTTTTGAACTATGGCTGTGCTGAGTGAATTTTCTTGTCAGGCCTTGTAAAACTGCTTTTCAGAGAGAGCAAAAGCAACTTGAGTTTTCTCAAAGGGACCTGTGATAGTGGACAAGTCACACTGCTTTTCTGGGCATCAGTAACTTCTGCTGTATAAATAAGAACTTTCAGATAGAATAATCTCCAGGGTTTGTTTTTTTAAGTCTTTCTAGCAATAAAAAAGTGTTGACTCTGTTAACCAATATTTAATCATTTTAAGTCAAACAAAACAAATTTTTACATCATTGTAGTGTTACAAATGTATTTGGTTTCTTTTATACTGCCTAGAGATAATTTCTTAAATATATATTGGATGTCAGTGTTCTATATATAAATTTGAGCATTTCTTAATGGGGAAAAAAAGATTAAAACTCATATTGGCTCAATTATACTGGAGCAGGGTGAGAACATCTCACAAGGCAAGAGCAAAGACAGCCCCGAATGTCTCCTCCCTTTGTTGAAATATTACCAGCAAAACCCAAGTGATCAAAAAAGACTCACAAATTATATGGCAGTCCATGCCCACAAAACATGATACAATTCGGTCAAGGTACACTAGGTCTGTTGCTAAGAACCTCGTGTTTCTTCTAGTAGTTACATAAATAGTTAGATGTGTTTGCTTTTTTTTTTTTTCCAAAAACAAAGGAAAAGGGAAAATTGCCGATGCAATTACCAAAATAATTAATTAAAAGCCAGCCCAGTCCGCAACAGCTGGTTTCAGTTGTCCAGAGTGTGCCCTGAGGCAATAGCACCTTGCAGCTCCTTTCTCAGGCAAGGAATGCTGCCATTATCTCGTTCTCAATGGAAAACCACCTCCCCTGCCACATCCCTGTAAATTGTTGAACCTAAAGGGCTTTTTCCTCCAACCAGAAAAGAAGGTAATGGAAACTAAAGTAGGCTGTTCAACTGTAAGTCTTGGGAAGCTTCCAAAAGCCTTCATTCCTGTCCAGAAGCTTCTAAAGAGGAGGCCTAGGATTAGGGAGATAAGCAATACTATCAAATTTTTGGAGCCTGGAAATGCTTTCCCCAACCTCATTTGTCTTTTAAGTAAGGGACCCAGAATGAGAAATAAATATTTGGGAAAGACACAGGAACTACATTTCAATCTTATAAATCCTTTTTTTAACTTTACATGTTGAAAAGTTTTAGATATATATAAAAGTAGAGAGGATAATATAATGCACCCCCAGGTATGAATCATTCAACTTCAACAGTGATGAACTTGTAGCCCATCTTGTTCATTATTTTGAAGCTAATCCCAGACAACAGATTATTTTAGAGGTTGTAGAGATTTTGTTTGTTTGTTTGTTTTTTGTGACAGGGTCTTGTTCTGTCACTCAGGCTGCAGTGCACTGGATCATAAAAGATCCAGTTCAAAAATTCAAACATTTACAGCTCACTGCAGCCTTGACCTCCAGGCTCAGGTGATCCTCCTACCTTAGCCTCCTGCATAGCTGGGACTACAAGAATGTGCCACCATACCCAGCTAATTAAAAAAAAAAATTTTGTAGAGAGACGGTCTTGCTATATTGCCCAGGCTGGTCTCAAACTCCTGGGCTCAAGTGATCCTCCTGGCTTGGCCTCAAAGGGCTGTGCTGGGATTACAGGCATGAACCATCATGCCTGGCCTAGAGATACTTTTGTTAACATAAAATTGTCTTCCACTTTTCAGAGGTCAGGAAATCCAAATGAAGGAAGAAAAATGAAAACTTCAGCTAAAATCATTACAGTGGTTAAGGTAAGTTATATAAACTTCTTATACTCTAAGTGGACTTTTCATTTTAGCCTCAAAATTGACACTTGTCAATCATGAGTCAACAAATATTTATTGAATGTCCCTTAAGTGCCAGGCTCTGTCACCACAAAGCCTAAAAATAGATCAATGGGGGATCTATTTTTTAAGTCTTTCTAGCAATAAAAAACTTTTGATTCTGTTAACTAATATTTAATCATTTTAAATCAAAACCAATTTTCACATTGATAGGGACAGGAGACAGGAAAATTCTGGGCAGAAGAGGGCAGGTCCCCAGCAAGGGCCTGACCTTCAAGCCTGGAACTGTGGCCCAAAGTGAGAACATACATCCCTGTTTTCCCACTGGAATGTTGTCTTTTCCAAAACCACCCACGGCCTCCCCTGCCCCAATCCTGTGCCCATAAAAACCCCAGGCTCAGCCAGCAGAGAGAGAAGAGGAGATGCAGCTGGATGTCAGAAACTACAGATGGAGAGAAGTGGCTTGACTTCAGAGGGACAGCTTGATGGCACAGCTTTGGAGAGGAGTTTGGCCATCCCCAGCCAGACTCCAGAGAAAGATTACCTTCCCCCAGTCCGTCCCCTTTTCAGCTCCCCTTCCTGCTGAGAGCCACCTTTATTGGCAATAAAATCCCCCACACTGACCATCTTTCAAATTCATTTATGCAACATTCTTCCTGGATGCCAGAAAATAACTCAGGTGTGGGTGCAAAAGGCCGTCACGCTGACCCTCTATTGAGCTGTTAACACTTAAGCTGTCCATGGATAGCAAAGCTAAAAGAGCACTGACTATAACACTCCTTCTGGGGCTTCAGGGGTCACAGGCACCCCCAAGACACTGCCACAGGACTGGTACAAAGTTTGTTCCTGCTGGCACTGCAAAACACCCACCCCAGCTCGTGCACCTCCTCACCTGCATGCTCCCTTCAGCAAGGGGTGAAGCGCTGTGGGTTTGAGTGAGTAGAGCTTGCCCCTGCTGGTGCTGAAGCAGCTGACTAGTTCCAGTGCCTGCACTCCAGTTCCTGCCCACAGTGGGGTCAGGGAAATTTCCTGCTTCAACATCATTGTAGTGCTACGAATGTACTAGGTTTATTAATAGTGCCCCACAAATCAAAAATAAAGTTATGCCTGTTTTTCTATTTTTTTAAAAAATGTCCAATGGCCCTGATATATGAATACACAGTTATTTTTCTAGGAACAGACATAAAAAATGGGAAAGCATATGCATTCCTAGAGAAACAAATTTTTGTTGTCACAAAGTAAACAAGCTTATATTATTTGTTAGAGCTCAGAAACAACATGATAACCTTATCAAACATTTAAAAAAGAACTAACACCCATTCTACTGAAACTACTCTGAATAATAGAAGACGGAATACTTCCAAATTCATTCTATGAAGCCAGTATTACCTTGATACCAAACCAGACAAAGACACATCAAAAAAAGAAAAGAAAAACACAGGCCAAATCCCTGATGAACATTGATGCAAAAATCCTCAACAAAATACTAGCAAACTGAATTCAACAACACATTAAAAAGATCATTCATCATGACTAAATTGAATTTATCCCATGGATGCAAGGATGGTTCAATATACACAAATTAATGAATGTGATACATCATATCAACAGAATGAAAGACAAAAATTACATGATCATTTCAATTGATACTGAAAAAGCATTTGATAAAATTTAATATCTCTTCATGATTAATAAAACCTTCAAAAAATTGGTATAAAAGAACATACTTCAACACAATAAAAGCCAAATATGACAGACCCACAGCTAGTATCATACTGAATGAAGGAAAACTGAAAACTTTTCCTCTAGGATCTGTAACATGACAAGGATGCCTATTTTCACCACTGTTATTTGGCATAGTACTGGAAGTCCTAACTGGAACAATCAAACAAGAGAAAGATATAAAGGGCATCTAAATTGGAAAGGAAGAAATCAAATTATTCTTGTTTGCAGATGATATAATCTTATATTTGGAAAAACCTAAAGACTCCACACACAAAAAAAACTATTCAAACTGATAAATTCGGTAAAGTTTCAGGATAAAAAAAATCAACATACAAAAATTAGTAGCAGTTCTTTATGCCAACAGCAAACAATCTGAAAAAAAATTAAGAAACTAACCACATTTACAATAACTACAAAAAAGAAGCTAAGAATTAGCTTCACCAAAGAAGTGAAAGATCTCTACAATGAAAATTATAAAACACTGATAAAAGAAGTTGAAGAGAATACACAAAAAATGAAAAGATATTTCATGTTCATAGATTGCAAGAATCAATATTATTAAAATGTCCATATATCCAAAGCATTCTTCAGATTCAACGCAACCCCTATCAAAATACCAATGACATTCTTCACAGAAATAGAAAAAAAAATCCTAACATTTATATGGAACCACAAAAGACCCAGAATAGCCAAAGCTATCCTGAGCAAAACAAACAAAACTGGAGCAATCACAGTACCTGACTTCAAATAATGGTACTGACTGGCACAAAAACAGACACATAGACCAATGGATCAGAATAGAGATCCAGAAACAAATTTATACACCTACAGTGAACTCATTTTTGACAAAGGTGCCAAGAACATATACTGGGGAAAGGACAGTCTCTCCAAAAAACAGTGCTGGGAAAACTGAATATCCAGATGCAGAAACTAGACCCCTATCTCTCACAATATACATAAATCAAATCAAAATGGGTTACAGACTTACATATAAGACCTAAAACTATGAAACTACTAAAAAAAAAAAAAAAAAAAAGAACATTGGAGAAACTCTACTGGATATTGGACTGGACAAAGATTTCTTGAGTAATGCCCCATGAGCACAGGCAACCAAAGCAAAAATGAGCAAATGGAATCGCATCAAGCTAAAAGGCTTCTGCACAGCAAAGGAAACAATCAACAAAGTGAAGAGACAACCCATAGCATGGGAGAAAATATTTGCAAGCTACCCATCTGACAAAGGATTAACACCCAGAATATACAGGGAGCTCAAACAACACTATAGGGAAAAAATTCAATAATCCTACTCTAAAATGGGCAAAAGATCTGAATAGACATTTCTCAAAAGAAGACATACAAATGACAAACAGATATATGAAATGGTGCTCAACATCATTGATCAACAGAGAAATGCAAATCAAAACTACAATAAGATATCATCTCACCTAAGTTAAAATGGCTTATATCCAAAGACAGGCAATAACAAATGCTGGCAAGGACATGGAGAAAAGGCAACACTTGCACACTGTTTGTGGGGATGTAAATTAGTACAATCACCACGGAGAACAGTTTGGAGGTTCCTCAAAAAACTAAAAATAGAGCTACCATATGATCCAGCAATCCCACTGCTAGGTATATACCCAAAAGAAAGGAAATCAGTATATTGAAGAGATGTCTGCACTTCTATGTTTGTTGCAGCACTGTTTACAATACTTAAAATTTGAAAGCAACCTAAGCATCCATCAACAGATGAATGGATAAAGAAAATGTACATATACACAATGGAGTACTATTCAGCCATGAAAAAGGATAATATCCTGTCATTTGCAACAACATGGACGGAACTGGAGGTCATTATGTTAAGTGAAATAAGCCAGGCACAGAAAGACAAACTTTTGCATGTTCTCACTTATCTGTGGGATTTAAAAATAAAAACAATTGGACTCACGGAGATAGTATAATGATGGTTACCAGAGACTGAAAAAGATAGTTTGGCAGCGGGGGTTAGGGATAACTGGGGATGGTTAATGGGTACAAAAATATAATTAGATAGAATGAATAAAATTTAGTATTTGACAGCATGACAGAGTGACTACCATCAACAATAATTTATTGTACATTTAAAAATAACTAAAAGACTATAATTGGATTGTTTGAAACACAAAGAAGGATAAATGCTTGAGATGATGGATACCCTATTTACCCTGATGTGATTATTATGCATTGTATGCCTATATCAAAATATTTCATGTACCCTATAAATATATAGATGTACGATGTACTCACAAAAATTTAAAACAAAACAAACAAATAAACAAAAACATGAATTCAGTTTATTAGAATTCCCAAACATGAATAGAAGATCTAAGATAACACCTTTTGCCATCCTTAGAAATTTGGTAAGGTTTTCTGGTAGATTTTCTACATAGACAAAAAAATACGCTTTGAAGGAAAAGAAGAGCCTTTATGACCTTAATAGGACAACCTTTCCCAGAGTCTCTCAGAGGCTAACATAATCCTGTACATACAGATTAACCTGTGCCTACATTCCTGAAAAGACCGCAGTAAAGGCAAATTCAGGCCTCATTATGGGGTCATTTTACATTTCGAACTGCAGTTTTCTTTTTCTTTTTCTTTTTTTTTTTTTTTTTTTTTTTTTTGAGATGGAGTTTTGCTCATGTT
This sequence comes from Nomascus leucogenys, assembly GCF_006542625.1. Classification (NCBI taxonomy): domain Eukaryota; kingdom Metazoa; phylum Chordata; class Mammalia; order Primates; family Hylobatidae; genus Nomascus; species Nomascus leucogenys. The sequence continues at coordinate 71,732,085 of NC_044391.1, forward strand.
GCCCAGATTGGAGTGCAATGGTGAGATCTCGGCTCACCTCAACCTCTGCCTCCCGGGTTCAAGCAATTCTCCTGCCTCGACCTCCCAAGTAGCTGGGATTACAGCACGTGCCACCACGCCCAGCTAATATTGTATTTTTTAGTAGAGACAGGATTTCTCCATGTTGGTCAGGCTGGTCTCGAACTCTTCACCTCAGGTGATCTGCCCACATCAGCCTCCCAAAGCGCTGGGATTACAGGCATGAGCCACTATGCCTGGACTGCAGTTTTCTTTATAATCGAAAAGTCCATCTTTACAAACTAGCAGTAAGGCTCAAAAAACAACAACAACAACACCACCACATACACACACACCCAAAAATTATTGCTTAACAACAAACATCCTGATATCTACATTTATTTTTCTTCCCCTTACTCGAAATTCTATTTTCTGACCAGTTGAAGAGTCCTCCTGTCCTAACTTAGTTCATTAAAAATATCAATTTCTTTCCATGGCCTCCAAAATTTTTTTTTTAATTTGAAAAATTTTTACCTCAGTTCTGAAAGGACTGTCTCCTGAAAACATTCCCACTTCTGAATGCTTCCTACTTTAGGAGAACAAAAGTGCCAGCTTTCAGTATCCTTAGAACACACCATTCTCTGCCTCAGATGGACCCAAATTCTCACAAAAACAAAAGAGAAACATGGGATGAGACAATGAATTCTCACTTGGCCTCACTGCCAGACTTGTATACAATCCTCTCCGATGTCTTCTAGATCTTAGGCAGCTTGAACACTTTCTTTATTGTATATATTTAAGATGTACAGCACAATGTTTTGACATACACATACACAATAAGTGATTACTGTAGTCAAGTAAACTAACACATCCATCCTCTCACATACTTACTTTTGTGTGTGTGGTAAAAGTACCTAAAATCTCTCTTAGCAAATTTCCAGTATGTAATATTTTTAGCTGTCTTCCTCATGTTATTCATTAGATCTTTACACTAATTCATCCTATATAACTGCAACTTTGTCTTCTTTAACCTATATCTGCCCATTTCCCCCGTCCTCCCACCCCAATCACCATTATACTCTCCATTTCTATTTATTCAGTGTTTTAAAAGATTTCATATATAAGTGAGATCATGCAGTATTTTTCTTCCTGTGGTCTGGTTTACTTCACTTAGCATAATGTCCTCTCCATTCATCCATGTTGTCTCAAATAACAGAATCTTTTTTAAGGCTGAATAATATTCCATCATACTATATATACCACAGTTTATCCATTCATTGGTTGACAGATGCCTTGGTTGTTTCCATATCTGGGCTATTGTGAGTAATGCCGCAATCAACATGAAAGTGCAGCTATCTTTATGAGGTGGTGATTTCATTTCCCTTGGGTATATGCCCGAAAGGGAGATTGCCAGGTCATATGGTAGTTTTACTTTTGATTTCTTTAGAAACCTCCATACTTGCTGCATCCATCTACATTCCCACCAACAGTGTACAAATGTTCCCCTTCCTCCACACCCTTGCCAACACTTGTTATCCATTATCTTTTTGAGAAAAGCCTGGACAAAGTTTTGTTTTATGGCAGAGTCGTACTAAGCATTACTATTCTTAGATTCACAGTCATACACATTTTTCAATGTTCACCCATTGAATCAACCCAGAAATTTAAACCACGTTGAGGGAAGCTTAGTAATTTTTTATTCACGTTTTTATTTTCCTCAAATGTCTTCAACACAAACTGTATATTTGCTAAATAATGCTTTGTGGTCCTGAGTCAAATATTATTAAAACTTGATATGTTGGGAACTCCAAGCCAAGAGGAGAAATGCTTCTAGACCTCTCCACAAGCTGGTATGTCTTCAAATGGAATAAAAAATGTAAATAAAAACTTATTTGAGGTCTATATGGAATGTATGATTTTCTTTGGAAAATAATCATTCAGACATTTATTTATGAAGAAATCTCTTCAATGCCATCTTTGCTAGTAACTACTAGGCTATTTTCCATTCCCACCTCCAATATTAACACACCATGACATACAATTCTATAGAGCCAAAAAGATATTCAAAAGCCCCCAAATAAAAGAACTTGAAAGTCAAAAGGGGACCAATTCTTACAGAATATTTTTATAATAAATGTAATTCCAGACACACAGACTCTTTAGGGACTTAAAGTCCTAAATCCCTAAGATTATAAATGAGAAAATTGCAACCTGAGATATTATGCCAATTGTCTAAAGTTTTTAGTGGCAAGAACCATTTATTTATTTCAACAAACATTTACTGAACATCTACTCTATAGCTGGCAAAAGAAGACATTTTGGAATAAAGAAATGCAAGACACAGTTCCTGCCCCCACCTCCAGTTGTTCACAGTCCACTGGGGATACCTACCTAGTGAGCAGAGACACAGAGTGTTAGGCTCTTTGATAAAGGCAATCACAAGGTGAGGCCCCAAACTCACAGAGCAAGAAACCAGAACAAACTTTCTGGAAGGGGTTGGTCCTGAGCTGAGTCTTGATGAAGGTGAAGGAGCTGCTTAGGAAAGAAAGAGATCAAGAGAAAAGGGCCTGGCTCTCTAGGTCTTTCAGCATTCACATTAGACTAGTCCACTCAAAATGTTTTGGTTTTGAATTTGGTTTTGTCCGTGAATTATTTTATCTCTAGGTCAGAACATAGTGCTAAAGGAGTGAAAGCCATACCAGACACCTTAAAATGTCTCACACTAACCACAAGGGGGAGTAGGTTAAAGATGGCCGAATTCAGGTAAATCACTCATCACCATCACTAAAACCCACCAGCAAGTAGCCTAGTGTTGTGGGGCATGGGCGGAACCTCCCTATAAAGGCAGCTTTGGTTACTGAGTTATTCATTTTATCAATCTGTGTGCTTTTCAACAATCACTTTAACATGTAGGCAGAAAATAAGAAATATTCAGTAAAAGTATGTAAAACAAATTTATTAATTCAAATATTTATTGAGTTCCTATTATTTGCCATGTAGATACTACAATAATATTCTAATCATACGTTTAAGCCTTTGTAAAGAGGTTTAGGGCTTTAATTTTTTCCTCATTTACTCATTTGTTGCTCTAAGCCTGAATTTGGAGGTGTTCAAAGACTAGAAAGACAGGCATAGACAAGGGTATATCGATGTACAGAGGATAAGAAAAGGAGGGAGAAGGAATGGTTTGAAAGTATCTTCAGAACAGGCTGCATAAGTGACTAAAGTTTTCAAAAGTGGGGTTTGTGGATATCTTAAATTTGTGTGTAGTGCCACAGTTTGTAGAGTTGGAGGATGATGGTCAGAACTCACCACTTATTCATTCATGGTAGCTGTGGGTTCTTCCCTTTCCTCTAGGCTCTAAACAATTGGTTATCTTTGGGACCACTGAAAGAAAGATCACATTTCTGATCAAAATTTAGGATCCATGGTCTGCCACATATAAGTGTTTTTATAAGGAAAATGGGATAAACATTTAAAAGCAGGATTGTCACTTTTTTGTCTCTTTTCAGTGTTAAAGATGTCAAAATAAGAACATCTTGGGGAGTCCTCTGGTGAGATCTCTCTCTCTGTCTCTCTTTTCACCTCTTGGCTCCCAGGACTAAGAAAAGGATAGGTCAAAGGGACAGTAAATACAGACTATGCCTGGAAGACTTAATATTGTAGCTGTTGTGTTGGGGATGGAATCTGGAGGTTGCAATAAAGTGAAAGGAAAAATGATCTAGGAGTCAAGACACAGGTAAAATTCTGGCTTTGCTGCTAAATATCTGGATGTGTTGGGCAAGTCATTTAGTCAACCTAGGCCTCAATTTCTCTATCTGTAGGAAATAATGATGGCTGAAATTTGTTAAACATGTATTATGAATCTATCTACAGTTCTTAGAGGCTTATTTGGAGGGGGATGAATAGATCAGCGGTTTTCAAACTTCACTTTTGTGCAAGGGAATCCTTTCATAAAATGAAGTCTTGTATGGCTCCCCAATACATAGCACAGATAAAAGTAGTATACCTATTTCATAAGTTACTGTGTACAGCATTTCCTCATGAGACATTTGAATATTATCATGATCTGTGATTTCCACCACATCAAGCTTTGATCTATAACACATTTGAGTAGTAAGCATTTTTTAACTTAGTTTTTCAAATAATAAAATAAATGTAACGAAATGTGTGTGGATCCATAGAACACAGTTTAAAAGCCACTGAGTGAGTTTATCTCTGAGGTCTCTTCTGAATCTGATGTTCTCCCCATCTGAGCCTGGCTCAGATGGCAAAAACTCCTGCCAAGAACACATACACACCAGTCACTTTTCTCCCCCATGAAGGAAGATGCCTCTTATATTTCCCAGCAGAACCAATGCCTAATATTAAAAACATGTCAGTGTGACTAGTTCTAATTCAGTCTCTCCTTCAACAAGTTTTGGGGCCAAAGGTATTGCTACATCTGTGACAGTTGTAACTGCGTTGGGATTCTACTTGGACTCACAGTGTGTACATCTGAATATTCCCAGAAGTATCTAGTCAAGCTCAATAAAATTTTGAATGTCAGCAGACCTGAAATCCAGTATATAAGAAACCTGAACTAATATCACATAGTGAATTTCAACAATGCTGCTTGGATGGTAAGAGAGGTTCTCATCACTCTTTACCTGTGTGACCCTGGCCACTTTTCATTTGGGACCTAGTTTCTTGAACTAGAGATCAACATTATTTCCTTTCCAGCTGAAATATTCTTTATTCTCTAGTTAGTTAACATCCTTCTGTGATCAGCTGTACTGCCTGTATCTCCACCACTTCTCATTTACCAGCTGGGCTGTTTTCACGGACATACATTCTGTACAGATTTTCCACTGTGTAATTCTGGTGATTCTACATATGAATTAAATGTTTTATGTTTGCACTTAAAACTGGAATTGCATGATATGAAATGAATGGTAAAGTTTACATTTTAATTTTTAAACTCAGAACAACATTAAATAGCAAATAAAAGATATAAAATATTTATGTATAAATTTAACAAAATATCTATAAGATCTCATGGGTACATGAAGAAAACTACAAAACTCTAATGAAAGAAATCAAAGTAGATCACTAATAAATGAAGAGATATTCCATGTTCATGGATAAGAAGACTCAATGTTGTTAAAATATCAGTTCTTCCCAAGTTGATCTACAGATTCAATGCAATTTCAATAAAGTAGCCCAGAAAGTTACTTCGTGGTGACCAACAAACTGATTCTGAAGTTTACATAGGGAGGCAAAAGACCCAGAATAACCAACAAAATATTGAAGAAGAACAAAGTCAGAGGACTGACACTATACTTCCTCAAGAGTTACTACAAACTGCAGTAATCAAGACAATGTGGTATTGGTTAAAGAATAGACAAATAGAGCACAGGAACAGAAAAGAGAATCTGGAAAAAGACCCACACAATATTGTCAACTGATCTTTGACAAAGCTAAATTAATTTACTGGGGAAAGGATAGTATTTTCGATAAATGACACTGGAACAATTAATCATCCACATGCAAAAAATGAATATAGAATCTAACCTTATACTACACAAAAATTAACTTAGAATGGATGACAAACCTAAATGTAAAACTATAAAACTTCTAGAAGACAACATTGATGTTAGATTTCATTACAATAAGACATTTCTGCTCTGTGAAAAACTGCATTAAGATGATGAAAAGATAAGGCACAGACTGAGAAAAAATATTTGCAAAGGATGTATCTGAGAAAGGACTGTTACCCAGGATATACAAAGAACTCTTAAAACTCAACAATAAAAAACAAACAATCTAATTAGAAAGAGAGCAAAAGATCTGAACAGACACCTTTGCAAAGAAGATATACAGCTGGCAAGTAAGCATATGAAAAAATGTTCCACATCATATGCTGCTACAAATTTGCAGATTAAAACAAAATGAGATACCACCACATACCTATTAGAATGGCTAAAATCAAAATGAGTTAAAAACTTATGCCCACACACAAAAGAACTGCACATGAATGTTTACAGCAAATTTATTCACAGTTGTCAAAAATTGGAAGTAACAAAGATGTCTTTTGGTAGATGAATGAATAAACTGTGGCATATCCATACAATGAAATTCAGCAATAAAAATAAGCTATCAAGCCATAAAGAATCAGGGAAGAGAAATTTAAATTCATATTGCTAAGTAAAAGAAGCTAGTCTGAAAAAGCTACATATTATATAATTCCAACTATATGATATCTGAAAAGGCAAAACTATAGAGACAATGAAAAGACCAGTGGTTTCCGGGGATTGGGGGAAATAGTGGGGAAAGGATGCAGAAGCCAAGCACAAGGAATCTTCTGTTTTTTTCAACTTTTTTTTTTTTTTTTTGAGTCAGGGTCTCCCTCTGTCACCCAGGCTGCAGTGCAGTGGTGCAATCTTGACTTACTGCAACCTTCACCTCCTGGACTCAAGTGATCCTCCCAACTCAGCCTCAGTAGTAGCCGGGACTACAGGTGTGCCCACCATGCCCAGCTAAGGTTTTTATATATTTTTGTTGAGACGGGGTTTTGCCAGTGTTACCCAAGCTAGTCTCAAACTCCTGGACTCAAGTGATCCACCCTCTCAGCCTCCCAAAGTGCCGGGATTACAAGCGTGAGCCAACACGCCCGGCTCCAACTTTTATTTTAGACTCAGGAGGTACATGTGCAAGTTTGTTACCTGGTTATATTGCATGATGCTGAAGTTGGGGGTACAAATGATCCTGTCACCCAGATACAGAATAGTACCCAACTGTTAGTTTTTCAACCCCTCCTCAACTCTCTAATAGTCCTCAGTGTCTATTGTTGCCACCTTTATGTCCATGAGTTCTCGATGTTTAGCTCCCACTTATAAGTGAGAACATGTGGTATTCGGTTTTCTGTTCGTGCATTAATTTGCTTAGGATAATGGCCTCCAGCTACATCCATGTTGCTGCAAAGACCACAATTTTGTTCCTTTCTTTCTTTCTTTCTTTCTTTTTTTTGAGACAGAGTCTCACTCTTGTCACCCAGGCTAGAGTGCAATGGGACGATCTCGGCTCGCTGCAACCTCTGCCTCCCAGGTTCAAGTGATTTTCCTGCCTCAGCCTCCTGAGTAGCTGGGATTACAGGCACCTGCCACCAGGCCCAACTAATTTTTTTTTTTTTTTGTATTTTTAGCTGAGATAGAGTTTCACTATGTTGGCCAGGCAATTTTGTTCTATTTTATGACTGTGTAGTATTCCATGGTGTATATGTACCACATTTCCTTTATCCAACCCTTCATTGATGGGCACGTAGGTTGGTTCTACGTCTTTGCTATTGTGAATAGTGCTGCAGTGAACATGCAAGTATAAGTGTCTCTTTGGTAGAATGATTTGTGTTCTTTTGGATATATACCCAGTAATGGGATTACTAGATCAAATGGTAGTTCTGTTTTAAGTTCTTTGAGAAATCTCCAAACTGCTTTCCATAGTGTCTGAACTAATTTACATTCCCACCAACAGTTTATAAGCTTTCCCTTTCTCCACAATCTCACCAACATCTGTTGTTTTTTGACAATTTAATAATAGTTATTCCCACTAGTATGAGATGGTATCTCATTGTGGTTTTGATTCGCATTTCTCTGATGATTAGTGATGATAAGCATTTTTTCACGTATGTTAGTGACTTGTATATCATCTTTTGACAAGTGTTTGTTCATGTCTTTTGCCCATTTTTTAATGCAGTTGTTTGTTTTTTGCTTGTTCAGCTCTTTAAGTTCCTTAAAGACTCCAGATATTAGATCTTTGTTGAATGCATAGTGTGTGAATATTTTCTCTCATTCTGCAGGTTGTCTGTTTACTCTGTTGATAGTTTCTTTTGCTGTACAGAAGCCCTTTAGTTTAACCAGGTCCCACTCGTCAATTTTTGTTTTTCTTGCAATTGCTTTTGAGGATGTAGTCATCAATTCTTTCCCAAAGCTATGTCCAGAATGGTGTTTCCAAAGTTTTCTTCTAAGATTTTTATAGTTTAAGGTCTTACAATTAAGTCTTTAATTCATCTTGAGTTAATTTTTGTATATGGTGAAAGATAGGGATCCAGTTTCACTTTTCTGCATATGATTAGCCAGTTATCAAAGGATATTTTTGATCAGTGAAACTATTCTGTATGGTACTGTAATGGTAAATATATGACATTATGCGTTTTTCAAAACATGTAGAACTATACACATTAAGAGTGAACTCTAATATAAACTATGGATTTCAGTTAGTAATTATATGTCAATATTGGTTTGTCAGGTATAACAAATGTGCCACACTAATGCAAGATGTTAACAATAGTGGAAACCTGGAGGGATTAATATGAGAACTCCACTTTCCACTTTCTTCTTTTTTCTTTACTTTTTTTTTTTTTGTAAATCTGAAATTGCTCTAAAAACTAAAGTCTAGTAATTAAATACAACACCACCATCACAAGCCGAGAGACAGCACAAAAGAGAATAAAAAGCTTTTTTTAAGTACCTTTAACAGCACTTTTTTTTTTTTTTTTTGCGTTGCTTTCTGAACAAAGGTCCCACATTTTCATTTTGCTGTGAGGCCAGAAAATTATGTAGCGCTGTTTATCACTTTGTATAAATAATAGCTAATGTTTATTTAGCACATATTATGCAACAGGTATTATGGTAAGTACTTTCACATATTACTTCATTTAAAATTCACAACCTTATGATATTTTATATATTTTATAATGATCTCTTTTACATATTTTAAAATATTTTATAATGATATAATTAACCCCGTGATAATATTTTCATACCTATTTACAAATAAGGAAATCAAGGTTTAGAGAAGTTGAGTGTGTTGATCGAAGTCACTTAGCTGGTAGGAGAAAGGGTCAGATTTGAACCCAACCATCTGATTCCCAGCTCCTAACCACCAGCTATAACCACCACCATGTTAGATTTCAAGTTCTCTGAGGTACTTCTTTAGCTATGCTACTGACCACTAAATATAAACCTCACTGATTACAATGCTCAGGCATGTGCCCAAAGGATAGCCCTGCGATTTTAATCATCCTGGGTGTAATGTGAAATATTCCCAGCCAGCAGATACCTTTAACAAAACCCCTCAAATTCTTTGGATGATGCAAGCTGCATAAATGCACAAGAGTTATACGAACATTATGAACAGTACTTCTTTAGAGACTTATAAATTATGAAGAATTAATTTTCTCAAAAATATGCACTACGTATGTATGCTTTTATAAAGCTGACGTGGGTCATCAATTTTGAACTGAGAAGGCACACACTAGATTTGAACATCAACAGCAAAAAATCAAAAATAATCCTCTTAAGCTTCTTTGGCTAAGTTCTTTGCCATACTTGTTCCTGCTTTCTTTCTGACTTGCTCAGCACATAGCTATGGGGTTAAGCAAAGGAGACCTTTTCATCTGTGTGGGTTATGAGGCACAGTTGTCTGTACAAAGTTTAGGGCTCTCTGCCAATTCCATAGGCCTCAGCTCTGCAGCACAGATGTATGCCTCAACTTACCAGATAAACTAGGCTCCAGTCACTCTCATATTAACAACTGATCTTAAAAGGAATCTGAATGAACGTGTCTGCCAAAGTTGGCTCTGTACTTCTGACTGAAAACCACATCTAACTGATTGGTTGAATCTGTCATGGAGGGACTCGGGTCTTGGGAGGTTTGAAGTACAGTAGGGGGTTTTAGTCCTGCTGTGACGAAGCTAGCTAGTCCATGCATCTCTTCTTCTTTGGCGCATGGTGGAAGCATGAGGGATATGTTATGATAAAAATCCCAATTATGAATTCTACCATCTGTTAATAGCATGTGCTTGTGTACACGTTGCCAGGAAATATCCAGAACAAAGGAATGAGAGGCCCTCATTCCAGAGACATGGCTCTCAGCTCCCACTGAGGTTCACTGGTTTGGTTACAGATGTGTCGATGTCCTCAACACCCAGCCCCACAAAACACGGAAGTCCACGGTCCTGGGCAAATCTAGACTCATCCAGGTCTGTTTGGGAAGAGGGATCCAGTGGAATGCAACATTGGTGTTTTTCTTATAATGTCTCACAAATACAATTAAAATGGAGATAACCAATTAGCTCCCACATCATATGTGTACATGACACTGACTTACAAAGTTGTTTGAAAAATACAGATCTCCTTGAGAAAAAGGCACACATGGCATGCGTTAAAACAAGTTTTATAAAACGATTAAAGTTTAAACTTTTATTACATTTTAAATATGTGAGTTGGAACCATTGTACTTTATCACATCAGGGGATTTTTTTTTCTTCAAAGTGAGTGAGAATAACTATAATAGTCGTGAAACTATTGTAGAAATAAGCAACAACTTTGTATAGATATTTGGAACCCACAGATAAAGTAATATACTGAGCCATTAGTTTCTACCTCTTTCTAACTACATTAGTGTCAGAGTTAACAACTAATAAAAATTCTACTAGGGTGGGTGCTGTGGCTCACACCTGTAATCCTAGCACTCTGGGAAACCAAGGCGGGTGGATAACTTGAGCTCAGGAGTTCGAGAACAGCCTGAGTAAAATGGTAAGACCACGTCTCTGTGAAAAATACAAAAATTAGCTGGGCTTGGTGGTGGGTGCCTGTAATCCCAGCTACTTGGGGTGTTGAAGCAGGAGGATCACTTGAGGTTGAAGAGGTTGAAGCTACAGTGAGCAGGGATCACCCCACTGCACTCCAGCCTGGGTGACAAAATGAGACCCCGTCTCAAAAAAAAAAATTCTATTATATTTTTAAGATCTTTTTTATAATGTGATCCTAGAAAATAATCTGGACCTTAAAAGATGTGTTTAAAACATTGCTAAAAAATTTTATTTAGTTTCAGAGTAATGTTCTAATGAAGATTCCTAATTTTCTTGTTATAACACACAATCAGGGATCTCGTCATACAGACTACATTCAGAAATTCCTTGGTAGAAGTTAGAAATGTGTCTGTGAGAAGCAAGGGTTCTTTATCTACATATAAAATAAAACAAAAGTGAACCATATTTTTGTCCCCAAACATCCCTTTGATACTACCATTAAGGTTTTACAATTAGAACAGTTTTCTTCCAGCACCCTCACTAAACGACACCCCTCTACTCTCATCTTGCACAATTCCCTTCCTTCCTCTCCAGCAAATATTCCTCTACTTTCCTTTGCCAGGTGAGTCTTATGCTGCCGCACACCCACTCTGAGAGCTGGCTGCCCTTAAGAGGAAGTTCACTTAGAACATCTTGATTAAAATGAAATTTGTGCATTGTTTTCTAGTGTGGCCTGCACACATTGGAGATGAAAAAATTGATGCTCAAAAAGTGAAATGACTATGACATGGCTTCTTAATATAGCTGCTAGGGATACAATTTCTTATCCCTATTTTAGTATTCCCTTTTCCTGCCTCTCTCTATTCATTTGTCTTTTGCTTCTCTACTCATTCCCTCTGTGACCCTAGCTGAACTCCTAGCTCCAATTTAATCATAATGGTTTCTCCTCAATCCTTTTCTCACAGGACTGAATGAGTTAAGAAGAGAAAGTCCTCCTCTTCCAAACTTTCTTCCTGTAAACCCTTCCTGTGTCATTCCTGTACACAAAACTTAAAAAGGTTAATACTTAGGTACATTATTTTTACTGGGTTTTTTAATTAAGAAAGCAATGCTTATAGAATACTTGAAAGATATAATGCATGAAACAACAGTTACCTGTAAATCCACAACCTAAAGATAACCACTGTGAAGACATTGATGTATTTTCTTTCTTATAATTTTCTGTATATAGCTATATGTTTTAGCATTTTGGGGACTGTACTGGAGCTATAGTTTTGCTTCCAGATTTGTCTCTCATGTCACTAAAAATTATTGAACAGCATAAATGTAATGAATGCCTTATAGTTTATCATACACTCTGAAGAATTTTGGACTACTGGCTAATCATGTTTAATTAACTCTGTCTCAGTGGTGTGCTGGTAAACTGGCTCTCTTAAAAAAGAGCCCTGACTTACTGTATTTGCCAGATTCCATGGTGTAAGTGCTCCTACCATGGCAAATTTCAACAATCGGCCCACAAAAATTCCTAAAAATGTAATCAGTTATTGTAAGCTGGTATGTGCCAGTCCCAGCAAACCACTGACTATCAGATGTTATAAAGGTGACATATTTTGGCTCTCAAACAGCCTACACCTAACTAGGGCCCTTGATAAATAAGGAAATGACCTTTAAACCCACAGTTACCTCCATTTTCACCATACTGTATTTCATCTAGCTGTGTTCCTAGTTGACAGCCTTCACTTCAGAGTGACCTATTTCCAGTAATGACCTTGAGAGTGTATCATAATGGCAGACAACTTGGAATATGCTTAAATAGTTTTCTTTACATTCCTTACCCTGGTTGTCCAAAATCACTTTCCATAGTCTTGTACTTCCTGCCTTTCATTGCTATTCAGTCCTAACGATTTCCAGATGTTTAACTTCCATTCAATTACAGTTACATATGGTTTGAACGTGAAAGAGGACAGTTAATCTGAAATGAAAAAACAAAGTAAAACACTAACATGTAACTAACTTTGCGGGTAGGCAGGATGAGGTTTCAAGCCATCTCTTCACTGACTGCTGACAATTTGCTCCTTAAAAAAAAGTCCTAGAACTGTGACATAAAGATCAAACAAATAGCTTTTCTGAAAGTTTTATTACCTAGAATGGGATTCTGTAGGCCACCACCTTCAGAGTAAATGTGTCAAATTTGAATTTATAATATTTCATCTGTCATCACATTATAATAACCCTTGGTCTTCTTAGCTAAGTAAAAAGTTAAGTAAAATTTTCAGATTCCATCTAAATTACATCTCTTGTTTCTCCACAAAGCTTAGTGCAGTGCTTACCTGTGGTGACAATTGTCAGTACACATTTATTGAGTTAATGAAGACTGACATGAGCATAAAATGTATTGCAATAGAGTAAAGGCTGAATATTATGGGGCTACTGTAACACAAAGCTTAGGAATTGTGAAGGACCTGGGTTGAAATCCGAGCTCCTTATTTGCCAGCTGTGTGAACTTGAGTAAGTTATTTAATCTTTCTGAGCTTCCATTTCCTCATCCAAATATTTGCATAACAACGTCTTCCTTTTTAGGGTGGTTGTAAGGTGTTTCAGTTATTTCTTGCTATGTAACAAACTGCTCAAAACTTAATGCCTTAAAACAGCCATTTATTTTGCTTTTGCTATTGTTGATCAGGAATTTGGGAAGGGCTCAGCTGGGTAATTTGTCCCTGTTCCATGTGGCATCAGTTGAGTGGCTGGAGGTGGAAGGTTTGAAATGTATGGCATATTTATATACTTATATGTATTAGCTCCTTGATGCTTCCTGGCCTCTCCCTCTTATCCTCTAAGGGTGGAGGTTGGCAGACTTTTCCTGTAAAGGTCCAGATAGTGAATATTTTAGGCTTCAAGGGTCTTATGATGTTTGTCACAGCTATTCGACTCTGCCATTGTAGCATGAAAGCAGCCACAGACAATAAGTAAACAAATGAGTGTGACAGTTTCAATAAAATTTTATTTAAGTTTCATATACTTTTTACATATCACAGACTGTTGTTATTCTTTTGGCTGCCCCTCCCTGCCATTCTTAGCTAGAAAGAATGTGATGAGCCAGATTTGGCCCAGGGGCTATAGTTTGCTGACCCTTACTCTTGGACCTTTCCATACAGCTTGGGTTTCTCATGACATGGTAGTCCCAGAGTAGTCACATTTCTTACACAGTAGCTAGGTCCCCATAGCAAATATTCTGTGAGGCAGGAAGTGGAAGCAGGTAAAATCATAAGGCCTGGGTCTTGAAACCGGCATAATGTCACTTCTGCTGTATTCTCTTGATCAAAGCAGTCATAGGGCCCACCCTTATTGGATGGGGTGGAGAAATTGAGGGAGTGGAGATTGGAGGGGTTGGAGAAAATCTCTTCTTGATGGGAGATTGGCTAGGTCACATTGCCGAGGAGCATGTGGAAAGGAGAGATTATTGTAGCTACAAATACAGTCTACCACGTGAGGATTAGGAATAATATTTATAAGGTACCTGCTACCTGCTTCTCATGATATGCACCCAATGAATGATGACTCATATTGCTATTAATAGTGTCATTATTAGCTTTAAGGGGAGAGCAATTAGCACTGAGATTCATATTGACCTTCTTAGAGGAAAAAGGTAGTGAAAAATGAGGCTTTTAAGAAATTCTCACTTGTGTTTCCCTCGTCTGCAGTAATGGGGCCCATAATAGTAACTGTTTTTGAGGTGTTTTAAGAAGTTTATTGAAATAAAATATGAAAAGTGCTCAAGTAGAGCACGCTTGGCATGAGTGTCAGAACTGTTCACTATTACTATTTTATGTCATGGTTTAGAAATAATGTATTGTTTTTGATTATCATAAGCTTTTCTAGGACTTCCAAAACCTATACTCTAAAATGCATTGGCTGGGCACGGTGGCTCATGACTGCAATCCCAGCACTTTGGGAGGCCGAGGTGGGTGGATCACCTGAGGTCAGGAGTTCGACACCAGCCTGGCCAACATGGTGAAACCCCATCTCTACTTAAAATACAAAAATTAGCCAGGGGTGGTAGTGGGCACCTGTAATCCCAGCTACTCAGGAGGCTGAGGCAGGAGAATTATTTGAACCCAGGAGGCAGAGGTTGCAGTGAGCCCAAGATCATGCCACTGAACTCTAGCCTGGGTGATAGAGCAAGACTTCATCTCAAAAAAAAAAAAAGCATCAAGATGCCATGTCACAGGATTTAATAACTTCAGGAATTTTATAACTGATACATTCAAGAGAAAAATGTTTTTAAAAATTGGAGCTTGCATTATTAAAAATTACATATATAACAATATAATAGATATAGGTAAATACATCCATTCATGTACACATCGCAGTCAAATTTTGAGGTAAATTTTCCATTGGATTTACATTTTTAAACAACCAGCCAAATATGATATATTGATATTGACCACCATAGGAACAATCACATAAGAAGAGAAACACTAAAACAGAAAAGAAACTGATTCAGAATTGTAAATAGGGTGCAAACTGGGGTTTTGTTGATTGATATTGGTTTCAACTGATGAGTTTCTAAAATAAGGCAGCAAATGGATAAAAGGATCAGGACACCAATGAAAGCTCTAAACAACTGCAAATAAATTAGATTCCTGAGTAATAAATCTTGAATCTTTCTGTTTGATCACCCTTATCAGGCAGAAGCCTGAGAAAATAGAAGAGCTCTCCATCCTGCCCATAAGGTCAAGGACACACTTGGCATCATCAGCTCCACATTCCTAAGGGGAGGACCCTCCACTGAGAATGCAAAGAATGGCTACTTGGTCTGGATAAAACCACTGCTTCTGGGGCTGTATTTCCACTGGCCCTTGGCAAGGCAGCATGTAGCAGTTTAAGAATAACACACTTTGATGCTATTCAGCCATTTAACGGAATCTTTGTTGACGTGGGAAAACAGCCCCCAATATGTTGTTAAGAGAAAAACAGGCTCAAAGCTGTAAATATAATGTGATGCAATTTTTGTCAAGCAACATAAGATACATGAAAAAAACATTATAAGGCTTTGCCAGACATAATGGAAGCCACCCACGTGTGACAGGATTTGGGGTAACTTATTTTCCTGTTTCTTTTGAGTTTTTGTTTTCCAAATTTTCTGCTATATGTGTTATTGCTAAAGTACAGAACAGTTATTTTAAGACATAACTGAAGTAGAAGGAAGGCAACAATAAAGTGATACTGAGAGTAAATAAAACATAATATATTTGTCAGTGCTTAGTAAACAAATCAGTGCCCTACCTCAGCACATAATATTTCAAAGTAACCACAACATGCTATGTTAAATATTTAATTTAAATTTTTATATGAGGCTGGATTAGGAGGCATTATAAATATTAGGTATTGCTATACTTCATTAGCTAATCAAAATTTATCAAGAAAAATGCACATGAAATTGCAGTTGCCAACATATAGACTCATTTAAAAGTCTTTAAAAAAAATACTGTCATGTTAGAGACCATGACATTATCATGTCTGAATTATGGGGTCTATTCAAAGAGGCTGTGGTGGAATCAGGTGGCAAGGTGGGGGAAGGAAATCCATTCAAATCAACCAATATACAGTAATCCCCTGTCATCTGTGGGGAATACATTCCAAGACCCTCAGTGGATACTGGAAACTGCAGATATAAATTCTATATATACCATGTTTTTCCTATATATTAATACCTAGTGTGAAGTTTAATTGATAAATTAGCCACAGTAAGAAATCAACAGTAATTAATAATAAAGTAGAACAATTATAACAATATGCCAGAATCTCTACCTCCTGCACTTTGAGGTCATTATTAAGAAACATAAGAGTTACTTGAACCCAAGCACTGCAATACCATAACAGTCCATCTGATCACCAACATGGCTACTAAGTGACCCACAGGCAGGTAGCGTATCCAGTGTGGATATGGATACCCTAGACAAAGGGATAATTCATGTCCCATGCAGGGCTGAGTGGAACACTGAGAGATTTCATCACCGCAAAACAATGGGCAATTTAAAATTTATAAATTGTTTATTTCTGGAATTCTCCATTTGATATTTTTTTGTCCTCAATTGACGACAGGTAACAAACCGCAAATAAGGGGGAACTACTGTATGTGTTATGCTCTTAGGGGAAAAAAAGCCATTGAGGATGGAATTTCTGAGCTTCCCTTAGGTTGTGTTGGCATGACGAAACCGCCCTTCCACAAGGCAGTTGCTACCTCCTTGATTTCTTTATCTCCAGTGCCTAGTGTGTACTGCAAGGTATTGCCCAGTAAATATCTGTGCCATGAAGAGGGCCAAAGTCTTGCTTACAAGGTGGTCAATGTGCTAAAAGTAATCCCAAGGTCCATACTGTAGAAATACTACTTTGAATTAGAGTCTTGCCAACGCAAAGCACACTTGCTTACTATTAAACTGATACGATTGTCAGTATTGATAAGAAATAATTATCATTTCCTTACACTTACTACTCTATACTTGCTTACTCACTAACTAGTCATCAGTCACAGGCTGTAAATTCGGAAGGAAAAACAAACTGCTGGTTCCTGCTGTAAATTCTCTAACAATACTTGTGAAGTCTTTTCGTTTTGTCTCCTTTAACTTTTAGAAAGCCCACTTTGTCCAATCAACTAAAATAAAACAGGCTTTTGGTTTAGCTTAGTATTCCCTGAATTTATGGGAAAGAGAATGGCCTTGTGTCTAACTAGATCTGTATGCCAACTTGGGAATATCAATTCTCAGAAAGCATTATTTCAGTCTCTTCGTATTTGATTTTGTTTGAATCTCCTGTGCTGCCTCACCTATATGGTTACTTAACAAGGGCTGTTCTGAACGCCCAGTTTGGTTGCTGAAGGTGATTGATAAGTGATACACTTTTGTCCTTACAGAGTTTATCCGTCAAACTGTTTCCACATACTCTGCAAATTGGGAACTTGGCTTGTAAGTTCCAATCCCCATGAATCCTCAAGAACGAGGAACTGACCCTGTTGTTCCTATATTAAAAGCGAATCCAGGAAAGAAAGAAGCCTTCATGTGCACTTGTCCATTTACCTCATTCCGGATGGAGAAGCACATGCTGATCACTTGGGGTCCCTTCCAACTTCACCGAAATTTGCTTTTTATTCCTTTGTGCATTGTTTCAACAAATATTTGTTAAGTGCTAACAATGTACAGAGCTCTGCAGTAGGTTCTCCAGGGATATATGGTTGTAAAAGACATACCTCTAGCCCTCAAAAAATTTACATTACATGCTGATTTGCAATCTAGTTAGCTCAGGCAAATTCTCTTCCAAATAAATAATACACATAGGAACAATTCCATCCCAAGCCAGTGGCCTACCTATTTAAAAAATACTAGAAACTGCCTAATTTCTGTGTGTTTTTTAAAAGATGTATCTGTAGAGTCACATACAGAAGCATTCAAATTGTTAATTCCTAAGTACAAGTTAAAGTTCCTGCTGTTCTTCCTTAGGAGACTAGGTGTTGGGAACCTGAGGTCAGATTTTTAAAAAGGAAGCTTGACCCACGTGGATGGTGTAACGTGGCTTCACTACAGTAAATAGTAATTCATCAAAGTAACAGGTGAAATGATATAACACAGCTTCTAGGACATTCACAGACATAGGCTTTGTGTTTCTTTTCCATACTCAGATTTTCCTTAACCAATTGAACATTCCAGTTCTTTCTTTGTTTCTTAATCCCTTAGCCCATGCTCCATGATATTCCTACTCTTCTGCTTAGTTCTCTGATATTTTTGGCAACACTGACTAATGTCCTTCAGAGACCATTGAAGGCCATTAAATATCTATTCCAGAAACTCCTCCAATGCACATGTCATCAAGGCATAGAGAGGTATATTTGCAGTGGACAGCCCCTCCACCCACTCAAACAAAAGGAGAGAGTCCTCTAACAAACCAAAATATTGGTGGCTGATAATCTCAGCCCAATTTTTTCATCATCTGGGTTTTTTTTCCTATTCTCTTAATTAGATTGAGCCACACTCTATGGCATGTTGTAAAAGAGTTTCTGAAGGGCAGAATTTGTGGCAGAGAGAGAGAGTTCCAAACTGGAAGACTCAAGAAATAAACAAAGATACCAAAATGAGAGCAGATAAAACATTCACATTCTAAATCTTTTTTTGAAAGAAAGAAACAATCCTCAGAAGTAAAAATAATTACCATTATTGGCAAAAAGCAAAACATACACACACAACAGATAAAGGAGATTAGACACAAAAACTGGGAGCAAAAAGGCAGTGGAAATAAGTGCAAAAGTACACATAGAAAATGTAGTAAAGAGAATGAAATAAGAAAGGCATCAGATTGAACCAAAAGAAAGGCAGTGAAAGGAGGATTATAAAAATCTAGAATCAGAAGTCAGAAACAAAAGGGAATTGAAAACTTCAAAATATAGGGACTTAGAAGATGAAAGGATAACTAGAAGAAATGTAAAGACAGGGGGAGTGGTTTAATGGGGTCTAAAATAATTCTTAATCTCACCTCCCCATCATATATAAAAAGAAAAAATAATATTTTGCATAGAATAATACTTGCAATGGAAGTTTCAGAGTTACACCTGTTATATGTTTGCATACTCACTGAGCTACTTCTTTCCTTAATTAAAGTTTCACAGAACAATTATTCCTTCTGAAGAAATCTTTGACAAGAGATTATGGCAGTATCTACTGTTTACATCAAGAAAATTATGCTACTTTTGGGAAAACCAAAGATTCTCTATTTTGGGGGGTGGGGTGGGGAAAAATCTCACCAAGGCTGCCTGGAATGAGACAAAAAAATAAATTGCTTTTACTAGGGTTCAGCACATGCTAATCCCACCATCAATTTAGTTGGCCTGTCTTTCTATAGCAACATGAACTCTGAGGCATCTGCATAGGGTCTTGGTGTCATCAGTGTAACCAGGGTTGGTATTACTAGTTGTTGTTTGGATATGCCCTGTATGTCTCTAAGGTCTGAAGCTAGTGGGACAGGACAAACTCTATAGTTTAAGTTAGGACATTTTAGAAGAGTACAGAAGCCAATCATTGGCATGCATGGGACACAAAGGGAAATGCTTCTTTAGATAAATGTCTTCCTTCTCTCCCACTCATTTCAACTTCACCCATTCTACACACTAAAACTCAGGGTACTGCTGCAGTTCGAATCTACCCACAAGATGAATAACTGGAATGCATAATCGTTGAGTAAAACCAATCATGTCACATTTGGGGAAGCTGTAGCCTCAGTTTAAGGTTCATACTCAAAGTTGTGATGATGCCAGCATAGGTCTTGTGACTGCATGGTAAATGGTGGCCTCTGGGGGCAGCAGAATGGCCAGGATGTTAGGCTTCACTAGTTCAAGCTTTAGGTTGTTTTCCACTATGGAAATGGGAGGCTTATGGGAAATCCCTAAGGCTCTGGCCAATAGCAGGGCTTAATAAAATTTGGCTAGTGAAATTAATAAATGAATATATGATTTTTATATCTTCTCTCAAAGCATCAGCTAATTTCAGTCAGCTCCCTCATCTCCTGACCACTCCCAGTCCACTATAGTAGAGTCAGCATAGGCGATAATCTAAAGACAATAATATTTTTACTTGCTACTCCTGCATTTATCACTTTCTCTTACCGTTTGATAAAATCATTCCGTATGAAGTATGAGGGACTTATGTGTGTCCTTCATGTATCTTTTTTTAAAGCAGTTTTAAGTTCATACCGATATTGAGCAAAAGATACAGAGTGTTCTCATATGCCCCCCACACATGTACAGCCTCCCCGACTATCAAAATCCTGCAGCACGGTGGCACATTTGTTATAATCAATGAACCTCCATCAGCACATCATTACTACCCAAAGTCTACCATTTACACCAGGGTTCACTCTTGGTGCTGTACAGTCTATGGGTTTTAACAAGTGTATAATGGTATGCATACATTGTTATAGCATCATACAGAATAATCTCATTGCCTTAAAAACCCTCTGTGCTCTGCCTATTCATCACTTCCTCCTCCTAACCCCTGGTAACCACTGATCATTTTACTGTCTCCATCATTTTGCCTTTTCAAACAAGTGACATAGATGGAATCGTACAATATGTAGCCTTTTCAGATTGGCTTCCTTCACCTAATAAATATGCACTTAATGTTCCTCCATGTCTTTTCATGGCTTGATAGCTTGTTTCCTTTTAGTACTGAATACTATTTCATTGCCTGGATGTACCACAGTTAAATTTTCTATTTACCTACTGAAGGACATCTTGGTTGCTTCCAAGTTTGGGCAATTATAAATAAAACTTGTATAGATTTTAACTTCTTTGGGTAAATACCAAGGGGTGCAATTCCTAGATCTATGGTAAAAATGTTTGGTTCTGTAAGAAACTGCCAGACTGTCTTCCAAAGCAGCTGTATCATTTTGCATTCCCAGCAGCAATGCATGAGAGTTCCTGTTGTTCCACATCCTTTCCAGCATTTGGTGGTGTCAGTGTTCTGGATTTTGGCTGTTGTGATAGGTGTGTAATAGTATCATTGTTGTTTTTATTTGCAATTCCCTAGTGACATATGATGTTGAGCATTTTCTCATATGCTTATTTTCCATCTGTAGCTCTTCATTGGTGAGGTGTCTGTCCGTGTCTTTTACCCATTTTTTTATTCATGTTGTTTTCTTATTGTTGAGTTTTAAGAGTTCTTTGTATATTTTGGATAACCATTATAGATTTTTCTCAGATATGTCTTATGCAAATATTTTCTCCCAGACTGTGGCTTGTCTTATCATTCTCTTGATCTTCATGTATCTTCAAATGGGAGCAACAGAAGAGACTGCTTAATCCAAAGCAGGGTTTCTAAACCTCAGTCTGCACTATGGGCACTTTGGGCTCGATAATTTCTTTGTTGTGGGGAACTGTTCTGGGCATTGTAGCATGCTTAGCAGCATCCCTGTTCTCTATCCATTAGATGCCAGGGACAGCCCCCAACCCAGTTGTGACAATGAAAAATATTATTAGGCAAATATCCCCTGGTGGCAAAATTATCCCTGATTGACAACTTCTAATTCAAAGGAATGAATCTGTAATGGTGAAATTTAAGTCATCAGTAAGGAAAGGGAGGTGCAGAAATATTTTGGCTCAACATCCTTTCCAGTCCACCAACAATTGCAACGGTAGATTTGAAATAATCTGAGCCTGTTAGGTATGGTGATTATGCATTCTAATTTGTCTAGTATATATTTACACCTATAGTCCTGGCAAAATTATTCATTGTGCCTTCTTTTTCTCTCAATTTTTCATTTATAATCATAAATGAAAAGTCCATCTGGAACCTCTAAGAACTGTAATTTGAATTCGTGCTCCCCTTGGTGGTCCTCTGGACTGGGTTGTCTGAGGTAGTAAGCAGTTGATGGGGGTAGCCGCAGATCTGGTCACTTGTATGCTTTATATTCATGTGCGTTTCCATGAAGCAATGGAGAATCAGAAACTTCCAGAAAGTCTTGGCTGTATATTTTACATGGAACTAGAGTAAAAGACAAAAGAAAGAAGAGTGCATCAAAGTATTTTGTGTGTGTGTCTCATTATTGAGTACTCATCAATGCCCAGATTCTGATTTCCTTCCTTGTGTATGAGCAGCAAATTCACCATGGTGTAACTCTACACAGTGTGAAGGAACAATTACTGTGTGATTTTAACAGCTGTTGAAATCTGTAACATTAGACTACATACACTTTTCTCTTGTTTATATCAGAATATAACATAGGTCAGAGCCAGGACAGGAATAAAGCAAGTGGCTCAAAAAGTTCTTGTGTATTAATTTCAGGTATATTTATTTGCAGGAATTGCCCTCTTTTAGTTTTTATTTTTGGAGTGCAAAAATCAGACAATAACATTACAAAATGCTCTTAAACATTAGCACTTTTTTCGTAAATAACTGAGAGCTATTATTATTGTTAAACTCAGGATTGCTACTATAGCCAAACGTAAACCCTGACTTTTTTGACAGCCAAAGCAAAGAATAAAATAAGAATTAAAAACCAGTCACTCATCTGTATTTATGATATTAAAGTTAAAGGAAGCCTATTAGTTAATCAGGAGGGCACATTTCTGTTTTTCTAGCTTGAGTAATCTAACATTAATTTAACAAAGGCTTATTTACTAGATGGGGCATTAAAAGGAAAAATAAGCAGTATCTTTAAAAGTAGTTTTACAAAAATTGCAGAAATATCTTCCTGTAGATACAATAAATTCTCATATTGTTCCCAATAAGCACCAAGAGCAGTGTGCAAAAGCCTAGTGATCACAGATAATAGGACCGAGTAGTGACTATGTCCAGCACTACAATAAGTGCTTTGCCTGCTTTGACTCATTTGATATTTACAAATAACTTATGATGTAAAAGGAAGGATTCAAATGCAGGAATTATGCTCTGGAGCCCATGTCTTGGGCATTGCTACTAGATGCTAAGGTGACCTATGGAATTCAAATGCGTCACTTCCTGGTGCTGGGACTTGCGCAGGGTCAGAAATTATTGATGCTAGAGAAGTGAATTGTTAGCACACACTAGAGATTCTTTTTCTAGATTCTAGAATTTCGATGCTCTCAAATACTTTTGTGAGAGTAGGCGCTAGCTGAATATTCAAGGGTAAACTTTCTGGTATTCACCTAAATTGCATGTTTCATTGGATTTTCAATTTAGAGTCAGAGGGCATTGGTTCTGACTTTGGAAGACTTCTAGAGGCTCTTGAAAAGGGGCATGTGTGTCAAGAAGGCTATTTGGACATCACACAGCTCTTACGAAAGAGGGCTTTCCTAAATTGAGTGTAAATGAGGTAGAAACATAAGGATTACATTTCTTTTGAAAGTAAGGATTTAAAAAACCAGTAGAACAATTAGTGTGGGAAGGGATATATGCTACCCCAGATGGCTGGGTCATGTCCCACTCCTGAGACAAAGTCTATTTGAGTTCTCTTTTAGCTGTGGCAGAGGGAAGGCCTGCCAGGCTAAGTGAAATTCCAGGACACAAAGCTGATAAAAGTAGCAAAAGAGAATCATGAGCAATAAAATGAAATTGTAAAAAAAATGGTAGGAAGCCTTAGTGTCGTTAGATACCTACCTGCTATGAATGGAGTAAAGCTATATAAATTGTGGGTGTGGGAACAGCCCTCTGGTTTCTGGCTGTTTAGGTGGTTGAATGCCAACTCTGAGAAAAGAAGGCTAAGGTGGAAAGGGCAATTCTCCTCCTTAAATATCCCAAATCCCCTTCCTTTGCTGTAGCACATGGAAAAATGTTCACATTATGCTGAACTACTTTTCTGTTTATCCTCCAAATTAGCTGTGAATTCTTTCCTTCCAACTTTAAGTCTTCCTAGGCCTCTCAGTTCCGCTTGTCTTCTTGGATTAGATTCTCTTCAAGGCCAGGACCCCTGGAATCTTAGCTTTATTTCCGAGGTAATTTCTGCCGGAAGGCAAAGTTTGGCACGTCAGCTTTTAATATATGCTGTGGCAGTTGGTGGAGGCAGGGAGGAGGGAAAGGGAGAGGAAGAAGAACACAATTCTACTAGCCTTGGAAATTCAACTGGAACTTATGTTAGTTACATTTTTGAAACTTATTGATTATCCAGACATATGACAAACTCCAGTGAAGCACTAAGACTTCATACAATAAACTTTGGAAGACACCAAAACTCAAAAAACCCTCTTTGGCAGCAGGGACTCCAGAATGTTCCCCCGAGACTTTGAGGCTTTTTCAGGTAGGTGGTAATTCAAGAACATAAAGAGGGTCAATATGGGATGTGAGCACTGGATTTCTCTCTCGTGTTCCTAGAGCTTCAGAAAGTAGCCTTGGGCTGACAGAGGAACAGCAGTGGCGAGAGCCTGGCAAAGGCTTGGCAAGGACATGAGACTCCCAAGGAGACCTTGAATTCCTAAACAATGAATGGTCTGAGGTTAAAGATAGGATTTATAAGGGAAAGAAATGGAGTGCTAAATCAGGCTTGTCAAAGCTGAGTCCCGCCCACGGGCAGCACCCAGGTTGCATCTCAGCTGTCATCAAAGTAGGATCTAATCAGTGGGGCAAGGTCAGGAAGGATTTGGTGAGGAGGACGTGGAAGCCTCCCGTGGATTGCATTCAGGCCGGCACACTCACCAAGGCAGATGACGTGCATGAGATCTTGGTGACATTTGCTCAGGTGAAAAGTGCAGGGTGTGGTGTTATCTACGCCTTGTTTGGCTGGGCAGTCATAATTCTTCCGACATTACAGGAGCTTGAGTGTCGAATAGCTTGGTTAGGAAAGCTAGGGGATGCAGCTGCCCGGTGTTTGGGATTGTCTTTAAGGGTCATTCTAGCTGCTATGTAAATATAGTACCGGGAAAATATTCATTTGTACCCATTGTACAGTCAGTTTAGCATCAAAAACAAGATTATTCTGAGTAAAAATTAAAGCCTCATGACTAACCTATGGTAGATCTCTGATGACTAAATTTTTTTCCCTTCCATTACTTAGAGAAGTTTTTTGTTTGTTTACATATATTAAATTAACTTTTGCGGGGGTGTACAATTGTGAACGTCTTAAATGCATAGTCATGTAACCATCACCACAATTAAGACACAGAACAATTCTCTCACCCCATGTCCCTGATCCTTCCCCTTTGGAGTCAAACTCTTCACCCACCCCCAACCCCTGGCAACTCCATCCTATAGTGTTATCTCCTCCAGAATGTCATATAAATTTAATTATATATTATGTAACCTTTTGAATCTGGCTTCTTTCACTTAGCATAATACATCTGAAAATAATCAATATTGTTGTACATATCAACAGTCCTTCCTTATTGAGTAGTATTCCATTGTATGAATGGATCATGGTTTGCTTATCCATCCACCCACTGCTTAATAGTTTTCAGTTGTTGGCAATTATGAATTATGTTGCTATCAGCATTTGGATACAGATGTTTGTGTGAAATTGAATTTTCATTTCTCTAGGGTAAGCACCTGGGAGTATGACTGCTGAGTCATCCGATTTGTGTACGTTTCATTTCGTAGGAAATTGCCAAACTGTTTTCCAGAGTGCCTGTACCATTTTGCATTCCTACCGGCATTCCAAACATTCCCAATGTATGAAAACTCAGTTGCTCCATATCCTTGCCAGCACTTGAAAATGTCAATTTTGTTTTTATTTTTAGCCATTTTAATAAGCGTGTAGTAGTAGCTCATTGTGGTTTTAACTTACATTTCCCTAATGACTAATATACTCCAGTACTATTTCATGTGCTAATTTGCTGTCCATATATCATTTTTTTGTGAAGCATCTGTTCAAATATTTTGCTCAGTTGTATTGGGTTGTTTCCTTTTTTTGGGGGGTAGGGGACAGGCTGGAGTGCAGCAGTGTGATCTCAGCTCACTGCAACCTCTGTCTCCCAGGTTCATTCTCATGCTTCAGCCTCCCGAGTAGCTGGGATTACAGGCCACAACGCCCAGCTAATTTTTTTATTTTTAGTAGAGACAGGGTTTCACCATGTTGTCCAGGCTCATTTTGAGCTCCTGGCCTCAAGTGATTTGCCTGTCTCAGCCCGACAAAGTGCCGGAATTACAGGCATGAGCCACCGTGCTTGGCCGTTCTTTTTGGTTTTTTTGTTGTTGTTGTTGTTGTTGTTATTGTTGAATTTTAAGAATTTTCTATATATCCTGGATACAAGCTCTTTATGAATATGTGATTTCTGAAAATGTTGTCTTAGTCTATAGCTTGTCTTTTCATTCTCTTTAGAGTGTCTTTTACAGAGCAAAGTTTTTAATTTTCATGAAGACCAGTATATCCATTTTTTTCTTTTGTGGATCATGTTTTTGGTATTTTATCTAAGAACTCTTTGCCTAGCCCAAGTTCATGAATATTTTCTCATATGTTTTCTTCTAAAAGTTGTATAGTTTTACTTTCTACATTTTGATCTGTGACCCATTTTGAGTTAAAAAATTTTTTCAAACGTTTTGACAGGGGTTACTTGTTAATTGAAACCACCATCCCCATTTACATTTGGTCCTTGGTGTATAAACTTAGAGCTACAAGATATTTTTATCAGAGGTATATCCAGTATTTGATGTTCTTTAATCAATCAACAAATATTTATTAGCCATGGCATTTCACTTTCATTACTACATTCTGAGCACTTTAGAACAATCCTGGTTGGACGTCCTGTACTCCCAGCTCACATCCCTGGATTTCATAGTCCCCACAGTTATTTCCATGGAACCAAAGTTACTTTCATTAGCTCCTACTGACAGATATATAGTCAAGGAGTTTGGAGTCCAAAGAGGGGAGTAAACTGTCTTGTATCTATTCCCAGGAAAATTCAACTGATTTTCCTCCTCAACAAAAAAAGACTTCATGTACACAAGCAAAGTGAAGAACAAAATGAAAATAATTGGTTGGATAATTCAAACTTCAAAAGTTCTGCCAATCTTCTTCATCTTGACTTCATGGATATTAGAGTTTTACATAGAGCTGAAAGCAGCTTAGAAGTCACCTTGTCTTAGGTGAATGAAGGCATTCGACCACTTAATCAAGTCAACAAATATTATTATTGAGACCTCCTGTGAACCAGAGGCTTAGTACATGCCAGATGAGAAAATCAAAGTTCAGCAAAATGAGGGCAGCTGCCCACAGCCCCAGGCTTATCCAGAGGGCCCTGAAGTATGGTTCTAGAATTTCTGAATTTCTGCCTCCAGCAGCCTCTCCACGTGTCTCCACAGCCTCCAAAGTTCATAGCTTCCTGGTCTCTTCTCTCCATGAAGCAGTCCCAGCCCCATTACTGATTGTAGGACATGTGTGTCTTTCAGTTCCAAGAAGTAAACTATAGTTTTCAGAAAAGTGGATTTGGGAAAAGAAGCTGGTTTAGGAAATGAGTTTTAAAAGTTTTGAAAGGGAGAACTGTGATTTGGAGGATGAGGTAACTAGAAAGACCAGGGGGTGAGGTCTGGAAAGAGAGATTAAAGAAGAGAGGCTATGATTTAGGGACTTTTTCAAAGGAGGGTCTAGAGTTATTGAGTGGGGAATAGAAGAAAGAAGGCTGTGGTTTGGAATAAGGGGATCAAAAGAAAAATTAGAGCAAAGAAAAGTAGTTTGAAGAAATGATCTTTGGATTTGGGCCACAATTCACTTGTCTCGGACTCTAGGTCACATATAAAATATATACATTTCAAAAATGTACCCAAAAGAACAAAAATACAGTTTTGAATATTATACAGTGAGTATTTTTAAACAATAAATCTGAATGTTTCCTTCTTTGAAATAAATATTTAGGTAACATTCTGATGCATCGATGGTGTAAGATTGCCCAGAGTTTAGAGTTTTTTCTCTTCTGATTGTGGCAGGGTGAAAATCCTGCCTTTTTCAAGACAGCCCTGAGCACAGCAGTGAACATGTGAGACCTGGAATCCTCCCTGTAAAATAACTGCCCAGCCTGACACATGCAGGTGGCAGCTGAACCTTGTTTGTACAGGGAATGAGGGGGCAATGCCTGCTCTTAGATTAAGAAACTACCAAACAGAAACCCAGAAATGGATCCACTTCAGAGCCTGCAAAAAGAGCAAGCTGGCCAAAAGCAAGCTTGTCCTCAAAGAGTTTATAAAGATTTTTGAGAGCTAAGCCAGAGAGAAGCCCTAGAAAGACTTCCACATTCATTGGTAGAGAAGAAAATATTTGAAACTTCATTCACTCAAGTGGATACTCCTGTGTATTTATTTAAGATGCCTATGGGTAAATATATGTTTTTAGCAGCATTATTCGTAATAGCCAGAAGAGGGAAACAACTCAAATGTCCATCAAATGATGAACAGATCAACAAAATGTGGTATATCCATACAATGAAATATAATTTGACCATCAAAAGGAACAAAGTTCTCGTATGTGCTACAACATGGATGAACCTTAAAAACATTATGCTAAGTGAAAGAAGCCAGACACAAAAGGCCACATATTGTATGATTCCATTTATAATAAAATATCCGGGCACGGCTCACGCTTGTAATCCCAGCACTTTGGGAGGCCAAGGCGGGCGGATCACGAGGTCAGGAGATCGAGACCACGGTGAAACCCTGTCTCTACTAAAAAATACAAAAAATTAGCCGGGCGTGGTGGCGGGTGCCTGTAGTCCCAGCTACTCGGAGAGGCTGAGGCAGGAGAATGGCATGAACCCGGGAGGCGGAGCTTGCAGTGAGCCGAGATTGCGCCACTGCACTCCAGCCCGGGAGACAGAGCGAGACTCTGTCTCAAAAAAATAAATAAATAAATAAAATAAAATATCCAGAATAGGCAAATCGGTAGAGTCGGAAAGTAGATTAGTGCTTGCCAGGGTCTAGGGAGAGAACAAAGACTGTTAATGAGTATGAAGTTTCTTTTGGGGTTGATAAAAAATATTTTGGAATTAGATAGTGGTGATGGTTGCTCTGATTCTGCACTTTTAAAATACAAACTTAAAAAAAAAGATACCCATGGACATATATCTCTGTCTATAGTTAAAACAAACCCTATTAGTTCTGTAGCTGGCACTTTCCCTGCACAGGTACAGAGGGTGTCACCGCGCTCCTATCTCTACCCTACCCTCCAACCAGACAGGAGCAGGTAATGTCTCCCAGCTTCACACTTTTGTTTAAGCTAATACATCCACTGATATCCCCCTCCCCTTTCCTGCCTCTCAAAGTCCGTGACCCTCTTGAATGCCACCCACTCCAGGAAATATTTTCCTCCTGTAAGTCTCCACTGTATGCTCAGACTTTCTGTAGACACTTCTCCCACAACCCACGGCTAACTTCTTCCAATATTACGGGATTTGTGACCTATGCAACCCTTACTTTGCCTTGCCTTGGAAGCCAGTTGAGTCACAACACGTGTATTTTCCATGCTAGTGTGTAGTCTGGCACATGATAGGAACGGAATAGAGTGGATTCAAGTGGGCATACAAAGCCACACTAGTCCTGGCCCAACTCACCTTTTCTACTGTTTCTGATTATAGGCGGATCCTTGTTTCTATCCCTCAACCCCTTACAGTTTCAATCCCCACAGGAGCAATGCGGGGTCTCAGCACCAACTATACCCCTCACTCTGCCCAAGGCTCCCTCAGCCTCTCGGATTGCATAAAACTCCTTCTGATAGATACTCAAGTTCTATGGTTAACTCTGAAAATAATGAAACCTCTTCCATTCTGTTCTTTGAGCACTAACACTAGGCCATGCACTCGGCTGCAGAGCATCATTCCCCTTTTCTCACATGCCTCACCTTCCACTGGCCCCATCACAGCCAAGGCACTTATGAATGAGAGAAAGCAGCAAGGCTTGTTGGAGAGGGAGAAGGGGCGAGGTTAGGGGCAGGAGCAGCAGAGTCCCTGCAGCAGATCCAGCTCACCAGGCCTGATAGAGATGTCAATGGGAAGAGGCCGTCTCTGCTACACGCGTATCCCTATTTTGTGGGCAAGGGCGTTCCATCACCATAGTTTACTTTCCTCATTTATTGGTTCCAACCTGGATTAAAAAGCTAAACCAAAGGGCATGTAAATAATTTTATCCTAATTTACAAAGTTTGAATTTACATTTCCCTTGTTATCGAGGCAAATTATTGAAAACTGAATCAGATATGGAGGGCAAGGGAGCACTCTATTAAAAAAACCACATGGCGAATCTATTTGTAAGATGAATGGTCACATCATAGTTTACTTGTTTTTAAGTTGAGGATTTTTGTGCACTGGATTGTCTTCTAAAGAGGTAAAAATTTTTATTAGAGATATGAGGTAGTCTTTGAAAAATAGCTCTTTTCTTATTACAAAAGAAACAGATGTTCGTATAGCATAAATGTTTTAAAATACAAAAGAAAATACCTGTGAGAATCTGTTATGCCTCAGTCATGGAAACCACTCAGATGATATCTGAATGAAGAACAGAATGAAAGAGAAACCCCCCATATTCCACCATCTAGAGGTAAACACTGTTAACTTGGCGGTATCTATCCTACTAATATTTTTCTGTGCATATTTCAAGTGTACTAGTGTTTTATATGCTGTTGTTTTCACTTGACAAGGTGTCATGAACATTTTCCAGATCACTAGCTGGCTGCAAGGTACTCCCTGCTCAGCTGGATCAAATCTAACTGTATCTCAAATGCTGACCCACAGGCGTCCTAGCCAAAAGAATGGGAGAGAGCATTCTGAATTAAGCTCCTTTAAATGGATCTAAAATTACACTACATTAACACTTTTTTGTCCCACCCAAAAGTATTAAGCTGTCAGAGAAAAATTCACAGCCATAGCAAAAGGACTGCTAGAGCCAGGCTGTGAACACAGTCCCAGCAGCAGGGCGTGTAGCCTGTCACCTGCCACCTGCCGTGCTCTACCTGTTGGGTGACCTAGCTTTTTCTTTTTTTTTTTTTCCTTTGCTTTGCTTTTTTTTTTTTTTTTTAGACTCAGAAGTTCCTTTAAGCCTCTGGCCGTGGGAGGAGCTGCTGGCAGCTTGACTGGGCCTCTGCCAACCATGAGGAAAGAAAAAGTCCCATTCATATTGTCCCTTATCACTGGGGGCTGAGCCCCATAGATAAATACTGGTTTCCTCCCTCACTATGTGTCATGGATTACATACTCACAGTGTTTCGACTGAATTCTGTGATTGAGAGGGGACAGTTCTTTCCCAAAAGCACTAAATCTGCTTTGGGGGTCCTGCAAGGGGGCTCAAAGACTGCAGTATGCCAAGCAGGCTGCTGGGTCCAGTCTTTCGTGTTATTCTGTTACTAGGTGTATACAATTTAATGTGTATACCATATGCACTGGAGGCATGCAACTCAAAGCTATCTTTCCAGGGTGATGTTCAGGAATAGTTTATTATTCATGGATAAAGAGAAGAAAAAGAAGCTACAATAAATAAGTGGATCTAGCCTGTTCCTTGAGTATATTAAGGGTTAGGATTTCCTTAGGTTTGGTTAGGTTTTCCTTATGGGAGCCAAACATCTTGGTTACTGCCATTACCAGTGATGTGACCATGGGCAAGCTCCTTAACTTCTTTATCATTCAGGTTCCTCAACTTTATAATAAGGATAATAACTACTAGTCTATATTTCAAAGTGGATGTTTTCCATATTGAATTATGCAATGTGTACAAACACTCAGCACAGTAGTTAACCATAAGCACTCTATGAATGTTAACTATTATTATTGTCATTGTAAGTGAGCTCTTTGTCTTCTTATAATGGTAAATTATGGGTGTCTTATGATTTGGGATTTCACCTCAGGACACCTATCTTCTAGATAAAAACACATAGACTATATTCAGTTAACCAGGGGATCATCCTACAGACAGGTGAGAAGGCATAGACTAGTTTCTGTGACATAAACTAGAAGAGAATTAATGAGGTGGTTGAGACCAGTCCAATGTTATTTGTAAACTGACCCAGTTTAGCAGTTTAATGAGAAAGAGGCTTGATTCTGAGGCTTAAACGAAATTTAAGAACTACTTGTGGCTTTGCTTTACCAACTCAGTTTTTGTTGCCCCAGTAACTCAGAATGTCTTGCTCCAGAGCTGCTGCCAGCCTCAGAGAATGTGGCAAATAGTCATTGCTAACATGCATATCCTCCCCTCTCCTCTTTCTAGCACACACATCTTATGCTGCCCACCCACCTGATGCTCTGTTCTTAGCAGTCCTACCAGTTCTCATGTTGCCTGAGAACTTCATGGACTCAACAGCTGGGCCCAGGCTGAATTTGATATTACTGTGATTTGGCAACTTCATGTTAGTAGATCCAAACTCCCCATGCAGTCAAGGGCAGGGATGGTCTTAGACTCTGATGGTTTTAGAGCTGCCAGAAGGAGCATGAGAGCTGTGGTCCATACTCATCCTGTCCTCACTTTCCTTCTGAGTGAATCCAAAGTCGCAGAAAGCAAAGCAAAAATAATTCTGCTTGTTAAATACGGATCTAACTTATTAGAGCCCATCCAGAATATACCTGCTAACTGTCAGAGTCAGGAATTATTTAGTGGAAGTTTAGAATCCCTAACAAGAGCTAGTCTCTCATTCTCTCCTAAAATTTACATTCCTGCCATCGCCAGAAATAAAAAACAAAAACAAAAACAAAAAAAGCCATAGCCAAGCATGGTGGTGTATGTCTGTAAGTCTCAACTACTCTGAACACCGAGGTGAAAGGATCACTTGAGCCCAGGAGTTTGAAACCAGCCTGGTCAACTTAGCGAGACCCCATCTCTAAAAAAATAAAAATAAAAATAAAAAAGTTTAAAGCCTACGTTCATAAACTCATGTGTCTTATTATAAAGGTATCCCCAAAAGATAATTTTGTTACCTTGGAAACTTCAGGTAACAATACTTCCCTTGGCAAGTCTGTCCTTTTCCTTTCTTCTTTCCTACCTTTGGGTATAACCTAAACCTTTCCTGATGTTATTTAGGCCCATAGGATCAGCTCATGTTAAGATTTTTGTGAGATCCTTGCCCAATCCATGCACATCAGTCCATCAACTCTACGCTCAGTATTTTCTATTTAAGTTGTTCACTGCTGACTGCTTTTACAGGCACACTGTGTGTGTTCTAGTTTAAACATTATAAAGTGGAGTGAGGATGTCTTCTTACATTGGAAGATGATCTACAACTTATCAAGTGCTCACCATTGAAATTGTAATTACTTCATGCCTCATTACAGATAATGTGAAATATCTTGTTTAGCATCCATGGAACAGCAATAATTATATCTGCTTGAATATATCTCAGTTAGGCCTTTCCAAAAAAAAAGATATTTAACAGTGGAACAATACTCAATAGCTATAATAATTATAAACTAGATGTATCCTAGCCCTATTCTATTTCATTATTTGGCAGTATACGCATGAGTTCATTTTATGATTTTCCAAAATCTATCAATGATAAGGAAATTATTAGAGTGCTTCTGAATTTTCAATTATAGTTCTTGTCCTAATGATGTGTATTCTCATTGGGTTCCTTAGCTCACCAAAACTTTTTTTCATTATAGCCAAATTCTGACAGAACTATGTTTGAACTATACTTACCCTTTAAATTCTAAGGCTAATTGTAAATTTTTCATCATCCTTTTAATATGGCAAACCTTATTGAGAGGTAAAGAATCAGTTAAATTAAAAAAATTTTAATTATGAATCATCAGGGCAGCTGAGACCTCAATAAACCATTTTTTACATGAATTTGGAAAGGAACTATTTCCTCCAAGCAGACTCTGCCCTCCCCTCACTCACAGGGCTTGGTGAGTGGAGCGCAGACAGGATGTCAGTGCCCTTGAGTCCCCTTTGTAGAGCATAACAGCACAACCATGCCCAGCGGCTCTAGGAACAGTGTCGAAATTAGCTTTATTTACAAAGTTACTCATCTTTATTTACTAAGTTGATCCAACCAGTTGAAACACACTTCTAGGACAAAACCTAGAAATGAGCATACTGACCAGAATGTCAAAGTAAAGTCAAAGTAAAAAATGAATGAGGGGTATGGTAGAATCATGAGTTAGTCAAATTTCTGAGAATAACTGAAAGAGTAAAACTAAAATTAAGTTACCTACCTCTGGTATGGAAATCAATGGGTTATAGACACTTTTGCTTATCTCTTAAGTTAGTTTCATGGGACTTCTGGTTTTGACTATTTTCTTTAAAAAAATTTATGGAGATAAAAATTGATAAAGTCTTCTCACAGTGTGGTTTGGAAGCAACTCTTAGAAATTTGAATGGGCAAATCTTTGGCCCAGCAATTTCATTCTAAATACCTGTCCTAAAGAAACACACATATTAACAAAGAGTACAAGGATTGTAACAATATTTCCAATAGCAAAAAAAAGACTGCACAAAAATTCATCAATAATGGGTTGATAAAACAAATCGTTGCGTGCCCATATTGTGAATGTAATAATCATATGATTCTATTTGAACTGTCAAGGAATAAGACCAAAGAAAATATACTAATGAAGCAGAAAAGGCAAATAGCAGAATAGTAGAAATCCCATCAATGTAAGGAAAATGTGTGTGGTAAATGTGCAGATGTATGTACGTATGTGTAAACGCATACAGAGGTATTTAGGAGGACATATTCCTAAGTGGTCATTGCTGAGGAAGAGTGTGAGATTTGAGGGGTTGGAATAGAGATGGGAGGGTAGAAAACTGGGAGAGGGTATTCATAAGGGACTTTTAGTTTCTGCTCTATATGCCTTTGCAATTTTTTAAACAATAAGCATGAATTACTTTTGTAATTTAAAAGTAATTTTAAAGAATTTTAAAGATAAAAAAAGAAAAGAAAAATGATTACTCATAACTGCATCACCCAAACACAAAAATTTTCATTTACATGTATTGCCTCCCAAGCTTTTAATATGAGTTTAAGTATGGGGAAAATATATAAAATTTCAAAATTACATAATAAGAATGTTGCTATATAGTCATTATAACTTTGAATTTTATATTTTTAATATAAACTACATAACTACAGTATATGAATTGCCATTTTGTTGCAAATAACTATCATCTGGTATTGATGCATATACATACAATTATTGTACCAGAATGTAATCAACCATTTTATAGGTACGTATATTAGCTGCTTTGGACTTTATGCCCTTCTCATAAACAATGCAGAAAAAATTAGTTTATAAGGTATTCTCTCTTTGGATTATACCTTTAAGGAAAATTATAAGTTGCAAAGTGATCAAATTAAACAAGAATTTAAACATTGCATGACTCTTAATATACATTGCCAATTTTCTTTTCAAAAGTATAGTTTTAACCTTATTGCCACAAAAAGTGTGTTAGTTTTATTTCATCTTCACTAGCATTGGGTATTAATTTTTTAACTACGCTGGCCAAAGTACAACAATATATTTCTTGAACAAATTATAAATTTGAACATTTCCCTGAACATTACAATTGCAGTTGACTGTTCAGGTCATTTTTTATTTATTTAACAATTTTGCTTTTACTAATAACAGTAATAGGTAACTCCCATTGAGTGTTTATCAAGTGCCAGGCACTGTTCTAAGTATTTTACATATATATCACATCTAAACCTCACAAAACTCCAAAAAGTATTACCATGATAACCATTTTACAGATGGAGAAACTGGGACCCAGATAAGTTTATATCATAGGAAGTCTAACATCAAAGCTGAGGCTCTTACTGTCACCTCACTATATAGCTGTACATGAATGTATTAAATAATTAAGATGTCATCCCTTTACCTGTCATACTTACCAAAAGTATTTTCCCAGTGTTTTGTATTTTTGTTGTTCTTGTGTTTTTATATGCAGAACACGTTAATGTTCTTATAATCAATTGAGCTTTTTCTTCATTTTGTAATTATTTCTATCATTTCTAAGCTTATAAAGGTGTCTCTGTTCCAGAGACTTGAGAAGTTTTCAAATCTGTTTTCTTCCCATGTGTACATACATGTGTAGTATGTATGAATATATGTGTGTGAATATATTAATGTATTTGTATGTGTGCATATGTACACATAAACACAGACATATGTACATACTCTTTTTAACCCATGCAGTCATTGTCTTGCTGTACAATAATACAAGGCATTCGGGGCTGTTTTTCTGACCCTGACACTGTTGCTGGGCTGAGAATTACTCTGCCAGTGTCCAGATGAGCTACTGAGCCACCAGGATTTAAATTTTCAACTTACCTTTGCTCCAAGTGATATGATTAAGCAGAGATTACTTAACCCAAGCCCCAGTGAGTCATTCCAAACCCTTGAATCAGTCTGACAAATCCACAAAGCTTCTGTTGAATTACTGCCTTGGAGAATTCTTTGCCTGACTGGTTGAACACTGGATGACTGCAAGCCTGATGATTTATAGAAAGGCATAAGTCTGACCCAGTGGGCACAGCCATTGTATTTGTACAGAGAAGAAATATATTTGGAGTTAAATTGGTAGGTCCCAAATGAATCAATAGAGCCGCACATGTGGTATGCTATTACTTGTGGAAGAGAAAATATATGTCTTCTGTATATAGAAAAAAGGATAGATATAGATTAAGATATGGATATATAGATATGATATAGCTATATGGGAGGGTGAGGACTGGCTGAGACTTTTCATTATCCTTTCATAACTTTTTAAAATTTAATTTTTAATTTCAACTTTTATTTTAGATGTGGGGATATATGTGCAGATTTTTTACATGAGAATATTACATGATACTGAAGTTTGGAGTACAAATCCTGTCACCCTTGTAGTGAGCATAGTACTTGATAGGTAGTTTTTTAACTTCACCATGCCCTCTAGTAGTCCACAGTCTCTACTGTTCCCATGTTTATGTCCATGTGTGCTCAATGTTTATGTCCATGTGTTCTCACTTGTAAGTGAGAACATGCAGTATTTAGTTTTCTGTTCTTGCATTTATTTGCTTACAATTATGGCCTCCAGCTCCATCCATGTTACTGCAAAGGACATGACTTTATTCTTTTTTATGGCTGCATAGTATTCCATGGTATATATGTATCACATTTTCTTTATCCAATCCACCATTGATGGGCACCTGGGTTGATTCCATGTCTTTGCTATTGTGAACAGTGTAGCGCTGAACACATGAGTGCATGTGTCTTTTTGGTAGAATGATTTACTTTCCTTTGGGTATATACCCAGTAATGGGATTGCTGGGTTGAAATGTAGCTCTGTTTTAAGTTCTTTGAGAAATCTCCAGACTGCTTTTCACAGTGGCTAGACTAATTTACATTCCCACCAGCAGTGTATAAGCTTTCCCTTTTCTCTGCAACCTCTCCAGCACCTGTTGTTTTTTGACTTTTTAATAACAGCCATTCGGATTGAGATGGTATTTCACTGTGGTTTTGATTTGCATTTCTCTGATGATTAGTGATGCTGAGCATTTTTTCATGTTTCTTGGTGACATGTATGCCTTCTTTTGAGAAGTGTCTGTTCAGGTCCTTTGCCCATTTTTCAATGAAGTTATTTGTTTGTTGCCTGTTGGTTCAAGTTCCCCATAGATTCTGGATATTAGGTCTTTGTCAGTTGTATACTTTGCAAATATCTTCTCCCATTATGCAGGTTGTCTGTTTGCTCTGTTGATAGTTTCTTTTGCTGAGCAGAAGCCCTTTGGTTTAATTAGGTCTCACTTTTCTATTTTTGTTTTTGTTTCAACTACTTTTGGAAACTTAGCCAAAAATTCCTTGCCAAGGCTGATGTTGAGAAGGGTATTTCCTGGGTTGTTTTCCAGGATTTTTATAGTTTGAGGCCTTACATTTAAACCTTTAATCCATTTTGCGTTAGTTTCGGATATGGTGAAAAGTCAGGGTCCAG
This sequence comes from Nomascus leucogenys, assembly GCF_006542625.1. Taxonomy (NCBI): domain Eukaryota; kingdom Metazoa; phylum Chordata; class Mammalia; order Primates; family Hylobatidae; genus Nomascus; species Nomascus leucogenys. The sequence goes on from NC_044391.1 coordinate 71,769,969, forward strand.
CTTCAATCTTCTGCATATAGCTAGCCAGTTATCCCAGCACCATTTATTGAATAGGGAGTCCTTTCCCCATTGTTTGTTTTTCTTGGCCTTGTCGAAGATCAGATGGTTGTAGGTGTGTGACTTTATTTCTGAGTTTTCTATTCTGTTGCATTGGTCTATGTGTTGTTTTTGTACCAGTACCAAGCTGTTGGGTTACTGTGGCTTTATAAGAGCCATCTATGAAAAACTCACAGCCATCATTATACCAAATAGGCAAAAGCTGGAACCATTCCCCTTGAGAACTGGAACAAGACAAGGATGCCCATTCTTACCACTCCTATTCAACATAGTAACAGAATTATTAGAGAAATCAGGCAAGAGAAAGAAATAAAAGGCATCCAGATAGGACAGGAAGAAGTCAAACTATCTCTCTTCACTGACGATATGATTCTATTCCTAGAAAATCCTGAAGATTCTGCCAAAGGCTTGTAAAATTGATGAATGACTTCAGTAAAGTTTCAGGATACAAAATCAATTTACAAAAATCGGGAGCATTTCTATACATCAACAACATCCAGGCTGAGAGTGAAATCAAGAACACAATCCCTTTCACAATAGCCACAAAGAAAATAAAATACCTAGGAATACAGCTAACCAAGGAAGTGAAATATCCCTGCAAGGAGAGCTACAACACACTGCTGAAAGAAATCAGAGATGACACAAATAAATGGAAAAACATTCCACACTCATGGATTAGAAGAATCTAAATATTGTAAAAATGGCCATACTGTCCAAAGCAATTTACAGATTCAGTGCTATTCCTATCAAACCACTAACATCATTATTCATAAAATTAGAAAAAAGTATTCTAAAGTTCATATGGAACTAAAAAGAGCCCAAATAGTCAAAGCAATCCTAAGCAAAAATGAAACAAAGCAAAAAAACAAAACCAACAGCAACAAAAAACCAAAACAAAGCTGTAGGCATTAAACTATGTTTCATAATGTTGAATTTTGTTTCATGTGCCTGTATTACCTATTTATTAAAATGTTTATATCAAAAATAGTGAAGATCAAGTTCAAGAATTTCACTAATAATACAGTAATATTTTCTAGTCACCTTATGACATTATTACAGGGTTGATCACATAAAGGGCTAATAATTCCAAGGCAGTTTGGCAATATCCTTCATTACACAAAACTTAAATTTGTTGTGCTATGCAGTCCACCTGCAGTTTGCTCTCTTAGGAATCCAGTACTCTGCTTTGGCTGAAAGAAACTACAGTTCCCAGGTTGCTTGGACCTCTGGTCCGGCTAGCTATAGCCAATGGAAGGCATGAGCACTAGAATGAGGGGTAAAAGGAAGAAAGAAGCCAGGGTATGTTTCTCTCTGTGTTCCCTGTGGTATTTCAAGCACCAGTAATGTCCCCTCTGTGGTCTCAGCTCCAAATGGAAAGTCTCTACTATGGTTCTAGTCCCCACAGAATGGCCCTGGGCTCTGATAATGCCACTTCCTGCTATTGTCCTTCCAGTCTTAAAGTGAGAGAAGGTTGCTAATCTCTGGAATTCTCTCTGCATTTCATGTTTGGCTTCTCTGCTCTCTATTTCATAGGTAATCAATTCTTTATGTCAAATTTACTGTTAGAAAAACCTGGAACGGCTTGTTTTTCTGGCCAGAGGGCCTGACTGATATACTTCACATTTTCTGTTTCTTGCTTTGAAACACCCTTCTCCATGAGAAAGAAAAACAGCTCAGTACTTTTTCATATAACATCTGACCTTAGATTCACATTGCAGACCTCCTAACATACTAGCTTTACGTTATTTTTTTGCACCCCACCCCTATATTTCATAACTACCATTCTTTATCTTTGCTTAATGCTATAGATGCCTTTTAAAAGGACACTATTTGTAGATACATGCATAGGCATAATGGCCACTGCATTCTTTTCAAAACAAGAACACTTAGAGCATTAATTGTGGAAATCTCTCTGATCAAACTCCTGGGGCCAGAGGAGTTGCCCAAGCTGCCTGGGGCCACAGAAGTCACCCAAGCTGAGCTATTAGAGAAGGCTCATATTCAGAGTCTCTCACCCACAGAGGTTTTAGGGGAAAACGACTGTGTGGTGCTCATGTGTAGACTCTACATTTCTCAACTGGCTTTGTCTCAAGCTCTTCTGGTGTAAGAAATCAAAATCTCATTTCACTTGTTCCTCAGGAAAGACAATTATTCTCAACCAAGCCAGTGGCCTTTATTCAAAGGTCATAGGCTTATCTCTTGTCACCACAGAGTGCTCACCAGACTTTATCCTAAGCCTAACTACTGCAGATTATAGGTTCATGTGGGGTTTGCTAACACATTGTTCTAATTCATCTGAAATGACTGGGTTTTCTCAATTCATATGCATCCGAATCACACTCTGGCCTGGTGAGTGTTATCCTTCTTCATAATTACAGGCTGTGTCTCACTCATGGCTTCTGGCTTATTCATGGCCCCTTACATCATGCCTTTCTGAACTCGAGGGGACTCCACCCCTTCTTACCACACCTGCACCAGTGGCCTCTTTCCTCCACCTGCTGCAGGTGAGAATGCACCTCCTTTCTTCCTTCGCAATCCCCTTTTCTAATGCTGGCCTGATCCTTCTACCTGCTAATCACAGCAATGTGGAGCTAACCTAAACCCTGTGCCCCATCCCACCTCAGCTACAGAATCTGTCCCTATCCCCATCCCTCTACTTTTCGCTTTTGACCCAGTCTTACCCATCCTTTCACCAATCCTGTTAATGTCCCACATATGGCCTCATCCTGCCACCCCAAAGGTCCTGTCCCTCCAACAACATGCCCTTGACTCTGTTAAAGGTCAGGGTAACACCATCTCTGGCACGGGAAAAATCATAGCTGTTGAATGTCCCATCCCACTACATTGGCTGTGTTAGGGGCCTAGTGTCTATCTCTCTTAGTCCTTTAATTGCTCCCCACAGAGCTTCAACTTCCTCTGACAAATCCCCCACCCATCCATCCATTGTTACCCCTGGCCTGACCCTGCCATAGCTATAGAGACAGATTTACCAAGGACACCAATGAAGCTTAAACTTCGGGTGTCCTAGCTGGCATGGGCCCTTTCCAAGGTCTCATATCTAATTTTGTATTATTCTTCTTAAAGAGGGCCCCCCAAGTGGTCTAATCTTCAGGCCACTGCAAAGCCTGGACCTGCCCCTGCTTAGGTGGTAGCTCCCTTGATTATCTTGGAATTAGGGAAATGTTCCCACTCGCATTTCCATACTGCTTCCAGGAAAAATGTGCTTGTGGATAGAACCTGAAATTGAACTTGGAATGCCCTCAACCTTAGAAACATTGTTAAACTTAGTGGTTAGTTTTAATTATAAGACAAGTGCTTGGTTTCAGCTGCTTTATGGGTTAAATAGGTTTTTTTCTGATCGGCTTTGGAAACCTACCATTGAACAAGTGACTTGTAAACAAACTTCTGGAACGTAAACCACTTCTAAATTGTAGGCTTCAGGGACTTTGCATTAACAAAAGCCCATAAACCACAGCATATGTACCCTATTTTATACCTTGTGTGGAAATTTATGTACAAATAGTGACATTTTGTCACATGAAAGAAATTACTGATTAAATTCAACCAAAAGATGTAGTAATATGCAACTAGGCATGCTTTATAACTATAGCAATCAGTCAACCTAGATTTTCTGAGGTAGTTCAATAAGAAATATTCTGCCCTATGATCACCATGTGTGACTCTAGTTCACTGTCTTATGCTCAGAAACTAATACAGTATCTGGCACACCGTAGACATTCAAGCAATGCATTCAAAATTAATGATTGTATAAGACTGTTTGGCAAACTATGTGCCCTGCTTTTGGTTTTGAAACTATGGTCACTGATTATAGTTATAATAGACATATATAAGCAATTTAATATTCCTTTTTATTATTTCTAAGTATACATTGCTAACTATATAAATTTGTATAATTTTTCAGAACTCAAGTCCAAAATAAAATGGCTTGGATTTCAATGGAAAATGTATACATTAATGATTCTATCCTCAGTGAAAAAAAATTCTTTACCAAACACTTACACAGCTTCTTACACAGAATACTACATTTTTTTTTTATTCATTCAGAGGAATGCTTTTATATCAACTTGGCATGTAAATCATTTTATTTTTAAAGAATCAGTATGGTTACAGCATTCTAACCTCCCACATAGTTCTGCTAAATGTTACAAATATGTTACACACACTCCAATTTTTAGCCTAAGAACTTATTAACTTTTAATGAGACTATGGATTCCCTCCAGCAAGTAGATTAACCAGGTGAGTTTGATCAAGAAACCTTTTCATATAGATTATCTTAATCCTTCTAAGAATCCAAAATAATTAACTATAATAGAGGGATAACCAGAAAAGTCTTTGATTTCTGGATTCTGAACTATACTAGTATTACAAACTGCCTCTCCACTGCCTCTTCTGCTTCTCCTTTTATCCATTCACCACCACAGAAGAGTCAACTGTTGGTGTTTGGGGAACACGTTTCAGAAAAAAAAAAAAAAACTAATTTAGATTGAAAATGAATTCTTGATTCTATGAAAATTTATGGCACTGGCACTAGTTTGGGGATTGAGCTATTCATTTCTCCATCAGAATACCAGTCATTAGAACAAAGATATATTATCATAATACCATTTGTCCTTTTTCTCCACCTCACCTCCCACCCACCCAAGAACATTTCAGAAGACTACTTTCTCCTGTCTTTATTTTATTTTATTTTATTTTAGACAGAGTCTCACTCTGTCACCCAGGCTGGAGTGCAGTGGCGCAATCTCGGCTCACTGCAACCTCCGCCTCCTGGGTTCAAGTGATTCTCCTGCCTCAGCCTCCCGAGTAGTTCAGACTACGGCACCCCCCACCATGCCTGGCTAATTTTTTTTTGTATTTTTTTTTTTTTAGTAGAGACAGGGTTTCACCGTGTTAGCCAGGATGGTCTCGATCTCCTGACCTCGTGATCCGCCCACCTCAGCCTCCCAAAGTGCTGGGATTATGGGCGTGATCCCCTGTCTTTTTTAATTTCCACTATAAGCACATTTCATCCTAAGCAGCACAAGAGCACGTCAGGAAATCTCTTGGTTCTGAATTGCAGCATGTGCATGAGTCCATTTCCTTCCCTGTTAAGAACACCCCTTCCACGTGTACTCCTCATGCTTGACCAACAAAGTAAGAGACACAACCAACTCCTTTCTCCACAGATCATGGCTTGTACTTTTCATGGCTGGGAATTTACCCAAAACAGACACCAAGTACAATAGATGTTATAGATGATTATTTTTTTAAGTACATAAATGCTCCCCACACAATCTGGGAAAGTTGTTGAAGTCTGGAGACGTTTTCAGAGTATCTGAAAGCCAGATTCCACTTAGCAGTTCTTTGAAGAGGAAAATTCCAGACATTTCAAAGGGGCAGATCATTCAGACACCTGGTATTCCTTTTGCAAATCAGCTTCTATCCCCTCAACTCACTTCTTTTAAACACCATCAGAGGGTCATGAGAACGCTGTTTGAAATGGTGGCTCTTCAGAAAATACCAGGTTCTCCCACTTCAAACACAATCAACATAGTATTACTTCTTCCTGTGGTGTTCCTCCCTACCAGTCATTGATGGAGGCATTCCCGCCTTTCCCATCTTTCTCTAATCTGTCCAAGCAGAGGGAGAGGACTTTTTCCTTCCTCGTCTGCTGAACTAGCTCAAAGAATATTCCTTGTGAAGAGCACTTCAGGCAAGATTTCATAAGATCTCAGATCTACTGCTTTATTGTACGGTTGTGGGCAAGAAGTGGGAATTGTGGGCAAGGACGGCAGAGGTGAATTTAGTGCTTTAAAAAATCAGGGCACACAATGTGAAGTAACTAATTTCCTCTCTTTCCCTGGGGCTTGATGCAGCCTCTTCATGACCTTGCTGTCCAGGTACAAGAGGAGAAGGGAGCAGTTTCATCTAGCTCCATGGAGATGGTCATGAAACTCTTTACTAACTTAACTTTCAGCAATTTGGGGTCTTTAATTGCCAGCTCGTGCTCATACAAAACGAGAACTCAGCAAGCAGCTGGGAACCAGAGTTCTAAATGCTAAGTCCTTTTCTGCCTAAGGCTTGCTAGGGCACTTGATGAATTCCTGACCTTGTTCATAAACCTTGTTTCCAGCAAAGTCAAATGAAGCTGCTTAACACTGAATATTCTACTATATTAACCACCTTGGCTTTTAGAGCAACTTTCCACTTACAGCTGGAACTACCATCTTTCAGCCCTGGGAGAGATAACTAAAATCTCTGTCATCCAAGTTGGGAGAACAGAAGCAAATTGTCAGCCACCTCAGAACACTTCTCAATTCTTCTTAGCCCTTCTCTAAATAACTGAGCACAAGCTCTGTGTCTTTGCAGATGCCATTCTGGAATATGGTAGGGCCTTCCCCAAAAGCTGTATGATCTTCATGCTGTTTGCCACAGAAGGAGCCACTCAGCTTGCTCTTTAAAACAAGTGGGGGTGGCTGGGCACGGTGGCTCACACCTGTAACCCCAGCACTTTGGGAGGCTGAGGTGGGTGGATCCCTTGAGGTCAGGAGTTCAAGACCAGCCTGGCCAACATGGTGAAACCCTGTCTCTACTAAAAATACAAAAATTAGCTGTGTGTGGTGGCTATGCCAATAATCCCAGCTACTCAGGACGCTGAGGCAGAAGAATCACTTAAAGCTGGGAGGTGGAGGTGGCAGTGAGCTGAGATTGTACCACTGCTCTCCAGCCTGGGCAACAGAGTGAGACTCTGTATCAAAAAAAAAAAAAGGGTGGGGGTGTCACCATCATTAGTCACCAGAGAAATGCAAATCAAAACCACAGTGAGGTCCCACCTCACACTTACTAGGATGGGTATAATACAAAAGACAATAACAAGTATTGGTTCAGACACCTGGTGTTCCTTTTGCAAACCAGCAAAAGGGGATGTGAAGAAACTGGAACTCTCATACACAGTGATGGGAATGCAAAATGGTACAGTCACTATGGAAAACAGTCTGGCAGTTCCTCAGAGGTTAAACATACAGTTACTATGTGACCCAGCAGTTCTACTCCTAGGTATATACCCAAGAGAAATGAAAACATGTCCACACAAAAACTTGTACACAAATGTTCTAGCTGTGTTATTCATAATAGCCAAAAGATGAAAAGAGCTCAACTGTCCATCAGCTGACAAATTGATAAATGAAATGTGGTATAGCCATATAAGGGGAAATCATCGACCAAAAAAGAATGAAGGAGTGATACATGTTACAACATGAATAAACCTTGAAAACAAAGGTTTTCAAACAAAGTGAATGAAGCCAGCCACAAAAGTACATGAAGTATCCAGAAAGAGCAAATCCATAGAGATATAAAGTAGTTAATGATTGCCAGAGGCTGGGGATAGAGGAATAGGGAATTTGACTGCTATCAGGTACAGGGTTTCTTTTTGGAGTGATCAAATTGTTCTGGAAGTGGGTAATGGTGATAGTTGCACAAACAGCTATATTAAAAACCACTGAATGATATTGTTGGTACACAAATCATATCTCAATAAAGCTGAAGGAAGGAAGGAAGGAAGGAAAGAAAGAAAAAGAAAGAAAGAAAGAAAGAAAGAAAGAAAGAAGGAAAGAAAGAAAGAAAGAGAGAGAAAGCAAGAAAGAAAGAAAGAAAGAAAGAAAGAAAAGGAAAATAGAGAAAAGAAGAGAGAAGAGGTGAGGAGAGGAGGGGAGGGGCGAGGAGAGGAGAGGAAGGGAAGGAAGGGAAGGAGGGATGGAGAAAAAGAAAGAAGGAAAGTATGGAGGGAGAGAGAAAGAAAGACAAAGAGTAGGGAGTAAACTGATTGGGGTAAACACTGAGCTATTTCATCTTGCCTCTCAATGTCTCTTTCCCCCAACAAACCCCTCCCAAGAGTCATGAAGGGGAAAGGCCCTCCTAGTGTTGGCCAAATTTGCCCCCAGGAACGAAGCCTTCATTTTCAGCCTCTTTGTAATTCATGAGGCTAACCTCACCCATATCTGCTTGCCATGAACTGCCCCAACACAGCTGCTTGGCCACCCTGATGAAGAAGGCATCCTTCAGAGACCTGTCCTGGGTCCTCTGCTGCCCCAAGAACTGGCTGTTGGGATGACACTGACAGAGCCCTGTTGAAGTTTGCTGATCATCTCCAGACTATCAGAGCTCCCCACTGCTGTACAATTGAGAAGGGCCTGGCCTTCCACCTGGGAAGGTAACCAGAGCCCTGTTGAAACTCGCCTGGTGCTGTCTCTGCTTCAGGTAGAAGAGTGAACTGGCCCCTGGACTTGTGCTTCCTTTACTGACCTGACCTGTGTTTGGCTTTCCCATCATCCCTCCCTATTGGTGTTTTGCTGTAGTCATCATGTTTACACAACCCCATCCTTCCTTGAGTGTGCTGGGAAAAGCTATCTCAGCAACATATACCCAGCATCTCCTGTTTTCTCCTACTCACCCCAAGTAAATTCAGGGTGGCTCCTGCTTAAACTTTAAAAGAGTTGCTCCTATGAGGTGCTTAATATATGTAACTCCACTTAATCTTCACAACAGCTCTGTAAAAAGAAGATACAATTATCCCCATCTTTCAAGATGAGGAAACAGATTCAAAGAAGGTAAGCAACTTAATCAAGGTCATGTGGATTCAAATACAGAACTGTCAAGGTTCACTGCCTCAAATAATAAGTTCTTCACTGAGCATCTATCATATGTCAGGCAGTGTTCTAGACAACAATATTATTTCGTTGATTCTCACAACAATTCCATGAGATAGGTCTTCGCATCCCATCTAATGGATGAGAAAACTGAGGTTCAGAATTATTAAAAATAGACATGCTAATCACTATAATTTGATCATTACACATTGTATACATGTATTGAAATATCACTCTCTAGCCCATAAATATATAAAATTACATGTTAACTACAAAGAAAACAAAAAAAGAATAAATAAGTAACTCTTTTGAGATAATATGTATATATCACTCACTGAATGCCTGGGAGTTTGGGAAGATGTTTGCTTTTCCTGATAAATGTGAAAGATGCAACTGGTATATCTTTTGTCTTCCTCTTTACTTGAATTTGGATGTGATGATTGAAACTTGAACAACTGTCTTGGAATCATGAGAGAAAAGCCAAAAGAAAATTCAGTGAAATATTTTCCCAAACATCATTAGCCTGATAAACAACAACCCACCTTCGGATCTCTTGTTATATAAGAAAACTGAACCTCTGCTTATTTTTATTATTTTTCAAGGCCACACAAATAGTACGTGACTGTGGCCTATTTATAGTTTTCCCTCATTCTTCTCTTAGTAACTGAATTTTCCAAATTATGGCTTAGCACATGCCTGCCCAGCAAATGGTCACATTTTTCAGATCTCCTTGCAGCTTTGTGGGACAGGTGACTGTATTTTGGTTAATGGAATGTGAACAGAAGGAAAGGATGTGATTAACTTCCAGGTCATGCCCTCCAGTTCCTGTTTCCTTCTTCCCACTAGTGTTGAAAGTAAACCACCTGGTCCAATCACATGGACCAAGACCACACTTTAGGGGTGGCAGACCAACAAGATAGAAGGAATTTGGATTTCTGAATGACCTCAGAGGTAGAGCTGCCCTCCATTCTAGAATCACTATCAACTTGGACTTCTATGTGGGGGAGTATTTCTTTTATCTCATTTAAGCAACTATGTTTTGGTCTCTCTTAAGACCCTATTATCTTAAGCAATACTGTGGCCAACTAATTTTCAAACAGGTCTGTCTAACTCCAAATCTGAGTAATTTCTACTACAACTCTCAATACCTAAACTGGGGATTGCAAACTCAAATGCCTACAGAAGCTAGGTAGATAAATTAGTGAAGAAGTCTCAGTAGGAGCTATGGTGAGCTGGAGAATACATACGTGGTTGCTATGTGCTTAACAAACTCTGTTTCCTTTTCTTCCTGCTAGACTATATTTCCCAGCTTTCCTTATAATTAGTTAGGACCATGTGCCTGAGTTCTGGCCAATGGAATGTATATGGTAGGAAAGGGTGCTCCATCCAGGCCTGGTCCATGAAAAATCTCCCACTCAATTATTCACTCTTTCTTTTCCCCCTACTGAAGTGAAAAAGATACCACAGGAGATCTTGGGAGCCATGCAACGGATACAGCAAAGCCACAGATTAGAAGTTTAGGTTCCTGGGTCATCACTCAAAGAAAAGCTACCTAAATAACATTGACACATGTCTTTTGATTTATATTTTTAGGAGAAGACAGAAATTTTTAATATTATGAGGAAGCTGTTCATTCAGTATTAGCCAATACAGTGAAGGTCAAACAAAATACGACTATATTCCAGACTATATTCCAGCTTCAATATTACCCTGATCCTGAGACATTAATCAGCCTCCCTTACTGGTCCCAGTTTCAACTGGTACAGATTCAACTGCCCCTGAGAATTCAATTAAGGTTCCCAAGTCTTTCCTCCATTAGGTCATGCAGGTTTATTAAACTTTAAGCCAATGACCATTGGAGTATAACTGTGAAAAGTAGAAACTGTCTACTGTCTACAGCTCTTCTCTCATTTGATAAAAGTAGCCTTGCCAAGCAATTGCCTAGAGCTCCAGTGTTGCTTTTTCATTCATATATTCTTAAAATTAGAGCTAATCCTAGGTATCCAACTACATTCACCAAAATGAAACTATTTCCAAACATTTCTCTAGTTAGCCATCTATCAAATTCTTTCCACTTACCAAGGCCCAACTCAAGGTTATCTCCTACATGGGGTATTTTCCATAGAGGTCTTTGCCTCTTCCTAGGTGAAATTGACTCATCTCTCTGCTATGCACCCCTGTGGGGCTCCCTCACCCTAAGTAAGGAGTATGTTCCCCTTCTAAGGTGTGAGGTCTTGAACACAGACCAGAATAATCTTATCTTTATATTATCAGTTCCTCATTATAATAAGTGCCCGACACTAGGGCTCAATATATTTATTAGATGTTTTTGTTGTTGTTGTTGTTGTTATGTTATTTTGTTGTTGTTTTGTTTTGTTCATTTCGGGTTCACTTTAATCAATGGTTCATCATAACTGTGCCATGCACTGGGTGGAAAGAGGTTGGCAGGGAGAGTTGGAACCAAGAGCAATGTCTACAATAATTGAATTTAGAGAGGTAAAATACCTTAGCCATTTAGGAAGACAGAATTTGGAAGCAGATTGAGTTTTCATCCCATTTACTAGCCATAAACTTCGGTCTTTTGTTTGTTTTTTGAGACAGAGTCTTGCTCTGTCATCCAGGTGGGAGTTCAGTGGCGTGATCTCAGCTCACTGCAACCTCTGCCTCCTGGGTTCAAGCAATTCTCGTGCCTCAGACTCCCGAGTAGCTGGGATTACATGTAACCGCCACCACGCCCAGCTAATTTTTTTCTATTTTTAGTAGAGATCGGGTTTCACTATGTTGGCCAGGCTGGTCTCAAACTCCTGACCTCAGGTGACAGGTGAGCCACCCGCCTCAGCCTTCCAAAGTGCTGGGATTACAGGTGTGAGCTACCACGCCAGGCCAAACTTCAGTCTTGTTACTTAACCTTTCTGCCCTCAGTTTCCTCAACTTTTAAATGGGGACAATAATAATAGTACAATTATATTAGTTTACAAGAGCTGCTGTAACAAAGTATCATAAACTAGATGACTTCACAGAAGTTTATCTCACAGTTCTGGAGGCTAGAAATCTGAATTAAGGGGTAGGCAGGGTTGGTTCCTTCTGGGGGCTGTGAAGGAAGAATCTGTTCTAGGCCTTTCTCCTTTGCTTCTAGATGGCATCTTCTCTCAGTGTCTCTTCTGGTCATCTTCTATCTACATATGCCCGATCTACCCTAGTGACCTCAGTTTAACTTGATTACTCTTGTAGAAGCTCTATGTCCAGATAGGTCATATTCTGAGGTATTGAGGGATTAGGACTCCAGCATATCTTTTTGTGTGTGTGAGGAGGGACATAATTCAATCCATAATGACCATATTATCTAATCAGGTTGCTGTGAGGATTAAATAAATTAATACAAGTAAAGCATTTAGGAGACTCTCTGGCATGCTGCAAGCGCACAAAAACATTAGCTGGTGTTATTATGTTTCTGAAACTCTTGTTACACCAAGATGATAAGATATCACCCTTAAGAATAAGCTAATAAAAATTACGCTGTTTGAGTATATTCGTTTGTTTTGGGGGAGTGGCTGGAGAGTGGGAGGTTTGCAACCCTTGCTGTCAGAATACAGAAAAACAAAAGAAGCCACAGTTCCTGACACTGACAATATATTTCTTTAAAAAGATATGACAAGACATAACAAGTCATTGCACTCACGATAAGCTTGAAAGTGACTCAATTTGACAGGTATGTTGTATATTGAGAGGCATATCACAGTTAGTATTTGTCCTTTGATTTATTGTTAGGTATTGTTAATTCACTTTTAGCAGTAATCATTAAGTCAGTTATACAATATAAGATTGTAGTTTGATTTTGCAATGCTTAAATTTGACCTCTCCTAAAGTTAGGGGTTGGTTTCAAAGTCTTCTTAGATACTCCAGGCTTAGAATTTTAAAATAAGTCTCTTAGGCCAGTTGGTCGTTGTGTGACTCAAACATACTAAAATATAGCCCAACAAGCCATTCAAGGCACAAGATTTCTAAACATTGGCATTTCTCAATAATGCCCATGGATGCAAATTCCTGAATTATAGGGATTCCCAAAAAAGAATGGACTCTTTCTAATGGATAACATTTATACTCCTTTTAACAAAGGGAGAATACAAAAGTCAATTTTGTATTCCAATGCTTTGCTCTCATTCTCTTGAGAGTACATCAAAATTTTACTTTCAGTCCATCTTCCAGATCATTCATTAATGCAATTCTGTGGTGATGTGGTTTTTACATTCCGTTCAATCCTGACAGCATTTTAAACTCTGGCCTCTGAGTAAAAATCTCAGTACAGGTCCCCTTGCATTTGTTGATTTTACAAATGAATAGATCCTCAGTAGGGAGAAGCCAGCCTTCTCTCAAAAGCCCTCTTCAAAGCAGAGGCTGCCTGGGTGGTATGGGTGATCTGAATATTGCCTGTTTAAATGGGCAGTCAGTGATGCACATACCATCCAACCACATGTGTAACTTATTTCTGAATTATCATACCAGGGCAGAAACCTACCTCATGAGTTTCCACCACAGTAATACTGAAAGTTCAGCTGTCCAATTTCAATTATATTCCATCTGCAAATCCAGACTATATCCAAAGTCATGATTCCACCATTTGTGAGCGTTGAGAAGGGCAGAAGAGTATATACCTGACGCCTCTTCTCTCTGCTCCCACCTCCTTCTCTATATCCTCCCCACCAATATTTTTACCCACTCTCCTTCCCCTTTCTCTATCACATTCTTGGCCCTCTCCATTGAAGGATTTTAGTCTTTTCATCTCAGGTATAGTCATTAGCTCTAGAGTTAAAATTTATTTTTTTACTTATTTTTATTTTTTTGCAACTTTCAACATAGTAAATGGAGATTAAGAAGAAAGTTTCATATATACACTTTAAAAATAAATTATTTTCTTATTACATGTTATGTTCATTGTAGGAAATTCAGAAATAAGGTTATATTTTTTGTTTTTGTTTTTGCGATGGGGTCTTGCACTGTCGTCCAGGCTCAAGTTCAATGGTGCAATCTCAGCTCACTGCAACCTCCCCCTCCCGGGTTCAGGAGATTCTCCTGTCTCAGCCCCCTGAGTAGCTGGGATTACAGGCGCCCACCACCACGCTCAGCTAATTTTTTGTATTTTCAGTAGAGAAGGGGTTTCACTATGTTGGCCAGGCTGGTCTCAAACTCCTGACCTCATGATCCGCCCACCTTGGCCTCCCAAAGTGCTGGGATTACAGGCGTGAGCCACTGCGCCTGGCCGGATATACATTTTTTAAAAGGAAAGATAACATCCCATATCCTGAAACCCAGAAATAAGCAAGGCTACTATTTTGGTGCGTAGTTTATCAATTTGCATATACTTTTAAAACTCTGAACAACCATGCAATTAGATCACCCAACTAGTATATCTGGAGGAAAGCAGATGCTGAAAGGGTCAATTACCAGATTAATGACCTTTCTCCCCTGCCCTCCCACTGCATCTACATCCCAGGACTACTCTGAGAGGACATCAGTTTCTAAACACTTGCAAGAGTTTCTGTCCCAGCTACTAAGTATTCTCATCTGACTCTGGTCATAGATTACCCAGTATTGGTCCCTTGGCTTCAGATCATCAGCTGACATGCGAGATATAAATATACAACAAAAAAGAAAAGAACTCCTGAATTTTTGAAAGAAGAAAAACAAATTTTTCTAAAGCTAATTCAATGCAGCAGTTGGTCTAGTTCAGTGAGAAAGTACGTATTCTGAACATGTGAACTCCATATTTTGAAAACTCAACTTACACTGAAGAAAGTTGCATTCTACCAAAAGGAAAAATAATATCTCTTAGTAGATTTTTTAAATACCAACCCTTGAGAAATGTATGTCCATGGACATGTCCACACTCATTACCCACGCAAGATATACAGAAACTTGCACATTTTAAGAATACATACTAAAAAGTAATATTTTAACTACAAGAATTATCTCTGACAGAATTTAAAAATATTAAGATTATAATTCAAGAACTGGATACTATAAAAAAGGAATGACCCAAAATAAGAAAGACCTCTTGGAAATTAAAAGTATAGTGATTTAAGCAGTTAATAAATTGATTAAAAGATAAAATCAAGGAAATCTCCAAGAAAGTAGAAAATACAAGTAGATTAAAAATGTGAAAAAAAAAAGGCTAAATTGTAATGTACAAATCCAGGAGGCTAATGTCCAGTGAATAGAAGCTCCAAAAAGAACAAACAAAATGAGAGAATACAAACAAATTTTTAAAAGGGAATTTATCACAGCTGAAAGACATGAGTCTCTAGACTGAAGAAAAAAGCAGGAAAAAAAATACTAGAATACTACACAAAATGAATGAAAAATGACCCATATTCAGTCACAGAATTGTGAAATTTAAGAATATCAAAGATTTTTTAATACAAAAAATATTCAAAGCAAAAAAAAACCAAATTGCCTTTTTTTTTTTTTTTTTTTTTTTCAAAAAAATCACATTGTCATCTAACTTCTCAGCAATACTGAATTCTAGAAGACAATGAAACATTGCCTTCAAAGTTCTGAGGAAAAATGATTTTAAATGAAAAAGTCAACATTCAATCAAATTATCAATATAATTGAAGAGTAGAATAAAGTTATTCTAAGTCATGGAAGGACTTAGTAAGTTTACCTCCCATATACCTTTCTTATAGAGGTGATTCAAGAATGTGTTCCAATAAAATAAGAGAGTAAACCAAAAAAGAGAAAAATACGGAGTTGAAGAAACAAGCCAAATGGGAGAAAAATGGAAGGAAGACATGGCTTATTTGTCACTTCCATTTTAGCTTTTCAATAAATCTAGAGAAGAAAAGCCCAGTTTGGACCTGGCAGGACAAGGGCTTTAAAAGGCAGATATCTGGAAAAAAAAAATGTATATGAGCTGAAGTAATCCACAGATTTGATGCTACCTTTAAGAAATTGGAATATCAAGTTGTAAAAAAAAATCACAGTAATGCAAAAGATGGGGATGGAGAGGAGGAAATAATTAGAAATTCCAAGAAAATCACAAAGCTATGAAAAAAAGATATAAAATCCTAGTATCTTATGCAGCTAAGCAGTGAACAATCTTTACATAGTCATAATGGAATCACTGCTGATCAATTTTCAACTCTTAGAATCAACCCATGGGGTCAGCCTAAAAAGGAAGACTTAAGGGTAGTTGCAGAATGAGGTTCATGTTTTTTGTTTTCTTTTTTCTTGACAACATAAGTTACAATTAAGCATTTGGTTGAGATTAGGAGGAATCAAGAAATGAAGGAAAGGCTAAGGGCTTTCATACTTTCACCTCACAAATCAAAGAATTAAGAGGTACTGTCAAATGGTTGATGGAATTAGAAGTAAGGATGTGAGTGTATTTTTTGTAGTTACACAGGTAACTGTTAATAGCAGAAAAAATCTAAAACTAATGGCAATTTATGTGGAAGTGGAGAAAAGAAAGGCCAGATTTGGAAGATGAAAGATAAGTGAGTTAAATCCATAGCCAACATTATAGAAATCAGCAGATAATGTCTACACTTGTTGACTAAAGAAACAGGAAAGTAATAATAATGTATTGAAGAGTTTATAACAAGTAAAAGCAAAATGTATGACAATCATAGCACAAAGGCTGGGAGAGAAAAAATAGGCATACTGGGGGTTCATACACTACACATGAAGTGGTATTGGATCACTCAAAGGGAGACTACGATTAGCTAAAGAGGTATGTGATAATTCCACTTCCAGTCGAATGGAGTAAGAAGGATTAGATTTACCGTACTGCCTGAAACAACTAAAATACCAGATAAAATATATGAAACAATGGCACTCAGGACTTTGGACGCCCGATGATAAAGAACAATGATCTCTGAGAAACGAAAGAGAAAAGAAAATGTAAATCTATACAAACACTTGTGTAAAAATGTTCATAGCAACTTTATTTGTGATAGCCCCATACTGGAAACAACTAAAATGTCCACCAAAAGATGAATGAATAAACAAATCATGCTGTATCTATACAATGAGATATATTACTTAGTAACAAAAAAGAATGAATTAGGTACATGTAACTACATGGTTGAATCTCAAATTAATTACACTGAGTGAAAGAAGCCAGAAAAAAATAGCACATACTATAAGGTTCCATTTATTTAAAATTGAAAAACGAAAACTAACTTATAGTGACAGAAAACAGATCAGAGAGTATGGAGAGAGGTGGTAGGGGGTATTAAAAGGATCATGAGGAAACTTTCAGGGGTGATGAATATGCTCACCCCTGAAAGTTTCTCCTTGCCCTTTTTAATAGCTTGATTGTGGCATATATAAATGTCAAAATTCATCAGACTGCTCACATTAAAAATAAACAGTTTATTGTGTGTCCATTATACTTCAACGGTTAAAAAAGAAAAGAAAGATATGGCATAAACATATTACAGAAAAAGATAACAAATATATTACATATATTTGTATGTATATAACAAATATCTAAAATATATATCAAATAATAAGCATGGCATAAACTTATTTTAGGAGTAGAGAAGTAACTGTCAAAGAGCTATAAGAGAAACTGTTTAAAGTGTTTCCTCATGTGAGGAAATGCAGGGCAGGAGAGAATAAGGGAAGGAACTGTGGCTTCTTCGTATATGCCCTTCTGGATTTGCTCATTTTTAACAGTGAGTATATATGTCAGTTCAAATGCTCAGAGAAGCAGATGCTTAGATGGGACTTGATGTTTACTTACTTGATGTTTAATGCTTAGCCTGTGAAGGATAAAGGCAGGAGGAAGCAGGAGTAGACAGGCAGAGAGCTGGGATTGAGATCAGGTCTGCCACCTGTGAAGAGAGAGGGTCAAGGAAAAGCTGGATAGGAAGAGCCTGGGAACCCAGAGCAGTTCTGAGAAAGACTTGCCGGGCTGATAGGGAATGTCTAAGCAAAAGTCGCCAATTAGCAGAGTTCTGTGTCAGGGAGGATGGGCCTGCTCTCGCATTCTAGCACCACTGCAGTGTTCAGTCATTGGCTGGGAGCAGCCCAGAGGGCTGTGGCTCAGCATGAATGCCGCAGTATATCAAAAGATGTGGCAGCTAGGGGCTGTCATTCTGCTATGTGCCCCACAGCAGGTTTTTTTTTTGTTTTTGTGTTTGTTTGTTTTTTTTTGAGACGGAGTCTCGCTCTGTCGCCCAGGCTGGAGTGCAGTGGCGCGATCTCAGCTCACTACAAGTTCCACCTCCCAGGTTCACGCCATTCTCCTGCCTCAGCCTCCCGAGTAGCTGGGACTACAGGCACCCGCCATCACTCCCAGCTAATTTTTTTTTTTTTTTTTTTTTTTTTTTTTTTTTTTTTTTTTTTTTTTTTGTATTTTTAGTGGAGACGGGGTTTCACGTGTTAGCCAGGATGGTCTTGATCTCCTGATCTCATGATCAGCCTGCCTTGGCCTCCCAAAGTGCTGGGATTACAGGCGTGAGCCACTGCGCCCTGCCGCAGGTCCTCTTAAAGGGACATCTGAAGAGCATATTTTCCTGGCTGCTACAGCAGGCATTGATTTGATTTTAAAATTTCAAAAGTTTTTTTAAAAGAAGGATAAATTCCTCTGATCAACAAGTAAAATGAATAAACATTCAGAGAGCAACACAGTTTTTTATAGAGTTGAACACTCACCTGGTTGGCGCTATATATTCTGTATTCTTTTTTGTTCAAAAGTGTCGAGTTGAGTAGGTTAAATCTATTTGGTTCTTTCCTAGTTGAAGAGTCACAGTAGACAACTAAAGAGGCAGCCATTTTCTGCAAAAAGTATCTATAGAGTCACCAAGTGGGGTTCTGTAAGCACAAGGAGGAGCGCCACTTGAGAACCTATGGATTCTGATGAAGCAACCCTGGGAATCACATAAAACCACTTAGAACACATTGAGCTCATTAGAAATCCTGTCATCCTGTAACCCTCACGGCTCTGAAATTTCCTCTGACTTAACAAATAAGGCTAGCAAATAATAAATTACGTTCACAGTACAAAGCAATTGAAAAAGCTGTTAAAATATATATATAAATACACACAGATATATATTTATATTAAAAATATATTACGTATATATTTGCAATTCAGAGACGAAGAGGTATATCCAGGTTTTTAGGTCCTGGAACTTACACAATTTTTCAGGTTCTGTTAAAAAAAAAAATCATAACAATAAAATGCCCTCACATGACCACTCAGCACCACCCTGCATAAAGGAAAGTGTATGTGTGTTGGGTTCGGGGGTGGGGCAGAGTGGAAAGATGTAGCAGTCTTAACCAATTGTGATTCAAGTTTTTTCATTTTTGCAAATTTTGCAAAAATGTATAACCATCTGAACATTTTGTAGAACCCCTCTCAGGGCCTTGGAGAGGGTCCTGATGCCTACACTTTGCCAGCATTGCAGCCCTCTATGAAGAGCAGAGAATAAGGGAGTGTTGATTCCCTTAAGAAATTTGTGGATATAAATATAAGTTAGTGGGGGACAGGGGTTGGCCCTTCACACATGTTAGTACTGAAAATAAAAAGAATATGCACAGAGGGAACTGCCTGTTGATGTAAATTATCTTCCATGTGTCTGGCACCCCAGGCACTGGTCACTCCCTACCAGAGCCTGGCTCCAAACACATGACACCCTCACGACCCATCTGCACGCTAAGGACATAGTTGCATCTGATTTCTCTGAGAACCTGTCACTGGGAGCAGGGAGCTGAATGACAAAGATGAGCAAAGCACATTATTGGGCTCTGTTATTAAAGGAAGTGGATTTGACTTGGTGAAAATATGGTTATACAGCATATGATCACAACTACTTTTTTAAACACCCTGAAAGAAAATATAGGGAAGTACACTCAAATGTGCTAACTATACACAAAAATGTCTTTGGGTGTTAGAACTATGGGTAATCTTTTTTAATGTTCCCCTCACATTTTCTTTAATAAGCATATATTGTCTTTAGAGTTGAAAATGAATTTCAAAAAATGTTTAAAAAATGCATTAACTTTGTATATATGGATATACACAGGTATATGTATTAATTAATGCAAGCAATGTGCAGGAATCTAGAGAGATTTAAAACTTCCCATGGCTTCCAGTAAGAATATTTCATATGGCAGCTATTACCAGTGTGATATGAGAATCAGAGAATCAATTAATCTCACTTTTGAAAGGGCCTTTATATTAGTTATCTATTGCTCCATCACAAATTACCCCAAAACCTTGGTGGCTTAAAACAATAAACATTTATTATTTCACAGTTTCTGTGGGTTAGGAACCTCCGAGTGACTTAGCTGAGTGTCTCAGGCTGAGGGTCTCTGAGGGGGTTACAGTCAAGCTCTGAGCAGGGGCTGCAGTCATCTGAAGGTTTATCCAGGGCTGGAGCACCTACTTCCAAGATGGTCATTCATATGGCTATTGGCAGAAGTCCTCAATGCCTTGCCACATGGGCCTCTCCATGGGGCTGCCTGACTGTCCTCACAACACAGCATCTGGCTTCCCCTGGATGGAATGATGTGCGTATGTATGAGAAAGAGAGAGAGAGAGGAGCCACAGGGTCTTTGGTGATCTAGCCTAGGAAAAGTCATACCATCATTTCTGCCGTATTCACAGACCAATCCTGATGCAGTGTGGGAGGGGACTACACGTATCCAAGGCAGGGATCATTAGAGGCCCTTAAACACCATCATGTCCAATCCCCATGGGATCCTTGAGAAACTAAAATTTTTCCATAAAACAAGAAATATTGAAATTGTTAGTCACAGTCATTTAAACCTATTAAGGAAATAGGTATTTGAATCCTATTTTAGATTCTGACTCAGCAGAAATGGCTTTTCTGAAAACAATGTATTAGAGCTTATGAGTGTAATGTGACTTTAAAATGTTAATTGGTTTTCACTTCTTGGAAAGTTACAAAATTTTATTTCCTTCCTTTAAGAGAGGTTTAGATTGGCAAAACAGATATTTTTTAAACAAGCCTTTGTACTTTGGTTGTATGGCTGCCAGGCAAAAACAAGTAAACAAACAAAAACCTTTTAGTGGTTGTTTTCAGCCTAGCTAGATGTCTAATTGATTTAAAAACAATAATAATCTATCTCCCCCAATAGGTCAAATGTCTTTCTAATACAATCCATGAATTTCAACACATGGAAAAGGAGGCTCATGAAATCAATATAGAAACTATATTGTTAAAAAACAACAATTAGTCTGGGCACAGTGGCTCATGCCTGTAATCCCAGCACTTTAGGAGGCTGAGGTGGGAGGATTGCTTGAGCTGAGGAGTTCAAGACCAACCAGGGCAACACAGTGAGACCTTGTCTCTACCAAAACAACAACAACAAAATCGGAACAAAAACTCTGTCTGACTTGGGGGATTTTCTTTTAATAAATGAGTTTATTTAGGTTAAAAAAAATGCATTTCAAATAACATCTTATGTATTTAATGAATTGCCTTTACTAAAAAGCGTAAAATTATATGAAATTTGAAATGTCTTTAAATTAGAGACATAAGATTATAGAAATATGGGGCAATGCATCTTCCAGGCTGCTCCTCCTAATAAGAATAGGAAGAGGAAGTTTGTCAGTGTTTGAAATTACCTCCAGACTCTTTAAGCGATGAATTCTCCTGTATTCATATTTGAATCCCAAATACTAGCAGAGTGCCAGGCACAGAGAGGTCATGAAATATTTGCTGAATGAATGAAGTAGGGAAAAGCATTATATTGTTTTGGAGAAATGATACCACTACAAAGCCTGTTCTCACCCTAATTTCCATTCCTCCCTTCACCCCCTGTGTTCCCAACATCCCCTGACTTCAAAGAGAGTCCCCAGGAAGAGAGCTGGCCTTGGCATCGGTAAATCACCAGTTTCCCTAATGGCTCATGATTTGTCATCCCAGCAAGTCCAATTAATTCCCTGTTCAAACTGACATTTTAAATTCCAGTCCATAATACAAAAGAAAGATGAATCTGCCCAACTTCTTGTTTGGGCATCTATTATATTTTCAACGCCATCCCATAAATTCTATGTATTTACTCCCTCCCCCAGTGCAAGAATTAAACACGGATCTGCAGCCGGATGGATTCTGTCTCCTGTCTTTTGTCCAGCTGGAAAGCTACTTACTAGTGCTTTATCGTCTTTTGGTAACAGATCTTCTCCCAGGAATCTGCACTCTCGCTGTTAAACTTCCCAGCAAGTTCAAAGGGGCGCTCATCTCTCCAAGATCTGCTAGTTAGCTTACTGCTGCTACATGGCATTGCCTTTGATAATTTAGCCCCTCCCAGAGGCTAATTTTTCTACATCTCAGGGTAAAATAAGGTGTTTTTTTTTGTTTTTGTTTTTTGTTTTTTGTTTTTTTTGAGACAGAATTTCTCTCTTGTTGCCCAGGCTGGAGTACAATGGCGCAATCTCGGCTGACTGCAACCTCCAACTCCCGGGTCCAAGCGATTCTCCTGCCTCAGCCTCCCGAGTAGCTGGGATTACAGGCATGCGCCACCATGCCCGGCTAATTTTGTATTTTTAGTAGAGACAGGGTTTCACCATGGTGGTCAGGCTGGTCTCGAACTCCTGACCTCAGGTGATCCGCCTGCCTTGGTCTCCTAAAGTGTTGGGATTACAGGCATGAGCCACTGCACCCAGCCTAAAATAAGGTTTTATCAAGCTGTCAAAGCCCTGGACTTTGGCACTGTTTCCAAAGGGTGTTAAAACATTCCCAAAGGATGAACCCTCTTGAACTAAGGAATCACCGAGGGGAAAGGAATGCAAGCAGGTCTGACAGGATCTGTAGCTTTCCCCTGATTTATTGCACCTTGCTTTAGAGGAACTAAATGCTCATTCTGATGAGTTTAGTGAATATGAGACACTATCTGTGGATCCAGGATTTCACCATATGCTATTGGGTCATACGTCTCAAAACTCAGGTGTGCTCATCGTTGAACTAATAACCTCAGTTATTCATTTGGTTTCAAAATGCTTATCCTGGCACGTACAGTACTGTTTTCTTTTAGGGCTGAGATTTTATCTAACACAATTACAGTTTCTGATAAGCTATTCTGTGTTTAAAGCACATATTTTTTAAAAATCAGAGGTCTGCATCTCCAAGCACAGGGCAGTCCAGGATAAATCAGACCCACTAAAAATATAAGGACTATATATAGCTGATCTTTGTATTATTGTTGTTAGAAAGGTAATTATTCCAAATTGCAGAAAGAATGAAAATAGAAAAAAGAAAAAGATGACAAGCAATTCTAGGCTATTCTTTTGATGTGTTTCCTTTTAGTCTTTTTAAAAAAAGATAAAATTTTGAATTTTTTTTCATTTAACTTATAGATATTTTGCCTTTATTTTGCCACAGAGTCTCCTTCACAACTATGGCTTTTAGAGATCGCTTTTCAAAGGGACATGCTTTAGTGAACACTATCAAGCTGGAAATTTTAAAAAGGAAGAAATCCAGATCATAACACATTTTTTCATTATTTTTTAATCTTCAAATTATTTTTCATGTGTATTTCAGAGGATTGCTCTTCCAAGAAATACTCTGTAATACATTGTATGCATTTGAGAGAAAACTCTGAACTTGTTTTTAAAGTTTGTGTATTCAACCAGGTATCAATGACACTTTTTCATCTTTTTTTTTTTAATTACTAAAGAATACAGTCATATCAAGGATCATGAGCTTCCAGAATTCTGAGTTCTATAGGAAACCAATTAGTTTGAACATCTTCCCCAAGGTATAAAAGTATTTCGCCAATCCCAATACAGGGTGAGAAGAGTTTATGAGAATTGAATGAGTGAAACAATGCAGATAGTCTCTCACCAACGTCCCCCATGGCCTCACAATTCAAATGCAGCATTCCACTTGCTCAGCTTTAAAATTTAATAAAGAAAAGTAAAGCGATGGGTTGGAGGATTTTGGAAATTGAGCAAAGATGAAAGAGGCAGTATTGTACATTTGTGTTTCTTTTATATTTGATGTCCTTCCATGTTAGGGAGAAAAAGAAAATATGCAAGAGTACGAATGACAATGTTTTTAATAAAACCTTGGCTGCTTTTCTGTAAGAATTGATGCAAGTAATTTTATCTCTTTAGGGGTGGTTTTCAAAGCAAGGGGAAGAAACAAGTTGACAGGATCTCATAAGGTACTTGGGAAATGCACTCTTTTTGTGCTTTATTTAACTTAGCTAGGGAAAAAAACTAGGTGAAAAGGCAAGATTTCACTCAGATCTAGTTCTGCTTCATATGAATTTAAAAAGAAAGGAAAAAAAGGAAGGAAGGAAGAAAAAATCCCTCTCAAACCTTATGCCCTATATCATAGTGTTGTACAGATGACTTTTAAAAGGATAATAACATATTTCAGTATTTTTTAAACTGAAATTTGACTAACTGTACAAATTTGGGTTATGGGTTCTTTAACGAAGGAAGATAATTATATTTATATTTTTCTGACATGATATAAAAACTTAAGTCAGCGTAGAGCCCCTGCTGTCAAGCTAGGCTGCCATTTGAGCTCCTAAGGAAGAAAATCCTTGGGAAAGATTGTATTTTATAGTCCTGCCCTCAGCAATTCAGCTGTGCTTCATTCCAAGATACATTTTTGCCTTATGTGCCATAATAAAAGCAAACCTTCTTGCCCCTTAGAGGGGCACATTTGGAAGATCAAGAGGAGAATGTACTTGGGCCACATTCTCTCCTAGGACGGCTGCAAGGCAAGCTGTAATAGAAACCAAAATAGGGCACATCTAACCGGTTCTGGCTTTTCTCCTGAAGGCAGGATGTAGACCAGGTTTTTTGCAAGGGTCACTGAAGTTTGCAAAACTTTTTCTGCTCCTGGCTGATTGAGTGAGCCAGAGCCAGCTCATAGCTTGGATTGGAAATCATGTGAAACTCATTTATGCCATTTTTTATTTTCTCTCTTTAACTCCCTATCAGACATTGAGCCGAGTTTGCATCCGAGTCTGGAGTTGGTTTACAAGCATACTGGAAGTAAAACTCAATTGGGAGTGAGAATCCAGGTGAACCAAAGTAAACGTGAACTCTTTGTGAACCAAATACTACTGTACACCCCTCTTCAAAGCCTACAGGCGCCTGAAAATCTCCCATAAATCCAAGCTGCATTGAAAGGATTTGCTCCAAGCCTTCTACCAGTAGCTTGCATCCACATGCATCAGATTCAGCTGTCTCCTAAATCTGCAAAGTGTTATCTGCCTCACCGTGCACAAACTACTGTCCCAAACTGTATTCAATCCAGATGGGAGGCTTTGTCACTTCCTGACTTCCTTTCCATTGTAAGGATGAATATTTTGAAACCAGGCAACTAGGAAAACCATACCCCACTAAATGGGAGCATATACTATTTAGGGAAAACTTTCTAATTGTCCCCCACAAAATGAAGAAATTATACTCTTCTTGTACCCTGATTGTACAACATGTTCAGCTCCCTGGGATATGCACCAGATCACATTCACAAGAGAACCTACCATGGGTGTGTCCAGCGTCACGCACAATTCTCAGTGAAACGGCTTAATCTCCACACCTTTCTGTCTCACAAGCAAATTAGGAGGCAACTCAGGTTGATTATCAGAGGAATACATGTTATCCTATTTTAAAAAATAATTTTCAAATGCTGGCACTTCACTATTAATAACAACAATTTACTTGTGACAGCTGATAAGACACATCGATATTTCAATCCTGATTCACTCAGACCACCACCACTCCTAATAAGTACCTCCAATCAGGGAACTTGTCAATCATAAAGTAGAAGTTGGTTTATGTTCTATTTCCTCCTCAGGGACAGGGCCCAAGTCTTGATCATCACTTAACATAAATCAGTGCCCAGGTTATTGCAGGGGTGCAATAACACTTACATAAACCAAGGGAAAGGCACATATATGCCTAGAGTATCTCTAGAAGGATCCTCCAAGAAACTGCTAGCAGTGATTGTCCCTCAACAGAGAAACTAGGGGTTGAGGTGAGACACTTGCTTTTCACTGTTTATTATTATTTTTTTTTTTACTAATTAAACTTCTTACCCAGTATTTTGTATTTTATTGGGTACATTAGAATATTTATTGAATGAATCAACACATGGATGAATGAACAAGCTGTATCCAGGAACAAAAGAGTTGACGCCCAAATATTTTTGTCTGTACCAACTTAACAGCAGTGGCTTTTTCCAACCCTAAGTTTCAAATCCTTCTAGTGACTCATGTCAAGTTGTGTGCCAAGTTAAGAGAGTGCTGACACTCTGACTCAGTGTGTGCAGAAATTCTTGGCCAAGGAGGAGACAAAGAACTGTCACAAAGGCTAGACTTTATTGGTTCAGTTTTGATTCATTAATCAGAAGTGGAAATGCTCACAGTTTTTCTCAATATTAGATGTTGCTGTATCTTGTCTGTGAAGAGCAACCGTGGTTACTTCTCAAGATAAAGCTCTATCCAAGATCAAGAAAAATGGCAATTCTTTAGAGAAAAAAATCCATTTATCTCATGTCTCTAGTTTCATGTCTCTTTTCAGCTCCAGAGAGGTGGCTTACTGCAGTGAATTGAAGAGCACTGGCTTTGGGTTCAGGCAGAACTGTCTAGCTATCCTTTGTCTCAGAATTTGCAGTTGTATATAAACTGGGGACAAAGGTACCTACCTGACAAGGCTGCCATTAGGCTTAAATTAGCTAATATATTTAAAATCCCTGTAACATAGTGCTCAAAAAGTAGTAGCTATTATTCTTACCATAAAATAGTTTCACAGCTCTTTTCATCCTTTAAATTGACTGAGAATCAACACCAGTCTTTGCTTTAAAACAAAGCTTTGAGTCTTTAAGCCTTACCTATGAGGTGCCACTACATTATAAGCTTAAGAACGTTTTGCCTCCTCCCATAATAAAAATATTCTATGATGTTTTTGACACGTTACTTCTTTTGCCTACAGTGTAAAGATTAGAAATAAGCTGCTATTAATACTTCCAATATTCACTGTGTCATCTGTCTGATTGTCATAATCCTCAATCAATCACCTTTGTGCTAGCATCACTTTTTATCCAACCAGGTCAAGATCATGTAATTTGATGGCTGCTTGGGAATTTGTCAGCACTGTTATTTGAAGGGTGTTAGAAAGACATTGGCACTACAATCAGACTCTGTATCAATCTGCCATGCCAAAAGAATTTTTAATGAGGTGGATTTTTTTTTTGAGTTGGGGGATCCCTCTTCCCCAACTCAAATTCATGCTTCAGTCTGGTTCCAAAAGAGACCAGACTTTTTGGAACCACAATCCCCAGATTCCTCAATGTTTGGCAAGTTTGCCAAGAGGTTCAAGCTGCCCTCTAGCTCATCTGGCTGCTGCTCTTGCCCAGGCTGTCTGATGACTTGCTGGGCCACCAGGGGCCCTGCCTTTCCCAGCATGGAAGTGTGTGACTCTCCCCACACTCCCTGCCCCAACAATGCCAAGAATCAGAAACAAGGGCCGGGAGTGTTAGCAGGCCCTGCATGAGTGGCAGCTTAGAGGGCTTGCATTGTGCTTGGTGCACCAAGAGCAGATTGTTATTCTGCAGGCATGAATTAGAGCCTGGGCAGAAAGCGCCATGGTCTTGCCCCGGCGGTGTCTTGCTGCTGCTGGAGAAGTGAGAGGGCTGTGGTTGTACAGAATTTCTGCAGGCCATGTTCCAGGAATTGTCCTTAGAGGACTCATCAGAAGCGGAAACATTTGCTTTTTGAATACCAAACACCCTGAAATTCCATTAGTCTATTATTTTCCCCCTACCTTCCCCACTTCTCCTGCTGTGCAATGGCATCAATTCATTAATTCTGCTCAAAGACGATTGTATTCTCATGACTTCAATGTACCATTTTAAATTTTTAATATTTTGCATAATCTTTATTAAATACATATCTAAGTTCGAATGATTACCCCCCACTGTCTGTCCAGTTGTCATTCAGACAATACTTCCTGGCAGGTTAGCTACTACAGATTTAGCATAGTTACTGAAAGAATGAAGATAGTCTGATTTCATAAACCTTTTCGTAGACTATAGGGCTGTGAGGCATCAATCCATGCAATGACTGCCTCTTTCCTCCAGGTATTGAAAAACACAACTCTTCATGCTTTCTCACTGGCATGAATCTGTAACAACTACATTTAATTGTGTAAAAGATCTCAACTTCAAAGTCAGCTAAAAAGGCCTACAAAACCATCCATTATACTGCAAAGTTAAACGATCACTGTTTTTCAAAGTCCTTCTGATTTCTCTGCCAACAGAGATGTGCTAGAACCAATATTACCCTGTTCTGGTGGTGGAGTGCTGAGTGGCTTTGCAATAACAGAAAATAAATACATCTGGACAAACTGAATGGCAGGAAGTGATGACCAATTAGATTTGCAGAGACCATGTGGGGGGAAGTTTTTAAAGGACTCAACATGCATATATCGTCTCCCCTACCTCACCCTTCCTACTCTCCCTGCCCTCACACTCTTCACACCGCAAAAGTGGAATTCAGTAGCATTGAAGGAATAAAAATATCAGGTGCAAAGGATTTCCTTTTTTTTTTTTTTGAGACGGAGTCTCTCTCTGTCACCCAGGCTGGAGTGCAATTGCACAAACTCAGCTCACTGCAACCTCTGCCTCCTGGGTTCAAGTGATTCTCCTATCTCAGCCTCCTGAGTAGCTGGGATTACAGGTGTGTGCCACCACGCCCAGCTAATTTTTGTATTTTTAGTAGAGACAGGGTTTCATTATGTTGGCCAGGTTGGTCTTGAACTCCTGACCTCAGGTGATACTCCCAAAGTCCTGGGATTACAGGCGTGAACCACCACACCTGGCATTGCAGACGATTTTCTGAGGTGGAGTCTGCAGCATTTTCCTTGGGGGGTCATTTACTCACTCCTTCCTCCCCAACCCCTATTCCATTCTGAGCCTGGAGTATCAAAGATACCAAAGGTATTGAAACTCTCCTCACACTGACTGATACGTCATGCATCAGCATCACCATTGCTGGGTGGGGACGGTAGGGAAGTATGCATGAATTTCTCTGAACCATTTTTCTGGTTCAAGCAAAAAGCTAAGGAAATGAAGGAATCTGTCTCATGCACAAAGCACAGACTATGATTCTCCTCTAAGACATGTGCCCACAAGTAGACTATCATTATTTGAGGTAACCTTGAGTATAATTAAAAACCTTTCAGCACTCTAGTCATATTTCCTGTCACAAGGACAAGATGATACACTGAGAACTGATCAGGCTTAACTGTACTAGCAATGAAAGTAAACAGGGCATTATATGAACATACTCCCCTGTATATACAATTGTGTATTGGCAAAAATTAACATCCTTCAACTATTCTTGGAAAATATACTTTATTCAAATGATTTTTAGAAGGAGCAGAATTAGGGAGATGTAGAAATCTGTCACTTATGCATTTGTGATCAATATTTTTTGAATACATAATACAAGATACATACACATTGTTGAGTAAATGAATAAATGATTTCTATAACTCCCCAGTTCTACTCCTAAACTTGTACACTTTAGTAGCCCAGTATTTTAGAGTAACATTGACAATCAGGCTCAATCAAAGGAAATGTAATCATAGTAGTAGTAGATTTTATTCTCTCTTTCTTTCTTACACAGTGCAAGAAAAAAATAATGTGAAGACTGGGGAAAAAAACTGCTTCATGTAGCTTTTGTCCAGGAAGCCTGATGTGTGTTTCTTACAGCCTTCCCTCCCCTATTTAACTTGGATAAAGATGGCCTCTTTTGAGAAAATTCACTCACCAAAGCTCTAATGCCTGAGCTTATAAAAAGAGATCTATATCACAAGTGGAAGATGACAGAAGAATGTTAGTAAGAGCACCAGAGTTTCAAAGCTTCGTCCTTCCTCTGCCAGTCTGGAATCCAAATCTAGAGCAACAAGCTTTTGCTTGCAATGTCTTCTCTTCAAAGTAGGAAATGAAATTTTAAAAACAAGTGAACTAATCAAAGGTGGGATTTACTTGTCTGCTTTCAAACTAAGAGATAATAATGATTCCCTCCCTCAGACGGCATTTGAAAAATTGCATACAATTAAAAAGACCATGTATTTACCACTTTTGTACTTTAATAGTTAATGCCAAAAGGTATTAGATCTGATAACAATGACTATTACTATACTATTTTGTAATATTCACTGCACATTCAGTATTTTACTAGTTGGAAATATTAATAGTATTTTAAAAGCATGGTTCCTACCCTGATGGAGTTCACCTGATTGGAGAAAAAAGGTATTATTTGCTGGTAGATGTGTGATTATTTACAATGACTCATATTACTCATATTCTCTATTCTGAGCTCTGCCACCCTATTATAGGTAGCCCTAAGCAAATTATTTAAATCTCCCCAATGCCTCAGTTTTCTCATCTGTAAAATAGAACTTTGGGAGGTAATGAGGGTTAAATGAGGTCTTGAGAGTGGGCCCCTGGTCCTATGGGATTACTGCCCTTATAAGAAGAGACACTACTCTTTTTACTTGCGCATACACCAAGGAAAGGCCACGCGAGCACACAGTGGCCTTCCTCAGCTATTCAGTGAGAATTAATTAATGTTTGAGATTTTCAGATAAAAGACTCTCTGGATGTGCAGAGGGCTATTAAACAAACAATAAAACTGCATTTATACACCACTTGGCATGATTCATACGAGAAGAAACAAATTCCTGTAAGCTCTGCATTCTGTCAAGACTGGGATATACATCTGTCCATTGGTGGTGTTAGGCCTTAGCCTCTGTCCAACAGAAATATAACATAACTCACATATGTAATCTTAAATTTTCAAGTTACCAAATTAAAAAAGGAACAAGCAAATATATTTTAATAACATATTTTTAGCTTAATATATACAAAATATTATTTCAACATGTAATGAATAAGAAAATATTAATGAGTTATTTTACATTCTGTTAACTGTTTTTGAAATCTAGTGCATATTTTACACTCACATCTCAATCTCAATTTGGACTGACCAACTTTCGAGTGCTCATAGCCAGTTGTGGCTCTAGTGGCTCACCTATTGGAGAACACAAGTCTAAGAGTTTGCTCCAGGCTGTGACATCCATTCAACCACTTGCTGGTTTCTCTTAGGTGGATAGGTTGGTAGAGTCAATTGTACTCCATTTTCATCCTCTGTACTGTTGGGCTTCAGCGCTGATGATACTAGAAAGTCCTTGTTTCCAGTAGCACTCAGGAGATTAGCAAGATGGCAATGAAAGATGCTCCAGAGAAAATAAATAAATAAATCTCCCCCACTTCTTCTATCCTCACAGGGGGATATCTTGAGACATTTGTGGCAAAGTCCCTCTCTGTTTTCTACCATGACCCCCAGAACGCACTTGGCATCCCGCAGAAAATACACAGAATCACAGCATCACCCCTGAGTCTCCACTTAAGAACATTATGTCAATTTTAAGTGGTTCCCAATAAACTAGAGTTTGAAGTACAATAAACAAAATATTTTTTGTTTTGCTTGTTTTGTTTCATTTCGTTTCTTTGGGGGGCGGTGGCTGCCATTGTTGGATTTTTGGATTTTTTAGTTGATTGGTAGTTCTTTTAAAAATATCTTTTACTACGTAAAATTATTAAGGACATGACCTATTCTCGATTTTAGCCTTTAAACTCATTTGCTTTAGACAAACTCTAACTCAAAAACAATATGTTTTTTTCAAAGTTAATTTGAAGCAGCCAAGCCAAAACATAATTTTACATAATGGCTTGCATAGTGCAAAATACTCAAAAAAGTATATGCCTTACATAGAGACATGTTGGCCATTTCACTCTTCTCACTGATGATTGTTGAGAACCTCTGTCCTTGCTAATCTCCAAATTTCACATTGAAATCCTATATCTTCTCTGTTTCTACCTGAGCCCAAGTCTTGAATGCTGCCTAGTCTCCTGCCCTAAGCTTATTATCTGTGACCTTCTTCACAGAAATTACTGCATTATCTTAAGGTCATCAAATGTTTATTGAACATCTCCTTTGGGCAAAACCTTGTGCAGGGCACCACAGGGAATGCTAACATAAGTATGAAGAAAGACCTGCCTTCAAGCTACCTATAATCTGGAAGGAGTGATAAGAAACATATACTAATAAAGAGAGTGAAACAAAAGACCAACCCATAGGAGAAATACAAAGAACCCCTTATATAAGGATATACTAGTCAGCTCAGGCTGCCTAATAAAATAAAATATCATAGACTGGGTGGTTTAAACAACAGAAAGTTTTTTCACATTTCTGGAAGCTAGAAGCATCAGATCAAGATCCAACAGAGTCGTTTCTCTGAGGGCTCTCTTCTGGCTTGTAGACAGCCGCCTTCTCACTGTGTGCTTGTGTGGCCTTTTCTTGGTGTATGTAAACAGAGTAGTGCCTCTTCTTATAAGGGCAGTAATCCCACAGGACCAGGGGCCCACTCTCAAGACCTCATTTAACCCTCATTACCTCCCAAAGGCCCCATCTCTAAATAACACAGCATTGGGGATTAGGTCTTCAACATATGAATTTGGTGGGGTGGGAGAGACACAAATATTCAGTCCATAACAAAGAATGTAAGAGTAAAGAAGCCCTACCTAGTTCAGTTGATAAGCAAAGCTTTTACAGTGGAGATTGCACCTAAGAAAGCTATTAAGGTGCCTTCTCTTCTGAGTACTAACAGACATCATGCATCAAGGGCCAAATAGATGGAATGGCATTTGTACATCAGTGCAGCTATTTCTGATCAATCTCTTACCCCGGCATTTTGCTTATGTGGCCTTCACTTCTCTTTACTGAGCTGCAGGCCTACATATCAATCTGCTCACTGGATATCCTTTATGACCCAAAAGTATCTAAAACTCACCATGTCCAAAGCAAAATTCATTATCTTCCACCATCCTACTTGTTCTTGCTCCTGTCTTCCCAAATTCCTCCTTCCTCATCTTGAATCTAATAGCCAAAAAGGCCTGTCAAATCCACTCCTTATATTTCTTATTCCTACACCCTCCTCCACTGCCTGACCATCAATATCTTTCTTTTGAACTCCTAAATATAATAATTATATTACATTTTAATAATAATAGCTAGCATGTATTAAGAGCTATATAGCAGGCTCTTCCTTGAGCACTTTGTATGTATTGTTTCTTTTAATCTTCACAGCTATTATTATTGTATTTTTCAGAGGAGGAAACCAGGTTTGCCCACGCACACATTTGCTAAGTCATAGAAGCAGTTTTGAATCTCAACACTCTGAATCCAGAATTTGCCCTTATCATGACCCTTGTGGATGCTCCCTTCTCAGCAGTGAACTCCCTCCTTCCAGACTACTCCCCTTCAATTCATCCTTCATTCCTTTGCCAGCACAGTCTGTCTAAAATGCAGTCTGATGTTCTCACTTCCTGCCTTTGAATCCTTCAATGGCTTCCATTTCCTACTGGATAAAACTCCATGGAACCCAGCACCACAAAACCCTCCAGGTTGTAGCCCTCTCTTTCTCTCCAATTTTATCTCCTTTTGCTTCCTCACCTCAGTCCTCTAGCAATTTTAACCACCTACTGTTCTCAGAATGTGCCACTCCATGCTGTGCCTCCAAGCTGACACATGTGCTGTTCCCTCTTCACAGAGTATTTTTCCTCATTAACTCACCACATTCCTTCCCATTCAAATTCCTGTGTGTTTTTTTGTTTTGTTTTGTTTTCGAGTAGTTTTGCTCTTCTTGCCCAGGCCAAAGTGCAATGGTGCAATCTCAGCTCACTGCAACGTCTGCCTCCTGGGTTCAAGTGATTCTCCTGCCTCAGCCTCCCAAGTAGCTGGGATTACAGGTGTGCGCCAGCACACCCAGCTAATTTTGTATTTTTAGTAGAGCCGGGTTTCACCATGTTGGTCAGGCTGTTCTCGAACTCCTGACCTCAGGTGATTCACCCACCTTGGCTTCCCAAAGTGCTGGGATTACAGGCCTGAGCCAACACACCTGGGCTTCCTATGTGTTTTTTAAATCCCAGCATGGACGGAGTTTCTATGAATGTACCTTGAGATCAGCCCCTCAAAGAAACAGGCTGATTAGGTGAAAATCATCTACTCAAAGTGAATTCCTGAATGATCAATTTGTCTAGTGACCAACTTACCAAATTTATCAAAAATTTAAAATGTTCAACTATTTCAAAGGCTTACAATAATTCATCTTGAATGGAATGGTTTACACAGCTTTTTTAAAATTTCTGTGAGGCTATAGTTGTCCAGATAAATTAATTGATCCCAGGGTCCTGACCCTGAAGTTGTCCACTCTTTTCTCTCTGTGGCTCTGTACCATGTTCACACTTGTCTGATGCACTTATCACTCTGTGGGATAATTATTTCACAGTCTGAGGTCTCCAGAAGACTGGGAGTCCTGTAAGGGTCTGGCCTATGTATTTTTGCCTCTCATCCTGTACCCAGTAGAATATGGTATATGGTGAAGTTTCAATAAATATCATATTAAATTGAACCTCAGCCAGTCAATAAATGAGCACTCACGTAATACTCCTTTTCATTCATACAGAAAGGTAAATTATTATATAAAACAATTATTATACATTCTAGAAATTTAGGAAGTATATAATCTGTGTATTCAGGCCTGCTCCTGACATTTTTAGGGGCTGCCTCAAGTACAAATGAAGGACAATACACCTATCATGTGCCAAAATGTTTTAAAGTTATGAAAGCAAACTACTAAATAAAAAATATTATCTCTTTTTTTCCTTAAAAAATGTAAGCTTCAAAATTATCTGGAAGATGAGATTAAATTTAGAATTCGCAGTGGCAGTGTGGGTCTATCCAAACCCAGACACTGGTCTTTGGTTCCTGGCCCAGGGCTGTAGTTCACACCTCTTTCTACCCCCAGCTCAGTTCCACACTGTGAAGTACCATACACACATGCACACACTCACCTAGACACCCAGCTACCTAAACAGTGCCCTTTGGCTACCTTTTGATGCCACAGTGGTACAACTTATCCTCAGGAGGCCAGGCCCTGGGATGATTAAGTTTCAATTTAATATAAGATCTTTGCAGCAAGGAATTCCTGGTCCTATTCAGCTAAAATATTCTTGGCTTGCAGCCATTAAATATTATGTTGGAAATTGAAAGGTATTTATGGTATATTAAATTTTAAAAGCAGGGTTTGAAGGTTTTAAGACATCTATATGATTTATTTTTGTGAAAAATTTTATGCATGTATATAAGTACATAGAAAAAAGTCTAAATCAGGTATACATCAAATTTATTATGGTTGCTATTATCTCCACATGGTGGGATCAGGTATATTTTTCTTTTTACTTATCTGCATTTTATATGTTTCCATTATGAATATACATTATGTATGTTATTTTTAAAATAATAAAAGTTAAAAATCAAAAACATAAAAATAGTAATGTACTTATACTGGGATAATTTCTACACTGCCTAAGTGAAACATGGTATTTGTTAAAACCTCAGAAATTTAGTACTTCCTATCCAAGAATAGTAGAGGATTGATTAAGTATGCCAGAGAACTCGCTGGCTAGTGAGGAAAATGCATGAAGCTATTGAGACCCCATATTTACAGACATGCGCTCATGAGGCTATGAATGTATACATTTATACTGAGTCATATAAAAATACTCAAAGTCTACAGTGCATATGTGTTCGTCCTGGTGCCCAGAATTCTGTGGACAGAGAAGTGCTCTGTTCTCTGCAGAGCCTGTCACTAACTCACTGTTCGAGTGTCAGCAAGCTGCTGTGGCCTCAAACGGTGGTGTCAAAGGATAAAACTAGTTATCAGCAAGATGTTTGGAGGGTCTCAGAGAATAACCTTCTCTCTCTCTAATATTATTGCACAAACATCGGATGTGCATGATATTATTTGTTAATATTCCATGTAATTTTAAGGATTGTGCGTGCGTGCAGACACACACACCCTACCCACATACATATGCAAATTGAAAATCAGCCAGGATGCTTATATGCATGGCATTTCAATAACCTCAGCTGTAGCTGAGTTTTTATCCACTGAGAGTAACCTTGTGCCTTGAGATGGAATCAGAATAGTCATGATATAAATTTTCGACAAAATTAGTGAATAATAAATTGATCTAAATATTACCTCAAAGTATTCAAGCTATAAATTAGTTCTAAACTAAACTTCCCTGAACTCGTGTGTGTGTGTGTGTGTGTGTGTGTGTGTGACAGAGTCTTGCTCTGTCACCCAGGCTGGAGATCAGTGGTGTGATCTCAGCTCACTGCAACCTCCCCCTCCCGGGTTCAAGTGATTCTCATGCCTCAGCCTCCCAAGTAGCTGAGATTACAGACATGCGCCACCACGTCCAGCTAATTTTTGTGTATATATATATATATATTTTTTTTTTCTTTAGTAGAGATGGGGCTTTGCCATGTTGGCCAGGCTGGTCTTGAACTCCTGACCTCAAGTGATCCGCCCACCTCAGCCTCCCAAAGTGCTGGGATTACAGGCGAGAGCCACCGCACCTGTCCTGAACTCATTTTTTAAAGTTAGTTTTAAATTATCATTTCTTGCCATTTGTAATAAATGTTACATATAAACAAGAAAGTGACATATCTATTTTCAAGAAATTCTATCTAGCCCGTAAATATTCACTCCAGAATAAACATCTGAAAAAATATACAGCTCAGTGGAGATTGGACTGCTTATTTCCTCCATATCCTGAAAAATTTATGTGTTCAGAAATAAGAACATATTATACATTCAGGAGATTAAAGCAATGTTATCAATTTTGTTTCTCACAATGCTAAGTTAAATATGTAGTTATCTTATAAGCTACACAAATAAGCAAATGAGAAATCAAAAAAACATTCTATGGTGAAAGAGAATTAAAAACATTGAACATATTGTCATAACATGCCACATTCACACTCAAAATACTCTTCATTCATTGTACTTACTTGTCTAAGTAGTTCCCTACTGACTGTAATGATGCATTCCAAAAGTTGGAGATTAGAACACATACAGTGGGATCCATATTAAATTTGGTAGTTGAATTTATAAGATATGCCTTAGAAGCCTGTACCTAACCTATGATAGAACTGGGCTAGCCTTGGAACCGCCGCACTGTTTATAACATTGTTACTAAGGAGAAATACATTTCAAAACACAGCTCAGAAAGTCACTTAACACCCTCCCTCCACACTTTCATTCCATTTGGGACACAAGAGGAAGGGAACACATAGCTGAGGAATGCTCTTGCACTCCAGAGGTGAGCTGGCCTGTCTCTTTCTGTTTGCTTTTTCTTTTTTTTTTTTTTTAATTAACTGTATTTTGTTTTTCTGAAATGTAAGCTTGTTGTTTTAAAAATTAGCCTTGTCTTATTTTTCAAAATTTTCCTAGCCTCACCTCTTTTTGTTTTGTTTTTTTCTTTTAGATGAACGAACTTTCTATTCATCTTATTGATTTTCTAAATATATCTTGTTGGGATTGTAATTGAGATTGCATTTGATTTCTAAAATATTTCAGGAAGAAATAATAATTATATAATACTGAGTCTTCCTGTAAGATCTCAGCATACATCTTTCCCTTTTTTTTCAAAGTTTTTTAATGCCCCTCAGAAGAATTTCTGATGTTTATTCTTATAGAACAGTACATTCTTTATTAAATGTATTTCCAGGTATTCTAAGGCTTTGTTGCTGTTATTGTTTTTTTTGCTACTATGATGGGGAAATCTTCACCATCACATTTGCTAACTAATTATTTTTGTGGGAGAAGATAATTTTTTATAACTATTTAATCTAGTCCCATTGCTGAAATTGTGTATTGCTTATATTAATTTTACATGAATTACTTTAGATTTTTCTACATATGTAATTATATCTTCTGTAACTAGTGATCGTTTCTTTTTCTCTTATATACAAAGACATTTGTAATTCAAAAAGTGCCTTAATGAATTTATAGAATTTGTGTGTTGGAGCTGGCTCAGGCTCATACTGTTCACAAGAGCTGATTGTTACATTTTCAGGATTTTTGCAAGCTGGCTGACAGACATCAAGTTGGTAGCTTGAAATTGGTAATGGTGGTAGTATTCACATCATGGTAATAAGCAACGGCTACAAATCAGAGCTCCTCCTGCTACCCCCACCCCACTGTGGCACCCCTAATTGGTTGTCAACCATTTACCAGCACATCACCGAATTTACCCCATGGCTATTATATCCTAGATTAAAAACAAAACCAGGCTGGGTGTGGTGGCTCACACCTGTAATCTCAGCACTTTGGGAGGCTGAGGCTGGTGGATCATTTGAGGTCAGGAGTTTGAGACCAGCCAGGCCAGGATAGTGAAACCCCATCTCTACTAAAAATACAAAAATTAGCTGGGTGTGGTGGCACGCACTTGTAATCCCAGCTACTTGGGAGGCTGAGGCATGAGAATTGCGCAGGTTGCAGTGAGCCTAGATCACACCACTGCACTACAGCCTGGGCGACAGAGCAAGACTCTGTCTCAAAAATATAAAAAACC
The DNA here is from genome assembly GCF_006542625.1 of Nomascus leucogenys. Lineage (NCBI taxonomy): Eukaryota > Metazoa > Chordata > Mammalia > Primates > Hylobatidae > Nomascus > Nomascus leucogenys. Next base: position 71,808,163 of record NC_044391.1, read on the forward strand.
ACCACCAACAAAAAAGCCCTTGTTTTTAAAAGCTTCTAGAGGTGAATACCCAGATGATAATTAAAATTCAATCCAGTGCGTTACAATCTTATCAACATATTCTTCCTTATTTCTAAGAGCATGAGAGAGATGGTATTGCACAGTGGCTAAAATTCTGGCTTTGGACCTGAACTTGAATCTGAATTTCTTGAATTTTAGCTGTGAGGAAATGCAAATCAAAACCACAATGAGATATCATCACATCACACTCATAGGATAGCTTAAATAATGTTAACAAGAATGTATAGAAATGGGAACCCTCATACATTGCTGATAGATTGTAAAATGATGCAGCCACTTTGGAAAACAGTTTGGCGGTTCTCAAAATGTTAAACATAGAGTTACCACATGATCTAGCATTTCTTCTCCTAGAAAGAAACCAAGAGATCTGAAAACATATGTCTACACGAAAACTTGTACATAAATATTCATAGCAGCATTATTTATAATAGCCAAGAAGTGGAGACAACTCAAATGTTCAACTGAAGAATGAATAAACAAAATGAGGTTATTCATACAATGGAATACTACTCAGCAATAAAGAGAAACAATGTACTGATATACAATATAACATGAATGAATCTTGAAAACATTACTGAAATGTCCAGAATAGGCAAATCCATACAGAAAGAAAGTAGATTTGTGGTTACCAGGGACTGGCAGAGGTGAGGGGGAATGAAAGGTAGAAGCTAATGTGTACAGGATTTCTTTGGGGGTGATGAATATGTTCTAAAAGTAGATAGTGGTAATTTACAAGTATGTGAATATGCTAAAACCCACTGAATTTTATATTTCAAAAGGGTGAATGTTATGGTATGTGAATTATATATCAATAAAGCTGTTATTAAATAGATATATGTTGTGTGACCTAGAACAGATTATCTAATATCTCTAAGTATTGATTTTTTATCTCTATAGGGTTCTGTGAGGCTTTATCAATATACATGAGTTTAATAAATGATAATATATAATCACTATTTTATAAAAATATGTAAAATATATTTATGTAAATTTTTAAATATATAAAATAACACCAGGCCGGGTGCAGTGGCTCATTCCTGTAATCCCAGAACTTTGGGAGGCCCAGATGGGTGGATCACTTGAGGTTAGGAGTTCGAGACCAGCCTGGCTCACATGAAACTCCGTCTCTACTAAAGATACAAAAATTAGCCAGGCATGGTGGTGCATGCCTATAGTACTAGCTACTCAGGAGGCTGAGGCAGGAGAATTGCTTGAGCCCAGGAGGCAGAAGTTATGGTGAGCTGAGATCGTACCATTGCACTCCAGCTTGGGCAACAAAGCGAGACTCAGTCTCAAAAATAAAAAAATAAAATAAAATAACACCATGCTTGGCACAGAGCAGGCCCTCTGACTATGGTAGCTATGGTAGCCATTACCTTAAATTCTTTATGCTACAGCAAACTTCCTTTTTATGTCTTTTTTACAGTGTACAATATTCTCCTCTACATAATTTATTCATCTTATACTTGAAAATCATAATTATTAAGCTAACTCTCAATTCACCTGTCTTTATGTTGAGTAAACCCAGATTTACGACACTTACCTGACTGGTAACTTTACATTTATCTGCTTGACTTGATTAATGTGTGTCTTGCACTAAACCATGCATGGCCTATGCCTGTTTTTGTTCAACCCTGAGTCACCAGTGCTAGCCCATAGCCAGACACAGTTAGAGCTCGAGAAATAGTTGTTTAATGAATGAATAAATAGATATATCTGCTTATGAGTGGCCTTCCTGTAAAAGGTGGTTCTCATTGAGAGACGGGGTGTGGAGAGAAGGCAGGCTGTCATACAGGATACAGGTTGTCATATCTGAATCACCTGCAGTGATTTTTAAAAGTTAGCTGACACCTTCTCTCCAGGACATACCATACCAGAGCTTACAAGGTGCTACCCCAGGGGCAGCAAGGCCCACCTCAATACACCTCAAATAACCAGTCACTGGTGATGAAAATTTCTTTAATAGGACCCAAAACCTTTCATTCATAATCAGATATCAAGGTTAAGGTACAAATACCTTCAGCCAGTGTGATATGATAGAAACACCCCTGACTGAACCAGGAGTCAACAAAGCAGGACTTTAGACCTGCCTTGGCTTTGGAAATGGGTAGATGACAGGAAGGGAAGGGGGATAAGTACACAAGTACACAGCCTGCTGAGAATCCAAAAGTGTAGAAAAGCAACAGGCTGCTGAGAATCCAAAGGGGTAGAGAAGCAGAGCAGGGGGCAAGCACAAACAGGATAAGGTACTTAAGGCTTCATCTTCATAATTTTGCTAGCATCAAGCCTACCCTCTCTTGGGCCCAACTGCTTTCTGCTGTCAAGGTGAAAAACTTATAAGTCATACTCCCCAGGTTTAGGAACTACCTTGGCAATCAGGTGCAGACTACTGACCCACCCAGTGATGTTTAAAAAAAAATAAGCCAGGAGATAGTTTATTGTGTGCTACCCTAATTCTTATGTCCCAACACGTGTTAGTTGTTTTTAAACAGAACCCTAATTTCTAGCTCATGTTCACCTTTGGATCCAGTCTGATTTTCAAGATCCTATGCTGTATTTATACTCTACTTTCTTTTTCCTTTCTGTGGAGAACAGGATCTTGCTCTGTTGCCCTGTCAGGTTTTGAACTCCTGAGCTCAAGCTTTCCTCCCGCCTCTGCCTCCCTAAGTGCTGGGATTACAGGCATGAACCACTGTGCCTGGCTATACTCTACTTTGGACCTTTTAAACTGTGATATGTAACAAACAGTGCATAGAATACAAATGTATGGTTCAATGAACTTTGCTTGTTAAGTTAACATCTGTGTAAGTGACATACAGGTTACATTATATATTACATACATATATTAGAAGGCGTATTATATAATATATAAGCATATATAATACATTATATATAAGTATATATAATATATAAGTATATATTTTATATATTATATATAAAATGTTACATGAATTTTATTACATGTAAGTTAAATTTCAATAGGAATGATTTTTTGTTGTTGCTTTTGTTTCTGTTTTTTTTTTTTTTTTTTGAGACGGAGTCTTGCTCTGTCGCCCAGGCTGGAGTGCAGTGGCGCAATCTCGGCTCACTGCAAGCTCCGCCTCCCGGGTTCACGCCATTCTCCTGCCTCAGCCTCTCCGAGTAGCTGGGACTACAGGCGCCCGCCACCACGCCCGGCTAATTTTTTGTATTTTTAGTAGAGACGGGGTTTCACCAGGGTCTCGATCTCCTGACCTCGTGATCCGCCCGCCTCGGCCTCCCAAAGTGCTGGGATTACAAGCGTGAGCCACCGCGCCCAGCCTGTTTCTGTTTTTTTTTTTCTGAAACAGAGTCTCTGTTGCCCAGGCTGGAGGGCAGTGGCTCAATCTCAGCTCACTGCAACCTCCTCCTCCCAGGTTCAAGCGATTTTTGTACCTCATCTTCCTGGGTAGCTGGGATTACAGGTGTGTACCACCACGCCCAGTTAATTTTTGTATTTTTAGTAGAGACGGGCTTTCGCGATGTTGGCCAGGCTAGTCTTGAACTCCTGGGCTCAAGTGATCAACCCACCTCGGCTTCCCAAAGTGCTGGCATTACAGGAGTGAGCCACCACGCCTGGCCAATAGGAATGATTTTTAAAGGAAAAAAAAAAAAGAAATGATATATTGTAAACACCTCTGAAAGCCCCCACCCATAGCCCCTTTCCAATCACAACCTCGATATTCCTCCCTAAAGAAACAATTATTCTGACATTTATGGTATTTACTTTTCTTACTTTTCTTTATGGATTTACCTCCTAAGTAATCATCCCTAAAAAAAATAGCTTAACTCTGCCTCCCTTTGAACTTCACATAAATAGATTCATACTATATATATTCTTTTGTGTGGGACCTTTTCCACTCAACATTGTTTTAAAGCCTCATCCACATTATTGCCTGTAGCTGTATTTTGTTGATTTTCACTTATGTACAGTATTCTAGTGAACGAATCTTCCGCAATTTTCTTATACATCTTACCATTGAGGGATACTTGTTTCTGGTTTCAGGTTTTTATGAGTAATACTGCTATGAACATTGATGTACATATTTTTCGATGTACATGTGCACTTATTTCTGGCGTGTGCATATATAAGGGTAGGATGTTGATAATCTATCTGGTGGTATATGTAACTTCACCTTTACTAGGTAATGTAAAACTGTTTTCTGAAAATGATTGTACCAATTTATGTTCTGACAGCAGTGTATGAGACACTTGGTACTATCAGATTTCAATTTTAGCTGATCTCATGAAAAGTAGAATCTTATTATAATTTTAACATGCATTTTTAAATGCATAAAAAACATATCCATGGTTTTTTGGGGGGATAGGGGTACACTTTCTTTCCTAGTATTAATTCCTCCTGAACATGTCTCTGATGATTTCCTTCCTACCTGCCAGCATGAATTCATTATCTATTTCTACATGACAAATTATAGCAAAACTTAGTGGCTTAACACAATAAACATTATCGCACACCCCCATGCGCGTAGGTCAGGAATCAGGCAGTGCCTTAGCTGGTTGGTTCTGGCTCAGGGTCTCTCATGAGGTTGCAGTCAAGATGTCTGCCAGGGCTGCATTCACCTGAAAGCTTATCTGGGGCCCAAGGATTCTCTTCTAAGGTAGCTCATGTACGTGTCTTGCAAATTATGGCTGATTGTTGGCAGGAGGACTCAATTTCTGCTCACATAGGGCCACTCAAGCGTCTTCATGACATGGCAGCTAACTTCTCCCTAAGTGAGTCATCCAAGAGAAAGATCAAAAAGTAAACTACAATGCCCCTTATGATCTGGCCTTGGAAGCCACTTCAGCCATATACTGTTCACTAGAAAAGAGGTGCCAACTACTGTACAGCTCACACACAAGGAAAGGGGAATTAGGCTCCATTTTGTTTAAAAGACAGAATATCAAAGAATTTATGAATACGTTTCAAAACCACCAGACAAAAAATTCAAAATCTCCTGATTTTCATCATTTGGTAAGCACTAAAATAATTATTAATTCAAGCATTAATAAAGTAATTTTAATCCAATAATTTTTAAATTAGTGGGTGAAAGTTTGATGAGAAACAGGAAATGTGCATAGTCTCAAAGTATCTTCTCAAAAAATATGTATTAGTTACAAAAGGAATCACAATAACTTTATAGTGTAAAACTTTATAGTGTAAAACCTGGGCAAAAAAATTTTGACCAAGTTATCAAAATTAACATTACCAGTAATGAGACATATCAATACCATATGATTTTCAATACAATGGACTGAGAACACATAACATCATTTCTATGGTATTCATGCCAAAAATGCATGACTAAATTTAATCATGAGGAATATTAGATAAACTAAACCCAAGTTGATGAACATTCTACAAAATAACTGGATAGTAGTCTTCGTTAGCGTGAAGGTCATGAAAAACAAAGAAGAGTTGAGATATTGATTAAAGGAGACTAACAAGACATGACAACTAAAAGCAAGGTATGATCCTGGACCAGAAAATGTACACTAATCAGACAACAAGGAACATCTGCATAAAGTCAGTTGATTAATTAAAAGCATATCAATCTTAATTTCCTGATTTTATTTATTTATTTAGATACAGAGTTTCACTTTCTCACCCAGGGTGGAGTGCAGTGGCATGATGATGGCTCACAGCAACCTCAATCTCCCAGGCTCAGTGATCCTCCCACCTCAACCCCCTCGTCCAGTAGCTGAGACAACAGGCACACACCACTATGCTCAACTAACTTTTTAATTTTTTTGTAGAGATGGGGTCTTCCTATGTTGCTTGGGCTGATCTCTTAACTCCTGGCCTCAAGTGTTCCTCCCACCTTGGCCTCCTAACGTGCTGAGATTACAGGTGTGAGCCACCGGGCCCAGTCAATGTCCTGATTTTAAAAATTATATTGTGGTTATATAGCATGTTAACATTTGAGGAAGCTGGGTAAAGAGTATATAAGAATTTCTTGCATTATTCCTGAAATTTTTTCATAAATCTGAAATCATTTCAAAGTGAAAACAAAAAAAAATTATTATGTCTGAATATGTAATAATATATAATAAATATGTCTTGGCCGAGTGCAGTGGTTCCTGCCTGTAATCCCAGCACTTTAGGAAACCAAGGCAGGCAGATCACCTGAGGTCAGAGTTCAAGACCAGCCTGACCAACATGGCAAAACCCATCTCTACTAAAAATGCAAAAATTAGCCAGGCATGGTGGCGCACACCTGTAATCCCAGCTACTTGGAAGGCTGAGGCATGAGAATCGCTGAACCCAGGAGGTGGAGGTTGTAGTGAGCTGAGATTACACCACTGCACTGCAGCCTGGATGACAGAGTGAGACTCTATCTCAAAAAGTATATATATATGATCAGTGAAAAATATGAGTGATATAATCACATCAGAAGCTCACTAGTCTCTAACGTGGGTAGCTACTGTAAAGAACTAGAGTAGTTTTCTATGTGGCCTCCATCTTTCCTTGTCTCTAATTCTACCAGGCCCTCCTTGTGATCCAACACCAGCTGTCTGTCTAAAACATATATCTGATTCTGTCAATCTCCTCATTAAAATCTGTCAATGGTTTCTCATATCTTAGGATAAATTGATCTTCCCTAGCAGGGAATCCTCATATGAATCCTTAGCCATTGCTACATGGAATTGAACACATTCCCTAAGGCATGCCATGGGTCTCCCACCTCTGGGTCTTTGCATATTTTATTCTCTCTTTTTTGCCTGGAAAAGTCCTGATTTTTCTTAGAGACTAATCGCTAATGTCTATTTGTGAAGCTTTTCTGTACCCCTTCTCTCTCCAAATAGAGTGCATTATTATATATCTCCTGTCTCCTATAGCACTTGTAGGGATTTCCCTCGCAGCATTTGTTGTACTGTGTTGTAAGTAGGTGCTTATACACCTGGGTCTTGTTTTGGTTTGTTTGGTTTTGATTTTTTTTTTCCCTGAGTACTGTTAGCTTCTAGAAGGCAAATTCTTAAGCTATATTCATTCCCAGTACCTGGCATAGGAACAGACAAATGGTAGGTCTATTTGTTGTTTGTTGCTATGTTAACAAAATACCCCAAATATTAGCAGCTTAAAGCAACCAACATTAATTGTGTCATACAGTTTCTGAGAGTCAGGAATCTAGGAGCATCTTCGATGAGTGGGTTCTCAGGGTCTTTCACAAGGCTAAATTCAAGGTGCCAGCCAGGGTTGCATCATCCAAAGACTTGGCTGAGGCTGCTGAATCTGCTTCTAAGTTGGTTTACTCACAGAACTGTTGACAAAAAGCCTTGGATTCTCTTTGGCTGTTGGCAGAGGCCCTCAGTTCCACATGGCCCTGTCTATGGGTCACTGAATATCTTCATGAGACGGCACCGGCTTCCTCCAGAGGAAGTGATCCAAGAGAGAACAAAGCAGAAGCCACAATTTCTCCAATCATCTATCTCAGAAGTGACATACCATCACTCTGCCATATTCTATTGGACCCACAGAACACCACTGACAAATGTCCAAGGGCACTTACCCAGCATGCATACCAGGAAGGAGGGGGTCATCAGGGGCCATCTTGGAGGCTGACTACCACAGTCGGCACTCATTCAACATCTGAATGAGTGAATGAAGTGATCTCCTCAGGACCACATCCCAAAGCACTTGTCAGTGAAGAACCAAAGTGAACTCATTTATCTTACAGAAGTCTTGGGTATAAAAATCCATCCCCAGACACTGATTAGGACCACAAACAGCACATGAAAGAAGTTCCCATACATTATTTACTTACTCTCTGAATAGAAGGACCTTGCAATTTTTCAGGAATATAAACTCAGAGCAGGGGAGATGGGATGATTCACCTGAGGTCACTGAGAAGATCAGATGACCCAGGAGGTCATCTGATTAGGGTCCAGGTCCTAATCAGGAGTAGACTCCCTGCCCACTGAGAGTTATGAGAGTGAATTTTAGAGGAGCACACCTTTTGGGGGCTGTTGAGTTGCTTATAATGCTGAGTCTACTTCTATCTTCATTAAAGGGAGATGCATGGGTCCAGGGGAAGGCCAGCTCATAGCACATCAATATGTTAAGCTTTTCCCCTTTCTAATTTTAAGATGAGACACGTTTTCACTACTTCCTATTCTCTGGTATAAAAGCAAACAAATAACTGACCATCCTGGCATATTTTTATAAAATATTCTATATTACTTAATAGCTATTTACCCTCAAGGAGGATTCATGGCCTCATCCCTTATTCTTGTCTTTTTGTCTCACACTAGTTCCCTGTATGGGCTGTCCTTTCCTTAACTTCTAATATCAACCTCTTGTTGTTCTACCAGTTCTCTTAATTCCAGCCAAGCCTCTCCTCCTTCAAGAAGATTCCCTAATCATTTGCTTCAGGGGATTTGCTTCCTTATTAGAACAACCCGATCTAACCATTTGTTTCACTCTTAGGACATTTGACTTCTTTTTTTTTTTTTTTTTTTTGAGATGGAGTTTTGCTCTTGTTGCCCAGGCTGGAGTGCAATGGTGTGATCTCGGCTCACCACAACCTCTGCCTCCTGGGTTCAAGCGATTCTCCTGCCTCAGTCTCCCAAGTAGCTGAGATTGCAGGCATGTTCCACCACACCCAGCTAATTTTATATTTTTTTTTTTTAGTAGAGACAGGGTTAATCCATGTTGGTCAGGCTGGTCTCGAACTCCTGCCCTCAGGTGATCTGCCCACCTTGGCCGCCCAAAGTGCTGGGATTACAAGCATGAGCCACTGCACCTGGCCTTGACTTCACTTTTTAAGTATTTAGGTACATGCTGGATGTGTCATACATATTTTTATTCTCTGTGTCCCCAAGAACAAATGAATACATTTGATTTCCTTTAATAGAATAAGAATTTAAATAAACCACAGGGGATCTTTATACTTAAAAACTCTGGGGTAAATTCTCTTGCAATATTCAAACTGTTTTTCAGTCTTTGTTTTGTTTTTTATTGTGATTTCAGATTTTTTAAATTATTATATTTTTGAAGGCAGGATGCCCATACTGTGAAATTAACAGGTTATATATGTGCAGTATTGATACACTTCCCCTTTAACAAAATTTAATTCACTAATCACATGCATTTCTAAAGCCCTTTGAAAATGTGTGTCATGCTTATGGGTGGCCGCATTCCAGAGGGCTGAATATGTGCTAGAAAAGGAGAGGAGGCTTGGGGGTGGGGAGAAAACCCTTACAAGGCAAGAGAACTGAGCATGTGCAAGACTCCTTACTAAACGAAGGAGGGCAGAGCAGTGCCGTTTTGGAAATATCAAGGGGCATTAAAAGAGAAAGAGAATTGACGGGAGAGAGAGGAATCTGCCCACACTCAGGGGATCATCCAGAATTCACAGATGAACAGGGTGCACTCAAGGAAGACTGCCCCTCCATCAGAGCACCACCCCTCAGTGACTGCTGACTTGTAAGACACTTCCAGCATCTTTTTACCAGGCCCCACCCTTGGGGATGCCCAGACCAAGATATCGCTCTTTGCACTAAATGACTCCTGAGATACCAGCCCTTTACCTGACTTACATTCTGTCATCCTGCATCAGAATTGTTTCGAAGTTTTAGAGGTAGTGTGGTATAATGGTGTTCAATGAAGTTGGAAAAATTCTGGCTCTGCCGCTTAGAAACTGGCAAGTTACCTGATTTCTTGGAACCTCCATTTTCTCATCTGTAAATTAGGACTAATAATACCTACAATGCAGGATATTTGTGAGGATTACACATTAGTTGGTACTCAATAAATAGCAGCTATTGAAAAGCAGTGTAGTATGGTGGTTAAAAGCATGGAGTCTGGATCTAGACAGAGGTTGAATCCTTGCTTCGTTACCTGCTGTCTGTGTGACTGATTTTCTATGTGAGTCATTTTCCTAATCTATCAAGTGGGAATAATAATGGCACAGTTTCTATCTCACAGAGTTGATGAAGAGATATGATGATTATAATTCAGAGTCTGTCAGATAAAAAGCATTTAGTAGATGGAAGTAGCAGTGGTAGTATCAACAGCAGGAGTAGTATTAATTGTTGTTGTTATTATTATTACAAAAGATACAGTGGAAGGCAACAGTTAAGACTGTGTGCTGTGGTGCTGAACCACTTGGATTCACATCCTGGTTCTACTCTTTTCCAGTTTTGTGATCTCACAGTCTCCATTCCCTCATCCTTAACCTGGGAATAATAATAGTATCGCTTTCATAGGATTTAATGAATTAATATATGTAAATTACTTTGAACCTAATAAACAATAAATAGTAAACAATAAAAGTTAGCCAGAACAGTGATAGTAAACAATAAATAGTAAACAATAAATTTTAGCCAGAACAGTGATGGTAAACAATAAATAGTAAACAATAAATGTTATCCATTATATTCTCAAATTTCAATCAGCTATTGCTCCAGGTTTTAGGCATTTCTGTGGGTAGTTTTAAAGCTTGATATTTTACACAATTAAATAAACTTAAAATGTATGTATTATGTGGTGATTAACCTGTACTACCAGTTCCCTGGGAAATAAACGGGCTTTCAGCCATAAAAGGTTTTCAGCTGGGTCCCAGCTGACGATCTCTTCAGTTTCTATGTGTATAGCAGATGGTGGACTGCATTTTTTTAAAGTATTGCTTCTAAAGGGAAGACTACAAAGTTCTTAGAAAAATAAAATGCTCTAATTACAAGAGAATGCCATTGTCTTGGCTGTCTCACTCCACATCTTAATGACCAATACTGCGGAATATGACACAAAGGGAAGAGATCTCATAATTAGGCACATTGGAGAATCTCCTCGTGTGCTACAGACTGTGATTTCCAATGACACACCAAAAGCCAGCCACTATAAATCCCTTTTTATTTTTCTCTCTGGCTGTACTGCAGTAACAGCACAAGTCGTTCGTTCAGATACCGGAAAGGCTTACAGTCCAGGAAACTTTTTTTTCTTGTCTCCAGCCAATAATCTTGTAGCATGGTGATGTCACCCCACAGTTATGCAATATGACTTAACTGTTGGATAGGTGACAGGAATTCCACTGACACCAAGATCACAATGAAATTGCTTAGCTGCTAAATTAGTCATATTGTACATTACAGATAAGTCACTTTTTAAAAAGCTGTGATTAACTGCCAGTTCAAATAGTACTATTCTTTGGGTAGGGAAGTCAGGACTCCATCACTCATACTTTAAATGATCACATCCAGTTATTCCAGCATCTGAGTAATACAAACAAGGTAGTTATCGAACTTCACAATACCACAGGCCACTTGAAAAGGGACCCAGTGTGAAAAGGAAACACTTTCTATCCTCTATATTTGGAGGAATTTTGTACAAAATTTCCTGATTGTCTTCCAAAATTAGTAATTTTAATCTCTTGATGACTTTCCTAATCTAAATAGGATGAGAGTAGGATCCTGTTCCTCAATGATGACAAGGATTGTTTAGTGTTGTTTTCTTTTTCTCACACAAACTGGGCTCTGTCCTACAAGTCAACTACACTGTGAAAGGGGACTTTTTACTGACCACAAGCCACGATGAGGTAGATGTCACTTATTCCACAATATCAATTGTTAGAATAATCCTTAAATCTTCCCATTTTAAACACATGTTAGAAAAACTTAGAAAATACTTAAAAGTATAAAAATAAGCAAAGCCGCCACAGTCCCACCCTTCCCAAAACAACCATAACTAAAACTTGGTTATAATTTCTTCTAGCCTCAATAAAGATTGAATAAATACAACAGCCTAACAAACTTCTTGCCTGGCAGTGTGCTGAGTGCTGGGCATAGAAAGGTAAATAAGACTTCACCCCTGCCCCTCAGGAAGTACACAGCTTACTGTAATGGGGTATGTAAGCACAAAAGAGGCATTTAGCCCAGGCTGCAGAGAACGGAATGTGGGGTGGAGAAGATGCAAGGGATTATCACAGCAGATTAGAGAAATCCTAGAGTGGGACTATTCAAAGTTTTGTCCACTAGGTGACTGCAGATTTTACAAGCAACCAATAGAGTCTGAGAGTCCTCATTTAAAATTTTCAGAGCAATTTGACAGAGTAACTGTAATTCTGTTGAATCTAATAATTTTTAAAATTGGGTTTGTCTTTTATATTTTTTATTTCATTTTTGTTGTATTTATTTTTATTGTATTTTCAAAAATATCAGTCCACAATGGATTGGAGATTTAAAAATATATAAAACTCTACTCTCATGATGAAGAGTTTGAAAACCACTATACTCAGAGATTCAATAGCTTAGCCAAGTGTAGGCTGACCAACCATCCGGTTTGTGCTAAAACTGGGAAAGTTGCAAGCAAATCAGGTGAATTGGCCACTTTAAAAGTGTTTATTTCCAAGAAATAATTATCTTCATGAGTGAATAGATGAGATGAAGGGGAAGCAATGATCATCAAAGAAATAATAGAAGAAAAATTCTCTCAACTGAAAAGAGGTCAGCCATTAGGTCAAAAGGGTTCACTAAGGGTCAGCCAAGATTAAAAAGAGTGCTGCAGCTAGCCGTACTTTCTAAATTTCAAGGGTCAAGACAAAAATCCTATATGATTACACAAATTGAGGTCAACAAAATAATCAGGTGGTGAAACAGTATTTTCATTTCTAGTGAAATGAAATTTCTAATGAAAATGCTACATTTCTTTAACAAAAAAGATGTTTGCTTTCACTTTCTAAACTGAGAGAAAAGAAATAAGGAAGAATCATCCTTTATATACAAATGTAACAATGAGGGTAATAAAAGGAAAATAGAAAACAATACCAGGAAAGAGTAACATGGGAAGATGCTAATGTTAAGAATTAACATAATTTTTTTTTGATTTGGCTTCAAATTTGGCTCTAAGCTTCCTGGTTGGGGAAGAAGAGGTTAGAAATCACAGTCATCAAAATTGTTGCTATGATGATGAAGGAAGAAGTATATATGTTTTTCAGCAAGACATGTTTTCCTGGTACTGAAATCTAAAACAAATTCAAAGAGTTTAATATTGGGGGCATTAAGTGGTGTGGTAGCACTAACCTCAATAGCATTTCTACAGTAAACATAGGAGTGAATTTCACATACCTGCTTCTTGCAGGGATCCTCAGGTCAGTGAAATCAAGATGTCTAAACATATTATAGCCTATATACCTTATTTGATTCAAGGATAGAACTTAAGAGTACCCTAGAGGAGTAGATAAGTGGCATGTCACTTAGTATTCTCTGATTATTTCTCTCAGCCAGGCTTGTATAATAATAGGTAATTTGAGGTCTCCTAATGTCTGAAAGTAAGTTACTCTGGTGCTCTCTATCACTGATTGAGGGTATACAAAACTTCCAGTTTCAAAGGAGATACAATTGGACTTTGTTTACATTCAGCACTGATATTAGCATTGGACATCAATTCTGTGCGAGATTAGGCTATTATGCTTCACATAATGAATATTATTTTAGTAGGTGTAAAAAGCCTTTAACATTCTTATTGGTTTTATTCCTCCTCTGGCACTCTCAATAAACTTAATAAATATTGTAGCACTTTCATTAATGCAAATGGCATTGTTTATCAAAATATTGTTATAATACCCAGTTCTCATAATTTTAAGTTAGAAAAACTTTCTTCATATGTAATCTGTTTGAATGAGCAATAATCAGTTTGCAAATCAAGTATGTACATTATGATCACTTTTCAGAAAGTATATATTTGTATGTATGTATTTCATAAATTGTATAATATCTACAAATATATAAGCACAGAAAAAGCATTAGAGAGATACCTAATGTTAGCCCTGAGTATCTCTGGGTGACAGGATTTAGATGATCTATTTTTTTCTTTTTACTTTTCCATATGTTTAAGTGTTCTACAATTAAACTAGTATTATCTTTGCAAGAAGAAAAATAATATCATTGTTTACTTAAAGGCATGTAGGGGTGAAAGCAATTAATGTCTCTATATCATCCCTAAGGCAAATCAGTCAGGTGATCATGCTGCCCTCTCAGGGCTTATATGATGATTTTAAGAATTGCATAGTTTAAGAAACAGCACAATTTGGGCCAGACACAGGGAGCAACTTTGCCACTTTCGCAGCTGTTTGACTTTGCGCAAATGTTTAAACTTTTGATTCTCTCGTTCTTCATCTTCCAGATGGAAACTGGATTGTTTTAAGCATAGATGAAATCTCTGATATAAAGTGCCTGGAATGAAATAGGTGCTCAATAAATATTACATGCTTATTTGCTGGCCCCATTCCTGAAAGTGTTAGACCTGGTTCTACAAGTGTTAGTGCTCTTCCGTACAGTGGCTTTATGCAAACCTGGCTTCAGTCCAATGCAAGTATTGGAGGAATAAGGAGACTCAGTCTCATTTTTCCCTTGTTCACTACTTTAGAGATGAGAAAGGGAGGAAAAGGAAGATTTACTGTGGATCTACTAAATATCAGGCACTATGTTACGTGTGTTACTTTGCTTAAGGAAGGTTCTATATTTTTCCCAAACACTTAAACATCTGTGATGTGTCTCAAGTTTCTACCTTATTAATACATTTAGCTCTGGAGAACTATTTACATTATATCACCACTCATACTAAAGCAGTTTCGTTATTCCTGTTTTTCTCCTCAAAGACTCTTAGCTGTGACATAGAAGTTTGGTGAGTTAGGTCACCATCGCAGTTAGGTCACATTTTTAGAACTTCATTTCATAGCATTTGGAACCCCAGAAGTGTACATTTTATTTTTCTATCCCTTTATTTGCATGTCAATATGTCTCCAGTCTTTATTTTTTACATTAATTGGGCACTATTCTGTCTATTTAATATATGGTAAATGTGCCTTGTTTAAATGAACCTCATTCTATGTGGAAAAAGTTAGACAGAAAGCTAATGAAATGGGTATCTCTAATCGCCAGTCCTTAGTTTTGAAAATTTGACTAAATTAACCCTACTACAACGAACTGAATCTCATCAAATTTACAACACTGGAAAGCATTCCACTACGAGAATGTTTCTGGGTCTGTGACAATTCATTTTCTTTATAACTTTGCCTCAATATTTCAGACAGAGATAGTTAAGCAATTGTGGAGAGGCCTGCAGCATTTGGGAATGGGGCCTCCCTTCCTAATGATCTATTGCAGTTGTATTGCACATGGATTGCACAACAAAGGTTTCTATTTTCCTACTTTTTTTCTTTATCACGTGCCAACTAAGCCTTTTTTTCTACACTCCCTTAAAACCTGACCCTTTCTCATCTTCTATGCTTTTTTCTTCCTGACATGAAAACCCTAAGAAGGCAAATTACTAATTGCATCCCTCAAAGCCTCAAATAAATATGATGTAATTAGCCACACAAACATGACCTGCATCTTTTCCCCTGAAAGCTTTCCCAGCTATTTGTCCACTAAAGCGTGGTTTTCTGCAAACTCATTTCCCAGGAAATGTCCTTGAATGGCATGTGATCTTTCCATTTTAGACAAACTGCCTTGATCAGGTGTCACCCAACTGACCTGCTTTTTTCTGCCTTTATTTCCAACACAATGTTGTCTCTACAGACTATCAACTAAGTCCTGGTTTTTCCTCACAGAATTCCATTCTCAGCCCTATCCCTACGCCACACTTGACATATGCACTAGTTGGTTAACATATGTTTTATTATTCCCTCATGATTCTCACTGGGCCTCTGAGTGACCTTGAAATGCTGTGGTCATGTCCCCAGGGCTCTCCTCCAATACTTTGGTGGTATGGAGCTTGGCTTCAGGTTTGTCGTCATCTCATTTACTTGTTTAGTTTCCAGTTGGCTGGGAGCCAGCACTCTGCACTCTGCTCCATGCTTACGTTGCAAGCTACCTATCAGGTCACAATTTTTATTTTTGTGTCTTTCACTATTTGAGGGAGTAAATCCAACACAAAGCAGTAAAGGTGAATGACAAGCGAAGAAATTAACAAGAGCTCTGGGATGCTCTTAGAGCATGAATTGCAGAGCAGGAGGGGTCCTAGATGCCACCTAGTCCAATTCTATCATTTTCCAGGCAGAGTTGATACCTCTGAGTTTAAAGTCATAAGCCATTCAAATAAATTGATACAAGAGCTGCCAGGAGGAACATTTCCAAGTGGTTAAAATATTTGACTTTGAAATCATGTAGACCTGGGTTCAAATCCCAAGCTGTGTGGCCTTGTACAATTAATGTAAACCCACTAATCCATAGTATTCTTGTCTATTAAAATGGGGATAATAACAACTGTCTTACTGGGTTGAGCTGAATATATGATTGCTATTAATTTTTAACCAAAATCCACCTCTATTGATTTTTAGTCAAATGCTTTTTACAAGGTAATGCTACTATTACAGTTCTAGTGCCAATCTTCCAAGATTTCTAATCTTTACTAACAGTGGTCTGACTTCGAACAACTTATTTACAAAACTGTGCTTCGGTTGATTAATCCGTAATACAAAGCTAATAATGATACCTAGTAAATAGGTAGGCATAAGAATTAAATAGATAATCCTTGTAAATATAGCATTTCACATAGAGTTTAGCAAGTAAAAAGCAAGAAAGCATTGAAAGTTCTATATAGTCTCAAATGCCCAGAACAAATGAATGATCAGGATACTCTCCTCCCATGTACTCTCAGTAACCAAGGTTATACACTTGGTTCTTTTTGGCTCACAGTGCTTATATTCATTTATTCAATCTGGGGCTTAAACAATAGGTAGCATTAGACCATGTAGAGATGGAAAAAAAAAATGTTTTCCACCAAATCAACCACTATGAGCAAAGAAGAGAAAGGGGAAGGTGCATGACACGTCTCTTAAACAGTAAGTAAATCTGTTTGGTTTCAAAGGCTTCGAATTGCCCTCCCCACCTGTAGACTCATCCCCTCCTTGCTGCTACCAGAAACAAAATACCAATTTGAACATGATTACAATTTTCCCAATTTTACTGTTCCACATCAAATTCAAAATAAAGTCCCAACCCCTTAGCACAACCTCCCAGGCCTGTCACAATCTCTCTCTGCCTAACTTGCCAGCCTCAATTCCTCTACTCTGCCAGCTGCCCTCCCTGAGCCATGTTCATTTATCTGAATCATCTGACTCACCTTCAGCCCTTTTCATGAGTTGTTGTTTCCTTGGCCAAAAACATTGCCCTACTAGGCCTTTAAAACTTAGTTCAGAGGTTGCCTGTAGGAAGTCTTCTTTGACACCCTTTGCCTATCCCTGACACTCCCTCAACACAAACAAGAGCAGAGGTCCTCCTAGGAGGTCCCATAGCATCATATGTTTACCTTAAGCAGAACTGGCAAGACATGGATTCCATGTTTGTATCCCTCTCCCTCTAGAATGCAAGTTCCCTGACCACAGAGGTTGGGTTTTTTAAAGAACCTACTGCGTGCTGAGCGCTGTTGTAAGCACTGAGAAATAAAGAACAAGAGAGGCAAAGTCCCTGATGTCTCAGAGTTTATGGTCTTATGTGGTAAGTCAGACAATTAACAAACAGATAAAAGCATAGTGACAAGTGCTACTCTAGTGTACTAAAGAGTAGTAAGAGAGAAAAAGGAAAACATAAGATCATGTGGTCTGATCATGGCAAAGAATTGAGGAGGAGCCAGTGATGCCTGGAACCAGGGCAAGACTGCTTGATCCTGAGGACAGAGTAGAGCTCAAATATTTGTGGAGGGAAGGAAGGAGCTGGTTGAGATCTAGTTCAAGGATATAAAAGGGATTCAAACTCCTTCCATATAGAAACCAGTAGTACAGTAACTTTCCAGTCCAGGAACAAAACGCAGAGAAAAGCACCAATATTTTCAGGTCTAGTTCAGACTTGGAGCCTTGGAAGGTGATAATGGTTTGGATCTGTGTCCCCACCAAATATAATGTTGAATTGTAATCCCCAGTGTTGGAGGCGGGGTCTGGTGGGAGGTGATCAGATCATGAGGGCGGAGTTCTCATGGATGGTTTAGCACCATCACCCCTTGGTACCATATAGTGAGTGAGTTCTCATGACATCTGGTTGTTTAAAAGTGTACGGCACCTCCTCCGCCCCATCTCTTGCTCCTGCTTCAGCCATGTAAGACTTGCCTGCTTTCCCTTTGCCTTCCACCGTGATTATCAGTCTCCTGAGGCCTCCCCAGCCATACTTCCTGTATAGCCTGTGGAACCATGAGCCAATTACACCTTTTTTCTTTATAAATAGTCTCAGGTACTTCTTTTCTTTTCTTTTCTTTCTTTTTTGAGATGGGGTCTCACTCTGTCACCCAGACTGGAGTGCAGTGGCGCTATCTCAACCCACTGCAACCTCTGCCTCCTGGGCTCAAGCGATTATCTCACCTCAGCCTCCCAAGTAGCAAGTAGCTGGGACTGCAGGGACACACCACCACGCCTGGCTAATTTTTGTATTTTTGGTAGAGACGGGGTTTCATTCGAGACCAAGGTCTTGAAGTCCTGGACTCAAGTGATCTCCCTGCCTCAGCCTCCCAAAGTGCTGGGATTAGAGGCATGAGCTACTGCACCACACCTAGCTGAGGTATTTCTTTATAGCAGTGTGAAAATGGACTACTACAGGAGGGGTGGCCAGAGGCTATGCTGAACTGGTGATCTTAGGGCAAAACGGGGTTTTTTTAAAGAGATGGGGTCTTGCTATGTTGTCCAAACTGGAGTGTAGTGGCTATTTATAGGCCCAATCATAGTGTACTGCAGCCTCCAACTCCTGGGCTCAAGTGATCCTCCTGCCTCGGTCTCCCCAGCAACTGGGACTATGGGAATGTGCCACCTTGCCAGGCTTGGTGCAGGTTTTCATAAGCCAACATTCCTTGAAGAATAGCCCAGAAACACTAGACTAAGCCCTGGAGTTGCTGGGAAGCCTCAGTTTGGGAAATACTACTCTCCCAACCCCCACCTCACCACCACCTGGGCACTCACAATGTACATTAGCATATTTAAGGCTCTGAATATCTCAACATGTGGAAAACCTGGTAAACTTTTATTTCCCAAATTAATTTGACCACTGTATGCTTTTTGTTTTGTCTTGTTTTGTTTGAATACAACATTGTTTTAATCCTGTGAACAAGTATTTTGTAAAACAGACTTTAGGAAACTGGTCTAAATCATTCTCCATAACCCACAAGCCTAATTGTGATAATGTCTAGCTTCCAGTAATTTCGTTCAGTAGAAGCATTAAATAAATAAGGTAATAGGACTTTTGAAAAGATATAATAGTTTGGTTTGCACATGTGAAAGTAGAAGGTGCAAGAGTCTCAATAAGTCTAATTTCACCACATTTATTCATCTTAAAATAATTTCAACAGAACTAAAAATGGCTTATATGTGTAAAGATAAATATGTATAAATATATACTAATATAAGTTTTATGAAAAAACTAATTACTAAAGGTTAAATTTGAATTTGAATGCATTTTTATGAGCTGCAGATTAGTCGGATTTTTTTAAGTAAAATTAATCATTTCTGTTCAACCAAGTGCAAAACAAATTAAGTTTATTCATTACAAACCCATCTTGCTTATTTTAATTACAACCACTTTAAATAGCAGAACTATTAGGCTCTATAACATTAATTTTTTTAAATTAAATACATTAGACTTCATAATAATATAGACACTTAATGGAGAGAAAAACTCCATGTCAAAGGCTAATTAATATCACTGACAGTTTCCCAGTAACTGAAAATGAGACTAATAGCAAGTTCCTCCAATATCATGCTATATTATAATATAGACAAAGTCCACTGGGAAATTGACTTCATACTTCTTTCATTAGAGTAAATCCAACCAAGGCTGGGTGTGGTGGCTCATGCTTATAATCCCAGCACTTTTGGAGGATGAGGCCGGCAGATCACTTGAGGTCAGGAGTTTGAGACCAGCCTGGCCAATATGACAAAACCCTGTCTCTACTAGAAATACAAAAATTAGCCAGGCATGGTGGCTCACGCCTGTAGTCCCAGCTACTTGGGAGGCTGAGGTAGGAGAATCCCTTGAACCGAGGAGGCAGAGGTTGCAGTGAGCCAAGATCCCACCACTGCACTCTAGCCTGGGCGACAAGAGCAAAACTCTGTGTCAAAAATAAATAAATAAATAATAAATCCAACCATACAAAATTATTGTTCTAGCCATTCAAAAATGTTAGATTTATAAAGTTCACATATACATCATTACTGTATACAGAACTCACTTCCTAGCTAAGCTTGGATTATAGCCATCTTTGTCAAATTAACTCTTCTAAGTTTCCATTTTTCTAATACCTTTAAAATTATGGGGCATCTTAAATAAAGCTACCTCAAAAGAAGTCACTGAGTGAATGACTGCTAGTAGTTTAGTAACAATAAATATCAATGGTGTAATTTATTCTCAAGTCAAGTTTTATCAATAATTTGCTACCTTCCCCAAACTGGTCTTCAGATATATTAAAGAGTAGTTTAATTATTCATCTGCTTAATGTACATCTAATAAAATAAGGCCAGCATCACCATTAACTAGAATTAACCTAAGCCCTCCACAAATATTGATTTATGTAAGTCTCCAGTCAAAACTCACTTTTTAAAATCTACCTTTTATTTGGCTTCTAACAGTCAACTGGGAATTATAACTAAGAACTTTGCCATATTTTAACAAATGCTTGGCTGTTTTTAGCATTTTGATACTTACTTTTTACAGAATAAAGTACTTTTAGCACTCATTTCAATAGATTTTTCTTTTAGATCACTCGGGTCAAACATCAAGGAAAATAAATAAGAAAATGGTCAACTAAAATGCTCTCTTGACTGTTAAATGTCACATCTATATGATAAAATACCACGAGCCCATTAAAACTCATACTGCCTGGGGAGAGAGTGGTCTTTTCAATAAATGATAATGGATCAATTAGATACACACATGAAAAAAAATTTGACTTTCTACCTCAAACTATACATAAAAATCAGTTTTAGATGTATTGTAGATCTAAATGTAAAAGGTAATATGACTTTTAGAATAAAACATAAGAAAATACCCATGACCTTAAAATAGGCAAAGATTTCTCAAACAGGACACAGAAAGCTTTAATCACAAAATAAATTGATAAATTGGACTACACTAAAATTAAGAACTTCTATTTCATGAGAAGTCACGATTAAGAGTGAAAAGGCAAGCCACAGAATGGGAGAAGATATTTCCACTACAAATCTGGCAAAGGACTCATCCAGAATTTTTAAAAAGGCTCCTCTAAGTCAATATGAAAAACAGACAACCCAATTGAAAAATAGGCAAACAATTTGAGCAAACATTTTACAAAACAAGATATCCAAGTGACTGATAAATATATGAAATGAAAACCACAATGAGATGCCACTACCTAACCACCAGAGTGACCAAAATTTTCCAGCATTTCTTTAAGTGAACATATCATCATTACAATTAAAAATACACATTTGGCTGGGCGCGGTGGCTCACGCCTGTAATCCATCACTTTGGGAGACCAAGGTAAGTGGACCACCTGAGGTCAGGAGTTCGAGACCAGTCTGGCCAACATGGTGAAAACCCATCTCTACTACAAATACAAAAAATTAGTCAGGCATGGTGGCACACACCTGTAATCCCAGCTACTCAGGATCCTGAAGCAGGAGAATTGTTTGAACTCACGAGGAGGAGGTTGCAGTGAGCTGAGATCATGCTATTGCTCTCCAGCCTGGGCGACAAGAGTGAAACTCCGTGTCAAAAAAAAAAAACAAAAACACATATGATCTATATGCTCCTGCAGAATTTATACAAAAAGAATAAATATATATGTCTTGTCTGTCCAGGTAAAAGAAGAATATCAAGTAAACTATTACTTTCAATGGCCTTGCCTTTTTAGACTGTATATGAAGTGTTGACAAGAAAGTGAAACAGGTAGAACTTTTAAACATGACTGCCAAGAGTGTATAATTGGTATAGCCACTTCGGAGAACTGTTTGGCATTATCTATTAAAGCTGAACATATGCTCGCCACATAACCCAACACTCCCTTTCCTAGGAGAGAAAGGAGAGCACATATCCACTAGAAGATATTTATAAAGATGTTAATAGCAGCACCATTTATAATGGCTTAAGATGAGAAAACAACACAAATGTCCATTAAAAATAGAATGCTTAAATAAACTGTAGTATATTCATACAATGGAATACTATACAACAATGAAAATGAGCCATAGGCTGGGTGCGGTGGCTCACACCTGTAATCCCAGCACTTTGGGAGGCCAAGGCAGGTGGATCACTTGAGGTCCGGAGTTCGAGACCAGCCTGGCCAACCTGGTGAAACCCCATCTCTATTAAAAATACAAAAATTAGATGGGCGTGGTGACAGGTGCCTGTAATCCCAGCTACTTTGGAGGCTGAGGCAGGAGAATCACTTGAACCCAGAAAGCAGAGGTTGCAGTGAGCCGAGATCGCGCCATCACACCATCTGGGCTCTGGCAACAGAGCAAGACTCTGTCTCAAAAGAAACGAAAAGAAAAGAAAAAAGAAAAGGAAAGAAAATGATCCATATACAAAAACTGAATGACTCTCACAAGCATGATGTGAGGTGGCACCCCCCAAAAAATACTACATACTATTGTATGATTCCATTTATTAAAATGTCCAAAACCAGGGGCTGAGGGGAGAAGATCTATGCTTTAAAAGTCAGGATCATGATAACACTTTCAGCATAGTGCCTGGAAGGGGATATGAGGGAGGCTTTTGGGGTGCTGTTATGTTCTCTTTCTGGAGCACTGTCCTAGTCTGTTGGTTACATGGGTATATTCACTTTGTGGCATTCGTCAAGTTGCACACTTACAATTTATGCATTTTCTGTATGTTATACTACAATAAAATTTATATTAAAAAATCTTTTTATACATATTTGTATAATATATTTTCTTTTTTGTACTTTTTCTATATTTTTTAGATTTCCTTAAGTGAACATATCACCATTGTAATAATAAAAGATAAATACTGTTTCTATGCTCCTGCCAGGATTTATACAAAAAGAACAAACCAGATTTATCAACATATAGGTGGTCTTGCCTGCCTAGACAAAAGAAAAAGTTTTAAGCAATTTCCTTCAATGGTCTGGAAAATTGTGTCAAAATGTCAACCTGATATGAAATACATCTTATATGAAATAGATTATTGAGGTGCTGTGAAGTAGCCTTGGATAAATATGGTCACTAACAAACTGCCTCTTCAATATCAGGAACTTCTTGCTTTAGAAAGTATCTGAAAAACTGCCTCAGTTTGCCTATAAATCCTAGCATAGCAATAGTTTACCTGACAATTGGACATTTTAAATACCACATCAGAAGTCCAGTGAAATGCATTTTAATAAGCCACAGGATACCCCAGCTTTCTTCTAATATAAGAAGTAAATTTAAAAATAAAAACAGCCTGGGCAACATGGGAAAACCCAGTCTTTACAAAAAATACAAAAATTAGCCAGGCATAGTGGTGTGTGCCTATAATCCCAGCTACTCGAGAGGCTGAGGTGGGAGGATTGCTTGAGACTGGGAGGTCAAGGCTGCAATGAGCCACGATCGCGCCACTGCACTCCAGCCTGGACAACAGATCCAGACCTTGTCTCAAAAAAAATAACAATAAAAAAAAGAAAGAAAGAAATGAGAGTAAATGTTTTCTCATTCTGTCCTTCTCTTCTCCTTCTTTGCTTGTCTCTTCTCTCTCCCTTTTCTTTTCTTCTCTTCCTCTTTTTCTTCCCTTTCCCTATTTAATCTCAGTCATGTGATCGCCAGTGAGGCTAGAAAGTTTTAAGTTTAGTTCTCCTAGTGTTTGAAACACAAGCTGAAGTGAAGGCCCTTGTTATAACTGGGAAATTAGCCTCCAGCCTCTCTAAAATTGGAAGTGCAAAGAGAGAAGGGAAAGTGAACAAGTATCTGTTTCTTCTTCCCTCTCCCGCTCCAGCCCCTCCCGCTTAGTTCTCCAACCCGGGCCTCACTATAGGTCAAAATGAACGCAGCTGCCCAACACTGTGATGCGAGCTTGTTCACACTGACGGACACTTTTCTCATGTTCACGTGGTGGGTCACAGAGCAGTAGGGGAAAGGGAAGTGGTGATGCAGTATCTACTAGCCACGCTAGGGGTAGGTGACAAGAAAGTTGTTAGGGGAAAAAAAATATTCGAACAGTGAAATGGAGCGTGTAGCAAAGTGGAGGAGAGTGACTCTTTGAACCGCTATAGTGGCAGGAAGAGCAAATCAGGTGCTGTGCACATTACAAAAGAACAGGGAAAAAATGTACAAGTGAGATGGTATATATCCAAGTTATCTGAAGACCCTGAAATCCTTCAAATATTAGAGATTATAGCTATGATGCTAAATGCCTTAGGGACTTTCAGAAGAGCTTGTATATTTAAAAGGGGTGCAAAACCTCGAAAATGTATAGGCATCCTAGAAAGTCCCCCAAGAGAAACTCTGAAACCTGCATCGAGACTTCCCATTTTACAGTACGAGGAAGGTGGGGGTAGGGGATGGGGTGGTTTCCACCGGGCCCAGCAGAAAAAAGCAGAAAGGTCACCTCCTCCCAATCTGCATGTATGTGAAATCCCCTCATGGAGGATTGTGACATGAGGCTGAAAGACTCAGAGCACACAGGATGCGACCTCAGGCCAGAGCGAGGTCAGCTCAGCTCGCAAAAGAAGGGCGGGAAGTTCTACTCTGGTGCTGCTGGCACACGATCTCCCAGAATGGAGGCAGGAGTGGGAGGCAGGCTGCCTGGCAGAACTAGGTGGAGAGGGAAGAAAATGGCCTGAGAATGCTGACTAGATTTGAGTATTTGATGTCTGAAGGGGATTTGGGGCGAGACAGAGAACAAATGACTTGATAAGAAAACCACGAAGGCAGATGAAAGACACAAGATAGAAGAGGGGAGGCTAACTATAAGACAGTGATTGTGGGCAGGTTGAGAGATAGCCACTGGGACCAAAGAAAGTGGTCAGTGAGGGCGAGGAAGGAAGAAATCAGCCTCAGAAGGAGGAGAATTCACACCAGTCTGAAGCCCAAATCTGAAATAGATTCACACATTATTCAAGCCCAAGAGTTGTGGTTTGGGGTGCCCTTATATGGGGCTGGGGGGAGGTGGCAGGAGGGGTTCTTTTTAAATAAATGAACCATAAATGATTCAAAAGATTGTTTTAACTTTTTATTATGAAAAATTGAGCATACAAAAAAGTAAGCAGAATATAATAATGACCTGCATGGACCAGTACTCTGATCCAACAATTATCTAATCCTGGTCAATCATGTCATTCAACCACAGCCATTTTCCCCCTTCTCATATTAGTTTTTTATTTTTTTTAATTATTGTAGTAATGGCTGGGCACGGTGGCTCACACCCATAATCCCAGTATGTTGGGAGGCCGAGGCGGGCCGATCACCAGGTCAGGAGTTTGAGACCAGCCTGGCCAACATGGTGAAACCCCATTTCTACTAAAAATACAAAATTATCTGGGTGTGGTGGTACACACCTGTAATCTCAGTTACTCGGGAGGCTGAGGCAGCAGAATCGCTTGAACCTGGGAGGCAGAGGTTACAGTGAGCTGAGATCGTGCCACTGCACTCCAGGCTGGGTGACAAGAGTGAAACTCCATCTCAGAAAAAAAGAAAAAAAAAAGTGACCACAATGTCATTATGCCTCAAAAATTCTTACCATCAGGGGATATTTTGGTGGCATTTCTACATTAAAGCCTCTCTTGTTACTGTACTCAAAAATGCTTGTGCATTTTAGAAGAATTTGGAAAGGTGAGAAGAAATTTTACTAAGAGAAGGGATCAGGAAGTAAAGCTGTATCAGGAACCCTGGGAAGGACAAAGACCTAGCAAGAAAGACTGTTCTAGGCTGGCCACGGTGGCTCACGCCTGTAACCCCAACACTTTGGGGGATGAGGCAGGTGGATCACCTGAGGTCGGGAGTTCGAGACCAGCCTGACCAACATAGAGAAACCTCTACTAAAAATACAAAATTAGTTGGGCATGGTGGTGCATGCCTGTAATCCCAGCTACTTGGGAGGCTGAGGCAGGAGAATCACTTGAACCTGGGAGGCAGAGGTTGCCATGAGCCAAGATCGTGCTATTGTACTCCAGCCTGGGCAACAAGAGCAAAACTCCATCTCAAAAAAAAAAAAAAAAAACATTGTGTTCTGTGGTTGGTCATAGAATACAGCTGTGCAGTGGAGGACATGCGTCTTATAAAACTCCATACTTAGCTCTAGAGAAGTCTGCAGCAATCAGTAGACATCAAAAAGCCAACATTGAAACTGCTCTCATTGAAAGCAGAGAATTAGGGATCTATGTAGCAGGAAAAATGGTGTTTTCTGTTCTGTTGCCCTTCCCCCAATCTATTGTACTAATATATTATGTGCATCATAAAATATTTTAAAAACATATCATTAAAGGATGTGATTAAGAAATAAACTTCTTATATTTTTCTCACACTCTAATAGATCATCTTGCACCCCTCACTTTGGAGACCACAGAGCTTGATTGTCACTGTTACCCCAAGTGTAATCTTTAAGTGGGTGATAGAGAAATCAGGTTCGGCAGGTTGAAAAAGAGCCTAGGGACACCTATGCAAAGGACAGTAGAGGCCAGTGGTCTCAACTCTACTGTACATTAAAGTCAGCCTGGGAGGTTCTGAGAAATGTGAACACTCAGGTCCCACCCCATACGAATCAAATTAGTAATTCAGAAGGTGAAATCTGTGCGTTTTTTGTTTTTTGTTTTTTGTTTTTTTGAGATGGAGTTTCGATCTTGTTGCCCAAGCTGGAGTGCAATGGCGCAATCTTGGCTCACTGCAACCTCTGCCTCCCCAGTTCAAGTGATTCTCTTGCCTCACTCAGCCTCCCGAATAGCTGGGATACAGGTGCGTGCCACCATGCCCGGCTAATTTTTTTTGTACTTTTAGTAGAAACGGGGTTTCACAATGTTAGCCAGGCTGGTCTGGAATTCCTGACCTCAAGTGATCTGCCTGCCTTGGCCTCTCAAAGTGCTGGAACTACAGGCGTGAAGGTCTGTGCATTTTTAAAAAGTTCCTCCAGTGATTCTTACAGGCAGGGTTGAAAACCCACTGGTGTAGGTGTTTAAAAAAAAGAGTTGCTTAACGTGAGGATATTAGTTCTGATTTTAAAACATTTTATTCTGCTATTTTCTCATCTATGAGTGGGACAATGTTTCGCAGGGAAGTGAGAGGAAAAGGAGGGTAGAAAAACTTTAAAGTAGAAATCAGACCTAATAAAAGAATAGTGAAGTTCTCTCGAAAAAGGGTGGTTTTCATTTCCATATTCCAGGTTCTAATTTACTATATCTTAAACTGATCCAAAATTTTGACAGACCTTATTTTCATTCAACCAAAGGCACTTACCCTATTAGATTATTAAAATTATCTAATGACTATTTCATATTGTGATCATGGTTATTTCATATGTCAAAATAATTAATCCTGGCTACTTACATGTTTTCTTTTTAATCAAGTTTATCTCTCAGTTGGGAAAAGCAACAAATCTGATCTTAAAAAAATAGAGATTTTCTATCTCTGAGGAACTGACTTCATCAAATTATTCTGGAGGGAAAAGCAAGTACAAAAATGTGAACTATAGGCAGCTGGAAAGCAAAATTCTCCACAGTGAATGACACACCAAATCCTGCAGGGAAATGTGCACCACAATACTTTGTTTCCTGTGGCTTCCTGCCTGAGGAACACTGAAGAACAGTAAAAATTATTCCAGAAATGATTTCCTCAGCTGTCTCATGGATGAATTTAGCACAGGTATTTGGTCAAAATGTTAAATCACTGTCAAATCCAAACGTGTATATTTATAAATGTTTATATATGTAATCACAGGTTCCTAAAAATGAAGGTTAAAAGAAACTTGAACTGGATTCCATTTTATCACAAGCCTGGAATGCCGAAAATGCTGTGGCAAAGTCATCCATTCATTCATCTAAGTGAAAAGCCTATAAAATCATAGGCATCTTCAGCCATATCCTTAAATTTCACCATTTTACATTTCACAAAAGTTATATTGGCATTATCTTTTGTGCTGGAAACAAAGTTAATTGTCTTCTGCAGGATACTTAAAATAAAATGGGCAATCTCAGTTTATTTTATGATATTTAAGAGGCTAAAATGAGCTTGTTCCACAAATAGCCTTCCTAGTAAATCCTGGGAAGTCATGAGAGGGCTGTGTGATGGTAGCACGCACCTACTGTAGATGGCATTGTGCATTTGGCTTGGCCACAGCAAATGTTTACTAAACTAGGGGTGGGTTGTCAAACAGACTCCAAGGTCATGCAGAAAATTAATATCAATAATTAATATCTTTGTATGGGTTTACATGGTACTTCACATTTTTAGATGATTTATAATTAGTTATCATCCATCCTTGATACGTTATTGCCGTAATTCAGGACCTCCATATCTCTTACTTGGACTACTTCTAAATAGGTTCTCATCTCACTCCAGCCCATCCTCGCCATCACATGCTCTCTTGACAATGCATCTCGGAGCCTGTCACTCCTGTTATTTATCTATGGAATGTTCTATCTCTTGTTTCTTGGTTCTCACCTCCTACTACCTTCCCACATTCACTGCTTAACACAGCCACATGGAGCTTTGTGCCATTCTCCAAACATACTGTTTGGTTCTAAGCTCTGTTTCTTCACTGTCCTTCATGAGTATCTTCAATGTATCTGCCTGACTGGCAAGCTCTCACAAGGCCTGGGAAATCAAGCCACAACTTTATCTCTTCTGTGGAAGCCTTTTTGGAAAGCTCCAGGGTTGGCCTTTCTATCTTTTGTGTTATCTTAACCTTTGTACATACTTTTATTGTCATTCTTATCACCATTGTCTCTTTCCAAATCTGGGTTCCCCTCTCTCCACTATCACCCCCAAAAAGAAATTGAGGTCCTCCAGGGAAGCTACTCTTTCACAGTCATCTTGGTATCCCCAGAATCTGGCAGATGTTCAATTAAAGAAACTGATGAGCTCAATTGATTATTAAAAGAATTTTTGTTCTTGTTTGAGGTAGAGAAAGTAGAATGATGCAAAGCAGAAACAATGTTATTTCACCTAAATCAGAGGTGAGAAATCTATTTTACTGAGAGCCAATTATGAAAATTTAAAGATGCTCACGGTTATATTTTTAAATTATTTAAAACAAAAATATTTCTACTGAATGCAAAAATTTCAATGTGAAAATAGGCACTTCCTGTTATAGGCACTAAACTGTTAAAATGTGAGCAGATGTGAGAAGCAGCAGCACAGAGATGGTTTTCTGATCTTTGATCAAATCTTAGAAGTGGCAGATTGCTCTTCATCAACCGGGATCATTTATTCTTGGCACCAAGTCTTGGCACTTAGATTACAGAGGATCACAGGACCACATGGTCCTTGTTCCTTAGGGAGGCCTTTCTTCAAAGGTTGACTTTCTTTGCCATCCTCTCTCTGCAAGGGGTCTCTCTGGCCTCTCTAACTTAGTGGATTTTTCCTTCCCCCCCTCCCTCCACTTTCGTGAGTCAGGTGTTAGAGCTAATACTTAGCAAAGAAAATACATACACATATTAAAGTTGATCATTAGCAGCCTCATATAAATAACACCCTGGGGAAAATGCCTAAATCTATGAATAGTTGCTTATAAACTATGATTCACAGGGTCTCAAGGGGTTATGTAGCAATTTGGGAGACTGGTTGGATGGGGCATGTTTTGACTATTCCATCACCTACAGGCCTTGAGCGTTCCTCAAGTCTTCTCATGGTACTAGGCCATATGTGACACATAAGCATTCAAGTTGTGTCTACAGGACATCAAAATAGCTATCTAATTGGACTAAATAAATTATCTTTAAAGCATATCTTTCTAGGATAGGAAAACTGATTATTTTATATCATGTAAAAGTTAAAACAAGAAGACATTTAAATATGTATTTTAATTCCCTATCTGATTGCATTAGAGATGAATATACATTATCATCATATGATTCAAATGATTACTGCTCTGAATCTGTGAGGAGATTCACTACTTCAGATAGGAAGGAACTGATATTTTTTGAGCATCTGCCAGATACTTTATAAACATAAGTTCATTTAATGGCTTAGCACATGAGGTGGATATCACATGGCCCCATTTTACGGATGAGGAAATTAAGATTTAGAGGGGTTGGGTCACTTTCTGAGGTCGCATAAATAGCATATGATTGAGCTGGCATTTGACTTGGGGTCTGTGTGTCTACAAATCCAGTGCTTTGTCTTCACACCACACCACTGCTGGAGGCCTACAGAATTATAAGGAACCCAAATGAGACAGGGAAATGCACACAACCTTACTCTATAACTGCACCTAAACCATGCCAGGCTATTGAGTGTTGATTGCTAGACCCCCATAGCTCCAGGAAAGGGAATGCCTCATCTGTTTAGAAACTCCCATACAACAATCCTTACCAGAACTTACCACTAAACCACAATCTTTTTTTTTTTTTGCGACGGAGTCTCGCTCTGTCGCCCAGGCTGGAGTGCAGTGGCGCAGTCTCGGCTCACTGCAAGCTCCGCCTCCCAGGTTCACGCCATTCTCCTGCCTCAGCCTCTCCGAGTAGCTGGGACTACAGGCGCCCGCCACCACGCCCGGCTAATTTTTTGTATTTTTAGTAGAGACGGGGTTTCACTGTGGTCTCGATCTCCTGACCTCGTGATCCGCCCGCCTTGGCCTCCCAAAGTGCTGGGATTACAAGCGTGAGCCACCGTGCCCGGCTAAACCACAATCTTGAGTTTGTAAATACAACAAGCAGTTGTCATTACCCTGAGACAAAACAAATTTCCTTACTTTTGGTGATTATTATGTCCTTAAATATATTTTATGTAGTTAAATAATTGAATTTATTTTTGTTTGCCTTAACCAAAGTTATATAAGCTCATGGTTTAAATAAGCTTTAAATAAGGTTTGATGTGAAAAATAATAGTCCCTTGTACCTCCCCTCAATATATTTCTCTCCACTCCAAAGGCGGCCACATTCAATGTTTTCAGCAATTTTGTTTTGTTCGTTTGATTAATTTGTTCGTTGGTAGTTTTGATGTTTACTTCCACAACTTTTTAATGTTATATTTGCTTATGTTACTAATTTGATTTTTCAAGTGTAGGCATTTTCCATGACTTCTCACTGTGGAATACAAGGGCACAGCTTTCTTTCACCACCTTCTCCCACCCCATCCCACACATCCACCCTTCCCATCTTTTCATCTACTTACTATCTTTATATCAAAATTTTTATTAGATTAATACTTAGTATTTATGTTAGTTATAGTGAAGTTCTGTAGTATGTATAATTCTTCTTTTCATTTTGGCCAAAACTTTTGCTTCCCTGGAGTTGGTTTTTGTTGGTTTTAGCAAATATTCTCTGTGTGTATCACTAATTTAACCCCAAACTCTCCATCAAATGCTTAACATTTTTTCTTTCTTTTCTTTCTCTCTTTCTTCCTCTTTGCTTCCTTCCTTCTTTTTCTTTCCATTTTTCTTTCTCTCCTTCTTTCGAGATGGGGGTCTTGCTATGATGCCCAGGCTAGATTGCAGTGGCTATTCACAAGCATGATCATAGCATACTGCAGTCTAGAACTTCTAGGCTCAAGCCACCTTCCTGCCTCAGCCTCTCAGTTAACTGGGATTACAGGCATGTGTTATGACGCCCTTTTTCTTAAAATATTCACATGCATCAGGAATTCTTTTATTTTCACCTTCCTGAAAAATATCTCCCCATACACCTTATAACATGCATTACCTGGACAGATGGCCCTGGACACCAGGTGCACACTTGCTACCTGGGATGTCCCTTGCTTATGTCCTGGGAACTCCCTTTGCCTGTCTCTTGTATTCATTGCCTTCCTTTATATTGGCTTCATATCCTCATTTTGGTGGAGCACATCCTTGAGTAGCTTCTGAGAATGAAAATATGAGAGGTAAAATATTTTGAGACCTTACATGACTAAAATTCAACTTATTTTCTGTGTTTTCACATTCCTAAATTTCTAACCTTCAATTATTTTCTATATCCTCTAAATCTCATACAATTTGTTACAAATCTCTTAAACTGGTAGGACTGAGACTGACCATAGTATTCCAGTAATAGTCTGAAGAATGTAATGCAAGAATTATTAATACTTTGTGATTCTGAATTTGGTCTTCTAAATTCCTCCCTACCACAGTTGCATACTGCAGTTATAGTGCATTTGTCTTTTCTCCCCACATGTGTTCCTATTTAGGATCAACACCTCTCAATTTTTCCAAGGTCATTTTGAATTCCATTCTTATGTTCTGAAGTGCTAATAAACCTGTCTCTTAACATCAGCCATACTGAGCTTCATAAATATCATAAAAATTACTGATAAAGTACACAATATATAATACTTCTAGACCCTCGAACCTGCTGCCATTACTTCTAATGGTCAATTTAAAATGATTCCAAACCACTAAATAATGAGAAAGCTTGACACATATGACCAAATTATTTCTTCATAAAGAAAAGAATGCTTTTGTGGTTGAGTATCAAGATGTCTGAGTTCTGGGGGATTTATCCTATTGATTTTCCAAGGGTGTTCAGCTTCTACCTTTCAAAGGCAATCTCTTTCCTTATTTAAAAAATTAGGCAACAAATATAGCTCTTTTTCCATACCACAAGCATTTATCCTGTTAATACTAAACAGGTTTTATAATTACAGAGGCAGCAAGGCATAGTGAAAGAGAACTTACTTCAAGAGTAAGAAGACTAATGCTAGTAATGCTTTCCTATGATCCAATATTTGTTGGAGCTACTATCCATCAAATATGTTTGATGGATTTATTAATCCATTAAATAGGTGCTCAAATGGCGCACCTATTATGTGCCAGGTACTGTGGTAGGTACTGGAACTACAGAATGAAAAAGATAGACACGGTCCCAGTCCTTGTTTAAGGGACAACAGATACTGGGCAAGTAATAACAAGTTGAGCATTATAACTTAACCTCCATGAGACTCAGTTTCCTGTGTAAAATAAGGAAAATAATAACAGCACCCCATATGTTCAAATGAGGTCATATGTAGAAAAAACTTTATAAGCTCTCTTTTTCCAGATGAACTACAGGCATCTTCTACTAGCTTTTGATTTTCCAGAGCCACAGAGCATATCTTACTTATCTTTGTAATCTCAGCAAGTGGTGCAGTGCTTGTCAAGTTAGCAGGACTCAACACGTGTCTGCTGAGCAAGCAACAACTCCAAAAGAAGACAAATCCATATTTTTACACAATTAAAAGCCTTTTCATTTTCTTACCAAGATTATCCACCCATTCATGAATTTATGAACATTATTAGTAGAAAAGCATAAAGTAAGACTACAGTAAAATGTTTCCAGTTAGCATGTATTCATCATCAAAGTGTATATGTTGGAATAACTTAAATATTACAGCATTTAAATTTTCATCTATTCAATTTAGCATAACAAGTAATTTGTAGCTAAAATAACTTCTGAGGGCAGAGTGTACTTTTGCAAAGTTTGACAAAATTATTTGTGGCTTAAAAAGCATCTACATGAGATACTCAAAACAAGTGATTTACTTTAAATTTCAAAATGAGATGTAAAAAAAAATTGAATTAACTCCTAGCAAAATTTTCCCCTACAGAAAAATTTTCTAACAATGCTGAAACACGGTGAAATAAAAAGTGTATGAAAATGCCAACTGACTTGTTTCCCAACAAGTCTACAAGATTGATGGACTTTAATCCTTTGGAACATTAAAATGTATATAGCAGACAGTTTTACCATGGAAGGTAATTGTTTTAGTTTTTTTTCTTCCTTTTAGAGGGCTTAAAGGATAAGCTGTGCTTTCTGTTTTTAATGGAACTGCAGAACAGAAGGACTGAAAGTGAGGCCTAGGAATTGTCTAGTTCAGCCTCCTTATTTTTCAGAGGAGGAAGAACAGAGGCCCAGAGAGCTGAGGTGATCTGCCAGTTGCAGAGCTGGGGCTAGAACTAGAGTGTCCTCTTCTCTAGGAGAGGAATTAGCAGCAGCCAACCTCAAACAGCAGCCTGGTATCCTGGGAATTTGCTTGTATGCTGTGTGGACACAATCTGACCCTGGAGAGTCAAATTCCAAGACAGTTCCACATACATTCCAGATAAAAATGCATCTTCATTTGAAGTGAAATAGAATGACAGACCAACACCACCCCCCACACCATTTTAGGAATAAAAACATAAAATCATCTAATATTTTAAAATCTCTACTCCTTAAAATAACAGAAAGACCATCAGAGAGCATCATCCAACCACATCGGCAGTTCCCAACACACCAGCCTACAAGGTGCACCTCAAAGCCTACATTGGTCCATTGCTTCTTTCACTTGGCAAGCAGTTACTTTCTGCTCACTTCATTCCCCTGTGAAGAACCTCACACCTGTAATCCCAGCATTTTGGGCAGCCAAGGCAGGAGGATTGCTTGAACCCAGGAGTTTGAGGCCAACCTGGGCAACAAAGTGAGGAACTGCATCTCTACAAGAGCTTTAAAAAAATAATTAGCCGGCCCTGCTGGTGCATGCCTGTAGCCCCTCACTATCAGGGGCCCTTATCCTCACATTCATCCACATCAGGTTCAACCCCTTTCTCCTGGCCCCTCCCTCCACCAATATGAGGTTTCAAAACAAAACAAAAAACCAGAATGTAGTTCCTCTTCACAAATTTGGGAACTTCTGATCTAGTGGTTCCTAAATTATAAAATGGAGTAATGGAGAGAACATATACCTGGGTATCACTCAGATCCAGGTCAAATGTGGATCTGAATATAAACTCTTGAGGAAGCCCTCAATCTCTTGAAGGTTCAATTTCTTTATCTCTAAATTAGAGATAATAATGTTTATCCTACAGAGCTGTTGTAGAGATTAAATAAAGTCACATTTAAAATGTATTTACCACACTGCCTGGCTCATGCTAGATACTCATTCCTTTCCATCTTTCAATGAAATTATATTTCTTAGCTTCTGAATTATTGTTATTCATTTATTAGGCTGGTGCAAAACCTAGCTTAATTGAAATTGACACATCTTATCAAATATCTGATGTTCTTAAGTAGGTTTTATTCTAATATGTGAGCTATATGAAACATTAGTGACAAGATTGACCACTTTATTGTTTATACAATATTATTCAGAAAATATATGTATTTGGAAAATATTATTTTGATCAGAAATATTACCAATTTATCTTCTCAGTTTATGTAATTTGTAATAATTCTGGGATTAATTGCCTCCAAATTGGGTATCTTTTCAAGAAAACTGGTTGTCATCCATTGTTACATGTAGCCTGAATATTGATCAATAACTGATAAAATCATACTGTTTGACATATTTAAATTAAATTAGTGAGTTAATGGGTTCAGAATGAATATTTGGTTATATTCTTTAGAAAACAATATTCTCTACTTACGAGCAGTATTTTGCCCTTTATGATAAAATCGCATGCTTCTTATCTAAACTAGTAAACATCAACCTTTTAATCTATGGTTCTGTGTGTTTCCTGGGACCAATGTGGTTAAACACTTAGAGCCAACTCACTTAGTCTCCCTAAATTTTAGTGTCTCAAACTAGGTGAATAAAATAATTTTGCATTTATAATAATACCTTTATTTTACAGAGCTCACAATGCACTGAACTACTCTATTATTAATTCTGAAGCATTCCTATAGACTTAGTAGAGAGTATCTATTAAACCCAGCTTCCAAACAGGAGTCACAGCCATGGGCTGAGTGATTTGCTCAAGGTCACACATATATAGGGTTATAAAGATCAAATGATATCATGCATGCCAAGAGTTTGACAATCATAGAGTGCTATATGTGTGCAGGGTATGACCAGATATATGAACAGATCTGTGATGAGTTTTCACAGTTATTGGCTGCTATTCTCAATACTCTTTTCCTTTGACTTTCTGGCCAAAACCAAAATAATATATGCCACCAAAAAATCTCACAGAGCATAGTGAGTAATAACAAGAAGCTGGGACATATACAGAATCCCTTGGAAATATGATGCCATGTAAATGTTATGAATATTAATGGTGACCCTATCATTAAAGTATAAAACAACTTGTTTATTTACTTTTTAAAAAACAATAAAACAAGCTTGAAATTCTGACCAAACTCTAACTTGGGGATCGACTTCCAATACTTTTTAATCTCTTCTGCTGCATCTACTTAATTTCCTACTTGGCTGGAGAATTACTGAGAAACCTTGTAGGAAATTTTAAGTACTTGCTACATGATGCTGGCTATACAGCTATAGAATATCAGCAAAACTTGTATATTATTCTCCCTGATTCTCAGAACTGTTTCAGAGTATAATGAACTGCTTCAGTGGGGTCTGGAGGCTTCTAGTGAAAAGTGGTTTAGGACATGCCAAATACCATGGTTGCTATGAAAATTATCAACCAACTAGAAACATTAGCTATTTTATGCCAGAAAAACAGTGTTTTAATAATGATTCATTTCTGGTCATTAGCTGATTATTCTGAGTTCTCATTATCCTGAAACTGTATTAGCACTAAGGAAAAATATGATTGCAAATTTGGCTTCTTTTATGTGATGGTTCTATCTCTCATGTACCAACCATAAATTCTTCACCTCTGGGACTGCAAATGCTTCAGCATGTAATGGAAAGTTAGTATCACATGGCAAGACATTTGTTCTCATTGCAGAGTGAGGCCAGCTCTGAAATTCAAACCCTAACGAGAGCAAGTATGTAAATGAGAGCAGCCAAACCAAACAGATGAAGAAAACAAAGCCCAATGAGTCTATAAAAGACATTTAAAAAAATCTAAGTATTCATTATTAATCAATAGCATTTAGACTCTATGAATTCAAAATAGAGCTTTTCCTAATACTTTGTTACTACAGTGACATATCTACAGACCTACATTTAAAAAACTAAATAAGAAGTTTTTACCCTTACAGTGTCTATATTTTTTAGATTTTTCTATGCTAAGGAAATGTTATTTTAGCCATTATACCAAATATTTAAAATATGTCAATGTGCCTTGAATTAAATACGATTAAGAATAGCTAGTGTCAAAGTAATGTGTACTCTTGATCAAGATTTTAATCTTATACTTTCTAAATACTAAATAAGGTATTTTCTGAAGGACTTCAACATATGATCCAATACATACCTTGCATATTTTCTGAAAATTTTGCAACAAATAAAATGCATCAATAAAAAGGTAAAGAAACTTTTATCTTGTAATTAAAATAGTATCTCTTTTTTTTCCCCGTTTAAAAAAGACATGTTTCGGCCAGGCGTGGTGGCTCACACCTGTAATCCCAGCACTTTGGGAGGTGGAGGCAGGCAGGAAACCTGAAGTCAGGAGTTTGAGACCAGCCTGACCAACATGGAGAAATCCTATCTCTACTAAAAGTATAAAAATTAGCCAGGTGTGGTGGCGCATGCCTGTAATCCCAGCTGCTCGGGAGGCTGAGGTAGGAGAATCACTTGAACCTGGGAGGCAGAGGTTGCGGTGAGCCGAGATCGCACCATTGCACTCCAGCCTGGGCAACAAGAGCGAAACTCCAACTCAAAAAAAAAAAAAAAAGACATGTTCCAAAAGTATCTGTCATTGCAGG
The DNA here is from genome assembly GCF_006542625.1 of Nomascus leucogenys. Taxonomy (NCBI): domain Eukaryota; kingdom Metazoa; phylum Chordata; class Mammalia; order Primates; family Hylobatidae; genus Nomascus; species Nomascus leucogenys. Next base: position 71,845,841 of record NC_044391.1, read on the forward strand.
GAATTTCCTACTCTACCAATGTTCCATGTTTTTCAGCATGTTTATTATTTACTTTCATAAATATTGAATAAAATTGTTGTAGCATGTTGTAAAAATGGAACATTTCTTTATTTACATAATATTTACTTAGAATCCAGTATGTGCCAGGCTGTATTATTCACTCTGAGAATATAAGAATGAACAAGACAGATGAAAACCCTCTCCCTCTTGGAATAATCCATTTCAGTATGGGAAGAGAGAAAACAAACAAAACAAGTAAATAATATAGTATATTCAAAGGTTATAAGTGTGCTAGAGAAAAATCAAGCAAAAAGAGGGATGGGAGGTGGAGAGGCTTGGTGTTTTAAATAGTGTAGTCAGGGAAGTCCTCACTGAAAAGGTGACATTTGGGCCAAGACCTGAAGATAAGGGAATTAGCCATGCAAACAGCTTAGGGAATAAGGAGAAAGTATAGTAAGTGCAAAAGTCCTGGGGCAGGAGGGTACATTGGTGGGCCACAGGAATAGCAAGGAGATCATTGTGGCTGCAGTAGGGTGAGCACAGCACAAATCACGTGGGTTATCGTTAAGACTTGGCTCATTCTGAGTATGATAGGAAACAATGAATTTGAGCAAAGTTGTAGGAATCAGAAAAATAGAAATGACGTGGATGTATTCACCTAGTCCTAGCAGGAAACTGAAGGCACTGTTCCAAGGAGATTTTGAGTACAAACTAAGGTAAAGAACAATTACAGAAATGTGGGCAGAGTTAAGAGGCCAAACAAGGAATGCTGAGGCATTCAGGGGCTAGTACATTGGGATGCCATCACCACATCTGGATCTGAAGCAGCCCAGTGAGAGTTAAGAGCCATGGGCGGGGATCTGATAGGGGATGCAGTTGCAGAGGGATGCCATCACTACCAGAATCTCAGGCTAGCTCAAAGGGAGGGGGAAAGAAATACCCCAAGTTCTTTTTTCTACTAGCCTCTGTCCTCCTGCCAACAGTTTTCATTGGCTAAACCCAGGGAAGACAAGGGATCCCTGGTGATGAGGGCCAGAGCATCCCATTCCTGGAATGCAAGAGTGCAGAGAAGAGCAGGGAAATGACAGAGAAGAGAAATCAGGCAATAACACTTGAGTGTTACCAAAGCTGAAGCAAAGACATCTTCTGGACCCATTTATATATTGACTGCTGCACGTAAAACCAAGAATCCAAATTTGTTTGGGGAATTTAGATTCATAAAGTCTTGGCACTGAAAATAGTCATTTGTTCAGTCAACTCTGTTATTTTACAGTTAAAGAAACTGAGGCCCATCGAAATTATGACCTGTTCAGGGACACACAACTAGACACAATGCTGCAGAGACTGTAACAGAACAAAGGTCTCCTGACATCCCACTCTCTTTCAACTTTGCTTCTAATATTTTAATTATTTTTCTGCCCTTTCTGTCTTTGTCATTCCGTTCTAAAATCCTTTTGTATTTCATAAATTAACTCTTAAAAGTTGCTCTGCATTAGTTTGATTCAACTGAAAAGGTACCAATTATTTCTAATATTATCTTTGAGGGCATTCAAATATATACTATTCCCAAGGGACAATTTATCTTTGGATAGCATTTATGAACTATCATCTATCACAACAGCTAAAACTATAATCTTGGCTGTTGTTAATACACTCTTACAAAGTTATTTTTGGCTTAGTCTGGAGTCTGTGGGTACATTTTTTAAATATATAAAAGTAATATATTTAAATAAAAATGATACGTGATCATTGCAGAAATTTTGAAAAAAATATATAAAGCAAAAAAAAAAAAGCCTATTACCTCATCCCTCAGAGATAGCCATTATTAAAGTTCCGACATATTTCTCCCAAATTCTTTTACTATGCATACATGTAATTTTTAAAAGGCATGATATAATTTTAATTTTTTTAACTTGGTATTCTAACATATTTAACATTTTTAAAAATTTTCAACAAATGACAAATGTTCATCTTCAAAATGATTTTGACTTTTGAAAACAGAAGTCAACTAGAAGGTCAGGAGTTTGAGACCAGACTAGCCGAAATGGTGAAACCCCGTCTATACTAAAAATACAAAAAATTAGTCAGATGTGGTGGTATGTGCCTGTAATCCCAGCTACTCAGGAGGCTGAGGCAGGAGAATCCCTTGAACCCAGGAGGCAGAGGTTGCAGTGAGCTGAGATCGCACCACTGCACTCCAGCCTGAGAGACAGAGCGAAACTCTGTCACCAAAAAAACAAACACCAAAAAAACAAACAAACAAAAAAAATAAGTCAACTAGAAGCAAAGTTTAATAAGGTGGGCTATAAAGTTTGGGTAATATTTTTCTACCCATAACAAGGTGCTATTTTAAAGCAATATGATCAGGATTCATAAGCTTTATAATTAAGCTGTAAAATAATCTAAGTTTTAGGATGATATTTAACAAAAATGTAACACGAGCACATGTGTACTCCTTTTAAAGAATTTACTCAATAACTTTGGCATGCTATCCTCTTTTTTATTGAGATGGAGTTTCTCTCTTGTTGCCCAGGCTGGAGTACAATGGGACAATCTTGGCTCACTGCAACCTCTGCCTCCCAAGTTCAAGCGATTCTCCTGCCTCAGCCTCCCATGTAGCTGGGATTACAGGTGCCTGCCACCACGCCCGGCTAAGTTTTGGTATTTTTAGTAGAGACAGGGTTTCACCATGTTGGCCAGGCTGGTCTCGAACTCCTGACCTCAGGTGATGCGCCTACCTCAGCCTCCCAAAGTGCTGGGATTACAGGCATGAGCCACCGCATCTGGCCTTCTTTCTTTAGTCTTAAGGTTTTATCATATCTTATAAAACGCCAAATGCCATCAAATAGTAACATATTTCAAAAGTATTGGATAAGATAAGCAAACTTTCTTCTTTTTGCTTGGAATTTATATCACCTATTCACATTTACATTGGAGCCTATGGTATAAAACATCTAGGTGTTTCTTCTCCCATGTTAAACTAGGAAAACAGATTACCTTTGTGTGCTCTAGAGAAAGTAATGGCCTATGGTGGCCTTGCTTTAGATTTTAACTGAGTAGGAACAAATTTAACCTTTGTACATATAGGCCTGAGTTGAGAGAAGATAAAGGGTGATACGAAGAAAGTGCCCAGGCCAGTTGTCCCCACAGGTGCTCAAGAGTGTAACCTTGCTCACAAAGAAATAGCCCGTGAAACAGAGTAGAAACCGTCTACTGTTCAATTGTACTGGACAAGGAAAAGAAAGTAGTTTCTAAATGAAAAGCAATCCACCAATATCAAAATGCATGGCCTTTCCACCTACCCCTTCCAGAAGAGGTCCCCTCCTCTGAGACCCTTTTATGACTACTTGAACTATTTAAAGTGTCCCTAGATTTGCCTATGGATATTTTTATCCACTGAAAAAAAGAAGTCTCAGCCCTGAGCATCCCTAAAATTAGCTCTATTTTTGTCACACTTATCTAATAATTACATTTAAACAAAATGACTTATTTTTCACTGTTGTCCAGAGTTGTTGTTTTTTTTTAAGTGGGGCCTTTCAAGCTTCTCTTAAATATCAAAATCACCGCCCTTAAATCAAAGTTAAGGTTTCATTGAGAAAAAGATTTCTCTCTTACAAAGATTTAGTCATTTTGCAACAAAGTTATTAAATCTCTATAAGAAATGCCATATAGATTGCTAAATATTTCTTCCATTTTGATATCACACAAATAGTACAGCCCTACAAAAAGAAACTTATCTTTGATCATGTAAGTTATTTTTAAATCTCTCTAAACATAATACACAATATATTATAAACTATTAGAGGTTAAGAGTTTTTAAAAAGGTTTCCTTGTAAATGTAAATCAGATCATGTTAATCCTCTGCTTATAACCTGCCTGTAGCTTCTCATTGCATTTAAAATAAAATATCTGTTCCTTTACTTGGCCAACAATGTCCATATGATCTAGCCCTTGCCTACTACACAGATGTCCCCTGCTCCCTTCCAACCACATACTGGTTTCCAACACAAAGCCATTGCCTCATTTGTCCCCCTTCCTCAAATGCTCCCCTGATGAGCTTGTCCTTAGCTCAAAGAACACTTCCTCAGGCCTACCTACAGGACATCTGAGTAAGGTACACTGTCTCCTTTCCCACCTTGCATTGTTGTTTCATTTTTTTCTTAACACTTATGAAAATTTGAAATTATATTTTTTTGCTTATTTCTTTGGTGGTTGTTTCCCCTACTAAAATATAAGGCCTATTTGAACAAGGACTTTGCTTTTCTTGTCTGGTTCACAACTGTTTTCCCCAAGTCCAGCAAAGAGGCCAACATAGTAGGTTTCTTATGGAGTCTTGTTCTGTCACCCAGACTGGAGTGCAGTGGTGTGATCTCGGCTCACTGCAATCTCTGCCTCCCAGATTCAAGCAATTTTCATGCCTCAGCCCCCCAAGTAGCTGAGATTACAGGTGCCTGCCACCATGCCCAGCTAATTTTTGTATTTTTAGTAGAGACAGGGTTTCACCATGTTGACCAGGGTGGTTTCAAACCCCTGACTCAAGTGATCTGCCCACCTCGGCCTCCCAAAGTGCTGGGATTACAGGTGTGAGCCACTGTGCCCAGCCAGGTTTCTAAATATATGTTGAATGCATGAAGAAGTAGAGCTGGTATTATTATATTTGGAGCTGTTTGTTCAAGATACAAGCTTGATGTTACTATGATAAATATTTTTATTCCACAGAAATAAAATATCTCAAATGAAATATTAGTACAAAAATTATTTTGAACACAGTAGTTATTCTTAAAGAAATTCAATGGTGAATACTTACTATGATTGAATCATCACAATGTAGTTTATCTTTCTTGAATATATATATGCATTTTTGTGGGACGGGCTGATGTTTTTTTTTCCTTGGAGGGTAGAGCCATTGTATTGATGAAATACCAATGAAACAAACAAAAATGAAATGTGGATAAGCTAAAAATCTAAAATTAGATTAGTTGTTGAGTAAATATATACAATATGCAAAGAAAAAAGATTAGTATCAAAATCCAGAAACAATGGGGAAGGATAGAAATTCTAAACATCTGAAGATAAAAATATATTTACGTCTAGTCAATTTAGTTTAACAATAGGTAAATGCCACAAAATGGGTCTCAAAACAATACTGTTACCATTATTCACTAGGGGGTTTATGGCCAAAATTAAAACAACCCTCTGGTTAACTTTTCACCTTGATTTTGCATTTCCCTATGTCTTTAGTTTGGTCACTTCCTTTTCCTTCAAAGATCCCACATTAAGGATGAGGGAAGGGAGTGAATATTAATTTGCAGAGAAGCAGCTCATTACATGATCATTTTAAGTAACACCCAAATCCTTATGTAAACATGGATCATGTGTTGAGCTTTTAATGAGTATGAATGCTTTCAAGGTAGGATTTCAAGTATTATAAAGTTAAATGCTAAAAGTGTTTTGTTTCCAGTGACTAAAGAGCTAGTTATTTTGGAATTAAAACGTAACTGGGAATGCAAGGTAGTCAAGATTCTATCTGTACCTTTCAAAACTTTGGCTTCTATGAATAAAAGTAGTTCACTCAGCCAGGTTAGAATGACCTTCAGATTATCAGTCCGGAGCATTTAGGCTATGCTTCATGTGTGAATACAGTTTATATAAGTTTCTACATTCACATTTTTTAAAACTTTATAAGCTGATAGTAGTAACATACAGAAGGAATTATAACCTCCAAGTCTAGAAATTTGCAGTCTTTCAATGTTCTTTTGTGAGTGTTAAAGTTTTACAATTTAAAATTACAGGTATGCTACAACTTTAATCAATACTTCAAATTCATATACAAGAAAGACTAGACAGTGATGATTCACTTTGTCAAAGAATGTGCCATTGAATGTCTGTAAATAGCTCATCTATGACAGAATACGACTTCTCCATAAAATCATGGATTTCTAGTAACTGCTTTCTTCTTCTTTTTTTAATTAACAAATGGTATTGCCAATAGTATCACATTGAGTTGCTATCTTTTCTTCTGAAGATGCCAAAGCACTGCCGTATCTGTGACCTTTTTCCATACTTTTTCAGTGGGTTTGGTAGTTTAACACCTCTTTACCACAATGTTATTTCTTTTTAGTGATAGGGGAACTGAGGGAGTAATAGACTTGTCAGCAATCACAAAACGAGATTATAGCAAAACTGGAGCTTACCCTTGATCTGTCCAACTAGGAAATGTAGTTTAAAAAAAACTTTATCCTGACTGGCCACATATAATACTTAAAAAGAAAAGTAAAGAAGAAATATAGTCATTAATGGATTTCATTTGGATTTTCTGTTGCCCTACATTGCAGCATTTAAACCAGCTTGTAAAACCACAGAGCTAATATCTTACATTCTAAGTTAAATTCCAAAAAATATAATACAGATCTTAATAGGACATTATGTTTATTTCAGTTCGAAATGCACCCTTTACTTTTACCAAATTGCTATATTTTGCTTGAACATCAAAGGTCTTTGGAAGTCAAGGAAATCTTCATTAAAAAAAAAAAAAAGACAACATTGTTTCATAGTATATTAAACTCAAAAAGAGTATTTAATAGAAGTTTCCTTAAAAACACCTCATTATCAAGTAAGCATTTGTGCATCTCAGTCAAATTATATTTTTCTTTATAAAAGTATTTATGGAATTTTATTAGCCTTAGTTCTTTCTCATTACATTTTTTTTTTCCTTTTTGGGCAATACCATACAATGGTCTCACTGAAAGGGTTTATTATGATATTGTTCCAGAAATGGAACCCTAGGAAAATCATAGTAATAAATCAAGTACTACTTATTTAGACAACTGATATTTATTTCTAGCAAATGCTTTGTGGAACCTGAAAACTATTTCCCCATTTTGTAGTTTTCTATTAGGTTGGTGCAAAAGTAATTGCGGTTTTTGCCATCATGTAAGTGGCAAAAACCACAATTACTTTTGCACCAAACTAGTAACAATTTGGTAATAAAAACACAGAAAATAAGCACAAGCTATTTCTAAACTCCAGAAAAAATTGTTGACTGGAATATAGGTAGTCCAATTCTTAATACACAACACAGGGAATGTTCAATAAATGTCACTGTCTAACTGATAGTATTAATGCTAAAGGGTTACTTCTCTTTGCCTAGGCCGTTGCTTAATTTCTATGGAAAGTATTTTCTTTACCCATAATGTTTAATGTATCATTATTATTTTAAATATAATATACCTTCATTGAAAAAAAAAGTCAGGTTTTCTTGAGTATCTAGAGTTTACATTCCAGGATTTTCTATGAAATAATTCACCATCTGGTACTGATATGGTTAGATAATAACCTAGGAAAATTTGGGGGTATGATGTTTACAGAGGATGAAAAGATCTTGCTACAGCAGTTTTTAATTTTCATCAGTAGAAACTGTCCTTAGTTTTTAACTGCTTTTATTCCCCTGCATTATGTTTTCTAAATGTATCTCCCATGCATCACTGCAATTTGAAATATTTGAAAAAAGTACCAGGTACAGAAGAAACAGTCAAGTTGGGGACTCTAAGAGCAGTAATAGAGGATTCCCACAGCCTCTAGTATGGTCTTGGTGCAGGCATGCAGCCTGGTAATTGCATTAAGACTCCTAGTCTTGAGGTTTGGGGCTCCAAGGATCTCTTTATTCCAGTGAGTTAGGCTACCATGTTACTTACTAACAACTCTCTATACAGGGAGCATATGTACTTGCATATACATCCTGCTTTCTATCATTTAAATTACTTATTTAAAGGCTTTCAATTCTTTGTGGACCAACTTTTGAATTACATACCTTTTTGTTTAGATATAGCTATGCCACTTTTTGTCCTCTACATTGATTTCCAACTTACTTGCAAAAATCAGAATTCTTATTTCTTCATAGCAGTTTGATGTAATAAATTCTGTACATTTTTTTAAGGGCAAATGTATAAAAGTAGCTAGGGCTTTTAAACTTTTGGAAAACAATATTTTCAAGAGAACTATTAAACACAAACCCAAATCCTTAACCATCTAAATGACACTTTTAAAAGTTATAAATCATATGCTTTTCCTAAGATGTCTTTTAACATCTTTAGCCCCCTCCTTACCAGAAATTTAGTCCACTTCTGGATCTCTTCTAAATTATCTTTATCTTTCCTTTCATCTCTTAATATATCACTTTAAGGAGAAATGGTCTTACAGATTACTTTAAGATTTTTCCTTTAAATATACGATTTAAGAGTATCATAACGAGTAATCAAGAAGTTTATATGATAAGATAATGTAAAGAGATGAGCAGGCATATAATACTCATTTTTCCAAAAGCACCACCATCAACACTACCCATTATAACCACCTTAAACAATCTGGTAAATCAATCCAAAATTAAATTAAGCTCTTATAAATTCATATTGGGTTTAACCATTTGATCTAACTTATTGATGGAAAACTGCCTCTATCAATTACTGAAATTACAGACTTAGAAATGAAACATTCCATTAGCTATCTCTGCCACAATAGTATAACGTTACATTTTGTTCCATTACTTTTGCCCACCCCCTTAAGAAATAGGGATTTTATGTGGTCTTATTTCACATTCTGACTCCAGTCACTTGGGTTTGGAGGGCATGGTTTCCACTAAAGTTAAAAGACCGAGCTCTATAAATTACAACTAAAGACCTAAAAAATTCTCTGCAAATTTAAATCTCAAAACATCTTTTGGGATAAAAAGTATTTCTATTCTTCAAAGATTAGAGAACCGAGTTCAACGATTTACTGATTTATCATTACGTGATTGTTAACGCTGCAGTAGATATGAAATCACGATTTCCATTAAGACTTAGATTTTACCTAAATGACGACTGCTTTAGTATGTCAAAGTTTAGGAGCCCATCCCCATTTTTTTTAACTGCTTAAAAGAATGGCCTTAGTATGCCAAAGTTTAAGAGCCCATCCCCATTTTTTTTTTAACTGCTTAAAAGAATGGCCTTACCATTTTCTTTGGCCAGGAACTAACTACAAGATGATAAATTTGCCAGTACTTTCTTTTCATAGTTGTTCTTTGTACTGGAACAGGAAAGGGTGCTTTATCACTCGTTATGGTTGTTCATGGCCCAATCCAAATCATATAATACCCTGGCTGCTACTAACAGTTTTAGAATAAACAAAAAGAAGAACTATAATGCAGTAGGTTCTACATTTATAAAACCCATGAGCTGATTTCGTGCCGAAAGTAAAACAGTCTGAAGAGTTTAAATGAATCCTGGAATCACAGCAAATTCAGGAAATTTAGGAATATGTTGGTAACCCCTAAGCTTTTTAAAAACTGACTTCACCCTGGGCAAGTAACCATCCCCTGATGCCGTTGTTGGAGACAGAATTTCTGGCAGGAAGATAATTTTCTGACTCAATCTGGCTTGCTGTTCTTGTTTAATCATCCCCATTTCTCTGAACATTTTACTCCTCTGACTACAACGGTCAACATTTATTTTCAGAAGTTTTAAAGTGATTTAGTTCTTCCAGCCGCACCTCTTTTTATCCCATCTAAGTCTTCCCCAGCCCCCATTCCTATCGCCCTCGTTTCACTAAGATTTTGCTAAACATTAGACACAAGCACATGACCTCCAGTCTTCCAATGTCTCGGAACAAACCGACATAAAAACATCTGATTAGTTCCATTGTAAGCTTCCCTAGGCTTAGAATTTAAAATGGTCTTTAGCTCGTCAATTCTTAAAGAACCTTCAACACAAAATTTAAATTTAAAAAATTTTAAATAAAGAAACCGCTCCCTTTTTTAACCTTTAGCCCCGCCCATTGCCCCCCACCCCAGGTTCCACGCGAAACTGCAGGAAACCGGGGGGGGGGGGGGGGGGAGCGGTGACGTCACGACGCAGGTGCGTCACGGAACGGCGGCGCCTGCGGCGCTGGCGGTGGCTGCGGCAGCGGCGGCATTTTAGTCAGCAGCGGCGGCGGCGGCAGCGGGGCTGCTGCTCCTCCCAGCATCCCTGGCGCGGCCATTTCAGCCCCATCTTGGCCCAGCGGAGGGAGCTGCAGCCGCCGCTTCAGCAGTTTGAATTTCAGTTTGTTCGGGGTTTAGGAATTGGGCGCACCGAGGAGGAGCCGAAGAAGCCACCACCGCTACCTCACACAGCCGGGGCGCCTCCAGTCCCGTGCCAGCGGTCTGCCGCCGCCGCCCCTCTCTGAGAGAAGCCGCGAGGGGAGGCCGAGACCGCCGTCGCCGCCCGCCCGCCCGCAGGGGTGGTTCCCCCTGTAAGGGGAGGACCGAGCCGGCTTTCCCCTCCCCCAGAGCGGGTTTCCGCCTGAGACAGTCGACATGTCCCTGGGGCTGAGCTCCGGCTAGAGCCGGGGAGGGAGGGCCGCCTGCCCGCGCCACAGCCCCACCGCCCGCCCGCGGACCTTCAGCCAGCCCCGGCCCGCGGCTCCCGGCTGAATCAGGCATCTCCGACTCCCGACTCGCCGCTCCTTCCCTCAGTCAGAGAGCCCAGCGCTGACGCCGGCACCGGCCTGAGGAGCCCGAGCGGGGCAGCACCGCCCCTCACGCCGCCGCCGCCACCGCCTCCTCCTCCTCCTCTTCGCCCTCCCACTCCCACCCCCAGCCAAGGCCTGCTGACCGCGCCGAGCGCCGAGCTGGACTGACCACGGCTGCCCGGAGACGGGAGAGGAAGCAGCCGGCCCTCCCCTGGGTTCGCGCTCTCGCCGCCTCTGAGAGAATTGAATTGAGGCGCCGCGGCTGCGGGAGCTGAAAAGGAAGGAGGAGCCGCCGCGGGACTGAGACGGGGGCAGAGCCGAAGAGACCGACACAGAGAAGGAAACGAGGAGGAGGATGTCTCACCGGGCGGCCAGCGCCTGGATCAGCCCGTGACTCTTAACAGCGGCGGGCCTCAGACCCCAGCGCAGACTCGGACTTTGTCTTTGGGGGCCCGTGCTCTGCCCTCCCCGGTTTCCGACAGGACCCAGAGGAGCCGGCGTGCCTCTCTGCCCTCCAGCCTTCTTCACCATGTCCAAGATGCCGGCCAAGAAGAAGAGCTGCTTCCAGATCACCAGTGTCACCACGGCCCAGGTGGCCACTAGCATCACCGAGGACACCGAGAGCTTGGACGACCCGGACGAGTCACGCACAGAGGACGTCTCCTCCGAGATTTTCGACGTCTCTCGGGCCACGGATTATGGCCCTGAGGAGGTCTGCGAGCGCAGCTCTTCCGAAGAGACGCTTAACAATGTTGGGGATGCGGAGACTCCCGGGACCGTCTCCCCAAACCTCCTCCTGGATGGGCAGCTGGCAGCGGCGGCTGCTGCTCCCGCCAACGGAGGAGGAGTCGTTTCGGCCCGGAGCGTGTCTGGGGCTCTCGCCAGTACCCTGGCGGCGGCCGCCACTTCGGCCCCCGCCCCCGGAGCACCCGGCGGCCCCCAGCTCGCGGGCTCATCGGCCGGCCCAGTGACTGCAGCCCCATCTCAGCCTCCCACCACATGTAGTTCCCGTTTTCGCGTGATCAAGCTGGACCACGGGAGCGGAGAGCCCTATCGACGCGGCCGATGGACGTGTATGGAATACTATGAGCGGGATTCAGACAGCAGCGTCCTGACTAGATCCGGGGATTGCATTAGACACAGCAGTACTTTTGACCAGACTGCGGAGCGGGACAGCGGCCTGGGCGCCACCGGAGGGTCGGTGGTGGTAGTAGTGGCCTCCATGCAGGGGGCGCACGGGCCCGAGTCGGGAACTGACAGCTCCTTGACTGCTGTGTCACAGCTACCCCCGTCGGAGAAAATGAGCCAGCCCACTCCCGCCCAGCCGCAGAGTTTTAGCGTTGGGCAGCCACAGCCGCCGCCGCCACCCGTAGGTGGGGCTGTGGCTCAAAGCTCGGCTCCGCTGCCGCCGTTCCCGGGAGCCGCGACCGGGCCGCAGTCAATGATGGCAGCCACGCAGCCCAGCCAGCCCCAGGGAACGGGGCCCGGGGGACAGACTCTGCCGCCGACGAATGTAACCCTGGCGCAGCCGGCTATGTCCCTGCCTCCGCAGCCGGGCCCTGCAGTCGGCGCCTCTGCGGCGCAGCAGCCCCAGCAGTTCGCGTATCCTCAGCCTCAGATACCGCCCGGACATTTGCTGCCCGTCCAGCCCTCCGGCCAGAGTGAGTACCTACAGCAGCACGTGGCCGGCCTGCAGCCGCCAAGCCCCGCGCAGCCCTCGTCCACCGGCGCCGCAGCGAGCCCCGCCACGGCGGCCAGCCTTCCCGTGGGCACCGGCCAGAAAGCTTCCTTGGTGGGCGCGCAGCTCATGGGCGCGTCTTCCCAGCCCAGCGAAGCCATGGCCCCCCGGACGGGACCAGCGCAAGGCGGGCAGGCCGCGCCTTGTCAGCCGACTGGAGTGCCCCCGGCTACTGTGGGAGGCGTGGTGCAGCCGTGCCTGGGTCCTGCCGGGGCTGGGCAGCCCCAGTCCGTGCCTCCGCCGCAGATGGGTGGCAGTGGTCCGCTGTCAGCCGTACCTGGTGGCCCTCATGCCGTGGTGCCCGGAGTTCCAAACGTGCCTGCAGCCGTGCCCGCTCCAAGCGTGCCTAGTGTGTCTACCACTTCTGTTACCATGCCAAATGTACCCGCGCCTCTGGCCCAGTCGCAACAGCTGAGCAGCCATACGCCAATCAGCAGGAGCAGCAGCATAATCCAGCACGTTGGGCTGCCCTTAGCGCCAGGCACACACAGTGCCCCAACCAGTCTACCACAGTCTGACCTAAGCCAGTTTCAGACTCAGACCCAGCCTTTAGTCGGGCAAGTCGACGATACTAGAAGAAAATCAGAACCCCTACCTCAACCACCACTTTCTCTCATTGCTGAAAATAAGCCTGTTGTGAAGCCGCCTGTTGCAGATTCCCTGGCAAACCCCCTTCAGTTAACACCTATGAACAGTCTGGCCACCTCTGTATTCAGCATAGCTATTCCTGTTGATGGTGATGAAGACAGGTATGGAAATCTCTATTTTAAATATTTGATAGAAATGCTTGGCCAACATTGTAGCTTAGGATGCAACTTTGGGAGATTTGTTGTCAACTGAGGCCCTTAAACAAAATTTAGTGTTTGGTAAAATTGATTTAGATTGCTGATGCTGATGTCAAAGGGTGTAATGAGCGAATTGGTCTTGTCACAGTTGTTTAAAAGCACTAAAATCGGTAGGGATGCAACATTGTTTACTCAAAAAAGGTGAATTTAAGCTTAATCCTTACCATTTAATGGTGATAGCTAGTGTGTTATGCTCCCATAGAATTGTCCTTTTCTTACACATCAATCACACTTGAACACTTAAGGCAGAGAGATTTGTCAGTGTGAGTTTTGAGGCTGAGACATAATATTACTTACAAGTTTTCCTTTCTAGAAAACCAGAAGGCCCTCTAGTGAAAAAAAAAAAAAAAATCCATGTAAGGAATCTTCTCCAGTGTATCTGGAAAGGCTGGAGACATAATGGTGAAATGTCAAATCCGGCTTTGAAGATCATACTTAGTTCAGCCTTTTGATTAAAGGAGGTACAAGGTCATGAGTCTTCCCAGAGACTTCTCTAAGATACTATTTTTTTGTCGTTAAGCAAAAAAAGTACTGGAAAGATGTTCTTACCTTCCATCAGTCTATTTACTATAGGAAAGGGAGGTTGAGATCGATCCTTTAACTGTAGTGAAAGCTATAGTTCTTGAAATTAACAGTAATTTTATAATAAAAGTGTAAATATTAATAATTGGCTCCCTGTATTTAGGGATGCTTTTTTTAATGGCCTAAATTAGAATTGGTGTATTGCTACACCAGTGCCACAACAGCTGATGTTTGGTTATGGTTTAATGAGGAGTTTTGTGGTTTTGAGGAAATGTCACATGTAAATTTGACATACATATTGCAAAGTTTTAAAAGCTGACTTGTTGCAATGTTTTAAAATTATATTTAAAAATTATAGAAAAAGTTTCAGGAATTTCACAGTTAGACATTTCTTTGCTGGGGTTTTTTGTTTAGCGAGAGGCTAATTTTAGGTGTTTTTAAAAGATAAAAACTAATATTACAGATTTCCAGAATAATTAGTATGTGGAAGAATACAATGACATACATGTTAAAGCTTTCTCTTCCTATGGTTTCTTCTGAGTTCCTTCACATTTCTTAACCTCCCATTTCTAATTAGCCTTGTATTTTTGTTATATACTTCTGTTGGTTTGAAAAATACTCACTGACTGAAATTCATTCATCTTCTCTGCTTTTTGTAATTTAAAGTTCGTCTTTTTTTGTAGGTGACTCGCTTATGGGGAGTCTTTCTTCACTTGAGAACGCTTAGAGAATACCACGTGTCCATAAGTGAGCTCAGCTAGCTAGTCATTGAGAAATGTTGTGTGGATGGGACTACCAAGTAAACTGACTCCACAAGCCACTCAGAAAAATCCCTCTACTTTTACAGTTGCTCCCATGGTCACACACAGGGACACACCTGTAATGCAGATTGAGTTTTTTTCACCTTTGGTAATAATCAACAGGGATCTTCCCTTTTCTAGCTGCCACAAGCCAATTTTTTCCTGATAAGTTGGCAAATAACCTTTTGCTTTCCTCTGTTCCTGTATACTGCCCCATATCTCTTCAAGAAATGATGACTGGTTTCCTGACCTACCCCGCTTTCTATACACACACACACCCGTCCACCCAAGAATGCAGATTACATTTTCCCTCCTCTGCACACCTCTCTCAATTTACAGCATGCATACTTAGATTCCTCAGAACTTTAGTACGATGATAAGGCATGAAGCAGAGAGTTCTGTTGATAGGTGGAAACTGAAATGTATTCTTTAGAGTATGACATCAAAAATGCATTTATTTTTTCCTCTTACTGTGTTAAGAGTTGGTAATCTGAAAAATCTTATTTCCAAATTTGTGAATAGTTGACCTACAGATGCTACTGTGTCAGTGTTCTTATCAATTGCAACAGTTAATTCAGTGCAGGGGTTTTGATGTATGTGCAGTCCTATTTCAAACATGACACTTCCCTCCCTTGCCCCAATCATTTAAAATCTACATTGCTTACCAAATGTTCATTTCTAATTTTTGTTATAGTCTTTCATTGGTTTTTAACTTGACATGCTAGTTTCCAAGATGTAATCTTACACATTTGACTGTTTTGTCACTGGTCCAACATACCTGGTGAAGGAATAAATCCATTAAGTAGAAATAGTTGGGTTTTTTTTTTTTTTAATAGAAAGCTTTGGTAAAAAACAAAACAAAAACAGGGCATTTTAAAATTTTGTGTTTGAAATTAAATTACAGTTTTCCAGGCATATGTTTACATTACTGAGATGAGTACTTTTGAGGAGACTACTATCTTAACTGAAAATTTTAATTTTAATGTGATTTTAATTTTAATGTGACTTAAAATCTGCATATTTTCAAATTTGAAATAAAACTAACTGGAGTGACAGGTCTTGAGTAATTATGATTTAAACTTTGCAAGTAGTTTGACAAATTTCAGATCCTAAGGAAATATTTGTAAATAAGATGTATGCTTTTTTAAAAAAAAATTAGGACTTTAGTAAACAGTCTACTTGAAAAAAGTAAGGCACGTGGGAAATTAACAAAAAGATTGAGGTGGTTTAGGTTGATACGTTGAAAACTCTGTCTTGAGATTTTGGTTCCATTACCTAATACAAAGTTCTATATTGGCTTAATTTTGAGATCATTTATAATTAAAGAACCGGGCCTTATAGTAGTACATCTTAATATTATCACACCTTTAAAAGGCTGATGGTTGTATATGCAAAAAGTTCTCAATTAGCATTGCCTATTGACTCTACATTATTAATTACCATAAAGTTTATCTTTCTGGCCATTTTCATGAGAAAGGTTTAAGACTCTTCAAATTGATTTTGTGTAAACTGGTGGATGTGATGGTTGAAAATACCGTTCTTAAATACGTAGCTACTTTTATAGTGAACTTTACAAAACTTGTTTAAACTATGTACACACTTAACAGTCTCCTGTAAATGAGAGGAGATGCAAAATATTACTGGCCCTTACAGTACAGATCACTTTCCATAGATAGCCGACCAATGTGAACTCTGTAGGCCGCATTCCAGGAACTCTTATGAATGGCTGCAATTGTGAGCTGTAATCTGTGGCCAAAAGACTGTTGAAAACCTGATTCTAAGGATCCTTTGGTGGCAGATATTTCTATGTCTTGTTAATGGTTTTATTTGTGTGGTTTGCTAATGACCACTGATAAAGTATTATACATTGTGAATGTTAAGTGGTGTGTCCTGGTATGTGCCATAAATACACATTTTGTTTGTACATTTATATGTATTTTAAACAAAATTCTGCTGCTTTTTTTACTTGAAGTTTAAGTGAGAGGATTAAGTAAATGTATACCAGGAGGCAGAACTGTCTCAGTCTTCGACCTCTGTTGTATGAAAGTCTCACTGAATTGAAGTCTCTAAAGATGGAAATTTCTTACTTGAATCTCTGTTTCTTGGAAGCTGACATTTATCTGTTAAATTGTGAAGGTAATTTTGCTCTTGTAGGTTTACAGTTGATGTGTAAATCACATACTAGAGACTATCCTATGCCTATCTACACGTTTAAGAGTGTTCTTACTGAGGAGTTAGTAATAAAAATGTAAAATCATATATATGTGATATTATTGTTTAGTATAAAAACTGATACTGATGTATTTATCAGGGGCACCACATAGATTACTAAAACATACTTTATTCATAAACGTGGCGTGAAATAAAAGAAATGACAGATTTCCAAAAAGGCTTACAATTTTCCAAACTACCCGAAATTCCTAAACCATGAGCTTTATCTGTAGGAGTGTGGCCTTTTATATTCACAGTGACACATATTGTACAAAATTTTATGTGCACTAAATCATATAGGCCAAACATTGGTAAATTTTTTTAGAAAACGTGATGGCTTATATGTGTGTGAATAATACAGATTCCAACTAACTATTTTAGTAACACTTGTTTTTTCTCTTTAGGCGATCACAACCCCTGAACTAAATCACCTTTATGAGAAGTCATTTTATATAGAACTGGTGGTAGGGATATATATGTCCTCTACTTCCTGAGAATAAATATAATGCCAGTTCATTTGTTATTTAAGAATCCTGGGCCAGGAGCGGTAGCTCATGCCTTGTAATCCCAGCACTTTGGGAGACCAAGGTCAGAGGATTGCTTGATGCTGGGAGTTTGAGATCAGCCTGGGCAACATAGCAAGGCCTTGTCTCTACAAAACATTTAAAAATTAGCCAGGTCTGGAGGCCCACACCTATAGTCTTAGCTACTTGGGGAGGCTGTAGGAGGAGGATCACTTGAGCCCAGGAGCTGAAGGCTACAGTGAGCTATGTTATAATACTGCGTTGAAGCCTGGGCCACACAGCAAGAACCTGTCTGTAAAAAGAAAAAAAATAATTCTGATAGCACTAATTTGGAAATAGTGAAATATGGTACTGGATCTATGAATCTGGTACTTCCCAATTAGGAATGGGAGTCTATCTTTCTCTGCACCAGAAAAGATCAGAAGCAGTTATGAACAAATAGCAGCCCCACCAATCAAGTAGTAAAGAAACCCAAATAAATCTGTTTCCTAATAGAGGAATGGTAGTTAGGAAAGTATAAAAGGAACCTGACCTTCCTTTCCTAAAATGGCAGGAGTCAGGGGAGGGGAAGTGTAGAATGATAGCAGATAACCAAAATGGAAGAAAATACAGTGGAGTGGCATGAAATATAGTCTCAAAAGAAATAGGAACACTTGTGAATACTGAGGAACGGTGTTCTGATTCTTTCTTTGAAGAATTGTTTTAGTCCAGTGTATATTTCCTTTTCTGAAGATTCTGTTTATTTCTTAATTGCATTAATCTTTAAATACTTAAAGTATGAGGAAGGAGAGGCCTTACAAAAGCAGGTCTGTCTGGTTAAACATAGCCTGAATGATATTCCGTAAGTAATTCCTTAATTGGAAAAGCAGATTTTTAGTAAGAAATATTAATCATATTTAAGGGGTATGTTTTGTGTAGCAAAACTCCTAAATTAGAATAAATTATTTAAGTATATGGTTTTTCTTTATACCAAACCAATGGGCTTGTGATTTGAGGCTACTATTTTCGATGGTATTGTATTGAGTCCACAAAGAATGTGTATACCTGAATCATTGGTATAATGTCTTTCCCACAGCAATTCTTGAACATATCAAATTACTCAATATTTGTTATATTCTTAATCTGGCATTGCTTAGGGCAAAAACTGGGTGTCCCTCATAAAAAGGTAGGAACAGTAGCCAATTTGCACCATTCCTATACATTATTCCGTGACTTTAGTAAGCATACTTTGAGGTATACTCTTCAAATTTGGCTTAGTAATATTAAAGGTATATTGATGGATTGTTTCCTGTATGAAAGTATTGCATGAGTTCTGCTCTTAAATCAGGTGAATTAAATTTCATCTAGATTGCTTATCTCAAATTTAAAGCCTCAAATCAGACTTAAATAATTAGTATTTAGTATTTAGTTTGATTCCTTTGTACCCAAGCTAATTTTTGTTTAAAAAGTGCTTCCATCCTTTTAAGTTGTACATTTATTTGTGATGTTAGTGAAAATTCTGCAGATAATTGAGTTAATTTTATTAGTGTTTGCCTGGGACATATACCTATTATTAGGGTAAGCAGGACAAATAAGTAAAGTCTAAATGTTAAATTACTTAAAGCTTCTTTTCCCATAAGCCTTTACTAAAATTTGTCTAAAGAATATTGCTTTGTAGAAGATGGAGTTTGTGATTAATGTGTCAATTATTGTAAATAATAATGGCATAGTTTTAAATGTTAGTTTTAGGCTGTTCACCTTCATTATTACACAAGTATATAATTTAATCTGAATAAAGGATTCCCAAAGGTAAGTGTAAAGCCCGCTAGTTTCTAAAGTAGAGTTAGTATTTAGTTTTTATCAAGTGGTTTTGTATGTTAAAGCAAAATAAATCTTTCCTTGGTATACCGTCTACCTGGTATTTGAAGACAAAACAGAGGGAGGAGCTGTTTTGATCAAATAAAACCAATAGTGTGTTTAATTATGTGTTAACATGTGAATGACCATTACAGAGACAGAGTCAGACATACCTGGGCCAAAATCTAACTGCTACATTTGACCTTGAGCTAGTTGGAGTAGATGCCTTGTTTCCTCTTAACGAAAAATGGGGATTGTACCTACCTGGGAGAGTTTTAAGGGATTAAATGATGTATGCAAGTAATTTGAACAGTCTTTAACATAATATATGTGGCAAACATATATCACAGAAATGTTAATATTTCAGTGTCCAAACTGCTCTCCCACATCACCCCTTTACATGCTATAAATCATACCAAGAATCTTCCATTTTAATATGAAAGCGTAATTGTATGGTATGGATGTAGTCAGAAAAAAGGAGATGATGTTTTAGTCTAGAGGAGTCATGATGTTGTAAGAAATATAGGGAATTGTGTTCCAGTCCTGGCTCTTCTATCATTTAGCTGGTTTCTTTGGTCAAGTCATTTCACTTGTCTGTTTTTCTTTTTTGACACTTTGTCAAATTTTAAGATTCCTTCTAGCCTTATGTATATATGAGTCCATACATTCAAGTGTGCTTCATGAGAGAACTGCAAACTTAAACTTTCTTTTTTTACCCCTTTCCTGCCACTTGACTATTGTGTGGCAATAAATGAAGTTTGTAAATACTCATTAAGTAGGTTGATTGCCCAAGAAAACATTTTAAACAATGTATCAGTCATTCAGCTTTCATGATGCTCTGCGAGTAATGAGCACTGGAATACAAATATGAGACTATCCTGCCCTCCTAGATCTCAGGCATTTTCATCATCATGAAAATGATGATCAGATGTATACTTTGACATACATTGTAGGTGGTGATGGAGTAATATAAGGTGCTAATGGGAACAGTTTTAGACATCAGATCAGATTGGGATTGGGAGGGTAGTAGACTGACTTCTATTTAAAAATTATTCTCTGCATAGGTATTTATGTAGTTCAAAACTCAAAATATATAAGAGTAAAATCGAAAGCCTCTCTGCTACCTCTGTCCTCCAGCCACCCTGTTTGTCCTTAGAAGTAACCCATTATTACTTGTACATTCTTTTGAGGCTAACTCTTGAACTAAACCTTAAAATGGTCATTCAGATTAGGTCACTAAGAAGAGAAGGGGATAGTTTTCCAAGCAGAGGTAAAAGGCAGTTTGTATAATGATGTGAAAGAGTGAGAATCTATCATTTGGAAAATGGTATTATTAATTTGACAAGAACCAGAGTGAAGGACTTAAATGTCATGGTAAGAAATTTAGATTTTTATAGTAAGTTGTTGTTAAAGGTGTTTCTTGAAGCTTTTATTGTTAATATATATCTTGAAATGATTTCAGTATCCTTTTAGTGATTATTGCATTTTAAGTTACAATCTTATGATAAAGTTGTGTTAAGGGAATACCTTCGGAACGCTGAGTCCCAAAAATCAGAATTCTTATCTAATGAAATGTGGTAAATATTTTGGTACACCTAGCTCTAAGTTTAAGTATTCTGTTTCCCTCAATATTACCTTGATAATGTCAGAACATTTGGTACATGTTGAGATACTCTACCAAAATTTGATTTATAGGCAGCATAATTTGGAAACTAACCTTAAACACAAAGCAAGCTTATTTGTGTCAGGTCCTGTGTATACAGACTTTCATTTGATCGTTTCAACAATTTGTAAGAAAGTGGTTTCTTCCCTTCCCCCTTTCTTATGGATTAAGGAAACTGAGACTCTGAAAATTTGAGTCACCTAGGTATTGGGTGACAAAGCATAGACTCATATTCAGACCTTTAACCTAAAGCCAGTGCTTTTGAATATTCCCAGAGTTAGAAGTTTGTTTTATTACTTGGCAGACAATAAGTTAGGAAGAAGGAAGAGCTACCATAGCCACTGATTTGTTGTGTTGTAACCCTTTACCTAAAGAATATTTTTAACCATTTTGAATTCCCCAGATAATAATACTGGAGATGGTGCTTGTTGATATTCTTCATACTGTATGTCCCTGGTTTCTATTTAGAGATCTCTGAAGTAGAATTTTGGCATAGATTAAGAGAAAGAGGTGTTTGTTGAGTGCTCAAGTACCTCATGCTTTAAGCTTTGACAATTTTTGTAGCTTAGTTTTGAGGTATGGAATGTTTGTTTTTTTCTCCCTGTTGTACTTAGTTACCCTACAAAGATAGTGTCTTGCAAAAACAGGTAGACATGCCACATGCTTTGAGTCATTTTCTGATGTAGTATTTTCACATACTTGGAAATTAATGCGATGGACTATTGAGTATATAAAGTCAGGGAGAAAAGAATATATTTTATTTAGTGATGTTGAAGAATGTTTACAAATAGGAAAACAGCATTTTTGTTTAGGTGGCTGAAGTACAGTGTAAACCACATCTCTGTCTTCCTAGAATTGCTTCGTTGGCTCTATATTTAGAATGGTAGTTTATATTAATATCAAATAAATTGTTAGAAAGCTGGTTTCAAATTTTACTTCTTGAGTGGAAGAGAATTTGTGACCACGGACAGCTGCATAAAAAGTCAGTATTTCCTTCTAATAAAATTTTTAATTTCAGTTGCCTCTTCATGCTTTCAGGTTTCATGGACTGTAACCTTGAAATGATCCCATTAACAGCCTTTTCCTTGGGCTCTTAATCTCCTCAATTTTATGCCATTCCAAAATAGAAGTCTCTCTGATGATCAAGCCCTTCAATCTTTACAAATGGCTCTTTTCCCTTCTACTTCCTTGATCAGTGATTTCACAGACTTGACTCCTTTAATCTGTTAGTCAGTGTTTGGAGACTAATTATTGTTGCTGTTTGCTACGAACCCCTCAGTTTATGGATAACATCCCAGTATCCCAGAAACAAAATTTCATAGCTTATAAGACTATCTAAATTTTTACCCTTAAAATCTAGACTGTTCAAAGTTTTATGTAGTACATAGATTGTATAACTATGTACTATAGAAAACCATGTACTGTGGCTTCTTCACTTTGAATGTATGTAGAGTGATTGTTAATTGTTACTTTTGCAAATTAAGTGTATTCTAATATGTGCTAAAAACTTTAGGTCCATTTATACAGTATTTTATTTCACAGGTTCTTTCCACATCCCAGTATTTACTACTAACTACAAATATGTTTGTTTTTCACTTTTACGTTTGACTTAAGAGATATTTCACTATTCTGTAAAACTGCTGGAATTTTATAACAAGTCATATGACTTCATTTGGAACCAATTTACCTGGAATATGAATTTGATTCAAGTTAAATATTTTTATTTCCAAAGTCAGAGGATCTAAAGGTCTTTTAAAGAGGCCAGATGTGGTGGCTCATGCCTTTAATCCCAGCACTTTGAGGCCGAGGCGGGTGGATCACCTGAGGTCAGGAGTTTGAGACCAGCCTGGCCAACATGGTGAAACCCCATCTCTACTAAAAATACCAAAAATTAGCTGGGTGTGGTGGTTGCAGCCTGTAATCCCAGCTACTCGGGAGGCTGAGGCAGGAGGATCATTTGAACCCAGGAGGCAGAGGTTGCAGTGAGCCGTGATTGTGCCATTGCACTCCAGCCTGAGCGACAAGAGTGAAACTCTGTCTCCAAAAAATAATAAAGTTCTTTTAAAGAATATCATCCTTATAAATATATTGTGAGTACTCTTTAATGAATTTTGAATTGTAGACTGGCAGAATAACTTCCAAGATACTCTTTCTTATTCTTTTGTGTATACTACCTTCCTCTTTGAGTCACTCCATTTAAACTGGAGGTCTCCAAACAGACCTTTGAGGATAGCAAACTAGTTCCCATATGTTCCTGGGCAAGCCTGTTTTTTATAAAACAAAGAGAAACAACAACCAAAAAAAAAACCAGATTGAATGTTCAATTGGCTCAGTTAGTTTTCATTTGATTTGGCAGACTGACTTCTAAGTACAGCGAAAAAAGTGGCCTGACAAATACATCTTAAGAGGATGTAAGCCGTTAAATAAACAGTAGTTAGAAGCCTCTTAAGCTTTTCTTGTTATTAGCAGGTCTAATCAGTGCCTTTGATTGCCTTAGACCTAGTTAGGAGAAAAGTGGAGAAAGGGTTAAAAGAATAGAAAGGAGTTGAAGTAGGGCAAGCAATGAGAAATACACGTATTACTCTCCTAATTAATCAAACAGTTACTTTGGTGATTCTCTGGCATCTTGGAAGTCATTTTTTTTTTATTTTACTAATAATTCTGCACCGACTTTAAGGCTCTTAATAGGACTGCAGAATTGCCATGTTTTATCTAAACCTCATTTTGTAGATTAAAATAATGCTATTGATGATTCACTCTATGCCAGGAACTTTACATTTAGTCTCAATTCTTTAGCCTGCAAAGCTAGGTAGTAATGTAACCAGTTAACAGATAAAGAGACAGACTTAAAGAGGTCAAACTTTAACACTGCTATGTGTTTAGTATAGTGGTTTAAGAGCATAAACTCTGGAACTAGATTGCCACCTACTAGCTCAATGATACAAGGCAAGTTACTTCTATCTGACCCAGTTTTCTCCTCTATGAGATGGGAATAATAATGGTGCCTACCTCTTAGGGCTGTTGTCAGAATTTAGTTAATGAGTGTAAAGCACTTAGAATAGTGTGTGGTACCTAATAAACACATTCTTAACTGCTGCTGTTCTGCTACAGCATGGGCTAAGAATTTTAAAAGTTATGTGGCAAAGTTTTTTTAGCTTCCAGACGTACAGGTTGAAGGTGGGGGAGGCTATAGAAGTTGCTGAGGAGGAGAGAACAGGTTTGTCAAAAGTTTAAATCCCCATGGAACCAGTCCCTAGATACGAGGTGAATCATACTTACTGGAAGATAGTCCAGAAGAGCCCATCAGTTAAGAGTCTATGGTGAAAGCCCTAGGAATGGTAGAAATGAAAGATAATTATGATAAATAGGCTTTTACCCCCTAAAGTGACACTGTACCAATATTAGAATCAGAAAGCCAGAAAGCTGCCAAACAATTGCAGCGCCATTTTTTGCCCTAGACGAGAAAAAAAACACATATAAATAAATGGATTTTGAAGGTGGAAATATGTCAAGTCCAACCCAGGAAATAATTCTTCATTGTTAATCAAACCTTTGCTACTTTTAACAGAGCCTAAGAAAAGTTTTTACATTGTGAAGATGTAGCTTAACTTACTTTATATGAATACCTAAGAACAGCCTTGTTAAACTGCTAAACAATATAGATATTTGTAAAGGCATTTGATACAGAAGAGTGTTGATTAGGCTATGAATTAGTCACGTTTATATGCACACACACACAAAATTGGATGCTACTTAGTATTTAGTTTCATCTGCATTACCTCTTTATTTTATAACTGTGATCCTGAATTATTGTTGAAGTCTGCTGGATTTTGTCCAGTTTTTAATTTCTTTTAAAGTGTTGTTTTAAGCAAACTTATGTGTTTTTTTAATCTTTTTATTATTAAAAGTTACACTGTGTTAGAAATCTAAAATCTTCCATCTTCTTTTGAAAAGTAGTGATTATACTGTACGTTCTCAACCTCATTTCCATTTGATTCTCGGATCTCACAGGAATCCTTCAACTGCTTTCTACCAAGCGTTCCATTTGAACACGTTACAGGAATCAAAGAGCCTCTGGGATAGGTATGAATACTTACATATGGAATGCATACATGCAAAACTGTATGCATGAATTGCTTTGCACTGTACTGGTTTCTCATTAAAACTGATCTTTGTTATTTTAGAGGGGGAAATCACATGGTATCTAGCATGGGACAAAGCAGCAAAATAAACCAAAAGGACAATCTCTATTTTATATGGAAAATAAACATACTTTTCTGCATCCTGTGTACTTTAAGTATATCTGTATTTTTGAAGGGTTCATATTGTGTTGAATTTTTGATATGAAATAGTCACTTCCCCAGTGTATTTTAATGCAAATGCATACTCTATAAAATAAACTATATTTTAATTTTTGTACTATTTTATGTTTTTTTTTTTTTTCTGTAAAAGCCATAGTGATTCAAAGCAAAATGTTATTTCAAATTATGAAATTGGAGGAGGAACAAGACCAAGGTATCAAAGTAATCATTATTTAATTCTTGGCAGGAAACTTTAAGTTTGTTTGCTAGAATTCACTAGGTCTGCATTACTGATTTGTAAGCCCCTAAAACAGTTTGCTTTCTTACAGAAATGTTGTATAGATTTTACTGTTAACTTTTAAAAATACAGAATGAAGTCTTGGAGTTCTTTTATGGCAAAAGATACTTTGGTTTATCTTTCTGCTTAACACATGTTTTAAGTAGTGTATGCTCTGTTCAATCGTTTTGCTGAATATTTATTAGCACTCCATCATTTTGTGTTTAATTAATAGAAGTTGAGTTCAAACAATGTTTTTAAAATTCACACAAAGCTCGTTAGATTCTTTTAACTCTGCCTGGCAACGCATTTGTGTCTTCTGGCATAGTTTTGGATAACACTCATGAACTCAACTCCATCTCTTTCATTAGAAAAGAGTATTGCTAAGTGCATGTACATGTCATATTAAGACATGATACACATTGCCTAGAAATGCTAAAACAGTCTTAATTCTTCGGCTTGATTTGCTTGTGTGTGTCACTCTAGGGAAATTTTCTAACAGTATCTTTTTGATGGTGTGTTCTAGAAATGTTTTTAAATAGTTACTTTTAGAACAGGAAGTTTTAAGATTTGTAGTACCATGTTTATAAAATAAACTTTTAAATAGTTCTCTAGCCATTTAAATTAATACATAAATGTAAATTATGAGATGAAATAAACATGAAGGTTTAATCATTCAAATAGTTTTCCAAATGTAGCCAGAATGTGAGTACTTTGGGGTATGCTTTATAGTTTCCCCTAGAAAAAGGAAAAATAGCACTCTATTTAGAAATGTAATAAGAGTAGCTTTCAAAAGTATGATGACTTATTTCAAATAGCTAACTTTGAGCTGTCATGATGTCGATATGAATGATATATATTATTTTTATCAGTGTAGAAAGGTTTGAGCTATATTTTTGATAATTTGAATCTAATATTGAAAGGTTTATTTTGTTTCATAATAAAACAACCATAGAAGTTGCCTGTACATCATTTGTTGTTACAGCTAAATACTCCTTATATGTTTTCTTTTTTAGCTACCTGAAACTTTTAAGGTATCAGAAATGAGGCAAGTTGCGTATCTTTGGTTTCTCATGGGTTGAAAATACTTATTTTCTCTCCTCCTTGGAGCCTGTTGTTCAGAGCCAAAGAAGTTAGTGGATATTTGTCTGTAGTGTGTTAATGCCAAAATGTAATAAAATCAAAATATAATCAGATCAGCCATTCTTCACTGTAAATTAGTCTTGTTGGTACTAAGGTGACAAGCCCAACCCAATGGAAACTGACTCTAGTGGCTTTCTTTTAACTTTTCAGCTAGCTTATTAAATTTTCCATTGAGAGGAGCAATTATGGCTAACTTTATTAGTTTTAATAATCTACACTTTCAGTTGGCAGCTATCTACAGAATTACTGATAGGTATATCAGCTAATAAAGTATCGTGAGACCGTTTATTCCAAACGGATTGAAGATTTGTATGTGTTAAGCTTTAAAAAATGTTAAATATAACTTCTGACCTTGTTTGTTTTGGACATCACCAAATCACATTGTTCATTTTTACTATTATAAATTTAGGATTATTTTTTATTTTACTACTAATTTGGCAAATAGGTATTTGGCAGGGGTGATTCTCCTATTAAAGAGAGACGTTGACTGGGCGCAGTGGCTCACACCTGTAATCCCAGCACTTTGGGAGGCTGAGGCAAGTGGATCACCTGAGGTCAGAAGTTCGAGACCAGCCTGGTCAACATGGTGAAACCCCATCTCTACTAAAAATACAAAAATTAGCTGAGTATGGTGGCACGCACCTGTAATCCCAGCTACTCGGGAGGCCAAGGCAGAGAATTGCTTAAACCTGGGAAGCGGAGGTTGCAGTGAGCTGAGATTGCACCATGGCACTCCAACCTGGGTGACAAGCGAAACTCCGTCTCAAAAAGAAAAAGAGAGATGTTTGGAAAGTTAAGGGACTGCAAGTCCCTAACGTTATCTTCTGCATTATCTTTTATTTTGAGGCATAAATTTGTCTCGCTATTGCTAGATAACAAATTTTAGGCTCCTATTTATGAAATGTTGGAAATCATTTTCAGTAGGGGCAGCTTTTAAGTGCCCATTTTCAGTAGACCTACTCTAAATAGCTGAATATCCCTAGTTTGATTTTGCCTAACTAGAAAGACAAGAATCTCCTTTTTTCCCCAGGAATCTTTCAGTTTAGCAGAATATCTTTTAATCAAAATGTAAGTAACTAATATACCTTTCTCATACTGACTTAAAGTTCTCTAATGGCCCCTTTGTTTCCTTCCATATTTAAATTAGAATTGGCAAATTAATAGACTTTTCACCAAGCAGCCTGCCTCTGCCTATATTTAGATATTTCTCCTTCCATTTATATCCAGTGCTTTACTCAGTTATTGTACTAAAATTGAAGCTACCCTCAAGCCTTCCTTTCCCTTTTTCTGTAGGTGCCATCATGGTTTCTGTCTTCTCTGTTTGCCATTTGCAGAGCCCTCAGGGAATCAATCAGCTGAAACCATCTTCAAATGTAGGAACAGTAAATACTGATAACTCAAAAATAATCCAACCCTTTCTTCAGTAGCCCAAACTGTTTTGAGTTGATTCTTTATTAAAATAAATACTATAACTTCCATAGTTAGCTTTCTGGGAGATTATCTTACTATGGAGGAGTTAGTTTTTCCTGAGATCCTAGCCTATTGGCATTTCAGAATAGTAACTTTAAAATTTGACTTTCTATTTTCTAAAGAACAGTTTTCCAAAGTTAATACTTGGCATTGCTTTGTTAAATTGGCAGAATTAGTTTAGAAACCTATCCTGATGATCACTGGGGAGCAGCGAGCAGGTTGTCATTGGGAGTCCTTTGTTTACAAAAGCTCAGCGTAAGGGTTTATAGCGAACAATTTTACCCTCTTCTAAATACCAGGTCGCTAAAGTAAAGGAGTACTAAAGGGAAGAAACTTCAGCAAGACTGAAAGAAGAAATCAGGTAGCTTGTAAGGCTTTAACCTCATTGATAAGCACTTGCAGGGCTTTGTCTTCATTAAGAAATGCATAAATGTAGTTAAAACAAGTGAGAGAACAGTTGCTAGGTGTACATCCCCTTGAGTCTGCTTGTCTGTCATTATGATAGCACCAGTATTTAGAGAGAAGTTAATAAGGAAAGTAGTAGACATGGGTTATTAATTTAAAATGAAAGTCTAGTAAGTTTATCCTAAATTTTTTTACTAGCTAATTGATGATCTCTCAAATTGTTTTCTACAGTGATTATTCACTTATTACCTCTAATTTTAAAATTATTGGATTAAAAAAAGTCTTCTTATTTAAATAGCCTCAAGTATTTTGTGTAGGGAACGCCTTCCAGTATTTTCTATCATTGTTCCCTATGAGGTGTTTTTTTTGAAGCTAGGAATAAATTAGAACTAAGCTGTTTATGTCATAAATACCATTAGTACCATATGAGACAATTTATTTTGTTTTGCTCATCTCTAAGAATCTTGGGTCCATCATTAACATCCACCAGTACTTGTTACCCAAATGGTAAAACTCAAGTTGTACAACTTAGCTGATCTAGTTTTTGAATGCTTGGTGATAGGACTTGTAAAAATTTTTTATTGAAGTATAATTTGTATCGGAAAAGTGCACCGTTCATAAATGTATAGCTCAAATTGAACACACCTGTGTAGCCAGCACCCAGATCAATACATAGAATATTATAAGCCCCTTTCATGTCCTCTTCATGCCCCCCATCAGTCACTTCCCCTCCCAATCCTAATTTCCAATGTGTTATATATGTAGGACCATACACTATATGTGTTTTGTGTCTGACCTCTTTCATCCAGTATTGTATTTGAGATTCATCTGTATGGTTCGGCATAGTTGTAGATATGGACTATATAATTTTAAAGAATCACTCAAGTAGCTTATTTGTTGGAGTAATGGTTAAATGTTCTCTCCTAGTGATTATGCATAAGTATCTTGAGGATATGTACCTGAACCATTTTGTGACCAACCCCAATATATTCCTTACTAATTTGTACCTAGTACTTACATAATTTATTATCTGATTATATTTCAACCTATTCCACTGAAAGACATCTAGTAGAGGATAGTCCAAGAACCTAAAAATTAGAGTATAGCTTTTTAATGATTGTCGCCTTTTATTCTTCCTCCCTCCCTCCCTCTTTCCTTCCTTCATTTCCTCCGTCCTTCTTCTCTTCCTCTCCTTCCTTCCTTTTATTTTACTTTTTAATCTGAAATAATTTTAGATTTAAAGTTGCAAAAATAGTGCTGAGGGTTCTCGTATGTCCTTTACCTAGCTTCCCTTAATGTTAACATGTTGTACAACCTTAGTACAATTATCAAAGTTAGGAAGTTAACATTGATAGAATACTATTAACTAAATTACAGATCTTATTTTAATTTTACCAAGTCTTCCACTTTTCTAAGTGTCCTTTTTCTGTTCCAGGATCCAATTCAGGATTCCACATTGTGTTCAGTCATTATGTCTTCCATTTTAATTTGTAACATAGCACTGTTCCTTTATTGAACATAGGGAGTAGCAAGTCTGGTCTTTTTGGTGTGAAGAGTCAGTTAACTAAGATTGCCTACAAATTTCCACCTTTTCTGCAGTGCTTACTACAGTTGCTCTTCTCACAGGACTCGTATATAAATGTTTTCATCAGTAGTTTAATTTGTAGTTCTTAAGTGGGGGATGGGGCAGGCCCAGGGTAGGAGGGGCAGGTAATCACTGGTACTTAGAGGATGAAAACTTCATATATTCCCTCTAAAACTCATTTTTGGATCCCTGATTTAGATGGAAACCTCACGGCGTGGTTATGTTCAGATGACATTAAATCAAGGAAGTGATAGCCATTGTGGATGACAGCATTTATAAATTTAACTGAAACAAATACAGAAATCAAGAAATTGGAAGAACTTGCATGTAAATTCAGGGAGGTTGAAACCTAGGTTGACTAGGTATAGTAAAAAAAAAAAAAAAACATACTTAGATATGTGTGTTAATGGCATTTTGTAGTATTGGTTAGCAAGTGACAGCGCTGCCACAAAAACTAATGTGATTTTAAGTGATGTTTCTAGAACTAGAGTAAGAAATGATGGTGACTAATCTGTTGTACTCCATTTCTGCAGAACAGTTGTTCTAAATACAAAACTAACTAGAAAACCAAATTTCTTTATACTCTACTTGCATATCCAGGGGTATTTCAACAGGCAGGCCTGAGTGAGCTTACTTAAAAAGTAAACAGATCCCTTGGGAAATGGTCTTGCCATCACTAGAAATAATAAAACTATCTTCCTGTCTGTTAACCAGGGATGCTGATTTTAAGTGAAATTTAATTTTAGTTACATTTAAAATGCCTACTCTGGAGTTTTATTTCCCCAACTTTTCTAAATGGAAGAGAAAAGAGGTAAGTACAAGCATTGGAATTGAACTCCTTTACTTCTGTTTTGTTATTATTGGCTGTGATTATCAGTAAACGTGAAAGAGCTGTGTATTTGCTTAAGGAATGGAAGGCTAGCAAACTGTTCTGCTCTTTTAGGAAAGAATTCCATGTCAGAGGCAGTAAATGTTGGTCTGAATGGAGAAACCAGTGGAGCTTCCCTCAGAAGAAAATGAGTGACAGTAAGCTTATTTGGAAATGAGAATTGCCATAGGTAGTGGTGGTAAATGAAGCCCCACAAATAACTAGGCACCAGTTATCACCATGCTGGTGATTTCAACAGCATCTTAAAAACTAGTGAATTCTTCATACCTAGGTACCAAGCGGAGGTAGAGTAACTCATGGAGAAAAATAACCACATTACAGACTGACTGGCAGAATTTAAGGTTAACTTCATTTAGAAATCGTGGACTATATATATAAATGGGCATCAGTCTAGGTCATAGTCATAGGACTATAGGGAAGACCAGGCCTGCAAGTTTTTAAAAGCCACATGCTTGGTTATGAAATTGATGCTCTCAAAATATAATTCAAATTCTTGTTGATATGGAAATAAGAATAGTATGTAGGAAAGAAATACAATTGTATGTAGAGTGTAGTGAAGGTAGGTCATTGGGATTTTAATGGAAGATGAAAGAACCCACTTAAAACTGTTTGAAACTCATGCCTACAGTGTTCTGAAAAGCTACTTGGGAAGTTCAGTGAAGTATTAGATGCTTGGTCATATTATAAAGTAGTCTCTTTAACAATATGTGTTTGTCCCCAATTATAGTTACTTGCTATTTAAAGCATTTTCCTATTACCATCTTCAGCGGTCTTAGATCGCATTTTCCAACCAAAAGACTCTAAAACCTTAAAAATCTCACTTTTTTAGAGTAGTTCAGAATGAAGCTAAGGGAAAATATCAGGAATGCTTGCAATTACTTGACTCAGCAAAAGTTTGTTCTCCTATAATTAAATACTAGAAGAAACAATAAGATTCAGTAACTGCTTTCAGTGAGGTTGGTCTTAATATGGAAAATCGTAAATACATTATCACATGATTGAAAGTAATAACTCATATAAAATGTAAGCACTTCATGTCTCTCAAGTACAGCTGGAGGGATTGGTCAAACCTTCTTCAGGAGGTGGCTTTTGAGTTGGAAACTGAAAGGTGGGTAGAATTTGGTCATGCAGAATTAAAGAACTGAGGGGAAGGGAACATTCCAGTTAGAGGAAATACTGTGCACCACTATGGAAGTACTGGGCTTATATGATAAGGATAAAGTTAAATTTGGTGGGTGTATAACATTTGAAGACAGGAGAGGAGAGCAGTTAGATTAGAGACAGAGATTCTAGAAAGGTACTGAAGCCTGAATTAGGCAATGGGGATGAGATAGGAATTAACAGGATTTTACAACTGATTGGTCATGATAGGGGAGCAGTCGTACTTGACTCCAAAGTGCCAAACCTAATTGACTGAGGGAATGCTGGTACTGTTAGAAAGTATTAGTGAAAGAATTAGTTTGGGAAGGAGAAAGTAGTGATGAGTTTTTGTTTTTAGCTGTTTTTTGGATGAGTTGATAAGCTGGTACAAAGTCAAGGTGAAAATATTTGGGGTGCAGCTGAGGCTGCAGACTTGCAGCTTGGTATAGAAATTAAAGCTAGTTGAGATTTAAGAATGTTTTATTAGAGTTCAAGCTTTAGGAAAGGCCAAGGTTGCCAAGGATTAGAGTAGGGTAAAAGGTCAAGCCAGGACCTTAGGCAATGCCACCTGCATTTAGATAACAGAAGGAAGTCTGAAGAGGATGATTGGTTTTAGAGATTAGACCATTCTGAGGATATTATTTTCTAATCAAAAAGAAGAGAAATGTCTGAATCTTTAATTTGAAATAATTTCATATTTACAGAAAAACTACAAGAATAGTACAAAGAACTCAATCTTCTTACCAAGATTCAATGTTTGTTAACATTTTGTCATACTTGCTTTATCATCCTAACATATTATTTTAGGAACCACTAACAAGGTGAAACCCCATCTCTACTAAAAATACAAAAATTAGCCAGGCATGGTGGCAGGCACCTGTAGTCCCAGCTACTCGGGAGGCTGAGGCAGGAGAATGGTGTGAACCCAGGAAGTGGAGCTTGCAGTGAGCTGAGATCGCGCCACTGCACTCCAGCCTGGGTGACAGAGTGAGGCTCTGTCTCAAAAGAGTAGATAGGAAATACCATATCCATTTAACTTCAGATACTTCAGCTTATGTTTCCTAAGAAGATTATTCTCTTACCAACAATATAATTACCAAATTCAGGGTATCTTATATTAATGTGCTATTATCAAATATGAATATACAGTGCACATTCAGATTTTGTCAGTTATTACAATAATGTCCTTCATAACCATTTTTTAACCTGTTAGAAGAGCCAGTATAGGTTCACCAATTATACTTAAACAGTTGTCTTTTTCCCCTCCTGTCTTGTTTGAATATGTGAGTACTTAGTCACCTAAAGGATTATTTAAAATTTAAATATTTACAAAAAATGCAGTATTAACATTTCGGATAAAATACTAGAAAAAAAATGTACTTGCTTAGCTAGTTTGTACTATTGGGCGTAATGGAAAGGCAAGGGAGTACTGCCTAAAATCCAGCTGAAACAACTACTAGAATTGGTGAAGTTTTACAAGGGGAGGTCTTTTATTGCTCAGAGTTGGGGTGGTGGGTGGCAAGAGTAAGAGAACATTTGGATATTAATGTGTCCCTTAGAAGAGAAATCGAAGTATATTCATATACTTCCCTTTCTGTACTGTGATTTTTATATGTATGTATTAAATTGGGCTTTTAATTATTTTGAGTTGGAAAAAATAGTATAATTTGAAGACATTTTACATCACCACTTGGGTTTGCAAATTATGTATTGCTATCCTGTATATACTGTTGTATCCTCTTAGTTTTATTCTGGTAGTTGTGTTAGGTGGCTTGTCTGCTGCGAGATTTTTAACCACAAATCTAAATCTCATTATTCGAAGTGGTGTTTCACTGGACCCTAAACATCTCTTCTCTTAGCTTTTCTATGGCTAGCTGAAGTGGGACACTAAACATTCTGACATCTATTTTCAGCACATTACCAGGTTTCAGAATTGGCAAAGAGAAATTATTTCTGAACTGCTCACCCACCATTATATATGCTTTCTGCTCATATGTTTACCACCTTCCTCTTTAGTAAATTTGTTATTTAATTTCTCAACCTGAGTTACCCCAGCCTATTTTGAGATGTTTTGATAATTATTTTCAGGTGAAATTTTAGAAACAGTTTTGAAAAAGGTGGGAATAGCTGGTAAGGTCTCTTTATTATTTATTTATTCATTTATTCAATTCTTTTTTTTTTCTTTTCATCAAATAGATTTTAAGTAAACCAAGGCTTTGAATAGAACAGAAAAGTTATGTATGTGTGTACATGTGAACTAATTCACCAAATTCGATGTATTTTTTTCTACCAAATCTAAAATTCTATTGAAGAGCTTTTAAAAAAAAAAAAAAAACTAACTGAACTTGTTCAGACAAGAAAGAAATTTAAGGAACCTGGAATTGTTGAACCAGGATAAACATAGAACATCTTTTTGGGTTTCGTCATTGTTGTTGTTTTTCCATTCTAGTCCTCAGCAATTTAAAATTTTAAATTCACACCTCTTCAGTGAATTTGTGTATTTAAATCCACAGTTGGGCAACCTTTTGGGAAGAATAAAATATTAATGGAATTACTTTAGTTTTTTATTTTTATTAAGATTTGGGGTGGTAGGCAGAGGTAGAAGAAAGAGATGACTGACTCTTTGTATTCTAGCCTGACATTCTTTTTGTTTGTGTGCGTAAACATGCTCATAGTAATATTCCAAGTTACTCAAATCAGGGAATATATTAAATTTTTGTGATTGATACAGAGCTTTTAAATGCCTTAGCTTACCAAAAATTAGCTCCTGTGTTTAAACTTTAGTTGGCTACTTCTAAAGTATTTTTCATATTTGACAGAAATAAATTTAAATAAGTGATAATAATTTAGAATGTTTATCCATTAGTAAGTATCCTCAAGAAATAATATTTTTATGCCAGTTTATCTCCC
The DNA here is from genome assembly GCF_006542625.1 of Nomascus leucogenys. Classification (NCBI taxonomy): domain Eukaryota; kingdom Metazoa; phylum Chordata; class Mammalia; order Primates; family Hylobatidae; genus Nomascus; species Nomascus leucogenys. The sequence continues at coordinate 71,880,585 of NC_044391.1, forward strand.
AGTTGTTTCAAAGTTTGAAGATTATTGGTTATAAATACCAAAAGATTTGGAAGGTGCTATTGTATTTTTCACTTTTTAATTGTGTGATATTTGGCCCAAAAATAGTGGTGTCTTCACTAAGTTAAAGTATATGCAGACAGCATGGCTGTCAGTGTCCCCAGCTATTTATGTGGCCACATATTGAGAATTTTATTTGTAATTTCAGTATCAATGCTAATGGTGGTATCCATAGTAGCTACATATTTTCTACCAATAGCAAGATGTTCAGATTATATGTAACCTTTGTCATAGAAGACAGAAACATCTTTCTACATATCTGCCTGGTGATACAGAAGGTATATTTTCCCTAGTCCTACACATTATTGGAAGGGGAACAAGGAGGGAAAAGAGTTGCAGTTTCTGGCTGATAACACTCCTGTTTACAGTGATGCTAACCACTGGTCTTCAGAAAATTTCTGCGTTTATTTGCAGTAGCTTGTTTTTATTTTAGATAATACTTAGTCCAGAAAATGTTGCTAAATGTATTTTTCTAGAGTAGTCATAACTACTTTTGTTTCAAGAAATAAGAGATATCAACTCTTCAAAAAGCATAATATGGTCTCTTTACAAGTTCTATTTCTCCCGAGCACGGTGGCTCATGCCTGTAATCCCAGCACTTTGGAAGGCCAAGGTGGACAGACTGCTTGAGCTCAGGAGTTTGAGTCCAGCCCGGGCAACATGGCAAAACCTCATCTCTACAAAAAAACACAAAAATTAGCCGGGTGTGATGGCACATGCATGTAATCCCAGCTACTTGGGAGGCTGAGGCACAAGAATTGCTTGAACCCACGAGGTAGAGGTTGCAGGGAGCCGAGATTGCACTGCTGCACTCCAGTGCCACAGAACGAGACTCTGTCTCAAATAAATATATAAATAAATGTTCCATTTCTTTTATGTTAGCTATTATTAAGCTCAGAGTCAAAAAATAAGAGGGTTTTTTTTTTTTTTTTTTTTTTTTTTTGAGACAGAGTCTTGCTCTGTCACCCAGGCTGGAGTGCAGTGGTACAATGTTGGCTCACTGCAACCTCTGCCTTCTGGGTTTAAGTGATTCTCTTGCCTCCCGAGTAGCTGGGATTACAGGTGCCACCACCACGCCCTGCTAATTTTTGTATTTTTCATAAAGACAGGGTTTCAGCACACTGGCCAGGCTGTGTCCAACCCAAATATTCAGCTTTCTGTTCCTTATTATACATACATTTGAGTATTATGTAACTGGCTTCCACTTACTTTGATTTTCCGTTTTTAGAGGGAGCTCTACCTTTAATTTCAGTATCTTTTTCCTTTGCCTTCTTTATAAGCTGTTTCTACTCCTTTTGAAAGGATCAAGTGTATAAATCATTTGAGAGTAAACATGTTAAAAATACCAATAGCCTATCTTCTTAGAGCTGTTTTTCAAAGGTGTATTAATGAAATTCTTTAAGCTGTGTATTTTGTGTTTCTTCTACCAATAGGTGCATTTGATATAATGCATAACATACCAAACACTTTATATATGTGTGTATACATGTACTTATGCTTATATGTGTATATATGTACATATGCTTATATATGTATACATATGCTTATATATATTTAGTTTCTGGCATAGCTGATTGTGTCTTAAATTATATGTTGGCTCAACCACAGATATATGAAGTTTCTTGTCATTGTGTGTTGTGTCTTTTTATATGTGTCTTTTTTATTTATTTATTTATTTATTTATTTTGAGATGGAGTCTTGCTCTGTCACCCAAGCCGGAGTGCAATGGCGTGATCTCGGCTGACTGCAACCTCTGCCTCCCAGGTTCAAGCGATTCTCCTACCTCAGCCTCCCAAGTAGCTGGGATTACAGGCACCCACCACCATGCCTGCCTAATTTTTGTACTTTTTAGTAGAGATGGGGTTTCTCCATGTTGGTCAGGCTTGTCTTGAACTCCTGACCTCAGGTGATCCACCACCTGGTGGGATCCCAAAGCGCTGGGATTACAGGCGTGAGCCACTGCATCCGGCCTTTTTATATGTTAATTTTTTGGAACATACTGTCTTCCCAGCAGTTTTACATTATTTAGTTACATTTGTACTAATTTTTAAAGTAAATTTATCTTTGATATTTTAAAGCTTATTTTTTCAATATATGTAACCTATGGAATGACTCTATGTAATTTATTGGAGGACATAAAGGGTTGCCCTGTTTCCCCCCTTTCTCCATTTAAAAATATTTCTGACCAAGCATTGGTTTATCATGGCTAGGATTTCTCCAAACAATGTAGTGAACTTTTTTGAATAGCAGGGTGAAAATCTGGCTATATTAGTGGATAGTGTTATAGAATTTTCAGAATCTTTTAAGGAAATGTGGTTTAAACTTGAAAACAAAATTTTCTATCAAACTAAGATAAGCACATTCATTAAAAAACCAAGTTCCTTTAGGAACTCTTTTAGACCTGTTTGATTTAGCATATCCATTTTGAAGTAATTACTTGGAAATTATAAATCATCTACCTTCTTCCCCTTTCACTGTTTTTTTATTTTAATATAGTTTCACCTTCTCACAAAAGGAAATGATAAATAACTGTAGGGAATATTTGGGATTTGGTTTTGGTAGCAGTCTTGCTAGAGATTCAAGATTATGATTGATAATATTAATACAGTTTTCTCATTAAATATTCATTTTTAGGAAGAATTCTAATTTTAAATTTTGAAGGGTATCTGGTTAATCTGAACACTGTTCATCTGTAACTACTTTAGTTACCCAATTTCATTTCAGGTTGTTAATAAGGATGTCCTACATGTTGGAATTTAATGATTTAAACTCTCGAAATATGACCCTGTACTTCGTAACAACTAATTTTGAAAATATATACTTAGGAAAATTTTGATATATAAGTTTTGTATCTTTTAAAACGTATACAGCTCTAAAGTCCTGATTTAACCATACATTTGTGTAATGTATACACCCTTAAAATTTTTTTTGTAAGTTTCGTAGTAAAATAACTGCTTCATAGGACTGGTTTAATTGTATCTTCCAAAAAGACTTTCCAAGCATTTACCATAACAAGGCTTTTTTGTTGGCAGGCCCTTTAACAAAGGGTCAAGCAGTCGGCCCTTTAAATGACCTTAAATTAAAGCCTTGCAGACAAGCAGATTTACCAGCATTATAGATAAGTATTTCAGGAAGTATTTACTAAATATGACTGTATATTTGTCCTATAAAAAGTAAATCTTCAAAAGATTTAAAAAATTACAGTATTTTGGTTGATAGGAGATAAGAATTTTATTAAAACTTTCTTAAAACATTTGGTAATACATTAATAAAATGACCACAACTTTAAATGACTACTTCATAAATATGGATTTTTGCCTTCACCAGGTGATTACATTATAAGGCTGTGCTTTCACAGAAGACAAAGTTGTATGATTTATATTGAAGTCAAATGTGTTGTGAGATTACATTTGGAAAGATTATATTGGAAAAATTCTAATAGTTTTTCAGACTACGTGAGAGACTTAAGTGACCATGAAAGTTCCATTGAAAGTTAAAATCTGTAACAGCATGACCCAACCTGTACATTTGGGTCAAGTATCTTTTGAGATAGCTGCAGAGTTTCCTTTACAATGCTGTCTTTCAGTTTTCTATAGCTTTATGCGTATTGATCATCCTCAGTAAGGGCCCTTTTCTTTCCCCCATCCCCTCCGCCCCTTTATAGTGTTTTATTTAGGGGATTAATTTAGGGAAAACTATGCCCACAAATCTATGGGTTTCCTTTTCTGTGGGTTACTGGCAACTGAAAATATAAATGTACATTCTTATCAGACAGAAAATGTTATTAATGATATTATTCAGTGATTAACATAGATGCCCAATTGAAAGCTGTCTGGTAAAATTTAATAAATTTAACGGGATATTTTTAATGAAGTGATTTTTGCCATTATTAAATCTTCCTACCTCCAGTTTTCTTCTGTGCCCATATACAGGTGAGCAATAGGGACCACTGCTGCATAGGATACATTGTTATGTCAGTTACATAAAGCACATAATAAAATTTAATTCTTGCCATTATGTTGTCTATTTTCAAAATCGGGGGTAGTAGAGACAGATGAAGATTTAGATACAGAAATGGAATTCTGTCTTAAGCACTTAAATGATCGGTATGGATTGTTACTGATCCAGCCATCCATGCTATAAGTCTAGAAACTCAGCCAGGCATGGTGGCTCATGCTTGTAATCTCAGCATTTTGGGAGGCCGAGGTAGGCAGATCACGAGGTCAGAGATCAAGACCATCCTGGCTAACACAGTGAAACCCTGTCTCTACTAAAAATACAAAAAGAAAAAGCCAGGCGAGGTGGCATGTGCCTGTAATCCCACCTACTCGGGAGGCTGAGGCAGGAGAATTGCTTGAACCCAAGAGGTGGAGGTTGCAGTGAGCCGAGATCGCGCCACTGCACTCCAGCCTGGGCGACAGAGTGGGACTCCGTCTCTAAATAAATAAATAAATAAATAAATAAATAAATAAATAAAATAAGAAACTCATATACATGGATGTGGACCAAACAATATAACTCAAATGCCTTTCTACAGGACTACAAAGCTGTCTGTATCAGGTTATGGTGTTAAATCATAATTTCTGGATCATGATCTTAAACCTTTAATTGGTTCCATTTCTACTTTACTCTTTACTAACAAGTATCCTGATGGCCTGAAAATCCATGTTGAAATTTGAAGTTTGAATTTTCCAGATCAAATATGAAATTTATTTTCATTTTTTAAAGTACAAAATATCAGTTGTATAATCATGGTAAAACATAAAATTTTGCTATAAAAGATTTTTAAAGGCTATTTGATTAAAACATTTATTTACTTAAACTCTTTGCTAGAATTTTTTTTAGAATTCAGCATCGGAGGAGGAATGTGACATAATAATGATCGAAAGCCGAAAGTTTAAAAGTTGTGATGCCCTCACATGGTTGGAGGGTTATTCTAGCTTCTAAGGACTGAATGTTGTCCACAAGAGTGTCATCAGGTCATAAATTGGTAAGACTTAATGGCTTAGATTTTATGTATTATACCTGATGTTATTGTATTGAGATGAATATTTATGAACAAAATGAGCACATTGTGTAAGAGTATAGTATTAAATATAAGTTAAAACTTGGAATTTAAAATATTTGGAGTATGTAAGCCTTTCAAAGTCTCTTGAGGCTGAAGGCCATATCTTTGCAGTGGTGTTTAGTAAATACATCAGTTTAAAAAAAGAAAGTGAAATCCTGTATTATAGTAAGATGATTAAAATATTGCTATTGCATCTGCTGTAGATGCCTACAATATAGTGAAGAACCCAAATACTTTCTGGGTGTTATACCTAGAAATATTTGAGAAAAAAATCCATTTTCTTAATAACATATAGCTTAATTTTATTGCTTTGGGGATTTCATTTCTTAATAAAAGACATGTTTCCTCTAAATGTCTAAAATAAAGCCAAGAAAATTTTTTCAATTCTTACATTGAGAATACCTAAGATGCCAATGTCATATGAAAATAATATATTAGAAGTCATTGCACATTTTTTATATTCCCTGAAAATTAACTTTCTCTCAGAATTGTATTCTGCTTAGAAAAAAACTACTTTGTTTTGTGCAGTTTCTTATTTTGCTTTGTTTTACACAGCTGTATTTTGTAGGCGGACCATTGGAAGGATAGAGTTTAGCTCAGGATAAGACCTTTTTACCTTTTAATCTGAAGATCATAATATTTTGCAGATGAAGAAAAGGAGTCTGGATTATTTGTCATAGGTCATATAATTGTAGAATTCATATTTTCGTTAAAGTGTGGTATGCATATCCTGCATGTCAGTCAAGAATTATTTGAAATTATTTATTTTCCAAAAAAGCCAGAAGGTATGGGTTGATATCAACTAAACAGGCCACTATATATATTCCAACTTTATCCTTAACCAGAGATATGTTATTTTATCCTTTGCCCATTCTGCCTTTTGAATAATATTCTAAATTGTTTCTGATACAGTATTCCATGACTTCATTACATTCTATAAGCTTAAGTCCCTTAAGCCAGTAATTGCAATCAATAGTAGTCTGGAAGGAAATACAACAAATTAATTAAGTTATCTCTTATTCCATATACTTTTCTTTATTTTCTATAATCTACATAACTTTGATAATCAGGAAAATAACTTCTAATTTCTCTAGTATAGGATATCCATATGTAGTAGTCAGTGGCTGGGGTTCAGGAGATCATGTGGGATTTTGGGTATAATTTTTTATGTTCACTTTTCTGTGAAAGGTTCAGAGCATTTATCAGATTTTTTTTTTTTTTTTCAGAGCGTTTGTCAAATTTTCATCTGTCAAAAACAGTTAAGAAACATTGCTAGTGAATGTTTTGTGTCAAAAGGACAATCCTTGTTAGACACCTAAGTATGAGTCGTGAAAGAAATTTCTAATGAGAACATTGGTCCTATGACTCTTACTGATGTTTACTCAATGCTGGGTTACTATAAATGCCCATTAGACTGATGGGACAAATCAGAGCCAAGCCACATTTAGTTTAGGAATTTCGTACTGTCAGTCTTTGTGCTCAAAGGTCAATTGGATTTTTCTGCAGAGTAGTTGTGTTTTGGCTACTGAGTGTCAGGCACTGTGCTGAATATTTTTGGCACATTATCTCATTTAATTTTCACAAAGTCATATATTAATAGATATTATCAATATCCTCAGTTTACAGAGAAGAAAATTGAAAGCTTAGGGAAGTTAAGTAACTTGCTCAAGTCACATAGCCATTGAGTGGTGGAGCTAGAATTCAAATCTTATTACTAACTGGAACCTGAGTATCAGTATGCTGGTATCCTCTGAAAATTTGAAGGATAAGATAAAGGAGAATTTTATATTGTATGAAGATGTGAATTCGTAAATTTGATTTATCTTGAACTTAAGTAGCAATGGGTCATCCTCCATTACAAAACTATCTTTTAAAGTATTTGCCAAAAAAAAAATGTTGGAGGTTGCTTACTATCTAAAAGTTAAGTATTAATTGCATTAAAAAATAAATTCTTTTCAGATTTAATACTTATGAATATAAGCAAATATATGTGTATTTTTTTTTTGGAAAAGTCTTAGTACTTATTAGAATAGTATTAAGGAACTCACCCTTTAATATTTAGGATTTATAAACAGGAAACACTAGGAAGCATTAATTTAAAAAGCAGCTTTGAACTGCAGGTATTTCTTGGGATAGTGGGATATATTGCATGTAAAACCCTTATTAAATGCTACATGAGAGTTTTCCATTTGCCTTTAGTTGCGAATAATTCTATTGAGAAACCTCCTTTTTGCCCACTTTTAAAGCATTTATCAGGCAAAATTAATTTTTTGGGATACATTAGGTTTTTTGGTTTTGTTTTCTTTTGTACTTTGTCATATCCTTTTTGTTGGTTTAATTTTACTCTCAGATTAGCTCCACATCTTACAACCTTTTCTCTATTTTTAAGTATTAATAATAAAAGGTTGAATTTACAATAATAGTACTGCTTAAAACCATAAGAATTTGTTTGCTCCTGAGTGATGTTGAAATAGTCTGCAGAGCTAGTATAAACTGTTTCTTTAGCACCACGGTTAAAAATGCACGAACAACTTGATAGGTCATCAGAATATGAGAATTCTATCTAAAAGTATTATTTATATATATATATATATTTATATATATATAAAATATATATATATATATATATATATATATATATATATATATATATAAAATACATTTGTACCCCAACTTCTGTAGTAGTAATATGTTTGCCTTTTCAAAATTCAAACTGGGAAGTTTGGGAAATAGAATAAGAATAATCATACTTAATCCAAGTTTTTAACACAATTACCATCTTAGTGTTTGCATATTCCCAGACTTGCAATACATATATATTAATAGTTGCAATCATGGTAGATAAGTAGATTTTCAATAGTTTTTAAACTATTTAGTTAAAACTAAAGCTAATACTGATACGTGATAGGTTTTTAATTTTGAACCGATATTTGATATTTTGACATCTGTGATACCATTCCCTCCTGTTTTTCCTTCTACCTTGCTGGTTGTTGCTTCTCAGACCATTTGGCAGGCTTTCCCTTCTGTCTGTTCTTTTAAATATTATTGGAGGCCGGGCATGGTGGCTCATGTCTATAATCCCAGCACTTTAGGAGGCTGAGGTGGGCGGATGACTTGAGCCCAGGAGTCCAAGACCAGCCTGGACAACATAGGGAGACCCCGTCTCTACATAGATAATTTGCTGGGCGTGGTGGTGTACCCCTGTGGTCTCAGCTACTTGGGAGGCTGAGGTGGAAGGATTGCTTGGGCCTGAGAGGTCAAGGCTGCAGTGAGCTATGATCACACCACTCCACTCCAGCCTGGGCAACAGAGTGAGACTCAGTCTCAATAAATAAATGAATGAATGAATGAATGAATGAATGAAGTCATCAGAATGCTGTCTTCTTGCATTCTTCATCTTGGTAAGAGCTTATAGATGGCTTCCATGCACATGTCATCTTTATGCTGTAGGAAGTCACCTGTATGCTCTAAGGTGCTCAAACCCATTACTTCCAGCCTAGGCATCTCTCCTTACATTCAAACTTCCCTGATCTCTCTCATAGCCGGTTAATCACAAAGTACTGCCATGTCTGCCTCCTGAGTGTTTTGCCAGCCTACCCATCTCTTGTCCCCATTCAGTGTACTATCCTTTCTTATGTGAAAATGCAACAACCTTGTGACTAGTCCTTGTCGTTTGAGTTTTCTAATGTGGCCAACTGCACCTACTGTTCTTTTTACTTGGAACATTTTTGTACCTATCTTTTTTTTCTCCACCCAACTGTGGCACTTCCTCTACTAATTCTTTTCTGATCCAAGAGCTTGATTATGTGTCCCCAGAACACCCTCTAAAATCTTGCTCTGTGTTAGCACTTATCACACTTAACATCTTATATATCTCCTGCACTAATTGTAAACTCACAAACTCTGGAATTATGTTAATTTGACATTGTATCCCCAGGGTCTGATAAATGTTTAAGTTCATTACAACCCCTTTGGAATGTGGCATCACAAAATTTGGTGTCTGAAAATAATGTTAGAGATTATTGTATACAATTAGAGACAAGACTCAAATGTAGAAACCACATTACCTAACTCCTAAGTCAGTGTTTCTTGTGTATTTCATGACATTTAGGTTTTGACCACTATAAATTATTACTGCAAGTTATTAGGTAACATAGTAAGTGTTTACCATGTGCCAGATACTAATGCATTATCTCACTGAATCCCAGTACCCGGTCCTATTATTGTCCTTTGGGGAGGCTAAATATTAGCTTGTCTAAAGTCGTATCTCAGTTTTGGTGCAGTGGCTCAAGCCTGTAATCCCAGCACTTTGAGAGTCCAAGGCAGGAGGATTGCTTCAGGCCAGGAGTTCAGGCGCAGCTTGAGTAACCCTGTCTCTACCCACAAAAAAGAAAAATTAGCTAGACATGATGGCACATGCCTGTAATCCCACTGAGGCAGAAGGATCACTTGAGCCCAGGAGTTTAAGGCAGCAGAGAGTTATGATAGCGCCATTGCATTCCAACCTGGGAGACAGCAAGACTGTGTGTTATAAAATAAGGTGAGAGATGGGATTCAAACCTGGGTATAACTCCAGAACCAATGCCCTTTTATTTAATATCACCTCTCAGAATTTATCTTCTGGAGTTTTGAATTACAAAACTGAGCTAGAAGGGAATTTAGTGGTCATTTATTCTAACCACCTGTCCTATACTTGGATCATGTCTGCAGTGTTTCTTCCAAGTTGTCATCTAGCCTCTGAATACCTCCAGTGATGTCTTACTTTTGCATCCTGGTCTCCTTGTATTTATAAACCTCCTATAAACCCTTTCTGTAAAACAGGGAATCTTAAAATGTGAAGCAGAAAAATCAGATGATTGCCATCACTTAAAGCATATATAAGCGGCACTAAAAAGTCTGTGGAGACATTGAACTAGGTACATCCTCTAGTTATTTCTGTATTTTCATAGCTGCTATAATCAAGAATGTGGTTTCCAGTTCATGGCCGTAAGTCACTGGTTTTAGTACATAGTCATAAAGTTCTTTTTCAAAAATGGATAAGAAGACATTGCTTAATACCTTAGAGATCACAAGGACATTTCTCTACTTATTGATTCTAGTGATGATACAAGGACTTCATGGGAAACCTTTATATGTGACCTGATCCTCAGCGTAAAAAGAGTGAAATAAATGTGAATGACTTCAGACTCCTGGATCTAGTTTACATAGAACTTGCACTTATTCATGAGTCATGCTTAAGGGCATGGTAGTTTGAATTGTCTTTTTTATCTGACCAAAAGCCTTTAGGATTAATTCTCCCTTTAGACTTAATTTTGACTGAATAGAGAGTGAGATGAGTCAGCTGAGAGAACGCATAGATACTTATGAGGTATGATTATACAATCAGGCTTTTCACCAGATTTACAAATGGTTTCTCCTTAAATCCATGATTCTGATGTAAAAAAGTCTCTGTCAAGGTTTTTATCTTAAGATTATTAAGTTTTTAACATCCACTTTATTATCCATGAAGTCTTCTATGATTTAGTCATCAGCATGATCAGTATATGGAGTTACCAAGTTTCACTGGCCATGGCAGCAGTAACCTGGAAATTCATAGAGCCTAGCCCTTTTCTGTTACTCAAACTTAAAACCATTTTTCTATTTATATCAGTTGCCTATATTATATAGAAACTGGCACACTTTCCTTCTTTCTCAGTGGGTAACAACCAGATGCAAGGAACATCAAAAACCTGCCTTTATTAGGGACAAAAAAATTCTCGAGGTCTGCCCATATTTTACTGTGTTCCAGCGATACCCTTAATTAGTTTCTATTGTTGGCTAATTTCTTAGATCTTTGTCCTGGCTGATGAGCCCAATATAACATCTGTTTATACCAAACTTATAAAATATAATTAGATAATATATTGTAAGTTGTATTCTGTCTTTTTCTTCAAGTAATATGTTTACTATCAATTATATGCAGAGTAGTGTTGTAATAAGTAGACCCTGGAGATGGACAGTTTCTGCTTTTAAGGTTTAATTCAAGAGAAAGGAACATTTGATAAAAAGATTATGGACGAATCAGAGAAGTGGAGCCTCTTGGCAAGAAAGGAAGAAGGCTAAGGAAAATGTAGGTGGAGCATTCCATCTCAAGTGACAGTCTTATCTGGAATCTAAATCGATTTAACAAATTTCAGGTCATGATGTAAATGTAGAATTCATCATAAAAGATTTCACACAAACTATTGTAAAATTCTGTCATTCACCATGTCTAAATTATTAGAATTGTTATTGCCTAAAAGAATTCAAGGACGTGAATCTAGACTGAAATGATAAAAACTTAGATGTTAAACTTTTTGTCTCTGAAAATGTGCCTACTTGAGTGCAGTTTTGCTTGAGTGAAAAAAAACCTAATGACCCTTTAGATTTTATAGTAGTGCTATTTTTTACTTTACGTCAGAATCCCTTTTTGAATAAGGTAATTCTAAAGCAGTGATTCTCAGCTAGGGTAATAATTTGTTTAAAAGCAAACAACACTTTATACCACTTTTCTTATTTGCTTTTAGTCATATTTATTGTTGAATTTTCATATAACACTACTAAAGGAAGACTTGGGATATTTTTAATACTCTTTTTGGAAATTTTTATTTGAATTAAATTAGTTATATTTCAGTGGGCTTTGGAAAAATTTCCCACAGTAAGTTAAGATTATTTTACTCTAAATAATGAAACATCGAGATCCCAAAGAAGATCCATAAGAACGTTATTAATGTCCAATCCACAGGAATCCTGTGTTTAATACACCTTGTACAGGAGAATCGCTTGAACCCAGGAGGCGGAGGTTGCACTGAGCAGAGATAGTGCCATTGCACTCCAGCCTGGGTGACAAGAGCAAGACTCCGTCTCAAAAATAATAATAATAAGCCTTGTAAATGTAAATCTCAAGTCAAACAATTTTTATTAACATATATTTTGTGACTGCATTAAATCTTTAGCATTTAATTGAATACAAAAAAATCTATTAAGGAATAACTAGGATTTTATTTTGGGTGAAACATAAAACCTGTTTCTTAATATTAATCATAATTGATTTTTATTCATGTTTCACTGCCTTGGGAGATTAACTCTTAACTTAATTTTCCCAAGATACACTGGGAAAGTAGACCTTATAAAGTGTCAAAGTCCAAATTGATCCAAATGATAAAAGGAACTAATTGGGTTGTTGTGTGTACTGTTGTAAACAGTCTCACATAATCCTTATAGCAGTCCTTTAAGATATGTACAACTGTATCCCATTTTATAGTTGAGGAAACTAGTTTCAGTATGTTAACTTGCTAGGATCACCCCACTAGTAAGTGGTTGGAGTTTGGCTTAAAAGTCAGCTAGCCTCACGCCTGTAATTCCAGCACTTTGGGAGGCCGAGATACACGGATGATGAGGTCAGGAGTTCGAGACCAGCCTGGCCAACACAGTGAAACCCCGTTTCTACTAAAAATATAAAAATTAGCTGGGCCTGGTGGTGCACACCTGTAGTCCCAGCTACTTAGGAGGCTGAGGCAAGAGAATCGCTTCAACCTGGGAGGTAGAGGTTGTGGTGAGCTGAGATCGTGCCACTGCACTCCAGCTTGGGCAACAGATCAAGACTCCGTTTAAAAAAAAAAAAAAAAAAATCAGCTAGTCTAATTCTAAAGCCTATGCTTTTAAGCCATTTTATTATTCTTTGTGAATTCAACTTTTTGCTTAGACAACTGCTGAATGAGAAGCTGTCTTACCCCTCGGAATGTCTGACCCCAGAATGAAGTAGAGAACAAAAAGTACTTTAGACAAGAAATAGTGAACTGAAACGTAGACAACTTTAATTCTTCAGGGCCTATATTTAGAGTGTTGCCTTTATATTTGTTGAAAGTGAAAAATGTAATCCTTGGCTGGGTACAGTGGCACGCGCCTATAATCCCAACATTTTGGGAGGCCAGGGCAGGAGGATCACTTGAGCCCAGGAGTTTGAAACCAGCGTGGGCAACAGAGTGAGATCTGTCTCTACAAACAAGTCAAAACATTTTTAAAAAGAAAGATGTAATTCTTTGCTCAAACCCAAGCCACTATAATTTTAAAAAACATTCCAAATGGAAAACATTCATTGATTTATTAAAAATAAAGACTAGGCTTTCTCCCCACCCCCAATATGATATACTCTGTTCATTTCATTAAGGAATGATGGCCATGCTTGTGTTCTCCCTTTAGTCTAAATTAGAATCAAGCAACTGTCTCTTTAAAAACCCCCATGATATTCTTCTGAGTTTAGCCCTATTTTGAAACGGTCCCTTGACAACCTTTATTTATTACTGTACTTGGACTTTGGGGGACAGATTAGGAAGGAGACTTGGTAGCAAAGAAAAATTAATAACTTTGGAGCAAATTCTAGTCACGAAATCCTAGTGACTAGCCTAATATAATTTTACTTTGTCAAATATATTGTTCATAGAATTATGCTTTTTCTAGAATGCTATTTTAACGAACATTTCTGCACTTTCAAGAAATAGGCAAAATGGAAAGATGAGCAAAAATTATGTGCTTTTCACTGGTATTTGGCTTTTGGTATATACACATACCAAAGGGGATAGTCTCATTTTTACTTTAGTCAAGCCTCACTGTAGAAATGGGATTGAGAAGATATTTAAACAAGGTGTCTAAACAAAAATGACTTTAATAAAAAAGAAATAATACGTTGAATGCTTGAGAAAGAGGAGGCAAATGTGAGGCCATTAGATGAAAAGAGTAAGTAGCATTCCTAAGAATAGTTTCTTCCCAAGCCCATCTTTTTCCATGACTCTTTACATGTTAGTGTTCTCCAGTGTTTTGGCCCCACTTGTCTTTTCATTGTTTATGCAAGTTTGTTTTCTCTATGGTTTGAGTCGCCTACTGCATTCTTACAACTTTCAAATTTACTGCATTCTTACAACTTTTAAATCTAGACTTCTAGGCCAGAGATTACTCAGGAGTTCTCAGTACCTATTTCCAGCAGCCTTCTCTCTGTATTTCTCCAACAGGATTCTACATTTCCATGTCTCCAAATTCAGTAGTCCCAAGTGAAACTTAAATTTCTTTTCTCGTCTTTATTTGCAGTGCTTTATTTGCACATCTTTATTTGCACCACCTACTCCCCACCTCACTTCATCCCCCCCAAATCTAGCCACCTTTCTGTGATACACCAGCCAACTCCTAGTTGCTCCAAGAATAAAGCCCCAGGCATCCTTAGCATTTTCTTTGTCACAGATAGTCTCTTTCCCTTATCATCTCACTGATCTCTCAAGATTCTGTGTGCTTCAATTGAAACTTGAAATATTTTCTAATCCCTCTCACCCTTTTTTTCCTCTGAGGTACTAGTGTACATCTACGTCTAGGTAACTGTCAGTCTTACACTATTTTTCCAGTCACCAAGAAATAATTTAAAGTAGCAGGTATTATAGTGTTGAGTTTTTAATTTGGGCTTACATCCCTTGGTATGTATTATTCACTCCTCAATAATATGCTGTCATCAGATTAGGTAGTTGCTGCTATGTAAACAGTAAAATGAAATCTCTTTCAAGAGAGCCTGCTCTAAATGTTAAGTACTTCAATATCAAAGAAAATGCCACCCTCCTCATATCCCTTTCTCCTGTCCTTTCTTAGGTCTTACTCAGAGGAAGGAAATAATCTTTTCAACCTGTTAAACTTTGCCTATTGTTAGTCTATTAAGAAATAATGATTTCATCTAATAAGAAATAATGCTACATAGGATGACTGGTTCCTGTAATCCTAGCTACTCAGGAGGCTAAGGTGGGAGGATTGCTTTAGCTTAGGAGTTAGAGACCAACCTGGGCAACAGGGTGAGGCCCTGTTTCTAAACAACAAATTTTAAAAATCAGCTGGGAATGGTGGTGCACACCTGTAGTTCCAGCTGCTCAGGTGACTGAGACTGAAGCAGGAGGATTGCTTGAGCCCAGGAGTTTGAGGCTGCAGTGAACCATGATCATGCCACTGCACTCCAGCCTGGGCATCAGATCAAGACCCCATCTCTATTAAAAACAACAACTAGCTAGCACACAAAGTCAAGTATCTTAAATATAATTCCATATTATTATAACATTTAAGTATTAACTTGAAATAGGATATTAATTAAACTTTGTTTGTTTGGAATATTTGGACTGCAATAGTGAAATTGCTGTGCAAATTTGACTTTTGTATCAGTCTTCAATTTTTCCAGACTAAATTCTTATCTCTTCCATTTTGAATGTTTTAATAGATTTTTAGTTCAGCTAGTTTTAAAGCGAAGTTTCTTTAAAATGGCTCTACAAGAAAAAAGTAATTTTATCAGAATTTTACTACCAAATATTAAAATGATCCCCCCAAAATATCATAACTTGGAAATGTGAAAGAGATCTGGAAAAAGAAGATAATGTTAATTTTAATCTTGTATATATATATATATATATATAATTGGGGGATAAATTTTTAATGTAACATTTTTATTGTGTAAGTTTACATGACTTTTTGTATTATAGATCTTTACCACAAATTTTTACCATTTGCTTACCAGATTTACTTTGAATAAACAGAAATCGCTGTACTGGGAGCTATAAACCTAATTTACATCACATTCGCAGATGGTTATAATTCACTCTAAACCAAGAAACAGGATATTTATAAATCACAAATATCTCTTATGTTGATCATTGTTTTGTT
Organism: Nomascus leucogenys; assembly: GCF_006542625.1. Classification (NCBI taxonomy): domain Eukaryota; kingdom Metazoa; phylum Chordata; class Mammalia; order Primates; family Hylobatidae; genus Nomascus; species Nomascus leucogenys. The sequence continues at coordinate 71,896,411 of NC_044391.1, forward strand.
TGTTGAATATAGTACCTTATCTTGCAGAATGAAATAGTTCCTAGAGAAAATAGAGTTGGCACCTCTTCCCTCCTTTCTCCCTTTCCTATTTTCTGTCATTACTTTTCCTGTCTGCCATTTGTTCATGTCTGGAGTTTACACTGTACAAGATAACTCCTTCATGAGTCATTTTCATTTTAGAACATGTTTTTCATCGTTCTTCAAGATGTAGTAAAAGTACTCTTGCTTCTATCTCTGTCCTGCATCCGCCTGCCTTCCCAAACAGATAGCCACTTTCTTAATGTGTGTATATCCTTCTTTATGTGTATATAAGCAAATCAATGTATATTATCTTCTTTAATGTAAATTATAATGTATTGTGCACACATCTGTACCTTTACTTTTAAAGATCTCCAGAATACATTGTTCCCATCTCAGTACTAGAAAAGTATCTTCATGGTTTTTTAATAGATGCATACTATTTAATTGAATGGATGGCTATGCCATGATTCATTTAACCAGAAGCGTTGCTGTTATAAACAGTGTTGTAATGAGTAGCCTTGTTAACATTATTTGCTGCGTATATAAAATATCTAGAGGATAAATTCCAAGATGAATGATTGCTGGCTCAGAGAGTGAATAATTAAGGGGAGGTCGGGAGAGAAGAGAGGGAAAAGGAGAGAAATCTGTTTTGGAAAATAGTATTACATTATAGTTTTAATTTGTATTTTTATTTTATGTTTCAGATGTTGAGTATTTTTTCATGTCTTTCTTAATGTTTAGTGTGAATTCTCCCCATTTTTCTGTTGGGCATCTGGTCTTAACAGATTTTAGGAAAATTTATTAGAGACTTTTTAACTTTAAAAAAAAATTAGACATGCAGTTACATAGTCCTTTCCCACCAAAGTATTAAAGAAATTCTAATTAAATGTGTTTATTTAAAGTTCTTAGTACAGATGATAAGACTGACTCTAGACAAAGGGGGTCTAAGGTAGGAGATGGACTTCGTATAGATTGCATGCTCTTTAATCTACGCTTTACTGGCTAGCCATTGGACTAAAATTAACAAGATAAATATAAAATATGCTGAGGGCATTGGTGAACAAGGTTTTTGTAGAAGATGCTGACAATAAATATCAGTCATTATATAAATATTTAACTGAGTTTTTAATAGTTCCTTGGTAAAAGCATTCATCACACCATTGCAGGACTGGCTACTTGAGAAAAAGGTAACATAAGTTTTGTAAAAGGTAACATAAGTTTTGTAAGTAGAAATTTTACCTGCTTGCTCAGGATGAATAATAGCTTTAAAATAACTTATTTTGTGTTACTGCTAATAATAATCTCTATGGGGCATTTTGGGTTTTTTTTAATCATGAAATTAAACATTATTTGTTTTACACTGTACTGATGGTCAATAATTAGAATAACATAACATTTTGAGTTCTTAGTTTAATTTATTAATAACTTCACCCAGTTTTTATTCTTAACCATAGAGGTTTGCATTCAGCCAGAGATCGTCTACGTGAATTTTATTTATTTAGGCCCTTTTGAAAGGAAAATTGTTATTTGTTCTTAAATTAAGCTGTGAATTTTTTAGTCTCCTCTTACAGAAGAGTGGTGGATTTTTAAAATTATATTTAACCTCACAAGCTTGCTGAACTGTAGATTCATTAGATTTATTCCTTTGTAATCAGTGACTTGCATTTTCTTAATTTTCTTTCTAAAAAAAATAGAACATGCATTTGTTAGAGAATAGGCAAAATGTTACCCAGGTTAGAATTAATGCATTTTAGTAGTAATGATGTTATTACAGTGCTTATTTTGGGAGATGGGAGTGGGTGGAATAAAGGTTATAGATGATTTACTGGAAACAGTGTTATGATTCCTTAGGACTGCCCCCAAAGAAAGGTATAGCTTCCTTCTACTTGTGAGTTTCTGAACAATCAGTTTTAGTTGGTTTGGGCAAGGGGGCGTGAGCATGAAGTATGCCAGATTTACCAACTTAAAGGAGTTTGTATTACAAAAGATTTGATTGTGTAATTTGGAGAGTTCCTGTAGTGCATTTATAGTTGTGATTGTAACTCAATGCAAAGTTAGAGGAGTCTTTGAGTAAAGCAAGGCATTTATTTTATTTATTTATGTTTTGCAGTATTTTAATTAAAGATACATAAAATTTTTAAGGCATCTTCAGCTTTCTGACAAACCAGAAGAACATTTTCATTCTTAGCAATGAATAGCTGATATAGGTAAACTATATCAGCTATAAAAAGATCACTAAGCAAGTGCCTTTTCTAAGAGGTTCCCTCCCTTATTCTCAGAGCTGAACCTCTTCTAGGAATTTGCCAGATAAGATAAATGGCATATTCTGAGCATGGTTTAATCTTTGGATCCATGCTTATGGTTTCACAACTTAACATTCGGTACTTAGTTAAAGTGCTCTTAATAATATACATAATTCTGGATTTATTTCAGGTCATTAGAGATTCTTTTTTCACAGTCTTACTACTATGGAAGAAAATACATGTGTTTTGACATTAGGTCCAGCTTTGAATCCTGTTCTTAGCATTGTGTCTTTGAGCAAGTTACTTGACCTCAGTTTTCTCAACTATAAAATGAGAAGTTGCTCAGGCTTATTGTAAGGACTCATTAAGACAAAGGTGTGCCTGTCCTAAAGTAGACAATCATTAAGTGTTCTTTTTCTCTATCTTGTTGATTTGTTAATTAGCATTTATATCTAGGGAAAGACAAAGTGGTCAAAATATGTCCATTTTGAAAAAGAGAAGTAGTTCTCTTATTTTTTTTTAGAGACAGATCTGGCTCTGTCACCCAAGCTGGAGTGCAGTAATGAACCCCAAGCTCCTGGGCTCAAGCAGTCTTCCCACACAGCCTCCTGAGTAACTAGGACCATGGGCTTGCTTTCTTTTCTCTTTTCTTTTCTTTCGTGGGTTCTCACTATGTTGCCCAGGCTGAATTTTTTTATTTTAAATAAGTAGTCATGATGTCTCTGTCCACATTACTACAGATAAAGAAAAAAGTTGGTTTCTCATAGTTTTTTAAAAATAGAGATAAAGGCCAGGCGTGGTGGCTCACACCTGTAATCCCAGCACTTTGGGAGGCCGAGGCAGGTAGATCACCTGAGGTCGGGAGTTCGAGACCAGCCTGACCCACATAGAGAAACCCCGTCTCCCCTAAAAATACAAAATTAGCTGGGCGTGATGGCACATACCTATAATCCCAGCTACTCGGGAGGCCGAGACAGGAGAATCACTTGAACCTGGGAGGAGGAGGTTGCGGTGAGCCGAGATCGCGCCATTGCACCCCAGCCTGGGCAACGAGAGTGAAACTCTGTCTCAAAAACGAAAGAGAGAGAGATTAAATTAGATTACCTTTTTCTTTAGTGATTTTAACTTGTGACAAAGCGGAAATTCTTCATCTGCCCTCTTGCTTTCTCCGTAATGTTGCAAGTAATCTCATGGTAAGAGTAAGGAAACCTAGGAGGAAAAGCTGTGGTGGGGAGCCAGTTAGGATCAATTAAAAGATGAGCAGCATGGAAAGCCAACCTGCCTTACTGTAGCATTGATACTTGGAGTTTTACTTTTTCTGTGAGTGTAAGTATAATTAGCTTTAAACACTGAATTCAAGCTCATTTAGTTATTTTGGAGCAGCAATTCCAGTAAATAAATATTTTCTTGTAGGTCTTTCTTACTTTCCACAGCTCTATATTTCTGTTCATTCTCTCCCTATCCACAATTTTTAATGCATCTGTAAATGCTAATAAGTGATTTTTGTTCTAAGAATGATTCATAGGAAATAGAAAGTTTATTTTTAAAAATTATCTTTTGACTTTATTTAGCATTTCCAGTGTACCATAATAGTTTAAAAAAGAAAATTCTGAACTCATTTTTCCCTCATGTTTCTGTGGCGGTAATTGTAACACTTGATTTAAAATTGACTTATTTCAGTTTGAGTGTGTATCTATACATACACACTAATCTGAAATATTTATACTACCACCATTGTAGGGTACTGGGTATATATACTTTGTGCTGGAAGTAAAGACAGGAAGCGTTTTCTCAGGGAGCTTAAGTTTGGAAACTGATTAACCATCAAAATATAATGTGCTGAATGTAATAATTAAAAAGAAAACAAGATATATAGTATTATAACATTAGGTGAAGGAAGGAAAGTATTGATTCTGCTTCAGTTGATCTTTCTCATTTTAAAAGAGAGTCAAATCTCACTATGATAACTTTGAACATAATAGAAAACATCTTGATACCCTCATTGAAACAGTATTTTTAAACCATATTCTGGGATCTTGCAATAAAATAGTCTCTTATTTGCTTAAGACTACCATATTGGTATCTTCATTGTAAATATGGCTATTTAAAGCAGTGGTTCTCATACTTTAGTTTCTATCTGAATCGCCTGGAGAATTTGTTAAAATAGATTACGGGGCCCCGCCCCAAGAGTAAATCTGGGGTGGGTCCAAATATTTACATTTCTAGCAAGGTCTTGGTGGGTCCAAATATTTAAATTTCTAACAAGTTTCCAGGTGATACTGATGATTCTGGTTCAGGGACTACACTTTGAGAACTGATTTATCTGAACTCAAAAAATTTTAATGCCTTCCTCATATGAACCATTAATTGTTTCAAATCTATCATATCTAATTACTATCAGTATACATTGAGTTACTATGTGCTAAGCACTGAATTCACTTCTTCACAAAGGTGAAGAAGTTACGGAACCTTTCTCAAGGAACTCAATCTAATAGGATCAACAGTGGTAGTATTACAATACTCAAAGTAATCACTGTCTGTGTTGAGTGCTCAGTGTGCCAAGTACTGTGCATTATTTAAACTCATTTAATCCTCACAATTGGCATATAATCCTTATTTTAAATGAAAAAACTGAGGTCTAGAAAGGTTAAATAATTTCCTGGAATTCATATAGTTAGTATATGGAGGAGCCAGAATTTGCTATTCTGCCTTTTTGCACTATAAAAAGTTTGTGAAGATTGGTAGACCCCAGAAAGGATGGAGTAATTGGCTCTACCTTAGAAAATCAAACAGCATCACAGAAGAGATGGCACTGGAGCATCTTAAGGGACAGGTGTAAGATAGCCAGATGAATTGGAACTGTGAGCATATAAGACCATAACACAATAGGCAGATGGAGTATAAGAGGAAAACAGACTGTATAAGGCAGAGGTCAAAGTCATAAAGAATTTTATATGCCAGGCTAAAAAGTTTTAAAAATAGAATTAGGCTTCTTAATTTTTCCTCCTATAACTTTCATTTGTAAGCCAGCAGTTCTCAAAGCATAGACAGCAGATTCCACATCATCTGGGAACTTGTTAGAAATGCAGATTCCTGGTTCCATGCCTACTGAATCAGAAACTCTGAGTGGGGAGCCCAGCAACCTGTGTTTTAACAAGACCTCCAGATGATTCTGGTGCATGCTAAAGTTTGAGACCCCTGCAGTAGGTTATAGAATTCTTGAATAATAGCCTTCAAGATAGTTAAAGGTCACTATAGTGGTAGTGATTATATTTGACACTGATTTATTAGAGTACAACACCTAACAGTTGAAATATTAACACTGTTAAAGGGATGCATCTTCATCATGATCTATTTATACCTTGCAAACCTGTTTCTTCTGTTGTCATAAAAGAGATCTTAGGACAAGAGTTTGTTAGATCAACATTCAAAGAATAGCATGCTAACTATTCTTCCTTAGCTACAGGAATCATTCTAAAACTCGCTGACTGATTTTAATTATCAAAAAAAACCCAGTAAACCCTTTTTTAAGGGTTTTTTTGGTTTGTTTTTTTTTTGTTTTTTTTTTTTTTTTTACTGCTTGTTAATACATAAAACTGATGTTGTAGTTAGTATTTAAGGTGTGCTACTTAAACCAAATTTGTTGAAGGAATCAAATGATTTAAGTCATGACATGACTTAAAAGTAATTCAGTCTTTCCTTGCCATGTCAATGGCAATACTTTCTATATTTTTAGAAAGTATAATCTGGGATTCCCAAACAAACTAATCTAAATGCCTGTCACCGTCTTTTTTGCCAAAATGTGTTCAGTATTTGTGGTGAAGATGTCTGCATGGTATCTGGCACTGAAATATATACTAAAGCGTTATGGTTTACTTAGTGGTTCTGTAGTTTATAGTTACATATAGTCATACTTTGCACAGCTCACTAAAAGCATTTAAAGCCCAGCACATATAAAGTATTTGTTAATGATCCATAAATCCTTTCTAGATATTAGATATATAAAACCTCTTTTCATCTTAGAAATAGTAGCAGCAAGAAGTGAAGGTAGTATGCTGTAATTAATGTGGTTAATGCTCAAATAAACAAACTTAGTTTTCCATGTAATGATTCAAGGTTTCAAGGATTTAGAAGTGGAAAGTCCATTGAGGCATTGACGTCAACCCCTTTGTTTTACAGATGGGGAAACTGAGATCCAGGGAAGTTAAATAGGTGATTTGCTGATGGTCACATAGGAAGTGAATAGCAGGATATTATAGGACAGGATATTTCTGAGCCTGAATCTGTTACAACATTGTGGGTCCACACCATCTAAAGTAAAGTAGTTTCCAGGTATTTTAGCACTAAAATCTTCTTAGGTGGAGTATACTTTATGAAGACTATTTAGTAACATATAAAAATTATCTTTTTGTATTGATACAATAAGCTAAAGTATCAGATTTTTCTTTACAAGAGTAATTTTTAAAAACCTAATAACTGTTTTTAGAAATAAAGTTCATTAAAAAAACAAGAAAAGGGTATAAATTCCAGCTATTCTTACTACTTAATACATGGCAGAATATAAACCACCAAAGAGGACAATTAGTCAGCCTTCTGTGTTATTACCGTACGATTGCTAAGGTGATATTTGAACTTGGAATGTGCTTACAGGCTGGATAACTTTTCAGTTATTCCCAAGAAGAACTGATCTAAACCATACATACCTTATAGGTGATTTTTGCCAGCAAGTAACCTACAATCAAATACATGTAGGTCTGCCAGAATGTTGAGTTTCTTTCTTTCTTTTTTTTTTTTTTTTTTTGAGATGGAGTTTTGCTCTTGTTGTCCAGGCTGGATTGCAATGGCGTGATCTCGGCTCACTGCAGCCTCTGCCTCCTGGGTTCAAGCAATTCCGTTGCCTCAGCCTCCTGAGTAGCTGGGATTACAGGCGCCCACCCCACGCCTGGCTAATTTTTTTTGTATTTTTAGTAGAGATGGGGTTTCACCATATTGGCCAGACTGGTCTGGGACTCCTGGCCTCAAGTGATCCACCTTCCTTGGCCTCCCAAAGTGCTGGGATTACAAGCGTGAGCCACCACGCCCCGCTGAATGTTGAGTTTCTTGTTAACCAATCCTGCCCAAAGGCTTTCTGAATCATTTTTAGAAGCCATTAAATTTTTTTTAAAAAAACTAGATGGTAAAGTAAAACTTATAGCAGAAAAGTCTTACTAAGAGGAGGGACTAGAAAAAAAAAAAGTCAAGCCATCATCTGAATTTTACTACAATAAGTAATTATTGGAATTTCTACATGAAAGGCAATTAGAATATATAGTTGGGTAATGAAGAAATTTAAGAGATACAGAGAAGACACTGCCCATTTAAAATGTATCCTTTTAAAGCCACTGAACAGAGAAATTCTTAATACAATTGAGAGTTAGTTTTAAAGTAGCATACATATATCACAGGCAAATTAGAAATGTTGGCACTACAAAGGACCTGTAGAAATCATCTATTTACTGAGACTTTCATTTTAGAAATGAGAGCTTTGAGTACTGAAATTATCAGAACAGAATAAGCTATTTTAAATTACTGTATATTTGGTTCTAAGTGAAACACCAATGTCTTTTACGTTCTTTTAAGAGTTGGAAGGGAGGTTAAATTTTTTAGAATAATTTAATAACATATTCTAATTTTTTCCAGTGCATCTGGGGGAGGTGTTGTAGCCATTGACAACAAAATAGAACAAGCAATGGTAAGTAAAAGTTTACAGTTCTCCCATTTCATAGATTGTTGGTTGTATGGAACACTTAGCTTTTGTCAGTTTTAGAAAACAAATAATTTAAACCAAAGATGACCAAATCATGTTTTTTGATAATGAGATTTAGTTGAAGATGCTAGAACGTTGAGAATTTTTAGTCTAGAAATATTGAGTAAATATTTCTTCCATTTGAATATCTCACATTTCATGCATTATCATTGATAAGGGCCATTGGTGAGGGGGCATACATATTTAAAGACAATATGTTCCCCAGATATTTCAGCATTGAAAATACTTTAGAGCAAAAAAGAGTATTAAAGCAAAAACAGCTGGAGGTCTGATTGAAGTAGACTGTAAGTAAGATATAAGTAGGCCAGGCACAGTGGATTGTGTCTGTAATCCCAGCACTTGAGCTGAGGTGGGAGGATCAATTGAGGCCAAGAGTTTGAGACCAACTTGGGCAACATAGCAAGACCCCTTCTCTACAAAAAAAGTCGGTATTTTTTGTTTGTTTTGAGATAGTCTCACTCTGTCACCCAGGCTGAAGTATAGTGGCACGATTTTGGCTCACTGCAACCTCCACCTCCCAGGTTCAAGTGATTCACCTGCCTCAGTCTCCTGAGTAGTTGAGACCACAGGCACACACCACCACATCTGGCTAATTTTTGTATTCTTAGTAGAGACGGGGTTTCACCATGTTGGCCAAGGTGGTCTCAAACTCCTGACCTCAGGTGATCTACCTGCCTCAGCCTCCCAAAGTGCTGGAATTACAGGTGTGAGACCTTACAGGACTGTTAGTCTCAAACTATTTTTTTTTAAATACTAAAATTTTAAAGTCCCAAATTACAGATCACTTTAAAGCAGTACTATGACTAGTTTAACATCAAACAGCTTTCCGTTGGAATATTGTTCCTTTGTTCTCTTGATCTACCATTTTAAGCATGTGATTTTAAACTTTTTTTTTTTTTTTTCCTAAGCTTAGTTGACAATTTAAGAAGCTAGTATTTTTTGGAAATCATCCCAAACTTTGAAAAGAAAATTCTGGGCTTACTGCTCTAGTTGGGAACTGGATTTTTTCCAAGCCATCTTCCATAGGCTCGGTCAAGATAAAGCAGAAACATTAAAAGCAAGAGCAGGAAAACTAGTATAAAAACTTAGACAGCACCAAGTAGGCCAGAACCAGATAGCACCACCTTTATCTTTTCACTCTTTTGACATTCCTAATTTTGTTTTTCACAGGATCTGGTGAAAAGCCATTTGATGTATGCAGTAAGAGAAGAAGTGGAAGTTTTAAAGGAACAAATAAAAGAATTAGTTGAAAGAAACTCTTTACTTGAACGAGAAAATGCACTGTTAAAATCTCTTTCAAGCAATGATCAATTATCCCAACTCCCAACCCAACAGGCCAGTCCTGGTAGCACTTCTCAACAGCAAGCAGTGATAGCACAGCCTCCGCAGCCAACGCAACCTCCACAGCAGCCGAATGTCTCCTCAGCATAAAGCTTTCTTAAGCCTCATTAAGAAAAAAACTGAAAGCAGTCTATCCTTGTGTGCCACTGGTGTTCTTTCCACTTTATACGAAAGCAAGTAGCCATGCTTTGGTTGTGTGTTTGGCCTTTTCAGTATTAGACAATCATTCTACAAGAGCTTTTCCTCTGTCTGAGATGTCATGCAGCGCTGTTGATGTCCAGTTCTATGTCATCAGTACACAAGGAGAATAATAGATGGGGTTTATTAAAGTGAGCAAAGTCTGCATTTTACCTGGTGCGCATGAGTGGGGTCTTTAAGAGTTTTGGTGGCTCTCCCATGTTTCCTATTACCCATGGATTTACCCTGAGCCTTCCTATCACATTATAAATAACAGTTCATCTAAAGAGCCACTTTTCTTTCTGATTCAGTAACATTTGCCTACATAAGTTTTCATTTATTTGTGTTTTATTTATTACAGGGCTGCTATTTTCATAATGTACATGAACAATGTCACAGAACTTTTTTAATTTTTTTGAATAATTATAAGTATCAGTAAAGGAAGTGAAAGACAGGATTGCATTTAATAGATAAAACGTTTAGGCAATAATTGAACAAAAGAATCCTGGCATATTTCTAACACTAATGGCAATTTACTTATGGTATTTATTTTCAGTAGTAAAGACCCAGCTTGAATGTAAATTTTGTATAGTGTAAGTATGAAGAACATAGTGCAACTGTACAGGTAGTCACCAGTTATTGTGATATAATAAATAATTGGGCTATTTTGATGAAGAAAACTTTGTTCATTTGTTTCTACTTTCTAAGAGAAATTGCCACGATTCCTCTGCTTTTCAACATTTCGTATGACTTTTTTTTCGGGTGGGAATAAAAAGCTGTGAAATTGTTCAACCTACTTTGTAACCAAAGAAGCAAAGCTGTGTAATGGAGTTTTTTTTTTTTTTTGTCTTTTTTTTTTATAATGCACATTCTTTATGTATTTTTATTTAGTGTTTTCTCAGTCACAATTTTCTTTACTGTCTAGCATGATCTGCATGACCTATAATCTTTGAACCACTTTCGTACCTCATGTTTTTATCCAGCACTCTTATTGTAATATGTACTAGTCTGTGAACAATGTCAAATAAAAGAGAACGAACAGGTAGTTTGGTGGAGCTGAGCTAGTGTACAATACACTAGTTGTAAAAAAAAAAAAAAAAAAAAAAGTGAGCCATCTTTTGTTCATTTAAAATGGTGTTTTGAATTTCGTATGCAGAAAACGTTTTGTTACATTGCAGATTTTAATGTATTTAATAAATGCAACATGCAGATTAAGTGCAGTGTATACTGAGTATTTAAATTAAAATGTACATTTCATAAATACAGTTTCAAAAGAAAGCATCATTTTGTGTATACTAACACATTAAGTGTATGTCAGAAATTGATGTATAAATATATATTTTAACACATTTTCTGAAATTAAACTGCAGTTTTGTTGAAATATTTGGCTCTATATGTGTTCAAAATTTGACTAGATTTGTATTTTCACAATTCAAAATACTCCTTAAAGACCTGTTAATAATGACTTACTGATAGTTCTTAAATTTTCAAAGTAAAACAATTTAAAGAATGCAAGAATAGTGAGCAATATTTGTACTCAATATTCATATTATGTTAGTGATACTTTAGTAGGAAATCCTTGTCTACCAAAACTTTTACTTGAATTCAGAAAGGTGCCTGTAGAAATTAACATGCACTGCATCTGTAGCCAGCTAGCTAATCAGTTAATGAGAACCAGTAGTTAGTTCTCCGTGTTAAAAGACGTGTTTATTTGAAGTAAAAATTTAATCAGATTACCCATAAACAAGGCATAAAATTGGGATGTACATGAGATTGCCAAATATTTTCTATTCTAGTTGTGCTGCAAGACATTGAACAAAATGTTAATGAATAACATTATAAATAATTCAAGGAACTAAGTACATAGGCTTGAGTAAGCAACCCTAAGGATGTGTAGGAAGATTCCAAGTAGAGCTGCTACAGGTGAGATACTTAATGGAATGTGAAACTTCACTATTGGACTGTTAACCAAAAAGGTTTGCTGGCTGTGCCCCTCCAGTGCTAACTGACGTGATATTTAATACAGGTGGAGAAAAACTAGTCTTAGAAGAAGAGTTGGGATTTTTGTGAAAATAGATTCCATTTTGATTCTGGGGCTGGAAAAACACTTTATAAACAAAGTAATAGTCTCCAGGGAAATGAATAATAAGGTTTAAAATGGTAACAGCAGTTATTACTACTTTTATATTAAAAACAGTAGAAAAGGAGAGAAAACATGGGTAGTTCACAGAAGAGATAAATCGCAGTTTCTAGAAGTTCAACCTCTAGTAATCTAAGAAATGCAAATTAATATTTTTAGCGAATTGTAATAAGTGTCCTAAGTAGCAGGACTTAACATAGAAAGACAGGCTTTCCTGTGTACTTTTAGAAAGTAATTTGGCAATATATATCAAGAGCCTTAAATAATAAACTTTCCAGTGTAACGACAGGAGAAGATACTCATGGTGCATTGTTCAAAAATGCAGAATTATTGTCATGTCTGCCCTCTGCTTTCCCATCATCCTCTCCTTCCCTCAAAATCCAAACTATCCCTGCTCTCAACCCTTCCCCCAGCTGATTGTTTAGGATCTTAAGTAACTTCCAATTCAGCTTTGGAGATTTAGTCTCCTGCTCCAAATAGTTGTAAATATTAACTGATTGAGATCCCAATTTGGAGGCACAGTCTTACAGGAATGCCATCTATCTAATTCTGTCAGTGTAATCCCCATAGAGCAAGGTCCCACATAAGCTTTTCTGTTTTAATTTAGCTGGTAAATCATAAGTAGAAATTTTTCTGATATGATAATTGTCTACAATTCAAACCTAACTTTCCCCAAATAAAATGTAGTTTGTTCCAATGTGATCTCACAGCTTGCCACACCAAATAGTAGGGGTTAGGAGGCATTAAATATACAGTTTCCTTAACTCCTGATTGTCCAAAATAGCTGAATTTTTCCAATTCTATTTCTAATATCCTATGCTAATTAGAAGTATTGAGATAACGTTTTATAATCAAGCCTCCAGTGATTGGGGATCACAACTGCCATTATTCACAAGAATTTTCACAGGTGAATGATTATATTACTGTAAGTTGCAAACTCCAGTAATTCATGGACCTTTTTTAAAAAAAAAAGTCTTAATAGAACCAGAATATCTCTGTTCTTGAAAATTTATCTTTGCAGAACCAGAAATAGCTAATCGTCTGGAAACAATTTTTAAGATTTGAAATCACATTTTTAAAAGAAGCTTTATGGCTCAGTGGCAAGCAATTTGTGACATGGCTCAATTTTCTTCAATAATCCTATGAAGAGGACAAAACCCAGCCCTCAAAATTGACAATTTGAGGACATAATAAGCCAACTAATGATGCAGTGAGAAATACTTGTTACTATATACAGTCAGGGATGGTTTTGTCAGGGTAGGTTTCCTCAAAAACATGACACCTGAGTCTTGAAGGTCATAAGAGCCAGAGGGAAGGGTGTTCCAAGCACAAGAAAAGAGAACTCAATGGCTTAAAAGTATAAACAAGGCTCCTAGGGCAGCCACAGAATTGCACTGGAGATAGGCAGGCAATGACTTCCCCACTGACCTAGTAGTTTGGCATCTATTCAGAAAGCAAGAATGATTTATTGAATGGTTTTAAGCAATGGGATACTGTGCTCAAATTATGCTGGATGTGCACAATTCCAGTGGCAAATGGGAGGTAGATTAGAGTAGCTGAAACTGGAAGCTGAGAAATAATTTAGGAGGGATGACAATCCAGAAAATAAATGATGAAAGGGCAAAATTACATAGGCCATTTTGTGAAGGTCATGAAGGAAGTTTGTCTTGGGTCTTTCTGTATCATTGTCCTCTCCACAATGAACATCCCATTCTCAGTATCAGGTATCAGGTGCCTATTTTCTTTTTTTTTTTTTTTTTTTTTTTTGAGAGAGTCTTGCTGTGCTCAGGCTGGAGTGCAGTGGCAAGATCTCGGCTCACTGCAACCTCCGCCTCCCAGGTTCAAGCGATTCTCCTGCCTCAGCCTCCTGAGTAGCTGGGATTACAGGCGTGTGCCACCATGCTGGGCTAATTTTTGTATTTTTAGTAGAGACAGGGTTTCACCATGCTGGCCAGGTTGGTCTTGAACTCCTGACCTCAAGTCATCTCCCCCACCCGCCCGGGCCTCCCAAAGTGTTGGGATTACAGGCGTGAGCCACCGCACCCAGCTGCCTATTTTCTTGTCCCTCCAAAAAAAGATTAAAGAGTCCCAACTCATACTTGAAAGTTTGACTTGGTCTTTTCCTTCCAACAGTCACAAATCTGTGAAATGAAAGTCTTTGTTTCCTTAAAGGAATTTCAAGAATTTAACAAAAGGGTGGGGGAATGGAACCTTTGCTGTCACTATGCCTCTCTGTCAATTCTACCCTAAAGGTAAACTAAATGGAATCCTTTTATGGTGACTAGGATTAGGATGTTGATTCCAAAGCCTTTCCCTAAAATCTATTCCTTGCTCCCTGGAAAGGATAATATAGGTTGTGGACCCCACTGTAGGTACTGACAGCCCAAGGCAGAATAGGTTTTGCTAGGCTTTAGGCTTTTATTCTTTGACATAGGTCAGTCCTGCAGGCTTCTTTTTTCTAGGTCTCCTGCCTATCCAAAACCAGACCTTTTCTCCCACCTCCTTCTGCTTCAAGCCTCTTAATAATCCATATTTCTATTTTCTAGCAATAGTAATAGTTTATTATTTAGTGATGTATACTTGCACCCTATTTACTCCTTTTCAACATTTCAGGATACATCTTTGTCCTGTATTTCTGTACCAGTTCATAGAATTCCTACAGCAAGATCCCTTTAAATGTATGGCTTTCCTTCATAGGTTGCAAGGATTACTTTATACAAGTGCTACTGTAACTATATCTTTTGTGGAGTACAATTGATATGACACACTGTGTTCATAGATGAAAATGCTAAGTGAGGCACTCTGAAGCAAGTTAAAAGTTCACAGACATTCTTGCTTGCCCACCGCCCCCCCTCCCCCCTGCCGAACCCCACCATGGAATCATCAAATAAGAAAAATACAGATTTTCAGATTGGTGATGACAAAGTAAGACGCTGGTATTTTGCACTGGCGCAGTCCACTTAGTTGTTGAATTTGTTCAGCGTACCTGGATGGTGAGTGAGTTAGCTTTATTTTTCATTCTCAGCAGGGAAACTGATAGACTAGGCAATTTGGGGAATTTTCCCATTGTCTATTGTCATGGGTCCACAGTATCTAAGTTTACAGACTATGACATCATCCACAGAAGCCATATTTATCCCTTTGGAGGGAAGGGAAAGGTGTGCTAACTTAGATCATAAAAACAACTGAATTTTTAAACAAGGCAAATGCCACAGTTCAACTTTTCCATAAAAAAAGTTAAGTTCATCTCTTCATTCTTTTGCATGCCTACAATATTTCCATATAACAACTGTAAAATACTCTTGCCTGCTGCAATCCAAATGTTATCCAGATCACAGTTCTTGCTGTCATTTCACAGGCATGCAATGTATCTATAGATAGGTCATACCTGAGGAAGATCAGAGACAGCAAGGGAACATTTTCCCCACACTTGAGACGAAATAATAACAGGTCAGTGGCTAATAAAAAGAAACATGTATGACTTGGTAAAATCCTAAAAGTGACATTTTCAAGAAATTTAGGTTTCTTTTTTTTATTTTATAAAAAAAAAGTTGACATGCAATTTAATTCTATTTCAATTTAGGTGCTGCAACCTGTACTGGATGTTTGGGGATAGAAGGATGAATGGGACATGATTTGTGTGCTCCAATGAGCTCAGTCCAGTGTAAGTGTAAAAGTTAAAGTGCCATATTGTTTATTCAGAGTATATGTTATAGTTTGTGAACCTTATATCATTTGTTAAATGAAAGATTTTTATAAGTCAACAGTAATATTGCCATCCCATGTAAAAATCCTTTGATATTGCCAGGAAACAACTTTAAATCACCAGAAAGCTTTAACATCAAGTAATACTTTTAGAAGGAGCGGAAAAGCCTCCCACCTCGACATTGAGCCTGTGAAGTATTCCCTAAAAAAGAGGAACTAATCTGAGAAAAGTTTACACATTTTTAATACTCTAAGTTGTAGATAATGAAATTGATTTAAATCAAAGTTAACTAGAATAGGATTCATGTGTCATGAATTATATTGTCTATTGTCTCATAAGCAACACACTTATTGGCTGACAAAATCAGCTACCATTTAATGAACCAAGTTAAGAATAACTCAGGTGACTGATGCCAAAAATAAATCTCTAATACAGCTGAGAATCCAGAAACACAAATATATGTTGAGTAAGTAATAAAAGTGACATTTCAAATTAGTAAGGAAAAAATGGATTATTCAACAAATAGTATGGGATAGCATAACGATTTAGAAGAAATATAAAGTTAGATCTTTCACAAAAATTAATTCTAGCTAGACTAGCAGTTAGTCTTCTACTTTTTGGTTACTCCCTTTTAGAAACTGGAAGCTATATACCCTGTCCCTTTGAAAATGCACATAAGCAAAGAACTTTACTTTGCTTATGTGCATTTTATAGGTTATAAAGAGATGCTCGATCTCAGCAAAATAAGGGAAGTGCACATTAAAACACAAGAAACCATCTCAGATCCAGCTAATATTTAGCGTGCATACAAATCAAAAGCTGGAAAGGGTGTGGAAAAACAGGAATACATTGCTAGTGAGCATACAAATTGGCACAGCCTCTTTTAAAGACAATTGTATATCACCCATTAAATTTTAAAAGACACATACCCTGTGACCTAACAATTCCAACTTTTAATGTCCTAAAGAAACATACATGTGTTCACAAGATAGCCTGTACAATTATGTCAGTTGCACCTTTGCTTGTACAGTAGACCCCCTTATCTGCAGTTTCACTTTTTGAGGTTTCAGTCATCCAAAGTCAACCACAAAACAAAAATATTAAATGGAAAATTCTAGAAATGAACATAAGTTTTAAACTTCAAACCTTTCTGCATAGTATGATAAAAATCTCTCACTATCCCTCCCCATCCTGCCTGGGACAGGAATCATCTCTTTGTCCAGTGTATCCACAATGTGTACACTCTCTGCCCATTAGTCATTTCTATTATCAGATCATAAAAAAACATAGTACATAGAGGGTTTGGTATTATTCGTGGTTTCGGGCATTCAGTGGGGGTCTTGGAAAATATCCTCCATGGTGGGGGAACTACTGTAATACTATGAAATTGGAAAAACCAAAATACTCATCAAGAGGATGGACTATGGTACACATGATGAAATATTAAGTATCAATGAAAAAGAGAGAGTCCTACATGTCTGGCATGGAAGGATCTCCAGGAGACAATGTTAAAAGTTTGAGGGAAAAATTGAAAGACAATACCTGTAATACACGATACTATTGATGTTAAATCACATCGCGCACACACACACACACACACAAATACTGTATAGTGTACTTCTACAAGTACATATTTGTGTATTATATAGAGAGGAGGTCTGGAAGGATACTAACCAAACTGTTAACAGTAGTTTGGTAGCGTGCATTAGCTTTAACTGTAATGTTTGATGTTTTTGAATATGCATTTATGTATTGTTTGTGTAATGACAAATTAATAAATTAGAAATAAAATAATGTGTTTTCTTCTTGTCTGCTGCTAATGTTTCCCTTGGTACCTGGGGTCTCATCATGTTCAGCATCTTTCCTCCCCAGGAATATCTTCCCCCCCTACCTGTTTCTTCTACTTCGACTTCTCCTATGGCTTTTTCACATCAGTATTTATATGGGCTCAATAAGTAACTGGCCAATAAATGAGTAGCCCACCTCCCCTAACTGAAAATGTGTTCCCTCCACTTGCTTTTTCAGCTCCCTCCTCTTCCTTTCCACTTTTTCCTCTTCCACGTACAGCTCATCACAAACGCAGTCTGGCTTTAGCTCCCATTGTGCCACTGAAACTGTTCTTGTCAAGGTCATTGATGGTCACTTTGTTGCTAATTCTATCCCATATCTTATTGAACTGCTTTACTCCTAATTTCTCTTTATGATCATTTCATTACTCTAGTAGTTTTCTATCTCTTAATTTTCTAACTTCACTTTTTTTTAATAAAGAGTTTCCCTTATAAAAAGTATATAGTTGAATTTTCTTTTTTGAACCAGGCAACACTTCATTCCATAAAATAGAATAAGTGTTCCCAATTTTTTTCTTTTATAGAGATGAAGTCTTGCTATGTTGCCCAGGCTGGCTTTGAACTCCTAGGTTCAAACAATCCTCCCACCTCAGTCTCCCAAATAGCTGGGACTACAGGTATCCACCACTGTTTCTGGCTTGAATTTTTAATTTCTTAACCCAATCTGTCTTTTGATAGAAAAATTTAATCCATGTCTATTTCATGAGTGGCATATTTGGATGTATTTCTGCCATCTTATTTCATGTTTTCTCCTTCAAATGCTTTCTAGACACCCCACCCCCGCACCGGCCACTGCCCCGCCACACACACACCCTTTTTCCCTTTTCTTGGCATTCACTCAGTTGTTTCTTACTCATTTTTGATCCCTCTTTTGGTTGGGAAGTTATACATTCCATATACATTCTTCCAGTGGTTACCTTACAATTTTATCATTTTGTTGTGGATTTTTCAACCATATACAACAATGAACTGTATAATGAACTCCCATGTACTTATCACCTAGCTTAAACAATTAGCTACTCATAGCCAATCTTGCATTATTTATACTCCCACTCATTTCCCCTCCCCAGGATACTCAAGAATGTCACCCCCCAGAAGGGAGTTCTAAGAGGAGGAGGAAAATGTGAGCCCCAGGAGGGGAATTCTAGGGGGAGGAGGAGAAAGGGCTCTGGGACCTACATATGGGGCTTAAAGTGAAGAGCCTAGGAAACTTGGGGTGAGAGAATGCCAATACTTAGAAAGAATCCATGATTCTCTGGATTATTTTGAAGGAAATCCAAGATATCATAGACTTCATCCATATATATTTCAGTGTATACCTCTAAAGGACAAGGAATTTTTAAAGAAAAATTATAACTAAAATACCATCACCCCACCTCAAAATGAACAATTCCTTAATATCACTAAAAATCTACTCAATGTCCACATTTCCCTGATTATCATAAATTTCTTATGGTGTATTTGTTTGAATGTGGATCAAAATAAGGTCCATACACTGCAATTGGTTGGCATGCCTCTAAAGTCTCTTTTAATATGTGGGCTCCCCATACCTCTCTTTTCACCTTGAAATTCTTCAAGAATCTCAGTTATTTGCCCCATAGCTTTTTCTGAAGTCTGAGTTTTCCTAATTGCATTCTTATAGAATCCTCTGTCCCTGTATTTCCTAAATTAGTTCTAGAAGTTTAATCAGATTTATATTTTGTCAAGATTAATTCATAAATGGTGGTATATACTTCCATCATATAACGTCTGTCTCTATTTTGTGATGTTGGAAGCATTGATAGTCATTACCTAGACCCATTAGCCTATTAATTCTATTATCCCTTCTCACTCATTAGTGAAATACTTCCCTAAAGAGAGACTTGCCCTTACCAACTATTCAGCTACCCTGTGGTACAGTTTATATAAGAAAGGGAGAGGCTTAGTTCTTTCCTTTTATTTCCCAGTTTTCAAAATAATGAGTTGAGTACCTACAAAGGAATAAAAATAAATAGGGCATAATTAGGGAAGACTTACTCTGATATTTTATTCTGGGAAGAAGGAAAAGAGAATGCAGTGAGTTGATTTTGGATGCTATGACTCAGGTGTTAGTAGAGAGAAGCCAGGAAAAAGCCCCCAAAAAGTTGATAACAGGAAATGGCGACCTGAAGATTTGTCTGTTTACTGCTGAGCCTGGAAGTAACTTCTAAGTGAAGAGTATCTTGAGGGAATAGGGGTGGAAAGCCCATATCTGGGCAGAGAAGGGGCTAGTTCAGAAGAAGCAACTGCAGGTAAGAAAAGCAGGTCAATTAGCCCACGGATTCAAAGAGTGAAGAGTTACAGAAATGAGCAGTGGATTTTTGTGGGTTTACTTTCTGCCACACAGAGACTAGACATACTCTCCTTACAATCTGACCATGAACCAGGAAGTTTACTAAGAAAGGCTGCATGGGGTAGGTAACATTTAGCACATGCAACAATACTTTTTATTTATTTTATTTGAGATGGAGTTTTGCTCTTGTCGCCCAGGCTAGAGTGCAATGGCGCAATCTCCACCCACAGCAACCTCCACCTCCCGAGTTCAAGCCAGTCTCCTGTCTCAGCCTCCCTAGTAGCTGGGATTACAGGCATGTGCCACAATGTCAAGCTAATTTTTGTATTTTTGTAGAGACAGAGTTTCACCATGTTGGTCAGGCTGGTCTCAAACTCCTAACCTCAGGTGATCCACCCACCTTGGCCTCCCAAATTGCTAGGATTACAGGCGTGAGCCACCGCGCCCGGCCAACATGCAACAATACTTCTAAGCAAGGCAATACAGATCAGCAACTCTGGTGCCGATGTGTTCTATTTCCTTTGGTATCTGTGTCTTGATTCTCCATGGAGACCAATTTTGTTATCATCTTCATGGTCTTTCCCATAAGGAACCCGCTAAGAGGTTGCAGTGTTGGGACATTAGCTTAAGAACCTAGGTGGTCAGCACGAGAACCTAGGTCTGTGGGACCCTCCTATTAATGACTCCTCTTACCTACCATTCTGCAGCCAGCATTGTCTCCTGTTCTTCTCCCCTCCCCCATTCCATCCTGCCCTGAGTAGTCTATTCGTGCTAAAGCATTCACTGAGAAAAACTGTAAAGGGAGAGTCCCTTCTCAGAAATATCAGCTTCTTTTAAAATGGAACTTTAAAAGACCTCCCCGTTCTGTTCTCTGGAGAGAGTGAACAAGTAGAGACTTGGCAATAGCTGTGGAAACACCGCCAGCCTCTTGCTTCCAGCAACCTTGAGTTCCAAACCTGTGAGTCTTAGTTTTATATTCACTGACTTCAGCTTCCTGAACCCATCCCAGTTCAGCATTAGGTAATGGCTGTGATGACAGCTGACTCATCTGGGAATGCAGCTTTCCTGGAGGCTTCCTCTGCTCAGATAATCACACTCTGGGAGGGAAAAAAGGTTACAACAATCTTCTACCCCAGGATACTCAAGAATGTCATCCCCTAGAAGGGAGTTCTACGAGGAGGAGGAGAGTGTCATCCCCAGGAGGGGAGGTCCAGCGGGAGGAGGAGAAGGGGCTCTGGGCCCTACATAGGGGGTTTAAAGTGAAGAGCCTAGGAAACTTGGGGTGAGAGGGTGCCAGTACTTAGAGACAGAAGCTGAGTGGTATAAAATTGAATCAGAATCCCCTCATTGCCCTTTGACAGCTGGGAAACTTCAAACTGGGCCCCGTTTGAGTAAGTTCTGTAAGAGTAGAGACTTCTACTTATTTATTCACAATTGTATTCCTGGTACCTAGTACAGTGATGTATTGCTTAACAACAAGAATACATTCTGAGAAATGTGTCATTAGGTGATTTTGTCATTGTGCAAACATTATAGACTGTACTTATACAAACCTGTATGATCTAGCCTACTACACATCTGGGTTATATTGTATAGCTATTGCTTCTAGGCTATAAAACTGTACAGCATGTCACTGTACTGATACTACACTGTGACACATGGTAAGTATTTATGTACCTAAACATAGAAAAGATACAGTGAGGATACAGTATAAAAGATTTAAAAATGGTACACCTGTATAGGGCACTTACCATGAATGGAGCTTGCAGGACTAGAATTTGTTCTGGGTGAGTCAGTGAGTGAGTGGTGAGTGAATACGAAGGCCTGGGGGCATTACTGTGCACTACTGTGGACTTTATAAACACTGTACACTTGGGCTACACTAAATTTATTTTTAAAACATTTTCCTTTAATAATAAATCAATCTTAACTTATTGTAATTTTTTTTTTTTTTTTGAGACGGAGTCTTGCTCTGTCTCCCATGCTGGAGTGCAGTGACACGATCTCAGCTCACTGCAACCTCTTCCTCCCAGGTTCATGCCATTCTCCTGCCTCAGCCTCCCGAGTAGCTGGGACTACAGGCACCCACCACCACGCCCAGCTAATTTTTTTTTGTATTTTTAGTAGAGACGGGGTCTCACCGTATTAGCCAAGATGGTCTCGATCTCCTGACCTCGTGATCCGCCCGCCTCGGCCTCCCAAAGTGCTGAGATTACAGGCGTGAGCCACTGCACCCGGCTTTTATTTTTTTTTTTTTGAGACAGGGTCTTGCTGTGTCACTCAGGCTGGAGCGTAGTGGTATGATCATGGCTCACTGCAGCCTTCACTTCTTGGATTCAAGCAGTCTCTCACCTCAGCCTCCCGAGTAGCTGGGACTACAGGCACATGCCACTGTGCCTGGCTAATTTTTTATGGAGATGGGGGGTTTCCCTTTGTTATCCAGGCTGGTCTCGAACTCCTGGCCTCAAGAGATTCTCCCTTAGGCCTCCCAAAGTGCTGGAAATACAGGTGTGAGCCACCATGCCCAGCCACTGTAACTTTTTACTTTTATAAACTTGAAATTTTTTAACTTTTTTACTCCTTTGTAATAACACTTAGCTTAAAACACAAACACATTCTGTAAGTGTACAAAAATATTTTCTTTATATTATTATATAAGCTTTTTTCTATTTTAAAATTTTTTAACTTTTTAAACTTTTTTGTTGAAAATTAAGACACAAACCCACATATTAGCCTAGGCCTACACAGGATCAGGATCATCAATATCACTGCCCTCTACCTCCACATCTTGTCCCACTGGAAGAGGTCTTTAGGGGCAATTAACATGTATGGAGCACTCATCTCCTATGAGAACAATGCCTTCTTCTGAAATACCTCCTAAAGGGCCTGCCTGAAGCTGTCTTACAGCTACTTTTTTTTTTTTTTAAATAAGTGGGACTGCACTGTAAAAGATTAAAAGTAGAGTATGGTAAATACATAAACCAGTAACATGGTTGTTTATTATCATTATGAAGTATTATGTACTATACATAATTGTATGTGCTAGACTTTTACGCGACTGGCAGCACAGTAGGTTTGTTTACATTGGGCATCACCACGAACATGTGAGTAAAGTGTTGCCCTGTGACTTCACTGATGGCGGTCCACAGTTGACCTAAATGTTGTTATGCAGCACATGATTGTACTCTTATTAAATGAGTGAATGAGGGTTCACACCTATCTTACATATTCTTTATTCTTGAGCTTTCTGATCTCTAAATGTAGCCTGAGATAACCAAATCATAGCCTTGTTGTAAGGATCAAACAATATAAAACATGTAAATCACGTAACTTGGATCTGGCCCACAGCAAACATGCAGTAAATGCTGGCTCTTGGCCGGGCGCGGTGGCTCACGCTTGTAATCCCAGCACTTTGGGAGGCCGAGGCGGGCGGATCACGAGGTCAGGAGATCGAGACCACGGTGAAACCGCGTCTCTACTAAAAATACAAAAAATTAGCCGGGCGTGGTGGCGGGCGCCTGTAGTCCCAGCTACTCGGAGAGGCTGAGGCAGGAGAATGGCGTGAACCCGGGAAGCGGAGCTTGCAGTGAGCCGAGATCGCGCCACTGCACTCCAGCCTGGGCGACAGAGCGAGACTCCGTCTCAAAAAAAAAAAACAAAATGCTGGCTCTTGCTTTCTTTCTCACCCCTTTCTAGGCATCTGGTTAAAGCAATGCTCTTTCTCCTCACTGCTTTTTGACCAAAAGCTTCGGAAAAAGACTAGGCAATTTTTAGGCCCAGAAAATAGCACCTGTGATAAATCCAAGGTCACCTAGATAGGTTTAATCATCTTCTCCAAATAATAACACTACCAAGTTTTACAGCACTCCTGACAAAAAATCTATCTTTCCTCGTTTTTTTTTCCGTTTAAGACAGAGTCTCACTCTGTCACCCAGGCTGGAGTATAGTGGCACGATCGCAGCTCACTGCAGCCTCAACCTCCCGGGCTCAGGTGTATTTTTCCTCCTTTATCTCTTTAGAACTTCACAACTACCCTAGTAAGCCTTGGGAAAGCAAGTATTTGGCTCTTTTGACAGATAAGGAAACAGGTTCAGAGAATCCAGAGAGCTTGTGACCTGCCCAAGATCTCAGATCAGATTAGTGGTAGAACAAGATTCCAGCCCATGGGAGGCCATAGCCCACATTTTTCTCCCCATTGTGCTTAAATAGGTTAGAGGTCACAGGAAGAAAGAACTCCTTTTCTGGAAAAAGTTATGTTGAAACTGTACCCAACTTATTCCTATTCATTGATTCATCTACTTGATTTCATTAGGCAGCTCTGTGATTCAAGAGATGGCCATTTGGGATGGGCAAAAGAGAACAATATATGACAATATACACTCCTTGGAATGAAGAAAGGTAAGTCTCCATCCACAAAACACCAAATAGACTTCACTCAGAACACTCTCAGTTCAAGAGGATGGGTGCTGATTGTTTATTTGTTAGAAATGTATATTTTCTGGCTGGGCCCAGTGGCTCACGCCTGTAATGTCAGCACGTTGGGAGGCTGAGGTGGGCGGATCACTTGAGGTCAGGAGTTTGAGACCAGCCTGGCCAACATAGTGAAAACCTGTCTCTACTAAAAATACAAAAATTAGCTGGGCCTAGTGGTGCACACCTGTAATCCCAGCTACTCGGGAGGCTGAGGCAGGAGAATCGCTTGAACTTGGGAGGCAGAGTTTGCAGTGAGCTGAGATTGCACCACTGCACTCCCGCCTGGATGACAGAGTAAGACTCCATCTCAAAAAAAAAAAAAAAAAAAAAACAAAGGTGTATTGTGTATTTTCTTAATAAGTAGCATATGCTCACATACACACCATGGAATACTATGCAGCCATAAAAAAAGGATGAGTTCATGTCCTTTGTAGGGACATGGATGAAGCTGGAAACCATCATTCTCAGCAAACTATCGCAAGGACAGAAAACCAAACACCACATGTTCTCACTCATAGGTGGGAATTGAACAATGAGAACACTTGGACACAGGGGAACAACACACTGGGGCCTGTCGTGGGGTAGGGGGAGGGAGGAGGGACAGCATTAGGAGAGATACCTAATGTAAATGACGAGTTAACAGGTGCAGCACACCAGCATGGCACATGTATACATATGTAACAAACCTGCATGTTGTGCACATCTACCCTAGAACTTAAAGTATAATAAAAAGAAAACTTCAAAAAAATTAAGTAGCACATCCTCATTGAAATATTTCAATAAAGAAGTTAATTTTCAAAAAAAACAAGGCAAAATCTCCCCTATTCATCTGCAATCCCACTCTGCAGAGTAAAACTGATAAGTTTTCTCTGCACATAATTGAGATACACACATTTTGTGTTTTCATTTACCATAAATGAGATTATACTAAACATATTTTTCTTCAATTTGCTTTCTACAAATCTATAGTAATCACGAACATCTTTTCATGACAGAACATAGAGATTGTCTTTATTCTTCTAAATAGCTTCATAGTGTTGTATAATAAGTCATATCACGACAGTCCCCTACTCATGTTTAGATGGCACTCAGTTTTTTTTCTGTAATCATAAGTGTTTCTCTATACATCTTTGTCTAGTTACATGAGAATTTCTTTAGAATAAGAGTGGCCAACATTTCTTGAGCCCTTTACCTTCACATGATGTGAGTAAGACAAATCGCTGGGCCATGGGTAGGGCATTTCACTGTAGACAAGTAGAGACCTGAGGCTCACAAAGGGTAAAGCTAGGATTTTTTGATATGTAATCAGAGTAGAAACTCAGTTCCCTAGCTCCAAAACCCAGATTCCTTTTAGCCTCCAAATATATGTATGTTTTTTTTCTTTTTCTTTTCTTTTTTTTTTTTTTTTTTTTTTGAGACAGGGTCTCACTCTCATTACACAGGCTGGAGTACAGTGGCAGGATCTCAGCTCACTGCAACCTCTGCTTCCCAAGCTCAAGCGATCCTCCCACCTCAGCTTCCCAAGTAGCTGGGATTACAGGTTCATGCCACCACACCTGGCTGATTTTTGTATTTTTTGTAAAGACAGGGTTTTGCCATGTTGCCCACATTGGTCTTGAACTCATGAGCTCAAGCAGTCTGCCCACGTCGATTTCCTAAAGTGCTAGGATTACAGGCATGAGCCACTGCACCAGTCTAGCCTCCAAATATATTGATATTCTGATAAGATGCCACAGGGCTATATATCTTTTATTTGAACCCCTTGCGTCCCTCTGTTCCACTTAGCTAAAAAACTACCTATCCCCAGGGGGAAAAGCTGAGTGAGTGAAAAAGCAAAAAATGGTTAAGCTGCAGTGCTCCAAGGAGACTAATCAAAGCATGTAAATATTATTTAAAATATCCTTTTAGGCTGAGTGCGGTGGCTCACACCTGTAATCCCAGCACTTTGGAGGCCAAGATGGGCGGATCACCTGAGGTCAGGAGTTTGAGACTAGCCTGGCCAACATGGTGAAACCTCATCTCTACTAAAAATACAAAAATTAGCTGCCTGTGGTGGCGGACACCTGTAATCCCAGCTATTCGGAAGGCAGGAAAATTGCTTGAACCTGGGAGGCAGAGGTTGCAGTGAGCCAAGATTGCACCACTGCACTCCAGCCTGGACAACAGAGCGAGACTCATCTCAAAAAATAAATAAGATATCTTTTTAATATATTTTAATCAGCTTTATTGAGGTATATTCACTAAAATGCACATTTTAAATAAATCTTGCTGAGTTTTGAGAAAGTATACAGCCATGTAACCACAATCACAGCCAACATGAATGTCTTTGTATATCCTATACACAATCTTTCATCAGATGTAAGTACTGCAGATATCTTTTCCCAGTCTGTGACTTGCCTTTTCATTTTGAGCAGAAAGTTTTCTGTGACAAAGTCCAATTTATCAAAGTTTTCTTTTATGGTTCACATTGAGTCTAAGAAGAAATCTTTGCCTACCCCAATATCATGAAGATTTTCTCCTATGTTCTCATCTAGAAATTTTATATATTTAGTTTTTACATGTAAGTCTCTGATCCCTCGAGTTAATTTTTGTATATAGTATGAAACAACAGTATGAATTTATCTTTTGCTATGGATATCCAATTGATCCAGAATTATTTGTTGAAAAGATTATCCTTTCTCTATTGAACGATTTTGGTAACTTTGTCAAAAATTGACTATAAATGTAAAACCTTTAAATGTAAATATAAACTCTATTTCTGTCAATTCTATTCTGTTGAGCTATATGCCTATCTTTATGCCAATACAACAGTGTCTTGATTTCTGTAGCTATATAGCAAGTTTTGAAATCAGATAGTATAAATCCTCAAATTTATTCTTTTTTTTCAAAATTGTTTTGGCTATTGTAACTACAGTTGATAGAATTGACCAATGAAGCTGCAGCAGGCAGAATTCTAAGATGCCCTGGGACTGTAAATATGATGGGTTTTACTCTTCTGATTAGCTTATGTTATATGAAACAGTTGACTTAAAGAAAGGGAGATTAGCCACATGAACCTTTTAAAAGCAGAAAGATTTTTGATTGATGGAGAAAGAGAAAGCTAGAAACCTGAAGCACTAGAAATATTTAATGAGCTGTTGTGGCTTGAAGATGGAGTAGGCCACATGAAAAGGAATGCAGGCAGCCTCTAAGAGCTAAAAGCAGCCCCTGAGGGACTACCAGCAAGAAAATGGGGATCTCACTCCTACGAGGTCAAGGAAATGAATTGTGCCAACAACCTAAGTGAGCTTGGAAGTGATTCTTCTCCAGAGCCTCCAGATGAGAACTCAGTTTGACAGACATCTTGATTTCTAGTCTCACTATGTCAGACTTCTGGAATACAAAACTGAGGGCTAATAAAAGGGTGTTATTTTCAGCCTCTACATTTACAGCAATTTGTTATACAGCAATAGGAAACGAATACAGAGCTGTCTGGACCCAAGCTTTTCTTTATGGGAAGCATTTTATCTATTAAATGAATTTCTGTACTTGTTATAGGTAGATTCAGGTTTTCTCATTCTTCTTAGGTCAGTTTTGGTAATTTGTATCTTTCTAAGAATCTTTGCATTTAAGTTTTCCAATTTGTTAATGTAAATTTGTTCATAGTAGTCCTGTGAACTCTTTAATTTCCATAGGACTGGTAGTGATGAACCGTTTCATTTCTGATTTTGAAAATATTCTATTTCTCTCTTCCTTCTTGGTTAGTCTAGCTCAAGATTTCTCAATTTTGTTGATTTTTTTCCAAGAACATGATTTTTATTGGTTTTTATTTTCTTTTCTCAATTTCATTGATTTCTACTTTTTATTATTTCTTTCCTTTTGCTTGTTTTGAGTTCATTTTACTCCTTTTTCTAGATTCTTGAGGTGGAAGCTTAGATTAAGATTTTTCTCTTTTTTTAATGTATGTGTTTAATGTTATAAATTTCCCTCTCTGCACCAACTGCATGCCACAAATTTTGATTTTGTGTTTTTGTTTTAACTCAACTCAAAATATTTTCTAATTTCCCTCATGATTTCTTGTTTAACCTATGGGTTATTTAAAAGCATGTTATTTAATTTCCAAATATCTGGAGATTTCCAAATTTCCTTCTATTGCTCATTTCTAATTTAATTCTGTTGTGGTCAGAGAACATACTTTGTATGATTTCAATTCTGTTAAATGTGGGCCTTGTATCATGGCCTAGCATCCAGTCTATTCTGGAGAATGTCCCATGTACACTAAAAAGAATGTGTATTCTGCTGTTATTAGGTGTGGTGTTCTAAAAATGTCAGTTGTATCAGGTTGGTTGATAGTCTTCTATATCCTTACTAATTTTCTATCAAATAGGGTATTGAAGTCTCTTTGAATCGTGTTTTTCTTTTTAATTCTATCAACTTTTGCTTTATGTATTTAGGGGCTCTAAATACATAATACACGGTGTATTTAGGGTCTCTAAATACAAATGTATATGTTGTTAGGTACATATACATTTATAATTGTTACATATTCATTATAAAGCATCCATCTGTCTCTAGTAACATGTCTTGTCTTAAAGTCTATTAATATAGTCACTCCAACTCTCCTATGGTACAGTTTTTATGGCATTTTTCCCCATCCTTTTACTTTCAACCTATTTTTATCTTTAAATCTAATGTGTCTATTGTAGGTAGCATATAGTTAGATCTTACTTTTATTAGTCAGTCAATCTCTGACTTTTGAATAGCATCTAGATTGTTCATATTTAATGTAGTTATTGATATGGTTCAATTTCTGTCTTCCATTTTACTATCTTATTTATGTCCCATGTGTTTCTTCTTCCTTTGTTTCTCCTTTACTGTCTTTTGTGTTAAATGGATATTTTTGTGTGTGCTGCTTTTATTCCTTTGCTAGTTTTTAAAAATTATGACATTGTTTTGAGTTTTGTAAATTTTTTTAGTGTTTGCTCTAGGGATTATAATATGCATCTTAATTTAACAAAATCTACTTCAAATTAATATGAATGTAATTCTAGTAAAATTATAAAAATTTGCTCCAATATAGCTGCATTCCCCTCTTTTTTTATTTTATTATTGTCATATATATTACTTCAAGATTATAAACTCAAACTCAAGATTATAATTATCATTTTATGCAATCTTACATTTTATAAAAATGTTAAAAGATTTATATATATACTTATATATTTATGTATATATAATATTCCTTTCTATTTACCCATTTATTTACTTTTTCATGTGCTTTTCATTCCTTTGTATGAATCTGAGTTACTATATGGTATCATTCATTTTCAGCCTGAAGCATCTTCTTTATCATTTCTTTAAAGCAAGTATACTGGCAATGCATTTGCCTGAGAATTTATTTCTCCTTTATTTTTGAAGAATAATTTTGCTGAATATAGAATTCTTGGTTACCAGAATTTCTTTTTTTCTTTGAAATGGAGTCTCACTCTGTCGGCCCAGGCTGGAGTGCAGTGGCACAATCTTATTAGCTCACTGCAACCTCCACTTCCTGAGTTCAAGTAATTCTCCCACCTTAGCCTCCCTAGTAATGGACTACAAGTGCATGCCACTACACCTGGCTAATGTTTTTATATTTTTGGTAGAGACAGGATTTCACCATGTTGGCCAGTCTGGTCTTGAATTCCTGAGCTCAAGCATTCACCTCCCAAAGTGCTGGGATTACAGGCACGAGCCACCACACCCAGCCCTATGTATACTTTTACATGTTTTTGTTTTTACATGTTTTTAGGTTGGCAAAAACATTTAATACAAATGCTAATAGATGCAAAGAATATAATATTTAGATTATTATAAAAACTGGGTTTTTTTTTTGAAACCGAGTCTTGCTCTGTCGCCCAGACTAGAGTGCAGTGGCACGATCTCAGCTCACTGCAACCTCCGCCTCCTGGGTTCAAGCAATTCTCCTGCCTCAGCCTCCCAAGTAGCTGGGACTACAGGCACATGCCACCATGCCCAGCTAATTTTTTGTATTTTAGTAAAGACGGGGTTTCACCGTGTTGCCCAGGCTGGTATCAAACTCCTGAGCTCAGGCAATCCACCCGCCTTGGCCTTCCAAAGTGCTAGGATTATAGGCGTGAGCCTCCGCACCCGGCCTATGACTGGTAATTTTTAAAGTTAATTCATGTATCCATGGATGAATATTACTTGCTGCTGGGCACAGTGGCTTGCACCTGTAATCCCAACACTTTGGGAGGCTAAGGCAGGTGGATGGCTTGAGGCCAAGAGTTTGAGACCAGCTGGGCAACATGGAAAAACAGCTTCTCTACTAAAAATACAAAAATTAGCCATGCATGATGGCACATGCCTGTAATCCCAGCTATTCTGGAGGCTGAGGCACAAGAATCACTTAAACACCAGAGGCAGAGGGTGAGCTGAGATCATGCCACTGCACTCCAACCTGGGAGAAAGAGCTAGACTCCGTCTCAAAAAAAAAAAAAAAAATTACTTGATGGTTGAACAAGACATATTTAACATCAATTTTATTTTTTTTTTTAAATCTGAGTTCGTTTTGTTTCAAGCATCAATTCTATTTCTATTTTTCACTTTTATAGATGTTGGCTCTGAAAAACCTTGTTGACTTAAGTAGATAAGAATGGGAGTGTTGTTACATCAACATCAATCTTTGAATTTAGTTCTATGCCAAAATTTACATAGTGATTGCTCTTCAGATATTATTTTTCATGATCAACAAGCTAAAACCTCAATTAGGTCTTTCTTCAGTTTTGCTGAAATCAAAAATTGAGAAATTCCTGCTTTGCAAAAGGACTTGTTACCTAGTCAATAAAACCTAAGGTGATATTTCAAATTGTCCATTTGTGGACCCCAGAGCTTTTTAGACTCCAGGGAAAGGACACACAGTAAGAACTGTATGAGGAGAGGGAGGAAGAGAGGGTGAATTCTCAGTAGAACTGTGGTAGGAAAGAGTACCTATGGACGTTGAAGATATGAAAATTGATTGCCTTAAAACTATTCTTGCCTGATTTCCCTTTTAAAAGACTTTGTACCCCACTTCAAAGACCACTAATCTAAAATTTCCTTTTAAACTGTGCTTACGGCCAGGCACGGTGGCTCACACCTATAATCCCAACACTTTGGGAGGCCAAGGCAGGCAGATCACCTGAGGTCAGGAGTTCAAGACCAGCCTGGCCAACATGGTGAAACCCCATCTCTACTAAAAATTACAAAAATTAGCTGGGTGTGGTGGCATGCACCTGTAGTCTCAGCTACTCAGGAGACTGAGGCAAGAGAATCACTTGAGCCCAGGAGATGGAGGTTGCAGTGAGCAGGGATCACACCACTGCACTCTAGCCTGGGCAACAGAGTGGGACTCCGTCTCAAAAATAAATAAATAAATAAAAAATAATAAAATAAAATATGCTTATAATGCCCCCCAAATGGGTCAATTTAAAAATATATCTTAAGAAATAAAGCAGTGGTACATAAAGCAAAAATCTTAATGGTGGCCAAGTGACTGAAGCATAGGGAATCCCACCATAGTGAATAAAGTACAGGCTTTGACATCAAACAAATACAAATTTGAATTCTAGGGACCTTGCACAAGTCACTTTACCACTCTGAGCTTCAGTTTCCTCATCTGTAAAATGGTAATACCTACTTCATAGGGTGTTTTTAAGGGCTAAATGAGGTAATATGTAGAAAAATGCTTCCGTAGACTACAAAACAAAGCTATAAAGCCTGTTGAAAGTAATATATTTCCACCTTGTCCCCCAGTATTAATTGAATTAGTCATAGATATCTCGTAAAGGAATATCCTCCCTTGGGCCTGAGTCCTAGGCTAAATAACCCAGATTCAAGAGTTTGACTCTGATATCAGAAATTGGACCCAAAAGTTAAATCTATAGCATTTTATCAGTATTTATTTATTCCCTTGCTAAATATAACAATTGTGTTCTAAACCATAAAGCTTCAGAGAATACTAACGTTGCTTCCTATCCCATAATACCAGGAAATGGAGAAAAATACCTCATGCAAAAGTGTGTGACTATTTCCTGAGTGCACACATGCTGGGAAGCACACACTTCTGTCTCACTGCACATCCCCTCCTGTATGATGGCTCCATTGCCAGGTGTCTTATCTCATAATTGCCACACATATTTGAGGTTATTATTTGATGTTTATGGTATTATGAAACACATACAAACTTGTTCCTCATTAGTCTAAGGCTGACAGAAGAAATGAAAAACCATCTTACAGTTCAAAATCTGTGTGTGAATTAAAACAGCAAAATGGTTAAACATAAAAATGAATGAGAGTACCCATAAATTTCTAGAAAAATCAACAGAGCTATAAAAGATGATATAATTAAGGCTTTTTAGAGCATGTAAATCAAGAATACATAGAGATTGTAAAATACTTGTACCCTGTCCATGCCCTTCTTTCTTCTGTTACAGCGTACTTATATATATTTAAAAAAAGGATTTTTCTATATTGTGCTATGATGAGACAATATGTAGCAACAAATCTGACATTCTAACACATAAAAAATTTTTACCCCAAAACAATATTGCAGCTATTACACTATGGATAAAATGGCCCCAAAACACTATTATTTTAAGAGTTTGCTTTTAGGTCACATTTTATAACAAAACAAAATGAAAATATTTTACTAATGTGAATATGAGACTTATATTGATCTTAGAAATACAAGGATTTAATTTTTCATTTTTATTATTGTTCTTAAGATTTTTAAATGCAATACATTATTTATATAATTTATTGCAGTAATAATCTGTTCAGGAGACATTTTTTAGTCTCTATCAAATGAAGCACACATTATCTGCCTTGTACTCTTGCAGATATTCAGTTAAAATACATCCTAATGTTTAAAGTGTTCAAATACATTTGGTAAATGTTAAACATTTAAAATCACCTAGTGCCCAAAAGAACTGCCTAGATATGTAAAGATACATATGAATATTCAGGACCTAGGTTTACTGAAGAATTATGGAATACATCAATAATAATTTTATGTACTAAACTCTATATGTATTAATATATGTACTTAAAAATCAGAAAAATATCCTCCAAAGTGTCAGCAATGATTAAGTTTGGGCTAGGGCAGAGAAGAAAGGGGCACCAGAGGTTTTTATTGAATATTTTTGTAATGGGCAGACATAATTTTTCTAACATAAAGATGTATATTTAATTAAAATCAATTGGGAATGCAGTTTCAGCAGTAAGAAAACTAAGTCAGTTGTGACAGTTACTTTTATTTTTTGTTTTTTTTTAATTTTTTGAGACAGAGTCTTGATCTGTTGCCCAGGCTGGAGTATAGTGGCGTGATCTCAGCTCACTGCAACCTTTCCTCCCAGGTTCAAGCAATTCTCCTGCCTCAGCCTCCTGAGTAGCTGGGATTACAGGAACGCACCACCACGCCTGGCTAATTTTTGTATTTTTAGTAGAGACAGGGTTTCACCATGTTGTCCAGGCTGGTCTCAAACTCCTGGCCTTGTGATCTACCTGCCTCAGCCTCCCAAAGGGCTGGGATTAGAGGCATGAGCCACTGCACCCGGCTGACAGTTACTTTTAAAAGTGAGGCCTTAGCCTAACAACATCTTTGAAATCTGCCTAATCCAGCAGTGAAGGAATTTAAGAGCACCTCCTCTGTGCATGCTTCAAGCTCTCTGAGTCCAAGAGCAGGAGACTCCTGCCTAAGGAATAGATATTATTGATATGTAAGACTCATTTCAACTAGCCCTTTTACCTACCATGTTCTTGACTTGAAATGCTGTAAAAAAGTTCAGAGCAAGCTTTTCAGAAGAGAATATCTTAGTCTCAGCACTAAAAATGAAACAAAGTTCATTTCATTCAGTTTAGAAATATTCAGATAATTCTTAGCCTTTTGGGTTCTCTTTTAAATTGCTTACTTCCCTTACTTATACTTGGTTTCTCTGTAACACTGTTTTCTGCTCTGTGAAATAGTTACTGTCTACACACTCTGTCTCTAATCTTCATATTTTTGGTAAAGTGTTTCCCCAGCTTACCTGATCACAAGAGTCACAAACCGAGGATGTTTGTTAAAAATAAAATTCCTTGGCCTTCCCTCCCCCAAGAACTGCTTAATTATCATCTGGGAGGGATCTTAAAATCACCCCAGGTGATTTTTATGCTCAGTAAGTTTTAGAAACACTGCCTTAGTTAAACAAATATCTAATAGAGTCCTAAGTTTTTGCAACCAGCTGAGTCCAAACGCTCTAGACAAGTGGCTCCAAACTTTAGCATTCATCTGAATCACCTGAGTCTCCTGCTCTTGGACTTAGAGAGCTTGAAGCATGCACAGAGGAGGTGCTCTTAAATTCCTTCACTGCTGGATTAGGCAGATTTCAAAGATGTTGTTAGGCTAAGGCCTCACTTTTAAAAGTAACTGTCAGCCGGGTGCAGTGGCTCATGCCTCTAATCCCAACCCTTTGGGAGGCTGAGGCAGGTAGATCACAAGGCCAGGAGTTTGAGACCAGCCTGGACAACATGGTGAAACCCTGTCTCTACTAAAAGTGACAATAGCAAGGTGGCAGAATAGGAAGTCTCAACCCTCATTTCCCACAAAAACACAGATTTAACAGTGATATAAGTAATAAAATGCCTTTATGAGAAGTCTAGAATCCAGTTAGGAAGTTACAATACTGTAGACAAGCATAAAATCAAGATCAGCTGCACTGAATTGGGTAAGAAGAGCAATTTCACTTTACTTGCAGCAGCCCTTCCCCCAGGCTGTATAGCTCAACAATGAGAGGGATTGGGACTCTTTTTGAGGGGTTGGAGGAGATGGTGTGGCAAAAATACAGTGTCCCTGTTTTTTTTTTGTTGTTTTGGTTTTTTTTTTCAGTATAATACCCACAGAGTTGGCTTCTATCTCATTTTACAAAAAGTGCCAAAAGAACTACATAGTCCAGATCCCTGGGGCAGCTAACGGGACAGGCACTTTCCCAAGGCCAGCATAGCTGTGAGAGGCTTAGAGACAGCACAGAACTGAGATCTGTCCTCCAGGAGGGAGGGGGAAAAGGAACATGCCCCCAACATCCCCACCTTTCAGTGTACTGCCCAAAGGGCCAGGCTCTATTTCACCTCACACAGAGTGGTGACAGAACTGACATAAGACATTTTTTTAAAAAAGGGCCAGGTGCGGTGGCTCACACATGTAATCCCAGCACTTTGGGAGGCTGAGGCAGGTGGACCACTTGAAGTCAGGAGCTCGAGATCAGCCTGACCAACATGGTGAAATCCCTTCTCAACTTAAAATACAAACTTAGCTGGGCATGGTGGTACACGCCTGTAATCCCAGCTGCTTGGTAGGCTGAGGCAGAAGAATTGCTTGAACCCGGGAGGCAGAGATTGCAGTGAGCCAAGATCATGCCATTGCACTCCAGCCTAGGCAACAAGAGTGAAAACTCCATCCAAAAAAAAAAGGGACTGGATGATGCCTGGCACAGCTAGGAACAAAGACCCAGAATCTCTATCTGGGATAACTGGTGATGATTTTTCCCAGTCAAAGCAAGTACATAAAGGCTAGGAGAGGCAGCTATTTTTTTCAAATGTGCGAGAAACCAACACAAATCTACAAGGAACATAAAGAATCAGGAAAACATTATACAATCAAATGAACAAAAGAAATCTCTAGTAACTGACCCTAAAGATACAAAGATCTACAAATTGCCTAATAAGAAATTTGAAATAATCAAAGAAGCTCAATGAGTCACAAGAGAACACAGACTGACAACTTAAAAAAATGTCAGGAAAATAATACATATACCAAACAAAAATATTGATAAAGAGATAGAAGTGATAAAGAAGAATCAAACAGAAATTCTGTTTGAAGCTGAAGAATTTAATAACTGAACTAAAAAATTCAGTAGACATTCAACAGCACCCTTGATCAAGCAGAAGAGAGAATCAGCAAACTCAAAGGCAGGTCATTTAAAATTACTGAGTGAAAGGAGCAAAGAGAAAAAAAAATTTAAAGAGTGATGAAAGCCTCAGTAAACTATGAAACACCATCAAGTGAACCAATATACACATTATGGGAGTCCTGAAAGGAAGGAACAAAAAGCCTATCTAAAGAAATAACATGCAGCCATAAAAAAGAATAAAACCATGACATTTGCAACAACATAGGTGCAGCTGGAAGCCATTATCCTAAGCAAATTAAGGCAGAAACAGAAAACCAAATATTGCATGTTCTCACTTATAAGTGGATACACATGGACATAAAGATAAAAATAATAGACACTGGGGACTCCAACAGGATAGAGGGAGGAAGGGAAACAAGGCCTGAAAAACTTCCTATTAGGTACTATGTTCACTATCTGGGTGACAGGATCATTAGAAGCCAAAACCTCAGCATCACACAATATACCTTGTAACAAACCTTCACATGTACCCTCTGAATCTAAAATAAAATATTTTAAAATAATAATAATTTAAAAATTAAAAAAGAAATAATGATTATAAACTTCTCAAATCTGAGGAGGGTAATGGACATACAGATTCATGAAGCCCAAAGCACTTCAAATAGACTTCAAATAGAATGAGCCCTATAAAGTCAGCATCAAGACACATTATAGTCAAGTTGTCAAAAGTCAGCTGCACACACGCACACACACAAAATCAAGCAGAAAGAGAAATTTTGTTTCTGTTTTTTGAGACAGGTCTCACTCCATCACCCAGGCTGGAGGTGAGTGGTGCAATCACGGCTTACTGCAGCCTTGACTGCCTCAGGCTCAGGTGATTCTCCCACTTCAGCCTCTTGAGTAGCTGAGACTACAGGTGTGCACCACCACAACTGGCTAGTTTTTTTTATTTTTCGTAGATACGAGGTCTCCCTATGTTGCTTAGGCTGGTCTCAAACTCCTGGGCTCAAGCAATCTTCCCACCTTGACCTCCCAAAGTGTTAGGATTACAGGCATGAGCCAACGTACCCAGCCACAAAGAGAAATTTTGAAAGCAGTAAGAGAAAAGTGACTCATCATGTTCAAGCCCCCCACCCCCACCCCCTGCCCCCTGTCAAATGAGACAATCAGTGGATTTCTTGGCAGAAACCTTGCAGGCCAGAAGACAGTGAAATGATATATTCAATATGCTGAAACAAAAAACTGTCAACCAAGAACACTATACCTAGCATAACTGTCCTTTAAAAATTAAGGAGAAATAAAGACTTTCCAAGACAAACAAAAGCTAAGAGAGTTTATGACCACCCAAACTTGCCTTATAAGAAAAGCTAAAGAGAATTCCTAAAGTTGAAATAAAAGGACTCATATGGGCTGGGCACAGTGGCTCACGCCTGTAATTCCAGCACTTTGGGAGGCTGAGGCAGGCGGATCACCTGAGATCAGGAGATCAAGACCATCCTGGCCAACATGGTGAAACCCCATCTCTACTAAAAATACAAAAAATTAGCTGAGCATGGTGGCACGTGCCTGTAGTCCCAGCTACTCAGGAGGCTGAGGCAGGAGGATTGCTTAAACCCGGGAGGCAGAGGCTGCAGTGAGCCAAGATCATGCCACTGCATTCCAGCCTGGCAACAGAGCCAGACTCTATCTCAAAAAAAAAAAAAAAAAAAAAAAAAAAAAAGGACTGATATGGTGTGGCTGTGTCCCCGCCCAAATCTCATCTTGAATTGTAGCTCCCATAATTCCCACATGTTATAGGAGAGACCCAGTGGAAGACAGTTAAATCATGGGGGCAGTTTCCCCCATACTGTTCTCATGGTGGTAAATAAGTCCGAGATCTGAAGGTTTTATAGGGGGTTCTCCTTTTCACTTGGCTGTCATTCTCTCTTGCCTGCTGCCATGTAAGACATGTCTTTTGCCTTCTGCCATGATTGTGAGGCCTTCCCAGCCATGTAGAAATGTGAGTCCATTAAGCCTCTTTTTCTTTATAAATTACCCAGTGTCAGGTATGTCTTTGTCAGCAGTGTGAAAACAAACTAATACAAGGACAGTAAACAGTGACATAAAAGCATATAAAAGCATAAAACTCAGTAAAGGTAAATTTATAACAAATAAAGAATACTGTAATAGTATAATCATGATGTGTAAATCATTTTTAGCTCCAATAAAAGTTGAAAGACAAAACTATTAAAAAGTACTATAAATACAAAAAAATGTATTAATGGATACATAATATAAAAAGATGTCAAGTATGACATCAATAACAAAGTATATGGAAGGCAAAGTTAGTTTTCATATGCAGTTGAAACTATCGGCTAAAAAGAGAAAGTTATAATTATGTTTTATGTAAGCTTCATAATAATGGCAAAGAAAATTCCTATCATAGACACATAAAAGAAAAAGAAATCTAAGCATATCACTAAAAAAAGAAAAATATCAACAAATCACAAAGGAAGACAGTAAAAGAGCAACTACAAAAAAGAAAACATTAACAAAACATCAATACTAAGTCCTTACCTATCAGTAATTACTTTAAACATAAATGAATTAAATTCTACAATCAAAAGAAATAGAGGGGCTGAATGGATTAAAAAAAATAATGAGATGCAATTATATGCTGTTTATAACAGACTCATGTTAGAATCAAAGACCCACAAAGGCTGAAAGTGAAGGGATAGAAAAAAATATTCCACACAAATGGTAACCA
Organism: Nomascus leucogenys; assembly: GCF_006542625.1. Lineage (NCBI taxonomy): Eukaryota > Metazoa > Chordata > Mammalia > Primates > Hylobatidae > Nomascus > Nomascus leucogenys. The sequence goes on from NC_044391.1 coordinate 71,935,125, forward strand.
AAAGAGAGCACGAAGGCTATACTTATATCAGACAAAATAGACTTTGAGTCAAAAACTGTCACAAGGGAACAAGAAAGTCACTATATAATGACTAGTAGAACAATTCATCAGAAAGATATACTATTATAAATATATATGCACCCAACATGAGAGTACCTAAGTATATAAAGCAAACACTGACAGACCTAAAGGAAGAAATAGATAGTAATACAATAATAGTAGCAGACTTTAATATCAAACTTTCAATAATAGATAGAACATCCAGACAGAAAATCAATAAAGAAGCAGCAGAAATAAACATTATATTTCAAATGGACCCAAGTGACATATTCAGAACATGACACTCAACAACAGCAGAATACGCATTCTTCTCAAGTACACATGGGACATTCTCTAGGATAGTACACATTTTGGGTAACAAAACAAGTATCAACAATTTTAAGAAGATTAAAGTCACATCAAGTGTCTTCTCCAACCACAATGGAATAAAACTAGAAATCAAAAACAAAAGAAAAAATTAACAAATACATGGAAATGAATATACTTTTAAATAACCATTGGGTAAAAAAAAAAATCAAAAAGGAAATTAGAATATATCTCAAGACAAAAAACAAACTAAAACATAACATACCAAAACTTAGGAGATGCAGCAAAAGCAGTACTAAGAGGGAATTTTGTAGCACCACTGTCAATACTTCTATTCAATATAGTACTTAAGTCCTAGCCAGAGCAATCAGGTGAGAAAAAAATAAAAGGCATCCAAGTCAGAAAGGAAGAAGTAAAATTATCTCTGTAGACGACATGATTTTATATGTAGAAAATCCCAAAAATTACACACACACACACACACACACACACGAACTGTCAGAACTAATAAACAAATGCAGTAAAGTTGCAGGATACAAAATCAACATACAAAAATTAGTTGTTTGGTTTTTTTTTTTTTTTTTTTGAGACAGAGTCTCGCTCTGTCACCCAGGGTGGAGTGCAATGGTGCGATCTCAGCTCACTGCAACCTCCACCTCCCAGGTTCAAGCAATTCTCCTGCCTCAGCCTCCCAAGTAGCTGGGATTACAGGTGCACGCCACCATGCCCGGCTAATTTTTGTATTTTTAGTAGAGACAGGGTTTTACCATGTTGGCCAGGCTGATCTAAAACTCCTGACTTCAGGTGATCCTCCCGCCTCAGCCTCCCAAAGTGCTGGGATTACAGGCATGAGCCACCATGCCCAGCCAATTAATTGAATTTTTATACACTAACAATGAGCTATCTGAAAAGGAAATAAGGAAACAATCCCATTTGCCACAGCATTAAAAATAATTAAATATTTAGGAATAAGCTTTTCCAAGGAAATAAAAGAATTATATACTGAAAACTACAAATCATTGATTAAAGAAATGTTAAAAGACACAAATAAATGGAAAGATACACCACGTTCATGAATTGAACCAAAAGTGATCTACAGATTCAGTGCAATTTCTATTAAAATCCTAATGGCATTTTTTACAGAGATAGAAAAAAAATCCTAAAATTTATATAGCACCATAGAAGACACCAAGTAGCCAAAGCAATCTTGAGAAAGAAGAACAAAGCTGGAGGCATCATACTTCCTGATTTCAAAATACATTATAAAGCTATATTAATTAAAACTATGGTACTGGCATAAGTACAGTCTTATAGACCGATGGAAAAGAGTCAAGAGTACAGAAATAAACTCATGCATATACAGTCAGCTGATCTTCAAACAAGGATTCCAAGAACACATAGCGGGGAAAGGACAGTCTCTTTGTGCCAAGGAAACTGGATATCCACATGCAAAAAATGAAACTGGACTGTTATCTTATGCCGTATACAAAATAAACTCAAAATAGATTTGAAAAAAGAAAACTCAGAGCCATCTGAGCTCTGTGAGGTATGCAGGTTCAGAGAGACATGCGTATGGGACTTCAATCATTCTCCCTTCTGCCTACCCTGTATCCCCCTCCCACACACATGCCTGGGACGATTGTTTAAAGGTATTTTGTTCCTGACTGGCTGTCTCCCCCCATCATCTTCATGTTCCTGGAATTTGTGATAAAGAACAATGTATATCCAATAAATAGCTTATGTTATTTCAATGTAAATTCTCAGTAAGCAACTTAGGAATGGCCTCTTCTTTTCCTCTAACAACCTACTTGTAACTGTTGCTAATTAGAGTGTATATTCAGGGCAACTTAAATCTATGTTCCTGGGTTGCAATCCTCAAGTTTGGCCCAAATAAACTCTCTACTTATAATAATTTTGCCTCAGCTTTTTCCTTTTAGATCAATATATCAGACTTAAACATAAGAACTGAAACTATGAAACTGCTAGAAGGAAATACAGGGAAAAATCTTCTTGATATTGATCTTGGAAATGATTTCTCGGATATGACACCAAAAACACATGCAACAAAGGCAAAATTAGACAAATGGCACTGCATCAAACCAAAAATCTTCTGCACAGTGAAGGAAGGAAACAATCAATAGCATGAAAAGACAAGCTACATAATGGAAAAATATTTACAAATCATATATTTGATAAGGGATTAATATCCAAAATATACAAGGAACTTCTGCAACTCAACAGAAAAAAAAATTTAATGGGCAAAGGACTTGAAAAGACATTTCTCCAAAGAAGACATACAAATGACCAAGAAACATATGAAAAGATGCTCTACTTCACTAATCATCAGGAAGATCTGAATGAAAACCAAAAGGAGTTATCACCTCATACATGTTAGGATGGCTATTATCAAAAAAACCAAAAGATAAGTGTTGGCAAGGATGCAGAGAAATTGAAACCCTTGTACACTGTTGGTGGGGTTATATAATGATGCAGTTGCTATGAAAAATGGTATGGTAATTTCTCAAAAAATTAAAAACAGAATTAACATATGACTGACAAAAATGAAATCTTAAGCCCCCCAACTAACTGAAAGGACCCCCTTTTGGCCAAGGGGACCCCAGAGAAACCTTGAGAGCTATGTTCCCAGCCATAACATGATGGGAGTTCAGACACACCTTGTTCTCCCTCCCTTCCTACTGTCATTAGGCCTTCTTTCCTAAGAGTTAAACAGAAACCAGCCCTTTGGACTCATCCCACCTCTGATATCAGCCAACTGCCCTGCACTGCCCTTCTCTTTTATAGTTTCAACAAAACAACCAATTAGCATTCCCCTTCTGGATAAGAGACCACCAACTGTAGAGTGGTTCTGACCAGTCTACAGAGGATGCACAGTAAAGGTTTGTGTGTCTTCTGCTTCACCTTTTGATACCAGAGGGCCAAAAACTCCACCCTCAGATTATGCTGATACTGCCATTTTTTGAACATGGGTTCCATGGAAAGGTGTGAAGCTCAGTTATGCATGTGCAAGTTTCTCCTTTCATAAATATTCATGACTCCTCCTTTAGTTTAGTAAATATATATATATTCAGCCACTCTGGTCAGCATAAATTCCTATTCCTTTTGCCCCTCCCTAGAAGTGTCTGTTTCTGGCTTCTGGCTGGAGGCTATACTTCCCAGCCTGTCAGAATGGTCACCCTGCAGGCTGCAACACTTAATGAGAAATGAAGTTATCCTTACCAAATTTATGAACCTCGTTATTCTTCAGTTGATATGAGCCAGCAGTCCTACTTTTAGGTATATATTCAAAAGAATTGAAATCAAGATCATGAAGAGATACATGCCCTCCCATGTTCATTGCCGTATTTTTCACAATAGCCAAGATATGGAAATAATCTAAATGTCCATCAACAGATGAATGGATAAAGTGTGGCATATACATACAATGTAATACTATTCAGTCTTAAAAAACAAGTAAATTTTGCCATATGTGACAACATACATGAAACTAGAGGACATTGTGCTAAGCGTAATAAGCCAGTCACAGAAGAAAAACACTGCATGATTTATTTATATGAGGTATCTAAGATAGTCAAACTCATAGAAACAGAGAGTAGAATGATGGTTGCCCAGAGATGGGTGGAGGGGGAAATAAGTATAAAGTTTCAGTTATGCAAGATGAGTAAGTTTTAGAGATCTGCTATACAACATTGTGGTTATAGTTAACAATAATGTATTGCACACTTAAAAATCTGTTAAAAGGGTAGATCTCACTTTAAGCATTCTTATCACAATAAACAAAAATAAATAAAATTAAAATAAATGGCTAGGTGTCAAATTGACGGGATTAAAAAATAAAATAATGGCAAAAAGCAAAATATGTCACAAAATGCATATAAAAATACAAGGTAAACATAGTGCTGAGGTTAACAGAAGATATCATAAAGGTAAACTTTCATTATACAATGTTTTTATTATTTTTTATTTTATTTTTTTGAGCTCTGTCACCCAGGCTGGAGTGTAGTGGTGTGATCTCGGCTCACTACAACCTCTGCCTCCCAGATTCAAGCGATTCTTCTGCCTGCTACTTCTTCCCAAGTAGCTGGGATTACAGGTGCCTTCCCCCGCACCAACCCCAAAACAATTAGCTAATTTTTTTGTGTTTTTAGTAGAGGCGAGATTTCACCATGTTGGCCAGTCTGGTTTCGAATTCCCGACCTCAAGTGATCTGCCCACCTCGGCCTCCCAAAGTGCTAAGATTACAGGTGTGAGCCATGGCACCCGGCCTATTTTTTTAATTTTAATTTTAGAATTGAAAATAGTTGACTAAAATAAAAAAAGAACTACGCCAAAAAAAAAATCACCTAAGCATTAAACAGCTGTGGACTGCACCCCACATTTCTGATACAGTAAATCTTAGATGGGCCTAGAGAATTTGCATTTCTAATAAATGCCCAGGTGATGCTGCTGATAGTCTGAGGACTACACTTTGAGAAACACTGCTCTCACCCATTGCTTTCAATTTTTCAAAAGATAACCCACAATGGGAGATACACTTTACATCAGAACCCAATACTCACACATGTGTTCATCTGTAAATTTTCACAGACAACACCTAATTCTTACTATGAGCAATGACATTGATATTTTATTTTATTTCACTCTTTAAAAATTTACTAAATTGTTTGCACAACCCATCAAGCAGGTTGTAACTAGCAATCTGAAAAAATACTGAATCAGCCAGGCACAGTGGCTCACGCCTGTAATCCCAGCACTTTGGAAAGCTGAGGCAGATGGATCACTTGAGGTCAGGAGATCGAGACCAGCCCGGCCAACATGGTGAAACCCTGTCTCTACTAAAAAAAAAAATACAAAAATTAGCCAGCTGTGGTGGTGGGCAACTGTAATCCCAGTTTCTCAGGAGGCCAAGGCACGAGAATCACTTGAACCTGGGAGGCGGAGGTTGCAGTGAGCTGAGATCGCACCAACTGCACTCCAGCCTGGGCGACAAAGTGAGACTCTGTCCAAAAAAGAAGAAAAAGAAAAAAGAAAAAAAAAAACACCAAATCTGGCTTAATCTTTGAATGATATAGGTCAGTAATCTTCATATATTTTATAATCATAAACCAGTAACAGGAAAGCATTTTTGAACATGCACCCCCTAATTTGTACATGTACAAATTATGTACTTGTACTCAGTCAATCCATATATCAAATATTAGTAAAGCTTAACATTTTCCCTTACATTTTAGATGGAAAATTATAAGTAAAATTTCTAACATTTCCTCCAGCTCCTCAATGGATCATCTTGCCCATGTCCCTCCACCTTTGAGACTCAGACACCCAGAGACGTTGAATGAGTAGCCCAAGGTCACACAGCTGGCTTCCAGTGAGGCAATTTTAATGCTCTTAAAAAGTAAGTAGGTACTTGTTGAATAACAAGACAGTATTAGCTTTTTATTTTTTTGCTCCAATTTTTTTTTTTTTTTTTTTTGAGACGGAGTCTTGCTCTGTCACCAGGCTGGAGTGCAGTGGCGCGATCTTGGCTCACCACAACCTCCGCCTCCTGGGTTCAAGCGATTCCCCTACCTCAGCCTCCCAAGTAGCTGGGACTACAGGCACACACCACCACACCCAGCTAATTTTTTTGTATTTTAGTAGGGATGGGGTTACACCACGTTGGCCAGGATGGTCTCAATCTCCTGACCTCATGATCTGCCTGCCTCAGCCTCCCAAAGTGCTGGGATTACAGGCATGAGCCGCCACGCCCGGCCTTTGCTCCAATTTTTTAAAAATCCCCAAGTATTATAGGAAGAAATGTGACGTTTTTGTCAAAAGGCTACCAACTTTCATATACTTTTACCAAAGTCTCAAATGTGGTAAATTGTAATGATTCACAATGCCTATGAGTTTTCCTAAAACAGGCTCGTTCTAATACCCCCCATTACTTTCTAGTTAACAATGACAAACTGTGCCAGACATTTCATCTGAACAATGAGACTCATGGAGAAGTTCAGCTCATTACTGGGACCTTGCTCCTAACTTCATTGCATCCAGTTCCTAGTAAATAATGAGAAGTGAGCTGCAGACTGAGGGCCATTTCCTCCTCTTTGTGATGAGCTATGGTGACTGAAACTTTTGGATCCTTCAGTAGGCAGACAGAAGGGTCTGCTGTTACCCCATCTTCCCAGAGAGGAAATTTTGTCTTTGTTCCTGTGGTAGAACATCTTCACAGGGCTCTAATTAGGCACACAGGCATGTGAGTGCTAGCACACGCACACATGCACACAATAGGTTTGATTGTCAATAAGGTTCAGAACAATTATATGGCCACTAGAATTATAACTTCCAACTACTATGAAATGAGAAACCCCTAAATAAAAAATAATAGGAATAAGGCTACCTGACCGCCTGTGAATATTAACTATATCACCCCCAAATTTCTAAAGTTACAAAGAGGGAACTTGTAGAAACTCGAGTTTTTAAAGGGGTTTTCCCACCCCCTTTACATGGGGTGGGAAAAATCTTTCAGTTTTGGTGGAAAGAGAAATCTTCATTTTGAAATTAAACTTTGAAGTTTGAAAATAAAAGCAGAACCAATTCCCAGTTCAGAAAGGGGATGGTTGGAGGTTAATCAGCCTTTTAAAGAGCTCTGTGGGACTGTTGACCTGGATACCCTCAGTACACTTGGAGAAGAAGGATCAAAACCATGCTGGCCCCATAACAGGCATAGGCCATGGCTGTCTCTGTGTGTCAATCTCACACTCTAGGCCAGCTTCAGCCACTCAGTGTTTCACTCTGTGTATGCCTGTCTGTGTCTGCTTTTTGTTCTTCCTCTTTCTTTTTTCTCCTTGTTGTTTTGTTTTTTTCCTATTTTTCTCTACCTCATCTTTCACATTCTCTAACTGGCCATAGTGTTACCGGGAAATTTTATTTTTTATTTTTTTTAATCTGGCTCCTGCAGGATGAAAATATATTTACTTTTTAAAAACTTATTTAAAATATACATGTTTCCCAGTTTTAATTTTAACAGATATTGATTTGAACACATTATGGCTCTCTTCAAAAATTGTGCTTGTTTTGAATTTGTGTGATCTTTGACCTGTGAAGTTTTTGGCCCTGTGAGGTCAGTGGCTTATTCACAAGAGAAAAGAAAAAAAAATTATCCTTACTCCTGATTTAAAGAATTGCTCAAATTCAATATAAAGCACAAAATATGGGAAATACTTTAGTTTTGTTTTGTCTCCACCTGGTGGTTGTAAATCAGAACACAAGCCCTTAATGGAACTGGAAAAATAATCACTTCAGTGCCTCCCTTATGTATATGAGATCAAATTATTTAATTAGAAAATGTTTTCAAACTGGAAAAAAGGTAATTATCACAAAAACTTTAAAAGCTGATCTACTGCTTTCTTTGCTTTGCTTCCTCATAAGAACCAAGAATAGAGAAACTTAATTTTCAAATTTATTTCTGGGTTTACTTTCTACCAGGGGCTGGTATTTTCCCTAACTTCCTATCTTCATCCACCACAGCAAAAAGCTGCCGCCCTCCAGCCCCCTGGCTCCCCCCACCCCAGATGCATTCATAGTTTTTAGTGTAGATTCCAAATTTGGAACTGAAAACCTCACAGCCTTGGAAGTCCTACTATTGTAGCAATCTTATTTTGTTAAAAACACAAACAAATGAACAAATAAACAATACCCAGAAGGACTCATGAAAGCCCATCACACTTTGAGCTATATACTGCGTAATGAGACTCCAATGTTAATTTCTCCCCTCATCTATTATTTTTTCTGATATGCAGTATTTTTTCACTCTGCAAATATGTTGAATGAATATATTAAATATAGACCCTTATTATGCTTCTATAGAACCCTCTCATAGAATCTTATAACGCGCCTTCACATTGCAATTATTAAATAATTAATTTCATAGTTACAGTTATTGTTATTTTTGGTAGTTCGTGTTCCATGAAGTTGCAAATACTGAACCACTGCTTTTAGGGGAAATATAGGGTTAGGATCTTGCAAACCTATGGTCACATTTTCATCAACTGATCAATACATAACCTTGTTTTAGGTGTGTTGCCATTAAATAATTTCATTATATATATATGTGTATATATATAATGAAATATATATATGAAATGAAATATACATATATATATTTCAGATGGACTGGCTCTGTTGCCCAGGCTGAAGTTCAGTGGTGCAATCACAGCTCACAGCAAACTTCGCCTCCCAGGTTCAAGCAATTTTCGTGTCTCAGCCTCCCAAGTAGCTGGGACCACAGGCATATGCCACCATGCCTGGCTAGTTTTTATTTTTAGTAGAGATGGAGTTTCAGCATGTTGACCAGGCTGGTCTCAAACTCCTGACCTCAAGTGATCCACCCGCCTCAGCCTCCCAAAGTGCTGGGATTACAGGCATGAGCCACTGCGCCCAGCCTAATATATATTGTTGATTCATTAACAATGAAATCATGGCCAGCTCATGCCTGAATGAAGCTTATCTAACATGTTTTATCTGTAAGACACATCGCACCCTTCTGCTTAGGAACACTAGACAGCACTTCAGCACGATGTTTGGGGCCATTTTAAACAGTGAAATCACCAACAAAAAGCACAAAAATGAGAAAAATATGGGACTAATAGACCACAAAAAGAATACTTGTTTAGAATATGGGAGCTGAAATAAGAAGTCAGGGAGTCACCTTGTTCAGCCTCAGGAATGTGTGCAATAGACAATACAAATTTCCTGCTGCTTTGCACATGTCTATAAATGACCACAGAAGTGCTGTAAGTATTGATTTGGGGGTTACAAGTAAATTTTAGTAGGCAGGCTATTATAGACTGTCCTGTATCCTCCCGAAATTCGTATGTTAAAGCCCTAACCCCCAATGTGACTGTATTTTGAGATAGGCCTTTAAGAAGGCAATTAAAGTTAAATGCAGTCTTGTCTTATGAGTGGGCCCTAATTTGATAGAACTGGTGCCCTTATAAGAAGAGAAAGAGACACCAGAGAGCCCTCCTTCCCTCCTCTTTCCTCTCTTCTCCTGTCTCTCTCTCCTGCCTTTATCTCTCTCCTTCCCTCTTCACAACATGACCAACAGTGAGAAGGCAGCCATCTGCAAGCTGGGAAAAGAGGTCTCACTGGAAACCAAATTTTCTAGCACCTCAATCTTAGACTTATAGCCCCCAGAACTGTGAGAAAATATATTTCTGTTGCTCAAGCACCCAGTCTGTGGTATTTTGTTATGGCAGCCCTAGTAGACTGACCCAAAGGCAAATTCACAAATTTGGAATCTGCAAATAATGAGGATTGACTCTATTTCCTTAATGTCAGTCTCCCTGCTGAATTGTAAGGTATCTGAGGGCAGGAGCTATGGAACTGCTTGTTCACCACTATTATCTCAGAGTGTACTGCCTTACCTATGGTCAATACTCAATAAATATAACATGAATGAACAAATACATGCAAAGCACTTTACATAGTTTTGTTTCTTATATCTTTTCTTGCCCTCTTATTGTCTTGCTCTTTTAAATATACTGTTTCACAATTCTACCGTTTTCCTATTTTAATACTGCAGAGAAATTGGGATGAGTCATACAATCTGATGGTGTCTTATGTTTGCTGTTGGCCAGGCAGTAGCTGTCATAGAGATGTCATTGCCTGTGATTCATGAACCTGGTCATAGTTGTTTATATTCTCTTCACTTTACTATTTTTAATGTATTTTTCTTTTTTGGTTTTAGAGACAGGGGTCTTGCTATGTTGCTCAGGCTGGTCTCAAACTCCTGGCCTCCTGCCTCAGCCTCCCAGAGGCTGGGATTATGGGTGTGAGCCACTGCACCCAGCTTATATTACCTTCACTTCTGTTGAGTCATGTGCATTGTTCCTATTGGATATGTTCAGCTTAATTGCTCTTTAAAATGTCTTCAAAAATTTTACAGTATAATTCAATGCTGAAACAAAAAGGCATACAAAGAAAGGCCTAGTAGCAAAGGTGGAAAGTAAGTTTGATTATTTGTAAAGGAAATATTCGTTGTTAGAGGAATTACTATAACCTGGTGTTTTTCTGTAAAGCAACAAGCAAGTAGTTTATGAGATCTAAGAAAGGAAGAGACCTACAAGTAGATGAAGAGGACCTACATTTGGTTAGGGAGATGTATGTAAAAGATGACCTGTCACCTTGCTACTCAATGACTGGTCTGCAACCAGCAGCATCGGTGTCACCTGGAAACGTATCGGATATGCAGAATTTCAGGCCTACCCCCAGACCAACTCAGTCAGAACCTAACATTTTTTAACAAGATGCTCAGGTGATTTATGTGCCCTGTCAAATTTGAGAAACATTGGCATAGCACATGCTATGAAATGCATCCTGAATTTATTTGGAGATCTTGCCAAATCCTTCAGAATAGATGAAAGAATTGTCGAAGCAATGAGAGGTTAGTATAATCAATTACTGCCTAAGTATTACAGCTAAGACACTGCATCATAGTTTAATTGGCAACATTCCTTTTTGTTCTTAGTGATATATAAAATAATGGTCCTTCCTACAATCAGTGGCATCTCAGAATTGATGAAATACCATGGTATGGGTTCAAGACCTTTCTTCTGTTCTAAATTGTCATGGTCACAGGTGTGGAGATCCAAGAGGAGCTAGTTTTGTCTCAATGTATAGTCATTTAAGCAGCAACCTCTCAATATTTTAGTTTCTGCTCTTGGAAAAGCCTAGATTACAACATCAGTGGAGCAGAGAGAGAGACAAAGGGCCCTTCTTCAGAGAGGAAAAATAGTAATAAACCACATCTTCACAGGTGATCAAAGTGCATGAAATAGATACTACTTTGACTGAAGATTGATGGGGGATTCAAAGGAAAAGGGAAGTAGAAGATGAAAATATGCAAGAATACTCCTCATTTTGAGAGGTGAGTCTTCTTTAAATTTTTTAATTAAAAAAACTTGGTGATATTCATCATTCTGGCCTCCAATGGGGGCCAGTAAATGAAAATAGACGTGGGATAAAAGGCACAATTGGCTTAATATTAACAACATTTCTTTTTTCTTAAGCATTTCTGAGTTTTTATTACTACAAGCAAATGCAAAATGTTTGCAAGCCTACTCACTTCAAATCCTCAAACACATTACTTCATATTATAAAGACTGATTTAAACCCATGGGCTCTGAAACTGACTGCCAAAGTTCATAACCCAGCACCAGCACTTAGTTCCAATGTTACTTTGAGAAAGATACTTAACCTCTCTGTATTAGCCCATTCTCACACTGCTATGAAGAAATACCCGAGACTGGGTAATTTAGAAAGAAAATGGCCGGGCACGGTGGCTCACGCCTGTAATCCCAGCACTTTGGGAGGCTGAGATGGGTGGATCAACTGAGGTCAGGAGCTCGAGACCAGCCTGGCAAACATGGTGAAACCCCATCTCTACCAAAAATACAAAAATTAGCTGAGCGTGATGGCAGGCGCCTGTAATCCTAGCTACCTGGGAGGCTGAGGCAGGAGAATCACCTAAACCTGGGAGGCAGTGGTTGCAGAGATTGCACCACTGCACTCTAGCCTGGGCGACAACAGTGAAACTGTGTCTCAAAAAAAAAAAAAAAAAAAAATTTAGAAAGAAAAGAGACTTAATTGATTCACAGTTCCACAGGGCTGGGGAAGCCTCAGGAAGCTTACAATCATGGCGGAAGACACCTCTTCACATGGTGGCAGGAGACAGAATGAGTGCCAGCAGGGGGAAATGCCAGATACTTATAAAACCATCAGATCTCATGAGAACTCACTCACTATCACCACGAGAACAGCATGGGGAAAACTGCCCTCATGATTCAACTACCTCCCACTGGATCCCTCCCATGACATGTCCGGATTATGGGGATTAAAATTCAAGGTGAGATTAGGGTGGGAACAAAGCCAAACCATATCTTTCAGCCCCTGGCGCCTCCCACATCTCATTTTTCTCACATTTCAAAACACAATCATGCCTTTCCAACAGTCCCCCAAAGTCTTAACTCATTCTGGCATTAACCTAAAAGTCCAAGTCCAAAGTCTCATCTGAGACAAGGCAAGTCCCTTCTGCTTATGAGCCTGTGAAATCAAAAGCAAGTTAGTTACTTCCTAGATTCAGTGGGGGTATAGGCATTGGGTTAATATGTGCATTAGAAATGGGAGAAATTGGCCAGGCACAGCAGCTCATGCCTGTAATCCCAGCACTTTGGGAGGCCAAGGTGGGCAGATCACCTGAGGTCAGGAGTTCAAGACCAGCGTGGCCAACATGGTGAAACCCTGTCTCTACTAAAAATACAAAAATTAGCTGGGCACAGTGGCAGGTGCCTATAATCCCAGCTACTTGGGAGGCTGGGGCATGAGAATCGCTTGAACCCGGAGGCAGAGGTTGCATGAGCCAAGATTGTGCCACTACACTCCAGCTTGGGTGACAAACTAAGACTCTGTCTCGAAAAAAAAAAAATTGGTAGAAATTAGCCGAAACAAAGGGAGCTACAGGCCCCATGCAAGTCCAAAATCCAAGAGCGCATTCATTAAACCTTAAAGTTCCAAAAGGATCTCCTTTGACTCCATGTCTCACATCCAGGGCATACTGATGCAAGAGGTGGGCTCCCACAGCCTTGGGCAGCTCCACTTCTGTGGCTTTGCAGTGTACAGCCCCTATCCCAGCCACTTTCACAGGCCAGCATTGAGTGTCTGCAGCTTTTCCAGGTGCACAATGCAAACTGTTGGTGGACTTACTATTCTGGGGTCTGGAGGACAGTGGTCTTCTTCTCACAGCTCCACTAGGCAGTGCTCCAGTTGGAGGACTCTGTATAGGGGCTCCAACCCCACATTTCTCTTCCTCACTGCCCTAGGAGAGGTTCTCCATGAGGGCTTCCCCCTCGCCAGCAAACTTCTGCCTGGACATCCAGGTGTTTCCATACATCCTCTGAAATCTAGGTGGAGGTTCCCAAACCTCAATTCTTGACATCTCTGCACCCACAGGCTCAATATCATGTGGAAGCTGCCCAGGCTTGGGGCTTGCACCCTGTGAAGCAGTGGTCCAAACTGTGCCTTGGCCTCTTTTAGCCATTGCTGGGATGCAGGACATCAAGTCCCAAGGCTGCACAGAGCAGCAGTGGGGCCCTGGGCCTGACCCAGAAAACCATCTTTCCCTCCTAGAACTCTGGGCCTGTGATGGGAGGGGCTGTTTTGAAGTTCTCTGACATGCCCTGAGACATTTTCCACATTGTCTTGGTGATTAACATTCAGCTCCTCATTACTTATGAAAATTTCTGCAGCTGGCTTGAATTTCTCCCCAGAAAAGGGGTTTTCCTTTTCTACTGCTTCATTGGGCTGCAAAATTTCCAAACCATTGTGCTCTGCTTCCTTTTGAACGCTTTGCCACTTAGAAATTTCTTTCACCAGATACCCTAAATCATCTCCCTCAAGTTAAAATTTCCACAGATCTCTAAGGCAGGGGCAAAATGCCACCAGTCTCTTTGCTAAAGCATAGCAAGAGTAACCTTTACTCCAGTTCCCAACAGGTTCCTCATCTCCATCTGAGAACACCTCAGCCTGGACTTCATTGTCCATATCACTATCAGCATTTTAGCCAAAGCCATTCAACAAGTCTCTAGGTAGTTCCAAACTTTCCATCTTCCTGTCTTCTTCTGAACCCTCTGAACTCTTCCAACCTCTGTCTGTTGCAGAGTTCTAAAGTCGCTTCCACATTTTCAGGTATCTTTATAGCAACACCTCACTCTCTGCAGTACGGTTCTCATGTATTAGTCCACTCTCATGCAGCTATGAAGAAATACCTAAGACTGGATAATTTACAAAGAAAAGAGGTTTAATTCACTCACAGATCTGCATGGCTGTGGAGGACTCAGGAAACTTACAATCATGGCAGAAGGCATCTCTTCACAGGGTGGCAGGAGAGAGAATGAATGCAAGCAGGGGAAATGCCAGACACTTATAAAACCATCAGATCTCGTGAGACTCACTCACTGTCATGAGAACAGCATGGGAGAAACACCCCCATGATTCAATTACCTCCCACCAGGTCCCTCCCACAAAACATGGGGACGATGGGGATTACAATTGTGGGCAACACAAGTGATCAGAGGGTCACAAAGCCTAACACAATATACTGGGAGAGACTTTCTTCTAAGACTATGTAGATGCTTAGAATAAATAAATACCATGAAGTGGCACGTAATTATTTTTCCACTTACTTTTCCTTCAAATTAATGTTGTCCTCAAATCACAAAAGTATTCCTTATAGCAAAAATTATTTTAAAAAATAACAAAAGTATAAGCAACCCTATTATCCATCAATGGATAAACAAAATGTGGTATGTACATGCAATGGAATATGATGCCTTAATATTTTACATATTCATAATATTATTTAGCCATAAAAAGGAAGGAAATTCTGACACATGCTCATAATTATGAATATACTTAACCCTACTGAGCTGTACACTTAAAAATGATTATAATGGTAAATTTTGTGGGTTTTTTTTTTTTTTTTTTTTGAGAGAGTCTCACTCTGTTGCCCAGGCTGAAGTGCAGTGGCGTGATCTCAGCTCACTGCAACCTCCACCTCCTGGGTTCAAGCAATTCTCCTGCCTCAGCCTCCTAAGTAGCTGGGATTACAGGTGCCCACCACCATGCCTGGGTAATTTTTTGTATTTTTAGTAGAGATGGGGTTTCACTATGTTGGCCAGGGTGGTCTCAAACTCCTGACCTTGTGATCCACCTGCCTCGGCCACCCAAAGTGCTGGGATTACAGGCATGAGCCACCACGCCCGGTCTTGTGTGTGTGTGTGTGTGTGTGTGTTTTAACTATAATTTTTTAAAAATTAGGCTTCCCCTTAAAAATAGTTAAAACGGGATAAAATAGAGTGAAATCCTCTGACACTCATCCCCACCACAAAGACAGCCAAAATAATGAACAAACAACTACATTTTAACAAAAATAACTAAAGAATAGCACCAGAGAACATCGAAGAAGTGACAAAAACCCAAGTGAGCACTGAAACTGAGGGTAGCCACATAAAGAATAGAAAGAAACAAAGGGACTCCACCACCACATACCTCAGACTGCATCAGCAGAGAACCAGGAGAAACCTCTCCCCATGGCAAAAAGATAAGCAGAAGGATCCCAGCAGCCCCCATCAACACCTTGGACATGGGAAGTCTTCACCATTGGGGTCCCCTGCAGTTCTCACAAGCACTAAGACCAGCTGAGGGAGCCACCTGGAGTCCCCACAGCTGTGCTTCCCACCCAGAGAAGGCGCTGACATTGTGCCCTACCCCTAGTGGCCCTCAGTGCTACCGCACTACGTTATCTTGGAGCAAATGAACAAATGTTGGCGTGTGTCTTGCTCTGGGTACAAGTAGCCATGGCATGCCTTCATCCCTGAGACTAAGCCACCAAACCACCTTCACCTGGTGGCCTCACATCCCCAAGCTCAGCTGCAAGCAGCCATTACACCCTTCCCTCTGGAGCCAAAGCTGTACAATCCCTCCTGGGAAAACAGTACTTTGTCAGAACCCTCTATCTATCTCTCATAGTTATAGCGGAGCCTGCCCCTTCAGGCTGGAGCTGAAGTAGCACACTCCCTCCTGGAGGAAGGGCATCTTGGTGGAGCTACTCCATCCACCCTTCACTGTCACTGCTGCTGCTGCTGTGCCCTGCACCTAGGGACCAGAGCTAAAACAGCATATGCCCTCCTGGGGAAAAGGTGCTGAGGCAGAGCTGTTTCATCCACCTCCCCTAGTCACTGTTGCGCCCAGCCCCTCAGGGCCAGACCTAAAGCTGTGTCCCCGCTCCTGGTGAAATGGTGTCTTGGTGGAGTTGCTCCACCTGCCCTTCCCAGTTGATGCTGCACCCTATCCCTAGGGGAATGAGCTGAAGCCATGCACCTCCACCTGAGAAAATGGTGGATTAGCAGAGCTCCTCCAAAAACTCCTCCTAGTTGCTGCTGTGCCTTGCCCCACAGGACTCAAACTGAAGCTGCGTGCTGCCTCCTAAGAAACAGTGCTTTGGCAGAGCCACTTCACATAACCCTCCTAGTCACTGCTGCACCCTTCCCCCTTGTACTAAAGCTGAAGCAACACCAGACAACCTGGGAAAATGATGCCTTAGCTTCCCAGAACAGCCACACCTCTCTGGTGCCTAAGTTGAAGCAGTACACTGCCTCTCAAAAAATGGTGCCATGGCCACCCAGAACAGTCATGTACCCTGGTACCTAAGCTGGGACAGTGCCCTGCATTCCAGGGAAATGGTGGCTGGGCTACCCAGAACAGTCAGACTCAGAGGCCTGAGCTGCAGTGGCATCTCACTCCCAGAGAATTAGTGCCTTACCTGAACTGAGCAGATGCATATCCTGGAGCTGACCTGACATAGTACCCCATGTTCCAAGGAAACAAAGCAGTGGCTGAGCTGAGATACAGTGCCGTATAGGAAAACCAAATCTAGTAATCTGCTTTTCTGAAGCTGGACTAGCCTCCTAGAGAATGAGTTGCTGAGACACTTCTTTCCCTAGGGAGTGGAGTCATTGTTGTGATGGTCCCTGGCCCCCAGAGCCCAAACAACAGCTGTGCTCCACCATTCTGGGGGTACTTGTTGCCACAGCACTTGGCCTCATACAGTCTGGGGTACTGCCAAGCCTTACCACCCCAGGGTCTAGCATCACACTACATGGTGCCTCAACCCCTGGGACCCAAGTTGCTACTGAACCCTATTGCCTCAGGCTCCCAAATTGTAGCTTACCCTATTACCCAGTCCCAAACCTTCAGAGCACTTCTCCCCCAGAATTAGGCCAGTGCTGTGTCCTTCCCTCCAGTGATAGAATCATAGCTATAACCTGGCCCCCTGAACCTGAGCTGCTAGGGGGTATCCCAGAGTCATAGATCCTGGCTGTGTGGGTAACCTACATCCAACACAGCCACAGAGAGAAAACTTGTACCCTAAGACCCAGGTACCAGAATAGTTTTGTGAGACTCTGAGCCTAGGACTCTGAGCCTAGGACCCTGGCCCCACAGCTGTTCCAAACACATGCACCTGGAACCCAACACCACTGTGGCTGTTTGTAGGCCATGTCAGACCTGACACTAAAAGGGATCATCTTGGCTATGTCTTTCCATTGTGTCCCCATGAAAAGAGAAAGATTCCCCCAAATTCCTTGCTACTAAGGACATCAACAAACTACACCACTATGGTCTCTACAACAAACTTCTACAGCCTAGACAAATGAGGTGCCTACAGTTATTGCTGATGTTGCACACAGCTGAAGAAGCTGAACAGAGTCTATACAACTGCACCTACCTAGAAACAAAGTCGCCACACCCTTCCCAACCAGCACACTAAGACTCAACTGCAGGTGAGAGTCTTTCTCTATAAAAGCCACTCTAAAATGTTTGGAAGAAGTGATTGTTCTACTAGATGCATAGGCACTAATGCAAAAAGTCAAGAAACATGAAAAAGGAAATACGACACACCAAAGGAACATAATAACTCTCTAGTAACAGACCCCAAGGAAAAGGAAATCAATGAATTTCCAGAAAATGAATTCAAAATGACTTTTTTGTTTGTTTTGAGATGGGGTCTCACTCTGTTGGTCAGGGTCAGGCTGGAGTGCAAAAACAATGATCTTAAGGAAACTTAACAAGACACAAGAAAATACAGATACTAAATTCAATGAAATCAAAAAAACAATTCATAATATGAATGAGAAATTCAACAAAGATAAATCATAAAAAAGAACCAAAGTAATTGTGTAGCTGAAAAATAAAATAAAAAAACAGTTTCAATAACAGACTTAATTAAGCAGAAAAAATAATCTCTGAACTTCATAAGTCATTTGAAATTATCCAGTCAGAAAAAAACAAAACAAAACAAAAAACTCCAAAAAAACAGAAATGAAAAACAGTGAAGAAAGTCTACAGGACTTATGGGATAACATTAAATGAACAAATATTCACATTATAGGAATGCCAGAAGGAGAAGAAACACAAAAAGTGTAGAAAACATATTTAATGAAATAATAGCTGAAAATTTCCCAAGTCTTGGGAGAGGTATGGACACGTAGATTCAGGAAGCTGAAAAGTTTCCAAATAGATTCAACGTGAAAATGTCCTCCCCAAGGCACATTATAGTCAAAGACAAAGAGACAAAGAGAATTGTTCGTTTCTAAATATTTTTTCAATCATGCTTTAAGTTCTGGGATACCTGTGAAGAACGTGCAGATTTGTTACATAGGTATACACGTGCCATGGTGGTTTGCTGCACCCATCGACGCGTCATCTACATTAGGTATTTCTCCTAATGCTATCCCTCCCCTAGCCCCCCACCCCCTGACAGGCCCCAGTGTGTGATGTTCCCCTCCCTGTATACATGTGTTCTCATTGTTAAACTCCCACTTATGAGTGAGAACATGCAGTGTTTGGTTTTCTGTTCTTGTGTTAGTTTGCTGAGAATTACGGTTTCCAGCTTCATCCATGTCCCTACAATGGACATGAACTCATCCTTTTTTATGGCTGCACAGTATTCCATGTTGTATATGTGCCACATTTTCTTTATCCAATCTATCATTGATGGGCATTTAGGTTGGTTCCAAGTCTTTGCTATTGTGAACAGTGCTGCAATAAACATATGTGTGCATGTGTCTTTGTAGTAGAATGATTTATAATCCTTTGGGTATACACCCAGTAATGGGATTGCTAGGTCAAATGGTATTTCTGGTTCTAGATCCTTGAGGAATCGCCACACTGTCTTCCACAATGGTTGAACTAATTTACACTCCCACCAAGAGTGTAAAAGTGTTCCTATTTCTCCACATTCCCTC
Source organism: Nomascus leucogenys (assembly GCF_006542625.1). Classification (NCBI taxonomy): domain Eukaryota; kingdom Metazoa; phylum Chordata; class Mammalia; order Primates; family Hylobatidae; genus Nomascus; species Nomascus leucogenys. Next base: position 71,954,354 of record NC_044391.1, read on the forward strand.
TAGCATCTGTTGTTTCCTTTTTAATGATCACCATTCTAACTGGCATGAGATAGTATCTCATTGTGGTTTTGATTTGCATTTCTCTAATGACCAGTGATGATGAGCTTTTTTTCATGTTTGTTGCTGCATAAATGTCTTCTTTTGAAAAGTGCCTGTTCATATCCTTTGCCCACTTTTTGATGGGGTTGTGTTCTTCTTGTAAATTTGTTTAAGTTCTTTGTAGGTTCTGGATATTAGCCCTTTGTCAGATGGATAGATTGCAAAAATTTTCTCCCCTTCTGTGGGTTGCCTGTTCAATCTGATAATAGTTTCTTTTGCTGTGCAGAAGCTCTTTAGTTTAATTAGATCCCATTGAGCAAAGAGAATTATAAGAATAGCAAGAGAAAAGTGAAAAGTCACATATAAGGGACTCCCCATCGGACTTGCGCAGATTTCTCAGCAGAAACCTTACAGGCCAGAAGAGAATGGGATGATATATTCAAAGTGCTGAAAGAAAAAAAAAAAATTGTCAGTCAAGAAAGCTATACCCAGCAAAGCTATCTTTCAGAAAGGAGAAATAAAGTCCTTGCCAGACAAGGGAAAACTGAGGAAATCTATCACCTCTAGACTAGCCTTCCAAGAAATGCTCAAGGGATTCCTATATTTGTAAGCAAAAAGACAATAATCACTATCATGAAAACATTCAAAAGTATAAAACTCCCTGGTAGAGCAGATACACAAAGGAGAAAGAGAAAAGAATCAAACCTTATCACTACAGAAAACCACTAAACCACAATCATAAAAAATAGGAGAGGAAGAAAGGAATAAAGAATATACAAAACAACCAGAAAATAATTTTTTTAATGAAATGAGTAAATCTTCATCTATCAATAATAACCTTGAATGTAAACCAATTAAATTCTCCACTTAAAAGATATTGACTGACTGAATGGATTAAAAAACATGACCCAACAATATATTGCCTACCAGAAACTCACTTCACCTGTAAAAATACACATAGATTGAAAGTGAAGGGATGGAAGAAGATATTCCACACCAATAGAAATAAAAAACTAGCAGAAGTAGCTATACCTATATCAGATAAAATAGACTAAGTCAAACATTGTTTCAAGAGACAAAGAAAGTCATCATATAATGATAAAAGGATCAAATCAGCAAGAGGATACAACTGTAAATCTATATGCACTCAACATTTGAGCACCCAGATACAAAAACCAAATATTATTAGATCTACCAGGGGAGATAGACTCTACCACAGCATTAGTTGAGGACATCAATACCCCATTCTCAGCATTGGACAGATCATCTAGACAGAAAGTCAACAAAGAAACTTTGGATTTAAACTTCACTTTAGACCAAATGAACCTAATAGACACTTATGGAACATTTCATTCAACAGCTGCAGAATATACTTTTTTAAAAAATCAGCACATGATACATTCTCAACGATAGACTACATGTTAGGCTACAAAACAAGTCTCAACAAATTTAAAACAACTGAAAGCATATCAAGTATCTTTTCTGACCACAATGGAATAAAACTAGAAATCAATCACAAGTGGAACTTTCAAAACTTTACAAATACATGGAAATTAAACATGTTCCTCAACAACCAATGGGTCAACAAAGAAACTAAGAAGGGAATTTAAAAATGTCTTGAAACAAATGAAAATAGAAACACAATATACCAAAGCCTATAGGATATAGCAAAGGCAGTATTAAGAGGAAAGTTTACAGCAGTAAATGCCTAAGTCAAAAAAGTAGAAAGATTTCAAATAAACCACCTAATTATATATCTCAAAGAACTAGAAAAGCAAGAATAAACCAAACCCCAAATTAGTAGAAAGAAAGAATTAAAAAAGAGCAGAAACAAATGAAATTGAGGCTTAAAAAATACAAAAGATCAACAAAACAAAAAGTTCATTTTTTGAAAAGATAACACTGGTAAGCCATTAGCTAGATTAACCAAGAAAAAAGAGAAAGAACACAAATAAAATCAGAACTGAAAAAGAGGCATTACAACTCGTATCATGAAATACAAAAAATTATTAGAGACTATTATGAATCCTTATATACCAACAAATTGGAAAAATCTAATGGAAATGAATAAATTCTTGAACATGTACAAGATTGGAACAGAAAACCTGAACAGACCAGTTATGAGTAATCAGTAAATCAGTAATAACAGGTCTCCTCTCAAAGAAAATTCCAGGACTGGATAGCCTTACTGCTGAATTCTGCCAAACTTATAAAGAGAACTAAAACCAATTTTTCTCAAACTATTCCAGAAAATTGAAGAGGAAGAAATTCTTCCTAACACATTCTATAAGCCCAGTATTTCTCTGATACCCAACCAGACAAGGACACAACAAAAAAAGAAAACTACAGGCCAATATCCCTGATGAAAATAGATGCAAAAATTCTCAACAAGATTCTAGCAAACCATATACAACACATCATGTCTCCATGATCACAAGGGACTCATCCCAAGGATGCAAGAATTGTTCAATATATGCAGATCAATAAATATGATACATCACATCAACAAAATAAAAAACAGAAATGATATGATCATTTCAACAGATGCAGAAAAAAATTGATAAAATTTAACATCCCTTAATGATAAAAATTCTTCAACAAAGTAGGCATAAAAGGAACATACCTAAACATAATAAAGGTCATATATGGGGAAAACCTGAACATGTTGCCCCTAAGAATGGGAACAAACAAAGACGCCTGTTTTCAACGCTATTATTCAAGACAGTACTGGGAGGCCTAGCCAGAACAATTAGGCAAGAGAAAGATATAGAAGGCATTCATTCACATTGGAAAAGAGGAAGTCAAATTGTCAATTGTTGCTAATGACATGATCTTATTCATAGAAAAACCTAAAGACTCCACACATACACACAAAAAAAACCTTTAGAACTGATAAATTCAGTTGCAGGATACAAAAATCAACATGCAAAAATCAGGATCATTTCTATACACCAATAATGAACTAGCAGAAAAAGAAATCAAGAAAGCAATCCCATTTACAATCGCTATAAAAATTAAAATGCCTAGGAATAAATTTGAGCAAGGAGGTGAATGACTTCTACAACAAAAACTACAGAATACTGATGAAATAAATTTAAGGGGACACAAAAAATGGACAGACATTTCATGTTCATTAATTGGAAGAATTAATATGACCATACTACCAAAAGCAATCTACAGATTCAGTGCAATCCTTAAGAAAATACCAGTAACATTATTCACCAAAATAGAAAAAAAAATCCTAAAATTCATATGGAGTTACGAAGACCTCAAATAGCCAAAGCAATACTGAGAAAAAATAACAAAGCAGAGGCATCAAACTACCTGTCTTCAAAATATACTACAAAGCTATAGTAACCAAAACAACATGCTACTGGCATAAAAACATACATATAGATCAAAGGAAATCAGGAATAAGTTCATGTACTGACAGCCAATTCATTTTCAACAAAGGCACCAAGAACATTCATTGGAGAAAAGACAGTCTCTTCAATAAATCATGCCATGGAAACTAGATATTGATAGGCAGAAAAATGAAACTAGACTCCTATGTCTCTCATCATATACAAAAATAAACACAAAATGGATTATAGACTTAAAAGTAGGGCCAAAAACTATGAAAATATTCTAAGAAAACAGGAGAAATATTTCAAGACATTGGTCTAGGCAAAAATCATATAGAGAAGACCTCACAAACATAGGCAACAAAAGCAAAAATAGACAGATGCGGTATCAAACTAAAAACCTCCACACAGCAAAGAAAACAGTCAACAAAGTGAAGAGGCAAACTGTAGAATGGGAGAAAATATTTGCAAATTATTTATCTAACAAGGGATTAATATCCAGAAAATATAAGGAACTTAATAGCAAAGGAGAAGTAATCCTAATAAAAAAATGAACAAAAGAGCTGAATAAACATTTCTCAAAAGAAGATATACAAATGGCCATAGCTGTATGAAAAAATGCTCAATGTTACTAATTATCACACAAATGCAAATCAAAACCACAATGAGATACTATCTCACCCCAGTTAGGGTGGCTAAAAAATAACAAATGCTGGTGAGGATGAGGAGAAATGAGAACTCTTAAATACACTGTTGGTGGGAATGTAAATCAGTACAGCCATTATGGAAAAGAGTACAGCGGTTTCTGAAAAAACTAAAAATAGAACTATTATATGATTCAGCAATCCCACTACTGCGTATTTACCCAAAGAAAGGGAAATTAGTATGTCAAAGAGGTATCTGCATTCCCATGTTAATTGCAGCAGTATTCACAATAGCCAAGATTTGGAATCCACTTAAGTGTCCATCAACAGATGAATGGGTAAAGCAAATGTAGTATATATACACAATGGAATACTACTTAGTGATTTTTTAGAAAGGAATAATATTCCATTATTCATGGCAACATGGATAACCCTGGAGGGCTTTATGTTAAGCAAAATAAGTCAGGCACAGAAAGGTAAATACTGCATGTTCTCACCCTTATGTGGAAGCCACAAGAGTTGATCTCATACAAGTAGAGGTAGAAGAATGGTTACTAGAGGCTGAGGAAGAGCAGGGAAGGAGGATAGCTGCTTTTTGTGATGGAAACGAAAGCACATATAGATAGGAGGAATAAGATCTAGTGTTTTTATTGCACTATAGGGTGACTACGATAAAACAACAACTTATATATTTTCAAATAGCTAGAAGAACAGATTTTAAATTTTCTCAACACAAATAAATGATAAATGTTTGAGGTGATGGATATGATAAATATCCTGGGTCATTCATTACACATTGTATACATGTACAGAAATATCACACTGTACTCCATAAATATGTATAATTATTACATGTCAATTAAAAATAGTTAATGACTGATAAAAGAAAAAATGATTAAAATGATAAATTTTTGTTATATATTTACCATAATTTTAAAAATGCAAAAAAATTAATTCAAAAAGCCAAAGTGCCACATAAGAACCCTACACTTTTTTTCTTTATACTTGGGTCTAAAAACAGTCCTATACCGGCCAGGTGTCGTGGCTCACACCTGTAATCTCTGCACTTTGGGAGGCAGAAGCAGGCAGATCACTTGAGGTCAGGAGTTCAAGACCAGCCAGGCCAACATGGTGAAACCCCATCTCTACTAAAAATACAAAAATTAGTCGGGCATGGTGGCTTGTGCCTATAATCTTAGCTACTTGGGAGGCTGAGGCAGGAGAATCACTTGCATCTGGGCGGTGGAGGTTACAGAGAGCTGAGATCGTGCCACTGCACTCCAACCTGGGCAACAGAGTGAGACTCTGTCTCAAAATAAATAAATAAATTAATAAATAACAAAAACAGTCCTATTAGACAGTAGATATTAATTATTTTTTATTTCCTCCTCCTCCTCCTCCTCCTCCTCCTTCTCCTCCTCTTCCTTCTCCTCCTCCTCCTTCTTTTCTTCTTCTTCTTCTTGTTTTGTTTTGTTGTTGAGACAGGGTCTCATTCTGTCACCCAGGCTGAGGTATGCAGTGCTGCAATCATGGCTTACTGCAGCCTTGCCCTCCCAGGCCCAAGTGATTCTCCCACCTCAGCCTCTCAAGTAGCTGGGACTAGAGGCACAAGCCACCACGCCTGGCTAATTTTTTCTATTTTTCGTAGAGGTGGGGTTTTGCCACATTGCCCAGCTGGTCTTGAACTCCTGGGCTCAAGTGATCCACCTGCCTCAGCCTACCAAAGTGCTAGGATTACAGACTCAAGCCACTGCACCAGGCCAGAAATAATAACACTTTTATTTTCGTTGAGAGAAAAAAGCCCAGAAAAAGTGGTTGACCTGCCTGAGGCCACACAAAAATAAAACCTAGGTAGTCTGCCTCAGCATCTGCTTTCATAAAAGCCAAACTAAATAACATTCTTTCAACAGGGAGAGATGAATTCAATAAGAAAATGCTCCTTGTCAATTCAGGACACCACTGCTGTCCTACAGATAGGAAGACACTCTGCCTCTCTCTGACCCTGTGAATATAGCTAAAGTCTCGAAATATATGTAAGAATATCCCATAAGAGATAATGAGCAGCTGCTGTGTGTTCGATCTGAGAAAGGGACAGACAGGGATAAGCTTACATTTCATCTGAGAAATTTGGGGTGAATGCAAAAGCTCAGAATGAAGTTTTTCTGGAATGTTGTTGGTATCATCCTGCACAAAGTCAAAAGGATGAATAGAAAAAAATCATCAAGATCTCCTTAAACTCTATGATTCTTTTGTTAACTAAGATTAGTTGCATTCTCAGGAACTTAAACTGAGGTTAGTAGGAGCCCCTGGGGTTACCAATTCACCTGATAACAGGAAAGAAGAGATGAAATTGTGGTCGTGGAAAACTACCACAGTGTGCACGTGGAATACACAGGAGTGGAGCCAGAACCGAGACAAGACTGAAGTCGAAGCAAGTATCATTACCTCATTTTGATTTTAGGTTTTAGATATTTTTATGGCTTCCAAATTTCCTATAATGAAAAAATATCACCACTTTATTCAGGAAAAAAGTACAACTTCTCTTTTCAAATCTGTAGCAATTATCTCTTAATCAATTTTAGTGCAAAGATGAACAGTCCCTGTTAAAGGTAATGAAAACTCACAGACTGTTGTATATTTTTTCCATATTAAAGAAAAATAAAACTAAATCCCCAATTTGCACCATGCATTAAAATAAATTTCAGATACATTAAAGAATAAATGTTTAGGCCAGGCACAGTGGCTCACACATATAATCCCAGCACTTTGAGAGGCTGAGGTGGGTAGATCACTTGAGGTCAGGAGTTTGAGACCAGCCTGGCCAACATGGTGAAGCCCTGTCTCTACAAAAAATACAAAAATTAGCCTGGCGTAGCAGCGCGTGCCTGTCCTAAGTCCAGCTACTTGGGAAGCTGAGGCACGAGAATTGCTTGAGCCCAGGAGGTAGAGGTTGCAGTGAGCCGAGATGAGCCACTGCACTCCAGTCTGGACGACAGAGCGAGACTCTTTCTCAAAAAACGGAGAAGAATACTGAGATAAAGATAGAATATTTGTATATTTCTAGATGAGAAAGGCCTTTCTTAACATGACACCAATGCCAAAAATCATACAGAGTTGGCAATTTACTGGCAGTTCTACATCCGTAAAATAAAACCACCGAAATAAACAAAGGTTCTGGAAAAATATTAATAAAAATGTGTAAATGTTACAGATAATAGAACAATGACTTTAAAACCCAATAAAAAATCAAATATCTTATTTTTTAAAGGCAAAGGACATGAACAAAAAAACTACAGAATACAAAGGACCAAGAAAGCTATGAAAATTTGTTTCAATATCATTAATAGTTTTAAAAAATTGAAAACAAAAATGTGTTATTTTTCACACCTTATGTTGGCAAAGATTAAAACCCTTCATTTTCCCCACTCTACTAACCACTCCCACCAAAGCGCCCATGGAAGTGGTGACTCTGCTACTCCTGCATTTGTGAAAGTATGGGAACCACTGCCCGTAGCCAAAGTGCTGGCTGGGCATGCAGTTGTCCCCAATTTTTTATGGCAAAGGTGAGGAGATGGTACCCTTAGCAAGTAGTTTAATAAAGCAGCATCCTACAGAAACAACTGGGGACCTCATAAGATGCTGGTAGGACTGTTCATTAGTACAAGCACTTTAGAAAACTAACAGATGCAGTGGCTCACGCCTGTAATCCCAAGCACTTTGGGAGGCTGAGGTGGGCAGATCACCTGAGCTCAGGAGTTTCAGACAAGCTTGGGCAACATGGTGAAACGACATCTCTACAAAAAAATACAAAAATTAGCCGAGCGCAGTGGCTCATGCCTGTAATCCCAGCACTTTGGGAGGCCGACATGGGTGGATCACAAGGTCAGGAGTTCGAGACCAGCCTAGCCAACATGGTGAATCCCCGTCTCTACATAAAAATACAAAGATTAGCCGGGTGTGGTGGCGGGCGCCTGTAATCCCAGCTACTTGGGAGGCTGAGGCAGGAGAATGGCGTGAACCCGGGAGGTGGAGCTTGCAGTGAGCGGAGATTGTGCCACTGCACTCCAGCCTGGGAGACAGCAAGACTCCGTCTCAAAAAAAAAAAAAAATTAGCTGGGTGTGGTGGCACGTGCCTGTAGTTACAGCTACTCGGGAGGCTGAGGTGGGAGGTTGGCTCGAGCTCCAGAGAAAGAGACTGAAGTGAGCCTTGATCGAGCCACTGTACTACAGCCTGGGTGACAGAGCCAGATCCCTGTCTCGAAACAAACAAACAAACAAAAACCCGTTTGACAATGTCCACCAAAGCTAAACTTATTCATACCTTGTGACTCAGCATTTCCAGTCCTGGTTATAGCCACAACAGAAATGAGTACTTAATATGTACCCAAAAAGTAATGTACAAGAATATTTACAACTTCAACAGCTCTTCATGGTAAAATCACTCAACAGACTAGGAATAGAAGTGGACTTTTTTCAGCAAGCTAAAACTGATTATAAACAAAAACAACAACAACAAACATGAACTTCATCAACCTGATACAGGACATCTACAAAATGTAGCTAATATCATTCTTAATGGTGAAGGACAAATGCTATTCTTAATGCTATTCTTAATGGTGAAGGACAAATGCTATTTTCCTAAGATCAGGAACAAGACAAAGATGTCCACTCTCAACACTTCTATTTAACACTACACAGAAAGTTCTAGCCAGAGCAGTGAGGCAAGAAGTAAAAGGAAGTAAAAGGCATACAGATTGGAAAGAAGTAAATCTCTCTCTATTTGTAGACAGTACGATCCTGTAGGTAGAACATGCTACAGATTCCACTAAAAAACTACTGGAACTAATTAAAAAGTTCAGTAAAGTAGCAGGACACAAAATCAATATACAAAATCAATTGTATTTCTACAGAGTAGCACTGAGCCAGCAGAAAATGAAACTGAGAAAACAATTCCATTTACAAGTACATCAAAAAGAATAAAATACTTGGGAGTAAATTTAACAAAAATGTACACTCAAAACAAATATTGTTGAAAGAAATTAAAGAAGACCTAGTTAGATGGAAAGTATCCTATTTTCATGGATTGGAAGATTTAATATTTAATTTAAAATAGCAATGTTTCCACAAACTGATCTATGGATTCAATGCAATCACTGTCAAAATACAAGATGGCTTTTTTGTAGAAAGTGAAAAACTCATATGGAATTACAAGGGACCCACAATAGCCAAAACAATCTTGATAAAAAGTAAAGTTGGGCCAGCACTCTGGGAGGCTGAGGCAGACAGATCACTTGAGTTCAGGAGCTCGAGACCAGCATGGCTAACATGGTGAAACCCCATCTCTCCTAAAAATACAAAAATTAGCCAGGTGTGGTGGCATGTGCTGTAATCCCAGCTACTCAGGAGGCTGAGGCAGGAGAATCACTAAACCCAGGAGGTGGAGGTTGCAGTGAGCCAAGATTGTGCCACTGCAATCCAGCCTGGGTGACAGCAAGGCTCTCTCTCAAAAACAAGAATAAAATTGGACAACTCAAACTTCCTGATTTCAAAACTTACAACAAAGCAACAAAGCTACAGTATCAAGATAGTGTACTGGCATAAAACTAGACCTACAGATGAATTGAAGTGAGAGTCCAGAAACAAACTCTCACAATGATGTTCAACTGATTTTGACAGGGGGCCAAGACAATTCAATGGGAAAAGAATAGTCTTCAACAAATGATAATGAGGGCCGGGCACAGTGGCTCACGCCTGTAATCCCAGCACTTTGGGAGGCCGAGGTGGGCGGATCACGAGGTCAGGAGATCGAGACCATCCTGCTAACACAGTGAAACCCCATCTCTACTAAAAATACAAAAAATTAGCTGGGCAAGGTGGCGGGTGCCTGTAGTCCCAGCTACTCAGGAGGCTGAGGCAGGCGAATGGCGTGAACCCGGGAGGCGGAGCTTGCAGTGAGCCGAGATTGCGCCACTGCACTCCAGCCTGGGCGACAGCGAGACTCCGTCTCAAAAAAAAAAAACAAAAAAAAACAAAAAAACAAATGATAATGAGACAACTGGATAGTCACATGAAGAAGAATGAAATTTGACCCCTACCTTACAATATATACAAAAATTAACTCAAAAATGGAACAAAGACCTAAATGTAAGAGCTAAAACTATAAAACTCTTAGAAAAAAACATAGGCATAAAACTTGTGACTTTGGGTTTGTAACATACGATGCCAAAAGTACAAACAAAAGAAAAATTAGAGAAGGTAAACTATCAAAATTTTTAAATTTGGGGCATCAAAGGACACTATCAAAAAAGTGAAAAGGTTAGCCAGGTATGGTGGTACACACCTGTAGTTCCAGCTACTTGGGAGGCTAAGGCAGGAGGATCACTTGAGCCCAGGAGTTTGAGGTTGCAGTGAGCTATGACTGCGCCACTGCACTACAGCCTGGGCAACAGAGCAAGACCCTGTCTCTAAATGAATTAATTAATTTAATTAAAGTTAAAAAATAAAGAGAAAATCTACAGAATGAGATAAAAATTTGACAAATTGTATATTTGATAAGGGACTTATATCTAGAATATATAAGAAACTATTACAATTCAATAATAAAAAGGCAAATTACCCATTTTTTAAAAAATAGGCGAATGATCTAAAGAGCCATTCTCCAAAGAAGATACGCAAATAACCAATAAGCAAACAAAAAGATGCTCAATAGCATTAGCCATCAGGAAAATGTACACCAAAACCACAGTAAGATACCACTCACACCTTCTAGGATGGCTAAAATAAAAAAGACAGATAACAAGCTTTGGTGAAGATGTGGGTAAATTGGAATCCTCATACATTGCTGGTGGGTGTTGGGAACAAGCCCCTCAAAATCTGGCCATAAACTGGCCCCAAAACTGCCCATAAACAAAATCTCTGCAGCACTGTGACGTGTTCATGATGGCCATAACACCCATGCTGGAAGGTTGTGGGTTTACCAGAATGAGGGCAAAGAACACCTGGCCTGCCCAGGGCAGAAAACCACTTAAAGGCATTCTTAAGCCACATACAATAGCATGAGTGATCTGTGCCTTAAGGACATGCTCCTGCTGCAGTTAACTAGCCCAACCTATTCCTTTAATTCAGCCCATCCCTTTGTTTCCCATAAGGGATAATTTTAGTTAATTTAATATCTACAGAAACAATGCTAATGACTGGCTCTGGCAAGTGGGAACGTAAAACGGTGCGGATGCTTTGGAAAATGGTTTGACAACTTCTGAACCAGTTAAATAGAGTTACCATATGATCTAGCAATTTCACTCTTACATATATACCCAAGATAAATGAAAACGTATTTCCACTCTCCACACAAAAACTTGTATACAAATGTCCATTGCAGCATTATTCACAATTGCCAAAAGGTGGAAACAACCCAAATGCCCATCAGCTGATGAATGGATAAATAAAATGTGGTATACTCAATATTTTTCATCAATAAAAGGAAATGAGGTTCTAATGTATGCTACAACATGAATGAACCTTGAAAACATGCCAAGAAGCCAGTCACAAGGACAAAATATTGTGATTCCATTTATATGAAATTTTCAGAATAGATCTATAGAGAGAAAGTGGATTAATGGTTTCCTGGGGCTGGGGAAATGGGGTGATCAGGGTGGGGGTGAAAAAGAACAAACTCTTGCTACATGCAACAGTGTAGATGAATTTAACAGACATAGTGTTGAGTGAAAGAAGCCAGACACAAAATAGCACATACTGTATGATTCCATTTATACAAAGTTCAGGAACAGGTAAAACCACTCAATGGCAAGAGAGTCAGCAGCTGTTACCTTTGGGGGTATTGGCTGGGAGTAGGGATAAGGCAGCCTTTTGTGGTTTTGGGAATGCTCTATTATCTTGATCTGGAAGGTGGGTACAACAGTGAGTGTGAGTATATATGTTTGTGAATACATATATGTTAAAGAATTCATTTAGTTGTACACTGAATATTTGTTCAATTTAGTATGTAAGTTCAAGCACAATAACAAAAATTGTATAGATAAAATAAAAAGTGCTATCCCACTAATCTAATTAGCTTGGGAACTTCCCTATAACTGAAGCAAACTGGATCAAAATGCTTCTCTCCTCTTCTCCAGGGCCACATAGTCTGCATATTTTTAACTTTTCCTCTTCATGGCTGCCTTCGATTTTCACTAACTGATTTCAGAGAAACCTTGAGGCAGAGAAACCTTGTGGCTTCAGGGAATGCCGGAACTTGGACCTTTAGGTCTCAGAATCCCTCTAAAAAGGTTTTCCTTTATGGCTGAGGCCTCTTTCTCTTTCCAACTGAAGGCTTATCAGGAAGGAGGGTTCCCAGGAAGCAAGCTGGGCAGGCCTGCGTATTCAAAGTCTCAAAGAGTCATATAATTAACACTCCTTTGTATTGCCTGGGTTTTCCTCTCATTATTCAGTAACCACACCCTTTTTATAACATTACCTGCACATATATTCACTGGGAAACAATGTGAAGTTAAGCCTAGATCTGTGACACCATAAAAGCAAAACAAACACTCTACCTCATGGGAGTGCTGCTAAAAAGACCCAAAGACATATTTTAAAATATTTACATTAAGAGCAATACCATAACCAGATAACATAGATGAAAACTTTATAAACTGAAAGAGGTCACACAAATGACCAAGACATAGTTTTAATTATATCATGGAAATCTCCAAAAATTATGGTCATCTATAAAGTAAGTGAAAGCATTGGAACAGCTTCCTCCAAATGAGCCTTGTAAATGGATCTATTAATAACATACTCCAAACGTTCCACTCTTAAATCTGAAAATAAACCAAGCCAATATTAAGTGAAAAGTAACCTCTGGTAAAACTGATACACCATTTTAGGTAGCTGCAGCCATGCAAACGTTTGATATCAAAGTATCTGAAAAGCATAGCATTCACCAGTTGTCGAAGCACCGTCCCGGGACTTGCAGCATCAGCTTCACTTGAGAACCTGTTAGAGATGCCATTCTCAGGCCCCAACCCAGGCCCACTGAATCAGAAACTCTGGGAATGTGGTCCCCAGCACTCCAGGTGTTTTTGTTGTTGTTGTTTTTGGGTTTTTTTTGATACAGAGTCTCACTCTGTCGCCCAGGCTGGAGTGCAGTAGCAGGATCTCGGCTCACTGCAAGCTCCGCCTCCCGGGTTCCCGCCATTCTCCTACCTCAGCCTCCGGAGTAGCTGGGACTACAGGCGCCCGCCACCATGCCCGGCCAATTATTTATATTTTTAGTAGAGACAGGGTTTCACCGTGTTAGCCAGGATGGTCTCGATATACTGACCTCTTGATCCGCCCGCCTCGGCCTTCCAAAGTGCACTCCAGGTTTTAATTACCCCTCGGGTGATTGTGGTGCACGCTCAAGTTTGAGAACCTCAGCTGTACCCAATTGCCTTAGGTGGGCAAGGGCTTTCTAGAAGATCAAACACTTCAAACACCTGGCTTCAGCTCACAAGCACGGGACAAAAGCTCTCGGTCCTCCTCCTTGTTCTCCGCGGGGTTTGTAGTATGAATCTCAGGTCACAAACTCGTACTTACTATCACCTTAATTCAGACCCTCCCTCCCGGAGTGATCTAGGTCGTGTGTCCTCTCTCCTCCTCTGCCTCTGCTGTTGCAGCACAGATGGAAATGGAATGGGTCTCGCTTGCAGTCTGTCACGACCTCCACTGACTTCTTCAGGGTGGTCGCTCGCGGTGGTCCTAAGGCGCTTTCATCCTCCACACCCCGCTGGGGGACCAGCGATCTCCTCCAAAGGGTCGCCCCAAAAACCCCGCCCGCGCCACCCCCAGCCCCAGGGGACCAGCAGCTCGCAGCTCCGTTCTCCCACCCTCAATGATGCCCGGTTTCCTCGCTTCTCCGGCTTTTACAAGACGTCGGGAGAACGTTTGAATTGTGGTTGCTTCTTCTTTTAATCTTGCAACATTTCTGAAAGCCCTACGGAACCGAAATTTGGAGAGAACACAAATTAAGAAGTCCAAAAATTATCTTGCCATAGGATAGTAGGTGCTTCCTACCATTACCTAAGTAATCTGACATCATATATTATTTAATACACTTCAGGGTTATACATTAGGGTAAAATGTGAAAGCTTGCAACTAATAATTACAGCAATAAGCAAACACATGTTTTTCCTCTTTAGTTTTGCTTTTTAAAATTATCAAATTATTATGGACACAGTAATCAAAATATAAACAATTTAGCCATCGAAATTTAGCAAGACCCCACCTCTACAAAAAGTAAAACAATTACCTGGGTGTGGTGGCTGGTACCTGTAGTCCCAGCTACTCCAAAGGCTGAGGTGGGAAAATTGCTCGAGCCGGGGTGGTAGAGGCTACAGTGAGCTGATCACACCACTGCATTACAGCCTGGGCAACAGAGACCTTGTCTCAAAACAAGCAAACAAACAAATATATTACACATTTTTAAAAAAACACCCACATAACCCTATCACAAAAAAATCCACCAAACTAATATTTTCATATTCCTTTCCCATTTTAGCATGTATATATCAGTACACGTATTTTATGTCCTGCCCTTCTCACTTGTTATTGATTTCCATGTTACCAAGTCACCTTGCTTCCATGTAAGCTTTATGAAATTAATTTACAGGAACTACATGACACTGATTATAATATGAACATATCCTTCAACCTATTAATTCCACTCCTCAGATTCTACTTAAGTATTCAGAGCAAAATTATCAGTCTTTTCTCCCCCATAAGTTTTTCATTTCTTCCCACATTTAGAGGAGAATGCTTTCCACATTTTACTGCACCCCTGGCTCTCTTCAGTAACAGCAACTGTCTCAGTCAAGCACCTCTCTGTGGAACACTGTTGTTGCTTCACAGACAAAGCCATAAAATCAGTGAAAAGCAGAGCCAGCTGCTTGCCCACTGCTAGAGGAAGAGGTCATCTCTCTTGCGTTTTATCCCACCTCAAAACATATTATCCCTCTAACGCCTTTAGAGTTCCCTGGGCTGGGCATACGGAGGTGTCCCCAAAGTGCTTTCAGAACTCTGATAATATAGGAGCAAAATCTGCTGAATCTTCCTTCCTAGAAACAAAAGTGATAAGGCCCAACCTTGAAATCTAGATGAAAATCCTAAATGTAACTTCATCTTTCAAGCTTCTGCAGTGGTTTCCAAAATGCATTTCACAGGGAACTGTTTGGCGTAGGTCAATGGAGAATGGATTTTCTGTTCCCAGAACCTTAAAATATTTATACTCTGTGCATATTCCAAAAATCAACAATAGCCCCCTACTGCCCATCACCAATTCCTCCACAAATAGATAAAGCACCTGATAGGTAACTCGCCAAGAGTGACTAGAATCAAGTATTCATTTAATGGCCCCTTAGAGTTCCTCAGAAGTTTCTGGAGAAAATGGGAAGAATGATGTTCAAGTGCAGTCAGGTGTCACTTAACAACAGGAACATCTGAGAAATACATCACAATTTCACCATTATGTGAATATCTTACACTGTACTAAACCTAGATAACACAGCCTACTACACACTTAGGCTACATGGTACAGCCTATTGCTTCTAGGCTATAAATCCATACAACATGTTGCTGTACTGACTGTGGTAGGCAATTGTAACACAATGGTAACTATTTGTGTATCTAAATATATATAAACATAGAAAAGTTAATGCATTGCATTATGACATTATGATGGCTTATGACAGCTATGATGTCACTAGGAAATAGGAATTTTTCAATTTCATTATAATTTTATAGGGCCACTGTCATATGTGTGGTCAAATGTTGACCAAAACATTACTATACAGTACCTGACTATAGTTCCTTTGCTTTCTTTATCCCCTACTCCTACTCCAAAGTTTGGCTCTATCAACTGAGCAAAAGATAGACGAAAAAATAGTTTTCTTTCACTATGAAGGTAAAAAATATAACAAAGTCTTCTCTGAAAAATTCCTATAAAATCCAAGGTTAGAACATTTGGAAATAGCAAAAAAGATTATTGGGTATCTCAAATGGAAAACTAAGCACTGTTTAGAACCCACCTTTCAGGTTATCTGATTGTACCTTTCCATTGCTTTTGAACTATTTTACAACTCTGTAAATTGTCCATAAGTGATAACAATGCAAAGTTAGTGTTGTTTAAAAAGACATTTTGTTAGAGATCCAATTTTCTGCCCCCTGTTGAAAAAGTCAGTTTCTCCATCCATTTGTAAATTCATTTCAGTATTGCTTTGCTCCACATAAATTTGTGCTTCTTTGACTTCTCCTTTGAACTCATTGTTTAACATCTTACTATTTCTTCATTTATAATGACTTAAATAAAATCTTTAACACATGTTCATTTTATATCTGTATAGAGTCATAATTTTACCCCTTTGTGAAAATCATCCTTGGCCAGGCACAGTGACTCATGCCTATAATTCCAGCACTTTGGGAAGCCAAGGCGGGAGGATCACTTGAGCCTAGGAGTTTGAGACCAGCCTGGACAACATAGTGAAACCTCATCTCTACAAAAAATAAAAATAGAAATAAAAATAAAAAATTAGCCAGATGTGATGGCACATGCCTGTAGTCCCAGCTACTCAAGAAGCTGAAGGGGGAGAATTGCTTGGAGGTCAGGGCTGCAGTGAGCCGTGATTGTGCCACTGCATTCCTGCCTGAGTGACAGAGCACTGCCACTGTGACAGAGTGTGCCACTGCATTCCTGCCTGTCTCAAAAAAAAAAAAGTGAAAATCATCCTTTAACAAGGTCAAGCCTTCCAATTTCAATAAGAGGACTAGGAAAATCTACCCTTACGTTGAAAGAATTGCTAAATAAAATACAACAATAATCCTCTTGAGTAGCTAAACTCGCAAGTTATAAAGGAGAATCTCCAAGTGCCAGAGTGAAGAAGGAATGGAAAACTGAGCACAGCAGATAATCCTGTGGCTGTCCTAGAAGCTACAAAGGAACTAGAGATAAACTCTTGAATCCACAAAGGTTAGGGAGGTGAAGGTGAATAAATTGAGATCTTTGAGTTAAAAAGTGGACCAGCATGAAATGTATCTACCAAGTCAGAAAGATGCTTAGGAAGCTTATCTTACTCTTTTCTGGACTTTGGAGTCCAGAAAATAAAATGTATTTATTTATTTGAATTTTAAAACCTTGGATCTATTTACCTCACCTCAGATCTGGTGTAAAATTATTGTTATTATTATTATTATATGAGACAGAGTCTTGCTCTGTTGCCCAGGCTGGAGTGCCGTGGCACAATCTCAGCTCACTGCAACCTCTGCCTCTTGGGTTCAAGTGATTTTCCTGCTTCAGCCCCCCGAGTAGCTGGGATTACAGGTGCCTGCCACCACACTCGGCTAATTTTTTATTTTTAGTAGAGATGGGGTTTCTCCATTTTGGCCAGGCTGGTCTCAAACTCCTGACCTCAGGTGATCCACCCACCTAAGCCTTCCAAAGTCCTGGGATTACAGGCGTGAGCCACCGCACCCAGTCTGGTGTAAAAATTCTAGAATCCAAGAACTTTAACCCCCAAACCTCAGCTGAAAAATTAACATAAAATAATGTGAGATTAGCAATATCCTTGGGTCCCATGGCTCTTTGCAAAGCCAATGCCCGTTTATGAAAGAATATTTCTACAACTCAAGCCACTGACAATTTTCAAGGAAAACACAGCCCCCACTAAAGATGGCCTACTGTAAAAAATTGTTAAAGCACAATGAGTTATTCCACCATAAGTGAGAGTCAGTAAACACAAGTACCAAAACTTGAGACAATAAAAAAAAAACTGGAAGAAAATAAAATAATTATGTTTAAAATTATTAAAAACGAGTTTTTTAAAAAATCACAACCTTTGGTCTGAAGAAAGCCAAATTAAAAAAATAATAATAATATAAAGAAAAAGAAAAACCAAAGAAAATAAGACCTTATTTAAAAAACAAGCAAGATGGCAGAAAAAATCTTAAAAGGAATCAAGTAGAAATTTTAGAAGTTGACCGGGCATGATGGTTCACGCCTGTAATACCAACACTTTGGGAGGCCAAGGTGGGTGGATCACTTGAGGTAAGGAGTTTGAGACCAGCCTGGCCAACATGGAAAAACTCCGTCTCTACTAAAAATACAAAAATTAGCCAGGCCTGGTGGCGGGTGCCTGTAATCCCAGCTACTCGGGAGGCTGAGGCAGGAGAATTGCTTGAACCTGAGAGGAGGAGGTTGCAGTGAGCCAAGACTGTGCCACTGCATTCCAGCCTGGGCCACAAAAGAAGATCCTGTCCCAAAAAAAAAAAAAAAAAAAATTTTAGAAGTGAAAAGGAATTATTGGAACTTCAAAGCCACAAAAGATGAGCAAAACAACGCATTAGACCAAACTAAAGAGATCATTATCAAGCTAGGAGGCAGATGAGAAAATGACCCAAAATATTGCTGAGAGATAAAAAGAAGGGATTGTAACGAAGAGATTAGGAAACATAAAGACAACAAGAGAAGGTTAAACATATTTTAATAGGAATTCTGGAGGGAAAGAAGAAAGAGAATTCTGGAGGGAAAGAGAGAGAAATTTGAAGAGATGAGCTAGGCACACAGTGGCTTGCATCTGTGGATCACTTGAGGCCAGGACTTCAAGACCAGCCTGGGCAACATAATGAGACTCCCGACTCGACAAAAAAAAAAATTTAAAAATTAACCAGGAGTGGTGGCACAAGCCTGTAGTCCTAGCTATTTGAGATGCTAAGGTGGGAGGATGGCCTGAGTCTGGGAGGTCAAGGCTACAGTAAGCCCTGATGGTGCCAATACACTCCAGCCAGAGCAACAGAGAGAGACTTTGTCTCTGAAAAATAAAATAAAACAAAGAAATAAAAACAAAGAAATTTGAAGAGATAAAGGGCAGAAAACTTTCTAGCCTTGGTGAAAGACATAAACCCCAGATTCAAAGATCACTATGTTTGCAAAGTCAGAAAAGTAAAAAATAGACCTACTGTTCCACGTACCTTAGTGAAACTTCAAAACACCAAAATCAAAGGTAAAGTACTTCTAATACTTAAAGACCCTGAGAAAAAATAAATATTACAAAGAAGGACAATAAACTGGCTAGGCACAGTGGCTCACACCTGTAATCCCAGCACTTTGGGAGGCCGAGATGGGCAGATCACTTGAGGTCACGAGTTCGAGACCAGCCTGGCCAACATGGTGAAACCACATCTCTTCTAAAAACACAAAAATGAGCAGGGTGCGGTGGCACACACCTGTAGTCCCAGCAACTCAGGGGGCTAAGGTGGGAGGATCACTAAGTCCAGGGGGGTTGAGGCTGCAGTGAGCCGTGACTGTGCCACTGCACTCCAGCCTTGGCGACAGAGCAAGACTCTGTCTCAAAAAAAGAAAAAAAAAAAAAAAGGACAATAAAACTGATAACTGACTTTGTAACAGTAATAATAGAGATGCCAGGAGATAATCTGATCGGCGACCATGGTGACTTGAGACCAGCCTGGGCAACATGATGAAATCTCATCTCTACAAAAAATACAAAAATTAGCTGAATGTGGTGGCATGCACCTGTAGTCCCAGCTATTAGGAAGGCTGAGGTGGGAAGATCACTGAGCCCAGGCAGGTTGAGGCTGCAGTGAGCCACAATCACGCCACTGCATTCCAGCTTGTGCGGCAGAGTGAGACCTTGTCTATAGATAAATAAATAGAATAACATCTCATGGCTGAGGAAAAATTATTGTCAACCTAGAAGTGAATACCCAACTCATTCAAGAGAGAAGGCAAATTAAAACATTTTCATACAAACAGATGAAAGAACTTGTCATTGATAGTTGCTGAGAGAACACTAAGGAATGTACTTCAGGAAAAAGAAAATGGAACCCAGAAAGAATAAGATGCAAGAAGGAATGATAAGCAATGTAAAAACAAAAAAAGCACATGCTTATAAAAAACAATAATAATAGCTAATTTGGGCAAAAATACTAGATGACATTAATGTAAAATATGGAAGAGATAATTGAAATCAAAGTATTTTACAGTCTTTGTTCAAGAAGAAAGTAGAAATAAAGATTCATTTTAGACTTCAAATATACCTGATTATGTTTAAAAGGTGTTTTTGAGAGAATAGAGATAGAGCGTGTAACTATGAAAAACACAGAGGGGAGAATATCATAAGGAAATCTCAAATGGATGCTCTCCCAAATGCACTAGCATTCTCTCATACGCAGTATCAGGCCTCCCGTAACTGCTGTGCCCCACACACCACAGAGGGAGATAGAGACCCAGCCCTCCACCCAGCTCTGCCCAAGAACAAAGGTAAAAATAGGTATGGTGGTAAGAACGAGAATGAATCTGAGAAAGAGAATGGACCAGTAAACTCAGATAATCTACATGTTGGTAAATGGACAGTTAGAAACAACATTGTTTTGTTTGTTTGTTTGAGATGGAGTTTCACTCTTGTCACCCAGGCTGGAGTGCAATGGCACAATCTCAGCTTACTGCAACCTCCACCTCCCGTATTCAAGCGAGTCTCCTGTCTCGGCCAGGCTGGTCTCGAACTCCTGACCTCAGGTGGTCTGCCTGCCTCAGCCTCCCAAAGTGCTGGGATTATAGGTGTGAGCCACCGCACCTGACCGAAACAACATATTTTGTTGGTCAAAAGAAATTGAAAGAAAAAGTTTGGATAAAGACTTCGGACATTATATGGCTGGGCTTGCAAGACTACTAGACAAGAAAGTTACATAATTTTACATTACATTACTAATAAAGCTGGACATCTAAAGGTCCAAGTTGAGCTTCCAGAACAAACCACTGTCAAAAGCAGGTTACGTCTGTTCCAGGAGATGATGCCTAAATCCAGTCAATGACACTGGAAATGATGAAGACACCGGGGATATTTAAATTGAACGCAACATTTTACATTCCAGTTTTTCAGAGAATTGCTGCACAATTTGGATGATAGCCACAATCCAGGAAGAAGACTTAAAAGATCATCAGAATGAGTGAAGTTTGTTAAAGCAGACTGAGTTTGATGTTTGTTTTAAAATAGTATGTTTCTTTCATAACTTATGATACTGATTTACCTTAAGACAAATGTTAAACCTACTTGCTTTTTTGTCGTAAGGAATTTATTTGGATGAAAGACAATAATATCTGCTGTTTAGAGAAAAAAGGAGAAAATGTGTTGCTAGTTTTCCTGCTGTGACCACTTCACCTCCAGTAAATGGATGTTTTGAATAATTCTATGCCCTATAATTATCATGGACTATGTATAAACCCCCTGTTTTAACTAGTTTGTGTACTGATTAAGGTCCTAGGGGAGGCAGAAATCTGCATTTGATATCATAATGCACGGGTCTGGTTTCATATTTTAGTAGCTTGTGGCTATTTTTCTTTTTTACAAATGTTGATATTATACACATTCTTCTCATAATCTTATGTTACAGAGCAAGACTGTGTCTCAAGAAAAAACAACAATCTTATGCTGTCACCACAAAAAAAATAAACAAAAAGGCATTTCTAAATACAGCTGTAGGAAGTTGGGTTTGAATTTCTAAGATTAGTAGTTGTGGAAACTGAACACTAGGGGGCACCCAATCATTATAAAAAATACTAACATTTATTCACTTTTTAAAATATAATGTGAATGAAAAATTTCACAGAGATTTTTGTAATCCTTTGCTAAATATGGATTTTAAAACTTTTTATTTAGAAATAATTTCAAAGTTATAAAATGTTTCAAAAAATTTTTTTAAAGTACCCAAAACAGCCATATACCCTTTACCCAGATTTACCTATTCAACATTTTATACCATTCACTTCATTATTTTCTCTCTTTCTCTCTGGATATAATTATTTTCCTGAACTATTTGCAGGTTAGTTATATATGTCATGGGTCTTTACCCCTAAATATTTTGGCGTGTATTTCCCAATAATGGGGTTATTCAAAAGAGTCTATCTTTTGATAGTAAGGATTACATATATTATTTTTACAGTACAAAAGATTATGATAAAAATGTCATTTTCCCCCCAAAAGCTAAATGGTAAGCTACAGTTTTCTGTACTTTATGTACATGTAAATTATGATTTCTAAATGAAAAAACAATTTCATATTAATTTCTACAAATTAAGCCTTTCTCAAATTATCCCTAAAGTGGGAGAGAGGAAAGAAATACAACTTAATCGCCATCAGTTTCTGAAATAGAAGAGCCACAGGTAAACAATACAGTAAAGAAAATGTTGCTGGGCATGGTGGCTCACACCTGTAATTCCAGCACTTTAGGAGGCTGAGGTGGGTGGATCACTTGAGGTCAGGAGTTCGAGACCAGCCTGGCCAACATGGTGAAACCCTGTCTCTACAAAAATACAAAAATTAGCCTGGCATGTTGGCTTATGCCTGTAATCCCTGCTACTTGGGAGGCTGAGGCACAAGAATCGCTTGAACCCAGGAGGCAGAGGTTTCTGTGAGCCGAGACTGTGCCACTGCACACCAGCCTGGGCAACAGAGCAAGACTGTCTCAAAAGAAAAAAAAAAAAAAGAAAGAAAGAAAGAAAGAAAGAAAAAAGAATATGCCATGTTGGAAATCCCAAATCCCAATCAATCCAACAAAAGGAAGTTAAAAGTAAGCAAAATAATAAAAACTAAAAACTAAAACATACAGTAAGCAGGAAGGCAATAAATATGATAGTAAAAATAAATCCAAAACATTACTAATTTTAATATATGCAGATGAATTAAACAGTGTTTTTAAACCACATAAAAACATAATTATAATCCACATGTTTATACTAGACATTTAAAACACAAGGACATAGAGAGACTGGACATAAACGAGTGGAAAAAAATACTGTGCAAACTGCATCCAAAAGAAAGGTGAATACATACATCTATTACACATATTATTTGAATATATAAACACATATTTGAATATGTATTGTTCAGTACATTTGAATGTATACAGTTGCCCTAGGTATCCATAGATTGGTTCCAGGACCCTGGCTAATACAAAAATCTGTGGATGCTCAAGTCCCTTATATAAAATGGCACAATATTTGAATATAACCTACTCGCATTCTCCCATATACTTTAAATCATCTTTAGATAACTTACAACATCTAACACAATGCCTACATATCATTTCATTCATGTAAATTCAACACAGTACTAGGCATGGCAAGTTCAAGTTTTGCCTTTTGAAACTTTATGGAATTTTGTTCTGAATATTTTCAATCTTTGGAGGGTTGAATTCACAGATGCACACAGATATGGAGGGCCGACTATGTATTTGAGTATGTGTGTGTGTGTGTGTGTGTGTGTGTATATATATACATATACTAAAGATTATATGTAATTGTAATATCAAATATAATAGACTGTAAGTGAAAAAGCACTATTAGAGATTTGGATGGATGTTACATAATGAAAAAGAAGTAATCTATCAGAGAGATATCTCTAAATTTGAATATACCTAACAGAGCCTCAAAATATTTAAAGAAAAATATACAGAAATATTGGAAGAAATTTACAAGTCCATAAACCTCTATCAAAAAGTAAAAAACGGGTAAGAATCTAGACGTAAACAACATAATTAACAACTTGAACAAAGAAACAAACACAGAACTGGCACCAAAAACTAGAGAATACACTTTTTAAATAATAATAATAATAATAATTATTATTATTATTATTTTGAGATGGAGTCTTGCTCTGTCGCCAGGCTGGAGTGCAGTGGTGCGATCTCAGCTCACTGCAACCTCTGCCTCCAGGATTCAAACGATTCTCCTGCCTCAGCCTCCCGAGTAGTTGGGATTACAGGCAAGCACCACCACGCCCGGCTAATTTTTGTATTTATAGTAGAGACGGGGTTTCACCATGTTGGCCAGGATGGTCTCAATCTCCTGACCTCGTGATCTACCCGTCTCGGCCTCCCAAAGTGCTGGGATGACAGGCATGAGCCACCACGCCGGCCTATTATTTTTAATCATATATAGTACATTATAAAAAGTAACCACATAGGGATACCGTCACTCTGATACATTGCTGATGGGAATATAGAACAGAATAACCTCAATGGAAGGGAATTTGATAATACTGAACTGCATTTATCCTTTGGCTCAGAAATCTTACTTCCAAGAATTTATCCTAAAAACACACTTGCACAAATATGAAAAGATACAATACATAAGGTAATTTATTTCAGTTCTATTTGTAATGGCAAGAGGCTGTAAAACTAATGTCTATGAATAGTGACTGGTTGAATAAATCATGGCACATCCTGATCATGGAGCTATAAAAAGAAGTGAGGAATACCTCTACACACTTACATGGATGGGCTGATGCCCAGGATATGTATTTTTTGCTTTTGGTTTCCAGGACATATTTTAAGTGGAAAAAGCAAGATAAAGAAAAGGGTATCTATGCAATCCTACCATTTATCTAAGAAAGTGAATATTTATATATCCATATCTCTATTATCTATCTCTTAATAAAAGCATAAAAGAAAGCCTTTTTTAAAAAGGTTATCTAAAACCCAAGAATTGTTCCCCTAGGTATATACCCAAGAGAAAAAAGAAATCACATATGTCCAACACAAAAACTTGTACATGAATGTTCATGGCAACATTATTCATAATAGCCCCCAAATGGAAACAATCCACATGTCCATCAGCTGATGAATGGAGAAACAAATCAAAAAGAATGAAGTACTGATTCATGCTCTAAAATGAATGAGCCTTGAAAACATTATGTTAAGTAAAAGAAGTCAATCACAAAAGGTCACATAGTGTATTATTCCGTTTATATGAAAAGTCCAGAGTAGGCAAATCTAGAGAGAAAGTAGATTCTGTGGTTGCTAGAGGTTAGGGAAAGGGGGAGGGGCAATGAACATCAATAGGTATGGGGAAAGGAGTGACAGACACCAAGTTTATTTCTGGGGAAATGAAGTATTCTGAAATTTGGTAGTAACGATGGTTGCATCGCTTTGTAAAATATACTAAAAACCACTGAAATGTACACTTTAAAAGGGTGAATGTTATGCTATATTAATCTCACAAAATATTGTAACCTTATCAATAGGAAGAGACAAGAAAGTAGAAAGAACAAGAATAGGAACTGAAGGCAGGCACGGTGGTTCACACCTGTAATCCCAGCCATTTGGGAGGCTGAGTTCGCTTGAGCCCAGGAGTTGGAGACCAACCTGGCAACACGGTGAAGCCATCTCAACACACAGAAAAAAATTACAAAAAATTAGCCAGGCATGGTGGCACACATCTACAACCCCAGTTACCCAAGAGGCTGAGGTGGGAGGATCACCTGAGCCCAAGAGGTAGAAGCTGCCTGTAGTGAGCTGTGATCATGCCACTGCACTCCACCCAGGGCAACAGAGTAAGAACCTGTCTCAAAGAAAGAAAATAAGAAATAAGAACTAGATTTCTCTGAATATACCTGGTTTAATGGATTTGATATTAAAACCAAGAAAATATAATATATAGTTATTAAACTGAATTAAAAATATAAAAGCAACCACTGAGATTCTCTTTCTGGCATGGCAACCTGAGGACCTCCATGGACCCACTCCACAATGAAACTGGTGAAAATCATTAAAAAACAAAATTTAAATTCTCTAGAAATGGTCTTAAGGCCACACAGCAAATGAAGAGACATTTATTCGAGAAAACCTACTAAAACTGGCCAGGCGTGGTGGCTCATGCCTGTAATCCCAGCACTTTCGGAGGCCAAGGCGGGCAGATCACCTGAGAGGTCAGGAGTTCAAGACCAGCCTGGCCAACATGGGGGAACCCCGTCTCTACTAAAAAATACAAAAATTAGCTGGGCGTGGTGGTGCATTCCTGTAGTCCCAGCTACTTGGGAGGCTGAGGCAGGAGAATCGCTTGAACCCAGCAGGAGGAGGTTGCAGTGAACCAAGATAATGCCAGTTGCACTCCAGCCTGGGTGACTGAGTGAGACTCCATCTCAAAAAGAAAAGAAAAGAAAAGAAAAGAAAAGAAAAGAAAAGAAAAGAAAAGAAAAGAAAAGAAAAGAAAAGAAAACCTACTAAAACTAGTTAGGAATGGTAAGAGTCTACAGCATTTGAGTCATGACCAATTTCCTTCCCCTTCCATATTCAGAGTGATGGGAACCCTACTCCAGGTAGACACAGCCAAGAACACAGGGCTCCCTCTGCCCTCCCCTCCCAACTAGAGGGCTGCAGTATCTTCCCATCAGGGCAGCATGTCTCCATTTCTCCTCCTTTCCCAGCTACCTGTTGCAAAGGCTAAGTTCTGGGTGGTGTAGCTGAAAGGTGGGAGCCCCCTTCTACCCAGCCCCCACTCGTGGGATACAGAATCTATTGAGGATACTGGGTCCAATCTCCATCACTCCAGCCCATTCATATAGCAAAGGTTCCATGCCAGCACAGGCAAGCCAAGAATACCAAGGGCTATAGAGCAGAAATTAAAGAAATTGAGTGCAGAAAAACAATAGAGAGAATTAATAAACCTGAAAGTTGGTTCTTTTAAAAGAACAACAAAGTTGACAAACCTCTAGCTAGATTAACCAAGAAAAAGAGAGAAGGCTCAAATGAAAGAGGAAATGTTACCATTAATGTTACAAAATAATAATGATTATAAAGGAATATTGTGAACAACTGTATGCCAAGCAGACGACAAACAAAATGAACAATTTCTAAATAGACACAAACTACTAACACTGAATCAAGAAGAAACAAAAAATCTGAACAGACCTCTAACAAGTAAAGAAATTGAATTTGTAGGTGGGCACAGTGGCTCACACCTGTAACCCTAGCACTTTGGGAGTCTAAGGTGGGAGGATCACTTGAGCCCAAGAGTTTGAGACCAGTCTGGGCAATACAGTGAGGACCCATCTCTACAAAACAAAAAATAAATAATTAGCTGGGCATGGTGACATATGCTTGCAGTCCCAGGTACTTGGGAGGCTGAGACAGGAGGATTGCTTGAGCCCAGGAGGTCAAGGCTGCAGTGAGTCATGATCATGCCACTGCACTCCAGCCTAGGTGACAGAGGAAGACCCTGTCTAAAGGTGGGGAAAAAAAGAAATTGAATTTGTAAGAAAACAATTATCCACAAAGAAAAGCCTAGGCCCAGATGGCTTTATTGGTGAATTCTACAAAACATATAAAGAATTAATGCCAATCCTTCACAAGCTCTTCCAGGAAATGGAAGAGAACAACTTCTGATTTATTCTACGAGGCCAGTATTACCCTGATAACAAAACCTACACAACAAGAAATGAAAACTACACCAAGATCTCTTACAAACTTAAATGTAAAAATTCTACAGAGATACTAGCAAAGCAAAATCTCTACCTGAAAAAGGGCATCTACAAAAAACCCACAGCTAACATCATACTTAATGGTAAACAATTGAATGTTTTCTTGTTCTTGTTAAGATCCAGAAGAAAACAAAGATGTCCACTGTTGACACCTTTTTTTTTTTTCCACCCAGGCTGGAGTGCAGTGGCACGATCTCAGGTCACTGCAACCTCTGCCTCCCAGGTACAAGCAATTCTGCCATCTCAGCCTCCAAAGTAGCTGGGATTACAGGTGTGCACCACCATGCCCGGCTAATTTTTGTATGTTTAGTAGAGATGGGGTTTCACCATGTTGGCCAGGCTGGTCTCGAACTCCAGACCTCAGGTGATCCGCCTACCCTGACTTCCCAAAGTGCTGGGATTACAGGCATGAGCTACCGTGCCCAGCCCACTGTTGCCACTTCTATTCAATATTGTACTGGAGGCTAATTCTGACCAGGGTAATTAGACAAGTAAATGAAAGAAAAGGCATTCAGACTGGAAAAGAAAGAAGTAAAACTATCTCCACTTGCAGATCAATCTTGTGTGTGGAAAATCCTAAGGAATTCACTAAACAACTATTAGCACTAGTAAATGAGCTCTACAAGGTTGCAGGGTACAAGTTCAATATACGAAAACAACTGAATGTCTATACAGTAGCAGTGAGCAAAAAGAAAATAAAATTAAGGAAAAAAATCCACTTACAATGGAATCAAAAAGAATAATGTACTTAGAAATAAATTTAACAAGAACAAAACTTATATTCTGAAAACTACAAAACACTGTTGAAAGACATGAAGGAAGGCTGGGCAAAGTGGCTCTTTGTAATCCCAGCACTTTGGGAGGCCGAGGTGGGAAGATCACTTGAGCCCAGGAGTTTGAGACCAGCCTGGTCAACACAGTGAGACCCTGTCTCTACAACAAAATACAAACAATTAGCCAGCCATGGTGGCGAGTACCTGTAGTCCTAGCTATTCAAGAGGCTTACGCAGGAGGATCGCTTGAGCCCAGCAGTTTCAGGCTTCAGTGAGCTACTCCACTAAACACGCCTGGGTGACAAAGCTAGACTCTGTCTCTTTAAAAAAACTTTTTTTAAAGGGATACAAACATAAAATTAAAGACATAAGTGAAAACCTATAGTCTTACATTTGAATTGGAAATATCAGTATAAATTATACCAGTATAAATAACAGTATAAATTTTCTCTTAAAAATACATATTTTATAAGCTATGTTCACCAAAAGTCTTAGAAGCAGTGACAACACAGCTGCAATGGGCTCCCCTAGAGTCCAGGTTGAAATCTCTAAATACCACATCCTGATAAAAAGAACCAGAACTCCTGGGGAAAAAGGCTGATTTCAAGTTTAGAGAAGGAAATATCTCAGATGAATCCAGGGCATCTTGTTATACCAGTCTCATTTCTATGTGTTTCACATATATAAGCTCATTTAATCTTTATTTTATAGTTGAGGAAACTGAGGCTTAGATTGCCCAAGGTCATATAGATACAAAGTGACAGAAAACAGATGCAAATCCAGGCTGCAGAGCCAGCACTTGAAAAGTTACTCAACCTTACTAGTTATCAGAGAATGCATATTAAAACAGGGAGGCGACTTTACCTTCTTATTACATGGGCAAAAGTTAGTATCTGATAAAATGAAATTTTAGTGAGCACTTGAGGATAGAGGAACTCTTGCACATTGCTAGTGGAAACAATGTTTTTTGTACCCTCTTTTGGATAGCAATTTCGCCATACCTCATACATTTGAAGAATGTACGTACCTCATGCCCAGACATTCCAAATTCTAGACTAGAGAAATTCCGTATACAGCTAAACAGGGAGAAAATATATTAATATAAACACCCATATTCATTATAACCCACATTGCAAACAAGTGGGAACAGGTGGAAACAACTTCAGTATCCCTCATAAGGAAGTTAGATAAACAAATTTGGCTTATTTATAAAAAGTATACTCTATAAAGCAATTCAAATGAATGAAGCAGATCCACTGAAGAAACGTCAAAATGATCCTGAGTGTAAAGTTTCATACGACAATGTACAGTTTGACACCACCTCTTTAAATCTTAAAAGTGTACAAGGGTATGTTTTATTTGTAAATGTATACATATATTCTAAAAGTATCAGAAAAATATGTAAATAGCCTACATTGACTTTAGGGGGCAAATAAGGGGTATTTTCATCCTACCTGTAACATTGTGTTTATATTTTTAAAAAGAGATTTGAAGCAAATATTGCAAAATTTTAACAACTGTGGCATATTGATAATGACATGTAGACATGTTATTTTATGTATATTTGAACTTTTTATAATTAAAATATTTAAAAATCTAGCATACTGAATTTTTATCTGATATCTGATATGAGGCACAATTTGCTCATTACTAAAAAACAAACAAACAAAAAAGAGGGCCAGGTGCAGTGGCTCATGCCTGTAATCCCAGCACTTTGGGACACCGAGGCAGGAGGATCACTTGAGGCCAGGAGTTCTAGGCTGCAGTAAGCAATGATCGCACCACTATACTCCAGCCTGGGTGACAGAAAGAGACACTCTCAAAAAAAAAACCCCAAAGAACAAAAACAAACAAACAAACAAACAAACAAAAAGACTGAAGGCTACATTGAAGTGTGGTAACTTTGAGGGGATCCAGAAACAGAAAAGGGTCATTAGTGGAATATTGGTGAAATCCAAATACAGTCCTAAGTTAGTTAAACTATTGCTGTACTGTTAATTTCTTGGTTTTGAAAAATGTACCATGGATATAATAAGATGTTGTTGATATTAGGGGAAGTGGAGTAAAGGATATACAGGAACTTTCTATGTTATCTTTGCAACCTTTCTGAAATGTAAGTTTATTTGAAAATGAGGAAGGTATAAAATCAAATTCCATTTTGTTTACTTATTTTGAGAGAGTCTCACTTTGTGACCCAGGCTGCAGTGCAGTAGTGTGATCTCAGCTCACTGCAGCCTTGATCTCCCAAGCGATCCTTCCACTTCAGCCTCCCAAGTAGCTGGGACTACAAGCATGAGCCACCACATTTGGCTAAGTTTTTTATTTTTTATAGAGTTGGGGTCTCACTACATTGCCCAGACTGGTCTCAAACTCCTGGGCTTGAGCAATCCTCCCACCTTGGCTCCCAAAGTGCTGGGATTAAAGGCATAAGCCACCACATCCAGTCCAAATTCCATATATTTTCTCTAAACATTTTTCTATTTTCTTTTAATGGGAATTCAACTTTTCAAGGACAAGTTTTAATAGCCTATATATTTGCCAAGTGCCTTTTTCATGTCCAGGGTGGCATTACCTGTAGGTACAATCACCGCACTTCCTAGTGATGGCAACTTTGATGTAAGGTAACAAAAGGGGTGTCAAAGGAGCAACTAAAGCAGGGCTAACTAGCGTGGAAGAGTAATCTTTGAGACCAATAGGCTCTCAACCGGCTACATGCAAAACATTTTTTAGCGGAAGCTACATAGCAGAATATGATGCACAGTCCTATACATTTTGAGAAGTCATTTGGAAGGTAAAACTTTGGAAAGGCAAAAGTAAAATTTGAGATCTACAAATGGCTAGTGATCCTAGGATGGTAGGTGACTTTCAGCCCAGCCAAATATCAATATGAAGGCTATGATTTCTTTTCGTTTTCAGTCAGGAAGGTCCTTCACCCTATCAAAGCTCTACTGGTTTTGCAGCTCACAAAGTCAGCGGTATCTTATTTGCATAGAGTATTTCTAATTTTTCAAAGTGATTTTACCATCATTAGACTTCACTGTATGAGGCAGGTGGGTGTTTCGTTTTCCTCAAGTGAAATGAATGAAGCTGAAGGAGGTTTTGGGATGCAAGACTATGCAACTAGTTAGTGCCAAAGCTGGAACCAGAACTCAGGGCCCTTTTCAATACTTCTTAGAGTTTTGTTTGCAAATAGATCACCTGAGGATCCTGTGAAAACGCAGATTCTGATTCAGTGGGCCTTTGGTGGGGTGTCTATCAGGCTTCCAGGTTACTGCTGGTCCCCAACCTACACTCTGAGTAGCAGATTAGATCAGGCTGAGTTTTTGTTTTTGTTTGAGTTTTGTTGTTATTGTTGTTTTGTTTTTGACAGGTTCTGGCTCCACTGCCCAAGGTGGAGTGTAGTGGTGTGATCTCAGCTCATTGCAATCTCTGCCTCCAGGGCTCAAGCAATCCTCCCATCTCAGCCTCCCAAGTAGCTGGGACCACAGGCACATGCTACCAAGCCCAGCTAATTTTTGTATTTTTTGTCGAGACAGGGTTTCATCATATTGCCCAGGCTGGTCTCGAACTCCTGAGCTCAAGCAACCCACCTGCCTTGGCCTCCCCAAGTGCTGGGAGTATATAGGCTTGAGCCACCGCACCTGGACAAAACCAGGCTGAGTGTTAAACTCTGCTGGGTGAGCTTTCCCTGTGTGTATTTGGCAACATAGATGAATTTTAGTGGGATGTTTACAAAAAGAATCTGGCCTTGAAAAACATCTTTATACTATTCTCAAGAAAGAACAAATGACTTTCCGGATGACGTTCATTGTCTGTGGTACCTTTCTTCTCCACTTAATCCACGAGTAATTAACAGGCAGACTGTGCACCAGTAACTAGGGCTGGAACTAGGCAGAAACATGCTTGGATACTCCCACTGTAAAATTACCTTTATGATTTAGGCTTTATCTGCAATTACAATCTATCTCAATCCCGAATGTATTTGTGCTTTACGATCTGCAGTTGTGCGTTTATTGGTGCTGCTCATGTCAAACAGAAAACAAAGTTGCAGCGTCTTGGTGGTTTACCCTGGTCTCATGGCACTTCTGGGTGCCAGAAGCTAAATGTGCTGAGTAGGGTGCTCTGTGTGGCTCCATGGATGACATTTTCCCAAAAGGGTGCTGGAAGTCTCCTTTGCCCAATGTGAGACTTGGTTTGGCAACCACACTGCATCCTAAATGATAGTCAAAATGGTGTGGACTTACAGTGGGGAATTCCTTTGTGAGGAGAACAAGCTATCTCTACTCAGGAACTGGATTTGGTTTAGAGTATACTCACCTGGTTTGCATGGGTCTGGCACAGAGAAGGGTGCACTGGTGTGATGTCCTTGTACCGTCCTATACCCTAGGATGGGGCTGAGACAGAAGGCAGCTGACAGCCCACAAGCACCTGCTCTAACAGCAAGCATGGCTGTTTGACTCTTTCCTTATAACCGGACTGACCAGTGTGGTAAAGTGTCAGCTTTCTTTGATAAAGTGCTTTTTTGTTTTCTCAATGACACATTATGAACCATTCTCAAATATGACTGAAAGACAAATATCACACTGTTGAAGTACTTCCAAATATCAAGCCTATCCTGGAGGAGTTTGTTTAAAGGGTAAAAAAACTGAATTCTGGTGCTGAGCCCAGTCATCAACCAGAGGTCACCAGGCTTGGAAGTAGTTGGGATGACTGTTATACCAGGGTTAGGGGATTTTACAAAAAGACCTGCTTCTTAAAGATTATTCTGATATAAGGCATTCATCGATCTTTTTCACTTCATCACTCAACTAATATGTTGCACTCCCACTGTATGTGTAAAGCTCTGTACTAGCCAAGGGAGCGATGACAGCAGATGAAGAAATAAAGAAAAGATATGGCCTTTGTACTTGAGGATTCCATGTCTGAGAAACTAAGAAACAAAAATAATAAACATGTGAACATAATAAAGCTAACTGGTCCAGAGCTGTAAGTCCCAAAGAGAGTCTTCCTGAATCCCACGGCAAGAGAAAGCTTTACAGGAGAGGTGAAATTAAAGCTGGAAAGGGTAGGTAGTATTGTAATGCAGGAAAAGTGGGCAAAACCACCTAAAGTACAAGGTATCTGAAAAATCAGGGATAGAACAGTTCTATGGAGGGAAGCTGTGGGGGACAAGGCTGATAGGTAGGTTGTGAACCCTCCTGAAAACCAAGGCAAAAAGAGTTATTTCTTCCCAATGGCAGTGGAAAGCCATTTGAGGTTAATAAATGTTCAGATTTTACCACCATGGAGAACTCACTGAGTTTCATTAGATTCATACACAATCTTCAAAGGTAAAAGGAAAACATTACATTCTTAATATAAAAGTGTTTTAAATTGCTAAAAAAAAAGAGGAGACATGCTTAAAGCATCATAATTCCTTGACATTCCACATACTAACTGCCAATTTCATCATTACAAAACCAGTTTTCTAATCCTTGCTCTACCATTGCTTTATTGGTGTTAGGAAGGACAGTATCTCTAGGCCATATGTCCTCAAATGTAAAACAAAAGGGCCAATCAAGATCATTTCTAAAGCTCCTAAATCAATTATTTCAGTTCAAAATAAATTATTCTCATTCTCCGTTTGGCAGGCTTTCTCCATAACACACTGTGTTAGAAAATAAAAATTTGTTATTAGTCCATGTAATGATACTGTAATCAGTTTTAATAAATACACAGATTTATTCTATCTGCATTGCAAAGTAGAAATTTGCACACTGGAAAATATTCATTAAACCCTTTGTTATAAAAAGTATCTCTGGGGAGCACATTGCCTCATTTTTCGTACTGGACTACTAAAAATTTTTTTTTTGGCCAGGCATGGTGCCTCTTGCCTGTCATCTCAGCACTTTGGGAGGCTGAGACAGGAGGATCACTTGAGCCCAGGAGTTTAAGAGCAGCCTGGGCAACATAGCGAGACCCCACCTCTATTTTTTTTTTTAATTAAAAACAAAATAATTTTACACTTTTCAACAACACAGATGAAATTTTTTTTTTTTTTTTTTTTGAGATGGAGTTTCTACTCTTGTTGCCCAGGCTGGATGGAGAGCAATGGTGCGATCTTGGCTCACTGCAACCACCACCTCCCAGGTTCAAGACATTCTCCTGCCTCAGCCTCCCAAGTAGCTGGGATCACAGGCATGTGCCATCACACCCGGCTAATTTTGTATTTTTAGTAGAGATTGGGTTTTGCCATGTTGGCCAGGCTGGTCTCGAACTCCCGACTTGAGGTGTTCCACCTGCCTCAGCCTCCCAAAGTGCTGGGATTACAGGTGTGAGCCACTGCACCTGGCCCAGATGAAAAATTATTAAACAAGTGTTCTAAGTGTAAGTTTTGCGATCATTCCTATTACCATAAAGTACAAGAAACTTTGGTTCGGTTCTGCTTTCCCCCAATTAACTCTGTGATAGAAAAAAACAAAAAACAACAACAAAAAATTTATCTGGTTTTACTTGTCCTTTGAAATACTTATTACAATTGTGGTTATGCTTTCATTTTGTCTGTTCCTTCTCTACTGGTCTGAAAGATAGTTCAGTGTCAGGGCTATGTATTCACAGTTCCATACCTGGCATATAAGTTATTCATTGACTCAAATGCATGTTTTTGTTAATCTG
Organism: Nomascus leucogenys; assembly: GCF_006542625.1. Taxonomy (NCBI): domain Eukaryota; kingdom Metazoa; phylum Chordata; class Mammalia; order Primates; family Hylobatidae; genus Nomascus; species Nomascus leucogenys. Next base: position 71,989,108 of record NC_044391.1, read on the forward strand.
TGAATTGAAGCAGTTGGATTAAATTTTCCATGTCCCTTCTATCTTTATGTTTCTGATATATATTTACTTTGAATTACCTACGCCTAGGCAGTTAATTTTTTCCCTTAATTTCTAGCCTTTTATTGCTCATTAATCCTCTTTCTAAGGACATGTGTCCTAATTCAATTTGAGAATAAAGTAGTACAAGTAGCTACTGTGGTACTAAGTAAGTTTTGACAGGAAATGCTTCTCTGAGGGAGTGCCACAGTTTGCTGTTGAAGCCAACCAATTCCTACCTCTTGAAGTTAGGGTTTGCATCTAAAAAATAAATTAAAAAACTAAAAAGGCAAGTAAAGGCAAATCAAACTTGAGAACAATTTCTAAACGGAGAATCTGATGCTCTAAGTTTTACAAATAAAGCACAATAAAGTTTTGCTGGTGAACCTGCTACTAAGCCCAGGAACATAATCCAGCTCTACATGGTTGTCCTTTGTACCAACAGAACTCCAGTAACCTCAGTGAGAAGAGTCATGGCCCTGCAGTTGACTATCCACATTTCTTTAATGTAAGTCAAAGCCCATTACAATGCATCCTGTTACAATGGAAATCTTATTTTTGGAAGTCCACTTAATTATTTTGAGCAACACTATACACAACCCAACAGATACAATAATTGACAACTTGTTGAAATGTTAGAGCTAAACCACAAAGAGTAACTGAGTAATGTTGACAACCCCAGTATTTATTCTCATACTGTGCTCAACATTAGATGATCTATAAAATTCAACTGGCAAACGGAGATCAAAGAATTGTGCTTTATCTTGAGCTTGAATTGGATGACAAGGAGATTAGGAAATCCTAAGTGGAAAAATATTCAAATCATTGTGCTTTCTATATATTTTTCTTACTACCTATTTCCAGTTATAAATCTTACATCTGTGCCTCTGCATACCATTTAAGTACAATACTAAACATTCTTTAAAATCATTTTCTACTAACTATAAAAGGTACACTCAGATAACTGTAAAATCATTTCCTTTTAGAAGAAAAGCATCAAATATTCAGGAACTTTATTTTTAAAGAATAAATCAAATAAGACACAGCTTTCATTTACCTAAACATGCATAATCCAACCTGAATATAAAATGCACTTCACTGGTAAATTACACATGAAATACAAAGGGAATGCAATTTTACATATGTAAAATGATTGCTAGCTATAGCAATTTAACAGTCAAATTTATCAGAACATTATACATTAAAAAACACAAACAACAACTTAAAGCCAAATATCTATAGTAAACCAAGGAAAATTCTGATATGGAATGGTTTGACTCAAAGCAAAGAATAAGGCACCTGCTATGAATTTAGCGCAACCATAAAACAGAATTAGTTAACCAAGACACTTGTTTCAAAAAGGGAAACAAGTACAGAGATTAACTGGGTGAGAAAGGCAAGTAACAATTTAGTTAAAAACCTGCTGGCCCAAGGTCAGTTGATTCATTTCTTACGCCAGAACAGTTAAGTTCCTGAAAGTCCTTAACCACTCCGCTCCCTTACTGTTCTCCTTGTTTGAGGGTATCAGAAGCCCCCTATGAGGTTCACACTGTGTATAGACTAGGTAGCAGATTTCCCTTCTGTTCCTCTTAAAACAGCTTATTTTAAAAGAAATATCCTGAGGCAATTAACAAAGCAAACACAAGCAGCTTTCTTTCCAACGCATTAATACATAGACACTGCTCAGGTTTTTTTTTCACCAAGTTATGGCTAAGTATACAAATAGCCAACACTTGCAGTTTTCAACAGTACTAGAAAACCCAAAACCTGCCCTATGATCCTCACCCTCACCATTAGTAAAACGTAAATTTGATCAATCATAACCTACAAAGTCATATAACAAAGGGAAGACTAAAGACTGATCATTATCAGTAAATCCATTCAATTCCAGATGCCACTTTAGGCTGATGTGTCTAGTACCCTAATGATTAGGTACTACCTAATGATTGAAAAATCATTAATCTAGAAAAAGCATTTCCAAACTAAGGATAACTTTGTAGTTGATGTGCCTTTTTTTGCTATTAAAAGTGCTATTTAACATGCCAAAATGTCTTATGGCACATTGGACTCAACAGCATGTTCTGATGAGGCATCCATTTTTAGCAGTATTTTTCCCTAGAATTTTGTTTGGCATTGTAAACCCCTTTGATATATTAAAATAGTTCTGGTGGAATCAATGTAACATAATCAATGTAACATAACCAAACCTTCCCTGATTGACTTCACTCCACCACGGTAGCTTTTAGTGAAACCACAGTAACTGATTAAGTCAGAAAATGATCAAGTTTTTTTTATGGCATCTTGGGTTACTATACTCACTCATGCAAAATCCAAGGTAGTGTAATGGAAACAATATTGGTAAAACAGATGTTGTGGCTATAAACATCTCCCTTTATAATAGACATTTAGAAGCTTTTAAAAATTTTTAGATGCTAAAGGCTGTGGCAAAACTAGGCTGTGTAGTTGTTCCATTTATAAGCACCTTACTACAGCACAGTTACATGAACCTATAAGGGAGTGTGCTTTCAGTTCAAAAGAGTAATAAAGTGCCTAGCTATATAAAAACCACAAGATTTCAAATTGTAATTTAAGCTAACTGCATTTATACATTAGGGTTAACAACATCTAGATCCTGTCTATGCAGAGTTAGACTAATTGTTCATACTGTTTTAATAACCACATAAAAAAACTTACTCTTAATTGACTGAATAAGTAGGGTCCACTACTGTATCTTAACAATCAAATTTTATTGCTTTATTCATGTGGTGTTTTTTGCAAGGCACTGTGGTATGGACTAGAAAACTTGGAATGACTCATGAAGAAACCTTGGAATGACACATGAAGCATGATAGGAAAGTCATTCTGAGGCAGGATGCTTTACTGAATTGTTTTCAACCAGGGTATCAAACATCAGGAATGAGTTCAAGTTAAAATTCACAGGAGAATGGAAACATCTTAAGGTCAGTCACTTCACATGCCCATCCTGATACTTTGAATAATCTGGAAAATTGCTGTAAAAAGAAAGAGCAAATATTAAAATAAGCTTTGAATAAAACAGGTCTGGTGACTAACAAATATTTATTAAGGTAGCTGAAGAATCCAAAGGTACTCTTACATTTGCAAATGGTACATAACTTCAGTATAATAAGAAGTGAAGACAGGACTATCTGAATAAATAAAACAATGAAATATCCCTGAGTTACTTTTTTTATCTTAGCTTCGCTGAATTTTATGTCTAAGTATCCAAGAGAACTTGCAGATAAGTAATCATTTTACAAAGAACTTAAAGCACCAAAGCAAACAGGTTTTTCCAGCATAGAATTATTTTGGTTTATAAGCATCCTTTTAAGGCCTGGCCTATAACATATGCATGTTTCCTCATTCTCACAAAGCTGAAATTCAATCATCTTCAGGTTATATAAACTGCTTGGCTCTCATCCATTTATCAGGAAAGCTTCCAATTGGTAAGTGCAGAAGGCAAAGTGAAACGTTAAACAGAAATCTCAGTAACTTTAGAATGTGGAAAACAAACATCTACTTCAATATTAACAGCTTGCATATTAAGATGATAAATGAAGAAAGATCTTTTTTTTGTAATCTATTTGCAAAGGCAAGTGTGTCTGTTACTCTTACAGCAGGCTGCCCCGACACTTTTTTTTTTTAAACCATGTATCAAACGTTTCTTTTATTAACCTAAAAACATTTGACTCACACATTAAAATGCCAATCAGGTACATTTCCTCTACAGTGAATCAATTCTTTGCACAAGCTTTACTTTATAAAATATACTCAATTTTGACATTAAGACATTAGATTCTGGTATATGTTAAATCAAGTTCTAACATCTATATGTACATATTTATAAGTTTCTTTGCAAAGACTGATAATGGAGTTACAAAACATTCTAAATTCTCATTCCGTTAGGTTTTGTCCGGTCTTACATTTATTCCAACTCGAACATTACAAAGACCTGACCTCCTTTCTGATCTCCTGTGAGTACAAATTAAGCTGGGAGAAGTTTCTGGAGCACCACCCTCTGTGCATATGTGGAACAAGTAATTTGGCTCAGATGAAACAGAATTATGTGGAGTCCTCGGCAGGTGGGTTGAGAACTACGCAGGTAGGACTCACTACTGACCGATCACCACGTCATCCCAAATCCTTTCAGCCCAAGAGTCTACCTGATGGGAGCCCCCAAGCCACTTACCAGAACCACAGACAACAAAAATGAAGAGAGCCAATAACCAGGGTCCTACAGACGCCTTCTCTTCGGGGGCATTTCTCTGCAAAAGCGAAAATCCACCATTTCAGATGCAGAGAAACCACTCGGACCCCAGGCTCCCACAGCCTGCACGCCGGTCGCCGGCCCCCTCACCTCACAGGTCTCCCCTTCCGTTTCCGAGCCCCCACAGTCTGGCGGCTCGCAGACTAGGGCCCCTACCCCTCCACGGCACCAGCCCACGGTCGGCTGGATCCGGGAGAAAACGCGACGCGGCCCCAGGGACCCGGACTCCGCTCCGGCTGCGGAACGCAGAGGGGCGCCCGCTCTTTCCTTACCGAGGTCTTGGCGACGTTGCCGCGCTGGGTGATGTTCTTGCTGTGCTTCTCGTTGGCCATGCGGATCCTCTGCTTGGCGACCATCTTCGCGGCGCCACCACCTGCCCCGGCCACCCCTCGGACTCGCTCACTCTCCTGCCTCCTCTGGAACCGCTGCGAGGCTCGGCTCGAGGTGCCCGCGCCGCCGGAGCGCCGAGGTTCTCAGGCCAGACGCTAGCTACGGCCGCAGGGCCTGGGCGCGGCAAGCGCGGGGGCTGAGCACAAGCCGGGCGCCGGGCGCCGACTGACTGACCGAGCGGGGCGGGTGCGCGGGAGGAAGAGAACTGGCCGTCGGGTCGTTCTCGCGCCGCCGTCACCGTCGCCGCCGCCGGGAGCGCGGAGTGAAAGAGGAAGGAAACGCAACGCAACAACGGGAATGCGCAGCCCGCCGCCTCGATCTACTTTGGGTTCGGCTGCCAACGTCAGCACTAGGCGGGCTCCGCCCCGCGGAAGTGCGCGCCCCTCCCGCTGGAGAAGGAGGGCGAAAGCAGGCGCACCCTCCCAAGCTCTGTCAAGCGTCGCCCTAGATCTGCGCGTGCGCGTTCGGGCGCCTTTTCGCGACACTCCGTAACCGGAAGTGAATTGGCCCCGAGGCTGATGGCTCCGGAAACACCAATTCGCTGTCTCCACGCATGAGGAGGCGTGTAGGGGCCGGGTTCGGCCCTCGTGAACTCTCACCCGAGCGGTTTCTCTTTCCGGGACAACATGGCGCCGTCCACGCCGCTCTTGACAGGTGAGTTCTGAAGAAGCGAGGGACTCTCTTTCTTCAGACTAGTTTCTTATTTTTGTCTTTGCCTTTGAGAACTACCCGAGGAGCCGGGGAGTCTGATCTGCCTTTTCTTGTGGCTTGCGGAAAGGCCAGACTGTTGGCTTTCTTGATATAGCGTGGCAATCGGAAGTGAAGTCTCCGCCTCTGGGCTTTCGTATTCCCCCTCCCTTTCACCCATCCATCATTCTTGCTTGCGGATTCATCTTCTACAGAAATAGAAGAAGGGGGAGAAAAACAGAATGTGCTAGTTGAATTTGTGACACATGTGTCTGCAATACTAGTGTTACACGGGCCCTTGTGAAGTCATTTAGGTCTACAATAAGGACAAAGACAAACATATGAGTTAGTCCTCAAGAATGATCACGCACGTTAAATACACCTGGACTTAAGTAATTCCAGATTCTGGGTTTCCTGCCTTAATGAGGTTTGTAGGACTGAATAGGGAGAGTGGAGCTGTAATGCAGGTTTCAAATGATGAAGGTGTGGTTGGGAGAGGGTGTAGCAGTGAGCATGACAGAGATATTCTAGCAACATTTGATTTTGAAATGGTTATGAGCATATTAGAAGTAGAACATTAGAGGACTCTTGAAATTTTGAAGCTAAAGACAGAGTGTGTAGTGTTGGAGAAGATAATAAACTTAGACTGGAAAATGCTGGGGATGTTGCTTTACTAGGGTGTGGCTAAGAGTCTTTGCATATGAGTATTACGTAAGGAAAAGAGAGTCGGGAAGGAAAAGAAGGCTTTGCTTAAGTTCTGATAACTATATAGAAGGAAAAAGTCATTAAGAGAAAGGTTGTCTGCATTTAAGGAGGGAGACTATTCCCTCCCTTTCTCCCCACCCCTTGAAAGGAACCTTAAAACATTTTTGCTCTTTTTGCCAGTCTACATTTCTATTTTTACATTTTAAAATCTTTGTTATTAAGCACCATGCCCACCGATACTCAGTCTGTCTTCTGCAGTTTAGTCATCATTTATCAAACGCCGACTATAATCTGCTAGATAATATGCTAGGCAAAGATTGTTTAAAAGGCAAAGTTACATAATAAATTTTTTTTAGGTTCGTAAAGGTAGCTTGTTATTCACAATTTTTAATACTAAATGCTTATTTGAACTCTAATAAAAATACCACATTTTAAAATCTGATATAACCCCTCCTTCAAAAATACCTACAGTAGTTAGTTCCTCTCTGCTTACAGGGTAGATTCCATCCTATGTAGCATAGTTATGTAACCATTTATAATCCTTGAATTGCTCTTGAGACTCATTTATTTCCTTGCCATCCCATCTTATTTTGTGCTCCATCAATACTGGACTGCTTCTGAGTCCCTTTGAACAACCTGTTTCTTCAGTCTAGTACTATCCTATGCCTCTTGTTGATTTGGCAAACTCTTTTTCATCTGTTGAAATTAAAATTCATTTTAGATATCATTACTCTGTGAAGCCTTTCGTCACTCTACCCAACAGAGTCACTTCCTGGGCTATTTTTGTACCTTAAGTATATTTGAAATTTTATTTCACTTACTAAGTAGGATAATTAGCCATTCACTTACCTTTCTCCCCTGCTAGATTGTGACTCCTTCAATGTCAGCGACAGGGTCTTATTCATATCTGTCTTCTCAGTACTAGTGCAGTGCCTGGTAGACAATAGATACTCTAAATCAGGGGTCCCCAACCCCCGGGCCGGACTGGTACGGGGCAAGCATTACCACTTGAGCTTCCCCTCCTGTCAGATCAGTGGGGGCATTAGAGCCTCATAAGAGCACAAACCCTATTTTGAACTGTGCATACAAGAGATCTAGATTAGATTTATCTGTTTGGACTATCCTTTTAAATTAATGAAGGATAGCCACTTTATAGTAAATTAACCAAGGATGACAATTGTCTTACAGTGCTTAAAATCGGGGACTTTGTAAGAGCTTAAATGTTGTCTGTTCAGTCTACTGTTCATATTCTTATATTCTTAGAGGCCCAGAGAGATTAAGTGGTCAGATTCACACTGCAAATTGGCAGGATTAGGATTATACTTATGCAGATTGTTCAACTCCATGGTCCATTTTTCTTTCACTAGAACAAACTGTTTAATCTTTTAAACATTCTCAATGTACATATTTCATTCAACAATAGATTATTTTACTTCCAAAATCTTTTGTTAAATTTAGACTCATGGGATTTTAGAGCTGTGAATAATTTGCAGATTAGCCAGTAAATTTTGTTAACCCCAAATATTAATTGGGAATGACAAGCCAAAGCAGGTGAAAAAGGGATTTTTTTTTTAAACTCCTATAACCTAAAAGCCTCAGTACTGCTAGATCCAGATACTCACATGGCTTCAGAAATCTGCTTTTCTTTCTTTTTTTTTCTTTTTTTTTTTTTTTTGAGACAGTTTTGCTCTTGTTGCCCAGGCTGGAGTGCAATGGCACGATCTTGGCTCACTGCAACCTCCACCTCCCAAGTTCAAGCAATTCTTCTGCCTCAGCCTCCTGAGTAGCTGGGATTACAGGCGTGCACCACCATGCCCAGCTAATTTTGTATTTTTAGTAGAGGTGGGGTTTCACCATGTTGGTCAAGTTGGTCTCGAACTCCTGTCCTTGGGTGATCCACACGCCTCTGCCTCCCAAAGTGCTGGGATTACAGGTTTGAGCCACCATGCCTGGCCAGAAATCTGTTTTTCTTCATCTGTAGGCTCTTGCTTTCCTCCAGATTAAATTCATCTTTAAACTGACATTCAGCCAAATGCCCAGCTCCAAAGGAAAGAACACATTTTTGCCAGTAGTCTCAGCAAAAATCTCAAGGCTAGCTGCCTTTGACTTTGCTTGGCTCACCTTTGTATCAGTCAACTTTTAATCATGTAGTCAGGACTAAATTATATTCCCACTCCTGGATACTCCTCAAAAGAAAATGAGCGCCTCCTAAAGAAGAGGAGCTGGGTGCTAGGCACATAAAACAGCAATGTCCATTATGTGAAATTCACATTGTCTAATCTGCTTGACCAGTTGAAGTCACAGAGATAATTTATTGAAAATTGAGTCATTTTCCTAAACTAATATGTAGTTCAGTGAATGTAAGAGTTGGGAAAAGTATCATATTTTAAAGATGACTACACCCCTGCCATGGGATCCTTGTTTATTGAAGCCCTGTGTTTTTCTCTAACTCAGGCCTAGAGCAATAAATAGTATGAGTGTCTAAAAAGGCTAGTAAGCTTAGAAAAGATTATGTAGATGTTTAATGTATTTCACGCAGCTACTATGTGAAACTGGCGTTTATTTGTTGTTTTAATGAAAAGAACTGCTTGCATTCTAGATTTTTCTCTCTGCTAGAACATATTGCCGATCCCCTTTGATTGAAGAGGGAAATCACTAAAAACAGGGAATCACACAAACTCAGAATACACTATATTAAGCTAACTACACATTGTATTTAGTTTCACAGATGCTTGTAACTAAAAAGGATTCCTTGTTAGAAAGTTACATGTAGAAAAAAATTGTTTCAGTATTGAGAAGTTTTTTAGTCCATATTTATTTTTGCTTTTATTAGTTTTAAAACAGTTTATGTTCTGTTATGGACCTGATTTTGTGTTTTTTCTAATAAACTTTGTATCACAGCTTATCAGGAGTAAAACTGTATATGCTTTTATTAAATTTATTTAATAAAAAAACTGATTAAATCTAGCAAGGCATCTTAGAAGTACAAAATGTCAGTTTGGGCCAGGTGGCTTACAGCTGTAATCCCAGCACTTTGGGAGGCTGAGGAAAGCAGATTGGATTGCTTGAGCTCAGGAGTTTTAAGACGAGCCTAGGCAATATAGTGAGACCTTGTCTCTACAAGAAATACAAAACTTAACATGGCTTGGTGGTGCGTGACATGATCATGGTTCACTGTGGCCTTGACTTCCCAAGTCCAAGTGATCCTCCTGCCTCAGCCGCTTGAGTAGCTGGGACTACAGGCATGTGCCACCATGCCCAGCTAATTTTTGTAGAGACAGCATCTCCCTATGTTGCCCAGGCTGGTCTCGAATTCCTGGGCTCAAGCCATCTGCCTGCCTCGGCCTCCCAAAGTACTGGGACTACAGGTGTGAGCCACCATGCCTGGCCTGAGCCCTATTTTGTTTTCCAGCTTCATCATCCTCTAGCCACACAGGCCTTCTTTCTATCCGCTGGGGTTGGGTTTTTGCACTTGTTACTGTTCTCCTTGCTTGTTAACTGCCACTGATCCTTTACATCTCAGTATACAAAACACTTACGGATGCTTTCCCTAACCTTCCATTTTTAGGTCAAAACTCTCTTTTATACCCTCAGTGGTACCATATACCTTTCCTTTGAAGCACTAAACACAGGTATACAATTCTGTATATTTGGCTAATTATTTGATTACTGTTTGCAAAGTTCAATGAGGTCAGAGACAAGGCTGATTTTCTTTCCTATTATTTCGCCAGTGTTCGACACAGGGCCTAGGAGGTGGTTTGTTCGTTTTTTTCCCGCTAAGCATTTGTTGACTAAATGAATCTATTTATTTGGTTCAGCTTTAGAAGCATTTAATTCAACCATTTAAAAGAGTATAGTTTAGGCTAGGCATGGTGGCTCACACCTGTAATCTCAGCACTTTGGGAGGCTGAGGAGGGAGGATTGCCTTAGTTCAGTGAGACTCTGTTTCTACAAAAAAAAAAAAAAAGCCAGGCAGGGTGGCACATGCCTATAGTCCCAGCTACTTGGGAGACTGAGCCAGGAGCATCACTTAAGTCCAGGAGTTTGAAGTTGCAGTGAGCCTTGATTGTGCCACTGTACTCCAGCCTGGGTGACAGCAAGACCCTGTCTCAAAAAAATAAAATAAATAAATTTAAACATGGAAATAAGTATAGTCTAGTTCTGTAGATGATTATTTAATCTTGAACTTTGTTTCTACTTAATTTTTTAGGCTATTACTGTCATTGGGGCCTTAAATGAATATGTCTCATTCCACTTGTTCTCTTAGTTTGAGAAATTGTGAATATATTAATATTGCCATATATTTCTGAAAACTTTAAACATGTACTATATTTTTTATTACTTTATATAAAGCATACAGCTATCCTGTGTTCTAATATTTCCATTTTACAGATTGGGTCACAGATTCAGAGGTGGTAATGTATCCAAGGTTCCACAGGCAGTTATAAACTTAGGTCAGGCTCTGAATTCATGTCCTCTTTACCACAAGACAGCTGCCTTTCTTTCAGTGGTGACAAAGTTTCGAGTTTTTGTTTAAAAAGTTACATATTTCTCAGCAATTGTATGATTTTATGTAACAGAGTAAGAAAATATGCCCTTTTGTTGCTAGTATTCTATAGTTCAATGAAATATTTAATGATTTCATTAATATTTTCACTAAAGCTCTTTTTTTAAAAAAGATATTTGTGTTAACTGAGTCTTTATTAATAAAGTAATTGTGGTTCTTTTTATTTTACTTCTTTAGTCCGAGGATCAGAAGGATTGTACATGGTGAATGGACCACCACATTTTACAGAAAGCACAGTGTTCCCAAGGTATGATTTATTTTGTTAAGTAATGTTACAGGGAACATACAGTACAGTCTAAAATGGTTTTGTTGGTGGTGTATTTTGAACAAGAAAGGAAAAGAACAAAAGAAACGAGAACAAAAGAAAGGAAAAGAACAAAGGGAAAAAAATGAACTCGTTTTTATTGTATAATATTAACTGAAGATGAAAAGAATACATATTCTCTATCAAGGAAAATGATCTTCAGATCTGAAAATAGTAACTTAAGCCTATTTATAAGGTAGGGGGAACAATACTAAGAAAAAGTGTAGACACTAGTGTAATTGAATACAAGCCTTTAGTTTACAAGAGTTTTATCTTAAGGAATGAGAAAAACTTGCAAATTTGATAGCCAAATCACAGCCAGTAATATTAGTGAAATCATAATGAAAAAGATACTAAAAAGGGAGGACATATATATGCACATAGTATATAGCTAGCTAGATTAATTTTTTTTCCCCAAAGAAACAATGGACAAGTAAACCAAAAACTAGTTAAAAATGCTTATCTATAGGGGGAGAGAGTTACAGGATGCAGGGGACACATCTGTGAAAGAGCTTTGGTATAGTTTTGACTTTGGACCATATAATTGTTTTAAATTTAAAAATTAAATTAAAGGCTGGGTACGGTGGCTCACGCCTGTAATCCCAGCACTTTGGGAAGCCAAGGCAGGCCAGATCACCTGAGGTCAGGAGTTCAAGACCAGCCTGGCCAACATGGCGAAACCCCATCTCTGGTAAAAATACAAAAATTAGCCAGGTGTGGTGGCAGGCACCTGTAATCCCAGCTACTTTACTCGGGAGGCTGATGCAGAAGAATTGCTTGAAACCCGGAGGTGAGGTTGCAGTGAGCCAAAATCATGCCACTGCACTCCAGCCTGGGCAAAAAGATGAGACTCTGTCTCAAAAAAAAAAAAAAAAAAATTAAAATGAGAAACTAAAATAAGCGATTCTAGCTTTATATCAGGTTGGTGGCATAACCATATGAAGACCTGCAAAATTCTTTGTTTTTTTGAGACTGAGTTTTGCCCCTGTTGCCCAGGCTAGAGTGCAGTGGTGCAATCTCGGCTTAATGCAACCTCTGCCTCCCAGGTTCAAGCGATTCTCCTGCCTCCGCCTCCCAAGTAGGTAGGATTACAGGTGCCTGCCACCATGCCTGGCTAATTTTTTTGTATTTGTAGTGGTGACAGAGTTTCACCGTGTTGGCCAGGCTAGTCTCGAACTCCTGACCTCAGGTGATCCACCTGCCTCATCCTCCCAAAGTGCTGGGATTACAGGCGTGAGCCACCACGCCCGGCCTAATAGTTTTCTTTTTAACTGAAAGTTGATATTGTCATTTGAATCTACTATAGGATAGAGTAAATTAATTGTATTAATGTCGTTAGGCACCAAGATTTTTCAGCATTAGAGTGAAAAGATAGACTTGCCTGTATCAGTATGAACTCATGATTTCTTTTCATAAAACATTTGCATTTCCTAGTTCTGGCCAATGAAAAGGCCTGGAAGCAGCAATAACACAGTAGCAGTGAATACCCCATCCTCACAGATTGTGATCTCTAAATACAATTCTTCACTAAAAGGAACCACTTCCTTGGAGAGGTAGTCAACTCTAGGTCTGGGACAGAAAATGTTCAAGTTGATATAGCAATTTTTGTGCCAGAAAGCAAAGCTGTAAAAGACTAATGAGATTTTGTTAAAGGGTCTTAGGAAGCAACTTGAAGAGATTCACACCAACCTAAGATGGGAACATTAAGAATTATGAATAGAAAGATAAAGCATATCAAGTATATAAATGCTCCCCTGAAAAATCCTTCCTCCATTTAAACCTTACTGGTCAGCATTGGTGGTTGATGGAGTCCTCACTCATTACTTTGAAAATTGATAAATAAAGGGAAGGAATCAAGCATTTATCTTGCCTTTTTTTAAATTATTATTATACTTTAAGTTTTAGGGTACATGTGCACAATGTGCAGGTTTGTTACATATGTATCCATGTGCCATGTTGGTGTGCTGCACCCATTAACTCGTCATTTAGCATTAGGTATATCTCCTAATGCTGTCTCTCCCCCCTCCCCCCACCCCACAACAGTCTCCGGAGTGTGATGTTCCCCTTCCTGCGTCCATGTGTTCTCATTGTTCAATTCCCACCTATGAGTGAGAACATGCAGTGTTTGGTTTTTTGTCTTATACAAACTGTTTCTAAGAGTAACCAAGTGGTTGATGAGAAAAAGAATTTTATAGACGAATTCCAGTTACTAAATGGAGAATGGATGCTGGATCAGACAGTTACCATTTTGTAATCCTCAAGAAATTGATCTAGGCCACTGGTTCTCAAACTTTACCAAGCATCAGAATCATCTGAAAAGCTCGTTAAAATCCAGATTGCAGCTTCTCTTTCCAAATGTTCGGATTCATTAGATCAGCGGTAGGGCCCAGTAATTTGCGTTTTTAACAAATTCGCCAGTGATACTGATGCTGCAAATCTGGGGACCCCCCCCTTTAAGAACCACTGATCTAGACAGACAGTCATCAAAAGATGCTGAAACCTTTAGCTGAACTGTTTGATGACTGTTAATGGGGAACTTTATAATCAGGCTGTTGTCATCTGACTCTAGTGACCAATTTTTATTAGGCCCAGTTCTCTAGAACCTTGCTACAGGAAGCATGGGCCCAACCAAGACCAACTATACTGGCGTCACTCCTGAGCCAGTACAGAAATGCATCTCAGGCCCTACCCAACTTACTGAATCAGAATCTGTATTTTAGCTATATCTTCAGATGATTTATATGCACTTTTTTTTTTTTCCAGAGTCTTGCTCTGCCGCCCAGCCTAGAATGGAGTGGTGTAATCATGGCTCACTGCAGCCTCAACCTACCAGGCTCAAACAATACTCCTGCCTCAGTATCCCAAGTAGCTGGGACTATAGGCGCATGCCACCATGCCTGGCTAATTTTTGTATGTTTTGTAGAGATGGGGTTCTCACTATGTTGCCCAGGCTGCTCTCCAACGCCTGGGCTCAAGACATCCACCCGCCTTGGCCTCCCAAAGTGCTGGGATTACAGGCCTCAGCCACCATGCCTGGCCTGTGTGCACGTTATTTATTATTTTGCACATTATTTATTTACTTAATATATTTATTTTGAGATGGAGTTTCACTCTTGTTGCGCAGGCTGGAGTGCAATGGTATGATCTCGGCTCACTGCAACCTCTGCTTCCTGGGTTCAAGCGATTCTCCTGCCTCAGCCTCCCAAGTAGCTGGGATTATAGGCGCCTGCTACCACACCTGGCTAATTTTTTTATTTTTAGTAGAGACGTGGTTTCACCATGTTGGCCAGGCTGGTCTCGAACTTCTGACCTCAGGTGATCCACCCTCCTTGGCCTCCCAAAGTGCTGGGATTACAGGCGTGAGCCACCACACCTGGCCCTGTATGCACATTAATGTTTGAGAAGCACTACTCTAGAAAACCCAGTCTGGCTGGGCGCGGTGGCTCATGCCTGTAATCCCAGCACTTTGGGAGGCCAAGGTGGGTGGATCACTTGAGTCCAGGAGTTCAAGATCAGCCTGGGCAGTATGGCAAAACCCCATATCTATTTAAAAAACAAAAAAAAACTATGGCAAAGTTATGTGCTACACTTCATTAGGGTACGCAGTCCCAAGGCTGCAGGAGTAGGGGAGAAAGGGAAATGAGACAGGGAAGGAGTTAAAGCAAATATGATGGGGTATACTGAGCTGACCACAAATCCACAAAATATAGCCAACTTGCTTGGTCATGTGTGCAGAATGTCTCCAGAAAGGCTGTATGGAACATTTGTACTTCAGAACAGTCTGTTGTGTGGAGACGGGGTAAGAAGTTTACTGCAGCCTCTTAGCCTGTTTGGGTTGAATCTGAGTGCCAGAGCTCCTCTGTGTGCTGCTGCAGTGCATGGTGGAAGCCATGTGGAGGTATGGCCTTTAACTCTGCAGACTCGAAGACAACCAGTGGCGTTAGGAGATGAGGTCTCTTCATTGAATAGTTGAGGTGTGGCAGCAGGAAAAGTTAGGTGGATACAAGGAGGCACATGACTGAATCCAGTACAATCTCAGTATCACTAAGAGTAGAATAGAGACACATTTATGTGTCTCCTGGTGAGTTATTATACAGTAGGAACTGTACTGTGCATATCTTCTACAAAAGTTAAAAAAACTTCAGACTCAGAATTTTGTCAGTCTTTTACATGAGTAGTTCTTAAATGTGGCTGCACAACAGAATGACCTGGAGAGCTGTTAAAAAACCCAGATATCCAATCCAAGTATTGGGTATTAAATGATATTAAGAAGTTAATTTTGTGAGATGAAGTGGCATGGTGGTGATTATGTTTTTTAAAAAATATACTCACTGGTTAGAGATGCATAATCAAGTATAGAATAATATGATAATGACGTCTAGTTTTTGCATTGGAATGTTGTGGTATGAAAGATAAAACTGGGGAATAGATACAACAAAATTGGCTCTGAGTTAATAGTTACTTAAGCTTGATGATGAGTGCATAGGTGGATTATTATACTTTTTCTCTACTTTTTGTGTATATTTTAAATTTTTCATTCAAAAAATTATACCAGAAGGAAAGAGACAAAATTTCCCAATTGCCAAGACCAAGAAAATAATTGAATTCTGGATTCTGTAGTTTAGTAAGCTTGTCTTCAGTCTGAAACATGGCTCTAGAATGAGCTACTAAAAGGACAGTGTATAATCATTGTGATAAGGGAGTGTTTATTAAGTCAAAATGAGCTTCCTAAGAACAAATTGTTTCAAGCTTATCTTGTTTCCTTTCTGGGTAGAATTTCCAGACAGAATAATAGAATACACATCAGAATAATAGAACTGTAAACATAATTTTGGCAAAATATCTGAGAAAAGAGAAAGTCTTTGGGTTGCATGATGATGACAGAATTGTCATTGGTTAAGGTCAGTAAAGTCAGCTGATTAATGAGTTAGTTTTAATTCGAGGGAAGGACTGTTGGTGAGCCACAGGATCTTGTTCAGAGCTCACTGAACAGTCTTATAAATAATTTAGATGATAGCCTAGTAACAGTTTTATAATTTATACATTACATACTTCTGTATGTAATGTAAGGACTGACTAATGTTTTAAAAGAGAAAATCAAGATTTAAGTAGGCGTCAGTAGGCTGGAATGATAGGCCAAAACCTGGGTGGAATTAAAGATAATTGTAAAATTCTGCCGTAAGGTTCAGAAATGAGTTGCATAAGTGTAGGGTAGTGTAGGATGGGGAACATCTTGATCATAGCTGTTTATGTGGGAAAGATTTTTTTTATTTTTATTTTTTCGTGTGGTGGAGTCTCACTCTTTCACCCAGGCTGGACAGTGGCGCAAGGGCTCACTGCAACCTCTGCCTCCCGGATTGAAGTGATTCTCTTGCCTCAGCGTCCTGAGTAGCTGGGACTACAGGCACCCACCACCACACCTGGCTAATTTTTGTATTTTTATTAAGAGACAGGGTTTCGCCATGTTGCCCAGCTGGTCTTGAACTCCTGACCTCAGGTGATCCGCCTGCCTCGGCCTCCCAAACTGCTGGGATTACAGGTGTGAGCCATTGCACCATGAGAAAGAGATTTTAAAAATGTTTTATTATCTATAAACTGAATGTAAGCTGTCATTATTGTGTGATTGCAGAAGCACAAATGTCGTCTTCATTTGTGCAGATGAATTAATGCAAAGATAGTGTAAGGGATGTATCAGTCAGTTCTCAATGCTTTTGTTGTTATTTAGCAATTCAAAATTATTTTTTAGCCAGGAAGTTCTCATCTCATGTTGTGACTACACTAATGTACATCTACATGTGCACAGATACAAGTTTCTATTTGGGTATTCATTATCACTGGGTGATGTATTCATAGTAAACATCTTCAGTTCGGAGATACAGTACTTAAGAGTTTCGATTCCTTGATAGAATATTTCCAAGTAGTTAAGTGAGGAGCCTCTTATTGTTGTTATACTTTCAATCTCTACACATGAAAAATTGATGGAAGGCCTACCACACAAACTTATTCACCCGAAAGGGCTCTTTTTTTTTCTTAAAATCCATCTGTTAGTATGAAATCATTTTCCAGCTTACTTTACAGTGATTGTTAGCGTTGCATTTTAAAGTATTTTGGCAGATGAAAGCATTTTGGAATTTTCTGAAATTTGTACAAGTTCTTAGTTATTAAATTGATAGTGAAATGGTTGACTTTATAATCAGATTTTTTTGAAAAGTATTAATGTTTATTCATTTAAACTTTTTTTTGTCATTTTCAGGGAATCTGGGAAGAATTGCAAAGTCTATACCTTTAGTAAGGATGGGACCTTGTTTGCCTGGGGCAATGGAGAAAAGTTAGGTTCATTTACATAACATATTTTGTGTGTCATGAATATAAACACAACTGGCATTATTTGAATAACAGATATTTGAGTGTCATTAATAAAATCCATCTTTTAATGTCATGATGTAGTGAGATATTACCTCTCGTTACACAGAATACCTTCAAAATTTTTCGTTTCTATATATACGTCATGACTTGTTTGAGTTATCTAGTTACTTAGAATTAAAAATTAATGTATGAAAAATATAATTTAATGCTAAAGAAGTTGAGTTGTTTTAAATAGTGCTCTAAGTTATTGGTTGGAGTTTCTTAAATCTGCACTAACACTGAGAAAATAATTCTCTTTACTCATTTAATCCTAGATGTAGATACTTTTTTATCTTTGCTGTTAAATTACTAACAACTGCCTGCAGTTATTATTATTAGTCTTATGTATATAAAAGTGTATGTTATTCAAAAGAACGTTTAGTATAATATATGTTACATAAAATACCAGTTTACAAAATTGGTCTTGCACAAAAAATTATGTTGATTAAATGCTTATATTTTATTAAGAAAACCAGGCCTTTTTAATTTTTCAAGAGTTACAACAACATTTTATTTCATAGACCACGCAAATGCCCAAATATTTGTTGCTTGGCTTAAAGATATTTACATTGTTTTAAACCACATATAATACTGTTAGGTTTTTCAAAAGGGAGAAAATGCATGCATTAGTTTGAAAAGTAAATTTTAAACGTTGTTCTTTACAATGTTAATGTATTCAGAAGTCTTTCACCTACCCGGTGAGATTGGATTAATACTTGCTTTTTAAAAATTGACTGCTAAAGAGAACATGTTGAATTAGTTGATTCACCTTTTATGACTATAAGTAGCTGGCAGAATTAGCGTTTATAATTTTAAAAAATTGGTCTTTTATTCTTTTTCTTTTTTTTTTTCAATTTTTTGTTAGGTTGACCAGGTTAGACTCAAACTCCTGGCCCCAAGCAGTCCTCCTGCCTCGGCCTCCCGAAGTGGTGTGATTATAGGTGTTAGCCACTATGCCCAGCCCTTTTTTTTTTTTTTTTTTTTTTTTTGAGACAAGCTGTCACCCAGGCTGGAGTGGTGCAGTGGCGTGATCTCAGCTCACAGCAACCTCCACCTCCCAGGTTCAAGCGATTCTCCTGCCTCAGCCTCCCCAGTAGCTGAGACTACAGGCGGACAACACCATGTCTGGCTAATTTTTGTATTTTTAGTAGAGATGGTGTTTCACCATGTTGGTCAGGCTGGTCTCTAACTCCTGACCTCAAGTGATCCACCCGCTTCATTCAACCTCCCAAAGTGCTAGGATTACAGGCATGAGCCACCTCACCCAGCCTGAATCTACTACTCTCAAATCATTAATAATATAATTATAATGAGTCTTATCTACAATGTTAACAGTTTTAATCCCAGCCTCAAAAAATAGGATGTGATCTCAAAATTTCTTATTCTTTTTTTGTGTAACCTATTGTGGGTACTTAAATTTTATTTTTTAATCCATATTTTAGTTTGTATTATTTGAGTAATGAGTCAATAGAAATTTACTACCTAATAGGCTATACTATACATCTTTTCATTGTCTTTTTTTGTTTGTTTGTTTTTGAAGTATTCATTGTTCTTCTAGCTTAGAGTTTGTTGAATAAGTCTGTTTTTACCTTGGCAGTTATTGTTAATAGTTCACTCATATCCACACTTAACCTTCCATGGGATTCAACTCTGAATCCTTTAAGTATGTCCCCATATGTCATGTCCATGATTTTAATAGATATCTTCTATATTAAGTTCTAGCATTTATTTCATTAAAGTGCTGTGACCACAATGGTACTTATTGTTCTGGGGCAAGAGAACTACATTTCATGTACTGATTGTGGTCTTTGTTCAGTTTCTGGTTAACTAAGTCAGAAACCGTTACTGATTCTTCCTTAAATATGTTTTTTCTTAATTAAAATAAACATCCTTCATTAAACTAACAATAACTCTTAAAGACCATCAATTCTGAGTAGGCTCTGGTTGCAAAGCAAAGAAAAAAATAAAGGTTAACAACAGCAACAACAAGAAAACAAGAAAGCGTCTTGTAATTCTAAAATAGGTTATTTGCAGCAAGTTGTAAAGATTTCCATGTAGGTGTGTGTGTTTAAATAATATGTGGTAATTTTTCATTCTTTTCAGTGACTGCTTATCTTAACCTCAGTTATCTTCCTCAAACCTGAGTAGAACAAAGTTACTTATAGCAACTTCTGGAATAAGATGGAGTGTCTTTTTTTTTTTTTTTTTTTTTAAACACCCCAGAGTGTTTAGTACATAAAAGTGAGTCAGGCCAAACTGATTTCAAAGCTTGGCTGTGGCATTTATCAATAGTATGATCTTGAGCAAATTGTCAAATCATTTTATTTTTCTAAGCCTAAATTTAAGCACTTGTAAACCAGAAATGATGACATTTATAAGATTGTTGTAAGGATTAAATGAGAAAATGTACATAAAGTGGTTAGGTACATAGAAAACATCCCAAAATGGAACTGCTTTTATCATACAATTACTGTCATTTTTGTCATTGTACCATAATAATTCTTAGAATCATATCTTTTAGAGATTGCTCTTGAGATTGTAGTAGACATCAAATGTCTCCTTACTGATTTCCCTAGCTGCTACAGCTGTATTTATTTTAAAAAAAATTTTTTTTTAATTGAGTTGGGATCTTGCTATGTTGCTTGGGCTGGTTTTGAACTCCTGGGCTCAAGCAGTCCTCCCACCTCAGCCTCCCAGCGTGCTGGGATTACAGGCGTGAGCCACCACACCCAGCCCATTTATTCAAATTTAAAAGTATACTTTTGCAGGCCGGACACGCTGGCTCATACCTGTAATCCCAGCACTTTGGAAGGCCAAGGTGGGTGGATCACCTGAGGTCAGGAGTTCAAGACCAGCCTGGCCAACATGGTGAAACCCCGTCTCTACCAAAAATACAAAAATAAGCCAGGCATGGTGGCATGTGCCTGTAGTCCGAGCTACTCGGGAGGCTTAGGCAGGAGAATCACTTAAACCCAGGAGGCGGAGGTTGCTGTGAGCCAAGACTGTGCCACTACACTCCAGCCTGGGTGACAGAGTGAGACTCCATCTCAAATAAAAAATAAAACAAAGGTATACTTTTGCCATTTTCTCTAGCACCTCTGCCTTTCCTTTGGTTTGATAGACCTCAGCTTCTCTATAGATTAGTTTTGTGTTCACTTAAAGGCGTTTTTTTCCTTTTCAGCTGAAGGTGGAATCATCCATGTGTCTTCTATTTTATATCATTTACCAACATTAGCCTTATATAGGAGACTTTTGGTAAAATACACATTTTTTTTTTTTTTTTTGAGACTGAGTCTCACTCTGTCACCCAGGCTGGAGTGCAGTGGCACGATCTCAGCCCGCTGCAGCCTCTGCCTCCCGAGTAGCTGGGATTACAGGTGCCCACTGCTGCGCCCGGCTAATTTTTGTAGTGTTAGTAGAGACAGAGGTTCTCCATGTTGGCCAGGCTGGTCTCGAACTCCTGACCTCAGGTGATCCACCCACCTCAACCTCCCAAAGTGCTGGGATTACAGGTGTGAGCCACTGCACCTGGCCTTTTTTTTTTTTTTGAAGTTAAGGTATTTCCTGCATATTTTCTAGAACCAACTTAAAGTTGATTTTTATGAAAAATGAACATTTTGGGCTGGGCATGGTGGCTCACGCCTGTAATCCCAGCACTTTGGGAAGCCGAGGCGGGTGGATCACTAGGTCAGGAGATCAAGACCATCCTCGCTAACACGGTGAAACCCCATCTCTACTAAAAAAAAAAAAATTAGCTGGGTGTGGTGGCGGGCGCCTGTAGTCCCAGCTACTTGGGAAGCTGAAGCAGGAGAATGGTGTGAACCAGGGAGGTGGAGCTTGCAGTGAGCCGAGATCGTGCCACTGCACTCCAGCCTGGGAGACAGCAAGACTCCGTCTCAAAAAAAAAAAAAGTGAACATTTTGGAGTGATCTGTATTTGAAAAGAGGTATGAATGTTTTGGTTAGTGTTGACTACTATAAAACAGTATTTCATTGCTGAAATAATTTCTTTTGAAACCAGAGTAAATATTATCAGTGTCACTAACAAGGGACTACTGCACTCCTTCGACCTCCCAAAGGCAGTTTGCCTTGAATTCTCGCCCAAAAATACTGTCCTGGTAACGTGGCAACCTTATACTAGTAAGTATTTTCTCAGTGTAAAAATACTCTGACAGGATCAATTACGTTTAGTGGGGGGAAAAAGTTATAAAGTTTATAACCTCATAAGAAAGTAATTAGTCTTTATGATAGTAAACAGTGTTTGTGAATATTATGATCAACAGTGAATCTTGTACTCTCCAAATAAACAATGTATTGAAAGTAATTTCAAGGTATATGGTAAGTTAGTGTAAAGAGCCATTATGAGCTAAAGGAAAAGAAAAAGCTCAAGGGAAAATTCAGGAAGTAAATAACTGCTGGATAGAGATTTCTGAAGATTAAGAATAATAATGACTTTTAAAATCAAGACTTTTAAATAATTATTATGTGAAAGGAAGTACAGTAGACAAAACATCTAAGGGATGTGTATAGTATAACAGAGTAGAAAATGTTGTGCCATTTTCCAATATATTTAAAGAGATACCTAATGATAATACATTATATGAACATTTTATGTAGCTGTGTTTCATGTAATAAAATAGTTATAGGGGCTTATTTTAAGAAACATTTTCTAATAATGTTGATATTGTTGAATAAGTAAATGATAATAGGTCATTATTGGCTTACAAACCTTTTGAGTTTTTGTTCTTTGAAGAGGTATGAACTCTAATTAATCTTATTTTTCCAAGTAAATGAAAGAGATACTGAGAATCAGTTGAGAATCATGAGTGGGTTATGTAACCTTTTATTTATTTATTTATTTAGGTAGCAGAGGCAAGCTTTCATGATCTAACCCATTTGATAGTAATCCATGTCAAACTTAATAAATAAGAAAAATAATCCTTTTACAAATGTTGCAAGGCAATTACTGAAAAAAAGAATTTTTATTGCAGCTTCTAAAGATGGCACAGCTGGGATACCCAACCTACAACTTTATGATGTGAAAACTGGGATGCATTTGAAATCTTTCATCCAGAAAAAATTGCAAAATTGGTAAATAAATGGTTTAAGATGCTATTTTTTTACATAGTATTAATGTCATCACTGCATAATATTTGTTTTCCTGATATTGATTTAAAAAATAACTTATCAGACAAAAATCTGTATTTTTAAGGATTTTGTATGTAGGAATGTAATAGAACAAAAACTTGATCTTTCTTTCCTTTAGTATTAAGTGGAAAGGAACAGTGTTTCTTTTGTTTGTTTGTTTGAGACGGAGTCTCACTCTGTCGCCCAGGCTGGAGTGCAGTGGCGTGATCTTGGCTCACGGCAACCTCTGCCTCCTAGGTTCAAGTGATTTCACCTGCCTCAGCCTCCCAAGTAGCTGGGACTAGAGGCATGTGCCACCATGCCTGGCTAGTTTTTGTATTTTTAGTAGAGATGGGGTTTCACCATGTTGGCCAGGCTGGTCTTGAACTCCTGACCTCAGGTGATCCACCTGTCTCGGCCTCCCAAAGTGCTGGGATTACAGGTGTAAGCCACCGCACCTGGCCTTTTCTATTAACATATATTGACTAAAACTATTAGTAACTGACTTAATATCATATTTATAAGTGTTTATAAGTGTTTTTCCTTAAATAGTAACCAATATCATAAATTACTTTAACATGTTAACATGATGTTACATTCTGTCTGAATATTTCTTATACTTTTTTTTTATTGACATAGGTGTCCATCCTGGTCAGAAGATGAAACTCTTTGTGCCCGCAATGTTAACAATGAAGTTCACTTCTTTGAAAACAACAATTTTAGTATGGAAAGATTTATGACATAATTTTATTACTTACTGTAATCGTATACAGTTTTCATTAACTTTTATGACATCATAGGGTTTTCCTAAATACTGTTAATTTATTAATCAATAATTACTGTTACATTCATTTGCATAATTCTTTAGAAGTCTGAATTCAGTGAAAATCTGTAACACAAAGGTTTTCTTTTACAATAACTTTTTATTATCTGGTAATTGCTATTAAGACATTTGAATATCTTTTCCTGAATTTAATTGCTATTGAAATTCTGTGACACAAATTTTTTAGATATTTTATCGTGTAGAATTTTCAACTTCAGACACCTAGTTCTAGTAACCATCAGCTTGTGGCCAGTCTTATCTCATCCATACATCTCTCCAGCTACCATCTCTCTTACTAAGTGAAAGCAAATCCCAGATATGGTATACTTTTATATACTTGTTAAATATGTAATTGTAAATATTTCAGGGTAGATTTCTGAAGATTGGGGCCTTTCATTTTTTAAACTTAGCCACAAAACCATTATCACAAATTATTAAATATATGTTCAAATTTCTACTAATTGCAAATGTTACAATTTTTTTTAAAACTCAGGATCCAAATAAAGTACTGCACATTGTGGTTGATTGATACATCTTTTATGTTTCTTTTGGTCCTATAAGTTCCCACTCTACCTGTTTTTTACTCTTCATAATTTATTGTTTAAGAAACAAGGTTATTTGTCTTTCATGTTTTCCCATAGTTTGAATTTTGCTTTTGTATCCCATGGTATAATTTAACATGTTCATCTGTCCCCTATAAATTGCAAGTTGGCTCTAGAGTTGGTCAGCTTCAGGTTCTTTTTTAGGTGAGTAAGGGTAAGACTACATCATAAGGTGGTGTTCACTTCTTTTATCAAGGAGCACATAATGTCTGGTTGTCTTTAAGGCTTAGCTGACATTAATGTTTCATGCCTGGATGCATTATTCATCAGTGGTTGCAAATTGTTGATACTTTGGTTTTTTCTCCCTCACTTATTTTTCAGCTGTACTGCTTCTATAAAGAAAAATTTCCCCTTCTACTATTTGGTTACCTAGTGCTGCATTTATATAGAAAAGGCAGGATAAATATTCTTGCTTTTATTAGTTTTAATATAATGTATTCTATCTCTAGCAACCTTCATTGTAACCAATTAGCTTTTTCCCCATTCTTGTTTTTTGAGAGTGGGCCTCATTCTTTTGTCCAAGCTGAGTGCAATCATGGCTCGCTGCAACCTCGACTTCCTGGGCTCAAGCAATTCTCCTGCCTCAGCCTCCCAAGTACCTGGGACTACAGGCTTGCACCACCATGCCCGGCTAATTTTTGATTATTTGTACAGACAGGATCTCATTATGTTGCCCAGGCTATTTTTTAGTTCCATTCTTTTTTTTTTCGAGATGGAGTTTCGCTGTTGTTGCCCAGGCTAGAGTGCAATGGTGTGATCTCGGCTCACCACAAACTCCGCCTCCCAGGTTCAAGCGATTCTCCTGCCTCAGCCTCCTGAGTAGCTGAGATTACAGGCATGTGCTACCATGCCCGGCCAATTTTGTATTTTTAGTAGAGATGGGGTTTCACCATGTTGGTCAGGCTGGTCTCCAGCTCCCAACCTCAGGTGATCCACCTGCCTCAGCCTCCCAAAGTGCTGGCATTACAGGCGTGAGCCACTGCACCTGGCCTTTTTAGTCCCATTCTTAATGAGCTGTGGATTTAAAAGGTATGTGTTTCAGTCCATTGTAGTTATTTTTCTTATTGATGCTCAAATTGTCTCATCTTTGACCAATTAGTCTTTAGTGACTTCTTTGCTATATGGTAAGACAAGTCATTCTAGTATTAATTTGTACATTTCTAACCATTACACCTACAACTGGCTAATTTTTCAGGAAACCCTGTCTCCTTTTTGGTGTGCTACTTTTGAATAGCTATTGATCTCTGAAATTGAACAAAGAAAAAGTATTAGCTCTTGATCTCATTGAAGGAAACATTAAAAGGAAATAAGGTTTCTTGAAAAATTGGCTGAGTCTAGCAAAAAAAATGGTATTTAGGTTCTAGGGATTCTTATTTGCTGTTGCATTGATCATTGTTTCTAGGCCTTTTTTCTTCTATTTAAAAGATGTAACAATCTTTTAAATAAATAATTTTATTTAAATTAAAGGTTTATACGTATAGTTTAAATTAAAGACTACAAGGTTTTTATTTAACAACTTCTATCTTATTTGTATTGCCTTCTGTCACCACCAAGAATCTTGTTACTCTGGAATACCAGGGATGATAATTTGAGAATATCACATTCATATAAGTATTCATTTGGTTTGTTCCACATTATCCACAGGGTATTCTTAGAATCTTAATACCAAAAAGTAACACTATTACTGAAAATAATTTTTTAAAAAGGGTTTGCAGTTATTTTTGTCTTGAGAGCATCCCATTACTGATTGTACAGTTTTGAGTATATCATAGTTAGAATAGGAATTGGTAACTTTGTTCACATGTACCAAAGATGGCGTGTAGGCTGATTTTGAGCAGCATCCAATCAGTATAGTTATGCATTTTATTTTCCTGTGTTTGAGGCGCACTGTCACCTCACTGTTTCTGGGTTAGCTTGCTTTCTTGTCTTATTCTCCTCTTTGTGAGCATGCCAAATGAAGAGGGATCACCACTTTTGACAGTTTGGTATGCTGCTTTTGAAAAGCCATTGATCTTTGAAATTGAACAAAGAAAGTATATTAGCTCTTGATCTAATTAACTAGGGTAGCAGTTTTATTAATAATAGCATGGTTCAGACTGCCTGGAATAGAGTAAGCTCTTAATATCAGCCATTGTTACTGTGGTTGTGATCATCATTATCATGCATCTGTTTATCACATTAAGTTACAGAATTTCCATATCCACATTCTGCAGTAGTAGGCCGAGGTTGATCTTTTCCTTCTAATAGGCTCTAAGACCACTTTATTTCAGCGATTGAAGAGAGGATAACTGACGTTTATCAAATACCTACCATATGCCTGGCACTGTTCTCTTAAAACCAATTACTGAGAGTTAGGTGGTATAATCCCATTACTTGCCTAAGCTTACACTGCAAGTAAATGACTGAGTAGAAATTGAAGCCTACATTTGTCTTGCTCCTACCCTACGCTTTTTCCACTGTGTTACTGTGTCTCACCAGGAGGAAACTACAGTGAGTAGTATTAGTGTGTAGTTATAGTGATCTTTTATAATGTATTCAGAGTTTAACATGTTCCTTTTAGGTTCTCTCATCAATCTGATTTAATTTACTCTTTTTTTTAGACACAATTGTAAGTAAATTGCATTTGCAAAAAATTAATGATTTTGTATTATCACCTGGACCCCAACCATACAAGGTAATTGCTGTTTTTGTTTATGTGTAATATTATGTGTTTAAACCTTTTCCTAGTTTTTTGTGATTGTAAAAACATGTCCATCTCAGTTTTTATTCTTCAAAAAATTAAGTAATGATTTATGTCTATGTATCTTAGGTGGCTGTCTATGTTCCAGGAAGTAAAGGTGCACCTTCATTTGTTAGATTATATCAGTACCCCAACTTTGCTGGACCTCATGCAGCTTTAGCTAATAAAAGTTTCTTTAAGGCAGATAAAGTTACAATGCTGTGGAATAAAAAAGGTATGCTAAGTATATTTTATCCCTCCTTTTGTTTATCAGTTGTTAATTTAGGCTGTATTCCTATGTGTATAACAGAAGAATCAATGCCCATTTAATTTGTGTTTTAAATCTGATTAAAGTTTTTACTGTTATAGCTACTGCTGTGTTGGTAATAGCTAGCACAGATGTTGACAAGACAGGAGCTTCCTACTATGGAGAACAAACTCTACACTACATTGCAACAAATGGAGAAAGTGCTGTAGTGCAATTACGTGAGTATTCCAGCAGTCTTCCTTTGATTAGAAATAATGATAATAAAAAATACTGTGCCATAAAGATGATATAATCTAAATTCTTGATCAAAAGATAGAATTCATATACCTTAATAACCTTTAAGATAAAATTCTTCTTAATTAAGAAACTTAAAAATCATCCTCAAACATACCTTATTTTGGCAGAATACAATTATTTGAGTTATGCCAACATTTTAGAAGTGAACTTCCTGAGTGAGGTAATTCCATTGTAGTAGCTCTTTTGGAACTTACTTAGCTAATTATAACAGCAAATTGTTTAATACTGTCTTTAGAATTGTTAGTAATATCCAAGAGGCCAGGCATGGTGGCTCATGCCTGTAATTCCAGCACACTTTGGGAGGCTGAGATGGGAGGATCATTTGAGCCCAGGAGTTCAAGACCAGCCTGATCAACATAGTGAGACCCTACCTCTACAAAAAATAGAAAAAGTTAGCCAGGCATGGTGGCGTATGCCTGTAGTCCCAGCTCCTCAGGAGACTGAGGCAGGAGGATCACTTGAGCCCAGAAGTTCAAGGCTGCTGTGAGCTATGATCATGTCACTGTACTTCAGCCTGGGTGAAAGAGCGAGACCCTGTCT
The DNA here is from genome assembly GCF_006542625.1 of Nomascus leucogenys. NCBI lineage: Eukaryota > Metazoa > Chordata > Mammalia > Primates > Hylobatidae > Nomascus > Nomascus leucogenys. The sequence continues at coordinate 72,016,862 of NC_044391.1, forward strand.
CAAAATAATAATATCCAAGAATGTTACCACTTCATCTGTTGTTTTAATGAACTAAAACTTTAAAATAATAGTTTTAAAATACTGATAGCATCCTATTTTCTCATTTTGAATTGAACATGTGTAAGTAGGATAATCTATGTTTTAAAAAAACTATTTCCATTGAAGTCAGAGAAAAAAACAAGGATGGCTCCCTTTTTCACTTTATTTTAATAGCATTCTGAAATACCTAGTCACTATAACTAATCAGCAGAAGTAAAATATATATACAGTTTTGAAAGAAAACAAAATCATCTCTGCTCACGTAGATGAAGTCACACTATAACCAACAGCTACTTTAAAAAAATGAAAGATTCCATATATAGCAAAAAATAAGAAGAAGAACAAATATATAGGGCCAATGAGAAGAAAACTCTAAAACTCTTCAGAGAGACAAACTATGACCTTTACTAAGAAGAATTATTTTTATAAAGATGTCATTTCTCTCCTGTCAGTCTAAAATCAAATTTAAATGCTAATTTTTTTTTTAACTATATAAACTGGCTGTAAGGTTGGTGTTGAAAAATGAACACACAAGAATATTTTGGAAACTTGTGTAAAAGAAGAGCAGGGCAGGGGAAGTTATCTGGAGTTCTGACACTACCAGATATTAAAATGTACCCAGCACTTTGGGAAGTTGAGGTGGGCGGATCATGAGGTCAGGAGATCAAGACCATCCTGGCTAACATGGTGAAACCCCGTCTTTACTAAAAATACAAAAATTAGTTGGGTGTAGTGGCACGTGCCTGTAATCCTAGCTACTCGGGAGGCTGAGGCATGAGAATTGCTTGAACCCAGGAGTGGGAGGTTGCAATGAGCCAAGATCGCGCCACAGCACTCCAGCCTGCTGACAGAGCGAGACTCTGTCACAAAAAAGTAAGCCAATTGTAATTAAGACAGTTTGGTTGTGGTATATGGATATACTGGTAAAAGTGATAAATCAGTGGAAGAGAACAGAGTCCAGAAATAGATCCATACTTTTGTAGACATTAATATATAATAAAGTCAGCATTTGAATCAATGGAGGAGAAAATATTGATCATTTAATATATGGTTTGGGATAACCGGCTAGCCATTTGAAACAAAAGGTTATCTTCTTCACAAAATAAATTCTGGTTGGGTCAAAAACTTATACATAAGACTGCAGAGAAATTAGACTATATGGGAGAATTTTTTTTCTAATCTTAAGAGTAGAAAAAGACTATTTAAACAAGACAGGAGTGCTAAGGGGAAAAAATAATGAATTTGACCATAGAAGAATAATGGATTATTACAATGAGAGAAGAAAAGGAAAAGAGTCCATAAATTAGGCAAAATGAACAAAAAGTTGGGGAAAATATATTTTTTAAATAGTCAAGTGATGAGTATGAGGAAGTGCAAATTTTCTGAATATATCAAGTAAGCCAAGTAAAAGACCAATAATTGGAGAAAAATAAAATAGGCATAGGATAGTAAAAATTAGTCCTCAGAGCTGGTGCAGTGGCTCATGCATATAATCCCAACTATCTAGGAGGCTGAGGTGGGAGGATTGTATGAGCCGAGAAATTTGAGGCTGCAGCGAGCTAAGATCCCACGGCTGTACTCCAGCCTTGGTGACAGAATGAGACCATCTCTTTAAAAAAAAAAAAAATCAGCCCATAGAAAAAGAAATAAAATTACTTATATTAAAAGATGCTTATAATTTAAAAAATAGAAATAAAAACAAGACAGACATTTTCACTTAGTAGGCTAATGAAGATAAAAATATGAAACTACACAGTATGGTTGAAGTATAGTGAGGGGGAAGCCTGCATCATCAAAAACTGTTAATAGAGGCTGGGCATGGTGGCTCATGCCTGTAATCAATCCCAGCACTTTGGGAGGCTGAGGCAGGTGGATCACCTGAGGTTAGGAGTTCAAAACCAGCCTGACCTACATGGCGAAAGCCCATCTCTACTAAAAATACAAAATTAGCCCGGCGTGGTGGCTCATGCCTGTAATCCCAGCTACTCAGGAGGCTGAGGCAGAATTGTTTGAACCCGGGAGGCAGAGGTTGCATTGAGCCGAGACCGTGCCACTGCACTCCAGACTGGGCAATGAGAGTGAAACTCCATCTCAAAAACAAAAATTCTGAAAGGATATCCAAGAAATATAACAGAGGGTTGCCTTTGTGTAAAGTGACCTGTGTTTTTGGCTTTTTTTTTTTTTTTGAGATGGAGTCTCGCTCTGTCACCGAGGCTGGAGTGCAGTGGCACGATCTTGGCTCACTGCAACCTCTGCCTCCCAGGTTCAAGCGCTTCTCCTGCCTCAGCCTCCCGAGTAGCTGGGATTACAGGTGCATGCCACCGTGCCCAACTAATTTTTCTATTTTTAGTAGAGATGGGGTTTCACCATGTTGGCCAGGCTGGTCTCAAACTCCTGACCTCAGGTGATCTGCCCACCTCGGCCTCCCAAAGTCCTGGGATTATAGGCGTGAGCCACCGCACCTGGTCTTTTGTGGCATTTTAAAAAATATAGGGCACAGTGGCTCATGCCTATAATCCTAGCACTTTGGAATGCCAAGGCAGGAGGCTCCCTTGAGCCCAGGAAGTTGAGGCAGCAATAAGCTGTGATTTTGCCACTGCACTCCAGCCTGGGCCACAAAGTAAGATCCCATTTCTATAAATAAATAAATAAATAAAATAGTTTGTATTTTGATTACCATCTGCACGTATTACCCCTTCCAAAAAAAATTTGTTTATTAATAGTAACAAACTATTACTATAAGGCCATATTACCAAAATGTTTAAAAGAAATTAAGATTCAGTAGGGGTTCTTAAATAAATTTATGATTATACATTAATCCCCCTAGTATATAATGTAAGAGTATTTTAATGTTAACATTCCTTGAAATTTTTTTATCTGTTTGACGTGTTTGTGAGTACTATATGATGGTAACTTTTGCTACAAATATTTATATAGTTCTTTATTGCTAATTTGGGCTTTATATTCTTTTTCTAGCAAAAAATGGCCCCATTTATGATGTAGTTTGGAATTCTAGTTCTACTGAGTTTTGTGCTGTATATGGTTTTATGCCTGCCAAAGCGACAATTTTCAACTTGAAATGTGATCCTGTATTTGACTTTGGAACTGGTCCTCGTAATGCAGCCTACTATAGCCCTCATGGACATATATTAGTATTAGCTGGATTTGGAAATCTGAGGGGACAAATGGAAGTGTGGGATGTGAAAAACTACAAACTTATTTCTAAACCGGTGGCTTCTGATTCTACATATTTTGCTTGGTGCCCGGATGGTGAGCATATTTTAACAGCTACATGTGCTCCCAGGTTACGGGTTAATAATGGATACAAAATTTGGCATTATACTGGCTCTGTCTTGCACAAGTATGATGTGCCATCAAATGCAGAATTATGGCAGGTTTCTTGGCAGCCATTTTTGGATGGAATATTTCCAGCAAAAACAATAACTTACCAAGCAGTTCCAAGTGAAGTACCCAATGAGGAACCTAAAGTTGCAACAGCTTATAGACCCCCAGCTTTAAGAAATAAACCAATCACCAATTCCAAATTGGTAAGTAAAGTTTTACTACTTTTATAGAAAAAAAGTTTATTTTGGGCCAGGAGTGGTGGTTCACATCTGTAATCCTGGCACTTTGGGAGGCCGAGGCAGGAGGATCACTTGAGGTCAGGAGTTTGAGACCAGACTGGCCAACATGTTGAAACCCCATCTCTACTAAAAATAACAAAAATTAGCTGGGCATGGTGGCGCATGCCCGTAGTCCCAGCTACTCAGGAAGCTGAGGCAGGAGAATCGCTTGAACCTGGGAGGTGGAGGTTGCAGTGAGCCGAGATTGCACCACTGCACTCCAGCCTGAGCAACAGAGCGAGACTCTATCTCAAAAAAAAAAAAAAAAAAATTGTATCACTGGTCTGAAACTTCTTAATTTCCATCGAAATGTTCTATTTAAACAGTATTGTTTTATTTATGTAAAATTATATAAAGACATAACACGATATTTACTTGTATTTATCATATTTATTTAGATTTAAAAAGAAAGTATATAGTAGACTTCGGATTTTTCCTATTTCTGTATTGGAATTTTCTTTACCTCAGATAAAAACAAAAGTAACTCCAACCCATCCTGCTTTCTGAATCTGTGCATGATGGCATAATTCTTTGATCCATAAAAGTAGTAGGTTTATTTTGGTGAGGGGGAGAAATTGATATAGAAAATAATACTTTGAAAATGGTGATGAAATTAGGCAAGAACTTAAAATCAGGGTTTTTTTTTTTTTGAGACAGAGTCTCACTCTGTCACTGAGGCTGGAGAGCAGTGGGGCGCGATCTCTGCTCACTGCAACCTCCGCCTCCCAGGTTCAAGCAATTCTCCTGCCTCAGCCTTTTGAGTAGCTGGGATTACGGTGCCTGCCACCACATCCAGCTACTTTTTTGTAGTAGAGATGGGGTTTTGCCCTGTTGGCCAGGCTGTTCTGGAACTCCCGACCTTAGGTGATCCACCCGCCTTGGCCTCCCAAAGTGTTGGAATTACAGGCGTGAGCCACTGTACACGGCCAGGATTTTTTTGTTAACATTTAAGATTTCTACTAAATTGTTGCTTTTTTATGTGGCGTGATGATTGTGTGGTCCTGTCAAATCATTTTAGTTGAAGTAGTTGTATGCCCAGTAATTAGAAATGTTTACATGTATCTAATTCCAGAAACGAGCCAAATTACAAAGAAAATACTGTCAAGAAATTACTAGAAACAAAGACAGTGTAGTAGATAACTTCACAAAGGAGGAGGGTTACACAGCAGTAGGGGAAAAAAGGTGTTGGGGTTCGTCCCCCACAGAAAAAGTTTTTTATAGGTAAAAATTTATATATAAATTATACTTAAAGAGTATTTATTAGCTTTCCAAAAAACCTTCACCTTTTAAAATGTGTTCGTTGGTCCGGCGTGGGGGTTTCCATCTGTAATCTCAGCACTTTTGGAGACCGAGGGGGATGGATCGCCTGAGCCCAGGAGTTTGCGACCAGCCAGGGCAACATGGTGAGGCACCGTCACTACTAAAAATACAAAAAAAATAGTTGGGCATGGTGGTGTCTGCCTGTGATCCCAGCAACTCGGGGGTGTTGAGGTGGGAAATTCACTTGAGCCCAGGAGGAGGAGGTTGCAGTGAGCTGAGAAATTAAAATGTGTTCATCAAAAACGTCCCATAATAATTGATAAAACTGAATAAACAAAGTTTATTAATAAGAATGAAATTATGGGCCGGCCGAGGCGGGCGGATCACGAGGTCAGGAGATCGAGACCATCCTGGCTAACACGGTGAAACCCCATCTCTACTAAAAATACAAAAAATTAGCCGGGCGGGGTGGCAGGCGCCTGTAGTCCCAGCTACGCGGGAGGCTGAGGCAGGAGAATGGCGTGAACCCCGGGGGGCGGAGCCTGCAGTGAGCCGAGATCACGCCACTGCACTCCAGCCTGGGTGAAAGAGCGAGACTCCGTCTCAAAAAAAAAAAAAAAAGAATGAAATCATGCATAATGAGCACATAGTACCAAAACCAGAAAAAACTCATGATTTATAGTAGTTGTGTGGATTTTTTTCGTCTCAAGTGAAAGGCTCTCAGTGGCTACATGATGCTCCTAAGTGTGGAAGAGACTTGTAACTTATCTTTTCTTCTTGCCTCATTTTTCATCAAAGTTCTCCTGAGCAGAAACTTTTCAGCCAAAGCAAACTACTACAGAAGAGCCCACTATTGAAAGAATTTTCATATTATGTATGAAACAAATGTTCAGCAAATATTGTATAACTTAAGTAGCATTTTATGCAACATGGATAAAAATGAAATGAAAGAGCCTTACACTCCAAATTTGTCTGCTGTTCTACAAATGTGGGTTCTCATAATATTCAGTTTGTTTCAAGTAGAATATGAACATACCCAGAACTTTGATGACCTGAAATAGTTAATGCATTTGCTAAGATAAGGTCACTTTATGGTTTCTTATTTATTACTCTGCATCTTAAGTGTTTGAGCTCTGCTCATTTCCATATAGGACTTATAAGTAAAATGCAGATCTGAGACCTAGTACTCAAGAAACTTCATGGAGAGCTGGTACTTTTGATGTGCTGAGTTATGATAGAGTCTAAGAGACAATTAACATTAAAATAATAGCAATATAGATAGAAATCAGTAAGTACATAAATCTGATAGAGTTGTAGTGCCATCACTTATACTGTATGTTGTCTAAAACTGTTCTGGAGATACATTGAACCCATAATTCACCATTTTTTCTGTTGTGGAATATAGTTGTTACATGGTTACATAAATATCTGATGTTGGAAATGATTGTCTTCATTGTGTAATCTGACAAGCCATGTAATTTTTTTTTGGTCTCTTCATATGTCAATCCCAGATTTGTAATTATCTAGTTAATTACTCCTTTCTATTTCATTTATTTTCATATAATCTATTCTTGTTTTTTCATTTGCTTTTATTTCTAATCTTCTAATCTCTGATTTTACAAGTAAAGATCTAGCAAGTAATTCTTTGTGTGAAGAAAACAAGCGAGGCAACTGGGTTTCTGTTGACAATAGTTAGAACCAAAAAGGCCTCAGAAGAAGCTGTTGTTGGTATCTAGTTTTCATAAGAATCATGTGTCTGTAGTAGTGCTAAGAAAAATTCTGTTTGAACAAAACTAAAGTGAATTTTGCCAGCTCTGATATGATTGAAAGATATAGCAACTGATAGGAAGACCCTAATTAAATCCATCCTGACAGTTGGAGTGTGCCACTACCAGTGAGTTTCGAAATAATCTTTGCTAATGATCTTAAATTTGATAAAATAAGTTTATCCTATATTAGCAGAAGTGTATAATTTGTTGTAGGTGTTTACAACATGGACTCCATTTCAAAATTATTTTACATTTTCCATAGCATGAAGAGGAACCACCTCAGAATATGAAACCACAATCAGGAAACGATAAGCCATTATCAAAAACAGCTCTTAAAAATCAAAAGAAGCATGAAGCTAAGAAAGCTGCAAAGCAGGTATTTGGAGCATTAATCTCATAACAAAACAAATAGTCAGTTATGGCCGGGCGCAGTGGCTCACGCCTGTAATCCCAGCACTTTGGGAGGCTGAGGCAGGTGGATCACTTGAGGTTAGGAGTTCAAGACCAGACTGGCCAACATGGTGAAACCCTGTCTCTACTAAAAATTCAAAAATTAGTTGGCTGTGGCTTATAATCTCAGCTACTCAGGAGGCTGAGGCAGGAGAATTACTTGAACCTGGGAGGTGGAGGTTGCAGTGAGCCATGATTGCGTCACTGCACTCTAGCCTTCCAGCCTGTGCGAGAGAGAGAGACTCCATCTCCAAAAAAAAAAAAGCAGTTAAGTTAGCTTTAAGCCTTAAAGTTTAAAGAATTGTGGTCCTAAATACTTGACTGTGACCAGGTGTGGTGGCTCATGCCTGTAACCCAGCACTTTGGGAGGCCAACGTGAGAGAATTGCTTGAGCCCAGGAGTTCGAGACCAGCCTGGGCAACATAGTGAGACCCCTATCTCTACGAAAAATTTTTTGCTGGGCATGATGGCATGTACCCCATAGTCCCAGCTACTTGGGAAGCTGAGATGGTAGGATCACTTGAGCTTGGGAGGTTGAGGCTGCAGTGAGCTGTGATTGTACCACTCCAGCCTGAGTGACAGAGCAAGACCATGACTTGGAAAAAAAAGAAAAAAAGCACAAAAAACCTTGGCTCTTACATTATAAAATGTAGTTGGAGTTAGACTTAAATAGGCAGAGTATCTTTCTTTTGTTTGCCTATGAATTTCTAAGTAATCTTGTCTATATGATGGGTGACAAAAGAAACTGGACTTGACATCGTAACCTGAGACACTAATGGTGTTATGTAAGCACGTTACTTGCTGTAGACCCTTTTGGTGGCACTTGTGTGAAGTGGTGTAGTTTGCTTTCCTTGAAGCATGTATTTACTAAGAGAAGCTGGAAATTACATGACTAGAAAGCCATTTGGGCACTCAGTATTATAGTACTATATGAAATTATTTAACTGGGAATTGAAATACCAGAAGTACCCAAATAATGGGATATTTCCAGAATAGTTTCTTATTTGATTATGTAGTTGAAAAGCCACACCAGTGTAAATAATTGACAAATTGTGATATTGTGTAGCTCATGGTGATAATGTGATTGGCTGGGCTGGGGATGTCTGGTTAGTGAAGTTATGGTGATCACATCTTTGCAATTCAGGTAGAGTACATGTCTCAATCCATTCAGGCTGCTACCTTATACTAGGTAATTTATAAACAAATTTATTGCTCACAGTTCTAGAAGCTGGGGTGCTGGCAGATTTGGTATCTGGTGAGAACCCGTTCATCATAGATGGCACCTTCTTTCTGTGTGTCCTCCCATGGTGGAAGGGGCAGTGGAGCTCTCTTTGGTCTCCTTTATAAAGCTACTAATCTCATTCTTGAGGGTGGAATCCTCATGACTTAATCATTTTCCAAATGCTCCACCTTTTAATACTATTACATTGAGTATTACGTCCCAAACTATGAATTTGAGGGAAACACCAATATGTCAGACTGTAGCAGTGGGGTAGGATTTTTGGATTTTTTGTTTTTGTTTTTTTTGAGACACTCTCTGTCTCACTGTGTTATCTAGGCTGGAGTGCAGAGGCATGATCACGGCTCACTGCAACCCCAAACCCTGAGCTCAAGTAATCCTGCCTCAGCTTCCCAAGTAACTAGGACTGTACATGTACACCACCATTCCCAACTAATTTTTTTATTTTTGTAAAGATAGGTTATCACTATGTTTTTCAGGCTGGAAATGGGCGTAGGTTTTTTTTGTTTTGTTTTGGTTTGGTTTTTTTTTTTTTGAGACCGAGTTTTGCCATGTTGCCCAGGCTAGTCTCAAACTCCTGAGCTCAAGCAGTCCTTCCACCTCAGGCTCCCAAAGTGCTTGGATTACAGGCGTGAGCCACTGTGCCCATCCTAGAAACGGCAGATTTTTAACAGCTGGTTGCTATATCACCAGTACAGTCCTGCTGATAATTCTTGAATTTTGACAGGTCTAGGCTGGTTATGTGTTTTGGGAGGCAGTTACTATTTTAAGGTGTAGAATTGTATTATGCAGCCATATTCTGCTAAAATCTGGACTTTTAGAAAAACCATTTTGCTCATTTGTAGTTAATATGTTTCATCCCCAGAAGTATCTTTTAATTGGTCAACTTTAGGTTATTCCAAGTAAAAATGATCTATTCCATGCATTTGATATTAGCTTTGTATAAAAGCAAGTCTTGTCCCTTCATCAGTACAAGTAGGGACCTCTACTGGCCCTGGATATTACAACTCAGTAGTATCCTTACAACTTGATAACTAAGATGCCCTTTGAGTTTTAGGGCCTCTCTGAAACCCACTCAACTTAGAATTCTATTTTTATAAGCAAAAATTGCATTAATTATAAAAATACAAATTCTATTAGTTTATACATTTTATAATACAAATTATTTGATAATTATTTCACATTTAATTAATATAATGAAATTATTATTGTAAATAATGGTTATTTATAACTCTCAGTTATAAATGTGTAACTCTTTATAGCTCATGGTAATTGTGTGATCAGCTGGACTGATCAGTTATAAATTTACACCTCTCAGTTATATGTTTATACCTGTCAGTTTTTTTTTAAAAGAGCCAATACAGTCATCAAGCACCTACACACGTTTTTTACTAAAGATGATACCAAAGGTGATACCAGTAATCTCTCATTGTGGAGTTGCTTTTTGAGTTGTTTTTCCAGTAATAGCGAAGGTTTTCAACTTGCAAGATAAACTATTCAGTATGTATTTTGGCGATGACTGACTGAAGTTGGTAAAAGTTATGGCTGTGTGATGGAACAAAGCTAAATGGCCCTTGACAGAATCTCACTTTATCCAGGCCTTCTTAGTCCTGACTCTGAAGTAAATAGTCAAAGATAGAGCAGTCAGATGTATATAATCTAACTAGTATTTTTATAAACTGGTGATAATTTTATAAGTTTGTTGACTTTACCAAAAAAGAGTTGAAACATAAGAATTTAATCTTACCATATATACGTCCTTTCTAGAGAATGGCTAGAATTTAAGTATAATAATGCAGACATTTCAACTTGTTCTTGGTTAGTTTGTGGGGAAAAATAAATTTTATAAAGCAGTTAATGGTTTTTCACATGTATAACATTAACCTTTCTTCCTAGAGAGTTATATTCTTAGCTCATTACAAACAACTAAAATTTTATATTTTTAAAATCTGATATCAAAAGTGAATTTTGATAGGCAGAATATCCCCTCTTCTTTTATTTACTCTTCTAATTTAATTTTATATTGTGAAAAATATAAACTGCCTATTACCAGAACTTATAGGCTCCTTAAGAGGAGAAACAATATTTTCTTTTGAATTCTCAAAGTGCCTGGTAATTTGTTTTCATGTAGAAGGTAAAGAATTGTTTATTAAAGAGTACCAAAAAGTGAAACCAACATGACTTTAAAAAGAAAAATTGGCTGGGCGCAGTGGCTCACGCCTGTAATCCCAGCATTTTGGAAGGCTGAGGTGGGCGGATCACCTGAGGTCTGGAGTTCGATATCAGCCTGGCTAACATGGTGAAACCCCATCTCTACTAAAAATACAAAATCAGTTGGGTGTGGTGGCAGGTGCCTGTAATCCCATCTACTTGGGAGGCTGAGGCAGGAAATCGCTTGAACCCGGGAGGCGGAGGTTGCAATGAGCTGGAATCATGCCACTGCACTCCAGCCTAGACTCTGTCTCCAAAAAAAAAAATACAGAGAGAAAAATTGACTTCAATTCTGTATTTTCTAAAAACTCTTAAGCAGACTTTTAGAGTTGAAGATCTAGAAGTGATACCCTATTCTGTGTTCCTTGAGGATGCTTTAAAAGTTCAGAGTATCCTACCCAGAACTCTGAGTAAAAGGTTATGGAGACCTGGAGCATTATATATATATTCCACTGGAAATTCTATAAGAAGTAGAAACCCTACCTTGGAGCCAATAAATACTTATATAACTTTTTTCCCCTCTTACCAAAATAGATATCTTGTCATAATTATAAAGGAAGAGTCATTCCTTTACTTTTTAATTTATTTAGCCAGTGCAACGAAGCAAGTATTATGCTAGGGGCTCAGTTCTAATGGGGAATGGTAGAATATGGTGTTACCATAGGGAAAAATACTGGGCATTATGAGAGCCTGGGAAAGGTGCGACTATCCAGTCCTAAGGTGGGGAGATTTTCCAGAAGACTTAAAGGATAAGTAGGGTTCAGCCAGGTGACTTGTGGGGGAAGGTGTTCTAGGCACAAGGAACAATATATAGTAGTCTCCCTTTATCCTGGAGGGGCAGAGCTGTGCCTGAAACCACAGATAGTACTGAACCCTATAGAGACTGTGATACACAGTAAGAGATTAACAGTAACTCATAAGAAAATAGAGCAATTATAATAATATACTGTAATAAAAGATATGTGAATATGGTCTCTCAAAATATCTAATTGTGTTGTATTCACCCTTTTTGCGACAATGTGAGATGGTACAATGCCTGTGTGGTAAGATGAATGACCATGGCTATAACTTGCAGTTCGAGGTGCAACTGCAAAACTAGCACTAATCTCTTTTTTCTTCTTCCCAAGTTCATGGATAGGTTTATTCTTACTGTAAATCATAGCAAATCAGCATACAATATTTTTTATTCCTTATTAAGAACTTTCACCTTTTCACTTAAAGGGAGCACTTTACAGCTTCTCTTTGGCATATCCGAACTGCCAGCATCACTACTCTGCACTTTGGGACCATTATTAAGTAAAATAAGGGTTACTTAAACACAAGTACTGTTGATACCGTGACAGTCGATCTGATAACCAAGACAGCTACTAGTGAAAAATAGGTGGGGAGCGAATACACTGTGGATACACTGGATAAAAGAATGATTCTCGTTCTAGGCAGGATGCTGAGAGATTTCATCACACAGCTTAAAACTTATGAATTGTTTACTTCTGGGATTTTCCATGTAATATTTTTGGGCTGCAGTTGACCCTTGGTTACTGAAACCATGGTTAAGGGAGACTGCTGTACACAAAGGCCAGGGGCAAGAGTATACAGCACCTTAGCAGAAATAAAAGTGATTCAGAATCAGTGAGGAGGGACAAGAAAAGTTATCAGAGGTCTGATCATATTGGAAGCATTATAGCATCCCTTTAAGGGGAAAAAAGTTTTGTGGTACTTTGTTGCAAAGCTGAATTGATCTGATTATAAGTTAATATCTGTAGGATTCTTATTCTTGTAGCATAATCCATTACAGGTACTTGATCATACATATTCTTTATAGTTTTGGAGAGAGCCTTGTAAGAGTGAAACTTTAAACACCTTAAATAGAAAAGCCCTCTCATATGTTGAAACTGTCTATCTACTGTCACATCTCAGAATATGCAAAAGTTTGGGATGCTTGTTGGCTGGTACAGAAACCTCCTAGTTTACTCTGATAAGGTCATTTTATTTCTAATATGGGAGTATGTAGCATACTTCATGAGACCTTTAATTCAGATTCTTTATATAAAATGTAGATAAAATCACATATTTAGTTTCTGTATTCCATATGCCAAAGCTATGTTGATTTAAATACTGTAATGTTTTTGGTTTTTAAAATTGAATTTAAAAAATATTTCCTGCAGGAAGCAAGAAGTGACAAGAGTCCAGATTTGGCACCTACTCCTGCCCCACAGAGCACACCACGAAACACTGTCTCTCAGTCAATTTCTGGGGACCCTGAGATAGACAAAAAAATCAAGAACCTAAAGAAGGTGAGAGACTTAAATGAAAAACAGACGTGCATATTGAAAGGTGTACATGAAAATTATATAAGTAAGGGAGTACTTAGATGCCTAAAGACAGGTATCTAAGAAGTTGGTATCAGCAGTTCTCATTGTTGTTTTCTTACTATGAAGCACTGTTCACTTAGGAATGGTATTGATTTTAGTTATATTCACAAATGTCTGAAGACTCTTAGTACTTTGATTTTTGGAGTAATAAAATTTAGCATGCATCAGCATAGAAATATACTGAACACTTTTTTTTTTTTTTTTGAGACGGAGTCTCGCCCTGTCACCCAGGCTGGAGTGCAGTGGCACAACCTCCGCTCACTGCAACCTCTGCCTCCCAGGTTCAAGCAATTCTCCTGCCTCAGCCTCCCGAGTAGCTGGGACTACAGGTGTGCGCCACCACGCCTGGCTAATTTTTATATTTTTAATAGAGACGGAGTTTCATCATGTTGGCCAGACTGGTCTCAAACTCCTGACCTCAGTTAATCCACCCGCCTCGACCTCCCAAAGTGCTGGGATTCGTGAGCTTCCTCGCCTGGCCACTGAACACTTTTTTATTTTATTTTATTTTGAGACAGAGTCTTGCTCTGTCGCCCCGGTTGGAATGCAGTGGCACGATCTCGGCTCACTGCAAGCTCCACCTCCCCGGTGCACACCATTCGCCTGCCTCAGCCTCCCGAGTAGCTGGGGCTACAGGTGCCCGCCACCACACCTGGGTAATTTTTTATATTTTTTGTAGAGACGGGGTTTCACCGTGTTAGCCAGGATGGTTTCGATCTGACCTCATGATCTGCCTGCCTCGGCCTCCCAAAGTGCCGGGATTACAGGCGTGAGCCACTGCGCCCGGCCACTCAACACTTTTATACTCAGTATTTCATTAGATACCTTTTGATAAGTAGGGGCAGATATTTATCCTAGTTTTGAAGATGAAGAGACAGAGACAAAAAAGAAGTGTATTGACTTGTGATATTGCAGCCAGTGTGCTGGGGTGGCCCTGGAGATAAAAAAAGGGTCTCTAAAGCCCTTCACAGCTGCATTATGAGATTTCTCTTTCATTCACTTTTTATCAGGCAGGACTTTGGACCAACAATCTTTCAGAATGCTCTCATTGAGATTTCTCTCAAAGCCAGAAACATCACCCAGGTCCAATGGGGCATTGAAATGTGCCATTACTGATACATTTATATATACACATACATACATGATAACATTAATTAAAAGCCTGAGAAAAATATTTTGCCAAATCTCATGTTTTTAACATTTACAATTTTGCATTTAACTTTAAAAAACAGTTTATCCCAGCATTTTAACAGACCATTATTGATACAAGTGTAAGATAATTAATCTCCTTACTTGAATTTCACATTCTTAATAAGGAAGTGACTTTGAAGTGCATTTGAAGTGACTTTTCTTCCTTGCTCTTGACTCATATTTGATGTTTGCAGAAACTGAAAGCAATTGAACAACTGAAAGAACAAGCAGCAACTGGAAAACAGCTAGAAAAAAATCAGGTACTTTCTGCATTTTTCATTTAGGCTTGTGGTGACCACCAGCCTTCCCCCTTTTATTATAAACAAGTATTTAGTCAGGTAAAAGAGCACATGGAGTTTAAAAACTTATTTTGAAAACCATATGCCATATTCTTTTTAATGTTTTTACTTTTAAATAGCTTTACTCTTAAATAGAAGAGATATGGTATTGATCATGTGAATGAAAAAGTCAATATTCCTAAGAGGCATACTATGCTATTACTGCTGAAAATAATAGCAATTTGTTATATTAGACAAATTTAAGATTCTCCCAAGTACCTGTTTGCCTTTTCCCTCCTCCTCTCAACATTTTTAAGCCCAAATATAGAACTGAAAATTTTGGGGGCCCAAAGGGATGCAATAAGACAGTGTCTGTTCTTTTCACCCTCAATTCATACCAGATAACAAATTAGAATTTGTTTCTAACCTGTATTTTAAAATCTGTTTACTAGTGAACATAATAAATTGTCAGAAATATCATTTTTTTCTGTATTTTGGTTACATATCCAGTAATTATTTCATAATAACTTCATTGTTTCAAACTTTTCTAGTTGGAGAAAATTCAGAAAGAAACAGCCCTTCTCCAGGAGCTGGAAGATTTGGAATTGGGTATTTAAAGATTCACGGAAAGCAAGTTGATGACCAGAAATCAGTGCAAACACATCTTCTGTTAAACCCATTGGTATACACAGAATATTCCTGTGCCCACACTTAATGTCAATCTATAATTTTAACCATTTATCCAAGATTCTACATAAGTGTAAAATTATTTAATAATGTCTATTAAATTGATATTTATATCTTGCATTCTATGTCATGTCAATATGTGGTACAGAAAAGAGATACGTGAATTTTTTAGCTAAGCTTGACAGATTGAAAGACAAGTGTCTTTTTTTTGTAGAGGGAGATATATACCATATAATTGAATAAAGACATTTTAAATTTAATCACTTTGTTTTTATTGTAAGTTCCTTAGTTCAAATATCCTTTATTAATTTGTAAAACTACTTAATTCTCACAAGACTCTATGAAGTAATTGTTATAATCTCTATTTTATAAATGAAAAAACTAAGGCCATAAAATTAAGAAATTTGTCAGTGTCTCAAAGCTAGGAAATGGCCATCTAATCCCAGAACCTATGCTTTAGGTCACTATGATATACTACTCCTGTATCCTCAGGTAATGTATCATTTAGTAACACTAAGCACCCTGCTTAGTTTTCATGGATACTGCCAAATTGCCCTATCTCAAGCTTTATACTTGCACCATTTAAAGTTTTCCACACTGTTGTCAATATCAGAAGTTATAAGGCTTTGAAATGTTCGCCACTTTGATAAACAGGAAATGATAGTTCGTTACTGTTATCTACATGTATTTTTATTAGAAATGGGTTATGTACTTTTCCACGTTTGATAGTTGGTTGTATTTCTTTAGTGAATTGATTTTTCTTTTCCTTTGCCCATTTCTCTGTTTGGATGTTTGACTTTCTTCTTAATTTGTAAGAGTATCCTATGTAGTAACAAAATCCTTTTTTAAAAAATTTTAAAGAAAAAGTATACACAGGACTTTTTTTTGATTCAAAAAATACAAAGGCATGCAATGAAAATTAAGTCTGTTCCACTACCACATTTTCCAGTTTTTTGTGTGTCCTTCTAATGATAGATAGCATATGAGTATTCAAGTATACATATACATACACTTAAAAAAAAAAGATGGCATATACTCACTGTTCTGTTTGGGGTTTTTTGGTGGTGGTGTTTGTTTGTTTGTTTTTAGAGACAGGGTCTCACTCTGCCTCCCAGGTTGGAGTGCACCTTGAACTCCTGGACTCAAGTGATCCTTCACCTCAGCCTCCCAAGTATCTGACACTACAGGCTTGCATCACTATGCCCAGCTTATATTCACCATAGTGGTTCTGTACTCCCTTAAAATATTTTGGAGGCCAGGCATGCTGGCTCACACCTGTAATCCCAGCACCTTGGGAGGCCAAGGTGGGTGGATCACCTGAGGTCAGGAGTTTGAGACCAGCCTGACCAACACGGTGAAACCCCATCTCTACTAAAAATACAAAAGTATCCAGGTGTGGTGGCACATACCTGTAATCCCAGCTACTTGGGAGGCTGAGGTAGGAGAATTGTTTGAACCCGGCAGGCAGAGGTTGCAGTGAGCCGAGATCGCGCCATTGCACTCCAGCCTGGGCAACAAGAGCGAAACCGTCTCACCAAAAAAAAAAAAAAAATAGTATTTTGGAGCTCCTTTATATGAGTCTCTCTCTCTCTCTCTCTCTCTATCTCTATCTCTATCTCTCGGGGAATGTGTGTGTGTTTGTTTCTCTGGAAAACCCTGACTAATACAGATTAGGTAATACATAATGCCTAATACATAACTAATATATGGACAGGAAGTTAATAGACTGTGCCACCTTAAAACTCATATGTTGAAGCCCTAACCTCCAAGGTGATGGTATTGGGAGATGGGCCTTTTGGAAGGTAAGTGTGTTTAAATGAGGTGAAGAGGTTGGGGCCTTCATGATGGGATTAGTGTCCTTACAAGAAAAGACACCAGGGAGCTTGTTCTGTCTCTTTGGGCCATGTGAAGATATGGTGAGAAAGCAGCTGGCTGTAAGCCAGAGAGTCCTCACCAGAACCTAACCATGCTGGTGATATCCTCATCTCAGACTTCTAACCTCCAGAACTGTGAGAAAATTAACTTCCTTTGTTTAAACCACCTAATCTGGTATTTTGTTATGGCAGCCTGAGCAGACCAATATAGATTGTATAAATTTCAGTTTGTTTAACAGTAAAGGACAACTAATGAATCAAGGAAGACTTTATGGGAAAAACTAAGATTTAACATGCTCTAAATAGAAAAATCGTTTACTTTTTTTTTTAAGGCTTAACGTGTTCATCATGGTTGGCAGCTAAGTAGAGGAAGAGCCAAGTCCAGAATCTAACATTTGGACTTCCCCTCATTTAAACAGTGGTGTTTTGCTATGTTGCCCAGACTGGTCTCAAACTCCTCAGCTCAATCTGCCCACCTCGGCCTCCCAAAATGCTGGGATTACAGTCATGAGCCACTGCAGCCGGCCTACATTTTAAAATGGTTGGAAAATCAAAAGATTATTTGATGACATGTGAAAATGGTATAAAACTATGTGAAATCTATTGTCCATAAGTAAAGTTTTCGTTGAACACAGCCATGCTCACTCATTAACTTATTTTTCATGGCTGCTTTCATGCTGCAACTGCAGAGTTGAATATTTCCAACAGGTCATGTTTTTGCAATGCCTGAAACATTTACTCTATGGCATTTTACAGAAAAATATTGCTAATTCCTTTGTATTCTGTAGAAGAATACAAAATAACATGTAAATAACCATATAATTATGTTGCTTCTTGTATTCTCCACTATATAAACTCCTAGAAGTGGAATTCTTGAGTCATGTCACATTAGAAAATTTAGGCCAGGCACCAATTTAGGCTCATGCCTGTAATCCCAGCACTTTATAAGACTCAGGCTGGAGGATCACTTGAGCCCAGAAGATTGAGGCTGCAGTGAGCCATGATCATGCCACTGCACTCCAGCCTGGGTGACAGAGAAAGACCCTGCCTCCAAAACAACAACAAAATGTAAATACTTTTTGTTGTTACTATTATCATCATCATCTTTATTTTACTTGCTGATTTTCTCCTTCACTATGTTTGGGGTTTTTTTACTCAATTTATTTTCACATTTGGTACTGTTATTACTCTGAGACTGTTGTTTTTATTTAGTGGAAGCATAATCAAGTTACTTAAGTGAATGAGATGTGACTCCGCAATTGGCATTTTAACATCTAATTTTGAGACAAAGTCTTGCTCTGTTACCCAGGCTGGAGTGCAGTGGCTCGATCTCAGCTCACTGCAACCTCTGCCTCCTGGGCTCAAGCAATTCTCGCGCCTAAGCCTCCGAGTAGCTGAGATTACGGGCGTGCACCACCACGCCTGGCTAATTTTTGTATTTTTAGTAGTAGAGACGGGATTTCGCCATGTTGGCCAGGCTGGTCTCCAACTTCTGGCCTCAAGTGATCCGCCTATCTCGGCCTCCCAAGCTTTGGGATTACAGGCATGAGCCACTGCTCCTGGCCTTAAACTTTGTTTAAAAAAAGAAATAAAGCAATGGGCCAGATTGGTTTTGACACAGATTGAACAATTTAAACATTTATTGCTCAAAAGATTAATGAAGATCATGGGCCAGGAATCTGCTTCAGACAAACTGTTAAACTAGTTTTTAAAAACTAAATTGAACATTTTCTAAATTTATACCCCTTGCCAAGTAAAAAATAAAACACATACATTCCAAAATAAATTTAATATCAGAAATTCTGTGATGTTTGTGTTGCAATCCAAAAAGGTGAAAAGGTAAGATGTTGAGTTTTCCAAAAGTAAATTATAAGGCGAGCATTTTATCCTTGGCTTTTCAGCTCTCTATGGAAAGACACAATCCATTAATAGTCATAGACCTGCTGACTGTCTGTAACCCCTGCATCAGATCAGTGGTAATGTAGAGTCGATGAGGTTAAGTGGCAGGCATGGACACGGCGGCTGCTTACACCAAAGGCTTGCCCTGAATGCAGGGCTGATTGCCTGCTCACAGTTCGTCTTGTGACTGGCAAGTGTCCTGTTAGTGTGGTTGTAGGATGACAGGGGCCTCACAATTTCCAAAAACATTATTTTGTAGGGGAGGAGCATTCTTCTACTCTTCAGGACTCTGAGGAGGTCTACATCATCTGAACCTCAGTACTGTCTTTGGAAAGCAGTTTGCAGGACTGCGACCAGAGGAAATGCTTCAACTATTTGTTCTCTGCACCTGGGGGACGAAAGTCTTTGCCCTGAAGTGTGGTAGCCAGTGATCTAATCAGCTACAGTTATGTGCCACATAAAGACGTTTTTGTCACTGACAAACTGCAAATATGATAGTGGTCCCATAAGCTTATAATGGAGCCGAAAAATTCCTATCTCCCAGTGGCATGATAGCCTTCTAATGCTCTAGCACAACATATTACTCACTTGTTTGTAGTGATGCTGTTTGTAAACAAACCTGTGCTGCCAGTCCTATAAAAGTCTAGCACATACAATTATGTACAGTACATAATACTGGATAATTATAAATGACTGTTACTGGTTTATGTATTTACTATACTAGTTATTTTAGAGTGTACCCCTACTTTAGAAAGTTAACTGTAAAACAGCCTCAGGCATGCCCTTCAGGAGGAGTTCCAGAAGGCACTGTTACTGTAGGATATGACAGCTCCATGTGTGTTATTGCCCCTGAACACCTTCCAGTGAGACAAGATGTGGAAGTGAAGACAGTGACATTGGTGATCCTGATCAATAGCCCCTACATGGCTGGGGTTAATGTATGGGTTTGTGTCTTTAAAAGTTTAAAAAAAAAAAAAAAAGAAAGCTTTTAGAGCAAGGATATAAAGAAAAAAATATTTTTGTACAGCTGTACAATGTGTGTGAATGTGTTTTTTGGTTTTTGTTTTGAAACGGTCTCATTCTGTCACCCAGACTGGAGTGCAGTGGCACAATCTTGGCTCACTGCAACCTCTGCCTCCCAAGCTCAAGTGATCCTCCCAGCTCAGGCTCCCAAGTACCTGGGACTACAGGCATGCACCACTGCACTCAGCTAATTTTTTTACTTTTGGTAGAGACGAGATCTCACTATGTTGCTCAGGCTGGTCTTGAACTCCTGGGCTCAAGGGATCATCCCACCTCAGCCTCCCAAAATGTTGGGATTATAGGCTTATTCTGGCCAATGTGTGTTTTAAGCTAAGTGTTGCTGTGAGTCAAAAAGTTATATAAAATTAAAAGTTTATAAATTTAAAAAGTTACAGTAAGCTAAGGTTAATTGATTATTTTAAAAAAATTATTTTTAGCATAGCCTAAGTGTACAGTGTTTATAAAGTCCATAGTAGTGTACACTAATGTCCCTGGCCTTCATGTTCACTCACCACTCACTCATTGACTTGCCCAGAACAACTTCTAGTCCCACAAATTCCATTCAAGTTAAGTACCCTATATGGGTGTACCATTTTTTATCTTTTATGTCATATTTTTACTGTACCTTTTCTACATTTACATATGTTTAGATAGACAAATACCATTGCTCAGAGTATCAATACAGTAACATATTGTACAGGTTTGTGGCTTAGGAGCAATAGGCTATACCATCTAAGTTTATGTAAGTACACTGTATGTTCACACAGTGAGGAAATCGCCTAGTGACACATTTCTCAGAACCTATCCCTGTTAAGTGACACATGGCTGTTCTTGAGCTGCTGCTTCATAGGCCACTCCCTCCCTCTATAATGCTCCGCTTTGTTCTTGGAATCTCTCGAGTACTTCGCATCTCCAAACTTCATTTCACCGCTGGTATGTTGTGGAAATTATAGGTAAACCAATTAGTATGAATCCATCTACTTTCTGTTTTCTAGAGTTTTTAATACAGTTTCTGAACCACTGGTCCTTCTTTCCTGGAGGTATTGCAGTTTCTGGACCACTGGTCCTTCTTTCTTTTCAGTGTTGCCACAAAATTATTGCTTGTACCACTTTCCTGTCATGTCACTCAGATCCTAAGAAGAGGTAGGCAGATGCATGTGCTTAGTCTGTTGTCTTAAATTGGAAGTCAGACAAGCACACTTCTAAAGGTTTTTTGTGTTTTATAATATATGTATACATTTTGAGACAGGGTCTTGCCTTATTGCCTAGGCTGGAGTGCAGTGACATGATCACAGCTCACTGCTCAAGTGATCCCCCAGCTCACTGCCTCCCCAGTAGCTGGGAACTACAGGCATGCACCACCATGCCCAGCTAATTTTTGTATTTTTTGTTGAGACAGGATTTCGCCATGTTGCCCAAGCTGGTGTCAAACTCCTGGGCTCAAGCAATCCACCGATCTCAGCCTCCTGAAGTGCTAGGAGTACAGGCACGAGTCACTACATCCCCCATATATATATATATATATATACACACATATATGTATGTGTATATATATGTATATATGTATATGTATATATGTATGTGTATATATGTATATATATATATTAAAAACGTGAATGTAAAAATTAAAAGCATTTTACTTGGTTCACCTAAACCAATTCCTCATATTGACACTAGAGGGTTCTAAGGATCTGGAGTATGGGGAAATTAATGAGGAATTCAAAATTTTAGAACATAACTGGAAAATATGTTCACTCAAAACTTGCCATTTTAGTAGCCTGGATTACTGCTATTTATTTATTTATTTAGAGACAGGGTCTTACTCTGTTGTCTAGTCTGTCTTTTCTCATTGTCAAACTTAACCCTCTTTAGCCTTTTGCCATCAGACTTATTCCCACCCTCCTGCTAAAGTTGTTCTGTAATAGTGGTCTCTTATTGGTGCAAATGAATCATGTTCCAACAGTTTGTTTGGAAGTCAACTATTTGCAGAGAGGACTGTGTTTTCCTATTGAAAGAATATTATAAATTGTCATTGGTGTTGAGGTGAGCCTCTGAAAACCTTAAATGCAAAAACTGGGTATAGGATCATTAAAAAAAAAAAAAGTTTAAAATCACTTAAATTTTCAAGAGAATGAGAAGCCACAGAAAATATTTGCAAAAGATGTATCTGATAAAGAGGTATTATCCAAAATATACAAAGAAATCTCAAAACTCCACAGTAAGCAAACAACTTTGTATATTAAAGTTGAAAATTCATTTAAAAATATATAAAAGTTGTTTAATACATAAAGTTAAGTTTGATTAAAAAATGGGCCAAAGACCTTAACAGACATCTCATCAAAGATGATATACAGATGGAAAATAACCACATGAAAAGATGCTCTGCATCATACATCATCAGGGAAATGCAAATTAAAATGTTAGTCAAATACCTCTTTACACCTATTAGAATGGCCAAAACCAAACACACTGACAACATCAAATGCTAATGAGGATGGGGAGCAACAGAAACTCTCATTTATTGCTGGTGGGAATGCAAAATGGTACAGCCACTTTGGAAGACAGTTTGGCAGTTTCTTACTAAACTAAGTATAGTTTATTACTATACTTTTAACATACAATCCAGCATGTCACTCCTTGGAATTTACCTAATGGAGTGGAAAACTTAGGTCTACACAAAAACCTGCATACATCGATAGCAAACTTATTTATAATTGCCAAAACTTGGAAGCAACCAAGATGTCCTTCAATGAGTGAATAAACTGATACATCCAGACAATGGAATATATTTAGGACTAAAAAGAAATGCGCTAACAAGCCATGAAAAGACAGAAGAAACTTGAATACATATTACTAACTGAAAGAAGCCAATCTGAAAAGGCTTCATACTGTATGATTTCAACTACATAATATTCTCAAAAAGACAAAACTATGGAGACAATGAAAAGGTCAGTAGCTGCCAGGTATTAGTGGGGAGGGTAAATATTTAGGACAGGGAAAATATTCTGTATGATGCTGTAACAATGGATACATGTTATTAAACATGTTTCCAAATCCACAGACTATACAACACCAAGAGTGAACCCTAATGTAACCTATGGACTTTGATTATGATGTGTCAAGGCCAGTTCATCCTTTACACCAATGACACATTCTGGTGGGGGATGTTGATAGTAAGGGAGGCTATGCACGCAGGGGGTATGTGTGAAATGTGTACTTTCTGCTCAATTTTGCTGTGAACCTACAACTCCCAAAAAATTGTCTTTAAAAAATTATTTAATATTTAAAAATTAATGCCACAATAAGAAATAAGAAAACAGAATGAAAATTCTTGTTGACAGTTTGAATACTTTTTTATTTTAGAAAAACCAGATTAAAATGAAGGAAAAAGTATGGGAAAATAATGTTTAGGAGATTCCCAAGGATGCTTTTTGTGCTTTAGATACTGATTCTTTAGGACAAACACATAAACTTATCTTCTCTTTTCCCTGGTATAAATTTCACCATTCTCAAGCTTAACCATGATTGAGGTAATCCAGCGTTTACAAACAAAATGACGGAAGGGAAAGAAAGAAAACAGATTTTTCTAAGATCATTAAAAAAATTGGAAATGAGGAGAGAAAGAGAGAAAGGCATTATGGAGAAAGAGATATACATAAGAGGGACAGAGAAAGAGAGAAGGAAAGGGGACAGTGAGGGAGAGATATTGCAATTAAGTGGGAGCCATCACCCAGGACACCACCTCAGTTTCTTGTTTGAGGATTTAATGGGAGAGCTGGGAATGAGTACTCTTGGAAGTGAGAGGAACGGGTAACCAGGAATGGGTAACCCAGGGATTTACCCCAGAAGTAGTTGCAAATCAGGCACTATACGATTGGAAATACATCCACAAACCTTTTAGGACTTAAATTCCTTTTTAAAGTAAAGTCAGCTGTATGTTTTTAGAGTCTCAGGCCTGGCAAAGCAGAGGTTTTTGCCTTTACACTATTGGGCAAAATTACTTCCAGGCACAGTTTTGTTTGACTATGTTCATTGAAGCTAAAGAGCAAATCCTAGAATTGTGATTTCACTGGAGAGAATCTTTGTGCCCACTCTGTTTTGTTTTTGCATCTTCTTCCCTCTTCCTAGCAGGGACATCTGGTCCCCATTTAGGGAAACTGAAGTCCCTAGCTTGTGGCGCTTCTCCCACTCCCCTAGTTATATCTGAGACAATACATTCATACTTTTTTTTTTTTGAAACAGGGTCTTAGTTTGTCATCCAGGCTAGAGTACAGTGACATGATCATGGCTCACTACAGCCTCAACCTCCTGAGTTCAAGCGATTCTCCCACCTCAGCCTCCTGAGTAGCTGGAACTACAAGTACATGCCACCATGCCTGGCTAAATTAAAAAAAAAAAAAAAAATTGTACGCCAGGTGTGGTGGCTCATGCCTGTAATCCCAGCATTTTGTGAGGCCAGGGGAGGCGGATCACTCGAGGCCAGCAGTTGGAGACCAGCTTGGCCAACATGGCAAAACTCCCTCTCTCCTACAAAACACAAAAAAATTAGCTGAGCATGGTGGTGCAGATCTGTAATCCCAGCTATTTGGGAGGCTGAGGTAGGAAAATCACTTCAACCTAGGAAACGGAGGTTGCAGTGAGCCGAGATCATGCCACTGCACTCCACCCTGGGCAACGAGCAAGACTGTCTCAAAAAATAACTTTGTTTTTTTGTTGTTGTTGTTGTTTTTTGTAGACACAGGGTCTCATCATGTTGCCCAGGCCGCTCTTAAACTCCTTGGCTCAAGTGATCCTCCTTTCTCTGGCTCCTAAAGTGCTGGTATTACAGGTGTGAGCCACCATGCCTGGCTTATAGTTTATTGATCGAAATAATACATTTAGATCACAAAGTTCAAGCAGACATTTGGATTTTAAACACTGGCAGTGAAAAACTTTTTCAAGGAATTTCAAATGGACAGTTTGGTAATATTAACGGTGGTAGAGAAGCGATCAGCCTTGGGCATAGAAGTAGGACCGGCTTCATAATTTGCAGCGCCCAGTGCAAAATGAAAATGTGAAGTTTTTTATTCAAAATTATTAAGAATTTCAAAGCTGTGACAACAGAGCATTAAACCAACTACAGGGTCCTGTGTGACTGCCTAGGTCACATACCCATAAAGCCAACCCTGCGTAGAAGCTACTGAAACTCCACCTCCCTCTGACCTATAAGAAGTTCTTTAGTTTGTTTCTGGACATCCCCCTGTTCCCTAGAAGAGGAAGAGGTAGTGGCCAGTCACACCAAGACTGCTGGCTCTGGATTGGGAGCCGCTAAGAACTGAGGAGATTTTTGTTTTCTACTTCTCTATTTTTTCTTTGTAAATTTTTATTTATTATTTTTAAAAATTCTTGGGTTTTGTTGTCGTCGTCGTTGTTGTTGTTGTTGTTGTTGTTTTTGTGACAGGGTCTTGTGCTGTCACCCAGGCTGGAGTGTAGTGGTGTGATCATGGCTCACTGCAGCTTCGAACTCCCTGACTCAAACGATCCTCCTGCCTCAACCTCCTCAGTAGCTGGGATTATGGGTGTGCACCACCATGCCTGACAAGTTTTTGTATTTTTTGTAGAGACAGGGTTTCATCATGTTGCCCAGGCTGGTCTTGAACTCCTGGACTCAAGTGATCCTCCCCTCCTCGGTATCCCAAAGTGCTGGGATTACAGGCATGAGCTACTGCGCCTGGCCTATTTGGTATTTTTTTTAAAGGTGGGGTCTTGCTCTGTCACCCAGGCTTGAGTGCAGTGGTACAATCATGGCTCACTGTGGCCTCAACCACCTAGGCTCAAGCAATCCTCCCACCTCAGCCTCCCGAGTAGCTGGGACCACAGGTGCGTGCCACCATGCTCAGCTATCTCTTTTTTCTTATTACCAAAATAACATATGTTTAACAGGAAATATATCCAAGCAAAACATTTTGATCCATATCTTCCTTTTTATGTACTTTAAAAAATACATAAATAATAATGTGATAACACTTTACTGTTTCATAATCCAATTTTTTTAACATTCTATGTTGAGCACTTTATTTTTCATTGAATTCTAAAACATTTATTTACTTTTTGAATAAGTATTACATGACAACAGCACAAAATTTTAAAATACAAAAGTTACTTATGCAATAAGAATAACTTCTCTCCCATCTTTGTTCCCTAGCCACTCTGTTCCCTGTTCTCCTCTCAGGAATCAACCACTTTTTGGTTCCTTGTATATTATTCTTTGTTTCTGAAACAGAGTCTCACTCTGTCGTCCAGGCTGGAGTGCAGTGGTGCAATCTCAGCTCACTGCAACCTCTGCCTCCCAGGTTCAAGGGATTCTCCTGCCTCAGCCTCCCAAGTAGCTGGGACTACAGGTGCCTGCCACCACACCCAGCTAATTTTTGTATTTTCAGTAGAGACAGGGTTTCGCCGTACTGGCCAGGCTGGTATTCTGCATGTAACTTATACACATATAAAAATTTATAAGTCATTTTTAATGGTTCTTAAAATGCCACTAAATTAATATACCATGATTTATTTAACGCAGTGTTGGACACTGAGATTGTTTCTGATTTATAAATTTATAAAATAACATTGTGATGAATATTTTTGTAATTAAAATCTTTAGCTATACATTATTATTTCTCTAGGTTAGATTTAGAAGTGGAATTGCTGGGTCAAGATTCATGTACATTTTAAGGCTTTGGGTTTATGTTGACAGATTGTAGTTCCAAAAAGCTGGACTTATTTTCCCAAGTTAGTATAACAGAGTGCCCATTTTCCCACAAAATCACGAAAACTGAGTATTGTTTTTTTTCCTGGCCCACAATTATTACAACTTGATAAGTGAATATATTTTGTTTTCCTGATCATCTTCTTCCAAGGCCCTAGGCTTACCAGGTCCTCTCCCACTGAACTCCTCCCACGCCCTCTGTTTCAGCGGTCCCATGACCCAAATTCAGTGATTAGGTAGAAAGACTGATAAGATGGAATAGCAAGTAATATTCATGGTAAGGCTTATTATAGCAAAGGTTACAGAGCAAAAGCAGTGGGAAAAAGATATGCATCAAGGGAGTTCAGAGAGGCCAGGCACAGGCTTCCTAAGCATTTCCCATTGGGGACTACATAGGAGTTCCTTCGCTCTCTCGCTTTCTCTCTCTGGCAGTGAATTTGGGATATGTCTCTGCCCAGGGAAGCCCCTTTGAGTTTCAGGATCTGAGACCTTTATGGAGGGGCTGGTGACTTAGGCATATCCCACTATCCCTCCAGCACAGTAACCAAAACTTAAAACCCCAAAAATAAAACCAGGTATATACATCATTAGTCTTTTTTATTTTGATTTTTAGTAAGTCGAAAACAGTATCATACCTCATTCGTTTTTATGCTTGTGCAAAGCAACCTGATGATAGTTATGATTCTGTTTGTTCTTACATTTGAGCCCTGTGTTTTTTAGATAACTAGACTTCAAAAGTCCTTGTTTCAGAATTTTATCATAGGCCTCTTACTCTAGCCCCTTCCTCGTACAGAGGTCTGGCCCTTGCTTTTTAAGCTTGCTGGCCTAAACAACTTGCTGGCTATGGTTC
Organism: Nomascus leucogenys; assembly: GCF_006542625.1. Classification (NCBI taxonomy): domain Eukaryota; kingdom Metazoa; phylum Chordata; class Mammalia; order Primates; family Hylobatidae; genus Nomascus; species Nomascus leucogenys. The sequence continues at coordinate 72,044,367 of NC_044391.1, forward strand.
TTACCTACATGTAATGGTCTCCCAGACACGGACAGTCTACTATCTGAACTTGCAAGTATTGCCTTGTCTATAATTCTGTTTAGGAATTGGAGGTGGGAATGGCAGCAGTTACAAAACCTAAGCAAGGCTGGGCACAGTGGCTCACACCTATAATTTCAGCACTTTGGGAGGCTGAGGTGGGTGGATCACTTGAGATCAGGAGTTCAAGACCACCCTGGGAAACATGGTGAAACCCAGTCTCTATTAAAAATATAAAAATTAGCTGGTCATGGTGGCACGTGCCTGTGGTCCCAGGTACTCGGGAGGCTGAGGCAGGAGAATTGCTTGGGCCCAGGAGGCAGAAGTTGCAGTGAGCTGAGATCATGCCACTGTAATCCAGCCTGGGCAACAGAGCGATACTCTGTCTCCAAAAACAAAAAAACAAAACCCTAAGCAAGACTCAAAGAAGGAAAGATAAAGATAATACAGGGCTCTAAGTTAGGGTTCTTGGTTTGCAAACAAAATATGTGGTAACTCATAGAGTCAAAGGAAAAGATGAAGAATGAGGCCCTGGAGAAGACAATACCCAGAGTAGTTTGGGGTCTAGAAGTTTCCTTAGGGTTCTTCTATTAGAATTAATCAGCTTCAGTACCTTTTGGCTTTGGACACAGACACACCTCTGGTGGGAATGTTTTGAGTACCTCAAGTAGTAGTCCCAAGACTGTGTGCAATGGGGTCTTCCTGGTCCCCTGAAGAGAAACTGAGGTACCATTACCAGAAGAAGGAATAGATGCTGAGAAAAACATGTATCCACTTTTTTATTATTATTATTTTAATTATGAGGAAGCCACCACAAGATAATTGAGCTTGCTAATCAATTTTTGTATGGGGTATTTTATTTCTTACTTTTGATATTGAAATGGACACACTTGGCCTCCCAAAGTGCTGGGTTTACAGGAATGAGTCACCGCTCCCAGCCACTTTCACTATTTTCTGACTTGTTGAATTCCTTCCCGAGATGGTGTTAAGAGCCTGGACACCAACCAGGGTCAGGGTCCCACCAGCGTTTGGAGATCTTCCCTAGCTCACCAGTATCAATACTACCATGCCATCTTAGTGCCAGAGTTTTGCTTTTTGTTTATAATCATGTTGGTACCAATTTACCATCTGTTAATTGCAAGGGTTATGTTAAATGGCAATAATCTTTCTGTGTCTGTTCTTTTACTCATGTCTAATTTTTAAAATAAATTATGAAGATAAAACACCTTTTATATAGTCTTGCCGGAAGAATTAAACTTAAAAGGGTCCAGTCCTCTAGCTGTAACTACTAATTTACAGAGAACACACAGGACAGAGATATATATTAAAGTACACCTGGCAGGGCACAGTGGCTCATGCCTGTATTCCTAGAACTTTGGGAGGCCAAGGTGGGAGGATCACTTGAGACCAAGAATTTGGGAACAGCCTAAGCAACATAGTGGGACTCCATCTCTACTTAAAAAAAAAAAAAAAAAAAAAAAAAAAAGGCAGGCCATGGTGGTCCCAGCTACTTGGGTGGCTAAGGTGGGAGAATCGCTTGAGCCCAGGTGGTAGAGGTTGCAGTGAGCCAAGATGGTGCCACTGCACTCTAGCCTGGGCAACAGAGCAAGACCCTGTCTCAAAAAAAAAAAAAAGAAAGAAAAAAGGACAGTATATGAGTTTGTAATCAGCAGCAAAACCCACAAACACATGGTTTCTTGGGCAAATAAGTTGCAAGGGAAAAAGAGACAAAGAGGTAGGACAGGTTGGGAGATATATAAATAAAATAAATTGCAAAAGAAAAAAAGATATTTAATTTTGTTTAAGCACAGACCAAAAAAAGGTCAGAGCTACCCACAAAACACCAAACATTCCTTTTCTTGGCCACGAAGAGGGACTGCTGCTGCTTTAACAATTAGACCTGAGGAAAGGAAAATAGCTGAGTAGCCTGAGCTATATCAGGTATGCAAATTTTTTTGTTTGTTTGTTTTAGAGACGGAGTCTCGCTCTGTTGCCCAGGCTGGAGTGCAGTGGCACAACCTCGGCTCACTGCAAGCTCCGCCTCCCAGGTTCAGGCCATTCTCCTGCCTCAGCCTCCCAATTAGCTGGGACTATAGGCGCCCACCACCACCACACCCGGCTAATTTTTTGTATTTTTAGTAGAGTTGGGGTTTCACCGTGTTAGCCTGGATGGTCTTCATCTCCTGGCCTCGTGATCGGCGCACCTCAGCCTCCCAAGTACTGGGATTACAGGTGTGAGCCACTGTGCCTGGCAATGTATGCAAAATTTATCAGGTCCAGGGAAACATGCCCCTCATGCCGGGGGGCAATTGTTTAAAGACATTTTATGGCTAGCTGTATCACCCATTATCTTACTTTTTTTGAGACGAGGTCTCACTCTGTCACTCAGGCTGGAGTGCAGTGGCGCCATCAGGGCTCACTGCAGCCTCGACCTTCCTGGCTCAGGTGATCCTCCCACCTCAGTCTCCTGAGTAACTGGGACTACGGGTGTGTGCCACCATGCCCAGCTAATTTTAAAATTTTTTGTAGAGGCAGGATTTCATCATGTTGCCCAGGCTGGTCTCCTAGGCAGACAGAGTGAGACTATGTCTCAAAAAGAAAAAAAAAATCTAATTTTACTGGAAAGGGGTTCTGATACAGACCCCAAGAGACAATTTTTGGATCTCACTCAAGAAAGGACTGGGGGAAAGTCCATGGAGTAAAGTGAAAGCAAGTTTACTAAGAAAGTAAAGGAATAAAAGAATGGCTACTGCATATACAGAGCAGCCCTGAGGGCTGCTGGTTGGCTATTTTTATGGTTATTTCTTGATTATATGCCAAATAAGGGGTGAATTATTCATGAGTTTTCTGGGGAAAAGGGCAAGAATTCCCCAGAATAAAGAGTTCCTCTTTCTTTTCAACCATATAGGGTAGTTTCTAGATGTTGCCATGGCATTTGTAAACTTTCACTGTGCTGGTGGGGGTGTCCTTTAGCATGCTAGTGTGTTAAATTAGCATACAATAAGCAGTAAAGGCGGTAGCATGTGAATATATTGTAATTAGCAAGAGGTCACTTTTGTCGCTATCTTGGTTTTGTTTCCTGTTTTATCAGCTGGGTCTTTGTGACCTGACTCTTGTGCTGACCTCCTATCTCATCCTATGACTAAGAATGCCTAACCTCCTGGGAATGCAGCCCAGCAGGTCTCCAACTCATTTTACTCAGTCTCTACTCAAGATGAAGTCACTCTAGTTTGAACATCTCTGATAATAGAACCCCTCAGCACCCCAGCTCCATTTTCCAAATCATCCAATCAAGCCCCAGATCCTAACACCTCCTAATTGAGTCTTCTCATGGTTTCCCGTGGTGTGCGTTCGCCCGTCTTAGTCCATCTTGGGCTGCTATAACAGAATAACTGAGATTGGGTAATTAATAAAGACAGAGATTTATTTCTTATAGTTCTGGAGGCTGAAAATTCCAAGATCAAGGGCTCCACATCTTATGGGGGCTTTGTGTTCTGTCATCCAATGGAGGAAGGTAAATGTGCAGGAGAGTGCAAGAGTGAAAGAGCAACAGATAGAAATCGAAGCCTTAAGCCCTTTCATAATTAGCATTAATCCATTCAAGCCCTTTCATAATTGGCATTAATCCATTCGAGCCCTTTCATAATTGGCATTAATCCATTCATGAGGGTGGAGCCCTCCCATTAGGCCCTGTCTCCCAACACTGTTATATTGGGCATTAAGTTTCCAACACATGCTTTTTAGGAGACATATTCAAACGATAGCATCCCTCTTGCTGCAATTAATAATAAACAAAATTGTTCAATTACTGGCGTGTTCCTGGTCTTAAAAGTCTTTGACTTGTCCTGAAAGACACATCAACCAATGACAATGTATAAATTTCATTTTGATTCTGATTTTAACAAATGAACAGTAGGAAAATAAGTAGTTATTGAGACCACAGGATATTTGAACACTGACTAATATTACACAATTACTATTTTTTAAAGGTGAGATAATGATACTGTGTGTCAGGCCTCTGAGCAGGGCCGCTTTACTTCCAAAGGAAGTAGAGTCTCACTGCAACAGCCATCACAAGGCATCAGATCTCATCGCTCAGGGCAACTCTTATTCTGACAAGGTAGCTAAAAAGCAGCTAGCTTCCAACTTCTATCCCTCACGGCAGTTTTTCCCCTTCTCTTCTGGTCACTCCCACCTACTCCCCCACTGAAACTCAATCTCTTCCCACACAAGGCAAATGGTTCTTGGACCAAGGAAAATACCTCCTTCCAGCCTCATAGGCCCATTCTACTATGTCGTCATTTCATAACCACTAACATGTAGGTTACAAGCCGCTAGCGTGTCTCTTAGAACCTCTCATTTCCTGTCCATCGTGGAAATCTATCCTCAAGGAAATCACTTCTCAGTGTTCCATCTGCTATTCTACTATGCCTCAGGGATTGTTCAGGCCCCTCCCTTCCCTACACATCAAGCTCGGGGATTTGTCCCCGCTGAGGACTGGCAAATTGACTTTACTCACATGCCTCAAGTCAGGAAACTAAAATACCTCTTGGTTTGGGTAGACACCTTCACTAGGTGGGTAGAGGCCTTTCCCACAGGGTCTAAGAAGGCCACCACAGTCATTTCTTCCCTTCTGTCAGACATAATTCCTCAGTTTGGCCTTCCCACCTCTTCTCTTTCCTCGAAAATCACTGAGGCCTCGACTTACTCACTGCTGAAAAAGGAGGACTTTATATATTTTTAAATGAAGAGTGTTGTTTTTACCTAAATCAATCTGGCCTGGTATATGACCACATAAAAAAACTCAAGGATAGAGATAGAGCCCAAAAACTCTCCAACCAAGCAAACAACAACGTTGAACCCCCTTGGACACTCTCCAATTGAACGTCCTGGGTACTCCCAATTCTTAGTCCTTTAATACCTATTTTTCTCCTTCTTTTATTCGGACCTTGTGTCTTTCATTTAGTTTCTCAATTCATACAAAACTGCATCCAGGCCATCACCAATAATTCTATATGACAAATGCTCCTTCTGACAACCCCACAATATCACCCCTTACCCCCAAATCTTTCTTCAGTTGAATCTCTCCCACTGTGGGTTCCCACGCCGCCCCTAATCCCGCTAGAAGCAGCCCTGAGAAACATCGCCCATTATCTCTCCATACCACCCCCAAAAATTTTCGCCACCCCAACACTTTACCACTATTTTGTTTTATTTTTCTTATTAATATAAGACAGGAACGTCAGGCCTCCGAGCCTAAGCTAAGCCATCATATCCCCAGTGACCTGCACATATACATCCAGATGGCCTGAAGCAACTGACGATCCACAGAAGTGAAAATAGCCTTAACTGATGACATTCCACCATTGTGATTTGTTTCTGCCCCACCCTAACTGATCAATGTGCTTTGTAATCTCCCCCACCCTTAAGAAGTTTCTTTGTAATTCTCCCCACCCTTGAGAAGGTACTTTGTGACATCCATCCCCTGCCCCCAAAATGTCGCTCTTAACTCCTCCGCCTATCCCAAAACCTATAAGAACCAATGATAATCCCACCACCCTTTGCTGACTCTCTTTTCGGACTCGGCCCGCCTGCACCCAGGTGAAATAAACAGCCATGTTGCTCACACAAAGCCTGTTTGGTAGTCTCTTCACACGGACATGTGAAACACTGTGGTCAATTTTTTTTTTTTAATAATAGTTCTTTTTTAGAAATATGTGCTTAAACAATTGTAAGCCAGGCATAGTTGCCTGTGCCTGTATTCCTAACCACTTGGGAAGCTGAGGCAGGACTGCTTGAGCCCAGGGGTGTGAGGCTGCAGTAAGCTATGATCATGCCACTGCACTCCAGCCTGGGTGACAGACCATGTTTAAAAATATATATAGAGAGATGAAATGATATGATGTCTGAGATTTGCTTCCAAATATGCCTAGGAAGGGAAGAAGTGTTTAGAGATATAGACAAATCAAGATTGTCAAAATGTTAGTAACTGTTAAAGCTTGCTAAGGTAGTTATTCTATTTTTGGATATGTTTGGAATTGTCCAAAGGTTTCCTAAAACTTATGTTTAATATTCTTTTAGGAGAAAGCAATATTGTAAGATCAAAGAACAGGCCATAACAGGGCACCCAAAAAATTTCAGCATTACCATTCTGAGGGTCAAGAGTCTCCTCCCTTCTATCCGCCAACACTTGAATCAGGGCTATGAACTAGGTGTTTGTGTTTCCAAGTGTCTCAGGCAAATAAATGGATAAATTGCACAACTGGATGCAGAACTCACATCTGCCTCATACATAGGCCCCGTGACACCCCACCAGCTCCTTTGCTCCCTCTCTGCCTTTCTCATGCCGTCCCAGAGTCTTGCACTCTACCAAGATGGTGGTAAGTCAGGACAGTGAAACAGGTCGGCTCTTCACTCTAGGAGTGTGCGCGGGCGCCGGGCCGCGCAGGCGCATTACTGCTCCCCTCCCCCGACCTTGGCTGATCGCGCCTGCGCAGTGGGGAGCAGCTTGCGCCTGGGCTTTGGGCTGGCTGCAGTCTGTCCGAGAGCGGCGGAAGCGGCTGGCTCATTTAAGATGAGGCTTCTGCTGCTTCTCCTGGTGGCGGCGTCTGCGATGGTCCGGAGCGAGGCCTCGGCCAATCTGGGCGGCGTGCCCAGCAAGAGATTAAAGATGCAGTACGCCACGGGGCCGCTGCTCAAGTTCCAGATTTGGTGAGTATGTGCACTGCGCCCCGGCCACCCCGCCGCGCCTCTACTCGGCGCCATTGGCTACGCGAGGCCCCGGCTTCGCGGCCTAGATGGCTGCATCTTCGCTGGCCTCGTAGAACGGTGCCGGCGCCCTTCCACAGCCAGCCTTCTCGCGGGCCCTTCTTAGCGCGGTCCGGCCGCCCTCCTTTTCCAGGTACAACTGCTCACTTGTTTTTTGCCTCCTAGAACAGTGGGAATGGGGAAGGAGGGCGCGAGAAGGTTAAATGCCGAAAGGCGAAGACAGGGGAACACCTGTTAGTACGGAGGACCGGTCGGCGGCGTCACGCCATAGCCACCCCGGCTGCCTGCGGAGATGGGGATGAGTAGGCGCCGCGTTGGCGGCGGAGCCCCAAGCGTTTGTCAGTTCACTTTTTGTGCCCTCTTTTCCGGGGTAATGCCGGGCGGCTTCGCTGCCTGGCTAGATGAAGGTTAATTCCGGTCGTTGGAGAGGATCCGGGAGTGACAGACGCCGTTTTTCTCCTGGACTTGCTGGGGGGACTGTTGAGTTTGCGAATGGGGCGTCTGACAGCTGGAGGGGGTGGAGGGGAGGTCTGGGGATGCTGGTTCTGTTTGCCGTTTCCAAAGTGTCAGAAAAGGAGCACGTTGTTCTTCTAAACAGTGACATTTCGCTCGCATTCCTCCCTCACCTGCCTCCCAGGAGTTGCCTGCTCTGGCATCTCGTTCTACCTTTCAGTTGTCTTGTGTATTCAGCAGATCTCGGCAGTTTTCGACAGTGTTCTTTAAATGATTTTGTTTTTAACCTAATCGTTAGAAGCAGGGCAATGATGCATTTTATACGGTAAGTGGGGTTGCGGGTGGGGATTGAACGGCTCTGAAGATTGGGGAAAAAACACCAAAATTGTAAAATTATAGAAATGAGAATCTTACACCTCCAAAGATGACATTTTCTCAGGATAAACTGACCATCCCAGGATAGCCAGATTAGTAAATCATCAGAGTCTATCAGGACTTGGAATGTTGGTGTTGGACATCATTCATTTAAAACCTTCTTTTAACAACTCCATGTATTAGTATATTAAGGTTTAGATTTTCTACTTCTCCAACTAGCTTTTTACTTACTGAAGACCAACCAAATCTTTAAAATAATTTTTAAAAATCGGCTTAAGGTGATGTTTGAGTTAGAAAATAAGATGGTGAGACTTTATTTTTTGAGTGAAAACTAAAAACATTGCAATTTCTCCTGATTAAAAACAAACAAGGCTGGGCGTGCTGGCTCACGCCTGTAATCCCAGCACTTTGGGAGGCCGAGGCTGGCAGATCACCTGAGGTCGGGAGTTCGAGACCAGCCTGACCAACATGGAGAAACCCCGTCTCTACTAAAAATACAAAAATTTGCCTGGCGTGGTGGCGCATGCCTGTAATCCCAACTACTTGGGAGGCCGAGGCAGGAGAATCGCTTGAACCCGGGAAGCGGAGGTTGCAGTGAGCCGAGATCGGGCCATTGCACTCCAGCCCAGGCAACAAGAGCGAAACTCCGTCTCAAAAAAAAAAAAAAAAAACCTCCCTATACAGTGTACTATGTGCCTAGAATATATCATCTTTCATGTAATACTGCAAATGGGAGAATGGTTTAGCCATTAACTTTTTTCCTTAATTTTTAAATTAGAAGGTGGTAATCATTTTACCAACCTAAAGATTGTTAAGGGTTGTGATACTTACGGATTTAAGTAGTTAAAAAACTGCCGTTTTCAAATTATATAATTTTTCTGTATCCTACTTTATCTCTTGGTTGCATTTTTGCTTTTCCAAAATACCCCTTTTACTTTTGCTTTTTTTGGAACACTTGTCACAATAATTTACCAGGTGTATATTCCACCAAGGCTATTGATAGCAAGGTTTTCAAAATGGGTAAACAAAGGTAGGGAAGGGCATTCAGTCCTTCAAATTAAACTTTAAAAAAAAGTAGTAAGTACTTCAGTTGAACTTTTGATACTTTGTTTTTCTTTGTTTTTAAGTACAGACCTGTCCCAAAAGTCTAATAATTTTCTTATACAGTCACACTGAGCATGTTATATAACAAAAATGCTTCCATTTTTAAAATTATTTTTATTTTTCTGACACTATCCACCGGAGATCATTTTTTGTTTAATCTGTAGATGGGAAATAACTTTATTAATAAGACCCACCAAATACAGATCAACTTAGCTTGTTTAGCTTTTAACCCCAGAGATTAATCTGTTTATGGTAAAGTGAATATTGGGTTTCTGGTTTCGCTAGAATCTTGTGGACATTAATTTGCAAGTTTGTTTGAGAAAGGACAGGAAGCTAATACATTTGAGGATAAACATGAGAATTGTAAAATTCCATTTGAAGTCAGTATTATAAAATGCAGTTTTTCATTAATTACCACTGCTAACAATCAAAACAGAACTATTTTACCTTCATTTCCACTGACTTTTTCCCCTTATATTGATCATGAGTACTTCATCAAAAATAACTATACCTCAATATATCACCTGGTAATTGTACCACTTTTGCAATTGTTAGTCAACAAAATAGCAACATAGTGCTGAGAGATCAAGCTTGTAGAGTACCTTAAGACAGTTTCGTATTCTCGTTTTTTTTTCCCCTTTCTTTCTTCCTTTTTTTTTTTTTTTTTTGCTGAGGCAGAGTCTCGCTGTGTCACCCAGGCTGGAGTGCAATGGCATGATCACGGAGGCTTGACTTCCTGAGCTCCAATGATCCTCCCACCACAGCCTCCCAAGCAGCGGGGACTGCAGACGTGCACCACCACGCCTGGCTAATTTTCGTATTTTTTGTAGAGACCTGGTCTTGCCATGTTGCCCAGGCTGTGTGTAATACCTGCTATATGCCAGGAATTAAGCATGCTAAAGATGTGACCATCTCAAGAAGCCTACCAGACTGGCACAGTATTACTTGTGTGTCTGAGTCTGTGGTTTATTATATCGATTGAGCAATATAATTAGATACTTTTGATTATATTGGCTTCATACTTGGAAAAAAATTTATTCCACTTATTTGGACGTTTAACATTTAACATAGAAAAAGGAAGTTCTCTAATTAGAGCTTAAAATTCCGTTGTTTTTGAGACAGTGTTGCTCTGTCGCCCAAGCTGGAGTGCAGTGGTGTGATCTCAGCTCACTGCAAACTCTGCCTCCTGGACTCAAGAGATTCTCATGCCTCAGCCTCCTCAGTAGCTGGAACTGCAGGTGTGCACCACCACGCCTGGCTAATTTTTGTATTTTTAGTAGAGACGGGGTTTCACCATGTTGGCCAGGCTGATCTTGAACTCCTGACCTCAAAGTGACCTACCCACCTTGGCGTCCCAAAGTGCTAGGATTACAGGTTTGAGCCACTGCCCCCGGCTGAAATTCTCTTTTCGTGTTTTCCTTTTATTGATTTTTATAAATTTGTATTGATAGTTACTCTTAGGCATGATGTTTGTCACACATACTTTACTTTCTCCATATATGCGATTTAACATGTAATCAGATCTACAGCATTTAATTAGTTGCAGTTTAAAGAGATTATTGGCTACAACCCTTTACAGTTAATATTTACTTGAACATTTGACAACTGAATTGCTGAGAATTGTAGATTAAATGAAATTGAGATTTCAAAACATAAGTAGAATATGGCAGGATTTTCAAAGTTTTGTTAGTTTGAGAATCTACTGCTGTAATTTTAGGACAGCCAACTTCTAAATGTAGTTTTAAGAGGTAAATGAAACAACTGTTACCAAAACAGATTTTTATTTAAATTTACAACTACTCAGCCTTGGCTTTCATAGTATGACAGCAAGAAAATAAAGACCTAAGGTTGATTTGGATGTTGATACTCATCAAGATTGGTAGTAAAATGCTGAATTGGAGAAATTGTGAGTTACAGAGATCATATTGGTTACTGTAGACTTGATATTTGCATATTCAACAGATATTGGAGCACTTACTCTGTGCAGGCACTTTGCTTCCTGCAGAGAATTCAATTCAGTGCTCTCATGGACTTCACAGGCAAGAGCAGTGCAGCCATTAATCCATGGACTGACCACACACATAAAATTCAATTTGTGTTAAGTGCTGTGAAGAAAGATTATGTGGTGGTATGAGATACCTAGTCGGGATCGGGGAAGGTTTCCTTGAGGAAATGAACTTTGAAATACCAAGTCGGGATCAGGGAAGGTTTCCTTGAGGAAATGAACTTTGAACTGAGATTCGAAGGATAAGATTTATTTGGCGGGAACTTTCCAGGCAATGGGAATAACACGTTCGGTGTACTTATAGTAGGAAAGACCACAGTTTTACCAGAGAAGCCTAAGCCTACTGACCTGAGACCTAAAAGAAGGTGCCCTTAAGAGCTTGAGGGTCTGGCAGGCCATGCTTAACAAAGACCGTTTGGTTTCCATTTGGAAAAGACATTCCAGGAGACAAAGAATTGATGGGAAACCATTTAGGGCGGCTTTTGGAGTTGTCCAGGCAAGAGATGATGGAACTTGGAAAAGTAAGGAGGTGGTAGAAATAGAAAGAGATGTATTTGAGAGATCTTTATGTGGTAAATTTAACAGCTCTTAATGATGAATTGTATGTTTGTAGGGAAAGAGAGGTGGCATGAAGTCAAAGATAGTGGTGGCATGAAGAGGTGGCATGAAGAAAAGAGGTGGCATGAAGTCAAAGAGAGATGTCAAAGATGATTCCTGAGTTCTGTGGTGATGCTATACCATTCACTGGAATGATAATTAAAATAAACAAGTTTTATGAATGTTTTTGGTGGGAGGGAAGGAATCCTGATTTTTGAAGACTGAGGACATAGTAGCCAGGGGAAAACCCCCACAAAGAAATTTTTATCTCCAAAATAGCCATGATAACTGAAACTCAAAAACTTAAATTCACAGTTACTTTATTACATCAAACCTAAAATATATAATGGATTGTAAGATGTACCATGATTTTGTATGCCATTTAGAAGAAAAAAATACTGCCATTTAAATGGACACACTAATGATTATAAGATAAATCCTGTGGCTTTTTTTGTTTGTTACTGTTTTTTTAATTTATAGAGATGCTACATATAGCCAGGTTTAGTGGCTTACACCTGTAAATTCCAGCTACTCAGGAGGCTGAGGTGGGAGGATCACTTGTGGCCAGGAGTTCAAGACCAGCCTGGGTAACATAGCGAGACTTTGTCTCTAATTTTAAAAAAAGAAAAATTAGAGATGCTAAATATGGAAAAGTATGCTTATTGGTATCAATGAAATAAAGGAGTAGTAAGAAGTTGGTGTAGATAGCAGATTAGTAGTAGTAGAGTGTTACCATTAAAAAAATAGCTGCAGCATCTAATTGAACACCTTGCACATAATAGTTGTTTCCACTTAATAATGAATTAAGTACTTAGTTCAAAGCTTTTAGATATAGGTAAACATGACTGAATGATCTTGAAGGTTTTTATCCTTTTACAGAAAATTGAAACATAATTTCCTAACAGTTTGCCATTAAGGCAAATGCTGGACAATGAGTTGAATATATTATTTAGAAATACCAAGATAACCCCTAAATTTTGATCAGTACAATTACTGGGAAATTGCTTGTATACTGGACTAGCAGTTCAGAGGCCTAGATTCTTACTGTATGTGCCTCTTCTCTGAATGACACTAGATACAGTATTTAATCTCTGTTTTTTGTTTGTTTGTTTGTTTTTGAAACAGAGCCTTGCTGTGTCCTCTAGGCTGGGGTGCAGTGGCACAATCTCGGCTCACTGCAACCTCCACCTACCAGGTTCAAGTGATTGTCCTGCCTCAGCCACCTGAGTAGCTGGGATTACTGGTGTGCATCACCATGCCCAGCTACTTTTTGTATTTTTTGTAGAGATGGGGTTTCACCGTGTTGGCCGGGCCGGTTTCAAACTCCTGGCCTCAAGAGATCTGCCCACCTAGGCCTCCCAAAGTGTTGGGATTACAGATATGAGCCACTTTGGTCCAGTATTTAATCTCTTTAGCTCTCAGTTTACTCATTTGTAAAATGAAGATGTTCACCTGTAGAACAAGGATGATTGCATTCCAGTTTACCTCTGCTATTCTGTTATTTTATTTTGTACTGTTAAGAGGTGTAAAGTAAAAAAGTGAAAGCATGTATACATGTTCATCTTTTCTTTCTTTGTCACTTAAGGGTGTAGTTGGAGCCCTCTGGTTCTACAGTTGCTTTTGAGGATTTAGTCATAAATTCTTTGCCTAGGCCAGTGTCCAGAAGAATATTTCCTAGGTTTTCTTCTAAGATTTTTATAGTTTGAGGTCTTACATTTAAATCTTTAATCCATCTTGAGTTGATTTTGGTATATGGTGAGAGGTAGGGGTCCAGTTTCATTCTTTGCATATGATTAGCCAGTTTTCCCAGCACCATTTATTGATTAGGAGGTCCTTTCCCCATTGTTGGTTGTAGGTGTGTGGCTTTATTTCTGGGTTCTCTGTTCTGTTCCATTGTTCTATGTGTCTATTTTTGTACCAGTACAATGTTGTTTTGGTTACTGTAGCTTTGTAGTATAGGATTGCTTTGGCAGTTTCGGCTCTTTCTTAGTTCTATATGAATTTTAGAATAGTTTTTTCTAATTCCATGAAAAATGATGTTGGTAAGTTGATAAGAATTGTGTTGAGTCTTTAAGATTCCTTTGGGAAGTCTGGACATTTTAATGATGTTGACACTTAGAATCCATGAACATGGAATGTTTTTCCATTTGTTTGTGTCATCTATGATTTCTTTCAGCAGTGTTTTGTAGTTCTCCTTATAGAGTCTTCCATCTCCTTGATTAGAAGTATTCCTAGGTATTTTATGTCTTTTGTGGTTATCATAAATGGGATTGCATTTTTTATTTGTTTTTTCCACTTGAACGTTATTGTTGTATAGAAATGCTACTTTTTTTTTTTTTTTTTTTTTTTGAGACAGGGTCTTGTTCTGTTGCCCAGGCTGGAGTTGCTAGGTTTCATAATGTCAAACTATAACAAAATTAGTTAAGTGGCGCAATCACAGCTTACTGCAGCCTCAACACCTGGGCTCAGTTGATCCTCCGGCCTCATGCCTGGAGTAGCTAGGACTATAAAGTGTGTGCCATCACAACTGGTGCTAGTCTGATTTTCGTACGCTGAAACTTGACTGAAGTAATTTACCTGATTTGGGAGCCTTTTGGCAGAATCTGTAGGGTTTTCTAGGTATAGAATTATACATCAACAGTAGACTGGTGGCGGTGGCTCACGCCTGTAGTCTCCACACTTCGGGAGACCAACGTGGGAGGATCACTTGAGCTCAGAAGTTTGAGACCAGCCTGGACAACATGGTGAAACCTTGTCTGTACTAAAAATAAAAATACAAAAATTAACCGGGCATGGTGATGCATGCCTGTAATCCCAGCTATTCGGGAGGCTGAGGCAAGAGAATCGCTTGAACCCCAGAGACAGAGGCTCAGTGAGCGAGGATGGTGCCACTGCATTCCAGCCTGGGTAACAGAGTGAGACTCTGTCTCAAAAAAAGAAAGAAAGAAAGAAAGAAAAGAAATCATCAACAAAGACAGATATTTGATTTCCTCTTTTCCCATTTGGATGACTTTTATTTCTTTCTCTCGCCTGATTCTTCTGCCTAGGACTTCTAGTATTATGTTGAATAGGAGTGGTGAGAGTAGACATCCTTGTTTTGTTCCAGTTCTTCGGGGGAATGCTTTCAACTTTTGCCCATTCGGTATGATATTGGGTATGGGTTTGTCAGAGATGGCTCTTACTGTTTTGAGGTATGTTCCTTTGTTTAAGTTGTTGAGGGTAAAACTTAAGTTTTGAATACACTGCGCCATCAGTAACTTTTCGGCCTGGCCTTCGTGCCTCTACAGGTGGGACTATAAACTTCCAGAATTCTCTGTGCTACTGCTAGTCTTTTTCCTGCTGCCCTGAAACTCTGACACACCCTTGCTACTTACTCTGTTGATGTTTTCTTTTTCTTTTTTTTGAGACTGGGTCTCACTCTGTCACCCAGGCTGGAGTGCAGTGGTGCAGTCATTGCTCACTGTAGCCTCAACTGCCTAGGTTCAAGTCATTCTCCCACCTCAACCTCCCAAGTAGCTGGGACTACAGGCGCGCACTACATGCCTGGCCAATTTTTGTATTTTTTTGTAGAGAGGAGGTTTCACCATGTTGGCAAAGCTGGTCTTGAACTCCTGGGCTCAAGCAGTCCTGCCTTAGCCTTCCAAAGTTTCGAGATTACAGGCAGGAGCCCCCTTGCCCAGCCTTGGTGTTTTCTTTCTTTTTAACACGTCCTCTGTCAGGATATAGACAGTTGGGAATGGGAGCATGGATAGTATCTTACTTCACTGAAGTTGACCAGCTATTCGGTTCTCCCTTTGGGATGAGCCTTAGATCTGTGAGCTTTCAGATAGAAATTTTCCTGAAGCAGAATTTAGGTAATTTTTCTTAATCCTGACCTTTCTGTCTACCTTATAATTAATACAATTTTCTCCTAGATTTTGTCATTAGGTTGTTGGTTAAAGTGTCAGTGTTTGGTAGGATTTATTTTTGTGAATTTTTGTGATTTCAGAATTTGAGTAAGCATTTGATAGGGACTATGTACCAAAATTACATTGCATTGGAGAATTTCATTAGTTTAATGTTTTAAAAGGTAATTTTGGCTGGTAGAAAAAAATGAGGAACAGAGTGAATGATATCAAAGATTCCTAGTAGTTATGTGAATGAAAATGGAACCCAACTGTTTTACTTATGATTGGTCTCTATTGTCACATTACAGTGCTTACTTTTGAAGGTAGCTTAACTAATTTTGTTATAGTTTGGCATTATGAAACCTAGCATTTGTACTACAAGCAAGACAGTCTTTTCATTAGGTATAAAGGTACCCTTTTCTTTTCATTTTGACAAGGTATTCATTTGATAAGTAGTTGTGTCATTAAGCAGAACTACTTATGGTTGATTTGATTTGGTTATCTCAGCACTACAAATTCAGGATGTCACTGTGTTTGATTTTTCTTCAAGTTTGCATCTTAGTAACCAGAAACAGTCTTAACATTTCAATCAGTCTATTAGACTGGGTTCATGTTTCATTATTTTCAATTTTGCTGGTAGAGAGAAGGAAAGGATAGAATATACATAATTGATGACCTAAGAGAAGTGTGATAGAAAGATACACCAGTGAAATTATTGTTCTTTCTCTCCTTGCTCTTTAATTTGTGTTTGTAATTTGTGCACTGCTTTCTGGGCTTGCTTCTGCATTACCTTATAATTGTTCCCCAGGGTTTGCTGTGTATTTGTCTCTCTGAAATTAGATTGTGAACTCCTTCAGGAAAGGAGACTACAAAATGTTTTACTAACATTTAAAGTATCCAAATGCTGTTAACATTTTTCTAATAATGGTGATAACCTACCTACATACATGTGTCACTTTTACATGCCTTATCTCTTGAGTACTCTGAGAACTATCTGTGTATTGCAGGTGTCATCCTCCTCATTGTACAGGTGTGGATACTGTGACAAAAGAAGGTTAATGGACTTGACTATTGTCTTGTTGGTCAGTGAGAGAGCTGATTTCCTGACTCTGTATGTAATGGTCTTGCCACAGTACTATTGCATCATGAGTGGTGTGTGTGCGTGTATTTGTTTTTTCTTTTTTAAATAGTAATAACCTTTATTTAAAATAGTTTTTAATTTAGGAAAGCTCATTTTACGTGAGTTTCCAACAATTATTAGAGTCAGAAACAAAATAAAATCAGAAAATCTTTTGTAGAAAAAATATACAAAGAACATTTCTACATGTGAAAAAGCGGTAAACAGTGTTAACATCCAAGTTTTTAGTCTCAATTCCACATCTAGTGAACACCACTATCAACCTGGAGATCTGATTTGTTCTTGTCATTCTTCACTGATTAGATGAAATATGTTAAGGTGTCTTTTTCACTCACTGGAATAGACCTAAAGTGGCAACCAACTATCTCAACAAGTTGTGTTTTATTAAGTCCTGGTCTGGTTGGTGGCTTTAAGTGTCTTTTGTATCTCCTAAGTGTATTTACTTGTAATTGGTATAAATCAACCTCTGGGGTATCAAATCTTGAACAGGTGAATCACCTCCATCATCATCACTCCCTTTTCTCTTTCTTCTGTTTCGAATACTCTGAGTTAAGTTTTTATGATAGTCACATATGTAAAGATGCCTGCGCTCTTATCCAGCTTGATCTTCACCTTCTGGGATATGCTCTTCTGGATCCTCTTGCTGAAGCTGGCGTTGCCTGCCGCCCTACCGCACCGCTCACCATCCTCCGCAGGCAGCACAGTTGCCAGGAGCCCGGCCTGGCCGCCCCCGGGGGCCCAGCCGCTGAGACCGCCCCTGCGCCCCTCAGCTCCGATTTCCCGGACGAGGCAGTGGCAACCACAGCGGCCACTGCAGCTGCCGCCTCCCCACTGCGGTTCACCTCATCAGGCGTGAAGCCGTTCATGTCTCCGAGCTCCGGGGTACCAGTGCTGACAGAAATCCCCACTCTCCTGGCCGCTCTGTCTGCGGCAATTCACTCTGCACACCAAGTTAGCTGCATGGCAGAACACCAACTGGGCCTGCTGCTGCTGGCGCCGAAACAGTGGACAGTGCCGAGGGCCGGGACGCAGAGTCGAGCGTCTCCTGGAGTGGAGACCCAGCTCACTGTCACATGGGGTCTTCAGCCTTTTTTTTTTTTTGAGACAGAATCTCACTCTGTCGCCCAGAGTGAGATTCTCACTCTGCCGCCCAGGCAGGAGTGCGGTGGCGCAATCTTGGCTCACCGTAACCTCCGCCTCCCGGCTCAAGCAATTCTCCTGCCTCAGCCTCCTGAGTAGCTGGGATTACAGGCGCCGGCCACCGTGCCCAGCTAATTTTTGTATTTTTAGTAGAGACAGGGTTTGGCCATGTTTATCAGGCTGGTATCAAACCCCTGACCCTAAGTGATTGGCCCTCCCCGGCCTCCCAAAGTGCTGGGATTACAGGTATGAGCCACCACGCCCGGCTATATATATATTTTTTAATGTTGGTCATTCTTTCTAATGTTAAGACATATCCTTTGAGGATAGATTTTGGTGTCATATAATTTGGGTGGTCTCACATAATTTCGATTCATATTCTGGATCTGCCACCTATTAGTTATATGACTAAAACAAGTTCACCTATCTGAGTCTATTTGCTCATTTATAAAGTGGGCATGATAGAACTTCACTGGATTGTCTTGAGGGTTTAGTAAGAATATAGCTAGCTAGATAGTTTGTTCAAGGACATAGGTATCTGATAAATCTTAATGTTGTTTCTCCTGTTGGTGAGTCAGAACAGAAATAAGAGTTGAAACTGTTGGTAAGCCTATTTTGTCCATCTTATTTTGCCCATAGTTAAAAAGCCACTTTTGTTTTATTCTGCACAAAGTTCATTTTGTTTTAGCTTTTATTCTTTTAATTAGACATATTGTCTAAAACCAAAAAGTCATGTTTCTGAAGCAGAATTTTTAAAAGATACTTTATATTTCTCATTAAGATTGTTTGTGACTCTAGACAGAATCCCTCCCCACACACAAACTCCAGCTTATCTTATTTTTCAAGATCTAAGTTAGAGTTCTTGGCATTATTCACATTTTTACTGTATCTTCTTGAAAGAGTCCGAAAGATTTATAGATTTTTGAGCAGAATTAGACATAAAAAAACTGTCATAGTTTGGTGTTGCTATAATAGAATGCCACAGACAAGGTAATTTATAAAGAAAAATTTCTTTTTCATAGTTCTGGAGGCTGGGAAGTCCACTGTCAAGGTGCTGGCATTTGGTGAGGGCCTTCTTGCTGAGTCAGCTCATGGTGGACGGTCAAAGAGAGGGCAAGCGAAAGCAGGTGATTGAACTTGCAGCCTCACCTCCCATTAGACCCTGCCTCCCAACGGTGTTGCATTAGGATTATTTTCATCCTATGCTTTTTGTAGGACACATGCAAACCATAGCACAACATACTTGTTAAAATTTTAAGTCACTGTTAAAGCATGTTTCTTTGTTATATGTGGAAAGCATTGCCTAGTAATAACTTACTAGTCTTAAGGTAGTTTTCTGAAAAAAAAAAAAATATGAGTGGACATAGTACAAACATCTTAATACATTTTTTGATTTGTTTCGTGGAGTGTTATGTGATATAAATTGCAGTTGCACAAAAGCGAATAAAGGAAGATAATTGTAAAAATCTGATGCAGCAAAGGTTAAATACTTTAGGGACATTCTCTTCACTAAATTATGCAGAAGATGGGAACATTTTGGTTTTTTGTTTGTTTGTTTGTCTGTTTTTTAGAGAAAAAGACCCAGAGATGATTGAGAGGTTCGGGTTAATTAACATGATGGTGCATTCATCTCATTAGGTTTCCTAAGATTCTCAACACATGGTGTGTTGGCCACTTGATTGATTCACAGGTTTTTTGGAGAGAGGATCTTTGCAAGATGGCTCTTCTGCTCTTGAAGACTGGCAGTAGTTACAGGTACAGATAGATATGTTACTGGTTTTGTACAAGATGCAAAAGATGAATGGTAGTGAAGGCACCCTGGCCGAGAAAGCACATGCAGTTATTCATCAAGGGACAATACACTTTAGGTTTATTTTTTTTTAAATCCAAGGCTTTGGGATCAAGAGAAGGTAAGGTGCTATTGAACAGTTTTGAGTATTGGCACCACAGTGCCAGAAAAAGATAAATTGGGCTTATAGATGCTGTTATAGTAAACATTATAAAATGAGAATGCTAACAAGTACAAAGAAAATAGATATATAAAACTTTTATTCAAGTTAGCTGGCTATTCTGTTGGAGATTCTTAGGAGCTGTGAATGGAGGCAGGTGGGGGATGACTAGTGAGAGGAGGCTCAAGTGAGGCACATCCTTCCTATTAGTAATTCTTAGAAGCTACAGATTAGCTTGTCAGATTTAAAATGTTAGTCAAAATAAATATACCTGAAGTTTCTTGCTTGGAAAAGCAGGTCAGATGTGACTAGAAATGGAGGTGGGGTTTTTTTTTTTTTTTTTAATGGAGGATTTTAGAAGGCAGTAGTGTAGAATTTAAAGCTAGAAAGGATCTTACACATGAAAATACAAAAAGTAGACTTTGTAGGTTTATCTAAGATTTTTATTTAGTGACAGAGCTAGAACTAGGATCCAGGGTTTCTCTTTCATGGTTAGTTCAGCTAGGAAGAATATTTAAAGAAGCCAGAGTAATTAAGATGAACCTTGATAGGTATAGGAAAGAGGTAAGGGAACAAAAATCCAGTAGGTAAGAAGATGGAAAAACTTTAAAATCATTTTTATAAGAAATGGATATTATTTAGAATTTATGAGATGTTTCACAGAGGGCTTGAAGTTTGAAAATAATTGAAATTATATAGACCATATAAATACTTCTATAAAACATTTGTTAAAATTGATTCTATAATTCATTGTCATTTGAATAAAGTGGGCCTGTGTCAATATTAATCAAGTGCTATTTGAATGTCTACTTTCAAGTAGCTGGGACTACAGGTGCATGCCACCATGCCCAGCTAATTTTTGTATTTCTTGTAGAGACGGGGTTTCACCGTGTTACTCAGGCTGGTTTTGAACTCCTGAGCTCAAGCAATACACCTGCCTTGGCCTCCCAAAGTGCTGGGATTACAGGCGTGAGCCACTGCACCCAGCCAAAGTGAGACATGGTTTTACACAGGTGAATACTATGATGGAATCTACACTCAGGCAGCTGAATTGATTGGAGGAAGGATAGGTGGAAAGCAGCATACCAATTATAATAGTTGAAAGGCAGCTATGGGCATGTGGTGGTAAGCCCAGTTGTAATAGAAAAAGCAAATAACGGAGCTGAGTTGGAGGACTGTTTTGAGAGATGCAGGCTGGATTTGTAAAGGAATATTATATTCAGAGTGCATTTGTTTCTCTCAGTCTGTGTTCCTTTTTTTCCTCATCTCTTTCCAGCCTGTGTTTCTTATAACTAGTCTTAAATCTTTTCTGTTATTTAGTAATGATGGAAATGTTAAAAAAAAAAAAAAATTGTTTTAACAAATTCAGGAAAGGCATGGTAACTCATGCCTATAATCGTAGCACTTTGGGAGGCCAAAGCAGGGGGATCACTTGAGGCCAGGAGTTTGAAACCACCTTGGGCAACATAGTGAGATCTCATCTCAACAAAAAATTTAAAAATAGCTGGGCATGGTGGCACATGCCTATAGTACCAGTTATTGAGGAGACTGAGGCAGAAGGATCGCTTATTTCCTGTTTATCTTGCACTTTTACCTGTTGGTTGTAGATTGATTTCAGGTGACATTTGAATAAACCCAATAAAGAAGCCAGGACCCTCCATGTCTTAGAAGCCACGTTAGGCTCATTTTGTGTGTATTTCTACACTGGTAGACACTGTAATGCTCTAAGAGTGAGGCAGCTGTAAGAGAAATCACCTGGTCTCATATACTACAGTTCCTTAACCTGATAAGCTACTACTTGTGTAGTGTTGCTTTTGCAACTTAAAAAAACAAAAAACAAAAAACTGAGCACACTTTTTGTCTTCATTCAAAGTGTTTGCACCTGTTTTTGTTTGTTTGTTTTGGTTTGGTTTGGTTTGGTTTTTGACAGTCTCACTGTCTCCCAGGCTGGAGTGCTGGAGTGCATTGGTACGGTATTGGCTCACTGCAACCTCTGCCACCTGAGTTGAAGTGATTCTCATGCCTCAGCCTCCCAAGTAGCTGGGACTACAGGCACGCGCCACCATGCCCTGCTAATTTTTATATTTTTAGTAGAGACAGGGTTTCACCATGTTGACCAGGCTGGTCTCAAACTCCTGACCTCAGGTGATCCACCCGCCTCAGCCTCCCAGAGTGCTAGGATTACCGCACTGCACTGGCCGATAGTCACTTTTTAAAATCCCAATTCTTCATTTCTAGAGAAGGAACTCTGTTTGGATCTTCTTGTTACAGGTTTGTATTTCTGGAACATAAGCTATGGCAAGGAATTGGGCCTTGTTGTGTAAATGGGACCCAACGCTATGCGTGGATGGCTATTGTGAATCAAACGGGAGAGTGAATTGGAGAGATGGTGAAAATAGAAAACCACAAACAATTATTTATTTTGTAACAGTAAATATCTGAGATCTTATTCATGTTGTCTTTTAATGCGGATGCAAGAGATTGGGGTTTATGATGGGCCCAGGTTTGATATAAGTAGGCATTTGACTCCAATTAGCAGCAAATGTAATAGAGAAGGTAAAAGTGGGATGGTTGGCACTATGAATTAGGACACTGAACACATATTGCTCTGTCATCCAGGCTAGAGTGCAGTAGTGTGATCTCAGCTCTCTGTAGCCTTGGCTTCTTAGACTCAAATGATCCTCCCACCTCAGCCTCCCGAGTAACTGGTACTTCAGATATGTGGTACCATACCTGGCTAATTTTTTCTTTTTTTTTTGTAGAGATGGAGTCTCACTGTATTGCCTAGGCTGGTCTTGAACTCCTGGGATCAAGTGATCCTCCTGCCTCAGCATCCCAAAGTGCTGGGATTACAGATGTGAGCCACGATGCTCAGACTATGATAGACTTTAAAAAGCACAAAATCAATTTGAAATAGCATGGACAACAGATTTTGCTGTATTTTTGAAATTTCCTTTCTGTTATGCATAGATCATCTAATATGTAAGCAAGATCTTCTTTTAGAAAAGTATTGTTTCCAAAATATTTTAAATCAAGCAATTGCAACAGTTGATTCCATATAGTAAGGTGTATCTGTATTACTAGAAAGGGATTTGCAAAGTGATAGCACTTAAACTTAAGATTTCTTAGCCAGGTGTGGTGGCGGGCACCTGTAGTCCCAGCTACTTGGGAGGCTGAGGCAGGAGAATGGCCTGAACCCGGGAGGCGGAGCTTGTGTGAGCCGAGATCGCACCACTGCACTCCAGCCTGGGTGACAGAGCGAGACTCCGTCTCAAAAAAAAAAGATTTCTTTTCAGCTGGGCATGGTGGCTCACGCCTGTAATCCCAGCACTTTGGGAAGCCGAGGCGGGTGGATCATGAGGTCAGGAATTCGAGACCAGCCTGGCCAACATGGTGAAACCCCATCTGTACTAAAAATACAAAAAAAATTAGCTGGGCACGGTGGCCGGCGTCTGTAATCCCACCTATTCAGGAGACTGAGGCAGGTGAATCGCTTGAATGCGGGAGGCAGAGTTTGCAGTGAGCCGAGATCGCGCCACTGCATGCTAGCCGGGGCAACAGAGTGAGACTGTCTCAAAAAAAAAAAAAAAAAAAAAAAAAAAAGAAAGATTTTTTTTCGGGAGTTAGGTTTAATTCCTAAGGACATTTAGTCCGGGGCAGAAGGATAGGCAGCTGATGCAACATTTTTAGTATGTTCATATATTTATTTGGAGGTGTACTGGGAGAGGCAGTTTTAACTCATTGACCCAAAAAGAGTGGAATAATTTGAAAGAACTGGGTGAGATGGTAGAGGTGATGGTTACTATCTCTTTACCATGTATACCTTTAACATTTGTCCACCTTGGTATGTTACATTTTGGAAAACATCTGTTAGCAGTAGTGATTGCTGCTTTACAACAGAAAAATTATTTTAGGGAAAGCAATTATATAGGAAAAAAGGTTCCTTGGTTTTCACAAGTCTGGAAGCAAACATAAGGAGGAATATGCATAAGTAAACTTGTCTAAAAATATGTTGTGGCTGTCTTATAAACTGCTTTATTTTTCAGAAGTAAGAAAAGTTCAGATTTAAAGTCTTTTTTGGAATCTGAGATTATTAGCTAAATTCTGTTTGGAGTTTCACACAAAGGTCTAAGACTGAACTGAAGATTTAGGGCCTGATGAACCAAGTAGATTTATGCTTGTAAACACATGAGCCAGAAAAGTGGGTAACTAGGGGGAATCTGACTGTTAGTTCAGCCTGCGCGTATGCACATCTCTGGTTGAGACTCTTAGGGTTTCCCTTAAAGGACTTCTTGGGGCTCATAAGCTTGGTCCTCTCAGAAGAATCTCTATATCTTCATCATGGAAGAACCCAGGAGGCCAGTTATATAGGTACCTGATGGCGGCATTGTGGACAAAGGGAACTTACTTCCTGGATATATGAAGGATAGCTCTTGAATCATCTAATTGTTAAATTTGGGGTCTAGTGGAAAGGGCCTAGGACCCCAAATCACAAAGACTGTGTTCTGGTCCCATCCCTGGCACTCAGTGAGGACAGGACCGTATCTGTGTTACTCACCACTAAATACTCACTGCCTACTACAGTGCTTACCATGTAATAAATAGGCATTCAGTAAATATTTGAGTGAGCGAAATAATACATTGGATGTATAACTTCGGAAAAGTCACGTTATCTCTCTGGGTTTCATTTCCCCCCTCCTTCATCTATAAAATACAAATTTTGACTAACCAAGTCTCTAGTTCTCAAATTACTGCATTAAAAGATAGAAAGATACAATTATTTTAGATAATCAACTCCATTGTAAACACCAATGCAAAATTGGGCATTGATATCTGGTGGCATTTCTTGGTTTTAAGGTAGTTAGGCTTATAGGTTATCTAGATTATTTTTGTAAAACAAAAGCAATATTAAACTTTTTTTATATTTGCCTTTGCTTTTTTGGTATAAAGAAAGGATTAATAAAATTTTTTGCAGATAAAGCAATTGTGGCAGAATATTAATATGTGATGAATCTAGATGAAATATTTATGTAAGATCTTTATTCTTACAACTTTTCTGTAAATTTGAAATTATATTAAATTAGTAATTTGAACTCAGAAAAGCCCAGCATGTAGTGAGAAAGAATAAAAAGTACAACAATGGTAATAATAAAACATTAGGTGGATGTTAAGGATAGTATTTGGAGATTCGTAAGTTCACTTAAGTATAGAGATTTGTATCTCTTTGCAAAATATTTAGACTTGTAAGGGACATTCATTCTAAATGTAAAGGAAATATTCACTGTAAAGAAAGACTGGTGAATTTCTCACTTACAGTTCCCCCACACACCCCCCCCCCCCCGCAAAAAAACACAGGTTTTCTTAAATTGAGATCTACTAATATTTTTTACCATTTTACCCTGTCAGTTAGAAACTCCATGCTGTTCCTTTGGCTTGGTAGTAGTGGTTATCATTTTTTTTCTTTGATTGACAAAGCTGGCACCTCAGATTTTACTGTAACTTAATTACTGACCCTGCTTCCTCTGTACCAAGTGGTACCTTATGATATTATCTGTTCCTTAACTTAGAATTTAGTGAACTTTAGTGTTTAACAATATTACCTGAATTTGTAAGCTCTTCTGTTGATATAAATGTACCATCTTTTTTTTCTCATATGCACTCTGGTGGCATATTTCCTTTTTTTTTTTTTTTTTTTTTTTTTTTTTTGCTGGGTCAACATCTATCTGAAAGTGAGTTGCTTAGAGACTTTAGAGACTTTAATCTCCAGAGTAATTATAAGGATTTTCTGTCCATGTTATTGAAAATTATGTTCCCAATCTTCGTTTTCCTTTGCAAAGTAGAATCAAATTTTAGAGTTAGAAGGGTTCTAAATCTAAGTTCCTTTTGTTGTGCTTGGGCAAACAAGTTTGCCTGGTTAAGGGCAGAATGGGAATAAGAACCAGAGTTTCATTCTCTCATGCCATGATTTTTTTTTGTTTTGTTTTGTTTTTAAAGTCTTGTGTCGCAAATTTGAAAGTCTCTAGTTCAGATGAATAAGAAGAATTGTTTTCATTTCACTGTTTATACAAGTAATTGATACTCCCCCAAAAAGGCCAAATCTGTGTGAGAGCTCAAAGTATGCTGAATGTGGTTAGGTTTTTGCTGTTATCCAACAGTAACCCAAATCTATAAAGTTTAATGTTCTTTTTTTTTTTTTTTAATTATACTTTAGGTTTTAGGGTACATGTGCACAATGTGCAGATTTGTTACATAAGTATCCATGTGCCATGTTGATTTCCTGCACCCACTAACTCGTCATTTAGCATTAGGTATATCTCCTAATGCTGTCCCTCCCCCCTCCCCCAACCCCACAACAGTCCCCGGAGTGTGATGTTCCCCTTCCTGTGTCCATGAGTTCTCATTGTTCAATTCCCACCTATGAGTGAGAACATGCAGTGTTTGGTTTTTTGTCCTTGCGATAGTTTACTGAGAATGATGTTTTCCAGTTTCATCCATGTCCCTACAAAGGACATGAACTCATCCTTTTGTATGGCTGCATAGTATTCCATGGTGTATATGTGCCACATTTTCTTAATCCAGTCTATCGTTGTTGGACATTTGGGTTGGTTCCAACTCTTTGCTATTGTGAATAGTGCCGCAATAAACATACGTGTGCATGTGTCTTTATAGCAGCATGATTTATAGTCCTTTGGGTATATACCCAGGAATGGGATGGCTGGGTCAAATGGTATTTCTAGTTCTAGATCCCTGAGGAATCGCCACACTG
The DNA here is from genome assembly GCF_006542625.1 of Nomascus leucogenys. NCBI lineage: Eukaryota > Metazoa > Chordata > Mammalia > Primates > Hylobatidae > Nomascus > Nomascus leucogenys. The sequence continues at coordinate 72,070,567 of NC_044391.1, forward strand.
ACTTCCACAATGGTTGAACTAGTTTACAGTCCCACCAACAGTGTAAAAGTGTTCCTATTTCTCCACATCCTCTCCAGCACCTGTTGTTTCCTGATTTTTTAATGATGGCCATTCTAACTGGTGTGAGATGGTGTCTCACTGTGGTTTTGATTTGCATTTCTCTGATGGCCAGTGATGATGAGTATTTCTTCATGTGTTTTTTGGCTGCATAAATGTCTTTTCAAGGAGAACTACAAACCACTGCTCAATGAAATAAAAGAGGATACAAATAAATGGAAGAACATTCCATGATGATGGGTTGGAAGAATCAATATCGTGAAAATGGCCACACTGCCCAAGGTAATTTATAGATTCAATGCCATCCCCATCAAGCTACCAGTGACTTTCTTCACAGAATTGGAAAAAACTACTTTAAAGTTCATATGGAACCAAAAAAGAGCCCGCATCGCCAAGTCAATCCTAAGCCAAAAGAACAAAGCTGGAGGCATCACGCTACCTGACTTCAAACTATACTACAAGGCTGCAGTAACCAAAACAGCATGATACTGGTACCACAATAGAGACATAGATCAATGGAACAGAACAGAGCCCTCAGAAATGATGCCGCATATCTACAATTATCTGATCTTTGACAAACCTGACAGAAACAAGAAATGGGGAAAGGATTCCCTATTTAATAAATGGTGCTGGGAAAACTGGCTAGCCATATGTAGAAAGCTGCAACTGGATCCCTTCCTTACACCTTATACAAAAATTAATTCAAGATGGATTAAAGACTTAAATGTTAGACCTAAAACCATTAAAATCCTACAAGAAAACCTAGGCAATACCATTCAGGACATAGGCGTGGGCAAGGACTTCATGTCTAAAACACCAAAAGCAATGGCAACAAAAGCCAAAATTGACAAATGGGATCTAATTAAACTAAAGAGCTTCTGCACAGCAAAAGAAACTACCATCAGAGTGAACAGGCAACCTGCAGAATGGGAGAAAATTTTTGCAACCTACTCATCTGACAAAGGGCTAATATCCAGAATCTACAATGAACTCAAACAAATTTACAAGAAAAAAACAAACAACCCCATCAAAAAGTGGGCAAAGGACATGAACAGACACTTTTTTTTTTTTTAAACTTAAAAAAAATCAGGCCGAATTACTGGCATATATAAAGTTTAATGTCTTAATGGAAGGATTTGAGGGGGTGGTAACTGAAATATGTGAAATGTATTTAAAAAAAACTCAATGTATTTGTCATCCTGGTTCAATTATTATGAATTTGTGACTGATTTTGAGAAAAATTTGTAATCTTGATAATTTTTAGGCTTTATCTAGCTACAAAATAAATCTAGATATATGCTAAACGACTTAATGGAAACACTTATTTTTCTGCAGTGTTTCCTGAGGTTATAGGCGGGTGTTTGAGGAGTACATGCGGGTTATTAGCCAGCGGTACCCAGACATCCGCATTGAAGGAGAGAATTACCTCCCTCAACCAATATATAGGTAAGAAATTTTAATAACTTAAAAGGAAAACAATGTATTTGACTTTATAAATGTTTGTGAATTGGTTTAATTAGCTGTCCTTAGTTATTGCAATTACTTAGTTGGTTATAATAATATACAGAAAATGCTGTTTTATATGTAACAAGTTTATTTGACCCAATATAGAAGGCTTTTTCTGTAAGAAGGAATAGGGTCATTTCAGAGATGGCAACCCTTCTAAAGATGTGTTTTCATATGTATTTTTAATTGTGGAAATAGAATAACAATCCTAAATTTTTATAGAAAGTGGTATTAAATTCTGTATTTCATAAAATAATAGTATTTTTAAAGACCAATTCTATATAAATTTGTAGGTTAATTTTTCAGTTGATTTTAAATATATTAAACATTTTTGTTTTAAAACTGCATAATAAACTTTAATTGCTTTTTCTATAAGTAGCTTTTAGATTTGGTGTCTAGAGAATCTTTACATACACTTGAATTACTAAATTTTAAAATAGATTGGAAATTGTGGCTTCTGATGATTTTCTTTTCTTTTGATAGACATATAGCATCTTTCCTGTCAGTCTTCAAACTAGTATTAATAGGCTTAATAATTGTTGGCAAGGATCCTTTTGCTTTCTTTGGCATGCAAGCTCCTAGCATCTGGCAGTGGGGCCAAGAAAATAAGGTACGTAACTTAATAGCTTTGGTAACTGTAGGTTGTTACATTGTCAGTGAAATATTCTAATAGATTTTCTTATTTTGAATACTTGTTATTGATTCACCTGTTAGCATGTATTATTTTAATTTATACCAGTTTTCTTTCTGGGGAAGTCACTTAACCTCCCTTCACCTTCATTTCCATATTGATATATTAAGAATGATTAGGTCTTAACCTTTTTATTTTGGGGGGATAGGGAGGTGTTAGTTTAGTATAACCTGGGCACAAAATAATTTGTTATCTGATTTTGATTATATTACTTAGGTCAAATCATATCCAGCAAAACATAATATGTACATAATGCAGGCCTTTTCAACCAATTAATGTCATATTAGTGGGTTGATTCACATTAAAGAGGGGATTCCCATTAACTTGTTCTTTATCAAAACTCCTCTCTCTCTTTTTAAATTATTTGTCCTTTGCCTCTTCTTTTTGTGGATCTGTTTGACTAATTGCCTGAAAGAAACAATATAAATATACTTAAGAACTTTGTGCTGTTTCTCTTTTCCTTTGTAGGGTCTTGTTGCCACATACATTCTTTCTAGATTACTCTTTAATTTATTTTACTTAAAATCATTGTTTCTGGAGGGCTTACTGTCCTGTCTAAAATGGGTCTAATTTTTATTTTTCTCATGGATTAGATTTTTCTAGGCTTCCTTTTATGAAGTCTTCCTTTTTGGAGTCTTCTATCTAATCTTGTCCTTTAAGTCTAGGCTGAATACCTTTAGCTGCATAGCTGTACTTCTTTTTCTTTGGGAACCATTTCTTTCCAGTAACAGGCAGGACTTCTTAATATAAATATCTTCAAGTGGTATCTCTAATTGAAATACATCTCTACCTTGTAGGTTTTATGACATTTCCTTGTGTATTGTTCCCATGAAAATAGACTTAACATTCCCAAATGGTAGAGTAATTCCTATAAAAACAAACCCCACCTAGCTCCTGTGGGGCAGTAGGGAAAGCTCTTTCTCATCTGCTGTGAACAAGTGATTTATGTTTCTGAAACAGCTTGCTGTGAATTGGCATTCTCACTGCATCCTACTTTTAGTCCTGTGATTTTTTTTTTTTTTTTGAGGCGGAGTCTCGCTTTTTCACCCAGGCTGAAGTGCAGTGGCTCAATCTCGGCTCACTGCAAGCTCCGCCTCCTGGGTTCACGCCATTCTCCTGCCTCAGCCTCTCTGAGTAGCTGGGACTACAGGCGCCTGCCACCACGCCTGGCTAATTTTTTGTATTTTTAGTAGAGACGGGGTTTCACCGTGGTCTCAATCTCCTGACCTCGTGATCTGCCCGCCTCGGCCTCCCAACGTGCTGGGATTACAAGCGTGAGCCACCGCGCCCGGCCACTGTGATTTTGTTAAAGTAAAATTTTCTGTCCAACAAGAAACACCTAGCCGCTTTTGAGAGAGAGTATAGATTTGCCTATGAAAGGTGAATGAATGTACTTTAATATGCCTGTCCTTTCTAACCTACTGCTTTCTTAGTTTGACTTAAAAGATTTGTTTGAAACATATACAGGTTGTATTGAATATTATATGGAGTTACTAATTTTGCATCACAAGTCTCATGAATTCATATATTAAAAAAATGGTAAAGTGAACTCTTATGCTTGTATTCTTTTGTTTAACATATTAAGGCTATTATGAAATCTCTTAGAAATTCTGTGTACATTATGAATATCATCTGTAAGTGCTTCAGCATGTATAGAGCTGCAAATTAATATTGGTTTACTTTTGCTCTATGTATGTTATCTGAACATATGGAATAGCAGTAATAGTTTTTTTTTTTTTTTTTTTTTTTGAAACGGAGTCTCACTCTGTCGCCCAGGCTGGAGTGCAGTGGCTCAATCTCGGCTCACTGCAAGCTCCGCCTCCCAGGTTCACGCCATTCTCCTGCCTCAGCCTCTCCGAGTAGCTGGGACTACAGGCACCCGCCACCACGCCCGGCTAGTTTTTTTTTGTGTTTTTAGTAGAGACGGGGTTTCACCGTGGTCTCGATCTTCTGACCTCGTGATCCGCCCGCCTTGGCCTCCCAAAGTGCTGGGATTACAAGCGTGAACCACCGCGCCCGGCAGCAGTAATAGTTTTTATGGGAACTTTTAAAGTAGATTAAAAAGAGCATTTACCAAAAATGACTTTGCCTGTTGTGCTTAATTATATTTTCTTTTAGGTCTATGCATGTATGATGGTTTTCTTCTTGAGCAACATGATTGAGAACCAGTGTATGTCAACAGGTGCATTTGAGATAACTTTAAATGGTAGGTTCTGAATAGTTTGCATTTTGTGATTGATTTTAAATGATTTATAATGAGTATCAAGCTTTTATCTTTTATAATAAGATAAACTTCTTTAGTGTTTTATAAAAGTTTATTTGAAAGAAATTGAAAATTCAGGAGATGGAAGAATTTAGAAAATTTTAACTTGTTTTTTTTTTTTTTAAATTCGCTCCCTCAGCTTAATCTCTTTACCTCTGCTTGAACTTCACGCCTTCGAATTCCTTGAGGAGTTGGCCCTATGCTTATATCAGATTGTCTCTGTGAACTTTATCTACTCCCATGGCTTTAAAATAAGATCTGTATGATGATCCCTGAATGTGTATCTCTCGGTCTCTCTCCTAAAATGCTATGCTCAAGAATCTTAAACATAACCTACTCTAAAATAAACTCTTGCTTACCTCTCCTTCCTATAATGTCTGTAAACTCTTTTGCTCCTCCTTTGACATTTCTCATTTATTTAATGATACCATTATTTGTCTACTCAGTTGCCCATGCCAGAAACCTATGATAACATCACCGTCTTCCCTAGACCCCCTATTTAATGGATTACCAAGTCTTCTCAGTTCCACCTCCTAAATTTCAAAAATCTACCTTCTCTTCATCTTAACTGCCACCACCCTAGTCCAGGACACAATTAACTTGTACCCTCTTCTGCATTCCGTAAACCAGGGGTTGGCAAATACGGCCTATGAGCTAACAATGTTTTTTACACTTTTTGGTTAAAAAAAAAAAAAAAACAAAACTAATGTTTTAGGACACATGGAAACTATATGAAATTCCAACTTCTGTGCTTATAACTAAAGTTCTGCGTTGCATCAATGAAAAATTTGTAGTAATTTATCTTTATATTATATAAGTACCTACATAATGTTCTTGTTTTTTGTCTCTTGGTCCATAAAGCGTAAAATATTTACCATCTGCCTTCTTACGGAAAAATTGACCAATATCTGTTCTAAACAATAACTTTTTTTTTTTTTTTGAGACGGAGTCTTGCTGTGTCGCCCAGGCTGGAGTGCAGTGGCATGATCTTGATTCACTGCAAGCTCTGCCTCCCGGGTTCACGCCATTCTCCTGCCTCCACCTCCCAAGTAGGTAGGATTACAGGTGCCTGCCACCATGCCTGACTAATTTTTTTGTATTTGTAGTAGTGACAGAGTTTCACCATGTTGGCCAGGCTAGTCTCGAACTCCTGACCTCAGGTGATCCACCTGCCTCATCCTCCCAAAGTGCTGGGATTACAGGCGTGAGCCACCTCGCCGAGCCTAAACAATAACTTTTTTAATGCAAATTTTATCTTGCTGCTTGAGTGTTTGCAATTCATTAAATGACTTGACTTTGTTCTCAAGATAAAGACCAGAACATTTAATCTGGCCAAAAGGCTCTGCATGATCTAGTTCAGTGGTTAGCAAGCTGTGGTCCTATGGACCATACCCTCTGCTGCTTGTTTTGTAAATAAAGCTTTATTAGAACACAACCATGTCCATTTGTTTGTGTATTGTTACAGCTGCATTTAGGCTACAAGAGTTGAATAGCTGTGGCAGAGACTATGTATCTTCCCTAGCCCAAAATGTTTACTTTCTGTCCCTTTACAGTTTATTGACCCCAGTCTAATCCTTTCCACCTTCCCATCTTCCCTTATATCAGTCCTCTTCTATATTTCTCTCAGCTATGCCGATTTTCTCTTACTTTTCACGTGCCAAGCTCCTTTCTGGTCTTTACATTTCTGTTCTCTCCCTCAAAGGTTTTCTACTCTCATGAATCCCCACTCTGTAGTGGTAATTTTTCATTATCTTTTAGATCTCAATTTAAATGATACTATTTCTCTGACTAGACAGGGAGAGCTTTGTGTATATGTCCCTCTTAGTACAGTAGTGCCTTTTAGTTTTAGTTCTAAGTACACAATTGTAATTTTGTAGCCATTTGTGTAGTTCTTTTGACATTTCCCCTACTGGAATGTAAAGTCCCTAAGAGCAAGCAGTGTACTTTTTTGCTTACTTTTGTATCCCAGTTGTGTACATAGATGATAAATATTAGTGGGATGAATGCATATTATAAAATCATCTTTAATTTTTTGGGGGGCGGTGCCATTTATTTTTATAGATGTACCTGTGTGGTCTAAACTAGAATCTGGTCACCTTCCATCCATGCAACAACTTGTTCAAATTCTTGACAATGAAATGAAGCTCAATGTGCATATGGATTCAATCCCACACCATCGATCATAGCACCACCTATCAGCACTGAAAACTCTTTTGTAAGTTGTTTAAAATATAGCTAATGTATAGGTTTCTGTTGATTCTTATGACTCAGCAAGTTAGTAAATATTACATATATTATCACTTGAGTTTCCAATTTAAGATTAAACAGAGGGGTGTATTCTTCATTAAAATGTTGAAGTGTATGAAGAGGGTTCGGCCTTGCCAAAATAAAGTCAGGTTGTTAGTAATTTTATCTTCAAGGCTTAATGATTGGGTCTGTAACCTTATTTTCTTTGCTCTGAATTCCTAATGGCCAGAGTGGATATATTATGCTAGAGGTGTGTATACTTCCTGTCCTTACCTTCAAGTAATTAGTTCCTGAGAGTATGCAAATTCTTTGAACATACTCAAGATAAAAAATTTATAGGCAAATGTGTGAACACAGAGAGGTATTAGTTAACTTTTTCTTTGTGATCATTGAATTGACTTTCTAAAGAGTTTTTATGAGTGATTTTTGAAATAAAATATTCTTTTTTCTGTATATCTTTCAGGCATTAAGGGATCATTGCAAGAGCAGCGTGGCTGACATTATGAAGGCCTGTACTGAAGACAGCAAGCTGTTAGTACAGACCAGATGCTTTCTTGGCAGGCTCGTTGTACCTCTTGGAAAACCTCAATGCAAGATAGTTTTTCAGTGCTGGCATATTTTGGAATTCTGCACATTCATGGAGTGCAATAATACTGTATAGCTTTCCCCACCTCCCACAAAATCACCCAGTTAATGTGTGTGTGTGTGTTTTTTTAAGGTAGACATTACTACTTGTAACTTTTTTTCTTAGTCGTATTTGAAAAAGTAGAAAATTGAGTTACAATTCGATTTTTTTCCCAAAGATGTCTGTTAAATCTGTTGTGCTTTTATATGAATATTTGTTTTTTATGGTTTAAAATCGATCCTTTGGGAATCCAGTTGAAGTTCCCAAATACTTTATAAGAGTTTATCAGACATCTCTAATTTGGCCATGTCCAGTTTCTATAGTTTACAAAATATAGCAGATGCAAGATTATGGGGGGAATCCTATGTTCAGAGTACTCTACAAATTTTTGTGTATGTGCGTGTGATTACCAGAGAACTACTAAAAAAACCAACTGCTTTTTAAATCCTATTGTGTAGTTCAAGTGTCATGCCTTGACCAATCTAATGAATTGATTAATTAACTGGGCCTTTATACTTAACTAAATAAAAAACTAAGCAGATATGAGTTAAATTTAAAAGTTTCAATTTATTGCTCAATGTACCTGTTAACATTATATTTAACAGTTGCTTAAATTTTTGTTTTTGATTTATGGATAATTTCTTAAGAGTACACACTTTAGATACACAAATAATCGTTCATTTACCATCTTTAGGATCATTGAAACTCATCTCACTAAAGAAAGTTCACTTGAACCTCTTATAGCATTGATACTAGGTGAACAGAAATTACCTGACTAATGATTTGTCTAACATCATATATCAGAATTTTATTGTATATGATGAACAAAACTTAAAATTTTTTAAATTTAATTTTTAAATACTGTTTCAGCGTTCTAAAAAGGCAGTTTTTTAAAAAACTTAAATTGTTAAAAACTGTAAGAATAATTTAGCAGAAATAGAACCAGAATGTAGAAAAACAGTCATGTAACAGCAGTAATAACATACTTCAGCTTCCATATAGGAATAGAAGTGGTAGAGCCAAAAGTGATTTAGGGAAAAGTTATAAGGTACAGGTTGAGTATCCCTTTTCCAAAAATGTTTGGTCCAAGAAGTATTTCAGATTTCATAATTTTTTTCAAAGTTTGGAATATTTGCATTATACTTACCAGTTGGGCATCCCAAATCTGAAATCTGAAATGTTCCGTGAGCATTTCCTTTGAGTGTCATGTTGGCACTCAGAAACGTTCAACATTGAGTCCACTTAACACTTAGGTGTTAGAAGACCTAACTTTCTGTAACAATTAACCTTATACTTTGTTTGTCATCGAATATTTGTTGAATGCATGTCAGGTAATGGTCTTGATTGTGATAGCTTCAAGGTGGAACATACTGTAATCTCCAGATGCTAGGAAGTTAGTCTAGTAATTCACTGCAGAAAATTGATTAAATGGCTGTCCTTTTAATTAAGAGTGTGGAGTCATAAACTTAAGTTCTTCATATAGTGACAAGAGTCCTTAGAGATTGTTATTCACGTTCCTTAGAAATTGTTATTTAGGTATAATATCATGTCTTTGACTAGAGCTTGAAACCTTGTTAACTGATTGTGTACCACTCCAAATTCCCTGCCTTCTGCAAGTTGAATGTCTTGCTGAATGTGTCTAGGGGTTCATCTTCAGTAATCGACATTCCACTAGTGCCACAGTTAACTTCATGACATGTAGACATTCAAAACCTGAGCCTTGGATGTTCCTGTGGACCTGACAGTTAAAAATATAAAGAACCTAAGATTCAAATCCAACTTTCTCTGTTTGCCTTGGGTTGAATAACTTATCTTTTGGAGAATAGCTTTAAGTGGCTTAGACACTGATAAAATTCAGCTATATTGTTGACACTCATCTCTTTTGTCTTATGCTTAGCCATATTTAAATCTTGAATTTAATAGAGTCTAGTGAAAAAATGAGTGGAAAGAATGAATATAAAGTAATAATATAAGGAAAAGAGGGAAAGTAAACTATTTAGAATGTAGTTTTGTTATATTCCCAACATTTCAATATTTATTAGTTACTTGTAAATTACTGTGGCTGTGTAGTTTATAAATGTCTGTGCACTGTATTAATTAGAAGACCATAGAACATGCCAGCAGGTTGGCTAATGCTATGGGGGTTTTTACCACAGTTGCCATTGTGGAAGAAATTATTTGGTACATTAATAAAAAAAAGTTGGTAAAACATGGTTTTATACCTCAGTGTGTAAGATGTGCAAGACAAATATGCTTATTTCCTTTTCTAGAATATAAGTGATATTATTTGCTTATGACACTAACACTATTAATGACAGGAGTCAATTAACCTTTACAGCTATCAAAATATAATGAGATCCCAATGATGGTTCTTTTTTACTTTGAATGTTAATTAGTTTGGGACTTTGATTGGCTGGCAAACATTTTGTCATTGTCAGAATTTAATTTAGATTTCAAAAATAGCTTACAGGCTTTTAAACATGGTGTGGTATTCTAAAGCCTTTTTTTAAAAAAGAGATCTTTTTGAGAGAAACAAATGAGGATTGTAAAGTTTGGGGACTTACCTCTGTAGCATTGTGAAAATAAACTTTTATTAAGCTGATTTGAAAGGAACTCCTACTTTGTGGAATTAAATCTACATTAGAGCACTTTATATGGTAACTATACTTACAAAATTTTGCATTGTAAAAGTTATTGTCATTACTTTTTAATGGCTACTTAACCCGACCAGTGTTTACGACTCACTATCTGTCTGGCACTCAAGTCTTACCATACTCTTGGACCTTACGCTACTTCTCAAGCCTTATGGTCTACTTGTGCTTCAGTGCTGCTGAACTGTCAATAGCTCTGTGATGTATTCTGTGCTGGAGTGGAGCAAAGTGGAACAGTTTACATCACTGTCTGTCTTTACCCCCAACCTGCAGACTTCCTGAACATTCACACTAACATCCTTAAATCTGGAGAGAAACAAAATGAATGTTTTTCCTCTATTGACTGGTATAGACAATTTAACAATCTCAGAAGAAAGAGCAAATATCAGATTTTTTTTTTTAAATTCAACTGGCTCCTTTTCCCTTAGGCTTCAGAAAAGCAAATAGAAACAAATAGATCCACAGGCCAGGTGCAGTGGCTCATGGCTGGGAGACCAAGATGGGTGGATTGCTTGAGCCGAGGAGTTCAAGACCAGCCTAGGCAACATGGTGAAATTCCTTCTCTACAAAAAAAAAAAAAAATTAACCAGCCATGGTGGCATGCACCTGCAGGCCCAGCTACTTGGGATGCTGAGACAGGAGGATCGCTTGAGCCCAGGAGGTTGAGGCTTAAGTGAGTCAAGATTGCACCACCGCAGGTGACAGAGCAAGATCCTGCCTCAAAAAAAAGCCAAAAAAAACCCCAGCTCCAAACTGTATCTTGAAGAAAAATATAAACTGGTTTCAGATACAGTAGAAAGCTGTAAAGTCATCCATTCTATATAAAGACTGACAATGTTTTCTTTTGCCTATGTTAAGCATGAGCAAAATAAAAAAGCATGCAGACAAACACTAGTGGTTTTAAAATTTTAATGTGCTTAAAAATCACTGGGACAAATTTCTGGATCCCACTCCTAATGGTTCTGATTTAGTTGATCTGAAATGGTGCCAGGTAATTTGCATTTCAAACAAGCTTCAAAATAATTCTAATACTGTTAGTCTGTGGTGTATACCAGGAGTCCCCAGTCCTTGGGCCATGGACTGGTAGTGGTCTGTGGCCTATTAGAAAACCAGCCGCACACCAGGAGGTGAGTGGCAGGCAAGCAAGCATTACCTCCTGAGCTTCGCCTCCTGTCAGACCAGCGCAGTAGATTCTCATAGGAGCCCGAATCCTATTGTGAACTGTGCCTGTGAGGGATCTGGGTTGTGCGCTCCTTGTGAGAATCCTAATGCCTGATGATCTGAGGTGGAACAGTTTCATCCCAAAACCACCCCGCCAACCCCCTGTCCGTTCATGGAAAATTTGTCTTCCACAAAAGCAGTCCCTGGTGCCAGAAAAGGTTGGGGACCGCCGGTCTACACTGAGTAGCGCCATACCACAGAGCAGAATGTAGAAGATTCGTGACTCATCCTAGATGCATCACATGTAGAATGACTTAACACAAATTCAGCAAAATGGGAGCTCAGGAGATGAAAAGAATGATATAAGAGGGAGATTATATTTCTGAGAAAACACTGACTTAATTGTCCCAGTCTTATCAATGCAACACATCCTTTCTTGTTATCACTTACAACCTTTTGCATGAATTTCTTTTAGAAGGAAGTATTAAATCTTTGAGTATAATATAAAATAACTGGTTTGACTTGCCAGATTTTCTCAGAGCAAACCAGGCAATAGCATGCCTACATTATCCTTAATTTACAGTGACAACTGATTTTGCTTTTCACATTAAGCAAAAATCTATTTAAATTCTTGTAATTCTGAGTAGAGAAAAATTTACATATTTAGCTTTATTAGAGTAACTATAATAGAACTGTTTAAATTGCCAGGGAAACCCAATCCACTATTTTATCCCCACCAACCCCCCTAGAAGGATTAATTCATGTAACTGAGAAAGTCCAATGTAGAATTGGCTTCAGGGGTTCAAATGAGAGAATCAGAACTCTCCTCTAAATTGGCCTCATTTTCTCCATGAGAGAAGTTATAATTAGGGAAGAGAGTTGGGGTAGGGGGTGAGAAGGGGGGATGATGAGGAGGGGAAAGGAAGAAGGAGAGCATGGATTAAAGTTCCAGGAAAGTACTCTGGTCCAACTTGTGTGTCACATTTCCTATCTTGGAACTTTCTCACTTGATATCTACTCCCTGATCATTTTGTCATCTGTTAATCCCTTTTTCCTTTATTGACCCCTTCCACCCAACCTCCTTCTCATTCAAGGTTATAATTGTTTAAGACAAGTCTATTGCGTTGTGGTTATAGGCTGCTCAGATCAAGTACTGCTCAGATCAGGTAGCTATTTAACCTGTTGAGAGTTGTCTAGAATGGATGGAGCCAGCACTTGATTGCTTGGTTAAGAAACAAAAATATTAAGGCCTCAGGAGGTTGCTACCAACACTCCCTTGGGCCACTGGCCATACTCGTCTGTTTTGTGTACTAGCAACTCTTACAAGAGGAAAAAAACAATTACAGCTCCTTTATTCCTCTTGAGTTGCTAAGAGCAGATCTGTTTGAAAGAAAGTGTGCCGTTGACATTTTTCCCTAAGCATTTTAAAAAATAGTATTAGAAAAAAATAGTATTAGAAAATGCTGCTGAATTTTGTCTTTTAACAGCTCATAAAATCTAGAAATAAAATTATTTTTTAATATATTAAAATACATAATGTATATAAGCAACAGGTGACTCATAAATGTGATTCTTCCAGTAAAGTTGTGTTTTATACAGATGTATAGAAATTTGGTGTTGAGATCTACTTCAGTACTTGAATTTTCAAATTAAAAAAAAACGCCAAGAGAGGTTAAATGTCTTGCCCTGGTTATGTAGCTTATGGCAACAAAACAAAACCAAACAAACAAATCCTACACCCTTGACGGGGCTTGGGGAAAGCAGAATAACAGCAGAGGACTTTGTCAGAAATTAGGTGGGAAGAGAGAAGACAGTAACAAGGCAATTTTACAAATTTAATCTCAATTTCACTTCACATTTACGCTTTAGCTAAGATGGGCTGAAATTTTTCAAATAAACTAAAAAAGGCAGTGGTATGTGTGTGCAAGATATATCAGAGGAAGGCAAGTTTACATAATAATTTCTCATCCTTATATAACAAAATTCAGATTTCAGATTGACTGGATCTATTTCCCCACTTGGAAAGATCCTTCCCCAAAAGCAGGTTTATAAATTGCAGTTCTTCAGACCACTCATCCTGTTCACTGATTACATGATGAGAATTGAAAACACGCAGGGATTACCAGCTATGTGTCCCAGGCAAGGTGGCTACCTCACGTGTAAGGTAAGTTTAAAAACAGCACACCTGGCCAGCCTCAGTGGCTCACGTCTGTAATCCCAGCACTTTGGGAGGCTGAGGTGGGTGGATCACCTGAGGTTAGGAGTTCGAGACCAGCCTGGCCAACATGGTGAAACCCCATCTCTACTAAAAATACGAAAATTAACCAGGCGTGGGGGCACACGCCTTGTAGTCCCAGCTACTTGGGAGGCTGAGGCAGGAGAATCGCTTGAACTAGGAGGCAGAGGTTGCAGTGAGCCAAGATTGTGCCACTGTACTCCAGCTTGGGCGACAGAGCAAGACTCCATCTCAAAAAAAAAAAAACACACACACACAAAACAGCACATCTGCCTCTCAGGTGCAGTTTGGCTCACATGTTCTCTCAATGTTCTTGCCATTTTAATTTGGTGAAATGCTGTGTTCAACTAGATCTCAACTTTGCTGAAGCACTGGCCTGCCTGGGACCATGGCCTGATGTGGCCCATTGCAAAACACTATTTTGTTGATGTCTCATTTTAAAATTCATGCCAAAAATCATTTTATTTCAAATTGTTCATTGCTGGGTTTAATATAAAACTTTTGTTTTATTGTTCTTAACTCCCTAAATTTTTAAGCAAAATGGATGCCCGGGAAATGTGTTTCTCCTGAGGCTGCGTGTAACCCTGGCATCTTATTCCCCATGGGTTTGGAGGAATGCGTGGAGGAATGTGTGTATGTGTGGACAGCATCTTAAGAAATAAGGTGATCATTATAGAGTCATCTTCAAATTTGTATAAGTTTTCTAAATAATCTGTAGTACAGCCCTCTGCTTAAGGATTATTGCAGTAACATAAGCCGGGCACAGTGGCTCTCGCCTGTAATCCCAGCACTTTGGGAGGCTGAGGCAGGCAGATCACGAGGTCAGGAGATCAAGACCATCCTGGATAACACGGTGAAACCCTGTCCCTACTAAAAATACAAAAAATTAGCCGGACGTGGTGGCGGGCGCCTGTAGTCCCAGCTACTTGGGAGGCTGAGGCAGGAGAATGGCGTGAACCTGGGAGGCAGAGCTTGCAGTCAGCCGAGATCGCACCACTGCACTCCAGCCTGGGCAACAGAGCAAGACTCCGTCTCAAAAAAAAAAAAAAAGGATTATTGCAGTAACAGAAGAAGATGTGTTTCAGGAACTTTGTATCCAGAGATGCATGTGGGAAGATTATATGGGAAATGAAGATAATGTTTTAAAATAATACACAAAGTTACAGTACTAAAAAGGCAATTAAATACTGTACAAAGTAATGAGAAACATGCTGAAAACAGTCTTGAGGAAGGCTAAAATTGTGGTTCCATAAACGTTGACTGAATGAATGAATATGGTTAAGGCAGTTGTTCTCAACGGGGGTTTTACTCTCCAGGCTCATGCAGAGTGGCCTCTTTGGGTACTGTAATGGTCCTGTTCTTAACCACTACCTCTAGCTGGGGCCTGGGGTGGAAGAGTCTTATCCTAATCTGTCCCCAGACAGGGAGAGGGCAGTGCTTGTTTCCTAGCCACTCTGAAAGGCTGAAAGCTGTTAAGGAGGCTTAGTGTCATTTCAAGCAGTCTTCCTTGCCTCTGTGAGTAGTTTTTCCATATTTATGCTTAAAACAAACAGAGGAAGCTTTTCATTCCAATAATGAAATAAAAGGCTAAATTCAAGGTAACAAACGTTTTAGTGGGAAAGATTGTCAAGGATAACAAAACAAAGGGAAATATCTCTTATTAGCTCTTTTCTTCTTTTGATTAGAGAAAAAAGCCGAAGAACTACTTTTGGGGCTTTAAGTGGCTAGTGGACTACCCCAGAGGACACAAAGAAAGAGGGTTCACAGTGTTTCTAGGGCACTTCCTGTTTTCTTTGAACTTGTGTGGGAATGTGAAGCTGTGGTGAGAGGCAGCTTTGAAATGTGACCAAAAAAAAAAGTCTCGTTTTAGTGTAGTTTATTTATTTTCTTTCAAAGCATTTGTGTTAATGAGTTGGATGGTAAGAGGTGATTAACATTCCAGACCAGTAGATTTCAGAAATATCTTCCAACAATGAAAATAACTTGTGTTAATCCTCCAGGCTTTCACCTTTACTTAGGCTGACTGAGGGGTGGGAAATAGCTTTGGAATCTTTACTGAGGACCAAGCAAATTTACAGTTTGAAAGTCAGTCCTATTTAATTTTCCAACTTCTCCAGAATATTGTTTCCATTTAGCTTCTTGAGAGCATTTTTGGAGGGATTGCTATGTGCTAGGTACTGTGGGGGGTAACAGTTGTGAAGATGTGTGGCACAATTCCTGCATTCAAAGTGCATATGGTATAGCAGAGGACAGAATCACAAAAATGTTACAGCAAAACGATAAGAAGCCTCATGAGGCCTATAGGAGCAGGAGGGGGCATTGGTTCTAGATGCTTGAGTATGTAATTTTCCATAAATGGGGACAGTGCACAGGAGGAGCAGCACTTCAGGGACGAGAAAGCAGAAGCACAGGGTTTCTGTGATAATTCCTATAGGGAAGGGGGCTGGACTGTAGTATATATCGGTGGGGGTGGAGGGAGATATGCTGGGAAACAGCCTGTGGGCATTGACAGCTGAGGTGAGGAATTGGACTGCTTTCTATAGATGATAGCCAAGGAGAGTTTCTGAGCTGACGAGCCATCAGATCAGATCTGGCTTTTAGGGGTGAATCTGTCTGCACTGAGGCTATGGTGGGCGGAGAGGAGGATGAAGAGGTGGAGGTTCTAACAAAAGCATTGTGGGCACTTTCAGCATCACACTCCAGACATCTTTGGCCTTGGATTAATAATTTATAAGTAATATATTCAATTTAAAAATTAATGTCAACTTTTGTGGTTATATTCCCCTTGTATCCTCTGAGTTTTCTTTTGTCCTGCTGAAAACTATACTCCATTAGAATTATCCTTCTTAAATCTAGTCTCATCTTCCCAATTTAGCTTTTAAACTTTGGGTAACATTTACATTTTTCTGTCATCTATTTTCTGCTCATTGGCTAAGGAGCCTTTTTCCTGCCCTGAGAATATAAGATTCATTGCAATTAAAGAGCCTAGTGGTTTAATGTGATTATTCTTTCTTGTTTTTCTGAGAAGCCATCCTTGTCTTTTGTGGACCAGTCAATCCTGACTTTGATCTCTAGGGACAATACACTGTGAGTATTTATTTCAGGAAGGACACTGATCCTAGATACTCACTTAGGGGATGAATTTTCCTTATACCAAGGAAAATTGTAAGATAGGAATTTTTTTTTTTTTTTTTTTTTTTTTGAGACGGAGTTTCGCTCTTGTTGCCTGGGCTGGAGTACAATGGCACGATCTCGGCTCACCACAACTTCCGGCTCCCAGGTTCAGGCAATTCTCCTGCCTCAGCCTCCCAAGTAGCTGGGATTACAGGCATGCACCACCATGCCCGGCTAATTTTTTGTGTTTTTAGTAGAGACGGGGTTTCTCCATATTGGTCAGGCTGGTCTCGAACTCCCGACCTCAGGTGATCTGCCAGGCTCAGCCTCCCAAAGTGCTGGGATTACAAGTGTGAGCCACAGCGCCCAGCGTGTATGATAGAAATTAAACTGATTACCCTTGTGAACTGAATGAGAACCTCCATATTCTCATTCAGTACAAGCATGAGTAGGACCTAGACATCTTATCTTGCTGAAATCTGGCAAGGCATACAGGCTGTCTGGTATTCAATACATAGGATGCTCCCTCCCACCCCAGCCAAGATGGCATGATGCATGTACTTGTCCTTCTCTGGGAAGATAATGAGCAGTGATGGCAGATTTCTCAAGGGTGCCTTATGATGGAGTTGCAATTCCCCATTCTTTTTCCCTTCTCAGAAATTTCTGAAACTCATTTAGTTAAAAGATTAAAAAAACACATTGCAAAGGGACTTGAAGTAATTGGGACCCGACTCACCTTCCTGTTATAAATAACTAGAAGTAGACAGAATATGTGAAACAACTACTCTCAGAAATTGGACAACAGACAGTGCAGGGCCTTGATTCCCAAGAGAAAGATAAATAGCAAGGAACTACACAAAATGTTTCAAGGAAGCTGTATTAATTAGGTAGGGCTGTCACAACAAAATACCACCGATTGGGTGGCTTAAACAACAGAAACTTATTTTCTCATAGTTCTGACAGCCAGAAGTCCAAGATCAAGCTGTTGTCAGGGTTTGTTTCTTTTTAATTTTTTAATTTTTTAAAATTTTTGTGACAGAGTCTTGCTCTATCGCCCAGGCTGGAGTGCAGTGGTGTGATCATAGCTCACTGTAGCCTCAATCTCCTGAGCTCAAGTGATCCTCCTGCCTCAGCCTCCCAAGTAGCTGGAACTACAGGTGTGTGCCACCACCTGGCTAATTTTTTTGATTTTTAATAGAGGCGAGGTCTTGCTATGTTGCCTAGGCTGGTCTTGAGCTCCTAAGATCAAGCATTCCTCCTGCCTTGGCCTTCCAAAGTGCTGGGATTGTAGGTGTGAGCCACTGCACCTGGCCAGGGTTGGTTTCTGGTATGGCCTGTCTAATTTTTGTAGAGACAGGGTCTTGCTATGTTGCCCAGACTAGCCTCAAACTCCTGGCCTCAGGTGATCTGCTTTGGCCTCCTGAAGTGCTGGGATTACAGGTGTGAGCGACCAAGCCTGGCCAAGGGGCACTTTTTAGACTAAGGTACAGAGAGGGGGATCCCAAGCACAATACGGTCATCTCACTATTGGAGTTCAAGAAGGTGATTTGGAATTGGCAGGGCAGACAACTGTAGAGAAGAGAGCTATGCAGAGAAAGAACTTCAGAAGTCCACACAGGAGTTTGAGTATTGCTGAAATCCCATGAACTAGGCACATTTTGCCCTATGCATCTCTTCCATCTGGCTGTTCCTGAGTTGTATACTTTATAATAAACCAGAACATTTTAAGTAAAATGTATCCCTGAGTTTGTGAGCCATTCCAGCAAATTATTGAACTTGAAGGTTGTGGGAACCCCTGACTTATGTCTGATTGGTCAAAAGTATGGGTGGTCCAGGACTTGCAACTGGTGTCTGAAGTGGGAACAGACTTGTGGAACCGCCAACACTTAACTTATGGGATAGTGTTATTAATAGAAATGAATGGAATGTCAGGACACTCAGCTGGTTAGTGTGGGAACCTTTCCCCCCTCAAT
Organism: Nomascus leucogenys; assembly: GCF_006542625.1. Taxonomy (NCBI): domain Eukaryota; kingdom Metazoa; phylum Chordata; class Mammalia; order Primates; family Hylobatidae; genus Nomascus; species Nomascus leucogenys. The sequence continues at coordinate 72,089,091 of NC_044391.1, forward strand.
ATACACATTTGATATCAGAAGTATAGTGTGAGTAGGGAAACAATTTTTAAAATTTTTAAAAAGTATTTTTTACTTTTTTATTTTTATTTTTTGATTAGAAATAGAGACGAGCTCTTGCTGTGTTGCTCAGACTAGTCTCCAGCTCCTGAGCTCAAACGATCCTCTTGCCTTAGCCTTCCAAAGTGCTGGGATTACAGGTGTGAGCCATGCCCAGCCAAGAAAGTTTTCTTTTATGGTTTTAAAACTTTTTCACTTTGAAAGCCTCACAGTGATCCGAGAAGTAACCCAACAGCCTCACAGAACAAAGTCTTAGATCTATTGACAAAAATAACAGAATTCAACACTCCTCAATGTAGAATTTGCAGTGTTAATCCAGTAAAAAATTACTACACATAAAAGCGGGAAATGTGAACTTTAGACAGAAGAAAAATCAGTAAATAGAAACCAACCCAGAGGCCAGATGGTGACTCATGCCTATAATCCCAGTACTTTGGGAGGCCAAGGTAGGCTGAACACTTGAGCCCAGGAGTTCGAGACCAGCTGGGCAACATGGCAAACCCTGCCTCTATTTAAAAAAGTTTTTTTAAATTTAATTTAAATTAAAAAAGAAACCAACCGGAAATGACAAAGATGATGGAATTAGCAGACAAGGATTTTAAAATAATTTATGTATATGTGGTCAGATATTTAAAGAAAAACATGAATAGAACGAGAGAAATTGAAGATATTAAAAAAGAACCAAGTGAAACTTCTACTATTTAAAATACAATATTTTATATGAATAATTCACTGAGACTTAACAGAAGATTAGATACTGATAAAGAAAAAGATTCGTGAACTTGAAGAGAACAAAATAAACTATGCAAATGAAGAAAGAGTACAAAGACTGAAGAATCAACAGAATATCAGTGACCCGTAGACAACATTATGAGCTATAACTTACAGGTAATTAGAATCTTAGAGGAGGCAGGGATCAGAAAAAAATATTTGAAAAATAATAGTGAAAAATATTCTGAAATTTTTAAAAATAGAGACAGGGTCTCACTATTTTTCCTAAGCTGTTCTTAAACTCCAGTGATCCTCTTGCCTCAGCCTCCTCAAGTGTTGGGATTAGAGGTGTGAGCCACTATGCCTGATCATTTAAAAAAAACTTTTTTTTGTTTTGAAATGGAGTCTTGCTCTGTCACCCAGGCTGGAGTGCAGTGGCGCAATCTCGGCTCACTGCAACCTCTGCCTCCTTGGGTTCAAGTGATTCTCCTGCCTCAGCCTCCCAGGTAGCTGGAACTACAGGTGCGTACCACCATGTCCCGCTAATTTTTTGTAATTTTAGTAGAGACGGGGTTTCACTGTGTTAGCCAGGATGGTCTCCATCTCTTGACCTCATGATCCGCCTACCTCTGCCTCCCAAAGTGCTGGAATTACAGGCGTAAGCCACCGCGCCTGGCCAAAATTTTTTCATTGAGACGTATTTCACATACCTCACATGCTAATTCACCCATTTAAAGTACACAATTTGATGTTTTTAAGTATATTCACAGGTTTGTGCAACCATTGCTACCACCTAATTTTAGAACATTTTTGTCCTGCCTAAAACAAGCTTCTCCAATTACCACAGTCAATTTTAGAATATGTTTATTGACTCAAAAATGAAAGCCTGTGCCCTTTGGCTATCATTTCCCTATCCTGGCATCCCTGTAGCCTTAAGAAACGTCTAATCTGTGTTCTGTATCTATGTATTTGCCTATTCTGAATAATTCATATAAATTAAATTATATAATATGTAGTATTTTGTGGCTGGCTTCTTTCACTTTAGTGTGGTATTTTCAAGGTTCATCAATGCTGTTTCATTTATTAACACTTCATTTTTTAATTGCAAAATAATATTTCCATATATGAGTATATCACATTTTATTTCATTAATTGATGGGCACTTGGGTTGTTTATTTTTATTTATTTATTTTTTTAGAGACAGGGTCTTCCTATGTTGCCAAGGCTGATCTCAAACTCCTGGGCTCAAGCAATCCTTCCACCTTAGCCTCCCAGTGTGCTGTGATTATAGGTGTGAGACACTGTGACCACTCAGGTTGTTTCTTTTGGGCTGCAAGAAAGGTGCTCCCATCAGGCGCAGCGGCTCACATCTGTAATCCCAACACTTTGGGAGGCCAAGGTGAGTAGATCGCTTGAGCCCAGGAGTTTGAGACCAGCGTGGGCAACATGGTGAAACTCTGTCTCTACTAAAAATATAAAATATTAGCCAGGCATGGTGGCACACACCTGTAGTCCCAGCCACTCGGGGTTGGGGTGGGGGCTGAGGCAGGAGGATCGCTTGAGCCCAGGAGGCTGAGGCTGCAGTGAGCCCTGATTGTGCCACTGCACTCCAGCGTGGGTGACAGAGTGAGACCCTGTCTCAAAAAAAAAAAAAGAAAAGAAGAATAGTGCTCCCAAGAACCGCAGAATGTACATTTTCATATGCACAAAGAACATATACTCTAAGATTAACCGCATGCTCAGTCACAAAGCAAATCACAATAAATTCAAAAAAATCAACATCATACCAAGCATCTTCTTGGACCACAGTGAAATAAAAATAGAAATCAATACCAAGAAGAACTCTCAAAACCACACAAATACATGGAAACTAAACAATTTGCTCCTGAAAGACTTTTGGGTAACAACAAAATTAAGGCAGAAATCAAAAAATTATTTGAAACAAATGAAAATAGAGACACAATGTACTAACACTTCTGGAATGCAGCAAAGGCAGTGTTAAGAGGAAAGTTTATAGCACAGAATTCCTACATCAAGACAACAGAAAGATTAAAATTAAAAGCCTAATTTCACACCTAAAGGAACTAGAAAAACAAGAACAAACTAAACCCAAAGCTAGCAGAAGAAAAGTAATAACTAAAATCAGAGCAGAACTAAATGAAATTGAGACCCCCAAAAAACATACAGATTAACAAAATTAAAAGTTGGTTTTTTGAAAGGATAAATGAGATTGATAGACCACTAGCTAGATTATCAAAGAAAAAAAAGGAGAGAGAAGATCCAAATAAGCACAGTCAGAAATGACAAAGGTGATAGATATAACAACCAATCCCACAGGAATATGAAAGATTCTCAGAGACTACTATGTACATCTCTATGTGCACAAACCAGAAAATCTAGAGGAAATGGATAATTCTCTGGAAACACACAACCTCCCAAGATTGAACCAGAAAGAAATTGAAACACTGAGCAGACTAATAATGAGTTACAAAATTGAATCAGTAACACAAAATCTACCAACCAAAAACAGCCCTGGACCAGATGGAGTCATGGCCGAATTCTACCAGATATACAGAAAGCTGGTACCAATTCTACTGCAACTGTAAGAAAAAAGGAGGAGGGATTCCTCCCTAACTCATTTTGTGAAACAAGTATCTTTTTCGTATTTATTTATTTATTTATTTATTTTTTACCAGTGTCATCCTGATACCAAAAATCTGCCAAAGACACAGCAAAAAAGAAAACTACAGGCAATATTCCTGATAAACATAGACACAAAAATCCTCAACAAAATACTAGTAAACTGAATCCAGCAGCACATCAAAAAGATAATTCACTACAATCAAGTGGGCTTTATCCTTGGGATACAAGGATGTTTCAACACGTGCAATTCAGGCCAAGCACAGTGGGTCACGCCTGTAATCCCAGCACTTTGGGAGGCCAAGGTCAGCAGATTGCTTGAGTTCAGGAGTTTAAGACCAGCCTGGGCAATATGGTGAAACCCCATTTCTACTAAAAATACAAAAAATTAGCTGGGCACGGTGGCATACGCCTGTAGTCCAGCTACTCGGGAGGCTGAGGTGGGAAGATTGTTTGAGCCTGAGCGGCAGTGTTCACAGTGAGCCGAGATCGGCCACTGCATGCCAGCCTGGGTGAGAGTGAGACATCATACCAAATGGGCAAAAGTTGGACGTATTTCCTCTAAGAACTGGAACAAGGTAAGGATGTCCACTCTCACTACTCCTATTTAACATAGTACTAGAAGTCCTAGCCAGAGCAATCAAGCAAGAGAAAGATATAAAAGACATCCAAACAGGAAAAGAGGAAGTCAAATTATCTCTCTTTGTTGGTGATATGATTCTACGCATAGAAAATTCTAATGATTCCATGAAAAGACACCTAGACCTGATAAATGACTTCAGTAAAGTTTCAGGATATAAAAAAAATCAATGTGCAAAAATCAATGGCATTTCTATACACCAATAACATTCTAGCTGATAATCAGATCAAGAATGCAATTATATTTACAATAGCTACACACACACACACACACACACAAAACCACACAAAAATACTTAGGAATACATCTAACTAAGGAGAGGAAAGATTGCTACGAGAACTAAAAAACACAGCTGAAAGAAATTATAGATGACACAAACAAATGGAAAAAATATTTCATGCTTATGGATTTATCATTAAAATGTCCATACTGTCTAAAGCAATCTACAGATTCAATGTAATTCCTTTCAAATTACCAATGTCATTTTTCACAGAATTAGAAGAAACGATTCTAAAATTTATATGGAACAAAAAATAGCCCAAATAGCCTAAGCAATCCTAAATAAAAAGAACAAAGCCACACAGGCATCACATTACTTGAGATTTTTTTCTTTTTTAATATAGGTCTTTACATCTACAAATTTTCTATTGAGCACTGCTTTAGCTGCATCCTATGTTTTGGTATATTGCGTTTTGTTTTCATTTATCTGAAATGTGTTTTCTACTTTCCCTTGTGATGTCTTCTTTGGCCCATGTGTTATTTAGGAATGTATTTTTAAATTTACCATTTACAATAGCATCAAAAACAATAAAATAGGAATAATTTAACCAAGGGGATGAAAAATCTGAAAACTACATGATATTGATGAAAGAAATTTAGGCATTAGCTGGGTGTGGTGACTGGCACCTGTAATCCCAGCTACTTGGGAGGCTGATGCAGAGAATTGCTTGAACCTGGGAGGCAGAGTTTGCAGTGAGCTGAGATCGTGCCACTGCACTCCAGCCTGGGCGACAGAGTGAGACTCTGTCTCAAAAAAAAAAAAAAAAAAAAAGAGAGTATACTATGGGCCAAGCGTGGTGGCTCACGCCTGTAATCCCAGCACTTTGGCAGGCCAAGGTGGGTGGATTGCTTGAGGCCAGCAGTTTGAGACCACCCTGGTCAACATGGCAAAACCCTGTCTCTACTAAAAATACAAAAACTAGCCAGGCATGGTGGCACATGCTTGTAATCCCAACTACATAGGAGGCTGACACAGGACAATTGCTTCAATCAGGGAGGTGGAGGTGACAGTGAGCCAAGATCGCACCACTGCACTCCAGCCTGGGTGACAAGAGCAAGACTCTGTCTCTAAAGAAAAAAAAAAAAAAAAAAAAAAAAAAATATATATATATATATATATAACAAAGAAAGGATAATCTCTTCAATAAATGGTGTTGGGAAACTGGATATCCACATGCAAAACTATGAAATAGGATCCCTGTCTTACACCACTCACAAAAAATTAACTTGAAATACATTAAAGATTTTAATGTAAGACCTGAAAATGTCAAACTCCTATAAGAAAACATAGGGAAAAAATCTCCTTGACATTGGTTTTGGCAATGATTTTTGGATATGACACCAATAGCACAGACAACAAAAGCAAAAATAAACAAGTGGAACTATATTAAACTAAAATGTTTCTGCATGGCAAAGGAAACAACCAAAAAGGCAAGCTACAGAATGGGAGAAATATCTACAAACCATATATTTGATGAGAAGCAAGCATCTAAAACATGTAAGAACGCATACAACTCAATAACAACAACAACAACAACAACAAAACCCAAAATAAATAATCTCATTAAAACTGGGCAAAGAACCTTAACAGATGTTTTTCCAAAGAAGACATGCAAATAGCCAAGTACAGAAAAATAGTGCTCCACATCACTAAACATCAAGGAACTGCAAATCAAAACCACGATGAGATGTCAGCACACTCATTATGATGGGTATTAACAAAATAACAAAAGATAGCTATTGATGAGGATTTGGAGAAAAGGGAACCCTTGTGCACTGTTGGTAGAAATGTAAATTGGTACAGCCATTATGGCAAAGGGTATTGAGGGTCTTCAAAAAATTAAATTAAAACTGTCATATAATCCAGCAATCCCACTTCTAGGTGTGTATCAAAAGGAAATAAAATCAATATCCTGAAGAGATATCTGCACCCCCATGTTCATTGCAGCATTATGCACAATGCCAAGACATGAAATCAACTTGTGTCCTTTGACAGATGAACAGATAAAGAAAATGTGGTATATACTTATACAGTGGAATATTACTCAGCAATTAAAAAAGGAAAATCTTGCCATTTGAGACCATATGGGTGAATTTTGAAGGCATTATGCTAAACGAAAAAGGTCGGACAGAAAAGACAAATACTGTATGATCTGAAATTTGGTCATATATTTGTGCACTCTGAAAAAGTCAAAGTCATAGAAACAGAGAATAGAATGGTAGTTGCCAGGAGTTTAGGGGTAGGTGAAATGAGAAAGATGTTGGTCAAAGAGTACAAACTTTCAGTTATAAGATAAATAAGTTATAGGGATCTAATGCACACATGGTAACTGTCGTTAATAATATGGTATTAAATACTTGAAATTTGCTAAGAGAGTAGATCTTCAATGTTCTCACCACACAAAAAATTGTAACTGTGAAGTGATGTATATATTAACTAACTTGATTGTGGTAATCATTTCACTATATATATGTATATATACACTATATATGTGTGTGTATATATATAGTGTATATATACATATATGTATATGTGTATATATATAGTGAAATATATATATATAAAATTATCAGGTTGTACACTATAAATACATACAATTTTATTCATTATACCTTAATAAACTTGGGGGATGAGGAATGACTGAAACCCATCTCCACCCCAACCAATTTATTTTTATTTTTTTGGAGACAGAGTTTGTCTGTGTTGCACAGGCTGGTCTTGAACTCCTGACCTTAAGTGATCCTCCTGCCTCGGCCTCTCAAGTGCTGGTATTACAGATATGATGCACTGCGCTCGCCCCAACCAATTTAAATTTGGAATCTCTGGTGATGGAACCAGGCTGTGTGTGTGTGTGTGTGTGTGTGTGTGTAAAATTGTGTGCATATATAAAAATATGAAATATATGTATGTGTTTTTAACTTATATGGAAATTTAAAAATACATATCAAAATGGAGAGAACTGTATAAGGAACTCTCATGTACCACTCACCTAGCTTGAAAGATGATCAATTCATGATCATTCTTGTTCCATTGATACTTTCTTCCTCTTTCCTCCCCTGCTGAATTATTCAGAAGCAATTCCCAAATATCATATTCTATTCATATATCAGTATGTGTATTGAAAAGAATGACGCCTTACAAAAATAACCACAAAAGCATGATCACATTTTAAAATTTAATATTAATTTTATCAGTGACCTGGGGAGAGTTCCGATTTCCCAGGCACAGGGATTTGAAAGGCTCCCAGGGTGATTCTAATGTGCAGCCAGAGTTGAGAACTACTAGATGCTGATCCGTGCTCCTCAAACTTACAGCGAGCACACACAAATCTACTGGATAACTTGTTAACATGCAGTTTCTGATTGGGGGGTCTGAGATTCCACATTTCTAACCAGCTCTTGCATGATGTCCATGCTGCTGGTTCAAGGGCTACCCTCTGAGTGGCGAGGCTATAGACCACAGGGTCTTTGGAGGAGTGGTGTGGGTGTGTGTTGATAGGACTAACATGCCACCAAAATGGCATAAAGGTTATTTTAAACTGAAAATTTTTTAGTTACAGCAGATGCAGAAATAAATCTTATCTGCATGTCCCGTATCTGACTAAAGCAAAGCTCCCTGAGAATTCAGTTGCCATAACCCACTGCCTACCTTCTCCAAGAGAGTCTTCAAACAGAGAAGCAATTGACCTTTAACACAGTGACATTCCGAGAATATTGTGTAAACGAGCCTCGCAGAATCTTCCATATATTACCACTGAAGCCCCTTTTCACCTAAATCCTTACCCTTAGCTGTTTGGGAAGTCTGTCCTTCCTTCCCGCCCTCTCTCCTGCTCTCTCTCAGGTGCTTGCACATGTGTAATACACTTTTCTCCAGGTTCCATGCTCTAGGACATAAGGTGGTAGAGGAGAAAGTTTTCCTCCCTACAGTGTGTGCAGTATGTGTGTGTATACATATAATAGTCTTTGCTTCATGACCAGAAAGAACCTCCATTTTGCACCTCGCAAGGGTAGGAAAATTGGTTATACTATATGTGGGGTGTCAACTTTTCTCTGGATGTTCAGCTAATGCTTTCCCCTAGGGGGATGGTCTAATTCAGTGATCTTCAAACGGGATCTGAGGACCTTCAGGGGTAAAGGCTTCTTAGGGGATCAGTTCCCATGGGCTCAGTATCATGCCTTCTCTAAATGGGAATGGACAGAGATTGTGTGTGTAATGAAGATGTAGGCTCCCATTTACGAAGAAAGGCAGACCCCTCACCATGGTGTCTCACTGAGGGGGTGTACCAGGTGCACAACCCTCCAAGGCTACACCCAAGGGGTCCATGTTGAGAAAATCAGTGACCCTAGTGATTGGGTAACATACATGTTAAGCAGTTTGTAATTCTTTGAGTTTAACCAAATTTAAGGAGAGTGAATCATACATTTCCAATGAAATTTTACTTTCATCAAAATTTGCTATGTTGTTTTGATCAGTTATGTGCTAATAATAATTGTAATGTTAATCAAAGGGTTTTTTGAATACACAGCCTTAAGGTCACAGAAAGTAAACTTTTACATTTTTAAATTTTAATATATTATTTTCGTAGTCAAGAAATATGAGAAGATGATCAGTAATAGATTTTCAAGCATAAAAATATATCACAGCCCAAATAAACTTCTTTGGAGGAATTAGGATGAAACTCTAAGTTCAAAAGAAAATAAAAGGAACGTTGCAGAATTTCTGGCTGTTAAAAAAGAGCTAGTTCATATATTTTTTAAATGGATAATGTCAAGTATTATATTACTGTGTTATTTAGATTCCATTGGATTCATTTTGGAAGGTAATGTTTCTTTCAAAATGTCAATATTTATAATACATTGAAAATGACATTTTTTGCAACTGCCTAAATTTATGATGAATCATTATAGATGTCAATTGAAAAATGTGCAAGGGGGAACATGCATTAACATGTTTTCTTAAGGGCATAAAATGGGAAAAGTTTGAAGACCACTGATCTGGACTGTTTGCTTCCTTCTGAGGGGGGCTAAGTGCCATTCACTAGAATGTAATTTATTTTAAACCATGTCTGTTTTACATATGCTATTGTAAAGAGAAAATTTAATGAAGTAGAAATTGATCCATACTTTACAATTTCATTTGTTTTGAGATTGATAAACAACGCTACAAAAACTTAAATGTGTGCTTAAGGAAATTGTGTGGGTACAATTTATGTAGCACTCTCTGTTTATTCTCTGTGGGCAAAGGAGAAACAAATATGTTTGTGTGGTACAAAGTTACTTCTATTATTGTTAATACTTATTAACATCATTTATTTTAATACTAATAATTTCTTTCTGATGCGAGCTTTCGGTTCCTACTAATTCTCTCTCATCTAACATGACTCTATAATTATTTCTTCTTTTATATTATAAACTAGAGATAAGGTCTTACTATGTTGCCCAGGCTGGTCTGGAACTCCTGAGCTCCAAGTGACCCTCCCACCTTGGCCTCCCAAAGTGCTAGGATTTTAGGCATGAGTCATCACACCGGGCCTCTACAATTATTTCTAATTCTTTGAAGCCCCAGAAGAAAGGTGAGTTAATTCCTTGGTTTGGTTAGAAGGACTGCGTCAGTGAGAGGCTGGGATCTCTGTAATTATGACAGTAGTTTCCATCACTAAGCACAACTACAGCAGGCCAGGCACTGCACACATATTCTCTCTAGTGGTCAGATGTACATGTTAAGGTCTGAATGTTTGTGTTCCTCCCCAAATTCCTATGTTGAAATCTCAACCCTCCTGATGGTATTTGGAGGTGGGGTCTTTGGGAGGTGATTAGGTCATGAGGATGAGGCCTTCATGAATGGGATTAGTGCCTTTACAAAAAGGAAACCCAGAGAGGTCTATAGCTCTCTTTCCACCATGTAAGGATACAGTGAGAAATTGGGAGTCTGCAACCCAGAAGAAGGCCCTCACCGGAACCTGATCATGCTGATCTCAAACACCCTGATCTCAAACTTCCAGCCTCCAGACTTGTAAAAAATGTTTATTGACTAAACATTTATCCAGTTACCCAAACCACCCAGTTTATGGTAGTTTGTTATAGTAGCCCCAACTTAATGAGACACTACAACCATGAGAAGTTGATTTTATTTTTTTCAGTTTACAGCTGAGAGAACTGAGGTTAAAGAAGTTCCGTAACTTGCCCAAGGGCACACAGTTAGTTGATGGAGAGCTGGGACTTGCCCTGGGATAGTCTGAGTGATATACTCTTTGGACCCCTCCGGGATTTGGTCCTTGGCAAAGTGAGCCCTGGTGAGGAACAGAGGGAAGAATATTTGATGGGGTCAGATGACCTGGGCTCACTTTATAACTCCACTTGCTGCTTAGCTGTGAGACCTAAGAAGTCACTTGCCATCTTTCAGTCCTAATATCTTTGCTGAAAATTTGCAGTATTGTGAGACTCAAAGTATAAGCAATATATGAGTATGAAGGAGGATTATTTTATCCTATCCTCTGGCTCAGATTTTGTTATAAAATTGACAAAAAAACAATGATATCACCTTTTGGTCCCAGAGGAGTTCCCAAAACCTCATTTGAGTTTGTGGAATTGGGAATTGGGTTACGTTTTTCCGTCTTTGTTGAATGCAAAATGATTGGATCCATCAGCAAATGGATCGTCAAAACTTAGAAGTGCATGGAAGTGTGTAGCATCCCTGTCTGATTTGAGCACTGGGAAAAGAAATCAGGTAGTGCAAACACAGGAAAATGTAACAAATCTTTTTAGAGATATATTACCTGTGTGCATTCTAGGTAATCCATGAACTGAATGAACTCAGGTAGAGAATTTCTAGGTTGTTTGTGTTGAGTTCTAAATCTGGTCTCCATCTCTAGAGAATTATGTAAGCGTAGAGTTATAAAGTAAAGATATACTTTGTATTAAAGAAAGTTCATCTGTTCTCTGGATAAGATGAAATGTCTAAGTTCCAGCCTTGGTGGCCTGATTCCCTAATCTACTTTGAAGAATTCAACTAAAGCCTCTGCTGACTCACAGAATTGTTTGCTTCTCCCCAGTAATTGCTTCCAGTCTCCTTTTTATATTTACTTGCTTGCTTCTGGCTAGTCTTTTAAATATAAAAACAGAAATTTCAGATATTGGAAAAATATAAAGAATAGTTAATGAAGACCTCCTGAGTTTACCACGTTGCTTAAGAAATAGTCACAGCCCGCTGTATACCTCCCAACATCACATACAGCTCCAGTGGTAAGCGCCAGCCCAAACCTTGACATCAAGCATTCCCATGCATTTTTCCCATTTATACTTTTCCTACACAAGTAGGTCTACCTAAATGATACATGGGATCATTTTGCATATTTTAAAACTTCATATAAATAGAATAATACTGAATGTGTTCCGTTGCCCTCTTGCTTTTTTCATTCAAAGTGAAAATGTTTTTCAGAGTTGTTCATATTGATGCAGGTATTTCTAGTTCATTCGTTTGCAGTACTGTGTGGAATTCCACTGTGTGAATACACTACAATTTACCTATTCTGTTGATGGACATTTTATTGTTGCTGTTGTTTTTCTATTACAAACAATGCTTCAGTGAACAAGCTTGTTTTTGTTTCACTGAGTAAACGTGAGTGATATGGTTTGGATCTGTGTTCCCACCCAAAGCTCATGTTGAATTGTAATCCCCAGTGCTGGAGGTGGGACCTGGTGGAAGGTGATTGTATCATGGGGATGGTTTCTCATGAATGGTTTAGCACCACCCCCCCTTGGTACAGTGTAGTGAGTGAGTTCTCATGCGATCTGGTTGTTTAAAACTGTGTGGCACCGCCCCCCAGCCCTCTCTCTTCTTCCTGCTCCCAGCCATGTGAAGTGCCTGCTCCCCCATCATACTTCCTGTCCAGCCTGTGGAACTGTGAGCCAATTAAACCTCTTTTCTTTATAAATTACCCAGTCGCAGGTATTTCTTTATAGCAGTGCGAGAATGGACTGATACAGTGAGTTTCTTTAGGATATCTCTATTTAGGAACGGAATCTCCATGTGTTGGGTAGGCACATCCTCAGCTTTATTGGCTAATGCAATTTGCTCTCCAAATGATGATACCAATTTTCATTTTCTCCAAAGGTATTTGAGTGTTCCCATTGTTTTTCCATCCTTGCTCCTGGATCATCATTATTGGGTAGGATAGAGAAAAAGCGCATAGTTTGATCAACTCTGCAGGTTTTAAAAATTGGCACCTCTTCAAGAAAAAGACAAGCATCTGTGGATCAAAATCTCAACTCCTTACCCTAGTGCACAGAGCTGCATTCACTGGCTCCTCCTACCTCACCAGCCTCACCTTGCACCACATTCCCTGTCATGCACAGTGGCCTCCTTTCTAGCCCTAGAGTGTACAGGCAAGCTCATTCCCATCTCATAACTTGGTATTCTTTCTTTCTGGAACACTCTTGTCTCAGCTCACTGTGTTACTAGTTTCTTCTCCATTTTTACATATTGGCTCCTCAGAGAGGCCTTCTCTGACTACATATATAAAGTAGTCCCCTGCTTACCTGATTACTTACTCCTAACACATTCTGAAATTATTTTCCACTGCAATATTAACACCACAAGGGCCATGTACAGTGCCTGGCATGTGCTAAATTTGTATTGAATGAATGAATGTACACACTGATGCCTTCTCTACCATGCAAACCTGTTACCCTTTCCTATCACTTCATTCTTCATCCTTCCTGCATTTTGCTGATCACTGGCATGTAGATCAGAGAGAATGCAGAGGACCCTGGTAGTGTCCTAAACAGAGGCTCTAGCCAGTGTTGCCTTTCCTTCTGAATGTCCCAACATCTCATGCGTTGGCTTCATCCACCACTGAACCTTTCACTTTGGAACAAAGCCAGGCCATCTCCTTCTACCCTAGGTGCCTGAGATGAAGCCTGTGACTCCTTCTTTTGCTCTCTACCTTTCCAGAAGTCACTGTGGCCTCCTTCAGTACTTGGTCAAGGACAGGATTTGCCTGAATCATCTCTGGCCCTTTCTTGCTAATCTGATGGTGTGGGCAAGTCCTCAAGGGGTTGAGCACATACTTATTTACTTATCACCTGGATATTTGTGACTTTCTCGTCATCATTTGAGTCACCTGTGATTCTAACTTCCAGTCAACATACTCAATGGTTAATTATTGCTTCTGGAAAAAATTCTATGATCATTCTGAGATGGGTCATTTGATTCCTTTGCCTTCTTTGCTCCCTCCTCCCTCCACCCACACATGACATCTACTTCCTGAGCTGAGACATATGCTCTCCTTTTGGTGCTCTCTGTACTTCTTTTTGTCACTGAGCATACCTCATTGTTTTGTCATGGCCTTTTCTTGTGTCTTGTTTTTCCTGAGGACAGGAAACTATGAGTTCTAAGTTTGTATCACCAGTACTTGGTATGAAAGAAGCAATGAATAAATGTTTATTAAACAGATGAACAAATGAATGGATGGAGTAAACTCTGAACCTGGAATTAAAACTTTTATTAACACATTCGGTTTATATAGAGACAGTGCCAGTGCCAGCCGTGTTTCTGAGAAATTTGTTACCAGTGGCAGCTCAACTCCAGAGAAAGCCAGGTTTTTCATAAAAGGATTGAAGTGGGAAATAGGCTTTGATATGAATCTATTTTAATCTATTTTCAACCCACTCTGTCAAGCACTGAATAGAGCAGCAAAGAGACACTAAGAATTTTCCTCCATGGCCATGTATATCTCTTACAGAGATTTCACTTTACTTGTTCGTTCATTCATTCATTCAACATTTGTCAGGTGCTAATATGCATTCATACGAACAAGAGATCAAGGGGTTGATTATGTTTCCAGCATGTTGCCCCTTTGCTTAATAGTTTAACAGAGGGAAGCCTCTGTGTTATTTTGAAGAAGACACAATTGGGCATTGTCTCTGAAGAATCTGGATGGATGTTACACTGTGGTTTTCATTTCCCGGTGTCAGTCCTGTAGAGCAAGTATGTGAAAAGTGGATCCCTGGACTTTTCTGTGCATTGTCTAATGCTGGGTCACACCACAAAGTGTACTATAGATGCTCTAGTGATTTTCTTGTGTGGCTGTGAACACACACAGTCTTCTTATTACCTGCTTTGCACTTGCCAGTTTGGCTCAAATCAAGGTATTCCTAACTCCTGGATTTCACTCTGTGTTATAGGGGAAAAACTGAAACAACACTCTCTCTAAGGAAACGTGTAACTTGAGGAGGCCGTAATCACTTGTTGGTTATCTTCTCATTACAGATTGTGTTATCCCAACCTAGCAAGGGTATTAGATCTTGTGACTTTTTTTGTTTCTTCTTGAGACAAGGTTTTGCTCTGTCCAGCCCCTTACGGCATTTTGAAAACAATCTTACTCCTCATTTCATATCTCATTTCATATTATTTTCTACTTGCCTCACTTATATTCACTTATTTTTAAAGTATTTTATTTTTCTATGTTGGATATATTCCTGAAAGGCACCTTATATCATTTCTGGAATAAGACAGAGACAAGAAAAAAAAAAGCATAATATTTGTTGTTTTGCAGGGAAATGGAACATTAGAATGATAGAATGATCAGGACAAAATTACTTGGTTTGAAGTAAAATCTATTGTTTACTTGCCCTTAGTGTACCCTCTAACATAGTTGGAGAAAAATACAGTTCATTTCTGTTTTTTGTTTTGTTTTGTTTTTGCTTTTTTGAGATAAGAGTCTCACTCTGTTGCCCAGGCTGGAGTGCAGTGGCGTGATTATAGCTCACTGCAGGCTCAACCTCCCAGGCTCAGCCTCTCTAGTAGCTAGGACTACATGCCTGGCTAATTTTTTTGATTTTTAGTAGAGATGGGGTCTCACTATGTTGCCCATGCTGGTTTCAAACTCCTGAGCTCAAGTGATCCTCCTGCCTCAGCCTCCCAAAGTGCTGGGATTACAGGTGTGAGCCACCATGCCCAGCCAGAAATTCTGTGTTTCTAAGAAATTTTTATTATTACTGTATAACATTTGCTTCTGAATGTTATTGGCCGTCCAAATCCTATTAATTTTATTTAAATACATCTATTAAAACAATGTAGACTCCAATAGCCTTTGCTTAATTTTTTTTAATAAACTAGTAGTAAATTTACTGTGAAAATGAAAATCCTAACAGTTTCACAAGATATTTGTTTCCAGTTTACTAACAAGCAATGTGCATTTAATTTAGTTGGCTTATTTTGCAGTTCTATAATAGAGTTTTCCTGTGGCCTTCTTTTGAGAACAAAAATTCCGTTTACTTTCTATCTTTCAAAATTCTTATTGGCAATGACTAATTCCCCTGCATGAAATTTCACACACACACGCACACACACACACACACACACACTCACACATACAGAGAGCGAAAGAGAGAGAAAGGACTGGAATGAAATTGAACACAATATTAAAGATGGCTATCTGGCCCAGTGCTGTGGCTCACACCTGTAATCCTACCACTTTGGGAGGCCGAGTTGGGCGTATCACTTAAGGCTAGGAGTTCGAGGCCTGTCTGGGAAACATGGTGAAACTCTGTCTCTACTAAAAACGCAAAAATTAGCCAGGTGCGGTGACATATGCCTGTAATCCCAGCTACTCAGGAGGCTGAGGCACAAAAACCACTTGAACACGGGAGGCAGAGGTTGCAGTGAGCTGAGATTGTGTCACTGTACTCCAGCTTGT
The DNA here is from genome assembly GCF_006542625.1 of Nomascus leucogenys. NCBI lineage: Eukaryota > Metazoa > Chordata > Mammalia > Primates > Hylobatidae > Nomascus > Nomascus leucogenys. The sequence continues at coordinate 72,105,117 of NC_044391.1, forward strand.
GTGACAGAGTGAGACTCTGTCTCAAAAATAAAAAAAGATCTTTCACTATTGTTATTTTGAATTATTCAGTTCCCTTAAATAATTCTAACTGCCTTGAAATATGAGACTGATAGATAGATAGATGTTTTTCACTTGGGAATATTTTCATTTTTAATAATTTTTAAAATAAGTAATGTAAATTTCTTATAAATCAAAGAAAATGTAAATCAAATTAAATGACTGAAATGAGTCTCAATCATTTTAGAGGTTTATTTTGCCAAGATGGTGGATGCACCTGGGAGAAAGGAGCACAAAACCACAGGAACATCTATGACCCATTCTTTTTCCAAATAAGGTCTGAGATTTCAATATTTATTTATTTGAGAAAAGTCTGGCTGTGTCACCCAGGCTGGATCTGCCTGCCTCAGCCTCCCAAAGTGCTGGGATTACAAGCGTGAGCCACCACACCTGACCTGAGATTTCAATATTTAAAGGGGAAAGAGCTGGTAGTAAGGGAAAGAGGAAGAAAAAACGGGGAAGAAAAGAAGAGGAAGGAATAAAAGGGGCAAGCAGTTGCATCTTTTGAGTCTTTGATCAGCATCCACTGAATCCACATTTTACATGGGAAAGGAGGGGATATAGGAATAATTATGCATTCATCTTATGCTGGTGGATCTGCATTTTTACATAAGATAAACAAAGAGTAGAGGAAGTAGTCAAATATGCATTTGTCTCAGGTGAGCAGAGGGATGACTTTTCCCTATGCCTGTGATGAGAAGCTGTTAATTTACATTGTCAGGTTAACATTCAATGAAGCTGTTTTAGTGTAAAGATTTTGGGGCCCCCAAAAGAATTTCCTTTTGAGTAAATTGTGAGGGAAGTATGTAGCCTTTTCTCTTTGCAGCTATCTAATTGGGAACAAAATAGAAAGCAGTTTTGTGTGACTTAGTTCTCAAGCTTGACTCTGTCCTTTGCCATAGTGAGTTTGGAGTCCTGATATTTTTATTTTCTTTCACACCTTTATTACATGTCATTAGTTATCATTTAGTAAAGTAAATAACATTCTGGCGTTAGACATGAAGCAACATGGTAAAAGACGCTGTCCCATTATCCTGCTAATCTCAGCCAATCAAAGCCTTTGGGGCTCAGCACCCCAAAAGTGGTTTTTAATGATGTACAAAAACAGATTTCAGTTAGGGCTTTGTTGCAATTTGCCCTTATGTGCAAATTTTTAGTGCTATTCTGATACATTTTAGCTCTATTATTTTAATATCTTACTTGATAGAAGCTAAAAGTTTACTCATCAATGAAAAGGAAGAGGCTAAAGGCAAAATGAAAAAAGAAAAATAGAAAGACTTTAATGTAGATTAAGATGTGAATCTAGGAACCTCTTTTTCACAAAGATAGCAGTGGGGAATGGCAAGAGTGAAAATAAAAAATAAAACGGAATCCTCAGTATTAACAAAATTCCTTGAAAGAAGGCTAACTAAAAGCAGAAAAAGAAAAAAAGGGAAGTTAATGGATTAATAGCAAGAACCAGGCCCCCTATCTCCCAGTCGCTCAGCCTCCCTGGAATACTCTATGCTTCCACTTACTCCGTTCCTTTCCATTCCCTCTTGTATTTCCTCAGGTAGCTCTTAGCAGGGAAACAATATAATTTGACACTAAGTCCTGAATGGTGGGTAGGCCTAATCCCTCTTGTTCCACACTAGCACCAAATTTGGAATTCAGTGTAAGGAGTGTCCCCTGAAACTACATTTCACCCTCTCGCAGAGAACAAAGAGTTGAGAAGTAAGTCCTGGGAGGTGCAGGAGCTACGGAGTTCTGGCACCCTTCTATGTCTTGAGGGTCCTCCACCTCCAACTCTCAACTTTGCTTTCTGTTCTAAAGCAACCCTATCACTGAACTGGCTGAGGTGGTAGGACCACTTGAGCTTAGGAGGTCAAAGCTGCAGTGAACTGAGATTGAGCCACTGCACTCCAATCTGGGTGCCACAGCAAATCCCATTCTCAAAATAATAATAATAATAATAATAATAATAATAATAATAATAATAAAAGGCATTCTTGCGTTATTAGGCTGGGGTGGCTCATCTGTAATTTCAGCACTTTGGGAGGCCACATTGGGAGGATTGCTTGAGCCCAGGAGTTCAAGACCAGCCCGGGCAACACAGTGACATAGGAGTTAAAAAGGAATTATTTAGGCAAATAATGAGGGTAAGGATGTCCTCAGTAAGGTTTTCCTTTTAATGAAAAGCAGCCCCCAAATCATTTTCTTTTCTAACAAAGAGCAGCCTGTAAAATTGAGCTGCAAACATAGACAAGCAAACTGGAAGCTTGCATGGGTGAATCCTGGCAGCTGTGCCAATAGGAAAAGGCTACCTGGGACTAGGCATGTTCAAAATGGTGGCTCCATCTTCCCTTCTCTTTGCCAGCCACGTGTACAGTAAGAAGAAGGCAACATGGAGTCTACCAGGCAAAAACTCCATTTGCGTAATAAGATTAGGGTGGGGCAGCCAGTTTCCCTGTGCATTATGTAAACATCACACCTGGTCCAACCAATCTATGGGCCCTATGTAAATCAGACACCGTCTCCTCAAGCCTGTCTATAAAATCTGGTGCCGGAAGTCCCATTTGGGCTCCTGTCTCTCTCCCAGGAGAGAGCTATTCTCCTTTCTCTTTCTTTTGCCTATTAAACCTCTGCTTTTTTTTTTTTTGACATGGAGTCTCGCTCTGTCACTCAGGCTGGAGTGCAGTGGCACGATCTCAGCTCATTGCAAGCTCTGCCTCCTGGGTTCAAGCAAGTCTCCTGCCTCAGCCTCCTGATTAGCTGGGATTACAGGCACATGCCACCATGCCCGGCTAATTTTTGTATTTTTAGTAGAGACGGGGTTTCACCATATTGGCCAGGCTGGTCTCGAACTCTTGACCTTGTGATCTGCCTGCCTTGGCCTCCTAAAGTGCTGGGATTGCAGGTGTGAGCCACCGCGCCCGGCCTAAACCTCTGCTCTTAAAACTCACTCCTTGTGTGTGTCTGTGTGCTTAATTTTCCTGGCATAAGGCAACGAACCTTGGGTATCACCCCAGAAAATGACACCGCTTCAACAGTGAGACCCCATGTCTTAAAAAAAATGTAAACCACTAGTGCTCAGAATTTGTTCTAAATTGATAATATAGCATATTTCTTGGTATTTTAGTCATTTTGTATACTTTTTTTGAATCCTCCCTGTATTAGTCAGGGGTCTCTAGAGGGACAGAACTACTAGGATAGATGTATTTATGAAGGGGAGTTTATTAAAGAGTATTGACTTACACCATCACAAGGTGAAGTCCCAAACTAGGCCTTCTGCAAGCTGAGGAGCAAGGAAGGCAGTCTGAGTCCCAAAATCTCAAAAGTAGGGAAGCCAACAGTGCAGCCTTCAGTCTGTGGCCAAAGGCCTGAGAGCCCCTGGCAAACCACTGGTGTAGGTCCAGGAGTCCAAAAGCTGAGGAACTTGGAGTCTGATGTTCGAGGTCAGGAAGCAGGCAGAACAGGAGAAAGCTGAAAGCTGGAAGACTCAGCAAGTCTGCTCGTTCCACCTTCTTCTGCCTGCTTCATTCTAGCCTCTCTGGCAGCTGATTAGATGGTGCCCACCCAGTTTGAGGGTGAGTCTGCCTTCCCAGTCCACTGACTCAAATGTTAATCTCCTTTGGCAATACCCACACAGACACACCCAGGAACAATACTTTGCATCCTTCAATCCAATCAAGCTGACCCTTGATTGATATTAGCCATCACACTACAGATCCTTCCACCCCAAAAAATCTTCAACCAAAAAAACCCCAAAAAATTCAACAAAACAAATGAAAGCACCATCATTCTTAGTTAAATTTCTTCATTTATTATATTTCTTATTGTCTTCATTATATCTTGCTTTATACCAGAACTGTGACAGAGGGCAATTAGTTTTAGAGAAAGTGAAGAAATGTAGGAAGGTTGCTTTAATTTTTCCCAAACCTGGCTTGAGGGAAAATTCACACATCCTTCAAGTTTATGAAACAGGCGCCGGATCTTTATTAAACTGGCCAGCAGAAGAAGGTCATCTCCACTCACGTATCGGAGGATTGGAATCTCCTCAGGGTTTGGTAGCTTTTCAGCAAAGAGAAAGAGAAGGAAACTCAGAGTCCAGGAGTGGAACTGGGGAGGTGGGAGGAGCTGAGTCATGGCACTTATGTGGGGTTGGATTCCCCCATGAGGGTCCACTCTAATTCATCCGTAAGCAGGGGTGGTGGTGTTATTCTAATCTGAATGAGGAAAGAGCTGAAATGCTGTGGAGATTTGAGAGACCAAATGGAATCTGGATACCTTCAAAAGCCTATAATTTATTCAAGTAATTTAACCAGCACCTACTGAGGGAATCACAAAGATGCCTCAGACACAGTCCCTTGCCTGGAAAGTGCCCAGTTGGGGAGGTAGGGTGAGTGCTGGTCTGAAGGCTGGGTGCTCACTGGGAAGGCACTGAGAATGGCAGTTCTCCTCAGAGAAGGTAGGACTGGGAAAAACTAAAACTCCCTTTCCTGCTCCTAAATGTGCCCCAACCTCCAGGAGGCCATTCCAAATTAACCTCTCCGTTACCCTTCTTTGGCCTCTGCTCTCCCGCTCTCTCACAGCTTTTGATGATTCAAGGCTGGTGTTGTCTGCTTGCAGCTGCAGAAACGTAAACGGATTTGCCAGGACAGTCTTGCCTGAGGTGTTTTCAGTCTGTAGCTTCAAAGCCAGCCAAGGAGGGGCATTTAGCCTCTCTGCGGCAGGTTAAATGCAAGCAGAACTACTACTCTCTGCAAGCTAAGTGACCACTTACCTGCAAAAGATGATACAGTATCATTTCTGTATTTCACTCCTCCTTCCATAGAAAGGAAGGAATGGAGGAAGGAAAGAGTATGAGATGGACAAATAACAAAGAATAAGTCAGAATCTTTTATCCCAAATATCACACCATGACAGAAAACTTTTTTACTGATTAAGTCAATGATGGCTCTAATAAGAAAGATTTCCTTTCCCCCCCCCGCCCCTTGTTTCCAGCGGGGTTGGAATAAGAAAGATTTCATTGGCAGGATAATTTTAAGGAATTCCTGAAAAATCAAAAAGCAGATGAGACCATATGCATATAGAGAGAGAAATGACCAAATGAAACCACTAACCAAAAACACATATACTCTGAGCAAAACCTCAACAGAAATGGGAAGCAGGACGGAGTCTGAGGTAAACATTAGGCCGATCAATTGGGAGGCAGGACCCTCACCTTTTCCTTTTTGTTGAGCACTGGTGCCCATGGGCTGAGGCTGGCAGCGGGCACTAGCGCTAGCCTTCTACCCCTTAGCATCTGAAGCAAACTTTAGTAAGCAGAACAGGGAAACAGGAATTCTCAAATCCAAATTGAACACACAATTGAGAATCACCTAATATTTGACGCAACTAAAGAGAGGCACCAGATTTGCCTATCAGAGAAAATTATACTCAAGGAAAAATAATTAGGAGATAGAGGAAGACTTTAGGAAATATATCCATATTTATATAGTTAATATTTTCTGAGGGACTTGAGAGAATATTGTTAAGGAAGAAAAACAACTAGAGGATTTGGAAGTTAATTCTATGCATATTATAAAAGATACGTTAATTTTAAACTAACCATTAAAATATAGTGTATTAAAAGACTGAGTCTGTTAGCTGAGCATGGTGGTGCATGCCTGTAGTCCTAGTTACTTGGGAGGCTGAGGCAGGATGATGGCTTGAACCCAGGAGTTTGCAGTTACAGTGAGCTATGGTCACGCCACTACACTCCAGCCTGGGTGACAGAGCAAAACCCTGTCTCTAAAAACAAGCAAACAAAAAAACCACTGAGTCTGTTAGGTTGAGGAAAGCAACACAATCCAACTATATGTGGTTTGCAAGAGAACATATAACTCAAAACTACATTAAAAAGGTTGGAAATCAAAGGATGAAAAAATATCAAACAAACGCTAACAAAGAGAAAGCAAGTGTAAGAACTTAACATCAGATGGAACAGCACTTAAGGTAAAGGCCACTAAAAGGGAAATTAGGAATAACACATGTTGATAACATTACTACCTTTATTGTCAAAATAAAAACAAAGCCCTCACTAATACACTAAGGCACGTAATGGGAACAGCTGAAGAGTGAATGAGTGAGGGGAAAGAATGGGCTGGCCCTGGCAAAAGGTACAACTCACCAAGAAGAGAGTAGCATCTTTAATTTCCTGATCACAGAGCTTCAAAATATATGCAGCAAAAGTTGATTGAAACATTAGGAACGATGAACAAATTCACAACCATTTTGGGAAACTTTCATACATTTCTCAGAAGTAAACCCAATGACACAAACATAAAAGGATAGAGAGGGAGGTATGACTAGAACAACAGCACATAGAATTTGTACCAATAAACTATACAACTTTTTTGGTTAAATATACATGGAACACATAAAAATTATGTAACGAACCACAAAGAAAATATCAATATATTCTAAACAGGAAGGAAAAAACTGCAAGTCGTATTTCCTGACCATTTTGAAATTAACAAGAAAGGGGTAAATCTTTCTATCTATTTGAAAATTCAGTGACTACTGCATTGAAGTCAAAATAGGTATTCTAAATTATTTAGAAGTGAAAGAAAATGACAGCACTATATATTAAAACATGTGGCAAATGACCAAAGAGGCACTCAGAGTGCTAGGGAGAAGGTGGGGGTGGGTGTGGCTGGTTTTGATGGATTGCTCAGGAAAGGGCTGCGAAGAAACCTGAAGGAAGTGAGGGAACAGCTACATGCTAAATGCGGGGAAAACATTTTAGGTTGAGGGGATAGCAAATGCAAAGATCCTGTGACAGGAACATGCCTGATATTTTCAAGGAATAGCAAAAAGGCCAGTATGACCGGAACAGAGTGAGTGAGATCAGGTAATACAGAGATACTATTCAAAGAAAGAGGTCCAGATTCTGTACAGCATTGCCAGCCTTTATAGGGCCTTGGCTTTTACTCGAGTAAAATTAGAAGCCCCCGGATAGTTCTGATCAGACTTATGTTTTCAAAGTATCATTCCAAGTATTGTGTTAGAATAGACTTTGGGAAGACCGGAAGCAGGGAGACTTATTAGGAGGCTATTGCAATAATCAAGCAAGAGACGGATCAGGTAAAGAGGCAGACAAGAATGATAGCACTGGAAAATGTGAGAAGTGTGAGACTCTGGAGGTGTTTTGGAGGTAGAGTTTACAGATGAGTTGGTATGGGACTCCCGTGAAACAGAGCGTTTAGAGCTGTGAAACTACTCCCGAGTTTTTGTCCTGGACAAGTGAAAGAATGTAGTTGCCATTTTCTGAGATGGAGAGGACTGAGAATGGATCAAGTGTTGAAATCAAGTTCTGCTGTGTTAAGTTTTTTCTTTTTTTCCTAACAGGGTCTTGCTCTGTTGCCCAGGCTGGAGTGCAGCGGCACAATCACGGCTTATGCAGCCTTGAACCCCCCTGCCCCCCACCCTGCCAATGGTGGGCTCAAGCTATCCTTTCACCTCAGCCTCCCAGATAGCTGGGACTACAGGCATGCGCCACCATGTCTGGAGAATTTAAAAAACGACTTTCATAGAGATCGGGTCTCACTATGTTGCCCAAGCTGGTCTCACACTCCTGGGCTCAAGTAATGCTCCCATCACAGCCTCCCAAAGTGCTGGGATTACAGGCATGAGCCACGGCGCCTGGCCTGTGTTGTTTTTAATGCCCTCTTAGAAATCCAGATGGGTATGTTGAATTGGAATCAGAGACTTGCAAGTCTCGAGTTCATAGGAGATCTACCTGAAGATACAAATTAAAGGGCTATCAGCATGCAGATGATATTTAAGGAAGTGAGACTCAATGAGATAATCTGATAATCTAATCAGATAATGAGATTATCTGAGATAATCTGAGGAGTGAGTATAGAGAAAAGACAGCCCAAAGACAAGCTCTGGGTTCCTCCAATATTTAGAAAAAGGGGAGATGAAGAGTGATCAGGCCAGAAAAATGAGAAGAGATGGCCTGTGAGGTACAAGGAAAATCAGGGGAGAATAGTCGTGGAAGCAAGGGAAGAAATGATTCCAGGAAGAACAGATCATCAGTGTTTAATGCCACTGAGAAGTCATTAAATTTCATATAAATTTAATATTTATATTGAATTCAATATTCTTCAAAATGTAGACACAAATCTTCAATACTTACTAACTGGGAAACAAAAACAAATAGGAACCCCCTCCAACTATATAATCTATCTAATTTTTATGTTTTAAAAAAGATGTATAAAATAGGCTGGGCGTGGTGGCTCACGCCTATAATCTCGGCATTTTGGGAGGCCCAGGTGGGCAGATCACCTGAAGTCAGGAGTTCGAGACCAGCCTGGCCAACACGGTGAAACCCCGCCTCTACTAAAAATACAAAATTAGCTGAGTGTGGTGGTGCACGCCTGAGCCCCAGCTACTCAGGAGGCTGAGGCGTGAGAATCGCTTGAACCCGGGAGGTGGAGGTTGCAGTGAGCCAAGATCACGCCACTGCACTCCATTCTGGGCAACAGGGCGAGATTCCATCTGAAAAAAAAAAATGTATAAAATAATTTATAAATGCATAGTAAGGAGGAAGGTACACACTAAATTTTGTGTGGTGGTTACTTTGGGGAAGGGAGTTAGAATAGAAGAAGAAATGAAGAGAATCTCATTTTTAAAAAAAATTATCTTTATTTCTGTATTGTTTGAATCTTTAAATATAAAAATATATTCACAAGTCGCTTGTAATTAAAAAAAAAAACCTAAAGGGTGATTATGAGAACAATGAGAAAAGTAAAAAACTTTAATAATGAACTCTTCCTTTTGCATCAAAATGACTCTTTTTTGATTAAAATTAATTTCTAAGTGGGGAGAGGAAGGGAGGTGCAGCGGTGGGGGAAGGAAGTAGAGGGAGAGAGAGAGGGGAGAAAGAAATATTTTTATATTTTGGATAAGAATGTATTTACTATGGATGTAATGTAACAAAAGGAGGGGATACTGCAGATTTCTAATCAAGAAAGAAGTTTGTCTGGAGCCTAAAAATTTGACTGCAGTTTCCAGACTTACTGAAAGTAACTGGAATAGTGCTTAGCACATTGTAGACCCTCGCTCTATGTTGCCTGAATCTGAAATCTCTCCTTTGTTTGGTGGTCATGAGATATTCCTTCCTGTGTTGAATATTGAGATTCTATTTCCACATATTTAAAAGTTGAAGGCACTTTTGACGTTTGGAGCTATGTCTTCCTTTAAAAATCAATGAAACAGGCCTTCCGTGGTGGCGTGCCTGTGTCCCAGCCATTTGGGAGGTTGAGACAGGAGAATCGCTTGAACCCGGGAGGCGGAGGTTGCAGTGAGCCAAGCTCGCACCACTGCACTCCGGCCTGGGGATGGAGAAACTCCATCTCAAAAAAAAAAAAAAAATCGATGAAACAGGCCGGGAGTGGTGGCTCATGCCTGGAATCCCTGCACTTTCAGAGGTTGAGGCAGGCGAATTACCTGATGTCAGGAGTTCGAGACTAGCCTGGTCAACATGGTGAAACCCCGTCTCTACTAAAAATACAAAAATTAGCTGGTCGTGGTGGCGGGTGCCTGTAGTCCCAGATACTTGGGACGGTGAGGTAGGAAGAATTGCTTGAACCTGGGAGGCGGAGGTTGCAGTGAGCTGAGATTGCGCCACTGCACTCTAGCCTGGAAGACAGAGCGAGGCTCCATCTCAAAAAAAAAAAAAAAAAAATCAATGAAACAAAGGTCCTTAAAGTTTAAGGGACCTGTTTGAAGTCACACACTATATGTGTTATTTATGTATATAGCTATACGTCCATCTCTATTTGTATCCATCTCTATATATTATTTTATTTAGTGCCAAGTACCACCCTTAGTGCTTTGCATTCTCATCAAATCTTCACAGCAATCTGTAAGGCTGGAATCATTATTCCATTTTATGGAAAAAGAAACTGAAGTTCAAGCTCACTCAGTCAAGTGGCAGAGCTGAGGTTTGAAACTACAGAGAATCTGCAACCTGAATTCCACGTTCTTAACCACCGTGCATTATTGCCGGTCACTGAGAATGTACTCAGGGAGAGGCACTGGAGTTACAGAAGTCAATAAGACAGAGATTCTTCCTTTCAGGAGCTTGCCATCCAGTAGGAAAGGCAGTACTGTTCGGCAAGCGTGGGGATGGAGGCAAGTACACAGAAAACCCACAGAAGGATGTGTTTGAGGCTGACTGGGTGAAGGACTAGGAGGTCTGGTAAGTGTCTTCAAGGAGACAGGGCTTATGATTGGTCTTGAACATGATTCAAACTCAGGTCTCCTGACCCAACCCAAGGCTCTCTACCACGGCGGGGAGGAAAACAAACACAATACGATATCTTTAAACTAAACTCCCAAAGCAGCACTACTCTGGCACAGAGCAAACACTCAATAAGTGTTATGTGGATCTGAGTCTGAACTAAAAGGAATTTCAGAGTAAGAAACAATAAAGCCACCTCAATTCCATACGAAGCTTTCACTACATGTTTTTCCATTGAATTCCAAAATCCTAGTGGACAGTAGATTATGCATTAGTGTAATCTATCAGTAATAATACTAACAAAAGTTATTTTACTCTTATTATTATTCTAAATGCTTTAAACTGTTTTTAAAAATGTACCTACCTTCACTTTGGTTCCAACACTGATTCTTGCCTGTTGGCCCATTGCTAGAAAAGTTATAGAAATCTTGTCTTGTTCTAAGATGCGGACTCCAATATAACGGTTCAGAGCCAGAAAGACAGGTTTAAATGAAACAAAGGGTGAGGAAGTGATGGAATTTGACCAATTCCAAGCCCTTATTCTGTTGCCGGCTTGATCTGAATATTGACCTCCCAAGATATTGAGGTATACCCTGGGCAGGAAGGAAATGTAAAAATCATAAACAGTAACACTGTAATTAAATACTGGAATTATCCCTGTCACTTGCTAACCAAGGGGAGTAACGGTTTATGCCAGCGATTAGCAGGAGTGGTGGAAACTTCAGGTAATCTTAGGAGTGATAATACTATGACTAAATTCTACACGAATCTGAAGTACTGTATCCTATTTGAGCTCATACTGATAAACTAAAATGGGTCCAAAGGATCAGCCTGGGATGAAGGAGTCTGGAAGGTTGAAGAGGGAGCAGGGAAGGTTTAGTCTGGAGAAAATGAGATACAGAGGAGTCGATTAATCCTGAAAGAGGAGGAAAGACCAGTGCTTAGATTTTCACCACACCAAAATAAAGACCTGTGACTGTAAAATCTGGGGAAAACTGTGTTGACCTCAGTACAAGAGAGCTGTTTTCTGGCAATGTCCAACTAGGAGCTAGGAGTCCTTCCAGGAGTCCTCCCATCATGGCTGAGTGTGGGGGCAGAGGCTCAGGGAACACCTCTGTGATCACTGCAGTGGAGAAGAGGTCTGTGACAGAGCAAAGGTGGACCTTAGACCCACGAGGCGACCCCATCTCTTCAGACCATGAATGCCTTACATTTTACTACATCACGTTTAGCACCTCACCATCTGAGATCTGGCAGCACTAATCGCTGTGCCATTCTATTCAGTTATCTCCTTCTCATACCCTCTTACCATCCCCACCTTGAGGACAGACAATAGATACAGTGTTCTGGGTACTCAGAAAGTTGGCTTAATTTGATAATAAATTATTTTTTAAAAACTAGATGACTCGGCCATGGGGACCCCTAGCTAACATCTCATGTTAGAGATGTTGTTGTTATACCTGTATAACAGATGAGATTGTTATACCTGTATATAACTTCAAGGAAAAGACCTCTTTTTAAAAAGTTCAAAAAGTTTAAATTGTATTTGAAGTTAGAACTCAAATTTCACTTTGTCAGGCTAAATAAAATAATATGAAGTTACAGAGTATATACATAGTAGGTTAAATTGGACCCAGTATTGATCAGTGGTAGTAATCTAATAACAAAAGCATAAATGAGAAACCGAGGTGATTATCTTATTGTGTCTGGGAAGGGAAGACTTAGTTTTATCTTGAAATCTGGGTGAAAACCATACCTAGCTAAAATTATCTGGCTAAATCAGTCCCTTGTTTATTTAGTAAACATTCTTTGAGTCTACACTATGTACAGATATGCTGCTATGTAGTAGCAAAGATTCAGGATGTGCCCTCAAGGAATGTCTGTCAAGTAAGGGAAATGGACTCACTACACAAGAGGCAGAGAGAGGGCTATGAGAGTATCAAGGAGCCATCTCAGGGTGCCTCAGAGCTCAGTTCATGGGGCAGGGGCTTCATAAAACCAATCTGGAAGAACCTATTGGTTTCCAGTCTAGAAACCAACGAATACTGGTGACAATATAGCACTGCATCAAAGGTAACATAGAAGTGCTATAGAATCCTGAAAGATAAGTAGAAAGTTTCCAATATACATGGTGGTAATGAATTGACTACTGCTGTGGACGAAAAACACAAATAGCTCAATATCCTAACTTTCTGAAGGACTAGCAGTATATAAACTTCACCAATTACTGGCAGACGTTCCCAAGATGAGATTGTTATACCTGTATATAACTTAAAGGAAAAGACCTCTTTCTGAAAAGTTCAAAAAGTTTAAATTGTATTGGAAGTTAGAACCCAAATGTCACTGTCAGGCTAAATGAAATAATATGAAGTCACAGAGTATATACATAGTGGGTTAAATTGGGACCAGGATCTTAATTTCTCTGGAGATTTTGTCTGTATGTTATTGTTCTTGCTTGTGGCTATAGGAAGCTTACCAGTTAGGAATGTATCTCAAACAATAACAACATAGTGTATCAACTGTCTATTGACAAGTTGTTTACATAGATGAAGCAGAATAACATCATCAGGGCACAGGCTCTAGAGACTGCCTCAGTTACATCCCAAATCCCTAGAGTTACCATATCATTTATCAAGTGTTTTTTCTATGTTGTAATTATATAGTTCATATATTCTTAACTATGTATAGAAATAATATGATGAGCTTTATTTTTATAATTGCTTGGGATTTTTCCACTGAAAAGCATACGGAATGGTGTAAACCAAAAATCTCTCTGAGTTGAACATTACCATCTAAAGAACACTAACTTAAATAAATCTTCTGAAACCCATTCTTATCATTTAAAAAGAAAAAACAAAATTTCCCAGAACGAAAGCCACAGAATGGCAGCAGCAGGAACCTAGAAGCTTACCAGACATTTCCATTGGGATGATAGCAGGAACTTCTGCCAGAGGAATCCAGCACTGCTAGGATAGCAGGGTTAGTGGGCATATCTTCTTGGACTATACAAGTGAAACCATTTACCTTGTTGGGCACTCGAATGATGGCTAGGTTTCCAGATGGATAGCTGAGATCAGATAAGGTCATATAAATTGTTCTAATGCTCCTTGACTATTCTGGGAACAAATTCAATTTATGAGAGAGCACTCTGAACTCATAAAGCATTCTGAAAATGGGAGGTACTATATTAATACAAAAAGCTTTATGCTTTTTATGTGGATCAGAATATACTGATGAGATACAAAAATCCTCAACAAAATCTTGCAAATTAACTGTCACAATATAAAAAGGATTATGCACCATGATGAAGTAGGGTTTACCCCAGATATGCAAGGTTGGTTTAACATCTGAAAATAACTTAATATACCACATTAATAGAATAAAGAGCAAAAAGCACATGGTCATTTCAACAGACACAGAAAAAGCATTTGACAAGTTTCAACCCTCTTAATAATAAGAAAACTCAATGGATTTCAAATAGGAATGAATGTCCTCACCCTGATAAGGAGTATCTACAAAAAGCCCACAGCTGGGCTGGGCGTGGTGGCTCATGCCTGTAATCCCAGCACTGAGGGAGGCCAAGGCAGGAGGATCGTTGAAGCCCAGGAGTTCGAGACCAGCCCGGGCAATATAATAAGACCCTGTCTCTACAAAACAATTTTTTTCATCTTTAGAATTTTGATTTTTTTAATTAAAAAAACCCCACAATTAAAACCATACTTAATGGTGAAAGACTTAGTGCTTTCTTCCTAAGATCAGAAACTAAACAAAAATGTCTGCTCTTACTACTTCTATTCAACTTTGCACTATTAATAGATGTTCTGGCCAGGCGCGGTGGCTCATGCCTGTAATCCCAGCATTTGGGGAGGCTGAGGAGGGTGGATCATGAGGTCAGGAGATTGAGATAATCCTGGCCAACATGGTGAAACCCCATCTCTACTAAAATTACAAAAATAGCCAGGCATGGTGGTGTGCGCCTGTAGTCCCAGCTACTTAGGAGGCTGCGGCAGGAGAATTGCTTGAACCTGGGAGGCGAAGGTTGCAGTGAGCCAAGATCATGCCACTGCACTCTAACCTGGGCGACACAGCAAGACTCCGTCTCCAAAAAAAAAAAAAAAAGTTCTAGCCATGGAAGTTTAGGGGGAAAAAAAAGGAAATGAAAAGCATCCAGATTGGAAAGGGAAGTAAAACTGTACCTATTAGCAGATGACATGTTCCTGTATATAGAAAATCATAAGGAATTCATAAGATAATGTATTAAAACTGATAAATGAGTTCAGCAGGGTTGTAAGCTACAAGATCAATATACAAAAATAAATTGCATTTCTATACACTAGCAGTGGACTTTCTAAAAATGAGATTAAGAAAGCAATTCTATTTTCAATAGCATCAAAAGCAATAAAATATACTGAAGATAATTCACTAACTGTTAATACTCATTTCCATATCCAGGCTGATTAGAAGTCCAGAAATGAACACAAGATTGATTCTAAATCATTTTGCAAATCAGCCACAGCCTTCAAGAAAGTTAAGAGGAATAAAGTCAGGGCATGAAATGATTAATAATAAAAGTTGGAAAACCATATCTTTTTATATGGTTTTTATACAGACACAGCCTGTAGTCCCAGCTGCTTAGGAAACTGAGGTGGGAGGGTCACTTGAGCCCAGGAGTTTGAGGCCAGCCTAGGCAACATAGCAGGACTCTGTCTCTAAAAACTTAAAAAAAATTTTTAAGTCAGGTAAATTATTTAAAATTTATTGATGTAATTAAAACAAAACCTACACACTCTCATAGGGTCTAGGGAAATAAAACTTCATTATGCTTCCTATGCTGTGAAAGTCATTTTTCTGGCTTACGATTGGGGTTTAAGTAAACGCTTAGGAAACGATGACTAAAAATGACTTTCTTCTACAAGGGGAGGCTCTCAGTTCATGAAAAGACTTCCTCATTTTTTTGCTTCTTGTTTTTACTTTCCTCAGATATTACGAGGATCTGAAAAGCTCAAAAAGTTTAAATATTAAATGAATGACCTGGCCATCAGGCAGAAAGTCCAAGTGATCAATAACTTAGTGTTCCATGAAATGGATATTTAATTTTGGTATTAAAAATTGTCTACCGCTCATGGGTGTGTAAACTGGTATACATTTTCTGGGGTGGAGGGATGGCAAAATTCTATCAAAGCTTTAAAACGTCCAAATCATTCATCCAGAATTTCTAGCCCTATATGTTTATTTATTTATTTACTTATGTATTTATTTAATTTTTTGAGATAGGGTCTTGCTCTGTTGCCCAGGTTGGAGTGCAATGGCACGATCACAGCTCACTGCAGCATCAACCTCTCTGGCTCAGAAAAGTCCTCCCACCTCAGCCTTCCAGGTAGCTGGAACTACAGGTGTGCACCACAACACCTGGCTAATTTTTTGTATTTTTTTTTTTGTAGGCACAGGCTTTCACCATGTTGCCTAGGCTGATCTCAAACTGCTGAGCTCAAGCGATCTGCCCACTGTGGCCTCTCAAAGGGCTGGGATTACAGGCATGGGTCACCATGCCCAGCCTCAACCCCTAGCTATTTAGTTCAAGAAAGTAAGTGGTAACTATGCCACAAAGTATGCACAAAGCTGTTTATTTAGCTGTTGTGTATAATAGCAAAAATTGTGAAACCACTTTTGTTCAGTAATAGGGGATAGGTTAAATGAATTATAGTACATCTATATAATAAAGTACTATGTGGTTATAAAATGGTATTGCTACCTGTGGATGGATTTTTGGGGAAAAAATGTGTTGTATCTTTATATTTATTGCATATCGTATATTTATAACATTATTGTATAATTTCATTATGTAAAGGAGTCAGTTAGAAAATATGAATAAACAGTTAAAGAATCAATTTATATATACATATATATATACATATATATATACACATATATATGTGTATATATATATGCTCATAGACAGAAAAAACATTTTAAAAAACCCCATAGGCCAGGTGTGGTGGCTCATGCCTGTAATTCTAGCACTTTGGGAGGCCAAGGTGAGCAGATCACCTAAGTCAAGAGTTCAAGACCAGCCTGGGCAACATAGCAAAACCCTATCTCTACTAAAAATACAAAAATTAGCTGGGCGTAGTGGCATATGCCTGTAATCCCAGCTACTCGGGAGGCTGAGGCAGCAAAATTGCTTGAACCTGGGAGGTGGAGGTTGCAGTGAGCCAAGATCCCACTACTGCACTACAGCCTAGGTGAGACTATGTCTCAAAAAACAAACAAACAAAAACCATATCTTTTTCTTTTTCTTTTTTTATTTTTCTCTCTTTTTTTTTTTAATTGCTCTTTGTGGAGCAGGGCTACTCCATAGGAAGTGTGTTCAGAATAGCCAAAAAAATATATATTTTTAAATGCTGGCCAGACACAGTGGCTCACATCTGTAATCCCAGCCATTTGGGAGACTGAGATGGGAGGATCGCTTGCACCCAGGAGTTCAAGACCAGCCTGGGCAACATAGAGAGACCCCATCTCTACCAAAATTTTAAAAATTAGCCAGGTATAGTGGTGCATGCCTGAGGTCCCAGCTACTTAGGATGCTGAGCTGGGGGGACTGCTTGAGCCCAGGAGGTTGAGGTTGCAGTGGGTCATAATTGTGCCACTGCACTCTAACCTGGGCCTCACAGTCAGACCCTGTCTTAAAAAAAAATAGTAATAAAATGCTAACAGCTTTTCTCTGGGTGGTAGAATTTGAAGGTAGTATCTCCTTCCTTCCTTCTTTCCTTCCTTCCTTCCTTCCTTCCTTCCTTCCTTCCTTCCTTCCTTCCTTCCTTCCTTCCTTCTTCCCTCCCTCCCTCCCTCCTTCCTTCCCTTCCATCTGTCTTTCTCTTTCTTTCTCTGTTTCCTCTCTCTTTCTTTCTTGGTCTTGCTCTGTCATTTAGGCTGGAGTGTAGTGGCACGATCACGGCTCACTGCAGCTTTGACCCCTCGGGCTCAAGCAATTCTTTCACCTCAGCCTCCTGAGTAGCTGGGACTTCAGGTGTGTACCACCACACCTGGCTAATTTTCTTATTTTTTGTACAGATGAGATCTCACTATGCTGCTCAGGCTGATCTCAAACCCCTGGACTCAAGTAATCCTCCTGCCTCAGCCTCCCAAAGTGCTGGGATTATAAGCATAAGCCACCACGCTAAGTTCCTTTATAGTTTTCTTTTATCTTTCTATTTATTTGTCTTTTTTATTACAATTTCTATTTTTCAATTACACTGGATCTTTATCTTTTTCTGTGTTTTTTTTTAAATTTTTTTATTTTTTTAAATTTTTTAATTTTTTCTGAGACAGGGTCCCACTTTGTTGCCCATGCTGGAGTGCAGTGGCACAACCTCAGATCACTGCAGCCTCCACCTCCTGAGCCCAGATGATCCTCCTACTTCAGTCTCCCGAGTAGCTGAGACTATAGGCATGTGCCACCACGCCCAGCTAACATTTTGTGGAGACGGAGTTTTGCCATGTTGCCCAGGCTAGTCTCAATCTCCTGAGCTCAAGTGATCTGCCTGCCTCGGCCTCCCAAAGTGCTGGCCTTACAGGTGTGAGCCGTGTATTTCCTTCCTTTAGCTTTCTTTTTTTTGAAGTAATAAAGCTAATAAAAATCACTTGTTGAAAGAGGATACAATATTTGTGTTGTCCCATCTGGAAATGAAGTCAGAAACTTGCTCCCATGTTTGTAGTGCTTCTCTAAGAGCTCATTCCCGACAACCTGTACACCACAGAAAAGAAAAGACACTTAATTGTTTCGGACATAAAGTAGTAAGTACGACAACAATGGACATCAGCTGGTTACTAGACAGTCATACAAATCACTTATTAATTTAAACGTTGGCCCTGCTTCAACAACAGGAGACAACCCTTAGCAATTATTAACAGATTGTCCCTAATCCTTGCAAGGTGGGGTTTTGTCTTATTGTCTAGGCTGGCCTTAAATTCCTGGATTCCAGCAATCTGCCTGCTTTGGCTTCCCAAAGTGCTGGGATTAAAGGTGTAAGCCACTGTACCTGGTCTTGGAAAATGTGTTTTTATAATTAAGTTAAAAAAGGAGATAAAAATTTTATATATGATACAATTATAAGTATGTTAACAAAAACCCATGCAAGGAAAACCATCTAGAACAGTGCTAATATAACTTTTGATTATAAGAAAAATGTTCTATATCATCACTGCAGTACGGTAGCCACTAGTTACATGTAGCTATCTAGGACTTGTGGAATGGCTAGTGTGACTGAGAAATTACATTTTAAATTTAATTTAATTTAAATCTAAATAGCCAAATGTAGTATTGCTACCATATTGGGCAGTGCAAGTCTAGAAAACATTGAAATATTAATGTTTTGGGAGAAGTGATTGGGACTTTTGGTAATTTTCTTCCCTTCCTTTTAATTTTCTAAGGGTTCCAAATGTTCTCTAATATGCAACTCTTACATTTTAAAGTAAAAAGGCTTTAACTCAAACATAAGACATTGTTATAAAGTCTAGTAGAAGTTAAAAGGCCAAGTTTGTACCAATTCTTTTTGACAACTAGTTAAATGCGTCATGTAGCCACGCTTCATGAAAGATTTTATAATTTTAGGTAAAACTGTTTTTTTTTTAAATAGCAAGTAAAAAAATTATGAGTTCATTACCTTTCCACATGCTATCCGAGAATCACAACAAATGATGGACATGTTACTGTTTCTTAGTTGAAAATCAAATACAATGTCATCAATTGTCTGTTTTTCTGGAATATCCACAGAAAGTTGATAAGAAATTGTTTTTAAGCGCTTTGAATCTAGTGGGAAAAGAATCACATAAAAATACATATATGTTTTAAATTTTCTATAGCCTCTTTTCTAAAATGAAATTTCAAACCCCAATATAAATGCACTGATTCATAAGGCATTTTTAAATTCAAAGTTTCATCATCTTTAAAAATTTTATTATTCCCCTTTGTCAAAAAATGAGAACATTCCTTTGTTAAAAGAAGAAAAATGAGACTGGGCGCAGTGGCCAAGCCTGTAATCCCAGAACTTTGGGAGGTCGAGGCTGGCGGATTACTTAAGGTCAGAAGTTAGAGACCAGCCTGGCCAACATGGTGAAACCCCATCTCTACCAAAAATACAAACATTAACCGGGCATGGTGGCGTGTGCCTGTAATCCCAGCTGCTTGTGAGGCTGAGGCAGGAAAATTGCTTGAACCAGGAGGCAGAGGTTGCAGTGAGCCAAGATCGTGCCACTGCACTCCAGCCTGGGTGACAGAGCGAGACTCTGTCTCAAAAAAAAAAAAAAAAGAAAGAAAGAAAAAAATGACAATTTTCATTAAGTGGAAGTTTCTGGCCTTAGTTCTAGTAGAACTGATACTCTAACAGTTGGATATCAGGAAACTTTATATTAGGGATTTATTTACAAAAATAAATTAAAATATATCTTCTCTAAGTATCTTTTTTTTGGCAGTTCAACTTTTTTTAAATTTTTATTTTATTATTTCAATAGGTTTTTGGGGAACAGGTGGTGTTTGGTTACATGAATAAGTTCTTTAGTGGCGATTTCTGAGATTTAGGTGCACTTACCACCTGAGCAGTGACGTGAAGTCTTTTATCCCTCACCACCCTCCCACCCTTTCCCCCTGAATCCCTAAAATCCACTGTATCATTCTATGCCTTTGCATCCTCATAGCTTAGCTCCCATTTAAGTATCTTTTCAGTAGCTCCGGGTGGTAGAGGAGGAGCCTGATGCCCAGAAAGATTAAGTCATTTACCCCAAATCAGCCTGTAAGGAGAAAAGCAAGGATATAAATCCAGGACTTCTGATTCTAAATTCAGGGTTTCTTCAACTGTACCAGTACTACAGTGATACTGGTGAGCTGACTTCTACAACAACTAATATATGAAGAAAATAAGCTGATTTTTTTTTTTTTTTTGAGACGGAGTTTTGCTCTTGTTGCCCAGGCTGGAGTGCAATGGAACAATCCCCGCTCACTGCAACCTCTGCCTCCCAGGTTCAAGTGATTCTCCTGCCTCAGCCTTCTGAGTAGCTGGGATTACAGGCACCTGCCACCATGCCCAGCTAATTTTTGTATTTTTAGTAGAGATGGGGTTTCACTATGTTGGCCAGGCTGGCCTCGAACTCCTGACCTCAGGTGATCCACCCGCCTTGGCCTCCCAAAGTGCTGGGATTACAGGCGTGAGCCACCGTGCCTGGCCAAGTTGACTTATTTTTGACAGATTTTCCATATTCAAGCTTGAAAACAAAATTGAAAGTATGCTTCATAAAATAGGAGACAATGAACTTGAAAGCTCTTCGCAGTTATCTGTAAAGTGCTCTATAGGTGTTGCTAATTTATTTCAGTGAATAATAACAATGAGATGAAGACTGAAAACTCCAAAAACCAGATAGCTGGAAACACTAGCCTTTCTGGGCCATTTTGACTGATGCAGGCTATACTGTACTTAGAAATAAAAAATTTTCAATACTACTACTTCTTCTTATTTTTTTATAGAGACAGGATCTCACTATGTTACCCAGACTGGTCTCAAACTTCTGGGCTCAAGTGATTCTCCCAACTTGGCTTCCCAAAGTGTTGGGATTACAGGTGTGAGCCACTGCACCTGGCTAATACTATTTTTTAAATACACTCACTTCATCTTTGGGTTAAACATCTGGGCTTTCTGACACTGTACAGCTGGTCTACAGGATCAGCACTGATGAACTCACCATCTTCAGAGAAATGAGTCTGTTCCCTTGATATTATCGCAAAATGTCTGGCCATTCGTTGTTCCTGTTTCCTATAAAATCAAAAAACATCAGGCATACATCTGAAATGTGGTTGAAGCTTTAAACAGTCTACTACAAAATTCAGCTGCCTAAATGCCATCCTTGTCTGTTTGATCTGTTATTACTTGTGAATCTAGCAAATACATCTTCAGAATTATATATCTTGAAAAAATGAGGTTCATTTACAAAAGGAGCTCCGACTAAGCCGGCCTGTGTGAGTTTCAGTATCAAAGGCTCAATGTTACCTTTGCAGGGCTTTTTCTTTTGCCTTGAGTCTGTCGACCTCACTGCCATGGGCTGCATGAGGGCCAATAGCAATTAATTCAGCTTTAGGGGGTTTGGTTTTTATTTGCTCCTCATAGATATAGTCAATCAGATTTTGGAAAGCAATACAACAGGAGGCCTGGAAAACACAGAAGTTACTTTCATCTCGTCAGTCCTAGATGACGATGATTAGAGGGGATAAAAATGACTAATAAGGTTTGGATAACAATCTATCATAAGTTTTTATCTGGTAATAGCTTTATTAAGATATAATTCACATACCATACAATTCACCCATTTAAAAAGTAGAATTCATTTGTTTTAATATATTCACAGAGTTGTACAATCATCATCATAATCAGTTTTAGAATCTGAAACCTGTCCTCACTAACAGTCACTTCCTCTCCTTTCTTCTTCACAGCCCCTGGCAACCACTAATTTACATTCTGTCTCTCTAAGTCAGCCTGTTCTGTACAGTTTATAAAATGGAACCATACAACATGTAGCACTCTTTATGTCTGGCTTCTTTCACTTAGCATAATGTTTTCAGGGTTTGTCCACATGGTAACATGTTTCAGTACTTCATTTTTTTTATGGCTGAATAATATTTCATGGAATGGATATACCACATTTTATTCATCCATTCATCCATTGATGGACAGTTGGGTTGTTTCTATAGTTTGGCTATTATGAATCATGCTGCTGTGAACATTTTTGTACAAGTTTTTGTGTGGACACGTGTTGCCATTTTCTTGGGTATAAACCTAGGAATAGAATTGATGGGTCATATGGTTACCATTGAAACTTTCAAGGAACTACTAGACTTCCAAAGTGATGCACCATTTTATATTCCCCCTTAGCAGTACATGTGGGTTCTAATTTCTCTACATCTTTATCAACACTTGTTATTATCTGTCTTTTAAATTATACCCATCCTAGTGGGTGCGAAGTGGTATCCCATTTTGCTTGTGATTTGCATTTCTCTGACAGCTAACACATAACTCTTTTTTTTTTTGGAGACGGAGTCTCACTCTGTTGCCCAGGCTAGAGTGCAGTGGCACGATCTTGGCTCACTGTGACCTCCGTCTCCCGGGTTCAAGCAATTCTCCTGCCGCAGCCTCCCAAGTAGCTGGGACTACAGGTGCACACTGCCACACCCAGCTAATTTTTTGTATTTTAGTAGAGACAGGGTTTCACCGTGTTGCCCAGGCTGGTCTCAAACTCCTGAGCTCAGGCAATCCACCCACCTCGGCCTCCCAAAGTGCTAGGATTACAGGTGTGAGCCATCAAGCCCGGCCTAACTCTTTTAAAAATGGCAATGCAGGGGAAAGATGCAAGAGAAAATACTACATATGTTTAAAGATAATACTATTTCCACAGTAAGCCTGACTTAGAACTTACATGCCCTTTTGGTTCAGAGGAAACATCCACATTAGAAAAAAATGCTCTTAGATCGCTGCCACAAAATTCACATTTGGGTGGTGTCTCCTCCTCTTCATCCTTCAGAGAGAGAGGAAAAAGTTAAAGAAGTCCCCATAAAGAGGCCCAGAGGCTCTGAGAGCGGCAGGAGCATGACCCTGGGCATGGTCAGTGAATGGAACAGCAGTGGTGATGAGATGTGCCAGTAGGTGATATCACTTCCTTTTAAGGGATGGTGAGGCTTGAGGAGCCTGAGGTGGTGTTTTGCAGGTCTCTGTCTGGTGCAATTCCCCAGAGCAGAGCTGAGCCTATCAGGAAGTGTGTGGTCTTCGGGATGCCTCCCTCGTATAAGAAGAAAGTTGCAGAAATGAATTCACTGTGGATACCAGAGTCCCTTGTTGGGGAGGGGAATGTGTAGTGTGTACCTAGATGCAAGAGATAAGGATAACACACACTGGATTTTATACAAATGATCTAAGGTATTTGAACATCATTAACTCTTTCAAGAAGTGCCAAGTAAGAAAAAGCCTTGACATTACTGTGTAGGTCAAAATGTACAATGACCAACTTTCTAAAATAAACGAGAATCCTTTCTCTGGGGAGCCTAGGTTGGAACTCTGAATTTTGTCTGTATTGTGAAGGTAATTCAGGACAGGGAGGAGGAGGGGACGAAAAACAAGGGAGAGATTGGGAGTTAGGGGCTCAGCTGACTCAAAGTGGAGTGGCCATGTCAATGACCTGAGGTCATGTCTGTGATTGCACAGGCTCCTGAGCAGGTGAGCAGCCAAGCCTTAGTACAGGCCTCCAGGAGGAGACCCAGATCATGACTTGCAGATCATTAACAACACCAGGGCATCTGTATATGCCATGGAAACCATTCTCTGACACTGGCAAAAATGCCCGACATAGGGCTAAAAAGTGACTAAGGTGGCCAGTGCAGCCAGGGATTCACTACCCCAGAGTAATGTCCAACATATTTAGGCCACTGAAACTACCCAATAGTAAGTACTGCACATTGCTAAAAGCAGAATGGATGGGGCAGGGCAGAAAGAGAGCTGGGCAATACCAAGCCATTCACAACCTGTTCCATACAAGGGACTTGGTAGTGAACTCATCAGCCTGTTGTCCTTTCACCCTCAGCTTGGTGTGAAGCAAGATGGAGATACTTCAAAAGACCATGAGGGAGGCCGGGCACGGTGGCTCACACATGTAATCCCAGCACTTTGGGAGGCCGAGGCAGGCCAATCACCTGAGGTCAGGAATTTGAGACCAGCCTGGTAAACCCTGTCTCTGCTAAAAATTCAAAAATTAGCCAGGCATGGTGGTGTGTGCCTGTAGTCCCAGCTACTAGGGAGGCTGAGGTAAGAGGATTGCTTGAACCTGGGAGGCAGAGGTTGCAGTGAGCTAAGATCATGCCACTGCATTCCAGCACTCCAGCTTGGGTGACAGAGTGAGACTCCATCTCAAAACAAAACAAAAACAAAAACACAAAGACCATGAGGGGAGTTGGGATCTTCACCTGAAGAGGGTGTGACTAGAGAGAAGAGCTGGGCAGGCCAGCCGCTGCTACCCCTGAACTAGATTGGCATCAACACTAGACCTGAAAGACCTGCTGAGGAGCAGGAGGAGCCAGCCTCATCCAAGTGCCAGTTCAGGGACATCTTGGGGGAGAAGCTGCAAGGCCTTCCCCATGGTAAGACCCATCTCTGGGTGTTGCAGGAGGAGAGTATAACCTCAGAGACATCCCTAAATACAAGCCTTTGTGGTGCAGAAAAAGGAAGGTGCTACATTTAAATAAAGAATTTCAGGGCTGGAAGTGATGGCTCATGCCTGTAATCCCAGAACTTTGGGAGGCCAAGGTAGGGCTATTGCTTGAGCCCAGGAGTTCAGCCCACCCTGGGCAATATAGTGAGACCACATCTTTTCAATAAATAAATAAAAAGAGAAAGCAATTTCAGCCTGAAGAGTCTGTTAAGTGACCATAAAGTTTAGAAACCTGGGTAAATATAAAGAGTAAATGTTTATAGATATTATATTACATGATATACTGAATTTTTCCCCTCACTAGATTGCATAGCTCAATGTGCTGTACAAAATAGCAATGAACACAACCTCAGTGCATCCATACAGCATTTCCATTCATCTCTACACGTGCATCCACGATATGTTGCCTTGCATGATTCGTGCCCCTTATTGTTAATGAATAAACCTCCACCTTTACTATGCCCAAGAAGAAGTCATCAAGGGTTCTCAGATCTGGGGAGTAAGCAGTTCTCTCCACATGACCATGGCATCCAGTCCAGGTTTGGAAACAAGCATTCCACCAGTCAGTCCCTTACCACTCTAGCGGCAGTGTGGTGGTGCATCTTATTGGAATTACTTGAGGTAACCTTTCTCTTGCCTTTCAAGTACAGGCATTAATCAGTCACTTCACATGACCAAATATGGCAAATATTCACCCATGTTTCCAGGCTTGGTTCTTTTTCTTTCTTTCTTTTTTAATAATAAGCCTGGGAAACACAGTGAGACCCATCTCTGCAAAATATTTAAAAAATTATCTAGGCATAGTGGTGCACACCTGTGGTCCCAGCTACTTGGGAGACGGAGGTGAGAGGATTGCTTGAGCCCAGGAGGTTGAGACTGCAGTGAACCATAATCGTGCCACTTACACTGTAGCCTGGGTGACACAGCAAGACCTTGTCTCAAAAACAAAATAAAATAATAATAATTTTTTTTAAAAAAAGACAGAGTCTCTCTCTGTTACCCAGGCTGTTCTCAAGTGATCTGTCTTAGCCTCCCAAAGTGCTGGGATTACAGGTGTGAGCCATCATGTCTGGCCTGTTTCCAGGCTTTGCGGCCACTCTTACAGGTTGAATTGTGTCTCCCAAAAAGATATATTGAAGTCCTAACTCCTGGTACCTGTGAATGTGACCTTATTGAGAAATACAGTCTGTGCAAATGTAATCAAGATGAGGGCATGAGAGTGGGCCCAAATCCAACTGGACTTGGTGTCCTTAGAAAAGGGGGAAATTTGGACCCAGACACACAGAGAGAATGCTGTGACAACTGAGGCAGAGATTGGAGTGATGCAGCTGCAAGCCAAGGAATGCCAAAACTGCTGCCACCACGACAAGCTAGGAAGAGGGAAGGGAGGATTTGCCCCTATATTTTGGCCCTGCCAAAACACTGATTTCGAACTTGTAGCCTCCATAACTACAAGACAGTAAGTTTCTGTTGTTTTAAGCCACCCAGTTTGTGGTACTTGTTATAGCAGCCCTAGGCAACTAACACAGACACTCTAAGTGCTATTCTGAGTAATTGAGCTCTTCAACTTTTTTTTTTTTCCTTTTAGAGTATTTTCACTGTCTATTGTGCAAATCATTATGTGTTTTTTTATGTCATTTTTTAAGAGTAATAATAAAAAACATGAATTAAAGTCACCTTGAAGTTAATGCCTAAATTGGAGCTCTCTTCTTTGTATGCCAGAATGGATGGTGGTCCGATGCTGGCTAACGTTCTTAGAGAAGGCTCGAACAGTGTTAGGAAGTCTTCCTTAAACTAAATTTAAAAAGAGAAAGGGGTGGGGAGGGGAAATAATTGAAGATTTGATAAGCCATTTTTACTATGAGAACAATGTACTAGTTAGTATGATAAACATTTCTTACCTCCAGCTCATATAAAATATTTAGTTTCGACTCTTCTGGATTAATTACCCATTTTTCTGAAGAGAAAGAATAGATTTATAAGAAATGTTTAAAGCCTTTGTGCAGCGCATTCCACTTCTGTAATTTGGAGATTCACACCCACCATCATCCTCCTTGCCCAGCACGCACACACTGTTCAGATGCCCTGAACGCTGACGTTTTCACCACCTCCTTACACCTGTTCTTAGGTGAGTCCTTTTTCAAAGCATATGGGCTCTGTGCGAGTTAAGGCGATTCCCTACTGGTAGTTTACCTTTGCCAGCAAAAGGAGATGATGCCAAACATGTATTTACCTCTTAATTTAGATGCCAGACATTCAGGTTCAGCTTTCTCTTTAGAGGCGTTCTTCCCTGTGAAAACAGGGTATATGTGTCATCAATCTGACAAAGTAGAAAAGAAGCTGAATATAAAAGAAAATACATCTCTTGGAAAAATAAGTACCCTTACTTTGTTTCTTTTATCTTTTAATCTTTTGTCTCTTTTTCCAAATAACATTTTGTCAACAATAAGGAATAAACAAAGGAAAGTTAGCATTCTATAGATCACATTTTAAAATGTTTCCCCTTCCTTTCTAGTCCTAGAATACAGTAGTCCCCCTTGATCTGCAGGGGATACATTCCAAAATCCTGAATGGATTCCTGAAACTGCAGGAATACCAAACCCTACTATGCACAAATTTTTTTTTCCTTCACAATTTTATAGATAGAAGATTCATTCTTACCATGTATCTTAGCAACCTCAGCATACTATTTTTTTCTTTTTTAAATGAAGTCAGTAACTTTTACCTTTTCACTTAAAGGACACACTTTATGGATTCTCTTTGGCATACCCAAATTGCCAACATCACTTCTTTTGAGCTTTGGGGCCATTATTAAGAAACTGAGGGCTAGGTGCAGTGGCTCACACCTGTATTCCCAGCACTTTGGGAGGCCAAGGCGGGTGGATCACTTGAGGTCAGGAGTTCCAGACCAGCCTAGCTAACATGGCAAAACCATGTCTCTACTAAAAATACAAAAATTAGCCAGGTGTGGTGACGGGCACCTGTAGAACCTGGGAGGCAGAGGCTGCAGTGGGCCAAGATTGTGTCATTGTACTCCAACGTGGGCTACCAAGCGAATGTCTGTCTCAAAATAAATAAAATAAAATAAATTAAGAGTTATTTGAACATAAGCACTGCAATACCACTACAGTCGATCTGATAATCAGAAGGCTGCTAAGTGACTCCAACAGACAAAGAGATAACTCATGTCCCAGGCAGGACGGAGTGGGATAGTGAGAGATTTCATCACTCTACTCAGAATATCATGCAATTTACAACTTACTTGTTGATTATTTCAGAAATTTCCCACTAACATTTTCAGACTGCAGGCAGCTGAAACCACAGAAGATGAAACTGTAGATAAGAGGGGACTACTGTGCTACACAGATTAATATTTTCCTTGGTTATAATCATGCTTTGCATACCCTTTTATTTTCTGCTGCTTTTATGTACCATCGATCTACTTTATGTCTGTTATTCTTCATGAGATTTTTCAGGTGGGAGGGTGCTGAGGGTTCTAGTTCAAGACAGTGAAGTAAACCACCAGGATTACTCTATCTAGATTCCAGAGCAGCACTGGAAATGGGGAAGAAGCCATCCATGAATCAGCAACTTTGAGTAAATGTCTAGAAGATTTAAAGCACATAGGATTGGAATGATGAAAAACCAATCAGAGCAACCTATAATGGGACAGAGGCAAAGGAAAGAGGCTACTAAAATGCGAGGGACTCATTTTCTTAGCAAAGCCAGGAGAGCAAGGGCTGCTGTTGGAGACAGGTAGCCTTCAGAAGTTGATCTAGGCTGGGTGTGGTGGCTCATGCCTGTAATCCCAGAACTCTGGAAGGCCAAGGTGGGGAGATTGAGTCCAGGAGTTTGAAAACAGCCTGGGCAAAATACTGAGACCTGGTCTCTATGAAAAACTTTAAAAAAATTAGTTGGTTGTGGTGGTACATGACTGTGGTCCCAGTTACTGGGGGCTAAGGTGGGAGGATCGCTTGAGCAGGAGGTTGAGGCTGTAGTGAGCTGAGATCGCACCAGTACTCTGAAGCCTGGGCGACAGAGCAAGACCTTGTCTCAAAAAGTAAGTAAGTAAGTAAGTAAATAAATAAATAAATAAATAAATAAATAAATAAATAAATTTTTTTAAAAAAGAACGATCTATTTTGGGGAGGTGGGGGGCAATGTGGATCATCTGAAAAAATTTTAAAGATGTTTTAGGCATCTTTGTCTATAGAAATACCAGCACAGGTATTTTAAAAAATTAATGCACAAGGATTTTTATTAATACATTATTTGTTATAGGGAAGAGCTCAAAAAAAAAACAAAAAAGCAAGACAAGGCAAGAACAACTCCAATATATCTAGCATTACGTAAGTCACAATAACTGTATATGAGGAAATATTATGCAGTAACTTCAAAGAATTAGGTCAATCATTCCTGACATGGAAAGATGTCCATGATACATTGCTGTCTTAGTTCATTTGGGCTGCTATAACAAAATGCCTTAAACTGGGTAGCTTATGGGAAAGGAAAATATACTGGGGCCCCAAAATCACTAAGCTAAAGTGAAAAGTCAAGCTGGGAACTGCTTAGGGCAAACCTGCCTCCCATTCTATTCAATGTCACCCCTCCGCTCACTGAGATTAATGCATATCTGATTGCCTCCTTTGGAGGCTAATCAGAAACTCAAAAGAATGCAATCATTTTTCTCTTCTTTACCTATGACCTGGAAGCCCCCTCCCGACTTTGAGTTGTCCCGCCTTTCCAGACGAAACCGATATTCATCTTACATATGTTGATTGATGTCTTATGTCTTCCTAAAATGTATAAAACCAAACTGTGCTCTGACCATCTTGGGCACATGTCGCCAGGACCTCCTAAGGCTGTGTCACAGGTGCACATCCTTAACCTTGGTAAAATAAACTTTCTAAATTAACCGAGGCCTGTCTCAGATTTTCAGGGTTCACATTTTGGTAACCACAGAGGAATTCTGAGTGGAGGTACCCCTGATATTTGACAAATCTTCTATTGGTGCTTGGTACTAGCTTGACCTATCTGTATGGCTCAAACCAATAGGACAATTTGCTGAGGCTTGGAAGCACCCCCTCCAGAGAATCCCTGATCTCCTCAAATTTGGTCACGATCTAAGTTTATTTTGCTGTACAGCTTCTCTTTTTTTGAAGTTTTACTTGCTTCCAACACAAAGAAGTCATTTTTTTCCTGCTTCCATGACAATAGAAGGCAGGTAACTATTTTATATAACATATATCTTTTATATAACATATATTTTGTATCTTCATATAACAAGGCCACCTTTTTGCTAGCCAGGCCAAACTGAAACAGTGGTTGTTGCCTCATGCTGCAGTTCCATAGCTAAGGTTTTGCCTTCTTTTTTCCACCACAACAGCCTGGGTTTTGTTCCTAAATCAAGCCCTTTCTGGTTTGATACTTGGTACTTCTGAAATAGCAGCAATTTTTTCTAGCTGAAATATGCTAATGAGATTTTAAAAGATTTTTTTAAAAGAAGCTCAATGGTTAAAATTAGCTTAATTAAAAGCTAACATCCAAGATGTGTGTGTGTGTATGTGTGCATATGTGTGTTTGTATTTAAAAGGCCTTCATGTTATTTTTTTCCCTCCTAGAATCTTGTCCCTTTTTTTTGAGCAAAAGTTTTTTTCTTCTCAGTTGACTGAATTCTGTTTTCTTCATTTACTTCTGCTGTTTCTCCTTTCTCTTGTACCCTCTGCTGCATGAGGAGCCTAAAATAGTTTACAATAGCCCAGGGTTCCTTAAAGAAAACAGAGAAAGTACCAGCATCCCTTTGAGGGAGAACGCTCCTTATGGGAACTCCAAGAATGTAAATAGACAAGTTCAGCTCAGCTTTTAAACTGCTTTCTTTGGTATTGTGTTACCTAATTTATTGACTAATATAGTTACTGCAACAGAGGCTACTTTTGGTTTTTTTAAGACAGGTGTAGTTTAGGCACTTATAAATGTCTTTGTTTAAAAAAAAATTTTTTTTTTACATGCACTGTAAAAACATGATGTGGTCTAGCCTCATAATAATTCTCCCTCTTTGGAAACCCAGGATTCAGCATGGGCTTTGCCCAGAGTGCAGCGATCCAGTTAAAAGATAGGTGGTCCCTGTCTGAATAAAATGGGTCTCTTTATACAAAACTATGAAAGATTTTTATAATTTTATGTTTGATTTGGCATCCATCTTTAATCTCCCTCTAGCACACCAGACTTTTTCTCTCCATATGTTATGATATAAATTTTGTTATTTGATTTTCACCTGAGTTGTTTCCTTTAATATGCAAATTTAAGTCTATTTAGCTGAAAACTGCCTAGGGTTGTGAAATAGGTTATCAAGAATCTGAATGTCTAAGATAGGAAAACAAAAAAAGGTTTTCATTAATCTATAAGATGTACTTCTATTGGCATGCCTAATATATCTATGTATTTATGTGTTTTGTACACACTGTTTCATTACTGAAAAGATATAAAACAACTCTAATTAATTGACTTAAAGAAAAATAAAAACACTTGAATCAAATACTTTATCAGGAAAAAAGAAAAGACTAGTCAAATACTTTTTCAAGTTTATGTAACTTCAGTAAAATCTTTAATAAATAAACTAGCTTTTCAATTATTGGTAAAGTAATATTAGAAATGTCTTAAGAATTGTCAGCATACATTTTTGTCTGCATTTATTAATCAAGAAATTTCATACTTATCCCTGCCAAATACTATAAGATGTAAAAATTTGACATAGGGGTTACAAATCTATAAACCCAGCCCAAGACAAAATGATCTTTGCTTGTATAATCTTTAATAAGTAAGACATTGATATTGATTTAATAAAAAATAGCTACATCTTAAATTTAGTAAGATTACCATAGCTTCTAATCTTGTGGCTTTCGGCAGTCTGGTCCACAGGCAGTGAGGTTTGTTTTGGGAAAGGACCGTTATCATCTTTGTTACAAAGCTAAACTGTAAACTAAGTTCCTCCCAAAGCTAGTTCAGCCTATGCCCAGGAATGAACAAGGACAGCTTGGAGGTTAAAAGCAATATGGAATCAGTTGGGTCAAATCTTTTTCACTGTCTCAGTTATAATTTTGCAATGGCAGTTTCATAACTCTAAATGATGGCTATCACGGTTTTCATAAATAATCCAGGTAAACAATTAAAATAATTAGGTAAATGTAATGCGATAAATACTTGTAGACAAACTCACTATAATTTAGAATCTAAAGTTAAATTATAGATATTTCATTACTTGGGTATTTTCCATTAAAAATATATTTTTAGGAAAACATTCTTTAAAAAAAAGTGTGTCCTTTAAAAAAAGGTGAATAATTTTTGTCTAATTCAAAGCTTTTTTAAAGATCATGTATTAAACAAGGTAAAAGTAACCAGGAAATAAGAGAGATGTAAAGAAAGTTATAAAAATAAAGAGGTTTGTTTGTTTTTTGTAAGAAAGCTTAAAGAGAAATAATTTCAATGAGAAAGAAAGAATCTTGTATGGTAAATTTAGTCCTAGAGTAGAATGACTGGTTGTTTAAGAGAGAGGGATGTTCAGGACAAACTAGAAAGTCCAATCATGTAATGAATGGTCTGTGTAAGTCACAATAAGAGGATTTCTTTAAAAAAACTTACATAATCAAGTTGTCATATTATTATTATTTTTATTTTATTTTATTATTATTATACTTTAAGTTTTAGGGTACATGTGCACAATGTGCAGGTTTGTTACATATATATACATGTGCCATGTTGGTGTGCTGCACCCATTAACTCGTCATTTAGCATTAGGTATAACTCCTAATGCTATCCCTCCCCCCTCCCCCCACCCCACAACAGTCCGCAGAGTGTGATGTTCCCCTTCCTGTGTCCGTGTGTTCTCATTGTTCAATTCCCACCTATGAGTGAGAACATGCGGTGTTTGGCTTTTTGTCCTTGCGATAGTTTACTGAGAATGATGATTTCCAGTTTCATCCATGTGCCTACAAAGGACATGAACTCATCCTTTTTTATGGCTGCATAGTATTCCATGGTGTATATGTGCAACATTTGCTTAATCCAGTCTATCATTGTTGGACATTTGGGTTCGTTCCAAGTCTTTGCTATTGTGAATAGTGCCACAATAAACATATGTGTGCATGTGTCTTTATAGCAGCACGATTTATAGTCCTTTGGGTACGTACCCAGTAATGGGATGGCTGGGTCAACTGGTATTTCTAGTTCTAGATCCCTGAGGAATCGCCACACTGACTTCCACAATGGTTGAACTAGTTTACAGTCCCACCAACAGTGTAAAAGTGTTCCTATTTCTCCACATCCTCTCCAGCACCTGTTGTTTCCTGAGTTTTTAATGATTGCCATTCTAACTGGTGTGAGATGGTATCTCATTGTGGTTTTGATTTGCATTTCTCTGATGGCCAGTGATGATGAGCATTTTTTCATGTGTTTTTTGGCTGCATAAATGTCTTCTTTTGAGAAGTGTCTGTTCATGTCCTTCGCCCACTTGTTGATGGGGTTGTTTGTTTTTTTCTTGTAAATTTGTTTGAGTTCATTGTAGATTCTGGATATTAGCCCTTTGTCAGATGAGTAGGTTGCGAAAATTTTCTCCCACTTTGTAGGCTGCCTGTTCACTCTGATGGTAGTTTCTTTTGCTGTGCAGAAGCTCTTTAGTTTAATTAGATCCCATTTGTCAATTTTGGCTTTTGTTGCCATTGCTTTTGGTGTTTTAGACATGAAGTCCTTGCCCATGCCTATGTCCTGAATGGTAATGCCTAGGTTTTCTTCTAGGGTTTTTATAGTTTAAGGTCTAACATGTAAGTCTTTAATCCATCTTGAATTAATTTTTGTATAAGGTGTAAGGAAGGGATCCAGTTTCAGCTTTCTACATATGGCTATCCAGTTTTCCCAGCACCATTTATTAAATAGAGAATCCTTTCCCCGTCATATTATTATTAAGTTTTGGTTTGCTTAGGAAAAAAAGCTGAGATTAAATTTTTTAAAAAAATTAAGGTTATTACATCTGTGTATCCTTCTGTATGCACTTTTAAAGCACTTGTGAGACTGAGTTACAGGGCTTTGACTCCTGGGTCTAAAAAGGACACCAAATCCAGCTGAATTTTAAACACTGACAGCAATTAAGGCCCCATCTTCAGGCCTGGTAGAAGATGTCGATCAAAATAAACTGCATTCCTGAGACACAGGGCCAGAAATTAAAGCTATTCCATTCCTCAAGGTCCAGGGACTATCATGGAATAGATAGACCTGTGAGATTGTAAGGGCCAATTTTGAGGGATAAAAAAAGTTCAGTTTCTCTTTAATCATCAATGTCAAAAGCACACTGATATAATACTAGCATATAGGTGCTTGTGTCAGTTTAACAAGGTTTTCATGAAGCATTAACCAACTCCTTAATAAAGGTTATAAAGTTTATAAAAGGCTTATGGAAGTTATATCTTACGGTCAAGATTAAAATTTTATAGATTGTTTATAAAATTTTGAAAAACAAATTTAATTGGCTTCATGCTGCCTTTTTAGGGCTTATAATTTGGAAAATTAAGTCTCCTCTCTCAAAGAATGAAGGTTTTTGCTCTTTTTTGAAATCCTTGAGTTATCACTTTGGTTAAATGAAATGACTTATTTTACAATAACCTGTGATCCTATTTCATGATATCAAGTGTTTTAAACCTTTGATAACCGACAAACTTTCCAAATCAAATTATAAATTATGTCTTTTCCTGACCTAATTAATCCTTTAAGATATTAGGTTCCTTAAAGTCCAAAAATGACATATTTGGCTTATTTGGTATAAAAATTATACAGGAAGCACTGTCAAATATAAAATGATCTTTGGTTTTCTTTGGCCTGTATTTGTATAAATATGTTATTAGTATGTGTTCTAAAATTATGGGATACTCCTATAATTTTGATATGAGTTAATATGCATTATCAGTAATAATTATAATTATGTTAAATTATTGTGTACCACAGAGGTAACAAATTTTCTTGTCGATTTTGTCTTTGACTATGGCTGCCCTAAAACTTTTTGTCATCCCCAGACAATTGTTATCTTGTTTTGGTTCTCTTTAGAAGGTGGATTTATAATCAGCTATAAAACTCTAACAGGTGTTCTCAAATGCAGGTTTCTGATAACTCCAGAGACTGTGACATCAGAATAGAGGAAAAGCTTTCAGGTCTCATGGAGAGCTGAAATATTCATGAATATCAGGCAGAACAGGAATTAACTGCATAGACTAAACTAATGGAAGTCTGACATAATCCTTTTAACTTTTTGCTTAAAATGTTGCTCATCCTTTGTTTTGCTTCTCAGATTCAAGAAAACTTTTAAGCTATTTACAGCTTTTAACAATCGAGTAAACTGTACTCCTAAGAACAAAATTTGGAGTGTATTTGTTTTCTCTCTACCTGATTTCTCCAGAATTTGGAAACTATTTGTGAGTATTCTTAACTTATAGCAATACAGTTATTTGTATAAGTGCAATAAGAATCTGTTTTCATTTATGATAGAACACAATTGGAGAAACTGGTTATTTTACCAAGGCTTTGACTGGAATGGTGTGCTTTCCTTAAGGAATCAAAATTGACTTATGGATCCAATAAAAGCCCTTTGGGAAAACTGGCCTCATACTTGTCCATACAGTCCCTGTACGGAGTTCCTGACCTGTGGTAAGTAAAGAATGTCACTTCCTGACAGGCCTAAGAGCCCCAAGTTTTATCTTGGAACTTTAAGAGAAGAGAGGATCACCCAACTCATAGGTATTTGATGGTACAAATCCATGGCTGGGTTCGACTTTAAAAAAGTCTTATCTGAGATTCTTTCTACAGAACAAAGTTCCATCAAAGCCAATTTAAAAGCCTATATAAAAATAATTACTTTTTTTTACTGCACTATATACAAATAATTAGGCCAAGTATAATAAAGCAAACCAGTCCTACCATGATTTGTCTTTAGTAAAAATGGGAAACTGGAGAGAGAAAAATTATGTTTCAAAACCTATAGTATACTTGTTGTTAGATTCTTGTCTTGACTAATGTTTTTCAATTTGTATTATTTTCTACAGTTTGGTCTGAATTCTAATTTTTCTTGGTTACAAATCTTCAAAATAATGTTTTCAATTTCTTTTCCTTCTTTTTTCCCCCATTTTCCCCAATTTGGAATCACTGAAAACTAAGCTGTGCTTTTGTAAAGCCCTGCAAACTGAAGCTAGAAAACTTAAACTTCAGAAGAAAATAACAAAAACCTATTTACATACGTAAGCCACTTTCATACCTGCCCAGTGATGTATGGATTTCAGAGTAATGTGGCCTATAGCAGTTTTCCAGGATCGTTCTTTTGTTTGTTGTTGTTTTTCTCCCTTCCTCCTCTTATTTTTTCTTCCTAGGACATGAGACTTCACAAACTGCTAAAACCATTTTAGCCATGAAAGATCAGAAACAACCTGAGTCCAGATTCTTTTTTCTAAAATGCTTTCTCTGAAAAATTTTATTTTTAAAATTTTATTTATTATTATTTTTTGGTGTGTTTCAGAAAGATGAAACATTTTTAAAAGAAAAGGGAGAAGAAATGTGAATGAAAAATAAAAACTCAGGAACCCAATTCACTATGCCACAAGGAAAAAATTAAGCTAAAATTTGAGTCATGCAAGAAACCACTTTTCCTTTTGCTCCTAAGCAGACAGCTACAGATAAAAGGTTAAATATCTCCATGGGTAGCTACTCTATGTTCGTTTTATCTTATGTAAAGTGCTGATTTACTGAGTGCCAGATGAATACAGAATTGACTATTCCCCCACCTGCTCGTTTTCTCCTGCAACAAGTGGATTACGACTTCCTTCCTCCTTTCCTTCTGACCTGCTTTTCCCCTTTAAATACTGAAGCCCTCAAAATCATCTTTGGAGGAAGGCAAAGACCATTTCAGTGACTCTGTCTTACTTCTCTTCTAGGCATGTCCTTAACCATGGCAAAATAAATTTCTAAATTGATTGAAACCTGTCTCAGATACTTTTCGGTTTATAAGCAGCATCCCCACATCTTGGTACCAATTTTCTGTCTTAGTTTGTTTGGGTTTCTATAACAAATTATCATAAACTGAGTACCTTACATAAACAACAGAAATTTATATTCACAGTTCTGGAAGCTGAGAAGTCCAAGATCAAGGTGCCAGTAGATTTGGTGTCTGGTAAGGGCCCATTTCCTGGTTCATAGATGGTGCCTTCTAGCTGTGTCCTCACATGGTAGAAGGAATGAACTAGCTTTCTGGGGCCTCTTTTACAAGGGCACTAATCCCATTCATGACGGCTGCATCCTCATGGCTTAATTATCTCCAAAAGGCTCCACTTCTTAATACTATCACATTAGTGATCAGATTTCAATATGTGAACTTTGGGGGAACACAAACATTTAGACCATAACAACTGCTAAGTAAAAACAATAAAGAATAGATAAAACTGCCACTATTCACACAAAATGTAATTGTCCACTAAACTTTCAACTGATAAACTACTATCATGAATAAGGAAGTACGGCAAGGGGGTCAGATACAAGATTGATACATAGAAATCAATAGTTTTCCTATAGATTGACAATAACCAGTTAGAAAATACAATAGAAAAAAAGATTCTGGCTGGCTGTAGTAGCTCATGCCTGTAATACAGCATTTTAGGAGGCCGAGGCAGGCGGATCATGAGGTCAGGAGACTGAGACCATCCTGGCCAACGTGGTGAAAGTCCATCTCTACTAAAAAAAAAAAATACAAAAATTAGTTGGGCATGGTGACTCATGCCTGTAATCCCAGCTACTCGGGAGGCCGAGGCAAGAGAATTGCTTGAACCTGGGAGGCAGAGGTTACAGTGGGCCGAGATCGTGCCACTGCACTCCAGCCTGGCGACAGAGCAAGACTCCGTCTCAAAAAAAGAAAGAAAAAAAGACCCCAATGGTTGGCTACATCAATGAAAGACTATAAAACACCTAGCATAGACTAAAAAGAGCTTTATGAGGCTCATATATATAGTATATACTGTATATATATATGTATATATGTATATATATGCATATATATATGCAGTATATACTACATATATAGTATATACTGTATATATACTGTATATATATGCAGTATATACTATATATACATATATATTCATATATGTATATACATATATATTCATATATGTATATACTATATATATACATATATGTATATACTATATATATACATATATGTATATACATATATATATATATGAAGATCAGAAAAAAAATGGAGAGGTACATTAGGTTCCTGCAAAGCAAGAAAGACTTAATATTAAAAAGGTACCAATTATTCACAAATTAATCTACATAGTCAGTGTAGTTTTGGTGGGAGTTTTCAATGGGATTTTGATTCTAAAATACTTTTGAAAGAACAAGCGCCCAAGAATAACTGGGAATAATATTTTGAAAAAGAATAAGGAGGGCAGAAATTGGTTTATCATATATTAAATACGTAAAACCACAGAAATTAAGATAGTGTGATATTGGTATAGGAAAATACCAATAGTTCAGTGGAACAGAATATTTGCATGTGTGTACATACACACACAAAATATATACACAATATATATTTGATAATTCAGTATAGGATAAAGACACCATTTCAAAGCAGAGTGGAGAAGTTGGACTGGTTAAGGAGTAGTACAGAGACAAAATTTGGGGGAAAAAGGATGGTTATTTTCATAAGCCATTCACAAAAATAAAGTCCATATTGATTTAGGTGCTAAAGATAAATAGTAAAATTCTAGAAGTTTTAGAAGAAAATTTAGGAAAATATACATATATTATTGAATTAGGGAAATACTTTTTAAACCACAAAATGTGAGAATCGCAAGGAAAATATTTACTTACATCAAATTTAAAATTATATATAACAAAAATGACCACAAGCAAATGTAAAAGACAAACTAGGAGAAGCAATCTGCAACATATACAACATTCAAAAAAGTATTACAGATATGTAAAGAGCTGCCAAAAAATAAACATCAAGAAAGAAAAGACAACTCAATGCTTAACTCAAAGAAGATAATTGAGTGACCAAAAAAACATATATTGGTATCAAGATGCTCAACCTCGGCAATAATCATAATAATTAAGAAATAAAATAATAGTAATTTCCACCTACCAGACTGTCAAAAATTTAAAAGAATGACAATATCAAATATGGGAAAGGGTAGGAAAAGGGTGGTCTCAACAACAGTTTTGATGGAAGCATACATTGGGTCAGCTCTTTAGGAAGGTGATGATTAAAATGTGTAACTTTTCACTCAACAATACCACTTTCTTGGCATCTGTCTTAGAGCAATACTTGGTGTGTACACAAAGAGGAGGCAGCTTACTGTAACACTGTGGAAGTGAATATCTAGGAACAATTTTATGCATCAGTTGGGGAATCTTTAAATAAATAATTGTACATCTATACTATGTACTATTATGCAACAGTTACAAAGAATTTTTACCTGTATTTACTGGTAAAAATTTTCAAGGCCTATTAAGTGAAAAAGCAAGTAGAACAACAGATTCAGTGTGATACCATTCATGTAAATAACAACAGCAAACAAAACGGGTCACACTACTATACTTTTATATGGATATAAAAGCTTAGGAAAAGATTTGGAAAGATACACACCAACATGATAATAGTGGTGACATCTGAAATTGAGGGTAATAGTCAAAAGGAACTATTGTTTGATTTGTATCTTTTGACTTTTTAAAAATAAGACTATGTTGATGTTTTAGTTACACCACCATACCATTAAAAGCTTAGCAATGAAATGCGACTGTGGAGTATGATTCCGTTTCAATTCTACACTTATTTCACTCTCCTTTGAGCCCACTCCCAATTTGGCTTTTATCCCCAGAGTTACACTGAAGCTGGTCCTATCCACATCACCAATGACTTCCACATGCTAGATCTAGTAGTCAGTTCTCAGTCCTCATCTTCCTAACCTCTGAGTATCATTTGAGCCTGTTGATCATTCCTGCCTCCTTGAAACTTTATTGGTATCTAGGACACTTCTTGGTTTTTCTTCTACATCACTGGATGCTTTTCCTTAGTTTCTTCCTCATGTTCCCAACTTAACAATGGAGTGCTGCAGGGCTAAATCTCTGGGCTCTTGCCCTCATATTTTCTCAGCAGCCAGCAGTCATTAAAAATACCAGTTGGATTATATCACTTCTCTGCACAAATTCTCCAGCAACTTCCCACCTCACTCCCAGTGAGAAAGATCTGGTCCTCAGATCTCTGTGACCTCATCCCCGAAGATTCTCCTCCCTGCTTACTCCACTGCAGCCACACTGGCCTCTTGTTCTAGAAGGAGGCACTTGCTGTTCCCTTGCCTGGAACACCTTTCCTGTGAGATTGTCCTGGCTCATTCTCTCACCTCTTGTAGGTCTTTTCTCAAATACCTCAGATTCTCAGGAAAGATTTCTCTGGGCATCCTGTGCAAACTTGCACCCTACCTCCAACCCCCGACACTTTCCAACCCCTTCCCTGCTTTACTTTTCTTCTTAGCACTTACATCATCTAATGTTTTATATATTAACTGATTTATTCTATATATTATTGCTGTCACCATCACCTCCACTTCCCACACTTTAATATCGCTGAGACAGGGGATTTGCTTTTTTTTTTCACTGCTGATACCCTATTATAGGCTAGACCTATGATAGGTGCTTGGCAAATGGTAGGTGCTTGGCAAATGGTAGGTGCTCAGTAAGCATTCGATGAATAAATGACATAAAATAAAACGTGAATATAAAAGCTGAATGGAAATATACTGGAAAAATTAAAGTTTTAATTATTACATTTTCCACTTCTTAGTGGTTTGACATTTAAAAAGTGTGCATGTTACTTGTATAATAAAAAAAGATAAGTATCAAAAATATAATGGCAGATTATTTCTTGATGTGAACATAATTGCTACCATTTATTGAACATTGAAAATATTTAACCTTGTTTTTTTTTTTTTTTTGAGACGGAGTCTCGCTCTGTCACCCAGGCTGGAGTGCAGTGGCGCAATCTCGGCTCACTGCAAGCTCCGCCTCCCGGATTCACGCCATTCTCCTGCCTCAGCCTCTCCGAGTAGCTGGGACTACAGGCGCCCGCCACCACGCCCGGCTAATTTTTTGTGTTTTTAGTAGAGACGGGGTTTCACTGTGGTCTCAATCTCCTGACCTCGTGATCCGCCCGCCTTGGCCTCCCAAAGTGCTGGGATTACAAGCGTGAGCCACTGCGCCCAGCCAACCTTGTTTTGATCTTCGTAAGAATCCTGTGACAATATGACTATTACCAAGAGATGAAGAAAGTAAGACTCAAAGAGGGCAAGCAACTTGCCCAACATCACAAGGTGAGTATGTGTTGGGGCTGGGATTCAAATCTAGCTGTACTGGCCTTCTACACCTGTGGTATTTCCAACATGCAATCCGGCCTCCCAGGAAAAGCTAAGAAATCAAACTACTCACTCGATTGCACTTTATCAGACAAATCTTGGAGCCAGCTTTCTTCTGTTTGTACTGATATTGGAATTCCTGGAGACAAATTGTGATGAATATTTCTGAAATTTTGACAAAAATGTTTTGAGTATATCTATATAGTTGTTAGCAGGTCTTCTAAACATTGAACATTTAATAATCAATTAATTAATGCACATAGGAAATACTGAATTTGTTTTCTTTGAAATATTTTCTTCCATTTTTATCTCTTCAGTAAAGTTAACTCAGTGTGTTTGCATCAAATCTTTTTTTGGGGGATGAGCTGGGTGGATAGCTTGAGCCCAGGAGTTCAAGACCAGCCTAGGCAGCGTGGTGAGACCCTGTCTCTACAAAAAATAAAAAAATTAGCCAGATATTATGCTCCCTGCCTGTAGCCCCAGCTACTTGGGAGGCTGAAGCAGGAGGATGGCTTGAGCCCAGGAGGTGGAGGCTGCAGTGAGCCGTGATCACGCCACTGTACTCCAGCTTGGGAGACAGAGCAAGGCTCTATCTCAAAAACAAACAAACAAATAAACCATGACCATACACTGAAGTGTCCTTGTCCTAACTCCAGTAATAGGATTACCCAGCTTCACTCCTCCCTGCCCAGACACTCCACAGGAAATGACTCTAATATGCCCCACCCATCTGCACAGGGATCATAGCAGACTCTCCCATGCAAGCTCTGTCAGAAAACAGAACTACTAAAGCTAGGGAAGGATTCCTTTCTAGCTATTTACCAGCCATTCATTTATAAATAAAAATGGGCAACGAAGGATTACCACTTAAGAAAAATCAATAGCACTGAAGAGAATAAGCAAGAGAAATAAACAGAACAATTGACTTTGAAAGGAAAAATAATACAAAGAACAAAGGAGAACTTTAATATATTAGAACAAAGCCCTCAAAGAGATAAAAACAAACCAAAAAAAACCCCACAAAAAACAAACCAAATTATTTTGAACAGCAACAATCAGAGAACAAGCACTGGTTCTTCGAAATTTCAAATATGAATCCTCCAGTAAAAAAATTCTGTACAAGGGCTGTATAGTAGCATGTAAACAAACATAAAAAATCCTGAAGATACTGAAAATACAAAGGAAATGTTATTAAAGATGGAGAATCTAAGAGGTCCAACAGCATCTAGGAGGAGTTCTGAAGAAAAGAAGAAAAGGGGAGAAAGTAATTATATATCAGAATGGTCTGAGGATAAGACTGGTGAGGCAGTATTGGCTACTAGGAGGCAATGAAGCAATGTCTTCAGATCTCTGAGGGAATTTTTTTTTTTTTTTTTTGAGATGGAGTCCTGCTCTGTTGCCCAGGCTGGAGTGCAGTGGCGCAATCTCGGCTCACTGCAAGCACTTCCTCCAAGGTCCACACCATTCTCCTGCCTCAGCCTCCAGAGTAGCTGGGACCATAGGCATCCGCCACCACGCCTGGCTAATTTTTTATTTTTATTTTTTTAATATTTTTAGTAGAGACGAGGTTTCATCATGTGAAATGGTTTTAAATCCCTTCTTTTTGGCAGGTTTTTATTTTTATTTTTATTAACAAGTCAAGTACAAGGGCAAAATGAAATTTCAAGGCAGGCAAGAACTCAGAAATTTGACTATCCGTGAGACCTATATAAAAAATTCACCTGAGGAGTTTCTCCAGCAAAAGGAAAAGCAACAAAAGAAAGAAGACAATATGGGAACCAATAAAGTGTGGCCGGTGAGCCAACCCAGAAAAACTGTAGACAAAACAACGGAGAGTCAAAAGGTTTATTTATTTATTTATTTTTTATTTATTTTTTGAGATGAAGCCTCACTCTGTTGCCCAAGCTGGAGTGCAGTGGTACGATCTCAGCTCACTGCCTCCCAAGTAGCTGGGACTACAGGCCCACGCCACCATGCCCGGCTAATTTTTGTATTTTTAGTAGAGATGGGGCTTCACTATGTTGGCCAGGCTGGTCTTGAACTCCTGACCTCGTGATCTGCCTGCCTTGGCCTCCCAAAGTGCTGGGATTACAGGTGTGAGCCACTGCATCTGGCAAAAAGTTTACTTTTTAAGAGACAAGTTTTATGGACATAGGATTATATTTTCTTGTCCATAGATTCAATCATATTACTGGCTTGTCAACATAGAAGTGTTAGTGTTGTTTGTTGGTTTTCAATTTTTAGAAACAACCCCAGAGCACTTTAATTATAATTAACAAACCATAATACAAGCATAATAAAGCTTGGAAAAGTAATATAACTTTATGTAAATACATATTGCATTTTAATATAATTTATCATTTCATATAGTTTGTTGTTAATTGAGAAAAAAGAGGAGAGGAGAGATGGAAAGAGGAAGTGCATTAACATGTTAATTTTTCATTATAGTCAATAGATGCTAAAATTGATGAATCAAGAAGTAGAGGTTTAAATACCTCGAAGTCCTAAATGTCAGAAAAACTAAAAATAATATAACTACCAAAGTGGAGAGGTGGGAATTCAATACATATGTCAGAAATTGATAAACCAAGAAATGAAAATGTCATTTTAAATAATAATGGAAACAAAACTGAAGGTGAGTGGGAGTGGGGGTGAAGAAGGGCATGAGATTTTCATTTTTATACCTTTGTATAGTTTGATTTTTTTAACCACATGCATACATTATCTTTATTACAAATTGAATTAAAAGGATAACTAAAAACATGTGAGACAGAACAATTCTCCTTGATCTTAAGAATTTAAAAGTTGCTTACAAAAGCAAAGTTAGGGTAACTAATAATTCAAGATCATTGACTCAGGTTTGGTGTGAGATTTCAGGGAATATTTACAAAGATGTTCCAGAAAGCATTTCACTGGTATCTTATTATAGTAACTTATTATAGTTACTTATTACGGTAACTTATTATAGTTAAAGTGCCTGAAGGCTAATAGCAATAACAAGAAAAAGAAGAGAGAGAGAGGAAAAAGGAAAGGCCATTATTTCCACTCTCTTCCACAAAAGGCGTCCCTGGTCGCTCTTGCATTTAGCCAATAAAAGCCTATATTCTAAATTCTCAAGCACTTACAATTGCACACATGGCATATATAGTTATTCTTTCATGTTACATTGATAAGTGGACGTGTAATCTCTAGAGCTAGGTAATAAGCTGGGGATAAGTGGGAACTTTTATCTCTTCCAAAGTGTCTACCAGTGTATATTTAAAAAAAACTTTTTAAAATAAGTAAGTCATAAATGCCCTGGATTATTTTACTCTACTTCCTAACATGTTT
Organism: Nomascus leucogenys; assembly: GCF_006542625.1. Lineage (NCBI taxonomy): Eukaryota > Metazoa > Chordata > Mammalia > Primates > Hylobatidae > Nomascus > Nomascus leucogenys. The sequence continues at coordinate 72,149,454 of NC_044391.1, forward strand.
ATCCAAAAGGTAAACATTATTGGGTTCAAAAAATATGAAAATTGAAAACATTTTCTTACCTATCTATACTCATTTCAGACATGTCTTTCCTAAATGTCTGAAATATTTTAGGGAAACCTGTTGAATGAAACATTTAAAAATCAGCTACTCCTTCTAAATCAAAAGGTCAATTCTACCCCCCCAGGAACACATGGCAATGTCTGGAGATTTTTTTTTTTTTTTTTTTTTTAAGACAGAGTCTTGCTCTGTCGCCCAGGCTGGAGTGCAATGACGTGATCTCGGCTCACTGCAAGCTCCACCTCCCGGGTTCACGCCATTCTCCTGCCTCAGCCTTCCAAGTAGCTGGGACTACAGGCGCACGCCGCCACGCCCGGCTAATTTTTTGTATTTTTAGTAGAGACGGGGTTTCACCGTGTTAGCCAGGATGGTCTTGATTTCCTGACCTCGTGATCTGCCCGCCTCGGCCTCCCAAAGTGCTGGGATTACAGGCGTGAGCCACCGCGCCCGGCCTGGAGACATTTTTGATCATCGCAAGGGTGTGTGCTTCTAGCACAGCCATGGGTAGAGTACAGGGATGCTGCTAAACATCCTATAACTCACAGGACAGTCCCCAATCCTCCCCAACAAAGAATTATCCAGACCAAAATGTCAGTACTAGAGCTTGAGAAACCTACTCTAAAAGACTTCTCTGCTTCTTTTTTCAAGGAAGTGACTGGAGTGGCTTCAGTACAGGATGTTAAATTAAACACAAAAGAGAGTTGTGTTTTTTTTGCGGGACTGTTTTAGTAGTACAGCACCCTTAAGGCACTTCTCTGGAAATAATATGAGTGTGTGTGTGTGTGTCAGTGTGTGAGAGAGAGGTGTGTATATATGTGTGTGTGTGTGTGTGAGAGAGAGGGAGAAAGAGATGGGGAGGGGAGAGGGAGGGGAGGAAGAGGGAAGAAGGAGGGGAGGGGAAGGGAGAGGGGAACAGAGAGAGAGACAGAGAGAGAGAGAGAGAGATGTCACTGTGTGAATGCACGAAAAATGTTATAAAAATGAGCACTTCCAGCAGCCTGGGCAACATAGTGAGACGCCAGATTAGCTGGGCGTGGTGGCGTGTGCCTGTAGTTCCAGCTACAGGTCGAGGCTGCAGCCACGGCACTCCAGCCTGGGCAACAGAGCGAGACTCTAGACTAAAAAAAAAAAAAAAAAAAAAGCACTTCATACAGCATTGCCCAAGTTCAACTTTTATGGTTTCGCCTATATCCTAAATCGTGCCTCATCACAAAAGCTCAGCCAAGGGTTCAGTGTCTCCGACAAGGGCGTGAGAGAGATTAGGTGTGTGGAATGGTGCATGCATTTAGAAATCAGGCACGACGCGCAGGTCGACGAAGGCACCACCCAGGAGTGGGTAGAGCAGGTGCCCCCTGTGGACAAGAAACCCTCCAGGAAGAGGTGGGTCGGGGGCGGTACTTTTATGCGAGGAGGTGCTGGAGGGTGGGCTTGCGCTCCGCGTTTCGGTGCTGGTCGCGCTCTGGCTGGGCACGAACGTAGAGGTCAGGCTAGGGCTGACGATGCTGGCTAAGCGGGGGCGCACGTCTGGGAAGTCGTCGTCGTAGTCACCGATGTCCGTGACCTTCCAGAGGTACTCATCGCTGAACGTCTCAGGGGCCTCCAACTCCTGCTCTTCCCCCACCAACTCCTCCTCCACCACCTCCTCCTCCTCCTGCTCCACCTCTTCCTCCTCCTCCACCTCTTCCTCCTCCTCCACCTCTTCCTCCTCCTCCTCCACCTCTAACTCCTCCTCCTCCTCCTCCTCTAACTCCTCCTCTGACTCCTTCTGGTCCTTCCTCCCCGGGTCTCCGAAGCTGCTAGGCGAGCACAAGTGGGCCATGGCTGGCGGGAGGGGGGATTACAGCCAGCTCCTTGGCCGCAGCCCCGGTGAGCTCTCGCCGGCGCGCGCCTCTGTTGTGCGTTGGTCTCCCCGGGCAACTGCCTGCCCTGCGCCACCCAGCTTCCCGGATTTAAAGCGGCAGGACCCGGTTAGCCAGTTAGAATGTGGGTGCCGGGGGCCGGTGGGGGCCACCGCAGACTTCTTTCTGTCCCTGCTCTCCAGCGTCTCTGAAACCCCTGGCAGCCTGCGGAGAAACGATCTTTTCTTTGTCTCTCAGCTTATCTGGAGCCTTTTTTTTTTTTTTTTTTTTTAAACTGTGGTGGAGGAAGTGGCTTCTAGCGACGGACACACACAGTGCCATTTGGTATTGTGGATGCTGGAGTCTGGTTATTGAGTAGACAGATGCTTGCTGTAACTTCCAGGGAAACTTTATTTACAAAATCAGGCGCCAGCCCTTGGGCCCTCGTTTGCGGATATATTTTTAATTGCCTTAAATATTAATAAGCGTATTAAAATTGCCTTAAATGTTAGTTGTCTTAAATATTGTTAGATTAATATTAATTAATCTTGATTAGCGAGATTTTTAGCGTCCCATAAATTTTGCTCCTTGCTGTGATCTGGGTCCTGCTTCTTACTTGGCCCATCTATCCATCCTGGAGTAGAAAAGTCCTGAAGCATCTGGCCACCTACCTAGGTACCACCTGCGTCCTTCTGGGACTTTATATTTACTTAAATTTTTGTAAAATATATATATTTTTTATTTTTGAGAGACAGGGTATCACTCTGTCACCCAGGCTGGAGTGCAGTGGCGGCATCATGGTTCACTGCAGCCCTGAACTCTTGGGCTCCAGTGATCCTCCCACCTTGGTCTCCCAAGTGGCTAGGACAACAAATGTGTGCCACCAGGCCTGGCCAATTTTATATATTATATTATATTATATTATATTATATTATATTATATTATATTTGTTTTGAGACGGAATCTCACTCTGTCGCCCAGGCTGGAGTGCAGTGGCGCGATCTCGGCTCACTGCAACCTCAGCCTCCCGGGTTCAAGCAATTCTCCTGCCTCAGCCTCCCGAGTAGCTGGGACTACAGGCATGTGCCATCACGCCTGGCTAATTTTTTGCATTTTCAGTAGAGATGGGGTTTCACCGTGTTAGCCAGGATGGTCTCAATCTCCTGACCTCGTGATCCGCCTGCCTCAGCCTTCCAAAGTGCTGGGATTACAGGCGTGAGCCACCGCGCCTGGCCTATAGTATATATATTTTGAGACAGGGTCTCACCCTGTCGCCCAGGCTGGAGTGCAGTGGTGCTATCTCAGCTTCCTGCAACCTCCGCCTCCTGGCTCAAGCTGATCCTCCCGCCTCAGCATCCCAAGTATCTGGGACTACTTTTTGTAGAGATGGCAACTTGCTATGTTGCCCAGGCTGGTCTCAAACTCCCGGTCTCAAGCTCCTGGGCTCAAGAGATCCTCCCAACTCGGCCTCCCAAAGTTCTTAGGATTACAGACGTGAGCTACTGTGCCTGGCTAGGGAATATTTTTGAAAGAAGAGATCTTGCAGGCTAAAGGAGCAGGCAGCACAGATGACAGGGGACATTTGAGTTGCTTTAAAAGGAAGGGCAAAATGTGGTGACCAGAGAGGAAAGTGAAAAGCTTTCCAGCAGGCTCAGGGCAGGAAAGGAGGGCCAGGACAGGGAACTATGTGTACAGATACTGAGGTACAAATAAGGTAAGTGTAATTTAAAAAAAGAAAATAAGAAAAATCCCATTTCTTTTCCGGACAATACCAGCAGTTTGATGCTGGAAGCTATCTTAGAAGTTAGGAAATTCAACCAGGGTCCTCAGAGAGCAGCCTGGAAGTCAGGATGTGGGGATGAGACACGGGGCTGGCAGAGAGCAAGGGTGACAGTGCTTGTGCTTACTCTGAAGTGCCTGCTCTAGCCCAGTGCTGTGACTGCCCTGGCATTTTCTCAGCTGTGTGGTGAATTAATTTGTTTAAGTACTCCTTGTTTAGACCTTCTATTTAAGGCCATTTTTGAACATTTTATGGAATCTCCTTTCCTTGGATCTACTTACTACACAAAGAACAGTGTCTTATTTTCCCATGAGTTGATGCCGCTTTCTTGTTTTGGCCATTCAGAGATAATATGATGCTGGGTCAGTTTTTATTTTCCCCTTCCCCATTCCTGGCGTCTAGCTTCACTCAGGGACTTGAGATTTGAGAACCAGGCACCAGCCTTGACTAACTGTGACTTTGGGGTTATTGAGCCTCAGTTTCTTGGTGTGTTAAATGGAAATATCAGTACCTTTCCACTTAATTTATGGGGCTATTTTGAGATAAAATTTAATTATTGTTTATTTTCTTCTTCTATTTTTTTTTTCCTAAGATGGCATCTCAGTGTGTTGCCCAGGCTGGTCTTGAACTCCTGGGCTCAAGCAGTCCTCCTACCTTGGCCTCCCAAAGTGCTGGGATTATAGGTGTGAGTCACCCTGTCTGGCCTATTTTCTATTTGAGGACTGATTTATTTTTGAGGACTGTATATTATTATTTTTTTTTTTAGGACCACATAACTCTGTTTAGAAAATGTTTCTAATGTATTGAGTGCTTCAGAGGTATATTAGTTCAATTTCACACTGCTATAAGGAATTGCCTGAGGCTGAGTAATTTATAAAAGAAACAGGTTTAATTGACTCAGTTCCACATAACTGGGGAGGCCTCGGGAAACTTACAATCATGGCAGAAGGTGAAGGGGAAGCAAGGCACGTCTTACTTGGTGGCAGGAGAGAGAGAGAGTGCAGTGGAAACTGCCACTTTTTTTTTTTTTTTTTTTTTTTTTTGAGATGGAGTCTCGCTCTGTTGCCCAGGCTGGAGTGCAGTGGCACAACCTCGGCTCACTGCAGGCTCGGCCTCCTGGGTTCACGTCATTCTCCTGCCTCAGCCTCCTGAGTAGCTGGGACTATAGGCGCCCGCCACCGTGACTGGCTAATTTTTTGTATTTTTAGTAGAGATAAGGTTTCACGTGTTAGGATGGTCTCATTCTCCTGCCCTCAGGTAATCCACCCCCCTTGGCCTCCCAAAGCGCTGGGATTACAGGTGTGAGCCACCATGCCCAGCTGGAAACTGCCACTTTTAAACCATCAGATCTCATTGAGAACTCCCTCACTATCACGAGAACCGCATGAGGGAAACCACTCCCATGATCTGATCACCTCCCACCAGGTCCTGCCCTCAACATGTGGAGATTACAATTCAAGATGAGATTTGGGTCAGGAAACAGAGCCAAACCATATCAACAGGTAATGGATTTTTTAAAAATCTCCTATCTCAAGTATATAATATTATATAATTGTTCCCTATTGTCATCATTTGATATTTTGTTTGCCTTTCTTTAATTTTGGTTTTAATTGGCATATCATAATTGTACATATTCATGGGATACAGTGTGATGTTTCAATATGTGATACATTGTGTGAAAATCAAATCAGGATATTTAGCATATCCATCACCTCTTACATTTATCATTTGTATTAGTTCCTTCTCACACTGCTAATAAAGACATACTTGAGGCTAGATAACTTATAAAGGAAAGAGGTTTAATTTACTCACAGTTCAGCATGGCTAAGGAGGCCTCAGGAAACTTACAGTCATGGCAGAAGGGAAAGCAAACACATTCTTCTTCACATGCTGGCAGGAAGGAGAAATGCCGAGCAAAAGTGGGGAAAGCCCCTCATAAAACCAGCGGATCTCGTGAGAACTCACTCACTATCATAAGAACAGCAGCACGGGGGTAATTGCCTCCATGATTCAATTACCTCCCACGGGTTCCTCCCATGACACAGGATTATGGGAACTACAATTCAAGATGAGATTTGGGTGGGGACACAGCCAAACTATATAATCATTTGTTTGTGATGAGAACATTCAAAATTCTCTCTTCTAGCTATTTTGAAATATGTAATATTGTTAACCACAGTCAGCCTACTGTGCAGTAGAACACCAGACTTTATTCCTCCTATCTAACTGTAACTTTGTACTCGTTGACCAATTTGTTTTTATTTTCTCTCCATCCTCCCCTCTGCAGCCTCTGGTAACCACTGTTCTACTCAATACTTCTATGAGATAAACTTCTTTGGATTCCACATTTGATCAAGATCATGAGGTATTTGTCTTTCTATAGCCTGGCTTATTTCATGTTACGTAATATCCTCCAGGTTCATCCATGTTGTTGTATATGACAGGATTTCATTCCTTTTTATGGCTGAATAATATTCCATTGTATCTATACACCACTTTTTCTTTGTTTGAGACAGATTCTTGCTCTATTGTCTAGGCTAGAGTGCAGCGGTGCAATCATGGCTCACTGCAGCCTCAAACTCCTGGTTTCAAGCGATCCTTCCACCTCAGCCTCCCCAGTAGCTAAGACTACAGGTGTGCACCATCATGTCTGGCTAATTTTTTAATTTTCTGTAGAGACAGAGTCTTGCTATTTTGCACAGGCTGGTCTTGAACTCCTGGCCTCAAGTGAGTCTCCCACCTTGGCCTCCCAAAGTTCTGGCAGTACAGCTGTGAGCCACCATATTCTGGCAGATTATTGTCATTATTATTATTATTTAGCTTTTGAGTGTTTTGAGTTCCTCATATATAACCCCTTGTCAGATGTATGATTTGCAAATATTTTCTCCTAGTTTTATTGTTTCAGGTCTTACACTTAAGTCTTTAATCCATTTTGATTTGATTTTTGTATATGGTAAAAGATAGGGATCTAGCTTTATTCTTCTGCATGTGGATATCCAGTTTCCAGCACCATGTATTGAAGAGACTGTCTTTTCTGCATTGTGTGTTCTTGGAACCTTTGTCAAAAATCAGTTGGCTCTAAGTATGTGAATTTATATTTGTGTTCTCCATTCTGTCCATTGGTCTGTGTGTCTGGTTTTTTGTCAGTATCATGTTGTTTTAGTTACTACAGCTTTGTAGTATATTTTGAAGTCAGGTAGTGTGATGCCTCCAGCTTTGTTCTTTTTGTTTCCTTTTCTGTTTTCCATTTTCCCTCAAAGACTGCCATGAATACCACCACTTTGAGAAAGGCAGGAAAGTGAATTTTTGTCCAGCTTAAACTTCTTATTTGCATATAGAATATTTTGAATGGGCTATAGATAGCTCCCTAGCACATCCATGAAGAAAGCACAGTATCTCTTCAGAATGCCTTAGTTAAGCATTGTTCTGATTCATGGTGGAAGAACAACTTTAAAGAACTGTAGCCTTGATGATGGCTAATTAAGAATGTTCCTAAAGCTGGGCGCGGTGGCTCATGCCTGTAATCCTAGCACTTTGGGAGGCCAAGGTGGGAGGATCGCTTGAACCCAGGAGGTTGAGGCTGTAGTGAGCTGTGATTGCACCCCTGCACTCCAACCTGGGCAACAGAAAAAAAGAAAAGTGCCTGGTTGCATTAGCTGTGAGGGGCATCTTTCTAAACATCACATTCTCTTCTCCCGACAAGCTGTTTTCAGAAGGTGATTTCTGAATGCCCATTTCTGTCTCTTAATTAGCGGTGACATCCACCTTATCCTTGCTCTTAATATTTTGTTATTGTTGTTACTATTCATGTAGTCTTGTCTCCTTAAATACTTGGTTATTTTTTATCCTATGCCAGATGTTATTTGAAAAAAAATGGTGGGAAAATTTGAGGTTCAGGATTGAGTTCCTCTGGAAGGAATTATATTTGCTTTAGGAAGGCACCTAGGAGGCCTCATAATCCAGGATCATCTTAATCCAATTTCAGTGATTACTATGATTCAAAACTAGATTGTGTCCCTACAAGGATATTCTATTTCTACTTAGCCCTTATGCTTAAAATATGCTTAAAATGCAGCCCTTCAGGGCCCCAGTCTCAAGTGGGGAGTTACCGGCACCTCTCTTCCACCCTTGGTTGGCTTTGACTCTCATTTTTCCATTTTCTTAGCCAGTCAAGATCATCAGAAATCTCATTCAGACTCTCAGTTACCTGTTCTAGAATTGGCAAATGCTTCAGGGAAAAAGCAACCCCAAAGACACCTCTCCGGATTCTCCTCTTCTTTGTTATCTTAGCCTAGTTATTTTAAAGTGCCTTGCTAGTTCTTCGTGCCTTTATGAGTTTTCAACAAATACATTTGTCTGGCTTTTGTAGATGTCCTCAGTGGGAAAATTAGACTTACGTAGCTCATCATTACTGGAAGTAGAAGTGGCAACTGTCTTTGATGGGGAAATACATAAAAGGTGATGCTGTGGTCTGAATGTGCCCAAGAGTTCATGTGTTGAAACCTAATCATCAATGTGAGAGTATTAAGAGGTGGAGGCCTTTAGGGAGTGAGTCAGTCATGAGGGCAGAGCACTCAGGAATGGGATTAATGACCTTACAAAAGGGCTTGAGAGAACTAGCATCTGTTTTACACATCCGCCATGTGAGGACACAGTGTTTGTCACCTCTGGACCCAGCAGTAAGGCACCATCTTGGTAGCAGAGAAACTGGGCCCTCATCAGGCACTAAACCTGCTGGCACCTTGGTCTTGGACTTCCCCAGTCCTCAGAACTGTGAAATGTTTCTGTTGTTTATAAATTACCCAGTCTGTGGTATTTTGTTTTCGAAGCACAAATAGACTAAGACAGGTAGCTTTATGGGAATGAGTGCATGAAATCTCAACCTTAGGAAAGGATATAGGGTTGAATTCTAGGAAGGAACCTTAATCTTCTAAAGAAGACGTCTTCTAAAGAAGGTATAGGCTAGGTTGTTGTAACAAAGAAAAATACATTAGTTCCAACAAGATTGCAGTGCATTGATTTCTCTCCCAGAGTAGTCCAGAAGAAGATAGTTTAGGTTATTGGGGCAGCTCTGATCTACAAGCATCCAGGGACTTAGGTTTCATCTATCTTGTTGCACCACCATCCCCTAAGATGAGGTGCTCACCCTTACACTAAATACCATATCAATATTCCAGCGGGGAAGGAAAGAGGAAGAGGAAGACAGCCAGATTTTTGCTTGTTTGCTTGTGTGTTTTAAAGAATATAATCTGGAAGTTGAATGCATCACCTCCATTCACACATTCTTGGTCCAAACCAATTATTTGCATAGCCATAACTAGAGGCCAGAGAGGATTGGACATGTCACTTCTTGCTGGGAAACTGTATGACTTGCTAAAAGTTGTGACAGCATGTAGGGGTGGCCAGTGATTGTAATGGTGGGAAGAAGAGTAGAATAGGCCCTGGGGAACAATTTGCAGTCTCCATCATGGACCCCGGTTAAGAGAGGTAGAGAATTACATCTAATTCCCACAATGGGCTAATGGGACAAGCCCAGCCCAGGAGAGACACCAGTATGGCTTCATATATGAGGAGGGACACCTGATACTTCTGTGTGTTAAGGGAGGATGAATTCAAGTGGTGGTTGTCAAACTAGAGAATGCATCAGGATTATGTGGAAGGTTTGTTAAAATATAGATTGCTGGCTGGGCGCAGTGGCTCACGCCTGTAATCCCAGCACTTTGGGAGGCCGAGGCGAGTGGATTGCCTGAGCTCAGAGTTTGCGAAGAGCTTGGGCAACACAGTGAAACCCCGTTTCTACTAAAATTTAAAAAAAATTAGCTGGGTGTGGCAGCTTGCACTTGTAGTCCCAGCTACTTGGGAGGCTGAGACAGAAGAATTACTTGAATTTGGGAGGCGGAGGTTGCACTGAGCTGAGATTGCACCACTGCATTCCAGCCTACGTGACAGAGCGAGACTCCATCACAAAATAAATAAATAAATAAATAAATAGGATTGCTGGCAAGATGGCTGAATAGGAACAGCTCCAGTCTGCAGCTCCAAGGGAGATCAATGCAGAAGGTGGGTGATTTCTGCATTTCCAACTGAGGTACCCAGTTCATCTCATTGGGACTGGTTAGACAGTGGATGCAGCCCACGAGGGCGAGCTGAAGCAGGGTGGGGTGTTGCCTCACCTGAGAAGTATAAGGGGTCAGGGAACTCCCTCCCCTAGCCAAGGGAAGCTGTGAGGGACTGTGCTGTGAGGAATGGTGCACTCTGGCCCAGATACTATGCTTTTCCCATGATCTTCATAACCTGCACAGCAGGAGATTCCCTCTGGTGCCTAGGCCACCAGGGCCCTGGGTTTCAAGCATAAAACTAGGTGGTCATTTGGGTAGACACTGAGCTAGCTGCAAGAGTTTTTTTTCTATACCCTAGTGGCACCTGGAACGCCAGCAAGAGAGAACCGTTCACTCCCCTGGAAAGGGGGCTGAAGCCAGGGAGCCAAGTGGACTAGCTCAGCAGATTCCACCCCCACAGAGCCCAGCAAGCTAAGACCCACTGGCTTGAAATTCTTGCTGCCAGCACAGCAGTCTGAAGTCAACCGGGGATGCTCAAGCTTGGTGGGGGGAGGAGTGTCCACCATTACTGAGGCTTGAGTAGGCGGTTTTCCCCTCACAGTGTAAACAAAGCCACCAGGAAATTTGGACTGGGTGGAGCCCACCGTAGCTCAGCAAAGCTGCTGTAGCCAGGCTGCCTCTCTAGATTCCTCCTCTCTGGGCAGGGCATCTCTGAAAAAAAGGCAGCAGCCCTAGTCAGGGACTTAGAGATAAAACCCCCATCTCCCTAGGACAGAGCACCTGGGGCAAGGGGCAGCTGTAGGCACAGCTTTAGCAGACTTAAACGTCCCTGCCTGACAGCTCTGAATAGAGCAGCTGATCTCCCAGCACAGCGTTCAAGCTCTGCTAAGGGTCAGACTGCCTCCTCAAGTGGTTCCCTGACCCCTGTGTCTCCTGACTGGGAGACACCTCCCAGCAGGGGCTGACAGACACCTCATACAGGAGAGCTCCGGTTGGCATCTGGCAGGTGCCCCTCTGGGACGAAGCTTCCAGATGAAGGAACAGGCAGCAATCTTTGCTGTTCTGCAGCCTCTGCTGGTGATACCCAGGAAAACAGGGTCTGGAGTGGACCTCCAGCAAACTCCAGCAGACCTGCAGCAGAGGGGCCTGAGTGTTAGAAGGAAAACTAACAAACAGAAAGGAATAGCACCAACATCAACAAAAAGGATGTCCACTCAGGGACTTCATCCAAAGGTCACCAACATCAAAGACCGAAGGTAGATAAATTGATGAAGATGGGGAGAAACCAGTGCAAAAAGGCTGAAAATTCCAAAACCCAGAAGACCTCTTCTCCTCCAAAGGATCACAACTCCTTGCCAGCATGGGAACAAAACTGGATAGAGAATGAGTTTGATGAATTGACAGAAGTAGGCTTCAGAAGGTGGATAATAACAAACTCCTCTGAGTTAAAGGAGCATATTCCAACCCAATGCAAGGAAGCTAAGAACCTTAAAAAAAGATTAGAGGAATTGCTAACTAGAATAACCAGTTTAGAGAGGAAAATAAATGACCTGATGGAGCTGAAAAATACAGCATGAGAACTTTGTGAAACATATGTAAGTATCAGTAGCCAAACTGATCAAACAGAAGAAAGGATATCAGAGACTGAAGATCAACTTAATGAAATCAAGTGAGAAAACAAGATTAGAGAGAAAAGGATGAAAAGGAATATGGGACTATGAAATCCAAGAAATATGGGACTATGTGAAAAGACCAAATCTACATTGATTGGTGTACCTGAAAGTGACGGGGAGAATGGAACCAAGTTGGAAAACACTCTTCAGGATATTATCCAGGAGAACTTCCCCAAGCTAGCAAGATGACCAACATTCAAATTCAGGAAATACAGAGAACACCACAAAGATACTCCTCGAGAAGAGCAACCACAAGACACATAATCATCAGATTTACCAAGGTTGAAATGGAGGAAAAAATGTTAAGGGTAGTCAGGGGGAAAGGTCAGGTTACCCACAAAGGAAAGCCCATCAGACTAACAGCAGATCTCTCTGCAGAAATCCTACAAGCCAGAGAGTGGGGGCCAATATTCAACATGCTTAAAGAAAAGAATTTTCAACCCAGAATTTCACATCCAGCCAAAGTAAGCTTCATAAGTGAAGGAGAAATAAAATCATTTACAGACAAGCAAATACTGAGAGATTTTGTCACCACCATGCCTGCCTTACAAGAGCTCCTGAAGGAAGCACTAAACGTGGAAAGGAACAACCAGTACCAGCAACTGCAAAAATATACCAAGTAAAGACCATCAACACTATGAAGAAACTGCATCAACGAACGTCAAAATAACCAGCTAGCATCATAATGACAGGATCAAACTCACACATAACAATATTAACCTTAAATGTAAACAGGCTAAGTGCCCCAATTAAAAGACACAGACTGGCAAATTTGATAAAGAGTCAAGACCCATCAGTGTGCTGCGTTGAGGAGACCCATCTCACATGCAAAGACACACATATGTTCAAAATAAAGGGATGGAGGAATATTTGCCAAGCAAATGGAAAGCAAAAAAAAAGCAGGGGTTGCAATCCTAGTCTCTGATAAAACAAACTTTAAACCCACAAAGATCAAAAGAGACAAAGAAAGGCATTACATAATGGTAAAGGGATCAATGCAACAAGAAGAGCTAACTATCCCAAATATATATGCACCCAATACAGGAGCACCCAGATTCATAAAGCAAGTTCTTAGAGACCTACAAAGAGACTTAGACTCCCACACAATAATAGTGGGAGACTTCAACACCCCACTGTCAATATTAGATCAATGACACAGAAAATTAACAAGATATTCAAGACTTGAACTCAGCTCTGGACTAAGTGGACCTAAGAGACATCTGCAGAACTCTCCACTCCAACTCAACAGAATATACAGTCTTCTCAGTACCACATCACACTTATTCTAAAATTGACCACATAATTGGAAGTAAAACACTCCTCAGCAAATGCAAAAGAATGGAAATCATAACAAACAGTCTCTCAGACCACAGTGCAATCAAATTAGAACTCAGGATTAAGAAACTCACTAAAAACTGCACAGCTACATGGAAACTGAACAACCTGCTCCTGAATGACTACTGGGTAAATAATGAAATTAAGGCAGAAATAAATAAGTTATTTGAAACCAATGAGAACAAAGACACAATGTACTAGAATCTCTGGGACACATTTAAAGCAGTGTTTAGGGGAAATTTATAGCACTAAATGCCCACAAGAGAAAGCAGGAAAGATCTAAAATCGACACTGTAACATCACAATTAAAAGAACTAGAGAAGCAAGAGCAAACAAATTCAAAGCTAGCAGAAGGCAAGAAATAACTAAGATCAGAGAAGAACTGAAGGAGATAGAGACATGAAAAACCCTTAAAAAAATCAATGAATCCAGGAGCTGGTTTTTTAAAAAGATCAACAAAATAGATAGACAGCCAGACTAATAAAGAAGAAAAGAGAGAAGAATCAAATAGACGCAATAAAAAATGATAAAGAGGATATCACCACTGATCCCACAGAAATACAAACTACTATCAGAGAATACTATAAACACCTCTACGCAAATAAACTAGAAAATCTAGAAGAAATGGATAAATTCCTGGACACATACACCCTCCCAAGTCTAAAACAGGAAGAAGTCAAATCCCTGAATAGACCAATAACAAGTTCTGAAATTGAGGTGGTAATTAATAGCCTGCCAACCAAAAAAAGTCTGGTTCTAGATGGATTTACAGCCAAATTCTACCAGAGGTACAAAGAGGAGATGGTACCATTCCTTCTGAAACTATTTCAAACAATAGAAAAAGAGGGAATCCTCCCTAACTCATTTTATGAGGCCAGCATCATCCTGATACCAAAACCTGGCAGACACAACAAAAAAAGAGAAAACTTCAAGGGGCTTCAGGGATCAAACTTTAAGAACACTGAATCTTGTGTGCAATTAGCTTGTATTGGATTTGCTTCTACGAGTTGATGAAAAGGAATGTGTATAACAATAATATAATTGAACTCTACATTTTCAGCTGCAGGATTCTAGAATCCTTCACCATTGTATTATTGAGGGGATCATTGAAGTCTAGGCAAATATCCCCGATGAACATCAATGTGAAAATCCTAAAAAAAAATTGGTAAACAGAATCCAGCAGCACATCAAAAAGCTTATTCACCATGACCAAGTTGGCTTCATCCCTGGGATGCAAGGCTGGTTCAACATATGCAAATCAATAAATGTAATCCATCACATAAACAGAACCAATGACAAAAACCACATGATTATCTCAATAGATGCAGAAAAGGCCTTTGACAAAATTCAACAACCTTCATGCTAAAAACTCTCAATAAACTAGGTATTGATGGAACATATCTCAAGATAATAAGAGCTATTTATGACAAACCCACAGCCAATATCATACTGAATGGGCAAAACCTGGAAGCATTCCCTTTGAAAACTGGCACAAGACAAGGATGCCCTCTCTCACCACTCCTATTCAAAATAGTATTGGAATTTCTGGCCAGGGCAATCAGGCAAGAGAAAGAAATAAAGGGTATTCAAATAGGAAGAAAGGAAGTCAAATTGTCTCTGTCTGCAGATGACATGACTGTATATTTAGAAAACCCCATTGTTAGAATGGTGATCATTAAAAAGTCAGGAAACAACAGATGCTGGAGAGGATGTGGAGAAATAGGAACTCTTTTACACTGTTGGTGGGAGTGTAAATTAGTTCAGCCATTGTGGAAGACAGTGTGGCAATTCCTCAAGGATCTAGAACCAGAAATACCATTTGACCTAGCAATCCCATTACTGGGTATATACCCAAAGGATTATAAATCATTCTACTATAAAGACACATGCCCATGTATGTTTATTGCAGCACTGTTCACAATAGCAAAGACTTGGAACCAACCCAAATGCCCATCAGTGATAGACTGGATAAAGAAAATGTGGCACATATACACCATGGAATACTATGCAGCCATGAAAAAGGATGAGTTCATCTCCTTTGTAGGGACATGGATGAAGCTGGAAACCATCATTCTCAGCAAACTAACACAAGAACAGAAAACCAAACACTGCATGTTCTCATTCATAAGTGGGAGTTTAACAATGAGAACACATGGACACAGGGAGGGGAACATCACACACCAGGGCCTATTGGGGAGTGGGGTGCTAAGGGAGGGATAGCATTAGGAGAAATACCTAATGTAGATGACAGGTTGATGGGTGCAGCAAACCACCATGGCATGTGTATACCTATGTAACAAACCTGCATGTTCTGCACATGTATCCCAGAACTTAAAGTGTAATATATATATATATATATATACACACACACACATACACACAGATAGATAGATAGATAGATAGATAGATAGATAGATAGACAGACAGACAGACAGACAGACAGATAGATAGATAGATTTCTGAGTGTTATCCCCCTGGACTTTTTTTTTTTTTGAGGCCGGGTCTTGCTCTGTTGCCCATGCTGGAGTGCAGTGGCACTTTCATAGCTCACTATAACCTTGAACTCCTGGGCTCAAGTGATCCTCCTACCTCAGCCTCCTGAGTAGCTAGGACTGCAGGTGTATACCACCATGCCTGGCTAATTTTTTTTTTTTTTTGAGAGATGGGGTCTTCCTATGTTGTTGCCCAGGTTAACCTCAAACTCTTGGCCTCAAGTGATTCTCCTGTTGTGGCCTTCAATGTGCTGGATTACAGGTGTGAGTCACTGCACCTGGGCTCCCCTGGATTTTTGATTCAGTAGGTCTGGGACAGATCTGAGAATTTTTATTTCTTTTTTCTTTTCTTTTTTTTTTTTTTTGAGATGGAGTCTCGCTGTTGCCCAGGCTGGAATGCAGTGGCGCGATCTCGGCTCACTGCAAGCTCCGCCTCCCTGGTTCATGCCATTCTCCTGCCTCAGCCTCCCAAGTAGCTGGGACTACAGGCACACGCCACCACGCCCGGCTAATTTTTTTTTTTTTTTTGTATTTTTAGTGGAAACGGGGTTTCACCATGTTAGCCAGGATGGTCTTGATCTCCTGACCTCATGATCTGCCCGCCCCAGCCTCCCAAAGTGCTGGGATTACAGGCGTGAGCCACAGTGCCTGGCCTGAGAATTTTTATTTCTAACAATTTTCCAAATGATGCTGATACAACTGCTTCAGGGATCAAACTTTAAGAACACCGTATCTTGTGCTCAATTAGCTTGTATTGGATTTGCTTCTACGAGTTGATGAAAAGGAATGTGTGTAACAATAATATAATTGAACTCTACATTTTCAGCTGCAGGATTCTAGAATCCTTCACCATTGTATTATTGAGGGGATCATTGAAGTCTAGGTAAACTCCTTAACATGGATGAACATAATCACTTCACTTTTTGATTTCTTAATACCTGCTTTATTACTCCCTTGTTAATCCCAATAGAATATCCTGCAAAGCCAGTTAAAGCTCCTTGCTTGAAGAATCACTGATTAGCAGATTTCACTGTGCGCTTACTTCAGAAAGATGTATGCAGCATATTATTTTTATGGCTTTTAATTCATACTTTAATGAGAATCTTATGAATATAGGTAGGTCTTGGTTCTTCAGGACAAGATAGAGCATGATTTGTTTAATTGATTCCCTTTCTTAATTGTTTTTTTTTTTTTTGAGACGGAGTCTTGCTCTGTCACCCAGGCTGGAGTACAGTGGCGTGATCTCGGCTCACTGCAAGCTCTGCCTCCCAGCTTCATGCCATTCTCCTGCCTCATTCTCCTGAGTAGCTGGGACTACAGGCGCCTGCCACCACGCCCGGCCAATTTTTTTGTATATTTAGTAGAGACAGGGTTTCACCGTGTTAGCCAGGATGGTCTCAGTCTGCTGACCTCATGATCTACCCGCCTTGGCCTTCCAAAGTGCTGGGATTACAGGCGTGAGCCACCGCTCCCAGCTCCCTTTTTTAATTTTAAGAGACTGAATTTTTAAGTAACTGAATTCCTGTATTAGCTATAGAATGAAATTAAAAACAAGGACAGATCAATTTGAAAATGATTATGTCAGGCCAGGCTCAGTGGCTCATGCCTGTAATCCCAGCACTTTGGGAAGCCGAGGTGGGTGGATCAGCTGATGTCGGGAGTTCGAGACTAGCCTGACCAACATGGAGAGACTCTGTCTCTACTAAAAGTACAAAATTAGCCGGGCATGGTGGTGCATTCCTGTAGTCCCAGCTACTCGGGAAGGGGAGGCAGGAGAATCGCTTGAACCGAAAGGCAGAGGTTGCGGTGAGCCGAGATCTCGCCTTTGCACTCCAGCCTGGGCAACAAGAGTGTAACTCCATCTCAAAAAAATAAAAATAATTTTAAAAAATTATGTCTTCTGAGGAAATTACTAAAATTCAGCCACTGATAAATGGATAATTAAAATGTAGTGTGTCCTTACAATGGAATATTACTTGGTGATAAAAATAAATGAATTACTCATATATATTACAACATGGATGAACCTTGAAAACATTATGTTAAAGGAAAGCAGCCAGTCACAAAGGACCGTGTATGTATTGTGTGATCCTATTTGTATGAAATATAGAATGGGCAAAACAGGCAAATCTGTAAAGAAAGTAGAGTCATGATTTTCTAGAATAGGTGGAGTTTGGGGAAATGGGGGGTGACTGCTGATGGGCGTGTGATTTTTTTTAGGGGTGATGAACATGATCTAGAATTGATTGTGGTGTTCTTACACATCTCTGTGAATATACTAAACACCACTGAACGGTACACTTCAAGTGGGTAAATTGTGTGGTATGTGAACTATATCCTAAAAAAGTTGTTTATTAAAAAGGAAAGGAAATGGTTTACTTTTGAGGGTAAATTGAAAGCTCCCCACCCAGATATTATTAATAACAGGTAATGTAACAGCAGTACAGAGCACTGACCCTGCCATCTGCGTGTATCTTCATTCTGATATTCCTCTCTCTATCCATCATATGCCCCTTGATTTTGTTTTTCTTTTTTTTAGCTAATAGAGTTGATAATTTTATTTTCACATTTCACAATACAAATGAAAACTTCACTCTTGCTGGTCCCACTTCTCCCCTCTAATACTATTCTCTCTTTGATCGGAAGGAGGAGCAAGTCTTCTTTTTCATGCTGTTAAGAAAACACCCAGAGTCACAGCACCATGATCTCCTTGTGAAGCAGAACAAGTAATATAAAACTGATCTAAAGAGGCCTCCCCTCTACTCTTATCTGTCTGGTCGAGTCATTTGGGGCCAAGTGGGCACCATTGTGGGAGGGTGGGAGGACTCATCACTGGGGGCCCAGGCATCATTTGCATGTGGCCTCCTGTGTTAGTCTGTTCTCATGCTGCAAATAAAGACAACTTGAGACTGGATAATTTATAAAGGAAAGAGGTTTAATGGACTCACAGTTCCACATGGCTAAGGAGGCCTCACAATCATGGTGGAAGACAAAGGAAGAGCAAAGGGACATCTTACATGGCAGCAGGCAAGAGAGCGTGTGCAGGGGAACTCCCCTTTATAAAACCGTCAGATCTCGTGAGACTTATTCACTATAACGAGAACAGCATGAGAAAAACCCACCCCCATGATTCAATTACCTCCCACCGGGTCTCTCCCACGTCATGTGAAGATTATTACAACTCAAGGTGAGATCTGAGTGGGGACACAGAGCCAAATGATATCACCTCCCATGGGCAGCCTCATTTCAGGAGCACACCCCATTGGCATCATCCAGGAGGAGGGGGGGCCATTACTGGCATCATGGGAGGGCCCGCCAGATGGGGTGCTGGCATCATACCTGGTGAGGAACAGGAAGAGACTGGGGGGAGGTTGGATCATCGCTCCTGCAGAAGGAGGAGCAGAGAACAGAGTAGGAGGTGTTCTTCCTTGTTGAGATGCAGTCTTTGTTCTGTCAGGCTCCGAGCCTGCTCTTCTATCCATTTCTGGTAGTAGTCTTTCACATTCTCTTTGTGTTTCCTTCCACTGCAATGGTAGGTTCTCACAGATGGAGAGTCATGGGTGAGGTATGTATTGCAGAAGTCACAACAAAACTTAGGCATGTTGCTCTGTAGCCCGTTGACCACTCTGTTCCCTGATTTTGCTTTGTTTTGATGTGACATTGAAGCACTGCACATGCGCAGAGCAGCTAATAGTGCTCCCCTCTTTGGATTGTTGGATGAAATTATTTTGAATTTTATTTTTTATTGATACATAATAGATATATGTGCTTTGGGGGTACATATGATAATTTAATACATTTATATAACTTGTTAAGAACAGATCAGTGTAATTGGGACAGCCACCACCTTAAATACTTGTCCTTCCTTTTTGCTGGAAACATTTGTATTATTCTCTTAGCTATTTTGAAATATACAATAGGTTATTCTAAACTATAATCACCCTAGCGATCTATGAAACACTACGTCTTATTTGTTCTGTTGGGTTAAATGATTTAATACCTGCAATGCTCTTAGCATTGTGCCTGGCACATGATAAATAAATATTAGCTGTCGTTATTCCGACCCAAAACAAGAACATTTTTTATTGTTACAGAAAAAATAGGACCATTGATTATGTTTCACCATTTAAGTGGCTATTGTTTGCGTGCTTTCGACAGTTCTATCCCATGTCCTATACATTTACTTTCCCCCAGACCTCCCTCCGCTC
This sequence comes from Nomascus leucogenys, assembly GCF_006542625.1. Taxonomy (NCBI): domain Eukaryota; kingdom Metazoa; phylum Chordata; class Mammalia; order Primates; family Hylobatidae; genus Nomascus; species Nomascus leucogenys. The sequence goes on from NC_044391.1 coordinate 72,168,896, forward strand.
CATCAACCTATTACAACAGGGTGTAATAATATAGAGGAACACTAGAGGGCAGCATGCAATTGCAATATAGAAAATCGGCATCAGCACACTTGAAATTCAGACAAGAAGATAGAAGAGGTCTAGTATCAAAGGAAAGTGAAATGTCTTCCTTTAATATAGTGTCTTGTAGTATTCTTCTATAGGAGGGAAGTATTATTACTCTATCGGATGAGTATTCCTACTGGAAGGATAGCTGCGGCATTTTTAAAAATCCTGCCTGTATGTGCCTGCCATAGAGATGTCACATAACCATTTCCTCACGTGCTGTTCGCTCCACACCCCAGCTCTCTTGAGAGCACTTAGCTTCTCCCGTGAGCCGGTTCCTCCGATAGAAGGCATTTGGAAGCCTACGTTAGTATAGTGCTGCCTTACAACGCGCTTTAATGTAATATCTAGTCTCTGGGAGGCCCAGGAGTGCTTCAAATTCTAGGCTTCCCTGAGATGTCCAGTGCGTTTCTTTTGAGGTGTATGTGTGCTCACTCGGCGTTGAGTCCCTCAGGGGCAGGGAACGTACCCCATCTTCACCTTTGCGTCCCCAGCAGTTTGCAGTGCTGGGAATGCCCTGAAGAAGCTGGATAATGTCTGTTGGACTAAACTGCTTCATGAGCTGCAGACAGAACAAGAGGGAAATTTATGCTCACTTTATGCCTGAGCAATGGGACTCTAAAGTGCACCCCAACCAGTGAATTTTTTTCATTATTTTTCTGTATTATAAAAACAGTTCATGCTCATAATGGGAAAATCATGCAAAAAGAACATCTAAAATATTCATAATCCCATCCATCCAATATTAACCTGGGGAATACTACAGATTCTTTTAACCTTATGTCAGAGTATAATATATAAATATATGTGTGTGTATACATATATATAGTGTTTACATTTATGGCAGCATGGAACACCTATCTTTTTAAAATTTTTTTTGAGATGGTGTCTGTACTCCGTCACCCAGGTTGGAGTGCAGTGGCGTGATCTGACTTGCTGCAACCTTGGCCTCATCCTCCCACCTCAGCCTCCTGAGTAGCTGGGACCACAAGCGTGCACCACCATGCCCAGCTAATTTTTTGTATTTTTGGTACAGACAGGGTTTTGCCATGTTGCCCAGGCTGGTCTTGAACTCCTGAGCTCAGGTGATCCACCCGCCTTGGACTCCCAAAGTTCTGGGATTACAGGTGTGAGCCGCTGTGCCCAGCCCTACATCTATCTTTTTTTTTTTTTTAAACTAATCCCTTTCTTTTGGGAATTTAAGCTGTTTCTCAATTTTTGCTTTTCTAAAGAGCAGTCTGGTGAATATTCGTGTAGCTAAGTGTAAGCCCACATTCTTTATTAGTATCTTAGGATAAATTCCCAGAGGCAGAATTTCTGGGTGATGGGTAATTTACATTGTCACCAACAGTGACAGTGCCCTTGATCAGATGAAGAGTTTTAATTAAACGTCACACCAGAACTCCATAATCTTGTCTCAGTCATGTCATCGCTGCTCAAAACATTTGGTGAACTCTGTTTGGTGATCCAGGCTATGACTCATATAAGAAAATAAATCTTAATCTCTCATCTTGCCTTTGATCTTTGACTGTTCAAGAAAATCTAATTTACCACAAAAGGACAAAGACAGCAACCATGGCAGATTTTCATATAGGTGTGCCACCAGAGTCAGGAGGAGTTAGGGAAGTACTTCCCAGACTATTCTGAATAGTGGCAAATCAGAGAATAATTTCTCTAAGCCTTTTTGGAAATTAGAATGGAACCTCCCCATCATCTGAAGACTCCTTACGGATTGAACAAGGAGGGCCCTCTTGACTGGTTTGTTTTTTTCTTGCTCTTTCTTTCTTTTTTCTCTCTTTCTCTTTCTTTCTTTCTTTCTTTCTTTCTTTCTTTCTTTCTTTCTTTCTTCTTTCTTTCTTTCTTTTCTTTCTTTCTCTCTCTTTCCTTTCTTTCCTTCTCTCCTTCCTTCCTTCCTTCCTTCTCTTTCTCTCTCTCTTCCCCCCTTCCTTTTCTTTTCTTTTCTCTTTTTTCTTTCTCTTTTCTTTTTTCTTCTCTTTTTTCCTTTTCTTAACCCGACTTTTCTAGCTTTAACTTCGCCTACTCTTATACAGACCTGAATGGTTGCTGTACATCCTCTTGGCCCAGCTGCAACTTCAGCCACTGCTGCAGCAACCAGTTTTGTGCAGGTGTGGCTGACGGCTCTGGCTTTGGCTGCCTGATGTCTCCCGGATCCTGCAGCATGGCACAGGACACATTTGCCTCCTGGTTGCCTTCTGGACTTGCAGGGTACTTACCATGATAGAGTGTACCCTTTGATGATCTGGGGATGGGAATTGGAGGGTGAAGACCTCCCTCTTCTGTCTCTCAGTGGACAATTCTGAGGTCCTACACAGCGCCTCAGAAGCCCCCAGCGGGATTGAGCCTCAGTTACCTAAGGCAGTGACCAGTGGATAATGCACCTTTGCTGGCTTTCTTTCCTCGCCTACTCCCCTCTTCCCAGTCCCTCAGTCTGTTGCCTGGAATCACTTTCCTAAATAAATGTCTTTTTTTTTTTTTTTTTGAGAGGGAGCCTCGCTCTGTCGCCCAGGCTGGAGTGCAGTGGTGCGATCTCAGCTCACTGCAACCTCTGCCACCTGGGTTCAAGCGATTCTCCTGCCTCAGCCTCCTGAGTAGCTGGGATTACAGGCACATGCCACCTCGCCTGGCTAGTTTTTGTATTTTTAGTAGAGATGGAGGTTTCACCATGTTGGCCAGGCTGGTCTCAAGCTCCTGACCTCAGGTGATCCGCCCACCTCGGCCTCTGAAAGTGCTGGGATTACAGGTGTGAGCCACCATGCCCAGCATTTCCTAAATAAACTTCATCTAAGCTTTGTCTCAGGCTCTGCTCGCTTTGGAGAAACAACAGTCACCACCCTATTTGCTGTTTTTTGATGATGTTCCTTGCTGTTCATCTATTCAGTTCTTTAATACTTGCCTGGGGAACATCTAGTGTGTTCCTGGTCTGGGGAAGGGCCCTAAAATATAAAGCAGAATCAGTCACAGGTCTTGCTCTTGAAGAGTTCTTGGTTTAAGAGAGAACAGACAGCTTAAAAAAAAAAAAAAAGTCAGTGTATCACAAGGTGAATGCTGTTCCAGAGAACCAAGAAGGAAGAACACAGGAGACAGGACAGCTGATCTGGCTTGGGGTATCTGAGGAGGTTTTCTCAGGAGCGTCTTTTAAAGGATGAATAGGAAGTAGTTTACAGGAACAAGGTGGGAAAAGACCTTCTGGGTTGAGAGACTGGTCTGGGCAGAGACACAGAGTCATGAAAGAACTCGGTATGTTTGTGAACTGTGGGAAGTTCGGGGAGACTGGAGCGGAGGGTGCCTAAGGAATGTGCTATAGAGGAGTCTGTTAAGACCTGGGTGTCTGCTACACTCCGAGAGGTCAGCGAAGGGGCCCTCAGTGGCTTCTTTTGTGTTGATGGCCTGGTCTGTATTTCTGCACTAGGTGGGCCCTCTCATTGTCGTCATGAATGGTGGCCAGTGGACACCTGCAGGAATGGACTTGGGGTAGGCCTGAGGCCCCAGTCTGCTGGGGTGCTCCTGGGAAACTGAGTCTTGCCTCACCTAGTCTCATGGTAATGTGCAAGGGTTGTTTTGCATCAGCTTCTTGCTACTGGGGAGAGCCAGCATGCAGCCAGAGCTTCCAGAACAGTTGGGAGGGGCTGGGAGGGTATATTCACTTCCCCACCCACTATAAGAATGTGTATACCTTTGCCTGGGAGCAGGCTGTGCAATCTCCTGCTTGTGTGTGTCTCTGTTTACTTTGTCATGAAACAATCCTGTGTGGGTCTGCTGGTGTCTTCCCTTCCATTGACCCCTATATTTCATCGGGTAACCATGCATCTCCTGACTCAGGGAAAAGACAGTGACTTTTTAAATAGTTATTAATTAATTTTTTTTTTTTTTTTTAGAGACAGGTTCTTGCTCTGTCACCCAGGCTGGAAGTTCAGTGGCATGATCATAGCTCACTACAGCCTTGGACTCCTGGACACAGCGATCCTTCCACCTCCTGAGTAGCTGGGACTATAGGCACACACCACTATGCCCAGTTACTTTTGTTTTGTAGAGACAGGGTCTCACTATGTTGCCCAGGCTGGTCTTGAACTCCTGGCCTCAAGTGATCCCTGCCTCAGCCTCCCAAAATGTTGGGATGACAGGTGGGAGCCACCTCACCCTGCCGAGACCAGTGACTTTTAAAGTCGACTAGTGGCTGGCCGAATCAAGTGGTCCCCTCTTTGGGAGTTTGAGTCAGCAATAGTTGGTAAGGAGTAGAAATTAAAGGATACACAGAGAAGATGCTAGGCAGAAGCAGCGAGGATGGGAGGAGAGCAGAGGGAAGCAGGGTGCTGGCAGCAGGAGTAGCAGACTGAATGTGGCTGAGTAACACCGATGTACCAACACCAGCGGCTAGGAGATAGTGAGGCTTCAGACCCCAGTGGGGCCTGGGTGAGCTTTCCATTTCTGAACTACACTCCAGAGTGCCAGAAACCTGCTGGGGTGGCTGGTCCTGTGCTCCAGGAAGCGAAAATAGACACGCACTTTCCTATTCCTGTACATATCCTAACACGGAGTAGGGTCAGCAGAGACACTGCCTGGCCACGCTACTTCCCGCCATGTAAACTTGAGCAAGTAACTGAGCACTCTGTGTCTCAGTTTCCTCACTTGTAAACTGGGCTGTTACTGGTGTCTGCTTCATAGGATTGTTTTGATGCTTGAATGAGTTAACGGACATAAGATGTGGAGAAGGGCCTGCTGGTGCATATGAAGCACTCTGTAAGCAGGTAGCGATCTGGGTCTGGGCAGGACACCCAAATTGGGTAACTGAGGAGAGGGTGAGAGACTATTTACAGAGGTATAGGTCGGATGAAGGGACAAAGGATGGTGGAACACCCTGGGCTATAACTGGCTGAGAAGTCTTTAGTACTCCTAGGCCTGATGAGGCGAAGGGAGGAAGTAGTTATCAGACATCCAGCAGCCTCAAGACAGGGTGACAGGGCAGGAACTGTGGGGGTCTGGACAAGACTGCAGCTGGGCCAACCTGGCCCTACAGGGCACGGGTGGAAAGGATATATACTCTTAAGTCTTCTCCCTTACTCTGATCTCCTGCCCATGATACCCAAAGGCCAATCGATTGGAGGCCAAAGGACGAGGCTGTTAGGTGGTTACAAAACACAGAGGTCAGCCTGCCAGGCCCAGAGCGGTTGGAGAGGCATGGAGCAGGGATCCAGGAGCCAGTGCATCCTCTCCAGCACAAATGTCGCCAATGTTGGCTGCAGTACTGTTATTACGATAGAGGCCTGTCACTTGAGGCCTTGACCGAGTCGCCATTCCTTGCAAACAAAAGAGCCTTACAGAGGCCGGGCACGGTGGCTCACGCCTGAAATCCCAGCTCTTTTGGAGGCCGAGGTGGGCGGATCACATGAGGTCCAGAGTTCGAGACCAGCCTGGCCAACATGGTGAGACCCCGTCTGTACTAAAAATACAAAAATTAGCCAGGCGTTGTCACAGGCACCTGTAAATCCCAGCTACTAGGGAAGCTGAGGCAGGAGAATCACTTGAACCCAGGAGGTGGAGGTGCAGTGAGCTGAGATAACACCTCTGCACTCCAGCGTGGGCGACAAGAGCAAGGCTTCATCCCCCCACCCAAAAAAAAAAAAAAAAAAAAAAGACTAACACAGAAGAGCAACGGGAGCTCTGCAGGGAGACCTAGGGGACCACGCCATTCCCGTGGTCATCATCAGGTACTCTGTTTACCAGCTCTACTCTGTTTACCAGTCTCCCACACTAGCTGGGAAAAGCTCTCTGGGGCAGGGCAGAAGCCTTTTCCTCTTTATAACCAGAGTGCCCAGCAGAACCAGGGACTTGTCACTGAGGGTTCTGTTGAGGTTTAAGGAACCCCTAAGAACCTGCTACTCCAGCAGATAGGAGACAGAGGCACTTAGGGCCTTAGGGGAGAACGCTGAGTTGGGGAACGGTGTGTGCTGCTGTTGCGTGTGTGTGCTTGTGAACATTTACATTTTATACACGTCAGAAAGGAAGTTGAAGGCGTTGCCTGTTTTGGGCTGAGGAGGCCAGGCCCCAGATGAGGCTTCTCCCTGGAGCCCTTCTTTTGTCAGCTCCCATTTGTGCCAGGCCCTGGGCTTCCCTGGATCTCACAACTCATTGCAACCCTGTGGAGTTGGCAGCGTGCCTGTTTTATGGACAAGGACGCTGAGGCCAATGAATTCACAAAGGTAGCGGTAATTAGGAGTGTCTGAATTTGAGCCTAGATATGGCTTGAAAGCCTGAGTTCTTTTATTTTTTGAGGGGAAGTCTTGCTCTGTCTCCCAGGCTGGAGTACAGTGGCATGTTCTCGGCTCACTGCAACCTCCACCTCCTGGGTTCAAGCAATTCTCCTGCCTCAGTGTCCTGGGTAGCTGGGATTACAGGTGCCTGCCACCACACCCAGCTAATTTTTGTATTTTTAGTAGAGATGGGGTTTCGCCATGTTGGCCAGGCTAGTCTCAAACTCCTGACCTCAAGTGATCCGCCCACATCTGCCTCCCAAAGTGTTGGGATTATAGGCATGAACCACCGTGCCCAGCCAGCCTGAGTTCTTAATCACTGAGCTAGTGTTTCCCAGTGTAGATATTGCAGGTCATCATTTGAATTTTTGTCAATTCTGTGTATTTCCTGTTTATCATTTACTTAACATTTTTCTCGAAATTGTCTTTTTTGGTACTTTAAACAAGTTTACTTGAAAAGGAAACTGTATCACTACCATAAATGGAGAGCTAGAATCACCTACTGTAAATAGAAGGTATCATAAATATAAACACAAAGGAATTCTTGGTCTCCAGCATGGCCGACTCTGAATTCTAGAGCAGAATGGTTTTGAAGTAACTCCATTCCTTTTAATTGCTTCGTTACCTTGAGAGGCCTCTCTCTCCTCTATCTGTCTGGGCTCTAAGATATGTAAAATTGGATTTGATCAGATTGTAGCCAGAGGTGTGCTGGTAAATGTTTAACAACTGGTGCTCCAGAAATTAAATGTTGTTTTTTTTTTTTTGACACATGCAAGTGTCAGATAAATCTTACTGATACAAAGGAATTATAGCACCCAATGTACAAATAATAAGAAATTATACAGTATTCTAAACTGTAAATTCCATATAGCTTATTGATTCCCTCAGAATGTTTTCATTGCTTTTTGCTGAACCCTTGTATCTGAACCTTGTATTTTGCTGAACCCTTGGCATATATTGTATGCCAACCTGTGGTTGATATTGACAAACAAGTAGTTATGACATAAATGCTGATTGATACCAGTAAGATTAAAATGAAGAAACCTTAACTTTCAGATGTTTGTCGAAATTTCACTAGTTCATCGGTGTCATCAATGATGTGAGTGACTTCTTTGTTGATTTGGGCAATAGTTTTTGACTGCTAGAAAAATATTTCTTTAACTTTTTTTTCTATTTGCAATGTAATGGTTCCAGGTATGACATAATTGTAAGTTAAAGCTCTATTATTAACATTTTCTTCATCATTTTCTTCAGTCTAGACAACAACTAATAAATCAAGCCCCAATTTGTTGCTTTTGCCACTTTCTAAGTACTAAATACTGCTACTATTAAATATATACTGTTAAATATAATACCGTTAAATATAACTTATTTAATTATAAATCTAGAATTTAATTTTTAATAATAGCGGTGTTTGTCAACTGGCTCTCAAGATTCCTAAACATTTGACTGCTGCGAGTTGGTACGTGCCAGCTCCTGTGTGCCACTGATTATGGCCCTTATCTTGAAACCAGGCAAGCTGCATATGTTCCCCTTGTGGAGTCACCATCCAGAATAATTTCTGCTCTTTTCAGATGTAAACACGCCTCTGTGCTCTGCTCCAATAAAATAGCAAAGTTTTTCTCTCCTCGCACTTTCTCACCTCAGCTCCTACTTTCCTTCCCTGGACTCCGTTCCCTGGATATTCCTTGAACACACGAGACACGCACACCTCAGGGCCTTTGCCCTTGTTATTTCCCCTGCCTAGAATGTTTTTCCTCCAGTTAGCTGCATGTTTCATTCCCTCGCCTCCTCAAGCATTTGCTCAAATATCACTCTGTTTATAACTGCGATCCCTCCTCTCTCCTATTCCCCTACTGATCACCCCTTCTCCCTGCTTTATTTTGCTCCATAGCATTGACTATCTTCAATGTATTATACTGTATAAAATCTTCACATATATTTTGTTTATTGCCTTCTTCTCTCCATGAGAATGTAAGCAACACAAAGTCTAGAGGTTTTTTGCTTGTTTGTTTTATTTTGTTTTGAAGACAGCGTCTCACTCTGTCACCCAGGCTGGAGTTGCAGTGGTGAAATCTCAGCTCATTGCAACCTCCACCTCCCGGGTTCAAGCAATTCTTGTGCCTCAGCCTCCTGAGTAGCTGGGACTACAGGCTTGCGCCACCACACTCAGCTAATTTTTTTTGTAGTTTTAGTTGAGACTGGGTTTCACCATGTTGGCCAGGCTGGTCTCAAACTCCCGGCTTCAAGTGACCTGCCAGCCTCGGCCTCCCAGAATGCTATGATTACAGGTATGAGCTACCACACCCAGCCAGGGGCTAGAGTTTTTGTACGTTTTGCTGGATCCTTTGTGTATGGAACAGTACCTGGCATGGCGTAGGGAAGCAGTATGTATATATGTGTATTGGATAAATGAATGAATATATAATATGTAATATATAATAGAAACATTCTTACATTGCCTCTGATGGAATGCTTATGTCTCTTTTAATCTATAGATTCTCCTTCTATCTCTTTTGCTTTCTTGAAATTATTTATTGAAGAACCCAGGTTCCCCATAGCAGAGTTTCCTATAGTCTTATTGCAGCCCAAGAATATAATCTGCTCAGATTCAGATTTGATTTTCCTTTTTACAAGACTGCTTCAAACCAACCAGGGAACTATTGGGGAAGAAACCCTGACTGCTTCATAGTTGATGGTGGTGATGTGCACATCTACAACACAAAGGACAGTGAGTGTCTGTCTGTCATGTAAATTTATATATATATATATATACACACACACATGCATGAGGCAGAGATCCAACTTCATTCTTTTGCATGTGAATATCCAGTTGTCCCATTTGTTGAAACAATTATTCTTTCTCCATTGAATTATCTTAGCACTCTTGTCTAATAAAGGGAAGATTTTAGATTAGATTTGTGTGACCAGATTTGCTTCTTTCGTAACTTATTTTGGTGGAAACATTGAGAATTCTAGTCAACATCTATTCAGCTCCAAGGTGGAAAATCCATTCAAACTGGCTCAGGTTTGAATAACGGGGGCTCCTACTGCCTAGACTGTGGTCTTGAATCATTGTTTCACACTAAAGAAATCAAGGTTCCTTGAAGACATCGTTGATTACATGTTGAGGGCAGGGAAAGAACAAGATGAGCCTGGAACATCAAAGGCTATTTGTGGTCATGTCAAAAGCACTCAGGAACCAAGCTGAATATGCATTTGTCAGGCCAAGATGGAATGATATGAATATCGACAAGGATAATAACGGCAATGAATTGAAATACATAAAAAAGTTAAAATCCATGAATTCATAATGATATTCTTTTTTGAGAGAGACATATGATTTTTAGTTTTTGAGACAGAGTCTCGCTCTGTCATCCAGGCTGGAGTGCAGTGGTGTGATCTCGGCTTACTGCAACCTCTGTCTCTCAGGTTCAAACGATTCTCCTGCCTCAGCCTCCCAAGTAGCTGGGACGACAGGCATGCACCACCACACCTGGCTAATTTTTGTATTTTTAGTGGAGACGAGGTTTCACCATTTTGGCCAGGCTGGTCTCGAACTCCTGACCTCAGATGATCTGCCCGCCTTGGCCTCCCAAAGTGCTGGGATTACAGGCGTGAGCCACCATGCCTGGCCTGCCTGATACATTTTTAAAATGTTACTTCATTGGTCTTATTTTTGGAGGATGCTAAAAAACTACCTCATTGTTTTGAAAGCTGATAAAGGAAAATAATCAGGCATTTATGTTATCTTTCCCTTGTAAAATGTAGCTTAGGGTAAACAAATAGTTGAAAAGAGGAAGTTTGTCACTATAGAAGTTTTCCAGTTCATAAAGAAGGAATGATAGATTTGAAAGATCATTCTGTAATTCCTAATAAGTGAATATGAGCCATCAATGGCTGATAATATCACTAAAAGTGACAAAGAGACAGAGTTAGAGGAAGAGAGCAACAGGCATTGTCCTTTGTGTTATAGACATACACATCACTACCGTCACCTATGAAGCAGTCTTCTTTCCCCCCCGCCCCCAACAGTTCCCTGGTTGGTTTGAAGCAGTCTTGTAAAAAGAAAAATCAAATCTGAATCTGATCAAATGATATTCTGGGGTTGCAATGAGACGATAGGAAACTCTGCTATAGGAACCCTGGATTCTTCAATAAATAACTTTAAGAAAGGAAAAGAGGGCCGGGCGCAGTGGCTCAAGCTTGTAATCCCAGCACTTTGGGAGGCCGAGGCGGGCGGATCACGAGGTCAGGAGATCGAGACCACGGTGAAACCCCGTCTCTACTAAAAATACAAAAAAAATTAGCCGGGCGTGGTGATGGGCGCCTGTAGTCCCAGCTACTCGGAGAGGCTGAGGCAGGAGAATGGCGTGAACGCGGGAGGCGGAGCTTGCAGTGAGCCGAGATTGCGCCACTGCACTCCAGCCTGGGCGACAGAGCGAGACTCCGTCTCAAAAGAAAAAAAAAAAAAAAAAGAAAGGAAAAGAGACGGAGGGAGAATCTGTAGATTAAAAGAGACATAAGCATTTTATCAGTAGCAATGTAAGGATCTTATATATATATCCCAGTCCAAACAGCATGTATATCAACTAGAGAAATGTGACCTCTGACTGGATATTTGATTATATTAAAATTTATAATTTTTATAGATGTAAAAACAGTATTGTGAGTATGTTTCAAAGTCCTAATCTGTAGATACTCTGTACTGAAACATATATAGATGAAATGATATGATGCCTGGGATTTGATTCAAAGAAATCCACATGTGGATATAGGTGAGGGTATAGATGCAGCACAGCTGGCCAAGAGTTGATAATGGTTGAAGTTGGTGATAACACATCAAATTCATTACATTATTCTCCTTCTTTCTGAAAATTTACTTAATAAAATGTTTTTTTAAAAGTTATACATCTTGGCTGGGTGCAGTGGTTCACGCCTGTAATCTCAGCAATTTGGGAGGCTGAGGCGGGTGGATTGCTTGAAGTCAGGAGTTCAAGACCACCTGGCCAACATGGTGAAACGCTGTATTTACTAAAAATACAAAAATTAGCTGGGCATGGTGGCAGGTGCCTGTAATTCCAGCTACTTGGAGGCTGAGGCAGGAGAATCGCTTGAACACAGGAGGCGGTGGTTGCAGTGAGCTAAGATGGCACCACTGCACCCCAGCCTGGGCAACAGAGAGAGACTCCGTCTCAAAAAAAAAACAAAAGGTTATACATCTTGACAGCAATAATCATAAAATTAAGCAAAATTAGAAGGAGGGAGAAACTGTGTGTGTTACTTTCTTCAATTTTGATGGTGGGAGTGAATAAATATGGTTTAAAATTGAAAAAAAAAGTGATAAGAAGAATTAATTGTGAAGGCACAGCAGGCTGTCTCCAAGATGCCTCAAAGCAGGAAATGGAGTGTTTCTGGGCTCCCTGGGGAGGGATTAGGACCTGGGAGGGTGGGCGGCAGTGGCTGCTCCCTCCACCCCTTGGGGCCTCTTGCTATCAAGGCTTTTCCTTTTCTAGTGTGCTGACTTTCCAGGGCTGTGTGACTCTGGTGCACACCACTGACTGTCTTTGACTCTCTCAAGAGAATCTAACTGGTGGCTGCTCAGCCAATGAACTGCTGGCCTGGGTAAGGTCTTATCAGCTGTGGCCTGCATTACGAGTTTGTGGGTGTGTGAATTAGTGGGGGGTTTGCATGGGGTGTTCCAGGAACTATGGCAGGGCAAATTCTCTAGAATAAGTAGTTTTTATTGTGGGCAGGGTTCGTCCTGAAATTTAGCTAGTATGAGGATGGGTTAAAGGATAGATTAGAATTAGGGACCAGGCACGACACTGCTGAACTCTGATATTCACTCGGCACCTTCTACGTGTCTGACCTTGTGTGGGTGTCAGGAACGCGGGGACAAAGGAAGTGGGAGAGAAGAATAGCCCTGAGAAGTGGATGGGAGGTGGACAAGGCTGGACTTAGGCATTGAGTGGATTGGTCTTGATCCAGGAGAGGCTGATCTCTTGGCACATCCTCCTAACTACCTCAGCCTTGCAAAAACCTACCCAACACCCAAGGCCCAATGCACGTGCTGCTTTCTCCCGGAAGCCTTTTCCAATCCTCCTTTGAACTCCATAGCAATTTGTACGTCCTTGTCTTAACTTGCTTTGCAAACATAGTTGATGTAGTTGTGGTTGCATATTTCATGCTACTGTAAGTTGCCTCTTTGATGCTTTCAGACTTCTGCTAGACTGTAAAGTCCATATCTGAGTCACTTTTGCAGGCAGCAGGGCTGTTGGAAGGGCTGCATTCCTGAGTGTAAATCCCATTTTCACTGCTTACAAGCTGTGTGACTTTGGGCAAGTTACTTAGCCTCTCTGAGCCCCCACCTTCTTCTTTGTTAATGGGAGTGATAATAGCCACCTCAAGGTGTTTTGTTTTGAAAGTTAAACCATATCAAGTATATAAAGTACAGGACCAAGCACAGGGCAGTTGATTGGTGTGTATTGAATTGAGGAGGAATAACTCGGATCTTGAGGGATGAGCAGCATTAGCATAGCGGGTGAGATAAGGGAAAGGGAAGGGCATGCTCCAAGCTGTTCTCTCCAGTCCCTCCAGGGGAGGGGGCAGCACGTGGGGCCACACTCTGGACAGGGCAGCTACTCCTCACATTGTCAACAGAAGCCACTGCAATTCTAGGACTCAGGCAGCCACACTCTTGTCCAGTGTAATGGAAACTGCCTTCTGAGCTGCATGCACCCTTACTTGATATCAATGTACCAGGGACTCGGATCTGTAACTAGAACAGCACTTACAGCTTGTCTCTCAGGGAAATGGTGTTGGATGGTCCTCAGGAATATTTCATCCAGGTTTTCACGGAACTTAGAAAAACACCACAGCTTGCTGAGGTGTAAACCTCTCAGACGCCTGGGATGTTCTAGACTGAGCTGCAGCCAGTACCTTTCTCCTGTTCAGGGCTGGATATGCACAGACTCGCTCACCAGGGCCTTCTAAACATAATTTGCTTCAACCCTTGCTTGTTGGCACAATGTTTTTCCCACCTCTCTCTATTTCAATAGTGGCTGCTTCCTGACCATCTCTACTGCATAAGTAAGTAATCTGCCCTGGAAACTTGTCTTTCTGATTACTTTGCCCCTGCTGTGATTGCCTCCTTCTCCACATCATCCATTTCGCTCTCTCTTCTGGATCTTTCCCATTGGCACAGTGCCATGCTCTTGTGGCTCCAATTTTTAAAACGCAAAATAAAAATCTTTCATTGATCCCACTATTCTCCTGCAGCAACTGCTTCATTTCTCTTCGTCTTCTCTGCGGAACTTCTTAAAAGCCTTGTCTATAGCTCCTTGTCTATAGCTCTATAGCTATAGCTCCTGCCTCCTCTCCTCACCCATGCCCTGTTCTCTCCCTCACCTGCTCTCCTCTGGGCTTCTGTCTTCCCCACTCCATGAGACTGCCCTTGACACCTCGCCACAACCTCAATTGTCTTCTCAGCAGCTGACTCCTCTGTTGTACTTGAGCCGGATTTTTTTCCTGGGGTCTGTGATGCCATACTCTCTAGGAGTTCCCCTCATCTTGATAGCCACTTCTTCTATCCACTCTCATTTCCAGGCTCTGGTTCCTCATGTGACCTCTAAAAGGTTGGCAGTCCCAGGAGATAGGCCTGAGTCCCACCCTCTTTTCTGTCTGTATGCACCTCCCTCCATCACCCAAACCCCCAGGTCTTCTCACTTCCACCCCACAGCTTAAACACCATACATATAGTGATGGTGCACACATTTTGGTATTTCCATCCTGGCCTTTCCTCAGAGCTCCAAGCTCATACAAACAACTGTCTGGTTGATGTCTTCAGCCATGTGTCTCTCTAGATTTCTGCCCTATGCTGGCTCCTTCACTAGTCTCTGCCCCAATACATGGAACTTCTTACCCATTTACTCAGGATGAGAGCCTAGGAGTGATCATCCTTGATTCTCTCTTTTCCTTATTCCTATAATCATCACCCCTCTCCCACCCATCCAACTTTTTAGCAACTCCTGTTAACTCTACCTTGAAAACATAGCCCAAATCTGCCCATTTCTGTTAATCTCTACCTTTGCTCACTCTGTCCAAGCCATAATTATCTTTCACTGGGTGAAATGCAATAGCTTCCAAAATGCTTCCATTCCTGCCCTTTACAATCATTGTTTTTGTTGTTTTGTTTTGTTTTAATCGAACACCTACAACTTGTTTTAAAAACCCGAATCCCATCATCCATGCTCCTTGAAACTTTCCAGTGGCCTCCCATTGTACCTGGAAAGAAAGCCAGACCCCTAGCTGGCCTCACAGGGCAAGGCTGTAGCTCCTTACCTGCCTCACCTCAAAGCATTTTTCCTGCTGGTTCTGCCTCAGGCCTCTGCACTTGCTGTTCCTTTCTTGCTGCAATGCTTCCCTCCAGGTGGTTTTTACATTCACTTGCATTCCTCAGCCTTCCCTGGTTATTCAATCTACAGTATTGGCAGGTCACTTCACTTGTCTCAGTGGCTGTATGAGAAATACAAGAGAAAATAAGGCAGTGAGGTTGGACTGGGTCAGAGGTTCTCAACCCTGACTGTGTGCTGGTCCCTTCTGGGAAGCTTTAAAAAGCACACAGAAGCTCAGCCTTACTGCTAAGAATTCTAACTTAGGTCCTGGCATTCTTTAAAGTTCCCCACATGATTCTAAAGGACGTGTGGGGTGATAACCTTTGATCCGACCAGTGCTTCTCAAACTTGAACATGCATCCACATCACCTGCATACTGTGTTAAAATGCAGATTCTGGTCAGGAGGTCTGGGGTGGAGCCTGAGATGCTGCATTTCTAACAAGTTCCAAGGTGATGCTGATGCCACTGGTGCATGGACCACACTTTAACTAGTGAGGGTCTGAACGATTTCTAGGTCTCCTTCCCCTTCTAGCATGCCATGACAGTGGGGAAGGCAGTTCCAAAGCACAGGTGGTATGTTCTGTTCACCAAGCATCCTGCACCCCTCCATCTTGTGTATCTTTATCTGTTACAAATAAGCAATATTTCTGCTGGTGGTCAAAATATGTGAAAGCCAAACAAGAATAATGATGGATCACGTGATATGGTGAAGGGGCATGGACTCCACAATGGGTTCATATTCCAATTGTTTCTTACCAGCTGTGTGAGTGTAGGCAAATTACTTGATCTCTCTGAGCCTTCATTTCCTCAACTCCGAAATGGGGATAATAAACCCTTCTTATTTTATTGAGAGGATTAAATGGGTTAATACAGACAAAGCACTTTGCTCACGATAGGTACCTAATGGATGGCAACTGCTGTGATCTTGGTGGACTTTGCAAATTGATCTAATCTTGTAATCCAGTTGCTGCAGGTCACAGGAACCTTGATCTGTGCTTGCTGCAAGGATCATCAAACATAGAGCGGAGTCAGCCTTTGATCTGAATGTCAGGTGACTCCACGACATAAGAAATTTCAAGGCACAGAAACTTCAAACCAGCCTTAGTGACCTTGCCTGGAGGATGACAGGGGCAGAGAAACCCTTTGTTTCTTCCCTTCTCTGGATTGTTAGATTATCTCCCCATCTCTGTTCCCTGCCTACTTGCGTAATTTCCCCAGGGACTTTTGGTACAAAAACAGAAAACCTTAACTCTTAAAGTGTTGACTTCAATGCTGCTCTCACACTAGCTTGTTAGTAGTTATTTATTCATTCAGATATTAATTGGGTGCCTAGGTGCCAGGGACTTCATTGTCTCTATTACCCTGCAGGTTGTCAAGGGGAGGCAGGCACTGGACAACAACAAAAAATATATGTAATCACAATTGTGGTGCCATGAAGGAAAAGAACAGGGTGCACTGCAAGATAATACTGAAGAGCTGTGATGCCAATGATTTTTGTGTCAAAAGAGCCTCTGGTTGCCTATGTGTGGAATAGATTGGAGCAGGCAGGAAGAAGGAGGACAAACAGTTAGGAGCCCTAACAGTGGTCCTGGCCCAGATGGTGGCAATGGAAATGGGGAATCAAGACTGGGAGCCACTTCCCTTAGTCATGATAAAATGTTGGCTTGTACTTTAAGCTGTTTTGTAATTTTTTCCCTTTTACTCAGTACAGGAGACACCATGTCATCATCACAGAAAATTCTAATCAGCAGTGTGGTTTGGGGCCAGTGCGTTTCCCTCTGTAGGTCTTACTTGTTTATTCTGTAAAATGGTAGTGGTGGTGGGTGTTGGTGTCAATGGGATCAAAGTTCTTTCTGCTTGTCATTTGAAGACTCCAAGACACATTAACGGTATTCACAAATAAGAGATTTTAAGCTTCAAATTAGTAGAAGGTTTAACAATACAGGGAATTAGATTTCTCCCTTTAAGCACTCTTGCCTCCCTTTCACAGGTCAGTGAAATTATAATCATACTTTCAAGCACAGCCTGCATGAATCAAGAAGGTTCAAGGCCACAGGCCTCTCAAGCCAGAGCCACAAAGCAAAACTGGTCTCTCTACCCTGGCACCACCCCTAGCTCTAAACCATGGGAATCTGAGAGGTAGCTGGAGCATGACTCACCTGCCAACGCTGATAGACAGACACATGTTGGGCCACAGTGATACCAGAACCACCTCGTACAAAGGCTGGCAGGAATGATTTACATACCTCAACCTAACATTGAATAGCTTGACTGTCTCACAGAAATTAGTACTAAAGTAAAAACATTTAGAAAATAAACCTTCAAATGTTGCAGATTAGGAAACTTAAGACCAGAGAGGTCAACTGACCAAGTTAAGGTCACACTGCTGGCTACTTGGCAAGCCCCAAGAACCTGAATGAAGTTAGATACAAGGAGAATTTCTTGAGGAAAATTACTTTGGGTGGTATTGTAAGGGACTTGCTTGATGCTGCTAAAAGAGACACTCGGCCATTAGTTTGGATGTGTCAGTTGAGTCTGAGGTTCTAGTTGGCAGAGTTCCAAGATGGTTGATGCTTAGGTGCCTCTTCTCTGAAGTATCCCATATTCCCCTGGACAGTTCCCTCTAAGAACTCCACTGTCTCAATCCTTTAAGTCTTCCAGATTCAGGGAAACCAAGACCAGTTCCTCCTTACAAGAACACTGGGAACCCCTAATCTCAAGGTTGGTTGGTTTTTTAAAAAAAAATTAAAAACATCGAACAATGCAATTAATAATATAACATATACCCAGGTTCTAGGCACCCAGAATTAATGACTGTTAACATTTTCTCCCAAGGTATTTTGAGAACCCTTTTTTCTTTAGAATGACTCATGCGTCATAAGACACAGGCTTAATCTACCATCATTTAATTGCCAGATTATCAAATTAGAATATTGAACTAGGACAGGAAAGATAAAATATTCTCATTTTATTTTTTAAAATATGGTACTTAAGTGGACCACGTGATGAGTTTTGACAAATGCCTATCATTGCTTTTCTTTTTTTTTTTCTCACTTTTTTTTAAAGCAACAAGCCAAGGAACATACTCATCATGTTTTAAATTGCATTTGCAATTGGAACTGCATAAAAAGGCATTTTAATTTACATAATCTTTTTTTGCTATTTTCACTTCCTGTTAAAACAGGGAATAACCTGGGGATTTTTATTTTCTGGTAGAAAATGCACACAGTTTCAAGAAAGTCAAGAGTAAAGGTTAAGTTTACAGATTTCCAGTGACAGAGATGAAGGGGAACTACGTAACTCTGGAAAGTAAAAGTTCAGGGTTGCATTGCCTACAACTTTTTCATTTGTTAAGTTCTAGGAGCAAGTTTGAATGGGGAATCAAGAAGCCTGAATTATAGAACCAGTGCTGCCACTAATGCACTGTGTGGCTGCTGGCCCGTCACTTTACTTTTTTGGGCTAAAACTTTTTGTGCTTTTGGAATAACTTGTGTCCACTTTCTCCTTCTTTATGTCTTTTGTTCATGGGTTTGCCTTTTATGCACTGTTAACCAATCAGTCCTGATTCCTCTATCACACGTAACAAGAGGGTAAGCCGTGGACCTGAAGTGATGCTGACAAGCTTGGCTAGTGTATGCACACTGCACCTTGCTTGGGTGCCATGAGGGCCCTGGAGGCCATATCTGGACTGGCTCTGGTCCTGAGGGTCAGAGTTCACGGGCTTCTGGATCCTAGTTTCACCTTCACAGGTCCCTCTGTATATTGACTTGAAATGTGACTTTCTTAGTGATAAGAGTTGTGGTTTTCATTCATTCACCACAAATGTTGTAAACCCCTACTTTTGTGTAGGGCACTGTTTTTCACTTTTATTTAAGAGCAGCCTAGAAGAGGTTACTTTAGCAATTCTTTAAATGTCAGAGCCCGGTGCTGGCTAAAAACTCAACACTCTATCTCACTTATAAAACAAAATCAACTCCAAAGCCATCACCTCCATTTGGTAGTATGCTAATGAAATTGGGACACTGAGGGCCGGGTGTGGTGGCTCACGCCTTAATCCCAGCACTTTGGGAGGCTGAGGCAAGTGGATCACTTGAGGTCAGGAGTTCAAGACCAGTCTGGCCTCATCTTTACTAAAAATACAAAGATTAGCTGGGTGTGGTGGCATAGGCCTCTAGTCCCAGTTACTCGGGAGGCTGAGGCAGGAGAATTGCTTGAACCCAGAGGCAGAGATTGCAGTGAGTGCCATTGCACTCCAGCCTCTGTCTCACACACATACAAAATAAAAATAAAATAAAAAAAGAAAGAAATTGGGACACTGAGGTAAGCAGCCTTCAATCCTTGCTGAGCATTTGGCCCTAGTCCTCTGAATTCTTTTGAGAGTATAGGGTTGGGACTGAGGGAGTGGGTGGCCTTGGATCAGCCCCAGCACTCTGGATGTCAGCACTGGCCAAGCGTCTTCCTTCTGACTCTGTAAAGCAGGAGCAATCCTCTTCTTGCACAGGTACTGGCACTGTCAGACAGAAACGACAGCCCTGGAAGGAGACCTGCAGCACTGACAGTCAGTGGTTCAGACACATGAGCCCAGACCCCAGTGCTGTCATGGACCCGTGCCATGACCTTGGCCCAATGACTGTTTCCACAGTGGAAACAGTGAAAGTTCCAACCCCAGATGTAGTGATGAAGGTTCACTGCACTTGCACACAGGAGATGCTCAATAAATACCCATTATTCAATTAGGGAAATGAAGCACGATATCATTTTTGGAAAATATTTATTAAAAAACTAGTGAATGTGGCAGAAAAACAAAACCAACACTTTAAATAGCAAGCATATGACACACCAGTTATAAAGCTTTTCCAACTCTACTGATCTAGTCTTTCACACCAGCTACTGTTGAGGAGGGCTTCCGAGGGAAGCCATGTGTAAACGGGTCATCTGTACTAGTGGTGAGCAAAACTAATTACATGAGAACTATCAATGGCCATATGACTTGCTTTCCTAGGCAATCCACCCAAAACATAGGTGAGTGACCAAATCTCAGGCGTGCGTTCATGTGGATCTATAGTTCTAGTTTTAATTTGAGGGTTGGGCGAAGTTAGGGGATGAAACAGTAGAAAGACAAACAGTATCGGCAGAGGGCAACCTTAAAGCACCTTTAAAATCTGGACCCTTTCCCACAATTCAACCCAGTAATTCTCAAACATTACTGTTGAAAAGAATCACCTGATGAGACTGTTAAATTGGCAGGCTCCCTAAATCTGCAATTTTAAGATAAGCACTCCGGGTGATTCGGTGTCTATTAGCCAGTCATCCAATTTGAGAAACACTGTTTAAAATGCATTAAAACAATTCCTACTTCCCACAAACAAAAGTAAAGGAATCTGCTGACAGTCACTGTGCTTTTGTCAAATGTCAAGGGCCCAATATGGGAAGGCAGGCAGGAAGGGGCCTCCCATTCCTAACACACTGATCTATAGAAGCCCTGTGCAACAGCCTGTCAAGTGTTGTTTAGGGAGTAAATACAATTTAATAAGAGTTGTTTTAGATCACAGAACAGCATCCAAATTACCAACAGGCCAACCCCATTCATCCCAGGTTGATGAACTTTGTTGGGTCGAAGCCAGATGGGAAACTGCTGTTCAAACAAAACACGGGCAATTGTGGGTCCTGGCTTGTGAAGACATATGGAATAAAACATCTATAAAAACCTTTGTTAAACATAGAGCACTATGCTCAAATAATTTTGATGGTTTACGAAAGTCACATCATGGACAACATGTAGAAATAGTCACATTGATTCCAAGGTTCCCATTATCTGCAAAAAGATGTGCTATGGCTGTGTCAAAAACAAGGCAGTCGCTGTTCATGATGGCCGCAGCCACACCATCATGAATCGAACGGGGCGTGGCCTCCCAGGTCAATCTCCGCCGGTTCCCATTCAACTCCAGTCTGTAGGCAAAGTTCTCGGCTTGCTTGCGGGTGCCAATGAGCAGGACAATGGCAAAAAACTGCTGGTGGCCTTCGTACTTCTCTTGTTTCTCCAGCACCAGCATGAAGTGATGGCCAAAACATGACTGCATCATCACCCAGTCGACAGCCCCTGGCAAGTTAATGTCTGTAGCTAGAAAGACGATGTCTTCTCCCTGAAGGGTGGTAATGCTCTTGTGGGCGTGCATGAGATGGGACATCACAGCTTCCAGGGACCCCTGCCACTTGCAGGAAGCACCAGGACAAGGGCAGGAGTAGGGACGGTATTCACAGATGTCTTCATGTTCTGGTTTCTCCGTATGGTGCAGGGTCAGGGAACAGCCCGTGGTGGCATACTGCAAAGAAAGAAATGCATTGAGCCATTGGGCCTTCTCAAAACTTCTATTGCTTCGACCCTCTATGAGCACTTAACTACTCCATTTTCCTGGGCTTAAACTGTGTTCTTAACTACTTTTGCTCAAAGCAAGTGAAATATTCAAGACTAAAAGTCTCAGTCTCTATTCATCATCAATGCTGTCATGCATAAAATCAAGGGTATTTCCTGAACCAGAAATATGCTGTTTTCCATGCCCCCTGTTCTGCTGTCAAAGGGATGAGAACTAAAGTTCTCTTACTATGCACATCTCAAAATTGTTGAGCAAGCCCTGTAAAAGCTGGTCTTCCCCATATTTTCTGTGAAGCTGTTTTTTAAAGAATTCAATTGCTTGGGGATAGGGATGGGGTTGGGCAAGGAATATTATTTTATCCCCAGATTAATTTTCACATATGGACAATATTAACAACAGTACAGTTCTGTTATCCCCCTCCACTGCTTCCTGGCTCAAACTGGTGACTGGCAGGCAGGCTGTGGGGAAGGCTGCCCTTTGGTTCCTTGCTCTTTGCTGCTGGCATCACCAGGCTAGGGCAGTGGAGGCCTGGAGACCCCTTCGTACTGCTAGAAATATTACCCCACTGCATCCTTTTGACCTTCCCTCTGGGGGGCTTTGCCCATATTTTTTGGGTGGAAGGAAATCACATCCAAGAGCTACTTAACTAACTTGGAAGACTGCCAGTCAGTCTGGTTCTGGCCAGTGGAGGTTAAAATGAGAAGGGCCTAACCTCTCAAAGCTTGCTGACCCCCAACACTTCCTCAGATTCAAGGGTACATCATTTCATGGCCAGGTATGTCAGGTCCTCACAACAGGCCCGGGAGGAAGCAGAACTAGACAAGTTTGCTGACATGATCAGTCTGCCCCTCAGACACTGCCTTAATAGGGTAGGGGAACAAAACCTTTTTCTCCCTTGCACTTGGGATGACATTCCTAATGGATAAATCATACCTGCTGTGGCAAAAGACCACACTAGGAGGAAATGAACTTCTACTCCAGACTCTGACAAGGTGGCAGTGTTAATTCCTAGATACCAGATGGAGAATCAGCCCACAAGTAGACACCTGCCCTGAGTACTAAGCTGTTGTTCTATAAAGAATTAAGAAACCTGAATCACCTTTTCGGGTGAAACTAGGTTTTGGCCTTAGACTCCTGGAGCACAGAATGGCAGGGGAACTGTCTGGCTTACCACACTTGGATTCCCCTGCTCCACTGAGACATGAAGGCACCAAATAAGGGCAAGGCCAGGTCATTTTTCTAAGATGCTATGTCCAGTTGCTAAAAAAAAAACAAACCCACCACCGCTGTTTTTGCTTCTCTCAACCCCGCTTTATGGAATAATCCCCCTTTTAAATTTGAAGTCGGTCAAATTCTAACCTTTATAGATGAATTTATCACTAGCAACAAGCAGATATATGCACTATGTGCCTTCTCCATACAAGACGCTAAGTTACAGTCACTCAGAGGATTCTGAAGCAAAGATGACAGCCTCCACTCTCAGGGGGATTAGTCTCCCCTAATCAGAAAGGAGAGTGGCTTAAAGAAAGAAATGTAGCTCATCCTCCAATCCCCACTTCCCCATACCTAAGTGGATTATAATATCCAACAGAAATTGGCAGAAATATTTCAGTTACTTATTTGCCCATAGGAATTGTTTGTTCATCTTTTAAAACTCCGAACTAATTTCTAAAGCCTGGGTGTAAAAAAACTCACTCAGGAGAAACAAATTTATTTATCCATGTGTATTTATACTTTGTGTTCCCGACTTTGTAAGGCCTGAAAAACAAATCCCTATTAACTGTGTTTTACATCTAGGGTGTGGCTAGGAATACAGAGCCTCCTGATGTTCTTCTGTGAGTGATGGGTGAGACATTTCTGTCCAGTTAAAAAAAAAAACACACAAACACAATAAAAATAGCAAGAACTAGTCCAGAGCCTGGCAGAGTCTCGAAACAAGCTCTCAATATCTGAAGATGTTTCAAAACAAACTGTTCCCCATAGCCACCCAGGAATAATCCCAGGAATGAGATGAACTTTGGCCAGTGGCACCCAGAAAGGTACGAGCTGCACCTCTGCCCAAAGCCCCAAACCACTCCTCATTCATGACGAACTCCACATTTACAGCAAATATTTATCATTTGGCAATCATTTTATAACTTTCCCCCACTCAAGTAGGAGTATTTATACTCTGAATTATTTGGTTTACCTTACAAATCACATATTCAACACTTCTTTCCACCCAAATATACAGAACAGGGAACCTCCCCAAACTGCACAAATAGAAAAGGCATTACTTTGCATTTGTGTGGACAACGATCTCATGTTTTTTCATAAGGATCTTGCTACATCCTCTATTAACTTAAATAAATAGTTTTAAAGCCTTAGGTGCTTACTCTGCTTTTACTGAACAAGCAGAACTTTCATGGCAATCTATTCCTTCTCTTTCCATCATGGGTAAGGTTCATGTCTTCATAACCACTGGTGCCACTTTTATGATGACTAAAGTCTAAACTTTAACCCCCTACACACACACACACACACACACACACACACACACACACACGCCACATTTCATACTTCAAGCGGTCTTGGCATTGTTCTGGAATGGCATGTCAGAGCACCATGGGTGTTTTGTCACTTTCATCAGGGGCTCTCATCCAGGGATCCGAGGGAGGGCTTTAGGAGTTTGTGAATTCTCCAAGACTGTATGTAAAACTGTCTAGGTGCTTCTGAGTAGCAAAGCCAAGTCTCATTGGCCCCTGGCCTTGGGCTTGTGTTTTCTTTTCTTTCTTTCTTTCTTTTTTTTTTTTTTTAGACGGAGTCTTGCTCTTATCACCCAGGCTGGAGTGCCATGGTGCAATCTCGGCTCACTACAAGCTCTGCCTCCCGCGTTCATGCCATTCTCCTGCCTCAGCCTCCCGAGTAGCTGGGACTACAGGTGCCTGCCACCACGCCCGGCTAATTTTTTGTATTTTCAGTAGAGACGGGGTTTCACCATGTTAGCCAGGATGGTCTCGATCTCCTGACCTCGTGATCCGCCTGCCTTGGCCTCCCAAAGTGCTGGGATTGCAGGCTTGAGCCACCACGCCCAGCCTGGGCTTGAGTTTTCTTGGAGAGCTCTAAGAGTTTCTAAGGGTTTCCAGGGCTGAGAACCTCTATCCTACAGCACACAGAAGGAATCAGCTGTGGATCCTGCCCTTGTGGTGTTTCCAGTTGAGAAAGACCATATAATAAATTTAACAACTGTGTAAAGGAAGACCAGGAGGGCAACAGGTGATTTCAAGGTGGGACAGGGTGAGGAGGACATGGTAAGGAAAGCCTTATTGTAGACAAGTGGATTGTGGCTGGAGTTGTTTCATCTGGTTCTAGCACAGGGTGAGTGGAGGAAACAGTGGGGATAAAACCTCAAGGAGGCCAGGCGCGCTGCTCACACCTGTAATCCCAGCACTTGGGTAGGCTGAGGCAGGTGGATCACTTGAGGTCAGGAGTTCCAGACCAGCCTGGCCAATATGGTGAAACCCTGTCACTACCAAAAAATATAAAAAATTAGCCAGGTGTGGTGGCATGCACCTGTAATCCCAGCTACTAGGAAGGCTGAGGCAGGAGAATAACTTGAACCCAGGAGGCGGAGGTTGCAGTGAGCTGAGATCATGCCACTGCATTGCAGCCTGGGTGACAGACTGAGACTCCGTCTCAAAAAACAAACAAACAAACAAACAAACAAACAACCTAAAGGAGAAGGCAGGTCAGGGACTTTCCTGACAATGGAGTTTATTTTGAGTTTCTCGACAGTGGTGCTATTGACATTTTGGATCTGATAATTCGTTGTTGTGGGGGCTGTGCTGTGCACCGTAGGATGTTTAGCAGCATCCCTGGTCTCTATTCATTAGATGGCAATAGCAACCACCCCCTGCCCCTCAGTTGTGACAACCAGAAATGTCTCCAGGTCTCCAGGCATGGCCAAATGTCACCTAGGGGGCAAAATGGCCCCAGTTGAGAACCACTGACTCTGATGAGAACCACTCATTCCAATTCTCAAGAACGACAAAACCTGGCTTCCAGGCAGCCACAATCACAGTTGCAAGGAGCGGCCCATGCCAGCAAGCAGGTCCAGTGGGTCACTGCCCCACCCAATGAGCACTACCAGGGCAACTCAGGAATGCCAGCCCTGCCACACAATCAGAACATGATCGCTAGCCAAGCATGGAGTTAGACCAGGGAGTCCATTCTACCCGTTTTGTTCACTAGAAGCTGGATGCTCCCAGAGTGTGGCTGACTGGTCAGGGCCCTGTGGTCATTCGTGGCTTCACAAGGAGCAGAGCCCTGCATTCACAGGCTGCCCCTCCAGGGTTCTTTCATAGCACACAACAGCTCAGGAGTCAAAGAATATTTTGGGAAAAATAAACAAATAATTTACGTCTGCCTTCACCCCTGGCCACCAACCCAACACACATAAAACCCAGAGTCCACAGATACACTGCTTTTGGAAGCAGGTTCTAATATTAACTTCTTTGGTTTGCAAGGAGAGAAAAACAGCCCTGAAAGTGCCACTCCCTGAGGAATAAGGCAGCAGCCATCTCAAATCAGTAACCAGCCATTAGGCCCTCCCAGCCTTCTCTGGGATCTGGCAAGAAAGTCCTGAGGTTTCACTTCATACTCCAGCTAGGGCTTGCCCCACAAAATGTGAAAAGGTCAAGGACTTGTGTGTTTAAGCTGGGGAGGGCTTTCCTTTAGATGTCTGGTTCTTAGCTGTACCCTTTTGTTACTGAGAGAAGGCACCTGGCCTGGTTCGCAGAAGGCTGCCACTGTGTCTCCTGGGACAAGTCCACAGCTATAAATGAGATTTCTCCTTAGGGAAATATCTGCTCATTTTCCCCAGGGGGAATTAGTTTTAAGTAATCCTCTCTAAAGAAAACCACACACACACACACACACACACACACACACACACACACACACACACTCTCTCTCTCTCTCTCTCTCTCTCTCTCTCTCTCTCTGAAAACTAAAGAAGAAAACAGGGAGGTAGGACCGGGTGTGATGGCTCACTTCTGTAATCCCAGCACTTTGGGAGGTTGAGTTGGGTGGATCACCTGAGGTCAGGAGTTCGAGACCAGCCTGGCCAACATGGTGAAACCCCGTCTCTACTAAAAATACAAACAAAAACAAAAACAAAATTAGCCGGGTGTGGTGGTGGGCACCTGTAGTCCCAGCTACTCGGGAGGCTAAGGCAGGAGGCAGAGGTTGCAGTGAGCCGTGGTTGTGCCACTGCACTCCAGCCTGGGCAACAAGAGTGAAACGCCATCTCAAAAAAAAAAAAAAAAAAAAAAAAAAAAAAAAAAAATAGGGAGGTAGATGACGGCCCAGCAGAATGAGAAACAAAGAGATGTTGAAATCCCATTTCTAACTTCTCTTTACAAACTTTTCATGTTGCAGTGACTCAAAAGTCTTGTGCAAATGTGTTCTGCCATTGAGATGTGATATGTAATCCAGACCCTCATTCTTAGGTCTTTGCAGAAAGCAGCGAATAGTTCCCATTCTTTTCCTGGGTGTGGGGTCTGAAGGTTGTATTTAAGTTGGAATTTAGGCAGGGTTTTTCCCTTTTCAGCATAGAAACCCCTTCATACACAAATACACACAACAAGATACATCAACACACAGTCAAACACAAGACACTTGTTATTTACCTAATAAACACAGTCACATTATGTTTACTTATGAAACCAGTATGCAAGCAAAATACGCCTTCTTAGCCGTGGTGCTAGTGAAGGTCATGGATGCTGTCGCTGGTTTAGAACAAGTCACTTAACCTATTTAATTAAATCTGATTCCATGCAATTCAAGAATGATTTACTGAACCCAACAATCAACAATCTACTCAATGGGAGGAGCATGTGCTCCACAGCAGAAGCATGGCTCTTTCGGGGACTGTGAGGTAACCACACTGCCTAGACCGGCTTATGTCCTAGGAAACAGCTGAAATTTATAGCAAAATACCTGCTAGTGCCTCAAATGAGAATGTCTCAGGAAAAACAAACCACAATCGATATTTTGTTGTTGATGCTCATAAACTTTTGAATTAAATCGAAATAATAACCTTGTCTTGGAGTTAAAAAAAAGCAAATGGCACTTTCTTTCAACCTAAATAAGTTGTAATGATCACAGAATGCATACTGACGGCTAAAAGCGATGCATAACTCTAGAATGAGAAACCAAAATTCCTATAAAGGACATTACTGGGGCAAAAGCTGTAATTTGAATATGGACTGTGGATTAGATAATAGGATCTGCTGTGTGTCAAATTTCCTGATTTTGATAACTGTGCTATGATTATATAAGAAAATGATTTTAGATGAAACACAATAAGGTATTTAGGGATAAAGGGACAAGATGCCTGCAATTTACATTCAAATGGTTAAAAAAAAAGTATGAGCAGAGACAGCACAAATGATAAAGCAACTGGAGCAAAAAGGAAATAACTGGTGAATCTGGATAAAGGCTATAAGGGAATTTTTTAATGCCATTATTACAACTGCTGTGTAAGTTTGAAATCATATCAAAATAAAAACATGGTCAGGCAAGGTGGCTCAAGCCTGTAATCCAAGCACTCTGGGAGGCCGAGATGAAGGGATTGCTTGAGCCCAGGAGTTCAAGACTAGCCTGGGCAACATAGGGAGACCCCTGTCTCTATAAAAAGTTAAAAAAAAAAATAGCCAGGCCTTGTGGTGCACACATGTAGCCCCGGCTACTAGGAGGGCAAAGGTGAGAGGATTGCTTGAGCCTGGGAGGTCAAGGCTCAGTGAGCCGTGATTGTACCACTGCCCTCTAGCCTGGGCAACAGAATGACAGACACCCTGTCTCAAAAATACATACATAAAAACATACTAAAGAATCCAGGGACCGAGTTAGCATATTTATCCTTTATAGGACAGAAATGGTTTATGCAGAATTGGTTGAATGAATTAAGTTTTATCATAATAGTGTTTGTTTTAAAAGAATATGTACCTTTAACTACATAACTACATGTAAATACAACTGAAGTTGGTAGTTTTTCTTTTACTAGAGGCTATTTGAGACTGTAGTGAACCAATACAATTTTGCAATGAGAAATGAATTGTCATAATAACCAACACTTCTTTGGCCCCTATAGAAGACAATGCATTCTCCATTGTCCTCTGATCCTTCTAAAGGTTTGCAGGTCCCTGACAAGGACCTACATGGCCTTGGCATGTAGTTTCATTATTCACCACTCTCAGTGGTCCAAGGTAAACTCCACTTTGTTCTAGACCCATTTGAAAGATGAGCTCCAGGAATAAAATTTACTCAAGCCTCCTTTTTCTTTTGGGAGGTGAACCTGGAAGTGGGAAGAAGAGATATATGAGCTCAACTGGGAGGATGAATTTCTGACAGTATAATTTATTATGTATGATTAGCAGATAATTAGGACTTGTGCAAATAGGAGTTGGCAGCTAAACCTAGTATAGATCCACATCATGGTAAAAGTTACATTTTAACCATCAGTCAAACTTTTAAAAGGACTTCTAGCAATTCAAGCTAGCTGTTTTGTGATTTAAAATGTTTACCTGCCCCACAAAGACCACTGAATGATCACAGGTTATTTTCCAGTTAATTTATGGGTTTGTTAATTTTGCTTATTGGTTCACTGATTCATTGCCTGCGTCTTGCCCACCTAATATTTGTTGATAAATGAATAAATGTTAGATGTATCTGCCAAAGATGGAATGTTTTCCACCATGTTAATTTTACTTTAATTAGAAGTTTTACTGTGGGACTTAGAATTTAAAAAAAATCAATAGATTTTGAGATCATGTAAGAAGAAATGTTTGTTTTAGATTTCAGGCACTATGGTTTTGTCATTTTTGATCAAAGTGTTTCACATATTTTATTTACATAACTATTTGGAGTGAGAAGGTTTTTTAAATTTTTTTTTTATTGAAATGACGGGGTCTCACTTTGTTAGCCAGGGTAGTCATGAATTCCTGGCGTCAAGCAATCCTGCCACCTCAGTCTCCCAAAATGCTGGGATTATAGATGTGAGCCACCATGCCTGGCAGTGAGAAGGTTTATAGCCTTTCTGAGATCTTACCTAGACTGGAAAACATCAGCACAGTTGTCCTTTTGATGGCTGTATGTTCCTCTTGCTTAAAATATGTTTACAACAATGGTAGAGTAGCTGTGATTGGAACTCAAGTACCCAGTGTCCTGTGTGACCTGGAGCCTACCAAGTCACCTATGAGTGGGTCTATAAAACTGTCTATGACTTACTCCTTGACTATTATTAACAGTGGAAGAGTTCTAGACTCTTCAAGTTAATCATGTTAAGGCTTGGGAAACAGGAGAAAGTGAAATCTGTTCTTGTGACTTATTTATAACATTCAACCTGCATCTGTCTAGCATCCTTCCTCTAAGAACCTTAGCGTATTTTCACTTGACTTGAATGGTAAATTCCTGAACTCTGCTGTGAGGCAGTGTGAAGAGATAATCAGGCCTGGCACGGTAGCGCATTCCTGTAATCCTAGCACTTTGGGAGGCTGAGGCAGGCGGATTGCCTGAGCTCAGGAGTTCCAGACCAGCCTGGGCAACATGGTGAAACCCCATCTCTACTACAATACAAAAGAAATTAGCCGGGCGTGGCAGCATGTGCCTGTAGTCAGGAGGCTGAGGCAGGAGAATTGCTTGAACCTGGGAGGTGGAGGTTGCAGTGAGCTGAGATCACGCCACTGAACTCCAGCCTGGGCGACAGAGAGAGACTCTGTCTCTTAAAAAAAAAAAAAAGGAAGAGAGCGATATCATCAACCAATAGTGCAGTAATGGTTTTACAGACAATGATATAAGAAGACACTATTACTCAGCACTAGAACTATCAAGTCAAACAGTGTCACCAAACAGTGGTGAGAGTAAGGAAACACTGTTAACTTTACTAAATTTCTTCTGGGGAAGGCAATTCTAATTAAAATCTTGGGCCCAAAAATCTGTCCTTTTTGCCTAAGAGAAAGTCAACAAACCACCTCTTAGCTTTCTTACTAATGTGTCTTTGGAAGACTTTGGCATAAATTTATTTTCTTTCTTTTTAAAAAGAGACAGGGTCCTGCTGTGTTGCCCAGGCTGATCTCAAACTCCTAGCCTCAAGTGATCCTCCCATGTCAGCCTCTCAAAGTGCTGGGATTACAGGCATGAGCCACCACAACTGGCCTGGCATAATTATTACTGCAGAAATCTGAGAACACCCTGCTATCGAGGGAGGGTGTGTTTAGCCTTAGAGAGACTCTCAGGGCTGGCAGGGGCTTATTTTTAATCTTAGAAACTTTAAACAAAGGTTGACTTTTGACGATGTATGTTTCTCATCTGTCCATAGCCAGAGTTAGCAGGTAACCACACATTGTCATGGAGAACCAGTTTTGTGAGGTCCTTTCAAAGTGCATGCTCAAGCAAACAAAGCACTTAAAAGCTGAGTTAAAGGCTCTATGCCATGTGACCAGTACCACACCCACCCTTTCAGTATGCCCTCACTCTTCCATGCCAGGTTCCCACCTGCACAACCACGTAACTGCCCTGACAGTTCTTCAAACAGCTCTATTCCCCTCAGCAGTCTTTATTTCTCAACGAAAGCAACTGAATTCACCAAAAGACTTAAGTGGTAGGGTTGTAAGATTATTAAATAGGCCAGGTGCAGTGGCTCACGCCTGTAATCCTAGCATTTTGGGAGGCCAAGGTAGGTGGATCACCTGAGGTCAGGAGTTCGAGAACAGTCTGGCCAACATGGCGAAATCCTGTCTCTACTGAAAATACAAAAATTATCCGGGCATGGTGGCATGAGCCTGAAGTGCCAGCTCATCGGGAGGCTGAGGCATGAGAATCACTTGAACCCGGGCGGCAGAGGTTGCAGTGAGCCAAGATCGCACCACTGCACTCCAGCCTGGGTGACAGAGCGAGATTCCATCTCAATATTAAAAAAAAAAATTATCAAATAAAAATACAAGATGTCTCTCAGGCAATATTTGGAATATACTTATTATTCCTCTCTGGCCCCGCAAATTATTTGTTGTTTATCTGAAACTCAAATTTAACTGGGCATTCTGTATTTACCTGGCAACCCTAATAAGAGGGCCCTCTGGTACCACTGCCATCCCTGCAAAAGCCACTACTTGGGTCTCGAATGGGAAGAGGGATCACTGTTCCTCAGAAGGGTAGAGTGGGCACAGAAAAGGCAAGAGGTTGTAGTGAAAAAGACACTGTATATGTAATTAGTCCAGACTGGAGTTTCTGTCCCCAAACTTAAAAACTGCATGAGCATGGGTGCCTAGCTCGGGCCATCTATAAGCAAGGTAGGCAACGTCCTTCACAAGCAACTCTGCTGGCCTCCCACACAGCCTCCTTATGAGCTTCCATCCCTTCTTTCTTCATGGGCAAACCACTGCACATCCTTCAACATGCAGCTGGTGCCACCATGGCAGCAAGGTCTTCAGACTCCTTTCGGCTCCTAGTACTTCAGAAGGGCTCTGCCCTATTGACACATCTGTCTCCACCACTAGACTTAGGGGAGTTTCAGAAAGACAAGAGGGGTGAGCAGAGGCAAGAACTGGCTAGGCAGATGGGTTGTGGGAAGGAGAGGGCCTGGAACTGCAGGAGATTCCAAGGCAAGAATGAATATGACGTAAAGTTGGTGGATAGGTCAGCAGCGGCCAACTCTGGCCTGACACTGCACCAGGGAGAAAAAGCAGGCTGTGGCTTTAAGAAAACCAAAAGGTAACACCCAATGTTGGTGCTGCTGGGAAGAAATGGACATTCAACTGTAAACCATTCCAAGGGAGAAAACAATTTTGTTCTACTATCAAAAAGCTTCAATTTCTCAGGCTGGGTGTGGTGGCTCATGCCTGTAATCCTGCCACTTAAGGAGGCTCAGGCCGAATCACTTGAGCTCAGGTGTTCAAGACCAGCCTGGACAACATGGTGAAACCCTGTTCCTACAAAAAATACAAAAATTAGCCAAGCATGATGGTGTGTGCCTGTAATCCCAGCTACTCAAGAGGCTAAGGTGGGAGGATCCTCTGAGCCCAGGAGGTTGAGGCTGCAGTGAGCTGTGATTATGCCACTGCACTCCAGCTTGGATGACAGAACTAGAACCTGTCTCAAAAAACAAAAAACAAAAAACAAAAGATAAAAAAAACACTTAGATTTCTGCATATACCCTTGGGCTCTACCATCCAACTTCAAGGAATTTATCTTTAGGAAATAACTATTTTTTTGTGTACAAAGATTTAGTTATAGCAGTGCTTTAAAAAAAAATCTCAGGAAGAAAACAAAATTTAAATGACCACAAATAGGAGCCTGATTAAATAACTCTGGTACTGTTATAGAACTGTAACATGTGGCCATTAAATATGATCCTAAAGAATATTTATCACTATAGAAAAGCAGTCACGATGTGTTAGATAAAGAATGTGTTAGATAAAGAAGCAGATTACGAAACAGTGTGGACAACAGGATTCCCCACTTGTATTGTTCCATTCTCAAATTGCTACGAATAAATATTTGAGACTGAGCAATTTATAAAGAAAAGAAGTTTAATTGGCTCACGGTTCTGCAAGCTGTACAGGAAGCATAGCGGCTTCTGCTTCCGGGGAGGCCTCAGAAAGCTTCCAATCATGGTGGAAGGCAAAGGGGGAGTGAGGCATTTCACATGGCAAGAGCAGGAGAAAGGGTGGGAGAGGTGCTTCACACTTTTTAAATAACCAGATCTCAGAAGACTCACTATCACAAGAACAGCACCAAGAGGATAGTGCTAAGTCATTCATGAGAAATCCACCCCCAAGATCCAACCACCTCCCATCAGGCCCCACCTCCAACATTGGGGATTACAGTTGAACATGAGACTTGATGTGGACACAGATCCAAACCATATCACCATCTCACCTGTTTTTGTTTTTGTTTTTAAAGAAAAACTCCACTGACGTAGAAATAAGTTTGCAAGGATGTATGCAAAATGGTATAGTGGTTATCTTTAGGTGAGGGAGATTATAGGAGATTTTAATTTTATATTATTTTCTATATGTTCTACATTTAAAAATAATCATAACTTTAGAAAACATAATATGTAAAAATACACAAAATATAATACATATAATTCAAAATGCTGCTTAATCTAACCAGTTTTCCCTCTCAAAAGATTTAAAGAAATGAAAAAAAAGCCTCATCACTGAAAAACCAATACAAGGGCCAACTTACACAGCTCTATGAAAATGCTATATGATTAAGAGTAGGGAAGGGAAGCTCATCGGGAAAATCTATGGGAAAAAATAGGAATGATTCCTTTTTATCTTTTTCAAGTTTATGCATGAACCTGACCTCAGACATCGGCCATCTAGTTTCTGTCAGCTTCTAACTGAGCACATTTATTTAGTGCCTGGGCTGTGTTAGGCACTTTGCATGAATTATTAGTGTGTTTGGTCCTCACGGCAACCTTGAGGCTTGGAGAGGTCACCAGCCAGTCACAGTGGGGCTGGAGTTGGGGTTTGGACCAGGCCAGACGAGGGGCTGCCCTCAAAACTGCCAGAGTAAGAGGGATCCTGTGGGGGTAAAAGGAACCCAAAGATACTATCTTTGCTGATTCAAAATTTTAAAGCAGTGCATAGGCTGGCACATTAGCAAAAGAATATTTTTCTTTTTCTTTTCTTTCTTTTTTTTTTTTTTTCTGAGACAGGGTCTCACTCTGTCATCCAGGCTGGAGGGTACTGGCAAGATCTCAGCTCACTGCAGCCTGGACCTCCTGGGCTCAAGCAATCCTCCCACCTCAGCCCTCTGAGTAGCTGGGAGTATAGACACAAGCCACCATGCCTGGCTAATTTTTGTGTGTATGTATGTATGTATGTATGTATGTATGTATATATTTATTTTTTGAGATGGAGTTTCGCTCTTGTTGCCCAGGCTGGAGTGCAATGGTGCGATCTCAGCTCACCACAACCTCCGCCTCCCGGGTTCAAGGGATTCTCCTGCCTCAGCCTCCCAAGTAGCTGGGATTACAGGCATGCGCCACCATGCTTGGCTAATTTTTTATTTTTAGTAGAGACGGGGTTTCTCCATGTTGGTCAGGCTGGTCTCGAACTCCCAATCTCAGGTGATCTGCCCGCCTTGGCCTCCTAAAGTGCTGGGATTACAGGTGTGAGCCACTGTGCCTGGCACAATTTTTGTATTTTTAGTAGAGACGGGGTTTCACCATGGTGGTCAGGCTGGTCTTGAACTCCTGACCTCATGATCTGCCCTCCTTGGCCTCCCAAAATGCTGGGATTACAGGCATGAGCCACCACACCTGGCCAGGAATATTTTTCATCCATCTGTATATCACCTGTGGGCAAAAACTGAGAACAGGATAACCCTTTTATCCCATAGATGCTACACAGTCTAAAAATCATTACATAAAATCTTTACCAAACTGGAAATGAGGAAAACAACAGTTTTGCAATCTAGGGCAAAGTTGATGAAATTCTGTAGAGCATTTCAGTATCCTTCATAAGCCTTAAAAGGATACTTCAAAGCTTAAAATAAAGATACATTTGATCAGGGAGACTTTATTTTCCTTTTCAGGATGTCCAGAGTGGAACCACATTCAAATACCCTGTGTATGATCATGTCCTGAAAAACTCGCCAGCAACACAGTGGCTCCAAATGCTGGCACTGGTACACAGTTTAGCAAATGTGTATTTGCTACGTGCCCCTTTCAAGGAGTGAGGACTTTAAGGGTTTGAAAAAGAACGGCCATGTCTCACAAATTTTGTCAGAAGCAAAATCTGATGCTTAAGACATTTTACAGTGAAGCCTCACTATATTCATGTATATAGCACTTTTTAATGGGGCTTCAAAAAACAGCTGTACCACAGAACGGGAGAGTCTAACCCAATCTTGGGCTGGTATTTTATAGGCCAGACCTGCTGTAACTTTTGGTAAGCCTCTGTTCTGGTTATACTAAGGCTCAACTTTCACTGATAACTATTTACTCCAGTTCCAGGTCGTGGTGACCTGTGAAAAATCTTTGGCCAATTATGTGCGGAATCACCATTAAGCTTCAGTACTGCCATATAGTATTCTAATGCTTCTGCTTTATACAAAAAGTAAACTACAACGAAAGGTGTATTATCAATTTTGTTCTTTAAAATCTTGAGCCCCAGAGTTAATGTATGTGGACTCTGGTCCTTGCCAGTTCACTCTGTGCTTTTATGAGCCAATCTTGCCCATGTCAGGCAGTAGTGAGGACTTCAGGGACAACTTCCAAAGTAAATAGTTTTGTCTTAGGAGAATTCTGGGGGTTAGGAAGAAATTTTTGAAAGTATTTTTGGCTAATCGGCTTGTGCTTCCTGCTTCCAGGTGATCCCCCATCGCAACCTTCCAACCACCCTAATACCCGCCATATTCCATTCCATATGGTGAAGCAAAAGCCCTCAACAGCACTTCTAATCTGATTTCCGAGCACCCACTAGCTAGGCGTTATCTCTGTTCTTTCTAATGGATGAACAAACAGGGTCAGGGAAGTATGTGACTAGACCAAAGTCACACAAAGCCAGGACGAGAACCCAGGTCTTCTGTTTCCTGGCTCACGTTCTTTTCACTGGGACCGCTTACTATATTTTAAAATTTTAGGGCAAGAAAGAACCTTGGGATAATCATTTAGTCCAATCCCTTCTCTTAAAGACCCTCGGGTGAAAAAAGAAACTGACCTGTATAGAGTCAAACATGTAGTCACAAGGCCATCATCTGAGGGTTCCTGATGGCCAGAAAATAATATTCTCTTGGCAAAATAAAGATGAAAACAAGCTACAAAATCACCAACAGTTAGGGCCTAACAGAGTTCCAAAGTTCATGTATGGCAAGAGTTAAATGAGAACTTCTGGGCTCAAGGAATGCTTCTACAGGAGAATCAGATCACAGGCTGCATGCTGG
This sequence comes from Nomascus leucogenys, assembly GCF_006542625.1. Classification (NCBI taxonomy): domain Eukaryota; kingdom Metazoa; phylum Chordata; class Mammalia; order Primates; family Hylobatidae; genus Nomascus; species Nomascus leucogenys. The sequence continues at coordinate 72,204,954 of NC_044391.1, forward strand.
CAGCTGGAATTTGGCCTGGAGACATGGTTGGCTTGGTCTGCAAGTGGTGACTATACATGTGAAGCCAGCCAATGCTAGAAAAAAAATTGAGATATTTAACATAAAAAACAAATCCAGGCTGGGCACGGTGGCTCACACTTGTAATCCCAGCACTTTGGGGGGCTGAGATAGGAGGATTGCTTGAGCTCAGGAGTTCAAGACCAGCCTGGGCAACATAGTGAGATGCCATCTCTTAAAGGAAAAAAAAATCCAGATTTCTGGCTTTTCTTGAAAAAATCTAAAGGTCTGATATGCCTGCACCCACATCCCCAACCCCACCAATCAGCCAGAACTAAGTAAAGGCTGCCTCTTGGGAGGTGGCACCTGTTCTCTGGCTCTCCACCATCTCCACTGCTCCTCCAGGTCTCCCTGACCCGGAGGCCATGAGTGCGTCAAATACTTCTCTCCTCTGCATTACATGGCCCTCCTCCCATTTAGAAAGTTTGTCTCCGCTGAACTAGATGAAGCCAAGGGCTTTTAAACTTTCAACTGTTTTGTCTAACCTTACTTGGTTTTATGTTATTTTTTATTTTTTTAAGGAACACAGACATTGTCACAATTCAACCACAGAGAAGACTTGTCTGGCTGAGGCTTTCAAATTCAATAATTATTTGGAGATATGCTACTAGAAACTTTCAGAGAGGACAAAGAAAATGTATCATCACAGTGTAAGGAGGCTGGAGTGGATTAGCATTGCTCACAGTTGTAGAGAGAAATACTTGGCTATCAAAATACACCATTGGATGGTAAAGTAGACTATATTGTTGATATGAATGTGTTAACCTTCACTTCTCCCCCTAAACCCACACACTGAAGGGGTGAGTTTAGGTCTGGGCACAGGATGTCAAAAGTTCTCAGGCATGGAACAAGCCACAGAATGGATTAAAAAATACCCTAAGTGGAAGAAAGCCATATACTATTAGACATTTCATTTTTTTTTTTTTTTTTTGAGACGGAGTCTTGCTGTCACCCAGGCTGGAGTGCAGTGGCACAATCTCAGCTCACTGCAACCTCCACCTCCTGGGTTCAAGCGATTCTCCTGCCTCAGCCTCCTGAGTAGCTGGGATTACAGGTGCCTGCCACCACACCTGGCTAATTTTTTTTTTTTTTTAATGAGACCGAGTTTCACTCTTGTTGCCCAGGCTGGAGTACAATGACGCAATCTTGGCTCACTGCAACCTCTGCCTCCCGGGTTCAAGTGATTCTCCTGCCTCAGTCTCTTGAGTAGCTGACATTACAGGCATGTGCCACCATGCCCAGCTAACTTTTTTGTATTTTTAGTAGAAACGGGGTTTCTCCATGTTGGTCAGGCTAGTCTCAAACTTCTGACCTCAGGTGATCCGTCTGCCTCAGCCTCCCAAAGTGCTGAAATTACAGGCGTGAGCCACTGTGCCTGGCCCTAATTTTTGTATTTTTAGTAGAGACAGGGTTTCACTATGTTGTCCAGGCTGGTCTCGAACTCCTGACCTCAGGTGATCTGCTCGCCTCTGCCTCCCAAAGTGCTGGGATTACAGGCATGAGCCACTACACCCAAAGATCTGAGCTAATAATGCACCTGGTTCCCCATATCAAAGGTGCTGGCAACATTCTAGCCTTTAATTAATTACCCTACACCTAAGTAGGATAGTTATTTGGCAATACATCCATTTTTTGGCCAACTGAAGCAGTCCAGAGCTGTGATGATATCCCACAAAATACTAGGTTTGTAGGTTTCCCCCACCCCCTCATCTTCCTACCCTACATGCCCTACAAAATTCCTGCCAATGAATTTCATAGTGAGTATGTATGTTGTCATTTTGGGATGGTCCCATAAGAGGCCCATCTGGTGAACTCATCCAACCAGATGGTTTTGTTACTGGTGTCAACCTTGAGTTATGATTCAGAATCTTGAGTATACACTCAGATTCGAAATCCCTACGTAGTAAGGTGTGGGACAAAACATCTGTGCCTTTGAGATGCAGGTGCTTGGACTGGTCCTCTTACTAGCTGTGTGATTTGACAAGTCACTTCACATTTAACCACTCTGTAGGCATGAGTTTCCTCATCTGAAAAAAAAAAAGGCAAACTAGTAAAAGCTGACCCCTGCAAAGTAGCTGGCAGATAGAGGGCATCCAATAACATTCCAGATAGCCTCCCTTCTTTTCATGCAATGCTAGAAGCTACAGGTCCTCAGAAGTCAAGCGGACTCATCTCTCATTTATATAGATGAGGAAATCAAGGCCCTGGGAGGTGGTCTTTCAGGCAAACAGTGGCAGTGCCAGGCAGCTCTTGAGATGTGGGCCCTGGTACTTTATTCAGCGTTGGTTTGTTTCACATAAGCCAGCCCATGAGAGATTCTGAGAGCAGGTGGGGACAGTAAAAAGGCAGTCCCATAATTTCTAGGAGCCTCAAACTGTAGGCCAAAGGGCTAGGTAAACAGACCTACCTTGTTTTCAGTTTGATACAGGCCTTACGACTCCCTGTGTTTCTCATCCTCTACAACTAACACATCTTGGTTGGTCGCTGGGCCTATGTATACACTCAAGTTTGGTTTATCCAGACTAACTGGCTGAGCTGCCCTGCCAATAGTTTGGATTATTGATCAACCAAAGGTGAGGCACGCACACCCCAGCTTTATACAACTCACACACATGCACACACGAAAGCATCCCCAAGGTCACATTCGAAGCTTGGTTCTTGGTCTGTAGGGGAATAATTGGCCCTTTTAAATTTCAGCTTGCAAAGTAATAGCTTTACCCAACTGCATTCTTATAGAATAGAGACTCAGAAAACCACTGCCATGTACAGAAAGGCTGAGAACCCCTGATTCCCAGAACTACTCTTCAAGGTTGATTTCACTAGCCTGTTTCACGTTAGGAAAGAACATATGCTTTCATAGGAACCAGAGTTCTAGATCCTGAAAGTGAAACTTCATGCTCCATATAGCATAACTGTTTCCTTCCCTTTCTCTTGGGAACAACACAATTCTATTATGAGGTTACATTTTAAAAACAAATTATGGATTACTAATATCAAATGCTCATTTGTGAACTAAAACTCACTTAAAAGCCATTTCTTTTGTTAGCCACTGCGGGTTTAAGGGAAAGTAAAGGGGTGAGAAAATGGCTCCCCAGAAATCTTGTGGGGCATCCCCCACCCCTGCAATATATCTCAAGCATCAAATAACCACTCTATGTTAACTACCACCAAACCTTTTCCAAACACTAGGTTGTCACCTTTTTCACAACCCTAAGACAACTATGCAAATACTTTATCTAAATTTTGAGAAACTGGGCTGAGTGAATTAGTAAGCATTATATGAGGAGGGGTTAAAAGCAATTTATTAAGGTTGCCTGAAACACCCTAGTCCAAACACCGATTCAAACTCTTATTTAAATATGCTATTTTAAACCTGATTTGCAGCAGGGCAGCAGACCAAATTAAAGCACTCATTTTACTGACCTGAGTCCCAAGCCTGAATTCTCTGGTGGATTATTTTTAATTTAAAAATGAGCTCTTGTCCTATAAAATAAGCAGCACCAAGGAGAAATGCAAGACAGCCTAAATGGCCCAAGAGGCAGCACAAGTTACTTTTACAAAAAAACTAGAAAGTATTAATGACATTATTTCCACTTCTAATTTCAGAAAATGACTTTACAGTATAGTTCTAGGTTATAATGAAGTAATGTAGACAAGTATGTCTGTGAAACTGCTCTGAAGGTTTCCACGTAATAGCTGCAGGTAAACAAATGTTATAATATGACCACACAATGCAATACTATGCAGCCATTTAAAATACAATGAAGTCGACTAGGTTTCAGGCATAGAGAAATATGTGTGATAATATGAACTTAAGAACAGCAAGTTGCAGATGCCATTTTTGGAGAAAAACTTACATCTATGTGTGGGTATTAAAAAACCTCCCTGACATACACTGACATCTATGATTCTATATTTAGCTGCGAGGGTGTATGTATATATAGTTTAAAAAGATACACACTAAACCTAACAATGGTGGGAAAGGAGGGGAGAGATCTTGGTCTTTCATTTTACTTCTTGTCTTGGTGGCTTGCATTTTTCGCAAAGGCATTGAAAACTTTTTACATTAAATAAAAAATGAAGTGATGAGCTTTAAACAACAGCTCTTGAGTGCCCTTGTTAATTTGTTGATTGACTGTTTTCACCCCACTTAGTACAAAAACGCAGCCACAACTCCTCAGTCCTTCCCAGTCTTGGGAAGGCTAGGAGAGAAAAAGGCGTGGCTTGCAGGGTTTTCTTCTAGCTAGAGGAAAACAGGCTGTAGGCGCCCTTTTTTTAGCTACACTCCCGAGAGCTCCCACGTGTCAGGGGTGCGCAGACGGTAGGCGCGGGGTGCAGGACTCCAGTTATCAATTCAGCCAAGCCTAGCGCTGGTAAAGGGTGCGTTTAGCTCGCCCGTTTCCTCCCTCCTCAATCCCCACATAGTTTCTCGGTCCAAGTTTCACTGGTGCGGCCCAGCCCTACCCAGAGTACCCGAATACACGTCTGCAGAGGACGCGGGCATTGGGCCGGGTGAGCTACGATGTTCTAACGATCAGCAAATGCCAATTAATCTGTTAATTGTCTATTAACCATTACTCGGTAAATGTCAACCCAGAACTACTCCCAAAGTGGGCTTGAGGGAGGGTGGACGAAGTGTAAACATTTTTTCTTTTCTTTTTTTTTTTTTTTTTAAATGAGAGATGCCGCCTGCCTCTCCGGGCCTGCGAGTAGGCTGGAGGATACCAGAGTCCCTGAGGTCACCGGCGGAGGTACGCGGGCTGTCCCTGGGCTTACCTTACAGGGAAACAGGACTGCCGAGGCCACCTTCTCCATAGCCAGGTTCCTGATGCTGGGCGTCAGGGCGCCCCTGCACGTCGGGCAGCAGCTCAACTTCTGGCGGCATTGGTTACACACCAGGTGCCCGGCCTGGCACTGCAGAATAGGAGGCAGGACATAGTCAAAGCAGACCGGACACTCGAAGAGCGAGGTCAGCTCGTGGTGCTGCGGGGACACCGGGCCGGCCCCGCCGCCGCCGCCGGGGCCCGAGATCACCGCCGCCGCGGCGGGCACCGCGGACGAGCCGGGGCCCGCAGCCGAGATGGTGGCGGCGGCCGGGGGCGCAGCCGGGGACGGAGTGTGCTGGGGCTGCGGCGGCGGCTGCTTGCTGCAGGGTTTATTAGCGCTGGGGCCGGTGGAGGACGGGCGGCTCATCGCGCTCCGAACCAACCATGGAACTGCGGGCGCCTGCCTGCCGCGGGGCCGCCCGGGTCAAGGCGGTGCGCGCCCCGCGGGCAGCGAGCTCCGAGGCAACGCCACGGCGCCCAGCCGAGGTCCGGGCGGCGGAGACGCTCGGCGCCCGGTAGGCGGAGGGCTGGACCGCGCTAATGCACTTCGCAGCCCCCGGCGTTCCGAGCACGCCTCCGCGTCGGACCCCGCGCGGTGCCCTCCTCCCGGCGGCGTCCCGGGCCCCGAACCCCAGCGGTGCGCAAAGAGCCCTGGCCCACCCGCTTCTGGAACGGCCGCTGACGCAAGCCCCGGGGGCGCGCGCGGACGTGACGCCTGGACACGTGTGCGGCCGCCCAGGCGCGCGGGGACTGGCAGAGCCACCCTGCGCCGGGGCGCTGGCTCCGCCCGGCTCCAGCTGGCAGCGCAGGGGGCCGCCTAGCGCCGGCGCTTCCTGCTCGGGCTGCGGGCCGGGCCTGCGCCAGTGAGCATGCCTGGTTCGCCGCAGCCCCGCGGGGTTGTCTTTTCTGGGTTGAGGAGGGGGGCCACTCTCGCGGAAGGCGTCGCCGAAGTCCTCTGGCCACACCCCGGGGTGCCTGGCCGACGCGTCCCTCAGCTCAAACGAGAAGGGCAACTTCAGGCGGGGCGGGAGCGTGGACGGTGGGTGGGACCGGACGCGGGTGGGCAGGGGCGGGGCGCGGGCCCCCCTGCACTGGTCGGAAAAAACCGAGAGGTTTCTCTTCTCAGGGTTGAGTCACCAGCGCTCAGGAGAGAAGGGCGACGCGGCCACCCGGGTTCTGTGTTCGGAGTCAGGACGAGAAGCATTGGGTGGGAGCAGGGCGAGGGGCTCGAGTTGGGTCTGCAGCGGGCACAGGACCTAGTTTTGTACAGTTAACGGTGGGGTTGAGTAAAGAGGGGGGCGGTGGGGAGGATGTAAGCTCCCTTTATTCCCTTCCCAGCGGACCAGGAGGAAGCTTCGTTGAATTGAGCGCCCCTGGCTTGTATAGCAGGCCAGGAGGGAGCTCATGGACAGCGTTGGCTAAGAGTTCGAGATCATCTAGGAATGCCAGAAACGTGGGTTGGGTCGTGAGGTCTCTGAAGACAGTGGGTGAGCCTCCAGTGTAAGGCGCTGCGTCCGCTTGGTAGAGAGCCGGCCAAAGTCCGAGTCTTTGTTGCGAGGCGTAGGGCCACCCCGCGCGCCCAGCAGAAGCGCTAGAGGGCACGGTTGCCCGGAGTGAACCGCATGTCCAAATGTAACTGTGTGCTCCGAGTTAAATTGTTTTTCTGCAAACTTTGCTTGAGCCAACGATTCCGGAATTGGGGAAAGGGTTAACTTAGGTAGAAATCGGATATTTATAGGAGACACAGAGGTAAGGACCAGCTGTTAGGACTGAGTGAAAAATGGTTCCCTCCAACTGTAAAAGTGGAATAAAAACAATACCTATCTTATAGGTGGGGCGGTGAGGAGTAAATGAGTTTAATGCATTTCAAGCTTTTAAAACAACCTCGCCCATCATAAGCAGTGTTTAAACATTAACTGTTATCTTTTAAAAATATTAGTGAATGTTAAAAATGAATGAATACAATTTGTCCAAGAAATATGGCGTTAGAGCCCAGAAGAAATAAAGTTTAATCTTACAAAGGGCTTCTGTAGAAAGAATACATGCATGGAATTGATGGAATTTGGTATAAATCTTGAAAAAACTTAATAGATGTATTCAATCGTTCAGTAAATGTTTCCTGAGCATTTATCACGTGTCAGCTACTGTTGGAGCTCTGAGAATGGTTCTCATGCAGTTTACATTCTAATAAGAGAGCAAGGCCCAATAACCAAGCACTTGTGGGAGAAGAGGGTTTCAGATACCACGGGGTGGGAAGGCATTATAGCAGGAGCTAAAAAGCACAGAGTGAAAGAATGTATTCTGGGATTGCATTGGGACTTGGAGGGGATATAACGGGAGTGTAGGGGTGTGGTGTTAGCACAAGGGGAGCCTCAGCTGGCTTAATAAGACATTTACCTCAATGATAGGGGTAAACCACTGTAGGGTTTTGTTTGTTTTTTTAAGAACACACAAGTAACAACACTAGGTTTTGTAGGTTTTGGGAAGCTCTTTAGTAACATGGCTGAACTTGAGTTTCTGGATAGGTAGGGAGCATAAAATAAAAACTAATGTTAGTTGAGTGCCCACTGTATGTTGGGCATGGATAGTTTTAAGTATTTATCATAACTCTGTATGATGAATACTACTGTTATCTCCATTTTACAGTTGAGGAAACCGAGACATAGGTTACTTTGCTCAAGATCACACAGCTGAGAATGTGACAACACGCTCGGAGCCCTTCTTAACTACTAGTCTGTATGCCTCTAAATTATGCCTGATTCCTACTTATAGTCTTGTTAAAGAGTTAAGATTAGCACACTCAACAGAGTCAGAAAACAGTTGTTCAGCCTATAATAAAGCACTGAATTTTGTGGGCAAACTTTACATAAACTCTTTCCTTAGCTGGTCTAGAGAGAAAAATTAAATCATGTTCTATTTATTTCATTTTCACCTTTTTATGACACAAAACATAAGTGACGACACAAAAATCACCCACTGTTTTACTGTTATTGGAGAAAATGTAATTTTTTCATTCTTAATTTAAAATCAAAGCGTTTGGAATTTATTACTGGAACGCATTTTCTTTCCTTCCACTTCCATCCTCTCCGTGTGATGACCTCCATTCCCGTGGCTTCTTACTAGCTCTCATTAGGAGACTGGAGTCCTCACCCTTGCCCCGTTGACATGAGCTTTAAGTGTTCCAGCTAGATATGCCCTGGTCATTCAGAAAACAATTTGGTTTGGGAGGTGTTGAAACAAAGAACAGGAAAAGCAATTCTCTGCAGAGAGAATTTGGTTTATTTTTCTAAAAATACAGCGAACCCATCCATTCTTATCCTGGCAGATGCCTCCCCTGGTATAGAGAAATTTTTTCTTTCTTCCTCCTTCACATCGTTGCACACCTGATTAAGTCAACCAGGGTAATTAAAATACAAAAGCAAAACAAAAAAACTCTGGGCCGTTGCTGAAGGTAGGCAGGGGGAGAGTGGATAGGTCTTCCCAGTCGCCTTTCTTCTTCCTCCTTCCTTGGTGACTTTTGAAACAAAGAAAGGTGACCTTTGCACACTGGGCACTATGAGCTAGAGCCTCCTCTTCCAGAGGGCAGTCAGTTCAGAGGTCGCATTTAGCCTGTACTCAAAATGTGTGCTGAGTTGAGTTGTCGCGAGGTTTATTTACCCTTGGGAGTGTCGCTGCTGCTTCTTGGCCTGTTTAGTGAGTGACTTTGTGGTCTGGGGGAGCAGGGTCCAGCCTTTTGTTATCTCCTGATGCATGACTCATTTACCACATCTGCTGTATGAGAGGTTGGCCTCATTTGCCCACCTACTGAGTCCCAGATTGCATATGTCAAGCAGGACACCTCTCCTTAACCCATCTGCTCTATGCTAAGCTTGAAAGACTGGGGGTGTACTGAGTAGCCTTTTCTTTCCTTAAAATAGCAGGGTGAGTCTTAAAAAAAAACACCTCACAGGTGAGTTCCTAATTTCACTAAACTGCTGAGCACAGTGAGAAATGCTCCAGCTAGGCAGACAAGCTCTTGCCCATTTTTCTGTAACTTACAAATTGTGTGGTTTTGCAAATCAGGCAACTTCTGCAATCAGGCAAATGGTGTGCATTTGCAGAGCAAATTGTGGTTGGCTTTTTAGAGATGACTCAGGTATGCATTGGAGCTTGCTGCATGGAAATTCCTCATCAGGGGAAGCTTGTGGGAAATCTGGAGGTGATGTAAGGCCCCCTGGTAATTATAGTAGGAACTTTTAACTTCATCTGTTTCTGGGGTAATTTCCAAATGCTCAAACTTCTTTTGAATAATTGTAGGTCTCTTAATTCAAGTCTTTTTTTTTTTTTTTTTTTTTGAGACACGGTCTCACTCTGTCGTCTAGGCTTAATGCAGTGGCTGGATCATGGCTGACTGCAGCCTCGACCTCCCAGGCTCAAAGGATCCTCCTGAGTAGCTGGGACTGCAGGCACGTGCCATCATGCCCTGCTAGTTTTTAAATTTTTGTAGAGAAGAGGTCTCACTGTGTTGCCGAGGCTGGCCTCAAACTCCTATACTCAAGTACTCCTAATTCAAGCAGTTTTTGAACAACCATCATGGACTTAGCACTGTGTACTAAGAGCAGTTCTATGTATTTGCATTATTTTTGTATCCACACTTAGCTAATTAGTGCTCACCCTGTACCAGGGAGTGTTCCAAGTACTTTACATATTTTAATTCTTTAAATTCTCACAATGTCTTTTATAGGGTAGATCTTTATAGATGACAAAACTGAGGTACAGAGAGGCCAAGAGAGTTGTAGGAAGTCATCATTAAGAAGGCTCCCAGGGATCCCTCCTCCTGGTGTTGCCCAATATGTAACACCTTTCCTGTGAATGAGGGCTGATCCTGCTTTAAGTGAACAGAATATGGTCAAAGTGATAGAATGTCACTTCCGAGATGAGGTTAAAAAAGACTATGAATTCTGTCTTACTGTCCCTCCATTCCTCTCGCTCGCTGTCTTAGCTTGAGCTGCTATAATAAAATATCATAAACTGAGTGGTTTAAATAACAAACATTTATTTCTCACAGTTGTGGAGGACAGGGAGACCAAGGTCAAGGCGCCACAGGTGTCTAGCGATGGCTTGCTTCCTAGTTCGTAGATGGCAGCCTTCTCACTGTGTCCTTACGTAGCAGAGATAGGAAGGAAGCTCCCTCAGGACTCTTCTAAGGATACCAACCCTCTCCATGAGGGCTCCACCCTTAGCACCTCCTCTAATCCTGATTACCTCCCAAAGACCCTGCCTGCTAATATCACATTAGGGGGTACAGTTTCAATACGTGAATTTTGAGGGGACACAAGTATTCAGTCTGTAATACTCTCTGAGCCCTCTCTGTGGACGAAGCCAGCTACCATGTTGGGAGTAGCTCTGCAAAAAGGTCCACATGGCAAGGAACTGATGTCTCTGGCCAACAGCTAGTGAGAACCCCGGGCTTGCCAACAGTGAGTGAGTTTGGAAGTGGATTCTCTCAGCCGAGCCTTGTGATGATTGCAACCCTGGCTCACTAGTGATTGTGCCTGTGACACCTTGAACTAGAGGACTCAGCTGAGTTGACACACAGAAACTGAGAGATAATGAATATGTGCTGTTTTTATTTTTATCTTTATTTTTAGAGACAGGGTCTTACTATGTTGCCCAGGCTGGAGTGCAGTGGCCATTCTCAGACACAGTCGTGGTGCATTACAACCTGGAACTCCCAGGCTGAAGCAATCCTCCTGCCTCAGCCTCCCAAGTTGCTGGGACTACAGGTGTGTGCCACTGCACCTGGCTTTGGTGTTTGTTGTTTTAAGCCATGAAGTTTTGGGATCATTTGTTACTCAGCAATATATAACTAATACACCTGTCCCAGGTCACAAGGCTTATATGTAAAATGATTTTTAATTATAATGCTATTTAAATATATGGAAACAAATATAGGAATATTATTTTTATTATCTACAGCTATAGAAACAAAAAAATTGAACACCAACAAAACCAGAATTAATGTTCTTATTTCTTATTTTTATGTAAATCCATATTTTTCAGATGATAATTTGATGTGATAAAAGATGTGCTAAAATGAAATCATCATTTAGTTTGGAAACAACCTCAGTGTCCATCAATAAGAAAAAGAACTATGGAAAGCCATCCTATAAAACCCTCTGCAACTTAGAAAAGTTCTCCAAGACAATTTGTTACATGAAAAAAGCACACTGTGGCCGGGCATGGTGGCTCACGCCTGAAATCCCAGCACTTAGCGAGGCTGAAGTGGGCAGATCGCTTGAGGTCAGTAGTTTGAGACCAACCTGGGCGAAATGGTGAAACCCTGTCTCTACTAAAATTACAAAAATTAGCTGGGCCTGGTGGCGGGCACCTGTAGTCCCAGCTACTTGGGAGGCTGAGGCAAGGAGAATCACTTGAAGCCAGGAGGCAGAAGTTGCAGTGAGCCTAGATTGTGCCACAGCACTCCAGCCTGGGCGACAGAGTGAGAGTCCGTCTCAAAAAACAAACAAACAAACAAACAAAAAACACTGAAGCCAAAAAACCCAAAATGATTCCATTTCTGTAAAAAATACCGTGCAAGGCAAAATGACTATATGCTTACAAGGGCATAGAAAGGTCTGGAAGAAGACAGTGAACTGACGGCAGCAGCTGCCTCCAGGGAGGGGGAATGTGAATGGATATGGAGCATGGAAAACATACATAGTTCCTATCTTTCTGGAGTTTATTTCTTTTTTCTTCTCTTGTTCTTTTGTGTTTGTACAATGAGAATTTATTCATGTGTTTCGTGTGTTATTTTTTAAAAAGTGTGTTGTCCTTGCCTTTCTGGGGGTTATTTTAGTGAAGGATTTATTTAGCTGCAGGGTTGGTGCCAAATTGGGTGATAAAGACTAGCCAGCCAGAAAAGGTGGGTATTATACTGCTGGGAAAGGAACTAGGAGCTTCAATCAGGTCTTGGGTCTGAGAGGTGACTTGCTGAAATTAATATTTTAAGAAGAGTAACCCAAAGGCAGTGTGTGAGTATAATTTGGAGATTCCAGAAAGAAGGAAATAGGTTGGAGGATCTAGTGCTCCAAGAGGGGCTTCCTGGGTCAAGTAGAGATGAAGGCTATGAGCCAGGTTGTGGCCACTGGTCAGCTGGCTAAGTGCAAAGATTTATTCAGTCAATAGTGTCACATTTGGGGGCCATGGATAATATCAAGCCCAGGCTTGATTTTTGGAGAGATAGTAGCCCGGTAGGAGAATAACATTAATTATAAAACCCTTACACAGTGCTCACTGGATATCAGACACTCTTTTTTTTTTTTTTTTTTCTTTTTGAGATGGAGTTTCACTCTTGTTGCCCAGGCTGGAGTGCAATGGCGTGATCTAGGCTCACCACAACCTCCACCTCTCGAGTTCAAGCGATTCTCCTGCCTCAGCCTACTGAGTAGCTGGGATTACAGGCATGAGCCACCATGCCCAGCTAATTTTTTATCTTTAGTAGAGACGGGGTTTCTCCATGTTGATCAGGCTGGTCTCAAACTCCTAACATCAGGTGATCCGACCACCTCGGCCTCCCAAAGTGCTGGGATTACAGGCGTGAGCCACCGTGCCCAGGCCCCAGACACTCTTTTAAGCACATGGCATTTAATCCTTATTAGAACCCTCTAAGGCATGTAGTCTATTAATCCCCTTTTAGAGATGAACAAACCTCCAAGAGGAGGTTTAATCCCTTGTCCTAGGTCATATGCTGGTGAGTGACAGGAACATGATTTGGATCCAGGCTGTTTTAACTCCAGTGACTGTGCTCTTAACCATTTGGCTGTCCTGCCAGACATCATTTGGAAAATCTAATACAGTCTGATACGTGTATTATGGAGATGGGAAAGGAGAGGAGGGCGAAATTCAACACTTCCTGGGCAAGTGTGAGGAAGACATCAAGAAAAAGCAAGAGTAGGAATGTGACAACCAAAGAAGAGGGTAAAGACTGCAGTCCAGAGAGAGGGGAGCATATACCCGAAGGTACAGAGCTCCTGAAACTTTCCTACCTTGGGGAGTCTTCTGTCCTCTCTCCTCTAGGAACCATCCTTGGATCCCTGCTGGCCTCCTTTCTGAACCCGCTGTTGAGGCAGAGTTGCATATACAGCATTTCTCCCAGGACTGTTTGTTCTTAGATCTCTATCCCTTAGTGAGAAGTGAAGAAAGGCAGAGGGGAGAGAATCCGGAATAATCTCCTTATTCTCCATCCCCACATCCCTAAGTCTGATTTGAGATTCCCCCAAAGAGCCTCATCCACGCCAGCCTAACCCAACAGAGAGTGTGGATCACTGAGAACCGGCAAAATTGACATAACCTTGAGGCCTCAAATAATACATTCCTTTCCTTTGACATCAATTTTGTCAGATTAAAAATCCAATAACAGACTGTCATTGAGTCCAAGAAAAGAGATGGTAATAAAAGGGAGAATCTGACTCCATAATGGAAAGCAGGTGATTTTTAAAATTGGTTCCTCCAGCTGTCTATGCTACAGAAATTCCAAGAAAAAGTAGAAAAGCTGCTCCTTCCCCTTCTGTCTTCTCCGACTTGGTGAGTGGCCCCGTTACTGCCCTTTGTCTGGCTTCGACTCCAGGAGGTGTCCTCATGTCTCCCTCCCTCCAGCTTAGCCAAATTCTGCGCGTCCTGCACACCTGGCCCACCACGCCATCCCTGCTGTCCCTGCCTTCACCAAGGGCCTACACAAGTCACCTAGGGACTCTGCCTTCCACTACCTCACCAGCCTCTCCCTCCTCCAGCCCCTGTTTCACTGTCTCCACAGCATAAACAAATAATTCTGGCAAATGAATAGCTGATCTACTGTGTAATGAGTGCTATAGCATTGAGTAATAAGATGCAAACCATTTACCTTATTGGTGCATTCATCAAGTGTGAAAATATTTACTGTATGCCCAGCCTTGGGCTAGGTCCATTGTAAATTCCTTCGAATAAGATGAAACTTATTTCAGACTACTTCAGGGGGTCTCATGGAAAACAAGGGTGGGCAGTGTCCACAGGCCTGAGACCCCTAGAATCAGGAGCTGCAAACCTCCAGTAAACAGGCAACTTGTGCTCTCCAATTATTTGTCATAGAGTCTATTTAACCCTTCCCCTTTCTGCAGACTGGCTCTTACTGCTTTCCAGAGCCCAAGGTCAAAGGTAGCCAGCCTGCAGATTTTGAGTTTATCATCCTGTGTTCCAGCTGCCTCTCCTGAGGGATGAGGCACTGCCAGATCTCAGATTTAAGCCAAATCTCAGGAGAGAGAATCTGATTGGACAGCCTAGGTCACGTGACCATTCCCAGTCCATTGAGCTAAGGCCGTACAGACAGGCTCACTGGGTAGAAACATGGCTGCCACTCGTCTACCGTTGTGGGTGAGTGGGAGGAATTCTGACAAGAGCAGTTTAGGGCTGGCCAGATACTCCAAAAGTTGTCTATTATGTGTGGTTGGTTGGTTTGTTTTTTGAGACTGGGTTTCACTCAGTTGCCCAGGCTGGAGTGCAGTGGCATGATACATAGCTCACTGTAACTCGAACTCCTGGACTTAAGTGATTCTCCGGCCTCTGTCTCTAGAGTAGCTGGTGCCACAGGCACCTGCCACCACACTAGGCTAATTTTTTATTTTTTGTAGAGACAAGGTCTGGCTATGTTGCCCACATTAGTGTCGAACTCCTGGGCTCAAGTGATCCTCCTGCTTCAGCCTCCCAAACTGCTGGGATTACATGGCATAAGCCATGGCACCCAGCCTATTATGTGTTTTAAGGAAAGACATGACCTCTGGCTTCTCAGCACTTAAGCCCCGTTGGGGAAATTAAATGGTAAGTTGAGGTTACTTCAAACGAATGCAAAATCTTTGATTTTGTGGAAAGAATTTAGAGTTTATGATAGACGTATTGATCTTGACTTTAAGGGATCATACGCCTTTGAGTTTTAGAGAGAATGCTTATTTCAAATAAGAATAGAAGGATCATAGGTTCCTAAAAGGAATGCATGAGGGCAGGAGATGGTCCTCAAGGTGGATTCCATTTTGAGTGCTGAGAGGTGAGATTAGGTGGAAAAGTGGGAACATTCATCAAAAGGATTTGAACAACAAAGACCTAAGTTTAGACTTGGCCTTAACAACAGGGAATTTGGATGGCTAAAATGGAAAATGGGTGTGTTCAGGAGTCACCCAAACTTGGTGATTATTATTTTTGAGACAGGATCTTGTTCTGTTTCTCAGGCTGGAGTGCAGTGGCCCAATCAGGGCTCACTGTTGCCTTGATATCCTGAGCTCAAGCGATCCTCCTGCTTCAGCCTCCCAAGTAGCTGGGACTATAGCCACGCACCACCCCACCTGGCTAATTTACAGACTTGGGTTTTAGTCTGTCCCTTTCTGTAGCTTATGGGACTGGGCAATTTTCTTAACTGCAGAATCTCAGTATCTTCATCTGGAAAATGGCAATAATCATACTGGTGGGTAATGGGCATCTGTGGTTTTGTCTTTCCAGCATTCACATCCATTCGCTCTCTTTTTTTTTTTTTTTTTTTTTGAAAACAGAGTCTTGCTCTTTAGCCTAGGCTGGAGTACCATGGCATGATCTTGGCTCACTGTAACCTCTGCCTTCCAGGTTCAAGTGATTCTCATGCCTCAGCCACCCAAGTAGCTGGGACTACAGGCACATGCCACCACACCCGGCTAATTTTTGTAGTTTTGGGAGAGATGGGGCTTCACTATGTTGGCCAGGCTGGTCTTAACTCCTGGCCTCAAGTGATCTGCCCACCTTCGCCTCCCAAAGTGCTGGGATTACAGGCATGAGCCACTGTGCCTGGCCCATTCCCACTCTTGATAAGCAGTCCTTGGTGTTACTTTGGGGAACTACATTGTGTAGTTTGGGTAGGATTGACTTCACCTCACAGCTAGAAAATGGACACATGACACTGGCCAGGGCTACCCATGCAGCACCTTCCTCAGGACCCTTTACCTTCATCCGTTGGAAATTGTTTTATTTCATATACAGATTTATATATGGTGTGAATGGTGCCTCTTTACATGTGGTGCTGTGCATATTACACAACCTGTCCAATGTACAAAGCTGCTGTGACCCTGGCTAACTACAGCAGTCTACCCTTGGCCACAGATCAGGGAAAGGGAAGTGACCCAGGCCAATGGGAGATAATTGCTTGCTAGAAAAGTGATGGATTTCCTAAGCTCATGTTCTTTGGTTGCAATGTAAATGTAACCATGTGCAAAGTATCCATCTGAGCCATACTGTGTCACCCTGGAAGGACATGGCGTCTCAGGATCCTTGGGCTGTCACTTTGCCAGCTGGAAACCTCTGTGTGCGGCAGTGCCTCCTGCCTGAGTATTGCTCATGCCCTCTGGGCTCATTCTGCCCACTTGGCCTGGCAGGCTGTGCTCAGCTTGCGCTACCAGCCCAGATCCCATACCTGCCAAGGGCAAGCCAGACACGGAGCAGCGATGGGTGTGTGGGTGAGTGAGTGTGGGTTCAAGCTACTACGCACAGCTAGGCATGCTGGCTATTGCGGTGGGGCGGGCACTTCCAGGCACCAGCAGAGGTGCCAGCTCCGTGCGAGGCTGCTGCTGGACCAGATGTACCACATACAGCTTCGGCTGCAGGCACCTGCGTCTGGATGAGGGGAACTTGGTGCCCAGTAGCTTGGAGATGCCAGGAACCACAGAGCCCCCAAAGAAGGTGTCAAAGCCCTGGCTCAGGGAAGCCCTAAATCTGGATTCCCTGAAGGGCTACTGCTCCTTTCTCCTTCTCGTCGCCCACAGTGTGGCGAGCAGGGGGTCGTGTTTCAGCCCTGTTTTTGTTACGGCACTTTCAGTCCTGCCATTTGGCAGGTCCTGAGTTCTTGTCCCATGTCCAGGGAGAATGAGGTACCAGAAAACTGGAGGGTGAGCAAGGTGGAGAGGAGCTTCACTGAGCAACAGAACAGCTCTCAGGAGACCTGCAGTGGGTAGCTCCTTTCCGCAGCTGGTAGTCCTGATGTCTGTGTGAGTCTGGCTTTTTATGGGCTCCAATGGGAGAAAGTGCATGCTGATTGGTCCATGGGCTGCCATGGGCAGCCCAGAAAAACCACAAGTTCTCACTCTGGGCCTCGGACTCCACCTGGAAGTGGCAGCCCAGCCCCCAGGCTTCAGGCTGTCCCTGGCTTGAAGATGGGGTTTCACCAGGGATCCGTCCCTTTCCTGCCCAGTAACCTGTCTGCCTCCTGCCATCAACATGCCATCCATGGTGCCCAGGATGTTTGTGCCAAGGAGTATCTGCAGGCCCACGCGGAGCTGCCCTTAGCACCCCCCCAGTCTCCCTCCCTGAGCTCATGCATGTCCAAAGTTTCAGAGGGAGCCAAGGTGATGGGAGGGGGAGGGGGATGCTGTCATGTCAGCGCTGCCTCCAGCGTATGCACACCCAGGTGGGTCACAACAGAGCCTGGGCTCAGCTTCAACTTTGCTCCAAAATTGGAGCAGGCACCAGGAGCGGGGAGAAGTCAGGGAGAAGAAGCAGGCCCTTCCAAGCCGGCAGGGGCAGAGGGGCTTCCTGGGCCCCTGAGAGCACAGGGCTGCATGGGTCCACAGCCGCGGCTGGGCGGCTGCAGCTGTGCCCGGGAATGTGGGGTTCCTGCCCTACCAACTCAGTAGGAGATGGGGCTCCCACCTGTTCCCAGCTCCTGCTGGTCTCACAGAGCACAGAACCTCGGCTGTGCCTCCCCTGCCACAGGCAGCGTCTTCCCAGGGGCCACTCCGGACAGTCTAATGCTGCCATCAGTGGGTTCAAGGGAATCAGTGTAAATATGTTAATGCTCCTCATGTTACACCATCATTGTTGTACCACGAGTAACACAGTTCTTTGTATCTGATTCAGAAGTTTTGTGTCCTCTGGCAGCATCTATGAAATAGTTACAGGCTAACTTATTAGCTCATAAGACCAGACCTGATAAAAATCCTCCATTTCGGTTTCTCAGGCCAGAAAGAATTGGGATCTGTCACTTACATACGTTGTAACAGATTATCTTCCTCATTAATTGAAATAATACATGTGAAAACTTCTTATCCATACTGGGTTCCCAAGTATGTGTGGTCCTATAGTAGATTGTTTTATTAAACAGCTTTATTCAGGTTTAATTGACATACAAGTGACACATAAAGTGTACTGTTTGATAGGTTTTGAGATATGTATACACCAGTGAAACTTTACCACAATTAAGAGAATAAACAAAAAGATGGATTGTTTTTCCTCTTATCACATTTGTTTTTAAGCTTTTTATTACAGAAATATTCAAACAAACACAATAGTAAGGAAAAAACTATCATATACTCCCGGGTACCCATCACCTATTAATTGTCAACATTCTCCCATTTTTGTTTTACCTTTCTCCTTCCTACTTTTTTTTTTGCTGAAATATTTTAAAGCAAATTTCAGATATGATTTTCTTACATATAAATATTTCAGCATATATCTTTAACAGATAAGGATTTTTTGCTTTAATATAACTACAACAACATTATCACATCCAACAATACAACAATAACTTTTTAAAATCATCTAAAGACAGTCTCTGGTATCCAGTTTCTCCAACTGACTATAAAAATATCTTTTTACAGTTTGTGTTTTCAAATCAAGATTCAAACAGGGTCCACAGATTGCATTTGGTTAACATGACCCTTAAGAACCTTTTAATCTATAAAAGTTTCTTCTTCCTTTTATTCTCCCTTATTTATTTGTTGAAGAAACTAAGTCCTTCATGTAGAACTTCACAAATTTTAGATTAAGCTAATTGTATCCTTTGATGGACATACGCATTCCTCTCTCTCTCATATTTCTACTAAACTGAGAGTTAGGTGTAGATCTGTACTATTTATATGGTAGCCACTAGTCACATGTGGCCACTGAGCATTTTAAATGTGAGTTAGTATGAATCGAAATGTGCTGTTAAGTGTAAAATGCACACCCAGAATTCAGACTTATTATGAAAAGAATAGAATGTTGTAATAATATTTTTATATTGATTATATATTAAAATATTTTGGATGTATTACCTAAAATATATTTAAAAATTAATTTCACCTCTTCATTTTTACTTTTTTTTTTTTTGAGACAGTCTCACCCTGTTACCCAGGCTGGAGGGCAGTGTTGCGATCTCAGCTCACTGCAACCTCTGCCTCCCGGGTTCAAGCGATTCTCCTGCCTCAGTCTCCCGAGTAGCTGAGATTACAGGTGCGTGCCACCACGCCTGGCTAATTTTTTGTATCTTTAGTAGAGACGAGGTTTCACCATGTTGGCCAGGCTGGTCTTGAACTCCTGACCTCGTGATCCTCCCTCCTCGGTCTCCCAAAGTGCTGGGATTACAGGCATGAACCACCGCACCCAGCCCATTTTTACTTTTTAAATGTGCTTACTGGAAAATTTTAAATTACATATGTAGCTAATATTTTTGTTGGACAGTGCTGAAGTTTTCATTAGATTCAGATGGAATTTTTTTCTTTTTTAACAAGGGTACTTCCATGGTGATGTGGCATACTTCTCCTTGCAACCCATCTGGGGGTGCATAATATCCAGTTGCCTTACTGGTAGGGATGTTAAGATTGCTCCGTGGTGAGAAAGAGAAAAGCTGGCCTGGAACTCACAGCTAAAACCTTGGTGTTCTCCTGTTGAACATTACCAACTTCACAGAATACCAGCATAATGCAGGACCAATCTGTGACTCTAATGGAGCAAGATAAAACAAGACAATACCATAATCATATCTGAGCACATATAAAAAGAAGTACATTGTCCAAACAACAAAACGCCTCTCTTTCTTGGCTAATATAAATGGCTGTTGCTTCTTTACCATTTACAGCTTTAGCTTTACTTTGTTCCTTCTGCCTTTTAGATGAGAATTACTAAAATATCCAATAATAGACTCACCCCTGCTTCCTGGCAGCATCCAATTAAGAGCAAAGCTCTATTTCCTTAAATTTCCCCCAAATCATCCCCACAAGCCCAGACCTTCCAAATCCTTTCTAACACCTTGTCAAGGCCGCATGGCTCCCTTTGGCATACATTTTCTTTTGTTGCAATGAGGCAATGAACACAAAATTTGACTAAAGATGTGTTTGGGGCATTGACAGTGGGGTCAGGTAGAGTTGGCCTCATCCTTCCATTCTAAAGTATGTTGGATAGATTTTTAAGCACAGGTACAACTTTATGCAATTAAATGTTTTGGGAATTACACAGTTGGTACCTATTTGTGACTGTTGTGATACTGCACATATCAGTTCAAACAATTATTGAAGCTATTTTACAAACAGACCTCAGCCCATTTGGTTATTATATTAGTTTGCTAGGGATACCGTAAAAAAGTACCACAAAATGGGTGACTTAAAACAGCAGTGCCAGGCCTGGTGCGGCGGCTCACGCCTGTAATCCCAGCACTTTGGGAGGCCGAGGTGGGTGGATCACGAGGTCAGGAGTTCAAGACCAGCTTGGCCAACCTGGTGAAAACCCGTCTCTATTAAAAATACAAAAATTAGCTGGGCATGGTGGCATGTGCCTGTAATCCCAGCTACTCAGGAGGCTGAGGCAGGGGAATTGCTTGAACAGGGACCCAGGAGGTGGAGGTTGCCGTGAGCCGAGATTGCACCACTGCACTCCAGCCTGGGCTACAGAGCGAGACTCCGTCTCAAACAAAAACAAAAACAAAAAACAGCCATGCCACAGTTGTCTCGCAGTTCTGGATGCTGGAAGTCCAGGTCATGTGTTGGCAAGGGCTGGTTCTTTCTGAGGGCTGTGAGAGATAATCTGTTCCCTGCCTCTCATCTTGCTCCTGATGGGTTGCCAGCAATCTTTGTGTTCCTTGGCTTGTAAACACATCACCCCGCTTGTGCCTTCATGTTCACGTGGTGTTCTTCTTGTGTCACTGTCTCTAAAAACCTCATTTTAACTTGATTATCTCTGCAAAGATTCTGTTTCCAAATAGGATCACATTCTGAGGTACTGGGAGTTAGGACCCCAACGTGCAAATTTTTCAGGGACATAGTTAAACTCATACTAGTAATTCACAATTATTAGAATCTTTCTGGTAGATGCCAATAGCCACCGATCTCAGAGGTAAGTGACAGTGAACACTTCTTGACAATCTCACCATAAGTAGCTTATATTAAAAGTGAATTGTAAACCAAATTCTACATACATATAGACATTTATTAAATAAGCATGTATTCATAAGTGGGCTCAGGAACAGTTCATAAAACCTGTTCTATAATCTTGGGAAGTCCCAGACCTCTTTTCTTTAGGGGCTCTAACCATACCACATACAAAGGATTCATCTGAAACAGATACCCCAACTAGAGGCAAGATTCTGCTAACCCTATAGTTGTACCGGCCAACCAAAATCCTCTGAAATAGGGGTGTAGAATCACTTGTTATTCTAGCCTTGGGTGTCATCCTTACAGGCAAAGGTGAAGGATTCACCCTAGTTGTGATAAGATGGGGAGTAGCTCTAAAAACATTTTATCTTGAACTGTACCAGTTTCACCAACAGCAATCCATTTGTAGTATCCATTATGCTGATTAATAAATCTCTAATTTCACCAATAAAAGCCTATTAATAGCATTTATTATAATAAGCAGAGCCTCTGGTGTTGATTGAAGGTAGCTGAGGCTTGTGATAGTCCTCTCTGGTGTGTGGCATTTTGATTAAATGCTAGCTATGAATTCTTGATTAAGGCAATGAACTGTCCCTAGAGTATAGATTGAGACTAACAAACACACACATTTATGTCATACTGTCTGAGCTAAAGTATTTAAAAGTAAATTACAGACATCATAACCAGGCCGCTCCATTTTCAGAGTGTATTTGGGAGGATCCATAATAAACAGATGCACATTGGAGTGTAAAGTCCACGGAATAGGGTCAGGTTTGCCCTTTCTCAGCTGTCTTTGTGACCTTGGGCAATCACTTAAGTTTTCTGGGTTTCAGTTTCTTCATCCATAAAATGAAAGGCTTGGATTAAATGATTCTTTAAGTTCCCTTTAGCACTATGTTCCACAATTCAATTCCAAGAGCTAATACATCCACATGTATAAAATAACACAATGCAGACTGAATACATGACTGCTCAGAAGAAGTGGCATAAGGGTGAGATTGGATTAGTCAAGAAAGACTTTGGAAAATGAGAGAAAACCAGTCATTAGTGAATTATTTCATTTGACAACATTTGTGTGTGTGTGTGTGTGTATACATATGTGTGTCTCTGTGTGTGTATATATATATTTTTTCTCTTACTTTTTTGCCTGTAAGCCAAAAACACACATTTTGTGTAGATCAAAATGATCCTTGGCACTTTAAGACTCAGCCTTGAGATATTAGATATTATTTGAAGTGACTTTTTTAGCTTTTAGAATCTGTGATTGGTGAAGGGACAGGATATTGGTTTTGCTGGCTCGAGGTCGACAAATGCTACTGTGGCAGATTTCTGACTTGGCTTCAAGTTCAAAAAAGTAATGTGTGCTACCAGTTTAGTTCTGTGCCTCCTTCAGTCAGGCTTGTAGTAAAATGGCCATTTGTTAAGACTAAAGCCTGAATAAAGACGCACATTCCTTTATGTTCAGAAAGCAAAGGGAAAAACATACTGATTTCAAATACCTTGATTAATGTAGCATTCAAATCCTAAACATTGCTGCAGGCACACAATTCAAACAAACCCCATGGGCAAATTTTCTGTACTTCATTTGACAGTATATGCTTCATAGCAGTTCTCAGACATTCTGCCCAGGGATGCTAAAAGATAATGCAATAGCTTCCCCTTGTCTAGGGTGAAAACATATGCTGGACAGAGGCAGGGATGGGACAAACTGAAATGTCCACAAGGGCTAAGGAATTAAAGTCAGGAATGAAGCCGGCTGATGTGTCAGTAGGATGTGATAGGGCAAGCCTGGCCCCATTGAAGGGAGAAAGCCACCACCCAGCTTCTGTGGATTTGCCAATGGGAACTCCACATCCAAGACTGCCAGATATTCCAGCATTTACAGAGTTGCCAGAGAACTCAATATTTTATTTTCCCCCAAAGCTGGAAATCCAGATTTTTTATGTGACAATTCTTGACAATTGAATATTTGTAATGAATTTAAACTTTCTAAACAGTTTTCTAGGGTGAAAAAATCAACTTGTACAATGTAGACATTTAGGTCATTGGTTTATGTTGGAAAAAACAAGGGCTTTAGACACACCTGGGAATAAAGTCCTGTAAAATCACTTGTTGGCTATGTAACATGGGGTAGTGTATTAGTCTGTTCTCACACTGCTAATAAAGACATATTCGAGACTGGGTAATTTATAAAGGAAAGAGGTTTAGTTGACTCACAGTTCCACAGGACTGGGGGGCCTCAGAAAACTTATAATCATGGTGGAAGGGGAAGCAAACACATCCTTCTTCACATGGCAGCAGCAAGGAGAAGTGCAGAGTGAAGTGGGGGGAAAGACCCTTATAAAACTGTAAGATCTCATGAGAACTCACTCACTGTCATGAGAACAGCATGGAGGTAACTGCCCCCATGGGTCAATTACCTCCCACTGGATCCCTCCCATGACATGTGGGGATTATGGGAACTACAATTCAAGATGAGATTTGGGTGGAGACACCGCCAAACCATATCAGGTAGGTATTTAAGATATCCGAACCTTATTTTTCTTATAAGTGAAAAATTAGGATATTTAAACCCATTTGGTGGGGCTACTATGAACATTGAATGAGGGAAAGTGTTTGACAAGGCAAGCAAATACACCTGGAGTTTAGTTGAGTAAATGCAGTATTTGTGTTTGTTCTTTCCAGATACCTTTTTGGACCAATGGTTATAAACCGGGTGCCCACAGGTCAAATCCAGCCCACAATTCCTTTTTATTGGCAGCTTCCAATTGTTTGAGGAGTGGAGTATTGGCTTCCTCCCTTAAAATAAGGCATGAGCTCTTCATTCAGTTACTGATCCCACCAATCTGCTATTTTCAGTTTTGCTACATGCCTGATCCTTTACCGATCTGAGTTTACGACCCCAGCACATAGGCCCCTGGCCTTGAACTCCATATAGTATATTTCCAATCTCTGTTCGGTGATAAGAAGCTTGATAATCCTGACTGTGGAGGGTCATCAGAGACATTACATGCACAAAGACTGGCTGGCACAATCAGGATAATAGTAAGTTCAATGGGAATGTCATGTCTCAGGCGTCTGTGGCTGGTGCGTTCCATGATGCTTAAATAACCTAGTGGATTTATATGGCCTCAGTCTTCCATGGTATCAACACATAAATTCTCATTTTCCCAGCATACCCTGTGCTAAAAGCATGATATGAAAATCCAGCAAACCATGTTTCCTCTATCAAATAATAATAATAATTCTTTTCTTCCCTCTCTCTGGATTTTTTTTTTTTTTGACATGGAGTCTCACTCTGTTGCCCAGGCTGGAGTGCAGTGGTGCAATCTCGGCTCACTGCAACCTCCGCCTCCTGGGTTCAAGCAATTCTTCTCCCTCAGCCCCCAAGTAGCTGGAACTACAGGTGCACACCACCACACCTGGCTAATTTTTGTGTTTTTAGTAGAAATGGGGTTTTTCCATGTTTTCCAGGCTGGTCTTGAATTCCTGACCTCAAGTTATCCACCTGCCTCAGCCTCCCAAAGTGCTGGGATTACAGGTGTGAGCTACGATGTCCAGCCTCTTTTCTTTTCTTTTTTTTGAGACAGGGTCTCATTATGTTCCCCAGGCTGGATACGAACTCCTGGGCTTGAGCAATCCTCCTGCTTCAGCCCCCCAAACTGTTGGAATTGTAGACATGAGACACCGCACCCTGCCTATCAAATAATAATTAAAAAGTTATATCTCAGGGCTCAGAAATAACATGACTTCCCCAGGAAATGGCTGTGAAAAGACTTCCCACTGTGGCCTGATGGTAGGTGGTATGGAAATGAATGCAGCAGCAGTGGAAACATGTGCAAATCCTAGATCCTGAGACTCAAAGAAATATAATGGGTGCCTGGTGGATCTTAACATTTTCAAGCCTGGAAAATTGTCATTTGGGGAATTGTAAGCAGTTTATGCTTTCTAGGATAGAACATTCAACTTGTCTTTGGGGCTATATCAATTAGAGTCATTTGGTGCAAGCAACAGAAACAGATTTTGGCTGATGTTAGCAAAAGGGGTTTTATTGGGTGGATATCAGATATCTCAAAGAACAGTAATAAAAGTGAATGAACTGCGGACTATGACAGAACTAGGAATCAGGTGGCAAGAACTACCAGACAGCCTCTCTGAGGCTGCTTTTAGAGTGAATGATCATTCATTTTCAGCCTCAAAGTCACTTAGCTCAAGGTTCAGATTGGAGGAAAGATTGTCTGATTTTTCATCCTGGGTCTCTTGTTCATACATGGGAGGAAGTGCACTTTGCTGAACAGTTTCACCCTGACCACCTACCATAGGGTTGCTTAGTCAAAATTGAATTCTGATGCTGGTTCCAGAAGATGGAGACACAGTGCCAAGAAAGCATCTGCCCCAGGGCAGACCTTCTCTGCTCCAGGAGGAACTACTTCCCTAGACCTATTGGTTAAGCAACTCTAAGGCAAGTATGTACTGTTCGAGGGGACAGGATTGACTTGTACCTCTGTCAAATTCCCATAAAAGAGCCTCCAATTGCTAAGATTGGGTCAGGCATCCCTTCCTGGCCCAGGATGACTGCTTTAAGCAGCTTGTTACCTAAAGAGGTAAACTTTGTGATTTAACAAAACTATTAGTAAGGTATTGTAAATGGTAATAAACTGAGAAGATTTTCAGTACTGATAGGTACCCTAATTCACTTTTCTAGAGGGGAAGGAAAAGGAATTCTGATTGTTGAGATTGAGAAAGAGAGCGGAGCATGCATGTTTTAGCTTCCTCTCCTCTTTGGAAGGCAGTTGATAGGCAGGAAGTTGAACTGAAGCATACAAAGGTTTATTTTTATTTTTATTTTATTTTATTATTATTATACTTTAACTTTTAGGGTACATGTGCACAATGTTCAGGTTTGTTACATATGTACACGTGTGCCATGTTGGTGTGCTGCACCCATTAACTCGTCATTTAGCATTAGGTATATCTCCTAATGCTATCCCTCTCCGCTCCCCCCACGCCACCACAGTCCCTGGAGTGTGATGTTCCCCTTCCTGTGTCCATGTGTTCTCATTGTTCAATTCCCACCTATGAGTGAGAACGTGCGGTGTTTGGCTTTTTGTCCTTGCAATAGTTTGCTGAGAATGATGGTTTCCAGTTTCATCCATGTCCCTACAAAGGACATGAACTCATCATTTTTATGGCTGCATAGTATTCCATGGTGTATATGTGCAACATTTTCTTAATCCAGTCTATTGTTGTTGGACATTTGGCTTGGTTCCAAGTCTTTGCTATTGTGAATAGTGCCGCAATAAACATACGTGTGCATGTGTCTTTATAGCAGCATGATTTATAATCCTTTGGGTATATACCCAGTAATGGGATGGCTGGGTCAAATGGTATTTCTAGTTCTAGATCCCTGAGGAATCGCCACACTGACTTCCACAATGGTTGAACTAGTTTACAGTCCCACCAACAGTGTAAAAGTGTTCCTATTTCTCCACATCCTCTCCAGCACCTGTTGTTTCCTGACTTTTTAATGATGGCCATTCTAACTGGTGTGAGATGGTATCTCATTGTGGTTTTGATTTGCATTTCTCTGATGGCCAGTGATGATGAGCATTTTTTCGTGTTTTTTGGCTGCATAAATGTCTTCTTCCGAGAAGTGTCTGTTCATATCTTTCACCCACTTTTTGATGGGGTTGTTTGTTTTTTTCTTGTAAATGTGTTTGAGTTCATTGTAGATTCTGGATATTAGCCATTTATCAGATGAGTAGGTTGCGAAAATTTTCTCCCATTTTGTAGGTTGCCTGTTCACTCTGATGGTAACTTCTTTTCCTGTGCAGAAGTTCTTTAGTTTAATTAGATCCCATTTGTCAATTTTGGCTTTTGTTGCCATTGCTTTTGGTGTTTTAGACATGAAGTCCTTGCCCATGCCTATGTCCTGAATGGTAATGCCTAGGTTTTCTTCTAGGGTTTTTATGGTTTTAGGTCTAACATGTAAGTCTTTAATCCATCTTGAATTAATTTTTGTATAAGGTGTAAGGAAGGGATCCAGTTTCAGCTTTCTACATATGGCTAACTAGTTTTCCCAGCACCATTTATTAAATGGGGAATCCTTTCCCCATTGCTTGTTTTTGTCAGGTTTGTCAAAGATCAGATGGTTGTAGATATGTGGCATTATTTCTGAGGGCTCTGTTCTGTTCCATTGATCTATATCTCTGTTTTGGTACTGGTATCATGCTGTTTTGGTTACTGTAGCCTTGTAGTATAGTTTGAAGTCAGGTAGCGTGATGCCTCCAGCTTTGTTCTTTTGGCTTAGGATTGACTTGGCAATGCAGGCTCTTTTTTGGTTCCATATGAACTTTAAAGTAGTTTTTTCCAATTCTGAGAAGAAAGTCATTGGTAGCTTGATGGGGATGGCATTGAAACTATAAATTACCTTGGGCAGTATGGCCATTTTCACCATATTGATTCTTCCTACCCATGAGCATGGAATGTTCTTCCATTTGTTTGTATCCTCTTTCATTTCACTGAGCAGTGGTTTGTAGTTCCCCTTGAAGAGGTCCTTCACATCCCTTGTAAGTTGGATTCCTAGGTATTTTATTCTCTTTGAAGCAATTGTGAATGGGAGTTGACTCATGATTTGGCTCTCTGTTTGCCTGTTATTGGTGTATAAGCTGAAGTTGCTTATCAGCTTAAGGAGATTTTGGGCTGAGACAATGGGGTTTTCTAGATATACAATCATGTCATCTGCAAACAGGGACAATTTGACTTCCTCTTTTCCTAATTGAATACCCTTTATTTCCTTCTCCTGCCTGATTGTCCTGGCCAGAACATCCAACACTAGGTTGAATAGGATTGGTGAGAGAGGGCATCCCTGTCTTGTGCCAGTTTTCAAAGGGAATGCTTCCAGTTTTTGCCCATTCAGTATGATATTAGCTGTGGGTTTGTCATAGATAGCTCTTATTATTTTGAGATACGTCCCATCAATACCTAATTTATTGAGAGTTTTTAGCATGAAGCATTGTTGAATTTTGTCAAAGGCCTTTTCTGCATCTATTGAGATAATCATGTGGTTTTTGTCTTTGGTTCTGTTTATATGCTGGATTACATTTATTGATTTGCATATGTTGAACCAGCCTTGCATCCCAGGGATGAAGCCCACTTGATCATGGTGGATAAGCTTTTTGATATGCTGCTGGATTTGGTTTGCCAGTATTTTATTGAGGATTTTTGCATCAATGTTCATCAAGGATATTGGTCTAAAATTCTCTTTTTTGGTTGTGTCTCTGCCAGACTTTGGTATCAGGATGATGCTGGCCTCATAAAATGAGTTAGGGAGGATTCCCTCTTTTTCTATTGATTGGAATAGTTTCAGAAGGAATCGTAACAGTTCCTCCTTATACCTCTGGTAGAATTCGGCTGTGAGTCCATCTGGTCCTGGGCTTTTTTTGGTTGGTAAGCTATTGATTATTGCCACAATTTCAGAGCCTGTTATTGGTTTTTTCAGAGATTCAACTTCTTCCTGGTTTAGTCTTGGGAGGGTGTATGTGTTGAGGAATTTATCCATTTCTTCTAGATTTTCTAGTTTATTTGCATAGAGGTGTTTGTAGTATTCTCTGATGGTAGTTTGTATTTCTGTGGGATCAGTGGTGATATCCCCTTTATCATTTTTTATTGCATCTATTTGATTCTTCTCTCTTTTCTTCTTTATCAGTCTGGCTAGCGGTCTATCAATCTTGTTGATCTTTTCAAAAAACCAGCTCCTGGATTCATTAATTTTTTGAAGGGTTTTTTGTGTCTCTATTTTCTTCAGTTCTGCTCTGATTTTAGTTATTTCTTGCCTTCTGCTAGCTTTTGCATGTGTTTGCTCTTGCTTTTCTAGTTCTTTTAATTGTGATATTAGGGTGTCAATTTTGGATCTTTCCTGCTTTCTCTTGTGGGCATTTAGTGCTATAAATTTCCCTCTACACACTGCTTTGAATGTGTCCCAGAGATTCTGGTATGTTGTGTCTTTGTTCTTGTTGGTTTCAAAGGACATCTTTATTTCTGTCTTCATTTCGTTATGTACCCAGTAGTCACTCAGGAGCAGGTTGTTCAGTTTCCATGTAGTTGAGCAGTTTTGAGTGAATTTCTTAATCCTGAGTTCTAGTTTGAGTGTACTGTGGTCTGAGAGACAGTTTGTTATAATTTCTGTTCTTTTACATTTGCTGAGGAGTGCTTTATTTCCAAGTATGTGGTCAATTTTGGAATAGGTGTGGTGTGGTGCTGAAAAAAATGTATATTCTGTTGATTTGGGGTGGAGAGTTCTGTAGATGTCTATTAGGTCCACTTGGTGTAGAGCTGAGTTCAATTCCTGGGTATCCTTGTTAACTTTCTGTCTCATTGATCTGTCTAATGTGGACAGTGGTGTGTTAGTCTCCCATTATTATTGTGTGGGAGTCTAAGTCTCTTTGTAGGTACCTAAGGACTTGCTTTATGAATCTGGGTGCTCCTATATTGGGTGCATATATATTTATGATAGTTAGCTCTTCTTGTTGAATTGATCCCTTTACCATTATATAATGGCCTTCTTTGTCTCTTTTGATCTTTGTTGGTTTAAAGTCTGTTTTATTAGAGACTAGGACTGCAACCCCTGCCTTTTTTTGTTTTCCATTTGCTTGGTAGATCTTCCTCCATCCCTTTATTTTGAGCCTATGTGTGTCTCTGCACATGAGATGGGTTTCCTGAATACAGCACACTGATGGGTGTTGACTTTTTATCCAATTTGCCAGTGTGTGTCTTATAATTGGAGCATTTAGCCCATTTACATTTAAAGTTAATATTATTATGTGTGAATTTGGTCCTGTCATTATGATGTTAGCTGGTTATTTTGCTCATTAGTTGATGCAGTTTCTTCCTAGCCTTGATGGTCTTTACATTTTGGCATGTTTTTTGCAGTGGCTGGTACCAGCTGTTCCTTTCCATGTTTAGTGCTTCCTTCAGGAGCTCTTTTAGGGCAGGCCTGGTGGTAACAAAATCACTCAGCATTTGCTTGTCTGTAAAGTATTTTATTTCTCCTCTATTTATGAAGCTTAGTTTGGCTGGATATGAAATTCTGGGTTGAAAATTCTTTTCTTTAAGAATGTTGAATATCGGCCCCCACTCTCTTCTGTCTTGTAGAGTTTCTGCCGAGAGATCAGCTGTTAGTCTGATGGGCTTCCCTTTGTGGGTAACCCGACCTTTCTCTCTGGCTGCCCTTAACATTTTTTCCTTCATTTCAACTTTGGTGAATCTGACAATTATGTGTCTTGGAGTTGCTCTTCTCAAGGAGTATCTTTGTGGCGTTCTCTGTATTTCCTGAATCTGAATGTTGGCCTGCCTTGCTAGATTGGGGAAGTCTCCTGGATAATATCCTGTAGAGTGTTTTCCAACTTGGTTCTATTCTCCCCGTCACTTTCAGGTACACCAATCAGACGTAGATTTGGTCTTTTCACATAGTCCCATATTTCTTGGAGGCTTTGTTCATTTTTTTTATTCTTTTTTCTCTAAACTTCCCTTCTCACTTCATTTCATTCATTTCATCTTCCATCACTGATACCCTTTCTTCCAGTTGATCGCATCGGCTCCTGAGGCTTCTGCATTCTTCACGTAGTTCTTGAGCCTTGGCTTTTGGCTCCATCAGCTCCTTTAAGGACTTCTCTGCATTGGTTATTCTAGTTATCCATTCGTCTAATTTTTTTCAAAGTTTTTAACTTCTTTGCCATTGGTTTGAATTTCCTCCTGTAGCTCAGAGTAGTTTGATTGTCTGAAGCCTTCTTCTCTCAACTCGTCAAAGTCATTCTCTGTCCAGCTTTGTTCCGTTGCTGGTGAGGAGCTGCATTCCTTTGGAGGAGGAGAGGCACTCTGCTTTTTAGAGTTTCCAGTTTTTCTGCTCTGTTTTTTCCCCATCTTTGTGGTTTTATCTACTTTTGGTCTTTGATGATAGTGATTTACGGATGGGTTTTTGGTGTGGATGTCCTTTCTGTTTGTTAGTTTTCCTTCTACCAGACAGGACCCTCAGCTGCAGGTCTGTTGGAGTTTGCTAGAGGTCCACTCCAGACCCTGTTTGCCTGGGTATCAGCAGCGGTGGCTGTAGAACAGTGGATATTGGTGACCTGCAAATGCTGCTGCCTGATCGTTCCTCTGGAAGTTTTGTCTCAGAGGAGTACCCGGCCATGTCAGGTGTCAGTCTGCCCCTACTGGGGGGTGCCTCCCAGTTAGGCTGCTCGGGGGTCAGGGACCACTTGGGGAGGCAGTCTGCCCGTTCTCAAATCTCCAGCTGTGTGCTGGGAGAACCACTACTCTCTTCAAAGCTGTCAGAAAGGGACATTTAAGTCTGCAGAGGTTACTGCTGTCTTTTTGCATGTCTGTGCCCTGCCCCCAGAGGTGGAGCCTACAGAGGCAGGCAGGCCTCCTTGAGCTGTGCTGGGCTCCACCCAGTTCGAGCTTCCCAGCTGCTTTGTTTACCTAATCAAGCCTGGGCAATGGCAGGTGCCCCTCCCCCAACCTCACTGCTGCCTTGCAGTTTGATCTCAGACTGCTGTGCTAGCAATCAGTGAGACTCCGTGGGCGTAGGACCCTCTGAGCCAGGTGCGGGATATAATCTCCTGGTGTGCCGTTTTTTAAGCCTGTTGGAAAAGCGCAGTATTAGGGTGGGAGTGACCTGATTTTCCAGGTGCCGTCTGTCACCCCTTTCTTTGACTAGGAAAGGGAGCTCCCTGACCCCTTGGGCTTCCCGAGTGAGGCAATGCCTCACCCTGCTTCGGCTCGCGCACGGTGCGCTGCACCCACTGTCCTGCACCCACTGTCTGGCACTGTCTTGTGAGATGAACCCGGTACCTCAGATGGAAATGCAGAAATCACCCATTTTCTGAGTCGCTCACGCTGGGAGCTGTAGACCAGAGCTGTTCCTATTCGGCCATCTTGGCTCCACTTTTTTTTTTTTTTTTTTTTTTGAGACAGAGTCTTACTCTGTCACCCAGGCTGGAGTGCAATGGCGTGGTCTTAGCTCACTGCAACCTCTGCCTCCCAGGTTCAAGTGATTCTCCTGCCTCAGCCTCCCAAGTAGCTTGGACTACAGGCACATGCCACCACACCCGGCTAATTATTGTGTTTTTAGTAGAGATGGGGTTCCACTATGTTGGGCAGGCTGGACTCGAACTCCTGACCTCATGATCTGTCTGCTTCAGCCTCCCAAAGTGCTGGGATTACAGGCCTGAGCCACTGTGCCCAGCCCAAAAGTTCTTAAAGTGTTCTTAAAAGTACTGAGACTACTGGAGGGGTCCCCAAGACCCTTTCACCTCTTTTCAGCAAGGTCAAAAGAATTTTTATAATAATGCTAACATGTTAAATTTGCCTTTTTCATTGTGTTTACATTTGCATTGCTGGTACAAAAACAAAGACAGGTAAAACTGCTTGTGCCTTGGTGTGAACCCAGGCAGAGACAACAAAAAGGGCTAGTCATTGTTTTCTTTACTGCCATACACTCAGGAAAAAAGCAAAAAACCAGAGTTTTATTGAGGAATATCCTTGATGAACACTTAATTTTATTTCACTGCTGAATGTCTTTCTTCTGCATTATGAAAGATAGTGATTGTTCAGAGGAAAAACGCACTAGTGCCGTTGTTTAACTTGTGAACTGAACTAGATTTTCTCTCCAGGATACCATTTTACTTGAAAGAATGATTGACCAACAAACCATAATTATTCAAACTTGGGCATTTGGCTGACATTGTCTTTAACAAAGTGACTGTCACTTCAAGGTAAACAACTGACAGTATCTGTTACTAATGATAAAATTTGTGCTTACAAGCAAAAATTAGAATTTTATAAAACTTGTATCCACCACCATAGGCTTGACAGCTTTCCAGTCCTTAAAGATGTTCCTGATGATATTCGTGGTAATATTAATGAATGCAGTTTTTGAATACTGTATAATGAAATATGGTAACATTGGAAGATCTGCTTGAGTCAGTGAACCAAAACTTTCCAGATATTCAATGCATGATGTTACAAAGAGCTGTTCAGTTTGCAAGATAGATTAGAGGATTTAAATGTAACCATTGACATGGTTTCATATCAATATTGCAATTAACCTTTAAGAAACTGTCACTTGTTGAGTTTTGGTGTGGTATTAAACCATAATATCCATAATTACCTGAAAGTTTTAGAACATTCCTCCCTTTTCCAACAATATATTTGTGTGAGGCTGGATTTGCTTCATGTACTTCAGTCAAAACAGTATTTTGCAAAACAAAATGAATGTGGAAGCAGCTATGAAAATCTGTTTTGATTAAGCCAGACATTAAAGTTGTAAAAATGTAAGACAACTGTGCTCTTTTTTCAATTTTGGAAAATATATTTATTTTTATAAAAATATGTTAATATTTAATGGATTTCTTATTTTAAAATGAATTAACCAATAAATACTTAAAATTTTTCCATTTTAACTTCTAATGTGGTAAATAGCCATAGATAAAACCCAGATAAACAGAAGCTTCTTTGGGATCATCAATAATGTTTAAGAGTTTAGGTCCTGAGATCAAAAAGTTTGATAACTACTGTTCTAGTGGAACTCCATTTATGGGAAAGAAAACATTCAAGGTAGGGGAAAGATTTTCCTCCTTAACAAATAAGAAGCCTATCTTGGGAGTGGTTTTGGAAGACACTGTTCATTGGACATCCAGTCAACATTGAGAGTCATTCACATTCCACTGTAGAGGTTGAAAAGCCAAATATTTACTTTCCCAACATTGTTGTACCCAGAGGCAGCCACCTGACCTAGTTTTGGACCATGAGATTATAAAAGATGCTGTTCGTGTCCTGTTTAGATCTTCTTTACTGGGATGGTATGCTTATCCCTCAGCTGTTATGAATTGCCCTCAGCAGAGGGAGTCTCCTTGCTTGGAAATGACTAGGAGGCTATGCAACACACCTACACAGCCTGCAGCCAAGGACTGACTGGCATGGGGATTTGCCAGAACCCATTGCCTCAATATAGGATCACTCTGCCGTGGGATCAGGCTGAGCTAAGAGTTTGGCTGAACCCACATCTTTGCCTGGCTTCTGTCCTCTGCCCTGCACTTCTCTCTTTACTCCCTTAAAAGTTTTACAGAAAGCATCCCTCAATAAGTCACTTGCACAAGAATTCCCATTTTAGCCTCTAGAGAACTCCGTTTAAGAGAAACATAAGCAGAAATCAGTGGAAGTGCCTTTCTGGGAGAGCATTTGCTTTCTTCATTAAAAAAAGAGAAGGGAGAACATGTGCAGTGGTACAGCCCCTTCCCCTTTTCCTTGCCTTACATGACTGTGATGTCTGGAGCTAGCACTCCTATCTTGTGACTAAGAGGCAATAGACATAAGGAAAAGGCCAAAAGAGTTCCAGAGCCAATGCTAGCAGCTCCTACCTCCAGACTTTTAAATTTTATTTATTTATTTATTTTTTTGAGACATGGTCTCACTCTATTGCCCAGGTTGGAGTGCAGTGGCATAATCACGGCTTGTTGCCACCTTGATCTTCTGGATTCAAGCAATCCTCCTGCCTCAGCCTTTCGAGTTGCTGGGAGTATAGGCGCATGCCACCACGCCCCGCTAATTTTTGTATTTTTTGTTAGAGACGGGGTTTTGCCATGTTGGCCTGACTAGACTCAAACTCCTGACCTCAGGTGATCCACCCACCTTGGCCTTTCAAAGTGCTGGGATTACAGGTGTGAGCCACCATGTCCGGGCAGACTCTTTTTTTTATATGTGAGAAAAATAAGTTCTTTTTTTGCAAGTCACTTCAAGTCAGTGTTTCCATTATTTGTAGCTGAACACATTACTGTCTGATACAGGTGTTGTGAGAAAGTAATGAGATAATAAAGGGCCTACCATATAACAGTCACTCAAGAAATAGTAATTTCTTTCCCTCATCTCTTCCCAAATTACTTTTCCTGGCTGGAGTTTATGGAGGGCCACATGAAATTACACAATATCTGTGTTTCTTATACATCTGGGTTAGCTCCTTCTGAGCTGCTTATATTCTTGAATCAATGCCCTGATTAAGAGAGGGATAATTAAATGATAGGAAGAAGTGGTGGCTTTTGTCTCTCCGTCCTTGTATTTCAACAGTGGATGGACTTGTGTGTTGGGAGCACTGGCCTGGCTCATTGCTTTAATATCACCTAAAGACTCGAGAATCTTTACATTATATAAAAATGTGCCATTGTTTTAGTCTCACGTTGGCCAACCCCTCAGGTTCATAATAACAGCGCCAATATCTGCACCAAAGTAGAAGGGTGTGGTTGAGTGGCTTGGGTGTCAGAAACAGTAGGGTCTTTGTTTGAACTGTGACCCCATGTAGGTATTACAGCATCTCTTTGTTTTTTGGGCCACCATTCTTGCTCTGTGCATATGCATCTTATTATTTATAGAAATAAAGCTGGTCTTTGGGGTAGTGAGACTGCTGGTAACAGGGGCATATTGTTTGAAACATACTGAATGCATCAGGTTTCCATGCTGTTTAATAATGCAATTCAACCAGATTTAGCAAATGTTTATTGAATGCCCACTGTGTGCTAGGCACTGGGGCCTGGGGTGATGAATCAGTCATGTCAATGTTTGCTGGAACCAAGATCTGTGTGGTGGCTGACAGATATACAGACAACTTTGATTCAGGGTTGGTGCTACCAATGATGACGATGGTACCAAAGTTCTATGGGACTTTTGAGGAAAGGAGAAAAGGATTAATTTCACCTTGGGGAGTCAAATAAAGGCATCAAAATGGCAGTGAGTAAAGCATTCTCTTGTACTTGTTATTTACTTTCACCTAATTATGGCTTATAATTGCTAAAGTATAAAATCCTTTCATATAGAACTCCAATGGATCCTAGCAACACCATCATGGGGTGGACATACTATGTCAATTTATACATATAGGGCTAAACTGAGACTCAGCAAAGTTTTAAGTACTCATATGGCTTTAAGTGATGAAGAACTCAGGTATTCTAACTCCAGATTTAGTTCTTTCTCTGTAGATAGATACATGATTTTTACAGTCTACAGCAGTGGTTCTAAAACTAGGCTGCACATTAGAATCTCTTGGAAGGTTTTAAAAATCCCCATACGCACACTACACTGAGGCCAATTAAATCAGACTCTCTTGGGAGTGGGACCCGGGTATTAGAGTGTGTTTGGATGTGTGTGTATGTGTGTGTGTTTAATTATTTATTTAAAAAGTTAAGATTTTATATTTAAAAAATATATAGAACACAAAATTTACCATCTTAACAATTTTTAAGTAGCATTAATCACATTGACATTGTGATGCTACGATCACCATCCTTCTCCAGAATGCTTTTCATCTTACAGAACTGAAACTCTGTACCCATTAAACAATAACTCCCCATTTTCCCCTATCCCAAGCCTTGGTAACCACTATTCTACTTTATGTCTCCATAACTATTCTGACTACTCTAAGTACCTCATATAAGTGGAATCACACAGTATTTTTGTTGTTTTGACTATTTCACTTAGCATAATGACCTCAAAGTTCATTTGCATTGTAGCACGTGCTAGAATTTGTTTTCTTTTTAAGGCTGATCAATATTCCATTGTATGCATATACCACATTGTTTATCCCTTCATCCATTGATGGCTACTTGGGATGCTCTCACCCTTTGGTTATTGTGAATAGTGCTGTAGGAGCATGGGTGTACAAATATCTCTTTGAGACCATGCTTTCAATTCTTTTGGGTATGTATCCAGAATTGGAATTGCTAGATCATGTGATAATTCTCTCTTTATTTATTTATTTTTTTTTGAGGAACCACCATATTGTTTTCCATAGTAGTTACATCATTTTATATTCTCACCAACAGCACATCAGTGTTTTGTTTTTTGTTTTTTGAGATGGAGTTTCACTCTTGTTGCCCAGGCTGGAGTGCAATGGTGCAATCTCGGCTCACTGCAACCTCCACCTCCCAGGTTAAAGCAATTCTCCTGCCTCAGCCTCCTGAGTAGCTGGGATTACAGGTGCGTGCCACCACACCCAGCTAAGTTTTATATTTTTAGTAGAGACGGGGTTATGCCATGTTGGCCAGTCTGGTGTTGAACTCCTGACTACAGGTGATTCACTCGCCTCGGCCTCCCAAAATTCTAGAATTACAGGAGTGAGCCACCGCTCCCAGCCCAGTGTTTTTATTTTTTAGCTCCTCAGTGACTCTAGAGGGTAGCCAAGGTTGAACACAGACCTCCTGAAGAGACTGCAGTAGACTGAGCTCCTGAAGAGCAGACTGTTTATTCACCTTTTTATCCACAGCACTGCACCATACCTGGCAAACTGCACAATGGCACTTGTGTTGAGTGGAACTCCTCCATGTTGTCTTCATTTTCTTTCTACATAACTTTTGCAAATCTGTAGCTAAGCCAGCTTTACCTATAAGGCAAATGCACTGGCAGACCACTGAAGTTTTCCTCACTTATAAACATATAGTTCTGCCCTAGTCATATTTATTCTTTGGTGTTACAGGCACCGAGCATACAAATGAAACATATGAAAGAGTTGCTTCTTCTAAACTAAATGGAGGAGGAGAAACAAAGCGAGAGAAAGGTGGACTGCCCAGTTTTCTTCAGGTGTGTAGCACATGGACCTCCTATTTTTGGTGACTGACAAAGATCTAGATGTGACTTTTTTTTTTTTAACGTGTCAACTGTTTAACAGGGGCCTGTGTGCCTAAAACCTCTTTTGTGAAGCCATTACTGCCAGGGTTCTTTCTGTCCTCACAAAATTGTGACCTGTGATCCTGGCCCCAGCACATCCTAAACCTAAACCCAGAATTCAGACTGACCAGAAGCCACACACCGATGGCAGCTGTATTAGTCAGGGTTATCTAGAGGGACAGAACTAACGGAATAGATGTATACATAAAGGGGAGTTTATTAAGGAGTATTGATTCACATGATCACAAGATGAAGTCCCACTGTAGGCCGTCTGCAAGCTGAGGAGCAAGGAAGCCAGTCCAAGTCCCAAAACCTCAAAAATAGGGAAGCCAACAGTGCAGCCTTCAGTCCGTGGTCGAAGGTCCAAGAGTCCAAAAGCTGAAGAACTTGGAGTCTGATATTCGAGGGCAGGAAGCATCCAGTACAAGAGAAAGATGTAGGCCCATTTAGCGGAACTTCCACGTTCCTCTGCCTGCTTTATCCTAGCCGCACTGGCAGCCAATTAGATGGTGCCCACCCAGATTGAGGCTGGGTTTGCCTTTCCTAATCCACTGACTCAAATGTTAATCTTTGACAACACCCTCACAGACACATCCAGGAACAATACTCTGCATCCTTCAATCTAATCAAGTTGACACTCAATATTAACCATCACAGCGGCTAAAGAAACCAGACCCATCAGAAGGCTGTCCCCAAACCAGCAAACAGCATGCTTTTAAAGGGGAAAGCATTGCCAAAAAAAAAAAAAAAAAAGCCTTACGAGAAACACCCTTACAAAGAGAGGAGTAAAATCAAAGTGTCACATATGCTTAAAGCAGTAAGTAAAAATACAGCATTTTAAAAAAAACTTAAAATTTAGAGTAAAAACTTCAAGATGCTTTCATGTCATGGGCCATGGGGGTCTCCCCGCTCGGTCTTTGGGGACCCATGTGGCTGCGGGGTGAGCATCCACTGTGCCTGCCCACCATGCTGCCTGGGCTAAAATGTAACAGTACATGGTGCCTGAGGGCTCACTCCCCGCAGGGACTCATGGCAAGTGGCCACTCAGTGGCCTGCTCCCTTCATGAACTTTGGCCAGTAACACCCGTGGGTGGTTGGAGGCAAGGACACCCCTCTCTTCTGGGGCCCTCGAACACGGCATCAGGGTGTGGCTTGCCCTCAGGAAGCTGGAGGGATACACCTGGAATGCACTGGCCAAGGCTTTTGGTCTCGCCTATCAAGTCCCCGGCTCCCTGACGCCCCCAGTTCAAACCAGAAGCAGCTCTCCTAGAATCCAGCTTCCCTGTCCCAAACCCGGAACGCGGGGCCAGGCCGCATCTGTCCTCCAAGGGCCAGGCCCAGGGCTAGGTGTGACGCGTGGGCGGCTCCTCCGCGCAGGCCTGGTCAGACTAGGGGGCAGCGGTGGCTGCCCCTCTCGCAGCCTGTAGGCCAGGTGGCCGCGGCTGCGCTTGGCCTCCGTCACGCAGAGCTCCAGGAGGACCTTAGCGGGCTGTTTGTCCACCTTCTCCCTGGGCACACCGCGCCTCAGCAGCCGGCTCTTGAGGTCCCTGCGCGTCGGGTTGGGCCCCAGCGTGAGCTTGGCGCGGCCCCGCTTGCCCTGGCGCCCTAGCAGGCCGCCGTCGGGGAGGCCTGGATCTCCACAACGGCCTCCATCACCGTTACGCCCTTCACCAGCAGGCTGGCCAGCAGGAGACGCAGCTCCGAGGGCGCCGCCTCTGGGTGAAGAGCATGTCCTCGGGCGGCACTGGCTCAGGAGCAGAGGACGAGGAGAAAGAGGGCGCTGGAGGGGCCGAGGGTGGCTGGCAGGAGCTCCAGTTGAGCATGCCCAGCTCGCACGCCAGCTGGATGCCCACCTCCGTGGTGGTCCAGGGCCGGAAAGGCAGCTCGGTGGCCTTGAAGGGAAAGGAAGACACTCAGTTCTGGCGCAGGCCGTCAGCAGCCCGGCCAGCATCGTCAGGCAGCCGTTGCCCAGGAGGGCCTTGCAGTGGTTGTTGAAGACGGCGTCGTGGGTCAGGTTGCCCAGCAGCACCAGCTCTCCAGAGTTCAGGGACAGGGCAGGGTCCCCCTGGTGGAACACCCGCAGGATTCAGGAGAACATGAGCTCTATCGGGTTCTGCTTGAAGCACCGAGAGGTGGCCAGGAGCTGGGTGTACATGTAGTACGAGCAGAACCGATCCCCCGACCCTTGTGGGTGGTCGCTGGTACTTTCTTAGCCATGAGCATGGCCACTCCTAGGCAGGGAACAGCAGAGAGCCCGGAGGGACGCGAGAGCAATGGCCGGGCCCTTCAGCACCTGGAGGAACCACCTTTGGAAAGCATGAATTGTCCTTGCCCCATACAACTGTAGAGGATTTGGGCCATCTGCTCTGTGTCTGCTTTATAGACAAAGCAACTGAGGTGCAGAAGAACAATCGCTTGATAAACATCTCCAAGCCCATGAACAGCAGTGCTGGGATTTGGACACAGGCCTGTCTGACTAGTTTTCCACAGCTACGAGATGGGTTTTGTATGTAAATCCTGAGTGCCATTGTTGGCACATAAATTAATTCCCAGAGGTATCTAATACGAAGCCAACCTAGACAGTGAGATATTTTAGACTTGGATTTGTCAGGGAGTGGAAGCAAGGTTCTTACCACGATGGGGGTGGTGGGTGGCCCTCAGCTTGAAGCTGCGCCCAGCTCTTACTCTCTCCAAGGCCTAGATGTGGCTTCTCAATTAAATTTCGTCACCAGTCTCTCCCTATCCTGGTTCTTGCAAACCAGGGAGGAGTTTGAAAGAAAGACCATTGAGCACATATCCAGAAGGCAGCCATCTGCAAGCCAAGGAGAGAGGCCTCAGAAGAAACCAAACCTGTCAACACCTTGATCTTGGATTTCTAGCCTCTGAAATGTGAGAAAATAAATTTCTGTTACGTAAACCACCCAGACACTGGTATTGTGTTATGATAGCCCTAGCAAACTAATATAATGCCTCAGACAAATTAATAGCTTGCCTATTAATTTAACTAATTCTAACTAATTCTCCTTAAGTGGAGATACTCATA
This sequence comes from Nomascus leucogenys, assembly GCF_006542625.1. Classification (NCBI taxonomy): domain Eukaryota; kingdom Metazoa; phylum Chordata; class Mammalia; order Primates; family Hylobatidae; genus Nomascus; species Nomascus leucogenys. The sequence goes on from NC_044391.1 coordinate 72,245,738, forward strand.
GACAGTAGGATACAGGGGTCTGCAGGAGGGCCTGAAGTTAGAACTTTGACATCCTTGGTGTATAGACATAATTGAGAGAGGATGGGATCATCTACAGTGCCTGGGTAGAAAAGAAAGGAGAGCCTAGGACTGAATTCTGAGAGGGGCCATCATTTCAGGGCCAGTCAGAGAGGTAGGGGGAAATCCAGATCCCCCAGGCCATGGGAACCCAGGGAAGGGAGTAATCAAGGGTGTCAGAGGCTGAGAGGCCAGGGAGAGCAAGGCCAGTGCTATGAACTGATTGTTTATGCCACCCCCCAACCCCCACTAAATTTATATGTCAAAGCCCTAACCCCCAATGTGATCGTATTTGGAGGTGGGGCTTTTGGGAGATAATTCGGTTTAGATAAGGTCATGAGGGCAGAGTCCCCATGATGGGATTAGTGTCCTTATAAGAAGAGAAAGAGAGGCCAGAGTTCTCTCTCTGCCATGTTGAGGACACAGGGAGAAGGCAGCTGTCTGCAAGCCAGGAAGAGAGACCTCACCAGACACTGAATAGGCCAACACCTTGACGTTGGACTTTCCAGCCTCCAGAATTGTGAAAAATTAATGTCTGTTATTTAAGTCTATGGTATTTTGTTACAGTAGGCCAAGCAGACTAAGACAGCAGTCACCTTGGAGAGCACTTTCAGGGGAGTAGTAGTTTGGAAGTCAGACTGCTGGGGTTGAAGGACAGGAGGTGAAAAATTGGCAATGGTGGGATAGACATGGCTTACATGAAGTTTAGCTAGGTAGAAAGATTGATATACAGAGCAGAAGCCAGAGAGGGGCTGAGGAAGAATTTTATTTTATTTTTTTTAACATGAGACCCTTGGGCAAGCCTATAGTCTGATGGGCAAGGGGCAGATTCACTGTTTCACTGGGAGGGGATAATCAGTGGATCCCCATTCCTGAGAAGGTCAGAGTTGAGGGCCCCATAGCACTGATCAAGAGAGATGGACCTTGTCCAGAAGGAGGGCATGTGGAAGACCAGGTACATGTGCAGGGAGGCTGGTTAATGTGACAACAGGGGCTGGTGGAGCTGCCTTCTGGCTGCTTCCTTTCTCTCTCAGAATAAGGAGAGGTCTGCAGAGAGTAGGAGGGTGCTGGTCAGCAGGGACATCTTGCTACAGATTGGAGGAATATGCTGTCAATCTCCTTGAGTAATGCAAGCTATGGAGGGAATGCACATCCAACTATCAGCCAGACCATTGCAATTGCTTAACAAACACAATAGAAAAGAATCTGATGAATAAAATTGTTTTTATTTTTACAGATGGGAAATTTGGGAACCCAGATGTCAAGATTCTACTGAAAGTTAAATAATGTATAAGTACCCCAGGCTGGATTTAAGCCCAGGATCCTTAAAGCCTTAGCACTTTGCCCTCAACACAGTGCCCTCCCTGGCCTGGAAGGATCTAACTAGTGGATGCCTCTGGCAGGTGAATAATTTGTCTATCCTTCAAAGCTATGTGTGTTTGAAATTTATTTTGGGTTTATTTGGAGGAAGCGTTGAGTTCTGTGTGCAGGAGGGGCAGAGTAGAAGGACCCTGTAGTCCCAGACCTTCATAGCCATCTCAGTATAGTTAAAGGACTTGGGTTAATTGGACTCACACTTCTTGAGAAGGCACTTCACAGGATCACCTCTAGAGTTTGCTGCCTGGCTGGGAGATGGGGAGTGGGTGTCTCCACACCCTCTCAACCTGGTGGCTTATCAATTAGAGATGCTTCCTTATTTACAGATAGTCTAAGTTTGAAAGGTAGTTCCTAAGAACATTTGTGTATAAGTCCAACTAGGCATTTGTTAGACAAGCCACTGCCACACCATCCGTGGGATGGTTGTTCTCTCATGTGTATCTTCGTTTCTGTCTAGGAAAGATTTACAGGTGAGTAACATTTGTATTCCTTTCAGCCATGTTCATTGACCTCCCTAGGAGGAGTATGAAAAATTATTTTTTTCCCTACCTTATGTTTCCACCAACATTTTAGTACTTTTGTGGCAGTTTAGCATATGGATCAGTGTCCTGGGCAGTTGTCCAGTTGAACCATCCCCAAGTCAGCTTTGGCCTTACTGTGCCTCAGTTTCCCATCGGATGTCAGATAGTAGAGCTGACTTGTTTTGTGTATGCAGGTGATTCATTGCTGAAATCCTGTAATGCCTCATGCTGTAGGGACGCATCAAAGCTGTCATTACCATGTTTCTGTGAATTACTCATGCTTTGTCGAGCTACAGGACTATTCATATGGAAAATGTTGAGGTGCTGTCTTGATTAGGTCTGAGAAAGCTTTCTTTTCTCCTCATGGATATTTCCACTACAGTGAAATACCCACTTTTTCTGCTTAGCTGTTTTTAGGTCAGTTATAGGAAATGGCAATGGCAAATGCTCTAGGCCTGAAATAAATTAGGCAACAAATAATCAAAAACCACAGAAAGGGAAAGCTAGGATAGTTTATTAATACATTCTTAGTGTCTCCTAGGGATCTCTGTTGGTAGAGGGGGACTAAATGTCATGGGATGACCAACCATCCTGTTTTGCCTTGACCGAAGGGTTTCCTGGGATGCCAGACTGTCAGTGCCAAAACCCAGAACATCCTGGGCAAATCAGGAAGTTACTCATCCTACCTTTTGAATAATCTTTTAATTGTAGAATAGTTTCTGATTTACAGAAAAATTGCAAAGATAAAATAGAGAGTTCCCATGTACTCCACACCTAGCTTCTCCTATTATTAGTATCTTACATTAGTGTGGTACATTTGTCACAATTAATAAACCAATATTAACACATTATTATTAACTTATGTCCATACTTTATTCAGGTTTTCTTAGTTTTTATGCAATGCCCTTTTTCTCTTCCAGGATTCCATCAAGGATACCACATTTTAATTAGTTGTAATGTTTCCTTAGGCTCCTCTTGGCCATGACAGTGTCTTAGACCTTCCTTGTTTTTGATGACCCTGACAGTTTTGAGTAGAACTGGTCAGGTATTTTGCAGAATGTCCCTCAATTGGAATTTGTCTGATGTTTTTCTCATGATTAGACTGGGGTTATTGGTTTTGGAGAGGAAGACCACAGAGTAAGGTATCACCATGCTTATCACTGCTAATGTTAACCTTGATCACATGGCTGATTAATGTTTGTTAGGTTTCTCCATTGCAACGTTACTTTTTTTTGAGACAGGGTATCAGTCTGTCACCCAGGCTGGAGTGCAGTGGCACGATCTTGACTCACTGCAGCCTTGACTTCCTGGGCTCCAGCAATCCTCCTATCTCAGCCTCCCGAGTAGCTGGGACCACAGGCATACGCCACTATGCCCGGCTAATTTTTGTATTTTTGGTAGAGACAAGGTTTCTCTGTGTTGCCCAGGCTGGTCTTAAACTCCTGAGCTCAAGCTATCCACCCACCTCGGCCTCCCAAAGTGTTGGGATTACAGGCGTGAGCCACCGTGCCCCGCCTAATGTTACTCTCCCCTTCACTGTCCCCTGCCTTTTTTACACTATACGCTTTGAAAGGAAGTCACTATGTTACGGCCCACACTTAAGGAGTGGGAAGCTGTGCTCTACTTCTCTAATGAGAAGTATCTACATAATAAATTATTTGGAATTTATTCTGAATGGGAGATTTGTCTATTCTTCCAAATTTATTTATTTATTCAATCATTTATTTATATCAGTATAGGCTCATGAATATTGATTGTCCAATAAAGTTGACCAATACAACTTTTATTTATTACATTGCAATTCCCTAATGGCAAATGATGTGGAACATCTTTTCATAAGCATTAGTCTCCCCCTTATCCACAGTTTCACTTTCTGCAGCCTCAGTTACCCATAGTTGGCCAAAGTCTGAAAATATGAAGTGAAATTTCCAGAAATAAACAATTCATAAGTTTTAAATTGCGTGTTGTCCTGAGTAGCGTGACAAAATCTCATTCTGTCCTGCTCTGTCCCACCCAAGATGTGAATCATCCCTTTGTCCAGTGTCTTCACATTGTATATACCACCCGCCCATTAGTCACTTTGGAGCTGTGTTGATTATTAGATAGAAAAAACGTAGTATATATAGGGTTCCATACTATCCATGGCTTCAGATATCCGCTGGGGGTCTTGGAACATATGTTCCGTAGTTGAGGTGGGACCACTGTATTTATTTCTCATCTGTATACTTTGGTGAGGTGTCTGTTCAGATCTTTTGCCCCTTTTAAAAGTAGGGGTCGGCCGGGAGCCGTGGCGCATGCCTGGCAGGCCGAGGCAGGCAGATCACGAGGTCAAGAGATTGAGACCATCCTGGCCAACATGGTGAAACGCCATCTCTACTAAAAATACAAAAATTAGCTGGGCGTGGTGGCGCGCCTGTAGTCCCAGCTACTCAGGAAGCTGAGGCAGGAGAATTGCTTAAACCCGGGAGGGGGAGGTTGCAGTGAGCCAAGATTGTGCCATTGCATTCCAGCCTGGCAACAGAGAGAGACTCCATCTCAAAAAAAAAAAAAAAAAAAAAAGTGGGAGTCACTCTACTTTTGAGAGCAATCTGGACCTGAGACCAGTTTGGGGGGATGTGGGAGGGGGACTGGGAAACCTTGCCAACCCTAGGTTCCTTCAACTGTGGCTTCTGAGACTTGCCCCTTGGAAGCTCAGTCCACCCAAGTCTGAGTCATTCTGACAAGGGCAGGGTGGGGTTTGCAGGCAAATTCTGGATAGACCAAGGTTGTGGCTCATTTGAGATCATTTGTCTCAGTTTCAGCTTCTTTTCATACATTGCTTAATGCTTCATGAAATAGACTAAAATATTTCACAAATGCATTTTTTCCCCATTGCCTTTGGCCATCATTTAGAACTAATTTTCGTGGCATCAGTTTAAGGCACATGAACTTTATAAGACTGTGAATGTCTGGTTTCTAGGCTTTTCTGCTTCATGAAGTCTTGAGAAAGGTGGGTTTGGATGAATGTGTGGACACGTGGAGACTTCCTTATCTTGGATGCAATTCTTTACTCCTTTTTTTTTTTTTAAATAAAAAAATAATAATAAAGAAAGAAAAATTTGAGCAGGACCGGAGGATCTTTACTCATTTTTAAAGATAGGCCTGGCTGGGTGCAGTGGTTCATATCTGTAATCCCAGCACTTTGGGAGGCTGAGGCAGGAGGATTGCTTGAGCCCAGGAGTTCAAGACCAGCCTGGGCAATATAGGGAGACCTCTGTCTGTACAAAAAAGATAAAAAATTTAAAAATTAGCTATTTGTGGTGGAGGCGCACACCTGTAGTCTCAGCTACTCAGGAGGCAGAGGCAGGAGGATCATTCGAGCCTGGGAGGTCGAGGCTGTTACTGATCCAGGAAAAATGTCATGTATTGCTGTCATGTGACAAAGATTGCTGTGTTCTTTGGTGTTTAGGCATCTCTGTTAATTTCTCTGCAGTTTACCTTTTTGAAGATCTTCTTAAAGTCAGAGACCCATTTTCTACTGTGCTAATGTACAAACAGTTTTTCTAAGGAAATGCTGCTACCTGTCAGCAAATTAGAATTTTGACAAGCTCATCTGGTGCAGCTGCAGGCGGTGCCACCACTAGGGGTCAGGCGACGTCCTGATAAAGGAAGCGCAGTCACGGGGAGGCACGCGGGGGCGGAGAAGTGCCTGGCCAACTCACATTTTGGGAGAGAAAATGTGCACCATTCCTGGATAGAGCTGAAATGCAGACATTCTAAGCTTTGGCACTGAGAGTGTTTTGTTTGTTTTGTTTTGTCTTTTGTGATTTGAATGCTAATTCTCTGAAGAGAGCCAGAGATTTTATATCTGTCATTTTGCCTACAATTTCTCTTGTCTGTAGATTTTCAAATGTCATTTATTTTCTCCCTTACCAGCCCTGTCTGGCCATTCCTAGTGGATTTAGGGTGTGGAAAATTTCTGTATTCTCTCCACTTTCAATAACGTTTTTATTCAGATGAATTCTGGATAAAATGAAACAGAGTCAAAGAATGGGAGGGCTGGGGAAGAGAGAGGAGGACGCCCCTGGTCCTGTGTGGTCTCAGGAGGAGGTGATGGCAGGGATGGGGAATGAATCTTCCCTCCTACCCAGATCAAAGAGCTCCAGGCACCTTTGAGCCCAGTATTAATTCCAACTGGGGACAGTATCAGGGCTCTCATCTGAGATATTGCTCCTTTATCTTTGTACACCCCCAACGCACATTGCTACTCCATCTCTTTTTCTGCTGAGCCCTGATCAGCCTCAGAATGCTTCTCAACCAAGTGCTTCAGGAAGTCACTATTAGCTTTGCCATCATTCCTGGTTTGGCAATGCCTTGGTGTCAAAGACAAGTTTATGTTGAACTTGGCATCCATTACTCCTGCCTCTGTGGTGGTGGTCATCATTTGCAATTTAGACTTCTTCAGAAGTTTTTTGAAGATCTTCCTTAAAATGGGGTTGAGGTGTTATTATACAACAGCCAAGCTACAGACTGCTTTCAGGCACTGATTGGTTTCTGACTAAACTGGTATCCCAGATAACAGTTACAGTGATTCTGCTAGAGATTTAGTCCAAAATATGCCTCCATTTTTCTCATAAGAATAGTGTCTGTTACCGGGCGCGGTGGCTCATGCCTGTAATCCCAGCACTTTGGGAGGCCGAGGCGGGCGGATCACGAGGTCAAGAGATCGAGACCATCCTGGCTAACAAGGTGAAACCCCGTCTCTACTAAAAATACAAAAATTAGCCAGGCGTGGTGGCGGGCACCTGTAGTCCCAGCTACATGGGAGGCTGAGGCAGGAGAATGGTGTGAACCCAGGAGGCAGAGCTTGCAGTGAGCCGAGATTGCGCCACTGCACTCCAGCCTGGGCGAAAGAGCGAAGACTCCGTCTCAAAAAAAAAAAAGAATAGTGTCTGTCTAGAGTAAAAACCTAAATTACCAACTAAAGTCTACTAAGAAATGAGGTGAACAACCTTACTAGCATTCAAAATTGCAAATTAAACAACACAAAATACCATTTTTTCCTTATCAAGTGGCAAAAACGAAAAAGATTAATGACATACAGTGCTAATGGGGAGAGGGAAAACAGGCCTCCTCATATACTGAAGGTTGGACTGAAAATTATTACTGCTCTTGGGGAGATAGTATAGTAATATTTATTAAAATTTTTAAAAATATTTTTGCCCCAAATCTCATTTTGAGGAGTATATTTTTCAGATATGAAAGCTGTAGAACATAGAAATACATAATCGAGATGCTTGTTGCACATTTTTTAGTAGCAAAACAAAACAAAATTGAGATACCACTGAACTGTACTTCAATAGGGTATATTTAGGTATAAATGTAATTTGGTATATTCATAGTTCCAATTTAAATTAGTGTGTAGGAATGAATTAGATCTATATGAATTGTTCTAGAGGATCACCATAGTACGCTGAATGAAAAAAAAAGCAATTGTGGAGTCTTGAACATAGTATGATTCAGTTTTTGTAAGAACAAAAAATTCAAACTCTTTATGTAGGAATATCTGCTTGCATGCGTGCATGGAGAAGGGTATTGAGGGGATACTCACTAGACGCTCCACCCTTGGAGGGTGGAATAAGAGGAGGTAGGGATGTGTGTGTGTGTGTGTGTGCGTATGTGTGTGTTATGTGGTGGAAGTATTATGAATTTTTTCTTTAATGCATCTTAAAAAATGCATGTCAATATTTTTAAAATTTTTAAAAAAAGGACAAGGAAACATGGTCCCCAGAAGGTTAAGGCCTTTGACCAAAGTCTTAACAACTAGTTAATGTCCCAGCGGGGCTACAATCCAGGTCTGCTGAGCCCTAATTCCTTATGTTCATTCCCGGCACTGCTCACTATTGAAAAAAAAGGTAGCTGGCAAAACTCATTACTGTTTCTTCTATTTGATGTTTTCACACTTCCCTTTCCTTTTCAATTGAGTAGCCAAGCTAAGAGAGCAAGAGTTTTTAGGTGTAGCCAGATCCTCTGTGTTCATCCTTAGGCAGACAATTTCCTTTTGACTGGATAAGTTAATCTCCATGACTGAGTTAGCTATTCAATGGCAATCCCCAGAGTTAAAAGGACCGAGGAGGTGACTGAAGAGTTATATATTTTCTCATTGTCCAGTCAAGATGTTCTCCTTGATCTGACAAATTTTCAGAAGCCAGCATTTTATTTCATTTCCAGTTTGACATAAAAGTTATTGTGTCCTTGGGGTTATAAGAAATACAATATCACCTGTGACCTTCCTTTTATACAGCAAACTCTCCAGAGACCTCAGGGAATTTACGCAGTTTAATTTGGGCTTTGTTCAGCCCTCTTTTAGCTAACATTAGCCTGTAGGACCTTTTCAGTAGTTATTATTTAATCCAGGGAGAGATTGTTACCCATCAAATGGAACACATTGCTGAATCCACTTAGTTTTTTCTTTTTATTCTTGTGGAAATGCTTTTTTCCTGACTTTCCTGACCTCTATCTAGAGTTTGGAAATATACAACCACAAAATGTGGATCTGGGCCTGAAGGAACTATGAGGTGGTATGGTAGGCAGAATAACACCCGCCCAAAGCTGTCCAAGTCCTAAGTCTCTGAAATTTGTGAATACATTATCTTACTGGCAAAGGAACTTTGCAGATGTGATTTGGTTAAGGGCTTTGAGATAGGGACAGTATTCATTATTGGTGTCAGTCCAATCTAATCACATGGATCTTTAAGAGAAGAAATCCTTTCCCAGTTGTAGTCAGAAGGAGATGTGATTGTGAAAGTATGTTCAGAGTTGCAACATTGCTGGCTCTGAAGATGGAGGAAGAGGCCACAAGCTAAGGAATGCAGAGGGCCTTTAGAAGCTGGGAAAGGAAATAAAACAAATCTTTTCCTAGAGCATCCAGATGGAACACATCTTGATCATAGCACATGTTGCACTTGGAGAGACAGGGGGAGCCAGATGTGCTTCAGTGAGGGGTCTAGCTCTGTTTCCCACTCCTCTTTCAGCTTTCCTGTCCTCCACGTGGAGCGTCCTCAAGCTGACTTACCCCTGTGGTTGCAAGATGATGGTCAGCAGTGACTGGGGCGGTAAGCTTTCTTGTTTACATCCACAGGAAGGAAAAGAAAACCTCTCCTCCACCCATGAAATAAGGCATTCCCTGAAGTCTGATTAGGCCAAATTGGATCATATGCCCATCCCTAGACCAGCCCTGGGAATACCAGCTACTGATGGTTTAAGCCTATGTTCCTAAATCAGTTACTGTCAGACGGTAGTGATGGGCTGTTCACATGGAGGAGGGGAAAATTGAAAGAAGAGTAGGAAATAGAGCTGGAACCTTCACCAAGCACATCTGGCTCATCCTGCCTCTCAAAGATTTATTAGGTAAAATAATGCAGTTCTATATTATTCAAACCAGTTGACTTGGGTTTTTCTATCACTTTCTGCCAAAGATATTCTACTAGCCACGTGCCCTCTACACACAGAGGCAACCGCTTCCCCTGGGGCTGCTTTGTTATTTCATGGTACATGCTTGGCTCCTGCAAGCCTTTCCGCTTATGACTTTCTGAACCTGACTATATCCAGTAAGACACTGCTTTCCTCCTGAGAGCCAGCTTCCAGGCCCAGGGCCAGGAGGCACTGCAAGCCCTGTGCCTCTCCGCACTCCTACACCCACAGCTGGCATTGCTAATTGATCCTGGCGCTCCTTTTGCTGAGTTCACATGTGACCTCATGATGCTCCACACTGCACTCCAAGTAGCCACGACTGGTCAATTGGTGCTGGTACAGGTGATGATCCCTATTTGCCATATGAGTGTAACTACACATCATCTTTTTAAATTTTTCGTTTTTTAGTAGTTGCTTTGCCTGGTCAGTTCGTATTGAGATAATGACCAATTACAACTCTCAGGCCTCTCCTTCTGTCTGTCTCCATATTTCCCTAAGTCTGAGCTTGGCACAGCCTGTAGATAGCCAGCCAGAGGTGCCAGGACCTAGATGGCTAGTGTTAAAGCTTTAACCTCCACTACTCTGCCATTTCACTTTAAAATATTCTTTAGGGGTAATTTCCTTACTCTTCGCCTCTTAAATACTATATTTTTTATGATGTCATTTACATTTTATAAAGGGAATTTAACTCACTAGAATTCCAGATTGAGGGAGTATTGCATCCTTGGAGAAAAGTCACCAGAATAGGAGATATAAGACAGGTCCCAGGGGGAAGACAGTCACTTGTAAGGCTGTATGGCTTTTGGAAGGAGTCAGGGCATGAGCAGTACACCTCGGAGAGGGAGGACTGGGAGAGCAGCATGGTGGGCAGGGAACCACATGGAGAAGAAGGTGATGAAATCTCTGACAGCTGCTCAGAAGCAGGACTCCGGTGAGGACATACATCCAAGGAGGGCTTTTAGAGAATGGTTCTGCTGTGCATGCACTATAATTCCCCTGATCTTGCCTTCTCACAAGACCCATTGCAAAGACTTTTGTTTTTTTTTCTTATTTTATCTAGAAGCAAACTTGGGTTTCTTCTGGATAAAATTCCACACTGTGACTCTAAGGTGGGAGCATTGAGGCCCAATTTTACTTAAGCTATTTATGTAGGTTCTTTTATGGTATTATCTTTTAAATATATCAGCCCTCTTACCCTGTTTGTGTCTTCATAATCATGACTTGTTTTTAAAATTTTGTGCTACTCACTTTTAGCTCATGTCCACATTTTTCTTAGTTGTCTTAGTCCCTTTGGGCTTCTGTCACAAAGTACCCTAGACTAGCTGGCTTATAAATAACAGAAATGTATTTCTCGCCGTTCTGGAGGCTGGAAGTCCAAGATCAAGGTGCCAGCAGATTCAGTGTTGATGAGAGCCTGCTTTCTGCTTCATAGATGGTAGAAGTGCAAAGCCAGCTCTCTGGGCCTTTTTTATGATACTGATCCCACTCATGAATGCTCTGCCCTCATGATCAATTCAACTCCCAAAGGCCCCACTTCCTAGTATTATCACAGTGGTAATTGGGTTTTCAACACATGAATTTGAGAGAAACACATTCAGTTCCTAGCATTAGCTTGCTTATATTTATTTCATCTCGTTCTCTCTCGTAGCTTTTATTTTTGTTTCCCTGGTCCAATTTATTATAGTTTTTTGTCTTTTTATAACTTTTAACCATCTTTTAAATTTCTCTTATTTATTTCTCTTTTTATTGTTGAGTTACAACTCTCGGCTTATTTAGTGGCAAAGCAGGAAGAGATGGCACTGAGGCATCTTGATCCTGAAGGATCTTTTAATTCCTCTTAGCAGTCTTAACATTTTTTCCATCAGCCCCTGCTGTAGTTTGAATGTGTGTGTTCTCTTTAAAATTCATGTTGAAACTTGATCTCCAATGTGACAGTGGTAAGAGGTAGGGCCTTATGTTTGAGAGCACAACAGGATGAGTACACTTGATAATAATGTATTGTATATTTAAAATAACTAAGAGAGTGTAATTGAAATGTTCCTAACACAAAGAAATGATAAATGCTTGGGGTGATGGATACCCAAATTACCCTTATGTGATTATTACATATTATATGTCTGTATCAAAACATCACACATACCCCACATAAATGTATGTACTTACTGTATACCCATAAAAAAAAAATACGTGGGGCCTTTAGGAGATGATTAAGTCATCAGGCCTCTGCCCTCATGGGATTCGTGACCTTGTAAACAAGCTGGAGAGAATGCTAGGCCCCTTTTTTGCCCTCTGCCCTTCTACCATGTGAGGACACAGCATTTGTCGACTCTGAAGGATGCAGCAAGACACCATCTTGTGGCAGAGACCAGGGCCGTACATTAGAGCGGTACAAATGAACCTCTATAACATTAAACCTTCGATCTGAGAATTCAGGAAACTCACTAACTCTTCCCTAATGCTGAACATGAAGACTGGTGTAAATAAATGCATGTCAAATTCTGGAATGGGGTTTCCTTCTTAGTTCAAACACTCTACTACCACTTTTTGTGGAATTAACTTAGGTATTTGGAAGAAGGTTGTAGTCACAGGTAGGAAATCAAGTCATAAGTAAGGAAACAAAAGGCAGAAGCTGAGCTGTGGAACTGGCCAGCTCACTGGAAGAAGAAAACAGCTAGGAGGTTACCCCTGGGCACAGGGCAAATCCTGGTGATACTGGACATTAGCTTTATGCCCCTGTGACCAACTCCAGGCCCCATATGACAATGTTCCTGGAGCTGCTGGCTATTCCTGCTCAGACAAGGATTAGCTCAGGGGCTGGGCTGAGTTTAGCCAACACAGAGAAGGACACTTGCCCCCCGATCCCCACTAAGAGAGAGGAACACTTCCAGCAGGATTCTGCTTTGCCCTTTTCTGCCTTGTCATGGGCAGTGAGTACCTGATGTGTGACAAGAAGGGAATACAATATGGCTGCTTACAAGTAAGATTTTTGTAAATAGGAGGAATGCGTACATTTATAAAGCTGATCTCTTACAGAGATTTAATAAAACTCAAAATAGGAAAAAATATCATTCCTTGAGAATGTACTATTTTTGTTAAAAAAAAAAAAGACTTTAAAAAGGTTTCTCTTCTCTCTGAAGTCTTGACTAATATTAATTGGCACCTTCTAACTTGGTCAGCCAACAGCTACTCTCCTTCTTCCCACTCTGGATAACAGGCATTTCACAGCCTTTTACATTTTAATCTTGGCAAGAAGGACATTGGCCAAAGGATTCTTCTTCAGCCTTTGATGCCAAATATTTATTTAAAATATGAGGTCATCAGGATTAAATGCAAAACCTTACTGTACTTCTTTACCTCCATAAGGATGGCTAAATTTAAGTGGCTTTGTGCTTGGAGCCACTAACAATGAAACTCGCACAGACTTATTTCGTCTGTCCTTGTCTTTAAGAGATTGGCAATATATTGTAAATACCTGTGTCACTATGAACTAACAAGAATGAAATTCTGGAACCACTACAGGGTGGCTGGCTGTTTCCCCCACCACCATCAGATTCCTGTCCCAGGGATTCACCCAGTCCTCCCTTAAAGTCAGTTGGCCTTTTTCTGTTATCACTGTTGTCAAGTTCATGGAACTAGGAAGATGTATTTAATGCAGTGGCTCTTGATCATTTAGGAGGTAATGCACATTCTGAGGATTTGATGAAAGCTAGATTTTCCTCCAGGAAAATTGACAAAATGGACAAACATTTCAAATGCTGTATACAGTTTCAGGCTTTTTCCAATCCTTGAAGCCCATCCCATGACCTCAGATTAAAAATAATCAATAAAGGAAGATACTATTGGCATAATGTTAATTTTCATAGGTATTGTATCAATCAGGTTTTAATCAGAGAAACAGAACAAGTAGGAGAATAAGGAAATATATTACAAGGAATTGGTATATGTGATTATGGGGGTTGGCTAGGCAAGTGTGAAATCCATAGGGCCGGCTGTCATGAAGGGTAGGCTGGAACTCTTGGGCACAGGGTGAAGCTGCTGTCCACAGGTGGAATTTCTTGTTCTTTCAGGAAGTCTTAGCTCTATTCTTACGCCTTTCAACTGAGTGAATCGGGCCCACTCAGATTATCTAGAATAATCTCCCTTAAAATCAAGTGACTATGGACTTAAATTACCCCTACAGATTAGACGTGATTAAAGTCCACCTAAATTAGTGTTTGAATAACAGGACTGTAGTGTAGCCAAGCTGACACACAAAACTGACATTCACAAGTGTAGTGGTATTATGCCTATGTAAAAATTATTTTTGTTCTTAGAAGATAAATATTGAAGGTAAAGTGTTATAACGTCTGCAATTTATGCTCACTGAGTTTACCAACGTACATATGGTGAGAGCAAACATGGCAAAAGGTTAGTAACTGCAACACAGATGGAGGTATCTGAGGTTTCCCTGTATTATTCTTTCAATTTTTCTGTATGCTTGAAGGTTTTCATAGTAAAATTTGTGAACTAAAGTAGCCCCAGTCTCCTGCCTGACACAGCGTCTGTTAGCTCATAGCATACATTCAGTAAGCGTTTCATGAATTAAACTGAATAAGAGGCAGCATTTCACTCACAACCAAAGAGCTCAGCAGGATAATATTGTCACGGTTGCAACAATAAGAGATCTCCTGCTGCTTGTCCTCTATACTTGTTCAAACAATCCCATTGATAAATAAGAATAGTAAGGCATTTTTATTTTTATTTATTTATTTATTTATTTTGATATGAAGTCTTGCTCTGTCACCCAGGCTGGAGTGCAGTGGCGCCATCTCGGGACACTCCAACCTCTACCTCCCAGGTTCAAGCGATTCTTGTGCCTCAGCCACCCAAGTAGCTGGGATTAGAGGGGTGTGCAACCATGCCCAGCTAATTTCTGTATTTTGATAGAGACGGGGTTTGTCATGTTGCCCAGGCTGATCTCGAACTCCTGACCTCAAGTGATCCACCTGCCTCGGCCTCCCAAAGTGCTGGGATTACAGGCATGCACCCCCATGCCTGGCCAGCAAGGCATTTTTAAATATTCTTTTCTCTTCTTCTTCTTCTTCTTCTTCTTCTTCTTCTTCTTCTTCTTCTTCTTCTTCCTCTTCCTCTTCCTCTTCCTCTTCTTCTTCTTCTTTCTCCTTCTCCTTCTCCTTCTTCCTCTCCTTCTTTTCTTCTCCTTCTCCTTCTTCTTCTTCTTTTCTTCTCTTTTCTCTTCTCTTTTTTCTTCTCCTTCTCCTTCTCCTCCTCCTCCTCCTCCTCCTCCTCTTCTTCCTCTTCCTCTGCCTCCTTCTTCTTCTCGCACTGTCACACAGGCTGGAGTGGAGTGGAGTAGCACAATCTCGGCTCACTGCAACCTCCGGCTCCCAGGTTCAAGCGATTCTTCTGCCTCAGCCTTCGGAGTAGCTGGGACTATAGGCATGGGCCACCACGCCCTGCTGATTTTTGTATTTGTAGTAGAAACAGGGTTTCACCGTGTTGGTCAGGCTGGTCTCGAACTTCTGACCTCAAATGATCCACTGGCCTCAGCCTCCCAAACTGCTGGGATTACAGGCATGAGCCATAGTGCCCAGACATTTCTTTATTTAATAAGAGATGATGTTGACCAGGCTGGTCTTGAACTGGCCTCAAGCATCCCTCCCTCCTCATCCCGGCCTCCCAAAGTGTTAAGATTACAAGTGTGAGCCACCATGCCCCAGCCACCTAAGACATTTCTTAAGGTTAGGGGAGGCTGCATGCTATAGGAATTGCTGTCTTAGGTGCCAGAATTTCCGTGTTTGAGTCATGAGTGCATGTAAGCTCTGTGACTTTGGGCAAATTGCTTACTACTCTGAACCTATTTCCTCACCTAAAAATGGGATAATTACGCCTGCTTTATAACTTACAAGGTTTTTCTGAGGAAGAAATTGGACAATTACTGTGGAAATGCACTGTAAACAGCAGAGTAGTTCTACCACTCACAACTGCACATCAGAACCTAAGACCCATACTTTTTCACATTTAATGTCTCTGACTTGGGAGTTGTGTTGCACTTGATAGTACATCACAGTTTAATCAGCAGCATGTTTTTCTTTTTTAATGGTATATGAAATAATGGTGGCATCTTAGATTTGATGAAATACTGTAGCTGAGTGGTCTTAGGCAAATGACCTAAAATCTTTAAATCTCAGCTTTTTCCTAATTGAGTTAGGGATAAAAATACTTTATACAATTGCGATGAAGATTTAAAAATATCAAGTATGCAAAGCACTTAATAAATGCTCAATAAATACTAGTATGCCATTGCATTGTTGCACAAATGAAAGTTATTATTAGTGTAGAATTTGTGCAGTCTCTACAGGTCCTGCTCACACAATCCACCTTTCTCACCCTATTCTTGAAGAAGAAAATAGAACCTTAACAAATTTGCTTTGGAAAACCTGACCCCAAATTAAAACTGCATGATTGCTTGGAGTGTTAAGGCTAAAGAAATAGACCAGCATACAAGGTGTCAGAGTGGTAAACTTTTAAAAACTGTTGTTCCTACCACCTGGATGCTGACATTATTTTCACAGCAACCCTCCTGGGGACTCCGTTAGACTCTTTTAGATTAGGACCTCAGGTTGCACAATCTCTGTGAACATGGAGAACTTTTTGAGAATGTTGAGGCGGCAGCCTGAAAGCAAGCAGGAGATTGCTTGCTTTGGGCGAGTTGCACCTCAGGCTTCCCTCAACAAACCTACCAGCAATTTCTCCCGCACTGTGGTAACTAGACTCTGAGGCTCTGGTTTCCAGGAATTGGGGTTGGTAAACACATTACCCACAGTAAAGTCTTTTATTTTTGTTGACCTGCAGTGTGAGGATTTAATTTGCATGCTTTCTCCCGTGGAGGGAAGTGTGTGAATACTGCCAGTCGCTGCAGCTTGTGGTTAGTGCTTTCAACTGAAAGGGCACAAATCAAATCCTGTGCAAACGCTCTGGATTTACCTTCTGTGCCTGTGCCCCTGCAGTGTGGGGAGCATGGGGGAGGGAGGAAAAGCATCCAGCAGGAAGCAGTGCTTGGAAGGCATCCTGTCCCAGGATGGTGTCAAGAACCACTGATTTGTCTGTAGTAGTGGAGTCTTTATATTAATAAAAATCTGGGGAGAAGTCCACGGGACCCTTGAAAATGGGTCTAGGATGCCAGCTTTTCTTTTCTTTATTATTATTTTTTAATTAGTCCTTTTCTGATTCTCTTAGCCACTTCCCTTTCTATTGTCCTGTCCCCACATCCCCTTTACTATTTCCTCTCTCATTAAGTAAATATTTGATATTTAGATTATTTTTATGTCTTTTATTTGTTCCCCTTCTAATACTATCTCTAAGTTTTATTTTAAAAAATCTTTTCAAACTTTTTATTTGGAAATAATTTTACTTATAAAAACGTTCCAAAAAACAGTACGGAGAATTTTCATAGACCCTTTACACAAATATTCCAAGTAGTGACATCTTACATAACCAAATTTTTCAAAAGATGAAAAACATTGATAGGTAATGCATTCGCCGGGCTACAAATGAAAACAATGTAGGGTATTTGTTGAGAGCTTTTATTCCTATACCCGTCCTCATTCATCCTGTCTTCACTGTCTTCCTCCTTTTTTACTGGCAACTATAAGAGTTGCTTTTGTGGTCTTTCAGTGTTTTATGGGTAAATATTAGCAAATAAGCACCTTTTCCCTTTCTTACAGAAATAGCAACATTATGTATACTGTTCTACAACTTATTTTTCTCACCTAACATTATGTCTTAGAGATGTTTCCACATCAGTATGTAACATCCCCATGCCTTTTATCAGCTAAGTAATTTTCCATTATGTGGATGTACTTCTATTTTATTTAATTTATTTATTTATTTTTGAGATGGAGTCCTGCTCTGTCGCCCGGGCTGGAGTGCAGTGGCACGATCTCAACTCACTGCAACCTCCACCTCCTGGGTTCAAGTGATTCGCCTGCCTCAGCCTCCCAAGTAGCTGGGATTACAGGCATGCGCCACCATGCCTCGCTAATTTTTGTATTTTTAGTAGAGATGGGGTTTCACCATGTTGGCCAGGCTGGTCTTGAATGCCTGACCTCAGGTGGTCCACCCGCCTCAGCCTCCCACAGTGCTGGGATTATAGGTGTGAGCCACCGTGCCCAGCCACCTCTATTTATTTAATCACTTCCCTATTGGTGGATGCTACTGTTTGGCAGGGTTTTTTTCCTTATTACTTGCAGGTGAATGCATCCTAAGTGATAACACCACTCAGCAAAGGGCAGAGGGTGAGTGGGGAGCCCTGGAAGGCCCCTTTAGTAATACACTGAATTTCACCAAGCATATGCATTGAATAGCTTTCAGTGATCTTGGTTCTAATTGTCGGATTTAATTGTTGTGGATTGGAAGTAAGATGAAGGCAAGGTACTGGATGCATGAAAAAAAGGGGGTAGACTTTATTGTTGATTCATTAGAATTGGATTACAAAGAAATGAGTAATATTTTCTCATAAAGAAGAGTCTTAAATTACTATAAAAGGTACCCAGATATGGAGTGAGAGGAGTCAGATCTAACCCTGTAGAATAACACATTTCTCAGGAAAAACGTATTGCCCCCTCGTGCTTCCGGATCGGAGTAACAGAATATTGAGTGGGGCTTTTCCTTGGCCTAGGAATTGGTATCCAGGTCCCAAAGCTGAAGACAAAGGAGTCTTATATTCCTCACGTTCTACAGAGAAAGATGCCGAGGAGCCTCTAAAAATTGAGACCAGTCACCTTCCTCTGGGCCCAGTAAAATGTGGATTGGCTTAGCCAATCCCAGCCGCCACCCCCATACTCTTCCCCATCTGTATGGGCCAAAGGCAGCTTGCAGAAGGGATGAGGATGGGGGCAGTCATGGGGGGTCAGCAGAGAAAGCAGTGTTGGAGTTGAGAGCCATCAGCTGATGGGGGTGAGAGTGCTGTAGCTCTTCCTACCCAACTCCAAAGTTAAGGGAAGGTCACATGGCCTTCTCCTAACTTTGACCCTCTTTCTTCCCTCTCTAATGACCCGTGTGGTTACACTGGGCCTACCCAGATAATCTCCCAATCTCAAAATCCTTAATTTAACACATCTGTAAAACCTTTTTTTACCATGTAAGGTAACATATTCACAGGTTTCAGAGATTAGGACCTGGGCATCTTGAGGGGCCATTGTTCAGCCCATTGCAGTTGTATTTCCCTGATTGGACATGGACTTAAGCAATTGACTTGTTGAACTGCCCTCCACCTACATGAGCAGGGCAGGGAGAACTGGAGAGAGATGATGGAACTGAGAGGGGATGGCGGTGGAGCAGACACCACTGATTGGTGAGATACGGATGTGAGAGTTCCTAGAAGGTTCAGAGAGCTGCCCACTAGGTGAGGGGGACCCCAGAAGCAAGAGGCTCTGGGCAGGACTGCTAAGGATAGGAGCTGGGGGCTGGACTAGGTCGCCAGGTGCCAGATCTCCCAAGTCAGGAAACCCTACTCCCAAGTCAGGAATAGGAGAGAGAGCAGAACACCACTTCTCCCTGTGTCAAGCCCCACTTCCATAGCCTGGCTGGATCTACCTCACAGTTGTCACCAAAGTATTAAATTATGAGAAAAGCTTAATACAATGGTGAGCAGTAAGAGCTCAGAAAGTGTCAATTGACATTGTTACTTTTTGCTTGGCTACACCTAAGCAAACATTTTTGGAAAACTGTGTACCTATTGAACACCTTTCAGTTGACATCTAAAATTTTTGTTGCAGATTTATATAGTATAATAGTAAAGGATGTAATTTCTGGCATGTAGTAGTTATTAACATTGTAAATTAAAACTGCTATATTGGGACCAGTGCAGTGGCTCATGCCTGTAATCCCAACACTTTGGGATGCTGAGGTGGGTGGACTGCGTGAGTCCAGGAGTTCAAGACCTTGTGGGCAACATGGTGAAACCCCATCTCTATAAAAAATAAAAACAAACAAACAAAAAACACCTGATATATTGATCTTTTAAATATATCCAATAGAATGTAAATACCACAATGATTTTATGCTGGCTATCCTTATTTTAAAAGCACATGAAGAAGTTTTTCTTTAATATAAATGCTCTTCTATAATATTCAAACTAGGACATTTATTTTCTTTTTCTCCTTGAACTCATATTTTCATTCCACTACCCCCACAGAATTTTATTCTAACTTAATACATTTTTAGGCTTGGAAGTCTTTTGATTGTCTTATTGTATTTTCTGCAACAAATGTATGTGTGTAAATAAAAGTTTTAGTTTTATTTCCTGTGACCATAAGGCTCTGTTAAAATCATAATTTAGATAGGTTTTGTGTACAATTGATCAAAATAACAAATATACTACAAATCTTGATAAACACATACTAAAACATTAACCTTGTACTGGAAATAAATTTTTAGTTATATAATTTTTTCAGCTCATTTAGTTATCTGGGTGAATATTATTTATAGAATGAGACAAGGCTGAAAAATTACTTTCTCATTTTTATTTTTGTTGATATAAGAAACAAGCATATTTACTCACATATAGAAGTAGATGGAAGTGGAAGGAGTTTTGCCAACGTGATGGTACTCAACTCTTTGAACTCTACACATTTCAAGGGATATTATAAAAAACACTGGGAAATAAACTGCAAGCCAGATTACAAAAGCAGCAATGTTATTATTTAAATTACCTGGACCTGATAGAATTGGTTTATCTACTCCACCTGGTAAGGAGCCAGGATTAGCTGAGGCATGTGCTGAGGGCAACTCAGCTATGAAAGGTGAGAACTATAAGCACATGCCCAGTTGCAAAATATTAACAGAATACGTTTGAGTTTTTTCTCCCTTATTATCCTTTTGTCATCTAACATAAAATGTGTTCAAAGTATTTAAATTTCTTAGTACTTAAGTTACAGGATAGCAAAGGGGGAGTGTGAATCTGCCATGAGAAAAAGGAACATTACCCAAGAAAAACAAAAGGACTTTGCCTCCACTCCTGGATTTGTGTGTTTTGGTTGTGTGTCAGGTATGTAAGCAAAGTATGGCTTTGCTTTTGTCTTTCTTTGGAGATGTATGGCTTAAGGACATGTGTATGGTGCCATGCTGGACCCCTATTACCTTCAATAGAGATGACACCAGGTTCAAGAGGCTCATGAAGAGACCCAGAGCCAGCAAATGAGACATAGGGCTTTATTAGTGGGGAAACGTACATATAGAGCAGACCAGTGGCGACAGGATAGGCAAGAGAACTGCAGCCGCTTGTAGAAAGCATGTAGCTTATATAGCATTTTCACTTAGCATTCCCCCTAACAATCTCCACCTGACAACCATACTGTTAACCCAGAAGAAGAGGCCTTGATTCTCCCGTACAGCAGGTGTTCCACAGGACCATCCAGGGGCTCAGGTGTTCCTTATAGATAAGAATGAATCTCCTGATTGGCCATTCCTGAATTCCTTAGCTCAGAATTCCAAACAGATATTCAGATGCACCTATCATACAGGGTCATTCTCAGGGTCTATGCCGTCAAGTGCACTGATAAGGTTTGGCTCTGTGTCCTCACCCAAATCTCATGTCGAATTGTAATCCCCATATGTTGAAGGAGGCTACTTATGGGAAGTGATTGGATTATGGGAGCGGCCTTCCCCCTTGCTGTTCTCACGATAGAGGTCTCATGAGATCTGATGGTTTAAAAGTGTGGCACTTCCCGCCCACCCCCTCCTGCCTTGTGAAGAAAGGGCTTGCTTCTCCTTTGCCTTCCACCGTGATTGTAAGTTTCCTGAGGCCTCCCCAGCCATGTGGAACTGTGAGTCAATTAAATCTCTTTTCTTTGTAAATTACCCAGTTTCAAGTAGTTCTTTTTAGCAGTGTGAAAATGAACTAATATATGCATCTACCATACATATGGGTGCCAATTTGACAAGAGGTAGACTGCTGTGGCTTCGATATATGTCAAATCGGCTAGACTGAAATACAGTGCCTAGACTTCCCTTTCCTATGTTTCTGTTCATGTGCACCACAAGAGAGAGTCTTGGGGGATTTGGAGGCTGAAAGTGAAGCAGCAGCCAGTTTGTAGTTCATGTGGGTTGTCATTTACCTGCCAGCTCACCTGCTAGTGAGAGGCAGCAGCTGGATGTACAATTGCAGCACTTTTCCCTGGATCCTTCTTTAGTTTTTCTGACTCCTGGGCATGTATGTGTGTTTAGCTACACGACAAAAGAACCTGGCTTCTCCAGGACACCCATACCATTAAGGTCAGAGGCAGCAGGAACTGATACAGGTTTTAGCTGGCTTTGTGAGCTCCGGATGTGCTTGTGGGTTCCAGCTTGTTCTTGCTGTCCCTCACTTTCCACCTGCCTTTCCCTCTTGATTGCCTCTCCAGCATCAGACTGGAAGAGAAGAGCCCGCAGAAACTGTTAGCCAGCTTCCATAATTGCAGGAGGTCCAATTCCTGTAACAAATCGCATCTTAGTGGTTCTGTTTCTTGGATAGAACCCTAACAAATACAGTAAATTATAAAAACAAATTTAATATGCTATTTTAAAAATTTATAATAATACAGTACAATTTGTAGCTAATATTGTAAGCTATTTTACTGTAGAAGCTACTTATTTGATAAAGGCCTGGTACTCCTGTAATTAAATGTGGGAGCACATAGAAACCCTGGTATTCTGTCTTGAAGAGTAATTATATTTGAATTTAGCATAATCATTTGAAATAATTATTTATTTATTTCATTTGAACGTTATAATAAATTATTCATTTATTTCTTTGGACGTTATAATCAAACCTTTTCAATCTAATAAAAGAGAAAGGTAAATATCACTAAAAACTAATTGCTACAATAGCTAGCATATAATTTTATTTTTTATTAATAAAAGAAAATATCAAACATTTTAAGATGAAGTAAATGATTTTACTTTAATTAAAATCTTTCATAATAAGATCTGTTTTAACAAAATTATTAACTATTAAATCTGAGAAGACATTATGCATAAGTTAATTTCAGCATGTCTTAAAAATCTGATTGATCCGGAAAATATTCTTATGTTTAAAAGAATTAGCATCGCTAACTTCTACTTTGGTTGCTCAAGTTTGCTTTTCTTTCCAGCTAATGACAAATTCTAGGGATGAGTATTGAGAATGGCAGAAAATATTTGCTGATGTTTAAATATAGGGAAAAAATTATTTTTTAGCTTTCAGAATTTCTAATTGATGTTCTCTGCTTTGCTATTGCAAAATTCTCCTCTGGGTAATTCACCCTTTGAAAATAAACAGGTTGATTTTAAAAATGGACAAGAGATACGAATGAAGAATTCACAGAAAAAGAATTGCAAATAGCTTACACTAATAAATAAAATGCTTAGTTTAATTCAAAATATGAGAAATGCAAGGCAAAATTACACTGAGAGAAGCTGTACTCACAGAGGTGAGAGGGAAAGACTTGGGGTTTGCTATGGGTTAGTAGATAATGGAGACTGATTATACATGAGATTTGGAGCTGGGGATTCAGGAGAGAGGGGCACATTGGCCTCAAAGTGGCAACGATGAATGAAAAGGACACCTCCTCCAAGCGTTAGTGATGAGGGAGACAAAACAGCCACCCCCTAAGATGGCTAAAAACAAAACTCAAGACAAGAAAAAAATAATAAAAACTACTCTGCTGAGATGTAAAACTAGCAAAAATTCAAAAGTTAGATCACTGTTGACAGGACTGGGGAAAATGAAACTCTCTTACATTGCTGGTGGGAAGGCAAAATGGTAGAACCCCTATGGAGGAGATTTGACAAAGATCTAGTGATATTACTTATATATTTACCTATTATCTGCTCTGAAGCAGAGGATGGCAGTTTGTGCCATGTCCAAAGATGCCAGAGTGCAGGACGGAGGAGAAAGTCACAGCCTGGCAAGGAAGGGGCCTTGTGAATCTCATCTGTAATTTGCATAATTTTCTGTAATTTGCATAGAGGCTCCATATGTGCTAGTCCCAGGTTGTACATGCCTACAGTTCTTCTCCCAGTTCATCACCTTCCCAGTAGCAGGGCTTTGGGGGATCTGCTGACAGGAACCCAGAATCATCTGTAGCTGTGGGCCCCAGGGGCTTTGTGATGATTGTGGAAATGGAAAGTCTTTCCCATACAGTCTATTCGGTCACGTTCAGAGGGCAGCAAATCTTGGAGACTCGGGAAACACAGAATGTAATAATCTCCATCTTATTCTCCCTTTTCTCCTTTGTAAACTCTTAAGCACTCACTGCAAACTTAGATGCTTTCAGCAACTTGGAAATTATGCCTGAGTCCATTTAACAATTTAGATATACAACCTTATTACAGAAATATTTTTAAAAATATTTTCCTGACCGTAAAAATGAGACATGTTCATTTTTTAAAGACTTCAAATTTTTGTGAATTAAAAAAACCGATTCTACCCCTCAGAATGAGTATAATTAGCATTCTGGTGTTATATACCTATCTCCTTTGTATGCATCAATATCTATATAGCTATATTTGAGAATTGGCAATACAATCTGTATTGACAATTGTACATCTTGCTTTTGTTAAATCTTTGAAAACATTATTTGTTTTTGTTTTTGATAGTTAAGAGTGCTACTCAACTAAAGTTATTACAATAATAGGAAAGGTTCTGTGCTAGGCTTTGGATATACGTGTAAGTGTGTGTATGCATGGTTATATTCTTCAGCTTGTTCCTAGAAGTAAAGAAACAAGGAGTATTTTCTCTGCCCTCTCAGACTTTCCCAATCTAGTAGAAGAGATAATGCGTATACGTAATTAACTTTAATACAGAGGCAGTATTGTATAATAAATCATGAATTCCTCAGAGATAACTCTGAGATGGGATGAATTTACATCTGCATATTTTGGGCATTTTTTCTGTTCTAGTTGTTGACACTGAACAATAATCTTGAAGCTTCCTCCAGTCTGCAAATAAACAATTTCTGCTTTTCAAATGCAGAAATCATTGAAAGGTTTGGTAAGCTCATGACAAAAGGGTGTTGGAATCAACAGAATTTGTCTCATTTTCATTGTTCCTCACCTCTGAAAGGCTACTCTTCTAACGGTCTGTTTTGTCAGAAGCAATTAGCATCCTGGGTAGCTGGGCTACCTGTCTCCGGAATGTTTCAAGGTTGAGGAATAGATGAAATGTTCAAAGAGAGAGAAGAGGCTTTGCTCCTCCATTTTGATGTGCCATGGGAAAACACTAATTTAGAATAATTAGAGCTAAGTAATGGAGAAGCCGTAATGGGACGTTAGCCATGCCTGTGACACAACAGGAGGTTGCCCCTGCTAATAAGCAGACAAGACCCAGTCTCCAGTAATTCAGAGTCTTAACTGTGAATTCCCATATGAAAAGTTAGACTTTCAGATAGGAGGGGACTAGGAGATTGGAGGTGGACCTACAATAGGTGAATGTACCCTCTTCAGAGACAGAATTCTAAGGTTGTGTGTGTCTCCTGGTTTGTTTCATGTAATTTTCTTCTGTGCCTGATTGTTATTTTTTAAATGTATAATCCAAAGAGAATTTGGGGCACATGCACAGATTTTTATTGAATGCCCAAATAGTAAGAAGGCTCCTTGCCATTCAGTATCATGTTGTTTTGGCTACATTTTAAAAATAGGTAACACTGTTATTCTACTAGACTGAGCATTAAGGCCTCTTTCTTTTAAGAGGCCTCTTAGGGTCCTTGCTATGTCTGAAGGTTGGTGTCTCTCCAAAATTCATATTTGGAACTTAACCCCCAAGGGGATAATATTAAGAGATGGGGCCTTTGGGAAATGATTAGGTCACGAGGACTCTGCCCTCATTAATGGGATTCATGCCCTTACAAAAGGCTTGAGGGAATGAGTTCATCCAATTTTTTGTCTTTTTGCCACTTGAGGACACAGAGCTAATGCCTTTCTTCTATGTGAGGACATGGGGAGATTGTGGCTTTTTTATTTTTTATTTATTTATTTTTTTTAGATGGAGTTTTGCTCTTGTCGCCCAGGCTGGAGTGCAATGGTGTGATCTCAGCTCACTGCAACCTCCGCCTCCTAGGTTCAAGCGATTCTCCTGCCTCAGCCTACCAAGTAGCTGGGATTACAGGCATCCGCCACAACGCCCGGCTAATTTTTGTATTTTTAGTAGAGACAGGGTTTCACCACGTTAGCCAGGCTGGTCTCAAACTTCTGACCTCAGGTGATCCACCAGCCTCGGCCTACCAGAGTGCTGGGATTACAGGCTAAAAGCAGAAAGGGAACCTTTACCAGACACTGAATCTGCTGTCACTTTGATCTTGGACTTTCTGGCCTCCAGAGTTGTGAGAAATAAGTTTCTATTATGTATAAATTACCTAGTCTAAGTTATTTTGTTATAACAGGAGAAGAGACTGAGACAGTCCTGTATAGGGATTTTACACTGAGTGAGTGAGACCTCTGCTCCCACTGCTTCAGCCAGTGATGTCAGACCCAAAGATTCCTCAAGGCCCAGGCTGCCATGGAGTGGGAGAGGAGCCCTGCTTAGTGCTGGGACTTCTCTACATGAGACAGGGATTTGGTTCAGGGCACTTATTGTGTACCCAAGCATCTGCCAGTAGATATGGGTGGAAGGCTGCTTCTGTGAGGCCCTGTTTGTGACCCCACAGAAGCAAACCAATTACATTCTCATCTTTGTCAAGATGCAGCATCTCATGACAATTCATAATCTTTAGAGTATATTCTTGGACCATTCCTACTTGACATCCAAGTACAACCCTGTCTCTGTCTAGACCTCTTCTCCTCCATTTCATCCTTCCACATCCCTGTTGACTTCAGTTAGCTTTAGGCATTTTCTGGTTACTTTTTTTTCTGGCCTCAGATATACCTTCCACTGTGCAGATGCTGTGTCTTGCCCTCTGGATTGAGGTTCTTCAGGATGGTTGCTGCTGTTTACTATTTTCCCTTGGCCACAACACTCTTAGGAGTGGTGACCCCAGTAGAGAGTTTCCAGATCTAGCCTTGTCCTAGTCCCTGGACCTAGGATGTGGAGAGCAGCTGCTCCCTACACTTCCTCATACCCCACCCCCCACCAGGAACTAGAGCTACTTAAGATTTTCCATTTAATCACAATGGAACCCATACATTGTTGGACATCAAGAGACAAAGACAGGCCAAAGGGTTTTGCATATCAAATGTAGTATCTCAAGAATATTCAGATATTACCAGCCCCATTTCCATTCCCTGCTTGAAGATGAGACTTAATTGTCTGAAGAGGGTGAGGCCTTGAAGGCTGGTTTTGCTCCCTTGGTGATTTGGGCAGACAACCAAGTAGTCATTTATACCTTTATAGCTAAGGCTCTGCCGACCCGACTGGCTACCCTTTCAGAAAATGGAGGTGGTATTCTAGTGCCTTTTGTCTTCCCCAGGGGAGCTTTCAGACTTTTGGTGAATTTGCTTATACTCACTACCTGTGAAGAAATGAACTCTTGGTTCATAGTGATTTTTATTTTACTTTATTTGGGAAGGAAAGCCCTCCCCTAACCTTCCAGCAAGGATTTGCATACATTATTTATTTTCCCTCAGCACAGATATGCAGACATTTTACAGGGGAGTATCCAAGCTTTACTTGGTATTCCTTAAGCAAAAGGATCACAATTTTACTGGCTCCCCCCATTCCTGAAAGAATGAAGATCATGTCATGGAAAGGGCTAGTCAGTCCAACTCCAGGTGGAGATTTTCTGGAGGATCCCCCCAGCAGCATCTACTCCCAGTGTTCTGTTCAATACTCTTGGGTCTTCCAAAGGATGTCAACAAATGGGCAAAGTCCTGAGGATTTTCCTGATACACTCGCGTGGAAAAAGCAGACTAAGATAGGTCAGATTTCATCTTGAGAAGAGCTTTAGTGAATTTATACCTGTTCATGGGGCACCCTTCTGTAATAGCTTAATCCTATGTGGAAAATGATATTCTTGGTCTTATGACCAAGGACTTTTTTTTGTAGCAACTTAGGTTATTATAGATTTATAATGACAAAAGCAATAATATGCTTTCCTTCCTACAGAGAGACAAGGCAGTGAGCCCCCATCAGACAGTTATGAATTGTCATTATCAGGTAGATAATCTGTTTACACTACTTGGTCTACCCCATTTTCACCTCTAGATTTCACAAAACATATTTATCTAGGGGGTGCAATGTGTGGAATGTTTTTGTGCAAAGTTACTGCAGTCCATTTGGAGAGAGGGCCTGACTCTTTTGATCCATGTGCTACTCTGCTGCCAGATTGAGCACTCTGAGGGAGAAATCTATCTGACCCATGTCAGCCTCTTGCTTAAATTTTTTTTTGGAGTTTCCCTTAGGCTTTAGGATGAAATCCCAAAATCTTTGATTTACTCATAGACTATCCCTTCCAGCCTACTTACTCTCTGATAACTCTTCAGGTTACCGTCTGGGTTCTAGTCATACCTACTTTTTTTTTTTTTAAGTTAACATTTATTGAGGATATTTGGTACCATTTGATAACATTGAGCATTCACCCTTTCCCGTTAAGAACACAGCTTGGTATTTGCACTGCTGGCTTCTGCTCACATACAGTTGGGCCAGGACTGAGTTATGTAGCTACACCTTGCTGCACAGGAGCCTGGGAAATGTATTCTGGGAGGCTGTGTGTCCAGATGAAAACTTTTAATACTACTATAGTAATATAGAAGAAGGGAAATGAATATTTGGGCCTGATTTTCATTCTTTCACAGTGAATGAGAATTTTAAAATCACTATAGAGTCTATTTTGGACATACTTGTACTGGGTTTAGTAAAATCAACATATGGAGTGTTAAATATTTAGTTTATTAAATAGCGATTTATTTTACAGACTCTAAAATCTTTACATTAAGAAGTATCCAGCCTGGCCAACACAGTGAAACCCCATCTCTACTAAAAATACAAAAATGAGCCAGGCATAGTGGTGCGTGCCTATAATCCCAGCTACTCGGGAGGCTGAGGCAGGAGAATCGCTTGATCCTGGGAGGCGGAGGTTGCAGTGAGCTGAGATTGCGCTACTGTACTCCAGCCTGAGTGGCAGAGTGAGACTCCATCTCAAAAAAACAAAAAAACAAACAAAAAAAAAAACTGGATGGAATAATCTGTCAGCATATGTATTATTGAATCAATTTGGTGGAACAATAGGAGAATGGTTTGTCAGAGAAGGGTTTCTGGAAGAGAAGGCATCTGACCTGATTTTCGAAGCATGTGTAGGAGTAAGTCGGCAAAGATGAGCAAAGGCATGTCAGAGCATTTTAATTTCTTCAAGTAAAGAAAGAAAGGAGCAGAATTTCAGAGTCAGGGGTTCTTCTACTGTGCAGAAATTCCTGTGGAGTAGGACAACAAAAAGATGAAAGGACTGAGGGAAGAGCTCTGGTGTCAGGATGGTTCTGCAGTATTCAGTGGGCAAATGGACAGGATGACTCCAATGAGGTCTAACCCCTCTGGAGTCTGCACTACCCAGCATGGCTGGATTTGGATGCCATCTTGATTTCATAAAACCTAAGTTTTTTCTCTCCAATGGACACATCTCCTATTTTATAGTGAATATGAGAAAGGAGGAGTTGTTTCATAGCAACTTTTCTGATACTCATCTATTCTGTGATACAAGGGAAATCTATTTAGGCTTTGTGGGGAATTCTTGATTTTAATTTCAAGATTCTTCGACAGGTGCATATGATCTATTAGTGTATAAGTTTATTTTAAATCAAAATGGAAAATAAAAAATGCTTTTTGAAAATAGTCTAATTGTTTTCAAATAATGTTAAGCTCAATTGATTTTTCCTGTCAAGTTCTTGTCTATTGAATGACTCCTGTTACAACTGTCAGAAAAAATGCAATGTGCCGAAGGAAAGAAAGAGTTTCGTAATTATATAGGTCATAACATAAAATTTTCCACTCCCAAGAGACTCCTGGATAAGCATATTTACATCTAGAAATCAAAGGTCAGAAAGTTTCATTAAATATATTCCTAAGTATTTTTAAATTATGACAAAGGGAATTTGGTTAGAATTCTTCTGTCCTGCAGTATCTGACAGGTACAGAGTATGGGTAGGGAAAACCCTGTGCTGTTCACTGCGTTAAAATGCCTTATGAATTTTAACTTCTCTTTCCAGACAGTGCAAAATAAGTGGGTGGAGGTGAGGGAGGGGAGCAGTATGTACAATCTCAAGATGGAAAACCAGTTGAGCCCAGTTAGAAAGCTGTCATCTTATAAACAGTTGTAGCAAACATATGCTCCGTATCTTCATGGTCAGTTTTTATTTTACAGTATGTTTTTCAATAAAGATCACACATGCAGGCTGGGTGCAGTGGCTCACACCTGTAATCCTAGCACTTTGGGAGGCCGAGGTGGAAGATCACCTGAGGTCAGGAGTTCGAGACCAGCCTGGCCAACATGGCAAAACCCCATCTCTACTAAAAATACAAAAATTAGCTGGACGTGGTATTGCGCACCTGTAGTCCCAGCTACTCGGGAGGCTGAGGAAGGAGAATTGTTTGAACCCAGGAGGCGGAGGTTGCAGTGAGCTGAGATCGTGCCACTGTACTCCAGCCTGGGTGACAAAGCCAGGCTCTGTCTCAAAAACAAACAAACACAAAAAACAACGCACATGCAGGTTTGTTCTTAACCTTCCACTCCATGGTACACTCCAGGGTTATGACACTCCCACCAGTCACGTAGCTCGTTTTGGTGGTAAAACTGGATTTGGGGCTATAGAGAGGTAGCTGACTCAAGTTTGGCTGTTTACCACTCAGAAGTCAAAGCACAAGAAGCGAGGTGTGGTAAAAAGAAGGCAGCTTTTATTCAAATGCTAGCAGATGGGAGAATGATTGGGTACAAGCCTCAAAGGAATCATGTCTGCTGTTTGGGCTGAATGAAGGAAAACTTAGTATGAGAAACACGGATGAGTGATGCAGGAGGGTACAGGTCTGTGTGCCTTTTCCTGATGGTCATCTTGAGGAATTGCCCATCTGGAGGTCTGGTTGGCTCATCTTGACTTTGGCCTGGTGGTGGTGAATTCATTGTTCATAACTCCCCTAAGAGGGAGGATTCTGCAGTTGAGTCTGTCTGATTTGCTTTAAAATTAGCCCCTAGAATTTCTAAGCAAGCACATAATTAGATAAGCAAGCACTGTACACAGGAGTGCCTGGTGGGAAAGGAGGGAAGCGAAGAGTTTTAAAGTACATTTCAAGGCTATATTTTGAGATTAGGAAGGAAAGGGAAAAAAACCTTAACATGTAATTTGAGGCTTAGATACTTGGTTACACCTCCCCGCTGTGAAATTATATTCCGTTTTTATGGAAAGTGGGAGATGTCAATTTGACTACTTCCTGCTGAAAAAGGGGCACAGCTAGGGGGCAACAGAAGAAAACCTGTCTACTTGTAATTGAAAACTTTTCTGAGTCTCTGACCTTGAAAAATTTTTGAAAACTTCTGAAAAATACAGAAGATATTTGTTGGAGTGTGAGTGGTGAGTGTGTAATAGCAATATAGTCCACAGTAGAAGAATAAACTTATTTTTAAAATCATGGCTGAAATTATGAGCAACTTCTTTTACTAGGAGGGGCCTGATCCAAATTATGAGGAGAACCCTTGATTTAAGAATATGACAGGATTAGACATAGCACTAGTTTGCTTGTGCACCTCTTGTAGGGCTGAGGGTGTATTTCCAGAGTTGTGCGGGAAGTATACACCGCATTTAGTCTTAATTATAGTGCAAAGTTCCCATTGTCAGTTGTACCTGGAGTTCCTGTGGGGATATGACAACAGGTTGGTGAAATATACATATTTAACAGGTTATAGGAGGGGCTATGAATATTCATAAAGTTGGTCCTCACACATGTGTATTGAACAAATATGTATGTAATAAATGACCCATGTTTATTTTGGGATGGAGACTTAAAATATAAATGTACTATAATTAGACCTTGTATGTACAAAAAGACACATGGAGTATGCAATTTCTGTATACCAGCCCCCAACATTTGTCCATGGTTAGTGACCTTTTTATCAGGAGAAATGTACTGAAATCAGTCTCTTGTCTAATTAAAGCTGAGTTATGCCTGGTGAACAGGGAGTAGGGGTCAGTTAGCTTATCTTGAATCCAGTACTCATTTGGCTGCTCATGAAAAAGAAACACCTTGTGGCAGCTAGAACAAACTTTTGAAGTGTAGGAGTGTGCGACTTCACTGTTGTGTGGCATGGTCCCGGGTCCTGTTTATAATTTGGTATCTTATTGTTACAAAGAGTCTGTTTTGTCAGTTTTATGATCTATATTTTAACGTTAATGTTGGTCAGTTGCATCTGAATTCCAAAGTGGGGAGGGTATAATGAGGTGTGTCCAGCCCCCTGCTTTCTGTAAAAACCTAAATTAGTTTTTCAGGTTTTTGGGGGGATCTCCTTTGGCCAAGAAGGGATTCCATTTAGTATGTTGGAGGGCTTAGAACTTCTTGTTTGTTTGTATTTCCCCTTTTATTTGGTCAAGATATGCCAGAGGCAGTATAGATGGCCATTCTTTTATTTTGTCCCATATTGATGCCAGGGTGGTATGGCTACCTGCTGTTCATCATGTCCCTTGGTGGGACTCCTACGGCCAAGGGACTTAGAGTCAAAAGACATAGCCAATTAAACATTTTGGACCAAATGGGAATGGACGCAGGCAGGCACATACTAACCCTTAAGACCTCTTTTAAGCAACATAAGAGCCAAAGACAAAAGATAAAAAACAAGATTATAAAATTGGCTTATCTATAAATTTTATGCACTGAGCTACCATAATCTTTGCTTGTAGCAATTAGTTATATAAAACACAAGCATTTTGTTTAGCTGTTTAGGCATCTGTATGTCCACGCTTGATTTGGAAGGTCTGAATTAATTGCATTCCTCAAAACCCAGTCCTTACAATCTCATATGCCCATGTCTTTAATAGTCCCTGGGCCTAGAGGGATTGAATAGTTCCAAATTCTGGAGGTAAAACAAAATATAAAGAATTAGCAACATTTGGCTGGGTGCGGTGGCTCACGGCTATAATCCCAGCACTTCAGGAGGCTGAGGCAGGTGGATCACAAGGTCAGGAGATCAAGACCATCCTGGCTAACACAGTGAAACCTCGTCTGTACTAAAAACACAAAAAATTAGCTGGGCGTGGTGGCAGGCGCCTGTAGTCCCAGCTACTCGGGAGGCTGAGGCAGGAGAATGGCGTGAACCCGGGAGGCGGAGCTTGCAGTGAGCTGAGATCGCGCCACTGCACTCCAGCATGGGCGACAGAGTGAGATTCCATCTCAAAAAAAAAAAGAATTGGCAACATTTCAAACAAAAAGGTCATAACCCTTGCTAAGTTCTGAGAATGACAGGAAAGGAAGCTCACAGGTAGCTAAACAAATTATTTAGTATCAAGGTATAGAATAAATTATATTAATTTAGAGGCAAAATTATTAAATAAATATTAATGTTTTTGGATATAGGTCTGTCCCTGTGTCTCACGAAGGCAGCTTACTTTGTCACCTTTGCCTGAGTCTAAAGATGAGGCTTTGGTTAACTTGAGTTTGATGTCAGATACTGGCAAGAATATTGTGCCTTCTTTAGATGAGATATTTGTACTCAGAAGTCAAAAACCCTGTAACTTATCAGCACAAGGATTAGTTAATAGTACCGGATAACAACCTTTTCAAGGGGCTGTAGGTGGGGATACTGAAGTCCATGACCTGACTAGAAGCTTTAAAAAGATTTTACAACCTTTCATTGATTAATTTTTTTTTTCTTTTTGAGGCAGGGTCTTGCTCTGTCACCCAGGCTGGAGTGCAGTAATGCAATCGTGGTTCACCACAGCCTTGACCTCTGGGACTCAAGCCGTCCTTCTGCCTCAGCCTCTCAAATAGCTAGGACTATAGGCACAGGCCACCACACCCAGCTAATTTTTGTACTTTGTTTTGTAGAGACAGGATCTCACTTTGTTGCCCAGGATGGTCTCAAAATCCTGGGCTCAAGTGATCCTCCTTCCTTGGCCTCCCAAAGTGCTGGGAATACAGGAGTAAGCCACCATGCCTGGCCAGTGGTGATTAATTTTTATAGCTTTGATAAACCCCAGCAATAAGTCAGAGATTTAAGATGTGATTTTGAGAGCATTTGTCAAAGATGTTAAAGGATACAAAACATTTGATCAAAACAGAACCGTAGGTCATTGTAAAACAATAGTTACTCATTTAACCAAAGTGATTATCAAAAGACTTTAAAGGAAATATAGAAGGTTATGTGGATGTAAAAACCTTAACCCTTTTAAATCTGTTTTTCTAAGCAATCAAAAACCTAATAAAGACATCATAGGAATTATCTTAATTAAATATAAAATGTTGTTTCTTAAGCTAGTTACCAAAAAGGCAAAGAAAAACCTTTTGCAGTGTGACTGCTTTTTCTTATGAGAAGCCCATTGAGATTACCTGGAAGCCAAACTGATGAAAAAAGTGCTTGAATTTAATCAGACACAGGAAGTGTGTATTCAAAGTTATGAGTATAGCAGGGAAATACATGACTCTTAATAACTGCATGAGAAGTTTCTTGATTACATGCACTGAAACATTTAGACATCAAGAAAAGCCAAGAGTACAGAATCAAGTTATACTGGAGGAAAACATTGCTTTCTTAGATCTTTACTATAAAACATTTTAGCATCAGGCATAATGCTAATGTGCAGTTAGAACCAGAAGGAAAAATGTTAGAGCTGATTAAAAAAAGCTGAAGAAGTTATCTCAGGCTTTTTCAAGGGGAGAAAAAGATGAAAGCAGCAAGACACAACAAAAGTTTAACTTCTGAGATATGAATCTGAGAAGTTTTCAAAAGAAACAGTTTACAGAATTAAAAAGCAAAACCTCTTAAAATTTCATTAAGAGTAAATTCATACCTTGACAAAATCCTGTTTAAACATAGAGTACCAATCTTTAGAAAGATTACTATAAATAATTCCCTTTTAATTATAGTTAGCTTAATCATATACAAAATTTCTTTTATAAATTTCTCTTTATGAATCTTATCACTATTTATGTAGACCATCTATGACATGCTTGGATTTTTTGATTTGTCTTATACTTCCCTCTTTTAAAAGTCAGTCATTTTATTTAAGGACAAAAATTTACCTTATAATATTTTTTCACATAAAATTGTTTTTGGAAATTTTTAAATTAAAATATAATTTTATATTTATAATTTTAAATATTTCTATTTACTGGCTTTTAAAACTTTTTTGTAAATAATTTTTAAATAACCTTCAAATATATAAAGCTATTTTTAAAATAAGATTATTTATAGAATTACATATTAACAAAAATTTTTATTCTTAGTAAACTTAAATTTTAGTGAACATTTAGGAAGGAAGAAATCTTTTTAAATTTAATTTTATTTTATTTTTATTATACTTTAAGTTTTAGGGTACATGTGCACAACATGCAGGTTTGTTACATATGTATACGTGTGCCATGTTGGTGTGCTGCACCCAGTAACTCTTCATTTAACATTAGGTTTATCTCCTAATGATATCCCTGCCCTCTCCCCCCACCCCACAACAGGCCCCGGTGTGTGATGTTCCCCTTCCTGTGTCCATGTGTTCTCATTGTTCAATTCCCACCTATGAGTGAGAACATGCAGTGTTTGGTTTTTTTACTTGTGATAGTTTGCTGAGAATGATGGTTTCCAGCTTCATCCATGTCCCTACAAAGGACATGAACTCATCCTTTTTTATGGCTGCATAGTATTCCATGGTATATATGTGCCACATTTTCTTAATCCAGTGTATCATTGTTGGACATTTGGCTTGGTTCCAAGTCTTTGCTATTGTGAATAGTGCCGCAATAAACATACGTGTGCATGTGTCTTTATAGCAGCATGATTTATAGTCCTTTGGGTATATACCCAGTAATGGGATGGCTGGGTCAAATGGTATTTCTAGTTCTAGATCCCTGAGGAATCACCACACTGACTTCCACAATGGTTGAACTAGTTTACAGTCCCACCAACAGTGTAAAAGTGTTCCTATTTCTCCACATCCTCTCCAGCACCCGTTGTTTCCTGACTTTTTAAGGATCGCCATTCTAACTGGTGTGAGATGGTATCTCATTGTGGTTTTGATTTGCGTTTCTCTGATGGCCAGTGATGATGAGCATTTTTTCATGTGTCTTTTGGCTGCATAAATGTCTTCTTTTGAGAAGTGTCTGTTCATATCCTTTGCCCACTTTTTGATGGGGTTGTTTGTTATTTTCTTGTAAATTTGTTTGAGTTCATTGTAGATTCTGGATATTAGCCCTTTGTCAGATGAGTAGATTGCAAAAATTTTTTCCCATTCTGTAGGTTGCCTGTTCACTCTGATGGTAGTTTCTTTTGCTGTGCAGAAGCTCTTTAGTTTAATTAGATCCCATTTGTCAATTTTGACTTTTGTTGCCATTGCTTTTGGTGTTTTAGACATGAAGTCCTTGTCCATGCCTATGTCCTGAATGGTAATGCCTAGGTTTTCTTCTAGGGTTTTTATGGTTTTAGGTCTAACATGTAAGTCTTTAATCCATCTTGAATTAATTTTTGTATAAGGTGTAAGGAAGGGATCCAGTTTCAGCTTTCTACATATGGCTAGCCAGTTTTCCCAGCACCATTTATTAAATAGGGAATCCTTTCCCCATTGCTTGTTTTTGTCAGGTTTGTCAAAGATGAGATAGTTGTAGATATGTGGCATTATTTCTGAGGGCTCTGTTCTGTTCCATTGGTCTATATCTCTGTTTTGGTACCAGTATCATGCTGTTTTGGTTACTGTAGCCTTGTAGTATAGTTTGAAGTCAGGTAGCATAATGCCTCCAGCTTTGTTCTTTTGGCTTAGGATTGACCTGGCAATGAGGGCTCCTTTTTGGTTCCATATGAACTTTAAAGTAGTTTTTTCCAATTCTGTGAAGAAAGTCATTGGTAGTTTGATGGGGATGGCATTGAATCTATAAATTACCTTGGGCAGTATGGCGATTTTCATGATATTGATTCTTCCTACCCATGAGCATGGAATGTTCTTCCATTTGTTTGTATCCTCTTTTATTTCATTGAACAGTGGTTTGTAGTTCTCCTTGAAGGGTTCCTTCACGTCCCTTGTAAGTTGAATTCCTAGGTATTTTATTCTCTTTGAAGCAATTGTGAATGGGAGTTCACTCATGATTTGGCTCTCTGTCTGTTATTGGTGTGTAAGAATACTTGTGATTTTTGCACATTGATTTTGTGTCCTGAGACTTTGCTGAAGTTGCCTATCAGCTTAAGGAGATTTTGGGCTGAGAAGATGGGGTTTCCTAGATATACAATCATGTCATCTGCAAACAGGGACAATTTGACTTCCTCTTTTCCTAATTAAATACCCTTTATTTCCTTCTCCTGCCTGATTGCCCTGGCCAGAACTTCCAACACTGTGTTGAATAGGATTGGTGAGAGAGGGCATCCCTGTCTTGTGCCAGTTTTCAAAGGGAATGCAGGAAGCAAGAAATCTTGTACTATTTTTCAGATGTCAGGATTTCATAGATAAAATCATGCCATAATTTTTAGAAATGTTTCCCCATATCATAATTCTTTCTTAATTGTAAATATCTCAGACATCCAATGTGCATTTACTATTGAATTTTAAACAATTAAATTTTTAATTGCACAAAAAGTTCACCTACAAGCATTTATCCTATTTACATGTATTCAACCCTTTCATTTTTAATAGTTTACTTCTGAAAACTGAGATATTACACAAAGCTAGTCATAATTTAAAGTTATTTCCTCATTAACCATTTTTTAAAGTCTGCGAACATCAGGTGTTCATCTAAGTAAGAACGTTAAACACACGAGTGTTTTGCTGATAACTTAGAATATTTAGCTGGTTTTATTGAACCAACAATATTAAATTAGTCTTTGTTTAAAAAAGTTACACAAAGATTACTCTGTTTTTGTCTAGGTTTATAGTTTCACAACCTTTGTGCCAAACCCTGACACCTTAAAATATCCAACAGGCAAATATAAAACTTATCTACCTAAACAAAAATGTATGCTGATGATTCTGAAGATATTTTTATTTTACCAATGACTTTAAAGCCAGTTTATTTATTAAAGATTGATAAATTCATGTGAACTTGAAATGCATTTTGACTTAATTTATGAGTATTTATTATGAGCCATTTGCTAGCATGCAAGACACAACACAAAACATAATACATGTACATCACATAAATATATCTAAACATGAATACATATCCACAAAGATCGAATAGTTTCACCTTGGAATTCTAGCTGTAAGATAGCAATATAAACTTAAGATTTTATATAAGATCACTGGATAAGAATTATTTTTCTGTCAAAAATGAAATCTGTTTACATGGCTAAATTTTGTTTGCCCTATTGGGTAATGTAAGGAAAGCTGTAGATCGAAATTTGGGTAGAGTATCTTTAGGACAGTTCGGTATTTTTTTTAAAAAGCATTTTTTTAACTCATTTTTAATAGTTTTTTTCTTTTGTAGCTTGACACCATCCATGCAACATTAGTGATTTTTTGTTTGTTTTGTTCTGTTTTAGATGGGGTCTCACTCTGTCTCATAGGCTGGAGTGCAGTGGTGTGTTCACGGCTCACTGTAGCCTCAACCTCCTGGGCTCAAGAGATCCTCCCACCTCAGCCCCCTAAGTAGCTGGGACCAAAGGCATGCACCACCACTCTCTGCTAATTTTTTTATTTTGTAGTGATGGGGTCTCCTTATGTTGTCCAGGCTGGTCTTGAACTCTTGGGCTCAAGCAATCCTCCCACCCTGGCCTTTTCTTTTCAGTTTTAAAGAAATTTCAAACGTTTACATTTCAGTTAGACAGTAAATAATGAGTCTTATCTCAGCACCAGCAGTTTAGTAACAGCAGATTCAAAGCAGGCAGAAAAGAAAAGAAAGAGCTTCAGAAGATTCTGCTTAACTTTATAGTTGCAGGTTAAATGAGCTGTGAATTTGAGCTCTGAACTTTTCTTGCTATAATTTGCCCATCAGTTTAAAATGTACACAAAAACAGCCTATAATATGTAACCAGCTGGAGTCCCATATAGTCTAGAAAAGAGTTCACATGCGTTTTCCCCCTACAAAGCTTAACCCAGATACAGAGAGTATTCTGGAATCCCAAAGAGGATGACAAAATCAGGGCCAGGGTGTTGGAAAGTGTTTCTCCCTTAGTGAGGAGAGAAGCAGCCTACCTTGCTCCTTCTGACAATCAGATGAACCTGGTGCTATGAAGACCATCCCAGAGCACCCTCAGAGGGAGGGATAACACTAAACAGAGACACAAACAGATGGATCCAAGGCAGATGGAGCACTCTGAACTGATCCCTGAAAGAGGAAACTGGAGAAAATCCTGAAGTCTTGTCTGAAACCCAGACGGCACCGCAAAAGGATCTCCTGTACTAGGTCCAGATGGCACAAAGGCCCATATGGCACCACAATTGACCTGTGCTAGTTCCAGATGGCACAAAGGCCCAAAAGGAAGAGACAGAGGAGCCCCATTCACACTCCAGTCGACTTACATAGTCCAAATGCCTCGGCTTCCCAAATGCCACTTTCCTTGCACCAGCAAAGCATTGTGGGCAGTTGATGCTGTGATGGGGACAGGAGGGAAATCCTAGGGGCAAAAGTGTCCTTGGCAGCTGCTGGGAGGTCCCTGAAGTCCCCACCCATGGAGTCAGCTAGCTGTGAATTGCTGGCACTTTTGAGCAGCTGTTGCCTCCTCCAGGAGAAACCAGGCAGACAGTCTAGGCTACCGGAAACACACAGCTCCTCACATGGGGCACCAAATTTGTAATTGACTCAAGTTCAGTTGCTCACCACTTGGAAGTCAAAGCACGAGAAGTGAGGTGTGGTAAAAGGAAAGCAGCTTTTATTCAAATGTTAGCAGATGGGAGAATGGCTGGGCTTGAGCCTCAAAGGAACGATCTCAGCTTTTGGACTGAGTGAAGTGGTTTAAGAAGGAAAACTTGGTATGGAAAATGTGCGGGAGTGGTGCAGGAGGGTACAGGTCTCTGTGTCTTTTTCTAATGGTTGAGTAATCACCCATCTGGAGGTCCAGTGGGCATCATCTTGGTTTGGGCCTGGTGAGGTGGTGGACTAATTGTAACTTCTAAGCAGGAGGATTCCACAGCTGAATCTCTGCATCTGGTTTGTTTCAAAATTAGCTCCTGGAATTTCTAAGCAAGCACATAATTAGAGAAGCAAGCACTGTGCATGGGAATGCCTGATGGGAAAGGGAAGGAAACAAAGAGTTTTAAACTACATTTCAAGGCCATATTCTGAGATTAGGAAGGAAAGGTGGGGAAACCCCCTTTAAAATGCATTTCAAGGCTGGGGTACAAGATTACAGAGAGACATACCCTCTGAGGCATCTTTCTGAATTTCTATGGGATACCCATATAGTGGATACAGTTTCAGGTGATTTTAAAAATAGAATTCCATATGCCTCTCCAAACCCAACTGAAGATTACTACACATTCGTAATTTATTTCTAGTAAAAAATGATTATAAAAGAGTATAATTTTTGTTTAAAAAATGAAATCACACCAAATAAAAACCCAGAATATACATGTATAGAAAGGCTTATAGAGCTTTGGTAATCAGCTTGGTTTTTCTGGGTCCTGGGATTGTAGGAGTTTCACTTCTTTCCCTCTCTCCTTTCCTTCCCTCCCTCCCTTCCCTTTTATTTTATTTTTATTTCTAGTTTTCCTTAGACTAAAAAATGAATTGTTTGTCTAATTTAAAAATTAATACATGCTTAAATACTCTCACATATTATTTTTTGTAAGAAATCCAATGTTCCTGATATTTCTTTCTTTACTCCACATATGCACTTCTTAGTCTTCAAACAGTTTGGTGGTAGACTGGGCACAGTGGCTCACACCTGTAATCCCAGCACTTTGGGAGGCTAAGAGGCAGGAGGATCACTTGAGCTTACGAGTTTGAGAACAGTATTTCCAACATAGTGAAGCCCCATCTCTACTGAAAATACAAAAATTAGCTGGTCATGGTGGCGCATACCTGTAATCCCGGCTGCTCAGGAGGCTGAGACGTGAGACTTGCTTGAACCCAGGAGGTGGGTCTGCAGTGAGCCAAGATTATGCCACTGCACTCCAGCCTAGATGACAGAGCAAGACTCTGTCTCAGAAAACAAAATAAAACAAAACAAAAAACACCTGATGTCAGGTCCAGGGCCATGATTCTGCCAAATGTCATACTCAGGGTTAAGGTACAGCCCATGCTGAGGTCCAAGGGAAGTGGGTGGATGGGCAGATAGCTGAAAGAATATTCAGAGGGCCATAGGCAGGTGAAATGTAGTTTTATTCAGCAGCTCTCTCATCAGCTTACTCACACTGTCCATCTTTATCTTGGCTCTCTGCTCTGGCTCTGTGGCTCCTCTCAGCAGCCTGCTCCCAAGCACAGCTGCATGGCTGGCCTGCAAGGCCAGCTCTCCCTTACAGTGTTAGCAGCTTAACTCTTTCCCTCTAGGCACAAGCCAGTTCCTGGCTTCCCCCTGCCTGCCTTCAAGATAACCAGCTCTCCCTTACAGTGGTCAGCAGTGTTACTCTCTCTCTGGGCACCAGTGCATGGGCCGTGTCAAGCCATGTCGAACTCTGGCTCCCCTCTGTCCGTCTGCAAGACAGACAGCTCTGGTTCTCTTTATCTGTCTCTGGGTGCCAGCACACCCGTATAGCATCAGCAGAGCAGTTATACCTTCTACAGACAATAGTGGCTCAGGGCCAAGTATGAACTTATACAAACAGGTTATATAACAAGTGGAGGTGTGCGCCTGCACACCAGTCCTGCTGAGTCACTATGGCCTGGATGTCTGCCTTGGCCTATTCCTTGACCAAAGCACATCCATGTACCTTACATTCCACCCCCCTAGGCCAAGGGAGACATAGGTTTTGGACACACAGGTTTGATACATAGCTTTGGGCATGCAGGCCCGATACACAGCTTTGGCACACAGGCCCTGGACACAGGTTCAACACATAAGCTTTGGGCACATAGGCCTGATACATACACATAGGCTTGACACATAAGCCTGACACATAAGCTTTGGGCATGTGGGCCCAATACACATACACAGGCTTGACACATAAGCCTGGACACACAGGCCTGACACACAAGCCTTATACATAGGCTCTGCGCACACAGGCCCATTACATAAATAAGCCTGATAAACTGCCCAGCAATCAGCACAGATTACCATGGGTGTCACCTCCTTGAGGATTACCATTCACACTGCCCTGAGTTCAGCTTATTAGCTACTTTGCCTACACCTGGTTTCAAACCAAATGGTGTCAGTACTAGGTTGGACTGTGACAACAGTCCAGGCAGCAGTAGCACCCTGGCTAGACTCATCTGTGTACCATGTCCCATCAGGAATGGGAGGGTGCCCTTCCTTAAATGGTGATGGCTCAGGATCTAGGGCTGCCTCAGGCCCCATGGCCTTATCCTGCATTAGGACTACAGGTCCCAAGACATCTTGTAACTCTGCTGCTAAGGGACTTGTACTCAGCGTACTCCACTGTTCCAAGTAGTGACCCCACTTTGCTTAAATAGATGTCTGTGCCATCCTAGTCTGGGGGTTGTTACCCGTGAACACGCTCATCCTGCTGTTTGGTAAGTCGTCTGCATGACTGTAACCTGTTCTGCCACGCTCTTATGAGCCTGAAGGGCAGCATATGTAGTTACTACTGCTTCTTTATTAATGAACACCAGAGCTCAGCTCCCCTCCACAGCTGAGACTAAAAGCCTACTGGTGCTTCCAAGTGCTCCATGAACTGCTATAGGCTTTGGCCAAAACTATCTGTGGTTACATGCACATCCACTTTAAATGGGCACCCCTGGTTAACTACCCATAGGGTTTGTGCCTACTGAATAGCCTGCTTGGCTGTCTCAGCCTCACCATCCAATCCCAGGCAAGGGGGGTATTGCTGCTTCTGCAAGGGAATCAGACGTTAACAGAACATCATTAACAAGACCACGACATATGGTGGGGCTATACATACAGCTCTGCAGCAATACTGTGAAAGTCCATCGCCACCCTTCCACGAAGGCAAGCTGTTCCTGGCTCTCGGTGGATTGTCCCAGTTCCGTTGTCAAGTGGTCTGGCAAGTCCGTGACAGATGATACAGCTGCCAAGCTGTGCAAAACATCCACCCCCGCCACCCCCCCCCGCCCACCCAGAATGTTTTCAAGCATGGGAGAGGCATACATAATGCACAAGTGGAGAGCCAAATGGCTGATGCCAAGATACAGAGACACAGGTTTTAGTTTCACTGACCAGCTTTCATAGAGATCTACGCAGCCTTGCCTGGAAACTTATCCAGGTGCAGGGACTGGTGGATTGCCAAGTCCACATGTGGCTCTGGTCGTCCGGTGACCCCAGAAGCTGGGCAGTCTCTTATCAAACAGAAAAGGCTTTACACTTCTCTCTGACTGCAGCTGGCAATCTGTGAACTGGAACACTTGAGCAGGACTGGATTGAGCAGTAATGTCCTTCTCCCGAATGACTTGCACTAAGTCTGTATGTGACTGCCAACATTACTTGCGTGACTCTGCAACTTAGAGGGGACAGAGGCACCATAGGTAATGTGTTCCACCATGATAGGGGGTCCCTGCATTCACCCTTGGGGCCCAACAGCTGTTCATGCTCTGTTTTCTGGTGGATAACTGGGTAAGCCTGCAGCAAAGGTTCTTCCTCCTCCCTGCACTGTGTCCCGCAAGGACTGGACATGCACTTCCCACAGCACAGTCACAAATGCCCATCTGACTCTGCCAGCAAAGGCATGCTTTTTCTCAGTGCTGTGCACTTCCAGGTGCTTCAGTGCCTTCTCCACACTCATGGAAGACCCGTCCACTTCCTCCTATGTTTCCACTGGGGCCCATCCAACCAGCACCACTGCTGCTGGGTGCCACAGCCCATGCTGCAGCCACAAAGCTGACCCAGGAGCCCTCGCGGGCTGAAGACCCACTCACCTCATCCTGCCAACTATGCCAATTGTCAGGTCCAGGGCCATGACTACACCAAATGTCACACTCAGCATAGGGTCTAGGTCTGAGGTCTGAGGGAAGTGGGTGGATGGGCAGATAGCTGAAAGAACACTTGGGGGGCCATAGGCAGGTGAAATGTAGTTTTATTCAGCAGCTCTTTCATCAGCACTTAGCCACACTGTCCATCTTTATCTCTGCTGTCTGCTCCAGCTCTGCAGCTCCTCTCAGCAGCCGGCTCCCATGCACAGCTGCACGGTTGGCCTGCAAGGCCAACTTTCCCTTACAGTGTTAGCAGCTTAATTCATTCCCTCTGGGCACAAGCCGGCTCCTGGCTTCCCCCTGCCTGCCTTCAAGGCGACTGGCTCTCCCTTAGTGGTCAGTAGTGTTACTCTCTCTCTGGACACCAGCGTGCGTGCCATGCTGAACACTGGCTCCCCTCTGTTTGTCTGCAAGATGGACAGCTCTGGTTCTCTCCATCTTTCTCTGGGCACCAGTGTGCAGCTTCAGCAGGGCAGTTATACCTTCTACAGACAATAGTGGCTCAGAGCCAAGTATGAACTTAAACAGGTTATATAACAAGTGGAGGTGTGTGCCTGCACACCAATCCCACTCAGTCACTGTGGCCTGGATGTCCGCTTCAGCTTATTCCTTGACTAAAGC
This sequence comes from Nomascus leucogenys, assembly GCF_006542625.1. Classification (NCBI taxonomy): domain Eukaryota; kingdom Metazoa; phylum Chordata; class Mammalia; order Primates; family Hylobatidae; genus Nomascus; species Nomascus leucogenys. The sequence continues at coordinate 72,289,862 of NC_044391.1, forward strand.
ACATCTATGTACCTTACACCTGTCTGGTGAGTTTAAGTGTAATATTACATCATCTGGAGTGTTTTCTCCCATCTTCACTCTATAAAACCACATACTCTTCCTTTTTGATAAATGTTGCTCAAAAGACTTTCTAAAGAAATCTTTCCAGATGAATCACATGTGCTGTGTTTTTGTGTGTGTGTGCTTTCCTGATATAATTGGTGTTATTTCACTTTGTTTCATGTGTCTATACTGTTTTCTGTGCACTTTCTGATCTCAGGAACTGGATATTGTAAATTTTCTGAGGTCAAGAACCATAGCTCCTCTTTCCTTGGTTTCTGACTCTTCTTGCCATTATGATGCCCAACATTTATAATGCCCAATGGATAAATCTGATTGGAAAAGAGCCAGCCTGGTAAAGTTTTGAGAGGTGGGATCATTTCACCCTGCTGTGGTTTAGATTTGCTTTGAGGGTGAAACATGAACTCTAAGCTGAATTTTAAAAATCAATCCAGCCAGTAAGATCACAGAATCCTGACAAGTACATCTTGATTAGACTCATCTTAAACCCTTTCAATGTGGATGATTTTTTAATATGGTCATTATGTATTAAGTGACCATTGAGGCAAATCTGAGCCTAAATTGGTATTTCTATATGGAAACAGGATGTGGATATTTGACTTGCCACAAATTTCTTATTTTTGTACCCTCCTTCCTAAAGTGCTGACTGCCTTCATGCGGCTTAGAATTAAACCACCAACTCCCTGGACATTGCTTCACACAATGGGTCCCAACCATGGGTCAGACATATTTCTTCATAATGACAAAGAATTCACTCTCCACCAATCCTTACACCTCTCTACTAATCTTATTTGCCATTTACATCTGTGACTTTTTCATACTTCTCCTCTAGCAGACACCTTTTATGCCTGTTTCAGCTCCTGTCTCCGGTTCCAGGGGCTGCAGTGGTGACTGGCTATGCATGGGCTGGAACCAACCTCACCATCAGACAGCACCTAGCTTCCTGCCTGTGCCTCAGACCTCTTGCCTTCCGTCCTGGGGCTTCCCTGTTGATGCTGAGACACAGGAAGCTGGGGAGCCCCACTTAGTGCCCACATACATGCCCAGAAGTACAGGGCAAGCAACACCCAGAGTGGGTCTTATAGACAGGAGCTGATGGGGAAGTTCTTTCTCTTCTGGATGAATTGTCCTGAGGCAGATTGTAAATGGCTTGTTAGAGGAGTATCCTAAGGTGGAGCCATCAGGTGCACTCCCCCTGACTGCTGGGGTATTAGGTGACAGAGAGACATACCCCTTGAAGCATATTTCTGAATTTCTATGGGACACCCATGTAGTTGATACAGTTTCAGGTGTACCCTGCCACTGCCTCTCTCTCCTTCCTCACTTCACTCCCCTGTTCACTTCTTCTCCACAGAGTTGCTCTCCCTATTAAAGGAGAAATATATAAGCCTTTGCCTCTCAGATTCCACTTTCTGTATCATATCCTATTTCCTCAAATCCCATTTCCTATCCATCAGCAACAGAAATCCATTCTCCTCTGAGTTATCACTGTGAAAAAGGAGAGGTGGACAATAGCCATCCACAAGAGTACATTTTCCCCCCTTTCTCTGAAGGAGGTTTTAACTTCTGCAGAGACTTAGAGGTACAGGACATTTTCAGAAAGCCATTCAACCACACATTTCAATTTAGATTTCACTGATCCTATGCTAGCATGTAGAGAGAGTTATTAAAGTCTGTGGTTCAGTGGTTCCTGCTCTTGCCTCTGTCACAAAGGAGCTAGTCATTGGCATGGGGGAGTGGGACAGAGAGGCAGAGCCACAGGTGTCAGACATTCCTCATGGCTTTCAGGAGCTGGAGACGTGGCTCCCTACAGTCAACTTGATGTTAGGAGAAATGTCGTCCTCCCCCACCTCATTCCCACAAAAAAATTCCCCTTCGGAAGGAAAACAAGAAAAATCGGCACAAAAGTCACCTTCACTGAAGAATCCCTACTTTGAATAATAGTCAGGGGAAATCTTCTGTATACCTGTTGACCAATCTTGTTTTTGCTTTTGATTGTTTTAAATTGTAAAAGCACAACGTTAAAGAAATTTGAGAAACAGATAAAAGATCAGCTACAGTCATACTCACCTGATGCAGTTCCAGGGACTTGCTGGAAGCAGCTGGGGTCGGTGACCTTCATGGTGCTGTCTGCATCTGTCTGGGGATCTTGTCTGTGATTGTGTTTCTCTTCCCCATTCTACTGAGCCTGGTGATGTTCAGGCTGTCACCTTTCTGAGCCCGGGGGTCTGTGCACAGCTGAACCCCAGACCTGCCATTCTCTAGTGAGCCTTGAGTGGAACAGGCCCTGGAGCACAGGCAAGAGAATGTTCTGGATTCAAGGGCAGGGTCCTCTCGCCCTAACGGGGAAAACCTCTGGATCTGGGAGCAACCCCCTTCCTGCCATTGGGAGGAACTTGAATGTTTTTGATATTATATATATGCTTAGGCTTTACTTTTTAAAAATAACTGTAGCAAATAATCATAAATAAGAAACTCATCCACAATACCACCATCTAGTGATAATCATTCTTAATAGTTGAATATAGTTTTTTCTATATATACATATAAAATATTCTCTGTGTATCATGTAATTACTCGAGCAACCGAACTCCCTTGTTAGCAATAACCCCAGTCTTTCCCTCTTGAACTACGTTCTACAAGATGCCGCTCACCTCCTGTATTTGTTGAAAAACTCCAGGGGCTTACTTGAATTAGGGTGGTTTGGTCCTGCTTTTAAATGCCAAGCCGGAGCAGCACTAGAACTATGATTGTTCCTTTACTATCCATTGCTTGTTGTTGCGTCTCAGTGTTGCTCTTGAAGACCATCCTGCTGTGGAACGCATGACTTTGGTACCCTCTGAAGTATTACAGAGGTGCTTCATGCTTCGGCGTCGAGTTTACAGTCATAGATTCCCAAAACATGAAATGACTGATGCATGGCACAGCAGGGGCATCTATAGCCCCTTGCAAATCCTCAAGGACTTTGTGTTGTCTGTGCCAGGGCAAGAACTTAGAGTAATTTTATGTTGTGGCCTTGCTGTGAGTTGAACCAGCTCCAGAACACCACTGCCTCAAGTGACCAGATGTGACAGAGGTCTGCTCTGAGGGGACCTTAGGTCTTTGCCTACAAGGGAAATGCTGAAAGCATTTTCTAAGTAAGTAAATAAACTACACCACACTATGTACTTAAAAACTGGATCATACTGAATGGTATATTTTCTAAACATTACTGATATAAAGCTTCTGATATCAAGATTTTGTACTTATCAAACACCTTTGAAAGCTGAATTGATTCTTTTGTGTTTAAATATTAGGTAAACAAAAACCAAAACTACTGTGCCCATCACTTACAGCACCTCCTTCCCAGCCCCATCATCTCTGCCCTTCCTTCCCTACCTCCTTTTCCCCCTCCTTGCTTCCTTCTTTCTGTCCGCCTTTCCTTTCTTCCTTCCTCCTGTCCGTCCGTCCTTCCTTCCTTCCTTCCTTCCTTCCTTCCTTCCTTCCTTCCTCCCTCCCTCCCTCCCTTCCTCCCGTCCTTCCTTCTGTCGTCCTTCCTTCTGTCGTCCTTCCTTCTGTCCCTCCTCCCTTCCTTCCTCCCTCCCTCCCGTCTGTCCTTCCCTCCATCCTTCCTTCTGTCCTTCCTTCGATCCTTCTGTCCTTCTGTCCTTCCTTCCTTCTTTCCCTGCCTCCCTTCTTTCCTTTGCAGCTACTGGGAAAATTGAGATACTGAGGAGCCAACTCCTGTGTGCGGGCAGCACCAGACTCCATTCCCGGATCCCCAAGACTTGGATTTTATTTGTTTAAAGCTGTGCAATATTTCAATGGAGAACTTCGTGTTGTTTACTAAGCATTTAGACCAGCTGTTGTAATCAGTATCTGTAGTTTGTTTCCTTTAGGGATTTCAGTTATAAAATATGATACATATTTGCTTTAATATCAAAATTGACAGTTTTGTCTCAATAGACTAGGGACTTAAAAAAAAAACAAATACTAAGTTATACTATAATCAACCCTCCGCCTTTTTCAGTGGCTATTTTGAAAGATGATTGTTGGTACCAAGCTACTGGTTCCCCATATCTCAGTAAGGCCCCTAGCACAGAGAGAACCTCCTTCTGGGCACCTCCGTGCCATCACATTTCCTTTTCTTCTGAGAATTTTGGCATGGCCATGTAAACACATGTGGTGGTGAAATGTAATTTAGTCAAAATTGAGGAAGCTTATAGGATCTAGGTATTATTAAACTTTTTTTTATTCAGTGCTTACAAAGTGCTAGGCACTGTATTTAGCACTGAGATTTATCAGTGAAAAAAACAGACAAAATTCCTGCCCTCAAGGAGCTTATATCTTAGTGAAGAGGGACAATGAATGAACAAACGAATGAATAAATGAGTGAATGAGTGGGATACAAGCAAGGGCCAGTGGCCTGCTGTTGCAGCATTCAGTTTTTGCTTGAGGAAACCAAAGAGCCCTGGAGTCTTTCAGAAAGCCTCTGAAACTGGTATTCTGCCTCAGACTCTTGAAAGGTGCAGTTTGGGGTCAGAGAGGTGGCAGAATGGTGTTTGCCTTTGAAGTTACCCCTCCTGTCATCCCGCAAGACTCAGACTGAGTGGTTTGGGAACTTTGGCAACATCCTGATGATCTAAGGACCCTTAGAAAAGGTGGGCTGGCTTCTCCCAGCCCTCCCTTCCTCTCACCCTGCTGCTTTAGGCCTGTGAGCTGTATAACTCACACTAATGTAACATACAGGTGGCAGCAGAGGGAAGGATGGAAGGAGCCCTGGATGGAACCAGAACTCCCTGCTCGAGTCCCAGCTTTGTACTTTCATAGATATGACTTCAGGCAGCTTGTTTACCCTCTCTGAATCTCTTTCCTTACTAGAAAACAGGCTACTAAATCCACCTTGAGGATCACTGTAAAACTTACAGTAGCTGATACATGGAAAAACATGTTGCAAATCTAATGCACATTTAAATGCAATTGATTTAATATTATTTTGATTATGAGCCAAAAAGTATAGTGATGGAGGTGAGTTAGTTGGGAAATTTGTCATGTGCCTTATTTGGGATTCTTTCTTTGGTTATGTAAATTTCCATTACAATATTATATACTGAAGCTATTTTCAAGTGGGGTTTTAAATCAATCATTAAAGAAGCATGTAAAGTACCTGATGCTAGTATGAGACTTTCTATGTTTAAGTCTTAACCTCCTCTCTCGTAGCAGAGGGATCCTGGGATTTTACTTAATATTAAGGTTTCAGTGACTGCTTGCCAGTTCTTGGTTGCTGAAAGGGAGGGATGAAGGCTCCCAGGGTGTTGTGGGGCTCAGGTCGAGGTGGGATGAGCAGATGACAGAAGTGTTCAGGTGCAGGAGCACTGGGAGAAAGACTGCCTCAGTCAGTATGGACAGTGGTCTTTTTTTTTTTTTTTTTTTCTTTTTACAAGGCTGAGCCTCTCTGATATCTTGCGTCAAATTCCATTTTGTGAAATTTAAAACAAAAGCCACTTTCTGTAGTTCTGAACTGCACGCACAAGGTATACCATGTTCTAACTTAATATTAAACTTAATTTTCAGTGATTATTTGCCTATTAACACAATTCTACTATCATTTTATAGGCAGCCTTGTTGGATCACATTAAAAATATTTAATCTCTAAAAACTTCAAATTTATGGCAAGGTATTTGCATGTATAGATTAATAAGTTTTGAAATTTGATAATTAGGAAATCTTTACTGCTGCAGAGATGAACATAAGGAGGAAAGATAAAGCAATTGGCAGAGCATGGACCTAAACTAACATTAGGAAACACTATCTGTACTTAGATACTATGTCTTTCATGTGTGTAGACATATTATGCTTAAAAACATATGCCATATTCTCATCATTGGAAACACTGGTTGTTTTACCAAGGCATTAACTGGAATAATATATCATTTTCAAAATTGTCTTAAGAAAATGAGGCTGACTTATAGAGCCAATAAAATCCCCTGGGAAAAACTGGCCCCATACTTTGTCCTTTATAGAATCCTGACTTGTGGTAAGTAAAGAACATCATGGACAGGCCTAGGAACCCCAAGTTTTCTTGGGACCTTGAAAAGAGGAATTCACCCAGTTCGCACAGGTATCTGCAGGCACAGATAAATCCTTAGCTGGGCTTGAAGCTTTTATGAAGGTCTAATCTTGGATTCCTAATGAAAAAGTTTCCAGCAAAGCCAATTTTTTTTTAAAGAGCATATATGGCAAATGATTATTCTTGTTGCATTTGTGCAATAATTGAGCCAAGTATAATCGGATTAAACTAAAACTTTTTTTTAAATTGTTTCTTCTTCTTCCTCTTCCTCTTCTTTTACTTTTTTAATAGAGATGGGGTTTTGTCTGGAACTCACTCATGTGATCCAGCCACCTCAGCTTTCCAAAGTGCTGGGATTAAAGGTGTGAACCACTGTGCCCAGCCCTAGGACTAAAACTTATTCTACAAACAAATTGGTCCTACTATGATTTTTAATAAAATTTTAATAAAATTGGAGAATTGGAGAGAGAAAAATAATGTTTCAAAATAAACTATAATACATCTGTTATTAGAGTCTAGCCTTGTATAATGTTTTTCAATTTTTATTATTTTCCTTTTTTTGTTGTATTTAACTTTGTTTTACATTCAGGGTACATGTGCAGGTTTGCTACATAGATAAACTTCTGTCATGGGGGTTTGTTGTACAGATTATTTTGTCACTTGGGTATTAAGACTAGTACCCATTAGTTATTTTTCCTGATGCTCTCTTCCTCCCATCATCCACCCTCGATAGGCCCCAGTGTGTGTTGTTTCCCTCTATGTGTCCATGTGTTTTCATCATTTAGCTCCCACTTATAAGTGAGAACATGTGGTATTTGGTTTTCTGTACCCGCATTGGTTTGCTAAGGATAACGGCCTCCAGCTCCATCCATGTTCCTGCAAAGGACATAATCTCATCCTTTTTTATGGCTGTGCACTATTCTATGGTGTACATGTATCACATTTTCTTTATCCAGTCTACCACTGATGAGCATTTAGGTTGATTTCATTGATGAGCATTAGTTAGAATGCTATTGTGAATAGTGCTGCAATGCACATACATATGCATGTGTCTTTATAAAATAATGATTTATATTCCTTTAGATATATACCCAGTACTGGGATTGCTGGGTTGAATGGTATTTCTGTTTTTAGGTCTTTGAGGAATCACCACACTGCTTTTTACAACGGTTGAACTAACTTACACTCCCACCAACAGTGTATAAGTGTTCCCTTTTCTCTGCAACCTCTCCAGCATCTGCTGTTTTTTGACTTGTTAATAATAGCCATTCTGACTGGTGTAAGATGGTGTCTCATTGTGGTTTTGATTTGCATTTCTCCAGTGATCAGTGATGTTGAGCTTTTTGTCATATGCTTGTTGACTGCATGTATGTCTTCTTTTGAAAAGTGTATGTTCGGCCGGGCGCGGTGGCTCATGCTTGTAATCCCAGCACGTTGGGAGGCCGAGGTGGGCGGATCACGAGGTCAGGAGATTGAGACCACGGTGAAACCCCGTCTCTACTAAAAATACAAAAAATTAGCCGGGCGTGGTGGCGGGCGCCTGTAGTCCCAGCTACTCGGACAGGCTGAGGCAGGAGAATGGCATGAACCCAGGAGGCGGAGCTTGCAGAGAGCCGACATTGTGCCACTGCACTCCAGCCTGGGCAACAGAGCGAGACTCTGTCTCAAAAAAAAAAAAAAAAAAAAGAAAAAGAAAAAAGAAAAGTGTATGTTCACGTCCTTTGCCCACTTTTTAATGGAGTTGTTTTATTCTTGTAAATTTGTATAAATTCCTTATAGATGCCGGATATTAGACCTTTGTCAGATGCACAGTTTGCAAAAAGTTTCCCCCATTCTGTAGGTTGTCTGTTCACTCTGTTGATAGTTTCTTTTGCTGTGCAGAAGCTCTTTAGTTTAATTAGATCCCATCTGTCAATTCTTGCTTTAGTAGCAATTGCTTTTGGTGTCTTCACCATGAAATCTTTGCCTGTTTCTATGTCCAAAATGGTATTGTCTGTGTTATCTTCCAGAGTTTTTATAATTTGGGATTTTTACATTTAAGTCTTTAATGCATCTTCAGTTAATTTTTGTATATGGTATAACGAAGGGATCCATTTTCAATCTTCTGCATATGGCTAGCCAGTTATCCCAGCACCATTTATTGAATAGGGAATCCTTTCCTTATTGCTTGTTTTTGTCAGGTTTTTCAAAGATCAGATAGTTGTAGGTGTGTGGCATTATTTCTGGGCTGTTTTGTACCAGTACCATGCTGTTTTGTTTACTGTAGCCTGGTAGTATATTTTGAAGTCAGGTGGTGTGATGCTGCCAGCTTTGTTCTTTTTGCTTAGGATTGCCTTGGCTATTTGGGCTCTTTTTTGGTTCCCTGTGAATTTTAAAATACTTTTTTCTAGTTCCATGAAGAATGTCAATGGTAGTTTAATAAAAATAGCATTGAATCTATAAATTGTTTTGGGTAGTATAGCCATTTTAACAATATTGATTCTTCCTATCCATGAGCATGGAATGTTTTTGCATTGTTTTTGTCATCTCAGATTTCTTTGAGTGGTTTCTGTAGCTCTCCTTGTAGAGATCTTTTACCTCCCTGGTTAGCTGCATTCCTTGTGTGTGTGTGTGTGTGTGTGTGTGTGTGAATTGTGAATAGGACTGCATTCCTGATTTGGCTCTTGGCTTGACTGTTGCTGGTGTATAGGAGTGTTAGTGATTTTTTTTTTTTCCTTTTTTGAGACAGAGTTTGGCTCTTGTTGCCCAGGCTGGAGTGCAATGGCACAATCTTGGCTCACTGCAACCTCTGCATCCCGGCTTCAAGTGATTCTTCTACTTCAGCCTCCTGAATAGCTGGGATTACAGGCATACGCCACCACGCCCAACTAATTTTTGAATTTTTAGTAGAGACAGGGTTTCACCATGTTGGCCAGGATGGTCTCAATCTCTTGACCTTGTGATCTGCCTGCCTCGGCCTCCCAAAGTGCTGGGATTACAGGCATGAGCACCGTGCCCGGCCTAGAGTGCTAGTGATTTTTGAATATTGATTTTGTATCCTGAGACTTTGCTGAAGTTGTTTATCAGCTTAAAGAGCTTTTGGGCTGAAACTATGGGGTTTTCTAGATTTAGGATCATGTCACCTGGAAACAGGGATAGTTTGACTTCCTCTCTTCCTATTTAAATGTGCTCTTTTTCTTTCTCTTGCCTGATTGCCCTGGCCAGGATGTCCAACACTATGTTGAATAGGAGTGGAGAGAGAGGGCATTCTTGTCTTCCGCCAAGTTTCAAGGGGAATGCTTCCAGCTTTTGCCTATTCAGTATGATATTTGCTGTGTGTTTGTGATATATGGCTCTTATTATTTTGTGGTATGTTCCTTTAAAACCTAGTTTACTGAGTTTTTAATATGAAGCAGTGTTAAATTTCATTAAAAGCCTTTTCTGCATCTATTGAGATAATCATATGGTTTTTATCTTTAGTTCTCTTTATGTGATAAATCACAATTATTGATTTGCATGTGTTGAACCAACCTTGCATCCCAGGGATAAACTTGATTGTGCTGCTGGATTTGGTTGGCCAGTATTTGTTGAGGATTTTTGCATCAATGTTCATCAAGGATATTGGCCCGAAGTTTTCTTTTTTTGTTGTGTCTTTGCCAGGTTTTAGTGTCTGAATGACGCTGGCCTCATAGAATTAGTTAGGGAGGAGTCCCTCCTCCTCAATTTTTTGGAATAGATTCAGCAGGAATAGTAACAGCTCTTCTTTGCATATCTAGTAGAATTCAGCTGTGAATCTGTCTGGTCTTCAGTTTTTTTTTGTTTTGTTTTTTTTTTTTTTTTTTTTTGAGACAGAGCCTCACTCTGTTGCCCAGGCTGGGGTGCAGTGGTGTGATCTCGGCTGACTGCAACCTCTGCCTCCTGGGTTCAAGCGATTCTTATGCCTCAGCCTGGCAAGTAGCTGGAATTACAGGCATGAGCCACCACACCCAGCTAATCTTTATATTTTTGTTAGAGGGGGGTTTCACCATATTGGCCAGGCTGGTCTCAAACTCCTGATTTCAAATGATCCACTTGCCTCTGATTTCAAATGATCCACTTGCCTCAGCCTCTCGAAGTGCTGGGATTATAGGCTTGAGCCATTGCATCCAGCCCCTGGCCTTTTTTTGGTAGGCTACTTATTATTGACTCGATTTCAGAGCTTGTTATTGGTCTATTCAGGGATTCAATTTCTTCCTGGTTCAGTCTTGGGAGGGTGTATGTGTCTACGGATTTGTCAGTTTCTTCTAGATTTTCTAGTTTATGCACATAATATTCTCTGATGGTTATTTGTTTTCCTGTGGGGTCAGTGGTAATATCCCTCTTGACATTTCTGATTGTGTTTATTTGAATCTTCTCTCTAATCTTTTTTATTAGTCTAGCTAGCAGCCTACTTTATTAATTTTTTCAGAAAACCAGTTCCTGGATATTTTGAATGATTTTTTTGTGTGTCTCAATCCTTCAGTTAAGCTCTGATTTCGATTATTTCTTGTCTTCTGCTAGCTTTGGGGATTGTTTACTCTTGGTTCTCTAGTTCATTTAGTTGTGATATTAGTTTATTAACTTGATATCTTTCTAACTTTTTGTTGTGGGCATTTAGTGCTATAAATGTCCCTCTTAACACTGTTTTAACTGTGTCTCAGAGATTCTGGTATGTTGTATCTTTGTTCTCATCAGTTTCAAAGAACTTCTTGATTTCTGCCTTTATTTCATTGTTTATCCAGTGGTCACTCAGGAGCAGGTTATTCAAATTTCCCTGTAATTGTATGGTTTTGAGTGAATTTCTTAGTCTTGGTTTGCAATTTGATTATGCTGTGGTCTGAGATTGTTTTGATTTCAGTTCTTTTGTATTTGCTGAGGAGTGTCTTACTTTCGATCATGTGATCAATTTTAGAGTATGTGCCATGTGGCAAAGAGAAAAATGTATATTCTGTTTTTGAGTGGAGAGCTGTGTAGATGTCTATCAGGTCCATTTGATCCAGTGCTGGTCCTGAATATCTTTGTTAATTTTCTGTCTCAATTATCTGTCTAATGTTGTCTGTGGGGTGTTAAAGTCTCTCACTATTATTGTGTGGGAGTCTAAGTCTCTTTGAAGGTCTCTAAGAACTTGCTCTGTGAATCTGGGAGCTCCTGTGGTGATTGCATATGTATTTAGGATAGTTAGATCTTCTTGTTGAATTGAACCCTTTACCATTATGTAATGCCATTCTTTGTCTTTTTTGATCTTTGTTGGTTTAAAGTCTGTTTGAAACTAGGATTGCAACGCCTGTTTTATTAGTTGGTGTTCTCCAGAGGGACAGAACTAATAGGATATATGTATATATGAAAGGCAGTTTAGTAGGGAGAAGTGGCTCACACAAGATGCAGGCTTATGACAGGCCATCTGCAAGCTGGGGAAGAGAAAAGCCAGTAGTGGCTCAGTCTGAGTCTGAAAGCCTCAAATTCAGTGAAGCCAACAGTGCAGCCTTCAGTCTGTGGCTGAAGGCCCTAGAGCCCCTGTCGAACTACTGGTGCAAATTCCTGAGTCCAACAGCCAAAGAACTTGGAGTCTGATGTCCAAGAGCAGGAGGAACAAAAGGAAACATCCAATACAGGAAAAAGAAGGAAGACAGAAGACTCAGAAAGCAATGTTATCCCACCTTTTCCCACCTGCTTTGTTCTAGTGGCACTGGCAGCTGATTGGATGGTCTCCATCCACATTGAGGGTGGGTCTTCTGTCCCAGCCCACTAACTCAAATGTCAGTCTCCTTTGGCAACACCCTCATAGACACACCCCAAAATAGTACTTTACCAGCCATGTAGGCATCCTTCAATGCAAGCGAGTTGACACTTAATATTAACCACCCCACCTCTTTTTTCTGTTTTCCATTTGCCTGGTAGATTTTTCTCAGTCCCTTTATTTTGAGCCTATGTGTGTCACTGCATGTGAGATGGGTCTCTTGAAGACAGCATACCAATGTGTCTTTGTTCTTTGTTCTTTATCCAGCTTGCCACTCTGTGCCTCTTAATTGGGGCATTTAGCCCATTTACATTCAAGGTTAGTATTGATATGTGTGGATTTGATTCTGTCATCATGATGTTAGCTGGTTATTTTGCAGACTTGTTTATGTGGTTGCTTTAGTGTCACTGGTCTGTGTACTTTGGTGTGTTTTTGTAGTGGCTGGTAATGGTAATAGGATTTTCCCCTCATATTTAGTGCTTCCTTCAGGAGCTCTTGTGAGGTAGGTGGTAATGAATTTCCTCAGCACTTGCTTGTCTGAAAAATATATTTCTCCTTCACTTATGAAGCTTAGTTTGGCCAGATATGAAATTCTAGGTTGGAATTTCTTTTCTTTAAGAATGTTGAATATTGGCCCCCCAATCTCTTCTGGCTTGTAGGGTTTCTGCTGAAAGTTCTGCTGTTAGGCTGATGGACTTCCCTTTGTAGGTGACTTGATCTTTCTCTCTAGCTGCATTTAACATTTTTTCTTTCATTTTGACCTTATAGAATCTGATGATTATGTGTCTTGGGGGTGAGCTTCTTGTAAAATATCTTACTGGGGTTCTCTGCATTTCCTGAATTTGAATGCTGGCCTCTCTAGCTATGTTGGGGAAGTTCTGATGGATGATATCATGAAATACATTTTCCAAGTTGGTTCCATTCTTCTTATTGCTTTCAGGGACACCAATGTGTCATAGATTTGGTCTCTATATAATCCCTTATTTCTCAGAGGTTCTGTTTGTTCCTTTTTATTTTTTCTCCATTCTTGTCTGACCATCTTATTTCAGAAAGCCAGCCTTCAAGTTCTGAGATTCTTTCCTCTGCTCATTTTATTCTGCTATTAATACTTGTGAGTGCATTATGAAATTCTTGTAGTGTGTTTTTTAGCTCTCTCAGGTCAATTTCATTCTTTTCTATACTGACTATTTTGTCCATCATTTCCTACGTAGTTTTATCATGATTTTTAGCTTCCTTGGATTGGGTTTCCACTTACTTCTGTAGCTCAATGATCTTCATTTCTGTACCTATTCTGAATTAGATTTTCTGTCATTTCAGCCACCTCAGCCTAATTCAGAACCCTTGCTGGAGAGGTGATGCAGTCATTTGGAGGAAAGTAGGCACTCTGGCTTTTTGAGTTGTCAGGGTTCTTGCACTGATTCTTTCTCATCTCTGTGGGCTTATCTTCCTACAATCTTTGAGGTTGCTGACCTTTGGATTTTTTTTTTCTTTTCTTGTATTTGATGACCTTGAGGGTTTGATTGTGGTATAAGGTAGGTTCAACTGGCTGGCTTCATTTCTGGAAGATTTTAGGGTGTCAGTGCTCAGCTCCCAACTCCTAGACTGTGTGCTCTAACTCTGGGGGACTTGTATTGGGCACCAACTTTGTTCTCTGGCTCCTCGAGGTTAGGAATCCACTGTACTGGTGGGAGGTGAGGTGCAGGGGGTGGCACTGAGGTATTCCCAGACTGCTGGTCACTAAAATCTGATGGGTAGTGTCAGCCAAAGCATTTAATAGTGCAGTGACTATGGGATTTGTCCTTGTTCACACAGGTCAGCAGCAGTGGTAGCAGCAGCTGTGGTAGAATGCTAGTGGGTGCCAGGGTGCCTGCCTCCCTGCTGGCATTCACCACAGTGGTGGAGGCAATGCAGCTGGGAGGGGGGTGGGACACCCCTGCTGGTGATTGAGTGCAGGGTCATGCTGGAGGTGATGTTGTCTTGGGGATGGAGCACTGGAGGGCGCAAGTCTGGATGCTTTCTCTGTGCCCAGCAACCAGGCGTGTCACTCAGGGTTGGGGAGGAGTCACTGTTCTCTGCACAGTGTTAGCACAAGGGTGGGGCTGGCTGGCTCTGTGCCTGCCAAGGCTTCATCTGCAATGGCAGTCGACAGCGGGGAGGGGGGTGGGCTACATTCCCTTACCTGGCAGGGCAAGGCAAGCAAAACCCACTGGCATAGACACTTGCCAGCAAAGTAATGTGGGGACTTGCCATGGGCCTGGGGGAAACTGCAGTGTTGGGAGGGAGAATGAGGGCTGGTGCATGGGCACAGGGGCTGCCCCACTGGAGCTCTCTGCAGGTCAGGCATAATCCTGCCAGTGCAGAATCTATCGTGCAGGCCCCCAGGGCACCCAAGACTGCCCTGCAAGCAGGCATGCCAGGCTGGGGCCCCAGTGAGACAGGAGAATATGGTCTGAAGGCAGGGAACCTAAGGCTGATTCACACTGACTTCCTTGAACCAAGTCAAAAGGAAAACCCCAACTTTCCACACCCAAGTAACAAAAGGACCAGAGGCTACTCCCTTTGCAACCCCTGCCCCCAACTTTCTGTGTGGCAGATGAAAAGTTGAAAGTACCTCTTATGGGTCCTCTCCCACAACCAATCAGATTGGTCACAGTCCTAGTCTTTATTTGCATAGGAGTATAACTTTGTAACTTCACTTAAGTCGCTAATTGGTTCCTCCTGCAACCTATCAGGTGTCTGCATAGGGTGTGACTTTGTAACTTCACTTTAGCCTCTGATTGATTGTCTTCTGCAACCGATCAGACTTGTTGCAGGCCACTACTTCATTTACATAGGGCATAGCCCAAGTAACCCATGGGAAGCCTCGAGAGGGTATTTAAACACCAAAAAATTCTGTAACCTGTGCTTGAGCCACTTGCTCAAGCATACTCCCACTCTCTGGAGAGTACTTTTATTTCAAGAAATCTCTGCTTTCATTGCTTCATTCTTCCCTGGCTTTATTTGTGCATTTTGTCCAATTCTTTGTTCAAAATGCCAAGAACCTGGATGACTTGTAGTCAAGACCCTCCACCAGTAACACTGGGTCTAATTTGAAGCTGAGTGAGAGTTTTAGGGTTTTGATCCTTACTCAGTGTCAGTTTGAGATGATGGCCTCTTGACCTGTGCATATAAATATAGTTATGGGGATGAGACTAATGGTAAAGGCATATGTGATAGATGACTTTATGTAATTGGGGTATAAAAGGCCTGTAGACCAAGGGATGTTCAGGTCAAACAAGCCCTGTCTGATGTGCAAGACCACTCTGCAGAGTTCAGGTCTGACAGTTCCCCTAGGGCTGGAGTCTCCTCTGGAAGCAAGTCAAGCCTAGGGCGATAGCCGTCCCTGGCCATGCTCCACTACAGAAGTGCCAGCACCAACCCTCTAGTCTCCACATCAGCTGTCTTGCTACCCTACCATTTCTCTTAGCAGCTCTCTCTGCCAACTTGAGTGTTCATGGTGGTCAAGGGGTGTCCTCTTGCCAGGGTTCCAGAGGCCCTTGATGAGAGCAGGTTGCTTCTTGCCAGTTCAATTCACCCATTTCCCCAGAGCCACTGGGGACCAGAATGGAGTCCGGGTGCACTGTAGCCCCATGTAGGGTTCTCAACTTTCTCTCCCTTCAGCCCAGCTTCTGTGTCTTCCCTCTGTCCACTCTTGCTGTCTTCCGTTTGAAGATCTGTTAGGAGCACACTAGTCCTCTTTCTCTTGGTGGGAGCTGTTTCCACCTGGCTGTGTCTAGTAGGCCTCTTGCCCTCTCCCAAAATTTTTTTTATTTTCTACAATTTGGACTGAATTTTAAAACTTTTCCTGGTTACAAGTCTCCAAAACAATGTTTTCATTTTTTTTCCTTCTTTCTTCTCCTTTTTTCTCCATTTTTCCTGATTTGAAATTACTAAAAATTAAGCTGTGCTTTTCTTAAAACCCTGCAAACTGAAGCTTGACAACTGAAACTTGGGAGGAAAATAACGACAACCTATACATAAACCACTTTCATACCTGACTGATGTATGGACTTCAGAGTATCATAGCCTATATCAGTTTTCCAGGATTGTTGCCCGTTTTTGTTTATTGTTTGTTTTTCTCTGTACCTCCCCCTATATTTTCTTCATAGGATATGATACTTCACACCCTGCTAAAAATGAGCTTTCCTAACAATGTGGGATCTATTCTTCTACGCGTAAACTCTCTTAGCCATGAGAGATCAGACAAAATCCAAGGCCAGAGACTCATTTTCTTTCAAAATTGCTTACTCTGAAAGGTTTTAAAAATAAAAGTGGGAAGAAATGTGAAAAGAAAATAACTCGGGAACCCAATTCACTATGCCAAAAGGAAAAATAAAGCTGAAAGCTGAGTCATCCAAGAAACTGTCTTTCCTTTTGTTCCTAAGCAGATCTTTAACCTTTTACCTATAACCATCTCCACAGGTAACCACTCTGTGTTCACCTTATCTTATGTAAAGTGCGGAATTACTGAGCATGTTATGAATACATAATTGACTATTCTCCCACCTGCTCCATTTCTCTTGCAACATGTGGATTCAGTAATATGACCATATCCTCCCTCTTTCCCCTCTAGTCTGCTTTCCCCCTTTAAATATTGAAGCCCTCAAAATCATCTTTGGAGAAAGGCACAGACCTGTCTCCCAGGCATGTCCTTAACCTTGACAAAATAAACTTCTAAGTTGATTGAAAAAAAAATACATGCCAAACTCTTAACCATTAGACTTCCACTAAAATTTGATCATTTTTTCTTTCTTTGATAATTATTTCATTATTGTCTGAAGGACACTAAAGTACTTAAAAAGTATTGCTATAGTTCTGTTTGCAAATAGATTGGAGCTGCAGTTATTTAAAAATGAGAAAGCTGAAGGCAGAGAGAAAATATTATTTTCTTCTCACATGAAATGATAAGCCAGACTTATTACAAGAAGTCAACTTTTCTGACTGAACAGGTATCTGTTATGGGTTTCTATAAAATGTGTGTATTTCCTAGGCTGGATTCTTCCCTGTCTTATCAGTTCAGCTCTCTGGGCAGCTTGCCCCTTACCAGTCTGTTTTGAGATACTTTGGAGGTTCTCTCTGTCTCTCTCTCTTTCTCTCTTTCTCTCACACCACACACAACACACACACACACACACACACACACACACACACACACCACCCCTATTCCCTATTCTTTCCATCAAAAGAGGGAACTGTTCAATTAACTCACCAAAAGATACCTTTCTATCAACAGATAATGACTGATTAAATTTGCTTCTTAGGACAAAGGATGACTCACAAGGCAGTTTATGAAAAGAAGGAGCACAGAAAAATGGAAGAGACAGGATAGGTTTCAGAGTTATTTATGTAGTGGCAAACTCCATGTAAACAAAACTATCAAGAAGCTCTCTGAGGATTTCTGGAGAGAAGAGCTGGGGGTGCGGGCAGTGGGGAGTGGGCAACAAAAAATAAACACAGCCCCAGCGTGGCCAGTAGATTAGAATGACTGTTGTTCATAAACTTTCTTTGATTGTTCTTGGAAAAGGGTATCACATTGAGGGCAGAACAAGGAGATTCATCATACCTTACATACTTGGAACTATTAAATTCTTGGCTAACTCTTTCATCCTTACCCTTGTGCTAGCGGCCTCCACTTAAGTATTCAGGGCAAGGTGACCTGGGTCACTTCAAGGAACACAGTGTTTTCCATGGTGTACCATTTCCTTTTTAAAATGGAAAATTTTGTTCTATGGAAGAAATTACAAATTGGCTTTTAATTTTACATTTTACATGGGGCTGCTACAAATAACTTCAAGCAAAGATTATAGCCATGTGTACATAACAATTTTTTTTGTCTTTATTACCCTGAAAGTTCATGCCCTGGAGTATAACATAACTGATGTTACTCTGAACTGGATTCACAATTTGAAAATGATGCATAGTGTGCACGTTTGCACATACCTCATCAGAGATCCAGCACTGCCTGTATTCTGAGACTATCCTGTGAACAACCAAATGAGAAGGCTTATTTTATATTTTACAGTGACAATTGAGTTTGCTTATCTACCTCATCTGCACACCTCTTGTCTCTCTGGTTTTAAATTGCTTAGTTAGTGAATCTGTCTTGCTTTTAAGTAGCAGTGAAGTCATTGCTTACCTGCCACCTTTGTTTTGTCCATCGGGGTTTCCCTGTCTTTCTGCCTGGCCAAGTCTGATTAGTTCTTGAATAATCTGGGCTTCTTGGGCTGCTGCTGAGGGGTAACCTGCATGCTCCCTGTAGCACATCTCATGCCCAAGATGGTTAACCACTAAGGAGAGGAAGGAGAAAGAGTATTGTGAATTTGAGTGTCCTCTGGGAGAGGGCGGGGCCAGTTGAACTAAACTAAAATCGAGTAGATCAAAGAATGAGCCAGATGGGGTGGGGGGGTCTACCCATTTTGACCAAGCAGCCTGTTTGTTAATCCTATGCAACTGAGTCTCTCTAATACCTAATGTATTAATCCATGTGTAACAAGAAGTATCAGCAACTGCACAGATTTCTGCCTGTTCAGCCAGTAGGCAGTCTAAAGCAGTTCTATTATCTAGTACAATTTTAGCAAGATGATTTAAAGAAGTTTGTTGTGTAGCTGTAGCTTTGCAGTAGAATCTGCTATAGAGCCAGTTATGAGGGAAAGAACCTAACAAATAATGTCCCTTCAGAATGGTTAATGTTTCCTGGCAATGTTCTCTTTAATCTATGACGTAGGTTGAATAGTGGACCAATGTTCTGTTTTTGACTGATTATGGAGCAACAAGGTTACCATTAAAATTCCTAGCCCATGTTGGCCTTCATTTTCCATCCATCAAAGCACTAGATTGCCCACACATAAGATTGGCCATGAAATTCTCCACAAATAAAAGTATACCCCATGGGTGCACACAAGTTCCTTTTCCAGTTCTCTTGTTCATGGACACATTATTTGGAATGGTGGAATTAGCAGTTTCCACCCAAGGGTCTGAATCTGCATTAGTACAGATTAAAGAGTGCTATAGTACCCTGACATATGTCAGTTTGCAAGAAACTCCATTTGGGCTTTTGATGCAAACCTGTCTTGTGATATGCTCATCGGTTTTGTTTTTGTATTCCATTAGTTAAATTAAAACAGGGAGTGAGAAAAAGTGGGCCTAGAAATCTTACCATTAGTACAATTTGAACAGCAGTCATGTCAGGAATGTTGCTAAAGTTACCCACTAGGAGAACTAAAGGATCCCTTAGGTCATGTAAAGATCTGTGTTTGGCATGGCAGATACAACATTTCATCAAGTAACCCCCAGAAGAAACTAACTGTAAAATTTAAATTTCAGCATGATCCTGCCAAGTGAAAGAGGTAGGCATAAGCAAGGAAAAATTAAGAGAAGTAAGGGTTTCATGGTGGTAGAGAAGTCATGATCTGGGATCTTGGGAAGGCTGTCCACATCTAAGATGTCATCTGCTTCTAAGGGAAAACTTTCCTGGTTAGCTTTACATTAAGGTTTCCAATGGGTGTTACAGTTCCAAGAAATTGGAGAAACCCTTATGTGTTGTGAGATTAGGGACCCAAATGTCGAGGTCCTAAAATTTTGCTGCAGTGTGTTCTGTAAGAAGAACTTGGTATGATCCCTTTCAATGAGGTTCAAAGGTAGTCTTTCTCTGAAGTTGTTTCCATAAGACCCAGTCTCCAGGTTCTAGGTTATGTAGGGTTTGATTGTCCTCAGTGGTGAATCACAAAAAGCCTCCTTTACTGAGTGAAAATACACATTGGCATAATGCATTAGAGCCTTGCAGCATTTAAACAGAATTTAGAAGAGCAGAAGATACATGAGGTTTTATTATTAGGGGTATAGGCCTTCCAGTGACTATTTCATAAGGGGTCAACTTATTTTTTTCAGTGGAAGTGGATCTTATTGCCATCAATCTGCAATGCCTTTGACCAAGCCAATCCAGTCAATTCAGTTAGCTATGCCTAATGTTACTCTATCTATAATACCTTATTTAACTATTTTACAACTTGTCCAGTTATACAAGTACCTCTATTGTTGGCGATTTCTCCAGGAAAGCCCCATGAGGGAAACAAACTTTCTAGTAACTTTTAAGCTACTATTATCACATCAGCTTTCCCGCATGGGAATGCTTCTAAATAACCAGAAAAACACGCGTTGAAAATGGCAATTGAATGAAATTTCTCTATAAATGGTCAAAGAGTTCATTAGGTAGCAGAAACATACCTTAAGTTTTGATTGTCTCCCCAGGAATATGAGTTTGACAAACCAAACATTGGTCATAAACCATTTTGGCAACTTTAGAGCAGTCACCACACCACATTTTTATAATTTTAATCATTTTATCTTTTCCATGATAAGTCATGGTGTGCAGAACTTTTATAATGGGAGCTTGCAAGACTCAGGAAGGATAGGTGACCATCTATGCTCTCCATGAGTTCATGTTTAACATTGCATTTGCATTCTTCAAAATACCAATTTTTTTTTCCAATTCAGGTGCATAGCCCTGTTTATTAGATAGGTTATCATATATAAGTTGAATTGGATCAATCTTATAAAGTTCATTCAAATTGCTGATGTCAGCAATTTCAGTACTGGCTGACTTAACCTAAAAATCTGCAAAGTGACCATCAAAGATTTTAAAGGCAAATATAGAAGTTTACATCATTTTGGACAAAAAACTTAGGTCCTTTAATATTGAGAAGACTCAATTTTCTTAAGTAATCAAAGATCTAACAGAAGACAACATGAAGAACAGGAAATTATTTTAATAAAACATGGTACTTTTGTTTCACAGGCCAATTATCTAAAATACCTTTTACAACTTCCTGTTAAAAGAAGAGGCTTACTCCAAGGAAATCCTGTTTCAAGGAGAGGACCAGATTCTACTTTTGTATCAGTGTACTTTTGATATTAATGCTCCATTTTTTAAAAAACTTATAATTCCACTCTAATTTTAGCCATCCTGATCACACATAAAACTTATTTCCTAAGATTCATAAACTTTCTACATTTATATCTTTTAAGTCATTTGTCCTATAGTTTTCTTCTTTCTTATTTTGGGACAACCAATCATTCTACTTTAGGAAAAAATTACTTTTTTTAAAAAAAACAAAAACATACTTTTCATCTAAGCTTCACTTACAAAAACATATCTTACTTTTTTTGTTTCTCTTATTTCTAATTTTAATTACCATCTATTAATTCAAATTTTTAACTATTAGTAACCCCAATTTCTTGTGAAAACCTGGGAAGTGAGCAATTTTGAACTGTTTTGTATCAGCATTTAAAATAATTTTTGGAAACATTTTCTCAAAACACAATTTTTGTTTATTAACAGACCCACATATTAGCTTCTCTATACTGTATAAAAACATGCCAAAGTTTGTAAAATTAAACTTTTGCTTAAAAATTAATGTTTTAGCATTTTCACCTACTTAGAAATAACCTAGACATTTTATGAATCTCTCTTAATTTATTATGACTTTAAGACTTCACTGAAAAAGAATTTTGAAACTATGACAAGTTCACCTAACAACTTTTATCCCATTCCATCAGGGGGTTAAATCAAGGGACCTTTGGCCTTTTCTTTACTGACCTGTTTGATCATTACCCTAAGCAATTGTTAGCTAGGTTGTTCATTGTAATTTCTGCCTTCTGACTTTAAAAAATTTCTCCAAACTGGGGTAAAAAGAGTGAATTGATTTGGGATCTTGTAATGTTGGCAGGCCAGCAGGTGTTCCTCTGTTTTGCCTAATCTTTGGTAGATTTACCTTTTGTTTTAGCCCCATCACTATCTGCTTTACTTACCCCAT
The DNA here is from genome assembly GCF_006542625.1 of Nomascus leucogenys. NCBI lineage: Eukaryota > Metazoa > Chordata > Mammalia > Primates > Hylobatidae > Nomascus > Nomascus leucogenys. Next base: position 72,311,556 of record NC_044391.1, read on the forward strand.
TTTTAATAACTATTAAAAAATTTTTAAATTAATTATTTTAAAAATAGAGACAGGGTCTTGCTATGTTGCCCAGGCTGGTCTTGAACTCCTGGGCTCAAACAATCCATCTGCCCTGGCCTCCCAAAGTGCTGGGATTCCAGACATCAGCCACTGTGCTGGGGCAACTATTAAAAAGTTTTAACCCAAATTTGCATTTCCAAAGGAATGGCTTAGTAAATAAGATAGAAAATTTCCATCTCAAAAGCACAGAGCTGAGACTTTAGGTCTAAATACCATTATCTGCCCAAACCAAGGAAGGAGGATATAGATAAAGGCCAAGTTAAGACACAATGGCCAAGAATAAACACCTTAAACAGGTAAGGCTTGCTATACAGTTTGGGTTCTAACAGCATTCCCTGCCTGATATTTTCCTTCTGAGTATTTGGAATAAGGCCTATCCACAGAAAGTATTTATTCAGGATTATCCAGTGGAGTATCTTGTAAATCAATACGAGGGGCCACTGATTATAATATTACATGTACATAGTTATAGTCTTCACTGTCAGACGGTAGAAGTAGTGGAGTATCAAGGTTAAGTAAGTTGCAGTGTTTTATTTATTTTATTTTTGAGATAGGGTCTCACTCACCCAGGCTGGAGTGCAATGGCATGATCGTACTCACTGCAGTCTTGAACTCCTTGGCTCAAGTGATCCTCCCACCTTAGCCTTCCAAATAGCTTGGACTACAGGCATGTGCCATCATGCCTGCTAATTAATTTTTTTTTTTTTTTTTTTGGGTAGAGACAGCATCTTGCTATGTTGCTCAGGCTGGTCTCGAACTCCTGGCTTCAAGTGATCCTCCCGCCTTAGCCTCCCAACACATTGAGATTACAGGTGTGAACCATCATGCCCAGACTGCAGTGTTTTAGGTGGGGTTTGGAAGAAGACAAAAGAATTTAATAAGATGTTAGTCTACTTACTGACAGATGTTAAGTTTGACTAAAATTTAATGGGCTTTCCACAGCACATGGAACTTGCAAAAAAGGTCTATTCTCTACTAACTTCCCCTTTTTCTATTATCCCCAGAATGAAACGGCAATTGAACAAGAAGGTTAATGGACTCAGAGTATTGAAGTAAAGATAGATGGACAGAAAAAGCAACAAGGCTTAGTTCAATGAGGGTATCGTCCTTTTTCGTTACATTCTTAGTTGTTTAAGCTTTTTATATGCCTTTTGCAAATTTTTTTAGGGAAGCAAATGTTGATTTATTTAATCTTTTAGATGCGTCTGCATACCAGTTAAAAAATGTATCTCCTTGTTTTTACACAGTTTTTGATTCCTTCTTTTCTAATGTCTCTTGCAAATAAACAACTGTATCCAAATTAAAACTTTCCCACTGTGGCCCGATATGGTCTGGCTCTGTGTCCCCACCCAAATCTCATCTTGAATTGTAATCCAAATTGTAATCCCCACGTGTTGGGAGAGGGATATTCTGGGAGGTGATTAGATCATAGGGGTGGTTTCCCCATGCTTTTCTCGTGATAGTGACTTTGTTCTTATGAGATCTGATGGTTTTACAAGGGAATTTCCCCCATTCACTTTGCACTTCTCCTTGCTGCTGCTATGTAAAGAAGGACATGTTTGCTTCTGCTTCTACCATGATTGTAAGCTTTTTTGAGGTTCCCCCAGCCCCACAGAACTGTGAGTCAATTAAACCTCTTTTCTTTATAAATTACCCAGTCTCAGGCAGTTCTTTATAGCAGCAGGAGAATGGACTAATATATGGCCACTTTAATTTTGAGTTGCTTCTAGTGAAGTTAACACATTCTTCCAAAATGCATACAATTTGGGCTCATAATTTTGACACATAAAATTAGCTAGAGTCCCAAATGGTGTCATCTCATACTCCTTGAATTGTGACAATCAGTTTGACCCTCAACTCAATTTAGTTTCTCTCTAACCCAGTCAGTTACCCAAGGCCTCTTGAGTTCAATTCAGTTAACTATCAAATCTAATCCAACTCTGGACCTAGCATAGTTTTTCCAGTGACTTGTCAGTCACTGCAAATCCTGAAAGGTTATATGCCTTCTCACAGTACAAAACCCTGGATTCAAAAGCCAAAAATGAATTGAGTGCTTAACAAGAAAAGAACAGAGCTCAACCTGAGAGGAACTCACAACATTTGAGGCTCTATGAAGAAGACATGGGACCTCAAAAGAGGTCAGCAGTGCCTCTCCTGCATTCCACAAGGGGTCTCAGAAGTTGGGTCTCATCTGGTTCACCCAAACTGTTAAAAGACAAAATTCCAACAAATTTAACTTAAAGATTTGAATTGGCTCTTATTCATGATTCCAGAATTAAGGAAAAGCTTTAGGCAAATTACATTTCACAGAGTTTAACTGAGCAAGACGTGATTCACAAACCAGACAGTCCCCATAACCAGAATAGGTTTAGAACAACTCCAGCTGCACGGTCAGATAACGTTTATGGACAGAAAAAGAATAGTGATGTACAGAAAACAGAAATTAGGTATAGAAACAACTGGATTGGTTATGGCTCAGCATGTGCCTTATTTAAAAATAGCTTAAGGCTGGGCGCAGTGGCTCACGCCTGTAATCCCAGCACTTTGGGAGGCCCATGCGGGCAGATCACGAGGTCAGGAGATCGAGACCATCCTGGCTAACACAGTGAAACCCCGTCTGTACTAAAAATGCAAAAAAATTAGCAAGACGTGGTGGCAGGCACCTGTGGTCCCAGCTACTCAGGAGGCCGAGGCAGGAGAATGGTGTGAACCTGGGAGGCAGAGCTTGCAGTGAGCCAAGATCATACCACTGCACTCCAGCTTGGGCAACAGAGTGAGACTCCATCTCCAAAAAAAAAAAAATAGCTTAAACAGTTGGCCACTCATAATTGAGTGAAACTTGGCTGTTGTGATTGGCTGAGACTCAGCTACTTGCCACAAGAGTAGGTTACAGTCTGTTTACACATCAAGTTAGTTTACAGTTCACTGTGCATGGAGAAACTTTTAGTCCAAACTTAAACTACCTATGGAGGCAGGTTTAGGACAAACTTAATTCAGTTAAACATGTCCTTTTGATTATAGTCATCTTAAAGGGTGTGAATTGGTATCTCATGTGGTTTTGATTTGTAGTTCTTTAATGGCTGATGCTTGATAGTCTCTTGGCCAACTCAGCCTCTCCCCCTCTTCTTGCTTGTAGCTGTCAGAATAACTGGTGAATGCTCTGGGAATGCAACACCCTGAGATAGGGAAGGACTGCCTGAAATACCCTGAACTTTGTTCCTATCCTTACTAGGAAATGTAACATCTTGAGATAGGGAGTAACTGTCTGGGACAGCTTGGGCTCTCTTTCCCTCCCCTAGAAACAAGATGTCCTCATGATTCATATTCCTCTGAAGTATATAGCCCAGGGTGGACTGCTTTTCAAGGTAGCTCAGCTGCCTGCAAGCTGGGAATGCAGTCAAGGCTTCATCCACCCCAGGCAGCTTCCCTGAGCCTTGGGAGACTGGCTCTCAATGAATCCAAGCTTCTTTCATCCTTTGCTGCCTATCTGTAAGTAATGAATCTGCTTCATATAACTTGTTGTATGTGAATGGGTTCTGTCTTACTGGACTTGGACAAGTAGGAAAACTTCAGCTCAGGATGCAGTGGGCAGAAGTGTTTGGACTGTTATTACTGATGGTTGGCTTAGTAATGATCTTTGGTGTCCTCCATTCAGTGACAATCATCCCTTGGAATTGATCATTATTAAACCTGTTTCACAGCTGATGTTAATCTTTTCATGTGCTTATTTATCCATTCATGTATCTTCTTTGGAGAAAGGTATATTCAAACCATTTCAAAATTTTAAATTCTGTTGTCTTTTTATTATTGAGTTATCAGTTCTTTATGTATTCTGGATACAAGTCTTATCAGATAAATGATTTGCAAATATTTTCTCTGAGTCTGTTGATTCTTTTTGTGATAGCATCCTTTGAAGAACTTAAGTTTTTTAATTTGATTAAATCTAACTTACCAATCTTCTTTTTTATTGCTTATGTTTTTGGTATTGTATCTAAGAAATCATTGCCTAATCTCAAATTATGAAGATTTATTCCTGTATTTTCTTCTAAGGATTTCATAGTTTTAGCTTTTACCTTTAAGTCTATGATACACTTTGAGTTAGATTTTGCATATGGTGTGAGGTAGGGGTCCAACTTCATTCTTTCCCATGCGAATATCCAGCTGTCTGCCACCATTTGAAGAAAAGACTATTTTTTTCCCCACTGAAGTGTCTTGGCTGATTTCTCTGAAGTAAACTGACCATAAATTTTAGTGCTTACTTCTGGATCCACAATGCCATCGAATTGATCCAAACACCCTATTTCAGGAAAATCTTTTTACTAACTAGAATACATATAGAAATAACAAATTTTAAATGTATCCATTTGATTAATTTTTGCAAAGTGAACACAACTATGTAGCCAGCACCCAGACTTAGAAATATAACATTACTAGCACCTCACGAAGTGCCTTATACCTCTCCTAGTCATTATCCCCAAAGGTAATCACTCTCCTGACCTTTATCACCAGAAATTAGTTTTGCATTTTTTTGAATTATATATAAATGGCACCATATAGCATGTGCTACTTCTTGTCTAGCTTCTTACCCTTTGTATTTTGTTTGTAAGATCCATCCATGTTGTTGCATGTAGCAACAGTTCATGCATTCTCATTGCTGTATAGTATTCTATTATGTGGAATTCTAGTTTTTGTTTATCTGTTTTACTAGTTATGGACATTTGAGATGTTTCCAGTTTTTGGCTTTTGAGAGTAGTGTTGCCATATACATACTTAAACCTGTCTTTTAGTAAGCATAAATATGCATTTTGGCCAGGTAGATTCAGCCTGGGAGTGGAATTGCTAGGTCACCGAGTGTATATATTCAGCACAGTTTTTCATGCACAAGTTTACATGGAAATAAGGACATCTGTTTTTCAAAAGATGCCATTAACAGAGTGAAAAGTCCACAGAGTGGAGGAAGATATTTGCAATATATGTATTTATATCAGAATAAGCAAATAATGCTTACAAATCAATAACAAAAAGACAAGACAGAGACTGAGACAGGAGGAGATTGCTTCAGCCTAGGAGTTTGAATCCAGTCTGGGCAACATAGTGAGGCTCTATCTCTATTGAAACAAAACAAAAAAAAGGGTGGGGGGGCTACCCTCTTTGGGTCAGGTTCCCTCCCTTTGTATGGGAGCTCTGTTTTCACTCTATTAAATCTTGCAACTCTCTTCTGGTCCATGTTTGTTATGGCTCAAGCTGAGCTTTTGCTCACCATCCACTACTGCTGTTTGCTGCTGTCACAGACCTGCCGCTGACTTCCATCCCTCTGGATCCAGCAGGGTGTCTGCTGTGCACCTGATCCAGCGAGGTGCCCATTGCTGCTCCCAGTTGGGCTAAAGGCTTGTCATTGTTCCTGCACGGCTGACTGCCTGGGTTCATCCTAATTGAGCTGAACACCAGTCGCTGGGTTCTATGGTTCTCTTCCATGACCCACGGCTTCTAGTAGAGCTATAACACTCAGCACATGGCCCAAGATTCCATTCCTTGGAATCTGTGAGGCCAAGAACCCCAGGTCAGAGAACACGAGGCTTGCCGCCATCTTGGAAGCAGCCCACCGCCATTTTGGAAGCAGCCCACCACCATCTTGGGAGCTCTGGGAGCAAGGACCCCCCCAGTAATATTTTGGCGACCACAAAGGGACCTCCAAAGTGGTGAGTAATATTGGACCACTTTCGCTTGCTCTTCTGTCCTATCCTTCCTTAGAATTGGAGGAAAATACCGGGCACCTGTAGGCCAGTTAAAAACGATTAGCATGGCTGCCAGGCTTAAGACTCATGGGTGAAGCTGTCTGGGGAAGGGCTTTCTAACAACCCGCAACCCTTCTGAGTTGGGAACATTGGTCTGCCTAGAGACAGCTTCCACTTTCAATTTTCCTGGGGAAGCCAAGGGCCGACTAGAGGCAGAAAGCTGTTGCCCCAAACTCCCGGTATTAGCTGGTTGAGATCATGGCACAGCCAGAAGTCTCTGCTCAACAGTTGCCCATGCGGGCGCCCCTACCTTTCCTTCTGAACCATACCTCCTGGGTCCTGACCATGACTTTCTTGAAAGTGTAGCTCCAAAATTCTCCTTACCTCTGAATCTACTTCCTCTGATCCCTGCCTCCTAGGTACTAATGGTTCAGACTTTCATTTCCTCTAGCAAGTTGTAACTCCAAAGGGATCTAAGGAAGCTCTACACTGTGTCATTAGGCATCTAGGCTATAAACCCAGGGAGTCTTATCCCTGGTGTCCCTCCTGATTTAGGTATACAGCTCTCAACATGGGCAGTTATGTGGGAGCCATTCCCCACCACCCTTGCCAGGGCCCCAAGTTTGTAATGGCTAAGAAAGAGAGAGGAGAGAGACAGACAGAGGAGAGAGGCAGAGAGAAAAAGAGGGAGTCAAAGAGAGAAAGAGAGAGAAATATAGAAATAGTAAAAAAAAAAGTGTCCCCTATTCCTTTAAAAGCCAGGGTAAATTAAAAACCTATGATAATTGAAGGTCTTCTCCATGAGCCTATATAACACTCCAACACTACCTTGTTGTCAGTGTAAACAAAGGCATAGCTTGAAAATACTGAGACCACTGACAACCTGTAGCCTTCCTATCACAGATCTTTAACCCAGTAACCCGCGGATGGCCCAAATGCATTCAATCTGTAGCGGCAACTGCTTTGCTAACAGAATAAAGTAGAAAAGTAACTTTTAGAGGAAATCTCATTGTGAGCACACCTCACAGTTCAGAATTATTCTAAGCCAAAAAAAGCAAAAAGGTAGCTTACTAACTCAAAAATCTTAAAGTATAGGGCTAGTCTGTTAGAAAAAGGTAATTTAACACTAACCACTGATAATTCCCTTAACCCAGCAGATTTCCTTACAGGTGATTTAAATCTTAATTACCATACAAAGGTCTGACCAGACCTAGGAAGAGCTCCCTTTAGGACAGGATGATAGATGGTTCCTCCCAGATAATTGAGGAAAAAACCACAATGGGTATTCAGTAATTGATAGGGAGACTCTTGTGAAAGCAGAGTTAGGAGAATTGCCTAATAGTTGATCTACTCAAACTTTTGAACTGTTCGCACTCAGCCAAGCCTGAAAGTACTTACAAAATCAAAAAGACTGTCTCAATCCTGACTCAAAATGTTACCTACACCCTCTCTGAAATGAATTTACACAAGAACTGTTGTTTATGGGAGTGCATCTTGATGGGGCAGCTGGGTTGTTATGAAATACTCAGGAACCCAGCCCAGCTCTAGGACTCACCCCTGAGCACAAAGGCACCGTTGGGCATGCTGGTAAAGGAGCACTAGAATCCAGCAGCCCGGACCCCTTTCTTTGTGGTCAAGAAAGGCGGGAAAAGGGGTGCAGGACTGCTACATCGGTGAGTGTAAATAACCCGATAAGCAGAGGTCCATGGGTGGTTACGCAGCCTGGAAAGGAATAAGCATTAGGACCATAGAGGACGCTCTATGACTAACGCTCATCGGAAAATGACTAGGGGTGCTGGCATCCCTATGTTCTTTTTCCCCACAAGGCAAAAACGCCCCTAAGATGTATTCTGGAGAATTGGGACCAATTTGACCCTCAGACGCTAAGAAATAAATGACTTACATTCTTCTGCAGTACCGCCTGGCCGTGATATCCTCTTCAAGAGTGAGAAACCTGGCCTCCTGAGGGAAGTATAAATTATAACACCTTCTTACAGCTAGACCTCCTTTGTAGAAAAGGCAAATGGAGTGAAGTGCCATATGTACAAACTTTCTTTTCATTAAGAGACAACTCACAATTATGTAAAAAGTGTGATTTATGCCCTACAGGAAGCTCTCAGAGTCTACCTCCCTACCCCAGCGTCCCCTCCACTCCTTCCCCAACTAATAAGGACCCCCCCTTCAACCCAAATGGTCCAAAAAGAGATAGACAAAGGGGTAAACAATGAACCAAAGAGTACCAATATTCCCCAATTATGCCCCCTCCAAGCAGTGGGAGGAGGAAAATTCGGCCCAGCCAGAATGCATGTACCTTTTTCTCTCTCAGACTTGAAGCAAATTAAAATAGACCTAGGTAAATTCTCAGATAACCCTGATGTCTATACTGATGTTTTATAAGGGTTAGGACAATCCTTTGATCTGACATGGAGACATATAATGTTGCTGCTAAATCAGACACTAACCCAAATGAGAAAAGTGCCACCATAACTGCAGCCCGAGAGATTGGCATTCTCTGGTATCTCAGTCAGGTCAGTGATAGGATGACAACAAAGAAAAGAGAATGATTCCCCACAGGCATGCAGGCAGTTCCCAGTGTAGACCCTCACTGGGACACAGAATCAGAACATGGAGATTGGTGCCGCAGACATTTGCTAACTTGTGTGCTAGAAGGACTAAGGAAAACTAGGAAGAAGCCTATGAATTATTCAATGATGTCCACTATAACACAAGGAAAGGAAGAAAATCCTACTGCCTTTCTGGAGAGACTAAGGGAGGCATTGAGGAAGCATACCTCTCTGTCACCTGACTCTGTTGAAGGCCAACTAATCTTAAAGGATAAGTTTATCACTCAGTCAGCTGCAGACATTAGAAAAGAACTTCAAAAGTCCACCTTAGGCCCAGAGAAAAACTTAGAAACCCTATTGAACTTGGCAACCTCGGTTTTTTATAATAGAGATCAGGAGGAGCAGGTGGAATGGGACAAATGGGATAAAAAAAAGGCCACCACTTTTGTCGTGGCCCTCAGGCAAGCGGACTTTGGAGGCTCTGGAAAAGGGAAAAGCTGGGCAAATCAAATGCCTAATAGGGCTTGCTTCCAGTGCAGTCTACAAGGACATTTTAAAAAAGATTGTCCAAATAGAAATAAGCCACCCCCTCGTCCATGCCCCTTATGTCAAGGGAATCACTGGAAGGCCCACTGCCCCAGGGAATGAAGGTCCTCTGAGTCAGAAGCCACTAACCAGATGATCCAGCAGCAGGACTGAGGGTGCCTGGGACAAGCGCCAGCCCATGCCATCACCCTCACAGAGCCCCAGGTATGCTTGACCATTGAGGGTCACGAGGTTAACTGTCTCCTGGACACTGGCGTGGCCTTCTCAGTCTTACTCTCCTGTCCTGGACAACTGTCCTCCAGATCTGTCACTATCTGAGGGGTCCTAGGACAGCCAGTCACTAGATATTTCTCCCAGCCACTAAGTTGTGACTGGGGAACTTTACTCTTTTCACATGCTTTTCTAATTATGCCTAAAAGCCCCACTCCCTTGTTAAGGAGAGACATTCTAGCAAAAGCAGGAGCCATTATACAACTGAACATAGGAGAAGGAACACCCGTTTGTTGTCCCCTGCTTGAGGAAGGAATTAATCTTGAAGTCTGGGCAACAGAAGGACAGTATGGATGAGCAAAGAATGCCCATCCCATTCAAATTAAACTAAAGGATTCTGCCTCCTTTCTCTACCAAAGGCAGCACCCCCTTAGACCCGAGGCTCAACAAGGACTCCAAAAGATTGTTAAGGACCTAAAAGCCCAAGGCCTAGTAAAACCATGCAATAGCCCCTGCAATCCTCCAATTTTAGGAGTACAGAAACCCAATGGACAGTGGAGGTCAGTGCAAGATCTCAGGATTATCAGTGAGGCCATTTTCCCTCTATACCCAGCTGTACCTAACCCTTATAGTCTGCTTTCCCAAATACCAGAGGAAGCAGAGTGGTTTACAGTCCTGGACCTTAAGGATGCCTTTTTCTGCATCCCTGTACATCTTGACTCTCAATTCTTGTTTGCCTTTGAAGACCCTTTGAACCCAACATCTCAACTCACCTGGATTGTTTTACCCCAAGGGTTCAGGGATAGCCCCCATCTATTTGGCCAGGCATGAGCCCAAGACTTGAGCCAGTTCTCATACCTGGGCACTCTTGTCCTTCGATACATGGATGATTTACTTTTAGCTGCCCATTCAGAAACCTTGTGCCATCAAGCTACCTGAGTGCTCTTAAATTTCCTTGCCACCTGTGGTTTCCAAACTGAAGGCTCAGCTCTGCTCACAGCAGGTTAAATACTTAGGGCTGAAATTATCCAAAGGTACCAGGGCCCTCAGTGAGGAATGTATCCAGCCTATACTGGCTTATCCTCATCCCAAAACCCTAAAGTGACTAAGAGGGTTCTTTGGCATAACAGGTTTCTGCTGAATATGGATTCCCAGGTACGGCAAAATAGCCAGGCCATTATATACACTAATTAAGGAAACTCAGAAAGCCAATACCCATTTAGTAAGATGGACACCTGAAGCAGAATCGGCTTTCTAGGCCCTAAAGAAGGCCCTAACCCAAGCTACGTGTTAACCTTGCCAATGGGGCAAGACTTTTCTTTATATGTCACAGATAAAACAGGAATAGCTCTAGGAGTCCTTATATAGGTCTGAGGGACGAGCTTGCAACCGTGGCATACCTGAGTAAGGAAATTGATGCAGTGGCAAAGGGTTGGCCTCATTGTTTACGGGTAGTGGTGGCAGTAGCAGTCTTAGTATCTGAAGCAGTTAAAATAATACGGGGAAGAGATCTTACTGTGTGGACATCTCATGATGTGAATGGCATACTCACTGCTAAAGGAGACTTGTGGCTGTCAGACAACCATTTACTTAAATATCAGGCTCTATTACTTGAAAGGCCAGTGCTGCAAATGTGCACTTGTGCAACTCTTAACCCAGCCACATTTCTTCCAGACAATGAAGAAAAGATAGAACATAACTATCAACAAGTAATTGCTCAAACCTACGCCACTCGAGGGGACCTTCTAGAGGTTCCCTTGACTGATCCCGACCTCAACTTGTATACTGATGGAAGTTCCTTTGTAGAAAAAGGACTTCGAAAAGCAGGGTATACAGTGGTCAGTGATAATGGAATACTTGAAAGTAATTCTCTCACTCCAGGAACTAGTGCTCAGCTAGCAGAACTAATAGCCCTCACTCGAGCACTAGAATTAGGAGAAGGAAAAAGGGTAAATATATATACAGACTCTAAGTATGCTTGCCTACATGCCCATACAACAATATGGAAAGAAAAGGAATTCCTAACTTCTGAAGGAACATCTATGAAACATCAGGAAGCCATTAAGAGATTATTATTGGTGGTACAGAAACCTAAAGAGGTGACAGTCTTACACTGCCAGGGTCATCAGAAAGAAAAGGAAAGGGAAATAGAAGGGAACCACCAAGTAGATATTGAAACAACAAGAGCCACAAGGCAGGACCCTCCATTAAAAATGCTTATAGAAGGACCCCTAGTATGGGGTAATACCCTCCAGGAAACCAAGCCCCAGTACTCAGCAGGAGAAATAGAATGGGGAACCTCAAGAGCACATAGTTCCTCCCCTCAGGATGGCTAGCCACCGAAGAAGGGAAAATACTTTTGCCTGCAGCTAACCAATGGAAATTACTTAAAACCCTTCACCAAACCTTTCACTTAGGCATTGATAGCACCCATCAGATGGCCAAATCATTATTTATGGGACCAGGCCTTTTCAAAACTATCAAGCAGATAGTCAGGGCCTGCAAAGTGTGCCAAAGAAATAATCCTCTGCACTGCAGGCCATACATTTCAATCCCTGTATCTTTAACTGCCTTGTTAAGTTTGTCTCTTCCAGAATCAAAGCTGTAAAACTACAAATTGTTCTTCAAATGGAGCCCCAGATGCAGTCCATGACTAAGATCTACCACAGACCCCTGGACCAGCCTGCTAGCCCATGCTCCGATGTTAATGTCATCGAAGGCACCCCTCCCAAGGAAATCTCAATTGCACAACCCCTATTACACCCCAATTCAGCAAGAAGCAGTTAGAGTGGTCATCGGCCAACCTCCCCAACAGCACTTGGGTTTTCCTGTTGAGAGGGGGAACTGAAAGACAGGACTAGCTGGATTTCCTAGGCTGACTAAGAATCCCTAAGCCTAGCTGGGAAGGTGACTGCATCCACCTTTAAACACGGGGCTTGCAACTTAGCTCACACCTGACCAATCAGGTAGTAAAGAGAGCTCACTAAAATGCTAATTAGGCAAAAAACAGGAGGTAAAGAAATAGCCAATCATCTATTGCCTGAGAGCACAGCAGGAGGGACAATGATCGGGATATAAACCCAGGCATTCAAGCTGGCAATGGCTACCCTCTTTGGGTCCCCTCCCTTTGTATGGGAGCTCTGTTTTCATTCTATTAAATCTTGCAACTGCTGGAAAAGTAAAAATAGTCCAATAGAAAAACAAGCACATGACCTGAACAAACACTTTCACAAAGAAGAGAGCAAAATGACCAAAAACATATGAAAAGGTGCTCAAATTTATTAGTCATCAGAGAAATGCAAATTGAAGCCACAATGTGTTGTATCACAATGTGATACAGTATACCCACCAGAATAGCGAAGATGCAGGCAATAATGTGGAACAATGGAAAACCCTCACATACTTTCAGGTAGTTTAAATAGGTATAAATAGCCTTTCAACATGTGCTAATTTATGACCACAATATTTCTTCTCTACTCACTTTCACTAGATTGTGCAACCCTTCCCCCGCCCCCATACATATCAAGTATTTCAAGACAAACATCAGAGTGTTAAGTTCTATTCAGGTCTAAAATTGTATCCATGTGAGAGATGTTAATGGGTTAAGGAACTGGGGTTGTGTGGACACCTAGCCACTGGCTGGTGAGCATTCCCTTTTTTTTTTTTCCCTGCTCTGTGATACATTTCTAAGAAAATCAGAGTCTGATTTTAATCCTGAGGCTGTGGTATTTTCTATAGTAGGAGTGAGCAATCTTAAAGCAAGTGGGTCTGCAAGCCAGCTGGGGCAGCACCACAAATCCAGAAACTTCTATGTGTGGCTTCAGACATCTCTATGGTTTCCACCTGGCTGACTTCCTAGCCCTCTGTTTGCATGCGCTCCTGTGCCTTTTACAGCCTGCTGCTGGTTTGGGATTCGGGTGTTGGCTCTTGCAACTAGACTCTCACTTGCGTGCTGCCTGCTCCAGGCTCTGCCTCAGCCTTAGCTCTGCCTTGCAGGCATCATCATCATCTATGCGTAACTCCAAAGTACTGGGCATGGAAAATCAAAGCAGGACTAGGAGTGTTCACATTGAGGTGTGGTCAAATATTTCGTGGGGTAGGAGGGCAGGAGGAGAGCTTAATCAGGGCACAGAGGTCAAGGTAGCTGAAGTGAACATTCTTGTCAGCCCAATATCTGGTCACTTTTCTTGTAACAACACATTGTTTAAAGGAAATGTTGCTTCTGCTCTCTCAGTTAATATGATTTGGATAAAGCTAAATCCATCCCCAGTTCCAGGATGCTGAGGTGACTACAGACTGGCCAAACAGAACATTATGTTTCCCTGGCCACAGAAATGGATGCAGGCATGGCCATGTGACTCAGAGCCTTGGTAATATAGTTTGGGGAGAATTGATTTTTCTGCAGGGAAGTCTGAGAAGAGAGAATCAAAGTGTAGGATTTGGCTAGTAGGCATGGCCACCTTGCTGGTAGGAATGGATACTTGCCTTAGAAAGAAGACAAACTGCAGAACAGAGACAGAAAAGAGACCAGGCCCCAATGACAATGTTGGAACTCCTCAGTCCATCTGTGTGGAAAGGCAGGACTACCCCCAGACTTGTCAATTATGTGAGTCAACTAATGTTCTTTTTGTTTAAGCCAATTCGAATCGGGTTTCTGCTACCAAATAAATCTAATTCCACAGGCAGGACTATCAGGGGTTTTCAAAAATAGTTTCTGTAGGAAGGCACGGATTCAAGGAAGGCATCTGAGGCAGCACCATGAGTGAGAAAGGAGATAAAGTGGCCAGAACCATGGGCCCTGACTCTGCTTTATCCACATCGGCTTTGTGTGTATCTGTTGTGCATGTTGGGATTCCACATGAAATTTCATGTGAAAACTAGATTTTGCTACTAAAAAATTTGCAAACCCACTGGGTGAGATAACTGAGGAACAAGAAGAAACACCAGAATGTGATTTTTTTTTCTCAGAAAGAAGTCTATTTTTCTTATTTACCTGTTGTGTAACATTTTAATGACAGCTTCCCAATACTTAAAGGCTTTTCTGATGTGATTGGTGGTGATAGTAACTACTGTGAGTTTTTTGATATTATACTATAAAATATGATGATTTAATTTTCATAATACATTGAATCAATATACTTCAAATGACTAATGCATGGGGACGATCCATTCAAAGTGTAAGATACACCAATGGATTTTAATGAAACAGATTTGAAAAGTTCACTGATACAGTTTCAGGTTCTACTTTGCGACTAACCCTTAATACATTACCCTTGTAGAGTTTTGGTGTAGTATCAAAGAAGAATAGCCACAAAGCTATCAAAATTCCTCCTCCCTTTTTCAACTAAATATATATATGAAGTTAACTTTTCTTCATATATTTCAGCCTAAACAATGTATCACAACAGATTGAATGCAGAGGCAGATATGAGAATACAGCTGTCTCATATTAAGCTGGCCATTAAACAAATGTACAGAAATGTAAAATAATGCCATTCTTTTTCCTATTTTTTTCTTGGAAAATATAATTGTTTTCCATAAAATACTATTTTAGGTAAATATATAATAGGTTTTGTTGTTATTTTAAATAAATAGATAAATACTTAAACAATTTTTCAGTTTTAATTTCTAATAGGATAAATATTAACAGGTGTGACCCAGATAAACCAAAATGCTTTGAGGTCCTTAAGTTTTAGGTGCATAAAGGGGTCCTGAGATAAAAAAGTTTAAGAACCACTAGACTAGCGGATAGTTAGGTATTTAACACATAAGCATACAAATAGGGATATAATTGTAAACCTGGGTGTATTAGTCCATTTTCATACTACTATGAAGAAATATCTGCGTCTGAGTAATTTATAAAGAAAAAGAGGTATAATGGGTTCAGTTACACATGGCTGGGGAGGTCTCACAATCATGGCATAAGGCGAAGGAGGGGAAATGACACATCTTAAGTGGTGGCAGCAGGCAAGAGAGCGTGTGCAGAAGTGCCCTTTATAAAACCATCAGATTGGCTGGGTGCGTTGGCTCATGCCTGTAATCCCAGCACTTTGGGAGACCGAGGCAGGCAGATCACCTGAGGTCGGGAGTTCGAGACCAGCCTGACCAACATGGAGAAACCCCATCTCAACTAAAAATACAAAATTAGGCAGTTGTGGTGGCGCATGCCTGTAATCCCAGCTACTCAGGAGGCTAAGGCAGGAGAATCGCTTGAACCCGGGAGGCAGAGGTTGCCGTGAGCCAAGATTGCGCCTTTGCACTCCAGCCTGGGAAACAAGAGTGAAACTGCATCCCAAAAAACCGACCAAAAAAACCATCAGATCTTGTGAGACTTATTCACTATCATGAGAACAGCATGGGAAAACCCATCCCCATGATTGAATTACCTCCTGCCGGGTCCCTCCCAAAACGTGGGGATTATGGGAGCTATAACTCATGATGAGATTTGGGGGGACACAGCCAAACCATATCACTCAATGAGTGATATAAAGGAAAAGAACAAGGTGCTAAGAGATGAACCAGGAGACCTAATTTAGATGGGGGATGGTGTCAGAGATGGTACTACTGAAGAAGTGGTTTTTAAGCTGATCTGAAGCAGGAGATGGGGGTAAAGATTGTTGTGGGCAGTGGGAACAGCAGGAAAAAGCCCCCGAAGTGGGGACAAGCTTGGTTTGGGTGGAGCATGGTGGTGAGAGGAGAGTGGCATGAGAGGAGTCTGGCAGGAGATGCAGCAGGGGCTAAACCTTGCAGGCTCTTGTAAATCATGTGAAGATTTTGGCATTTTTGTCCTAAGTGCATAGAAATGATCATAATATGAATTACTCTAATATAATTCATCAGGCTTGAATTTTTTAAAGATAAAATAATCAGGATTCAATTTTTTTTAAAAAAGATAATTGATTGCTGTGTGGTGCTGTGTGGAAAAGGGATTGGAGGGGGACAAGAGAGAAGGTGAGGAGAGCAGTCGGACGGCTATTGTAATAGTCCAGGTGAGAGATAGTGGTACCTGTATCATGGAGACAGCAGTGCAAATAGAGCTATTTCAGAGCTATTAATACCACTTACAGGTTTTGCTGCTGCATTGGAGTGGAAGAGGGGATGACTCCTAGGTCAGAGCAATCCTATACACTATGCTTAGTGACACCAATCCTAAGTATCACCAAAACTAAATACCCATTACATCAATCTGTATAAATATTTTAGGTTTGTAGGCGTGTGTGCCTATGTATATGCATGTGATTAAATTGCCCACGTTTACTTTTATAATTATGTGGTTATGAAATTGAAAAAGTCACTCTCATAGCACCACCTTGTGGACAGTAATAAAAAGAGAGAGAGAGAGAGAGAGAGAGTGTGTGTGTGTGTGTGTGTGCACGCGCGCGTTGTTGGATTCAGTCACTAGGAGAAAACACAATACAAGTTCTCCAGAAAGTTTACCAGTTATCAGCCACCCGAAGTCCTTCTTGGAAGGAGAGGGGATAGGAGTACATTCGGAAGAGTTAAAGTTAAACTGACTATTCTGAAAATAACAGGTTAAATTCATTCAAACTAGATCCTCTCTGGTTGATTTTAACATAGTCATTGACTAAAAGTATCATTTATTCAGATAGCCCCTGACAACCCATAATAATACTTTTTGTTTTTATGCCGAAATGTGTTTTTTCAGTGCATTTACCACTTATCTTCATGAGATTACGGGAAGCATTTTTGTATAAATATCAAGCCTGATGGAAATGGATTTATCTTAATTCCTCACTTAAGTTCTGAACTCACCTAGAATTGTATCCTCTGAGACTGGGCTTTTCTTTTTTCTTTTTTTTTGAGACGGAGTCTCACTCTGTCACCCAGGCTGGAGTGCAGTGGTGCGATCTGGGCTCACTGCAACCTCCGCCTCCCGGGTTCAAGCAATTCTCTGCCTCGGCCTCCCGAGTAGCTGGGATTACAGGTGCCCACCACCACGCCTGGCTAATTTTTGTATTTTTAGCAGAGACGGGGGTTTCACCATCTTGGCCAGGCTGGTCTTGAACTCCTGACCTCATGATCCACCCGCCTCGGCCTCCCAAAGTGCTGGGATTACAGATGTGAGCCACTGCGACCAGCCCTTCTTTTTCCTTTTTTTGAGACTGGGCTTTTCTTGCCGCCATCTTGAATCTGTGGCGCTTTCTTGCTGGCGTCATTTTCCTCACACTTTAGCTCATCATTCTATCCTGTTCTATTGCTCTGGACTTCTCAGGAGCCCTCTTTCCTTCACAAGACTGGCTTATCTAGGTGTTAGAAAGTGCCTCTACATGTGAAGCAGATCCCTCTCTTAATTTCCTAAACAAAGCACAGGGAATATCAGGCTAGAATGTTTAACATCTTAAACACAAAGGAATTACAATGCAGGAAAACCTAAAATGTTACTTCTCCTGATCGTGTCTCTGCTTTAAAAAGCCCCTTGGACTTCTGACAACTTGCGGTTCTCTGCCACTTGGCCGTGTTCCCTAAATGTTGGTCCAGGCCCTGTGCGAGGCTCCCAGCTCTGGCAGCGGTATTGGGGTGGGGAGAGCCTTTCTTCCCTCTCCTTAGGCCTACTCCTTCCTGCTCCCACGATGATTGACAGAAGAAATGCCTGCCCTTACGTACAGGGCATGGTTTCTAGACACAGTTCAATTCTCATTTTTCTCCTCTGTCTCTGGCTGTTTTTTCTGCGCCTGCTTTCCAGGCTCTTCCCATGCTGCCTGACTGCTGACACGGGAATTCCTCAGGGCTCAGCATTAGGCCCAGCTATCTTCTTGCTTCATACTCTCCTTGGGCAGTCTTGCCCCAGGCCACCATGTTACTTACCCTTAGTGACTCCCAGGTGTATTTATTTCTCTGGTCCAAACCTCTCCATTGATTTCCAGATCCTTATTTCTGATCCATTAATCTACCTTTCCACTTGAATGTTTCATGTCTGAGACTAGATGTGTGATTTCTTGCCCTCAAAATCTGGTGTGCTTTGAGTGTTTCCAAGTTCTGTGAAGGCACAGCCTTCCATCCAGTTATGAAATCAGAAACTTAGAAGTCGTCGTTGATCCTTCTTTCTTTCTTCCTCATCTCCCTCCCCATGCAACCTATTTCAGCCTTCTCCATTTTACCTACCAAGAGGTGTCTCCTGAGAGGCCCACTTCGGTCTACTTCAATTGCCTCCACTCTGTTCTGACCATCTCTTGTCCACACCACTGCCTAACTAACTAGTCTCCGCATGCCTAACTAGTCTCCACATGCACTTGGGGCTCTCTCCAATCCACGTTCTACTCTGAGGCATGTGTTCAAAATGCAAATCTTACCAGGCCACTTAAAACCTTCCCAAGGTTTCTCACACCTCATAGTCTACACTGCCTTGCGGCCGCCCCACCTTTTGCTCCAGCTGCTTCACCACCACTCTCCAGCCCCACAGGCTTTTCTGTTCCTCAGGCACATTCACCACAGGGCTTCACATCTGCTCGCCCCTCTTCCCCTTACCCTGTTATCTCTATGCAGCCTTCTTACTTCAGCTAACCATCTCTTCCTCAGAGATGCCTTTTCCTTTTCTTTCGGTTCTTTATTATAAGATTGACACACCCAAAATCTCTTCCCTTAGTTTTCAAGTTTATCTTTATTAAAGTGCTTGTTGATTAATTGCCATCTGCTCAGAAGAGCCTAAGTTTCATAAGAAAAGAGGGTGTGCCACGTCTGATTTTCCTCGCTGTGCTGATTTTCCCCAGCGTCCAGCATAGTGCCTGGCACATGGAGCATGTTAAAAAACATTGAATGGCCAGGCACGGTAGCTCACGCCTGTAATCCCAGCACTTTGGGAGGCCAAGCGGGTGGATCACTTGAGGTCATGAGTTAAAGACCAACCTGGCCAACATGGTGAAACCCCATTTCTACCAAAAAATACAAAAAAATTAGCCAGCTTGGTGGTGTGCACCTGTAGTCCCAGCTACTTGGGAGGCTGAGGCACAAGAATTGCTTGAACCCGGGAGGTGGAGGTTGCAGTGAGCCAAGATCACACCAGTGCACTCCAGCCTGGGCGACAGAGTGAGACTCCATCTCAAAAATAAAAATAAAAATAAAAATAAAATAAAAAACATTGAATGAATGATTATGTCTCTAAGGCCCTGACAAGGGAATTACAACCATTAACAGAAAATGCAGGCCCAGGTGTGGCTGAAGAGTGCCCACAGCCTGGACAGCTCAGGACCAGTCTCAGCCAGTTGCTATTCATGGGTATTTCCACAGTGTGAAGTGAAGGGAATCTCAGGCCTCCCCCACCCTAGCCTGCTCCTACGGGTCTTGCGACATTGGTGAGAATGTTCTTGGAAAAATGATTCACACATCTTGTCTAAGAGCAAACAATAATTTGGGGGAATGTTCCAGTCTAAGTTGATATTCGAAAGAGGAAAATAGTTGCCATCTCCTCAAGGGTTCATTCCCACTAAAGACACAGTCAGTTTAGATGACTATTCAGAAAAATTAATATCCCCATCTTCAAGCAAACAGCTTTCTTCTGCTTTATATTTGAGAAGCTGAAAAAAAGTCATTTTTCTCAAAACAAAGTTTAAAAGTGAACTAATGGCTCTGAGAAACTTCCAGTTATTTTTAAATAACATGTCTCCACTCTGAAGAAAAAAAATCAAGTATTACCGGTTACCCTGTTTATAAGATAAAATAACTTATTTTCACTGAACATTGACATACAAAGTAATTAATAGTTTTATATATCAAAATTATACTTTTACATCTAAAACATAGGTACTTAATCTTTCCTCCATTATTTTACTTATTTATAGACTTGTTCCAGGAATAATTTAACCCAAATTACAACACCATATAAAATATGGCAAACTAACATAAATTATAAACAAATTAAAAATTCAAAGGAGGAATAAGGGAAGGAACATAAAATGGATACAAGAATGAGGTCAATTTAAAAATTGGCTTTTGTAAGGACCGATACCACTACCCAACAGTCATCCTGCTTTTCTTCCTTCTACAAAACCCTGATTTTGTTCTAATATCAAGTGCCCTGTTCTCAGACTCAGAGGATGAACCATGATTGATCTGAGTCATGGATTCCCTAGCTAGACAATTCTTGTTAAAAGGAATATCTTTATTGTTTACGACTTTTAGTGAGATCTCTTACTTGCAGCTGAGCAGTTCCTTACTAATGCACTGGTGTGTTTTTTAATTCGGCTCTAGCAGTCAACTCCAAAAGAGACATTCAGTAAGAAACAATGTGGTGTCCATAAAACAAAAAAACAGGCCCGCACCTCAGGAAAAGCACAATATAAGTAAGATTAAGACCACATAAGCCCAAAGTCTGTAGGGATCCACTTATTTGTCAGGTGTATAAAATCCCCAGTGAAAACACCAATGATAAAGATACTATAATCCGCAATCCAAGCCAAATTGCCTTTCTCTTCTGACATAATTTATTATTCACCTTGAAGTTTCATTTTCTACATGGTCCTTAAGTTAAAACATTATTCTTTGAGCCAAATGCAAATGCATTTAATAAATAAATTTGAATGAATGCAGAAAGATTGTTCTTTGGAAACCTTTGGATTGTGCATACACAGCCCTAAGTCTGTGAGGTGGCAGATTAGCGGGGTGGCTGGTGGTGTCTACATTATTCTCGTGTACTTCTTTTAGAAGGAGTATGTGTTTACTCTGTGCATCTCTTCAGAAAGAACACAGGCATTTAACAGGACAGGGAAAGAGCATATTCTAAAAAGAATTGTTTTCCCCTTTGAATAATGACACAAGAGATTTTATTTTTATATATAATTTTATGTAGAAATCAGAATTTTTCTCAGTTTGTCTGTTTGTGTATTTATATCCGGCATTGAAGAAAAGAAACAAACCTACTGCTAATAAAAAAATGTCTCCTTGTGGCTACTGAAACCCACATGTCAACTGCTATAGCTGCCAGCCTACCAGGAATAGCCCCTGCTTCAAACCCCACGAAGCCCATTTACTATTTTAATGACAAGAACTTGCTAATGTGGGCATATGAACTGTATCCTTGGAAAGGAATGCCGTCCATACCAGGAAGTCCTTGAGAAGGCTTGAGTTCTTGCCATAACTAAAAATCCGATGATGCATTACCAATGACTTCATCCCCAAATGAAAGCTAGCAGCCTGCTTCCATAATCCTCGTGGAGAGTTATACCAAGAAAAGACAACTTTGAAAAACATGCAAGAGAGAGGCTTCATTTTCTCTTTTGAATAGAAGAAAGAAACCAGTCTATGTGACTACAGAGGAGGCACCATGCAGGCCCTGGTGTGGGGGCCTGTGTTTCTCCTACAATGCTGACAGCTAGGGATTTACCAGAGACTTAAAAAATGAAAAAAACTGCTAATGGTATATATATATATATATTTTGGTGGGGCTTGTGACTGAGAAATATGGAAACGAATGGTCTCCCCCACATTAGGCTTTTGCATCCCAGCAGTTCTGACACTTCAGACTTCACTGCACGGCCTAGTTTTCCCTTTAAAAGAAGGGAACGGTCCCATTCCAGTTGATGGTGGCCTCGCTCCACTTGGTTCTGATTGCCATCTCCACTGGCGAAAACCGTCGTCTTGGTCCATGTTTCTCTTCCTGTTGGTCTCTTTCCCAGTGATGGGAGTGAGTATCTGAAGAAGGAACAGCCAGCATTTAGACCCAAGCCTATGAACGCCATTCCAGAGGAAACAACCAAAGAAGGACAGAAGGGTGGGTGGACAGGAGTCAGGCTTGGCAAGTTGCCCTCCTACAACTGGTTGAGCAGATGGGGATTCAAGCAGGTAGTGTGTTGAAATGCCCCATACAGAATGAGTCAATGGTAACCTGGGTTGTGCATATTGGGACGTAGCATGTGTGTTGAAACACCCCATACAGAATGAGTCAGTGGTAACCTGGGTTGTTGTGCATAACTATTGATAAGCTATGCAATACGCCTTCCCGTACCATGATGTGACACCTAGAACCAGGTATAGGTTACTAAATATTGTCAGGAAAAAAAAGAGGCCAGGCATGGTGGCTCACGCCTATGGTCCCAGTACTTTGGGGGGGCGAGGCGGGTGGATCATCTGAGGTCAGGAGTTCGAGACCAGCCTGGCCAGCATGGTGAAACCCTGTCTCTACTAAAAATACAAAAAGTTAGCTGGGTGTGGTGGCGGGCGCCTGTAATCCCAGCGGGAGGCTGAAGCACAAGAATCACTTGAACCCGGGAGGTGGAATTTGCAGTAAACCAGGATCACGCCACTGCACTCCAGCCTGGGCGACAGAGTGAGACTCCATCTCCAAACAACCAACCAATCGACCCCACTTCTCAATGCTTTTTAGAATACATTTGCATTTTTGGACGGAGGGCAAGGCATTCTAGTGGGGTAGGCAAGAACTGGGTTTGGGGCTTGAGTTTATCTCATATTAGCCAGGTGACACTTAAGAAGGTACTTAGCATCTATTGCTAAACTTCATTTATTCAATTAGTAACTACTTGTTGGGCACCACAGTTTCCACTTCATAAAAATAGAAATCTAGTACTTACCTCATGTGACCATTGGGAATGTTACGGGTTAATGCCTTTGAGGCTTTCAACACAATGCACAGAACAGAAAGCGAATGATTCTTGTGAGCTAATGAAAAATGTTGCTTTACACAAAGAAGGAAGTTGAGGTAGAAACAATATATTTTAAGGAACATATTGTCAATGTTATACTAAGTTAAGTGGGTTAATATGTATTTCTCATAATTAAAGAAAAAGAATTAAGAGCTGCACAGATAAAATAGTCACTAGATGCTTTTCCACATGTAATAATGGAAGATTACTTAACGCCAGGCTTGTGGTGCAAAGTCAGACATAGTAATGCTCCATAAATGCAGCGAAGGCTATGGATACAAACTCCCAGTTTGTCCAGTGTTAATACCTCGTCCGGGGGTCAATGTTTAAAGACATTTTAAGGTTGGTCTTTTTCCCTCAGGAGTTTATGACCGAAATGATCTGTTCGGTTGTCTGCTTCTCCTGTTGGATTTGAACATCCCTAAATGTTTGTGGAACTTTTTGGAATAAAAGAAACCAGTCTGTGTGACTACAGAGAAGCCACTATGCAGACCTGTGGAAAAACACATTGTTTTCCAGTGTCTAGCCCCGTGCCTGGCACACAGTAGTCCCTCAAAAATGCGTTTTCTGCTCATTTGAACAGAAATTTACTATCAGTTTGGTTACTTACGTCACCGGATGATCATCTGATGTTTGGTTGTGAGATAGCATCAGCCAATTCTTCCCTGGGTTTTCCCAGTTATTTCCTCAGGTATTAACTACCTCATGCTCCAAGATCAAAGGCCCTGGAGAATGGTTTTTGGAAATCTGGCTCCATACCTTTTGTTTTTCTCTCACCTAAAAGTTATTGGTTCCTCTGTGCTATTTCTAACCCCCCTGCTCCTAGGTAAAGCAGGTTTAGAATTCCCACATTGCAATACTTGGGTTTAGGGCCATGGGATTCATGTGTGGGCTTCATTTCAGAAACTGAGCCTAAGCATTTTCCTGCGGAGCTAGCATGAATGTCCACACGGTTGTTAAACGTCGGCAGCCGCATCTCTTTGAGCACATTAAAGTCCACAACACTTGGAGTCTGAAATGCTCACCTATTGTAAGATGCACAAGCTTTTTCTGTGAGGGTTGGCCACTGTAAAAGTACAGATCAAAGAGATGTTCTATTTTCCAGTCTGATAAGAGCCGCCTGTTTGTGCAAAAAAGGATGCTGTAATTTCCATTGATGTTGCACAGCCAAATAGGTAATTTGGGAGTCTTCAGCATGCTGCCCACCTGAAAGAGGGAGGGGAATGCAGATAAATATATAGATTTTGCCACATTGTGACACATCCCGATACATGATCGCGACCAAAAAGCAGCTCTGAGGTTTCTTGTTGCACTTGTCGCTGTGCAGGGCACTGTACATACAGCAAGATTTGAAACGAAGGCTTCGTCATGAATAAATTTGCATTTATGAATGATCTGGTGTAGTGGTGCTGCCATTTTTATCTTAATGGATTATATTAAAATTTTTTTGGTGGCCTCATAGAGGAGGCAAAACAACTTCAGTTTGGTTTTGAGGCGAGGTAAAGAATAAATGTATAAACTAAAATAGGAACGTAGTGGTGGAATAAGAGAACTAATTCTGTGTTTGTCACTGACTAGCATATCTGCTCCCATTCCCAAGATAAGGCAATAATTCATTCAGCAGGTGGTGGTAAGACTTCTGGCAACATCAACTATTTAGAATATAGAAAAAATGATATTTAAGATATATAAAATAGCTTCTGGAAAATAAGGGAAACACACACATCACACATATACACATATATCTACAGGTTAACATGATCAATTGTGAAGATGTTCCTAGACAGCAGCTTGTTAGCTGTTTTTTTCTAAATACCTGTCAATCAATTTAGCCTTGATTTTTTTTTTTTTTATTTTTAAAGACAGGATCTTGCTCTGTCATCCAGGCTATAATGCAGTGGTGTGATCTTGGCTCACTACAGCCTTGACCTCCTGGGCTCAAGTGATCCTCCCACCTCAGCCCCTGGATTAGCTGGGACTACAGGTGGACACCATCATGCCCGACTAATTTTTGTATTTTTTGTTTAGACGGTGTCTTGCCATGTTGCCCAGGCTGGTCTCAAACTCCTGAACACAAGCAATCTACCTGCCTTGGCCTCTCAAATACTGGAATTAATGTACCTGGCCTGGCCTTGAGTTCTTATAGCTAGTGAATGAGATTTGCAAAAACCAGCACGGGGGGGTAGGAGCGGGGAAGGGGATGTAGTAAAAGGGCCGTGGTCCTGCACACTTCTAGTGCGTTCCTATCAGTGATAGCCATCAGTTTGTTTACACAGGCAGGGAAGCACATATTTTTAAAAGCTTTCCATCAAAATTTATTGAAACTGTTTTTAAAAATTTGTTAAATTTATTTCAACTTAAAGAGATAAACATATACACATATATCTACATGGACAAACCCATGATTTTCCTGTGACGCCAAGGAGAATTCCTGAGCCCCTTAGCTTGGCCTTTCTTCCTGTAACTGAAGAAACCAATGTTGCCATTCTATTTCTTTTCTTCTCAGTCCTCAGAGTTGTACTGTTTGTTCAGGAACAAATTCTGTCTTGTGGAAATCCAGCTTTGAAAAATTATCACGTGCTTTATCAACCCAAGGCTAATAACTTGACATTTTGATTTCTCAATAACTCTATTCAAATCTCTTTGTTTCCTTGAGTTTAAATTCTTCAGCTGTGAGTGAGTGGGTGAATCAGAGATGCTTTTATCTGTAAGCGTTTCACTTTTAGCTACCACAGAAAAATTATATTGCTATGCTGAAAAGAAATGACCTCAACTGGTAGTTTACAAAAGAGTGGAAACCTAGCACCCCAATCAGGACATGTTCATAATGGGTGCAGGATTTGTTGGAGTTAGCTCCTCCGGGCTGAATATATTGTGAGCATTTCACATATCAAACACAGGGACCAGTCTGCCCACCGGTTACATCAGAAATAAAACAGTGAAGATGTGCCATTGAAGCAGTAGCATATGTTTTAGTTCCAGATATCCACCACCAGTTTCCAAGTAACTTTGTAACTATTCATTAGTTATAAAATAAGCACTTTCTTTCTTAGGCCTTCTTGCTATGGCACCCTTCTGTATTAAGATGATATGTAATCAAAATATGTTATGCAGGAAGTCATGGAATTATCAAGGTTGAAAAACGTGAATAAAACTAGGAGATTGAGAGCTGTTTGTAGTAAAAGGTAATTCCATTGGAACTTCAAATGGACATTCTGGTCAGTTTTAATTTAATGATATTCCCTGTAAATTAGTCTGGGTAGGTGTAATAGAATATACACATATATGATATTGTTTCACAGAATATTTGTAATGTAGGTGAAATTCACTTGGCACTCGGATAAACATATTCTGCCAGGTGCTGACTGACACACTATTGTTACTTTATGCAGCAATACAACAGTTTTCTTTCCTGAGCTCAAAGCTACTCAAGATTTTGTTCTAGTAGGAAGAAAATGAAGTAGTCAAAATGCAACCACCTTCAACCCCCCAAAAGTGGCCTTACAGAGCTCTCACAGTGAGCAAGCAGAACTTTGCTTGCCCTGAGAGATTCTGATGAAACGGGAAATGTCATGCATGACTGTTGCTGCACTTTGAGTATTAAGAGGCGAGCCTTAAGATTACAGTTGAGAACACATCTGGTTTAAAGTGTGCAAAAAACAAAACAAAGCACCTTCCAACTGAATCCAGCCAGAGATTACATCCCCCTTTCTTCTTGGCACACCGTATAAGCAGTTTGACTGGCATTTTTCGTTTTAAGCATTTGTATTGCTTTTGGATAAAAACAGTTTACCAGCTACTCCCCAAAAGCAGGATTCTAAATATGTTTTATTGGTGAGATTCCATCAATGCTGAATTTGTGCATGTTGCTTCATGTTGCCATGGTAAAAAGGAAATTAAATTGTGATACAGTGGTGCTATAAATAAAATACCTTTCTCCTTAAGTTCACTCATTGTGTAATCAGCCCAGTATTTTCAGCATCACATGCAGCAATCAAGCTTTTCATAACATATATCATTTAAGCCAATGTAAAATTACAAGGACAGCAGGGAGGATGGACAAATTCTACACATCAGAGTGCAAGAATTGAGTCCATGTAATTCTTTTTTTTTTATGCCGTCTAGGACAGTGGCGCTCAGAACATGCCTTTGCATAATGAGCATGATATTGCAAGTCCCAAGGCCCCAGGCTGGTAATCTGAACAAGAGAAAGGTGTTTGAAACGTTGTGCTTTCTTCGCTGATTTCTGGTGACAATTCCTGTGCATAACTGTTAATGGCCTGGCTCTCATCTCTGCCACCTGGAATACATACTTGATGTAACTTCTCTCACTGAGTTTGCAGGTATGTTGTAGAGACAAATTAGTTCATGTTTGCAGGGCGCTGCCTCAGAGACTTAGTGGCAGGGTGCAGTGGGTACTGCTTCACTGGGTACTTCTATAGTTGGATTTCTTCCTATCAGACTCTCTAAAGGGAAAACGTAAAGGGGGAAGAAGGTATGACTGGGATAGTGATGTGTGCTGCCAGGGCTGCCGTAGGAGTAATTCTGGCAAGACCTAAATGGCTTCAGTCCCTGAAAAATCAGAGTGGATTTTTCTTGTCAGTGGCAGGTGTGAAGATAATGTGAACCTCCCAAGGCTTTCCAGATGGTGTTAGACTCAAACTGCTTTATGTTCTCACTTAGGTATTGGAACCTCACACTCAAATCTGTACCTTCAAATAGAAAAGTGACAGGGAGGCTTCAAAATAGTGCCTCATCTTATGGGTAGCTGGCTGTGTTCTGCAGGAACCATCAGTCTGGTGGGCTCTGGGGGCTTGTCATGTCATCTAATGAGAGTACCATCTTTTTTTTTAAAGTCTCACCCACTGGGCTGTGACATTGGGACTGAAAGGCACATGTTTTTGCAATCTCTGCAATTTTATCACAGGGTAATAAGAGATTTACTTAGGGAAGACGGAGGCAGCATTACAGGATGGGTTTCACCTTGACAGCAGAATCTACCTGTCAGGCAGCACGTTGGTTTTCTTCTGAACTAAGAAATCTTCCTTATATTAGGTTTTTATTATCGGTACATAAAAATAACCTTCAGATTTGTTGCACCTACCATAGGCAGGAGCTACTAAATATCCACAAAGCACTTGTATACCTAGTTGGCATTTTCACGGGTCTCATACGGAATCAGAAAGGAAAGGTAGTGGCTGCAGGGGTCTTCAATCCGGTCATACTTAGAGCACTGTCCCAGAAGCACATCATGTTCTTTCTTGAGTGAACTTCTGTTCTGCACTATGTTTCAGTTCTGTGCTAGGATGTTGTGAAATATTAGACTTCTGGGGATAATATAGTCAAATGGTCTTCTGGTTAGCATGTCTCTGAGCACCACTGAGCTTGGTCTCCTAGGGTTAGGGATTTCCATACACCTGACAAGTGCGATTCGCCAAACCAGGAGGTAAAGTGGAGGCAGTTCACCATCAACACAAGCTCACAACCACTCTAACCTAGAAGTCAGTGGATAGAGTTTAGGCTTGTTGAGCACAACTGTCATGCTGTGATTTGCTACCATTTAAATGTTACCAACATGAGTATACCTATAACAGATATTATAGACCATATATCTATATATAGATATAATAGATGATAAAAGTACTGATGATAGAGTATAATTCTAAGAACTGGCATTTCTATATTTACCACTTTCTCAGAAAATAATCAAAGATGATAATGGCAGGCAGCATGGTCCAGTGGACAGAATGTGATCATTGAATGTAGATAGAACTTGATTCATATCCCTGGTTCTGACACTTGCCTAGCTGCTAGCTTTGGGTAAGTCCCCATATCTTTCTTATCTCCGAAATGAATGACCAAGCAATAGACCTTGGGCTTAAAGTAATACTGATTACAACTTGGAGTGGAAGTGGGGATTCAATAAATAAATGAAATGACCCATAAAGGGCCAGGCACACAATAGGTGCTATATGCACAAGGTTATTAGCACAATGAATAAATAAGCTCCATATATACTTGAATATAAATATACTTAAGTATATAAGTATAAATAAACTTGACTATAAATGTACTTCATACATATTTCCTGTATAATGAGCTGATATAAAAAAGCACCTTCAGGTAAAATCATCTTGATATGTATGTTTCTAACATATTCATACATGCCCGGAGTTCAAGTAAGAAAACTAACTGCCAGCCTGTATTTGCTCTTTAATACCTTTTTTTAAAACCAAACTTCAAGTGCATGACAGAGACAACATAATAAACATCCCCAGGGTTTCAGGCCATTAGTGTACAATTTCAGGCAATTTTCACTGAGGGCAGAATTCATAGGTATCTCTCTGGGGAGAGAACACCGAGTCCAAGAAAGAAGAATGAAAAGCCACATTAGTCACTTTTCAAAAAGATGGAAGCATTATAGATCTAATTTCTATGTAGATTTTTAAGCTAGCCTGGGCAGTTTCCATCCTTTGCCCTACTTCCAGTTTGTGAGCAGGCATTTGGGTGATGGTCCTGTGGTCTGGTAAGTTTTGCCCTCTTCCCAGCAGGAAAGCTCTTATTTTTTTACCTTGTGCTGTGGCCTCTTGACTGACTTTAAGGTCCCAGTAAAAATCCACTTTATCATTGGTGGATATTTTAGGCTTTGCAGGTAATTTTCTTTAGAGTATGATTTAGCAGTTCTATTGGTCTGAGCAGACTTGTGTAGAAAGAAATGTGATCCAGAAAAAACAGCAGTGCTGGATCCCTGTGAATTCTTGACTCTCTTTCTGTGGTGGCATATTCTCTGATATAGTCCCTTTTCTCACAACAACTTAGTAGGTATTTCACAAACACCTGTTTAATTTTAACTTAAGATAAAACCTGAAACTTGTTTCCAAAGCCTTGCAACTGTTAAAAAGGAACCGAAAGCTGTCAACCTTTCTAATACTGATTGAAGAAGATATACTCTTTCTTGTAAGTTCAGTTGAAATAGCTAGTTGGCCAATTCTGCACACCACAGATTTAATCAGCTAAGCCTAAAGAGATTTTTTTTTCCTCCTTCCTCTAAAGCAGAGGTTCTCAACTAGGGTCAATTTTGCTCCCCAGGGGAACATTTTGAAATGTCTGGAGACATTTTTATTGCCACACTGGGGACAGTGCTGCTGGTATCTAGTGAGCAGAGGCCAGGAATGCTGCTCAATAGCCTGCAGTGGACAGGACAGCCCTCCACAACAAACAATTAACCACTTCAAAATTTCAGTACTGCAGATGTTGAGAAGCCCTGCTTTGGAACAGAGGTTTCTAATCCTGGTTGCACTTTAGAATCATCTATGGGCTTTAAAAACTTCAGTTGCCCAGATGCTTCCCAGACCAAATGAAGCAGTCTTTGGGTAGTGTTGGCTACGTAATTTGTGGGGCCCAGTGCAAAATGAAAATGTGGGGGCCCTCGTTCAAACATTAACAATTTCAAGACAGTGACACCAGACACTAGAGCATTAAACAAAGTATGGGGCCTTCCAAGTGTGGGGCCCTGTTTGACTACACATGCTTATAAAGCTAACACTGTTCTGGGGGATGACCTGGGCATTGATAGTTGTAAAAGATTTCCAGGTGACTTCAATGTGCAGTCAAGGTTGACATCACTGCTCTCTAGCATTTATTGCCTGTATCCTTCCTGTAGCAATCAGTGTATGTGTGGTCAAGTATGGCTCATCTTTGTAACTGGACACAGAGCCTCCCAATTAGTATTCAGTTAGCATTTAGCTGTGCTGAACGAACATAGCTGAATAAAGCACTATAACATTATGCCTTGTTATCTTCTATTATAAAGTCTTATATGTCTATAGAATATTCTGGCCTTCCAATGAGCTTCAACATCCATGATTTCCTCTGCTCTTTGCGTCAGTCCTTAATCTGATCAGGTTGCAGGGCAGGTGCATGTGAAATGAATGCACCTGTGTTGTAGGTGAGGAAAACAGGCTCAGAGAGGGTAAAACTGGTACAAGTCACATACCTGTGAGTGGCATGGCAAGGCCTCCAGCCAAGCCTGCTGATTTCCAGGCCAGAGTTATTTTGCACATGCTGTAGGAACTTCCTCACCTTTGTGCCAGGTTCCCGTCTGTGCGTGTGTGTGTGGATGCGCGTGCGCGCCCATTGGTGACATGTGGCATGAAAGTGGATGGCACAAGGAGACTTCTACACAAGCAGACTTGCGTAGGGGAAGAAGTGGATGGCACAAAAAACAAATGTTTAATTAAATGTGTATTAGGAAAAAAAATCAACACATCAAGCCCATGGCATCTATTTCTGCTGCAGAAAAGGTTAGAACCACATCTTAAGTGAGTTGTTTGAAAGAACAACATTAAGCAAATAATAGCAGTGGTAGCACAGAGACATGAAAAAGCTTCTGAATTACCTACTCAGATGACTGAAATATGAGAAACGCTGTTTTAAATCTTTCTAGTTTATAGCGAGGATCCAGTGAAATAATCTTATGAAAGAGCTTTTGTAATAACAGACAAAATACTAAAATCATTATTGCATTTCTATGTTGTCACCACTAGAACTTGTTTCCAGTATATCACCCCATTTTCAAACCAAGTCTTGGCATATTACTGGGTTCTCATAGCTATAGAATGTTAAACCACGGACACCAAGTGACCACACATGGTTGAAAGAACAGAAAAGTATGTAAAATGAAATCTATAAATCCTCTATTTCTGGCTTAGTTTTACTCTTCATTATAGGAGTCAAATTTTAAGATGAATTCCCAAATTATCTGGAAAAAGTAATTAGGAGCTTTATAATGATAAACAATTATCTGTCCAAGGTGTATTCAAAGTATAGTCTTTCACACCCACACAATAGAACTCTTTGCAGCGTCTAAATATAATGAGAGGCCAGGCAGTGGCTCACACCTGTAATCCCAGCACTTTGGGAGGCCGAGATGGGTGGATAAATTGAGATCAGGAGTTTGAGACCAGCCTGGCCAAAATGGCGAAAATTCTATCTCTACTAAAAATACAAAAATTAGCTGGCCATGGTGGTGTACATCTGTAATCCCAGCTACTCGTGAGGCTGAGGCAGGAGAATTGCCTGAACCCAGGAGGCAGAG
Organism: Nomascus leucogenys; assembly: GCF_006542625.1. Taxonomy (NCBI): domain Eukaryota; kingdom Metazoa; phylum Chordata; class Mammalia; order Primates; family Hylobatidae; genus Nomascus; species Nomascus leucogenys. Next base: position 72,343,381 of record NC_044391.1, read on the forward strand.
GTTGCAGTGAGCTGAGATGGCACCATTGCACTCCAGCCTGGGTGACACAGTGAACTCTGTCTCAAAAATAAATAAATAGAGGGTCATATACTCATATTTGATATTAAATGAGATATTTCTGTTAAACGAGAAAAGCAGGTTTCGGAAGAGTAGAATAAGACATATTGATATGGCTGAGCACAGTGCCTCACACACCTGTAATCCCACCACTTTGGGAGGCTGAAGCAGGAGAATTACTTGAACCCAGGAGTTCAAGACCAGCCTGGGCAACACAGTGAGACCCCTGTCTCTGTTAAAAAAAAAAAAAAAAAGACACATTGATGTGAGAAAGAAAGAGTATTTCTGAAAAGCGTTCCTGAAAAGATTGACCCCTAGGTAATGAAATTTGTTTTACTTCTTTTACTTTTACCTTGTCTATCACTTCGCATTTTTCTATGATGAGCAAAGAATACAAACTCAAGGAATAATACGCAAACTTTTAAAGCACACTTGTACACAAAATATGCCAATTCTGCTATAGTCAGACACTATTTTTTTTATGGCATCAGACATATGTATGTGTTGCAAGATGCTGGTTTCATGATAACATAGTAGCTGGAGACAATAGTAGAGGGACAGATGAAGCCCTATATACATGAAAGGCATTTTGAGTGGGAACCAGGAGGGCTGGAGGACAGGACAGACGCTGAGCAGCGAGGCCCTGTTTGCTGCTGGTATTTGGGAGAGGTGGTTGGCAGGCTTGTGGGGGTTTACATCCTCCATCAAATTGAATGACATCCGAACTGGTTTCAAGGCCATTCCAGAAAAGTGTTGTTACAGAGTCTGCCTCATCTTCCCTGGGTTTTAGGATGAAATTTTTGTGAAATATCACAGAAGCAGCTTTGATTTGTGGTTTGATGGGTATATTTGCTTTGTCACTCTTCTTCTGTTTGTTTTCGCAGAATCACATCTTACTTAATTCCCTGGTTGTGCTTTTCAACAGGACATTTTACTTTCTGGTTGTCAGAAGTTATAAATCCCCTGAGCTGGAAAGCTTTTTGACAGGAGTTTCAAACGTAGGGGCCCCCTTTTTTTCCCAGTGTTTTTTTTTAAGCTTTGAGCAATATGTAGGCTGTGTGCATTCATTTGCATAAATGAAGGATTGGGAGGACACCCATCAACTGCTAACAGTATTTATTTCTGTCAAGGGGGTGTGTAGCCACATGGGGATGACACAGGACTTTTCCTTTGTGTGTGTGTGTGTGTGTGTGTGTGTGTGTGTGTGTATATATATTTGTCAACCTCATTAAACAGGGATATCTGTATATTTCAAATATTGCTTTAAAAATGTATGTATTACTTTTATTACCTATTTTTATATACATAAAAATATGTAAAATAAAATATGAAGCAAGTAGACTGGGATATTTCCATCTGTGGAAATTTCCCTGAATGTCTGTGTGTGGCAGGAGGGAGGTACACAGGCAGACAGTAAGGGAGAAAGTAGGCTCAGGTTTGAATTGCCTAAATAGACAGACTTTTAAACTGTTAAAATATTGACATTCTGGTTGTGTGGTTGAGGACTGGAATGCACTCGCCTGTGAGAGTCTGTCATCTTCCGAGGCATCCTTACCCCACTGCAAATAGCCGACGTCACTGCGGGTCAGGACTCCATGTAGTGTTTCCTGAGACTTTCCTTCCTCACAGCCATTGAAGACATTGGGACTTGCTCTTCCAGTTAAAATCATGTTCAGAACTGCCTAGAGAGCATATTTGACAGATATTTATATTTTAGATAGCAATGAAACAATAACTTAATTTTTTCTCTTAAAAATCATTAAAAATTATTTTTAGTGAAAATGAAATCACATGATACATATTTCAGGAAAAGTATGTCCTAAATATTTGGTAGAGTTAAAACAATCATTTATTAGCTTTTTTTCTTAAACCTTACGCCATAACTCCCTCTGTACCCCACTCTGATCTTACTGCCCTTCCTCCTTTAATAGTTCTTTTAAACGTTGTTTTCCATGGTTGTGATTTAAGAAGCATGAAGCTAAGATGTTTTTATAGCACTTCTTTTTTCAGTTATTAGGGATTCCTGGTGGGTCTTGTCAAGATATTTTCTACTGTTGCTAGGATCTCAGAGATGAAGGGCTCTCGGAGGTAAACTAGGGAGGACTGTTATGAAAATTAGATGGTAGATTTTGATGCAACCCAGGGTAGTGTCTTCATACTCCTTCAAAGATAACTGGATTGCTCTTTACTTAAGGAGAGAATATATTTAATTAGAAAACAATCCTAATTCAGATTGTTTTTCTTTTTTTTCTTTTTCAAACTCTACATGTGGCATTCAACTAATTCAGATTCTACAATAGAAAGGCAGAGTCTTCCAGCTCACCTGCCTGCACAGGAAGCCTCCAGCATTTGGTTGTAGCAGCTGAGTGGTGGTGACATCTAGGTCCATTTGAAGCCTGCAGAATGGGAGAAGCCATCAGCATCCAGTCAGAGACAATGAGCGCACCGGGAGCTTGCAGTTTCTTTTCCCCCAAAACACAAAGCAGCAGTAACACGGGCTCTCCTAGTCACTGTTTCTCACTTGCACTTTTCCATCTCTCACAGGGAAAGCCTCTAGGTCTGGGGTTGCAGAGGTGGATGCAATTGGGGGAAGTGAGTAATAAGTGGTAAGGGAGAAGGTGCAGATGTCTCAAATGTTAGAATCCCTGTGTGTGTGCTCTGGGTGGATGCTGGGCTCAGTAGAGAAGCTCTTTGTTCTATGTGACAAGGAATGCACTTGGCTCAGGGTGGTGACACATGACCACACCAGAGAGTGCTGGTTCAAGGCAGATCTCAACAGATTGTCCAAATGGAAAACACCACTGTGGCCATTTCTTGGCTGCAGAAGGGCAGCTTCCACTGTTATGTCAGGGGCCATGGTCTCACCCTTGACAATATAAGGTCAAGGTGGAATGTGGCTCCTGCTGTCACTTAGGGGGAATTGCTGCATACTAGTATATGAACTGTATGTGCTCTTGAACAAATCTATTCATGGAACTGGAGCTTATGTCCTTCTGTGAATGAGACTTAAAGACTTGGGTCAAGCATGGTGAGTACCGTCGTGGCATCAGATACAACTCAGGATAATGCTTCTCAAAGGGTGGTATGATAGACTTGAACATTTTAGAATTTTAATAATGTTGTATTTATTTTAATACATTTATCTTTAGCATAGTACATGATTTAAAGAACATTAACGTTTAGGAAGAGGTTGATATTTAAATGTGTATTGATTTTCTTTGTAATGTTAAGTGAATGATAACATACAGCGTAAAAATGTGATGGTGGTATATGAAAAGACAAGCTTCAGGACCACTGCTGCAGGGCTTGTAATTCTTCCCTCCTGAGAGCCCTCTATTTCTGACTCTCCTTTCTTTCAAGGTTCAGAAGAAAGTCCATTTCTTTCCTGAAGCCTTCCCTGACCACCCTGTCAGCAGAGGCCCCTTCCTCCTCTGGAGCCCACTGAGACTCATTCTCTTTACATCTCATTTGGCACATCAGGTACCTCCTGGGACTTGCCCAGCATCTCTGTGTACACCCCTTGTCTTTTCCAGCCTGGACTCTGCAGGAGGACAGGGCCATATCTTCTCTTCTTTGTACTTTCCACTGTGCCAAGAACAGAGCTTTGCATATCGTAGAGGCAAAATGCATATTTGAGGATATACTTTATCATAGATCTAAATAATAAAATGTATTTATTTATGAAACTTGTACAAACAAGCTTTGGTGTTGTCCACCAATATTTATAGCCACAAGAAGGAGGAACCTACTAGGGTACTATAAGAACAGATTCAAACTTGACTGACGACATCCACTTGCCCATTAAGATGGCCAAACCAACTGTAGGAAAGTACGTGTCAACAAAAGAGAATCTACTAGAAAAAAAACATTGCATTCATGTTTCCAATATGGAGATTTTTCAACACAAAGAGTACATTGTTTATGTGACCCCAATCCTATAGAAATTACCTGTGTAAACATCTGTAGAATTTACCTTTCAAATGTTCTGGAGAAGATCAGGCTGTACAGAAACAGGATGACACCATGGCTTCCTTCCCCTCTGAACTGTTTGGAAAAGAAAAGAAAAGAAAAACATGTTGGTCTAAAAGCAACACAGACGCATATATCTGTGAGTATGAATTCAAAGATTTACAGGCTGAGAGAACTTTTTCCCCCTGGCTGCCAAAAGGAATGAGCTCCTCTGCCTCCCTAAGTCTTCCTACTCTAAAATTTATTCTCTTTCCCTGCTTCATGCCTGTCAATGGTGCAGTCATTCTCTTGGCCCTCACCTTATCTTTTTGTCCTGCACTTCTACCATGTGATTCTCTTCAAACCTTGGCCAAGGTGTAGTATGTCCTTTCTAGCCCACTTCACTGCTGCTCTTTGCTGCCCTTGGCTGCCCTCTCCTTATCCAGCCTCTTCTCTCCTCATGTCCTTCCTCATTGCCCCATTAAACTGAGGGAGAGCAGAGAGGCTTTGTAGAACTCGCTTTGGAGTTATACACCTCGGTTCTACTGCTTTCTAACTTCTACTTACTAACTTCTTTGAGTTTCAATCTAATCCACAATCACAGATAAAAAGAATCTTTCTCCAGGTTTATTGCAAAAGTTAAATGAAGTAATTAATTATTTGAACCTTCCTTGGTTCTTGGAATTTGCTAGATCCACAGCAAAATTAATATGTGTCCCTCTCTAATGCAACTCTCCTCTGCCTTTTCTTTGACAGGTTTCTTTTCTGCTTAGAATTTGCTGAAGGTGACTTGCAATCTCTAGGATCAATTCTAAACTATCTAATAAACATTCAGGGCTTCTCATCAGTTGGCTTTATTTAGCTTGATGTCAACACTCTACTTGCTGACAAGTAGAGTAGCTTCCCTGGCTGGCTTTCTAGGTGCAGAGTTAAAACATCTTTAAAGTCTTCTTTAGGGAGACTTTTGCTAAAATGCATATGCTTTTCCCTTTATGGATTAATTTATCCATTTTGCTATGTGTGACCTGACAGGGGCCAGGGCCCTCAGGTAGCAGAATAAGTTCCAGTGCCATAGGAGCCAGACAGGTACTGAAATGAGTGAGAGAAATGGGGAGGGGTGGGGCCTGATGCAAACAGATGCTTTTATATATAGGTTTCCTATTGCTGCTGCAACAAAGTGCCACAGGCTTGGTGGTTTAAAACAACACGAATTTATTATCTCACAGTTCTGGAAGTTAAAAGTCCAATATGGGTCTCACTGTGCTAAAATCAAAGTGCTCACAAACCTGTGTTCCTTCTGGAAGCTTTTGGGGTAATTCTGTTTCCTTTCCTTTTCCAGCTTCTAGAAGCCATCCTCATTCCTTGGCTAGTGGCCCCACATCACATAACCCTCCTCCTTCTGCTTCACTGGTCACATTTCTCTGACTCTCCTGCCTCCCCCTTTCCCTTATAAAGGCCCTTTCGATTAATTGAGCCCATCTGGATAATCCAGGATAATGTCCCCCATCCCCTCTCAAGATCTTTAACTTGATCATCTGCAAATCCCTTCAATCAGTTAGGTAACATACAGTAGTCTCCCTTATCCATGGGTGATAAGTTCCATTATCCAGTGGATGCCTGAAACTACTGATAGTACCAAATCCTGTATACATGATGTTTCTTCCTATATATACATACCTATGAAAAAGTTTACATTAGGCACAGTAATAGATTAACAACAATAATAATAGTGTGGAACATTTACAGCACTATACCGGGAGCACTATTCTTGTGTTTGGGTGTCATTATTAAGTAAAATAAGGGTTACTGGAACACAGGCATTGAAATACCACAATGTGACTGTCTGATAATAGAGAAGGCTACTGAGTGAGTGACTAATGGGTATGGAGCATCTACAGTGCGGATCCACTGGACAAAGGGATTATTCATGTCCCAGGTGGGATGGAGTGAGATGGTGAGATATTCCATCACACTGCTCAGAATAGCATGCAATTTAAAATGTATGAATTGCTTATTTCTGGAATTTTCTATTTAATATTTTTGGACCATAGTTGACCAGGGTAACGGAACCAGCAGAAAGCAAAACCAAGAATAAAGAGGGACTACTGTATTAATGTGTTTCTGGGATTAGGATGTGGACATCAGTCTATCAAAACTTGTCTAATGAGGGTAGCTGCCTCTTATGTCAGCTAATTGAGGACATGCAAGAATATAGGCCCTGTGTAGCCAGATTTTCTGATTTTTTGATAAAAGCCAAAAATCTAGGTTTTTATGTGGAATTTCCTGAATACTTCTGATTCACTGATTCAAATTTGTAAAAAACAACACTGTAGGCTAATGCTGCAGATCTCATATGACAGGTGTGTTTGTTTCCTGGGGTTGCCATAAAAGATTACAGAAAATCGAATGGTTTAAAACAATAGGAATGTATTATCTCACAGTTGGGGAAGCTAGAAGTCTGAAATCAAGGTGTAAGAGTAGGGCCATGGCCAGGCGCGGTGGCTCACGCCTGTAATCCCAGCACTTTGGGAGGCCGAGGCAGGCGGATCACGAGGTCAGGAGATTGAGACCATCCTGGCTAACATGGTGAAACCCCGTCTCTACTAAAAATACAAAAAATTAGCCGGGCATGGTGGCGGGCACCTGTAGTCCCAGCTACTCGGAGGCTGAGGCAGAAGAATGGCATGAACCCGGAAGGCAGAGGTTGCAGTGAGCCGAGATGGCACCACTGTACTCCAGCCTGGGCGCCGGAGCAAGACTCCGTCTCAAAAAAAAAAAAAAAAAAAAGAGTAGGGCCATGCTCTCTCTGAAGGCCCTCGGGGAGAATCCTTCCTTGCATATTCCTGGTTTCTGGTGGTTGCCGGCATTCCTTGGCTTGGAGAAGCATCACTCTGGTGTCAGCTTCCATTATCACGTGGTGTTCTTCCTGTGTGTCTGTGTTCAAATTTTTCCTTCTCTTATAAAGATACCAGCCACTGGATTAGGGCCCAACCTAACTGAGTATGGCCTCATCTCAACTTGATTACATCTAAAAGACTTTATTTTCAATAAGATTCATATTCACAGGTACCAGGGGAGGGGGTTAGAACTTCAACATATCATTTTAGAGGGACACAGTTCAACCCATAACAAAAGATCTGCTGCTCACATGTAGCCCTCAGACCTCCAGCTTGAGATCTCCGCCAAATGGAATGAGACACAGGATTGATGCATTTTGATAGTTGATGGGGGGTTGGTAAAGTTCTGGATGGGGTGCTGATCACAATGTGCAACCCCATCTCGGGGAGGTCCTTGAGAGGAATATATATACACCATCAAGCTCCCCTCACTCAGGAAATGGCACCAGCCCTTCCCTAGTGTGGCTAAGGTAATGTTTAGCTCTCATGCCAAGCCCACCTGTGTTGCAGAGTCCACTTCTGTGTAGGGCCTTGATTATTCCAGCTTAACCCTTAGTCTTTGACTGGGGAAGCCTGTGTATAGCTTCAGCTCTGATCCTCTGATCTCAACCGTGGCTACATTTAAGAATTTCTTGCAGATATGTGTGGGTGGAGGGGGTTCTTCCTATGGAATCAGACTCTCCCAGATTTGAGTGGAGATGGAAGACAGGGAGGGAGGGGTTTGCCTCTTTTTGCTGAAAGGGTCATTTCTTAAATGGGTCCTCTATATCTGTGTAATCCCATTCAATGTCTCCTGCCCACAACAAAGAATCCCTAAGCAGGCTTCTAGCTCAACATTTCACGTCAGGTACTTAAAATCTATCATACAGATTTTACTAGGTTCATATTGCCGCTGTAACAAATTACCATAAATTTAATAGCTTAAACACTATAGATTTATGATCTTACAGTTCTAGAAGTCAGAAGTCTGAAATGGGTTTTAATGAGCTAAAATCAAGATGTCAGCAGGGCAGCTTTCCTTCTAGCAATGCTGGAAAAGAATCTGTTTCCTAGTCCTTACCAGTTTCTAAAGGCCCTGCCCACATTCCTTGGTTCATGGCTCTTCTTTTCCATCATGGAAGCGGATCCAAGCCCGCAAGGGCAGGGGGGCACTCTTCTCCTATCACTTCTCTCTGACTTCCTCTTTTGCTTCCTCTTCCATATTACTGACCCTTGTGATTCCACTGGGCCCACCTGGGTCATCCAGGATCCTTCCCCTATTTTAAAGTCAGCTGACTAACAACCTTAATATCCCTTTGCCATATAATGTACCATATTCACAAGTTCCAGGTATAGAGTTTGGATTCCTTTGGGGGACTAGTCCTCTGCCTATCACACAAGTTAACAACAGACCTTGTTAACTCATTCAACAGAAATGAGATCACATTTCCCTGCTCCATGCAATTAACAGTCGTATCACTTCACGGTTATCCTGCTAATTTCCCTCTGCTTTCACATTGTAGGTTTCTGATTTTTCGGAAACCAAGCTTTTCTTTCTCCACAAAAGTTTCTTAAAAATGTCTTCCATTTTCTACCATCACCGCACCCTTCTTTGTCCGCTTTCCACCCTGGGGGTAGGGAAGAATCATTGCAGTGGAGGACATTGTCTGGAAGGTGCTGATAGACGAGGTGAAACAGGACCACCTTTTCAAGAAGCCAATTACTTGGAGTCCATGTGAATGGTCATTTTGGCAGCTTAGACAAGAACCTTATTTTATTTTATTTTTTCACTATTTTGTTTTTTATTCATTAATGAGACAGGACTGCTTGCCACAAAAGAAATACTGGTATATACTCTCTAAAGGATTATTCTCTGGTCTTGATTAACCAAAGAAAAAGATGCATTTGTGAGTGGGTCTGTGTGTGATCTGGCCTCTTTCTAGGTTGTGAGGAGGAAGAGGCAGATCTTTTTTGTTCTCTCATTCTGCCCTTCCTTAGCCCTCAAAATGACCTGGTTTTCTTAACAGGCATCATTAGAAATAGACTTTATGAAAGGAAGAAGATCCCTGTAAGATCAGTCAACATAAAGGAATTATCTCAACACTTAAACACTTACACATTGTAAGTGATCATAGATGAATTTCTCAGCGGCTTCTTTCTCTAAAAATTCAAACAGCTGGAGCTATAAATCAGGAACAGAAGATAAAAATGAAAAGGAAGATGAAAGCTACATCTAAGAGATGTCAACTCACTGTTATTACTGCAAGTGGGTTTTTTGTTTCATTGCATAATCACATTACTAAAAACTGACATATTATCTTACGCAAGGCCACGCAAAACATACACAGTGAAACTGGGTAGCTACCAGCTTCTACATTCCTCAGTTTAAAATCATGTAATATCTTGAGCAGTAAAACTAGAAAGAGATTTTTTCCTAATAGGTGAAATTTAACTGTCTTTCAGACAGTGGATATGGAAATATCATTTATGATTATTTCAGATGGGAGATATTCTTGATCCTGGTGAATTCCATAAGCAGGAATTTACAACAGGACTCTCTGTTGTGTCTGCTTGGATCACTTACAGCCCTTGATACCTGCCTCTTTGGAAGGCACCTCCGATCACATCAGGAGCATGGATGCGGCCCCACCTGCATATCCATGCTAAGTCTATTACATGCTCAGGCTTCACTGGCCTTTCGTCTGCCAGGACAGGGAGGACTGCACTTACTCGCTCAGTGAAATTGTCCACAGAGTAGTCCGGAGTCGACGCAACATAAATGTCCTCAGTGACAAGACAGATGGTGGCCTTCTGAGCTGCTCCTGCAGCCCATAGGATGCCAGCAAGCGCCGCAGCCAGGGCTAGCTCCTGCTCCTTCCTGCTTATTTCACGTAAGCTATAATGCAGAAGGCAGGAGTAGGAAACCATTGGAATGAACATCACCTAGCCACAGAGATATGAAGTAATTTGCTCCTGGTCATTCACCTTCAAAGTCAGAGAGCAGCGATTTACACCCAGCTCACCTGGCTCCAAAGTTCCTGCCCTTGACTTTTATACTGCATTGAATACACTGAGGGTCTGTCTAGCCTTCCCAAGAAGTGGGAGCCAGTCTTTACACAGTGGGAGACCTTTACTTTGCTTATTTCCTAAATACTTCACATTGAGAACTGCAGTCTTTATAAAGAAACGCGTGATAAAGATTTATTAATTAACTCAGCAATGATTTATACAATCCCTGTAGCTCTGTGGTGATACAAAAACGAGTAACAAAAGGTCAGGCACCGTGGCTCATGCCTGTAATCTCAGTACTTTGGGATGCTGAGGCAGGTGGATAACTTGAGGTCAGGAGTTCAAGAGCAGCCTGGCCAACATGGCGAAACCCCGTCTCTACTTAAAATACAAAAATTAGCCGGGCATGGTGGCAGGCGCCTGTAGTCCTAGCTACTTGGGAGGCTGAGGCAGGAGAATGGTTTGAACCGGGAGTCAGAGGTTGCAGTGAGCCGAGACCATGCCATTGTACTCCAGCCTGGGTGACAGAGTGAGACTCCATCTCAAAAAAAAGAAAAGAAAAAAAAAGTCAAGGAGCCTAATACTCCAAAACCATATTGCAAGATAGAATGAGAATAACAGAGTGCTATGAGAAAACACGGGAAGTAGAGACACTTTGTGACTGGGGGGCTCAGGAAGGCTTCGTGCAGCGTGTCTACAGACATAGTTACTTGTTCACATTTATTTAATATTTGCCATAGGCCAAGTACAGTGCTGCGCTAAGTGCATTACCTTTATGTGGCAAATGTGTGTGTTCCATTTGAATTCCCTGTGATCCATTTTACTTAGGAGATGGACTCATCCTCCAGCTACTTTGGGTACTGTGGCTCCCATTTTTCTCCTTTCTCCGAAGGATTGAAGCCACCTTGCCCAGAAGTGACCAGGAGTTATGCCTCCTCCCTAAGGATGGCCCACAGCCAGTGCCTCATTGGAGCAAGAGGTACAGAAGGCCTGCTCCCTCATCTGAAGATGGGGCAGGCTCTGCAATGCAATCCATGCACCCGAGCTCCCATGGCATCAGACTGACATTGCTGGAAGCCACAGTCTTCCTCAGCTTCTCCTTCCCTGTCCTGGTTCCCTCACTCCCTTATGGTTTTCTCCTGAGGGCACTCCCTTAATAAATCACTTGCGTCAAGAATCCACATCATGGGCTCTGCTTCTAGGGAAACTGGCAGTTCACAATCCTAGAATATATTATACATTTAGTTCCTCTTTGGGGGTAATAACTTTACCTGCCTGAGGGCAGAAGTATTTATATTTCCTCTAATATTTAGCATAGGGCTTTGCACATGATAGGGGTTTGTTAACTTCTAAGAATAAAGTAATTTGAATAAACTTGAGCTGATCTTTAAAAATAGGCAAAAACCAGATATCATACCTTATCAGCCTGGTTAAATAGGAGGATTGGCCGGGTGCAATGGCTCACGACTGTAATCTCAGCACTTTGGGAGGCCGAGGCAGGCGGATCACCTGAGGTCAGGAGTTCGAGACCAGCCTGGCCAACATGGTGAACCCCTATCTCTACTAAAAAAAAAAAAAAAAAAAAATACAAAAAATTAGCCGGGCGTAATCACAGCAACTCGAGAGGCTGAGGCAGGAGAATCACTTGAACCTGGGAGGTGGAGGTTGCAGTGAGCCGAGATCATGCCATTGCACTCCAACCTGGGGGACAAGAGTGAGACTTCGTTGCAGGAAAAAAAAAAAAAAAAAAAAAATGGAGGATTGATCATTTATCGGGTTTTTATATCACCCCTTTGTTCCTCCCTAATTATTAGGTTAGCGCTTTCCATCAAATATGGACAAGTAGGCCCACCTGAGACCTGGTGCTTAATTCTACCTGACAGAGTGGTCTGCAGTAGAGCATAAAACCTGTCAACATTATCCCTGCAACTGAACATTCAGAATGACTCCAGCAGAGCCCTTCCCAGTGGCAGAATCCAGCCTCTCTGGGACAGACAGGGCCATTTCTGTCTTAGGAGGTGGATTTCCTTTCTGAGACAACCTGAATTTTTCAGTTAAAATTATTTAGCATATCAAGATTCTAGTGACATAGGTAATTCAAGCACTTCTCACAGTCCTCTTACTTGCCAAGGTTACAGTCTTTTCCTTTCCTGGTAAACAACAAGTATTTGATGATGGATCCTTGCACAGCCATCTGAATGCTTCGGGCCCCTCCCTGAAATGAGGAGAATGAATGACGAGGTGAAGAACTCTTGGAAATTAATGTTATCTATTCTTCTCTGCAGGCTTTTCCCTCCTGGTATCCCCCAGAGCTTTGCGAAGGGACACCATGCTATATTTGTGCCACTCCTCCCTGCGGCCGTGGCTGGTGCTGTGGCTGGGCTGGATTCTGCAATGCCTAGCATCTTTGTGGAGACCTGTGGACTGGTGACTGGGGATGTATGGCTTCCTCCATCTTGCCTTCACCATGTCCCTGCTTCATATCAGTTTTTTTTGGAGGGGGCGGTGGGGGGCGTGCAGTCTTGCTCTGTCTCCCAGGCTGGAGTGCAGTGGCCTGCCCTCATCTCACTGCAACTTCTGCCACCTGGGTTCAAGCAATTCTCCTACCTTAGCCTCCTGAGTAGCTAGGATTACAGGTGTGCGCCACCACACCCAGCTAATTTTTGTATTTTTAGAAGAGAGGGTTTCACCATGTTGGCCAGACTGGTCTCGAACTCCTGACTTCAGGTGATCCACCTGCCTCAGCCTCCCAAACAGCAGGGATTACAGGTGTAAGCCACTGCACCCAACCCGTATCAGATTTTTAGATTTGTTACAAAGTAATTTTAAATAGTCTATTATCATTTAAGATTAAACTTTACATTATAAATATATTTCTACATATGATTATAATGAAAACATGCATTTACATGGATGTGGACAGGAAGGATATATGGATAAGGAACATGGGAATAAGGTTTTTTAAAATTATGAACTGGCTATTACCTTTCCCACTTCCAGAGTGAAAGCTAGTTCAGAAGAAGGATCATGGAACCTGAAATAGGCCTTTTTCCAGTTATAGCTGAAGACATGGACTGTGTTTCCAAACAGGATCTGCCGCAGCTTCTGAAAAAAGGGGAAAGAAATGATTCAACCAAAGAGAATTCTTCCTAGACATATTCCTCATGGTGAAGCCAAGGAGGTGGGCCTCATTGCCTTCTACAGTCAGGCTTACATATTACTCTAGTCCCCGATTTTAATTGTCTGAACTCCTGAGCAGAAGATGTCTAGACAACATTTGTCCCTCGTGTCTCTCCTTCCTTTGCCAGGCGTCTACCTTGTAGTTCACCGTGGCTGCTCTGTGTTTACAGCTCTTCCCCCATACCCATGACTTGTAACCCTTGCCTCTCCCATCTTTGGGCTTTTGTCTCTCACTCCAGAAAAAAGGAACAGTCAGGATCTCATGTTTCCAGCCTGGTACAGTAGCAATTTAAACAAGAATTCTCTCTGTCCCAGGGTCTTTGAGGTTTTCCTACACTCTGCAGCACGTTGAGATTCAAGAGGATGTGTTACAGCTTCCCAGAAAAATGGGAACAAAACTTTTTATAAACCAAGTGTATGAAAAAAGGGAATCTATTCAAAATCAAAGACTGATTGATCATTTAGCATGTACTAGGTCTTGTGTGGGATATAGTTATATAAAAAGTCTAATACCCCACAGCTATGTACAAGACAGAACATGTGACTTTCCATAAGATAAGTAAAAAGTACTATGAGAAAACAGAGGGAGGAGAGAGAACTTCTGACTGAAGTACTCAGGAAGGCTTCATGGAAGAACTGGCATTTGAACGAGGCTGGTCAATGGCATCTAGCATTTACTGAGCATTTTCTATGAACCAGGCACTGGGATAAGGGCTTCCCATTTATTCCCTTCATTTAATTTTATGAAGTAGGTGCTATTATCCAGCTTTTATCCAGATGAGGGAACCGAAGCCCAAATAAGTTAGAGTATTTGCCTTTGTTCACCCAGTTAGTAGACTCAGCTGGATTTTTACCCATTCCCTTAATACCTGCCCTACTTTAATCATGTAAGTGTCATCTTTATGATTTCTATCATTTTTGTGTACCAACCATTACCTAATTAATACTTCAGGAGGCTGAAGATAGGGCCCCAATCTGTTCTAGCTTGTAGGATTTCTGCTGAGAAATCTGCTGTTAATATGATAGGTTTTCCTTCATAGGTTACTTGGTACTTTGGTCTCACAGCTCTTTTTTTTGTTTTGTTTTGTTTTGAGACAGAGTCTCGCTCTGCTGCCCAGGCTGGAGTATGGTGTCACGATCTTGGCTCACTGCAACCTCAGCCTCTGGGTTCAAGTGATTCTCCTGCCTCAGTCTCCTGACTGAAACACACCTGGCTCGTTTTGTGTTTTTAGCAGAGACAGGGTTTCACCCTGTTGGCCAGCCTGTTCTTGAACTACTGACCTCAGGTGATCTGCCCGTCTTGGCCTCCCAAAGTGCTGGGATTACAGGCAGGAGCCACGACACCTGACCTTGTCTCACAGCTCTTAAGATTCTTTCCTTCATCTTAACTTTAGATAACCTGATGACAATGTGCCTAGGTGATGATTTTTTTGCAATGAATTTCCCAGGTGTTTGTGCTTCTTGTATTTGGATGTCTAGGTCTCTAGCAAGGCTGGGGAAGTTTTCCCCTATTATTCTCCCAAATACATTTTCCAAACTTTTAGATTCCTCTTCTTGTTGATTATTCTTAGAATAATAGAAGAATGCTGATTATTCTTAGGCTTGGTCATTTAACATAATCCCAGACTTCTTGGAGGCTTTGTTCATATTTTCGGATTCTTTTTTCTTTGTCTTTGTTGAACTGGGTTAATTTGAAGACCTTGTCTTCGAGCGCCTAATTTCTTTCTTCTACTAGTTCAATTCTGTTGCTGAGACTTTCCAGAGCATTTTGCATTTCTAGAAGTGTGTCCATTGTTTCTTGAAGTTTTGATTGTTTTTTATTTATGTTATCTATTTCCTTGAATATTTCTCCCTTCACTTCTTGTATCATTTTTTGGACTTCCTTATATTGGGCTTCGCCTTTTCCTGGTGCCTCCCTGATTAGCTTAATAACCAACTTCCTGAATCCTTTTTCAGGTAAATGAGGGATTTATTCTCAGTTTGGGTCCATTGCTGGTGAGCTAGTGTAATTTTTTTGGCGGGGGCATTAAAAAACCTTGTTTTGCCATATTACCAGAGTTGTTTTTCTTATTCTTTCTCATTTGGGTAGGCTCTGTCAGAAGGAAGGTCTAGGGCCGAAGGCTGTGGTTCAGATTCTTTTGTCCCACAGGGTGTTCCCTTGATACAGTACTCTCCCCTTTTCCTATGGATGTGGCTTCCTGAGAGCTGTAGTGATTGTTATCTCTCTTCTGGATCTAGCCACCCAGCAAGTCTACCAGGCTCCTGGCCAGTATTGAGGGTTGCCTGCACAAAAGTCCTGTGATGTGAACCGTCTGTGAGTGTCTCAGCCATGGATACCAGCACCTGTTCTGGTGGAGGTGGCAGGGGGGTGAAATCTATCTAATTAATACTTTTCACTAGCTTGGGACACATTTTGTAACTTAGAAACTATTTAAGAAGGACACTTTATATAACTTCCTTAAATGGAAATCAAAATCATTTGCCACACATGATAAAAATATAATGAAAATAAAACAATGTTATAAATCACAGCTAGAAACTGCTGCCTGTGAAAGCTCTGACTGGGCCTTGTACTCTTAATAATTTTAAAGGGAGGTAAGAAGTATTAAAGAGGTGTGAATGTGTACTGCCTTTTACTGTACTGTCCTTCTCTCTGACCTGTCAGAGTGGACAAGGGGATCACTTTCTCACTAGGTAACTCAATGATATGTAACACGTTACTTAATGCCATATCCCTAGAAGCACCCCTTGCTCACACTCTGAAACATGCCACACACCAGCCTGTTACCTGTAACAGAGGGGAGACTGGACAGAGAGAAAGACCTACAAACATGCACACATCAGTACCTGGGGTGTCCCTGGATGAGAAGTAAGTGTTCAGTGTGACTGGAACTGTGTGTGTGTGTGTGTGTGTGTGTGTGTGTGTGTGTGTAGGCCAAGGGGTAGGAAGAAGAGTAGAAGCTCAGATTGCAAAGTACCCTGGGCCTGATCCTGGATGACTTTGAATATCATATTCAGGCACTTGCAGCCAGTCAAAGAGTGTGGACAAACGGAGCATGGAGCTCAGTGGGCCTAGAGCTGAGGTACCTCTTCCCAGCTGTGCATGGAGCAGGCCCCGAGAGTAGGCTCTACTGGTTTCTAAAAAGGAAAGACGCGGGAGAAGCATGCATCTGTAACGTTCTTCCTATGTTGGCCCAGGGGCTGGTTTAAGGTTAGAATTTATTTCCCGGCCATCTCTGTACTTCCACCCTCAAAAGAAAAGGTTGTCTCTACTGAGAAAAGGGAGCAGGTGCACTTCAGGGTGAGCAAGGACCCACTTGAAGAAAAACTATGTGTTCTGTGTCTCAATGCAACAGCACTTCAAGGAGAGGCAGCGAACAGGCACAGAGGCTGCTCTGGAAGACACAGACTTGGTGTGTGCTATGGTCAAAGAGAGCCCTAGACCTAGAACATCCCCAGGACAGGCATTGAAAACTAATGGAGAATGTTTCCCTGACATTGAGATTGCACAGCACAGAAAGACTGCTCCTGACTCAAGGGCAAAGAAACCCCAGTTCTGCTCCTTACCGACCATGTGAACTTGGACAAATTACTGAACCTCTCTAAGACTTAATTTACTTATCCAGAAATGGGGTAACCCCTGCTTGGTCCACATCCTGGCTATTATTGAAAGAGAAGCATGGCAAAGGGCTTTGGGAACCGTAAGTGCTAAGTAAATGTAGGGTGTTATTACCTTTGTGAAAACACAGCCTGCTACGCAGGAACATCTTGTGCTGTATGGAAGAAAGTCCCAACACAGATGGGAAAAGACCAGAGACTGGCAGCAATAAGAGAGGAAAAGCTGTGTATAAATGTAGAAGATTAAGACCGTTGAGACTAAGAAGGCTTAGAATTTAAATCCAATTTTAAAAGTTCTGCAAGCCAAACCACACTCTTGTTTCTGTTGCCAGTTCCCACCTCCAACTTAGAAGCTTCTCTCTCCAGCTGTCCCTCTGAGGAGACCTAAAAACAGAGGGCTGCAGGTCTCTCTGGCCAGGCCCCATTGGCCAGTGTGACAAAGATGACCCAACTTACTTGTGTAATATTTACTTTCAAATATCAGATATTATTTATAATGAGATTAACCTAACACATAATTACATGTGCTGTTGGGCTGTCTAGTAACTAGAAACAGATGGTAAATGGTCCTCATAAGTGGCTGCCATGATTATTATTAACATAATCAAGCATGATTTATAGTTTTTCTCTTTGTGCTTTGCTAGTATTCTATATTTGTGAAGAATTCCTTTCTTTCCTGGCACTTTGTTCTGTTTGATTGCTGTGATGACAGTGATGGTGATCATCATTTACACACACATTCAAAGATAGAGGCCCTGAATCATTCTTTCCAACAGGTTTAATGTTCTTACCCTGACTGCCTTGTACTTTGTCCCGGGTTTAGAGCTTCCCTGTGACCACCTGCCCACCCCTAACTTGAGGTAGACTAATCCTCTTTAAAGCTCCTTCCCTTAATCTCTTCTTGCCTTATGAATTACTAGACCATCATGGAATCAGAGATTCCAAGATGTTCTAAGAAGACATTTCTATCCTAGACCAACTAACAGAGTAGTAGACTCTTGGTTCTGTCATGTTCGCCATCAATTTCTTAGCGTCTGGCATAGTGCCTGGTATGTAGTAGGCTCAAAATAGGTATTTGTTGAATTTTTAAAATTCTAATTTGACTCTTTCATTTTACAGTGAAAGGACTAGAGGCCTAGGTCAGCTAAGTGGCACATGCAAGGTCATGTATATAGTAAATGGCAGTGCCAGGACCCAAATGCAAGCCTTTCAACTTGTACCAGCCCAGCGTCCCAGCAGGAAACAGATGGCATTTCTCAAGTCAGATAATTAATTTTGAGGAACATTTAAGACAGAGACTATCTATAAAGATGTGGGCTCGGTGTGGGGACACCAGAATGGCTAATGCAGTGTCCCAGCAACAGTGGGAAGTCCTTATGACCCCTAGACCTGAAGGAGCACACAAAGGAATGGTGACTTGAACCAGAAAGGAGAGAGTCCTGGGGAATGGACTGCCATGAGAGGAGAGGGACTCAGCTAGCCACGAGCAACCCGACTTCACTTCCCTTCCCTCCTTTCAGGGCTTCCCATTGCTCAAACTCAACAGGAAGCCAGAGGAGGAGGGCACCCTGCTGATGGAGGTCAGTCTTGCTACAGGTCAGCCTCTCTACTGGGCAGAGAGTAGGTTGGAGAAGAGTGGACCATGCCTCTGGAGGGGCACACAAAGGACACCTCTACTCTAGCCTGAGGTGCACTAGAGGATTATCCAGAGGCACTGAATTTGTTAACTCACACCTATCAAGACCCATCTATGAGCTAGACCTTATGGGGGGGGCACCAGGCTGTGCTTCCTTCTCCCAAAAAGCACACCTTGCCTATTATCCCATTTCAGAGCTTCATTCATTTGAGTCTCTCCAGAATATTTTGGTCTGTTTGTATTACAATTTTACTATGATTCTTCTGGATAATATTGCAGCTACAGAATTGTGTTCAAGGCTGAGTCCAGAAAAGGGCCTGGGAGTGGGAGAGGATGGGAAACTGCCACTGGAGAGAAGGAAGGTCATTTGGTGGGGCTGGTGGAATAGCCTAGAGGCGATGCTCACCTTTCCCACGATTTCACCTGAGCCAGCAGCCTTGGCCAGGGTTTGTTCCACCACATATGTTCAAAGGTGTCAGGCTGGAGAAAGGAAGAAAGCTGTAGTATTGGAAAGAGGACAGCAAAAGGTGAGAAACAGGAGAGCTAAGGAAAGCGAAGGTGCGTAGGGTGCTTTACCCAACCCCCACTTTCAGAGAAGATTCCCAGCAAAGAGACAGTGTGTGCCAATGTCAGGAAATGCCATGCATCCATAATCCAAACAGAGAAGAGAAAAGAATAGCAGAATGACAACAAAAGGCATTTTGGAGTGGTATTAGGATTCAATAGCTCTGACAATTTGCCAGGTGGCTGCACTGCTGAAACATCGATTAGAATTGGTCAAGCTTCCAAACTGCCTCCCTAGAACAAGCATATTTAGAATCCCAAGCTTGTCATCCTGAATTCCCAGGATGTGTTTAATTAATGCTACTGCTATTTAAAGGACTCACGATCATCTGGCCCATATAATGGGAATAAATCCAAATTTATTTTTTTTAAAGAAAAATGAATTATCTCTATTTCTGGGGCTTTCTTAACACCCCATCAACTTCATTTCTAAATCTTTTGTCTCCCAGCCTTTTCCAAAGGGAGAACATTACCTTGGCATAGTCACAGGGCAGTCCCCAGTTGCATCATGTTTGTGTTTGTAGATAAGTGGGAATATTCAGACTCAGAGTTTTTCGCCTCCCCAATACAGAGAAAGACTAGAAGATTTTGCAAACATCTGTGAATACTTTTTCTATTTTTAAAATTTGTGTGTGTGTTTAAAAAAATAGTATATTCACGTGGTTCAAAATCCAGAGAGACAAAAAGGTATGTGGTGAAGACGCCCTGCCATCCATGTCTCCCTTGTACCCACTGTTGTGTTTTAGGAAGCCTTCTGGAATTACTTCTTTTACAGGCACGTATCAATATAGAATCATAATTGTCTCTCATTTTCACATAAAAGGTAGCCTATTTTTCAGATACGTGTAAATTTTAAAATGACATTCTCCAAAGAAATTTATTGCAGAAGCCAAGAACACATTTTTATTAAAGTTTTTCATTAAAAAATTTCCTTGTCAAGTAAAATGCAGATAGTTGCTCTAACTTCTGGTCTATACCACAGTGTAGGCAGCAGAATCACTGAGGCCTGGGGGCCCTGGCTAGGATTACATATTATCTGTCTTCATTGCTTGAAAGGACAGCGATTAAGTATCTATATAAGATACATTTAAGGCTCCATCCAGAGGCTTCAAGGCCACTGAGCTGAGTGCAGTGTTCCAGGAGCTCTGCATACCTGCCCATCTTCCTGTGACTTCAGGCATTTGAGCAAAAAGAGGGAAGCAAGGTGGATTAAGGCAGATAGATTTTCTTTCTTTTCTTTTCTTTTTCTTTTTTTTTTTTTTTTTTTTTTTTTGACAGAGTCTCACTCTGTTGCCCAGGCTGGAGTACAGTTGCGGGATCCTGGCTAACTGCAACCTCTGCCTCCTGGGTTCAAGCGATTCTCCTGCCTCAGTCTCCTGAGTAGCTGGAACTACAGGCATGTGCCACCATGCCTGGCTAATTTTTGTATTTTTAGTAAAGATGGGGTTTTGCCATGTTGGCCAGGCTGGTCTTGAACTCCTGGCCTCAAGCAATCCCCCTGCCTCAGCCTCCCAAAGTGCTGGGATTCCAGATGTGAGCCACCATGCCCGGCCAAGGCAGATAGATTTTCGACAATGAGAAAGAGCAAGTGAGGCCTCCCAGTGCATCTGTACTGCAAGTGTGATGGTGGAGAAAGTTGTTCAGTGAAGCCTGGGAGGTTTTGTATGATAAAAAGGAATCCAGGGTCTGTGTGGTCCCTGCATTTGATTGTGTCTTGTCTCGGGGAGCTTAAGGAAAAGTTATATCGAAGCTGGAAATACTGCAGTCAGGGTCACCAGCCTTCATGCTCAAAAAGCAGATGGAAACTCTGCGTTAGGCTTCATGTGATTTCCCCGGAGGGGATTTTAGTCCCCACTCATACTTTCAGCTGGAATCTTGTGTGCAGTGCACAAACTGTGCAACTCGATGTACATGGCAGGCCTGACTGCAGGGCCAATGTTGCTGGTCTTTGCCCAGATGCCTAGGCTGGTCCTGGGTTGTTTCTCCAAACGTGTGTGTGACAGCACGTCCTCAGGAAGAAGGTCCCTCTTCCAACTCTCATTCTTAAGGCCCTGAGTAGAGGTCCCTGCCTGAGCTTCTAGGATGTAATGTGGAGGTTTAGGAGATAGGGTGATGATGGGGAAATTGTCTTGAGAAGTCCCGAGTTTCATTATGATTTCAAGGGCCACACTGGAGAGCAATCCAATGGGAGGGGCATCTCAGCCTCTCTGGTACTTTTGCCTTGGCTTGACCCTTGCCTCTGCTTCCCAAGTTTCCAATGGCATCTTTTTGACCGTGACAGCTGGTCCTTTGGACATTTGCCAAGGCATTGCCTCCAGCTTTGGCCTATTTGACCCAATGAGATGCCTTTAGTTTTGACTCCTGGCTGGATCTCTGCCTCAGCCCCTTGCCCCCACCCTGGTGAAGTCTTGATTTGAGTAAATGGTCCCTGGGACCAGCAGCTTACAGATCCTGGTGATTTGGGTCCTGAAATGTCATGTTCTTTTCAAATCTGCATATTAATTGGTAGCCCCAGAAAACTGTTTCTTTCTTGAGATTAGCTACTTGCCCAGGACAGGGCCTCACAAGTTTCCCCAGCTCTCTCCCTCCTGCATGCATACAGGTGGGGTACTTTCTTACATTTCTACATCGTCTTTTGCATTTGCAGCACTCCACAGTCTGCCACTTAGAAAGTCTGTCCTATTCTACCTTCTATAGTGAGTTATTTGAATGTAACTAACTCATTCCCTCAAATTTCACTGTCAAATTGAGAAACTGAATAAAGAGAGACTCAGAGTTTGGGAGGAAAGGGCTGTACTACCACCAGTGTCCTTGAAGAATACCATAAATAAGTCATTTTAATTATATTCTCTTTTTACCAATTACAACCATCTGTAGTCTTATCTTCAATATACTCTTACATGACAGCAGATAAGATTCCCCAGCCTTGTTGTTTTGGGAAGATTACATTTCATTTCATGTTTAATTGACAAGCTATACTTACCGTGGCCATTGCTAGGGAGATAGGAAAGCCGCCCAAATTTGAAGAGATGATAGAGCAGTTGGGAATAGAACAAAGGCCCCTTGATGGCAAATGTCCTTGTCCTTTGGGCCGAGATATTCCTGTTCCATCTTCATTTTCATCAGCAGATGTATGGTTGCCTTCATGATTCTGTACAAATACCACCCCCACAAAAGACAAAGCAAACAGAGCTGGTGATGACCTTGTTTTAAATTTTCTCTTTCTCTCCCTGAAATATCAGTGTTCAGAAAATGTTGTCTCACTTTCAAAGATGTCTGAAAATTGTGATAAATAGCAATAAAAGAGGCAGAAAAATCCCAGCATCTGTGTCAAAGGGGTTTCTCGTAAGGGTTTATGTGACTTGGAGAGGTTAAATGTAACTATGGAAACATAATTAATGCCATCAAGACCTTGACTTGAAATTATGTTTAGAGAAGAATGTAAATGTCACTGTCTCTTGTTTTGAGAAGACAACATTTTATAAACTTTGAACGAATCTTTCCAGTCTACACAAAGTGTTTCTCATTACATTGTTAACTGGCCAATAAATGAAGTCAGGTTATCTCTTTTTAATTCTTTCAGATTCCTACTCCCCAACAAGTGAGTTTAATCATTCTTTTTCCTGAAAAAAATCCACCCTCTACCTTTAAAAAAATTTATTTTCACTTTTCTTGACTGATTCTCATGACATGTCACTATAAGTTAGCAACAACTCTTCTTCAAATATACTTAGCTTATATACTAATGTTGTGAAACAAATCTGTCCTATTGGTGGCTGAAACATGAGGGAAACTGCCTTCTTAGTTTTTCTGTATTCCTAGAGGCAAAGATTCTTTCTTATCTCAGAAGCACAGCATTCAAGTCACAGACTACTGATCAGCTAAGATGCATTTTGTAAATCAAATGGAAAATCTTTATATTTGTGCCAATGGGTTTTTCCCACCTTGTGTAAAGCATAACTTGACTTCTTTTTCTCTTAAAGATTGTTTTATCTTTTGAATGTTCTATCCCCCCAAATGATAGATATCTCCATTTAATACTTCCAAGACTAAAATAGAAGCATTATTGCTCTGATTCTAATTTAGACTGTGGTTAAGAGAGTTTTAGCATAAATAAGACTTTTGATCATAGGCTACTTGGGGCAAGAAGCTTTAGCATTATAGTTAAAATATTAATGATTCAATTGCTTGATCATATATACTAGTGCCATGAAAACCACCTTAATATTTTATGCTGTGTTTGCTCAGTGATTGAAGTAATACCTGAAATACAAAGTCCATTACCTTCTGACCTTTTCAGTTTACATGAGGTACAAACATCTTTCATCTTATATTGTATATCAGATTTTAAAATACCTTTTTAGCACCAGAATTCAGTCATCTTTCTCTTATTTTAAAACGGTAAAGGAAAATGATTTTTCACAAGCTGAATAAAGATGATAACTATTTTCAAAACTGCTTTTCTTCAGGGACACAGAAGCACTTAGTTGTCACAATCCAGTGTTATTTCACAAATGTGGGAACTTTAGATTTTAATATTACCTTTTTTCTAAAATAATAACCATATGATGCTCTTAATGATAAAAACATAGCTCTTAGAAGTAGAAAGAGAAATCCATAAAAAAGCACAAGAAAAAAATCTTCGACAGGCTTTCAGTTTTATGTTTTCACGTGTTAAATGCCAGTGCCTGAGTGACATTATGTGCAAAGAATAAATGCAGAGTATGCTGTTAATGTGATTGTTTGAAGAAGCAACTAAAGAAGAACACACTGGCTTTGGGAAAAGTAATTACCTGAGGAGTTGTATTATTGGTTCCCAACCTTTAAATGAAAGAGAAAACATCAAGTAAATTACTCACTCTCTTCAAACCTCACATCCACAAACCTCCCAAACCCCAACCTTGCTAGGGAAGTCTCTGTCCACGAATAGTTATGCCTGAAGCATTTTAAAGGTAAATCTATAAAGGAAATTTCTCATGTTGCAAGCTTATAAGTTGATTACTTAAACACGGAAAATTCCTTTGTTTCTAAAGAAATGAGAGAATGAGAACACCTTACCTGTGATAACTAAAGATGTCCCTCCATTTGTCAAGGAATGAAATTTTCCTTGAGATCTCCTCTATATCCAGCTGTTCGGAGCTTTGTTCCTGGCCCAAGATCTCCATATCCATTTGGAGAATGGGAGGAACTGAAAAAGGGAAGTTCTTATGATAGGAGAGAGAGGTTGGGCTGTGGAGAAGCAAGCGAGGTGGCTGAAACAGATGGCTAGAGGAAGTGTGCCACCCCTACTTTTGACCAGCAAAGAGATCACTCCACACAATTGCTGCTCTGAGCGCACTGTAAGCCCCTGCTATCAGATCATGATTAAACTTTCATTAGAGGTAAAATAGTCTGTGTGTTTTTGTTCACTATATAGGGACCATGAATGTTTAATCCAAGACACAGATTTATAAACGAAGGGATTGCAATTATCTGTATCAAAGCAATTGGGATAATTTAATTGGTGAGAGATACTATGCTGGTGGTGGAATGTGATAGTTTTTAATGCTATAATGCCTTCTTGGAAGTGTTTGTGGAGCAGAAATGCATAGCCGAAAGTGAGTAAAAACCATCCTGCTGACATCAGAAAACTTTATCAACTACTGTTGGATAATATATAGGCCAAAAAAGACACTGGCCAACTGGCATTTGCTGTAGAGTTTAGTACCCAGAAATCTTGCACAGTTGAAGAACTGGTCTGATTTGTTTCAGGGAGAAGTCCAAAAGTTATATCATTATGTCTCTTCTTACTGGCTTAGTGAATTATAGCTGCAGTCACTGGTATAATAAAGAATATTGATGGTTTTGAGGATTAATTTCATGTGTTAATTTGGCTAGGCTGAGTTGCCTACATGGTACTCATGTAAACACCAATCTAGATGTTGCTGTGAAGGTCTTTTTTAAAAGATGTTATTAACATTTACATCCGTTAACTTTGAATAAAGCCAATTACCCTTTGCAATGTGGATGGACCTTATCTCATCAGTTGAAGGCCTTAAAATGGTCCCCCAAGGAAGAAGGAATGCTTCAGACAGGCTTTGGACTCAAGACTGAAACATCAACTCTTCCCTGGGACTCCAGATTGCTGGTCTGCCCTGCAATTTTAATTTTTAGACTTGCCAGCCCTCACAATTGCATGACTGCCCTCACAATTGTATATATGTACGTGTGTATATATATATTGCCTACTGGCTCCATGTCTCTGGAGGACCCTAATATAATGGTGTTTATCAAAAACAATACTGGTTACCGGTAAAAGTTTTCTCTTGCTCCTTCTGACTTGGTTGAATATAAATCTTGAACCTCTTCAATAGGAGGTCGTTTTCTCTATAAACATTTCTAATCATGAGTTATATAAAATCCTGGGAATGCTAAGAGGTCAAGACAAAGAGGCTCTCTGGATTTATTGTGACTAGAGTGGTCAGGGTTGAGGGGACTGGTTATTTATAATATTGCAAAGACCTTGAAACGTAGCAAGGCACTAAAGAAACCAGAGGTGGGTTTAGGTGTCCACAGTCTTGCTTAGGAGTGCTCCACCACCAGTTTCTTCAACTAATTTTTGGTGGTGGTTTAACTACCTTATTTCCACAGGTCTCATAAATGTCCATCAGATTTACTATGTTTATTATAAACATAAGAGGCCTAAATAAATCATTTTTTATTTCCCTTCAGTAACCATAAAATCTTTTTTTAAAAAAAGACACTTCACTACTGTTTATAGTTTTATAATTTTAATAGTGGCATCAGTATTAATATTTATTGGGCACCCACAGTGTAGAAAAAAATAAGAAATTACATAATTCTTGTTCTCAAATAATATGATGAGAAATGTTCTGGAATTTCCTATTTAAAAAATCGTATTAAAAAATAAATTCTGGATCTGCCATTTAAATTATTTAACAACCCAAAACCAGAAGAGGGGAGCAGCTAAGGAAACTATTTTTTTAAGACTCATTATTAAATCTGTGTATTTTTGGCTACATCTGTGCCCTAATTTACAGAGAATTCTGTAAAGGTAGAAGCATAAATCCCAATGATTAGATAACTTACGAATAAACTATCTTGTTGAGTTCAATAAATGTATTTTGACTCTTCCCTACACACCAGGGACTTGGAGGTCCCGAGGTGAACCGGATGTGGTTCCTGCTCTTCGTAGTGCAAGAAATAGACACGCAGCGAGGAAAACGCAGTGGAACAGCAGGAGCACAGGGGATGGGCAAGACAGCAGGGTAGTTAAGAGCATGGGCTCTGGCCCAGACTGCTTAGTTTTGAATCATGGTTTCACCTCTTACTTGCTATACCACCTTAGACAGTTTATGTAATCTCTCTATGCCTCAGTTTATTCATCTATGAAATGGGGATAATTTCATATCTTTACCATATTGAGACTTCTATGAGCATTGTATATCACTCTATTTGTTTAGATCTTATTTGTCTTTCCATTGTTTATTTAGACTTAATCCCCAGAAGTGAAATGACTGAATCACATAATGTGGTCATTTAAAGACATTTGACACAAATTACCAGGTTTCAACACTGTTTGTGATCATCTCTTGCCCAGCCCTTTTATTACTTTTGTCCCAGGGAATTAATGATCTCACTTTTCAATAAAGAAAGTGTTGTCTTTCCTTCTCCCACCTTTCTCTCCTCTTTCACGTAGGTCCTTCATATGGAAAGGGCTGGTCTCTGGAATACACCAAGGGTTAAGAATGCAATTCAGCCACATCCAGAGAAAATCACCATTCTTTGGGGCATTTTATTAAAAGACTTAGAGCAGGAAGCCTGGCTGCAAGAAAAAGGTTGGGAAGCAGAGGTGGGGTTGGAGAATCCTGGACCAGGTCTGGAGAGAGGGGGCAAGGGAGGGTACAGAAATATGTGGAATATGAGATTTCCCTCTTCAATTTTTATGTCCTTGCTCCCTCCTTATAGCATATGAAGTCATCTAAAGCTCTTGTCCCAAGACTGCTCCTGATGCAGCAAAGGATTGGGACTGAATATGGGGTATCAGGCAGCAAGGGGTCTGCAACAGCAAAAAGAAAGCACAAGTACGAAGCAGGGGCCATGGTGGAGAAGGAGAGTTTCTGTGGCCCCGCAATGGGGGATAGATAGTGGAGGGTCCGAAATCATCCACCTATAAAGGAGATGCACTGTGTGAGTGCAGAAATCTGCAGCTGAGTCCGTTTGCTTTCTTTTTGGGTAATTTTTAAAAATATGAATGATATCATGAGAAAAGCTAGTATGTATTTCAAACCTGGAAATTAATACATAAAATTTAATGCCATTAACATTTGCTATAGTCTCCCAGAAAGCTCTGACTGATCTTTACAATTATTTACTCAATTCAGCCTTATAGTCAAAGTTGAAAACCTTGGGCTTGCAAGCATTTTGACTAGCTTGCAAAATCATCCCCAACCTTTCTTCTTGCTGTTTTCATGTGATGTTTCATAAACAGAAATCTGAAAGCAGAATTTTCGAGGCTTTTGATTTTTTTTAAAGCAAAATCTCGTTAGCGTTTAATTAACCTTATCCCTGGAAAGCTCTTCCTTAGGATTAAGTTAAATCCTTTATGCTTTAATTACCATGCATTTTCTTTAGTAATACTTTCTGTGGAGATGGAAATTTCCTGATTATATCCCTTCCTAGAAGAATTCTGCCAATCCACTGGAAACTAGAAGATGGCTGAAATATTCTCCCTTTGTTCTTTGGTGCTATAGGGAGGAGGAAGAAGGTGGAGGTCAGACCCAGGGTGAAATCCCAGCTCCTCCTCCATGACTGTATAGCCTTGGAGAAGTCACTTAGGGTCTCTGAGCTTCACTTTCCACACTTCTTTGACTTATAAAGTCATGATGTATATGACTTATATAAAAACTCCTAACCTTTAATCAACATTTTCTTGGCTCTTATATGTTAAACTTCTCCTTTAAACATTTTATTTTTTCTGGAGAAAAAAACCCATTTTATCTTTTATGCCTTTGTGTACTTTAGCAGTGGCGGAATGAGTCAGGGACACGGTTAGAAATCAAAAGTCCTGAAGTGAAGAAACATAGGCATTGGTCCCAACTCGGTACCTCAGTCATTGACCTTTGGCTGGTCCCCTAGTCATTGGTATGGGCCCCAGTCATCACCTTCAAAGGCCGTAAAGACCAGTGTGGTATAATAGGAAATCTATATTTGGTCTTTCTCCCTGGTTCCTAAAACCCTTGGAATTTCTTGAGTGATGGTAGTGATAGAAGCATCTTTTATTCTAATGAGCTACTCTTAGTGGGCCCCTAAGCAGCTCCAGAACAGGGTTTGTCCCCAGAAAGACCAAGCCTTGATTAGATGTTTGGAACTTTTAGCTCACAACCCAGCCTGTGGGGAAGAAAGAAGGGGTGGAGATGAGTTAATCACCAATGGCCGATGGCTTAATCAATAATGGCTATGTCATGAAGCCTCCACGAAAGTCGGTAAACAACAGGGTTTAGGGAAGTTCCAAGTTGGCAAACACATCCACATGCTAGGAGGGTGTTGCATCCCAACTCCACCAGAGACAGAGGCTCCTACACTCAGGACCCCCCACCCCAGACCTGGCCTTGCATACATCTTCATTTGGCTGTTTATTTGCATCCTTTATAATAAACTAGTAAGTGTAAAGAAAGTGGCTTCCTGAGTTCTGTGAGCCAGTCTAGCAAATTAACAAATTATCAGGGGGTCATGGGAACCCCTGATTCACAGCCAGTCTATCAGAGGTACGGGTGACATGATCCTTGCAACTGGCATCTGAAGTGAAGGCAGTCTGTGGGACTGAGCCCTGACACCGGGAGAGTGTGACACTAGCTCTGGGTAGTGTGAGATTGAATTGAATTGTAGGACACCTACTTAGTGTTGGGGGATTGGAAAACTGGTTGGTGTGGTAAAATACCTCTCTCCTTTGGTGTCCAAAAGAACCTGGTAACCAGCACTTGTCACACAGTTCCTGGAGTCACACTGGGTGGGAATCTCTGCTCCTCTTCTTTGATAGTTGTCCATTCTGTGTAACAAATTACCACAGACTTGGTGGCTTAACACCACCCATATGTTATCTCACAGCTTTCAGGGGCCAGGAGTCTGGGCATGGCTTAGCCGGGTCCTCTGCTCAGGATCTCACAAGGCAGCAGTGAAAGTCTGCAGTCACGTCTAGACTTGGGATCCTTTCCTAAGCTCACATGGTTCTTGGCAGAACTCATTTCCTTGTGACTGTAGAACTTGTTTCTTCAAGACCAGCAGGAAAGAGGGAATCTCTGCTGCTTGAAGTCTCTGATCCTGGGGAAACTGCTCTTATAAAGAACTCACTTGATGAGGTCAGACCCACCCAGGATAATCTCCCTTTTGATTAACTCAAAGTCAAACTGGTTAAGGATCTTAGTTACATCTGTAGAATCCCTTCACCTTTGCCATATGTAATCATGGGAGTGACATCTCATCACCTTTGCCATATTCCACTGGCAAGAAACAAGCACAGGTCCTGCCCACGCTCGGGAGAGAGGATTCCTCAGAAGCATCACTGGTTGGTATTGGGGTGGGGTCACCCTAGCGTGTGTCCACCACATCTATTTACTGGCAGTGATCTTGGGCCAACAATTTCACCTCTTTGCCTCAGTTTCTACTCTTATAAAATGTGGATAACAGTATCAGCTCTTTCACTAGGTCACTTTGAGGAATCATTAATTAATACCCGAAAAGCATTTAGAACAGTGGCACATAGCAAGAGTGCAATTACTTTTTGGTGTTTATCTTCAAAATAGGGACAATTCCTGCTTGGTTGGCCTCTTGGGGTTGCTATAAATCTTCCAGGGGCCTGGAAGTTTTCTGCTAACTGAAAAGGACTATGCAACCAAGATGGATTATTGTTTTAGGGTCTGTCTTTCATTTTATTTTGTCTTTCTTGTTTAACCAGGACTCTTGTCTGTAAGGACCAAACTCAGTTTAAACTGTTAAGTAAAAAAGGAATTTAGTGTCTCATTTGATTGCAAAGGAAAAACTCAGTTTAGATATGACTGAACACACATGCTCAAATGACACTGTTGGAATCTAGTCTCCCTCCACCTCTGGGCTGGCTTGCTTCTATGTGGGCTTTATTTTTAGGAAGGCTCTCCCATGATAGGAAAGATGACAGCTCCAGGCTTACTTGTATCAGATAAGCCACTCCAGCAAGAATACCCCTATTTCCTATCGGAAAATTTAGCAAAATCCCAGGATTGATTCTCATTGAGTCTTTTGCCCAATCTCTGTGACCAGGGCGATGGGAAGCACTAATTGGCCAGGCCTGGCTTATGTGCTCACTTTTAGAGCTGGAGGATAACATTACACCCCCTGACTGAGGGTGAGGAAGAATAGCTTTCCAATAGAAAATGGAAAAGCTGTTACCAGACTGGGTAGTGGATGTTTGCTTGTATATATATTTTTTAAAAAAAGGCTCACTGCACTCTTACAAAGTATGAACAACAAGACTAGAACTCCCCGCCAATAAAGCATAAACATAATGTAAGAGCTATTTCTGAAAATACATGTGGTCTTCTCCTGTTGAATCAGACTGTCACTGCTGCAGGGATCACACAAGCCCTCTAGTCAACCTCACCCTCCCATGTCCCCAGCAGATGGTCAGCCAGGCACCCCTGGAATACTGTCAGCTGCTTTATTTTCCTCTTCCTCTTTCTTCTGTATAAAAGCTATCCAGCATCTCAGGTCTGTTCATTTGCTTGCCCAGCATTCCTGAAGCCTCTCTTCTCGTCCTTGTTGCCTTGGCCCTCATTATCCATCTTGCATGTCTAAAGTGTACGTGGGGCATTATGGGGAAAAGCACTTGGTGGAAAATTGTAAGGGCAGTGTTTGATTTGCTCCTAAAATAATAACAGATTATTTTATAATCAATATGTAGCTGTTCACTTAAAACATGTATGTGTATATATTCATATAATAAAAAATACACCCCAAATCTTATTACATCATTAATCAGGATGGGGGAAAAGACAACCATTGCTTCAGACAAACTATACAACATTCCCGAGTGATTTCTTGTTTCTTTCTTCCAAAGAACAGACATCCCATGTGCACTTCCAGGGCCCCAGCTGAGCCACTAAACCTAAGAACTACATTCTACAAGTAATGTGTCTGAGGCAGCCATTGGATGCCTCCATCAACTTGTGACCCCACCTCCTCCGGTCTCTTTTTGTTCCTTATTCTTTTAACAAATGCCACCTCTTCTCCTATTTTCGTATAATTGTGCAATGACACATAATTATCTATTTAAATTTGTGGACAGAAGGAAACGAAGACTTTGCATTGATTCATCATGTTGGCGTTTCACATCTGTCCATTTGCCTGCTTTGAGATATTTTCTGCCTTGTTTTAGAAGCTGCTAAGGTATCAGAAATGTTATGAGGCAGTGAGTAACAAGATCTGGGTTCATCAAATCTGCTGTGTGATCTTTTATAAGTCACTTATCCTCTCTGGGCCCTAGGAGGTAAAATATGGGGTCGGACAACACTAGATAATCTCTGGGTAACCCCTTCATGGCTTACTATCTCTGACATTGGCTTAATTTGTCAATTCTACCTAACTCCACCCAGAATCTCTTGACTCTTAGAAGAGGCCAATGAGACCTCTTCTATTTATAGGCTGTTTGTGGTTTTCTAATGCCTTGTGTTCCCTCTCTGAACTTCAAATCATCCAATTTTCTATGGAACCAAGAAAGCCCCTTAAGAGGCAGCAGAGTTCATTCTCAAGAACGTAACTCTAGGAGCCAGAAGCATAGTCGTACTGACAAAGTCAAAAAAGGAGGCTAAATTAACAGATGCTCCAAGTAGCATAATGAACAAGGTGCAGAAATGTTTCTCATAATGACTGCCTCCATAGAGTATAAATAGGAATGCATGCCTTTCTTCCCTGTCTCCCCTTACACCATCTGTTATTTGTGTCAGGCAGTCCGTAATTGCTATATGTGACCCTTGTTGTTAGTAACAGGGACAACACTGTACATTGCAGCTTTCTTTGCTTTCTCCTATCTCCTGGCAGCTGTGGCTCTAAGGTTTGCAAGTATGCTAAGATGGTAGATAAGGATTTCCCTGGCTCTTGTGACTAAATATAATCAAATCACTCACCCTCCCTATTGGGAAATAAGTTATAAATAACAAGTCAGAGCAATCTTTCATCAGAGAGGCTGTGGTTACTAGGAAACGAGCACTGCAGTCAGGCTCTCTATTGTCGTGATATATCCATATGGCTTGGGATTTAAGCTCAGGTTCTCTGTCTTTGGCCTTTCAAATGGCTCATGAGTATACTGTTCTTGCTATTAAAGTATTCCTTTGTAAATGTTAAGGGATGAGGACTTGGGTTCTAACTTTGGCCTTTCTCATCAACTTGCTGTGTGACTTTGGGTGAATTAATTCACCTCTCTGGTCTCCAGTTTAAATCTCAGCAACAGATGAGAAGGTTGGGTTAGGTCAAGGCAAATTGTGGCCCATAGGCCAAATTTGTTCTACTATCTGTTTATGTATAGCCTGCAAGTTAAGAGTGGATTTTACATTTTTAAATAGTTGGAAAAAATCAAAAGAATAATTCATAACATAAAATATTCTATTTCATAGCATAACATATAATTATGTAAATATTTCATGAAACTTATATAAAATTCAAATTTGTGTCCATAAACAAAGATTTGTGAAAACACAGCCACATTCATTTGTTTATACGTTGTCTATGATTGCTTTCACACTCAATGGCAGAGTTGAATAGCTGGGGCAGAGACTGTATGGCCTGCCAGGCCTAAAATATTTACTATCTGGCCCTTTACAGAAAGTTTGCTGATCCCTGAGTTAGATCGTCTCTTAGGTCCCTGTAACTTTATTTTAAAAATTGACTAATTAGCACAGCTCCTTCTCAACCTGAGAAATTCCAGGCTGTAGGTGAACCAGGCCTGGGCTGCTCCTAGAGGGAATCTGGTACCTCTGCCAAGTCTTGAAAAGGATTGGGAAGTGTGTTGGCCAGAGACAGGATTGGATGTTGAACCCCAGCCCTCCTGTTCTTGCTCTGGGTCAACCCAGGCCTGGGAACCAGAGTGATGAGCCATGAGCTTGCCCTGAAAGCTGGGGCCTGCAATGGTTGTGGGCTTAGGATGTTGCTGTCGTGATAGAGAGATCCCAAGGAACAGTGACCTAAATGAGCTAGAAGCATATTTATCTTTCCAACAAAAGTCCTGGTAACTTATACACTAAAAAAGACATATCAATTGATTGCAATGTATGGAATTTATTTGGATCCTGCAAAAAAAAATTATGAGATAATTGGGGAAGCTTAAACACTACATTTTGATAATAAAAAATTATTTATTTATTTTTTAGGTGTGATAATGGTATTGTGATCATGTTTTCAAAAGAGAGTCCTGGGAGACAATTTTATGGATGAAATGATATGAGGTCTGAGATTTGCCTCATGATAATCCAGATGGGGAGGGTTGGAAAAATTGTCCAGGAGTTGGTAGTTGAATACATGTAATGAGTACCTAGGATTCATTATAGTACTTTCAATAATCGTGTATATATTTGAAATTTTCCATAACAAAAAGTTTAAAATATTTAATGTTCATAACCAGTGATTAAAAATTTATACTTTAAAGAAATTTAGTCCATGAAAAAGCTCACGTAAGTGCCAAAAATATATCATTACAGTCATCATAGCTGGGTTTATAAAATACCTGGGAAGAAGTTTCCCTAGGAGAAAAAATTTCCTGAAGAGGAACAGTTGTGTCAAAAGTTTCAAGCATTTAAAAATTTTAATTGATTGAATATACATTATTAATAATTGTTATCGATATATAGTCATTTATAATTTTTACATATATAAATAAAGAGCAGATAAATTCTTATTCCCTAATCAATTATATCTACTTTTTTTTTTTTTGAGACGGAGTCTCACTCTGTCACCAGGCTGGAGTGCAGTGGCGCGATCTCTGCTCACTGCAACCTCCGCCTCCTGGGTTTAAGCGAGTCTCCTGTCTCAGCCTCCTGAGTAGCTGGGACTACAGGTGCATGCCACCACGCCTAGCTAACGTTTGTATTTTTAGTAGAGATGGGGTTTCACCATGTTGGCCAGGATGGTCTCTATCTCTTGACCTCGTGATCTGCCCGCGTAGGCCTCCCAAAGTGCTGGGATTACAGGCGTGAGCCACCACGCTCGGCCAATTATACCTACTTTTTATTTTGTATTTTTAGCCAGTATATTAATCATGAAAGCATTTAGCAATTATGGGATGTTGACTATGACACCATGCATGATATATGGTATTTTATTATTTCTTTACTATGACTGCTATGAAATTATTTCTTAGACTTGAAAGTAAGTCTGGGTTGACAGGATTGGTGTGATGGTTTCTCAATTATGAGGCATCCAGGCTCCTTACATTGTTTCCCCGCCATCCTCATACTTGGCTTGCATCTCATGGTCCAATATGGTTGCTTTGTTTCCTGCCATTAACTCTGCATTCCAGAATGTAGAAAGGGTAAAGGGAGAAAGGATGTGACCTACAAGGGCATGACACTGAATTCGTACATGTTACTTTTGCTCATATCCCTTAGGCCAGAATCATGTGGCTGCTGGTTGCAAGGGAGGTTGGAAATGTAGCCTTAGGTTGGACAGCCATCCATTCTACTAAGAATACTATTACTGCATAGGAAAGGGAAGATAACTGATGGGGGGCCATGAATAGCCTCTGCCTTGGATGCCTTACAGATGTGCTTATATGCGGACTCGAGAAACCTTCCTCTTGATCTAAGCCTATTTCTTGCCTTTCCCCTTCTTCCATCTGTATTCTTGTCCTTCCTCCCCTTCTCCCTGCCTTCTTGTCAACAGCTTGGTTGGGGGGCCCAAGTAAGCACATTCATTCAGTCCTGGTGGTTCTGATATGGACGCCCACTCACCTATTGCTCGTGTATTTCTACTGGTTCAGTCACTTGTTCCCCATATCCACATTCACATAACTGGTTTTGCAGCCCAGGAGATGTGGATAAGTCCTGCCTCCCTTATTTAGTCTACCTGCGACCTTGGGTAAGTTGACTAACCTTTGTAAGCCTCATCTTCCTCCCTCTGAAGAAGGCATCATTGCATCAAAGCAGAGTCCCTGCTTAGCCTACCTTATGTGATCATTGTGAGGATTCAAAGAAAGTCATGGAGACTTGGGGTTTCAAAGGGTAAAGAGCCACATGGCTGAGAAATAGGGCAGGGAGGGGGCTCCAGTGTGCTGTGTACTTTCCCCCAATCTGACCAGCTCCTTTCACACAGAGGGAGCCCCAGGAATCTGCACAGGACCCCAACCTTGACCACAGCTCATTGGTTCAGGCATGGAATCTTATCCCTAACAAGCTTGATTATTTCTTTTGGGGATATAGCATTTTGACTCAAGGGTCATATAACGATGACAGAGTCCTACTAGTGGCTGAGGTCTGTAGAGAGACCACCAACATACCTGGGGTACTCGAGTCTTCCTTCCCAACTCCTGGAGGTCAAAAGTCCTCATACTCTGAGAAATACCTTATTCCTTCAGTACATTCATTTCTTTGCTTAAATTTGTTAGAGTAATTTCTCTTTCTTACAAGAGCCTTAAGTAAGCAATTTTATTATTGGCAAAATTGACAAAGTTTAATATTTGGTGCTTTAGTCTTATAAATCTGTGCCCTTTTCACCCCCTCTGGGTGAAAGGTAAATTGTGGTTTCTTCCTTATTTCCATTCTCTTTCTCCAATCAAAATTAGTCATTCAAAAAGATTCCAACAGCAATCACTGACACTGTAAAAAAAAAAATGAGAATTTGTAGATCTCTACCTCTCCCAGAGTGACTGTGTAGCCTTAATTCCATTACATAATAAAATATATTTTTCCCTGATAAAGAAATTGTGTACATTGGGAAAGAGAGGAGGAGGTGGATTTTCTGAAGAAAGTGAAGAGCTTTCAACTCCCCACACCTCTGCTTAACATCGTGTGATGCAGGGGGCTACTTAGTTTGCTTGTGTGCTTGTCCACATAGGGGCATCCTCACAAATGTAAGTAGCCACATCACACTGCAGTACCAAGCAAGCTTAGCTACACTGGGTTTGAAGGCAGAAGACCTGGCTCCTTGACCCTACTCTACCTCATTCAGCTGGCTATTGCTCCTAGCCCTTTGAGGCACCACCCAAGCATTTTGAACTCTTGCATGAAATCTCCGATTGCCTCACTGAACTTTGGGTCCCACTTTGAGGCTTCACTTCTACCTTCAGTATTTTCACTCCTCATCCACTTGTAACATTTGGGTGGCTTGTCTGTGCGTAATAGAATTTTTTTTTTTTTCATTGAACACTCATTAAAAACAGCAAGACAGATTTTATTAGGTTGC
The DNA here is from genome assembly GCF_006542625.1 of Nomascus leucogenys. Classification (NCBI taxonomy): domain Eukaryota; kingdom Metazoa; phylum Chordata; class Mammalia; order Primates; family Hylobatidae; genus Nomascus; species Nomascus leucogenys. The sequence goes on from NC_044391.1 coordinate 72,379,690, forward strand.
TGCAAAAGTAATTGTGGGTTTTGGCATTAAATGTAATGGCAAAAAACACAATTACTTTTTCATCAACTTAATATTTGAGCTGCTGCAGTAGGAGAGACTTCAATTCAGAACAGAGCTTGACTTCAAATAGTCTGTTCCTCACTCTTTGCATTTGATCCAACATCAAATCTCGACTACACGTTTACATGATACACATTTCTGCATCCATCTACTGTCTGAGTCTGACTCTCATAATCTTTTGGGTGACTTTCTGTAAAATGTTCTCATTGGTTGACTAGGTTCTGTTCCTATCCCTCCTCGACAGGCCGACAACACATTACCTGTTGTTCTGTAATGCAAATCGAACTATGTCATTTTCCTTCAGTGATCTGCTGGATAAACTCCGACATGCAGAAGGCCTCCCTTTCCAGGATCTGTGCTTGCATCCTCTGTGCTGCTGCTGCAGAGTTAGCCTCCGTCAGAACACCGAGCACCTCTCCACGGTTGGATAGATTTAAATCAGCATTGCCTGTGCCTTCCTTGGCTCTATCAGCTTGCTAAATCAACACAGTCCTCCCTAGGTGTCAGGATGATACTTCAGCTGAAGACAGTGATTAATTTGACTTAGAACCCAGAGTATTTGCAACTCATGAGGTACTGAAGATATAGCTTTGAACTTCTGAGCAGGGAGCAGATTTGGAAAGCCCTCAAGGTGCCCTACAGAGAAACTTCCAATTTCTCAAGCAAGCCATTTTAAAAATATGATATCAACCTTTTACTGCTTAAAGAAAAAAAGAGAAGTCATGCTAATATAAAAGAAGAAGAGAAAAGGGACAAAGAAAGCTTAACAATGAGTAGGGCATAGTGAGGCTTAAAATACTGACTGCTCATCTTCTTGTCTCCTTGGTCTGCATGGTGGGGCAATGTACAAAACGGAGTTGCAAATGCCCAACTGATTATTGTGGGCCCTGGACCCCTCTGCTCACAAGAGCACAGCGGAAATAAACGCTCCTACGATGCGCTGCACCATCTGGTGGTTCAGTGCTCCCAAGGAAGTACAGGATTCCTTGGAATCATTGGCCCTGTAGAGATCTTTTGGGTGGATCCTCTTTCATGTAGTGGATAATCCAACTGTGTATTGAATCCTGACTCTACACAATGTGGGCTGGGGACCCTTCTGGATGCATTGATAAGACATTAATGAGAGCTGATGGGCATGAGGCTTCTCCTTTTTGATCATAGAGGGAAATGTAGCTAGGTACCTGGAGAGGAGAAAAGAGGGACCTGTCACAAGACAGAATGCAAGCAGACATGTGGCATCTCAGACAGAAGCAAGGCGGATGGGGCACAGAAGACTGGAAGTGCCACAGCAGTGGGAGGAGCTGTTCTTTACCCCGACCCCACCCTACCCCAGGCTGCAGTGCATTCTAGAACCCTGGGTTGCAGAGCATCCCTCAGTGAACAAATCCTTTGCTGCAGCCAAGCAGTCTTCTCACAGAAGCCTCAGGAGCAGGTCAGCTATGAGCTGCCTTGATGTGGAAACTGGGATGACAGACTTGTTCCTGGGTACACAGGAGGATTTACAAACTCCAGAATGGAAGGGGAGGCACGTGGGGAGTGGGCAGGGCTGGGGAGCAATGCCCTGGTTCTCTACTTGGAGGGGCTTGTAAGAACCAGCAAAAATTGGAAATTAAGGCTAGTGTGATGGTTATTTATGTGCATATATGGGGGCAGTTTGGAGACATTCAGATTAGTTTCTCATAGGTAAACATAGTTCAGGAAAAGTTAGGTGACACCCCAGACTCACAGAACTGGTGAGATGAAGAGTTTGGGCTTAAACCTAGTGCCCTTTCCATTTCATCAAGCTGGTTTAACTTGAATTTACTTACTGAGAAAACAATCTGTACTTTAGTAGCAGTATAGTTTCTGTGATTTTTGGAAAGTGATTTGAGTTCTAAGAGCAGGGGCTATGCCCTGTGTTTTTCTTTCATGCAGGACACATGGGTGAAGCTTAATCAATACCTTATGAGTCATTTGATTCATTCATTAGAACAAGCATCAGCATCTTCTCTCGAGTGCTGTGGGCAGTTACTGGCAAAGGATCAGGAAGATATTGCAGGACAATAGATCTTATGACTCAAAATAGTCACCTCCTTCAAAATGAAGGTGTGAAAACTCCATCAGATTTAGAGTTAGATGGAAGTTAAGGAAAATGGCAATGGCAGGAAGCTGACTGTGTATGGGAACCTCAGCTGAGGTTGGAAACAGATCTCTGCAACAGAAAGGAGGATTGACATTGGCCCATAGTCATTCAAGTTAGTAAGTGCTCAGCACATGTTAGGCATTGTTCTAGGGAAGAAGATTTAGCAGTGGACAAAACAATTTATGTGACGTAAAAGCATTTTGAGAATTGGGTTATAATTTACTTACATTTCTTCTTATTCTCATGTAGCTTTAGTATGGTATGATGGTAAGATTTGGATTTGTAAAATTTGTATCCCTTGCTTTAAAAAACTTAAAGCAGCCTACAAAGGTGTATGTGATTCTTGGAAAGATTGTAAATTAGGAGTTGAAAAGATAGATGAGTAAGAAAAAAATGGAATAAAAAGCATCAGAACCCAACTGAGTCAGGAATAAATCTAGTTCCCAGTACACAAAAGACACCCATGAAATTCTAGATGCTGCCACAGGTGAGCCACAGAAGTCACCTCAGGCTTTGCAGTGACTAATCCACAGCGAGTGATGATATGATCCATTAGGACAAACACGTAACAACAAAAACAAAACCCTTCTTTGGCAGAAGAACAGCTAATCCTGATACTGAGACCAGAAGGAAATGTTTCTAAGAATCCTTCAGAATCAGGATGCTCTGTGGCGGTGCTGCAGGACTACGTCATGAGCAAAACACCCCTCATGAGGCTGGAAGAGGTGTCACTTTGAGTTCAGCAACTGAATCTTTCTGAATTGATATTGAGTCTCCAGAAAATAATGAGGGACAAGTATGCTATGGTATAAATGAGTCTCTAGATTTGTGTGGCAAAGACATTGCACATGTCTCCTGAGCAAAAGAATGTATTGTGATTCACAGAACAGCTGGGGGAAAGGCGAGAGGGGAGAAGGTGGCTTGATGTCTGTGTCTTACAGAGAAATGTGAGTTTGTAAATTTGATCAGAATAATCTCAGCTCAGCCCAATTGGTTTGCCCTGTTCCTTATATATGTGTGGGGTTGGCCATAGGTCTGCTATAATGTGGGTGAGGGAAGACCAGGGAAAGAATGAAAACCCATGTTAGAATAGAAGAGACGTCTAGAAATACTAATAAAACTGCTTTGTCTGCTCACTAGAAACCATCTAGAGTGTTTTTGTTTTAAATTACGTAAGTATCAGTCACTCAACTGATATATTGAAGAATTAGATACACAGAAAAAGTTTAAACCCTGTGGAAAAATCTCAATGTCTTTCTCTGATTTTATAAAACAATAAAATGGGTTAGAAATTGGGAAGACAATTTGGTCAGTCATTATAAGGCGTAAAACTGTATGTATAGACTCCTGTAAATGTTAATGTATAGGATGCAGAATCACATCTTTATTTTACCAATCATGATGGACAGTTTTGGGGTATCTGCCAAGCTCACATCCTCTTCTGGGAGACCCCCCCCCAACACACACGCACACACGCAGACACACACACACACACACACACACACTCATACATTCACACCCGCATGCACGCCATGCCAACACAGTGGTGAGGGGAGGAATGGGAGGGAAGGGAAATTTGTTTCTACTGACTTTCCAACTCCTGGATCCACCCCTTCGTGAGGTCTGAATGCACTTACTCCCCTAGTATCCTAGTGCCACGGGAGATGCTGCTGTATCTTTCCATTGGATCTCTAATTCTCATTCTCTCGCTCTTTGCTTAGGATGGTTTAGGTAGATTTTTTTTCTCATGTTAAATGCTTCCTGACTGAAACATTAAGTAAAATAGGAAGCTTTTCCTTTGTGGTAAAGGATAGAGAGGTAATTGACAGGACATGCGTGCATTTTCTATTTTTTTATATTTACGTATTTTTCAAAGGACATAAGCATATTGTGTAGGGTGGAGGGCATCTATGAAGTTTGTTAAATACTTAGAAAAAATCAGAAGGAGTTTCCAGTTACTGTGTGTGGTGAAAGGATATTTCACTGGTTCTTTTGGATATGCTCTCGTGCTCCCCTGTGCTTGTTTTGCTTCCCTTATACTCCAGAAACCTCTGCTTAGTCCAGGTAACTGTTCATCAGCTTTGGGGAGAAGCGGGTGACTCTGGATCCAGGGAACAAAAGTGATTTTTAAGTTCAATAGTCACTAGTTTAGGTTTAAAATAGTGACATTATTGCAGGATAAGCTAGAAAATACCAAGGGTTGGAGATGGGCAGAAATTTAAGAGGGGGTACTCCTAGAATAAATCTAGAATCTCTGCTAGAACAAGTACCATCGTTTTCCAGCACTAGAGGACGTTGGGGAAACTGAGTCAGCACCCAATGCCTCCTCATTTCTGCCCAGAAGAGGACCAAGTTGACAGCATGGAGCAGGTCTCCTCTCCACCAACCAGCAGGAAAAGCATTTCTCTGGACCTCAACATGTAGTCTGACGCAGGACTGCGGAAAATTCCTCATCTGAATGCCCCGCCCCTTAGGGAGGAGGGAGCAGCCACGCCTCCTAGAGGGAACCCTTCCAGATCTGGGTGGTGATGGAAGCCTCCCTCCTATCTCCCAGTCGCTCTTCTTGATACATTCTTTTTAAGTTTTTTTTTCAGTATTATTTAATTAAGTTAACAGTTCTTACAGCATTTTGTGAAAATTGAAACTCTAGGATAATTTTTATTTTTTTTAATGATTTCCTTTGTTATAAAATTTCATCAGATTTTCCTGTTATGGGTAAACTTAAAAAGCCTTTTCTTAATACTATACTGAAGTTTTAAACAGAAACTAAAGATAGAAAGTCTTAGAGGATATTATTCTCTGCTCTCAACCAAAAATCAAGAAAAAAAATGTATTCTTACCCTTTTTACATTAGCTGTCCCAATATTTGGTGCCTTACACACAGCTACATCTGTAGGAGATGCAAGATAAATCCTTTTTGAATAATGAAAAAGGGTTTATTAACCCACATTTGGAAAGAATCTTGAAGGACAGCAGCATAAGCAAAAGTGTTTATTTACTCTTTAGTTATTGATGTAGACAATTCACTCTCCAGTCTTCATTTCAGTAGGTGATGGGTAATGTGACCAGAGGGCCACAAAGGACAGAGGCACAGAGAGGAGCAAGTGGAGATGGTGCAAGGTGCACTGGCATAGACTATGCCTTGGGAGCCCTAGAGAAGCATCTCCCTGGCAGACAGCAGAAGAGCTTTCTTGGAGAATGGGGTCCTATTTGCTAGGCTAGGCTAAATTAGGCTAAGCTACAGTCACAATCGCCAAAAATCAGTGGCTTTACAGAGAAAGTTTATTTACTACTCTTGTACTCTAGTGCAGGGCAGGAGGCCCGCCCCAGTTTTGCAGCCTTCTGTCTGGATCTCACAGATTCCAAGGCTGCATGCAGCACCAGAAGAAGAGAGAGCTGGAGGATTGCATGGGATGTTTTTCAGGGCCAGGCCTGAAAATGGCACAGGTCACTTCAACCAACATGTCATTGGTACAGCCATACTCACATGGCCCCAACTCCAAAGGAGACTGGGAAATGTAGTTTAGCTGTTTAACTGTGTGCCAGAGAAGAGGAAACGTGAAAACCACATAGAATTTCCATGGGGGAAAGGGTGACTGCAGAGGAGCAGGGCAAAGGGGGCAGCTATATGGCAGCAAATGAAAGTCTATACAGCTGATTCTCTTGGAGCTTCTGGCCTGGGATGTGCAGCAGACACCGTCCTTCCCTATATTAAGGCACACTATTCATTACACTTGGCTAAATAGAAAGATGGCAAATTTAAGTGCAAATCAGACAGCCATGGCATCCTGGAATCCACACCTCTGGATTAGCTATGCTACACGTTTTTGCACAGGCAAAGTTCATGATAAATTGGAACCTGAGGAGAGTGCAACGACAGGGTGGCAGATGCCGTGCCCTGAAATTGCATGTTTCTGGTAGGGCACTGGCTTAAATTACTTGAGGGGCCCAAGCCTCCTCCTCTGTGAACCCTCTTACAAACTATACCAGAGGAGAGAGAGAGAACACTGCTAGCAGGAATTCCCAAGTCTCTCACTCTTCTCTTCAGTCGGGCTCGTGGCTCACAGAGGGAAGAGTGGAGTTTTGATGAATGAGGAGCGCACCAACTTGTAACTCATTCTGTCTACTGCTTTCAGAGTGGGTCAAAATCCCTCAGACCAAGATTCAAGCAAAGAAACAATCTCTTAAGACACTTGCCTTTTAGCTGCACCATAGCTAACCCTCACCTCACTTCCACCCTGGGGTCTCTATAACTATTGCCTGATACTGTCCAGCAGGACTGGCAGGGGAGAGTCTGGAGATTTCTGACTTGGGTCTTTGGACTTTCCAAATAGGCTAGTAAATCCCAGCTCTGAGCTGTGACACCCATGGATGTGTCTGATTGCCTAGGTGGGAATTTATCACTAAGTCTGTAAATCAAAATATAATTTAATTTGGTTTCCATCAATATTTACAGGAGCAAGAGGGCTTTTTCCGAGGGGAGATTTTGGCCCAAAAGCAGAAACCCCAGTCCTGCCCAGTCTTTCTGTCTGCCCTTTAAACTGACCAGCATTGCTGTGTCCCTTGTCACTGATGGTGGTGGCCCATCAGCCCTGAGCCGGGACCAACTGCCACGTTGACGGGGCTTGAGAATGGGCACGTCTGTAGAATAGATACTGAACACGGAACTAGTACAGGCCCCAGGATATCTAAATAGAAGGTACGAGGGGCAGCAAGTCCATTAGAGAAACATGGCCGGGCTTGGGCCTGGTCTTGAAGCAGCATTTCTATTATAACAGCTGCACTGTTTTAACTACACTGGATCTTATTGGAAGGGGAGAGGGTGAGGAAAATTGAGAGGCAAGTTAATCCTCCCCCGACCCCTGCCCCAGTTTCCACCCTCTGGAGTCTACCCCTCTGTTCTCATTCAGGTTTCTCTAGGTAAATGGTTGGGACAAATATCCATTCTAACGGCAAGCCATGCTTACCTTGGAGCTGGTGCACCCTACCGCTGCCAGTGTGCACCCTCTGTCTCCACCAGGGTTAAGAAGGGGTGGTGGTCTCCCTCTCCTAGCCTCTTACCAGGTAAAGGGGCAGAGGGAGAGGAGAATAATAGCACTGTCCCTTGCCTTGATTGTGTAAATGTGTGATACTCTGGCCTCATTGAGGGGCCCTGAATACCTGGAATGTGACATGGAAGCAGCTTCCCTGGAGGAACAGATGGGACCACAAGAGCAAAAGACCTCTGCAAACTGTAAGACGCCCAGATGTAAGGAGTGCCCCTCCTCTTCATTCTAATGCACCATCTGCATCTGTTTTCGCTTCATTCTGAAGCTTGCTCCTACTCCGGTGAACACGTGTCGCCTTGGCTGGGTCCACCTGGACGAACCTAGGATGATGTTCATACATTCTTCTTGCCATTCTTTCTGGCAGCATCATGAGCACTGATGTTCTCACTGATGACATGAAGGTGTCTGAGACAATGAAACAGGCTCCCCACCTGGCATGGTGTTCGCCTCCCCAGGGCCAGCAGGGGGCCCCGCGACCTTGTGAGAAGGCTGGCTGCCACCTGGGGAAGGAGGGCGGGTCCCAGCAAAATGAATGTCATTCCCGGGGCCTTTGATTCCCACCGAGTGGGAGCCGCCAATGAGCGTCCTGGCCAGACCCTTCTTCTAAGGGCTCCCCATAGACCTGGGGACTATGCGTTTCATCTGCGAGAAGAGAGGGAGACTGGTGCGCTGCTGGTGCCAGGTTGTTTCCTGCTTTATTTTGTGTGCGGTGTGCTCTGCAGGGACCTCCTTTTGAGTGTCTGTCACAGCCCTGCTTCTCCTTTCCAGCCAGGGAACATGGTGGGTTTGCCTTTTAGTTCCTCCTCATTAGATTTTCCAGCAGCTGCTCCAGGTTGTCTTTCTCTTTTTACAGAACATAGAACAATTGGAGACTTGTTTTCTAAAGAAAAAAAGCCTGGTGTTCGAAGGAGTTTTTCAAAACTCCAAGACAACAGAGAGGAATCCCATGAGAGTGCAGGGGGTACCTGGCCTTGGGGACCTCCAGCCAACTCCTCACACAGGAGACGGTCCTTGTCCTCCCAGCCCACTCCTCATTTCCAGTGCTTTTGTACTGGACCATTTCAGCTGAGGACTTACAGAACTGGGCTCTAGCCTGTTACCAAAAAACATCCCCTTTGTGGCTAGACTGAATTGTAGTCTTCTAGAAATTCTCCAGGTGTATTTCCTGATTTAAGGGGAAAAACCAGCATCTGGAAACTGTGTGTCCTGATGTCTGTTGTCGAATAGCGAATTGACACCAGAGCAAGTTAGTTCTCAGGTATATGGTTGTTTCATCCTTGTAAATAGTTCCAAAGGGAAACAGTGTTTTATTTTAAGGAGTACTTTCAAACCTATTATATGAGGGCTGCTGAGTACCCAGCACCTGTGTTCAGAGGCCTGGTGATCTGTTTGTTGTCATTCTCTGCTTTTTCCTTGGTGCTTTCTGGAGGACAGCAGGTTGAGGATGAAGGAAGGGTCAGTTCCAGGCTCAGCTGTGGCCTTTAGTCAGCTGCAGATCAATTTGATGGGTAATTCAGGGAAAAAAAAGTTGACCTGGGTCATGCTTGGTGACAGCCAGACCAAAATGACACAGTGATACCATCATAATCCCAGATTTAATATAATTTTCATAATTGCATATTAGTACTCGAGACACTATAGCTAGAAAAACAGCCCCCAATGAGTCATTTTGCATCAAATGTACTAGTAGAGATCATTTTTCATGATTCCTCAGTGGTCCTAACAATTATGTTCATTGAAAGTACTGTCGTGAATGTAATTGGGACTCAGGCACAGGAGGAAAAATACCCTAAGCTTGTTTTTTTCTTCTTTTAGAGTTTGCAAATTTTGACCAACAGACATGGTTAAATAAGACTATGCTTTTTGAAAACCTATATTTTATATTTATTTTAGTTTTTAATTTTGTCCTTAGTGACAGGGTCTCACTTTATTGCCCTGGCTGGTCTCGAACTCCTGAACTCAAATGATCTTCCCACCTTGGCCTCCCAAAGTGCTAGAATTACAGGTGTGAGTCACCATGCCTGGCCTAAGACTATACTTTAAACAAACTTTTTAAAAAAGTGTGTTGATATATTTTATAGATGTTCATTTAATACACTACTGTCTTAGGAAAGCGATTGCAGCTCAGTTTTCTGAAATCTGGCAACAAATGTGTGGATGTATTAGAAATATAATTTGTTTTTATTAAAATATATTCCATGTGCCTTTGATTTCTTTTTGATGGTCTTACACACACACACACACATATATATATATATATGGAGTAACAATTTGTCGATTCTAGTCAACTGCCTTTGACTACCTGGGTCGAGCAATTTCCCACCAGATAAAACAACTTTTCAAAGCCTTCCTTCTGCTTCTCTTACTTTCCAGCCTGTATCCTTAGTACATAATTTGTAAACATTGTCACGAAGTGTCCCGATGTTTTAATATATGCAGACTAAAAGGATATACAAAATTAACCACATCTAAAAGTGACCAAAGCAAGTCTACTCCCTTGTAAAATTATAGAAAGGTTTGCCTTTCAGTACATTAGATCTGCAGCTACATTAGTTGTTTCTGCGTCTTTAGATTTTGCAAAAGGGAACTGAAATCCAGCAAGTCGTATTAGGAGCCCATTCAGAAAATGAACAAAAAAGCAAATGAAAACGACCCAGAATGAGGTGGTATATTTTTCACTTTGCGTTTTGTAGACATAAGTCCCTTCTTTATAATTTGCAATTTTTTCTGAGAGGTGGTGGATTTTCACTTCAGAGGCAAACAATACCATGACAAGACAGCCACAGGAGCCTGCAACAAAAGAAACAACGTGTTGGGACAAATATTTCCTGATTGTAAGGGACAGGGAAGGGGGTCAATGTGTAAACCAAGGAATTCTCTTACCATCATCCCCATTTACATTACCCACAAAAAAAATTATTGCATATTTGTAATCATGAGCCTGATTCTTCAGTCTCCAGGTGGTAGTGCTTGGGTTATGGTTCTGCTCTGAGTGAAGAAGATTTGTGTGTGTGTGTAGGAGTGCAGTGGGGGGTAAGGAGGTGGTTAGAATTAAGCTGATCTTACAAAGACTGGGAGATATTCCTCTTTGCATGATGTGAAGGCTGAATTGCTAGGCACTTTAAAGGCATAATGGTGGAATCAGGCTACAAAGCAGCCACTGCTAGATGTGGCTTCAAGAGAAAATATTTCTCTGTACTTCACAGGCCATGCAGGATAAATACCAATCATGCGGCCTCTTGTGAAAGGCCCCAGGCCTCCCTTCAGAAGGGTTACCACGGCTCCTTCAGCTTTCACTTGGCCACAGCTGCACAAAGGAAAACCTGAGCAAAGGTAGCTATGGATAAGGTGTTGAGGTGGTGCACATCTCTATTCTCCTTGTTTGTAACAGAATTCAGATTTTTAGCTAGACATGTGAGTGTCTTGAATTAAGACAGCATTGTTCAACTAAGGGTGGTTGGGATGTATGGGCGGGAAAGTCTTCTTGAACTATACAGGTATTAGGGGCCTGTCCTTTCATCCCCACTTCCTCCTTCCTGTGGCTGAAATATGGATGCAATGGCTGGAGCGCCAGCATACATTTTGGACCAATGTGGCCCCAGAAATGGAAGCCATATGCTGTGGAAAAACAAGAAAGAAGGAGTCTAAATCTCAGATCCTTGGAGCCTCTGGACCAGCCCTGGACTTCAACCTCTAGATTTTTATGTGTGAGAAAAATAAACATTTGTTTTGTTTAGTACACTATTGTTATTTTTCCCCTTCATCTATCACTCATTGGTAGCCTAATTTTAACAGATGTAGCTGTGATTTCAGTGAGATTGCTGTGAGACAGGGGCACTCCATACTGGCTGGAAGCTGGAAACTCTGGTGAGTGTCTCCCCTGAAGATGGACAATGGGAGACTTCTAGATGGGCGGATGGCACAGGGAGCAGAAGCAGGTGGCAGGAGGGACCAGATCAGGAGCACACAGGATGGCCAGGACTCTACAGCGCTTCCACAGCTACTGTTATACCCCAGGCCACCACAATAGGGTTCCAGTTAATAGGAGACTTGCTGGGAATGGTTTTCTGCCTTAGGTGAAACCAATTTGGGTTCAAACCCTGATTCCTTTACTTACTACGTAAAAGTAGGCAATTTTAATATTCAGGTCTCAATTTCTTCATCTATAAAAGGTGGTTAATATAAATAAAGCATGATTTGCATTTGGTGTTGTAATTGACACATATAAATGCTTACTAATTGGTAGCTATTCATATGGTTTTTATGGATTCCTTTTTTCTTGCAAGTCCTTATCATAATAGCTTGATTTAGGTCAAACCAATTTGGTTTCAAATCCTGATTCCTCCACTTACTATGTCAAATTAGGCAATTTTATTTCAAATCCTCAGCCCACCCCGTATCAGGAACACCTGACTACATCAGGGTAGGCAACACAAAAGAACGTATTACAGTGTCTTTTTTTTTCTCCAAATACTCTCCCACTAATTTTATGTCTCCTTTAGGACAGGTAAATGCTTTTCACTCTTCAGTTAAGTTAATCCAAATATTCTAGGAGTGGCAACATAATGGCTTGAGTTTCTATTCATTAATTCACTCATTCATTTATTCTTTAGACTTATATGGGGGATAGTTGTGGAGATTTAAACATTAAAGAAAATACCCATGATTTCTGCTCTTAGGACATAAAATCAATTACTAACCAATTACAGTGCATGTAATCAAGGGATAGTAGAGGGGCTGTTACTGAGAGGGTGGGCAGCATTATGGAAGGTTCCTTAGAAGTAGCCAGAAGGAGCTATAGGAAAAGTTAGCTGAGCAGAGGGAGGCTGGACTGTGTAGGGAGAGCACTGCAGGCAGGAGGAGCTACGGTGCAAGTGACAGCCCCCAGTCCTTTCCCAAAGGTCAGGCTGGGTTTGGGGTAGAGGCAGAGATTTCGGGGTAGGAATGAGGGGAGAGGTGAGCAGAAAAGGCGACGTCACGTTTCTTCTACTTTAGAATTTCACATAGGACTGGCCCATCAGCTTAATCATCATCAAATAATCAAATAATATAATTTTCTTGAAATTTCACTTTCTACCATCCTCAGAGTGGTAGCTGAGAATATTCCTTTGTAAAATTTTGTCAGCCTATTTTTGTATTCTGAGCTTAAAACCAGAGCTCTCCCCTGGCAAAACCGTATTATTTCTTTATTGTTAGATCCTAACAAAAAGGCTGCAGTGCTGTTTTCTCTTTATCTTTTATTCGAAAATTGTGGAGAAAGTGCCATTCCTTTTACCATAAGAGCCTTCTTTGTCTGAGGAGATGGTGAATTTCAGACAGAAGTGAAACACTGTTTCCTGAGCACCTGAAAGGAAAATTCAAGCTCGGTTTCCTTTTCAAGTTGTTAAATATTTTAAAGGTACTACTTTGTTAAGGAGACAGCATTACAGCAAGGCTATATTTCAAATTCCTAAAGTAAAAGTTACTTGGGGTGTCATAAGACTCAAAGCCTTTTGCCATAGCTAATATTTCAAGCACACAGCCCCCAAAACAAAGTGTGCTTCTAGTGGTAGAGAGGACAGTCTGAGATCTTGCTCTGGATTCTAGGGTTGATCACGAGGTCAACATTGTCGTTTCAGGGACAGAGGATAGAAACCCAGCCTGAGTCTCATAACCTTTCAGTGACTGCTAAGAGATATGAAGGGAGACAACTCAGTGTGAACTTGGGATATTTTTGCTTCTCTCTGTCCATGGCTCTAAAAAAGACATGGGATCAAGGATAACTATTTATGACTTATGGACCAAAAGATACGCATGAAGAGTTTATCTTTGTGGCATGGCTGCTAAGGCTATAAAAGAAGTGTGTCAGGGATATGAGTGATGTGAGAATAGGACTCAACCTGCACTCTTCCAGTACGACACTTTGAATCCGCAAGAGGGGCTCCTGCTTTGTGCCCCACATTTAGAGGATTCTGCTCTGTCTCTCTTCTGGAGAGGTTCCTTCCCACAGCATGAGGAATCCTTGAAGTCAATAGAACATACCCATCTGGCGTGCCTGACTCACATTTTAGTCCATACTCCTGGGACCCTGGAATTGACTTCGTGAATAGCCCTGAGCCCATTTTCAAGACCTATGTGGTCATTTCTCCTGGGTCAGTCCTCCCGGGGTCAGAGGTTGGCTGAGGAATAGCTGTTTCAAGAGGCATGGTCAGAGCTTGGATACATGGTGCAATGTCCACACACCTATGATTGAGGCTCTTTACCGTGTGCAGTGGAGGCAGGCAGGGGAAGAGAAGTGGGTTTTCATTCATACTTTTGCCCAAGACTTCACAAATGGTAGGATCAGTCCTACATGTCTCTCTCCTCTTTTTCCCAGTTATCCATGTACACCAAGAGCCCAAATTCACATGGTGCCAGTTGGACAGATTCCTTATGTGTCTGTCCATCTGACCAACACTTCTCCTGCTCCCAAGAAAGGTTGGAATAAACCAGGACTTTGGAAATCCTGCCAAACCTTGCTGGAGCTATAATTTGGAGTATAACCAGGCACAAGGCCCAGGTTTTGCTGCCCAGCATCTTACTCAATGACCTACAGCCATTTTTCCTTTCATCTGTCTGATTTCCCCACCATCTGGCTGGTACTGTAGGTTTTTTTTTTCTTCCTTTTAATGACTTTGATTACTGAGTTAATTTCTGACTGAATAGGATAGCTGAGTTATAGGGCTGTCACACCATGAATGATCAGTCAATTAACAAACGTTTGTAATGTGCTAGACACTGCACATTCATGACTCTCCTCTGACAGCTGTCTGAGACTGCAGAATTGAGCACTGGTCTCCTCCAGTCCTTACTATATGGAGAACGTAGGACATGGCCAATGAGAGTTGCTTCTTCATCCCTGAATCACCCTGAGGGCACCTATGCTTTTATGAGTGGGAACACCCTGCCAGGATCTGTGGGAGTCCAGAGGTCCTATGGGTTTGGGTCCTCAAAGGGGAAGAAATCTCTGAAATGTTATCCTATGATCAGTAAGATCATATTTTGGGAAATAATAAATTGGAATTTCAATTCCATTTAAAGTAATGATCAGCATTTTCAGAAAGCTTTCAACACATCATCTTCAATTGTCCTATAGGTGACAGATATTAGGGGCATTTCATTGCCAATATAGAATGATAAATTGATAATTTCCTTTTCAAGGAATATTGAGAGATGATAAATTGGTGTGGGAAAGCCACAACTTTACAAGTGTAGGTGTTAATTTTCTCTAAAATTATGTAAATGTCACTAGAAAGTTAGTAATTGAGAGTAAGGTCACCAGCAATGATTTCTTCCCCAAATAGAAGTTGTTCTGACTCTACACTGCTCCAGAGACCGATGGCTACCATCTAAAAAGAGACAGAGGGACAAGTGAAGTGAGTTAATACCAAAGAGTAGATTTTGAGATTGTGATGGCAAGCAATTTGGTCATGTGTTTCCAAAGGATAGATGTAGATGAAGGAATAACACCATTGGGTCTAGCCTTTTCACTTTATCTTCTGTAATGGAAAGTTGAAGAGCCCATATCTAACCTAAGTTTTACAAATGTTATGTTACTGAGAAGGATGATTAATGCAAAGAAGAAATGGTCTAAAAATACAATATTTATCTGATTTGAATTTATTTTCAGAATTATGTCTGAAAATATGACATTTTCAGAAGAATGTCATTTGTTACCAGAAAATATGCAGCTACTTCTGTTTTATTCACTTATTCAACAACTATTTATTGAGTGCCTGTTGCACTGTTGTGGGAACTGGGGGTACAGCACTAAATGAAACAGGTCCAAATCCCTTTCTTCACAGAGCCCTCAGTGATGGAGACAATGGAAAGGGAGAGAGAGGCAATAACTTGATAAGTACATTCAATGGTTTATCAGAGTGTGATATATATTAAGGAGAATAAAATAAAGCAGAGGGGGGGGGATAGGAAGGCTGGGGAGGGATGGCCAGGGGTGGCCTCATAGGGAATATAACATTTAAGTGGATCTTGAGAGAAGCGAGGGAGTGAGAAGGTAGATATTTGGAGGAAGATTATTTCAGGCTGAAGGAAGAGTGAATGCAAAGGAAGTAGGTGGTTTGAGTGAAGAGGGGAGGAAGGTAAGGGACAGAAATAGGTGAGTTGTCTGTGTGTGTTTCTGAAGTGGATACATAAAGTGGTGCTTTGGAGGTCAAAGCAAGGACTTGGGTTGTGACTCTAAATGAAACAGAAGAGAAGACATACATTCTGAGTAGGGTAAGAATCTCTTTGCAACTGTGATAGAAAATGATTCAGCATTTCCTTGCACAAGGTCATGGCTAGGCCATGTACAAAATAAATGAAACACAGTCCTCCTACCACACCCTGGACATTAATGACCTGGAATGTGATTCTTCACAACACTTCCCCTTTAGCCACTGCCCTGCATATGAAAATGAAATTCTTTGCCCATTGCCAACATCAGCCGTCTAACATTACTTCTCTTTTCCTTCTGTGGCCTCTTTTCTAAGTTCTATGCTGAGAAACTAGCAGAATATTTTCATTACTGGGTTTTCCTGCCACAAATTCTTTATCCTTCCTCAGGCTCTGTGGCTTTGATGACTGGACATCCCTGTGTCTCTTTCTTGAACTCCTGAAAAACGGCTCCTTCATAAGAATTGGCATAGAGATAAGATGCAGATTTTTTTCACCACCAATTGCAGAATAATGTGCCCCAGACCTATTTCAGAGTCCAGGGTATTATTCCTACTGAAACTGATATATAATATAAGTGTCCTGTTTTTGAACTGTTCTTTATTTTCTTGTCTTTGTGTATATGAATGTGCTTATGTTCCATGCCATAGCTGTAATTATCATAATTAATTAGGCCCATACTAGGAGCATCCTCTTTTTAAAGAAAGGCAGCAATTTTGTTTGCCCTGCTTGGCATAACTCATAGCAGACAGTATATGTAAGAGAAGGCGTAACTCGTGATGCTATGTGTAAGAGAAGCTGTGTGTAAGAAAGCCTATATATAAGAGAATAATTATAATCATCGCAAATGGTAACAAATACAATTTGCAATAAGTCCACATTTTGGTGGTTTTTATCACCTCCAAAAGGCCTGAACCAATACCTTTCATGTCATTCTCAGAGAGTATTCACAGAACTACTAGGATGTTCTACCACTGATCCATGTTAAGTCTGTCAGCTGGCCTACTCTCTTTTACATGCAGATCTAGGTAAGACTCTCTCCCATCAACTGGGAAATATCTAGAATGGAATATGTAAAAGGCCCCCACTCAAATATCACTGCTGCAACTAAAAACTATGAATCTAATTGCTTCTATACTCAGATCCCTCTTTTTTGGTTCTCTGTCTTCCTCTACCTCCTTAAGTTCTCTCTCTCTCTCTCTCTCTCTCCCTCTCTTTCTCTCTCTCTCTCTCTTCCACTGTATTACAAATCTTGAGGGAAGTTTTTTTACCCCCTTTTCCCTATTCTGCCTTCACCTGCCTGCACCTCTATTACAGGTGGCCACCTTTACACAAAGCTCACTGCTGACAGTACTCTTGAAACATTCCCTCTGGGACACCCATAATCTCCCAGTTTCCTTTTTCCTCTTTCTCTTTGGATATTGCTGCTCAGTGTCTTTTGCTGGCTTCTCCTCCTCCTAAACCAAAAAATTAACTGTCAGTGTTCTTCAGGAATTGGTCCTAGGTCAGTTTTTATCTATGTGCATTCTCTCCCTACGTGATCTCATCCAATTTTATTGCTTTACATAATATCTATATCCAAATAATGCCCAAATGTACATCTTTCTTCTAGACCTCTTCACTGAACTCCAGATTCATGTAACTGACTATTTACTTTACATCTCCACTTGGTGGTCTCATAGCATCTCAGACTCGATGTGCCCCAAAAGGAACACATGATTTTTAGTGCTGAGCTCTTCTCCCCACCTCTTTCTTGCCCTAAACTGCAAGCCTGCTCCTCCCTTGTCTTATCCATAATGCCACCACTATTTATTAGTTGCATGAGCTGCCTGAAAAACATTTTGAATGTACTTTCAGAATGTTTTTAGAATCCATTCATCTTTTTCCATCTCCAATGCGATAGTATTGTCTTTCACCAGACATTTCTTAAAGAGGTAAATCAGCTATCAGACATCTTTTTAAAATCTTTCAAAAGCTTTTCATTGCAATTAGAATCAATTCTAAAAGACTTACCATGGTTAATGTTTAAGGTCCAACATTAACTGGTATCAACTGATCTCTCTAACCTCATTTTTTCCTTGTGCCATTTCACCTCACTACCCAGCCCCTAGCCACATTGGCCTTCTTTCAGTTCCTACAACAAGCAGACCTCTTTCCCTAGAGTCTTCAGTGTGCTTTCTCTTCTACTTGGGACATTCTGTGAAGGTTCTCAGTTCCTTCTTAGCTTTAGAACTCAGCTATTGGAGCAGTCTTCCCTGACCACCATCTCAAAGCCAGATCTCTGCTACCATTCTCTTTCATAGCAACTTGTTTATCACCCTCATTGTAATTATTGCAATCTGTAATCACTTAATTATTGATATACACTTTTGTTTGACTCTCCCACTAGACTACAAGCTCCATGAAGACAGCACTGTGTGCCTGATTCACCATGATCACCAGTGCCTATTATAATGGCTGGCACATAGTGGGCACTCAGTCAATGTTTGACAAATATGTGAAATATATTCACCTATATTGCAACCCTCAGCACTGGCTACAAATTAGAATGACTCCAGAGAGCTTAAGGTAAAATAGCAGTGCCCAAGCCCTACCCCCAGAGACTATAATTTAATTAGTGTTATGTGAGGCCCAAGATCAGTAGTTTTAGAAAGTTCTTCAGATGATTCTAATGTACAGTCAAAGAAGAGAATCACTGCCCAAAATGAACTATGGGGGATGCTGAAGGTATTACTAAAATCCTACCTTGGGAAAAAGACTTCTCAGCATCAGTTTATAAATGACAAGATGAGAAAGAGCAAATTGGCTGACTTGCGTGGGTTTCATGCAACAATATTACATGGAGAATGCTGAGGAATACGAACTAAACTGGAGGTTATGAGAATGGAAGAAATGTCTGGTTCAGGAGGCAACAGAATATGAAGCCATAAGTATGAGCGAGCTGTGTGACTGAAGCCATTGCTGGCCTGGTCCAGTGGGTTGCTTTCTTTCCTTTTCTACCTGCAGGGTCTGGCATGCACCACATCGGGAGACATAAGGAGATGCCCATAGCAGTACTCTGGGCAGTGTGGAAAGGTCCAGATAGATAATTGGGAGGACTTCTTTTCTCTTCCCTTCCCTTTCCCCCTTCTACATGCCCCAGGATGCCAAGTCTTGAGTGCCCATCCAGCAGGGAAGTAGACAGTTGAAGAAATGACCATAGAATGACTTCAGCACAAGGAGCGGGGAAGCTTAGGGAACCTGAATGTGAGTAGGGAGGAGAAAAAGAGAAAATAGGTCCAAGGAGGAAAGCATTTTTCTTCTCTGCTGACGGTGAGCACTGCCACCTGGGCAGCACACACTGGCAAGAGAAACAAGGGAGGAGAACCAGTCAGTGGAAGAGAGCTGACCTCTGGGGTCTCTTAATGGAATGTGACTCATATGTGAAATAAAGGACCCCTAATACAGTCTCTGGCCTCTGAGTGTGTGATGCATTGGCTCACATTTACAATGATTGGGATAAGGGCTACAAACCTACCCTTACACAATTGGGGCTTAGAGCCAGGGTCTGCATGGACATTACAACTGTTAATAAACACCTTCCAAAGTTCCAAGGGCTTCTGGGTACGATATGAGATTTAAGGGGAATTAGGAAGTCTGTGATTCCAAAGTGGCCTGTTTATCCCCAGAGGTCACAAATTGTCAGTCCATCTGCCCCTCAAATATGTTTTGTTGTCGTAACAGTTTTTTTTTTGAGTTATTGAACATTTTGATATTTAAAAATAAGTATTGGAGGCTTAAGAAAACACTGGGTGATCTAAAAACACTCGGCCTTTATCCTCTGCAAGACACAGATCTGGAGCTGGCTCCTTCCCTTCCTTTCTCCCCTTTTCTTCCTTCCCTGATTCACAAACCTTTATTGAGCCCATGCTTTTACAACAAATTTGAAGGTGGGTGAGACAGAATAGAATGCAGGCACAGGTCCTGATCATTCCCGCATATATTTGTGTGCTCAGGTTTTCCTTGCATTAGGCCTGGCCAAAGGCAGAGATAAGATCTGGAATTTGGATTAAATTCTGTATTCTCTGAGTCATCTTGCTTTTCAAATGCTGTTAGTTTGGTCGTCTGTCAGATCTGTCAAATAATTTGTCTTCCAAATGCGCTGTTCTTCAGAATTTCATTCAGAAGCTGGAGCGCTAGACGGCTGTGCTGCTAATAAGCTGTTGCGTCTCACCTTCACTCCAGCTTTGCTTTTCTCTGCTTTATGATGCCAGGTCAAGACTCCCCAAACTAGTTCTGCCTTTTCAGCTGTTTTCTGTCAAACATGAGCACCAGGGGGAGAGAGAAGACAAGAAAAGAAAAGGCAGAAAGGCCCACACCTTCCACTTCACTTGTAGTTCTCCCAGATGGCAGCAACTGGGGAGTTTCCAACCCTTTCCCACACTACTAGAAACCCTTCATGGTGTCCCAGTGCCAAGTCCTCAAGGTCTGAGACACAATGCTCTGGGGCCTCTCCTCAAGCTTCTAGGTTCTGGCAATGCCAAACTCTTTTGTTGGTTCCCCCAAGCCCTAGGGGTGGTAGCTGCTTTCTGACATTACCGTCTTGGAGTTACCTTGGAGTCTCCTTTTTGTTTGTCAGTCCACCAACACCTGTTGAACCAACTCCCTGTAGCTCAAACTTGAGCCAGCCTCAGAATCTCCTGAAGGGCTTATTAAAATACAGATGGCCATCCTCCCCCAGACCCCCAAGTTTCTGATTTAGTGGATCTGGGGTAGGGCCTGAGAATTTGCTGCTTTATCAAGTTTCCAGATGATGCAGATGCTGCTCATCTGGGAACTCCAGTTTGAGAACCACTGCTTTACATTCCTTCTGTTAAAATTGTGTGTAATGGTCATCAGTAAAACAGCACACCACCCGGATCCACCAGTTTGGTTTTGGATGTTTGGTGAGCAGAAGTAATCCCAACTCTCTTTTCTCATCTGGACTTTCACATGTGATTGAATCACTTTCTCATTTGGTCTGCCCACACCCTGAGCCTGTGCTCTTGGCTCTTCTGCTCTGATTGCAAAGCCCTTGGCCTTTGTTTATGATATTCCATCCCTCTCCTCACTGGCTCATGTCTTATTGCTTCAAAGCGCCTGTTCTACCAGTTCCATCTCATCTGAATTCTGATTGCTGAAACCTGTTCTGTCTAAATGACCAAGTTAATATCTCCTTTCTAGGCTTGCTATTTCAAGTCAGCAAATTCATATTGAATTGTCCACTGTGTATAGAGCTTCATGCTGAATGCTTTTGTTAGAGATACAAAGATGTAAAAGGCTTAGACTCTTCCCTTATAGGATAATCATCTGTACAATTTAAAACTGTATTATATACTTGTGACAAATCTAAAGAAAATATTAGCAGAGTCTCCACTGGAGGGATCTACATTAGTTGGGTGAATAATGTGATTAGCAGGATGTGGATGGGGTGAGACCCTAAGCAGTGTGCACAAGTAACAATGAACAGAGGCTACACTGCGAGTGACCTCCTGTTAACTACAGGGCTTTGTTTTATAGAGAGAGAGATCTATACACGTTTGTGGCTGGGGTTCAATTGTGTGAGAGAAGGGAGTAGTGTCAAGAGCAAGAAAATACCTTGAGCCTGGTGCCTGGTGGCTGGCAGCCAAAGGGCAACTTCAGGAGAAAAAGAAACAGTCGAATAGAGATTTTCATTACATTGTTTGCTTTATGTGAGTTGTTATCTTTCTGTATCCCTCCATGAAACCATCAATAAAATTACTTGCCTCCCAGGAATCTGACAAAGTGTTGGATCTTTTTGCAAATTTAGAATGAGGTGAAGTCAGAGATCTCCTACAGAACAGCTACATATAAATTATACCCACATTTTTCATTTTCTCATCTTTCTCCTTCTCCCACTTGCAGATAGTAAGCACCATTTGGTACGAACTGGGTTTTATATTCTTTTCCATCAGCCCTGGCTATTGAGTAGCACATGTTTATTGATGAACTAATTTCTGGCTTTAGAGTTTATCCTTGCCCAGATACACCTAGCATTAGGCTACACAAAGTGTCTACAGGCTTGAATATGGCTGCTCATATGTGGGTGGAACACTGGCCCTTTACTCTTTTTTGATGCCATTTATTTATTTTTATTATTATGTATAAATAATAGCACATTATTGAACACTGAGGAATATTGAAAAGTATGAGCAAAAATAAAAGTCCCCCATAGTGTCGTGGGTCAGAGACAACCACGACCAACAGACTGGAGTCTCTATTGTTTTCTGTCTGTCTATCTATCTATCTATCTATCTATCTATCTATCTATCTATCTATCATCATGTATCTATCTCTTTCATATATATATATAGCCCCCATATATACATATATGTATTTTATATGTATATTCTCTTTATTTTATATATATAATCAAATTAGGTTCACAATGTTTAGATAAGTTTACATACTGCTTTTTCCATGTAACTTTTTGAGACAAGCGTTTATCCTCTTGATTACATCTTCAAAAATATAATTTAATATCAGCATCATAGTTATTCATATAGGTGTCCATAAAGTATTTATTGAATTCCCTACTGTTGAGCAAGTGTGGTATTTCCACACTTTTTGTTATTATATGTAATACTACAGTGTGCATCCATGTATATATGTTAAGATTATTACTTCATATTTAGGTAGACCGTCTTTTTGACATATTGAAAAGCACATTTGTCTTCAGAGGTAGAATTTTGTACTTACTTGAAATGAAGCTCAAAAGGTACAACCCTAGGGGACCATGCAGAATTTCAAAGGGTTTTCCAAAAGCATTGTACATGAAGAAGGCTGTCCCCACCATGGTTAACACAATAAGGATGGCAGAGAAGAGAATGACATTGACGTGGATGCTCACTGGGATTGCTTTGAGCAAATCTGGAAAAACTGAAGATAAGACAAAACTAGGGTTAGAAGAAGTTTCATTAGCAGTAGTCTGCAAGTATAATTTTAAAAATCAAATCTCTCTTTTTTAATTTCAAACATCATTAAAATCCTTCTGATGAATACATTCTCACTTACTAATTTATAAGGTGTTTACAAAAAGGTTTAAAGATAGGATCATTTTATAGAGTTTACCAGTAAAAATTAGCAAAGAGGAGATTTGAGGTAATTTATTTTCTGTAAAAAAATATTTACATATTGGTCATATGTAATGATTTAAACAAATAATTGCTGGCTTTATAACCCAAATCTGTACATTTTAATAACCAATCTTTCAATGACCTTTCTCGGTAGTTACTTAAAAAAATCTATCTTAACTTGCAATGATATTTTAAGTTTGGAGATATCTGGGGAGTTCAAACATCAGGAAGTTTTCATATTTACTTTGTTAACAAAAAAATTGTTTCTAGTCTACACCAAGATTAAAGAATGGAGATATTTTCAGTCAACTTCAATATTTTAATGTAGCACAAAGCTGTGGGAAAATAATTCTGGTACTATGGGAAATATTTCCACGTAGAAAACATGCCAAATCTATTTCTAGATTTTGTGTTCAGGGCAAGTTTTTCTCGTTTGCAGAGAAAGCAAAACCCTACATTTTAGGGCTTCTTTCATCTGGTGAAGCATCAGCATGCTTGGCATCAGCAAATCTGGCAGGACCAATCTGGAGAAGTTTAATTCAGTTCATTTTAGTTCCCCAAACATGTATCAAGTGCTTAAGTTATTTACTGAGCACCTACTGTGTGCCAGGCATTATTCTAGGTGTTGGAAGCAGAGCCATAAAACAAGATGGACAAGATTCCTGTTGTCTCACAGAGCTTATAACCTAATGGGAGAAGACAGACCATTAGAAAGTAAACAAACAAATAAACGTGATAGCTTATCTCCAAAGATGGCCACAATCAATGTTTTTCCCCCTTTTACACATGTGTCACTTCTCATTTAAGAGGTAGAATTTTTTCCCCAATGCCTTTGAACTTGGATTGGCCTTTGATTGCTTTGACCTCCTGAATATGGCAGCAGAAGTACATTGTGCCAGTTCCAGGCCTGTTTGATAACAGAACCAGCAGTCTCTGCTGTTTTTTTTGGAAGCTTGAGTTGCCAAGAAGTTGTCTACTCTTCTGGAGAGAAAGGCTGCCTGGAGGAGCACTGAGGCACCAGACACACAAGGGAAGAAGCTGTTTTGGATGTCAAGCCCAGAATAGATGACTCCAACCCAGTTGCTATGTAACTGCAACAGTTAGGAGGGGCCCTATCAAGAACTGTCCAGGTGAATTAGTAAATTTTTGTTTTAAGCTCCTGAACTTTATAGAGGAGCTGTTATCCAGTGGTAACAATGATAGAGGTGTAGAAATTTTAGGCAGACAGGGGCAGGCCCCTGGAAAAACCTCACCTTTGAGCTGAAAAGCCTGAAACCCACAGCCCAAAGTGAGAACTTCCATCCCTGTGTGCCCACTCTTTCCCTATTGGTTCTTTCTGAATAATGTCTTTTTACCAATAGCATGTTGCTTTTTCCAAAATTATGTATGGCCCGTCCCACCCCCTATCCTCTGCCTATAAACACCCCAGTCTCCGCCAGTAGAGAAGAGAAGTGGCTGGACATCAGAGAGAGGCAACTTGACTTCAGAGATGGTGGCTGGACATTGGAGAGATGTGACTTGACTTCAGGGGAGAGTGACCTGCCCTTCCCATTCCCTTTTCAGCTTCTCTCTCTGCTGAGGGCCACTTTCATTGCTCAATAAAATTCTCTGCATTCACCATCCTTCAGTTTGTCTGTGTGACCTCATTCCTCTTGGGCACCAAACAAGAATTCAGGATGCACAAATTGTGGGTACCCAAAAAGACTGTCACCCTGGCCCTTTGCCCTCACTGGCAGAGGGCAGCCACCCCACATGATGAAGCAAAGGGCCCACTGAGCTGACAACACACTGCTGTCCACAGATGGCAGAGCTACGAGAGCATTGCAACACACCCTCTGGGGCCCTGGGGTTGCAGGCACCCCCACCAGGATGCTGCCGCAGGGCCTGCATGGAGTTCGCTCCTGACAGCACTAAAGCAGCCAGCTGGTTCCTACACTCACTCACTCATGTGCTCCCTCCTGCAAGAGGTTGAGCAGGGCAGGCCGAGTAAATGGGGTACCCCTGTTGGGAGTCCCATGAAGGGGTCAAGAAAATAGCCTCCATCAACAATAAGATAGTTTCAGATAGTGATACATATGATGGAGAATTAAAATAGGGTAATGGGATTTTGAGTGATCTGAGTGGATGGCCGTGGTCAGGAAAGTGACACAAGCTGACACCTGAATGTTGAGAAGGAAATCACCCTTTAAAGATCTACAGGAAGAACTTTCCAGGGAAAAGAAGCACAACTGAGGCAGGAATGAGCCCGTGCAGTGGAGCCTGGTGAATGGTGGGGTGGCAGAAGTGGGATTATTGTGCTGGGATCAGATTGTTGTACCCACTGGATCTTGGCCTGTTGACCATGGCGAGGAGTTTGCTTTTTATTCTAAATTTATTAGGAAGCCACTAGAGAGTTTTAAGTAGGAGAGGGACACAATCTCCTTCATGATATTAAAAGATCATTCTGAGTGCTGACTAGTGATCACAAGGGGGTGGGGAAGGACAAATGTCCAGAGATCTAAGGGAGGCTATTTTCAGAGGTGAAAGATGGGGGCTGGCCTACGAGGGGAGAGGTTGTCAGATTTGGGATACATTTTGGAGATGGAAGATAGGACTTGTTAAAAAAAAAAAAAGAATCCAGGCTGGGCACGGTGGCTCACGCCTGTAATCCCAGCACTTTGGGAGGCCGAGGCGAGTGGATCACGAGGTCAGAAGGCTGAGGCAGGAGAATTGCTTGAACCCAGGAGGCAGAGGTTGCAGTGAGCCAAGGTCTCACCACTGCACTCCAGCCTGGGCAACAGAGTGAGAATCCATCTCAAAAAAAAAAGAAGAGTCAAGGATTACTTCAAAATTTTTCTCCCGAGCAACTGAATAAATGGTGATGCTGTTAACTGAGATAGAGTAGTAGAAGAGACACGCTTGGGCCCCACGATGGGAAGTGATGCAAGAGTTCTGTCTTAGATATTTTACATTTGAGTTGCCTTAAAACCTCCAAGTAGAAATGTCAGATAGGATTTATGTTTCTGGAGGTCCGGGGAGAAGACTGGGGTGTTAAAGAGGACTGGGACTAGGGTAAGGCAAACAAGGTGCCTAGGGTGGAAAAGGTAAGGTGGTAGTCACCCTCCAGGGCCAGTCCTGCACTTGCATGGGCCCGATAAAGAATGTTTCCTTAAACTTTATGTGCTAGGTGCTCAGTGACCTCTCCCTAGTCCTAGCCCTGGTATTTAAACCCATTGGAATAGACATCCCAAGGAGATGAACCCAGGGAGAAGCTGTAGTTCAAGAAAGAAGCCCTGGGGCTCCCCCATGTCTACAAGCACAGAAGAGGAGAAAACCCAACCAAGAAGACTGGGAAAAGAATAATTTGTGAATTAGGAGCAGACCCATGAGTGAGACAGCAGGGAAGCAAATGAAAAAAAATGTTTCAAGGAGGAGTAAGTAGTCATCTGTACAAATGCATGCCTCATGGCCACAACACTCTACTCCTGACCATATGCTGGAAGTGGGCCAGGAGAGAAAGTTTGATTGGTTCAGAACAAGCCCTTTGCCACTGCTGGATGTAACTAACTACACATGTACATACATGAAATAAGCTTAGTGCTATCCAATAGGGAGCATCCTCTTCGTAAATACAGAGGTGTTTGGATCCTGATGGTGTTTACCAGTGTCCTCACTCAGGAGTCATGGCCAGGTCATTTGACTGCTGAGGTTCAGTTGCACTACATTTCCTTTATCTTCTCACAATCAGAGAAATGCACATTAAAACTATGAGATACCACTTTCAACACATCATGTTTACAAAGACAAAAACATTTAGCAGTATCCTGTGTTAGCTAGGGTACAGGGAAATGGGGACCCTTGTGCGTTTTTTTTGGGAGTGTAAATTGTTATAACCTCCTTTGAGGCAGCTGGGCAATATCTATAAAGCATTAAAATGCACATACCCTTTAGCTCAGCAATTTAACTTTCAGGATTTTATCCTATGAATATTTTTGCACATGAATCCACTAAAGTATTACAAGGATATTCATTGCAGCATTTGTTGATAATAAGAAGAGGTTGGAAATAACATACATGTTTAGCAATAGTATATTCATGCAATGAAGTATTAGTCAAAGAATGAAGCAAATCTATAACAACATGTATGGAATTATTCATCAAAATGTGATGTGAGGTGAAAAAACAAGCCAAATAAATGAAGACATATGTGCACCATTCTGCTATTTGGGAAAAAAGCCAAAAGGGAATGTGAATAATAACAAATATTAATAATTCTTTAAGTACTTATCTGATTTAATTCTCTCAACAGCCCTATGAGATAGGTACCATTATTAAAAACTGAGGCACAGAGGCCATGTACCATGCCCAAGATTTATACTTAGTGAGTGGCATAATAGGAATTCGAATTCATATTCTCACTCTTAACCACCTTGTTACAGCCACCTTAGGGACTGGCATGTGTGTCTAGGCAGAGACTATTTGTACAAAAGTGGTAACATTGCTTCTGGGAAGGGAGACTGAGGAACAGTTCACTATGTACCTTTTTGCACTAAAATATATATTTTTTTACTTTTCTGCAAGCATTGTCTATTCAATGAATACAAAAATACTTTTTTTAATACTTGGAAGAATAAATGAAGACATAAAAATTCCTATGACTGTAATAGATTAAAAGAAATTTAAGTGACATATTAATAAAATGTAATGTATGGCTATTGTTTCTGAATCTGGTTTGTGATTTGAACAGACCGTTTCTTTTTTTTTTTTCTCGCAAATATCAGTTTTCTTTTTTTTAGTTTTATTTTATTATTATTATACTTTAAGTTTTGGGGTATATGTGCACAATGTGCAGGTTTGTTACATATGTATACATGTGCCTTGTTGGTGTGCTGCACCCATTAACTTGTCATTTAGCATTAGGTATATCTCCTAATGCTGTCCCTCCCCCCTCCCCCCACCCCACAACAGTCCCCAGACTGTTCCCCTTCCTGTGTCCATGAGTTCTCATTGTTCAATTCCCACCTATGAGTGAGAACATGCAGTGTTTGGTTTTTTGTCCTTGCGATAGTTTACTGAGAATGATGATTTCCAGTTTCATCAATGTCCCTACAAAGGACATGAACTCAACATTTTTATGGCTGCATAGTATTCCATGGTGTATATGTGCAACATTTGCTTAATCCAGTCTATCGTTGTTGGACATTTGGGTTGGTTCCAAGTCTTTGCTATTGTGAATAGTGCCGCAATAAACATACGTGTGCATGTGTCTTTATAGCAGCATGATTTATAGTCCTTTGGGTATATACTCAGTAATGGGATGGCTGGGTCAAATGGTATTTCTAGTTCTAGATCCCTGAGGAATCGCCACACTGACTTCCACAATGGTTGAACTAGTTTACAGTCCCACCAACAGTGTAAAAGTGTTCCTATTTCTCCACATCTTCTCCAGCACCTGTTATTTCCTGACTTTTTAATGATGGCCATTCTAACTGGTGTGAGATGGTATCTCATTGTGGTTTTGATTTGCATTTCTCTGATGGCCAGTGATGGTGAGCATTTTTTCATGTCTTTTGGCTTCATAAATGTCTTCTTTTGAGAAGTGTCTGTTCATATCCTTTGCCCACTTTTTGATGGGGTTTTTTTTTCTTGTAAATTTGTTTGAGTTCATTGTAGATTCTGGATATTAGCCCTTTGTCAGATGAGTAGGTTGGGAAAATTTTCTCCCATTCTGTAGGTTGCCTGTTCACTCTGATGGTAGTTTCTTTTGCTGTGCAGAAGCTCTTTAGTTTAATTAGATCCCATTTGTTAATTTTGGCTTTTGTTGCCATTGCTTTTGGTGTTTTAGACAGGAAGTCCTTGCCCATGCCTATGTCCTGAATGGTAATGCCTGGGTTTTCTTCTAGGGTTTTTATGGTTTTAGGTCTAACATTTAAGTCTTTAATCCATCTTGAATTAATTTTTGTATAAGGTGTAAGGAAGGGATCCAGTTTCAGCTTTCTACATATGGCTAACTAGTTTTCCCAGCACCATTTATTAAATAGGGAATCCTTTCCCCATTGCTTGTTTTTGTCAGGTTTGTCAAAGATGAGATAGTTGTAGATATGCGGCGTTATTTCTGAGGGCTCTGTTCTGTTCCATTGATCTATATCTCTGTTTTGGTACCAGTATCATGCTGTTTTGGTTACTGTAGCCTTGTAGTATAGTGATGCCTGAAGCTTTGTTCTTTTGGCTTAGGATTGACTTGGCAATGCGGGCTCTTTTTTGGTTCCATATGAACTTTAAAGTAGCTTTTTCCAATTCTGAGAAGAAAGTCATTGGTAGCTTGATGGGGATGGCATTGAATCTATAAATTACCTTGGGCAGTATGGCCATTTTCATGATATTGATTCTTCCTACCCTTGAGCATGGAATGTTCTTCCATTTGTTTGTATCCTCTTTTGTTTCATTGAGCAGTGGTTTGTAGTTCTCCTTGAAGAGGTCCTTCATGTCCCTTGTAAGTTGGATTCCTAGGTATTTTATTCTCTTTGGAGCAATTGTGAATGGGAGTTCAGCTCATGATTTGGCTCTCTGTTTGTCTGTTATTGGTGTATAAGAATGCTTGTGATTTTTGTACATTGACTTTGTATCCTGAGATTTTGCTGAAGTTGCTTATCAGCTAAAGGAGATTTTGGGCTGAGACAATGGGGTTTTCTAGATATACAATCATGTCATCTGCAAACAGGGACAATTTGACTTCCTCTTTTCCTAATTGAATACCCTTTATTTCCTTCTCCTGACTAATTGCCCTGGCCAGAACTTCCAACATGTGTTGAATAGGAGTGGTGAGAGAGGGCATCCCTGTCTTGTGCCAGTTTTCAAAGGGAATGCTTCCAGTTTTTGCCCGTTCAGTATGATATTGGCTGTGGGTTTGTCATAGATAGCTCTTATTATTTTGAGATACGTCCCATCAGTACTTAATTTATTGAGAGTTTTTAGCATGAAGTATTGTTGAATTTTGTCAAAGGCCTTTTCTGCATCTATTGAGATAATCACGTGGTTTTTGTCTTTGGTTCTGTTTATATGCTGGATTACATTTATTGATTTGTGTATGTTGAACCAGCCTTGCATCCCAGGGATGAAGCCCACTTGATCATGGTGGATAAGCTTTTTGATGTGCTGCTGGATTTGGTTTGCCAGTATTTTATTGAGGATCTTTGCATCAATGTTCATCAAGGATATTGGTCTAAAATTCTCTTTTTTGGTTGTGTCTCTGTCCGGCTTTGCTATCAGGATGATGCTGGCCTCATAAAATGAGTTAGGGAGGATTCCCTCTTTTTTTATTGATTGGAATAGTTTCAGAAGGAATGGTACCAGTTCCTCCTTGTACCTCTGGTAGAATTCGGCTGTGAATCCATCTGGTCCTGGACTCTTTTTGGTTGGTAAGCCGTTGATTATTGTCACAATTTCAGAGCCTGTTATTGGTCTTTTCAGAGATTCAACTTCTTCCTGGTTTAGTCTTGGGAGGGTGTATGTGTTGAGGAATTTATCCATTTCTTCTAGATTTTCTAGTTTATTTGCATAGAGGTGTTTGTAGTATTCTCTGATGGTAGTTTGTATTTCTGTGGGATCAGTGGTGATATCCCCTTTATCATTGTTTATTGCATCTATTTGATTCTTCTCTCTTTTCTTCTTTATTAGTCTTGCTAGCGGTCTATCAATTTTGTTGATCTTTTCAAAAAACCAGCTCCTGGATTCATTAATTTTTTGAAGGGTTTTTTGTGTCTCTATTTTCTTCAGTTCTGCTCTGATTTTAGTTATTTCTTGCCTTCTGCTAGCTTTTGAATGTGTTTGCTCTTGCTTTTCTAGTTCTTTTAATCGTGATGTTAGGGTGTCAATTTTGGATCTTTCCTGCTTTCTCTTGTGGGCATTTAGTGCCATAAATTTCCCTCTACACACTGCTTTGAATGTGTCCCAGAGATTCTGGTAGGTTGTGTCTTTGTTCTCACTGGTTTCAAAGAACATCTTTATTTCTGCCTTCATTTCGTTATGTACCCAGTAGTCATTCAGGAGCAGGTTGTTCAGTTTCCATGTAGTTGAGCGGTTTTGAGTGAGTTTCTTAATCCTGAGTTCTAGTTTGATTGCACTGTGGTTGAACAGACCATTTCTAAGAAGACGATTTTGAGATAGCGAGGGAAAATTGGACATGGACTGGGTATTAGATGATATTTTATCATTGTTGTAGATTTTGTTGGTTATGTTAATGGTGTTGTGGTTGTGCCTTTAAAAGTCCTTATTGGTTAAAAATGATATGGATGAATCAATGGCTGGATGGCTGGATGGATAGACAAAGATAAAATATGTAAGGACACCCATAGGTCCAAAACAAAGGGATGGAGGAAAATCTACCAAGCAAACAGAAAACAGAAAGAAGCAGGGGTTGCAATCCTAATTTCAGACAAAAAAGACTTCAAACCAACAAAGATAAAAAAAGACAAAGAAGGGCATTACATAATGGTAAAGGGTTCAATTCAACAAGAAGATCTAACTATCCTAAATATATATGCATCCAACACAGAAGCACCCAGATTCATAAAGCAAGTTCTTAGAGATCTATAAAGAGACATAGACTCCCACACAATAGTAGTAGGAGACTTCAGTGCTTCACTGACAGTATTAGATCATTGAGGCAGAAAATTAGCAAAGATATTCAGGATCTGAACTCAACATTGGACTAAATGGATCTAATAGACCTCCACAGAACTCTCTACCCAAAACCAACAGAATATACATTCTTCTCATCACCACATGGCACATAGTCTAAAATCAACTACATAATTGGACATAAAACAATCCTCAGCAAATGCAAAAGAACCAAAATCATATCAAACACCCTCAGACAACAGTACAATAAAAATAGAAGTCAAGACTAAGAAAATTGCTCAAAACCATGCAATTACATGGAAATTAAACAACATGTTCCTGAATGACTTTGGATAAATAATGAATTTAAGACAGAAATCAAGAAGTTTTTTCATACTAATGAGAACAAAGATACAACATACCAGACTCTCTGGGACACAGCTAAGGCAGTGTTAAGAGTTAAATTTATAGCACTAAATGTCCACATCAAAAAGTTAGATCTCAAGTTAACAAACTAACATCAGAACTGAAAGAATTAGAGAAGCAAGAACAAGTCAACTCCAAAGCTAGCACAAGACAAGAAATAACCAAAATCATAGCTGAACTGAAGGATTGATACATGAAAAACCATTCAAAAGATCAACAAATCCAGGAGCTTGTTTTTTGAAAAAATTAATAAGATACATAGGCCACTAGCTAGCCTGATAAAGAAGAAAAGAGAGGATTCAGATAAACACAATTAGAAATGATGAAGAGAATGTTACCACTGACCCCATGGACATACAAACAACCACCAGAAACTACCACAAACACCCATATGCACACAAACTAGAAAACCTAGAAGAGCTAAATAAATTCCTGGATACATACACCTTCCCACGACTGGACCAGGAAAAAATTGACTCCACTTCTAAAATCATTATTGGTCTATTTAGGGAATCAGTAATAAATACCCTATCAACTAAAAAATCCCAGGACCTGATGGCTTCACAGCCAAACTCTACCAGATGTATAAGGAAGAGCTGGTACCATTCCTACAGAACCTATTCCAAAAAAATTGAGGAGGAGGGACTCCTCCCCAACTCATTCTAGGAGGCCAGCGTCATTCTGATACCAAAACCTGGCAGAGACACAACAAAAAAAGAAACTTCAGGCCAATATCCGTGATGAACATCAATGCAAAAATCCTCAACAAAATACTTGCAAACAATCCAGTAGTACATCAAAAAGCTAAACCACCACAATCAAGTAGGCTTCATGCCTGGGATGCAAGGTTGGTTCAACATAAGGAAATCAACCAATGTGATTCATCACATAAACAGAACTAAAGACAAAAGCCACATGACTATCTCAACAGAGGCAGAAAAGACTTTTGATAAAATTAAACACTGCTTCATGTTAAAAACGGTCAATAAACTAGGTATTAAAGGAACATACCTCAAAATAATAAGAGCCATATATGACAAACCACCACAAACATCATACTGAATGGGCAAAAGATGGAAGCATTCTCCTTGGAAACTGGCACAAGACAAGAATGCCCTCTCTCACCATGCCTATTCAACATGGTACTGGAAGTCCTGGCCAGGGAAATCAGGCAAGAGAAAGAAATAAAAGGCATCCAAGTAGGAAGAGAGGAAGTCAAACTAAATCTATTTGCAGAGAACATGATTCTATATCTAAAAAGCCCCATAGTCTCAGCCCAAAAGCTCCTTCAGCTGATAAACAACTTCAGCAAAGTCTCAGGATACAAAAGTCACTAGCATTCCTATACACCAACAACACCAAGCTGAGAGCCAAATCAGAAAAGCAATCCCATTCACAATTACCACAGAAATAATACAATACCTAGGAATACAGCTAAGCAAGGAGGTGAATAATCTCTACAATAAGAGTTACAAAACACTGCTTGAAGAAATCGGAGAAGACACAAACAAATGGAAAAACATCCCATGCTCATGGATAGGAAGAATCAATATCATTATATGTTATTCCTATCAAATTACCAACGACATTCTTCACATAACTAGAAAAAAAAACTATTTTAAACTTCATATGGAACCAAAAAGAGCCCAAATGGCCAAGGTAATTCTAAGCAAAAAGAACAAAGCTGGAGGCATCATGTTACCCAACTTTGAAATATGCTATAGGGCTACAGTAACCAAAACAGAATGGTACTGGTACAAAAACAGGCACATAGACCAAATGAACAGGATAGAGAGCCCCAAAATAAGGCCACACACCTACAACCATCTGATCTTCAACAAACCTGACAAAAACAAGCAATGGAGGAGATACTCCCTACTCAATAAATAATGCTGGGATAACTGGCTAGCCATATGCAGAATATTGAAACTGGACCCCTTCCTTACACCATATACAAAAACCAACTCAAGATGGATTAAAATTTAAATGTAAAACCCAAAACTATAAAAACCCTAGAAGACAACCTAGGCAATATCATTCTGGACATAGGACCTGGCAAAGATTTCATGACAAAGACACCAAAAGCAATTGCAACAAAAGCAAAAATTGACAAATGGGATCTAATTAAACTTCTGCATGGTAAAAGAAACTATCAAAAGAGTAAGCAGACAACCTACAGAATGGGAGAAGATATTTGCAAGCTATACATCTGACAAAGGCCTAATACCCAGCATCTATGAGGAACTTACACAAATTTACAAGAGAAAAACAAACAACCCCATTAAAAAGTGGGCAAAGGACATGAGCAGACACTTTTCAAAAGAAGATGTACCTGTGGCCAACAAACATATGAAAAAAAGCTCAACATCACTGGTCATTAGAGAAATGCAGATCAAAACAACAATGAAATACCATCACACTAATTAGAATGGTTTTTATTAAAAGGTCAAAAGATAATAGAGGCTGGCAAGGTTGCAGAGAAAAGGGAACACTTATACACTGTTAGTGGGAGTGTAAATTACTTCAACCACTGTGGAAAGCAATGTGTTGATTCTGCAAAGAGCTAAAAGCACAATGACCATTTGACCCAGCAATCCCATTACTACCAGAAGAATAGAAATCATTCTACTATAAAGACACATGCACACAAATGTTCATGGCAGCACTATTCACAATTCTGAAGACACAGAATCAACCTAAATGCCCATCCATGACAGATTGGATAAAGAAAATGTGGTACATATACACCATGGAATACTATGCAGCAATAAAAATGAATGAGATCATGTCTTTTGCAGGAAGATAGATGGAGTTGGAGGCTATCATCCTTAGCAAACTAACACAGGGACAGAAAACCAAATACTGCATGTTCTCACTTATAAGTGGGAACTAAATGATGAGAACTTATGAACACAAAGGAGGAAACAACAGACACTGGGATCTTCTTGAGGATGGAGGGTGGGAGGAGGGAGAGAAGCAGAAAAGAATCTGTACAACAAACCCTCATGACAGGAGTTTGCCTATGTAACAAACTTTTACAGGTACCCCCAAACTTAAAATAAAAGTTTTTTTAAAATAAAATAAAATTCCTCAGCTATATTAGTCCATTCTCTCATAGTCTCAGGTAAAGAAATACCTGAGACTGAAATACCTGAGACTGGGTAATATTTTTTTTTTTGAGACAGGGTCTCACTCCATTGCCCAGGCTGGAGTACAGTGGCTCCATTTTGGCTCTCTGCAACCTCTGACTCCCAGGTTCAAGCAATTCTCCTCCCTCAGCCTCCCAAGTAGCTGGGATTCAGGCACCTGCCACCATGCCTGGCTAATTTTTATATTTTCAGTAGAGATGGGGTTTCACCATGTTGGCCAGGCTGATCTCGAACTCCTGATCTCAAATCATCTGCCTGCCTGAGCCTCCCAAAGTGCTGAGGTTACAGGTGTCAGTCACCATGCCCGGCCTGAGACTGGGTAATTTAAAAAGAGATGAGGTTTAATTGGCTCACGGTTCTCCAGGCTGTACATGGCAGCATTAGCTTCTAGGGAGGCCTCTGGGAATTTAACAATCATGGTGGAAGGCAAAGCGGGAGCCAACACTTCACATGGCCAGAGTAGGAGAAAGAGAGAGATGGGAGGTGCCACACACTTTTAAACAACCAGATCGCGTGAGAACTCACTCACTATACAGTACCAAGGGGGGACGGTGCTAAACCATTCATAAGAACTCTGCCCCCATGATCCAATCACCTCCCACCAGGCCCCACCTCCAACACTGGGGATTACAATTCGACATGAGATTTGGGCAAGGACGACATCCAAACTATGTCATCAGCTCTGTTTGGAAGACTGTGGTAGTGCCAATGTGGATGTTAAAGGTCGCAGATGCTGATCTCTTGTTGTCAGTACTTGCAGTTGTCTGCTTTGCCCCATCTTCTGGTAGCAGTCTTATACTTCCGGCAGTGTAGTTCGTCTTATAGGATGGATCCCAACCTACGATGGTTCGATTTTTCAACATCATGATGGTCTGAAACTTATAAGCATTCAGTAGAAACCGCACTTTGAGTTTTGAATTTTGATCTTTTCCAAGGCTAGTAATATGTGATAAGAAACTCTCAATGCCGGGTAGCGGCACGAAGCTCAGCTCCCAGTCAGTCACAGCATCACAAGGGCCAGCAACCTATACTCTACAGTGTCCTGTGTTGCCAGGTGATTTGGCTCAGCTGTAGGCAACGTGCGTCCTGAGCACATTTAATGTAGGCTGAGCTAAGCTATGATGTTCGGTAGATTAGGTGTATTAAAAGCATTTTCAATTTAATGATGTTTCAACTTATGACGGGTTTATCGGGAAGTAACATCATCATAAGTCGACTCACATCTATACTACAATAACCTGCCTTCTGGAGCCTCCCTTACACTCAGTCAGCTATTGACTTGGTTTTTATTAGCAGTTATTAAACAAACAAACAAACAAACCCTGATTCCTTTCATCTCCCCACCTGTTAAAAAGATGGCTACTTCATCATCTCTGATAGGGTGGCTAGGTTTAGCCTGTCCTAAAATTGACGGTTGTTACCAAATTGAAACAAATGCAGAAAGAAGTTGCACTGATTTGCCTCCTGGAAAAGCCAGAAGGTAAAATAAATTGTCATGTGGCGCAGTTTAATTCTTATGAAATCTCTGAAATTCTCACTGTTGTGAGAACATGACCCAGCAGGACACTAATCCCCACATGCTGTATTTACACTTTATCAGGTTTCTTCTTCTTCTTCTTTTAATCAAAAATCCCCGAGTCTGTAATGATCAGCCAGAACTGTCGTAACACCGTTCTGTTTTCTGACCAACACTAATATGACTTTTCCTTGGTTGAAGCTGAGAGCAGACCATTCAAATAAATATTGAGAGTTGTCACTTTAATGATGTTGGGAGGTAGATTTGCTTGGTCTTTCTGTTCTTTTAGATTTAGGATTACAACACAGAAAAAGGATTTGAACATTTTGATCTGTGGAGGAGTTGTCATTGATCCAGCAAGTCACTTCTGGTCTCCAGAAAGTATTTGATTAGCTATTGACAAGTGAAAGGGAGTTATTTATTAAAACACACAGCTGATGCCACATTAGTAACATAACTTTGTGCATTCAGAATTACCCTCCCTTTCTTTCATTCTCTTTTCTTTGATTTCTTCACTCTATGAGTCAATGTGTCTAGGTCTCCTCATCCTTAAACCATCCCAGACCCCTAATTACCCTTTTCTCTCCATTATCACCAAACTTCTTCAAACAGCAATAATGCAAGTAATAACAATAAGAAAAAAAGCCAATAATTATAAAACATTTGCTATGTTTCAAGTACTTTTTTTTTTCCTTTGAGATGGAGTCTCGCTCTGTCACCCAGGCAGTGGGTGGAGCCCACTGTAGCCTCCACCTCTGGAGTTCAAGTGATCCTCCCACCTCAGCCTCTCAAGTAGCTGGGATTACAAGCATGCACCACCAAGCCCAGCTAATTTTTGTATTTTTACTAGAGATAGGGTTTCACCGTGTTGACCAGGCTAGTCTTGAACTCCTGGCCTCAAGTGATCCACCCACCTCGGCCTCCCACAGTGCTGGGATTACAGGTGTGAGTCACCACACCCGGCCAAGTACTTTATATATATAAAACATAAATTAGCACATTTAATTCCAACAATATGAGGAAGGTATTATTTTATCCTTAATGTATAGATTTCAAAACACCAAGGCACAGAGAAGTGAAGTAACTTGCCCAAAGTCACACTGTGGCATTGATTTTATTTTTTCCTTCCTATTTTTAAGATTAATGTAAAATTAGCAGAGCATAAAAATATCCCTTTTTAGTGTACAGTTCTGAGTTTTGACAAATGTATACAGTTGTGTAACCACCACAATAATCAAGATATAGAACAATTTCACCATTCTAAAAACTCTCCCCACCCCTACCAGGAAGTTTTGTCCCTTTGCAGTCAACCCATCCTCTACCCCCAGGTCCATATGTGTAACTATAAGAAGCTGCCGAGTGTTTTCCAAAGTGGCTGTACCATTCACCTTCCCACTAGCAATGTACGAGAGTCCTACTTGTTCCACATTCTGGCCGGCACTTGGCAGGGTTTTTAAAGTGGTAGCCATTTAATAGATATGTAGTTTATCTCAGTGTTCTTTTAATTTGCATTTCCCAAGTGTCTAATGATGTTGAGAATTTTTTGTGAGCTTATTTGCCTTTCATAGGTCATTTTCAATGATGTGTTTGTGTCTTTTGTGCATTTCTTATTGGATTGTTTATTATTGAGTTTTGAAAAGTCTTTATGCATGCTAGATACAAACCCTTTATCAGATAAGAAGTTCACAAATATTTTCTCTGTCTGTGGCTTGTATTTTCATTCTCTTATCAGTGTCTTTTGAAGAGTAGTTCTTATTTTTATGAACTCCAATTTATCATGATTTTTTATGTGTAATGTTTCAAATGTCAAATCTAAGAAGTCTTTGCCTAATGCAAGGTCACAAATATTTTCTGCTATGTTTCTCTCCTTGAAGTTTTTAGTTCTAGGTTTACATTTACATCTGTGATCTCATTCAGGTTATTTTTTTGTATATGGTACAAGTTTGAGTCAAGGTTAATTTTGTATTTTTGCATATAGATATCCAATTGTTTCAGAACTTAGAAAACCGAACATAGATTAACATATAACCCAGCAATCCCATTGCTTGGTATTTACCTAAGAGAATTGAAAACATGTGTCCACACAAAAATCTGTATGCAAATGTTTACTTTATTCATATTTGCCAAAAACTGGAAACAACTTAGTATCCATTGACAGGTGAATGGATAAACAAGTTGTGGCCCATCCATGTGATGAAATACTAGTCAGCAATAAAAAGATGCTGCTACTCATAATAACTCGGATAGACCTTAAATAACTGTGCTAACTGGAAGAAGTCAGACTCGAGAGGCTGCATGCTGCATGATTCCTTATATATGACATTCTGGAAAAAGCAAAATGATAAGGACAGAAAACAGATCGGTGGTTGCCAAGGGGTTGGGGGTAGGAGAGGAGATGGACCAAAAAAGGGACAGGGGGAACCCAGGAGTGATGGGTGTGTTCTACATCTTGGTTGTGGTAGTCATTATAAGCCAATATGCATTAGTCAAAATGCATAGACCTCTAAATCTAAGAAGGATGAATTTTACTGTATGTAAATTATGCCTCAATAAACCCAACTGAAAACAAATCAAAGCTGGGTGGAAAGAGGTTTGGAAAGAATTCAGGGCAATGGAGAAAAAATAGTAGTAGCAAGAGGGGGTGATAGGACCCAGTGTGTTTTTGTTTTGTTTTACTGTGTTTTTAGAAGTTGAAAGAGGCAGGTTGGCAATTGAAATGGAATTTCAAATCCCCTTATTAAAAAAAATTATTCCAACACAGTTGGGAGATTGTTAACATGTTGCATGGAAATTGACTCCTGTTTAATAGTAGGTTTAAAGTTCTAGATTTGGAAAAAGAATTCATTGCACACCTGAACATGACAAAGCTCTTTTTTGTTTTGTTTTAAGCAGAGAAAG
The DNA here is from genome assembly GCF_006542625.1 of Nomascus leucogenys. Lineage (NCBI taxonomy): Eukaryota > Metazoa > Chordata > Mammalia > Primates > Hylobatidae > Nomascus > Nomascus leucogenys. The sequence continues at coordinate 72,418,812 of NC_044391.1, forward strand.
GGGATTGAAGGAAGATGAATTTTCTTCCTACCCTGTTTCTGTTAGTTTGTCCCAAAGACCAACTGTCTATGGAGGACCTTTTTTTATGAACAATTTTATAACTATAAAATTAAAATTAAAATTGGAATTTCACCCATATGCCTACCAAAATAAAATGCAAAATTTTTCTTTATTTTTGTTCCTCTGAAATCTTTGTTCATCTTACTATTTCCTATATTACTATTATCCCAATGCAGTTTTGAAATCACCTTCTGTTCTTTTCACTCAGAATATAAGCATTTTCTGTGTTATACATATTGTCTTCATAACTATCATTTAGATAACTGCATAAGTTTTTTGCCAAACGGATGCCCTGCAATCTGTTAGGTCGTCTTCTATTGGTTCAGTATTACAGCTCATGCTTCCAGGAACATCTCTAAGCACGTACCTCTTTCTTTTTTATTTTGGAGATAGGGGATAAGTGGGAATAACCTTTTTGGGTGAATTCCCAGGAAAAGGATTACTCCGGTAATGATGCTTTCTAAAAGAATGCTAGTTGTGGTATAGATACAAGGTAACCTCAAGAACGTGAGTGGCATTTTGTAACATAGATATTAAGCTCTACTTTTTCAACCCTGATTCAAAGCTTGATTCCCTCTCCATGAAGTCTGGTAAGCAGAAATTTCTGACAAGATACCTAGTCAGAAAAAGACAGCTAGAAGAAACTAGTCACCGGGTTCTCTATCCTAGTAGCAGAACAGAAGGCACCTAAGCCACAGGAGAGAGAAAGCAAAAAAGGAAATCCACGCTGCCTACATTGGCATGCAGAGAGGCTGTCATACCCTCACTACTCGAGTCTGCTATTACGAAACAGAGCTGAGTAAGTCATAAGTTAATGACTTGGAGTGAAAACAGTGATAGGGATGCTCTCACAGGAAAGCTGCCCTCCTGCAGTCATTTGGTGGGGAGCTCTATATTTTGGGCTGCGACCCTTGCCTCCCTGCCCTTACTCTCCTGCTCAAATGGGGACCCCTTAGCCTCTGATCTGTGGGCCCCCATTCTGCAAAGCCTTTTCTAGTTTTCTCCTCTCTGTCCGTTGTCAGATTTTCCAAACCTCCCCTATTCTTAAGGACCTATCACACTCCACCTCCATTTCTTTCAGTCTGCGAACCTGGCTTACAAAGTGCTCAAAAATATCTTGTAAACTAAACTCTCTCATTTCACAGAGAAAGGTGAGGCTATCATGGAATGCCCTCAACTTGACAGAACTCCATTGCCACCCATCTACACCTTCTTCGTGGTGTATACCCAACCTTCCCTTTATTCTTAGTGAAAGAAATGTTTTCTCCTGTCCAAGCCAAGGCTGGCCCTTCTCCCTGTGCTTTCAGACTCATCCTTTCTCATCTTTGCAGGGACCTTTCTAATTCACTGTTTACCCTCTCATCTGTCTTCAGCCTTTTCCTCTCTACTGCTCTATCTTCTTAGTACAGAATTATACTCAAGGTCTTCCCGTTGTATACACACACACACACACACACACCACCCCACCCGCAGCCTGGCCTTAGGGATCCTCTGGCTATTTCCTGACCTCAGTCTTTCCCTTTTATACCTGCAACACTTATCTCTGGGTCATGATCTCCCAGTCCCTCCTTAGCTCCTTAAGGGACCTCCCTTCCCCACCACTTCATCAAGACTGCTTTGGAAAAGGTCCCCTATGATGTTCGGGCTGTAACATTCAAAGAACCATTTCCAGTGTCTCTCATTTGACATCTCTGTGGCATTTAGGCCTGTTGACTGTTACTTCCTTGGTGAAGGTCTGTCCTCCAAGGTTTCACCTCACTGACTCTCCCCTCAATCTCCTTGACAAGTCTCCCCTCTCTACCCATTCATATTAGTGTTTTCTAGGACACATCTTTGTCTACCTTCTTTTTTTGGAGGGGTCGTGGGGGACAGAGTCTCGCTCTGTTGCCCAGGCTGGAGTGCAATGGCACGATCTTGGCTTGCTGCAACTCTGCCTCCCGGGTTCAAGCAATTCTCCTGCCTCAGCCTCCTGAGGCTGGGATTACAAGTGTGTGCCACCACGCCCGGCTAATTTTTGTGGTTTTTTTAGTAGAGACGGGGTTTTACCATGTTGGCCAGGCTGTTCTTGAACTCCTGATCTTGTGATCTACCCACCTCAGCCTCCCAAAGTGCTGGGATTACAGGTATGAGCCACTGCACCCAGCCTTTGTCTACCTTCCTGTTCAACTCCCCTCCCTGGGAAATCTCATCTTCAGTTATGGTTCCAACTACTGCCTCTAATCTGCTGATTCCCACTTCTCTGCCTCTACCCCAGGCCTCTCTCAAAATGTACAAATTGGTGTAACTGATGGACATCTCTGGTTGATATTCTGCAAGTGATCAAATTAAACATGATTAAAAATAATTTCATATTCCCTCTCAACTTTTTCCTTCTGTATTCTTTATCTCAGAGAATGTAACAACTGTCCATCCAGCAGAAACCTGGGCTCATCTTCTGTCATCAAGTTCTCTTGGTTTCTGTTTTGAATATTTTGGAAATATTTCCCTTCCTTTCTATTTCTCTGCCAATGCTTTGGTTTGGATCCCCAAATATTGGAAGAGACTTATGACTGGTCCCCACTTCTCTTTTGATTTTCTTCCAATCCATCTTCTGTCCTGTCACATAGCTGCTTGCCTTCTTTAAAAGGCTTCATGTTGCCTACAAGATAAACTTAACTGCCGGACAGCGAACACAGTCTGTCCTGTTCTGGTTCCTGCCTTCCTCTCCAGTCTTACCTTTTCCCTCCTCCACACTCTCACGCATCGACTGTACTAGGGCCACAATAAGTTCTTCATGCATTTGCTTATGCTGTTCATTTACTTGGAATGTTTCTTCAATTCCATCTAGTGAAATCTAGCACACCTTTAAGAACTTTCTCTGATTTTCCTATGCCTATTCCTCACATAGAGTACCTCTCCTTCTTGGAGTTTTTATAACAAATAAAATAACTGTGATAATAATGAGTGCTACTCAACCATCTATAGCTCATGGTAGGATTTGCTCATCTTGACCTCTCTGAAGTTAGATGCGGCTGTGTAACAAGCCTTGGCCAATAAAATATAAGTGGAGATGGCATGTGTCAGTTCCAGGTCAGCGAATTTAATTGCCAGTGTGAGAGCCTCCACAACTCTTTCTCTGTTACAGTAATTGTCAACATTCCAGATGATGGCCGCATCTTGGAATGAAGCTCCAGCCAATCTCCAAAAAATATGAACTGTGAGCAAGAAACACATCTTTGTTGTTTCAAACCTATAAAGTTCAAACTTACTTGTTATTGAAACATAACCCAGCCCATCCTGAATGATATGCTAGTATAGCTCTCCCAAGTGGCTGGTCATTTCAAAACACTTCTGCTAGATTCTGGGTCGTTGAACAAGTATCCTCTAATTCCTTTCACATTCTCAGAGTCTACCAGAAGGCTTAGGCACATCATGGGCACTCAATAATCTTTTTAGGGGAGGGAGGGGTAGGAGCACTGAAGGCACATAAACTCTTTAACTTACAAATAATTTGTCTCACATGTCAAGTAATGTTTTTTCAATAGCTTACAGCTGGGCTTGGTGGCTCATGCTTGTAATCTCAGCACTTTGGGAGGCTGAGGCGGGTGGGTCACCTGAGGCCGGGAGTTCGAGACCAGCCTGGCCAACATGGTGAAACCCCATCTCTACTAAAAATACAAAAATTAGCCAGGTGCAGTGATGGGCCCCTATAGTCCCAGCTACTCAGGAGGCTGGGGCAGGAGAATCTCTTGAGCCCAAGAGGCAGAAGTTGCAGTAAGCCGAGATCACATCACTACCCTCCAGCCTGGACGACACAGCGAGACTTTGTCTCAAAAAAAAAAAAAAAAGGTTACTGGAGGGTAATAAGAATAAGATAAAAAGTGTTTTCACTAACTGCTAAGTATGTTCCTTTATTGTCTGCCATTAATCTGTTTTATTTGATATTTCTAAATGTATGGCTTTCATTTCAGTTGCCTAACATTCGCTTTACTTCTATCTGCTGGGGTTTTCTATTATATTTTATTCTGAAACTTTGTTATCCCTCTATCTATTACTGATACCAGTCTAACAGTCATATCTCTTATCCTACAAATCTTAAAAATCCTAGTAAATTCAACCTAAGTCTATATGTAATGGCATTAACCAGGAGTCTCAGGCAGTTGGAATACAATGTGCCACCAAAGCACAATGGGTAGAGGGGCCAGTGGGGAGACAAACAGCCAGGCATTAACTGAGCGGCAGCATGGCGGGGTGGGCAGAATGTGGCTTTTGGAGTTAGGAAAGTTTAAAATTCATCCGGTTTTGCCATTTACTATGCATGTTGGTCTCTATATCTCAGTTTCCTTAACTATCAGCATAGATGATAATAGAAATAAATCACAGAGCTTACAAGAAACATAAGTGAGATCATTTATGTGGAAGATTGCTGTAAATTTTAAGTAATTGTCTAAATATTTTTAACATCATGAGAAGAGCAGAAGGGTTGTATTTCCCCTGAAAAGAGTGGGGAATATAAGAACTCAATGTAGTGGGGGTCCCAGGAGGAATCGTTGAGGGTGGGTAAGAGGGATTTGGCCCATGGGTGGTCAGAGTACATGTCTCTGCATTGGGACCAGGGAATCCTCCATGGGAGTCCTTGAAGTACATGGAATTCAGGCAAACTTTCTATCTTGCAGCTCAGGCTTTTACTTTTTTTTCCTGACCAGGTGGGTGACTATTGCTATAAATAATGCAGGAATTTTGGATTTATGGTTAATTACTTATTTGAAACCAGTCACATACTTTCCTTACTGTCTGATAAATTGCTCTCATTCTTGCTTCTATTTCCCTTGAACAATTTCTTGGACATCCTCTGTAATGTCTGGCCTAAAATGATCTTTGGACTGATAACACACCTCTAAGTAGAACCCCTGAGAGTCTCTTTGGAAGGAGCAGAGCCCTTCCACAGGAGACAGGGAGATGGAGGTCAAAAGTTAACTTTATTTTTGATAAAACTGTTAGAGAACATAGCTTAGATCTTCCATCAAGTTCCCCAAATTAGGCAGCTTCACCCACGCAGTCACAGACAGGGCCAGACAGCTGAAGGCCTCCCTGCCAAGGACAGAGCCCACTCCTTTAACCCAACCAGTTGGTGAGCAGGCTCCTGTAACTGGTGGGCAGATTTGGAAACAGGGGAAGCCACTGGGGCTGACAGCCAAGTATGCTCAGTTTCTTACTGCAAATTCATCAATCAGATTGCTCACTGCCCTGAGGCCAGGTGGCTGTGGACAAAGCATAAGACCTTCATGAAAATGGAAGTGAAAGATCCCAGCTTAATTTTGATCAGAAAACCCCCAACTGTGTGGAAGAAGTGCTAAGTACTGCCCCTTCCCCCTCCCCTCCTCCTTGTGGCTTCTGCCTTCCCTAACAGTAAGGGCTTCTAACTCTTGGCCTCACCTGTCTTGGCCACCATCCACCTCAGTCATCCTCAGCCTTGGCTGCACATTAGAGTCCCTGAGGAACTTTTAAAGCATTCCAATGCTCAGGTCCCACCCGCAGAGATCCTGATTCAATTGGTCTGGGATGGAGCCTCAGGATCAGTAGTTTTAAGGACTCCCCAGATGATTCTAAAGTGCAGCCAGAGTTATGGACCACTGATCTAATAGTTTTGATTTCATCAACCTTTTTGCCTTCATCTGGCCAGATGTAAAATACAGAAAAGGCCATCTGTGAAGCTCTCAGAACTAAGGCAGCCTCTGATAATGATGTCAGCAACGGTGCATCAATTTCTTCCTAGATTAAAGCTATAAAGGCAGTTTCAGAGGTCCTGTTTTTCGTCTCAACTTGTCCTTCTCTACATAAAAGGATGTGTTTTTTAAAAAAGTATTTGGCCTCTTGGTGCTCAGCTATTCATTTTCTTGAAAGAGAATAAGAGGGAAGATTTCTTTCTTCTTACAGAAATGCTCTTGATCTGACTTTCCCCTCAGCCCATCTGCAGCCAGTCATTATGAAAATCCAGTAAAAGACATTCTCTGACATCAGCTCAATGCATTCATCTCCTTTAATATCACCCATAATCTCACACTCAGGTATTGAGCCAAGCTTCCAAAGGCTATGTGGTCAGGTTGAATGAAATCCATGACCCCAGCACTTAAAAGGAGACCTGATGGTATGATAAAACCATTCAAAATCTGATTTTCTCAGCTCCTTACCTGAATTTCTCTCAGCTGAAGTGTATCCACCTCACTCAAGCCTATTCAGAGGCAGCCCCATCAGTGAGTCTTAATCACCCATGGTGGCTTAGGGATGACAGCTGCTGTGGCACATATGTGTCTATGATAACGGGACCCGTTTAACTGCTCCTAATCCACAGGGGTACGATTATGTTGGGGTAATAACTCCTGAGAATGGCTTTGCCACAGTTATAACATGCTGAGAGGGAGCGAAATATGAACCCTGCATAAATTAGACTACCAGGTACAAAGTTTGCTATTAGTCAGTTCTATCATACCTCTAATAAGAGTGTATCTCACCATAGACAATTGCATTCAGCTGCACGACGAGATGACAGGCAAATTTGTCAGTTTAACGTATATGAGTTTTGTTTTTTTAAAAATACACCTACAACTTTATGAAACCCCTAATATATTTCAGGGATAAAAATGGATGTTTGTTTTTATTTTTTTCAAACAGATTTTAATTGATGCTACAATTCTATCCCCTTGGCTCTTAATACAATACTAGTTTTTGAAATGAATCAAATGCTATGTGCCTGCTTTTCTTTTGGTCCTTGACTTTGTTTTAAAACTGTTCATGCCACCTCAGCAAAGAGTCTGCCATTTTGTTAATTGCTGTGGTGAAATCATTGCTGTGGTCAAAGTAGCTAACTTTGAAGATCATACCATGAAGATTTTAGTTGGCAGTGATCTTAAATTAGCTAACCACACATGTGATCAGATATCTCTGCCTTACACCTCAACTGCCAACATTAAGGTAATATAATTACATAACCCAAAGATTGATCATAAGCATGTAACTTCCTCAACCAATATTATTAAACAGGCTTGACTTGGCTATTTTACCTTGCAAGGATCAAAGATTAAGATTTAGACATCAGGATCACTAAAATGTGAAATAAAAAGGCAATGAATGAATTCAAGTCATAAGGCCAAATACTGTCAGATGGTTACATGAGAACCAGCTTTTGTGAGGCTTCAATACTATTCTTAAAATAGATGGTGAACACTCCTATTCAACACAGTATTGGAAGTTCTGGCCAGGGCAATCAGGCAAGAGAAAGAAATAAAGGGTATTCAAATAGGAAGAGAGGAAGTCAAATTGTCTCTGTTTGCAGATGAGATGATTGTATATTTAGAAAACCCCATCGTCTCAGCCCAAAATCTCCTTAAGCTGATAAGCAACTTCAGCAAAGTCTCAGGATACAAAATCAATGTGCAAAAATCACAAGCATTCCTATACACCAATAACAGACAAACAGAGAGCAAAATTATGAGTGAACTTCCATTCACAATTGCTACAAAGAGAATAAAATACCTAGGAATACAACTTACAAGGGATGTGACGGACTTCTTCAAGGAGAACTACAAACTACTGCTCAAGGAAATAAGAAAGGACACAAACAAATGGAAAAACATTCCGTGCTCATGGATAGGAAGAATTAATATCATGAATATGGCCATACTGCCCAAAGTAACTTATAGATTCAATGCTATTCCCATCAAGCTACCGTTGACTTTCTTCACAGAATTAGAAAAAACTACTTTAGATTTCATATGGAACCAAAAAAGAGCCTGAATAGCCAAGACAATCCTAAGCAAAAAGAACAAAACTGGAGATATTACGCTACCTGACTTCAAACTATACTACAAGTCTACAGTAACCAAAACAGCATGGTACTGGTATCAAAAAAGATCTAGAGACCGATGAAACAGAACAGAGGCCTCAGAAATAATGCCACACATCTACAACCATCTGATCTTTGACAAACCTGACAAAAATAAGCAACAGGGAAAGGATTCCCTATTTAATAAATGGTGTTGGGAAAACTGGCTAGCCATATGCAGAAAACTAAACTGGACTCCTTCCTTACACCTTATACAAAAATTAACTCAAGATGGATTAAAGATTTAAACATAAGACCTAAAACCATAAAAATCCCAGAAGAAAACCTAGGCAGTACCATTCAGGACATGGGCATGAGCAAAGACTTCATGACTAAACACCAAAAGCAATGGCAACAAAAGCCAAAATTGACAAATGGGATCGAATTAAACTAAAAGAACTTCTGCACAGCAAAAGAAACTATTATCAGAGTGAACAGGCAACCCGCAGAATGTAAGAAAATTTTTGCAATCTACCCATCTGACAAAGGACTAATATCCAGAATCTACAAGGAAGTTAAACAAATTTATAAGAAAAAACCCCGTCAAAAAGTGGGCAAAGGATATGAACAGACACTTCTCTAAAGAAGACATTTATGAGGCCACAAACATATGAAAAAAAGCTCATCATCACTGGTCATTAAAGAAATGAAATCAAAACCACACTGAGATATCATCTCACGCCAGTTAGAATGGCAATCATTAAAAAGTCAGAAAGCAACAGATGTTGGAGAGGATGTGGAGAAATAGGAACGCTTTTACACTGTTGGTGGGAGTGTAAATTAGTTCAGCTATTGTGGAAGTCAGTGTGGCGATTCCTGAAGGACCTAGAACCAGAAATACCATTTGACCCAGCAATCCCATTACTGGGTATATACCCAAAGGATTATAAATCATTCTACTATAAAGACATATGCCCACATATGTTTATTGCAGCACTGTTCACAATAGCAAATACTTGGAACTAAGCCAAATGCCCATCAATGATGGACTAGATTAAGAAAATATGGCACATGTATACCATAGAATGGTATGCAGCCATAAAAAGGATGAGTTCATGTCTTTTGCAGGAATATGAATGAAGCTGGAAACCATCATTCTCAGCAAACTAACACAAGAACAGAAAACCAAACACCGCATGTTCTCACTCATAAGTGAGAGTTGAACAATGAGAACACATGGACACAGGGAGGGGAATATCACACACTGGGGCTTGTTGGTGGGTGGGGGGCTAGGAGAGGGATAGCATTAGGAGAAATACCTAATGTAGATGGCAGGTTGATGTGTGCAACAAACCATCATGGCACGTGTATACCTATGTAACAAACCTGCATGTTTTGCACATGTATTTCAGAACTTAAAGTATAATAAAAAAAACTTTAAAAAAATAGATAGTGAAACTGAAGGATAATCTTACATATTTTCTTCATCTCTTTGTATTCCTTTTTCATATTCTAAGGGGGCAAAATGTAGCAGAGGAAGAGCATGATCTACCATATGCATATGAATTTGAATCCCAAGTCTGCCACCTATTAGCTATGTGACTTTGGAAAATTGTGGTGACCTCTCTGTTTCCAGTTTCCATATTTCTTCAAGAGAAACAGCATCATAACCTGTCCCATGTAAGGGTTATAGATAATACATACAAAATGCCTGGCACCTATGAGGCATCCAATAAATGGGCAGCTGAAATAATATTCATTATTGAATATCGGTTTTATCAATATCATTCTATCATTACATCGATATCATAATATGAATTAAAGTAATTCAATATTAATGAGTATATACTGATATACTTTTATCATTCTCAAAGTCTAATCTTTTGCGAGTGGCAGAGACCCACCCAGTATTTTTTTCTTCTGAGATGTCTGAAAGTCCTTGGGGAAGATGAGTCACCTTCAGAAATTAGAAAAGAAAGCAGAGCAGCAAATTGTGAGAACAGTTGAGGAGTCGTCCTTCAACAGGTGAAGTTCATATACACCAGGGTTACATTCCAGAAGTGCCGCTTAGTACCTGCCCCTGTCAGACTCCTCTTCCTCTCCCAGGTATGCTCGGGTCAATGACTTTACTACTATTAGGGTGTGGGATGATTTAAAGGGAAGGAAGATATATGGGTGTGCATGTGCACATGTGCTTACATGTAAAATTATAATTCTTGAATAATGTTGATTCTGCACTTTTTTAATATGAATATGGGAATGTAGTTACTAGGGGAAGGGAGAAACAAAACTTCTTTTTCTGGATTAGGTTGGCAGAACCAGAAGTTCCTTTGCTCAAGTCATTTTCTCCATATTCCTCACCAATTGGAGGATAATTTCTGCCAAGTTCCTCTTCTGGGTAAAGAATGCCCTTGGAGAGGTCAGGCGTAGTGGCTTATGCCCATAATCCTAGCACTTTGGGAGGCCAGTGCAGGAGGATTGCTTGAGCCCAGCAGTTTGAGACCTGCCTGGGCAACCCCATCTCTACAAAAAACTTTTTTAAAAGTTAGCCAGGTGTGGTGGCACATGCGTGTGGTCCCATCTACTCAGGAGGCTGAAGTGGGAGGATCCCTTGGGCAGGAGAGGTCAAGGCTGCAGTGAGCTGTGATTGTACCACTGCACTCCAGGCTGGATGACAGAGTGAGACCCAGTCTCAAAACAAAACAAAACAAATACTCTTGGAGTGTTAAACATATTGGTTATTCCTAACTTCTTGCCATTATCAGTTTAAGAAATTAGATTTAGGAAAGTGGAGTTTTTCAGTGAGGCTGGAAGAGGAGTTTCTTGGAAAAACAGAGAAAGCAAAAATTGGAGGAAGCAGGATGTCAGCTTCTTCTTGCTTTTGACCTTCTTCCATTTGTGCTTTCTCAATAATACCATCTCATTTGTTTCGGTATTTGCGGCTGCCCCTACTTTCTGGAACCCACTAATCCATCTTGCCAGAATTCCAAAGCATCCCATTCTTCAATTTCCCTTTCTTTAACATGCAATTTCCCACACAAAAAGTAAAAGATTGTAATGAGAGAGAAAAGAAACATCCACTTTGGTCATGAAATCCATCTGGATCCTGATAAATGGTAGATATTTCAGAATACTTTAAAAATCATGAGTTTTGAGGATCAGAGCAAAGGCACACGTAACTCAGCATGTCCAATGATGGTGGCCAAAAATCTGTCAGTGGAGTCGTCACGTGACTAAGATTAGAAGGGTTATGCAACTGTAAAGCTGGAAGGAACTTGTCTAGAACAGCCAGCCCCTCATTATATAGATCACAGAGGATTTAAATGGTAGGAGATGTCAGAAATCACCTAGTATCGTCTCCCATATACAGATGCAAGAACTGAAAATCAATGAAGTGATGGAATTTTCTCAAAGTGTAATCTCTTGTGAGTGGCAGAGACCCACCTCAAATCCAGGTTGCTTAATTTCAATAGTGTCAGTTTACCAAACATTTATTAAGTACCTCTTTGGGCCATGCACTGTCTGAGGCCCTGGTTTGAAGGAGCACTGGGATGAATAATGCACAGCTCCTGCCTTCTTGAGGATTAAGGTCTCCTTGCAGAGAAATACACATTCTCAAATATTTATAATATAGTTGTTTTGAAATAACAGAGCAAACATCAAGGTCTGGGAAGGACAGAGGAGGAAGCAATTATTCGGCTGAGAGAAGTTGAAGGTTTTTCTTTCACAATAGTGCTTCTCATACATTATTATCTTCTATTCCATTAATTGCTTTTTTAATGGGAGGTAAACAAAACCTCTATTTGCTGGACTGTTTTAATAGGTGAGTGAGACTAGACAACAGGACCCCTAAGCTAAAAGGCAGAAGAGCCCATGCTTGCTGGTGAAATGGTGCATATGGCTTCTTCCTCTCTTCCCCTAACCAGGCAGTCTTTGCAGATGAACTTCATAGGCTTCCCCTCTGCATACCCCTATACCTACTTCCACACAGACCATAGGAGGAGACACAGGATATCAGACAGAGCTACATCAAAGACCTTTGTAGCTCTGCCATTGGCAGGGTGTTAGGAGAGATGCAAGGTGTGCAGGGTCATGACCAGTGAGTCACCTGGGGCAGGTCAGGTCAGCAAGAGACAAGAGTCACACTTGGAGGAGACCATGGAGATAGAGAGTGCCAACTCTCAGTGACAGGCACTGAGACCCTGAGGCCCAACCATTTCATCCCAACATGTATTTGAGAAGCCACCTGCTTGCTCACAGAAGTAGTTTCAACATTTTCTCTCCAATCTGGGTCAAATGCCTCATTTAGTAAAGAAACTCTGCTTTTCTAAAATATGAAGTGAACTAATTTCTGTTCAGCTTTTTATAAATTTTCAATCATGAGGTCCAAATTAAAATGCTTTTCAAAGTATGACTAAAGTTGTGAGCTGTGATACATGATTGGTTAAATTTTATTTTTCACATTTTAAGAAAATAATTCCATATGTTTTTGCCAGCTCATTGAACTTTCTTGGCGATGAATAGATCAGTATATCTAGGAATGATTGATACCATATGATTCTTGGGTATCATATTTTGATGATATTCTGCAATGTTTCAAATTACCGAAACAGAAACCCACCCACACACGCTGAGCTCAAAATTTGCAGTTTTTGTCTTGATGGCTACATTTAGAGTTTAAACATCATCATTAAAATTTTACAGGTGACATATCAAGAAAAATTAAGCCCACTAGTTGTGTCTCTTTGAAGGGAAAACATTCCTTCATTATAATGAATGAAATTGCAGGCTAGGTATGAATGCTGGTGACCTCTAGAAAATGAACCACTGACCCATAAGTGGATGAGAATCAGCCAGAGTAAATGAGGCAGAAGTTTTCCCAGCATAACTGTGCATGCTGGCAGGGCAGATTCTTGTTATAATTAAAAGAGATAGAGTGGTCGATAGGGAACATTTAATAGGAGCAAACATGACTACATTGCCAAACTATTTTTCTGGTCCATTTTTCATTCTCATGTTATGCCATATATGTGGGTTTTAAAAGTGACACAAGCATTGCACGTGAAAATAACACACATGGACTTGTACAGCAGAACCCAGGAAAAATTCAATTAAAATATGAACGCCATCAATGACCAACTTGTTCAGAGCAAATCCCCATCTAAATCTATACTGACCAATACAGTAGCCATAAAAATGAGCATGTGACCCTATGCAAATCAGACATCCCCTCCTCCAGACTCTGCATATATTACTGGCTGGTGTCTACCACACTTAGGGACTTCTTCTTTTGGCTTTGGAGCCCCCCTCCCTCTGTCTCTGTACAGGGGAGCCTCTTCCTTCTGCCTTCTCTTTTCTTTCTTGCCTATTAAACTCTCTGCTCCTTAAAACCACACACACAAAAATGAGCATGTGAAATGTGGCTAGACTGAATTAGATGTAATGTAAATGTAAAATACACTTTAGATTTCCAAGACAGTGTCAAGAAAAAAAAAATGTAAAACATCTCAATAAATTTTTAATTGTATGTTAAAATGATAATATTTTGGATATCTTGTGTTTAAAAAAATCATTAAAATTAATTTCATCTGTTCCTTTTTACTTTTGTTTTCTAATATGGCTGCTAGGACATTTAAAAGTACATATGTGGCTTGTGGCTTGCATTTGTGGCTTGTTTTATATATATATATATATATATTTTTTTTTTTTTTTTTTTTTTGAGATGGAGTCTCTGTCGCCCAGGCTGGAGTGCAGTGGCGAGATCTCGGCTCACTGCAAGCTCCGCCTCCCGGGTTCACGCCATTCTCCTGCCTCAGCCTCCTGAGTAGCTCGGACTACAGGCACTCGCCACCACGCCCGGCTAATTTTTTGTATTTTTAGTAGAGAGGGGATTTCACCAGGTTAGCCAGGATGGTCTCGATCTCCTGACCTTGTGATCCGCCCATCTCGGCCTCCCAAAGTGTTGAGATTACAGGCATGAGCCACTGCGCCCGGCCTGCTCATAGTATATTTTTATTGGCCAGTGCTGATATAAGTGAAATGTTTAGGTATGCAAAATAGTGTTTATCCACCTAACAGAGCTGAAATATAAATTCCTATTAATTGATGATAGCAGGACAACACAAAGAAAACTGAGACCAGCCTGGCCCACATGGTGAAACCCTGTCTCTACTAAAAATACAAAAAAAAATTAGCTGGGTGTGGTGGTGCATGCCTGTAGTCCCAGCTACTCGGGAGGCTGAGGCAGGAGAATCGCTTGAACCCAGGAGGGGTAGGTTGCAGTGAGCCAAGAAAACTGGCCAAGAAGTGATTTTTACCTTGATAAGTTACCTTTTCCATTCCTCCTACGCTGGTAAGATTCTGCAAATTCAAATGTTTGCTTAATAACTTTCTAAAAGCACAATAAGAAAGAAGACATTCTGGGAAATGAATTGTGCACTAATTATAAGTTGAGCTCTGGAAGAAACAGAAAAGAGTCATCCACCTGAGCTCTGTGGAGGTCCCTGATTTTTGCTCCAAGGAAGCCACTACTGAGAAAATAAGGTTAGACCTTTTATTCATTTATATGAACAGAGCTTATACATTTCTATCAGGAAGAATATCAGAGGATTCTCATCCAAGCAAACGTTGATGAAACATCATTGACAGGGTAATGACATTTTGAATGGAAAAAATGTGAACCATGAAGCTGCGTTGCAATGGGTGTGTAAACTTTGAGGGTGCAATGTGTCCCAAAGCCATGTTGATTAGAAAGTTTTAAGGCTGAGAGGGATGTTTATTTAAATGAATATTATCCTCTCTGGGGAGTCCATTGGATCTATTTATTTTGGTTTTCCCAACTCTCTCTCATGCTGCATTGAAAAAGATACTTTTATGCTTAGAAAAAAAAAAAGCTCTACTGTAAGTATTCTTTGCTGGGCCTCACCAAAATGAATGAGATTTTAACATGTATGGTATATACAATACACTTAATATGTATAGTCTATTGTATATAGATGGAGCTGTCACTGCAGAACAAACAAGTAAATGGAAGATTTTCTTCACTAGGCTAGGGGGAGAATGTTAGGGGTATCTGGGAACTAATGCAATTCTGTGAGATAAGTGAGGGTACTGTTTAAACCCCACCAGTTCTGCGAGTCCTCACAGAAAGCAAAAGGAGGGGCACCCAATTAGAACAACTTCATCCTTAGACAGGACCAGCATAGGACACAACCATAAAAATCATTCGCTGAACCCCAGAAGAATGTGGCTGTGTAAGGATTAAATGAGACAAAGCATATAAAGTGCTTACTATGTAGTAAGCATTCAGAAAACATCTTATTATTGTTTTGAAACACGTCGTATAGCATGAGTGAAGTTTATCTCCATTTCACTGCAGAAAATGTAAAGGCTCCAGAAAATTTACTAGTACCTTCTCTGCTTTTGTCTAAATTCATTTGTGAGAAGCTTTACTCAACGCTTTGGCTGCCGGTGACTCATGGTTAAATCATCTCTCTCATCTTTTTTCCTTTTCAGTTTTTTAATACAGTTGCATATCACATGACATTCTGCTTTGTTTTCTTCCTTCCCCTTCCCCAGGAAAACTAAGCAACTCTAACAGCCCCATTACCTTAATGAATAAAAGCCATTCAGTGAAAAGAACTGGTATCCACTTCAACAATTAAAAAGCTAACAACTAATTCTTGGAAATTTTCTGGAGCCCTATGAAAATTCATATCACTTAGTAACCTACGTGAGCTGAAGGTTGGTGTCCAATGACTGCTAAGAAGATATAAGGAATGTTGCAGAAATATAAATAGACCAGCACTGAAATTTAATTAGGCACTGCATATGTTAATAATAAATTCAATTAATTTAGCCTTCTACCTATACTAGAAAGAAAAAAAAAACCTGGGCAAAATAATAATTCATTTTAAATGCTTCAATTGGTAACCTCCTTTCCTGAAGAGTGATTTATGCAGTAATTTACTGACTGTGTCTTCATAAGATTGTTGCAAACCAGCCCTTCTGAAATAATAATAACTTCTGAATGTGTGTTGTAAGAGATATAACAAATGACTTCATATTAATTTTCATTTAATGAGTTGCCTATTCACATGGTAATTTTTAAAAATTCTCTTCTTAAGATAAACAGGTTATAAATACTGTGGATTACACTTCCATTTCACAAAAATCGCAACAAGAAAATCTCTCTCATATTCTCTACATGATTTGCAGGTCAATCAGTTTAAAATGTTCTATACTAAATAGGCATCCATTTCTTTCCCAGGTAGCACAGCAGATCATTTTAAATTTCTACAGCCAAATGATTCCAAATTAGTTAAAAATGAAAACTGAATATTTAGCAGCAGGAAAGGTCTTAGCAGGAATAATGGAAGGGAGTGGGGAGCAGGAAACAAAATCACGAAAAAGGTGGCAAAGCAGGTAGGGTTAAATAAGGAGCCCATGACCTTCGTTCTTTTTATAAAGAACAAAAGGCATAAAGATCATTCTTTACAGCTTTCCTATTTCCCCAAGTTTACTTTTTAAAAAAGACTCCATAATTTTTTACATAAATGTTAATACTTAAGCATCTTAATTGCTAATATTTCCAAAAACCTTAATTATGTAACAATGAATTAACTCTATAATAAAAAGAGCAAGTATAAAATAATAAAAACTAGGAAGAAGAAATTGCTCAGAATCATAGGTTTTTCATATGGTTCACACCGATTTAAAAAGTTCTGCAGTAAACATGGCAAAATTCTCAAATATAATTCCTCGCAACACTGGGAAGGGTCTGCCTAAAGTATTAAATAATTCAAATGCAATTGCTACTTACATGAGAACCGAAAGGGCCTTGCTCCTAACCCACACTGCCTCACACCCTCTCCGTGGAAAAGCCCGTACTGCATTTCACCCATAAACTTGTCCAGCTCCTGCCCTGAGGCATTGACGAGCAGAGCTCCCGTTTTGCAGAGGATAGTGACTTTGATCCACAACGGTGTCCCCAAGGCTGTCACAACTCCGAGGGCACATGCAAAACTTAACACTCCAGCCATGCAAAAAATCATTTTCTTCTGTTGGCTTGGCATGATGAGAAGCGGCCTCTGTGAGGGCGAGGTTCAAAAACAAGACCTTTGTGAGCAATGGGAAGGGACTGCCCCTTTGACTGCATTTATTACAGAAGCTGAACGGACAGCTCCCAGCTGAAAAGGCAACTTCACCATCGACGGTTCTCGCCAGGTTAAATGTCAGTAGATGAAGGCCTCATCATCACTCATACTTGGCTTTTCTCCTTTTCTGCTGCTTCTTCTCCCTAATTGGAAATCTTTGGACTAAGAATCTGTAAAATAAAAGTCTTTCAAACTGCCTTCAAGTGTCTCCTCTGTGTCACTTGGTAACAAAGGTCTAAGATAACAGATGGAGTCCTCAGTGTAACTTGATAAATGTTTCCCTTCCTTAGCCTTTTGTCTGACTGGGTGAGTTGAAACTTTCAGAAACAGGCTTGAATCTGATGGTAAATTTTCAGCAACTTGAGAAGTTCATTTATCGATGTTTTTATTTTTGTTTGTTATTGTTTTTAGTGGTGGGGGAAGGAGCTTTAGCAGAGGTAGGGAGAACGTATGTACCTGTATTGATAGTTGATGTCAAAAATTTTTAATTACAGCAGGATAAAAATATTAAACAGAATTGGGTCCTACATGAATATTAAGTGCTCTAGATCAACCATGGGTCGTTGTCCTTCCAACTTAATTTCTCCCAGATCCATGGTTTATACCTAATGTATCAATAGAGAATTTGATTCACATTTTTCTTGGCATAGAGAAATATGAAAATGCAGGAGCAAATATCTAGATTTCTAAATGCTTTCCTTTAAGAAGCTTAGCTGCTTTAGGATAATAGAAGGGAATGTGTTTCTGGGTCCAAGGAATACCAGGATCTGTAAAGATAAGGGCATATTGATGGAAAGAGGGATGGTGGTCAGATAGGTGACTCTATGGATTCATCATAAAAATGCACAGGTCTCAGCAAAGGTAACCTATTTGGGAGACTAGAGACAGTTATGAACAAAGATTAAGCAGCAGGTAGGTCTGGTTAAATGGTCAAGACCTGGAAACTAAAGTTCAGAATTCAGTAACAGCTTTTTAACTTTGCATTTCCAATGAGATTCCTCCTTCTACAGACACAGGACTCTCTCTATGTGTGTGTGTGTGTGTGTGTAAGTGTCTAGTGAATGTTTATTATATGCCATGTTATTGTCCTGAGCGCTGACCTACAAAGTTAATGTTTAGTAAGAACTTATGTCTGGCAACATGTGAAGTATTCTACCTAAATTATCTTATGTAATTCTCATAATTAGCATATAAAGTAATGAAGAAGAGGAAGAAAAAGAGGAGGGAGGAGGAGGAGAAGGAGGAGGAGGAGGAGGGAAGAAGGAAGAAGAATAAGAAAGAAGAAAGAAGAAAGAAGAAGAAAAAGAAATTATTCCTATCTTACATATAAGGAAATTGAGGCTCAGAGAGTTTAAGCAACTTGCTGAAGAGAGTGGTGGAGCTGGGATTCAAATCCAGGTCTTCTACTTCTGAGGTTGATGTTCTATTCCAAGCAAAGCCCCCGACCTTGAAAAGACGGCAAACATTTCAGTTTGGGTTGGGTTCGTCTGGGAGTAACAGGGGCAGACTAGCCCATTATTAGTTACACATCTTGAGTGTTTGAAGAACACAGACATCAATAAATAGAAATTTTTCAGTTGGCCAAAAGCACATGTGTATGCTAGCTTCTATTCTTTTGATCCACCTTTAAGCATGACATCTTAGAGGAAATTAAGAAATGAAGACGTATTTCACACCATTTTCACTATAAATAAGTCTCTACGTTATGCACACTTTGAAGGGAATTTTGAGGTATAGACTCAGAGTACTGACAAACTTCCCTCACAGCTCGCCTCTCCTAGGAGTTGCAATAGCCAGTCTCGTTGAGGACAGACAACTAAGTATAGAAGTCATTCTAGAATGCCAGCGTACCTTCGGGGAGAAGAGGGGCAATATAAAACATGGCCACAGAAGAACTGGGCATATAGAAGATTCCAAAGAGGCACTTAAAATAAAGTTTACAATATTAGTAAGTCTTTTTTATTTTGTATAACTTAACACAGAATAAGCAACTCATCGCAGTTTATTTGACCCTCCAATGAATTCTCCACTGGATTTAGAATAATTGCTATCATGATCCACTAGCAAAACAAGTGGGTGCCAGTGCCCCCAATAAGTGGTTATTTGGGCATAGATGTGCCACAGTCACCCCAGAAAACTTAGTTTAAGATGTCTAAGCAGAGCTGAGCTTACTAAATCAACATATTCTGTAATTGGAAGAGACAGAACATTTCCAAAGCCTGGGAGAAGAAATCACCTACAACTTAATCAATACTATTAATAACCTCTACTAAAGGATATGGCAAGAGAATGATAGTTAGCATAGGACAGTGGTTTAATTAACCCAAACTCAGCCAACTATATCTAAAGCTGTCCAAGGAGGAAAGCCTTGATTATGGGTGTAGAGAGCAATTAGATCACATCAGTTGCATCAGTTTGCATCAGTCTGTAGTGACATGTTCACTTGTCTGTAGAGACATGGGAAAAATAAATACAACATACTGAGTTACTCTTATATCCTGAAATTAGGCCATTCCTAATTTTTATTGTTAAAATTTTCTTTCTTTAATGAGATAATGGTAGTTGAATTTTTAATGATTTTATTTGACAAATTTAGAAACTGGCAAACCTATGTCTACTCCTGATTTAAAACAAAACCAAGTCAAACACTGGTCTATGACATAAAAGATCCCTGAGTGGAAAGGGTGAGACTCACCCTTTGAGGCCTAAAACCCCACCCTTTGCTCTGACACAGTGGTTCTCAGTTTTGCTGCTCATTAGAATCACTTGAGAAGATTTTAAAAGTACTGATGTCTGTGTCCTCATCCCTGAGATTCAGATTTATTTGATTTTAGAGTATGGCCTTAGCGTCGAATCACCCCAGGTGATTGCATTGTGCAGCCAAGGTTGGAAGCCACTGCCCTTATCTCCTTTTCACATAGCTATCTACTGATTACAAACCAGGCTTTGCAGGCATCTCAGTGCTGGAATGCACACAGACATGAGCATCTGGGTTGCTTGAGAGGAATATGCTCATAGCAAATTAATAAATAGGCACTATCATTTACAGCTCAAACTTTCCTACATTTTTTCAGCACTAGGTTTCAGCATATCCACAACTAAAGACCAGGCCCCGATTCATAGATTTACCCCCAAATCACCAAGTGAATATCAATGGTGCTGTATCCTGTTCATGTGAGGCAGCACCCCCTCACCTCTTCTCCATGCAGCTTCCTTTCAAACTTCAGCATCAGCCACCCACAGGCTGCGTAGTAGTGTGTGTAATCCACCCTCTGAGAATGATATAATGGAACCTGGCAGTCATTATGCCTGACAGCCTTCTTTTGAAATTTCATCTTAAATGTCTTGAATGACAGTGATGACACCATTTTCTTTGCAGTCTCTCTGAGAATTTGAGTCATTAATGTCAGCAAGTTTTCACCAAGTATCCTGCTGAAATCTTTACTTCTCTCAATCTTAATAGGAATACATTTGGTGACATAAGAAAATGGAACTAGGCCTCCCCCTCCTCTGACCCCTTCCAGGTGCTGGATAATGATATAATTCTTCAGAGTGACTAGAGATTCTGTAGAGAAAGGAGCACAATTGCAGACTCTGTTTTCGCTTCCAGTGTAGCATTTGTGCCTCTTCTCACACTAACTTGGCTGCATCAGTTTTTCCTTATAACCATTTGAAAACAAAAGAAAAAAAAAAGCAGCCACATTCCAAAGGCATGCAAATTCTCACCTGGTTTGTTCGCCAAGTATAAGAGACAGTATGGCATGATATGGGAAGATCCTGTCCAGGGTCTATTTCCAGCTCTATCGCTAAATTAAGAATTCCTTCTCTGGCATTAATTTTACATATTTATGAAGAGTGGTCTGGGCTGCATAGGTGATTCTGAAATCATTTTTAAGAAGAAAAACCATTCCCTCAACACAACTCTTGTGTGAAATAAAACAAAAATTGAGCTGCTATACTGGGAGGGTGGGTGGTCAAGGAGTTGTCACTGGGCTCCCCAGCTCCCTACTCCCTACAGTGTCCTATCCCCAACGCGAAAGACAGCTTTGAGAAGCACAGTTTCTTTTTAACTAAAGAAAAAAAAATTTAATAAGCCATAGAACTACAATTTGGCCGTTTGATAGATTATGTCTCTTTTTTCTTTGCTGTGCTAACCTGTCAGCTATTACGGAATATTGCATTGCCCAGGGACACTGCATGGCTGATTATTCCAATTATTAATTTTTAGATGATTTAATGAGAGCTTCTATGTTTTGTCTGATTTGTCACTGGTAGTACTGATTTTGATTTTCCTCCAAATGGATCATTATACTCCAAGGCCTCTCTAAGAGAGATTCAACAAGGGTCTATCAAGCTTCCTATTCTAAGACAAGAGGCCTTTGTAAATCTACCCCATTTTTCTCATCTTTAAAGCAAAATCTGGCAAATTTGATTGACGTGCCTTGACTAATTCAAGTTGCTGGTGATCCTCAAGTAGCATTGTAATTTTCTAATGACTGTAAGGGAAAAAAACACTCCATGGAAAGAATTGATTGATTTATTAGAGAGAAAATTACCACATGTGCTAGACCTTGATTGCAGCTAATATTTGTAGAGCTAATTGCTTGAACTAGAGGATTAAAAGGATTGAGGGAAAGGAAGAAAAAGAAAACAAAGTTCTCTTGGAATACAGATGAACCCGCAGTGGATTTGGACTGAGAGGGAGAATTCAGTACAGGGATTTTTGGGGCTGATGATGGTTGTGGAGACATTTAGAATAAGTGGAAGAATTGTGCTTCTGACACAAAAGCCACAGAGAGGAACCAGGGAGTGGAGCAAAGTTGCTGCCCATGCTGTCTGTTAAATAAGATCTCATGGCGCGGTGGCTCACGCCTGTAATCCTAGCACTTTGGGAGGCCGAGGTGGGTGGATCACGAGGTCAGGAGATCGAGACAATCCTGGCTAATATGGTGAAACCCCGTTTCTACTAAAAATACAAAAAAAAAAAATTAGCCAGGCGTGGTGGCCGATGCCTGTAGTCCCAGCTACTCGGGAGGCTGAGGCAAGAGAATGGCATGAACCCGGGAGGCAGAGCTTACAGTGAGCCAAGATCGCACCACTGCACTCCAGCCTGGGCGACAGAGCAAGACTCCATCTCAAAAAAAAAAAAAAAAAAAAAAAAAAAAAAGATCCAGTGTGACACCTTTGGATTTGTCTGGGTTTCTTGTTGGTATCTCACATTAAGGCTATGTTGATACTTAACCTTCACCCAGCAGAATGTCTGAGCTATTACAGAAAGGAGGAAGAAGTTACTTAACCTAAAGAGGTGAAGAAAGAAGGCATAGTTTAAGACACATCCTTTAACGATAATAGGCAAACCACATTCCTAGCACAGGGAAACAGTTAATAATTTTCCTCATTGATATAACTTAGGATAGATGTGCTAAAATAGTACATTTTGGGGTAGTTTGATTTGGTGATTACCAACTTTTGTTTGTTTGTTTGTTTTAAGACAGGATCTCACTATATTTTCAGGCTAGTCTTGAACTCCTGGGCTTAAGTGATTCTCCTGCCTCAGCCTGTCAAGTAGCTGGGACTACAGGCACACACCACAGATATAAACTCTTTGGCAGCCACATTTGAACAATGTGACCCACCCTCTCTAGCCTACTTTGATTAGGATTAGACATCTAAATCAACCAGATTGTGTCTCCTGAAAATGTAAAAGTAATATCGAGAGATGCAAGTCAAATCACTGGAAGCCAGTCTGCAAAAATTGAGAAGGAAGCAATTTTTTTCCCCCACCAATAAAGCCTTAAACTGCCCTATAGTGCCCAAACTTATTGTTCAATTTTTCTCCAGCTGTCGCCATTCTCCTTCCCAGCAGTCAAGTGCAGTTCTCTGTTTTCAAAGTTTTCTTTGTCTTTTACTTGTTTTGTCTTCTTCCTATTTGTGTACATTCTAAAGAAAGCTTCTGGGAGGCACTGATTTTCAGCTCTCCCCACCATCTGGCTCTTGGTCCAGGGAACTGGGTGAAACCAACTGTGATGGCTGCCTAGTGAAGGGACAGGTGGTAGCTACTCAGACCCTATGTGAGGTACATATATGTGTTGGTATCAACCGTCCCCAGTCACAAGGTCTCTGTGGCCAACACTGCCCTAGCTTAGTGGGAGCTTTCAATCAAGCTGGCCTTGTCTGGTCGTTCCTTCATCAGGGATGGGTATTGCCCTTTCATACTGTCACTACAGGTGTTCAGGGCCCCACCCTCTTATCCTGGAGGAACCATAAGAGTCCTGGGCTGCTGAACTTCCTGGGATTGACTTCATGGAGAGAAGCAGAAGGAGTAGGGAGGGCTGAACTGGGTCCTGGAGCACAGCCCAAGCTGGGTTGCTGTTGGTCAAGGCTGCTGTCTGGGGGCAGGCCTCACTAGCTGGCCACGAGAAGGACTGGATAGCAGCACAACTGGGTAAAATCATCTTGGACTTGACTTCCACTCTAGCTCCAGCTTAGTTTCCCAATACACTCCCTTCTGACTACTAGGTGCCTTCCTCCTTTTTACTTTCCCAGGCTACAGTAACCTTTAGCAAATTGGCAGGCAGCAATGTGTGTCCTGCTTAGATCTGACTCTTTCTGCCTCCAACCCTCAGGGGAGATATAAAGGAATCAGACATGTAGAGAGGAGAGAACACATATGAATTAATATTTCAAATATCTTCTACCATAACTGTTCGAGATGTGCACACTTTCTCCTCCTTTAGTTTGATTATAAAGAATAAATACTTTGCCCATCTCTGAGAAGATGAAAATCCTTAATGAAATGCATATCTGTGTACCTTCGAAAAATAATACTGTTCCTTTGGTAAAATATAGGCCAGTCACTAGGGCAGTGAAGTATTAAAACTAAATATTTTAAACCTGATGGCCAAGACAGTTTTATTAAGCACTAATAAAGCAAGACAAAATTTCTAGGTTGAGTCATTTTCCAGGAAATTCAGATCGAAAGGAATATAAGATCATTATTAATTTTTACTTCTCTGTGTATATTTTATATGTGCAGTCCTTATTTGAAAAAATTATGTGAAGGCAGTTGTAGACAAAGAAACCCCAGAGGGGATTATGAATGCCTTACCTATAAAGTTTCTTTCCAAGATAAGCAGCCACAGCTAGGTAAGGAGGTGGTGAGCACTGGGAACCCTAAGCTGGAGTGGGAACTGTCTATGCAATTACCATAGTTGGGAGCCAAAACTCTTTGACTTGTCATGTACTGACAATCACCAGCAAGCTAGATCAGACATGGCATTGTGTCTTTAAATGATATATAATGCCTGGGCACCAAGCCATAGGCACTACTGAGAATAGATGTAAATTCAACAAGCCTGAAGTCCTTATGGAGGAGAACTAAGCTTCACCCTGTGCCTTCACTTCTACTGGAATGAAAGCTAAGCTAGCTGATGACATTGTCATATTAATTATACGAGAAATATTTTATCATTATGAAAAAGATTATCTTAAAGATTTTAAAAGGAAAACCATATCATATGCAAAATTTATTAGATATGTATTATAGATCTAAGAATAAAGCCTAAAATGTAAGGCTTCTAGAAGAAAACATAGACTAAGGTCTTTGTTTCCTCTGGTACAGATTGCATAGATAAAAAGAGTATGAACCATAAAATTAAAAACAAGTTGATAAAATTTTCTGTTCTTTGAAAAACACTAAACAATGAAAAAAAAACAAGCCACAGACTGGGCAAAAGTATGCAAAAAATATATACATGATAAAGGACTTGTATACAGATTATATAAAGAAATCTCTAAATTTAACAATAAGAAAATGAATACCCCAATTTAAAATGGGCAAAATATTTGAAAGATACTTCCTCAAAGAAGAGACATGGGTAGAAAAGAAGCCCATGAAAGGATGCTCCGTATCATTAGTTAGAACTGCAATGGGATACCACAGCCTACTTGTTAAAATGACTAAAATTTAGAAAACAAACAAACAACTGACAACACCAAATTCTGGCGAGGATGCAGAGCAACTGGAATCCTTTAGAATATTGGTGGGAATGCCAGATGGCACAGCCCCTTTGGGATACAGTTTAACAGTTTCTTTAAAAGTTAAACACATACTTAAATATGACCTAGTAATCCTACTCCAGATATTTATCCAAGAGAAATGAAAGCAAAGTCCACATAAATATTTGTACATAAATGTTTATAGTGGTTTTATTCATAATTACCCCAAAATGCAAACAACCCAAATGTTCATCAACTGGTGAATGGATAAACAAACAGTGGTACATCTATGCAATGGCACACTACTCAGGAGAAAAAAGGAACAAACTAACACATGCACCAAAATGAATAAATCTTAAATGGTTTTTGCCAAGTGGAATAAGCCAGACTCAAAAGATCATAAGTGATTTCATTTATATGACATCTGAAAATGGCAAAGCTTAGATCAAGGACAAAAATTAGATCAAAGGTTGGCAAGGGCTGAAAGTTGGGGGAGGGTATTGCCTACCAAGGGGCAGGAGGGAATTTTGTTCAGCGATGACTGTGGCAGGATTATGTACCTGAAAACATTTGTCAAAAATTCTTGAACTGTACACCTAAAAAAGGAGAATTTTACTATATGTGACTTATATCTAAATAAAACAATTAGAATATCTTTAAATGTCACCACTCAGCATATAACTCTCTAGTTATTTTCTCATGCAAATGAACAACCTCTTTCAATATGAATTAACCTTTTTCTTAGAATAGAAAAACAGGATATTCAAGTCAATTTAATATTTTGTTTAACATAGGTGTTATATATACTATTACATACAGGGAGCATTGTTTGCAAAAGAATTATAATTTAAGAAATGCTTCCTTCAAAAATTGTTCTATTGTAAACATTCAGTATGTTTTGGAAGAAGCAGTATCATCAAGATACCTGGGTTCAATAGAGGTACTTCCTAGTGCTAACTTACCATGACCACATTCAAGTTAACTTTCCTCCTTGGCTTTCATTTTCTTCCTTCTTCAGATGAGTAGGTTGACATGATTTGTGCTTCTGGACCTTTTCTCTGCCTATACAGGTACAGATAAGGAACACTGTCACCAGGAACAGTTCTTATCACAGACGGTGATTTTCAGCGGGTTAAGGAAAGCAGCCAAGGGAGGAAATAACTCCTAAGGGATTATTTTAATATCTTTTGGGGATGTAGAGATATTTTTAAAGGCTTCGCACTTCTGAAATTCTTGGGGGGAGTTACCTCCTACTTGTTTGAAAAATTATTAGATTAAATAATCTCCACGAGGCAACTTGGTGCATTCCGGGATTCTGCCGAGGGCATAATATGTATAAGGCAATGTCTACCTACTACTAATTTCATGCCACACATATGTTTTTATTTTTGTGATGATGCAGAAGACACTCTAATAATACTCCCTTTGGAAGTTCTAGTTTTCGCTTTAAATAAGTAAACTGGTATTCTGATTAATTCTTCAGTCAGATGCGGTGGCTCTTGCCTGGTATCCCAGCAACCTAGGAGGCTGAGGCAGGAGGATAATTTGAGGTTTGGGCAACATAGTGTGACCCCGTCTCTAAAATAATAATAATCATCATCATCATCATAATTCTTCAGTCTCTTGTGACCTTAGTAGGAAGAGACCCATTTTCAGAGCCCTAGCAAAAACAAGTCAATGAACTTGTAATGCTGAGGGCTCGACTCTGGAATGTGGTGCCTCTGGTCAAGCAACACTTCTACACTATCCCCTTCCAGTTTCTTTTCTTTTTGTTACCTCTTTCCCACTTCCCCACCCCTCATCTCTCTCATTTCTCTGGTTGTTTGTCTCTTAGGATCCCAATAGGAACCTTTGGCTCACTCAAATATAATCTGAAAGGGACAGTTTAATACAGGGACAATTTACAAAGATGTGGGAGGGGTTTAGGGAAACTACCAGGGATGATAGAGTCCCTATCAGAACTGAAGGGGGCTGGGGAGGGCATAGTCCTTGAACCTACAGATAGAGAAGCCTGTGTGGAGAGGGCCACCTGAAAAGAACTATGCCCTTCTGTTGACTTCTGGAGTGCACCATAACCCCACAGGGAGGAAGATGACAGAATAGACAGCTCGACCTGACTCTTTTCCTTTTCTCTCCTCTGATCTGCTGCTGGTGCTCCCGTTGACCAAACCCAACAGGAAACCAGAGGTCAGCCTCTCAAGACATAAGCAAGGTTAACAAAATAGATATGGAAGGGGCAGATGTAAGAAATCCTACTAGCTATTGCTATTTATCTATCCGTCTACCTGTCACCTGTCTTATCTGAAATAGTTAATACACACACATGGTTTTAGAAATTCAAAAATTGTAAAAGAGTAAACAGTGAAAACAAAGTCTTCTTTTATCTGTGACCTTCAGTCTCCCAGGCACTCTTCTGCCAAGATAATTTCTTATGAAACTTTCCTGTTATATTTTCTGATCATCTTAGCATAGATGTAAATACATCCTCCTTCTACCACTTGCCTTCTAAGCCAACGGCAATATGCCATGCAAACCCTTCTGCTTCTAGGATTTTTCACTTAATAAAATGTCTTTGTGAGGATTCCAATGGATACACGTACATGGTTGTTTTGGTTGTTTAGTCTGTCTGATTGTTTTGACAGCAACAAATTCAACTTTTAATAACTATTGTGTAGGAGGTCACTGAAGATACATGTGCTGTTGTTCATGCATGCATCCACAGCCACTCACTGCAACTCCCCAGGAAATATTAATACACACCCTTTCCTTAATTTGCGATCTGGAAGCAATTCTCATCGGCATCCACATTTGCCACCCTATGCTAGAAATGACTAGTCCAAGATGTACCAGGGTAGTGTTTCTGAGTTTAGATTCTCTGTGTGTCAGGGGTGGAACCAAATGATAAAGTTCGATTTTATACAGTACCCAACCTGGGCAATTTACTCTCAGCCAGGGAACAGTTCCAAATATTTGATTTGGACAGGGCCTCCTTACACATACTTTTTTTCTTCTTTCTTCCCAATATGGATGCCTTTTATTTCTTTTTCTTGCCTAATTGCTCTTGCTAGAACTTGCAGTACTATGTTAAATGTAAGTGGTGAAAGCTGGCATCCTGCTTCATTAGAGGAAAGACTTTCAAATTTTCACCATTGAATATGATGTTTGCTGTGATTTTAAAATATGGCTTTTATTATGTTGAAGTGGTTGCTTTTTCTTCCTAGTTTATTGAGGTTTTTTTTATGAAAGGATGTTGAATTTTGTCAAATGCTTTTTCTGCATCAATTGAGATGATCATGTAGGTTTTTCTTTCATTCTGTTAATAGGGTGTATTGCATTTGGTGATTTTCATACATTGAATCATCCTTGCATTCCAGGAATAAATCTCGTTTGGTCATGATGTATAATCCTTTTAATATGCTGCTGAATTCAGTCTTCTACTATTTGTTAAGAAATTTTGCATCAGTATTCATAAGGGATGTTGGTCTGTAATTTCTTGCAGTGTCTTTGCCTGGCTTTTGTAACAGAGTACTTGCTGGCTTCATAGAATGAGTTAAGATGTGTTCCTTCCTCTCCATTTTCTGGAAAAAGTTTGAGAAGAATACTAGTTCTCTAAGTGTTTGGTAGAATTTAGCAGTGAAACCATCAGGTCCAGGGCTTTTCTTTGTCAGGAGATTTTTGATTACTGATTTAATCTCCTTACTGATCATAAGTCTATTCAAATTTTCTCTATTTTTTTATGATTTTGTCTTGGTAGGCGTGATGGTTAATACTGAGTGTCAACTTCATTGGATCGAAGGATGCAAAGTACTATTCCTGGGTGTGTCTGTGAGGTTGTTGCCAAAGGAGGTTAACATTTGAGTCAGTGGACTGGGAGAGGCAGACCCACTCTCAATGTGGATGGGCACCATCTAATCAGCTGCCACCATGACTGGGATAAAAGCAGGCAGAGGAACATGGAAGAACTAGACTGGCTAAGTCTTCCAGCTTTTATCTTTCTCCCATGCTGGATGCTTCCTGCCCTCAAACATCAGACTCCAAGTTCTTCAGCTTTTAGATTCTTGGACTTACACCAGTAGTTTGCCAGGAGCTGTCAAGCCTTTAGCCACAAAGTGAAGGCTGCACTGTCACCTTCCCTGGTTTTGAGGTTTTGGGTCTCAGACTGGCTTCCTTGCTCCTCAGCTTGCAGGTGGCCTATTGTGGGACTTCACCTTGTGATTGTGTGAGTCAATACTCCTTAATAAACTCCCCTTTATGACAGAAAACCAAACACCGCATGTTCTCAATCATAAGTGGGAGTTGAACAATGGGAACACATGGACACAGGGAGGGCAACATCACACACTGGGCCTGTTGGAGGGTGGGGGCTGGGGGAGGGATAGCATTAGGAGAAATACCTAATGTAAATGACAAACTGATGGGTGCAGCAAACCAACATGGCACATGTATACCTATGTAACAAACCTGCAGTCGTGCACATGTACCCTAGAACTTAAAGTATAATTAAAAATAAAATAAATAAAATGCATCAAATATGTTTAAAAATAAATAAATAAAAATAAAAAATAAACTCCCCTTTATATATACATCTGTTCCATTAGTCCCATCCCTCTAGATAATCTTGACTAATACAGTAGGTTTTGTGTTTCTAGGAGCTTATCTATTTCTTTCTTCTAGGTTATCTAATTTGTTGGCATACACTAATTCATAGTACTATATTCATAATCCTTTTTATTTCTGTAGAATCAGTAGTAATGTCCCCATTTTCATTTCTGATTTTAGTAATTTAAGTGTTCTCATTTTTTTCTTAGTTCATCTGACTAAAGTTTTGTCAATTTTGTTGATCTCTTCAAAGAACCAACATAGGTTTTACTGATTTTCTCTATTGTTTTCTATTCTTTTTCATTTACCTCTGCTCTAATCTTTATTATTACCATCCTTCTGCTAGCTTTGGGTGTAGTTACTTCCTCTTTTACTAGTTCCTTAACTTGTAAAGTGAGATTGCTGGTTTGAGATTGTTCTTTGTTTTTAATATAAGCATTTATGGTAGTGCCCTCTCATCTGTGGTTTTACTTTCTTTAATTTCAATTACCCACAGTCAACTATGGTCTAAAAATAGGTGAGTATAGGACAATAAGATATTTTGAGAGAGAGACACATTTGCATAACTTTCATTGCAATATATTGCTTAATTGTTCTATTTTATTATTGTTTATCTCTTACTATGCCTAATTTACAAATTAAACTATCATAGCTATATATGTATAGGAAAAAACATCGTACATATAGGATACTAGCTGAGGTTTCAGGCATTCACTGGGGACCTTGGGATATACCCTCCATGAATAAGGGAAGACTAATATTTAGCTATAAATTTTCCTCTTTTCAATGTGTCCCGTAAGTTTTGATATGTTGTATTTTATTTTCATTTGTCTCTAAGTACTTTCTAATTTCCCTTGTGATTTCATCTTTGATCTATTGATTAAGAGTATTGTGTTTAATTTCCACAAGTATTTGAAGTTTCCACCTTTTTTAAATTATTGATTTCTAACTTTATCCCTTGTAGTCAGTGAAGATACTTTGCATGACATCTACCTGTTTAATTCTATTGAGACTTGAGACTTAACTTGTGGCCTATTCTATATTCTATCCCGGGCAATGTCACATGTGCACTTGAGAAGAATATGTATGCTCGTATTTGGGGAGTAAAGTGTTCTATATATGTCTGTTTCATCTAGTTGGTGTATTGTGTTGTTTAAGTCCTCTACTTCCTTACTTATTTTCTGCCTGGTTGTTCTATCCATTACTGAGAGTGGGATATTGAAGTCTCTGACTATTATTGTAGAACTGTCTATTTCTCCATTCAGTTGGATTAGTTTTTGCTTCATATATTTTGACAGTCTATTATTAGATATGTATAAAGGTTTATAATTGTTATCTTTCCTTGCTGTATTGAACCTTTTATTAAAATGTTATGTCCTTCTTTGACTCTTGTAACGTTTTTGTATTTAAAGCCTATTCTGTCTGATATTACTATCACTGCTTCTGCTCTCTTTTAGTTGCTATTTGCATGAAATATCTTTTTCCAACTGTTCACTTTCAATCCATGTCTTTTTCAATCTATTTGATCTAAAGTGAGTCTCTTGTAAACAGCATATAGTTTAATTATGTGTTTTTTTTATCTAGTCTGCCAATCTTTCTTTTGATTGGAGAGTTTAATCTATTTATATTTATATTAATCACTGCTAAGAAAGAACTTAGTTGTGTCATTTGACTATTTGTTTTCAACATACCTTGTAAGATTTTTGTCCCTCATTTCCTGCGTTATTGTCTTCTGTTATGTTTCATTGGGTTTTTTTGTAGCTAAATGTTTAAATTATTTTCTCATTTTCTTTTGTGTATATTCTATAACTATATTCCTTGTAGTTACTATGGGAATTACATTTAACACAGTAAAGTTATAATACTCTAATTTGAACTTATACCAGCTTAACTTGAATAATAAAGAAAAAAATCTCCTTTTTTACAGCCTCATCCCTACCTCTTTTAGTTGCTGATGTCACAAAATTACATCTTTTTCTATTGCATATGCCAAAATATATGCTAGTAACATTTTAAATACATTAGTTTCTTAAATTACATAGATAATGGAATGTGGAGTTACAAACCAAAGTTACAAAAATCCTAGCTTTTAAACTAATAATTGTTTTTTTCAATGTGTTAGTCTCTTAAACCATGTAGAAAACAAAAGGTAGTGTTACAAACTGTTGTTATGATAATATTGACTTTTATAATTGCTTGTGTGTGTATCTTTATTGAGATTCTTATTTATTTATAAGATTGTGAGTTACTGTCTAGTGTCCTTTTATTTTACCGTGGCTGACTCCCTTGAACGTGTCTTACAGGGCAGGGCTGGTGATGACAAACTCCCTCAGCTTTTGTTTTATCTGGGAATATCTTAATTTCTCCTTCACTTTGAAGGACAGTTTTGCCAGATATAGGAATCTTGGTTGGCAGTTTTTTTTTTCTTTTCTTTTAGAACTTTGGATATATCAGCCTTTTAGCCTCCAAAGCTTCTGATGAGAAATCTGCTGATAATCTTATTGAAGATTTCTTGCATATGATGAATTATTTCTCTCTTTCTGCTTTCATGAGTCCCTCTTTGTCTTTTGAAAGTTTGATTATAATCTGTCTCTGTGTGAGTCTCTTTCAGTTTATTTTACTTGGAGTTATTTGAACTCCTTGGCATTTACATTTCTATTCTTCATCATATTTGTAAAGTTTCCACCATTATTTCTTTAACTGTTTCCTCTATCCCTTTCTCCTTTTCTCACAGTATGTATGTTGGTGGTGTTCAACAGGCCCCTTAGGCTCTGCTCACTTTTTGTTAATCTTTTTTCTTTCTGTTTCTCAGACATGGTCATTTCCATTGTTCTATGTTCAGGTTCATAGACTCTTTCTTTGACCTGCTCAAATCTGCCTTTGAATCCTTCCAGTGAATTTTTTATTTCACTTATTGTACATTTCAGCTCCAGAATTTCTTATTGGTTTCTTTGTAGGTTTTCTATTTCTTTATGGCTATTTCCACTTTGTTCAAATATTATCTTCTTGACTTTCTCCATATCTCCCTTTAGTTATTTAAGCATCTTTAAGACAGTAATTTTAAAGGTTTTTGTCAACTAGATCTACCATCAGATTTATTTATTTATTTATTTATTTATTTAGAGACAGAGTCTCACTCTGTCACCCAGGCTGGAGTACAGTGGCATGATCTTGGCTCACTGCAACCTCCACCTCCTGGGTTCAAGGGATTCTCGTGTTTCAGCCTCCCAAGTAGCTGGGACTAGAGGTGTGCACCAGCACACCTGGCTAAGTTTTGTATTTTTAGTAGAGATGGGGTTTCACCATGTTGACCAGGCTGGTCTCGAACTCCTGGCCTCAAGTGATCTGCCTGCCTCGGCCTCCCAAAGTGCTGGCGTGAGGCACTGGTGTGAGGCACTGTGCCCAGACACCATCAGATCTTTTTCAGGGGCTGTTTTGTTTATTTATTTTTTCCTTTGAATGGACTATATTTTCCTATTTCTTTGTGTATGCCTTATAATTTTTTTTTATCAAAAACCAGACATTTAAATCTAATAATGCAGTAACTCTGGAAATCATATTCTTTCCCTTTCCCAGGTTATACTATTTTCATTATTTTTTTATTTTCTAAAAAATTGTTTTAGGTAGGTTGTTTATGTGCCAAGGATAAGCCTGAGGTGTAAAATTAAGGTCTTCTCAGGTCTTTTCTGAGCCTGTCTTTCTCTGGGCATGAACAGTTGTTCTAATTGCCAATGTATATGCAGTTGCTTTTGAATGTCCTAGTCTTCAATGTCTGCCTCCCGAAAGGGAAAAAAGAAAACTAAGGATGTGGAGAGTGGTGCCAGCCATTTACTCCTTTGGAAGTCACTTCAACTGGACAGGGAGGGGCTTGCCACAGTGGGAGAGGTGCAGCAACAATGGCCAACTATGTTTGTCTGCACCTCTGTGATCAGAAGCTGCAATCAGTGATGGCTGGGCACAGTGGCTCATGCCTGTAATCTGAGTACTTTGGGAAGCTGAGATGGGAGGATCCGTTGGGGCCAGTAGTTCAAGACCAGCCTAGGCAACATAGTGAGACCTTGTCTCTAAAAGAATTTTAAAAATTAGCTGGGTGTGTTGGTGCATGCCTGTAGTCCTAGCTACTTGGGAGGCTGAAGTGGGAGAATTTCCTGAGCCCAGAGGTTCCAGGCTGCAGTGAGTTATGATCGCACGACTGCACTCCAGCCTGGGTGATGGAGCAAGACCTGGTTTAAAAAAAAAAAAAATCCACACACAGGTTATTCAAAACAGAACAAAACAAAACAAACAAAAAACAGAAGAAGCTGCAATCAGCAAGCAGAGCACAAATGCACAAATCCCCAGCGTTTGGAGGTGAGGGTCCCCTGGCTCCCACAAACTGTGTAAAAGCTGCTTCGGGAACAAGTACACACCTGCATACCATGGGGCTGGGGGTGAAGGATGGATAGCTGCTACTGCACTAAGAGCTGAAACTGACCACAGTTAACCACAATTTACTAAGCCTTCCCTAGACATTGCAAATTTTCAACAGACTCCAGAGTTCCTAAATAGCTACATCCGACAGATTTTGCCAGTGAAATGGTTTCTAGGTGGGCAGACAAATTCCTGTTGCTTCCTACTTTGCCATCTTCCCAGAATTCCCTCCTTGCACAAAAGGTTTTGAAACCATTGAATCTTTTGTCACCTCCAAACAACACCCTAAATAAGCAGATCTTTAGTCTCCAGTAATTCTAAAAGTCAGGAGTAGCCATATGTTTAAAATGAGTGATAATAATGTGCTGTGAGGATGAAATGGAATAATATAAATACCTTGAAATAGTGCTTAGCATATAATAAATGCTTAATAAATGTTAGCTATTCTTTATTATAATAATTTTTATTTAAATTATAATTACTTTCTGAACTGGGGAGATGCCTCACCAGAAACAGTTAAAATATCAAGGATGTTTTAAGAAAACTGCTGGACCAAGAATTAACACTTGCTACATATTTGTTCCTATTTTTATACCAAATTTTAAAACATTAAACATAAGACTTAAATTTTTGACAATTTCTTGCTCAATATCCTAGTATGCCTAGTATTCTAATATATCTTTTCATACAGGTTCTCTCTGAAATACATAACTTTAGAAAGATTTAGAGTTCTTAAGTGGGGCTATTTTATTCCATTTTAGTCCTTGGCAGTAACTTCCAACCAATGAATTCCCTGTAGGAATACTCACAATTTAGTGTATGCAATATGATTAATTTTAGCTCCAGAAAAAAGGCAGACATTTTTTCTTTGAAAATTTGAGCGGCTTTAATGTATTGTGAATATGCATGTAGGATCTCATTCAACTGCAGTTTCTTATCTCATCAAAGTTATCTCCTCACATCCTTATGACATTTGCCTTATTTTTAATTTGTAGGAGTAATATTTTCCAGGTCAGAGGAGAGAGTAAATTTTCCATAGCTAATTTTCCAACTAAAAGCTGATGTACATACAGACACAATTCTGTTGGCATTTCCAGGGCATTGAATACCAAAGAAAATATATTTTATGATTATCTTTGGGACATGAATGTACCTATATTATAGGAGAATTGGTAATAAAGAAGATTTATCAATTTAATTACTGGTGTGTTACACTTGGGCACCGTGTAGCAATTTTTTGGTCCTACAAATAACTGTACTGAACAGGGCTGAATCTATGATGTAGCCCACGATGAACTCTCAGAGGTGTGGTTCCTGGAAGAAGTCTCATTGCTGAAACTATCCCCTTGCCCGAAACTTTGCCCAACATTGTGATACACATGGTCAAGTGCAAACATCTTCTTTAGAAATTTCAAAGATTTGGCAGGATGTCTTCGCAGTAGAAGTACTCTTTGTGTTTGAGAAACTAATCAAGTTCAGTATAGGCATGGAAAAACATTTGGAGGAATATGCCAAAATGTTAACAGTGGCTATACCTTGGGGAATGGCATTGAATGTGAAGGAGAAAAACCAGAAGGGAACTTTCGCTGATTATTTCATCTGCTTCTGTATTATTGAACTGTTTATAACCTGAATGTATTAATTGCAGAAAAAAAGGCAGCAGCCTTTACCAGCTACCTGGTCTCCCAGCTCAGAAACCAGGGAAGTAGACACACCATTTCTTTTTTCTTCACTCCTCATGCCTGATCAGTAATTGGGCTCTGTGAGTTTTCTTCCTAAATATCTCTCTAATGCATCTCTGTTCCCCATCTTCACAGCTGTGCCTCAGCTCAGGCACTCAGGAGCACTCCTCTGACTAACAAAAAGAGCCTCTGAACCTGACTCCCTGCAACTCCACCCATCTCCCATCAGCTTCTGAGAGGCACCACCACCACCACCTCCCCTAACTCCCCCACCTTCCCCACTGCAACTCCTACTCTGACCCAGAGCAAACCTGACCTGGTCACTGCCGTGCTGAAAATCCCCCACCCAGATACTGATAATTGGGGAGGCTATACATGTGTTGGGAAGGAGGGTAGGTGGGGAATCTCTGTACTTTCCTCTGAGTTTTGCTGTGAACCTAAAATTGCTCTTTTTTTTTTTTTTTTTTTTTTTTGAGACGGAGTCTCGCTCTGTCGCCCAGGCTGGAGTGCAGTGGCGCAATCTCGGCTCACTGCAAGCTCCGCCTCCCGGGTTCATGCCATTCTTCTGCCTCAGCCTCTCCGAGTAGCTGGGACTACAGGCGCCCGCCACCACGCCCGGCTAATTTTTTTGTATTTTTTAGTAGAGACGGGGTTTCACCGTGGTCTCGATCTCCTGACCTCGTGATCCGCCCGCCTCGGCCTCCCAAAGTGCTGGGATTACAAGCGTGAGCCACCGCACCCGGCCCTAAAATTGCTCTTAAAAAATAAAGTCTATTAAGAAAAATACCCCACCTAGCACTCCTACCCAGCTCTAACCTCTTCTCTACAGACTTTAAAAAATTTGATTTGTTTATAATTGCAAATCTGACCAAGAACACCCAAGACCCATAGAAAGCATCATTCCTCAGTCTGGCATAAAAAATCCTCATGATCAAAACTGTCCATCTTCCTAGCTTCACCTTCTCATACCCCTGTGTCCTCATCTGTGTAGTTTCTTCCCAGATTTACCCCTCCCTGCTTTGGTTTCCTTTGAAAGCTTTTGCTCTTTCTTCTCTTTGAAGTCTTCCTGGCACCTCTAGACAGAGATGGTTCCACCCTTTCTAAATGGCTGATTAGCCCATTATCATGCATTACGGTAATGATTTAACTCCTTTCCTCCTACACTATTGTTTTTTGAGAACAAAGAGCTTTATTTATTTTGCCTATATATTTATAGAGGCATACCTTGGAGATATTGCAAGTTTGATTCCAGAACACCACAATAAAGCAAATATCACAATACAGCAGGTCACACAAATTTTTTGGCTTCCCAGTGCATATAACAGTTATGTTTATGCTATATTGTAGTCTATAAAGTATGCAATAGCATTATGTCTAAAAAAAGTTCAAACCATAAATAAAAACACTTTATTGCTAAAAAAAAAATGGTAACAATCATTACAGCCTTCAGCAAGTCATAATCTTTTTGCTGGTAGCGGCGCTTGCTTCAATGCTGATGGCTGCTGATTGATCAGGGTGGTGTTGCTGAAGGTGGGGTGGCTGCGGCAATTTCTTAAAATAAGACAGTAATGAAATTTGCCACATCAGTTGACTCTTCCTTTTACAAAAGATTTCCCTGTAGCATGCAATGTTGTTTGACAGCATTTTACTCTCCTTCAAAACTGCCATCAGTCCTCTCAAATCCTGCCACCGCTTTATGAACTAAGGTTATGGAATATTCTAAATCCTTTGTTGTCATTTCAACAGTGTTTGCAGCATCTTCGTGAGGAGTAGATTCCGCCTCAAGAAACCACTTTCCTTGCCCATTCGTAAGAAGCAACTACTCATCCCATCCTTAAAGTTTTATCAGGAGATTGCTGCAATTCAGCTGCATCTTCAGGCTCTACTTCTAATTCTAGCTTTCTTGCTGTTTTCATCACATCCGCAGTTATTTCCTCCATGAAAGTCTTAAACCTCTCAAAGTCATCCATGGGGTTGGGAATCAACTTCTTCCAAACTTCTGTATTAATATTTTGACCCCCTCCCATGAATCATGAATGTTTTTAATGGAATCTAGAATGGCAATTCCTTTCCAGAAGGGTTTCAATTTTCTTTGCCCACATCCATCAGAGGAATCACTGTGGCAGCTATAGCCTTATGAAATATTTTTCCTAAATAGTATGACTTGAAAGTCAAAATTACTCCTTGATCTATGGGTGGCAGAATGGATACTGTGTTAGCAGGCATGAGAACATTCATCTCCTCTACATCTCTATCAGAGCTCTTGGATGACTAGGTCCATTACAAATGAGCAGTAGTATTTTGAAAGAAATCTTTTTTTCTGAGCAGTAGGTCTGAACAGTGGGCTTAAAATATTCAGTAAACCATGCAGTAAACAGATGTGCTGTCATCCTGGCTTTGTTGTTCCATTTATATAGCACAGGCAGACTGGATTTTGCATAATTCTTAAGGGCCTTAGGATTTTCAAAATGGTAAATGAGCACAAGCTTCAACTTAAAGTCACTGGCTACATTAGCCCTTTACAAAAGAGTCGGCCTGCCCTTGGAAGAGAAGCTTTTTTTTTTTTTTTTTTTTTTTTTTAGTTGGAGTCTCACTCTTGCTCAGGCTGGAGTGCAGTGTCATGATCTCATCTCACTGCAACCTCTGCCTCCCAGGTTCAAGTGATTCTCCTGCCTCAGCCTCCCTGAGTAGCTGGGATTACAGGCACATGCCACCATGCCCAGCTAATTTTTTGTTTTTTTAGTAGAGATGGGGTTTCACCATGTTGGCCAGTCTTGTCTCAAGCTCCTGACCTCAAGTGATTCACCTGCCTCAGCCTCCCAAAGTGTTGGGATTACAGGCGTGAGCTACCACCCCCGGCCTGCCCTTTGAAGCTTTGAAGCCAGGACTTGACTTCTCATCTCTAGCTATGAAAGCCCTACATGGCATTTTTTTTTTTCCAACAGAAGGCTGTTTCATTTTCACTAAAAATCTGTTATTTAGTGTAGTTACCTTCATCAATGATTGTAGCTAGATCTTCTGGATAACTTGCTGTAGCTTCCACATTAGCACTTCCTGCTTCACATTGCACTTTTATGTTCTGGAAATGGCTTCTTTCCTTAAACCTCATGAACCAGCCTCTGCTAGCTTTCAGCTTTTCTTCTGCAACTTCATCACCTCTCTCAGCTTCTATAGAATTAAATAGAGTTAGGATTTTGCTCTGGATTAGGTTTTGGCTTAAAGGGAATGTTGTGGCTGGTTTGATCTTCTATCCAGACCACTAAACAGCAATAAGGCTGTTTCACTTTCTTATCATTTGTGTGTGAGCACACGTTGTTGGAAAAATGGCACCAATAGGCTTTCTCAAGGCAAGGTTGCCACAAACCTTCAATTTGTAAACAATGAAATATCAGTGAAGCACAACAAAGCAAAACACAATAAAATGAGGCATGCCTGTATTTTTTTTAATGTAGGCAGCCCCAACATTTTCCATATGTAGTAAAAGAACATTCTCTATGTTCATGAATGCTTATGACAAATGAATGATAGAATGAATGAATAAATGAATGCAAAGAGCTCAGATTGGAAAGTAGCAGATGTGTGATCTAGTTTTATTTCTGATACTCTGACTGGTTCTCTTTTTTCTCTCATCTTAATTGAACACTGGACATTCCAGTTGGCTCTTAAATTATATAAGTTAAATATAATAAATTTTCAGCCAATGATTTCATTAGATACCTGGCTGTAACTCCTAAGACCTATGAAGAGCCCTAGAAGCCAGCTCCACCTTGGTTCCTCTAATAGTTTTTTTTGCTCCATGGTTTTCTTCAACTTAGCATCTGTGTCACCTTGAACAAGTTGCTTAACTTCTCTACACCTTAATTTCTTCAGCTGCAACATGAGATTCATGACGTGGCTGCTTCATAGAGTAGCAGTGAGGATTCGATCAGATAATGTATGTAAAGTGCTTAAAACAATGCCTACGATACTAAACACATAATAAATGTTTAATAAATATTGATGATGGTGATGATGTTTCCTTGATGTTTTTTAGGGCACTTTTCTGCATAGGAGGAAAGTAAACTCTGAGGCTTCCGGTATTCTCTAATGATTAATAAAGTACTGTATCATTGGGTCATATAGAGCTATATAGGCGTGGACAAATTCATTTGTTTGCAATGAATTAGACTTCAAGGACTGTGCAGTGAACTAAGGCAATTTAAAGGATACTTTGCACCCTTTGGAAATGTAGATATTTTAACAAATAGGAACATATGAGTCATATAAACCTTAGAGTGAACGAATTAACTAGTTCTTTTCCTCAAAGCAGTGTTGATGGGAGGAAAAGAGTTGGTGCTAAGAGCCTGAGGGGTGGTGGAAGAGGAAGGAAGAGTAATCTGCAAGACTGTCAAGTGTGAAGGGTGTGGGGACTGCAGCAATTCTTGCAAGGTCAGCAGAGTGGGCCAACTTTTTCAGTTGCTGGCTGACCTCAGCCAGGGATTAGGTTCTGTTCAAGGGCAGCATTGCTGCAATATCAAGGGGCCATGCTCTGGTTGCTGAAAGCTCATGCCCAGGACTGCTAGCCTGGGTTCTGGCTGTCTGACCATTTACTCTTATTTTCTTTTTATATCTGTCATATTTTCTCAGTTAGCTAGGATTTTTGGTTGCAAGTAACAGAAATGCCAACCTAAACTGACTTAGGCATGAAGGGAATTGTTCGTGCTTATATAACTGAAAAGATTGGGGGTAGTGCTGGTGTCAGGGTTCAAAAGAAGTCATCCAGGTTCAGTATTACTCCACCTTTTCTCAGCCTTTCACTGTGTTCATCTCTACCTCAAACTTCATGGCTTGATGGTGACAGTAGCTTCATCCCCTCAGGTTCAAGGCACAGAGAAAGAGAGTCTGCCTTTGCTTCAGATATCTGAAGAAAAAGCTTCCTTGTGTCCCAGTGGCTCTGAAGGAGCCATGTGCCTGTCTCTGAAGAAATTACTGTGGCCAAGGGAAACACAAGCTCTGATGAGCCATTCCTCAGTCTCAGGCCACCCTCGGTACAGAGGCTGGAGGCAATTCCATCAGAGCTACTTGGGCAGCAGATGGGGAAAGATTAGCTCTACAAACAGGAATCAGAGCTGGTTATCAGAAGTAGAATGAATGCTGGGGAGTATTTTTTTTTTTTGGTCCATTACCTCTTCTAGTATTTGTGTCTTTTTGATTCTGAAAACCCACGCTTGATGTTTCCATCCCCTCACCAACTGTGGCTATCAAAAGAGTTAACCCCTGATGCTCAAGTTTATCCTCTCCAGCCCTGTCGAGAATCCATGAACACTTAGTCACCAGTATCAGAAACTTTCTTGTATGCTCTAGGCCCAATGGTTTGAGACGATGACCAGGTCTAGTAAAAGCATTCTATTGAAGCCTACCTTCATAGCTTTCACTTTGGGGCCTAAGGTGCCTTCCTGATTTTCACTGCTCCAGCTTTTCTGGGATGAGGGAAATGAATCCCTAACCCAGTAATTCTCAAGCCTGGATTCAAATTAGAATCACTTGAAAAGCTTTTTAAAAATTCTCATTCCTCTAAGATCAGAAATAAGAAAATTTTAAAAATTCTCATTCCTCTAAGATCAGGATCAGGATCAAGGCAAGCACAGCTGCTCTTACTCCTTCTATTTAACATAGTACTGAAGTCCAAGCCAGAGCACTTGGACAAGAAAAAGATAGAAAGGTCATCCAAATAGGAAAGAAAGAAGTAAAATTATCTGTTCACAGATGACACGATTTCATATATAAAAACCCTAAAAATTCCATTCACACACAAAAAGGTCTGTTAGAACTAATAAATGAATTCAGCTAAGTTGCAGGATACAAAATCAGCATGGAAAAAATTGACTACATTTCTGTTCACCAACAATGTATAATCTGAAAAGAAAATTAAGAAAACAATTCTATTTATAATGAAATCAAAAAGAATAAAAATTCTCAGCAATAAACCTAACCAAAGACATTAAAGACTTGTATACTAAAAAC
Source organism: Nomascus leucogenys (assembly GCF_006542625.1). Lineage (NCBI taxonomy): Eukaryota > Metazoa > Chordata > Mammalia > Primates > Hylobatidae > Nomascus > Nomascus leucogenys. The sequence continues at coordinate 72,460,520 of NC_044391.1, forward strand.
AAACCATTGCTGAAATAAATTAAAGAAGATACAAATAAATGAAAAGACATCTCATGTTCATAGACTGGAGGACTTAATATTGTTAAGATGTCCATATTACTCAAAGCTATCTACAAATTCAATGCAATTCCTATCAAAATTCCCATAGCATTTTTTGCAGAAACAGAAAAATTCATCTGAAAATTCATATGGCATCTCCAGAGGCCCCAAATTTTGAAAAGAAACAAAATTAGTGGAATCACACTCTAAAGGACACACACTTTGTAATATGCTATTTCAAAACATATCACAAAGTTACAGTACTCAAAACAATGTGAAATTGGCATAAAAACAGACGTGTAGACCAATGGAATAGAATAGAGAGCTCAGAAATTAACCCTTGCATATCTAGGCAAAAGATGTCCAACAAGGGTGCATACCAATGTTCATAGCGGCACCACTATTCACTGTAGCCAAGAGATGGAAGCAACCTAACTGTCCACTGACAGGTAAATGGATAAACAAAATGTGGTATATACATACAATGGAATATCACTCAGCTTTTAAAAGGAAGGAAATTCTGTCACATGCTACAGTATGGATGAACCTTGAGGATATTATGCTAAGTGAAATAAGCCAGTGACAAAAAAGACAAATACTATACAATTCCACTTATACGAATATCTAAAGTAGTCAAATTTATAGAAATAGAAAGTAGAATGGTGCTTACCACGGGCTGAAAGGAGGGGGAAATGAGGAATTGTGGTTTAATGGGTATAGAGTTTCAGGTTTGCAAGATGAAAAAGTTCTGGAAATTTGTTTCATGACCATGTGAATATATTTAACACTACTGAATTGTGCAATTAAAAATCAGGAAGATGGTAAGTTTTCTGGGGGGTGTGTTTTTACCACACAAAAAAATACACATCCTGAGCCCAACACCAGATCAATTAAATCAGATGGAGTGGGGCTAGGGCTTCAATATTATTAAAAGCTTTCTGAATTATTTTATGGTAAAGTCAGTGTTGCAAGTGACTGCCTTAATCACTTAATCATGAATTGAATTTATCGACCCAACTCTTCTTCCTTGGCTGATTACGGCAAGGGGTAGGCCCTTACCCTTTTGCACAGAGTAGAAAGAAGTTCGTTTATTGAACACCTTCACTGAGAGCTGGATTGGGGTTCAGATTCTATATGGGTCACCAAATCAACCCAAATAGGTTAGAAGCAGGACATCAGTTCGCTCAGATTTCCATACACACCTTTTGTATAATTTCTGGGCAGGCAAAAAAGAGGAGATCCCTAGTGTTGCTCAGGGTGAGGTCCCAGACACAGCGAGACCCTTCCTAAGGGATTGTTAGGAGAAAAAGATGGCTGGCAGAGAGGAAAGAGAGAGACACTAGTAGCCCAGGGTGCTGCCAAGGAATGGAAAGCCACAATGGGCAGCTGGAGGAAAGTGGCCACCTGAGACAAGATGGGTGGGGTAAGGACAGAGAGAAAAATTCCAGAAGCCCGAAATGGAGAGCTGAAGGGAAAAGGGGAAACAATAACATTGTTTTTTTTTCTAGAACTGGGCCTATTTAATTTGTTTTAAAATAAATCTGCTATGGTAGGGAAAGCATCATTCCTTATTGGGGAGAGAATGCGGAGCAGATAGTGAAGTTTTCATGCAGGGAAGAATAATCAATATTCAAAATCTTACTTCTCAATACACAGATGGATTGAATTCAGGCTTCAGCATAATTTAATTAAATGGACTATTGTTTCTCTCTCACTAGTTTTAGTGAGAGCATGGCAAGTATGAGAGGAGGATTAGGTTCTAATTGAAGCAGATCTATCTGCCTCAAAGCCAAGAAGTACTGTATAAACAGACTGAGAAGACTTTTATTTAAATTTCATATTCAAAAGGGTGTGGGTGCACAGATGGGTACACGTTACCTCCTTGGTTTCCAGTTTTAGAAGCAGGGGAAAAAAACGTTGGGTGAGTTCAAAATTTTTTTTTAATTACAGCTGGGTTTCTTCATAAAGCATATTAGCTGGGTGGTATTGAAAGGGTAGTATGTAATTTGTGCTTCTGCAATGCTTTCTTCCAGAAAATGTGTTTAGATTTTATTTTCTTTTATAATGAAAACCAATTATTTAAATGCCTGTTATGAAGTAGCAGGTCAGGAATTTTAAATGCACTAAGATAATTCCTACAATAACACTATTATTCCCATTTTTACAGTTGATGAAACTGAGGCTCACAGAAATTTTATGCATTTTTCAAGGTCACTTAGCTAATAAATAGCAGAGCTGGAATTCAAAGCCAGTTATTTATGGTCCCCAAACCAATATTCTTTTTATTAGGTATTTCAGTTTTTGAAGGAGATGAAGCCAAGGTGTATAATTCCTTTGTTTCTATTTTCACAGAGTTCAAATTAAATAGCAAATATAAGTCTTATTCTTCAAACTCTGTAAACAAAATTAATTTCTTTAATTTTCATAAATCAATTTAATGATAATTTCAGGCCGCCACCCTGCTAAGTAGTTTACTAATTGCTGAAATGCCCCACTGTCTCAGCCCAAGTGTTTCCTTGAAGTCTGCAGTCAGCTATTTCCACACTATGTTTTATCTTTGGTCATCCTTGGCATGCCATGGCGCCGCCCTTGGGCCCAGCCACTGAGGTCTGTTCCAGTCCCTGGGACGTCATCTTGAGAAAAGTCTTGTTTGATCACACCTCCCCAGAAGTACTCCTCTCTCACCTCAAATTCTGATCCCAATAATAAGTTTAGGCTTTTGAAAGTAAAAGACAGGGCTGGGTGCAGCAGCTAACGCCTGTAATCCCAGCACTTTGGGAGGCCAAGGTGGGTGGATCATTTGAGGTCAGGAGTTTGAGACCAGCCTGGCCAATATGGTGAAACCCCATCTCTACTAAAAATACAAAAATTAGCTGGGCATGGTGGCGGACACTTGTAATCTCAGCTACTTGGGAAGCTGCAGCAGGAGAATTGCTTGAACCTGGGGGGCGGAGATTGCAGTGAGCCAATATTGTCCCACTTCACTCCATCCTGGGCAATAGAGCGAGACTCAGTCTCAAAAAAAACAAAACAAAACAAAAAACAAAAAAAAAGAAAAGCCAGGAAGAGGATAACAATACAATAGCACCTACTTCAAAGGGTTGCTGTGAAGATTAAATGAGTTAATACCTATAAAATGCTTAGCACAATGCCAGATATAGTACATGCTAGTAAATATTCGCTATTATTACATTACTTTAGAATATACTTACATATATCTTTTTCTCAATTTTACTTTGGTGGCCTGCAAAATACATGATAAAATGTAGAATTTGTGAAGATTTGCATATAAGTGGTGCTGATATTGGTATATGCCCTCCAGGCACAGAAATTCTACTCTTCTACTTCACACAATTCTCATCAAAGAAGGAGAAAAAAGTACAGTGCTGTTACAATTGTATGCACTGAATTTTACAGTATATTTTTGCCAAGAAAAAAACTTCCATATTGTCTAGTTATCAATGAGAATTCCACCCTCCCCTTACAATTTTACACGTACTATGATTAGAAGAATTCCACAGAGGCTAGCTTCTGGCTCGAGTTTTTCAAATCTCGTGTCTCCTCTGTAGCCGTATGTCCAGTATTACGTGCTGTATCTCACTTTCGTACCCCGACCCCTGGCCGTGAAGCTTGGTTCCATGACGAATCAGCACAGTAGATAGAAGGAGTGTTCCTGGACGCCGTTTCTACACTGGTGTGATTGAAAACCACCTAAAAATCTCTTACTAAACCCAACTTAAGTGTAATCCCACCTCAACATCCCGTTAGCCATATCCAAAAAATTCCCACACTCAGTGCCACCTGATGGGAAGGGAAACATAACAGCAGCGAAGTCTGATTGGAAAGAGATAGTAACTTTAATTAATTAAGGTAAACATATCTTACATTTGCAAAATTTCCATAAGCACTGTGTAAATTTATGGCTAGGGTCCCTCTGAGGTCCCCGAAAGGTATCTGTGCAATAGAGGGGCCTGAAGCTTCAACTTAGTTGATTTCACAGTAAATCGCATCACAAGTATGAAGTGGGATGATTCACGTAAAGGGCATAGGACTGTGCCTAGCACATCCAACAAATGTCAACCCTTGTCTGCAGTCGAGTAGTAGTAGGGCTAGTAGGCATTATTTGTGTTGATTTTTGTCCACATGCCCTCTCCTCCTTGTCTGCCCATTCTTGGCCCTTCTGTAACCTGCCGTGCCTCAGGAAGCTGACCCCTGTGCTCTTTCTTACACAGACTTCCTTGCCCCTGGTGCTTTCCTGTGGCCAGTGAGAAGCATCAGCAAGAAACTGGTAGGCAGGAAGAAAGAGAGTTTGGGCTACTTATATGAGTTCCCCCCATCTCCATATGCTCTCCCTCCAATTTCCTCATGGTTCGGGCTCTGTCTGCACATAGCTGTAGCTCCTATTGGGTGAATTCTCTCCAAGGACTATAGATTGTGCTGGTTTTGATAACACAACTTCCGCCCTTTGCTCCCTTCAGGCCTAAAAGTAGAACAGGCTTCCTGCTGCTGTTAGTCCCTGGAGGCCTCACCATCCTTTGTTGGTTCCCTTAACCTGTCTATACCTTTGTAACTAGTCGATTAGTGAAATCCCTTTCAATAAGTTCTTTTGAGTGTCCTGTTTCCTGCAGAATCCCTGATTAATACATTGTTTGTTCTGACCCCAACTGGTATGCCCCATGGTCATCCTTTTTCTGTCTCCTGATATCCTGAGATAAAAGGTGTTGCCTATTTTCTCCTTCTCAGAGTAAGTCATGAAAAATGTGTACATAAAGTCATTTTCCCCTCCAGTAGTATGGCCATAAACTGTATGAAATCCATGTGTGACTTAGAGGAGAGCTCTGCTTGTTGATCTAACTGTTAATTTCCCCTGGGGGTAACATGTCCCTCGGAGTGCTTAGCCTGTCTTTAAAATTTTTACGTTTCCATATGTGTTTATGTAACCACTTAGTTCTGTCCTATGTCGCTCTAGGCATATTTGCTACACTCAGTGGAAGTTGAATTGTCCTGTCATATTACATAAGATGAAAATCTGACTCCATTCAACTGCCAGAGCAATAGCCAGAGAAGACATTAAGCGAGAACTGATTTTTGGCCTGGAGATCCTTTTCCATTCATGAGTCCTCTAGGGTTTCTCCAAAGCTGCACAGATGGTCATTCTTCAAAAGAAATACAGTTTTTTCTCCCCTTAGGAAATACTTAATCTGGACATTAGAACTGTTTCTGAGAGTGGGGAGGAACGCAGGAAAAACTCACCAGCACAATGTTTATTTTTAATAAGAGAAAGGGAAAGGAATGTGCAGATAGAGAACATTCTTATGTTTTCTTCTTCATACAGCTGCAGGTGAGATCTCCAGAGACTCTGACTTTAGAAGTGCACCAGGCCAGGAATCTCTGTAGCAATACTGCCTGTGAAGAGCATAGCTCAGGCCTTGTTTGATCTGATAGTCATGGCCACCCATGAAGGACTTGTATTTGCCGAGTATTCCAAAAAAATCTCACATCTGATTCTATCCTAGGCTGAACTGTTAATCTGTTCTTTCGTCCCTTCAATCAGTATTTGTTGAGTGCCCATAATGGAGGAGGCCTTGTTTGAAGTGCTAAAGATACAGCTATGAATATGACAAAGTCCTTGCCCTCATGAGCTTACATTCTAGTGGTAGAGGCAGAAAATAAACAAGTAGCTTGCGAACATGGCTCTGCGAGTGGTGCGGAGCGTGCGGTCCCTGCTCTGCACCCTGTGCGCGGTCCCGTCACCCCCCGCGCCCTGCCCGCCGAGGCCCTGGCAGCTGGGGGTGGGCGCGGTCCGTACGCTGCACACTGGACCCGCTCTGCTCTCGGTGCGTAAATTCACAGAGAAACATGAATGGGTAACAACAGAAAATGGCATTGCAACAGTGGGAATCAGCAATTTTGTACGGGAAGCGTTGGGAGATGTTGTTTACTGTAGTCTGCCTGAAGTTGGGACAAAATTGAACAAATAAGATGAGTTTGGTGCTTTGGAAAGTGTGAAAGCTGCTAGTGAACTCTATTCTCCTTTATCAGGAGAAGTAACTGAAATGAATGAAGCTCTTGCAGAAAATCCAGGACTTGTAAACAAATCTTATTATGAAGATGGTTGGCTGATCAAGATGACACTGAGTAACCCTTCAGAACTAGATGAACTTATGAGTGAAGAAGCATATGAGAAATACATAAAATCTATTGAGGAGTGAAAATGGAACTCCTAAATAAACTAGTATGAAATAATGCATCCCAGCAGAGTTGTCTTAAATTAGTGGTGGACAGAAGACTTAGAATAGCAACTTTTAGCATTATCGACGGGGAAAAAAAAACTACTGTTAACATTGCTAATGAAAGAAAATACCCTTTAACTTTCTAATGGTTATAGATAAATATAATAACGCATCTTTTTCACAATATCCTCTGATTTTTAGACTAGGCTGTAGTGTTCACAATTCATGAAATTATGCATGGTAAAAACTAGTTATAAAAATTACATAATTCAAAGATAATGTTGTTATTCTTAAGCCTTACATAATATTGTAACTTCCATGTATCTATACCTGGATTTGGGATGAAATACTTAATGATCTTTCCATTGGAAATAACTGGAAGTGAAGAGGTTTTGGTTGCTTGTACAGTGTCAGATGAGGAACACCACTATCTTAATTTTGCAGTACACTGCATTTGCTGGTGCTATTTTTATACAGCGAAGCAACAGCTTTGCAGCAAAATAATAAAATACTTCTTCGTTAATCATTTTTTTTGTTTTGATGTTAATATTTCATTTAGTGACTCTGCTAGTATTCGTGAAAGTGCTAACTTACGGAAAGTTACTTTTTAAAAGGAAATTTAAGCCAGAACAAGGAAAAGCTACAAGAAAATGTTTCCTTTAGTCACAAATCTGGTTTTTCTTAAGCCAAGATCTGTCACCTTTAACATAATAAAAAATAAATCACCAAAAAAAAAAAAAGAAAATAAACAAGTAGGTAATTAAATACATATATACATATAATACCTTATAATTTTAATTAGTGATAAGAGCTCTGAGGCAGTAATGCAAGGTAAATTTGTTGTAATCAATCAATATCTTATTAATGTTGGTATGCAGAAAAGAATGAACAATAGCAGGCCTGAGGCTGCAATGCTTAGACCGGCTGCTTGCAATGTTGACCCTTGGCTGGTATCTGGAAACCTGAATAGTAAACAGTTCCCTAGACCGACACAAAACTTTCCATAAGCGATAAGAATGGTTCACTGTAACTAAACTGTCTATGCAAACAATATGGTTTCTGTCAAACACCTGCTTTCCTTCTAGGAGTCTGAAATTCAGTATGTGCTGGGCAGAAGGTGCCAGTGTGACCAGCTACCAGCAAAACTTTGGGTGCTGAATCATTAATGAGCCTCCATGGTAGACAGTATTTTCACATGTGTTGTCACAATTCATGGCAGGAAGAATTCAACATGTCTTGTGTGAGTCTGCTGGGAAAAGACTCTTAGAAGCGTGTGCCTGGTTTCCTCCTGACTTCACCTTGTGTGCCTTTTTCCTTTGCTGACTTTTCTTTGTATCATTTCACTGCAATGAGTCACAGGCGTGTGACTATTAGCTGAGTCCTGTGAGTCCTTCTAGTGAACACCAAACCTGGGATGGTCTTGGGGACCCATGACACAGTTTGGGACTCTAGGACTTCTACAATCAAAGGAATTAAGGAGGCAATCCAGCTGGCAGATGGTGGTGGGGTGGCTTAGAGTACTACACAAAAACTGGGGTGGGTCTCAATGAAGCTGCCATTTAAACAACAACAGCAACAAGAACAAAAGACAAAACAAAAAACCCCTGGAGGAACACCTGGGGGATATTTAGGGGGCGATAACAGCCCCCAGCTAAGGAACATGCTGATGTCAGCATAACCGAAAACCTTGTGGCCACGCCCGTGTTCTCAGTGTCCTTGTCAGTGTGCTCCTTGAGGAAGGGGAGTGTGTTGCAAGGTCTTGGTACTTTCATACTCAGAGAAGGTTATTTTGTAGAGTGATGATTTAAATGAAACTTTGTTTACATATTTTTTTCTTAATTTTCAAGAACACAGCATAGGTGGGGGGCCCATGATCACTGGTTGAAGAAAGTTTTAAACCTCTCAGTTTGTTTTCCCTTTTGTTTTGTCAACAAAGTCTTGATGCTAGGCCTAGTCTTTCACATGAAGGTTAAATCATTTTAAAAAGAAGGAATAAGGCCAGGTGCAGTGGCTCACACCTGTAATCCAAGCACTTTGGGAGGCCGAGATGGGCAGATCAAAAGGTCACGAGATTGAGACCATCTTGGCCAACATGGTGAAACCCTGTCTCTACTAAAAACATAAAAATTGGCCAGGCATGGTGGCGCATGCCTGTAGTCCCAGCTACTCAGGAGGCTGAGGCAGAAGAATCGCTTGAACCTGGGAGACGGAGGTTGCAGTGAGCTGAGATCGCACCACTGCACTCCAGCCTGGGTGACAGAGAGAGACTGTCTCAAAACAAAAAAAAAGAAAAAAAAAAAAAGAAGAAGAAGAAGAAGAAGGAATAAGAATTCTTGTGGCTTCTGTTGGATACCACTTTTCATTTAATTGGCATAGATTCTTTAAAACAAAGGGCCTGGACTTTCAGCAGCAGGTTGGAGGAAAGGAGTGAATATGTGTGTCCCCCAACAGAGAGAAATAGGTGGGACCCCAGACCTAGCTCTCAAGGCAGATGGAGGGGAGGCCTCTGATTCCCAGCCAGGATTCTCAGTTCCTTCTCTTTCTCACTTTATTCCTCACTTTTTTTCTTTTTTCATGTTTCCTTCTCTTTCTGTCTCTGTACTTGCAAATCTCTCCCTCCCTCTTCTTTCTGTCTTTTCTTATTTTCTCCCAGTCTTTTCTACATAGTAGTATTTTTTCTTTTTGTTCACCCTGGCTTCTACCCCACCCCAGTCTTATCTCTTAATTCTTACTGTTGTCTCTTCTCTGACATTCTTGATAGGACCTTCTCAATTCAAGGCTGGGATAGGCTTTGGACTCTACCTCTGCCTTATGCTGTGGACTGCCTGAGGCATGATTAACTTATCCTGGACCAGAATTAGCACTTTTAGTCAGCTGAAACCTAGAAAACTGCTGAGAGCTACTTGACCAAGTATCGTTTTCCTCCTGCTGCTAAAACTTGAGGAATGTACAAAAGATGACACCAAGAGTTAAGCTAAGGTCTCTAACACGCTAACACCTTTAAGGTTATGGTAGACACAACCTTAAAGGGTGGAGAACACTGATGCATGCTTTTTCACTATGTATTTTTAGCCATAATATTTGCCAGCCATAATGAGAGTATTGCCATGTGCTATAATATATGCTACATACCTGAGTATGTTTCTCAGGTATATGGAGCTAGAGAAAATCACTCAACCACGCAGATTGGTGTCACTAAGAATTCCCAACCTCCAGCCTCAGCTGGGTCTTTGGGGCCATTCAACAATCCTGGTGATGGTCCTCCATGAGCCTCCACTCCCTTTCCCACCCAGGAAACCTGCCAACCCTCCTTCATTCTCCCTGAGATCTTTAACTCCAATCCACAGTTCCCACATTCAGTAGATGACTCTTCCTCTACTTTATCAAGAAAAGTGACTGGACATAAACTACTTGATCCTACAAACTCACCTCTTCCCATGGTTTTCTCTTCTCCACGATTTATGGGGATAAAGAGTTCCTCTCTTTTGGTCAAAGCCAGCCACTTCATCTGTACCCTTGATCTCATTCCCTCCCATCTCTGACACCCTCCTTTATAAATTACCACTTGTCTCATATATCATCCATTTTTCCTTTCTATTGGCTCTTGGCATGCAATCCATAAATATGTTCAAAACCTTCCTTTTAGAAAATGACAATCTCTTTTGTTCCTGTTTACTTTCCAATGTCTTGGGCTACTGCCAAGATCTGTTCCTCCCTTTCTTATTTTCTTTCTTTCTTTCTCTCTTTCTTTCTTTCTTTCTTTCTTTCTTTCTTTCTTTCTTTCTTTCTTTCTTTCTTCCTTTTTTTTTTTTTTATGGAATCTAGCTCTGTCACCCAGACTGGAGTGCAGTGGCATGATCTTGGCTCACTGCAACCTCTGCCTCCCAGGTTCAAGTGACTCTCCTGCCTCAGCCTCCTGAGTAGCTGGGATTACAGGTGCCTGCCACCACGCCCAGCTAATTTTTGTATTTTTGGTAGAGACGGGGTTTCACTGTGTTGGCCAGGCTGGTCTTGAACTCCTGACCTCGTCATCCTCCCGCTTCGGTTTCCCAAAGTGCTGGGATTACAAGCATGAGCCACCGCACCTGGCCCTGTTCCTCCCTTTCCAGTCAAAATTTCTGGAGAGGAAAATTAACTTGTCTCCATTTGCTCATCTCCCATTCACTCCTCACATCCCTGAGATCTCACTTCCATCATCCATCCCTGTGCTAAAAATGATTCTCTAAAGATCTCCAGTGTTGTTCATATTGATAAACCCAACAGGCACTTCAGTTCTTTTTTTTTTTTAATTATACTTTAAGTTCTGGGTTACATGTACAGAATGTGCAGTTTTGTTACATAGGTATACACATGCCATGGTGGTTTTCTGCACCCATCAACCCATCACCTACATTAGGTATTTCTTCTAATGTTATCCCTCCCATAGCCCCCTCCCTGCCACAGGCCCTGGTGTGTGATGTTCCCCTCCTTGTGTCCATGTGTTCTAATTGTTCAACTCCCACTTATGAGTGAGAACATGCAGTGTTTGGTTTTCTGTCCCTGTGTTAGTTTGCTAAGAATGATGGTTTCCAGCTTCATCCATGTCCCTACAAAGGACATGAACTCATCCATTTTTATGGCTGCATAGTATTCCATGGTGTATATGTGCCACATTTTCTTAATCCAGTCTATCATTGATGGACATTTGGGTTGGTTCCAAGTCTTTGCTATTGCGAATAGTGCTGCAAAAAACATATGTGTGCATGTGTCTTTATCATAGAATGATTTATAATCCTTTGGGTATATGCCCAGTAATGGGATTGCTAGGTCAAATGGTATTTCTAGTTCTAGATCCTTGAGGAATCCAGGCACTTCAATTCTTACCTTGTTCAACCTCTCTCTAGTACTTGACACTATTGAACTTTTCATTCTTGTAATTTCTTGACAACTAGAACATTTCTTTCCTGATTTCTTCCCATTTCTCTGACCATACTTCTTCATCTCCCTAACGTGATCCTCTTGACTTTGCTCATCTTTTATGCCAGGAATTAAAAACTCAAATGCCTATCAGGCCAGGCAAGCGATATTTTTAAAAAATGAAACAGCTATAAGAAGTAGCAGCACCAATGTAAGGATTAATAGAAGCTGACATTGGCCTTGGTGTTATAAAGACAGTGGAGACAGTAAAGAATTGAAGAACAGGTATCTCATTCAAAGAAGGAAACTACTACTCAGCTCTGGTAGAATGTTGCTACATGAAAATGCAAGCCCAGTGGGCAGAGCTCCTGGTCTTAAGAGAATCTGGAAATCTTCATTTTAAGGTAAAATTCCCTGATTTTTAAATGTTGGGGACAAAGTCTAATTTGGCTCTGTCAACCAAGGAAATCATGCTGAACTTAATTGTAAAATCTGTCTTAAATAACTGTATGCCTAATGGGTACACACTGGCCCTTTGGCTATTCCTCTGCGTATTCTCCTTGTACCAGCTCATCTCTTCTCATGATCTTAACTTCTACTGAGGAACTGAAGATCCCCATCTCTCAGCCTGGTTTCTCCTGTGACAGTCAGATTTATAAATCCAATTATTTGCTGGATGTTATACTTGGATGTTCAGTGAGCAATTCAAGTTCTACATGTCTAAACTTGAACTCATGATTTCCAAACATCTCTTCCACCCTCTCAGCTAGTTTTATCACCATCCTCCTAGCCATTTGATCTAGATCTCTAGGAATTAATCTGGACTTTGGCTATTATTGTTGCTCTCTGCCATTCACAGCTTTCCACAATCAAGGCCTCCAACTGCATCTGTTATACTGTGTGTACTACTACCACTGTCTTCATTAAGGTCCTCAACATCTCTTACTTGAAATAACACATTAGACTCCTAAGTATCCCCAACCCATTTGCCTACCTCCAGGTAAGCCACATCAAAACATATTCTTTCTACAGAGACCAGAGTGATAAATGCAAATCTGATTACTCTCCCTTCCCCCAGCTACATCTTCTTGAAACATCTCAAGGTTCCCCATTGCCTACAGAGTCAAGCCCTAGCTTGAAAGTAAGGTTTTCATGACTTTGCCCCTCCTTTTCTAGTACTTGATGCTATGGCACTGCCAAATAGCCTGTAGCTTCTCACACATACCATTGTGCTTCCTGCCTCCTTGACTTTTTTCTTTCCTTTTTTTCTGTCTTTCCACATTCTTCTCGATACCCCTTAATTCTTACTGTTCAAAATGCTTCCATTTCTGGAACTCCCTCCCTGAATTTCTACTTTGGGCCAAGAGTTCCCCATCTGGGCCCCCATAGTCACTATGCTTATGTGGCACAGCTCTTCCTATGTCATATTGTAACAGTGTGTGTATGTGGGTGTCTTCTCCCTCTAGCCAGCAATCTGCCCTAGGGTAGTAGTTGTACTCTAATTCATCCGTATCCCCTCACTCCATCTTAGCAATAATACAATTCCTGACACATGATGCAATAAATGTCACCAAACTAAACTGAACTAACACTTCAGTTAGGGAAGTAGAAGCAGAAATCATGGTTCTTGGTAATGAGAAATTTCCCAGGGGTAAGAAACGGGGCTGGAATTTAACCCAGGTCATGAAACAAAGAGAATTCAGGATAAATTTCATGTGTACCATGCAAAGCCACAAGAAGAAAACAGAGCTAAGTGGTAGTACACTAAAATCCCAGAAGATGGGGTTATAGCCTCATCATGCTAGAGAGACAAATGCAGTCTTGGGCTATAGTGGTTGAAGCATCCGCGTCCAACTCCGGAGAGGGAGTTGTCCCAGTGTTCCCCATGCTGCTCAGCCTATAGACAGAATGCTGTCTCCCACTCTGGGTGCCTCAGGCTTGCATGACCAACTGAGAGATTGAGACCAGCATGGTGAGGAGTTCCAAAGCCATGTCACTGAAGGGAAGGTTGAAGAGCTAGGATATTTAATCTCAAATAAAAAGAAATGCTTAGTGGAAATCTGAAAAGAGCATTAAAGCATTGGAAGGCCCTTCATTTGAGAAAAGGAAAGTATGTACTCATGAAGCACCTGAAAATAAAACTGGGACCAATAAATTAAAGCTACAGGGAAGCAAGTGACAATTGCATGTCAAGGACAATTGTCTAAAAATCAGGCCTGCCCAGAATGTAATGAACTGCTTCACCAAGTGATGAGCATCCAACCCCATGAGTGCTCGGGGAGATGCCAAACAGCCAGCTGCCAAGGCAGTTTTGGAAGGGGTGACAGCCTGGACTAGGTGACCAGTAGGTGACTTTCCAATGTTAAGAGCGTAGAATTCTGTGGGATTAGAGAAACCACCTCTGTTTTTTTTTTTTTTTCCTAAGGAAAAGGTTAAAGTTCTCCTCTCAAGTGAAGATACAGAGAGACAAAGAGCTTTCATTTGATTTCATCATCTTAGCAATGTTTTGGCTCTGTTCTTTCCACGTGAAAGACCATGTTTGACCTTCATGGTGTTCTCCAATCACAATCTCCTACTTTCCTTGAACTCTAACCTCTATCTACAATCATTCAGTCACTGTTAATTTGCCTGGTTTTCCCCCACCACCCCACTTCCTTTGGTGCTGCAGTAGTGTAAGGAACTTCCCATTACTCTGTGGACAGAGATGACTTTGGAAGGCCACAGAAGTGTAAATGGCCATCCTTTGCCTCTGTTGTTGGAACTAGGTAGGAGGGAATGTGTTTGGCCATTTTGCATTGCTATAAAGGAGTGACTGAGGCTGGGTAATTTATAAAGAAAAGAAGTTTATTTTGGCTTACAGTTGTGCAGGCTGTACAAGAAGCATGGTGCCAACATCTGTTTGGCTTCTGGTGAGGGCCTCAGGAAGCTTACAGTCATGGCAGAAGGTGAGGGGAGAACAGGCACTTCACATGGCGAGAGAGGGGGGAGGTGCCACACCCTTTTAAACAATGAGCTGTCTGGGTGAACCTAGAGGAAGAAGTCACTCATTACCATGGGGATGGCCCCAAGCCATTCATGAGGAATCCGCCCCATGACCCAAACACCTCCCACCAGGCCCACCTCCAACACTGGGGATCACATTACCTTGCCTCATCAACTCTGACTTCTGTCCTTAAATACAGTTCTGTATCTCTCATTGTCCACAGAACACATGTGCCATGTGTCATCACATCATGGAGTCTCTTGACTCAATATGACCCAACTAAAACATGCATAACTCCTCTTCCCAACACTGCCACCACCACCAACTCATTCCTGGTGTCCCTGCTTCCTTCACAGCTATCTGGTCACCATGAAGTGATGAATATGAGGGAAACGTTAAGAGCACTGCAGAGATGTGGCCCCTCATGGCCAAGCCCCTGAATCACAGTCAGCAACGACTTTCCTCCAGATGTCTACTGATTGGACAGAAGTAAAAAGGATAATTTGAGCCAGTGTAAGCTTGGCATTCTGTTTCTTGCACTCAAATGTATTCAAAACTGGTATCCCAATTCTGATCAACTTCAGAGGCAGTGTTTTTCCTGGTTTAGCCCATTGAGACTTATTACCAGTATTTAGAACACTTCTTGGCACATGGCCGACACTCAAATATATGTTAAATGAGTAAATGAATGAATAAATTCAACATCAAAGCATTAAAAAATATTAACCATTAAAAACATCATGAGTAGATTCTATTCACAAAGGCAAAGTCATGGAACCAATCTAAGTGTCCATCAGCAGTTGACTGAATAAAGAAAATGTGATATATATAAAATGAAATACTATGCAGCCATAAAAAGGAATGAAGTCATGTCCTTTCCAGCAACATGGATGGAGGTTGAGGCCATTATCCTAAGTGAAATAACTCAGAAACAGAAAATCAAATACTGCATTTTCTCACTTATAAGCAGGAGCCAAACAATGGATACACATGGACATACAGAGGGAAATGATAAAACTGGGAAAACCGGGGACTCCAAAAGTGAAGGTGGGAGGAGGGTGAGGGTTGAAAAATTACCTATTGGGTACAGTGTTCACTGTTTGGATGATGGATACACTAGAAGCCCAAACCTCACCATTACACAATATATCCATGTAACAAACCTGCACGTCTACCTTTCAAATCTATAAAAATAAAAAATAGAGTAGGTTCAAAGTTTAATTTTATGTTTCTTAGAGAACACCTATGAGATTTCTAGTGTGCTAAATTTAAATGTAAATAATCATACAGTTTTTTAAAAAAACACGTAGAAGCCCTGATGAATACATTTTGATTAGACTAATACTTTTTTAAAGTCAGCACAGTTCCAGCTACAATAGGCTAGGAATTTTCTGGTCTGTCACAGTGGATTGTTAGGATTGGGTCTAAACCACTTTTGTAAGCTCAGGGATTACTAATCAGCAGTTGTTTTCCTGGCCCTGGTTGTTAACTGCTCATTTGGCAAAACGCCACATGGTTAATCACGTCCTGGCTTCCTAAATCTCTATGTTTTTAACAAGAGCCTTCATTTCCTGGGCTAATCTGCTCCAAAGTGTTCGATAACTGAGGCGTAAAGGCTGAGTTTTCAAAGGGATGAGATATTTCCTGAACAGGTGACCAGAAAAGTATAGCTGTCAGTTGCATCTCATGTGTTTTAGTAATCAGATTTTGCTTTAAAAAAAAAAAAGAGGCTTTGCTGAGGAGTTACAGATTTGAAAAGTTAAAGCTTCATGTTTTCTCAGTCACTTGTATCAGTGATTGTCAAAGTCTGTTTCAGGGAGACTGTCAATGTTTGTGGTTGCTGATGCCAACCTAGGGCAGTAAAATAGATTTCGAACTTGTGTTTATCAAAAATATTGTTACTATTCTCCTTGGTAAACCTAATAATAAGGAAATGTAAATTTATCTTTTAAAATTTCTGCTAAGGAATATTGGTTTATCGGTTTCATACATTAGGTTTCCAGTGAGGTTTTATTTATTTATTTATTTATTTATTTATTTATTTTTGAGACGGAGTCTGGTTCTGTCGCCCAGGCTGGAGTGCAGTGGCGCAATCTCGGCTCACTGCAAGCTCCGCCTCCCGGGTTCACGCCATTCTCCTGCTTCAGCCTCCCGAGTAGCTGGGACTACAGGCGCCCGCCACTACGCCCGGCTAATTTTTTTTTTGTATTTTTAGTAGAGACGGGGTTTCACCGTGTTAGCCAGAATGGTCCCTGACCTCGTGATCCGCCCGCCTCGGCCTCCCAAAATGCCGGGATTACAGGCGTGAGGTTTTATTTTTTTAAGAGCTCTTGTATTAAAACAGTTGAAAACCACTGAGAGATCAACATAATAGAGGATGCTTGTTTAGGGAAAAATAACATCCCCTGCCTTCGAAGGAAGTTTTAAGAGTTAAAAAAATAATTTATGTGAGAGCATCTAGCACAGTGCTTGGCACAAAGGTTAATAAAGTTTGTTGGAAGAAAGGAAAGAAAGGGTGGGAAGAAGGGAAAAGTTCGTGACTTAGTTGTAAGCTGGCATGCCAGATGTCTTTGATTCCTCCAGATTCACTGGTCACTCTTCTCCACTTTGTTCTTCACTGGGGCAGGGGAGGAGGGTGCTGACTTATATGGACAGGTCACAAGGACTCCCTTGCCTTCTGGCCTCCAGTTTGCTTTGACCAATAGGAATCCCTTGTGGGAGCCTAGAAGACATGAGGAGGAGGTCAGGGTGTCCATGCACCTGGCCCCTCCCTTAGGCTGGTGACAAAGCTTGGTGTTTTCTCTCAAGGCAGCTTCCCCTACATACTCTTTTTCCAAGTTCTGGTAACAGCATTCTCCCTTTGTCTCTTTGGGGCTGGAGTGATAACAGCCTCACTTCTACTAACTCCAGGTTACTGCCCTATCCCTTGTGTTTCCTTATATAATGCACAGTATTATAAATAGATGCTTTGCAGGTGACCTCTTGAATTATTCTAAGCGGGGGTTTGCCATGTAGGGGTTGTCACCGTACCATGACAGATACAGTGACTGGCTGTGTAATTTTGGACCCTCTAGAAATAGTCTCTACCCTTTCCCCCCATTTTCTATATCCTAGGAGGTAGGTATCTGCAGGCCTCCTACTGGGTTTGGCCAATGGGTGCCACCGTCAGAAGATTAGAGGGTGCGAGGAGAGAGGAATGGGTTATTTACCTCCTGCCAGGCTTTGGCCATTGTGTTCCTCTACTTAAGACCACAGCTTCTGCCAGGAAGCCCCTCTCTCAGAGCTTAGCTTCCATCAGGTCCTTCATTTTGCCCTTCCAATTCTATGGATGGTACAGCTCCCCAGTGGGGCTCATTCCTGAGTGCTTCACTGTTGCTTGTTGGCTCCCATGACTCTGCCCCATTTCTGTGAAACTACCCCCTCATTAAACTCTCCTCAGTTATTCCTGGAGTGTGTCATCTGCTCCCGGCCAGGACCCTGACTGATATAGCGGGTTTTAAGACTTGTGGCATTGTAATACAGATTACAGTTTTATTGATCACCAATGATTTGGTTTTTTTTTAAGTCCTAGTAAAGTTATAAGATTGTTTAAATTCATGTAAGTAGCAAAGACAATGTTTTCCCATTTTTCCTTTTCCTATTTCAAGATAAGGAAAGTACATATAATAGATAAAACAACACATTAATTGGTCCCTTGTCCAACTCAGGTGGAGTGTGTAGTCAGGAAGGGGGCAAGATGGCAGCACAGGAATGTGAAAAACTTGCAACTGAATCATCAGGAACAGCATAATGTACTCAAAACATGTAGCAAACAGAATGGGGAATCTTCAACTATAGAATGTATCTATACTAAAGGACATCTCATAGATTTAAGCTCAAAGGAACATAATAGATACCATTTTGCTCTTGAAAATTCAGCAAGTCAACCATCTCCATGGAAGGAAATATAAATTTCTTAGTTTAGAACTTGGGAGACAGAGATGTGAGAAATAAAAATGAGTAAAAGAATACAACATGGTTCTGTGGTCCATGATTCCTAAGACATTTCAAGTGAGAAAACCTGTTGTGTATTAATGACTTTCAGAGAACACCAGCCTGTCTTTCCTGATCACCATCACTTAACAAGTTAATGCAATGCAACAAATATTTATTGAGAACCTACTCCGTGTGAGGCACTGAGTTAGGCACTGTGGCTACAAGCATTAATAACCATGGCAAATGAATACACAATGAATTCAAATCAAAGCAGACCATGATAGGTACAGAAGTAGGCCTCACATACTATAAACACATGTGTCTTGGGAGCATGGAATTGGTTCTGTTGCATCTTTGTATCTAACATTAATTCCTTAGGCTGCAGTTTAAACACAGTTCCATTTCATTTCTGAGAAGAGATGGATAGCAGCTATTCACTATCTTTCATGTAATTGCATCTCAAAGGATAATTTAATGATGACTTCACCTCTCTGCTCTCAATTCTCCTGATAATCTGCCTTCATTATACCAGTGTGGAGGTCCCAGGTCTTCTCTTCTACATGCATATTTCCCTGGTCCGAAGGGACATCCAAAGCTTTAAATTTGGGGGTACCTATGTTTCAGGGTGATAGAGGGAATTGTCAGAGTTCGTGACAGCTCACCATTGCAGGAGTGCTTCCTGGTCTTTTCACCTCTCAACACACAGGAAACAGTAATATTTTTAGGCACACACTGAGCTAAATGAAAGAGTTTATTTGTGACTGAAAAATAACACTCCAGGGCTGTGACGGTCCCAAGTCCTACCTGGTTATCCCAAGATCTGAGAGGTCAATATCTGTGTAGAGCATTTACTGTAGAGATAAGGAATTTCTGGCCTGCAGGATAAAATCCAAGCACCTCAAACTGGTATGGCAGGCAACACATCCAGACAGCAGTCTGGACGGGGGCCTTGTTACCTGGTTTTCTTCACTCTGAGCACTAGACTCTTGGCTGTCTGCTCAGAACAGACATCTACATACAAAACAATATCCAGAGGAGTTGTTTAGCTAGGGAATTCATGAAGATGGCAAAGATGATGACAAAAGCCACACTTTGAACCGAGAACTCTACAAAGTTTATTATATATATGGTTACATCCAGCTACCCATCAAGGGGATATATAATAGCTTGCTATATTTGTTTCTAGTTGAGCCTCATTAAGAAACTGGTAGTAAAATTTACCAGCCTTCTTCTGTGTATTTCTCACTATTTGATTCTTAGGCTCCTGTGCAGCAATGCTCACTTTCACCTCTGATTTTTATGACTTTTGCAAATAATCCTTAGCTTCTGAAATTTAGCCTCAGGAATGAATGGTCTTGGGCAAATCTAAGGAACTTCTGAGGTATGCAGTATCCCTCTTGGATCTGCATTGTTTGGAGCTACAATTGAAGAGCGGGGAGGGAAGAGTGGATTAAACATCTTTTGGCTTGAATTATTACTTTTTCTTTGGAGTGGGCTCTGAAAATAAGTGCCCTTTGCATAGATGCCTGGTTGCCATGACACATCCTGGGTAACATATTAACCATCTCCTCTTGGTGATAACAGTTAGAACATTATTGCTCCATCATCACAAACCCAGTCAGGATGCTTACCAAGAGGTTACTGCTTATCTTTCTGTTTCTCTCTACTGCCTACCGTGCACCTTATTCTCCAGCCACAGCCACATCGTTAACTTTTCCTGCACACATTTTTCATTTTTCAGCCTTTGTGTCCCTTCTGTCAAAAAACTAAACACAAACCCTTTCCCAATTTGATGTCTTGTTAGAGAGCTACTCATCAAGATCTGTGAGTTCTTTCCTAAGAACTCCCTGGAGGAGTGAGTTCATTCTGTCCTTTTATTCTCACCTCATAATATATATACCTCCTCTTCTATAGTACTTATGTTGAATTATAGTTATTTATTTGTCTGTCTCCTCCCTACTTGCTGATGAGACTATTGACCCTTGAGGGCAGCAATGGTGTCTGATTCAGCTAGGTATTCACAATGTCCAGCACATAAACAGGCACGGAGAAGATGCTCTATAAGTGTCAAATGAATGATTATAGGGCAGGCAAGAACTTCCAGCTGCCCTAGTAAAACCCTTTTCTGGCTGACAGGGCAGAGATTCTGGTGAAATAGAAACTTTGAAAACAATCCTGAGACTTTTGTATTGAGGTTCTTAAAATGTCCACAAGAATCTGTCACCGATTCCATGCCAGGATGTGCATGCTTAGGAAATATTATGTGATCATGTCATAATTCTTTAATAAAAGGCATGTGGTTTCCTCTGCTTGGAGCATGCTTCCCTGTAGCCACCCCAAACCAGACACCTCCAATTATCTTTCGGGTTTTAATGAATTTCCTCAACTGTTACACCAAATAATAATGGTCTGTTTACCTAACTGACTTCTCCCAGTAAATTGTAAATCCATGAAGGCAGGACGTATGTCATTTATGTCCAACACTGTGTCCTCAATCTTACAGGATGCCTAGCGCATAATCAGTGCTAAATATTTTTTGAACGAGTGAACGAGCCATCCATGTTGGTTTATCCAGTGATTTTTAAGAAAAAGATAACTAAATATTACCCTATGAAGTTTCGACATTGTAGATCCAGCTCCTTCTAAAGTTGGCAGAGCAAGGCAGGTGAACAAGATAAATTTGGCAAAGCTTTTAGAACCTTGCAAGAGACAAGACATTAAGTCAATGTAGATTATTGTAGCAAACCCTGAAAAAAATTCCCTGCTGACTTTTATATATTTAAATGAGAGCTATTCTTACAATGATTTTAATGATTCATTTGTGTTGCATCACATATATTAGTAGGCAGGAATATTTTTACTGTTTTACTCATCACAATTTTTTCCCAAAGCAGCTTTCTGAGAGTAACAGAATAGCTTAGATGATGTGATACTTAGTCCTTCACTGCTCCACAGTGATACTGCTGGAAGGGGAAGGTTTTTCTATTGCTGTGTCCCACAGTGGATGATTTGCCTTTAGTTTGACAACAACCATTTCAGGCTGGAAGGCTATGAACAGGCAATTTAGAGAAATAGTACAAATGGCTGGTGCTTATCAGAAAAATGTATTCCTACCATTTTTTTGCCTTATAGGCAAAAATCTTTAATGTTTATAATAAGCAATATTATAAATATTTATAATACTGCAGCAAGCCATAGAAAAATGGGCTCTCTCATTCCCTATGTGAAGGGGACTATAGATTGGTACAGGCTTTTTATGAAGACCAAGATTGAAAATATAAAGATTTAATCAAAATTTAATGCACATATTCTTGGACTCAGCAATTCTACTTGTAAGAATCTATCAGGCCGGGCGCAGTGGCTCACGCCGGTAATTCCAAAACTTTGGGAGGCCGAGGCAGGCAGATCATGAGGTCAGGAGATAGAGACCATCCTGGCTAACACGGTGAAACCCCGTCTCTACTAAAAACACAAGAAACCATTAGCGGGGCACGGTGGCGGGCGCCTGTGGTCCCAGCTACCTGGGATGCTGAGGCAGGAGAATTGCTTGAACCCAGGAGTCAGAGGTTGCAGTGAGCCGAGATTGCGCCACTGCACTCCAGCCTGGGCAACAGAGTGAGACTCCATCTCAAAAAAAAAAAAAGAGAATCTATTCTACTGATACACTCGCATAAGATGGCTCCACGTATAATCTGTAGAATAAAGAGCTACTTCCCGGGCAGTCGCAGCATTGTCTTATATCCAAAAGAAATACCAGTGAATCCCCAAATCATTTAATACGATGAAAACTCCACTGAAACCTCCAAAATATGCACCAAAGGGAATTCTACCTACGACCTGCAGTTAAACTTCTGAAAATCCTTTCCCCTTCTGTCTTTCCCCATATCGCATATTACAGCAGCATGAATACATTTACTTTCTCTTTCTCATACACAACTCCTCCAAAGTCTTCTAAATTCAGTCTACAATTGTTCTTTCGATTTTCAAATGTATATTAGATTTCTTTTTCACTTTTAAAATATTAATTTTTACTTCATACACATCTATACAGTCTTATATAACTATAATTAATCTTACTTTTTAGTGCTGTGGTTCCTTTCCTCCCCTGATCTTCCCATTGTTTTATCTTTTCACTCTCTTTATTAGCTCAGTAGCTGAAAACAATATCCATTTATTATCTCACAGTTTCCTTGGGTCGGGTGTCTGGGCATGGCTTAGCTATGTCGTCTGCTCAGGGTCTCACAAGGCTGCAGGCTCATCCGAGGCTCGGGGGTCCTCTTCTAAACTCATGTGATCATTGGCAGAATTCACTCCCTAGTGGCTGGAGAACTCATGGTGACTAGCTTCTTCAATGCCAGCAGGAGTAAAAGTCTCTGCCACTTCTCAGATCTGATCTCAAGGATCACTTGATTAGACTTGGTTCACTCAGGATAATCTCCCTTTTGATGATCTCAAAGTCAAACCTTAATTACATCTGCAAAAATGTACTGTTGTCACGTAAGATAATCACAGGCGTGAGATCTCATCATATTCACAAGTTCCACCCACACTCAAGGGGTGAGGATTGTACAAGGTTGGAGAGTCATCTTGGATTTTTGCCTAACACATCCTCTACCAATATCACCCCTGTTCCTTTTGATGCTGTAAAAAGCTGCCACAAATGTAGTGGCTTAAAACAGAAATTTATTTTCTTACAGTTCTGGGCCTCCTGGATAATTCAGGTGATCCCCCTATTTGAGATCCTTAACATAATCACACTGCAAAGTCCCTTTTGCAATATAATATCACAGGTCCTGGGGATTGGGATGTAGACATTATAAGGAACCAAAATTCATCCCACTTTACCTGCCCCCAACCATACTAGGTAAAATCGTGTTTTAATGTCTTCTGTTACTCTTAAATACACACACACACACACACACACACACACACACAAACACATATACATGAACACATATGCATATGCATATACATATACTGGAAGGTTTTGGTCATTTTTTTTTTTTTTTTTTTTGAGATGGAGTCTCGCTCTGTCGCCCAGGCTGGAGTGCAGTGGCACAATCTCGGCTCACTGCAAGCTCCACCTCCCGGGTTCACGCCATTCTCCTGCCTCAGCCTCTCCGAGTAGCTGGGACTACAGGTGCCCGCCACCACGCCCAGCTAATTTTTTGTATTTTTTTTTTAGTAGAGACGGGGTTTCACCGTGGTCTCGATCTCCTGACCTCGTGATCCGCCCGCCTCGGCCTCCCAAAGTGCTGGGATTGCAAGCGTGAGCCACTGCGCCCGGCCGGTCATTGTTAAATGGAAATGCATTTGTGTTATATGTACTTTTCTGCATTTTCCTTTCCTTATTCAACAAAACTTCATGGAAATCCTTGTTATCTGATTTAATTCTAATTTATTTTTTTCAAATTTGCAGCATAACTTTCCTTGAAGAGGATATTTTACCATTTATTCAACCATTCCTTTACTAATATGTATTCGTTTTGTTTCCAGCTGTGTTTTAATTGTTTTTGTTGTGCACACATCTGTAATAAACATTCTCTTGCAAAGATATTTTTTATCCTTTATCCTTTACTTCCATGGGTTAGGTTTCCAGGAGTAGAATTACTAAAGCAGAGTATTTATGTTTTTCATTTTACTATATATTGTCAGATTAATTTTTCAAAAAGTCTGTAGCAACTCACATTTTCATCACCAATGTTTGAATATCCTTTCCCTTTTACCCCTGGCAATAAGTCTTGTTAGTCTCTTTAATGGATACTAGTCTATGTTACTTTACTGAATTTTCATACTTACTAGTATGTGAGCATTTTTCATATGTTTCATGTGTTTATAATTTGGATTTGCTCTTCTATGAGTTGACTCTTCTTAATCTTTTTCCATTGGGTTGTTTGGTCATTTCTTATCCGTTTGTAAGAGCTCTGTGACATTTATTGTATTAGCTAAGGTAGTACTACATTGCCATAACAAATACCCAAAATCTCAGTGATTTAACAGAATAGAGGTTTATTGACAACGAGATAGGGATACTCTGCTCTACCCAGTTGTTCAAAGACCCAGGCTGTTGGGGGCTCTGCCGTCTTCAACAGTGGCTCCTTAGTTCACCTTGGGCTGTCGTCATGCAGCCAGCACATAAGGGAATACAGAAAGGTTTCTTGGGCCAGATCTGGAGGAATGCTCTTACTTTCACTCACATTCCTTTACACAGCACCTAGGTGCTTGGCCATAGCCTATGGGAAGGTGAAAAAGTGTAATCTATATGTGAGCCCCATGGGGATGGGGTGGAGAGAGAAGAATGGATTACACAGGGGCACCAAGAAACCTTTGGGGGGTGATAGTTATGTTCTTTATCTTGATTGTGGTAATGGTTTCATAGGTGTGTTATATGTCAACACTCATCAAATTGTACAATTTAAATACGTGTTGTTTGTTGTATATTGATTGTACATCAGTAAAGCTATAAAAATGTGATTGGGGAAAAAGGAGTGCATATCTTGAGGAAAGGAAATATATTTAGTGATCAGCAAACCAATCTCTCTCATTATTATATAAGTTTATGAATATTTTCCCCAATTTGCCGTTTCTATGTAGTCAAATAGGCCTGTGGGGTGGGGCCAGTGTCTGTGTTATCAAGATTAGTCAAGAAGGTCTCCTTTGACCCTAGAGTGGACTTTCAATTTCTTAGATTTTCTTGCAAGATTCTGAAGATTAATATTTGACTCTACTCTTTAGCTTTTCTTGCTGGTTTGACAAATTTTCTGTTCAGTCCGTTTTATTTTCTTGTGGTAATATGGAAATTCTAGTATTCTTTTATATCCTGTCAACAGACACCTTCTCAACTCCTATGCTCATAGACATTTTTCTCTACTATCTGAAAATAAGCCAGTAATTATTCCCACTAGATGAATTCTAAAATAGCTCTGAATACATTTGTTTCCTCCCTCTCCCCTCAGTATTTCCCAGATGAGGCCTCGGCAGCACTGGTGCCCAGCCCCTCTCCCCTCCTCATTGTCTGAGATTTGCAGAGATCATTTAATACTTTGATTTACAATAGTACAATTGCCTTTGCAGCATGCTGCTTCTGTTCTAAAACCCCTTGTTGTTTAACAAATTCCCAGAGAGTCTACCATTAGGTTAACAGCCAATATTTATCGAATCCTTACTTTGTGCCAGGCACAGTTGAAGAAGTTTACGTGTGTTATTTAATCTTTACAACTCTGTGAGGCAGATGAAGAAACTGAAGCACTTTACAGATGAAGAACAAGTTCACATGTCCAGGAAGAGGTAGAGCCAAGATTGGAACCCAAAGGATCACCCTGAGAGTCCACGCCAGTGGTCCATTCACCAGCAGCACGGACCAGCACCTGGGAATTTATTAGAAATGCAGGATCTCTGATCTTCACCATAGACCTGCTGAATTGGAATCTGCATTTTAACAAGATCCTCAGGTGATTAAATGCACATGAAAGTTGAGAAATGCTGTTTTACGCCATACTGGGGGTTGTGGGTTACGTGAAATATACGCACTCTGAATTCTGGCATGTCCATAAACAGCTTTGCCGGCTCAGTCAGATGAATGAGAGCTTGGCAAGCATAGGGTTCTTTGGCTGCTGCTCTTTCTGTTAGTCATCTATATGGCTAATATGAATATTATTCTTTTTCTTTTGTAGGTAGTGTTTTTCCCTCTGTTCTAGAAGCACGTCAGATTTTCTCTTTATCTTTAGAATTCAAGAATTTTAGCATGCCTAAATGTGTATGTTTTCTCATCAATCATTCCTGGAGCTTGGTGAGCCCTTACAATTTGCAGACTCAGATTTTTCTTCTTTGCAGGGAAATGTTCTTCTAATTTGTTTAATTATTGCCTCTCCTCCATCTGTTCCTTTAGCTCCTCTGGAACTTCTATTATTTGTTAGTTTGATACCCTTGACGCACCCTCCAAGTCTTTTACCCCTTCCCCAAGGATTTTCTTCTCTTTAATTTTTTATCTATATTTTGAGATGATTCTCCAATTTTATTTACCAGACAGTTAGTAAATCTCCTTCAATTTATCTACTGAATGTTTAGATGGAAAATCACATTTTTAGCTCTAGAAAGAAAGAGAGAGAGAGAGAGAGTGTGTGTGTGTGTGTGTGTGTGTGTGTGTGTCTGATTACTTACATCTCCTTGAGTACTCCCTTGATCAATTTTTTATGTGTCTCCTCAGTTTGATTTTACTGGGCATGTGTTCTGGTTGACCTGAGTGGTCTTCCTTTCTTTGTCAGACCATCTTACGCCTGTGTTCGTTGCTCTTGTCTGCTTCCTTGGCTCATGACTGGCTGCTGCAGTGTTTTCAAGACAGCATTCCCACAGGTGTTGGAAGATGGTGCAGCTCTTTCTCCCGAGAGGCTGCAGTGAAGAAGCCAGCAGGCTGCAGACCCCTCGGGGTCACCTGTGCTCCCATCATCCTGTACTCTCCCAGTCTTGGGATCAGGGATGACTCTGCCACCTGGGCCAACTTCCTCTAGGTCTCCCAGAAGCCAGGGAGCCGTGGCACACTCATGTGGGATTGAGGGCCACTGATCTCCGAGACAAAGGTTTTCACAGGATTCCTTGCTTTATGCAAAGTCCCAGGGATGGGGACTGTGGGTAGTAGGGATTCTCCAGCTGGCTTCCCCAGTCCACAGAGCACAAAATTCTCTTTGCTGGAACTTCTACAGAGCCTCATAAAGAGGCTAGGTATCTAGAGCCTCATAAAGCTATTTGTCTCAGGAGAGGCAGAATGATTGGAGTTAGGAGTACAGCAGAAAGGAGTCATGTTTCTACGGCTTCCCATAACCCCTTTCTGCACTCAGCATTGTTTTTCATGGCAATAACTGGAAATAACGTATGAAAAAGGGCTAGATAAATGTGTTATTATAGTACATACATACACAAAAGACTGTACAGTTCCTTAAAATAATAGAGTAAATCTATTATGCACTGGTGTAGAATTATATCAATGATATATAGTACAATGGGGAAAAAGAAATTTGAGAACATAAATTCTATGATCCTATTTTAGGAACATTCAATGTTTATGTGTATATACATTAAGACTTTGTGATTGCAAGAGAGAAAAACTAGTTTTGATTAGCTTGAGCAAAAAGTACAATTGTTTTTTGGATGAGTACTGAGATAGCTCATAAATTAATGGCAAATATTGGACTATCAAGATTTAGGAAAGGAAAGGAAAAGACCCAGGGCAACATCTAGGCCTCAGTGGCAGCATTACACAGCTCTTCTCTTCAGAGCACTACCATTGAAGTGGCTCAGCACCTAGCTCCCAGTCCCTCTGATACTCTGTTGGAGAGAGAATCTGATTGTCTTGACTTGGGTCATTTGTCTATTTCTGGATCAATCAGCATGTTTAAGAATGGTAGGAAATATATAGAATATTTTTCAGAGTCTCCAGAGATCTCTCTCTGTGTATATTGGGCCATTCCCAAGGAAAGGAACATTACTAGGGGCCTGGAAGCAAGTGTGTGTGTGTGTGCATACATGTACAAACACGTACACATACACATACACGTACACACACATGCACATACACATATGCATGCACACACACACCCCTAAATACTCATCAAACTACTATTTCTAAAGGGTTGGAATAGATGTATGGTAAGGACAAAAGGGGCAAAATTTGTCTTTTTTTGCTTGAAACACTTTAATACTCAAGTTTTTTATGGTAAATATTATTAAACCAAAAAAGAAAAAGGAAGGAAAGAAGGAAGGGAGGAAGGAAGGCAGGCAGGAAGGAAGGAAGGAAAGAAGGAAGGAGAAAGAGGAGAAAGGAAGGGCATTTCAAGCTTCTAAATCATCTAAAGTTTTGTCTGTGGGAAACAACTAGAATCTTTTTCAGCCACTGTACATTTCTCCCAAGCATGGAGGAAGATATTCAACCCAAATCCATAGACGTGGTTCCACAGGCAAGGCCTGCTGGGTTGCTAAACTCTCACTCTTCCTCATCTCTTCTAGGCAGAAGAGTGACCCAACTCAAACAACAGAGAATCCTTAGTAGTTAGCAATGTAGTATAGTAGAAAAGCCATTGGATTTGGGGCTAGAATGCCTCTGTTCATGACTCTGGCTCCTCGTTTGTAAAAGGTGGATAGTAATCATTACTTTCTCTTCCCCTTTAATCTACCCAACCTCCAACCATATACAAAGTACTAGTGAGACCTCCAATAAGAATGAGATACTTATGTAAAATGAACTCTATGGAATATATTAAAATCATTAAAAGTAATGATTAAATGATTAAGATCAATAAAAGTAATGGCAAAACCCACAGTTACTTTTGCACCAGCCCAATATTGGTTTACTAGGGCTGCCACAACAAAATACTGCAAATTGGATGGTTTAAACAACAGAAATTTATTGTCTCACCGTTCTGGATGCTAAAAGTCCAAGATCAAGGTGCTGTCAGGTTTGGTTTCTGATGAGGCCTCTTCCCCTGGCTTGCAGATAGCTGCCTTCCCACTGTGTCCTCACTGGACCCTTTCTCTATGTATGCATATCCTTGGTATCTCTCCCTCTTTTTATAAGTAGGGCCCTATCCTTATAACCTCATTTAACCTTAATTACTTCTTTAAAGGCTCTATCTCCAAATATAGTCACCTTCTAACACTGTGGGAGTTAGGACTTCAATACATGAATTTGAGGGGATCACAGTTCAGTCCACTACATGGAGTAAAATACTATGCCCATTGTTTCAGTTCTAGTATTGTATGTAAAACTAAACCAAAACATAATGGCTTGAGACAACATTTTATTATCACTCATGATATTGTGTGTTGACTGGGCTCAGCTGAATGATTCTTCTGCTCCATGTGATGTCAGCCAGGGGTGCATTCCATCTGGAGGATCAACTAGGAAGCTAGTTCACTCACATGGCTGGCTGTTGGTGCTGGCTGGTGCCTGGTGGCTCACCCAAGGAGCCTCAGTTCTACTCCAAATGCCCTCCCCATGTGGCTTGGGCTTCTCCCAGCTTGAAGGCTTGTTCCCACGAGATGGGAAGTAGAATCTGTGGCTTCCCCTAAAGGCTTTTTTTTTATTTTGGAATTTCAGAATGTTACTTCTACAATCTTCTGTGGGTTAAAGTCAGTGATAAAGGCAGTCCAGATTCAAGAGGAGGGCAAATAAGTTCCACCCCTTGATGTGAGGAGAAGCATGCACATTCAGGGAGGAGAGAAACTGATGGGAGCCATATTTGAGAACTAGCCACCACACCCATACAAGGCATGGAGACCCCGTGGACATTCCACAAATATTCCACGTTAGTAATGCCCCAGATTTGGTTGCAGTTCATGACAAATGTGTCTTGCCTCATTATGAATGGGAAAGTATCTCATATCTTCAGATTATTTCTGAAGATATCTGTCAAATACTTCTGAACAAATCTAGAAAATTTGTTGATTTACTTTCTTAATCACATAAATTGTAAAGATTTTCAACGTAAGAGATTTCAAACAGAATGAAATTATGCTAAATAAAATGTGAGAGATCCTTTTAGCATTAATTTCCTCCTCATCCCATTGTTAATCCTACAACCTCTTAGAAAAAAAACACTGATGTTTTGTGTTTTCCCACTTACTAATTTCCTCTGTTATTAACATCTTATATTAGTATGGTACACTTGTTAAAATTAATTAACCAGTATCGATACATTTTTTTTTTGAGATAGAGGTCTCACTATGTTACCCAGGCTGGCCTTGAATTCATGGGTTTAATCGATCCTCCTGTCTCGGCCTCCCAAAGGGCTGGGATTACAGGCATGAGCCACCATGCCCAGCCAGCTGCATGATAATCAATTAAAGTTTATAGCATAGTCGGATTTCCTTAGTTTTTAATCAAAGTTTTTTCTGTTCTACAATTTCATCCAAAATGCCACACTTAATTTAGTTGTCATGTCTCCTTGGACTCCTCTACACTGTTGCAGTTTCTTAGACTTTTATTGTTTTTTATGTCCTTGACAGCTTTGAGGAGTACTGATCAGGTATTTTGTAGGATGCTTTGTATTGGGATTTGTCTGATAGTCTTCTCATGATTGTACTGACTATGGGTTTTGGGGAGAAAAACTGCAGGAGTAGAGTCCTATTTTCCTTAAGTCATATCAAGGCCATGTACTACAACCCTTTGTAGTACATGATACAACACTGAGGTGGTGTTTGTCAAGTTTTCCACTGTAAAGTTACTCTTCTCCTGCCATCCCTTTTCCATACTTTGCTCTTCGGAAGGAAGTCACTCTGTGAAGCCCAGACGTAAGGAGTGGGGTATTATGTTCTTCCTTCTTGAAGGCCAAGTAAGGCATAAATTATTTGAAATTCTTCTGTACAAGAGATTTGTCTTTTTGTTTTTTTAATTATTTATATCAGTATGAACTCATGCATATTTATTTTGTAATTCAGGTTATAATCCAATACTACCTTCTTTATGTGCTCAAATCATTCCAGCTTTGCTCATTGGGAGCCCTTTCAGATAGTTCCAGTGTCCCTTTGATGTACCCTAACAATGGTCTGGTTTGGTTTCTTTGAGCACTTCCTTACTTCCTGGCACTAGAAGATGCTTTAGGCTCAACTTGTAAATTTCCTGTCCCAGTCTTAGAATCACCCATTTCTCCAAGGAGCCCTGGTTCCTTTTATTGGAGAATGGTGTTAGAAACCACAATCTACATCAGGGTGTCCAAATTTTTGGCTTCCCTGGGCCACACTGGACGAAGAAGAATTGTCTTGAGCCATATCTAAAATACGCTAACACTAATGACAACTGATGAGCTAAAAAAAATTTGCAAAAAAAATCTCATAATGTTTTGAGAAAGTTTACGAATTTGTGTTGGGCTGCATTCAAAGCTGCTGTCCTGGGCCATGTGCGGCCCACAGGCCACTGGTTGGACAAGCTTCATCTTCATAATGAATGTTCCTTTGTAAAGTGTAAAAAAAATAATAATTTCTCGGCCAGGTGCAGTGGCTCACACCTGTAATCCCAGCATTTTGGGAGGCCGAGGCAGATGGATCATGAGGTCAGGAGATTGAGACCATCCTGGCTAACACGGTGAAACCCTATCTCTACTAAAAATACAAAAAATTAGCTGGACATGGTGGTGGGCGCCTGTGGTCCCAGCTACTTAGGAGGCTGAGGCAGGAGAATGGCGTGAACCCAGGAGGCAGAGCTTGCAGTGAGCTGAGATCGGGCCACTGCACTCCAGCCTGGGTGACAGAGCGAGACTCCATCTAAAAATAATAATAATAATAATAATAATAATAATTTCTCTAGCTTAGTTTGGTTTGTCCCAGGCTGAGCCAGTCGTCACTTACCAATGTTAGCTAGCTGACCCTCAGCCACCTGGCTTCTTGAGCATACACACTATATAGGAGCTTCTCTCACCCGTTCTTCCCAACAAATTTAGATTTTTAAAACTTCTATTGGAATAAAACCTCTTTTAGAACCTGAACTAGTGAGTAACTTTTTAGAAAACCTAAGGCATTGAAAAGAAAATTGGGCATTATAGAGAGCCATTTCTATTTCCTAGGAAAGATACTATCAACTTTCTTCAAATTTCCTATAGGGATACAAATACATCTCACACTTCGCCTATGATTGTGTGAGAGCAGTTTGATCTCACTAACAAACAGATCTCTGGCATTGGTAATTCCACAACAGGTAAAAACGTTGTGTTGAAAGTAAACCCACTAAAGCAAAATCAAGCAGTGAAAAGTTTAAAGAATAGTCCTTAAAACTGTGAAAGGCCAGGCATGGTGGCTCATACCTGTAATCCCAGTGCCTTTGGAAGCTGTGGTGGGAGGATTGCTTGACGCCAAAAGTTTGAGATCAGCCTGGGCAATGTAGCAAGACCTTGTCTCTACAAAACAAAAATTAATTTTTTAGAAAATTAGCGAGGTGTGGTGGTGCACACCTGTAGTCCTAGCTACTTGAGAGTCTAAGGAAGGAGGATTGCTGGAGCCCAGGAGTTCGAGGCTACAGTGAGCTGTGATCATGCCACTGCACTCCAGCCTGGGTAACAAAGCGAGATCTTATCACTAAAAACAAACAAACTGTGGTATCAGATCAGAGATATGAATTCTATTGCAGTGGCCTGGGCCCATCATGGTATATGCTGTGACATCTAGCCATCTAACATGGGATACAGAGATCCTTATGGAACTTTTCCTCTAAAACCACACAAACGTGTTACTTCCTATGTCAATCCCGAATATCTTTATTTTCACATAACCTGCTCCTTTAGCTCTTATCAGGCAAATGTCCTTTGTCCTCCCTCTGCCCCCACCAGGTCTTTCCTGTCACTTTCTCATCTTGCCTCCAGTCCTTCTCATGTTACTGTCCCCTTAACGGAGCCATCTTGCTTCTGATTGCCCCACAGCCTCTTTCCCTTATTTTGATATGCCCTCAGTTTCTACTTCTCTCATAGAACTTAAGCAGATGAAACAAAATTAGGAAATACAATTTCGGCAAGAATCACTCATATTTTTGCTTGACTCAAATTGTAAAAGGAAGAAACACAAGATGAAAATATCTATCCCACCGTCAGTGCAAACTGGTTCCCTTTTTTTTTTTTTTTTTTTTTTTTTTTTGAGATGGCATCTCACACCGTTGTCCAGGCTGGAGTGCAGTAGTGCAATCTAGGCTTACTGCAGCCTCCGCCTCCCAGGTTCCAGCAGTTCTCCTGCCTTAGCCTCCTAAGTATCTGGGATTACAGGCGCCCATCACCACATTTGGCTAACTTTTTGTATTTTTAGTAGAGATGGGGTTTCACCATGTTGGCCAGGCTGGTCTTGAGCTCCTAACCTCAAGTGATCTGCCTGTTTCAGCCTCCCAAAGTGCTGGGATTATAGACATGAGCCACCACACCTGGCCTGGTTCCCTTTTTTTATTTTTTAAAATCAAAATTTAAGCAGGTAGAACATATATGCATAAAGGAAAATATACTGGCTTTGAAGTCAGCAGAACTAGATTTGAATCCTGACCCAACCATTCACTAACTATGTGATCTTAGGCAAGTTGTATACCTCTCTGAAGCCAATTTTTCATATCTATAAAATAATACATAATATATTTCACTTATAAAATAATGTTATTACAATGGAAATATAACATTCTATCTCAAAAAGTGACTGCACAGTTGATCACTTAAGTCATGTAATAAATGCTAGTTCCTTTCCCCTTCCTCTTCCTAATAAAGTTTGCATAGGAGAAAATTTCCCATAAGTTACCCAGTTTTTACTACTGTACAGCCAAGTATTACTTTCTAGTCTGTTAAGCAGGAGTCACAGAATGCTAAAAGTGTTCACTTTATGGATGAGGAAACTGTGACCCATAGGGGTGCAGTGATTTGCCCAAGGTCAAGCTACGGAAGACTAGGATGCAATCCCACAAGGCTTCCAGTTCATTCATGAATATTTGCTGAAGATCTACCATGTGTCACATGCCATGTTAGCCTCCAGGAATGTAAAACTGGAAAAGGTATGGAGTTCAGAATCTTCTAGGAGAGAGAAATACACTCAACAAACCATAATATGATGTGATGTGTTCTAATATCCCTCCCATTGAAGAAATTTAAAAGCCCAGAGCTGCATCCACACCAGAATATAAATGTGAAAATCAATTGCATCTGACCAAAGAGGCTGCAGAATGCTTCAGGTTGAATCATAATGGAAGGGAAATGACATCGTACAGACTTTCTCCTAACCCTAAAGCCTCATTCAGCTATTCACTTACTCTATCTCCAACAAACATTTATAGAAGACCTGCTATGTGCATGGAACTAGGAATATAAAGATAAACATAGTAAGATTGCTGCCTCAAAACACAGTAGTTGAAGAAATGTAAGTTGACAGCTTTCTGGGCCATTAATGTATATACATTTTAAATAAATTTCAGGAATAATCTGAATGTAAATTCGATGCCTTAAAGCAGGTACTTTAAAAAAAAAGTACTACAATTTGAACCTTATTACTTCAAATATCTATCTTCAATAGAGAGAAATGCTGTCCTTTGAAAGGCAGGAGGATGTAAAAGGTGATTCTTATAACTTGATCAGGATTTATATTTATTCTTTGGCTATCATGAATAAGTAGTTTGGATTGCCATGGTTGAGAATTGATTTGTAATGCACGTCAACATCATTGCAGTTGATTTTCAAATCCCAGATCTTTCTCTGACTCTGAAATAGAAATGATAAACTTTATTTGTATATGTATAATGTTTTCACCAAGTCACACTAACACAATTATTTCACCACTGTTGAAATGCAATAGCAAAGTTATCAAATTAATGTTACAACAAAATCAGTACATATTAATGGGGTTTTCTTTGTTTTTCCTTGCATCTTCTAAACCATTTTTTCTTAAAATAAGTCAACCTCAAAAATGTGAGGGTGTTAGTGTCAGTACATAATAGAATTGATGGACTAATCAATTTTTGCTTTTTAGCATTATCTGTAGGACCTAGATAAACATCATTTATTCATTTTTATTTGGAACCAGCTTCATGGAACTTCTCTGAAGAAATGTGAGATGCTGTTTTATTTGTATAAATGTCTTCTGGTAGTGGGTTGTGATGGTTAATACTGAGTGTCAACTTGACTGGATTGAGGGATACAAAGTATTGATCCTAGGTGTGTCTGTGAAGGTGTTGCCAAAAGAGATTAACATTTGAGTCAATGGGCTGGGGAAGGTAGCTCCACCCTTACTCTGATGGGCACAATCTAATCAGCTTCCGGCAAATATAAAGCAGGCAGAAAAACGTGAAGAGGAGAGACAGGCCTAGCTTCCAAGCCTACATCTTTCTCCCATGCTGGATGCTTCCTGCCCTCAAACATCAGACTCCAAGTTCTTCAGCTGTGGGACTCGGACTGGCTGTCCTTGCTCCTCAGCTTACAGACAGTCTATTGTGGGACCCTGTGATCGTGTAAGTTAATACTTAATAAACTGCCCTTTATACACATTATATATCCTATATGTACATATATACACATATATACATATTATATATCTTATATATCCATATATACATATTCTATATCCTATATATCCATATATAGATATATATATCATATATATGGATAATGTATATATCTATATATACATTATATGGATATATATAATATATATGGATATATAGGATATATAGTATGTACAAAGGGGAGTTTATTATATATGATATGGATATATATTATATATGGATATATAATATATATCCATATGATATATATGATATATATATGGATATATATCCTATTAGTTCTGTCCCTCTAAGAGAACCATGACTAATACACAGGTATAGCATACAGGGAAAAGTGTTGCTTGCAAAGATTTATAATGACCTCAATTATAATACTTTGAAGAAAGGAAGTCGAGAGAATAATAAATATTTTGTTGATGCCTTTCCTCCAAGCCTTGTTAAGGTCTCTCTTCCCCAAAACATCTCTAGTCATGTAGTAAGTCAGAAAGAAGAAGGGCCTACGTTCTTTTATAAATTTCATTTTGCAACATCGAGAGGTATACACTGGATGGTAGAACTGTCAAAACAATTTATGACAGGAAAAATTCCTTTTAGATCACAATGTCTCCATACAATTTTTGTGCAGCCTAATCTGAAATTATCCATTCAAGTCATGATGCCTCTCTACCATAAGAAAGTATCACAGCACATCCTACACGTGGATTTTAGACCATACAATGTTGATAGAAGAACTGGCGTTTGTTAGAAATAATGTCTTTGTCTTTCCCAGGGAGGCTTGATTACAGGAAAACCTTTAAGTAAATCCTCCAGGGAATGGCAAAAATCAATTGCTCTACAGAAAAGATCTTTCCCTAAAGGTCAAATCCACCCTCACTATAAAGTGTAGGCAGTTATTTATATAAATTAGTTCAAAAGTAGTGAGGTACTTTGAAGTTCCTTTTATTCCTTTAATTAGTAAAGACAAAGTCACATATAAAATCCACACCTCTTTCTGAGGTTTGTGTGTAAATGGTAAATAATAAAACTACTTCCAGATCAAACTCTATCAGTGATACCAGCATTATGAAAATGGAGCCATAAGTTACTGGTATCTCTTAACATACTCTGCTCATCTCAAAGCATTAAGCACTACTATTTAAAAAATGAGGGAAAACAAAGGAATGTAATTCATTCTATTGTAAAGACACATGCACACGTATGTTCACTGCAGCACTATTCACAATAGGAAAGATATGGAATCAAACTAAATGCCCATCAGTGATAGCCTGGATAAAGAAAATGTGGTAAATATACACCATGGAATACCATGCAGCCATAAAAAAGAATGAGATCATGTCCTTTGCAGGGACATGGATGGAGCTGGAGGCCATTATCCTCTGCAAACTAACACAGGAACAGAAAACCAAATACCGCATGTTCTCACTTACAAGTGGGTGCTAAATGATGAGAACACATGGACACACAGAGGGGAACAACACACACTGGAGCCCATCGGAGGGTGGAGGGTGGGAGGAGGGAGAGGATCAGGAAAAATAACTAATAGGTACTAGGCTTAATACCTGTGTGACAAAATAATCTGTCCAACAAACCCCCATGATATGAATTTACCTATGTAACAAATCTGCACATGTACTCCTGAACTTAAAAAAAAATAAAAGAAAAAGAAAAAAAGAAAAAGCCAGGATGATTCACCCCTGAAACTCGGTAAAAGCTCAGAAATCAGAAAAAAAAATGAGGGAATATAATTCACATTATGAAATACAAATTTTGATACATTGTCTCTCTTCTTGCTCTCTAACTCTCTTCTCTCTGCCTATTACTGCAATTTGTGGTTCACATGCATTTCACTGGATATCTGATATACATCAGGGGATATCACTGTGAAACATAGGAAAAGGAAATATTTCATTTGTGTGTGGAATTTTAAAGTATCCCACTAATCATAACTGTTACTATAATTCCTTCACTTGTATTAGGATAACAGAATAAGAGCTAACGTAGAATAAAGTTGGCATCCTTTCATGACAGTTAACAACATTTGGAAAGATTCATGCATTACTCGATGAGGCCTCCTACTCTGATTACTTATAAAACCTGTTTTCAAAGAGAAACTGCTGCTACAGATCATATGGTCTTTACAGCTTTGACTTCTTTGGCTCTACAAACAACAAGATGTTTTTTCCTCAAATTGAACTACCTCGTCACATATCATATAGCAAGCCAGTGTGATCTGCTTACTACTATACTTTTGAGACATGAATGTGCAGTTTTCATATCTCAAGTGTGTTCTCAGAGCCTTCTCATCTCTTAACCCATCAACAAAGAGCAATTGCTTGGTAGCTTTCTATTCCTCTCAAATGATCTGATTTTACATTGGAATTAAGTCAACCAGTGTGCCTGCTCTGTGCCAGGTGTTCACCGGGAGCCCTCTAAGCAGAGCGTGAGAACCTTCCTACCCCAGGCCTGCACCTCCCATCCCACTTGGCAAGTTCCGTTCCAGGCAGTTTCCTGTTGCCTCAGCCATGAACACTGAACCTCTCTTCTGTCCCTTCCCATTCAAGGCCACAACTTTGCTGACTTCTTCCAGAGGGACTGACATCTCTCCTATCAGATTCTTGAATTCTGTTGGAAGAGTAACCTTCCCAGGCTGTACCCAGGAGACTTCAGTGCTTCTGGTCACCAGGAATGGCAGACATTGATTCTTTTGGCAACTGTGGCCAGCTAAA
This sequence comes from Nomascus leucogenys, assembly GCF_006542625.1. Taxonomy (NCBI): domain Eukaryota; kingdom Metazoa; phylum Chordata; class Mammalia; order Primates; family Hylobatidae; genus Nomascus; species Nomascus leucogenys. The sequence continues at coordinate 72,498,371 of NC_044391.1, forward strand.
TCCACCTTGCTACACACCCCAAGAATCCCGGCTCACTACTCAGATATGATTTCTTCTGGTCATCTCTCTTCTTTCCATCCTGCTCTGGACTTCTCCCTCACACTTCTTTCCTGCCTCTCTCTGCCCAGCCCTCTGCAAAACTCATCCACAGTTAACAAAATCCCCCATATCCTCAGCCGCTTCCCTAATAATTCTAATCCTTGGCCCTGACACCAGCCTCCCTCTGAAGGATGCTACTTGCCCCACAGGCTGTAGCCACCCCCACCTCCCCTGCTCATGGAAGCTGCCAATCCTCCAAGTCCCTCGAGTCTGGAAGAAGGGCTTTGTCTTGTGAGGTTCATACTGTCACCTCCACACCATCATCCTCCACCCTCAGGGAAGGTGAAACCACCTGGTGCCTTTGGGCCTGTTGCTATTACTCTCTTGCCCACTTTGCTGTCTCTAAAAGCCACCTCTTCGCTGTCTCTGTCACTGAAGTATGTTTGACCCAGATAGGGCTTTATTTCCACCTTCAGCCTTCATTCATCCTGGGTGTCTTCACGTCCAAATGGTGACTGCATAACACCTGATTTCTGTCAGAGTTTTCTGGTTGATCGCCAACCTGCTCAATGTTCTTCCTGGGCACTCATTTCTCAGCCTCCCTAGAACATGCCTGTGGCCATGTGACTGAGTTCCAGCCAATGGAATATGAGCATAAGCTACATGGGCCACCTTCTGGCTTGGGCAACAAAAACCTTTCACACATAATACACATGCCTCTTCCCCCTTCTGCTGACTACAGTGGAGAATCTCAGGGTGGCCTTAGGACCCACTCACAGAAGACATCAGAGACACAAGGCAAAAGGACCATGGGTTATCTAATCACTACCAGGAAAAGAGCTGCCAATGAAGAATACCCACATCACCCTATTATGGGAGTGAAAAATCAACTTTGGCTATGGTAAGCCATTGAGATTTTGGAAGGTTTTTTTTCTTATAGCAGCTAACCATTGCCTTAACTAATATGCTTCTTCTCAAATGACCTTCTTAACTCCACTTCCGCCACCCATCTCCATGGCCACTAAGAACATGGTGAAAAGCAGTGGAATCACAAGTTCAGGCATCTTCCTTTCTGATCAGACTCCGCTCTTTCCAGTTCTTTCTTCGTAATACCCCACACACATACACACATCAGTTCTTTAACCTCATTGAGCCTCTGGTCCTCTATCTGTCTCTCTCTCTTTCACTCTGCACTCATCAGCCATGTCTTTTCTTTCCTCCCTTCCCTCATCACCTCAGCCACACTCTTACCAATATCGTCAACTTCTTCATACATTGTTCTTCTATCAAATTCCTCTGTAAAATGATCCACCCTGTGTGAATCCAGTTATTCACCTTCTCTGAGTCTACTCAGTGAGCCGGAGTTGCTGAGGAGAATCACACCACCAGGCCTATTGTTTCATGGGGAATGACCTGAACAAGCCTTAGTACCACCAGAGGGCCCTGCTATGTTTTGTTAGTCACCTTTCCTGTGCTCCATTCTCCTCAAACCTATGACGCTATGCCCCATCCCACCACGGCTCATATGTACAGCATCTTCCTCCTACATTTCCTTCCCCCAGGTCCTCCCATCTCAAAGGAAGAGCTGTACCACTTTCCATCTAAGGCTAGTTCCTCCCCAGATGCTCTCTTTTCTCTCCCTGCCAGGCTTCCAGACACTATTTTCTTAGCAGTGCCCCTTCTTTGTTACCTACAGATATTCCTTCTCTGCATTTTCCTCCTCATATCATTGAACATGCTCAAGTCTCTCCCACCCTTAGTCTCTCAATCCCTCTATTTATTACTCTCTCCTTCCCTCCACAGATAAACTTCCTGAAAGAGTACCCCCCAAATCCCCCACAACCCTACTTACCGCCTCCCCTTTCTCACTTCCCGCTCTACCCACTGATACATGCCTTGGTTGTGTCAGTGAAACTGTTCCCATCAAGGTCTTCAGTGACCTATTTGTTAAGTCCAATGGACACTTTTCAACTCATCTTATTTGACCCCTCAGCAACATACTTTTCTGGTTTTTCTCTTACCTCTCTAGTTATGCCTTCTTCATTTATGTCTCCATTTAGCATCTTGTCTTTTTAAATGTTCCTCAGAGTTCTCTTTGCCTCAGGCATTCTCATGTCTCTCCATATATACCCTTACTGGGAAATCTTATCCACGGTCATACCATCAACGATTCTTTTGTCTGATGGTTCCCAGATGAAAATATCCATCCTGAGTGCCTCTCTTTAGCTAGGGATTCATATATACAACATCATATTGAACATCTGTCTCCACTTAGATGTACCTATGACACTTTAATCTCAAATTTTCTCAAGCTAAACTCATGATTTACCCTACCCATGCTCCAAAGCCTTTCTTCTTCTTCTCTTTCTATCCCAGCAAAAGTCCTCTCCATCTGCTTAGGAGGCTGAGCCCAGAAATTCAGGAGTCAATCTTGATGCTTCTTTCTCCTTCAGCCGCCACATCAATCCATCAGTAGGTCCTGTAGATTCTCTTCCTAAATGCTTCTCAAATCCTTTCACCTATTTCAAGTCCCACTGCCACTATTCTAGTCTGGGTTGCTATTATTTCCATCTTCAGTAGCCCCATAGCTTCCTAACTAGTCTCAGGGCTCTCATTTTCCCCCTTGCTAATCCATTATCCACAGGGGGAGGGTGACCCCTTTCTCAGATGTGAATATGATTATCTCATTCCCACCTAAAATGATTTGCTGCCATTCTCCTTCCTTTAATATCATGGTCAGGTCCTGGATTCAACCCCAGACTTAAAGAAGTGGAATCTACCAGAAAAGTTCATAAAAATTCTCGTGACAACCCTCACCTGGGGTGTTTATTAAATTTACAGTTTCTTGGACCTTTCCCTGGAGAATCTACTCAGTTTAAGGAGGGGTCTGGAAATATGTTATAACAAGTTCCCATGCACCGCTTATCATCAGGATTATTTGGAAGACACCGCTCTGGCCTATAAGCTCCATGAAGGCAGGGATCATTCCTACCCCTTCCATATGTGTATCCATTACACTTAGGCCCCAATGCAGGGCTCATATGCATTGAAAAAAAGAAGAGAGCAAGAAAGAGAGGCAACCATGTCTGAAATGGCCATGACTTTTGTAGCGTAGTCAATGTACAGGAATTTATGATATAGCTTCCTCAGACGTCAATAAGTAAAACTCAATACAAAGGGGGTAATTTATTTATATGTGTAGGTAACCCAAATTCATTGCTGGTGAAGGATCTAATCAAGGCAATCATGCTTAAAATGCAATTAAAGTCAGCTATACCCAATGTTTCTCAAGTTTTAGTATCATATGGACCCCTTTAAAAGATAAAAGCTTTCTGATGAGACCCAGGGTTTATGTATATTGCTTTTTAATAATTTTTTTGAATGTGTATAAAGCTGTTAACAAATGCCTTATATGCATAAGATCTTACATTATTGCAAACCAAAAAACAGAAACAAATTACAAACAAAATTGCAAACCTGATCATGTTCAAGTTAACAACATTAATTTAATGTAGTAACTAAAACTAAATTGCTTCTCATCATGTGAAAATCATACTGCCTTCTAAAGAGCATTCTCAGTATTTGACCTGCCTTTCTGTCTTGTATACAATTCAATTCTTCTGCAACTCTCCCTTATAAGGTGGCCATCCATAGGAAACACCATATTCTTATACTCAATTTTTATATTATTATTGAAATGAAAACACACAGGAAAAGTTTTCACGGTGAAGTATCCTACCCCAGAGAATGCACCTATGGATTCCACTTTGAGAAACACTGTGTAACCAATGGATGGATTTGCCCATTCGTCCAGATGGTGATTGTTTGTATTCAGGCTCCCTAACTAAACAGGAAGCTGCTGGATAACATGGGTCAGTTTCTATTCCCAGAACCTAGAATTCTTGTCCTCAGTTATTGTTGTAGTTGAATGAGTTGATCTGAGAGTAGGAGTATCCATATCCAAAGAGAGAATGTTTGAGGGTGAGCAACCTCTGTCTGGGAGGCTGGCCACAGACCCAGTGGGGTGTGCACACCGGCTGGCTCTCTGACTTCCTGCTCCTCCCCATAAAGTTCCTTTGCTATGACGCGGCCACAGGCAGCCTTCTGTGAGTCCCCTGGCTTTCTCCACGTGCTTTGTTTCAGAAGGGAGAGGATGTGCTGACCCTCAGCCTCCTGAGTGTTTTTATTCTCAAATTAACAAATCGGCAGTCTGGTGTTTGTGTGAGTCCCTTGAGAATTTAGATAATATGAGTCCAACCCCAAAAGCCTCACCACCTCTGGAAAAAAATAATGACTGTTACTGGAAGGGTTAAACAAGATAGTGTATGCAGTGTGCAGGCACTCTCCTAGAGTAGTGTGGAGTCATGGTTCCCAGTTGGGGAATGGAGCGATCAGATCCTTAACCCTAGGTTGGTATATCTTTTGACTGGTATGGGGATGGGTGGGAGTGGATATGGGACTGAATTGATATCAACCTGTTACATAAATTTTAAGTTATCTCTAATGCATTTTTAAAACATTGCTTTTAAAAAAAAAGACAAGTCGGGTATAGCTTTGGTTGTTTGAGGGGTGTGAGGAGGTTGTTGTTGTTGTTTGTTTTGTTTTTCAGAGAAGGGGCTAGAGAGTGGAAGAAGACTGAAGCAGCCCCTGATTCCTAAATCGAGACTATGAAACTTCTGTGGCTGCCACCTCAGCCTCAGCCTACTCTGCATTGGTTCTGAGGAGCACTCTGTAGAGTTGGAAATAATTTCCCAGAGGTTCTAGAACACATTTAAGGATCCTGCGCAAAAATATTCATTGAATCATAATACTTATATGGCTCCCAAAAGCAGGAGACACCAACCTCACACTATCAACAGCAATGGCATTTCTGTGTTATTTGTCTCTTGGAACTATTTGGGCATATATACAGATATGAGGAATAAGAATTGCCCTAACTTGGATAAATCAATAACTCTTTGCACTGTTGATAACATTTTTTTCCTGAATGTCATGACATTGTAGTATTTATAGGACCCTAAAGTAACTAACTTTCTATGGGTCACGGGAATGTTACTGTTTTAAACTATTGTCAAAGGAATTTCCAAGGTACTTCTAAGGAACACCTCAACATGAATGCTGGGAGCATCTTTCAGTGTGTGTGTGTGTGTGTGTGTGTAGTGTAGAAGCACAAATCTGCTTAAAACATCACACTCATCCTGGTCAAATCATTTTGAAGCATTTGTTATTTTTTTTTTTTACAGAGCAAGGTAGAAGTCAAAGAGGACTAGCTTCATTCTGTTAGGAGAGAACTGGAACCCATCTATGGTGGTTTCTACCCTGCTACTCTTGGCAAATTCTGTTTGTGAGACAAACTATCAATTCATTCTTACTTTTGTTACTTGACTGGCAACCCATGCTCTGAAATCATATGACCCATTGCCAAGAGCAAATGGCAGAACCACACACACAATGAGAAAAAGTAGTCCCACTTCCCTTAGGTTTAGTGCTGTCCTAAGGGAATTTGAATCTTCCAAAATGCTGTGTTCCCAGTTATATCCAAGTGCCACATTTTATACTGCACTTGTTTTAGACACTGATAACTGCTAGGAGATTATGGCTACCATTTATAGTCAAGATGCATGGACTCAAATAAAGATCACTCCTACAGGCAATTCAAAAATGAACCCAAGCACATTTAGCATTCTGTAGATAGAAAGTTGAATGGAGATTACAAAAGGTCAAGAGGCCTTTAGGAGTTCACCAACATGATCAGTTCTGAAAAGTCATCATTATATCTCTGAAGTGTGCAGGCAACATTGGCTCATTCCAATAAGACTCACATTTTATTTTTGATCTCATTGACCCAAGGAACCAGCATATGATCATAGGAAACAGATATGTGATCCAATAATTAAGATACAACATAGTAAAGACTCCAAGAAAAGTGAGTACAAAGTGCTACGCGAGGAGAAAAAACAGATGAGGGAGTGGTGTGAGTGGAGGTGGGAAGTAGAACACGATGAGCACCAAATTAACATTTGTTCCCTTAAATCTATGGCACATGAGGTGTCATTCTAGCTGGGCTTTACAGAATGGAGTTAGCTGGGCAGAGAAGAGGAGAAAGAATACTCAAAGGGGAGGAAGTGGTTCAAGAAAAGACCACCTATATATAAAAGCTTGCACGATTCAAAAGAATGATGGAGACAAAATATGAGAATCATAGAGGTGGAAGAAGCTCAAATGTTACCTAGCCCAACCCTGTGATTTTACATCAGGACCACAGAGGATGAAGAGATTGTCTACCTTTTGAGGATCTGGGATTCCAGATCTCATTCTGAAAACTGGTAAATAAAAGGAAAGAACCAAGCATTTATCCTGCTTTCACTATACAAATGATACCTCAGGCATATCTATCAATCAGGTGCACTGTATGGATCTTGCTTAGATCCTGATTTGCACAAAAACATAAAGAAAAAATCAGGGCAATTTTGACTCTAACTCTAATATTTGTTAATATTAAAGAATTATTAAATTTTTGGAGTTTAATACTGACATTTGGTTTGGTTACTAAAAAAAGAATCTCATCTTTTAGAGATACACATTAAAATATTTAAAGATGAATGATATGATCTCTGGTATTTGCTTTGAATAATCCAGTGTGGGGCAAGAAGGGAGAATTTAGATAAAACAAGATTGGCCATGAGTTGATAACTACTGAAGCTGAGTACAAAGAAGTTGATCAAATACTTTTTATATATCTTTAAAATCTTCTATTATAAAAAGTTAAACAAACAAACAAACAAATGGCCTGTTTGACCAGTCATTTGGTCTGAAAATCAGGACTGGAGTCTCAATTTTATTCCTAAGGGCTTTGCCTCTAGACCTTACAGCTGCCCAGATTTATATTTATAATTCAAGTAGTTACATTTTAAGCATTTATTTTTCTGAGACGGAGTCTCACTCTGTCACCCAGGCTACAGTGCACTGGTGTGATCTCAGCTCACTGCAACCTCTTCCTCCCAGGTTCAAGTGATTCTCCTGCCTCAGACTCCTGAGTAGCTGGGATTACAGGCATGTGCCACCATGCCCGGCTAAGTTTTTGTATTTTTAGTAGAGATGGGGTTTCACCATGTTGGCCAGGCTGGTCTCAAACTCCTGACCTCAGGTGATCTGCCCGCCTTGGGCGCCCAGAGTGCTGGGATCCCAGGCATGAGCCACTGAACCCGACCCATTTTAAGCGTTTTTATCTGCTTAAAGGATAATGATGAAATAATAGCTGCCACTGGGAGTGTGTATAGACTTTTAGCATGCTTCTTAGTGCATCACTCATTTAATCCTCATGACAACCATGAGTTCATTATTAATACTCCCCATTTTACAGGTGAAAAAAATGACAGATAAGTAATTTACCCAAAGCCTCACAGGTAGAAAATAGCTAGTAAATGTCTGGATACAGAGTTTACACACTTAATCAATATGCAATGTGCTTCTCAGTGATGTGTACATGTGGAAAACAAATCGAGGCCAGGCGTGGTCCATCTCAAAAAAAGAAAAATCTATTGGCCTTAGTTACATGTTGTATAACTTATCTATTGCTGCATAACAAAAAGTGACTCCAAAATGTAGCATCTTAAATCAACTGTCTATTATTTCTCATGATTCTGTGGGTTGGCTGCATATTTCTCTTTTTCTCCTGGCCTATTCACGAGGCTATATATTCATCCTGAGGGTCCGCTGAGGCTTGGGCTCAGCTGAGGTGGTTGGTTCTCTTCTCCATGGCAGGGAGCTGGGAGGCCGATGAGAAAAAAGTCTCTGTGGACTGGATTTTGTGCTTTTTAAATATTAATTTTTAGCTTATCAAACTTCACATGCAAATAGATAAAAAAAATTATTTCTAGAAAGTTTATTTTAAAAAATCTGCAGTCCCTCAGGTCTTCCCTACACCCAACCATCTAGCTCCCTACTTTCAGCTCTGTCCTCTAGTTTTTAACATGTTCGCTTGTACCTTCTCTTGCCTGCCCACCACCCTGGTAGCATAATTATATCTCCATTTGTAGCTGGGTATCGTGGCTCATGCCTGTAATCCCAGCACTTTGGGAGGCCAAGGTGAGTGGATCACTTGAGGCTGGGAGCTCGAGACCAGCCTGGCCAACAGGGCGAAACCCTGTCTCTACTAAAAATGCAAAAAAATTATCTGGGAATGGTGGCAGGCACCTGTAGTCCCAGCTCCTCGGGAGGTTGAGGCAGGAGAATCGCTTGAACCCGGGAGGCGGAGGTTGCAGTGAGCCGAGATCAGCCACTGAACTCTGGCCTGGGTGACACAGCAAGACTCCGTCTCAAATAATAATAATAACTATTATTATTATATCTCCATTTTTATTAAAGCTGCATGCAGCATTTTTATTTTTACTGTTGGCTCTTCAGCCAAGTCATGTACTAAGATTGCATTTCCTTTCTTTTACTACTTTTTCCCTGAGGTTAAAAAATCATCTCATTTTAAAATTACTTTATTAAAAAAAAAGTTGATCTCTTCCTGCACACTGTAACCACTCCATAAAATACCCCTTAGTACTGTTTTCTACACAGTCAAATCTGTCAGAAAATCGACCATTTCCCTGTTTTGTTTTCTTTGGTTTTGGTTTTGGTTTTTAATGAAGAATTTCTTTCAAGAGCCCTCTGTTCAGCTCTACGTTGGACTGGTCACTCTTTAGATCCGTTGCCCAGCTGTAGTCCTGGGGCCCCTCTTGCCAGCATTTTGGGAATTTTCATTTCTTCTTTGCTGCATTTCCTGTTTCCTGGATCCCTCTTTCCTAGTTTATTTCTCTACCCACTGCACAGGGTTGGGGGATGGGGTGGAGACACACTCCAATAACACTCTGAGAAAGGGTGAACAAGAGATTTTTGTTTTTGAAATCTGCAAGTCTAATAATTTCTTTATTCTGTCCTTAGAGTTGATTGATAGTCTGGGTGCAGAATTCCAGGTTGAAAGTTATTTTTCCCTCAGTAATTTGAAGGCATTGCTGTACTCTTTGTGAGCTTCTACTCCTGCTGCTGCCAGGACAAATAATGTTCTGATTCCTGATTGTTCGAATGTGGGCTATTTTTTTCTGAAGCTTTTCTTTATCCTGGCTTTCTGAAATTTCACAATAATGTGCATCAGTATGGGTCTTTTTTTCATTCATTGTGCTGGACACATGGGTAGAATTCTTCTAGTCCTTAAGTCTAAAATATGTGTATTCTTCTTTCAATAATACTGCCCCTTTCCTTATTTTTTTCCCTCTTTCTGGAACTCTATTATTCAGATATTGGGCATTTTATAATGATCTTTGAATGATCTTGTCTTCTCTTTCCTGTTGTACCATTCCAGCCATTTTCAGGGAAATATCCTAGACTTCATCTTTCAAGCCATATATTAACTTTTTCATTTCTATTAATATATTTTTTTACCTATAAAAGGTTCTTTCTTATTTTCTAATTACTACATTTTATTTTTTATTTGTTTTTATTTTTTGAGGTAGAATCTCGCTCTGTTGCCCAGACTGGAGTACAATGGTGCAATCTTGGCTCACTGCAAACTCCACCTCCCGGGTTCAAGTGATTCTCCTGCCTCAGCCTCCCAAGTAGCTGGGATTACAGGCACCCACCACCACACCCAGCTAATTTTGTATTTTTAGTAGAGATGAGATTTCACCATGTTGGCCAGGCTGGTCTCGAGCTCCTGACTTCAGGTGATCCAGCCACCTTGGCCTCTCAAAGTGCTGGGATTACAGGTGTGAGCCACTGTGCCCAGCCTAATTACTACTTTTTATAATATACTCTTCTTATTTTATGGATGCAAGAGTTTCTTGTATCTCTCTGAGAATATTCATTATAATTTCTTTTGAGTTTTCTTCTGCTCCTGAATTGTCTGTTTCCTCTGGATTCTTTTTGTATGTGTGGTTGGTTGGTTTTGGTCTTTGTCTTTACAAATGTCTGGTGATCCTTGGCACTCTGTTTATATTATTATATTGTATTATATTATAAAGCTAACTAGAGCCTTTGTGTGCTTGAGCGAGGCATGACTACTAGTGGACTTCCTATGGATGAGTCAAGAGATGAGCTGGGATGAGGACACAGAAAAGAGAATTCTTATATACTGTTGGTGGGAATGTAAACTAGTACAGCAACTGTAGAGAATACTATGGCGATTCCTCAAAAACTACAAATAGAACCACAAATGATTCATCAGTCTCACTATTGGGCATTTATCTGAAGGAAATGAAATCATTAGAGTAGAGAGACGTCTGCACTCCCAAGTTTATTGCAGCATTATTCACAATAACCAAAACATGGAATTAACCTAGGTGTCCAATAACAGATGAATCTTTCAGGTGTGGCATATATACCCAATGGAATACTATCCAGCCCTAAAAAAGAATGAAATCCTGTCACTCACTACAACGTGGATGGAACTGGAGGACATTATGTTAAGTGAAATAAGCTAGGAACAGAAAGTTAAACACCACATGTTCTCCCTCATATGCAGAAGCTAAAATAAGTTGATCTCATAAAAGTGAAAAATAGAACAGAAGATACTAGAGGCTGGGAAGAATAAGGGGAAGGGAGGAATAGGGAGAGATGTAAAGGATACAAAATTATAACAGGGGCCGAATGCAGTGACTCACGCCTGTAATTTCAACACCTTGGGAGGCCAAGAAGGGCGGATCACTTGAAGCTAGGAGTTCAAGACAAGCCTGGCCAACATGGTGAAACCCTGTGTCTACCAAAAAATACAAAAATTAGCTGGGCATGGTGGCACACACAGCTGTAGTCCCAGCTACTTGGAAGGCTGAGGCACAAGAATTGCTTGAACCCGGGAGGTGGAGGTTGCAGATCGCACCACTGCACTCCAGCCTGGGTGACAGAGCAAGACTCTGTCTCAAAAAAAAAAAAAAAAAAATTATAATTAGATAGGAAGAATATTCTGTAGTGTTCTATACCACTGTAGGATGACTGTAGTTAACAATAACATATTACATGGTTTAAATAGATAGATGGAGTATATTGAATGCTCCTGAAACAAATAAATAATAATTTTTTTTTGAGACAGGGTCTTGCATTGTTGCCCAGGCTGGGGTGCAGTGGTACAGTCATGGTTCACTGCAGCCTCGATCTACTGGGCTCAAACAATCCTGCCACCTCAGCCTTCCAGTGTGCTAGGATTACAGGTGTGAGCCACTGCCTCTAGCCGATAAATATTTTTTTGTGATGGATATGTTGGATATGCTAATTACTCTGATCAGATAAAAAATATACATTATGTGTATTGAAATATCACTGTGTATCCCGTAAATATATACAATTATTAAACGTCAATTCCAAATGTCCATAAATAAAAGTTAAAAAAAAAGAGATATGAGCTGGGGTTTTCATTGGTAAACACCAAATATGGGTAATGCAGGGTTTTTCACCCTCAGTACCTTGAATCCTGAGCCTTTCTTAAACTTCTATGAGGCAATCTGGCTTCTTATCAGCACCAACTTTGAATTTCCTCCTCTCTGCTAAATAATTTACAGGTCTTCCATCTGCTTTCTCTATATACTAGTGATATAAAAGATTTTTTCTAGTTTAATAAAAAAAATTGAGTTTGTGTTTTGGTTTATTCTTCCTGTGGTTTAGGAGCATTTTTAGAGATAAGAGGGAAGAAACATTTTTATTCCACGACCTAGGGCTGGATTTTAGAGACATTTTTGTGGGGAGTTTAAGACAGGAAAGAGAAAGATGTGGGAAGTATGGTAGGCAGAATTCTAATGGTGTCCTGCCTCCCATGATTCTTGTCCCTTGTTTATTCACGCAACCACTAATCTATGTATTACCACAAGGGAACTTTGCAAATGGAATTAAGGTTACTAATAGGGAGATTATCCTGGATTATCTGGGTGGGCCCAAGTAATCATCTGAGCCCTTAAACATAGAAAAGAAAGGCAGAGAGATGTGTCAGAGGACAAGGCAGGAGAGACGAGGTAGAAGGAGAGGTCAGAGAGATGTGAAGCATGAGAAGGATTTAATATACCATTGTTGGCTTTGAGGACAAAGGGGGCCAAGAGCCAAAGAACATGATCAGCCTCTAGAAGCTGAGAATAACTTCTGGTCAGCAGCCCACACGGAAACAGGGACCTCCATCTTCCAGCTCTGGAACTGAATTCTGCCAAGGACCTGAATGAGCCTTGAAGCCAATTCTCCCCCAGAGCTTCCAGATAAAAAAAATCCATTAGCTGACACCCTGATTTTAGCCTGGTACCCAGTGGAGTGCTCAGCTGAACCCACTGGACTTCTGACCTACAGATAATCAATGGTGGTCTTTTAAAAGACGCCAAATGTGTGGTACTTTGTTATGGCAACAATAGAAAACAAATACAGGAAGACTGCCACTCAGATGCAGAGAGAAAGACAAGGAAAGTGGACACTAAGAACTTTTGCTGTGCATTATGAATGGAGAACCTCTCGGAATTCCTCAGAAGACCTTGGTGAAGATGAAATGGGACCATAAAAACACACAGCTCTGTAGAATTTCATCTTTGAGTTAAGAAGATGGAAATTATTACCAAAAAGATATAGTGATGGGCTGGGCACGGTGGCTTATGCTTATAATCCCAGCACTTTGGGAGGCAGAGGCAGGTGGATCATGTGAGGACAGGAGTTTGAGACCGGCCTGACCAACACAGTGAAACCGCATCTCTACTAAACGTACAAAAATTAGCAGTGTGAGGTGGTGGATGCCTGTAATCCCAGCTGCTACTCGGGAGTCTGAGGCAGGAGAAACACTTGAACCTGGGAGGCGGAGGTTGTGGTGAGCCGAGATCGCGCCTCTGCAGTCCAGCCTGGAAGACAGAGCAAGACGAGGCAGGAGAAACACTTGAACCTGGGCAGAGCAAGACTCTGCCTCAAAAAAAAAAAAAAAAGAAAAAGAAGAGAAAAGAAAAAAAGATATAGTGATGAGGTTTCAGCATGTGTTGGAGATTATTTTGCTAACAGTCTCTAATGAACCACCCTTCTCAGCATTCCTGCCCTATCTAGTCCCCTCCCAAATTGACTGTGGGCTGGGTCATGTGACTTGAGTTGGCCAATAGTATTCCAGAAAGCATGATGCAAATGCAGACTTGATAAGCTCTTGCACATTGGGGTTTGCCTTTTCAGAGCCCAACACCCTGTGAGGAAGCCTACTGTTGGATGGATGGGGAAAGGGGCAGTCAGAGGGACTGCAGGTTTCTTATATGCTCTTTAGAAATAATTGTCTTTTCAATCTCATTGTACATAAGGTTTGATAAACTAAAAATTAATATTCAAAAAGGCATAAAATCTAGTCCACAAGGCCTCTCCTCTCATGGAGCCCCTGGCTCCTTGGGATTTTTAACTTTGCCCATTAGGCCATTATCATCACAAAAGACCCAGACTCCTTCCTAAGAGACACTAGCAAGGTTGAAGAAGAAGGTGGAGGAATTACCACATGCATATTAATTTATTTTCTTTTATCTCAGAAATAATAAAAAAAAATTCTCGTTGTGGTTGAGCAGTGGTTCACTTCTCCATGTCTAATTTCATAAATATGTGCTTCAATAAGCTTTGCAAATGAAATAACAGAGTCCTCATTCAGTTTTCTATTTTAGAAGGACCATTCATCTGGGAAACAAATAAAAATAAATTAATTTTAAATGGCTAACATACACTCTCTCAAATGAGAATTATAACATCAATATCATCTTAAATAGAAAGTATAAGAACCCAAACTCTTGTTTTCTCTCTAACTGGGCTACTTCTTTCATGCAGCATATCTAAGGGTCAAAGTCAAACATAGAGAACCATTCAAGAAGAGGATTTTTTTTCTGCCTGTTGTCTCTTTGTCTTTAAGACTGAGAACAATAAAATCTTCCCTAAACAGTTTGACTCTAGAATTATATCTTTTCCACCAGGAACTATTAATAGGAAGAAGCTCTACAATGATTTCAGAAATCAAAGTACAATCAAACCTCATTTAATGGGAATGTTCAGGGGACATGTCATTCTGGTTAATTAAATTTCTAGTTAACTAGAAATTAACCCAACACCCTTTGTTCAAATCTTTCCATAGAAAAATCTTTCTAAAATGCATTAGGCTCTTTCATGCCTTAGGAAGTGTAGGGTGTTGAATATAATTGAATCTTTGATGATCGAAGTCCTTGCAGTGCCCCAGAAAGATCATTATGAACATAAATACTCATTGTGCTGTACAGGGGATGTAGAGGGTCTAGGAGATTGGGTTAAATGGATAATCAGCTCAAGATATAATCTGAAGGAAAGTGTGTGTGTGTGTGTGTGTGTGTCTGTGTGTGTCTGTGTGCATTAAACACATATTATGCCTGTGTACTGTTTTCACTTTTCTCTTGAAGTCAGAAATTTGAAAAGTAATCTCACTAATTAAGGGTTCCAATTAATTGGTTTAAGTCCAATTTTTTTCTATATGATCATAGATTTCTCAGGATCAACTTTAAAAGGATATGAGTATGGTGCCCCAAGTTATATCAAGTTATGACATGGCTGTAGTTTTTCTTTAAGAACTTTTAACATTTGCCTTCTTTATTTTACCTTATAAAAAGATAACATAACAATGTAACAGACAGAATAATACAACTATTTTTAATTCTATACATTACTTTTTCATCTTCACTATTTGCATATATTGATGATAACGTGATATAATTTTATATGTTGCTCTGTTTACTTAATGCCATATAAGAAATGCTTTCAATGTTGCCACATAGTCTTCATCTTCATTCATTCATTCATTTTACAAGTATTCATTCATTTTACAAGTATTTATAGACTGCCTAAGATGTCCCAGGCACTGTTCTAGGTGTTGGGTATATAGCAGAGGACAAAAAGGACAAAAATTCCTATCGTCATGGAGCATATATTTTTTGTGTATTATCATTTTAAATGGCTGCATAGGCTCCTTTTGCTTTTTAACTTAGTTTTATACTCCTCAGTAGCACGCTTTACCCCTGGGTCCTTGTGTTGTCTTTGTAATATTCGTTATGGAAACTAGCTCTTAGGCCCTTAGAAGGAAACGTAAACTCACTTATTCTGTGGTGAAAATAATAATAGCAGCTAACATAGCACTTATTGCAGCACTTAAACCTGGGCCAGGCATTGTTACAAGCACTTGTATTTCACATTCAGATTTTATAACAACTCTATGAGGGAGATTTATTAATAGCCCCATTTTTTAGAAGAGGAAATTGAGGCATAGCTGAACAAAGATATGAAAGCGTATGGTGTATTTGGAAGCTATTGAAACAATTATTCAAGTAGTAATAATGGAACCTAACTTTTATCGAAAATCAGTATGTGCCAAGCACTGTTCTGAGTTATTAACTGATTTAACAACTTATTTAATCCTCACATCAATTTTATTTTACAAATGAGGACACTGAGGCACAGATTAGTAAGTTAAGCTATCAAAAGTCACACAGCTAGTAAGTGATAGAGATGGGATTTCGATCCAGGCATTCCTTCAGAGTACATACTCTTAACTACTTGCCTCTCACCAACTGATATTTTAACATTTTATTCTTCCAGAGGTTGTTTGTATTATAATAGTAGAAAAGAAAAACTACTGCATCTCTAATGTGGGACTTCTGAAGTAGAAGGACATTATGTTTCTTCTCCATTGACAGTGCCATTTGACTCTGCTGTTTTAATCCCAAGGACAATTTGACCAGATCACTGGGAAACAGTAGACTTTTGAGAAATAATTGACTGATCATGGCTAATATTGTTTACAAATAAAATATATCACAAAGGCACAAACCTGGTTGGCGAATGATATCTTTTTAGTGATATTGAAAACTAAAAATTGACATGAAAAATTAGACTCATAGAAATTATCAGCACAATATAAATTTCCAGAAATGAGACCTTTTACTTCGTATTTTATATCTGTCTCTGTCCAATGCAACCCAGATAAAATTGGAATTATTAAAAATGAGGGCGACAAAAGAAAATTCAAAGTGGCAAAAATATAATCAGTAGTTTCATATGGACAATAACTTGAATGGTGAATCAAACCTTTGTTGGAAATTGTACACAAAGGAGAACTGATCCCAGTGAAAATAATTTGGGTAAAATAAAAATGGAAGTACAAAGCAAATATTGAAATGGTTTCACTGCAGTGTATAGAAAATTGATCAAGGATTTAAATGATAATGGCATTTGCCCTGGAAAATATGTATAAGTCCTTTCAGGATGAAAATTTAAAAATCTGAATGTCATTCTAATTACAATATCTGATTTATAAATGCTGAGAAAAAACATTCTCAGTGTCAAATACTGGAACATAATCCTGCTGTATTTAAAATACCATAGCAGAGATGTGGCTGAGTTTGTTGGTTTTCCTTTTTTTTGAGACAGAGTCTTGATCTTGTCGCCCAGGCTGGAGTGCATTTGCGTGATCTCGGCTCACTGCAACCTCCACCTCCTAGGTTCAAGTGATTCTCCTCCCTCAGCCTCCTGAGTAGCTGGGATTACAGGCGCCCGTCACCACGCCCAGCTAATTTTTGTATTTTTAGTAGAGACAGGGCTTCATCATGTTGGCCAGGCTGGTCTCGAACTCCTGAGCTCAAGTGATCCGCCGCCTTGGCATCCCAAAGTGCTGGGATTACAAGTGTGAGCCACCACACAGGGCGAAGTTAGTTGATTTTTCTACCCAGAATCCATTCCTCCTTTTTTGTACAAGTATCCACTGCCAATATCCCATGTTACACATCATTTTTAATCAATTGATTCATGTAAATATTCTGAGGTATTTAGTTTGAACCTCAAACTTAATTTGGCATTGAAACTTAAAAACAATAAACAAAAATTTATTGATCATCTACTATTTGCTTCTACTTTGTTAGCAGTTGTGGGCATGCATCCAAGAAGATCAAATCCTTGATTTCAGTGAACTAAAAATCAAGTTGGGAAACAGAGACACATAATGGCATAATTGAGAATGCAAGAGAACATCTGATAGGTAACAAATGAGCAGCAATTCAGAGTTGTGAAAACACACTTTCTTTGTTTTTTTTTTTTGAGATGGAGTTTTGCTCTTGTTGCCCAGGCTGGAGTTCACTGGTGCGATCTTGGCTGACTGTAACATCTGCCTCCCGGGTTCAAGCAATTCTCCTGCCTCAGCCTCCCGAGTAGCTGGGATTACAGGTATGGCCACCATGCCCGGCTAATTTTGTATTTTTTAGTAGAGACGGGATTTCTCCATGTTGGTCAGGCTGGTCTTGAACTCCCAACCTCAGGTGATCCACCCACCTCAGCCTCCCAAAGTGCTGGGATTACAGGTGTAAGCCACTGTGCCTGGCCAAAAACACACTTTGTAATGGGCTAAGCATTCAGTAAGCACACGATAAATGCCTGTTGAAGGAGTCAATGCTTGGAAATGTCTGGTTTTGAAAGTTGAATAAGATTTATATAATAGAGATAGGGAAGGATCTTGAGAACAAAGAGAAGAACAAAGTCTGAATTAAATGCTTCCTCCTTTGTGTTCTCACAGCACTTTACATCTTTTATAGAGGCTTTCCCATTGCATGATAGACCTGCTTTAAGGGTAGCACTTTTGTGTCTTATTTACCTTTTGAACCCCAGCACATATTCCAATACCTATTTCTTAATTGGTAGTTAATAAATATTTAATAAATCAATGAAAGAGTGAATGAGTTAATGAATAAATAAGAAAGCCCAAAGGATACTCTGAGTGAGTTAACTAGTTTGGGATGGAAAGGGAACGAATCTGGAGGTTCTTGCCCATCAGTCTACACTGGACTTTATTCCACAGATAACAGAGCGCATGATAGACTTTCATAGGGTAAGTTTGAAGTGGTGAAGTGTGCTGGTAATGACAGCAACTCTATATGGACTGGGGTAAGTGTTCATGTGTGTTAACTTGTTAAACCCTCATCATTCTAACGATTAGGTAATATTAATGACATTTGTGTCAACTGAATCTGTAAGGGACCAAGGGAATTATTTAGAATCACATAGTTAGCAAATGGCCTAACCAACACTTGAAACCTCGTGTACTTTAATTCACTTCCCAAGCCTCCTCCTATGCCACATTACTTCCTTGGGGATTCAATTGGTGGTGACAGGAAGCATGGACGGGACAACACTTGAATCATTACAGCTCTTATGTTTGAATATGAAAATGCGGATTTGTCATTGTGTGACTCAAGCAGAGATTCAGTGATAAACAGAGATACATTCCCCTTTCACCATGGGCTTCAAACAGTGTTTCTCCGAAGTCTGCAACCTCTTTAGGATGAATTGCTCGGAACATTGAGACAAAGAAAAGTGTTTCATTTTTACCCTAAGATCAAGTCTGACTTCATCTCTGTCCTCATTTAATTATTCCCCATTAGATAACTCAAAGAGGTGTGAGGTGTTGCTCAATGAACTCTAAAGGAAAATTCTTTTTCCTATCCTCTTCTTACCTTATTTAATTATTTGAAGATTTGCATTTAGTATTTGACAAATGCTAACTTCTATTGTTGGCTGTTCATGATAGTAAACCCACAAATTCTTACCATCTTTGGGAAAATGGTTCACTGTGAATTAATTTTGATTCACTTCAGTAGCAGTGATAATACAGCATTCATTTGCTATTCCAGTAGCTATTACTTGCATCTTGACACAAATTGCTTTATAATTCAGTCTTTATTTTCTGGTTGCCTGAAATAATATCCTCAGTAGGCAAAGCCTTTTATCAAGAAATTGCTCCCAAATATTCTGTGTTCTAATGCCACTTGATATTCACTGGAGCAGGATTTTAGTGGACTCATAGAAGATTTGAAATTAGTGTCCATGTATTGCTGAAGTAGCAAACACAATAAGTGACCTCTTTTTAAAAATTATTTTTATTATTTTTATTAAATAACAAAGTGCAGCTGAGACATCTCATAATCACCAGGCCCAAATCATGCTATTGAAGGAATTCTCCAACTTTGGGGAAAATATTTCTAATAAGCAGGAAGAAAGGAGACAAAAGAAACCGGGCTTTCAAAGAGTCATGGTACAGAAGGACCAAGGCTGTTATCTTCCTAGGTGATCATTGACATCCCATGGAGGTTGAATTACTGGCTTAGCTGAATAAGTCTGGGAGGAGGAATCTGAAATCAAATGCCAACTCAAGAGCACAAAGAAAGGAGGTGGATGCAATTGGACAATCACATGTGAGGCAATATATGTTTGGTTTATTTGGAATTGAGAGTGACTGAATCTTTTCTTGTCACTCAGTGAGCAATGAGTATTCTAGGAAAAACTATCCCACTTCACATGCCTGAGGATTCGGCAGAATCCTCCTCATGTAATTTCACCTTCTCATTCCATCTGTTTCTAAAGGAAAACAAGGCCTCCAATTATCTGCCATGTTTGGAGCTTATATTTCCTATCAATCTCTAATATATTGAGGAAAACTGCTTTCCCTTAAAAAATTATATAATAAAGTTATGGGTAATCCTTACTGAATGTTCATCTCTGTGACGCTTAGACTGTAACTCCTGAGCATTTCATGTTGGACTCATCACGTCTGGAGTTGGTGAACATGAAAGTGTTTGAATCTGGAAATAGGCTCTGTTCTCTGAGACTTTGCTACTTAGCTTGTCCCTGGACTGGCAGCATGGATCTCCTGCAGGAGCTTGTTAGGAGTGCAAGATCTCAGGCCCCACTCCAGACCTATTGAATCCAAATCTGCTTTTTAACAGGATTCTCAGGCAAGTCATATGCACCTTAGCATTGGAGAAGTGTTGCACTGAGAGAGGGGTGGGTAGAGGAAATGTTTAAGGGAATATCCCAACTGATTGGCTAGAGGATTCAGTTGAAGAAAAGAAAGGAAAGGCAGAACTCTAGCATGGAAATGGGAAGAAAAGTTTCTCAGAAGCCAAAAAGGGACATTACGTGTCGAATATTATAGAAAGCTTAGAGAGAGTGTGTCTACAGAATTCTACTGGATTTGGCATAAGGGAGGTTCTTGGGGCAGGGGAGGAAGCCAGGTTGTGGGAAAAATATGATCAAGAAATCATGACCTAAGGGTTTGACTTGTTTGAGAAGTTTGATGGTTTCGGCATTGAAAAGAGGTAGAGAACAGTGTTTGAAGTTGGAGTGCCGGGTAAAGAGAAAGGGAAGGAGTCAGTGGCAAGGGGATAACTGTAGATACTGAAAAATATGCCTTTCAGTACTGGTGCTGGTAGAATTCATGGTGCAGTAGGGGAGAGAGCCTGTAAGTAGAGCAGGATCCATCTTCCTGGTGTAGAAGAGGGGGACTGTGGATGATGAAGAACCTAGATGAGGAATCTTATGCCAATGTGAGAGGGAGCCTTCTCAGGTTAGTAGGAAGAGAGGCCTGCTGAGAATTGGTAAGAGAATCTTAAGAAGGCTTAAAAATATAATTAATGTTTGCTTTAAAAAGAAAAACTTCTAGTGATGAAGGGAATCTTTACATTCCTCTACTTGAGGTTACAAAATATCTTTAATAAGCAATACAGTTAATTGCTTTATTAGATTTCTGGGTTTTGGATTTCCACAGGTTGAGATTTATTGTTATATGGTTAGCATATGCCTGTGTGAGCCAGCATCTGGTGTTCCATGGATCAAAAGCAGCCCAAATTGTCCTACCTGCCAAGTATTCCCTTCTTAAATCCCAATAATCTGATTTCTGAATACCAAGTCTATTAGTTTTATAATCTTGAAACTCCCAGTCACCCTCAACTGATAGATCCAATGGCCTTTTTCCAGTTACCTTCTCCTTGCCTTTCTGTAACATTTGAGAGAATTGACAATTCCTCTTTCAATACAACTGCCTTTTTTTTTTTTTTTTTTTTGAGATGGAGTGCTGCTCTGTCACCCAGGCTGGAGTGCAGTGGCACGATCTCGGCTCACTGCAACCTCTGTCTCCCAGGTTCAAGTGATTCTTCTGCCTCAGTCTCCTGAGTAGCTGGGATTATAGGGATGTGCCACCATGCCCAGCTAATTTTTGTATTTTTAATAGACACAGGGTTTCACCATGTTGGCCAGGCTGGTCTTGAACTCCTGACCTCAGGTGATCTGTCTGCCTCGGCCTCCCAAACTGCTGGGATTACAGACGTGAGCCACCCCTCCCAGCCCCTGCTTATTTTTTTTTAAATCAACGGCATTAAAGTATGATACATTAAAAAAAAACTCATTCATTTTAAGCACATACTTTGACAAGTTTTGACAAATGTATATGTCCATGTAACTGCCACCACAATTAAGATATAGAACATTTCCATCACTCCAAAAGTTCACGTCATGGCCCTTTGCAGTCAATCCTCTCCCCCTCCAGCCCAAGGCAATCGAAGGAATTGCATATAAGTAAAATCATACAATAGGCATTCTTTCGTGTCTGACTTCTTTTGCTCAGCATAATGTTCTTAAGATTCATCTATGTTGTTGTACATATCAACTTTGTTCCCTTTTATTGCTGAGTAGTATTCCATTGAATTAATCAGTCATAATTTCCTTATCCATTCACCTGCTCACACATATTTGGGTGGTTTTCAGGTTTCAGCTGTTATAAACAAAGCTGCTATGAACATTTTATTGTTGCTGAGACAGGGTCTCGCTCTGTCACCCAGGCTGGAGTGCAGTGGTGGGATCTTGCCTCACCGCAGCCTCAACCTCCTGGGCTCAAGCGATCCTCCCACCTCAGTCCCCCGAGTAGCTGGGACTAGAAGCGCGTGCCACCATGCCTGTCTAATTTTTGTGGGTTTTTTTTGTAGAGATGGGATTTCACTATGTTGCCCAGGCTGGTCTGGAACTCTTGATCCACCTGCCTCGACCTCCCAAAGTGCTGGAATTACAGGCATGAGCCACCACGCACAGCCATGAACATTAATACATAAATATTTGAGCAGACATATGTTTTCACTTATCTTGGGTAAATAGGAGTGGGAACACTACATTATACAGCTTATGTATGTTTAAGAAACTGCAAACTGTTTTTCCAAGCTGATTGAATTTCTAACAGAAATGTGTAAGAGTTCCAGTTGCTCCACATTGTCAGTCTTTAATTTTAGCCATCTGGCAGGTGTGTAGTCATATCTCATTGCGGTTTTAATTCATATTTTCCTAATCGTTAATCATATTGAGAATCTTTTTTGTGTTTATTTTCTATTTCTATACCTTCTTTTATAAAATATCTGTTCAAATATTTTGCTCATTTCTAATATTTTATTAAGTTGTAAAGATTCTTTATGTACACTGGATATCAGTCTTTCATCAGATATATTTCTTACACATTTTTCAATATGTGAGTTGCCTTTTTAGTTTCTTAGCAATGTCTTAACAGAGCAGAAATTTTAATGTTGATGAGGTTAAATATACCAGTTTTTTGTCTTATGATTCATACTAAATGTGTCCTATCTAATAAATCATTGCCCACCCAAATATTGGGAAGATTTTATCCTATAAAACTGCCTTATCTTTAAACTTGCTCCTTCACTTCATTATATCGTACCACTCCAATGTACTTTCTTTTAGTCTGTTCTTTTCTGGATCCTCTTGTTTCTCTCTCTCAACCATGTATATTTTCAAATTTTTTCTCCCTTTGATTATCAAATATTGCATGCTCATTAAAGATTTAGAAAGTAAAGGAAGTGAAGAAATAATAATGTTAAAAGCACTAATTTTGAGTACAGTATCTATTGTGTGCTAGTTAGATGGTAGTAGATAATTAGGAGAACAGGCTAGAAGCTAGGCTGCCTGCCCCTGAATTCTATTTCTACCACCTTATACTTGCATGGTCTTGGATAGTGTTTCATTCAGTGAAGAATTCACAAGATTCAGTAGCAGTTTGCACTAGAATTTTCTGTAGAAAAGGATACAGAGCAAAAGCATCAGGAAAAAGATGTGCATCTTTAGAGTCCGGAGAGGTCAGGCACAGGTTTCCACAGTTCTTTTTCATCCAAGGCTGCACAAGAGTGATCTCTCTGGCAGGGAAATTCAGAGACATGGGTGAAATGTTCCTGCCCAGGGAAGACTCTTTGAGTCTCAGGGTCCAAGGTCTTTCTACAGAGGCTGTTAGCATAGAAACATCCTGCTACACAATCTACCATGGCAACCAAAATCCAGGACCCAACAATGAAAACAGGTGCACATCATCAATCTTGATGTTACTGCAAGGCAACTTGACAAGCAAGTAAGACATGGTCCGTTGATCCAGATGTATATAGCAAAATTATCAATCATAACATGAAGAACTCTCTCAGGGCCACATTCCTAAGGGTGACCAAGGGCCAATCATGGTTCCTTTGGAGAGAGCAAGGAGTAAGCCACCAGACCTGCTGTGTTCACTCTTTCCTCTCAGGTCGCCTCTCTAAAGCCTTACTTCTCCCTAAAATGGGAAGATAAATGTACTTTTTTCATTGGGTTGTTGTGAGAAGTAAGTGAGATTATACAGATAAAGCTTGCAGCATTATTTTTGGTACATAGTTTTTGCTCAATAACTATTAACTATTATTAATATTATGCATTTTCCTCCTCTGTGGCTTAAGGATAATAGTAACTGTTTCATTGGTTAATGCAAGGATAAAATATAGTTCTAGTATATAGAAAGTTGGTTCAAGGCTAGGCCCAAAACAGGAGCTAAAATTCTCGGTAATTTTGCTGCCTCCTATAACCCTATTATCTAGAAGAAAACACGATAAATATTTTGTTATATATGCCTTCCACTCAACATATTAACAATTAACTTACATGCTTTTTCAATAAAACAGTGAAAACATTAACACCTTTTTCAAAGCAGACACACACAGTTGTCTTCTAAATGGGTGATGGCAGCAGAATCTGTGGAAACTGCAGTGTCTGAAGTGCCCGGGAGGCCACGGCCAATGCTGGAAGGTATACAGCTGTTGCAGCCACGTGAAGCAGGACCATCACTCAGCCTCCTCTTCCTCCCTGGGGCCGTGCATGTTTCTAAGATTAGGATCTGTGAACAGGTGCTCCCTTCACCTTCCCCCTTTCATCCAACAAATGTTTTTTTTCTGCGTGGAAAACACAGTTCCAGGCACTGTGGAACAAGAGCTGCAGAGTCCTGCTCCTTATGGAGATTGTGAAATGCGGCAATGACTGGAAAATGTCAGTAGCTCAGGCAGGCCTCTGGCTTTGTGAGTAATAGAAGCCTCTCAACCTTGGAGTCCACTGGGAGGTTGTCAGTCAAAGCACTTACCAGGGCATGCTCAGTGCAAACGCCCTCAGAACAATACTTTCTCGGTGACCAAGGTTTTAGTGCTGAGAATGCACATGGCCACCTTCTAAAGGAAGAATTCTTCTCCTAGGGAAGACAGAGTAACACAGCTGTTGATAGGCTCGCCGTTGTCTGTGGTTCATTAGGTATCAGCAGTCTCCTTTTGTTTGTTTGCTTCATGAATGAACACAATTTTTTTTAGCTCACCTTTCCCCCAAGCCGAATCATTAATTATTGTTAATATTAATTTGAAAAGCCAGAAGAAAAATAGTTAGCTTCTTTGTGACTTCTAAAAATGTGTCTCCTACTTTTGCCTTATTTCATATGAGAACACCTGTTTTGATTTAGGTACCTTTAAATTGCATATGGTGTTTTTGGAATTTACCTATTGGATAAAACTGGAAATGAGTGAATGACTCTGGTTTTTTACTTCAGTTTTCCTCTCACATAGTTGAAGTTGTACTGTATTCAGTATTTTAAAATTATTTCCCATTACTTCAAGTCCCAATCTTGATAATGGTTCACAAGTAGTTTTACATGTCATTAAAATTTTCTCTTAAATATTTAGGTGATTTTGTTGAAGCACAGCAGGGATTCCTTGTACCATGCAGTATCCTCTTTTTTTTTTTTTTGAGACAGAGTCTCGCTCTGCCCCCAGGCTGGAGTACATTGTCATGATCTGGGCTCACTGCAACCTCCACCTACTGGGTTCAGGTGCCTGCCACCACACCTGGCTAATTTTTGTATTTTTAATAGAGACGAGTTTCACCATGTTGGCCAGGCTGGTCTTGAACTCCTGACCTCAGGTGATCCACCTGCCTCAGCTTCTCAAAGTGCTGGGATTACAGGCGTGAGCCACCACGCCCAGCCCCGTATCCTCCTGATACCAAAAAAGGCCTTCCAGCTTTTATATCACAATCCACGGGAAGAAATACATCATACATTGTGATCCTGTACACACAAACTGACACATACACATTGCTGAAACAGAAGTTTCATGAGATAGTACTTCCCCTTTATACATGATATGCACTCTGCTGTATTCTTTTTTATTCATGTTTTTAATTTAAAAATGTTGGTCAAATATACCTGGTGAAATGAGTTATTACTCAATGTTTTTGAGCTTCCAAACTGGGGCAAAAGAAAGTCCATACCTCTCTGCCTTTTCTTTTTTCCCACACTCCATCTGTCTTGGTCGGTTTTCCCTGAAAACGAGCTTGATGTAAGGTTTGAGATGCAGGTTGTTTATTTGGAAGATGATTCCAGGAAACAGAAGTGCAGAAGTGAGAACAGGGAAGAAATGGGAAAGAAGGAAAAGCTAAAATAAAGTGTGTTATTGCACTAGTTGCCATTGGGCAACTGGGGCTCAATCCTACTGGGGAACTTCTGGGGATGTTGGGTAGAACGGTGTTTCCAAAGGATGGGAGGCTGGGAGGTTTATTCACTGACTCTCATTTTCCATTGGTTGAGGTATCCAACCCACTCCCCAATGTGGCTGCAGAGAAATGGAGAGATGAAAGGTGGGCCCTGCTGCAGACTATCATCATGAATAGGAAGCCTCTACTTAGGCTCCATAGCACCATAAGCAAGCCAAGAGCACATGATGTGGAGCAAAGGGCAGCTGCTGCTTCCTCTGAGCAGGAAGGGGTGGACTACAAGATTCCCTATCTAGTATATCATATCTTCCTCTTACCTAGACAGGCAATCTTGAGGTCTCATTTCCACGGCAGAGAGAAAGAACTTGAAGAATTGGCTCTGCTAGGATTGGCCCTTAACATATTAACATAATTTAGAAAACTCTTCTATCAGTAGGGCCCGGTGGCTCATGCCTGTAATCCCAGCACTTTGGGATGCCAAGGTAGGCAAATCACCTGAGGTCAGGAGTTCGAAACCAACCTGACCAACATGGTGAAACTTCGTCTCTACTAAAAATACAAAAACTCAGCGGGCATAGTGGTGCGCGCCTGTAGTCCCAGCTACTCAGGAGGCTGAGGCAGAAGAATTGCTTGAACCCGGAAGGTGGAGGTTGCAGTGAGCCGAGATCAAGCCACTGCACTCCAGACTGAGCAACAGAGCAAAACTTTGTCTCAAAAAAAAAAAAGAAAAGAAAAGAAAAGAAAATTATTCTGTCTTTCTCAACAAAGCTATTTTCCTGCCATAGATTCAGACAGAAATCTAATTCCAGCTGAGGGTAGAAATGTCTTCTAGATTGGGGGTACCCCTCCATTCCACTTATGCCCATTGTTGCCTCAGTGAGTGGGGGGATTTGAAAATATGTAAATAACTCTAAACCTAGTTCCAAAATGTTATCTCTCTTGCTTTAATTGTGACTTCTATGTATTTGTAAAATAAGATGGATATATCATAATTTATTTAACTACTTTCCTAATGTTGGACATTTAGTTTGTTTACATTTTTTTTGGTATCATACGTAATGTTATAGTAAACATCATTGTGCATAATTCTTTGTTTGGGTCTCATTTTACCAAGATAGACACCTCAGAGTGAAAATAGAGAGCTAAAGAGTATAAATACTATAAAAACTTTTAATCTATGTTGACCATTGCTCTGTAAAATGTGTAGATATAACCAATTTACCCTCCCCTCCCCTCCCACCAGTCATGTGTATATATCGGGAAATCTCAAAAATATTTTTTGTTTGTTTGTTTGTTTGTTTGAGACGGAGTCTCGCTCTGTCGCCCAGGCTGGAGTGCAGTGGCGCCATCTCGGCTCACTGCAGGCTCCGCCCCCCGGGTTCATGCCATTCTCCTGCCTCAGCCTCCCGAGTAGCTGGGACTACAGGCACCCGCCACCACACCCGGCTAATTTTTTTTGTATTTTTTAGTAGAGATGGGGTTTCACCGTGTTAGCCAGGATGGTCTCAATCTCCTGACCTCGTGATCTGCCCACCTCGGCCTCCCAAAGTGCTGGGATTACAGACGTGAGCCACTGCGCCTGGCCCTCAAAAACGTTTTTTAAAAATTCTCAATGTTGAAAAATTTACAAACATAAAAAATCATAAATCATCATCATAATAAATAACCCATAATCCTGGCGGGGTGCGGTGGCTCACGCCTGTAATTCCAGCACTTCAGGAGGCCGAGGCGGGTGGATCACGAGGTCAGGAGATGGAGACCATCCTGGCTAACACGATGAAACCCCGTCTCTACTAAAAATACAAAAAATTAGTGGGGCACGG
The DNA here is from genome assembly GCF_006542625.1 of Nomascus leucogenys. Lineage (NCBI taxonomy): Eukaryota > Metazoa > Chordata > Mammalia > Primates > Hylobatidae > Nomascus > Nomascus leucogenys. The sequence continues at coordinate 72,525,856 of NC_044391.1, forward strand.
TGGTGGGCGTCTGTAGTCCCAGCTACTCGGGAGGCTGAGGCAGGAGAATGGCGTGAACCCAGGAGGCGGAGCTTACAGTGAATCGAGATCATGCCACTGCACTCCAGCCTGGGCAACAGAGCGAGCCTCTGTCTCAAAAAAACAAAACAAAACAAAACAAAACACAAACAAACAAACAAAAACCATAATCCTGAGACAGGCACTATCAACATTTTAATGTATTATATAGCCGTATTCATTCATATATAATGTATATGTCTAATTTAAGAACAAAATAGACGTACCACATACAGAGTTTTATATTCTTTCTCATTTAATATTCTATTTTTTAGAAAGATAATTTTAAATGGTTGCAAAATGTTTCATCTGTGTCAGTTGGGAATGTGTTTGGCTGCTATTAACAGCCAAACAGAGTTTGACTAGCATAAGCATATAATGGTTTATTTTTTTATTTTTATTATTATTAACAGAGTTTGACTAGCATAAGCATATAATGGTTTATTATTTTTTTCTCATATAATGAGACATCTGGAAGGAGGCAGTTGTTGGCTTTGTTACAGTGGTTCAAGAATGTCAGAATTGCAGTCACTACAATTCTCCTGGCTTGTCTCTCATGGTCCCCAAATGACTGCTGGAGTTTCAGCCATCATGTCAGTGATCAAGGCAGCTGGATCCAGGCAGTAATCCAGGCACTTGGAAGTCCCACCCAAGGACTTCTGCTCTTATCTCATTGGTCATCTTTGTCTGAAAGGAAAGCTGTGAAATACAGTGTTATTAATAAGCATGTTGCTGGCTCCAATAACATAGAGTCTTGTTAACAACAAAGAAGAGGAGAATGGAGATTGAGCAACCAGGAAGCAGTCTCAGCCACAACATCATATGGAGGTAATATATTTATTTAACCAATCCCATATGGAGGGGTTTTAAATTTTTTCTAATGTTCACCATTTTACCAATTAACATGATCAGCATCTCTGCACAAATATCTTTGCATCTTTTATTATTTCCTTATGATAAATTCCCAGATGGAATTAATAAATCAAATCATAGATTGCAAAATTGCTTTCCAGAAAGGCTCTACCAATTTATATTCTCACCAGCAACATATAAAACTGTTGGGCAGTCTTTCTGAGAGTCATTTATTGAACACTTGCTTTCTGTCCAACTCCAGATGGTCCCTTGTGATTCTTTTTTGAATATTAATATCATTCACAAATATTAGAAAATGCAATCAATCCTTAAATAGAATATGTCAAAATGGCAATTTCTGAGCACTATGCCTTTTATTTAATTAAATATACACCAAAAAATATTTCTCAGAGAATGAGTCTGCAAGGCGACAGGCACATTTTGGACTTGTATTTTCTTTTATTCTGATATTTGAAGAAGTCAGTCCCTGAGATGGATTTGATACCAATAGTGACAGGGGGCCACAGGAGAAAAGATGACAAGAAAGACCTATCTGAGAACCCAATAACATACCTAAATCAATTTAAGATCTTTAAAGTTTAATACTAGAAGCTATTATGGAAGATATGAATCTTAACACAACTATTGCTATTCTGCAAACCAATGCCATTTTAGCAAAGTTTGGAAGCCCCATCTATTGAGTTGCATTCTAATGGAACTAATGTTAATAGAAATAGTGTATGGCTAAATCATGGAGCTGGATTCCTCCACAGTTCCAAGCAAGAGTCAAATTTTGAGATATTTAGAGGTGTATACAGTTAATATGTTCTTGAAAACTTATACTTTAAATAAATTTCTGGTAAATTAAATAGAAAATTTCAGTATATTTGTGGAACTCAGCTGAAAATAACTCACAGTAGCCCCTGTTCAGTTAATGTAGTAGAATGAAAAAGTGATAGCAGGAAATGCTTTAGTAAAGAAGATCACTTTTTACACAAGAATAATCACCTGATAATTTGTATCTTATGAGTTTGGTTCTGGACATCAAGTTTCTTTAAAACCAAGCAGGGCTCTAAGTTCTGTCAAAATTTCAACGAGCATTAGCTTTCTTTGCCCAATCAAAGATGAAAACCACTGGAAAAAGTTATCGCATGCATGTTTTTAGAATTTAGATTCTGTGTTACTGCATAGGGTTGTGTATGGCCATCTGGGTCCCCAGAACATCATCACACACACAACTATTTTATGTGGAATGTAGCTTGACACTCTAGAGCAGATTTTACAGACCAAGTCTCCAGCCCAGAGAGCAGGGGCCATCACTCGTTCAGGAGGGAACAGTCTTGCAGCACAGAGTTGCTTCCCACCTCCCTCTGGCAGAAGCAGTTCCAGAGTTTAACACTAGACCTGCTGGCAGGGCATGGTGGCTCACACCGGTAATCCCAGCACTTTGGGAGGCTGAGACGGGTGGATCATCTAAGGTCAGGAGTTCAAGACTAGCCTGGCCAACATGGTGAAACCCCATCTCTGCTAAAAATACAAAAAATTAGCCAGGGATGGTGGTGCACACCTGTAATCCCAGCTATTTGGGAGGCTGAGACAGAGAATCACTTGAACCCAGGAGGCGGAGGTTGCAGTGAGCTGAGATTGCGCCATTGCACTCCAGCCTGGGTGACTGAGCAAGACTCTGTTTCAAAAAAAAAAAAAAAAAAAAAAAACACCTAGACCTGCTGATAAGGTTTGATTAGTGTCCTCACCCAAATCTCATCTCAGTTGTTATTCCCATAATCCCCACATATCGAGGAGGGTGGGAATTGGTGGGAGGTGATTGGATCATGAGGGTAGTTCCCAAATGATATTCTTGTGATAGTGAGTTCTCATGAGATTTGATCCTTTTATAAGTGTTTAACGGTTCTTCTCTCTCTCTCTTTTCTCCCCTCTCTCTCTCCATTTCTCTCTTCTCTCTCGCCTGCCACCATGTAAGAAGTGCCTGTTTCCCATTCTGCCCGATTTTAAGTTTCCTGAGGCCCCCCCAGGCATGCAGAACTGTGAGTCAATTAAATTTCTTTTCTTTATAAATTACCCAATCTCAGGTAGCATCATTTTTTTTTTTTTTTTTGAGATGGAGTCTTGCTCTGTCGCACAGGCTGGAGTGCAGTGGCGTGATCTCCACTCACTGCAAGCTCCGCCTCCTGGGTTCACACCATTCTCCTGCCTCAGCCTCCAGAGTAGCTGGGACGACAGGTGCCCGCCACCACGCTCAGCTGATTTTTTTGTATTTTTAGTAGAGACGGGGTTTCACTGTGTTAGCCAGGATGGTCTCGATCTCCTGACCTCGTGATCCGCCCACCTCAGCCTCCCAAAGTGCTGGGATTACAGGCGTGAGCCACCATACCCAGCCAGGCAGCATCTTTATAGCAGTGTGAAAATGGACTAATACACCTGCATAGAGTAGGAGGTCTATAAATACTTGTTTTACTATGGTACAACCCAAATACAGTTTATCTCCAAGTGATACAATTATCTGTGACTTTTATTCATTTTTGCTTTTCTGTATTTTGTTAATGTCCCTCAAAGGTATATCTGGAGTATTTGTAATTAGGTAAAATAAAACAACTATTTTTTCTTATGGCTGTGCACATAGCTGCACGTTTGGAATATTCAAGATTATGGTTCCTAGAAAATTTTTGCTGACTGTTGAAGTAGAAGAGTTAGAATACATTGTATCATAGTGAATTGAGCATTTTTATTAAATATATTTAAAGATTTGATATTTTATATTAAATGTAACCCTTGAATTCAACTTTTGTTTCTAAGAATATATTAGGTAATAAAGAGAGACTGAAAGGAAATTAGTAAATGAATCAGTCGATTGAACTGTGATTCCCTGCTTGAAGTATGTCTTTGAGTTCTTTAAAACTGTCAATGGATGACAGTAATACGTAAATTCTATGGTCTTGTATTTTTTTTTTTTTTTTTTTTTTTTTTTTTTTTTTTGTGAGACGGAGTCTCGCTCTGTCACCCAGGCTGGAGTGCAGTGGCACAATCTCGGCTCACTGCAAGCTCCGCCTCCCGGGTTCACGCCATTCTCCTGCCTCAGCCTCTCCTAGTAGCTGGGACTACAGGTGCCCGCCACCACGCCCGGCTAATTTTTTGTATTTTTAGTAGAGACAGGGTTTCACCGTGGTCTCGATCTCCTGACCTCGTGATCCGCCCGCCTCGGCCTCCCAAAGTGCTGGGATTACAAGCGTGAGCCACCGCGCCCGGCCTTGGTCTTGTATTTTTTACTAACACTTTATTTATATAATTAACAATTCAGAATGTCAGATTAGCTGTTTCAGTATTTGTGATTCTTCTGTTAAGTATTTACTTTTATCAATATCTAAGAAAATTATATGAAAAAATCTGATAGATTCTCTTATTAAACTGAACAACTGCATATGGTTTAAACATTTTTGATGGCTTAGTTATAATATATTTAAATTCAGCTAAAATGGAATGAGCTTATATATGCAATCATGGTGTGATGTAAATTCCTCTATCATTTTTTCACTACTCATTATTTCATTTTAATTTATTATTATTAGCTAACATTTGTTGTATGTTTACTATATACCAAGCAGCGTGCAGTTGTTTTCATATAATATCTCATGTAGTTCTTATAATATTTCTATGATATATATTATTATCTCTGCCTTAAGAAACTGAAGCACAAAGATAGAAATGACTCATCCAATATTACACAGCTAGTTGTTGAAATGGCAACGTCAGAATTTCACACATACGCCAAGTCCACACATACCCTAATTCATACTTTAATCACTATATTCTACTATCTCCCAAGTGATTTTATATGTTTCTTTTACCACTAAGCTCATTAATAGCAAGGATTATGTCTTTCTCTGCAGCTCTGGTGCCTGGCCCACAGGAAGGTTTCACTAAATATTGAAATGAACTGAACTTAGATTAAACTTTGGTGTCTAACTTAGGAAAAACAACAAGAGTTCTACAAAACTATTCCTTCACAAGTAATTTGCAGTTGTGGCTCACCTGATTTTTTTCCTGCTTTAAGCTAGTTTAAGAACTTATTTCCTAACCCTGTAGGGATGTGGATGAAAGATATGAACAGTTTATCACTCTTAGCATATGAAAAGATGTTCAACCTTACAAATAGTAAAAGAAATGTAAATTAAAACTACAATGAGGCCAGGCCGGGTGGCTCACACCTGCAATCCCGGCACTTTGGGAGGCTGAGGCGGGTGGATCATCTGAGGTCAGGAGTTCAAGATCAGCCTGGCCAACATGGTGAAACCCCATCTCTACTAAAAATACAAAAATTAGCCAGGTGTGGTGGTGCACGCCTGTAATCCCAGCTACCAGTGGGGGCTGAGGCAGGAGAATTGCTTGAACCCGGGAGGTGGAGGTTGCAGTGAGCAGAGATCGCCCACTGCACTCCAGCCTGGCAACAGAACGAGGCTCCATCTAAAAAACAAAAGAAAACAAAACAAAACAAAAAACTACAATGAGATAAGATTTCATAACGGTCATAGTGACAAAAAGTAAAAAGTTTGGCAATGCCGTTGATGAAGTTTTAAAATAACACATAGTATTCCCATACATTGTTGGTGGCAATGCAGAATGATACAACCGCACTGAAATAAACTCATCAAAATCTAGAAAAATATTTTTTTATCCTTGATTCACAAATCCAACTTTTAAGAATTTACCCCAGGAGACTTCAGCTTCAAATTTACCCTTCAGTACCTGCTCTGGGGTAATCAACTGGACTCTTTAAGCATTTCTCCTCAACAGAGAGCACGACGTTAATTAACCTTTGTCAGTAGAGGGCACTGGAGGGACACTGCAGGAGAAATGGGGGCAATTTCTAGTTCTGGTAAGCTGCATTTTGCTTTTACTTGCTCTACTGCACAGCCTGTCAGTGGGGCAATGGCTGGGGTGGGAGTGGAGGCAGTAGAAGGACAGTGGTGGAACCAGGTGGTACCTGAGTGTTTGGTCCCTCAGCAACCTCCAATTCCCAGCCTAGGCCTAGTGACCAGCTTGCTGTGAGCCTCCTGGTGGGTACACTAAGTGGCTCCAGGTGGGTCCCTGACCATCCCTATGTACCTGTGTGTCTGAGGGTTTTTTCCTGCTATGGCAAACTTTGGCCCAGGGAACCCAGCAAATGCTGGGCTATCCAATAAGCTGCAACCACACCTTCTTCAACTAGGTTTTAACCTTGTTAGGAAGGTGGGGGTTTCCCTTCCAGGTCTGTGCTGCCTTGAGCACTCTCCCTAGGCCCTAGGGCATTCTTCTTCTTCTTCTTCTTGTTTTTTTTTTTTTTTTTTTTTTTGAGATGGAGTCCGGCTCTATTGCCCAGGCTGGAGTGCAGTGGCACAATCTCAGCTCACTGCAACCTCTGCCTCCCGGGTTCAAATGATTCTCCTGCCTCAGCCCCCCGAGTAGCTGGGATTACAGGCACCTGCCACCACGCCCAGTGAATTTTTGTATTTTTAGTAGAAACGGGGTTTCACCATGTTGGCCAGGCTGGTCTCAAACTCCTGACCTCAGGTGATCCGCCTGCCTCAGCCTCCCAAAGTGCTGGGATTACGGGTGTGAGCCACTGTGCCAGACTGGCCCTCGGGCATTCTTTAGAGCAAGGGTTGGCAAACTGTGTTCAAACCCCATAGTTTTCTGGCCAAATCCAGCTCCTTACCTGTTTTGTAAATAAAATGTTATTGAAATGCAGCCAGGTCCATTTATTTATGTGTTGTCTATAAAGCATTGAATGGTTATGACAGAGAAAGTATGGCCTAGAAAGCCTAATATATTCACTATCTGTCCCATTATAAAGAAGTTTGCCAGCCCGACTTTAGAGTTCTCTTTACATCTTTATGTTATTGTATCATAGCTTAATGATTTAATATTAAATCTCCCCATTTTAATTACTGCATAGTCTCTGTGTCCAGACTGATACTACCCCTAACAATACAAAAATACCTACACAGCATTACTTGCAACTGAAAAGGTATATAAACAACCTAAAATCCCTGGCATGGAGACTGGTTTAATAAACTACGATATCAACACAATGGAGTGCTCTGCAGCTAGGGAAATGAATTAGGAGATCTCTATGAACTGATATGGAGTGATTTGCAGGGTATGCGATCAAGTAAAAAACCAAAATACAAAAGCATATATATGGTATGCCATATGAGTAAGAAAGCTTATTTCTTAAAGAAAAACAAACAAAAAAACCAAAAAACCTAGGAATGGCCGGGTGGGCATGGTGGCCCATGCCTGTAATCCCAGCACTTTGGGAGGCTTAGGCGGGCGGATCACGAGGTCAGGAGTTTGAGACCAGCCTGACCAACATGGTGAAACCCCATCTCTACTAAAATTACAAAAATTAGCCAGGTGTGGTGGCACACGCCTGTAATCCCAGCTACTCAGGAGGCTGAGGCAGGAGAATCACTGGAACCCGGAGGCGAGGTTGCAGTGAGCCGAGATCATCATGCCACTGCACTCCAGCCTGGGCGACAGAGCAAGACTCCGTCTCAAAATAAATAAATAAATAAATAAATTTAAAAATATAAATAAATAAACCACAGGAAATATATACGAGAAATTAATATATTGATTATCCATAGACGGCAGATAGGAATAGAATGAAAGGAATAGAAGAGGAATTGATACTTCTATGAGTGTATATTTTGTATAGTTTTGACTTTAAAACCATATTAATGCTCTATAAATTCTAAAATAATGTTAAATAAAAACAAGTATGAGAAAAAAATGCAAATGGAATGCAAACAGAAACCAATTAACTATATTTCAAATGAATAGCACATCTACATGGAAAAAAATAATTCAAGTAACATTTGAATACAATACTTTGGCTAAGTATCTTCAGTCAAAAAACAAACAAACAAAAAGTAATAAAAACACTTAAACTCTGTTTAGTAGGTTTTTTGCAGACCATAGTTATAGCAATTCTAAAACTATTTTGTGTATTGTAGAACTAAGCAAACAGGTACATACATGATGTGTTGGGAGCCAGGGTTCTCACTGTGGGAGAAGGCAGATACAAATATAAAATGAGTGAAGACAAAAAAGAATCTAATTTGTTGCACTGGAATTGGAATAATCTACATAGACAGACAGATAGACAGATATTTCCTAGCTCTGTCCTCTAAAAGAATCTAGAAGCAGTAATACCCAATAGCAATGAGCAACCAGTATCCAGATCTTGGTTTTTAAATATCACTCACACTAAAAGGAGTGAGGCTCCTTGGAAAAATGCTGATTCCAGGGCTGGAGCAGTTAAAGTACAAGATGAGCCTGAAACATCATGTGCCAGAAAATAAGGAAGTGCTCAAAAAATTAAGAGAATCTGTCAAAAGGCTTTGGAAACTGCCTTGAAGCAGCTTCTACTGGGAAAACTGGGAAAATATGAGCATCAAATAAACAACGATATTAATAGATTTTAGTCTATTAAGTTAAATATCTATTTATAGACTTAAAAATACAGGCTAAAATTATGAAACTTTTTTTCTTTTCTGAGATGAGGTCTCATTGTGTCACCCAGGCTGGAGTGCAGAGGCACCATCACTACTCACTGCAGCTTCAAACCGTGGGCTCAAGCCATCTTCTCACCTCAGCCTCCCAACTAGCTGGGACCACAGGCATGTGCCACCATGGCTGGCTGATGTTTAATTTTTTTGTAGAGACAGAGTCTTGCTATGTTGCCCAGGCTGGTCTTGAATGCATGGGCTCAAGCAATTCTCCCAATTTGGCCTCCCATAGTGCTGAGATAACAGGCATGAGCCACCACACTTGGACTATAAAACTTCCAACAGAAAACAGAAGAAAATCTTTGTGATATTGGAATAGACAAAGACTTCTCATATAGGACAAAAAAGGAAAAGAATAGAAACAACAACTATATGTGATCCTGGATTGAAGGAAAAAAAGCTATAAAGGACAACATTGGGACAATTAGAAAATTTGAATATAGGCTGGGCATGGCGGCTCACGCCTGTAATCTCAGCACTTTGGGAGGTTGAGGTGGGTGGATCACCTGAGGCCAGGGGTTCAAGACCAGCCTGACCAACATAGTGAAACCCCATCTCTACTAAAAGTATAAAAAATTAGCTGGGCGTGGTGGCAGGTGCCTGTAATCCCAGCTACTCAGGAGGTTGAGGCTGGAGAATTGCTTGAACCTGGGAGGCAGAGGTTGCAGTGAGCTGAGATCATGTCATTGCACTCCAGCCTGGGTGACACAGTGAGACTTCATCTCAAAAAAAAAAAAAAAAAAAAAAAAAGAAAATTTGAATATAAACTATAGATCACTGTTAAATTTTGAATTTGATTATTTTACTGTGGATATGTAAAAGAATGTCTTTGCTATTAGGAAACTCATGCCAATGTATCTAATGGATAAAGGATCGATGTCTGGAACTTATTCTCAAATGTTTCCACCAAAACTACTTCTATTACTACTACTACTGCCACCATCCCCACCCTTAGTAATAGTAACAACAGCAGATACACAATAAATGTGGCAAAACGTTAATTGGTCAATTTAGGTGAAGGACTGTCTGTGATTTCTTTTCATGGCTGCTTGTGGTTGCTGGGTTGCATTAATAATCAGGGACACTTGCAGTAAGTGCACACCCTTTGCTGTTTATTGGCTATGGATTTATTCATTCCTTTATTTCCATCTTCTTGGGTGCTGGGCTAGGTGCCATCCAAATGTTACCCCATTTAATTTTCACAAAAACCTACCTGTGAAGTAGATTTTATTTCCTCCATTTATATACAGATGAGACAAATGAAGCTCAAAGAGGTGACTTGCCCAAAGTCGATGTCAGTAAATTATAAAGCAGTAACTGCAACCTAGGACTTCAGGTTCAGTGTTCATTTCACATCAGTTCAGGCCTCAGGGGCCCAACATTGTGACCATCAACAGATGTTGCAGAATCAGAAAACAAAACATAGCAGCTCTGAGACATTAGAGGAGAGGGCCTTAGAACACAGATTCTGTGGGAATTCAGCAATTAGAAAACATAGCTTAATAATCTTACAACAAATGAATATTTAAAGATTTAATGTTCATATTATTACTTCCCTAAATGACCTGCAGTTTTATGTTATTTTGTTTTCATCAGGCTATAGGTTGCTTCACACATGTACCATTATTATTTACTGAGCTACATAAATATCCTCTACAAATATTAATGTGCCTCAGGTTTTATGTGTTTATGTGTTTTTAAACATCTTATTATATAGAAACATGAAGGAAACAGACAAAAAACAATTCCACTGATATTTTAAAAAGAAATACATGTATATGATTAAAGTTTCCAAAAGATTGTTTATTTTCTTTATTCCATTAACAAATATATTCCTAGAACATGCAGCCTATGACTTTCTTTTTTAGCAGCTATAGGGGATTCCATTGTAAGGGTATGGCTTGGGTGCATATGCATGTGTGAATGTGCATATGTGTGTAGGTTTCCATGTGTGTTAATCTGTTTGTATAGGTTTGTATATGTATGTGTGTGTAGGCTTATATATGTGTATGTTTGTGTATGTATGTGGGTTTGTGTGTGTGTGTGTGTGTGTTTACGCCTATAACCACTGGCTGCCACTGGTGACAGTGTCTCATCCATGAGTTTGCAGGCTATGAGAAACACAAGAATCATGTCTGATTGACTTTCAATGCTCAGCAACTGAGCAAGGAGGCTAGAGCTGAGGTTTATTGAGACATAACTTTTATTGGCACATAACAATTTCTTTACATATGAAGAGCAGTGGTAAAGACCATGAGCTCAGACTACCTGGGTTCAAATCTACTACTGTGTGGTCTGGGGAGGCTCCTGGGAAAGTTTCTTAGCCCTCCTTGCCTCTGTTTCCTCCTGGTCAGGTTCCCTTGTAGCAGAACCTGATAAAGGTTTAGGGGACATGTGATTTATTTTTTGACTCACAGTCCAAAGGCAGGAAGGGAAGAGGGATAGGACAAAGTGGAGAGCTAAGTAAAGATGTGGTCTCAACTGGGTCCAGCTTCAGTTTGATCCTCAGGGAGCTCTTGAATTGGACCACAAAGTGAGTCCTACATTAAGGCAAGGGCTAGCTTTTTTTTTTTTTTTTTTAGACAGAATCTTGCTTTGTACAGGCCAACATGGTGAAACTCCATTTCTACTAAAAGTACAAAAATTAGCCGGGCTTGGTGGCGGGCACCTGTAATCCCAGGTATTCAGGAGACTGAGGCGGGAGAATCGCTTGAACCTGGGAGACGGTGGTTGCAGTGAGCCAAGATGGTGCCACCGCACTCCAGCCTGGGCGGCTGAGTGAGACTCTGTTTCAAAAAAAAAAAATTAATAATCATACCCACCAAGTGCCCAGAAAGCAGAAAGCCAGCAATATTCAGAGAGAACTACTGACTCACAGAAATATGGGAAGGAAGTGGAATTCTGTTCAGTCAGGATCTTTGGGAGGGTGAATTACAATGACCAAAGGCAGCCTAGAGTCTTCTCCTGTGTCTCATCCTACATATCAACAGTACATATCTATCTCTAAGGCACTGGTTCTCCAAGAAAATCTCCTTATCCAAGGCTTCCATTTGTTCCTTGTCACCACAGGGTAAAATCCAAACTCCTTGTGTTGTGGCCATTCTGGCTGCTGCTCTAACTGTGCCCATAGGAGAATTTAGACACATCAAGTCATGCTATAGGAACAGGCAGTGGCAGAGGCTTTCCTAGGAACTCTAAGAAGAGAAATTGAGGGACCTTGGGGATAAAAGATTGGGAAAAACACTGCATGTGAGCTTAATCCAATACCGATGCCTTGGTATAGCATTGTACTTGTTACTGAGATGGGCTAATGTCAGATTCCTAAACAAAGGAGTTTACTGCAAAGATCAAAAGGTTATTTTTACAAAAAATATCTGGACATTCAAGGAATCCTTGTTTTGGAATGTGGGTAATACAAAGGGTAGGGGAAAGAGATTGCCTCCTCTTCAGTGGGGAGCTGGACATCTCCACACTGGTATGTTATCAGGGTCAGAAATGCAGGCTTGGGCCCAGCTCAACAGGCTCCTTGGTGCAGTGTGGTTTGGGCAGATATGGGTGGAAGATGACACTGAGGGCTTTGATAGCAAAGGAAGCACCAGGGCCTTGGCAGTGTGGTGAATGCCTGAGGCAGTGGCTGCACCTGTGCCCATGGAAAGATGGAGCAAGTGAAGAGGAAACTGGGCCTTCCACAATGCAGTCAGAGAACTGGGTTCTCTGGTATGGGTAGATGTAAGATGACACTGGGGGCTTTGACAGCAGAGGAAGCACCAAGTGTCTTGGCAGTGTGTTGACATCAGAGGCAATGACTGGACCTGTGCCTAAGGAAAGATGGAACAAGTGAAGAGGAAAATAAGCATTTCACAATGCAGCCAGAGATCTGGGTTCCTAGGTACACAGAGGGCCTACCCTGACCCTAATTAATCCAGAGTAATTAATTCATCCATTTAATAGTTACTGGACAGGTAGTAAACATAACAGACAACATTCTTGACACCAAAAAGCTTATATTCCTATGACAGAAACTGACAAAAAGCCAGATAACAAATATATAGGCAATTTCAAATAGCAGTAAATGCTATAATAAAATTAAAAACAGACACACATATATATATATATATATATATATTAGCATATTAGGAGAGAAGCTTTACACTTTTTCAATTGTGAATCAGAGTGAAATTACATTATTATAATCCTACTTTTTACTCCTAGGCTGTTGTAGCAGGGAGACCCTCAAGGGCATCTACAATATCACCACAACTCTCATAGAGGTGCCTGTGAAGGACGACAAGAAGGAAGTACGCTGAGATCCAAGTTTTGGGTCAGGGGACTAATGCTGTTGTCACCAAGAAGGGTATAAAAAAGCTATCACTGCAGTGCCTAAAGGGACATTTGAAATCTTTGTCCTAGTCAAGGCTGGCACTGGTGTCCATGGGCCCACCCAGGTGGCTAATGAGGAATCTCTGGTCATAGAAGCTTTCAGTGACAAGTGGGTAGAAGGTCTTGGATCTAAGAGGGTCCATCCTGGAAGAAGCAGGGCTGTGACTATGGCAAGTACCCACAGAAGAGTCCAATAACCTGGAGTAGGTGAGGGTTATGAAAGTTGTCAAGCACTCTTGTTCAATTATTCATTTAATAAATATTTATTAAACTCCTGCTATGTGACAGGCTTGTGCTATGTTAGGAATACAGTGATAAACTCTCAGTAAAAGACCCTTCCCTGATGGAGCTTATATTCCACCAGGTCCCAGCCTAGAGAGCTGTGGATTGATCCTAGTTAAGAACTACAGGAGAATCTAGGAATATGTCTGGTTGTAGAAACTGGTCAGGTATCCTGGATGGTATCCACAGTTTCATGGGCCCATAGAGAGATGCTGAGAACTTCAGAGAAAGGACTGAAGAAGAGGTGAGGATGGAGTCCTAGAACACCATCAGAATTGGTTTTCATGGACTTAGAGCAAGAATGAGAGTTGGAAGCAAGCAATCCATGGCTTAACAGGGTTGGGGTCAGCCAGTGTCCACCCAGAGTCCCTGAATATTATTAATGCAGCTCATCTAACACAACATGTAGCCAGCAGCCTAAGAAAAGAATCACAGACACTCCATCCCTCTTGCTCTGGCTTCTTCTCTTACTCTCACTACCACTCCGTACTTTCCCCCACCAAATTCATCATGGGGATGTCCCTGGGGCTTGATGATTGAATAGTGCTTCTTCTGTTTTGGCCCCTGGCTGGTTGGATTTAGCTTGTACTCATTCTCAGACTCTTCAGACTTTTCACCATTTGGGATAAAATTCCTACCCTGAATATTCTTGGCTCCAGGCCTTCATATCCACCCGCCTGGCCTGCATTCTTGGTCCAACACACAGCAACAACCTTTAAGAGATGGCTGATCATTTTGTCATGAACCCACTGCTCCAAGGGCAAGCCTGTTGCTATGGTAACATGGATGATCTAGCAGGCTCACGGCTGTCACTCTGCTTTGGGACTAAGGACTTAGGGAGGGGAACACTAGCCTCCTTGGGGAGACAACAGCCCTTGTGGGCCAATTACCAGAAAAGAGAGCAAAATGCCTCCCTCACCCTGCCCTAGCAGGCCCCGTGGCCTTCAGTTCCTCCCTGCCTCCTTCGGGTTGCTTCTATTTCTGACCCCAGAGAGATTTAAAGGGAATCCAGATAAGTTGCCAAGGTTTCATTATTCAGCTTTAAACCTGCACATGATTCTCTAGAGAGCCGAAAGGGATGACATTTCTCCTTTTTCTCCTAACCAAGGATGTGGAAAGATGATGGTCCCACTGGTGCAACCTGGTAATCCCTCTGGGAAGATAACAAGGGTTCTGACCTCAAAGAGACTTGGAGACCAAATCTTCCATGGATCTCACTTCTGTTCATGCTGGTGTAGGTTCAAAGTGTAGTCTCTACCCCTATGCCCACATAGTCAACTGATCCACTTCCACGCTATCATTCTCATGAAGCTTTGCACATCTTTCTGCCCCAGGCTTCCATCCCTTCTCTCCTTTTCATTCTCTTTCACTCTGGCCTCTTGAATCCTTTCTCCATAGCTAGCAAATTGCCATACCTACACAGTTTCTTTTCTAACACTTTCACCTCCTTCCTCCTACCTTGGGAAAGCTGGCCTCTTCCCTTGGAGCACGGCTCTTCCTGCAACACTCTTACCTTAGTATTCCAGTTCAACAAGGTGGGTTAATATCTATGGGGAATATATTAGATTATGAATAATAGAAAAGTCACTAACACTGGTTTCATTAAGTAGGGCTCATTCTTCACATAACCAGATACCTGGTTGTAGATGGCTGTTGGTATTGGTTCAATGGCCAGTTGAAATCAGGACTCACATCTCTGGGGCTGTCTTGCCTTTTCCTCATACCATATTTCTAACTTCTTGATCACAATATGCCCATTGTAGTCTAGACTTCATGTCTAAATTCCAGGCGAGAAGAGAAAAGGAGCTAAAGGGTGTTGCCTGCATCAGGAAAGAAAAACATTCTCAGAATCCCTAGAGAAGTTAAGCTTATGTCTCATTGGCTAGAAGTGTGCCACATGGCCATCCCTAGATGTAAGGTAATCTAGGAAGGTAAGTATATTTAGCTGGCATATTGTACCCCAGAACAAATTCAGGATTTCGTTACTAAGGAAGAAAAGAGATAAAGATAAAGATATCGGGCAGAGAACAAGCAGTGTCTGCCACAGTGTCTGCTTCACTCCCCCACATTATATTTCACTGTCTTGTTAAAACCATTCTCCTTTGATCTTATGCCATTCAGCTATTCTGCCCTACCTCCCCCATCCACTGTTGGTGCTGTCATCTAATGGGGAGTCCTCGCGTTCATTCTGTACCTTGGCAATGGGCAAAAAGCCCACCATTCTGCAGGGCAAGCCAACTGCCTGCCTCCTACACACAAGCCTTCATCCGTCTTGACGACAACTTGGTTCTCAGCTCTTCTTCCTCTCTGCTCTCATCCTTACTCAGCCAGTCTCTACTCTCATCTTCTGTTTCAGTCTAGCCGTCACAGCCTCTATAGCCTCCATTTACTACTGCTCAGAAAGGACTCCCTTTGTCTCTTCATACTCAAGATGCCCCAACTTGAACTTAATGTCTATTTTGCTCATCACCACACTCCCAGCTGGCCCCTGCTTCCTGTTAGCCAAACTGGACCAGGTAGCTGAGGTTCCAGGGGTCAGGAGACCCTAACTTCTCCAGGTTCCTTTGCTGATCTGACACATTTCTCCATCTGGGTTTGCAACATCCTCTCCGAGACAATTTTTATATTCACTCTGCAGTTCCGCATACCACAACTGTAGCCAAGAGGTGTTTTCCTTTCTCTTCTATTTGTTAACAGCCCTGGGAAGAGGCATAGTGGTGAGAATGTTGGGCAGTGTTTTAACAATACTAATAAAAAATACTATTATATAAAGGATTCATGTAATTCATTTGTGCACTACTATTCCCCAGATGCTACTGAGAGCAAAGTGTTGGCAGTGTTTATTTTTTATTGCTTAGAATTTAAACTTTAGATTTAGCAAACAGTAGGTACCAAACAGTCTTAGATATATCTAGTAGAGAGGGGAAAAAAGAATTTATTCTTATATAAAATTTGACCCTGTTACATTTAGTTCATCATTTTAATCCATCAAGATATTTTGTTTACTATCCAGATTCTGCCATCTAATATATTTTCCACGTTTTCTTGCTCTGTGTGACTGCAGCAGATAGATAAGAAAGTATAAGAGGATGTCCCTAGAACTTGGAGAAAAATATTTCTCTGAGAACTGAAATATCTCATAATGAATAGTTATCAGATTATAATTTTCTTTTCTTTTTTTTTTTTCTTGAGACGGAGTCTCGCTTTTTCACCCAGGCTAGAGTGCAGTGGCTCAATCTCGGCTTACTGCAAGCTCTGCCTCCCGGGTTCACGTCATTCTCCTGCCTCAGCCTCTCTGAGTAGCTGGGGCTACAGGCGCCCGCCACCACGCCTGGCTAATTTTTTGTATTTTTAGTAGAGACGGGGTTTCACCGTGGTCTCGATCTCCTGACCTCGTGATCCGCCCGCCTCGGCCTCTCAAAGTGCTGGGATTACAAGAGTGAGCCACCGCGCCCGGCCAGATTATAATTTTCATCAGATGTAACCCATCCTAACAGGTTAGTTACAGTCTGAAACTAATTGATGATAAAGACTGGATCCTTAACTGGTTAACAGTAAAAAAGTAGTAACTTAATCAATCATTGTATAACTGAAAAGTAATCTCTCTCTCTCTCCTTTCCCAACAGGAAAGTCTGAAGCCAGGCCTGCTTATCAGAGGTCTCCATATAGTAGGGATCTCACTCTTTCAAGATATAGGATCTCAACAGGTTAGCCAGCCCTCTGAGTGAAGCTGGTCAGTTGGGGCTGTGACAACATAGCACTCTCAAAGGGGCAGACCCTTCTCAGCTCCAGTAGATTGGTGTCATTGGAAAAGGTGGACCCAGTGTAGGCAGACTTTCCTAGAGAGTCCAGAAGTGACTGTGCAAGCCCAAAGCAATCCAAACAAATATTTGTGGACCACTGAGAACCTCTGGTATGAAGTAAATAATAAAGGCATTGAACAATAATAACCTGTCTGTATATCCACCAATGGGACCGATGGGCCACAGTGTGACATCTATCCTATTCATGTCATAAGGGAGATGAGTTCTACTGTGGGACAGTCTGCGTGACTGCTCGTAGGAGATTATCCAATTCCCTTTGCTTTAATTTCATGGTCACCAAATTTCCGCTTGCTAACTTTGTTTTACAACAAACTTTGGAAAGGAGGTAAGCTGAATAAGAGGATATATGTTTTTCAGTCTCTGGAAAGGGGTATTTCTTTGTATTGAGAAGCCAGAACTCTTGAGTGTGTTGAGCATTTGTCTGCCTTGTAGAGATTGAATCACTCTGGGTCAGCTGACAAAATAAGATTCTGGTGCTGAAAAGCTGAGTGTGATAATGATATTAACAGTGACCTAAGTTTGTGTGGCCCCCTTCGTTCTCCAGAAACCAACCAGTCAGCCTTCTTTTTGTAAATGTAGCAGACACCATTTTGCTAGTGAATGAGGTTAAATCTTTAGCCTTGTCATTGGTTCAGCTTTGTAATTTAAAACTCTCTTATTTTACCCTCTAATTTTAAATCCCCAGATTTTCCTTTGTGTGTCCTTTGCCCCCTGAAGTTTCCATCTGTCTAGCAACTAAGCACTGTTTGGGTATCTACTGTCTTCCCCAAGTTGCCTTTACTTTTCTTCTTTACCTTTCTCTTGTTTTCTTTCTTTCTTTCTTTGAAATGGAGTCTTGCTCTGTCACCCAGGCTGGAATGCAGTGGCGCAATCTTGGCTCATTGCAATCTCCACCTCCCAGGTTCAAACAATTCTCCTGCCTCAGCCTGATGAGTAGCTGGAATTACAGGTGTGCACCACCATACCTGACTAAGTTTTGTATTTTTGGTAGAGACGGGGTTTCACCATGTTGGCCAGGCTGGACTTGAACTCCTAACCTCAGATGATCCACCCGCCTTGGCCTCCCGAAATGCTGGGATTACAGGCATGAGCCACCATGCACAGCCTCTCTTGTTTTACTTCTCTCATTACTTTTTGTTCTTTTAATTTGGAAACCCACCTCCTTCCTCAGTGTCATTATTAAAAACTCACATGTTACAGGTTCATTAGGACTGAAACATTCCTTCAGAGCTGAGCTGACCAACATGTTAGCCACTAGCCACGTGTGACTATTGCACACATGAAATGTAAAATGTGGCTGGTCTGAAATGATGGTATAGGTATGAAATTCACACAAGATTTAAAATACTTAAGATAAAAAAGAATGTAAAGTATCTCACTAATACTTTTTTTGGTATTGATCACCTATTGAAATGGTAATATTTGGTTGTACTGGCTTAAGCAAATGTACACTAAAATTAATTTCATCTATTTCTTTTTACTTCTTTAACACTAGAAAATGTAAAAGTGCCAATCTGGCAAGCAATATAAAACTATTGGTCAGTGCTGCTTGAGAGTCTTAATGTCTGTATTTTTTATATCTCTGTAAGCATAAATGCTGTATTAAAAACCCAATTTGAATAAACACCCCCAAATTACTCTTCCATTTCTCTTTTCTCTCTTCTGACCCACCTTCCCAAGTCATTATCATCTTTCGTTTTTTGGGGAGTTTAAAATAAAGGGGAAATTTTTCTTTTTTGATTTAGAAGTAGGCATGAGACAAATACATTGAAATATAATGGGGATGTAAGAAAAACGGAAAGTAAGCAAACTGCCTATAGACAATCTGTTAACAAAACACAATAATATATACACCTGGATATGCAACAGTCTCATGAGGAAAGCTAGCAACTTTAATTACTTCACTTACAGGCACTACCCTGAGAATTGTTTCTTTCCACTTGAGTGGAATTGTGCTGCTATGCCAGAGTGAGCTGTCAGGAGTTTTGCTTCTCTTATACCAGAACTGTCTTCAAAGGCTCACTTTTGTGTGTTATGTAAATGATAATTAATACATGTAACACATTGACAACAATAATAAGCGTAAGTTTGGGAGTCAGAGAGATTCTAGGTTTGATTCTGGCTTTGCTAGTCGCTAACTCAATGGCCTGGGAACAGCAACTTCACCTCTGGAGCCCTACCTACTAATCTGTAAAATAGGAATAGGAATAGTAGGACCACGCCCTTCCCTGCCCTGCCCTGCCCTGCCTGCGCTGCCCTGCCGCCCTCCGTCCTCCCTCCCCTCCCTCCCCTCCTCTCCTCTCTCCTTCCCTCCTCTCCCCCTCCCCTCCCCTCCCCTCCCCTCCCCTCCCTCTCCTCCTCCCTCCCCCTCCCCTCCCCTCTCCTCTCCCCTCTCCTCTCCTTTCCTTTTCTTTTCTTTTCTTTTTTCTTTTTTTGAGACAGAGTCTCTGTTACCCAGCCTGGAATGCAGTGGGGCGATCTCGGCTCACTGCAACCTCCACCTCCCAGGTTCAAGCGATTCTCCTGCCTCAGCCTCCCAAGCAGCTGGGACTACAGGCATGCACCACCCACGCCCACTAATTTTTTGTTTGCTATGTTGGCCAGGCTGGTCTTGAACTCCTGGCTCAAGTGATCCACCCACCTGGGCCCTCCCAAAGTGCTGGGATTACAGGTGTGAGCCACCATGCCCAGCTAGGACCACAGTTTCTGATGGGGAAATATCCTGCCTCTGCTCCTAGCCATTCTTCACTGTCATTTAAAAAATCTGCTCTGCTGTGTCAGGCGTGGTGGCTCATGCCTGTAATCCCAGCACTTTGGGAGGCCAAGGTGGGTGGATAACTTGAGGCCAGGAGTTTGAGACTAGCCGGGCCAACATGGCAAAATCCCATCTTTACTAAAAATACAACAATTAGCCAGGTCTGGGGGCATGTGCCTGTGATCCCAGCTACTCAGGAGGCTGAGGCAGGAGAATCGATTGAACCCGGGAGGTGGAGATTGCAGTGAGCAGAGATGGCGCCACTGCACTCCAGCCTGGGTTACAGAGCAAAACTCTGTCTCAAACAAAACAAAACAAACAAACAAAACAAAACAAAGAAAAACCACTGCTCTGCAAATGATTGTGTCTCTGCCATTCACCAAAGAAATTTTATTCCTCACTTCAAACCTCGTGAAAAGAATTTTGAGAGGGTCACTGACCTGAGCATTTGACATTCGTCCTCTGCAGTTTGGATGAACCTGAGGAACTGGTCTCTGATTTAGACTATTGAACTTTCAAGGTGGAGCATTGTGGCTTGCAGAGTGTGTTCATGGTGGGCAAGGACAGAAGGCTGGTTAGAAAATGCCTGCACTAGCGTATGTACAGGCAAAGGACATTTGTGTATTTCTGGCAGACCAAATGTAGGGAGAGAAAGCCAGCCATGAGCTATATTAAAGGGATTTGCCCAAAAGCACAAATGGATACCAACTGTGAGGGACTCCTTGCAGAATGCTGAAAATCAGGGCTTTCAGAGGGAACATAAGCAGTTAGGGAATCTTTGAGAAACCCTTGAATATGACCCAAGAAAAAGGGTCAACTTTTAAATACCTGGTAACCCTCAAAAGCAGCAGTGAAGACTTAGCTTTATACTTGGAGGATATAGCACCATACGCTTAAAATGGTTTGTAATTCATTCACCTTTCTCCAGCCACATTTCAACCCCATTTCCCTGGATAGCTATACAAAACTTCCTCAGGAACCTGAACTCATCCCGTCTTGCTATGCTGAGGTTCAAGGCTGGGACCTATTTGGGGAGCCTCTGGTCTTCTCTAATTTCTGTTCCATGCAAATTGTTCCTGGTCCCAGGGAATCATTAGCTAGGTAAAGATAAAATGCCCCTTAGGAACAGTATTAACTGGAACCCACATTATTCAGCGAGAATATGTGCCTATCTGCTATATTAACCAGCACCACGTGGGAAATTCAAGCACTGTATAGAACACAGTGGGTTACAGGTTAAGCCCATCATGATGAGCTGACCTTAGTCTGCTTAAAGACTAATTCTGGAATGGAAGAAGGGGACCAGGAGGAAAAGGTGGGGATGAGGCAACAAGACTATTCTGTGTGACATATTCAAATGCATGCCAATAAATCAGTGTTAAGATAATAAAAATTAAGTGCTAAGGGCACTAAAAAGCCAAAAGATCACCTTTTGCCAGGGGAATTTGAAGGGGCTTTGTATAGGAGCCCATACTCTAAGGACTGTAGAGGTGAGTATTTGAAGACGGAGAGCCTGGGAATTCCATATTAGGAAAGGAAGCTAACTGGGGCAAGAGGTTAAGGAGAAAAAACTGGATTGCTAGGTAGGGGGTAGATTACAAAGATTTCCCAGGGTAAGGAGCCAAATGCCCATGGGAAATCCATGCAGTAAACTAATGATTCCTAGGGGAAGCTTCTAAGCATATTAAAGTTTTCACTCTTTATTTATTTGTGTTGAGAGGGTCAAGGAATTCATGCCAGACTGTTTCAGGAGAGGGAGTTAAGAAGGGACAACAACAGGGAGAGGGCTATTATTTTCCCATCTTCCCAAACACCAGGGGCACACTACTGACACATTTTGATTTTAAGATAAAATTCTTATGGGCAGATAAGATTTTAAGTGCTTCAAAGTGTTTCAGTTGGAGGCGCTTGTTTAGGCATCCCAAGGGAAGAACTGAGATTACATTTCTCCCCCAAACTAGGGGTGTTTGATTGAGTAGCAGCGCAGGGTATTATTCCCAAAGTACCACTAATGATGCAATCATCAGTCCATCCACACATCGCCTACCTATCATCCATTCCATAAGCCAACATTTTTGAATGCTCACTATGTGTCAGGTCCCATACAGTGTTTCTGAGTTGCAACAATGAGTAAAACTGTCCTTACTAGTGTATGTCAGTGAGTTGGGAATGGGGGAGAAAGATGAAACAAAAATAGTAACTTTAATTTTTATAGCTGAGAGATGAATATTTGAGGGCTCCTTATATGATTTCTTCAGCTTTTTGTATGATTAATAATTTCCCTAATAAAGTTAGATAATAAAAACCGCCCTTTCGGCCGGGCGCGGTGGCTCACACCTGTAATCCCAGCACTTTGGGAGGCCGAGGTGGGCGGATCACGAGGTCAGGAGATCGAGACCATCCTGGCTAACACGGTGAAACCCCGTCTCTACTAAAAAAAAAATACAAAAAATTAGCTGGGCGTGGAGGAGGGCGCCTATAGTCCCAGCTGCGCGGGAGGCTGCGGCAGGAGAATGGCCTGAACCCAGGAGGCGGAGCTTGCAGTGAGCCGAGATCGCACCACTGCACTCCAGCCTGGACGACAGAGCGAGGTTCTGTCTCAAAACACAAACAATGAAAACAAACAAAAAAAACTGTCCTTTCTTTCAAACAAGGGAGCTAGATTTGATAGATGACTATATCACAAGGGCAAGTCCAGCCATGAAATTAATCCCAGGATATTAGTGGAAGAGAAGACCCTGGGGCAAGATGGGGAAGGTGGTCAGGAAATGCCCTCCAGTGAAGTTAGGTAAATGTTCTCTAGAATTAATTGTTCAGATTAAGGAAGCCAAAAGCTGAACACCTGACTCAGCCTCAAACTGGGTTTGGAGGTGCTCACAGGTCAGGATCAGGAGTGAGGAACTAGCCTCTACCACATTACCTTCACTTTATTTATCTCCTTCTTCTTCCCCCTTTGCTTAAATGTCAACAAACCTCAAAGTTGGTGTTCAGATTCAACCAACATTTCCAGAGCACCTACTATGTATCAAAGGCTTCCGGTTAGAATCTGCCTGTACCACCTTACAGAGAGGGAAGGCCCAGAATGCCTGAAGTCGTGGAGAACGTGACTCCATTAGGCAAGGGCAGGTTAGGAACCCAGTCCCTCCAAGTCCAAGTCAGGGAGAATAGGTCAGAAACTTAGAAACAGTGGTGGGTTCAAATTCCGACTAGATTCGTGGCTTTCGGCAAGTCAGTGGTCCTCTCTGAGCTGGCTCAATTTCTCCATCCATAAAAAGGGTAAGACCGTGGAAGGTTGTAAGGACCAGAGATTCTGACTATCAAGATCCTGGCACGTAGCGAAGGCTCCATAAATGGCAGCCATCATTCTTGGCCAAGTGCGGGCGCATTCTCCCGGGCACGCCTCCCGCGGGGTCCCTCAGGACAGGCCGAGCCCGCCTCCGCGGCTCCGGTCTCGCAGAGCTCGCGCCAGGTGGCCCAGCATCTTGGTGCCCGCGCCCCGAAGCGAGGAGCGAGGGCGGGTTGGATGACCAAAGTCTGCCCTGGAAGATCACCCCCCTGCCCCTTCCACGCTCCCGGCGCAGGTGAGGTTTTCGGCCCAGGCCACGGGGACCGCGACCTCTGGGGAGGTCGAGGCGGAGGGCGCAGCGGGGGGCCTGGAGCAGGGCTCCAGAGGGCGCTCCCTCCCTCGCCCAGGTTCACCCCAGGGCCAGCTTCGGCGCCGGGGCCCGCGGGCTGCGCGCTCTGCGGCTGCGAAAACCCGGAGAGGCGGATTGGAGCGCGCTCACCGCGCTCTCAGCCAACTCCTCCGCGGTCCGGCCGCCGAGCTGGGCATGCTCAGTGCAGACGCCGCGCCGCCGTCCGCCAACTCGGAAGCTCGCGCTCCCGGGCCGTGGGGGCGAGAACGCCGGCGGCGAGCCGGCGTCGCTCGCCGCCCCCAGACAGTGGCAAACTTCGCGGCGTTCCCGGAGCTCGTCCGGGCGAGGCAGATACCGCACAAATAAAATCAAATCCAATTCCCCTATCCCAACCCGAATGATGGAGGCTGCGGTGGCCGGAGTGACCCCGCCGCCGCCAGCCCCAGCCCGCTAGCCGCGGACCAACAGGTAAAGTGTTGGGGGTTGGGGGCGGAAGGGAAGAGGAGCTGGGGCCGGGGGGAGGCGGCGGGCTGGAGGAGCCCGAGACGCCTGCGGGCTGGCTGCCCCCGTCGGCGCTCACAGCCATCGCTCCTCACCCCCTTCCCCAGCCCCTGGAGGGACTGTAAAGGGTTAAGTCGGCCCCGCGCCACCGTGAGCACGGCCCCCTCCAGCCGCCGCGACCGCCAGCAGCGCGCCTCGGCGCCTGCCCGGAGCCGCCGAGGGGACCGTAGCTGCGGATGCGCCACTGGAGCCTGGCGGGCGTCTAGGAGGCACCGGCCGCTTCCCACCGGCCGCATCCCTGCGTCTCGCGCCCCCTCCAGACCTCTCTCCCCCTGCACCGGCCGGGTCCGCGCCCAGGTGGCGGGGTCTGCGGGGCGCGTGGCGGCGGGGGAAGGGTCCCTGCCGGGGAAGAGAGGCGGGGGCGGTCCGCTCCACAGCTACTTCCCGGGAGGGGAGGGCCACCCTCGCCTTGGGCGAGCACTTGAGCCACCAGCCTAGGCGCCAAGAAAAGTTTTTTTTTTTTTCCAGTGCCCCACCCCCACCCCCATCCTGCGCCCAGCTGGGGTGGGTTTGGGTCCATTGGTGAAAAAAGTCACACGTTCCCATCAGCTGCTCCTCCCCCTGGGGACAAGGTGGGGGGGAGCAGAGGAGGCAGGCGCCGCGGAGGACCGTGGCCGACCTCTAGCCCCTCCGCTGTCGCCACCGGAGCTGTGCGTCCCGGGGCTCGAGCGCAGCCGAGTACTCGCCGAAGGCTGTCCCTATCAGTGCGTGTCTGCTGCCGGGCAGCGGCAGCATCCAACCTGCTTTATTCCTCCTGCCTGCAGCGCCACAGCGAGCGAGCGAGGAGGGGGAGAGAGGGAGTCTGTCTGCAAAGTGCTGCTCCCTGGTGCTCAGAGGCGGCTGCTCCAGCTCCAACTCTCATTCATTTCGCCGGTTAACATGAGAGATCATGGCCGCCTTCGGGCTTCTCAGCTATGAGCAGAGACCGCTGAAGCGCCCCAGGCTCGGGCCGCCCGACGTCTACCCACAGGACCCCAAGCAGAAGGAGGTAAGGGCGCCGGCGGCCTCCCCGGCAACCGGGGCCGCGCTCTGCAGCACTGACCCGGGGCCAAGTTGGCCCAGCGGGCATCGCCGGCGCTGCGGGGGAAGAGGTCGGGGAGGGGGATTAGAGGTGGGGGCCAGGCTGGGGGTGCTGGGCGACCCCCCGGCTGCGGAGACCGAGCGGCTGTCAGTCCCCGCGCTCCACTGGGGCGCTCGCTCTCCGTGTGCCGGTCGCTTTCCCGTTGCCGGGCCTTGCACGGCGCCGCCGGGCGCTTCTCGGGCTTCTTCCCTGCCGAAATCCTGCTCGCTCTCACCCGCTTCTGCTTGCTTTATTTTTCTTCTTGCCGCTTCGGTAAATCGTCGTAAACTTTTTGAAAAATGTTGGAATGCAGTGCATCCTACACTGAGGTCTTGCGTTTTGCGTTTGCTGGCCAGGGACGAAGGTCGGGGGGAAGCTTTTCAAATTTTCCCGTTTGGAATGGAAGTCGTTTTTATCGAAGTGATAAATATTTAGCTCTCTGAATATACCTCTGTAACCCTTCTGCCCTTTAAAAATTAAAATTAAGGAGAAACACTGATTATCGTCTCTAGAGGCAGTGGGCTTAATTGCTAGAGGCTGTTTTGTATATGTAAAAGCAGGCGAGTTACCTTGGGAGGGAATAGTTCCCAGGATTGCTTATTTCTTTGAATGAGATTAATTGGAGACACCTTGACTCTGGCACCAGCTACACAAGCTTCAATGGCTAGGATAACCATGGCATTTTGTAGCTGTGTATCTGTTTGTCAGGAGTTAACAAGTAATTATGTAACAAGTCTCTAGTTATAATGATCACCTTTGGCTACACCATTTGCCCAGGGACTTGCCTCTTTTTTTTTTTTTTTTTGATCACCTGCTACCCAGCAGTGCTTTCTGAGTTTGCCAGCTGCAGTCCACCCATCTTCTGTTCAGCTAAACACGAACTGACCACATTTCAAAACTTAACCTTGCTGAGAATCTAAAAACCCTCCATTAAAAGTTCGTGGGCCCACTGATAGCACAGAAAGGGCCTTGTAAACCAGGCAAGGAGGGGTCGTTAAGACTTTCCTTTTGATAAACGTATCTTTCATTAGGAGAGTAAGTGCTCGTTCTGGCTAAACTGTCTTGCTTATAAAGTGTCTGAGAAGTAAGGCACAGCAACTCCTTTTAGAGGTTTAGCACACTAAATATGCTCTAGCATCAATGAAAGCTGGGAAGGTTTTACAGGTGGTTTCCAGCACCAGCTTTACAGGATGGTAGAGGTTTGAGAAGATTTCCCAGATTTTTTTCCCTACCCGTTACCCAACTTAGAATGAAGTTAATGGTTAAGGACTGGAAATAATAGAGAAGCTGAGGATCAAGTGTACAGTTAATAGCTTAAAAATTATTGGGGGGAAATTCTTAAAGTTTTGATAGGGACAGGGACATTTCGTTGGTTAAACTTTATCATCTTGTAATTAATGTCTTACTGTGTCTTTCCAGAGGGCAGCATAATTGATGGCATGATGGCTTGGGGTACTGTGTGGGCTTATTTAGCATTTGTTCTTCAGGCCAATGCTCATTTCAGGATTGGGGCCTCTGATTCTGGAAAGAGTAGTTTTGGATTTCAGGGTCTCACAACATTTTATGGAGTTCTAAAACTGGAAGCGACCTTAGGGACTACTTTCTATAACTTCCTTTTGACTAAGTGAAACAGGCCTGGGAAAGCTTGACTCGTTTAACCAAAGTGTGTAGGTGAATAAGCAGAGGAGTTGTACCACCAAACCAGTATTTATGTCAAAACTAATACTGCTTTGAGGGTGATTTATGCTAAATTATCTTCTGATGTTATCCCCTTTCCCCCAAGGCAGCCAGAGTTATGTGTGGCTGTAGCCAAATTTGGGTACAATATGGAACAGGTGCTTGGCTGTTCTTGGGTGGTTGGTAAGTAGAGTTTCCTAAGCTTTAGTTATTTATGTCCTACCTCCCTCAAGATTTCTACCCTACCCCTGTACCACCTGTACTTTTATTCTGAAGTTTTCTTTAAACTAATTTTTAAGAAACTTTGTGTTTCCTGGGCAGTACTACACGTGGAGTCATGGATTTATTGAAATATATATATATAAAATTTATATCAAATCATGTTTACATACTATTTTTAATCTATTTGATATTACATGCACACACGTATATGATTATACATAATAAAATGAGACCATTACTATTAACACTTTAAAAGTTCATCTGTGTATCGAAAACAACAGTTGTGTTTCATTGGAGATATGTGTGGTGGAAAATGCTGATTTAATGGAGGAAGTTTGGGCTTCCAAGTTGGGCCGACCTGGATTTAGCTTTTTTTTTTTTGCAATTGTGTGGCCTTGGGCAAGTTGCATAGCCTCTCATTTGTAAATTAGTTTGATTGTGCGCTTCAGAAAAAATTTCAGACCAACATTTGTGTGAGAAAAGCCCTCCTCCTGGTAGAAGTTATTCTTGTCATCATAAATGTAATTTTTATTGTTGTTGTTAACCAGTGGTAATATATTTCAGAAAAGGGCTCCCAGCAGATAGGGTGGAACCTTTGAACGAAGACCCATGTGGAGAAGTATTGGGGTGGGGGGCGGAATATGGAAGCTTTAACCTGCTTGATGGCTTGGTTATATTTATTTGAGAGCCTGCTGTGCATCAGCATCCTATAGGACTTCATTATATATTGTGTTATAATACTTTGCTTCCTGCAAACAGACTGTCCTCAAGCATTTAAAGCAGGGAATCAGAAAACTGGCAGTCATCCTTGAGACCTCCTCCTTGCTTATACCCCGTTCATCCATCAGCGTCTCTACATCCATGCGCACATCCTGTCCAGTTCCAAAATATATTTCCAATCCACCAGATGCTCCCCAGTTTCACCAGTATGCTTGGTCTCCCTTCTGGCTTCAGGGTGACTTCTCTGCCCCAGGGCTCCTGCATATTTTGTTCTGGTCTTTCTGCCTGGACACCTGTCTAGCCACTCCCTCACACTCAGCATTCCACTCAGCTCTTCTCACCTTAGCCTGTGGTTAGAAAGGTAGGCTCTGGAGCCAGTCTGCTTGGGTTGGGACCCTGGCTGTCCTGTTTACGTGCCCCTTATTCTCCCTATACTTCATTTTCCTTCCATATAGAGTGAGAGTGATAATACTACTTAACCCATAGGGCTGTTGGAAGATTACCTGGATAATATATGTAAAAAGCACTTAGAACAGAATCTGTCATAGATTCAGCCCCTATATGTTTGCTGTCATGAACTACTGTCATGCCTGCCCCTTCATCATTCAAGTCTCAGGCTTTTCTGAGATATCATTTACAATTATATACTTACTTGCATCTTGCCATCTCCCCCTAATAGGTCAGTTTCATGAGGGCATGGATGAGGTCTGTTTTGGTATGGCAGAAGTAACTGGCACCTGCACAGTTAGTTCCTAGAAGGCTGAGGGCACACATATTTATTGGAACATGAATAAATGTGGGATGAATAAGTTAAAAAGGGAAATCTGGTGACTGAGGGGTGTTGGGGAAAGTCAAGGTTAAAGCTGAATCTATCTGCTTTGGAGCCTAGGTTAAGGCTGAAACTAAAATTAAGCTCCAGAAGTAAGAAGGAAGAGGAGGTTTACTCTGGGACAAAAGAGACTGAAACAGGGCCAGGCGTGGTGGCTCATGCCTGTAATCCCAGTATTTTGGGAGGCTGAGGCGGGTGGATCACCGGAGGTCAGGAGTTCGAGACCAGCCTGAACAACATGGTGAAACCCCGTCTCTACTAAAAAATAAAAAAATTAGCTGGGCATGGTGGTGGGCGCCTGTAATCCCAGCTGCTTCGGAGGCTGAGGCAGGAGAATCGCTTGAACCCGGGAGGCAGAGGTTGCAGTGAGCCGAGATTGTGCCATTGCACTCCAGCCTGGGGGACAGAGCAAGACTGCGTCTCAAAAACAAAACAACAACAACAAAAACAAAAAACAACAAAAAAAGAGGCGGAAACATTTGAAGAGTAAATATGTGCAGAAAATCAAATTCGTTAGAAAAATGGGTTGGGGCAGTAATGAGATTTCCGGGAATCAGGAGCTGTAGAGCCCCACCAGCAGGGACCTACAGGAAGAGTGGCCTGGTGTGCAGTGCAGGGGCTGCCCGAAGATATACACAGCATGACTTCGAAGAGCTGGTGGTGATGGTGGTGTCTGCATGCGGATATCCCAGAGTGGTGGTTCTTCAACCTCAGAGGACATTCAGATTACCCTGAGGGCTGGTTAAAACAGATTGCTGAGTCTCTAAGATTCAGTAGGTCTGAGGTCAGGCCTCAGAAATTGCACTGGTGACAAGATCCCAGTTGATCTGATGGTGCTGGTCTAGGGCCCCACTTCGAGAACCCTGACCTAAAGGGAAGACATCCAGTTCTGCAGGGGCTAGAGCATTCTGCTTGATACAAGCAGGGCTGGATTAGACTTCTGTGTATGGCTGAAGTCGCAGTAGTTTTGTTTAACAGCCAATTCAGCCAAGATTTGGTGTTCTTGTCCCAGAATTTGTGCCCTCTCTTAGTTCAGATCTAAGGGAATGGACCAGGAAGTCTCAGTCCCCCTCCAGTGGCTTTTTCCATTACACTTGAAATAAAATGCAAACCCTTTACCTTGGCCTTCAAGGCCCTACCAGTATGGCCCTTGTTCACCTCTACAGTCATTGCCTGCAGCCAAACCGCCTGGCTTTGAGTTCTGGCTACCCCACTTACTGCCTGTTTGACTCAGCTTCCTCAACCATGGAATGAGGTTTGTATTTCTTCCAACTTCATAGGGTTGCTGGGAAGAGAAAATGAGCTAGTGCATGCAAAGTGTGTAGAATCGTGCCTGTCACACAGGCAGCACTCAACATAGGTCAGCCACTATTAGCTGATCCCTTATTAGAGGATGCTGGGGGTCTCCTGTTGTACTTACCGTAACAGCCACAAGATCCTGCCTTTCAAGATCTGGGCTTTGAGTCACCCCTTCCAACTTGCTCTGTGGTGGGACCACAGGCTGCCTCTCTACTTCCAACAGGCCTAGCTTCCTTGTGTATAGGTTCCTGTCCCTTGCTCCCTGCAGCAGTTTTGTTTCCTGTCATTTGGTTCTTAGCTCAGAAACTCCCCCACAGGGAGGCCTTCCTTGCAGCCTGTCTTCCCTCATCCTTGCGAGTTCATTTCCCTGCGTTAATATGTTTTGTAGCGCTTGTCACTGTCTGAAGTGCAATTATTAGGATGCTATTCTCTCCATGGCCTGCCTTCCAGCTGGAATGTAAGCTGCATGAGAGCAGAGGCTTGTCTGTGGTGTTCACATCTGTGAACAGCCTAGTGCCTGGGAGTAGACCAGGTGCTCAGTAAATACTTCATGAAGAAATTAATAAATGCAGAAGAACTATTAATGAGCAATTGTGAGTATTCATAACATTTAACTGTCTCAATGCTTGGTTTATTTTGGTAACTCCTGTTAGTTTTCTTGTTAGCATCGAAAACTCTTAAACACATAAATACCTGATTTAGAGGCAGCTGGGGAAGTGGAGTGCGGGAGGTAGAAAGTTTGTTTCTTCAAAAGGGGAGGATGTTGATAAAGTTTTCTGGGAAGAAAGGACAGGTTGACCAGTTGACTTGGGGGACCAAAAGAGGAGGCAAGGGAGATATTTGATTTCAGACAGCTCCTCACCTGAGACTAATTGGCTGGCCCCAAGGCGCTGCTGCAGACCTCCCAGAATCCCAGTGTTCAGGGAGGGACTGATGTTTGTGTTTAACTTATGCCTCAGGTGACTCTTAGGAGAGGAGCAGTGTAGGAAGCACTGGTTGGGAGGTCCTGCTGTTTTCAGCTTCTCACAGTTTGCTACCCAAACTCTATGGCCAGGGAGGAGGAACTCAGCTGGTTGTCATTTTTCAGGGTCTGCCAGCCTCTGCAGCCGAATGTGAAAGATGCTTGTTAAAAATGGACATATATACTTTGGGAGACCAAGGCTGGAGGATCGCTTGAAACTAGAAATTTGAGGGCAGCCTGGGCAACATAGTGAGACCCCTCATCTCTACAAAAAATTCAGAAAGCCAGGTTTGGTGGTGCACACCTGTGGTCCCAACTACTAGGGAGGTCAAGGTGAGAGGATCACTTGAGCACAGGAGGTCAAGGCTGCAGTGAGCTGTGATCTTGCCATTGCACTCCAGCTTGGGCTACAGAGTGATACCCTGTCTCTTAAAAAATGCAGATAAAGTGGCCCACCTCTACCCCAGACATGCTGAGTCACAATTCTGGGAAGGAAGCTCAGAAATTTGCATTTTAAACAAGCTTTCTAGGTGATTCTGAAACATGTCAAGCTTGAAAACCTTTGCTTTAGTTTGCTGTCCTTATCTGTAGAGAGCATTGTGACCTGGGCTCCCCCTTATTCCTACCTGCTGCCTTTGATTTGAGGTATTAGAATCTTTTGGATAATAAATGCTACTCGAAGTATAGTACCTTTTGGTACTAAACAGTGCAAATGAGTTTAGTTACTTTCCTCCTTGAAGTTCTAATAACCGTGGTTCCCAGCATAGGCTTGTTTTCTGTTGCTGTACACAGTTTATAGTAGAGGGGAGTTTTATGCCCTCGTTTTGAAATAGCTATGTCTCCCTTCTGCATGCACTTGGCTAAACTGGGGTATAAGCGAGCAGGTCTTGCTTTGTTCCATGAAGCCATTCTTTGAACTTGTCAGGGTTGTGGGATTTTCTTTGACTGTGTCTCTGGGTTCTCAATTTTGCTCTTTGGGGACCCCTGTAAGGCTGTCAGGGGTACAACCACTCTCCTTTAGCCTGTCAGATATTTCCCTTGGACTAGCACCTGAAGAGATGAAATGTGATCCTTTAGGAGGTTGGAGGACCACACAATGAGATCTGGAAAGTAAACTGCACTGGGTGAGCATGAGGTAGGAGAGGATGAGGATGCACAGAGTTGAAAGATTCTAGCAGAACCAGTTAATAGTGCCACCCGCAGGTGTGTGCACGTGTATGTGTGCACATGCATATATGCACCAGTGTGTAAAGACAAAGCTCCTCGTTAGTGTAGTAGTGAGTTAAAGAAAAAAGAAAAGCAGAAGTAGAAGCATAGAGTAAGTGAAACTTGCAAACTACAAGAATTGTGATGTATTTCTTCTGAAACTGTTCTCCGATGAGGTTCTCGGAACACCGTTCTCAGGGCTTCTAGACTAGGCAGGAATTTGAGAAGTTGGAAGGATCCACAAGAATGAACATGATGAAAGATGTTAAAATGTCAAGTCTCTTGAGCAGTGAAAGAAGGGGTGATTGACTTAGCTTGGAGAAAAGCTGACTTCAGAATCTGAGAAAAACCAGGTGGAGGGAAGAAATCCAAGGGAAATGTAGAGGGGACTCCCAAAAAGGGAGCATGGAAACACTTGGACTTTTAATTACCTTTAGATAATTTCTAAAGCTGGGTGACAGTGACAAGGGAGTTCATGATACAGTTCTCTTTCTCTTAGAAACTGTGTATGTATATGTAAAGAACAATGTCATTAAGTTATACAGTAGCTTAATTTTGACTTAAAAATATATATACACGATCTAGAAGGATTACCACTCACATGCAACCAGTTATCTCTGGGGGATAAGATTAAGGATGATTTTTATTTTCTTCTTTGTACTAATTTGTATTCTAAGCTGTTAACAATAGATATGTACTACTTTTGTCATTGGAGGAAGTACGTTAAAGAATAATTATTAAATAACCTTGACTGATTTTAGAGAAATGGGTTTCTGTTAGTTCCAAGCCAACCTAGAGCCCCTTTAGGTGGTGCCTAGGTAGAGGGATCTCATAGAGTATAGAAAGAGGCATTTATGTACCTGTGATCTGCCAAAAGCTGGATAGGGCTGGAGTTAGGACTGTTAGGTGATCATTCCAGCTCTGCAACTTGAACTGTGTAATATCGGGCAATTTGGCCATTTTCCTCACCTATAAGCTGCAGAGAATAATATCTGATATATAGAGCATTTTAAATGTGAAGCAGCATTGTAAACTTAACTTTTTAATCAAATGTAAGGTATAAATAAATTCAGTGACCTGGAGGAGCAGGTTTATACCAGCTGATTGTTAAAATTTTAGGAATTTCATGAAATGGTTGATACCATGTTGGTAGCTTGAAATTGGCCATACAATTCAATAGTAGTAGTATTTACACCAAGGAAATTGGCAAATACTACAAATGAGAACTTAATTTCATTTTTTTTTCTTTTAAATTAGAGACGTAGTCTTGCTCTGTCACCCAGGCTGGAGTGCAGTGGCACCATCTCGGCTCACTGCAACCTCTGCCTCCCAGTTTCAAGCTATTCTCCTGCCTCAGCCTCCCGAGTAACGGGGATTACAAGCGCACGCCACCATGCCCAGCTAATTTTTGTATTTTTAGTCAAGATGGACTTTGGCCATGTTGGCCAAGTTGGTCTTGAACTCCTGACCTCAGGTGAGCCACTGTGCCCGGCTGACTTTCTTTCATTCTAAGCTGGTTAACATTTACCTGCATACCACCGGGTGTAGTTATAGATGGCAGACACTTTGTTGGCTACTCCACTATCATTATTATCCTGCTTTTCCCTTGCCTGCTTCTCACTAAAAACCTTTTTTTTCTTTTTTTTTAAAGCCAGATCCTAGCAGGGCTCAGTGGTGCATGCCTGTAATCCCAGCTACTCTGGGGACTGAGGTGGGAGAATCAGTTGAGCCTAGGAGTTCAATAGTAGCCTGGGCAACATAGTGAGAGCCGATCTCAAAAGAAAGCCAGATTATCACTTTCCTAGTTCCCTTGCATGTTGAGATAAGCATATAACTTAACTCTCGCCCAAGAAATTTAATGAAAATCTAGACTCCTGGAAAATATTTGTTTCCTGTCTGATAAAAGTACAGGCACAGGAGGAGAATGGCATCTCCTGATGACCTGAAGGCTCCTTAGTTTTCTGTCTTTGGAAAGCTAATAAAAGAACATGATAGCTGGAGCTGGGGCAACCATCTTATGGCCTTGTGGCAACAAGCCTATGGAGAAAAGACAACATGAGGAGTCAGTTGAGTGGCTTTATGAAATTGCTAGGCTGCTAAACTGACCTTGGGACCACTTCTCCTTGGACTTCTTGTTAAGTAAACAATGCATAGCTATCCTCATGGTTTAAGCCACAGTTGGACCATATGTCAATTTCTTGTAGCCATGTAATGTTGTCAAGATACTTTCTGTTTATATTTTGGTATCCTTGAATAATTGCAGCATGAGGGCCAAACCCCACCCCCCACGCCCACTCCCTTTTTTTTCCTCAGGGATTACACATTCCAGGAACTCTCCTGCTCTTTGGCTTCATGAGGAATATATGGCAAGAGACAAAGAGCAGTGGCATCTTGTCCATTAGGCAGTGCATTCTGACCTGGTCCTATCAGAAATGGAGGGGGAGCTGAATAGCGGCCTCCTTTATTTATTTCTGTTTCTGGCAGAAAGCATTTTGGTGGAAGGGAGGAAGAACCCTGTTCTGTTTTGCTTAGAGAGGGAGATTCTGTAGGTCTGCTATTTTTGGGGGGAAGCCATGCATGTTTATAGCTAGAAGGGAACTTTGAGGTGGATTGTTCTAACTGTCTCATTCAGTACAAAAGGAAATTGAGTCCCAGGCAGGTTAAAGTGGCTTGTCAAAGCAGATCTGGGCCAAGCACTTGTGTGCCCTGATTTGTTCTTGCAACTTTACTTGGCCTGTCTGTAAACAGCCTCCCCTTCTGGTAAACACCCTCACGTTGCCCTGGAAATGAGAATCACTCTGCAATTTAGGGCACCCGGTGCCTCTGTGAGAGCTGGGAACTCTTCAGCTCACCACTTGATCCTCTCAGAGCTCGCCAGATCTTGTGTGGTGTTTCCTGGGCCGGCGGGGAAGAATACTTCAGAAGCTCATGCATTTTTGTCATTGTGTTTTTTGATGGAAGGTTCCCAGACCTAT
Source organism: Nomascus leucogenys (assembly GCF_006542625.1). Classification (NCBI taxonomy): domain Eukaryota; kingdom Metazoa; phylum Chordata; class Mammalia; order Primates; family Hylobatidae; genus Nomascus; species Nomascus leucogenys. The sequence goes on from NC_044391.1 coordinate 72,560,719, forward strand.
CTGCAGCTTCTGGGCATAGCTCTGGCATTGGCATTTGTGGGCTGTGTGTGTGCTGGAAGTCATTTCTATCTAGTTTCACTTTCTTGGTTGAGATACCCCCTTATTTATGGGCAGCTCTCTTGAGAGAGATGCACACAAGCGGTACCAGTTGCCCAGTTCCTGGAAGCAATACGTACATGACATTCTATATAAATGGATCTTTCTTAGTTGTACAATGCTGTTACCCTGAGAAGAGGAGAAAAATATTAGCCATTGGATTTTATTAGCCATTGGATTTTATTTTCCATGTTTTGCACACAATCTTACTATAACATATGCATGCCAAACAAATTCAGTCATTCAAAAAATGACTGAGCACCTTGTAGGCTCTTTGCCAGCTATGGTGCTATGAGGACAGGGCCACAGACTTGTATTTCCTACTGTGTCACTGACTTCCAACACAGTGCCTGGCCTACACCTAGAACTCAAAACTTTCTTTTATGAATGCATATGAGAATCCACAAATGCTAAGAGCATTAGATACAGTCCTGGTGCCCCAGGCCTTCAGTCTAGAGCAGTGGATTTCAACTTGCGAGTGGCGACAGTGCGTTTTCTTTCTCTCTCCTCAGGATGTTGGCAGTGTCTGGAGACATTTTGGGTTGCCACTACTGGGTGTGTGTCTTGGTACTTGCATATAGTGTGTAGAAGCCAGGGATGCTGCTAATGTTCACCAATGCACCAAACAACCCCCTACACCAAAGACTTAATTGGCCACTGCTATCAGTATTTCCAGGGTTGAGAAACTGTCGTCTAGAGGGAGTGATGGACCTGTAAATGAGGAGCACAATGTTTCAGATATTCTTTAAGAGGAAGGTACAAAGTGCTGTGGATAGAGAAAGAGATTTTTGAATCTGGAACTTGGAGGGTGTGTAGGAGTGGATGGGGTTGAGGACAGGGAAGAAGATTAATTCCAGGACGAAGGAGCAGCACGTGCAAAGGGTTGCAGGACAAAATGATGTGGGTATGCCTTGGGCTGTGGGCCTGCCGCATGGTGCGGGGCATTCAGGGGAGAGCTGGGTTGGTGTGGGAAGGAAAGGTGGGGCACAGTCATGGGGATCTTTGTGGAGGCTTTTGGATATTATGGTGGAGGAAGCCAGCCACCGTTCAAGGGTGATAAGGGAATGAGATTTAAGATGATTGAAGGTTGCAGTTTCAAGGGACAGTGCCTCTGAGGGTCATATTGAGGCAGAAGGATTGCCTAGCTAGGTGGTCCCTGACATTCAGAACCGGAAGTGGGTGATTGGTTTCCTGCGGCTGCCATAACAAATGACTACAAACTGGGTGGCTTAAACCAACATTCACTCATTCCCTCCCAGTTCTAGAGGCCAGAAATCTGAAATCTGGGTGTTGGCAGGGCCACATTCCCTCTGAAGGCTCTAGGAGGAGACTCCTTCCTTGCCTCCTTCAGCCTGTGGTGGCTCCAGGTGTTCGTGGGCTTCTTTGACTTGTGTCCACACATCACTAATTTTTGCCTCCATCTTTACATGGTCTTCTCCACTTTACATGGTCTTCCTCTGGGTGTCTCTTATGAGGACACTTGTCATTGAATTTAGGGCCCACCCAGATAATCTATGATGATCTCATCCTTAATTACATCTGCAAGGACCCTTTTCCAAATGAGGTCACATTAACAGATTGTGGGATTTGATGTGAATAGCTTTTAGGGGAGTGTTTTTTGGTCTGTGGGATTGGGAAGCTCAGGAAGAAAGGAGGGGTGTATTAGCCCATTTTCACACTGCTGATAAAAAGACATACCTGAAACTGGGAATTTATAAAGAAAAAGAGGTTTAATGGACTCACAGTTCCATGTGGCTGGGGAGGCCACACAATCATGGTGGAAGGTGAAAGACATGTCTTACATGGTGGCAGGCAAGAGAGAATGAGAGCCAAGTGAAAGGGAAAACCCCTTATAAAACCATCAGCTCTCATGAGACTTACTACCAAGAGAAAGATACGGGGGAAACTGCACCCATGATTCATTTATCTCCCACCAGGTCCCTCCCATAACAGGTGGGGATTATGGGAACTACAATTCAAGATGAGATTTGGGTGGGGAAACAGCCAAACCATATCAAGGGGTGAATTTATGAGAAATGTTATTTGGATGGCAGAATCAATAAGGTGGATATGTGAAGTAAGAGGAAGGAGCACAAGAATTTACCAACACTTTTAGCTTAAGCCAGTGGTTTCCAAACTTTCTGCTCTTCGGAGTCTTAAACATTGAGGATCTATTAAGCTTTTATTTATGTAGGTTACATCTCTCAATAATTACTGTGTTAGAAATTAAAACTGAGAAATTTAAATATATATTCATTAAAAAATCATAGTCAACCAATTTCATGTTAAACTGTGTTTTTTAATGGAAAATAACTTTTCCCCAAACAAAAAATAGTGAAAAAAGAGTAGTATTATTTTACATTTTTGCATATCTCTTTAATGTCTAGACTTTTGTATTTAGTTCTGCATTCAATCTGTTTTGAGACATTGTTTGGGTTGAAGAGCATGCAGAAAATCTGGCCTTTCACAGACAAATAGTTAAAATGTTCTTGAGAGCTCCAGAGATATTGGACTTGGAAAACTACTTGTTTAGACTGTTGGGTAGGTAGATCAATGGTGGTCCATAAACTAACATGCCATAGGGAACGAAGTAATTTAACTGTTTTCCAAGGATGGGGTGGGTGAGGGAGGGGAGGAGAGAATTAGTTCATTTCTGAATGCTTCCAATGTGATGTATTCATAAATAATTGAAGTCATGGGTGTGATTACCTGTTGAGAGTGTGCAAAGAGATGGAGGATCTGGATGACCTGGAGAGATGGAACTTTCTAGGGATAGACTTCCTGGAGTCTGTCAGGGGATCTCTGAGGAGGGCAGTTGATAGGGATTTATGGGTGCAGATGCTAAGTGACCTAAAGAGACAGTTAACATCGGCGAGACTCCAGCTCCATTTGCCTCCTCTTAGTTTTCCTTTATCAGTCTGAGCAAGGCTGAACTGGCCCTGAGGCAGGGGATTGAGGACCCAAGGGAAGTGATAGCTTTGACCTTGTTATAAATCTCTTCTTCTTAGAAAGGAGGGGAGACAGAATTGACACAGGGCTCCCCACTTACCTTGAATTTTCTACAGGTATTTCCAGAGTCAGTTGGAATGTGCCAAGATTTCCCTCAGTAAGAATAACTCAGCCTTCAACCCACATCCAGTGTGCTGCAGATCAGCTGTGCAACTGCCTCCTTGTCAATTAAAATTTGGTAGAATTTGCTGCTTTCCTTTTCCAGCCATTTCATTCATGGATAATCTAATGAGGTTGTTGCGATTTGGACTATTTAAGGCATTGGCAGGAGTGAAGAACTAATAAAAATGTATTTTGTTTGAAGTCTTGTTGGAATTTTTTGCTAAGGTGCTAGTTTACTTAAAGGTATGGAGGATCTATCCAAACTGTGGCTGAGGCAGTGCTGAATAATTTATCATTCTCCTGTGTTCTGCAAGGAAGGTTAATATTGACATTGCTTAGGTTCTTCTTCATCTTCTTTTTTAATAAAGCTTCACACAGTGCTGTTATTTGACAGTATGGAAAATATTTTTGGGGTCAGAGTTGTTTTTACTCTGGTCAGTTTCAGACTAAATGTAAACTCCCTCTTGAAAAAGAATCTTTATGAATTGGAGACACTATTTACATTTCTACTACTCACTTGAATCTGCTTTTTAAGTTATTAACTAATTGAAATGTTTTTGAAATTATATTTTCATTTACTTAGTACTTGATATGTGTCTTCCACTGTGTTAGGTGATATGGGGGTGTAGAAAAGAAATAGAAGCCTCCTATCTGTCTCCTTTGGAAATGTGCTTCTCAAAATAACTGTGGTGAAGGATCAGTTTTTAGAAAAATTATTTTTCAATCTGTTGTAGACTAATATAAAAATGAATTACCAGGAAAATGAAATGCTGCTTGAATGTAGTGGTAATGTCAAATTGCTGTAAAAGTTTTCAAATACTCTCAGTTTTTGCACATTTTATGTTGAGGACCAGTGACAGTATCAGACCACACTCAGGGTGGTAGCAATGCTCTAGAAGTTAATGTCGGTTTACCTACCCACATAAAACAGTTTTTAAAATGACTAATTCATTAGTTTTATTTATTTATTTGAAAATTGAAGAATAGCATTCCGTAGAGCATACAAAGTGCCACATCACATTATAATAGCCACTATTTATTGTGTTGGTTGTTCTGAGTGCTTTAGGTGTTTGGTTTTATGCCAGCCTCATGGTACCTGTGAGGTGGGCATTATTATCTCTTGCTTAGAAATGAAGAAACTGAGGCACAGAGAGGTACTTAACTTGCCCAGGGTCATTGAGTGGCACAGTGATGGAGTTGGACTCCCTGAGCCCATGCTGTAAACATTCTGCTCTATTTATATAGTGAGTCTAAGAATGCTGCGTGAGTTCAGAAAAGAGAGGGCTGGACACATGGAGGATACGCTGGCTGATGTAGGGTCTTGAGAAAGGCAGGACCAGAATGGGTGGGACATGCTGTACCCTTTCATAAGAAAAAGCTGGAAAGGAGGAGGAGGGGGGCAGTTTTTCCTGCAGATCAGGCGTGGTGGAGCGTCTGCTGGAGCCCCAGCAGGTTGAGGGGTGGGGGATGGTGGTGAGCTCACGTGGTTCTGCTGTTAGATTTATCTCGCTAGCTCATGCCTAATAAATCCAGTGTGGGAGAGAGTGGAGTCGGGGAGGCTGGGAGAGAGACGACTGTAGTAACCAAAGCGTGAAGTAAAAAGAGCCCGACTGATCAGGGCTTTAAATAGGACTGGAGAAGAATTGGCAGTTGGTGACAGATTGGCCAAGGGAAAGGAAGAGAGGATAATAGACAATGCTCATATTTCTTGGAACACTGTTCAGCTAGGATAGTAGGTCCTGTTGCTTGAGGACCTCAGAGTGACACAGTTTTGTACTCAGTCTTCAGTGATGGGACAGGCATTTGAATTCCTGTGGTGCTGAATTGGAATGAATACTCAGACTCCCACCCACCCTGTGACTTCTAACTGGCATTAGCTGGTTTACTTGAAGGTCTTATTATTAAAAGGGCCCTTGTAGCTTTGGTTTATACTGCTTGTCCTGTGCTTTAAATCCCCCTTTAACGCCTGTTATTGACCTCCTTGTGGGCTGCTTGGGTGATAGTTAATCACCAGATTTGCTTGGAAGGTTTCCTAAGCTTGATGGAGGATGAGCAAGCCCCCTGAAAATAAAAAGGGTGGAGGCTGAGAAGTGCTAACAGAGGTTAACTGTTTAGACTAGTTTTTCTGAGGTTTACCAGGGGAAATTTGTTTCCTTGACTCAAAATTATATGTTTAGCTCCTCTGTTTCTGAATAATTGGCCTAAAAGTAATGAACAAAATTGCCACCACCAACAGCAAAAAAGAGACATTTCCATTCTCTTTCCTCTCTTTTCCAAGCAAGAAGAAGAAGGATGTTCTGCAGTGAACCGTGTTCACTGCAACCTCTACCTTCTGGGCTCAAGCAGTCCTTCCACCTTTGCCTCCTAAGTAGCTGGGACCATGCCTGGCTAATTTTTATTTATGTTGTTTTTTGTAGAGACAAGGTCTCACTATGTTGCCCAGGCTGGTCTTGAATTCCTGGACAATCAAGCGATCGTCTCGCCTGGGCCTCGCAAAGTGTTGGGGTTATAGATGTGAAGCACTGCACCCAGTCTTGTTATTTTTCATGAATTTGCAATACATTCGTTGGGGAATCATTCTTATTGTCTCCCACAACATGGCTTCCTGCAGATGTGTGCTGAGCATGGGGTCAGAGATGGAATTGAGGTGGGAAAGACGGATAAAAGAAAGGAGCTACATAATGGCTAAGTGTAAGTCAATTAACTGGACTTCAGAGGACAGAAACCATGGCTTATGTTTGTGTTCTCTGCCTTCAGATCACCTAGCACACTAGCTTGTTAAGTACTCTGTGAAAAATGATTTAAAGGAAAAATTTCTTATGTAAGGTTGCAATGCAAGAACTATATGGCATACCTCAGCAATAAGGGATTTAAAGAGAAAACTATCTTTTGAGGCTGCCTTAAACATAATTCTGGGCAGAATAAACTAGCAAATACCTTAAGTCTTCTTTCTTGCTTTATGAATATGTAAATCTAAAAGTTCAAGTATTTTTCTCCTGCAGTTTCCTAGATTTTTTTCTGAGAGCCACATCCAGGTGTTTGATATCAGAGGGTGATGTGCATTTGAATGTGATTTGAATATGAATTAATTAATGGGATACAATTATTTAGATAAGAGTGGAGTAAATGCTAAGTATATTTAGATATAATTGGAATCAGAGGCTCTCTCCCACTTTTAAATGAGGGAGGAGGAACTGCCTGTCTCACTAGGACACTTCTGGGTAGGATGAAGGAGGTTGTCATGGGAAATTGGCACTTCTGAGAGCTGTGTGTTCAACACTTCATTCATGGTGGACATTTCCATCCAAATTGAATTTACTGAGTAGTCAGTCATGTGCTCAGTTTGGGCCATATGTGCTGGTCATACAAAAGATCATAATTATAATGATAGTGATACCATTTTTAAAGTACTTAGTGTGCGTGCCAGTTACTGTGTTGATTGTATCACAACTGATTTCCACTTACCCTTTACAGTAGACATGTGAGGTAGGTGGGGTGATCTACATTTCACAGAAGAGAAAGGGATATGGGATTCCAGTTTAAGTTTGTTGGAATCACACTGTGCTCTCCTCAAAGATTTCACTGTCTTGGAGCATACATTGGACCTATTTGGGGCTTGCTTGTCATACGGCCGCCTAACCATCCATTTTACTTTCACCTCTCAGCCTCAGTTTCTCACCCTATAAAATGGGACACATCCTGCCTAAGCCACTTGTCTATTATGAGGATGGTCATGAATGTGCTGTTTAAATGTGAGGGAGTGGTATTATTACCATGATTTTTTTCTTTTTGCCTGCTCTAGGTACAGATGTTAAGATAGTATTTGCTGTTTTGTGTTGAGCTCATATCCTTTTGGTTTTGTTGGTCCCCACAGTTAGTGATTGATGGCCTGCAGGTGTGATTTGGATGGGGGTGAATGCTAATAGCAGTATAGGTGACAGTGGATGTAAAGAGCTGACTTTCATATGTGGCTTTGATGCAAATGTGGCTCTGGTGTTAGAAGGGTTGGGGCAGGAGAAGGACAAGGTGACCTTTTAGGGAAGTCCTGCCTTTCTTAAGTCAGGCCCCTACCTCTGGCCCTCTTCAGGAGGCTGGTATTAATGCTTTCTCTTGTAAATATTTTGGCTGCGATGGGGAATTCTTCCCTAGCTTCGTTTAAAAAACTTCTCAAACAGCTATTAAGTATCATGTCAAGTAGAGGAGCTCCAAGTAGAAATCAGTCCCCATTGCTGTGCAGTCAGCGGCTGAGATGTCTGCTTATCCAGAGCCTTAGTGAAGCTGCTTTTCTTGGCCATTGTAGACTCTGCAGTAACGGTCCCCGTGCTGCTGCTAAATGGCCTGGATCCTGGTTTTACGGGGCAGTCTTGCCATGGGGAATAGAGCAGAGCCTGCCCTCCCCTACCTGTATGTTTTCATTTCCTAGGGCTGCTGTAATGAAGTACCAAACACTGGATGGCTTAAAGCAATGGACATTTATTCTCTCATGGTTCTGGAGGCTGCAAGCTTGAAATCAACATATGCAGGGCCATCCTCCCTCTGAAGCCTCTAGTGCAGGACCCTTCCTTGCCTCATCCAGCTTCTGCTAGCTCCAAGTATTCCTTGGTTGTGGCAGCCTAACTCCAATCTCTGCCTCTGTCTTCACATTACTGTCTTCCCTCTGTGTCCATCCCTTCTATATGTGGACATTAGCTATGCCAGATTAGGACCCACCCTAATTCAGCATGACTGTCTTAACTTGGTCGTATCTGCAGAAACCCTATTTCCAAAGAGTGTCCTATGCACAGGTACAGGGGTTAGGACTTTGATATATCTCTTTGAGGGACCCAATTCTACCCATCACAGTGTAGCTCCAGGGCCTCTCTCCAGATCCTGCTCTGCACATCCTCCTGAGTTGGTCTGGTACTGGCTATTGCCTTCTAGGGCCTGGGTTGGCAGGTCATCCCCTCCTGTTTTCTCAGGAGCTTCAACTTATCTGCCATGTCCCTTTCTTCCTGTTAGCTTCAATTGCTTCCTTCACCGCCTTCTTCCTGGTGTGATTAAAACATGCATCAAGCTCTCACATCTTAGATCTCCTATCCTAGACCCCATTTTTGCATCTCTCCTCCTTTTTCTTCCAGAAGCATCCGGTGTATTCACTGTCTTCCTCACCTCCCACTTCTTCCTCTGCTCTTTCCAGTCTGGCTCTGCCCTCATCGTTCTGCTGAGACACCCCTCTCAGGTCATCCGGAATGGCCATGTTCCCTGCAGCACTTGATTCTGTTGCTCCCACCCTTTGGGAAGCAGTTTCTTCCCTTAGCTTCTGAGGTAAAACACTCCTAGTTTCCTTCTCTCCTCTCTGGCCACACCTTCTCAGTCTTTTTTGAAGGCTTATCCTCCTCTAACTGGCTACTAAATCAATACTGGATTTTTCCCAGGGTCTGTCCTAGGTCCTGGTCTTTTCTCACTTGACCTTCTCTCTAGGCGATCCCAGCCATCTCCAGGCTTCAGTCACTAGCCATATGCAGACAATTCATGACTTTAAGACTCCAGCCTAGACTTCTCTAGACCTGTATAGCTGAGTGCCTACTGGAAACATTTTCTCTGTGTGTCTGATGCCTCAAACTTGCGATATTTATACCTGAACTTGTGATCTGCTCCCCTTCCTTTGCAAAAAGCCCCCAACATGGGGGAGATGTACCATCGCAAAAGTCTAGGACATCCTTGACAACCTTGCTCTTTGTCATTCCATCCAAGAAATCAACGTAAATCCTGTTGGGTTTCCCTCCTAAATATCCCTCCATTTCTTCCTTCTCTTTACTTCCACCACCACCATCTTGGTCCAAGCTACTATTATCTGATATTCCAACTCTCATGAGAGCCTGGTAGCTGGTCCCAATCCCCTTACCCTCAGCCTCCCAGTTGGTCTGACCCTACTCCAGTCAGTTGTCCACACTGCACTTCTATTCAGGTCGGATAATGTCACCTTCTGTTTTTTTTTCTTTCTTTCTTTTTTTTTTTTTTTTTTTTAAGAGACAGACAGGGTCTCGCCATGTTGGGCAGGTTAATATGAAACTCCTGGTCTCAAGCAGTCCCCCTGCCTCAGCCTCCCAAAGTACTAGGATTATAGGCATGAGCCACCATGCCCGGCCTGATGTCACCTTCTTGCTTAAAACCTTTACTGTTCTTATGATAAAGACAGAAGCTCTTTACTTGGTTCACAGACCCTGCATAGTCTCTCCCCCAACCTGTACTGCTTCATTCTTATCTTTTACAGCTGCATTCCATTTCCTGCTACTGCTATGACAGCATTCTTTCTTTAATTTTCCCAACCCTGCAGACTTTATCCATGCCCATCCTCTGTCTTTCCTCTTGTTATGCACACATGCACCAATCATTGTTATGCCTTTCTGATGAATTGACCTTTTTATCATTATGACTTGTCCCTCTTTGTCTCTGGTAATACTTTTTGTCTTGAAGTCTACTATACCTGATATTAATACAGCTACTTCAACTCTTTTATGTTTATTGTTTGCATGGTATATGTCTTTTTCATCCATTTACTATCAACTTATCTGTCTCTATATTTAAAGTATGTCTTTATATTTAAAGTATAGCCTGTAGTTGGGCTCTACTTTTTTACTCATTCTGACAATTCCAGTCTTCTAATTGGAGTCTTAGTCTATGAATATTTAATTAGCATTTAATGTGCTTATTGATATGGTTGGCTTTGGGTCTGCCATTTTACTATTTGTTTTCTGTGTCCCCAGGTTATTTTTTTTGGATTATTAGGCTATTTTAAAAATAACTTTTGTTTACCAATTGCATTTTAGTTATACTTACTTGTGTTGTTTTTCGGAGTAGTTGCTCTAGGAATTGGACAATCTACACCCCACCTATTCATGATCTCCTTAGAGTTAATATTATATCATTTCATGCAAAATATCAGAACCTTACCCCTGTAAGAGGCTATCCTCTTGAAGTTAACTCCTACTTTGCAATCAGAGCTCAGGTCAAAGGCCACCTTTTCAGAGCATTCTTGTCTAACTCCCCAGACTAGTTTAAGCCACTATTATGTGCTTTCTGAGCAGGCACTTTGGGGTATTTATAACACTTGCAGTTCGCTCACTATGGAATCCCCTGGACTTAGCAGAGTCTGTATGCATAATTATTTGTTAATCGAATGAAGGACGGGGAGCAAGCCTTGAGTTGTAGCTTGAAAAATATAAAATATTTCATAATAATGTATTTCAGGGGGGTGGGAATGGCATGATGTAAGGCTTAGAGGTTGAAAAGACAGTGTATGTGGGGTGGCATATAATAAAATAGATTAAATGAAAGTTAAAATATAAAAATAGAAAACAGCTATAATAACAATAGCCACCATTTATAGGGCACTTAATAATGGACCAGGCACTGTGCTAAACTCTGCACATTTAATCTTACGTAACCTCAGTCCTGTGAGTTATTCCTGTCTCCTTTCAAACAAAGCCACCAAGGTACAGAGATCAGTTATCTTAGTCTCAATTGTACGTAAGGCTATGCATTCAAACGCAGATCCATGTGACTCGCAGCACACTTAGAATGGAAGCAAGACTGGAATGCTGGGCTTGATTGTTTAAGGCTTTGAATGCCAGTCCTGGGTGACTGTATTTTGATTTGGGGCCAGAGATGAGTGGGGAGAAGACCAGAGATGTTATTGAGGGTTTGTAGACAGTTATGCTAGATGCTGCTTTTTCCCTTCTCGGGAAAAAGAGCAGGAAGCCTTCTGATGCTTTTGGATAGTGGAGTGCAGAATAGAAAACTGTTTCAGGAAGATTCATCCAGGGCCAGTAGGCATGCTGGACAGGAGTGAAATGTGTGCGGAGCAGTAGCCGAATCCTGCTGTAACAGCTGCCTCAGTTGGTAGGGGTGGGGTGAGGGGCGGGTGGTGGGTGGGAGGGGGGTTGTAGTATTTTAAAGGAAGGAATAAAGGGGAGATATGTTTTGCGAGAAGTGTGGATAGGTTTGGTTAATAATGAGTTATGAGGAGTAAAAGATTCTTCCCTTATCTTCTGGGTCTTTTATATCTGCTAACCGTAGGTGTTGCCTAGTAACAATTACATGTATCTGTAATGGGGATTATCATAGCCCAGTTTCCCAAACTGGAGTTTACAGACATCCTTGGGGGTCTGAGAGAATGTTCTTTCGGGGTAGAGGTGGACAAGGCTAGGAAATATAGCTATAAAACCATGAAAAGTTTTTTGTTTGTTCTGAGTAAGACTTGAGCTAACCCAGCCTTCCTGACTAGCGCGTAGAGGGGTATTTTTCTACTTCTGTGGCATTCTCATCCCTGGTGGACATTTCTGCCCAATTCATTGAACCGTCATGGAACTGGTTTGTTAGATGTGACTAGGGGACGGAGAAAATTGGGAGTTTCTGCGCATGTTCTATGCGATAGATGGTAACGCTCAGGAGGTTGTGAGTGTCTGTAGTATGTATTTGTGTGCATTATCTGACTTTGAGATGGCCATTGAAAACTGTGTTAAACTGAGCTTATTTTTTTTCTTGAGTGCGAAAGAGCTTAAGAAATTCCCAGACTAGCATCAAAATGTTTTCACTTTCCCAGTGAAACATTTCATTGAAATTAAAAGATTGCTTTGAAAGTGATCCAAAAAATAAGATCATTCTGTGAAGTTCAAGGTAAATGCATGAGATTTATGGATGCATTTGGAGGTTACCCAAAGTATCGAAGGTCTGATTTTTTTTTTTTTTTTTGAGATGGAGTCTCACTCTGTCGCCCAGGCTGGAGTGCAGTGGCTCAGTCTCGGCTCACTGCAACCTCTGCCTCCCGGGTTCAAGTGATTCTCCTGCCTCCTGAGTAGCTGGGACTACATGCGGCCGCCACCACGCCTGGCAATTTTTTTGTATTTTAAGTAGAGATGGGGTTTCACCGTGTTAGCCAGGATGGTCTCAATCTCCAGACCTCTTGTGATCTGCCTGCCTCGGCCTCCCAAAGTGCTGGGATTACAGGTGTGAGCCACCACGCCGGGCCAAAGGTCTGATTTTTGTTATCAGTGTAGAATACAAAAATACAGAGTGAACACAGGCCTTTCATATTAGCATGGACTATTTTCTGGACTTTGGTTTCTGTTTCTCTCTGTGTGCCTGTCTCCCTAGATTGCTTTAAAGCTTGTTATTTTAGTCGAAACCATGACAAGAGTTGTGAGAGTTCTTCTTTCTCTATGTTTGGATTACTTTTCTGTTAACCTGTTGAAATCCATGTGCACAGTGGTTTGGTGCACTGCTACTCTGGGCCGCTTGGTGAGGACTGTGAATTCACATTCTCAGCTGGCATTGTCTCTTGGCTTAGTTAATACTTGGTCTTGGACATGCGTGTACAACTATTTTGCCCCAGATGCTGTTAATGTTAAACATATTTAAAAGTATGTCTGGATTCACGGTCTCTTCTGCTTTCCAACAGTTATTAAAAGTGCTTTATTTTTTCTCTTACTTTCCATGTTGTACAATGGGAAGTTGTTCAACCTTTAATAAGAGTCCTTTTAAAAGGTTCAGTGCTGTTGATCTGGTTCCCAGAGCACAACCCTGGGAAAGAGATCTTGACTGACTGTTGTGTGTGCCTCACGTTTTTGGGATCTTAGTTGCCTCACCTTTGCAGATGGGCAGAGTAGTTGCTGGAAGTTCTATTGTAAGAACCGTTGGCTAGAATATAGTGAACAAGCTTAAATCTCTGTAAGGAAAGGCATTATAAGAATTTTGGTGGCTGTTACCCTCCATTATTTCAAGACATCTTTGAAGAGGTTTGGGGCTAGTACAAGAGGGAGCTATTTGTGTCCCTTAAACATTCTGGCTTGGGGGTTTTAGAGGCATGCTGTTCCAAAATTTGGACTCTCCTCTTTCTATTTTTGCCTAATTAGACTTGACAAAAGCCTTCAGAGCAGTGTCATAAAAGTTTGTTTTTTGAGTTCAGGTAACATACATTACCTGTTGTTTGGAATCTCTTCATGCTGCCTAATACCATTAAATGTCCATGTCCAGCCCAGTTTCCCAAACTTGGGGTCTAAGGATTCCCTCAGGCTGTGGTTTTCCTCTAAAAGGGGTCTATTGGCGCATTGCTGGAGTTTGAGAAATAATGTCTAAGCAACAATAGTTAACACTCTGGAACTTGAATCTTATTCTTATCTTTTGGATTTTTGTCATTAATGTTAACTCTTCTCAGAAACTTCAGGAAATAGACCATCGGGGTGCATTTTTTTGGTTGTGATGCTCTGGATTTTTACCTCCTTTCGCTTAGTTTCTCTAGGTCCCTGACCTAAAGTTTTGTACTAATAAACCTCACAGAAGTGACAGCTTCTTTTTTGGCTCTGTGGCCCTAGTGTTCTATAGGAAGTTAAAGGAGTGAAGTGAAAACTTTATACACTTGGTTCCTTCCTCGATGTGTGTGTGTGTGTGTGTGTGTGTGTGTGTGTGTAGCTTTGCGTTTGTGCCCTTACAGTGAGGGAAGGAAGGGGGCATGGTAGAGAATTCTGAATGGACTTTTCTTCTTGGGATCTCCTGCTCTCGAGCCAAGATGGGACATCCATTTTCTTCCTGGTGGTGAGACCTGTACTGGCACTGGGCATGGAAACCCTGGTTTTCTAGAGAGGCAGAAACCTCAAGTCTTCATGTTAGCATGGTCTCTGTATCAGCATCACCTGGGAAGTTGTTAGAAATACAGATTCTCAGGCACCACCCCTGACCTACTGAAGTGGGAACTCTGTGGGTGGGACCAGCAGCTGTGCTTTAGCAAGTTCTTCAGAGGATTCTGATAGATGTAAAAGTTTGAGAGCCACTGCTTTTAGGAAAGGGTCTTTTTAATTTCCCAAGAAGGCTTTTTGTATCTCTTCTAACTGGAGCTTCAGGTTATCACTTTCTGGAACCAAAAATGTGATACAAACAATAGCAGCAATGCTAATTGCCAGCCATTTCTATCTGGTTTGATGGTTGGGAGCATGGACTTTTTGGAATTCTTCACTACTATGTGACCTTGGCCAAGTTAGTTTCTCTCTGGGCTTTGGTTTTTTTTTGAACTGGGTTATGGAGATAATGTGGTAGAAACTATTACTATCCCCGTTTTACAATTGAGGAAACGGAGGCACAGCAATGGTCCCAGAGCTTGCTTAGAGTCCCTCTTAAATGGAGTAGGGGGTTTAAATTCGAGCTGTCTGATTGCAGACCCTGGGCTCTTACCCACAGTGCTGTCCCCACTCTTGTCTGCATCTCCATCAGTCAGTCTTAGCTGGTGCCAGCGTGTATCCACCTGGAACCACAAATGCGAGCCAGAGGATGGCCTAGTGAGTTGGAATTAGAGCATCCCCATTGTTGTCGTGTTGCAGCATGAGCAAGATTTTGACTGACACTTCAGTATGGAGCTCAGTGTTTCTTAAACGCAGAGCCTGTGAACCTCCTTTTCAGAATAGGGCTCTAAAAGATAAAAGCTATCCCTCTGGTGGGTCCGTGGCTCTCACTGGAAGTGCTGTGGAAATCTGGGCGGGGAAGAGGAGTTAGTTGGTTGTGGCTGCTACCATTGAGTGGGTGGGGCTGTCTTCAGTGTGTAGATGGGTGGGTTCCATGAAAAATTGTCCTGTGTCACCTGCACTTTCAGATGTGTCACTGAAACCTTCAACTGTTTTTTTCCCATCTCAGATGGGAATCTGTTTTACGTATGATCTCAAAGTATTTTTTGTATGATTTTAATATACATTTAATATACACTGAGTTTCTGAGGAATGTAACTGTTGCCTCTTACTATGTTGGGAGACTATTTTGTTAGTTTGAAACTGTAGCAAGAGTGTATCACAGTTTCAAAAAATTCATGTTATGCTCTTCCTGATCATTTGAAATGGCAATACAGCACACCTGTATCAGTTTACATTTTGTAGTTACTATGTTATGCTAATGCTAGGAATAGGAACAAACATTTAACAATCTCTTTTTCTTTTTCTTTTTTTTTTTTTTTTTGAGACAGAGTCTCGCTCTGTTGCCCAGGCTGGAGTGCAGTGGCACGATCTCTGCTCAGTGCAACCTCCGCCTCCTGGGTTCAAGCAATTCTCTGCCTTCTAGGGCCCTGCTTCTTCAAAGTCTAATGTGTCCATGAATCATGTGGGAATTTGCTAAGAGGCTGATTGTGACTCTGGGGGAGGAGTGAGATTCTGCCTTTCTAACAGGCTCGCAGGTAATGCCAGTGCTCCAGGGCCATGGACCACACTTTCAGTTGGGAGAGTCCATTGTAGAGTGCCTGAGCGTTTCCTGTTGAAGTGCCTATTTTAAGTTACTTTCCTTTTTAAAATTTTTAGAATGAGAGCATTATAACTGATTTTAAAAATATTGGTATAGGTAAGTTATCTATTAATTTCATTTCACACTAGGGAAATTGATGTTATACAATGTTTGTTTTCAGGATGGTGTGTGGGGTTTGATGGGGTGAATGCCCTTACTCTGGGTGACAAAGCAGTGCTAGTTAGAAACACAAATGAAATTACAACTCCAAATTCATGAGGTAGTGACTCAGAATATGCTCATGTTAATTGTTCAGAATAGGATGTCATTCATTTGTTCTTTGAACAAATATTTATTGAACACCTGTGATGTGTGCTATTTGCTGGGCACTGCATCTGTGCACTCTGTGCTTGGCCTGCGTTTGTCAACAAAATAAAGATCCCCAGTTTTACGTACCTTATCTTCTTGTTGAGGAGACAGCCAATACACATTCTAAGTAAATTATAGTGTGTTTTAGGTGATAAATGCTATGGATTGTTGAAGGATTAGGAATGCTGGGAGGTAAAGGGAATGAGTGGACAGTTCCAGTTTTAAATAGAGTCATCACATTTCTCATTGAGAATGTGAAATTTGAGCAAAACGTTAAGGTGGTCAGGTCGTTGACCATGTGGATACCAGGAAAAAGAGCAGTCTAGGCAGAGGGAACAGACAGTGCAAAATCCCTGATTAGAGAGTGCTGGGCTGGTATGTTTGAGAAACTGCAAGGAGACTAGACAGTGTTAGTGAAGGGAAGTGTGGTTAGGGATGAGGCCAGAAAGGTAATGGGGTTAAGATCACACAGGAACTTTTAGGACATCATAGGACCTTTGCTTGTACTTGGAGTAAAATGGAGCGTTTTGAGCAGGAGTGACATGGTCTCACTTGAGTTTTAAAAAGCTCCCTATGGCTGCTGTGTTCAAAGTGGCCTTCAGGGGGCAAGGGGAGAAGCTAGGAGACCAGTTAGGAGCCATTGCATTGCCTAAGCATGAGATGATGCAGTGGTGGTAATGAGAAGTGGTCAAATTCTACATGTATTTTTATGAAATTTAGAATTCAAAGTTTAAACTTCTCAGAACTCAAGGCTCCCAATAATATCTGTGTGGCTCCTAGTTTGAGGAAAATCTGAGGTAGATGACAGATATGTATCCATCGTTACATGTTCTTTTCCTTCTGGGGATTCTGAGTTTGTGCACACACTCAGGAGTGGGTGTGTCTCTTTGTCCCAGCGATTAGCAGTTGGATACAATGAGCAGCTATCTGATCTGGTGTTAGTTTAAACTAAAAAGTGAAGCAATACTAAACTATCTGGTTCTTAAAATCTCACACATTCCTCTTGATTAGGCCAGAATGTATTTTTAGTAAAAACATATGCTGTTACTCAATGTTTCTTATAATACTCTGATGGCAAATCAAAGATAAATATTCAGTTTTCTCATCCTACTTTTCCCCTGAGCTCACTGCTGGTACTCCTACTTTCTTAGACTCAGAGACTACTGAAATTTTGGTAGCACATTTGCTTTAAGTTGACTGAAACGTTTCTGACTTAAAATATGCATTATGTAGTTTTGCTCTATATTTTCACATAATTTATTTGAAAATGTAGGAACAGTTTGGAGATATCTTCTGATAATGTACATGTAGCTCATATTCTGTGCGGATCACGATTTCAGTGACCTTCTATGCTTGGAGGAGACTTGATTACCATGGAGTGAAATTTTCTATAGAGGGGTCTTTTGAAAACTTGCCAAAACAGTGGCCCGCCAAGGCATTAGTAAGAGCACACATAATTAAGTAAAGTTACATGGCATGTCTCCAGGAGACCTCTGTTCTCAGCCAGGGTGACCTTTTTAGAGTCAGGTGCTTAAATGTCATAAACTATTTTGTTCTAAGCTTCTTGATTAATCATAGCAGTGATTTTGATCAATTGCTGTTTTTCATTTTATGCATGCAGTAGTTACATAGAGGAGTAAGTGTATCTTATTCTTGTGCCGTGGCTACCATTACTCCAACTGTTACTAGGATTATTTCTTGGCTTGGAGTGAGGGGAGCAGGAGGTAGCTTCATTTACTCAAACCTCTCCCTCTTATTCTTTCAAGTCTGTATTTTAGGAACTCTGATGTAGTTCCATGTAGTCCATAACTCAATGATAATCTGGGTAGGGCAAGAAGGTTTTTTTTTTTTTTTTTTTTAAGCCTTGGGTTATTTTTGATGTGTTGTGACCTTGGAAAAGTATTCCTATATCTATCCAGTAGGAGATCTTTTTAAGGAGAGTAGGAGTTGTAGCCACATATTTTTAGACCACATTTTCATGTGGCATTTGTTCTTTGGTGGCATGGTGTCATGGAAATTTCTCTTCCTAGTCTAGGATTTAGAAGATAGTATTTCCATGCTGGCTTTGTCCAGTTGCTGCACTAGCTTAGTGAGGCACACTTTTCTCATCTGTACAACGGGCATGAAGATACATACCTACTGTCTCCCTTGGAATTGGAGTTGGCAAAGATCAAGCGAGCCAAAATACGTGAGAAAACATTGCAGCTCTAAACTTCCCTTCAGTTGTAGGTTGTGATGTTGTGTGGCTGTAATCATAAGGCGTGTGCCTAGGAACCTTGTGTTTCGGTCTTTAATTTACCATTTGTCTTGGGTAAGCTGGTGAGCCAGCTTTCTTAATCATAAAACAGGTGTGTGCATAGGGGTTGGCCAGGAATGGAGAGTCAAACTATGGGCTCTCTGGAAACAATCTTTTTTTTTTTTTTGAGATGGAGTCTCACTCTGTCACCCACGCTGGAGTGCAGTGGTGCGATCTCGGCTCACTTCAACCTCCGCCTCCCAGGTTCTAGCGATTTTCCTGCCTCAGCCTCCAGAGTAGCTGGGATCACAGGCACCTGCCACTACGCCCAGCTAATTTTTGTTTTTAGTAGAGATGGGGTCTCCCTATGTTGGCCAGGCTGGTCTTGAACTCCTAAACTCAGGTGATCCACCTGCCTTGGCCTCCCAAAGTGCTGCGATTACAGGCGTGAGCCACCGTACCCGGCCTGGAAACAATTCTTAAAAAAATCCTATCATTTTATATTTCTGTGAGATTTTTGCTCATTTTTTTCTTTTTCTAACTTATAAGTTAAAAAAAATCTAAACTTACAGGAAAGTTAAAAGAATAGTATAATGGGCCGGATGGGGTGGCTTACACCTGTAATCCCAACACTTTGGGAGGTTGAGGCCAGAGGATCACTTGAGGTCAGGAGTTCGAGACCAGCCTGGCCAAAATGGTGAAATCCCATTTCTACTAAAAATAAAAAATTAGCCGGGCATCGTGGCAGGCAACTGTATGTAATCCCAGCTACTCGGGAGGCTGAGGCAGGAGAATGGCTTGAACCCGGGAGGTGGATGTTGCAGTAAGCCGAGATTGTGCCACTGTACTCCAGGCTGGGCGACAGAGCGAGACTCCATCTCCAAAAAAAAAAGAATAGTATAATGAATACCCATATACTCTGCACCTAGAGTCAACAGTTAACATTTGCTTCATCCCTCTACACATTTAAGTATTTATGTATTGGTGTTTAAACTTCAATTTCTGCCTTCTTTGATTGTTGTCCTTTCAAGAATTCTCCTCTACAGAGTATAACAAATTTAGCCATTACTTAGGATGCAATATGTTGGATTATGTTGAAGCTTTTACATCCTTCTGCTTAATCAATACCTTCTCTTGAACAGGATGAACTTACTGCTGTGAATGTAAAGCAAGGCTTCAATAATCAGCCAGCCTTCACTGGAGATGAACATGGCTCAGCCAGAAATATTGTAATTAACCCATCAAAGGTAATGTTATTTGTTTCCTCAAACTCCTGAAAAAGTGTGTATATGTGACACCCTTAATAATCACTGTTGATAAATTAGTGTTATTTAAGCCACAATCCATATTCAGATTTCCCCCAAATACCCTGTATACTGTCCTGCCCCAGGATCCAATCAGGGATCATACATTGCATTTCGTTGTCACATCTTTTAATTTAGTACAGTACAGCTCTCTGCCTCTCCCTCCTCCCCTTTTGTGCCTTTTTTTAAAAAGGCTTTTATGACTGCTATTCTAGAAGAGCCCAGGTCAGTTGTCTGACATACTAGTGCTATATTCTAGATTTTTCTGATTGTTTTCTCATGACGGGATCCAGGTTAGGTATTTTTGGTAAGAAGACTACATTGCATCATACTAGGAGGCATACAATACCAGTTTGCCCTACTATTGGCTATAGTTTGATCGCTTGGTCCGGGTGGTGTCTACCATCTCCCTGCATTGGAAAGGTAGTCCTCTCTACCTCTTAGTAAGGTCTACAAGGTGATAATTTGAGAGGATATAAATATCCTATTCTTCAATAAAATTTCATCCTGTTATTTTAGCATCAGTTGATGACTCCTGCTGAATGATTTATTTTGCTGGTGATTGCAAAATGCAGGTTTTCTAATTATTCCCTACGCATGTTTTACTTGGCATTCTTTTATTAAAAGAAGTGCTTTCTTTTAAACTGAGGTTTTTTTTGTCACTTTGGATTTTTTTTTCTTTTAATTTGACGTGTTATAATCCGTACCTTCATTTTTCTTTCTGATGCTCAAATTGGTTCATGTTCTCCCAGTAGGGGCCCTGCTAACCTGGCTGTTGGTTACATGTCCTTGTCATCCTTTGAGCACTTCCTTACTTTTGGCACCAAAACATATTCCAAGTTTATCTTGTTCTTTCCCAAACCAGATCTGGATGCTTAGTGCTACTGGAGTGTCATTCTTCCTAGGCTTTCTCAGTGGACAGAGATGGGACTCATAGATACATATTTTTTCTACCTACCTGTCATTACCATTTGTAGCCCAATGCCGCAGGGTATTTCCCCTGCTTTTTCGTATTCCATTTTTAGGTCTCCCTTCTCCCAAAGTGAGAACCCTAGCTCTTAATAATATCAATATATTTATTCATTTATTCTACCTTATAACACACATAAAAAAGTTCCAGAATAAAATACTTCATTGCCACTCCAACAACAAAACCACTGAATAAATGTAGAATTTTTCTACAATACTTTTTGCCCTTAGACTAACTTTCATTAAAAGTATATACTCAGAATGTTGTGCTCAAATTATTTTTTTTTTAATTAAATGTCTTTTTCTGTGTGTTTATCTTATCAATTAGGAATATAGGCTAGGTGTGGTGGCTCACACTTGTAATCCCAGCACTTGGGGAGGCCGAGGCAGGAGGAGTTGGAGACCAGCCCAGCCAACATGGTGAAACCCTGTCTCTACTAAAAATATAAAAATTAGCTGGGTGTGGTGGTGGGCGCCTGTAATCCCAGCTACTTGGGAGGCTGAGGCAGGAGAATCGCTTGAACCCAGGAGGCGGAGGTTGCAGTGAGCCAAGATTGTGCCGCTGCACTCCAGCCTGGGTGACAAAGCTAGACTCCATCTCAAAAAAAAAAAAGGAATATAAATAGAATTGTTTGTGTTTCTA
Organism: Nomascus leucogenys; assembly: GCF_006542625.1. Lineage (NCBI taxonomy): Eukaryota > Metazoa > Chordata > Mammalia > Primates > Hylobatidae > Nomascus > Nomascus leucogenys. The sequence goes on from NC_044391.1 coordinate 72,581,681, forward strand.
TTTGTAATCTTTTAGGGTTTGATTTTTTTTCATATATTTTGAGTTGGATATTAAAATACTTTTGTGAAATTAAAAGCATACATACAAATGAAAAGAAATCAGACATGCAGGTGAATTTCTGTTTCCTTTCCCTTCTCCAGAGAAACATGTTAATGGTTTGTGTATCATTCCAGATCTCTCTTTAGGTGCACACAAATATATAAATAATTGACAATTTGTTAAACTATCAACTGAAGTATTACTTAAGCCGTGTGAAAGAACATAGAAACATTTTCTGCAGATAGTCCTATTGACTAAACACAATGTTTTCAGTTTTGTCTTTTTTCAATCTTGGTACAATTTTTTACGTTACAACCACAATTATGTATATGTAATTTGTGATCCTTTTTAAAAATTATGATAAAACATACATAACATTTACCATTTAACCACTTTTAAGTGTACGGTTCTTGGGCATTAAGTACATTTGCATCGTTGTTGCAAACATCAACCATTGTCACCATCCATCTCCAGAACTTTTTTTTTTTTTTTTTTTTGAGACGTATTCCAGGTTTATGTTCTTCTCTCCCAAACCAGATCTACAAGGTGGAGTCTTGCTCCGTCACCCAGGCTGGAGTGCAGTGGCGCAATCTTCGCTCACTGCAACCTCTGCCTTTCAGGTTCAAGCCATTCTCGTGCCTCAGCCTCCCGAGTAGCTGGCCACACCTGCCTCCACATCTGGCTCATTTTTGTATTTTTGTAGAGACAGGGTTTCACCATGTTGGCCAGGATGGTCTCGAACTCCTCACCTTAAGTCATCTGCCTGCCTTGGCCTCCCAAAGTGCCGGGATTACAGATGTGAGCCACTGTGCCCGGCCTCAGAGCCTTATCATCTTTCTTAATTGATCTACTTTAAAAAAGTGAAACATTATTTTGTATGCACTTTTCGTTATGGCTGAAGTAGTCATATGAATAATAATTCATGGCTAGATAACATTCCATGATGTATGTGCTGTAATTGACTGAAACCTCTATATATAGCAATTAGTTTGTGGCCAATTTCTCATGGTTGTTTATAAAGAAACTGTAGTCATACTTGAAAGTATAGCTTTTGTTCTTTAGGATAAATTCCCTGAATTGTATTACTACTTGGTTAAAGGGTGTATTAATCTACTAGGGCTGCTATAACAAAATACTTCAGACTGGGTGTCTTAAACAACAGAAATTTATTTTCTCACCGTCTGAAGGCTGGAAGTCCAAGATAAGGTGTCAGCAGGTCTGATGTCTCCAGATGCATCTCTCCTTGGCTTGCAGATGGCCACCTTCTCACTGTGTCTTCACATGGTCTTTTCTCCTTGTGTGTTCCTCCATGGTGTCTCTTCTTATGAAGTCCTACTGGATTAAGGCCCAGTCCTATCACCTTATTTAACCTTAATTACCTCCTTAAGGCCCTATCTCCAAATATAGTCACATTGAGGGTTAAGGCTTGAGGATGAATTTTGAGGATGTACAATTTAGTCTCATAACAGAAAGTATGAATGCTTTATGTCTCTTGATATGAACTGCTAAATTGTTCAGTTGTATAAAGTTTTATGTCAATTTAAATAACTGAGTAAATGGAAATAACATCTATTACACTTCCGCTACCACTCTTTCTGTGAGATTTACTCAAGGACCCAAGACTTCTGAGGGGAATTTGATTTTATAAATATGAAATACATGAATTATAATGTAACTCCTAAATTTTTTCCCCACATTCTTATCAAATGAATTATTTTTGAAAATAGCTTTGGATGGATGGAAACAAATGTTAAATTTAACCTTATTTCTGGCCGTGTGTGGTGGCTCACACCTGTAATGCCAGCACTTTGGGGGGCTGAGGCGGGTGGATCACCTGAAGTCAGGAGTTTGAGACCAGCATGGCCAACATGGTGAAACCCTGTCTCTACTGAAAAAAAAAAAAAAAAAAATAGCTGGGTGTGGTGGTGGGCACCCGTAATCCCAGCTACTCTGAGAGGCTGAGGCAGGAGAATCGCTTGATCTCAGGAGGCAGAGGTTGCAGTGAGCCGAAAATCACTCCAGTGCATTCTAGCCTGGATAACAGAGTGAGACTCTGTCTCAAAAAAAAAACAAAAAAACAAAAAAACAAAAACACCTTACCTCTTATACCTTGTTTGTGGGAGTACACAATTGTATAAACCTTTTAGAGGGCAATTTGGCAATGCTTATTAAAATTGCAGAATTATATAGTCTGAATTCTGGAAGTCTATCCTAAAGCTCTAGCTGACTATGTATGAAATAACAAATGTGAAAGGCTACTCATTTTAGTGTGATTTGTAATAGCAACATTTTGGAAAAAATGCTGTAAATGTCCATTAATGGTAGCTTGATTAAATGTATATCCACACAGTACATTGTTCTGTGTCTATAAAAATGAAGAAGCTTTCTGTATACAGATAAGGAAGGGTCTCATTTACTAAGTGTGCATAATGAGCTATACATAGAAGGAAGAGAAAAATAACAGATGTGTGTTTACTCACCTGTATCCACATAAGGAAACAATGGAAGGACACGTAAGAAATGAATCAAATTGTTTACTTGGAGGTAGGCATTGGGACTTGGGAATGGGGCGGCTCTTTACTTTTTATTGTATTTATGGATTGATTTCTGAATAATATATATTGCTATTGCAATTAAATGTTATAATCATGTTTTGACCTTTTATGGAGCCCTAATGTGTATTTTCTAGTCTTTTGCTTTCTTGGGAATTTTGACTGTTAACAGTATGCATTTGTTTACAAGGGCTTGTTAGCAGGAATTAATACATAAACATGCAGTCACTGTGTTCCATTGCTATCATTAAGTATATAGGAGAATATAATTATAAAATAGATTGCTCAGACTACTTTTTTCATTTTTAGAGCTCTGCTTATTATTATTAAATACTTAAACATAATTGCAAATAAGAGACCTTTTGAATGTATAGCAATCTGCAGCTGTAGGTGTTTTGTGCTCTTGGTGCAAAGACCAAATAGCGATTGAGAAATTTAAAATTAAACAATTGGCTGCTACTGGCTGCTTATTTCCAAACAGCTGGTTTTCCTATATTTTTGCACTTAATTTATTCACTGTTTGGACATCCTGCAAATATTTGCTTTAAAAGAAATCACAAACTGCAGTGGTTTGTATTAAAAAAAAGACATACTGCTTTTCTACTTATTCCAATTTTTATTATTGTATTACATTAACACACCAAAACCAGACTTCTTGTCATTACATCAATCACAAAGATCAAAGAATGTCAGGCTTTTCACCCTATAGATGAATTTGGCTAATGGCTTACAACTGTGTTTCAACCTATGGACTAATTGTTTATTGATTCATTAACTAAGGTGGTGATTCTTATTTTGCTTCAACAGGGTAAGTATTTTATTTTAGTCATGGTTGCCACTTTTTGCTAACTTCATTGGGGGTATTTATCAGAAATTAACTGCATCATTGTATTAAAGAACTCCCAGAGTCTGAAATGTGATGCTTTGATAGGATTCTTGAAGAAATTCCAACAGATTTTCTATAGATTCACTGAATTTATTTTTTACTTTTATTTTTTTTTTTGAGATGGACTCTTACTCTGTCATCCAGGCTGGAGTGCAGTGGTGTGATCTTGGCTCACTGCAACCTCTGGCTCCCAGGTTCAAGTGATTCTCATGCCTCAGCCTCCTGAGTAGCTGGGATTATAAGTGCATGCCAGGCTAATTTTGTATTTTTTTTTTTTTTTTTTTTTTAGTAGAAACGCGGTTTCACCGTGTTGGCCAGGCTGGTCTCGAACTCTTGACCTCAGGTGATCCGCCTGCCTTGGCTTCCCAAAGTGCCGTGATGATAGGCGTGAGCCACCATATCCAGTGAGATTCACAAAATTTTTAGATATTACTTTGTTCTCTGCCTTCTTGTTACTTCTTTCCTGTTCCTTTCTTTTTTCCGTGTCCGTCTTTAATTTGGTTAATATGAAAATGATACAGTAATTCATAGTAGCTTTCTTTGCCACTTTGTCTCATTCAGAGCAGGTAATACTAGCTTTCTCTTGAAACATTGTAGTTTTGAAATTGGCAGCCCAATAAAAAATGTTGAATACCAAATTTAATTGAACCTTTTGTAATTTGCCATTTAAATAAATTAAATTTCTCTAGACTCTTTGTTTAAAAGCATCGAGTGTAAATACCAAGTTTCCTTTCCAAAAATAAGTGCTATTAAGATGAAACAAGAAAAAGAATGATTACCGAGTGATTACTAGGTTTTCTCCTCTTGGGGAAAGCATTCTCTCCTGACGGGTGTGCAGTATTAGAAAGGAGAAAGAGCAGCTGAAGGATTAAAGCAGAATCCATTCTACTGAAATTTATTCAGGATGTAATTAATTTCATCTTAGCAGAGATTTCCAAAGGCTCTCCTTGTCCCCCTCCGCCGAACTACTTGTGAATAGTGGTATAAAGGTGCTGTGTATCATAGTTAATGTAAGGAAATCACATCTCTTGGCTTCGAAGGCTTAAATACCCAATTTATTTTCTGATGGGGTGTATGAAGATTTTCAGTTGAAACAATAAAGAAAAATACTAATGTATAGTACTACTAAGCTACTTGCTTATTGTCGTAACTTTCCCTTTTTTTCTCTTCTTTCCACAGATTGGAGCTTATTTTAGCAGCATATTAGCTGAGAAACTGAAGCTTAACACTTTCCAGGACACGGGAAAGAAGAAACCACAAGTTAATGCTAAAGATAATTATTGGCTGGTTACTGCTCGATCCCAGAGTGCAATTCATAGTTGGTTTTCTGACTTAGCAGGAAATAAGCCACTTTCTATTTTGGCAAAAAAGGTATCAGATGTTTCTTACATTGTTTTAGTTATGGTCTTATAATCAGCTGTTTGGGATAATATTCAAGTATATATTTGTTTTTCCCAATTCTTTTTGAGACTGCAAGCCCATTGGCAGGTTTGTGGTCCCAGGTGGGTGTTACTCCATGCTGTTTTCCCCTTTATTTTGATTGCGTGTGGTGCTTAGGACATCTATAAATCGCTAAACATTCTGCATATCAAGCTGTTTATGTGGATTTTAGGTAGACAAGATTTTAAAATTGAGAACAGGCAAGAAGACTTCATTTAAAAAAAAATTACATTTCCAGTTTTCTTAGGCCAAGATGTCCAAGATTTGTTAAAAAGATTCTTGCTTTGAGGTTATTTTCTTGTCTTTAAAAGTACCCATCCAAATGCTTCAAGCTGTCTCCTTCCTACCAAGCGAGATAAAGATTGTGATTCTGTGTGTGCTTGTTCTTTGAAAAATTTTTAGAACAAAATGGGCAGGTTTATTCATAGCTTCTAGCTTTTTTTATAGGGGAGGGGATGTGGGAGGTTCTTTTAAAATCTTTGCCTTTGGTCATTTTTCTCAAGTGGGAAATAATACATAGATTCAACAATCTTGTGGTCCAAACAATATAAGATACCTCTTGAAATTTATATAAGAAACTAGAAACCTCGCTCATAGTCCCGATCTCTGATTTCTTGCACAACTTTGAAATAATCCCAGGGGTCTTTTCTTATCTCTCCTAAGGCCCTTTAGTGTTAGGAGTGCCTGTCTTCTGTTCTTAGTATTAAGTTTTCCTTACCAGCTTGGTATAGGCCCAGTTTATAGGGGAGCTCTTTTGTATATTTGCCTATTTTCCAAAGCAACTCTTTGAAAATAGTGTCTGTAGCTTCCATTGGCTTTATTTTGCCTTAAATGTCATAACATTGTGTTGCCTTGCATAGATTTCAGTGGTGAAAGGCAACTGAAATCTTGGAAGAGTGTAACAGTCAGCATAACCACCTCTTACCATTCAGTTAGTACCACTGTCTCAATCCGGGCTGAACCATGTATGACTTCTTTTCCAGTGGTGAATATTTACTTTGTGGTCCCACTGTGGCCCATGAATTGTATCTGAAGGCCATGTAAGTCATAGGGCATCCTTCAATATTTGATGGCTTTTGACTAACAGTTCATACTTTCCATATTGCCAGCCTGACATCTTTCCATTTAGGTTTTCTTTTTTCATAAGTTTTTAGAGTGCATATTTTGGATTTGCTACTCTTGAGGAGTTGATGCCCTTGCTCTAGGGAAGTAGTGGTTTCTCCTCTTGTAGGAGGAAGTTGAATCATGGTGCAGTGTATTAGCCGTTATTCTTTCTTTATTAGGAGCTGCCTCTGGCCAAGTCAGGTGTTCCTCAGGTAAGCCCTGATGTTAATTCTTTACAAACTTGAAGATGTTTTCTTTATAAAATAATTAAATATACCTTGAAGTATTCATTTCTTGGGCATTTCAAGAATCCTTCCCCTTCCCTCTTCAGCATATCATCTTCTTGAGATGGTGAAATCTCTTTTAGAATGGGGTAAAGCAATGCATTCTCTGCATGTTCTTCATAATAGAGAGTTCAAATACTTCTTTAATTTTTGGTATTCATCTGTGTGATGGCTTCAGGTAGAAAGCCTGGGTTTACCTGCTAAGATCCTGAGTCATCTTTGAAATCTTATCTTGAGTTCATAATAGTTTCCTGTATGGATCATGTTTCAGGACTTGGTTTTCTGCTACTGTGAAGCTTCGCAGCGCGCCAAGGCGTTATCCACAGAGAGGCTTGTAAAGGACCTTTTAACTCAATCACAATTGTAGATCGATTTGGAAAAGGAGACTTCTGGCATCTAGGGATATTCTTCCAGGTCTTGAACAGTTCATTAACTCTCACCTGTTTCCTTCAGGTGACTTTGATTACTGTGGTCTGTGAAATTTTCTTTTGCCTTTACCCTTGCTTAGCAAACAGAGAATGCAGTGATAATATGCATCCAAGGAGAAAGGTGATAGGACACCCTTCTGTGGATTGAAAACCAGCACATGCTAGGTGTCTTAATTTTCTCTGTACTTAGATGCAGCTGTAGCTTGATTTAGAACCAGACAACTGCCCTGTGATTGCCAAGTTTTAGCTATCATTTAAAATCAGATGGATTCTTAACTGAAAAACATGTAATGCAACAAGGTGAGGAAGTCAATACTTTAGTCAATATAAACATATTTTTCTTTTTGAGTTGGCCCAACTGTAGATTTCACAAAATTATTAATATGTGTCTGGTCGGTCTACTTTCTTAATTGAGTAACTTGTTTCACATATGTTCTTAATTCTGAAGTCTTGATTTGCATCAACCAGTTCTCATGAGGTTCTGCTAGTACGGAGACAGTGAGGTAGAGGTTTGCATTGTGCTGTTAATGTAAGATCTGTGCTGAGTTTTGTTTGCTGTCTTGTCTAAACATTTCACAAGTTCAGATGTTTTATTTTTTCCCCCCTTTCCCCAATTGTAGTTCAAAGGAAATCCTTTAGGCATCTACGAAAGATAACTACTAGTGGTGACTCTTGTGGAGATGCTAACTTGCACTTGTTTGTGTTTTAGGCCTTGACCTATGTAACCTTTTGGCATGTCTGAATGAGAGACAGCCTCACCTTGACAATGAAAATTTAACTCACTGACACCACACTGTACATTCTAGTGAAAAGCAGCAACTCGGGTCTTGAACTGAATATTGAACTCTGTGCTTTTCCTGTCCCTGACTTAAATGATGGCCAGTAAACCGAGAGCCTTGTGCTCCACGAGAGATGTGCCTTGTAAGCCTAATTTTCAGGAAATGTTCCTATTAAATTGTATCTTTTTTGTCTAAAGGAGATAAAATTTAGTATCTGTCTGCAGAGAGGAAGCCTTCTAGCTTTGGCTTATATGACTTTTATCTTCCGTTTAGTTGTGTTGGGTGCAGTGTAATTGCCTCTGTCATGGGGTCTGTGTTCTGAAGTCAGCACCCAGGGCAGGAACTGTACATGACCTAATGTGTCTTCATTTGCCCATAAAATATGTATGTGGATATACCGCATCCTTTTTTTTTTTTTTCCTTAAGACATGATCTTGCTGTATTGCCCAGACTGGAGTGCAGTGGCGTGATCTTGGCTCACTGCAACCTCCACCTCCCAGGCTCAAGCGATTCTCCCACCTCAGCCTCCTGAGTAGCTGGGGCTACAGATGTGTGCCACCACACTCGCCTGATTTTTATATTTTTAGTAAGGTTTTGCCATGCTGCCCAGGCTGGTCTCAAACTTCTAGGCTCAAGTGATCCACCTGCTTCTGTTTCCCAAAGTGCTGGTATTATAGTCCTGAGCCACCATGCAGGGCCTATATGCTGCATCTTAATGTGCAACCCAGGCAGCTTTTCCTTCAGCATTGAAAAGCTTTATGGTTCTTTGGCAAGACCAGGTGAAATAGTTTGCTTGTTTTTAAGGGCCACATACTAAAAGAATGAGCTCTTAAAAAGAATTATTCTAGGATCGCACTTTGTACCAAGTGTGTGAATAGTCAAATTTTTGACACGTCAGTGCACAGATATCTACTGTATGAGTGAGGATTTGGTTAAGAGAAAAATGCCATGCTATATGAATCAGTTAGCTGGTTTGAAGCCTTGATTTTCACAAAATCAAGTAAGAGTTTGGGACAGAGAGACCAGGGCTCTTGTTATTTATAGTAGTGATGTTCAGGATCCTCTAAGAAAGGGTCACATCCATGGCCTGAAAGCACTTTGGTTGGCGTGGAGAAATCCTTGGAACTGACAAGAAAATAATCGTTATAATTTTGATTCATGTAATTGTTTTGCTTTATCCTTATAACTACCCTGTGAGGTGGACAGGGTTGATGTTAATAACACAGTTCATAAATGAGGGTCCCAGGAATGAAGGGCTTATCCAAACAGGCTTCATTCAGGAGTGGAGTACAGAGGGGGTCATGGCTGGCGTGGGGCATGTCCTTGGCCCTCAGTCTCATTGCTCTCATCCTGCTGCATCGTGGCTAATATAGTCTTTGTTCACTGTTGTTCTTCCTTTATATTCATAAACTTGAATAGATGATATAGATGAATGGGCTATTCTTAGGATATTTATGAGGGATACTAGAAGAATGAATTAACTCTTTCAAACCATTCAGTGTACATTGGGATACTAATTTGCTAAATAGTACCTTTGTGGTCTGGAAGACATAATTAACTGCCTCAAGTGCCTAATTTCAACCAGTAAATTAATTACCTAGCTATTTCTGGCTCATTGTTTATTAGGCAGATTCACTGATCCATCATTGTAGCCTCTCTTTTGAATTTTGTACTAATGTCACTTTTAGAAGCTTTCTGGAAATTGTTACTCTTATGAAATTTTAATCAGAAAGCTTTGTACACACACACACAAAAAGGTCCTGGATAAAATATAGAGTAGGGACAATTTTCACTTGGTCTATCCCTTCCAATTTTGAGATAAATTCTTTGGAGGACTGTCATGAAATTATTTTTCCTTGCTCTGTTGATAAGATGAGTAGCTCTCAGCATCTGAGAATTTGAAAATCATTTATTTAAAAAAAATGGAAAGCACAACTAATGAAACTTTTATATTGTGCTACACCTAGTTTTGATTATTTTTTTCTTAATGAAAATTGGCTTAAAATGTTCCTTTAAAAAAACAAAAACTACATGCACTATTTGAAAATTCATCAAGGATATACTTTCTTAGGGCCAGCAGGTAACTTACAGACTCTTTCTTTTGCTTCCCCTTTATTTAGGTTTATCTAGTGATGAACACAGTATGTGATTATTATAAATATACTATGTTGTTTCTTTTTAGGTTCCTATCCTTAGTAAAAAAGAGGATGTTTTTGCATATTTAGCTAAATATTCTGTGCCAATGGTTCGAGCAACGTGGCTGATTAAGATGACTTGTGCCTATTATTCTGCTATATCTGAAGCTAAAATTAAGAAACGTCAGGCTCCTGATCCGAATTTGGGTAAGTGGGAGAATACAATACACCTTACATTTCATTATTGATTTTGCAAGTAATTGTTGCCTGCACCCTCTAGATACAGCCCAGCATGGTGAGTGTTGAGAAGGTCTGTGGTGAGACTGATTCACTCGGGTATGGATAGGGCAGCTGTTCCTAGTTCACTCAGTCTCAGAATCCTGACTCCATTAGCAAGGGCTGTTGATATTACTGCCAAAATATATCCTGAATCTGAACACTTTTCACCACCACAGCTGTTGAAATGCTGGTCCAAGCCACCGACGTCTCTTAACTGGATGGAGTCACAGCCTTCTAGCAGCTTTCTCTGCTGTTACTTTTGCTCCTTACATTGTATTCTCTGCATAACTACTATACTAATCTCCAAGCCTAAATGATATATTGTATTTCTATTTATAAATTTACAGCAATTTTTTATTACAGCGGGAATACAGATCCAGATTCTTTACTGTGGCCAGTGAAGTCATCGCTGATGCCCCCACCCCCAGCTCCCCCCCTTCCTGTGATGTTCCACCCACAGTGCCTTCCTTCTGTCTCCCTAATATGCTGAGCAGAGCTCCTTCCCTTTTCAGGGCTTCTGTGTTTCTTGTTTGTTGTACTTGGTTGGTCTTCTCTGGGATATTTGCATGCTTCTATCTCTTCACTGCAGCTTTGGCTTAAATGTCATTTCTGCAGGAGGCTTTCTCTGGCCACCTACCTAAATTTCATTCCCTCTTTTTCTCTCCTTTCCCTCTACTTCTGGTTATGTTCTCCCATGTTATTATTTTATTCAATGTCCATCTCAATATCTGAAATTATGTTTAAAATATTTGTACCTGTCACTCTGTGCTCCACCTCACATACACTAAAATGTAAGGCCCGTAAGGGCAGGAATGTTGGTCTTATTCTCACCAAGTCCCCAGTGTCCAGTATGCTGACCATGGTCAGTATTTTGAGTCAGAGTCCCCACTATGTTGGTTTCTAGACCATGACTTCTTGAGGTGGTGCTAAAACATGCTTTGTAGAAGATGTGATGCTAAACTAAAAATGTACGTAAAGAATTATATATAAATATGACCATTTAGAGATTGGGTTTATAAATAATTCTCTATGAAATGAAAACAGCTTATGGTTTTGTAAGGGAGAGTCCAATCACAAATCTCTGAGGAGGAGGGACAGAAAGTACAGACGTCTTCAGATGCCAGGTGGTGCCCTGGATAAATGAGTTGGGGTATAAAGTGGTGGGGAGTGGTGTGATTGGAGCACACTGTAAAAGCATGAACACTTAAAAACAAAAACATGGTCTGAATTCTGTGGCTGCCATCTTTGAGTTCGGCATCATCCTATACATGTTAAAAGAAATAAGCAAAAAGAAACTGTATTTTAGAAAAGAAATGCCCAGAAATGCCCAGGAAAAAATCCTGGAAGGTAGTAATCCACAAGTTAACAGTGATGGCCTCTTAGTGCTGTTTTCGCAGTGGTCTTCTATTATCTTTATATTTCTCTGAGTTTATTCCCCCTATCAGCATTTTATTTGAGGGAATACAAAAGAAGTGCCCCTTTTTATTACTAAAGTAATACATTTTCATTACAAAATTTTCAAATGGTGCTGAAGTAGATACAACATGATGTTCAAGTTTCTCTTCTCCCTTCTCCTCTGTTATCCTTTTTGAAGTTTCATTCATTCAGCCTTCACACACACATATTTCTTCATATATCTACATTTTGTGTGTGTGTGTGTGTGTGTGTGTATGTATGTCCACTGGATTAGCTTATTTATTTATTTTTAGAGGTGGCGGGGGGGGTCTTAGTCACCCATGTTGGAGTGCAGTGGCCTGATCACAACTCACAGCTTCCTCAAACTCCTGGGCTGAAGTGATCTTCCTGCCTCAGCCTCTCAAGTTTCTGGGACTATAGGCGTGTGTCACCATGCCTGGCTAATTCTTTGATGTTTTGTAGAGACAGGGTCTCACTGTGTTGCCCAGGCTTTTTTGGAAAGCCTGGGCTCAAGTGATCCTCTCCCCTGCACCACCCAGAGTACTGGGATTACAGGGTGAGCCACTGCCCAGCCAGTCTCCATTGGATTTATTAATGCTTCTCCCCAGGACCTGGATATCCAATTGCTTACTAGCCACCTTCACTTTGATGACATCTGAAGTGTCTGAATCAGCATCTGAAACATAATGTATATCAAATCAAAGTCTTGATTTCTTGCCATCCCTTAACTTGTTTCTTCCTGACATTTCTTCCTAGTAAATGTTATGTGTAGTTATTGGGTGGGTAAGGGTAAGAGCCAAATTGTCATTCCTGGTATTTATCTTTCTCTCAAAACCCTACATTCAGTCCGCCAACAATCTTGTCATCTTTACTTTCAAAATAAAACCAGAATCTGAAAACTTGGTCCTCTGTGTCCACTGCTATTACTCTGGCCAAACCACCACCCCCTTTGCCTGTCTATTGCAGGGTTTTAGCCAATCTTCTTGTTTTTGTTTTTGTTCCTCTAATGTCAGCTTTCCACTTTGTAGCCAGAATGATCCTGTTAGGGCAGAAATTACGCCACCCTTATGCCCAGAATTCTTGCATGGCCCCTTGTCCCACTCAGATTGTGTAACTCAGCGACGCCAGTGACCTGCCTGCACATTCCAAACTCAGAGCCGTGCTGACCTGTGGGCGCGGCTCTTCCTTCACCTGTGGGTGCACATGGGCCTGTCCCCTTGCTCCACTGTGGTCTCTGCCCAGACGTGCTTCCTAAGAAAAGCCTTCTCCGACCACTGCTGCCAAAATATCTCCCTGTTACTGTCTTCTTATTCTGCTTTATTTTTCTTCATTGTTCTTAACACCATCAGATGTTATATTTTACATTAATTTTTTTTATAATCTGTCTACATCCACTGCACTCCACTTTGCTAGATTTGTTCAGTGCTGAGTCTCTGAAGACAGTACTTGGCATACACAAGGTGGTCAGTAATTTTTAAAATAAATAAATGAATAATTAGGCTTGAAACATTTATGTTGGTGTGTGTGTGATGTGATTACATATTTCTGCATCTGTGTATGTATGTATTTAAAAGAATTTCTCCCAATTGATAATCCTTGAATCTTTCATTATCACCAGCTATATCGGAGAGACTACTCCATTCCTTATGTTCTCTTCATATATATTTTTTTGGTAACATGTTCTTGTCAGTGTTTTTCTTGATGTTCAGTTTAATCTGACTTTGACTGCTACAAAAATGCAAAAAGGAAATGCAGGAATGATTTTTACAACTGAAACTTAAAACAATTTTAGAGCAAATAAGAGTTCATGCCAGGCGTGGTGGCTCATGCCTATAATCCCACCACTTTGGGAGACCAGGGCAGGAAGATCGCTTGAGCCCAGAAGTTTAAGACCAATCTAGGCAACATAGTGAGACTTTGTCTCTCCAACCCTCCCCACCAAAAAAATTAGTAAGGTGTGGTGGTGCACACCTGTATTCCCAGCTACTCAGGAGGCTGAGGTGAGGGGATAGCTTGAGCCCAGGAAGTTGAGGCTGCAGTGAGCTGGGACTGAGCCGCTGTGCTCCAGCCTGGGCAACAGAGAGAGACCCTCTCCCTCAAAAAACAAACAAACAAACAAACAAAAAACAGTTTGATAGATCTTGATAATTTGGAAAGGTTATGTAATTTCTGGGAAATCCCAGATATGAGTGTTTCACCAGGACCACATGATTTCCCCTAGTAAGTGGAGGGATGTATAGCTCCAGTTTCTACTTAAGAACATTAGGGACTTGTTGGATTCATTAGCTTTACCATTAATTTCCTTATCACTATGGCTGGTTGGACTTTTGGAGGGTTATTTTTCTCCCCACCAAAAAGTTAAAACTTTTATTTTTTGCATACCCATAATGGACGGATTACTAGCTTTAGTCACTAGCTGTATTTTTTCTTCCTCTGTAAGCCAGATAACATATGATTCTGTTTTTTTGATCCAGTTGATTTACAGTATATTGCAGTTCATAGGTTTTTATGATTATTAATGTGTATTTAAAATTGTGAATATTAACTCCATGAAGATCAAGTGCCTATAATAATATTTATGTTAGAGTATCCAGGCTTTGAACTAAGACAGGCCAAAGGCTAAAATGAGAAATATATATATTTTTTGAGACGGAGTCTCGCTCTGTCACCCAGGCTGGAGTGCAGTGGCGCGATCTCGGCTCACTGCAAGCTCCGCCTCCCGGGTTCACGCCATTCTCCTGCCTCAGCCTCTCTTAGTAGCTGGGACTACAGGCGCCCGCCACCACGCCCGGCTAATTTTTTTGTATTTTTTTAGTAGAGACGGGGTTTCACCGTGGTCTCGATCTCCTGACCTCATGATCCGCCCGCCTCAGCCTCCCAAAGTGCTGGGATTACAAGCGTGAGCCACCGCGCCCGGCCAAAGAGAAATATTTTTAAAATGTATGAATTTCAGGAGTTTACCCCTTAGTTCCCGGGTCTAGCATCTCAGAGGGAGCTTTGGGTTTCACTTTTATCAGTGCTGCCACTAAGAGACGAGGTGATTTAATGCAAAGTCCTTAGCTTCTCCAGACATCAGTCTTTTCCACCTTGATTCAATCCAGTGTCTGTATTGCCTTTGTCATGTTTTTTTAGTTGTCTTTAATCTAGAACAGTTCTTAGCCATTTTCTTTTGACCTTGATATTTTTGAAGGAGGCACACCAGTTATTTTGTAGACTGTCCATCGATTTTTCCTTTCTCCAGTTTCTCATTAATAGATTTAAGTTACATACCTTTGCTTGGAATAGCCTGGAGGTGATGCTGTGAATGTGTCAGTATATCATATCCCAATACTGGTGGTGGTAACTTTGATGATTTGGTTAAGGTGGTGTCTATTGGATTTTTCTCCTGCAAAGTTACTATTCTACCCTTTGTAATTAGTAATTTACCTATGTAAATATACAGTTCCTTTATCTATATTCTTATATGTATTTTAATTGAAAATGCAGGATTCTATTTATACTATATGAAAAGAGCATGTTTTTCAAATATCTAATCTTGTTTTACTATCACTTCGTTACACCTGATACCTCTGATGACATTCTCCTTTGTCTTCAGCAACTTTTTCAACTTTTAAAAGCAAATTATACAGTATATTTGAAAGCATTTGGCTGTGTAGACATAGCCATAATGTAATGTAGCAAGTTTCACACTCCTAGCAAGGGATACAGCCAAGCGAGTACACACATATATATGTGTTGAATTGGATTAAATCACATACACTTCAGAAGATTAACTTCTAGTAATAGGTTCTGTGTTCTGGCATTGATAGCAAAAAGAATCATTCAGCACGTTTGGGACAAGATTGACTATCAAGTGTCACCCTTTTCTGGCATTGGTTTTATGACTTCCGTTGTCTTGATGATTGTTCTTAGGATTTGTAAAGTGTTTTCAGTAGAAATGACTTTTATTCCTTTGTAATAGAAACATGTGTTTTATTTTCAGTTCCTACTTTCAACATTGGAGCAGAGCTATAAAGCACTGCTGTTTGATTTTATTGAAGGGAACTTTTCCCAAAGTTAAGTGGGCTCACAGCAACAAGGAGCAACACAGAGATCCTCACTGTCGTTATGCAGAGAGTTACAGATCTCAAATGTAGATTAAATGGGTTGCTGCCCTGGGGAGCTTGCAGTCAGCAAAGATGTACCCAGTACAGTGTATACACAAAAGTGAGAGGAGTGAGAAGCGCCTTGGGTTTCTGAGTGAGGTCTCACGTGTAACTTCAAAGTGGGTAATGAAATATTTGACTTGGACAAATCTGAACATCAAGACAGAGATTTTAAATAGAGGAGAATTAGGGAAGCCTGAAACAAGAGTTTGTAATTCTTAGTCCTTGTGAGACCTGAAAAAAAAAAGGTTTAGGTGGACACGATGTTTAGAAAATGTCATGAAATAGTTGATGTTGCTACTTGAGGGAGAGTATGCCAGAAATAATGCATGTTCGGTTTCAGATATTTTTAGAGTTGAATTAAGTTTCATTTTTAAGAGAACAAGGTTGTTCGGCTGCCTTAAATATTTTGAGCTCACCAGAGAAAATTATTTAAAACAGGCTAGCTAATACTTAAAAATGAAAAAGTGAAACTCACATTGAGTTATGCAATTGAAGTCTTTGAACAGATTAGGAAATATGACTTTATAGTAAATAACAGAATTTTGTACATTTATTTGTAGGAATTTTCCCCATGAGGAGTCTTATTGTTGCTGAATCAACTAATAATAACTACAGCATTTATTGCTGTTATTGCTGTCACTGTTAACAGTTAGCATTTCTTAAGCACTTACGGAATCCCCGGTATTGTGATAAGCAGGGATACGGTGCTCACTGCATTTCAAGGTTGAATCAGCTCCCGATGTGTGCTGGGAAATGATCTAGGTTGTTTGGAGAAGCTTGTTGGCTTTGGGAATGCCCCATCCCCTTGCTGTTGTGGGTTTTTTTTTTTTTTTTTTGGCCTGTTTGAAAATGGTCAGTCCCTCACCAGGTCTATTGGCTCTCTGCCAGGGTTCTCCTGGTGTGCAGTGATACAGTGTTCCCCATTTCATTAGTAAATGTTTGCTGGGTTCTATGTATGTTTTGTCCATTTTATGACTTATTATTCAGATAGCCTGTGAAAGAGATATGTTATTCTCATTTCATGGATGAGGATGGTGATGTGCAGGTGGTGTGCAGAACCCCTCAGCATAAATGTCCAAACTTGGCTCCAGGCCTGTGCTGGACACCGCTGGTCAGTGAGGACAAGAGTGTGACAGTGTAATCACTGCCGTCTAGTATGAGTAGGGGACATGCATCCAAATAATCAGATATTAGAGAAGGAAGACTTCATAGTGACAGGAAGAAAATACAGAGGAAGTCTTAAGGAATAAGCCACTGAGGGAACTGGGAACATCCAGGAGATTCACAGAGGAAGTGACTTAGGTGTATACTTTTGCAAGAAGAGGCGTTTCCTAGGAGGACACAGCTGGAGTGGGCTGTTGTTCAGGGAAGGACATTTCTGACAGAAGGATGATGTCTGCAGAGAAATAGGTTATCAAATAGTTTGACTTGTTGCACCTCCAGGATTTAACTTCAGCTTGAGCGTCAGTTACCAGTGGGGAGGTGATGAAAGCCTGTGTGAAGGTTTGTTTGCCAGAGTGCGATATGTGAGTTCCCTCTAGTGCATGATGAAAAGCCATGGAAGGGTTTATTGTTACTATTATTGTTATGACTCTTTCCCTCAGTTTCTTGTATGTAAAAAATGAGGATAATTGACAGTACTTATTTATTTATTAATTTATTTTTATTTGAGATGGAGTCTCCTCTGTCGCCCAGGCTGGAGGGCGTTGGTGTGATCTCGGCTCACGCCCACCTCCGCCTCTTGGGTTCAAGCAGTTCTCCCGCCTCAGCCTCCCAAGTAGCTGGGATTACAGGCGCCTGCCATCGTGCTCGTCTAATTTTTGTAGAGACGGGGTTTCACCATGTTGGCCAGGCTGGTCTTGAACTCCTGACCTCGGGTGATCCATCCACCTTGGCCTCCCAAAGTGCTAGGATTACAGGCGTGAGCTACCACACCTGGCCTGATAGTACTTTTTAAGAATGAAATGAATCAATACCTTTAATGTGTTTAGAACAGTGACTGGCACACAGTAAATGTAGACCATTGATAATATGCGACAACTGCTACTTAGAACTGCTCTTACCAGCCAGTATTTATTGATTATCCTGTGTTGCTCTGTTGGGAACTTTGCAGACTTTATCTGTAACCTTGCAATGTAGGTTTCATTATTCCATTTTGTGTATGAGGGACCTGAGTCTCAGAGAAGTTAAGTAACTTGCTGGCCTAGATGGAGCTGGATCCCTGCCCAGGCTCCTGCCACTGGAGCGGCTGCTTCTCACTCCTCACTGTGAGGTGATAGCTGCTGGTGGTCTGTGTGTGGTGTGGGTCTGGGCCACTGGAGGCAACAAGCATCTCTAGGTGGAAAGACGCTGGCAGGAAGCAGGCTGCAGGACTGGTGGCTCTGAGCAGCATCTGAAGAGTCAGAACTCTTGTTCTCATGGGTGCTATGGGGAACAGGAGGAGCAAAGCAAAGTCCAGGGTGCCATGGAAACTAGAAAAAGAAATATGAAACTGCTTGCAAGATGAGCAGCCTTAATTCTGCCTAGGAATTTTTGGGTATTCAATATGGTGAAAAGTGACAAGACATATCATGCGCATGAGGTCTTTTTTGGGGGAACAGATAGATTCAAAGAAGCTTAAAATGCTTCGTGGTTAAACTGCCTGGGGCACTGCTCTGTTTACCCCTAGTCATTTCCTCTGTGCCACCTGAGGTTTTGTGGGGATTTGAGTCAGATGAGAGACTTTTCTTGGTTGACTATACTCTTGTAACCACTATCCTTATCGCTCCCAAAATACAAAGAATAAACAGCCACCCTTCTTTCACAGTGGGTAATTAATTTGTGACATATTCACTGAGCCATTTGGACTGCAAAAATAAGTCCTGCTAAACTCATAATTGACAGTCTGGTTTCTTATCTAAGCCTCCCAGCTTACTTGCAGTTTGGGTCTGTGAAGACATTGCATACTAACTTTTTTGATTCCAGGGACAAGCATTTAGTTTTGTCAAGATTGCCTCCACATTTTCACAGTGTTCCTTCTATCTCGTTTGTCATAAAGGCGATATCTGCCTTGTTTATGCTGAAAGTAATCCTGAAGATTGGACAGAAGTGCTTGTATAAGCTTAGTTTAAATTCACACTTTGCTTAGGCATGAAAAATAGGTTTTAACCGGTGAGGTAACTCTGGCTATCTGGTAAAAACCATTCTCCAATAGAAGGAATGGGGCTATTGGGGGTGAGACTTTGGTACCTGCAGCTATTCCATTCCTCAGTAATCTTTTACCTAAAAGTTTTAACATCTGTTGATGAACTGAGCCTAGAATAGTTATTTCTTTGGGAATGGCAAGATGTAGGCATTCTTCTGTAAATGAGGGTTTTCTCTCATGCGATAAATTACAGTTCTTTTCTAAAAAAGGCAGAATAAATGCTAAATCCTTTCGTTTGATTTCAATTTTTGGAGTAGAAATTGTAGTTGCACCTCCACAGTGGTGAAAAATGTTTCTCTATTTTTTTATTTATTAACCATCATTCTCAGCAAACTATCGCAAGGACAAAAAACCAAACACTGCATGTTCTCACTCATAGGTGGGAATTGAACAATGAGAACACATGGACACAGGAAGGGGAACATCACACTCCGGGGACTGTTGTGGGGTGGGGGGAGGGGGGAGGGATAGCATTAGGAGATACACCTAATGCTAAATGACGAGTTAATGTGTGCAGCACACCAACATGGCACATGTATACATATGTAACAAACCTGCACGTTGTGCACATGTACCCTAAAATAAAGTATAATAATAATAAAATTAAAAAAGTTTAGGCTGTGCGCCGTGGCTCACACCTGTAATTCCAGCACTTTGGGAGGCTGGGGTGGGTGGATCACGAGGTCGGGAGATCGAGACCATCCTGGCCAACATGGGGAAACCCTGTCTCTACTAAAAATACAAAAATTAACTGGGCATGGCAGCATGTGCCTGTAATCCCAGCTACTCAGGAGGCTGAGGCAGGAGAATCACTTGAACCTGGGAGGCAGAGGTTGCAGTGAGCTGAGATCGCACCACTGCACTCCAGCCTGGTAGCAGAGTTAGACTCTGTCTCAAAAAAAAAAAAAGAACCAAAAAAAAAAAGTTTATTTTTTGTCATTGTTATGGGCTCATGGACTTTTATTTATTCTGTATCTTACAACCAAGAACACTTCTGTTAAATTTCGTGTTAAAATTGTCCCCAAATTGGCCAGAGACCCTTCTAGCTCCTTGTAAACTTTTGACATGACACCATTTGTCATGGGACATCTCCTTGCTTTCTGGCACAGAAAGATGTCCCAGGCGCTTGTAATTTTCCTGCCTCAGATCTGCAAAGAGCCTTTTGTCTAAGGAACTCTGCTTCTTTCTAGTGAGGAATGGTATTTAGAAAGCAAGATCTGGGTGCTAAATGTGTTCATTGCTACTGGGATGTTGTGTCTCGGCCCCATCAGTGGGTAAATGGATGGAGACACACATGTCTGCATGTGTGTGCATATATGTGGGGGTTTTCCTATTTCCAGTTTATCTTTAGCATTTCCTGTTTAACAAGAGTTTTTAGTAATTTCTTCAATTTTATGTTTATTTCATTACTATTACATGAACAATCAAATGATTTCTAGTAAATGAACGTGGTTACTTACCTGCTTTATCTTGCTACAAACATACTGGCTTGAGAATTATAATCTGATATATTAAAAGTATGTGAAATTTATTTTTTTTAAGCTTTAGACTGTGTTTCACTTAAAATGATTCTCTCTGCAGTAAGGTACACTGTTTCAGTTTGTTTTCCATTTTAGGGTTTGATTTTTTTCCCTTATGAACTAATTTTATATTTTGAATATGTAATACCTTGACATATTCAAGAGTCAAAACTATATAAAGATGTGCAGAAGTTTTGCTTCTATCTCCATCTTTTCACACAATTCCCTTTACCCCATCTTCAGATGTAACCATTTCTTACTAGTTTTTAATCTTCCAGTTTTTATTTTTGCAAAAAATATGCAAATACTTGTATCTTCTTATTTCTTCTTTCTCCTTACGTAGTAGTTAGCATACTATATATACTGTTGGATACCTTGCCTTTTTTTTTAACTTAACAATATCCTAGCAATTACTTGATGTTCTCTGTTCCTTTTTGTGGCCTCTTAGTCCTTCATTGTGTGGATGTACCACAGTTTGTTTGGCTAGTCCCTTGTTTTTATTTCAAAAATGTTAAAAAACTTTTTAGATTTACAGAGAAATTGAGAAGATAGTACAGAGTTCCCATGCATTCTCCTCACCCTTGCAGTTTCTCCCATTATTAACATTTTGCATTAATATGATACATTTATTATAATTAACGAACCAATATTGATTATTATAAAAGTCAGTCCATACTTGATTTGGATTTCCTTAGTTTTAACCTAATGACCCTTTTCCATTTCAGGATCTTATTCAGGATATTATATTACATTTGGTTCTCATATCTCCCTAGGCTTCTCTTGGCTGTGACATTTTCTCAGTTTCGGTGATTTTTGACAGTTTTGAGGAGTACTAGTCAGGTATATTGTAGGGTTATCTTCTGTTGGAATTTGTCTGATGTTTTTCTTATGGTTAGACCAGGGTTACAGAAGTCAAGTGTCATTCTCATCATGTTACATCAAGGGTACATGCTATCACCATGACTTATGACTGTTGATGTTAACCTTGATCACCTGGCTGAGGTAGCACTTACCAGGGTTTATAGTATAAAGTTATTTCCCTCCCATCCCTTTCCACACTTTACTCTTTGGAAGGAAGTAATATGGACAGTCCACACTTAAGAAGTGGGGAGTTAACCATCCCCCTCCTTCAGGGCAGAGTATCTACTTAAAGTATTTAAAATTCTTCTGCATGGGAGATTTGTCTCTTATCTACCTACCTACCTACCTACCTACCTACCTACCTACCTACCTACTATTCATTCATTCATTAATGTATGTATGTATTCAAGCATTTCTATCAGTATTGATTCATAGATACATCACATAAATATTTCTGTATGTGATTGTGTGTATCTCTTGAGCTAAACATGAATTCATATTGATGCCTGGTAAGTACATTTTTCAATTTTATTAGATTCTGCCAAGTTTTCCTTCATAGTATAAGCATGGACTAGACCTACTCAACTTGTGAGAGGAGAATATTGGCGGGACAGGCATAGGAGAAATATCTAAGCAAGGTCTTGATAGGAGGTGAAAGAGAGCTGAATGTTCATCATCTTCCATAGTAGGAAGCCAGTGGGTAATGCTTACAATCAAGAAGTAGGACTGTAAGCATGTTATTTAGAGGTAGAGGTAAATACAATAGATGAAAGGGTTGAAAATAATTTGCTTTTGGAGAATAATTGAGTTTATGGACAATAGGCTGTTGTGGTCACAATAAATCATATAGAACTATTGGACTCTATAAGACATGTACAAGAGGAGCTTTCATATAAACAAAAGTTAGCTAAGCCTAATTGCAGTCCCAAGTTATTACTGTCTATTTTTTGCTGTCATTGGTACTTTTCCTGGAAGATATCTTGCTGTAAGAATGTTTTATGAAAAAGATTTGGAAGAAGTTTAAGGAATGCCATCTTACCCAGTAGCATTACAATTTAGTTATTCTTAGATAAATTACAAGAGCTTACTTTTCTCTAAGCTAACTGCTTGCTTCTTGGGACCTTAACTTAAATGAAGTAGATGTTCTTTGCAAAAATCGGAAGACCTCTAATATTTTTCCAGGTATGTAGCTTTTCAGTTAATTGAATATGCAAATTTTCCCTATTTACAGACCATTTATTAACGTAAAATAACATAAAATTTACCATTGTAACCAACAATAAGTGTATGGTACAGCAGTATTAACTCAATGCACATTGTTGTACAACTGATTTGTAGAACTTTTTCCTCTTGCAAAACTGAAACTGCCCATTGAACAATTCCCCTTTCTCCCCCTCCACCAGCCTCTGTCTACTGCCATCATACTTTGTTGATTTACAGCAACTTTAAAAAGTTCTAATCAAGTTTAATATGCTGCACTGTAACTCTTGTATGCCCGATTGTTGCCCTGTGGAAACATATTTCAGCTTTTCCAAAGTAAAAATATTATACCCTGTTCCAAGTTAGAATGCTGGTGTGTGGTTGTGGTGGTTGTATATTGATGTTTAATTAATTTTTTGGTAAATTTAAAGAAAATGTCTGCCCATGATAGTTTTTGAATTTATTTATTTATTTATTTATTTTTTTGAGATGGAGTCTTGTTCTGTCGCCCAGGCTGGAGTGCAATGGCCTGGTCTTGGCTCATTGCAACCTCTGCCTCCTGGGTTCGAGTCATTCTCCTGCCTCAGCCTCCCGAGTAGCTGGGATTATAGGCGCATGCCTCCACACCCAGATAATTTTTTTTTTTTTTTTTTTTTGAGATGGACTCCTGCTCTGTTGCCCAGGCTGGAGTGCAGTGGCACGATCTCGGCTCACTGCAAGCTCTGCATCCCAGGTTCACGCCATTCTCCTGCCTCAGCCTCCCGAGTAGCTGGGACTACAGGCACCTGCCACAATGCCCAGCTAAGTTTTTGTATTTTTAGTAGAGACGGGGTTTCACCATGTTAGCCATGACGGTCTCGATCTCCTGCTCTCATGATCCACCTGCCTCAGCCTCCCACAGTGCTGGGATTACAGGTGTGAGCCACCCCTCCCGGCCTTTTTTTTTTTTTTTTTAAAAGTAGAGATGGGGTTTCACTATGTTGACCAGGCTGGTCTCGAAATCCTGACCTCGTGATCCACCTGCCTTGACCTCCGAAAGTGCTGGGATTACAGGCATGAGCCACTGGGCCTGGCCAGTTTTTGAATTTCTTAGAGAAATGCATTGAAAGAAATTACTGTATTTCACTTGAATAAGGAGTGATTTAGTTTAAAAAAGGTTTATCAAGAGTCTATGCATTGGCGTAGATGCTGTGAAGATTTTTAACCAAATGGGGGCTGTGCTGTTTGTCTCTAAGGGGATACCATCTTTTTGTGGTTACAAGATACACACCTAAAACGGAGCATAATACATTAGTATCTAATTACCTGTAATCATATAGGAAATAATGGCTCGACTGGAAAAATTAGGGAAAGTTTTCTGTAGTAGTAAAATATGAGCTATGCCTTAAAGAAATCTAGCCTTTAAGTAAGAATTGGGATTTTTACTCTTTTTTTTTTTTTTGGATCTTAAGTAGTTCTTAGTTCTTCAGTTATCTTCCATCTTCCTCTTTGGCAACTTATGAGCAAATGAGTTAAGTTTATAGTTCTGTTCTGGATAGTATATTCGCTGCAGTCTTTACTACTGTCATTTCTTCTGGTCTTGTCACTTTGGGTGAATGGTCTAGTCCCACATTTTCTGTTAAGAATCCATTGCTACTCAACAGTTTTTTCTAGTCAGTCCTAGTAAATGTTCACTCCCACTTGAATTAGTCAGTCATCTTCTATGATAAAATGTTAATAAGAACCTTGATTTAATTGGTAAATCATGGTTCCCTACCCCCTTTATGGCTATTGGTACGTACGTGCATACTTGGAAGATAGTATACTATAAAATAAGCTTGTTCAAAGTTTTGGCAGTTTACAGGCTGGTTTCATAGCTTCTCATTTGGGCTAGTTTTCTTGAAAATTCTCTGAGGTAGCTGAGTGCCTCCATTTCACAAATGAGGGTAGAAAGTTCATGGAAAGTTGAAGAATGGGGAATTCCATCCTAGACTTCTGTTTCTGGGTCCTGTTTGATTTACAGAATTCGCATGCTGCTCACGTCAAATGAAGATCAACTGTGAGAAGCTGAGTGGGAGAATGGTGTTTGCTTAAGGTATGAAGAATGTTTCCAAAAGCTCAATGTTTAATGAGTTTTAATTTGTTGGGCATCTTGCAGATCTGTTGCTTAAAGCATAAACAAGATAATTTTAAGAAAAGATAGCTGCTTGTATGAGCTAAAATTTCTAATAGGTAATATTACAAAATGTGGTCCAAAACACAAAATGTTCAGAAAGGGATAGTGAAGTCTCCTTTCTACCATACTGTCTTCAGACCCCCTACCTCCATCCCAGACCCCTCCTTACATAGTTTAGAAGCAATAATTCTTACCAGTTTCATGCATATCCTCTGAGATATATTTCATGTATTTTTAAGTGTAGATTTTGTGTATTTTTTAATAGTCCTTTAAAAAATTGGTGCTTGTTCCATACTGTGCATACAATGGCCTTGTTTTTTAAATGGCTCTAAGCTAACCTTTTAATGACTTATTTATAAAAGCTAGGTTCTTTATTTTTGCAATTTGCACTGGAATGTTAATTCCATGATAAATAGAAAGCTTTTTGTTTTAAATTAAAAAGCAGTACATTAGGTTTCAAAGTCATTTTCCAAATGTGTATAAACTTCCAAGTGAAATCCCTGAAATAACATGCCTCTAAAGCCTGATTCAAATCTGTTATTTTGTAGTCAAGGAATTCATAGGGTATGCCGGGTAGAAAACAGTTAAGGGTCAATAAATTATAGTTGGAATGTCTTTGTGAGTCTAACACAGCTAAAGCAAATAGCTTTAATAAAATGAATGTAACATGCATCATTCTTTAGTCTCCAGAAAAATCATACAGGAGTGAGTTCCGGAGCAGGGAATGAGAGGGATGCCAGGGTGGATCTGGCTGGTCTGTGTACTGTGTAAGCATTTTTGCTGTGTTTTAGAGCTTTTTGCTCTAGGGTTATTTTACACGGTCATCTGGCAATATGATGTCTGTTGTATTTGTGTTCTAATGAAAGACTCTTAGCTGTCTAAAGCTTGTTCAGAAATAGAAACTTTACAGTAACTGCATTTAGGACCTAAATAGTAAGCACAATGCCACTTTAACTATTGAAACGTTACTCTAACTACAGCTGATTATGGGATTAAATTCCAATGCAAAGTGAAAAAAGAAAATGTAGTTTGTTTATTTTTGCTCCTCAGATGATTGGGCGCTTCCTCCCACTGCCTCTGCAGTAGAAGCTGGGAGAGGAGTGAGGGTCGTGAAATGTCTGATGTAATAATTTAAATAACTTCTGTGTCTTCAGAGTGGGGCTAGCCGCAAGTGTCTTTCACCAGTGCTTGTCCTCCCTTTTTCTTTTGCTCCCATTCCCCTGAATCTTCAGGAGGGTGGGTGCCTTCCCTTTCTTCCCCATGTCTCCTCTTCTCCCTTCTAGAGCGTTGTCCCCCAGGACCTGGCCAGAGGAGTGCACAGAGGTGTGTTCTCTACACGGAAGCAAAGTGGTGGCCTGTGTGTCTTGCTAGAAGACAAGTCTTACATCTTCCTACAGTCTTCCTGTCCTGGGGCAGTAAAACTCATGACTTGGTGTCACCTGTAGAAGGCTGTGGGGATATGTCCTAAGTGGTTAATTAGGTGCACCAATTTAATATTTGTAAAAATGCTGTCCCTGTTATTCCCTATGATAGGAATATTTCACCAAAGCCAAGGCTATTGCTCACTCAGGTATATATATAGAAATCTGAAAAGAGGAGAGAAATTTACCATATGATAATTCCAACATTAATTTCAGACAGCTATCTCATGCCCTGGAGAAGGAGCTGAGCCTGTTGGTGGCAGATGTTCAGTGTGTCCCTCTGTTAGAAGGAAGCCCCCGAAACTGTAGCTGTGGGGGAAGCTGGTGGTGTGACTGATGTGTCGAATAAGAAATTCTTGTTCTAAGGGCTAAAATTGGATTCTGTGGTTGCCACATGCCTTAGCTTGAGATGCATGTATGGGGTTGATAGGGAAAAAGGACAACTGGGGAAAAAAAATCCCTAAATGCAACAATTAGCACTTTTGCGTTAAAATGAAAATGAGAATTGGAGACCTGTCAGAGAGAGGGAGAATCCAAGAAAGGTGTCCAGTATGGTTCTCCTCAGCTATCAGATATAGCCCAGCAACCTCACAGGAAGAAAGATGCAGTTGGGAGTTTCCATGCAACCTTGCAATACAAGACTTTTGTGCTCTTGTCAGACCCTCCCTTGTTGACTCCTCTCCCCTATTTGTATCCTTGCCAGAGGCCTCGGCACCCTGTTTTCCGACTTGGCCACCCTGGTCTCTTTTCTTCTGAAATCTTTAAGCATTGACTACCTGACACACAACTGGGCAACGTTGCCTTATAATGGCCTTGTCTTTCCTGGGGTACTGCCCCCCTTCCTCAGCTGTGTTATTCACTCCTTAGGCAGAGGGCCCTTTACTCACTGTGGCTGGTCATGTCTTCACCTCTTCACCTCTCTCTTCAGTCTTCCTTCCCTTCCCCTCCACCTGTCCCAGGAATGTCCCAGAGGAACAGTCCTGTCAGTCTCCCTCAGCGACCTATTCACTGCTCCCCACTGCCCCCCGACATACCTGCATCATGCAAACCTACCTGCAGCGGTTGTCCTTACCCGTCTTCCTCTAGTCTTGGTTGGAGAGATGCTACTTTCACCTAAGGTTACTTCCTCCTTTTTTGTAGCCTCCTCTCTACCCAACCTTGTAAACCCTGTAAGTTTGATTTCTTCTGGGCACTCGCTCTGTGCCAGTCACTGTTTTAGCATGTTGCATCTCATTTAATCCTCAAAATAATTCTGTATAGGCTAAGAGCACTTACTAGCCCTGTTTTACAGGCAAGTAACTGAAGCACCCAGGGGCTGACTTGCTCTAAAACTCCCAAGCTGGTAAGTGATTGGAGCCAGGGCAGGAACCAGGCCAGCTAACTCTAGAACCTGTGCCCTTCACCACTCTTAAGCTAGTTAATGCATGTCAGGGGCTTAGAAGAGGGCCAGTGTCCAGTGAGGGCACTACCAATATTGTTACTCTGCATGATAAACTGATCTGTCCCCAGGATTGTGTCTATTAGGTACTTCCATGGTCATGAACACATTCTTTAAGGCATTGCATCCCACATATGGTAGTGTTCACTACATTTGCATCTTTCCCCTGACCCTTCTGAGTATCAGACTTGCATATCCACCTGCTCCTTGACATGTTTTCCCATGAATATCTCAAGCATTTTAAATCCAGCGTATTCAAAACTAAAGTGAAAACTGGGAAACCTGGGTAAGATTGGTGAGTTTCCTCAGTGTCAGTGTGCTGGTTGCGATATTGTACTATAGTTTTGAAAGAAGTTAACATTTGGCAAAACTAGGTAAAGTGTCCATGGGATCTCTTTATTTCTTACACTTGGATGTGAATCTACAGTTATCTCAAAATAAGAAGTTTCATTAAAACAATTTAAGGAAATAACAAACTGAACCCAGCCCTGCCACCCCTCCCCAGCTGTTCTCTGTAATTCCACATCTCCATCGATGGCACCGGGACCACCCATTTGGAAATGTGTTAGCTGCCCTTTCTCTTTCCTTCGACTCCATGTTAGGGTGTTTCCTCTTCTGCCTCACAAAGGTGTCGCACCTGTCTCTTTGTTCCCTGCTGCAGTCACCTCCCTGATGGAGTTGGCAGCCTCCTTTCCAGGGTTTCCCCTACAACTTCCTGAGAAATAGTGTTAATTTACGTATCTGATCTTGCCGTTGCTGTGTTTAAAATGTTTCGGTTACCCATTTGTGATAAAAAACCAAACTCCATAGCTTGCCACTGCCTGCGTCAGAGTCCTCCAGGCTGCTGATTAAAAAAGCAGATTTCTCGACCCCACTCCGGACCTCTGGAGTTGAAATCCCTGGAGTTGGAAATAAACCTGTGCGTTGAACCAGCACCCTCTGGTGACCATTTTGTGCACTAGCGTTTGAGGAACTGGCCTCTGGGGACCTTCCTGCGCCTCACTGGTGACTCCCTCTGCCTTCCTGCCATCTGCATTGCCTGAAATGTCACACGCTGCCGTTTCTGTGTGTGGAACTCCTTTGTACCTTCCCCAATAAGTGGATGAAACGCCTCTTTGCTTCCTTTCCTGGGTCCCAGGGTACACTGGAGCACTTATCTTGTTGCTGTCTACTTTTGTGTCATGTGCGCCTCAGGCAGGGCCACTTTCTTCTCTTTGTAGCCTCATATCCCAGTAGAGGGCTGTGGTGGGCATTTAGTGTTTGCTGCTACATATTTATGGGTTTTATTTTATTTGATCTTGAGCTGCCTACTTGATCCCTAAGTAATAGTACTTTGCATGGTGTCATTGCACAATAATTAAAACCAGAGAGAAATGGCTGGTTTAAAATAACATAGTAAAATGAGTCATCCAGACAAAAACAGATACTCTGTATCTGTCCCCAGTGTTCTACAGGTAATTCTGTTAGAGGAAAACTTTTTAAAAGCAAAAATGTATTTCAGTAATGTATCACACTGTGTCATTTCCACTGTGTACCAACAGCCCATCCCCACCCCTCCTTTTCTCTCTTTTCCTGCTCTCCAGCCAGAGAACCTGATTTAACTATCTGATCATTCAGCAGAACCCAGCAGTCTGGCCAGCCGTCTGACTGCTGGTCTTGTGGCACTGAGGCAGCAGTTTTCATTTGGGCTATTTATCCAGGCAGCCAATCAGTGCACTGACTACTTTTCATCCCCCAGGTGAACAGTGGCTGAGTATGGGATTTTGGATTTTCTGTGGCTCATTTTATAGGGTACAACTGATTAACTTTTTAAACCCTTTTATTATGGGACATCAAACATGTACAAATATAGAAGTATATAATAACACCCATTTACTCTTCACCCAGCTTTAACCATTGACTCACAGTCACTCTTGTTTCTACCCCTTATCCTCTCTGTCTCCCCCCACCTGTGAAATTATATCATTTCCTAGTGGATTACTTTTTATCAGTATGGAGTAATCTTTTCTTTTACTTCATGAAGAAATAATCTTTTACTTCATTTTATTGGTAGTTAAGTACTTCAAGAAGACATTTTAAATATTTGAATATTAAAAAACCAGCTTTATTGATATAATTGAAATACTATGTAATTCATCCATTTAAAGTCTGCAGTCAGTGTTTTTTAGCGTGTTCACGGAGTTGTGAAGCTATTAACCACATTTTAGAACATTTTCACTACCCCTAAAAAACCCCATGCCCATGAGCAGTCACTCCCCATTTCCCTTCAGTAGCCGCAGGCAACCACTAACCTACTTTCTCTGTAGATTTGCCTTTTCTGGACATTTTATATAAATGGAAGTATACAATATGTGGTCCCTTGAAACTGGCTTGTTTCAGTTAGCGTATGTTTTCCTAGTACATCCACGTGGTAGCACGTTTCACTACTTCATTCTCTCCTAGGGCTGAATGGTATTCCATTGTATGCATATGCCACATTTTATTTATCTGCGTATCAGTTGATGGATATTGGATTGTTTTCACTTTTTGGTTATAATGAACATCCTGCTATGAACATTTGTTTACAGGTCTTTGTGTGGACATGTGTCATTTCTCTTAGATATACAGGCTAGTTCTCCTGCGTGTGTATAACTTACTGGGTTATGTGATGACATTATATTTAACCTTTTGTGGAACTATCCTACTGTTTGCCGTGTATTACATTTATCATTTTATATTCCCGCGAGGAACACCTGAGGATTTCAGTTTCTCTACATCCTTGTCAATACTTGTTATTATCAGTCTTTTTATTATAGCTGTCCTAGCGGTATTTCATTATGGTTTTGATTTGCATTTCTCTATTGGCTATTGATGTTGACCATCTTAAATGTGCTTATTGGCCATTTGTTTATTATTTTTGGAGAAATGTCTGTTCAGATCCTTTGCCTATTTTTTAATTGGCTGGTCTTTTTATTATTGAGTTTAATAGTTCATCATGTATTCTAGATCCAACTCCCTTATATATGATTTGAAAATATTCTCTCCCAATTGGTGTGTTATTTTTTCACACTGTTAATTGTATCTTTGACCAAAAAAGTATTTTAACAACAGAAAATGTGAGAAAAATGGTGGAAAATCTTTCAGCCATTCTTATTGAGGGTTGAGTAATGGCATATATGATAGCTGACATGTACTGAAATTTTTGGTTTTGTATTTTGTATTTTTTCTCTCATTCAGTCTGCACCAACGTTAGGCTGGTTAAACCCTCAATGTCCTGCAGCTTTGAGAAGCAGGCTGTTCCCACTCAGAAGGGGGTACTATTGTAGTCTTATAGCCTAAAGAAGGATTTCCAAGGAAATGAATTTCTCCATTGAGGAGTCCATCACCTCTGACTTAAAGTGCTGTGTCAGGTGGATCACCTTAAAGATTAGCTCCTTAGTCTCTGGACTTGGTTGGAGTTAAAAAAAAAAAAAAATCTCTGTTGCATTTCATTTCACATAGTGAGTTCCCACTGGCTTTGATGATGGAAAAGGAAGTAGCTGGGAAAATGAATCTTTACAAAGTTAGTTTTTTCATATGCGGTTATATAAAAACCCATACATACCCATACATTTACAAGGAAATTTATTGAAAAAGAATGGAAAGTCCAGTATTTGCCTGGCCCATTTATAGCCATTGATTAACAGATGCTTCTATTTAGCTATATTAGAGACAGTGTATTAGAGAAGGAATTTGGCCTTTTCCCTATTGTCATGTTTGAAACATTTTAGGTGTGCAGTGGTGAGTTTAAACTACAAAAGAAATAAGTTTGTATCAAGAAATGAGAGACAGAATAATTGGGAAGGAACTTGATTTGGTAGTTATTTTGGGAGGACCTTATGGTGTATTGATTGAAATCAATACTTAGGTGTTGTCTGCGTGTAAGGTGTAGTTTTATGGGGATGGAGGATGGAGGAAATTGTAATATGTCAGAGACGGGAGACAAAGCCCTGCTAGGTGATGAAATGGTGTTCAGAGACTAGAGGAAACTTAAATGTTAGAATACAGGCGAGTAGAGAAGGTACAGACATTCTTCAGATATATTATGGGTTCCAGACTGCTACAATAAAGTGAATCACACGAATATTTTGGTTTCGTAGTGCATATAAAAGTTATGTTTACACTGTCTTGTAGCCCATTAAGTGTGCAATAGCATATGTCAAAAAAAAGTAACATCTGAATTAAGGAATACTTCATCCCTAAAAATGCTAACAGTCATCTGAGCCTTCACTGAGTTGTAACCTTTTGGCTAAGAGAAGGTCTTGCCTCAGGGTTGATGGCTGCTGGCTGATCTAGGTGGTGGCTGCTGGAGGTTGGGGGTGGATGTAGCAATTTAAGTCTTAAAGGAAGACAGTAATGAAGTTTGCCGCATTCATTGACTCTTCATTTTATGAAAGAATTCTATGTAGCATGTGATGCTGTTTGGTAACATTTTACAAAATTGAAGTCAGTCCTCTCAAACTCTGCTACTGTTTCATCATCGAAGTTTATGGAATATTCCAAATCCTTTGTTTTCATTTCAGCAGTGTTCACAACATCTTCATCAGGAGTAGATTCCATCTGAAGAAACCACTTTGTTTGCTCGTTTATAAGAGACAACTCTTCATGCTTAGTTTTACTGGGAGGTTGCAGCAATTAAGTCCCATCTTCAGGCTCCCCTTCTAATTCTAGTTCTCTTGCTGTTTCCACATCTGTTGCTGTCTCCTCCACTGAAGTCTTGAGCCTCTCAAACTCATCCATGAAGGTTGGAATCAACTTCTTACAAACTCCTATGGAAGTCAATATTTGACGCCTTGACACATGAATCACAAGTGTTCTTAATGGCATCTAGAATGGTGAATCCTTTCCAGAAGCTTTTCAGTTTACTGTGCCCAGATCCATCAGAGGAATCACTATCTACAGCAGCTATGGCCTAATGAAATATATGTCTTAAATAATAATATTTGAAAGTCAAAATTACTTGAACATGGGCTACAGAATGGATGTTGTGTTAACAGGCATGAAAACAACATTAATCTCCTTGTACATCTCCATCAGAGCTCTTGGGTGACCAGGTGCATTGTCAGTGAACAGTCATGTTTTGAAAGGTATCTGTTTTTTTTCTGAGCAGTAGATCTCAAGAATGGCTTAAAAATATTCTGTAAGCCATGCTGTAAACAAATATCCTGTCCTCCAGGCTTTGTTGTTTTATTTACAGAGAACAGACGGACTAGATTTAGCATAATTCTTAAAGGCCATAGGCTTTTCCAAATGGTGAATTAGCATTGGTTTTAGGTTAGTATCAGCCACATCAGTCCCTAACATGAAAGTTAGCCTGTCTTTTAAGGCCGGGCCTTGACTTCTCTTTTCTAGCTGTGAAAGTCCTGGATGGCATCTTCTTCCAACAGAAGGCTGTTTTGTCTAACTTGAAAATCTGTTGTTCACTGTAGTCACCTTCATCATTGATCCCAGCTAGATCTTCTGGATCACTTGCGGCAGCTTCTACGTCAGCATTGCTGCTTCACCTTATACTTCCATGTTGTGACAGTGGCTTCTTAAACTTCACGTACTAGCTCCTGCTAGATTCCAACTTTTCTTCTGCAGCTTCCTCTCTTAGCCTTCATAGAATTGAAGAGAGTTGAGGCCTTGCCCTGGATTAGGCTTTTGCCTAAAGGGCATGTTGTGGCTGGTTTGATCTTCTATCCCGACTGCTGAAACTTGCTCCCTATCAGCAATAAAGTTGTTTTGCTTTCTTATCATTTGTGTGACTGCTGAAGTAGCATTTTTTTTTTTTTTTTTTTTTTTGAGACAGAGTCTGGCTGTGTTGCCCAGGCTGGAGTGCAGTGGCACCATCTGGGCTCACTGCAAGCTCTGCCTCCCGGGTTCTTGCCATTCTCCTGCCTCAGCCTCTTGAGTAGCTGGGACTACAGGCACCCGCCACCACGCCCAGCTAATTTTTTGTATTTTTAGTAGAGACGGTGTTTCACCGTGTTAGCCGGGATGGTCTCCATCTCCTGACCTCGTGATCTGCCTGCCTCTACCTCCCAAAGTGCTGGGATTACAGGCGTGAGCCACCGCACCCGGGCTGAAGTAGCATTTTTAATTTCCTTTGAGATCCTTTCCTTTGCATCCATAGGTTGGCTGTTTGGCATAAGAGACCTGGCTTCTGGCCTGTCTTGGCTTTTAACGTGCCTTCCTCACTGAGCTTAATCATTTCTAGCTTTTGATTTACAGTGAGATGTGTGACTCTTCCTTTCACTTGAACACTTAACGGCTATTGTAGGTTAATTCATTGGCCTAATTTTAATATTGTATCTCAGGAAATAGGGAGGCCTGAAGTGGGGTAGGGGGTGGGAAGAGAGATATGGGACAGAGACAGGTTGATGGAACAGCCAGAACACATGCAACATTTATCCATTAAGTTGGCTGTCTTATATGGGAATGGTTCGTGGCACCTCAAGACATTTACAATAGTCACTCAAAGATCACTGATCACAGATCACCATAACAGACATAATAATAACTGAAAAGTTTGAAACATTGAGAGAATTACCAAAATGTAACACAGAGTCATGATGTGAACATATGCTGTTGGGAAAATGATGCCACAAACTTTCAATTTCTTAAAAAATGCAGTATTTACAAAGCCCAGTAAGGCAAAGTGCAATAAAACGAAGTATGCCTGTATTTTAGATGGATAAAGCACTGTAAACATGAGAGAGAAAGCAACTGGAGCTAGCGTGGTGAGAAATGGTAGATAGTGTTTGAAATGATTTTAATTCCTAGCTAAGGATTTGGCCTTAATTCATTAAGAATTGTGGATCCATTGAAGGTCTTTTTTTTTTTTTTTTTTTTGGAGACAGGGTCTCACTCAGTTGCCCAGTCTGGAGTGCAGTGGAGCAATCTGGGCTCACTGCAGCTTTTATCTCCTGGGCTCAAGCGGCCTGCTGAGCAACTGGGACTACAGGCGTGTGCCACCATGCCTGGCTAATTTTGTTGGTTTTTTTGTAACGATGTCTCAGGGTGTTGCCCAGGCTGGCCTCAAACTCCTAGGCTCAAGCAATCGTCCTGTCTCAGCCTCCCAAAGTGTTGGGATTACAGGTGTGAGCCACTGCCTGGCCCATTGAAGGTACTGAACAGTGAAACTGACATTGATTGATTCCATAAATACTCATCCAGAGCATTGCCTGGATTATATTAACCATGGGGTGTTAACTCAGCTGAGGCAGAGGCAGGGTCTGACATTAGTGACAGCAGGTGCTGTCTATTGACACTCAAGGTCTATCAGTTTCCTTTCTACTGACTTTTCATCCTGATGGTGATAATAGCTACCACTTATTGATTTCCGTGTTGCATGCTTCATGCTAAGTGACTCATCCTTACAGTGACTCTGAGGCATATGTATATTATTAATGCTTCTCTTTAAAATGAGATTGAGATTTAGTGGAGGTAAATGCCTTGCTCCAGGTTGCACAACTAATATGTGGCAGATCTGAGATTTGGACCCCAGGCCATCCTGTTCCAAAGTCCATTCTGCTAATAGCGCTAAATGCTGCCCTGTACTACCTCTCTGATGGTGTAACACTGCCAGTGACCTTTGTGAGCCTCACTTCATTTGGAGTGCTCTGTATTTGCCTCCATGGTGGGTGTTTCTCCTCTGCAGAGCTTCCAGTTCTCTCTTTAATACTGCAGATATCCCAGGCCTGGAAGGAGCTGCTTGTATGTAATGTGACATATCTCTGCTGTCACCCATTATGTGTTTATAATTTACGTGTTTTCATATACTAGAGCAAGGCACAATTTTTGTACTACTAAAAGCACTCAGTGTACTACTGGTTTAGCTGTGCATCGGTGACCAAGATCACAGTGCTAATACCTCTAAAATGTTAGGGTGGACTGCATGACCTCTGAAACGCCTTCCAGGTCAGCCTTCTGTTCCTAGAGTTAGGCATTAAGAAGGAATAGTGGTTCCAGGATTCCAGGATTCTGGATGCTAGGGAGAGTATGGTCCAAAAAAGCTGTCATTCTTTTCAATCCTGACCCCTCACACCACTCTCAGTAACATTGAGGATCATAAACTTTCTAATAATCTGGCTTCATGGATGTTAAGTTCTATTTAACATCAACAACTACACCTGTATTCATATCATCTGCATTGCCTGAATTTAGAACTGCTCCACTTTCAGAGTAGCTTCCATAGTCACTTTCTGTGTATTTTCTACCCCTGAACATTCCCCGCCCCTTCATCTTCAGTATAATCTGTATGTATCTATTTCTGTTTTCTTTCTTGTTTTTTTTTTTTTTTTTTTTTTTTTTTTTTGAGACGGAGTCTCGCTCCGTTGCCCATGCTGGAGTGAAGTGGTGTGATCTCAGCTCACTGCAACCTCTGCCTCCCAGCTTCAAGTGATTCTCCTGCCTCAGCCTCCTGAGTAGCTGGGATTAAAGGCATCCACGACTATGTCTGACTAATTTTTGTATTTTTAGTAGAGATGGGGTTTCACCATGTTGGCCAGGCTGGTCTTGAACTCCTGACCTCAGGTGATTGGCCTGCCTCTGTCTCCCAAGGTGCTAGGATTACAGGCGTTAGCTACCGCACCCGGCCTTCTGTTTTCTTTTTGTCACCTGAAACTGGGGTCTCACTCCAGACCAATTAAATTAGAAACTGATGGGTTGGGGCCTAAGGCACTGGTATTTGTTAAAAGTTCCCGTCACTGTTCTGCTGTGCACTTAGGGCTGAGAGCTGAGTTGAAAGTGGGCCCATCTGGCCACTGTCCACTTATTGGTCCCCTTTCATTACCATTCCCTAGCCGTGAATAATTATAAACATTATTAATAATTATTAAGGAGTACAGTACTAGTCACTATGTGTTATTTTCTATTTTTAATTTTTAATTGCAGTTTTACTAATCCTCATCCACTCGACTATCTTATGTCCCAGAGCCCTATATCTATCTGATTGATATAACTTTAAGTCAGTTAAATACACTTAAAGCACAGGGTTAAGAGGGCTTTATTTATGGATTCCCAAAAGGAGTTCAGATTGTGGAATAGTATATTCAGCAACATTTTAAAAAAAGATATGTGTATGTTTATAAAAACATGCATACTTAGAGTAAAAAAGATGGAAAGATATATATGAAAATATTGCATGATTATAGGTGATGGCATTACAGATGGTTTTTCTTTTCATGTCTACAGTATAAATTTTCTATAATGAACATGTATTTCTCCTATATTTAAAAAAATCTTAAAAAGAAGATATACCCTAGACAAAATAGGGGGGTATGAATGTGTGCGTTATTAATATTTTTAGCTCCTGAGGCTAAAATATTCAGTGGGGATATTGAGAATAGTACCATACTGAGAGTGAGTTAATAGCAAGGGTTGGCATACAAAAGTTAGGATTTGGATCCTTGTTATTTTTGTTTTTGCTTATTATAGCTAAGCTAAACTTGTCTCATCTGATGGTTGCTATTTTGTTTTGTCGAACAAGTGAGTGTCATGAGACTGTTAGTCCATAACAGGGCAGAAGAACATGATGACATAGATAGTTTACTGTTTTTAATGCCAGTGGACTAACTTTAATATCTGTTATCGGTGCTTTCAGAAACACTATGAAACTAGGAACAGAACGTCGACCTAGTATCTGTTCATCTTTTCGCATTGGCTTGTTACCGAAGTTTAACAACTCCAGCGTGCCTTTGAATTTTAATTTTAAATAAGACGCAATTAAAATAAGTGGTTTAGATGAAAACTTAACAGTAGTTATCTCTGGGTTCTGTTAAGTAATTTTAAGGGTATTTAAAAAGTAAAAACAAAGCACTCAATGACTAGTAGATGTTTAGTTTCTACTTTCTTTTGTCAAAATAGAAGGTGGGTGAACCTATTGCCAAATAATGGGAAAACAGCATTGTGTGGTGATGTTTCAGTAGGGTGTTTTCTTCTGAAATGCTGTTTTGCTAATCCTTGGGGAAATTTGGCTGTGAGCATGCAATTATTACATTTTTATCCACAGAATGGGCTAAAGTTGGCATCACATCCCTCATGGTTGCCAGAGGCAACACACTGATTTAATTTGTGCCCCTAAAATATTTGAATAATTTCAGTGATTTTTTTTCCTGATGCTACTTTGGTTGTTTCCTTTCCAGTATCCCACTGTTTGTTGCTCCCCAACCTCTCTGATTTCACCCTCCCTGAGTTTTGAGACACTTGTGTTGGTTGATGAGAGTAGAATAATTGAAAGTCCAGATGATTGTCCTGAGGGAAGCCATGCGGGTGTCCCTGACACATCCTGGGGCAATGCGGGTTGGAATGCTTTCATGGTCCAGCCTGCAGTGAATGAATGTCTGTCCTCTTAAAGACTGACAAAAACAAACAAATCTTAATTAGGCATATTTGAAATTCCATGTGGAGCCTGAAAAATGGATACTAAGAGAGCTGCTTTTGGGGGATTTTGAATTCTTTTGCTGTAGAATTTGAGATTCCTTGAGATCTCCCCTTTATGATTCTGTCCTGCTTTGCCTTTGTTTTTTTGATATACTAACTGATGTTTAACAAGGAGGATCACCAGATGGACCCAATTCGAGAGTGAACATCTATTCTCCTAGGTTAAGAGTCACAGAAGCATAAGGGTAGAGCTGCCTGTTTCTTCAAGAGCTGGCTGCTGCCACAGGGCAGGCCACCTCACACTAGCATGCATTCTCTAAGGGCTTTGGGTGGATATCCTTTTCTGAGCACTGCTTGTACAGGCACAGATCATTTTTAGGGAGCAGATGTTTGTTTTATCAGTACACCCTCGAGATAATCAGAACGGGGAAGAAAACATGTAATTCTTGTACCCATTGTGTCTAGAAACTCATATTTTTCTTTTTTTAAAATGCAGAGTGGACACAGATATCTACCAGATATCTTCGAGAGCAGTTGGCCAAGATTTCTGACTTTTACCACATGGCCTCCAGCACGGGCGATGGCCCTGTCCCTGTGCCACCAGAGGTGGAACAAGCCATGAAGCAATGGGAATACAACGAAAAGCTAGCGTTTCACATGTTCCAGGTAACCTTTTGAAGACATGCAGAGTTGTGTGCCATGCTTTTAAGAAGACAGCAAATTCCTTATAGTTTGGTGTTCTGGGGTTAAATCCTATTTTTATATGAACCAATACATTCAAAGAAAGCAGTCTGACATTTCTCATATCGAATTGTATTCAGGGTGACACCTCTGCCCTGGGATGACAGCTTATTATACATATTGATCTTCAGCTTTTAATCATGTTAGCTCTTTTAGTGCTATTAATTACTTTGTAATTGCACTATTAAATGTAATCCTTCTAAACCTTTTATTTTGCAAAATTCGATATATTTATTCAAAAACACCTTTGTGCTGATGCCTTCTGTGGTAGCAGACCTCCTTTAGACCTAAGTTGTTACAGAGAAAGGTCATCTTAATTCAGCTGCAGCTGAAAATACAAACATTGCTGAGGGGAGGGAGGGGTAAGGGCGTTTAGGAATGACTGAACTCTCACCCAGACAAGCGGATGTAAATACTGTTGACCAGAAGAGGGCGCTTGGGCTCATAATTACCTTATTCATGCTAAGGTAGGAGAGATGACTTCAGTTCAAGTCTTACTATTAGCAGAGATTTTAGTACCTGTTATCTTGATTAAAGAGGGAGGGGACATGTGGTTTCTAAATTTTCCCTTTAGAACCTTCATTATAATTTTCATGCTCTTCTAAGAGGTCAACATAGGAAAAAATAAGGTCTTTTTGAGAAGTAATATTGTTAATTTTTAAGTCAGTAAAAATAAATTCTAGTTCCATTTAGAAGAGGGACTACTTTAGTGCTGCCCTGAGCTTTTATGACTTTTACTGAGCTCAGAATTTAGACTGCATCTTGGAAAAAGTATCTCTCAGCAGATAGGTGATAGTATCTGAAACTAATTTTGGGATAGTGAAAGAAGCTATTAAAGGGGCATTGGGTCTGATGGGATTTTCACACTTTTGTTAAGATGATGGCATGAGCAGTGCTTATTTTCTTTATAATTATCACTGTTACCCAAGTTTCCTTCTATGAGCATGAGTTCATACTCCCCCGAAATCTAGCCAGGACCCTGACACACACTGGGGGTGTGAAAGCTTCTGATTTTTTTTTTTTTTTTCGTTGCTGGAATGAATTTTTCTCAATTTGGAGCAGATTTCTAAAAAACAAAACAAAAAACTATACAAAACATATTAGTTATTTGTTTTGTTTAGAATTTGGACGGTGAGCAATGAGACTATGTTTAACAACAACAACAAAAACAGTAGTACAGTTAGACTTAAGCATAAGAATGACAGTGCCTTTTTTGTTTTTCTCTTTAACATTATTAATGTAATTTTTCTTTGTTCATTTAAGGAAGGAATGTTAGAAAAACATGAATATTTGACATGGATCCTGGATGTTTTAGAAAAGATCAGACCAATGGATGACGATCTTCTTAAACTCTTGCTACCACTAATGCTGCAGGTATAGTACATGTCCCCTTGAGGCAGTTGGTTTTATGGGCAAGAAATGAGTCTGATAATAATGATTAGGTAAGTGGAGGAGGAAAAGGAAAAATATCCTCTTGAAATGAAGGAAAAAATGTCTTTGATGCTATAACACATGAAGTGATAAAGGCTTCTAATAAGTTTTAGCCATCATTTGTATTAACCATGTTGGTAGTTTTTACCCATGTGTCCTAATTTTTAAGTAATTTTACCCACATTGATTTCTCCTATCACTGAGCAAAGCAACCAACTTTTAAAATACTGTCTCCATATAATAACACAAATTTCTGTGAAAACAAAACAAATCATCCCTTTTGAAGGTAGAGGATCTTCTACATTCTTTTGACAAGTCTTTGAGACTTTTGGGATAGGAAACTTTTTATTTTGATGATTGGTCTAAGATGTGCTTAAATTTGATGTATCTAGATGAGATTTGTTTAAAAAAATTCTTAGGCCATGCATGTATTTGATAATTCAAGCAAGATAGAAGAATATCCAATGAACGGCAGTTCTCCCTTTCACTCTCATACCCTCCCCACAGACTATACTATAGGTTCCTGTGTCTCTCCCCTGAGATAGTCTGTACCTGCACTGTCCATTACAATAGCCACTAGCCAGATGTGGCTACTGAGCTCTTGAAATGTGACCAGTCCAAATTGATGTGTGCTCTAAGTGTAAAATGCACACCAGATTTCAGACTTAGTATGGAAAAGTGTATAATAGTAATACTTTTTATGTTGATTACCTGTTGAAATGATAACATTTGAATATATTGGGCTAAATAAAATACATTATTCTAATTTTTGCCTGTTTTTTATTTTTTTCATGGCTCCTAGAAACTTTAAAATTATACGTGTGGCTCACATTCTATTTCTATTGGACAGCACTTGCTTTATACCTTTGAAGTTTTTGTTTTTTAAATGAAAACAAGTCTGTGTTAAAATAGTTATTTAACCAAGACGCATACGACATGACTGAAGTCTGGTGTCCTTCTACTTCTCAGTATTCAGATGAGTTTGTTCAGTCGGCCTACCTGTCTCGTCGTCTTGCCTACTTTTGTGCCCGGCGTCTTTCCTTGCTGCTGAGCGATAGCCCCAACCTCCTTGCTGCCCACTCACCCCACATGATGATAGGACCAAACAACTCGAGTATCGGGGCCCCCAGCCCTGGCCCCCCCGGCCCTGGCATGAGCCCCGTGCAGCTGGCCTTCTCAGATTTTCTTTCCTGTGCACAGCATGGTCCCCTGGTTTATGGACTTAGTTGTATGTTGCAGGTAAGTCCTTGGCCCTTGTTATTTTATGTTAAAATTCAATGTGGGAAGTGATTGAGTTGGGAATGGCATTTTCAATTCTCTAGTTGACTTTTTACAACTCTAGTTTTTTCCTCACCCACGTAATTTATTGATTGAAATTTTATGTTTTTATTTCCCTATGATGGATCAAGCTGAGAGAAGATTTGTCGCATTCGTCTAGGAGAGTGTTATTGCAGTTGTCCTTTATTAGGGTCATTAAGCAGTTCAATTAAAAATCCTTCAGGGAACCCACAGAACAAGTCAGTTGTATTATTGTTCTTCTGGAAAGACAGCTTCTCCAGCTAGCATTTTTAATCTTTCTCAGTTCACATCTTGGGTTGGTTGCCTGTCTGTGTTTCTTTAAAGTCCAAATCATGTATCGGGCTCTGTTCGTCTTCCAAGCATTGTTGCTTGTGTAGTCCTTGAACATCCAGTAAGATGCTGGTTGCTGGGCTGATACTACCAGGAATATCAGGAATGAGATACAGTCCTGCTCTAGAGGAGCTCACAGCTTAGTGTTCTGTTCGTATTTCTTGAGCTCTTAATGTGTTCTGCTGTATACTAAGGAGCTTTGAAACAGAGTTGACCCTCAAGACATGGTCTCCACTCTCAGAGTTTACTGTCTTTTCAGGAAAACTCGGTCATAAATGGACAGTTTCCAAATAATATGACAAGGGCTGTTGGGGAGATACACAGGGGGCCAAGGCAGTTGAAAAGGGGAACCTCTAGCCCAGCCTAAAATTCACGGAGGCTTTGTGAAAGAAATTTTTTAGTTCTTCTAATGAGTTGAGAAAGATCAAGTAAAAAGAAGTAGTAAAAGTTTCTTGGCAGAGGGAGCGCTATGGGAAGAGGCCCAGAGGCTGGTCAGTTATCTTTTGTGTAGGTGGGTATTAGTGGGACATACATTATAAACTCTGTTGGGGGTCAGGGCATAGAAGACGCCCTATGGGCCTTATGATTGAGATGTCGTCAGAGGGTTTTATGCAGCAAAGTGACACAGGTAGTTGTGTAATGTCGGTAGATTGATTGGCCACAGTAGAGGGAAGATTGGTGTGGGGGGTGGTAGGAAAGAAGGAGGCTTGCAAGGCAAAGAAACCAGTTTGGAAGCATTTCAGGGAGTTCAGCTTTGGACTATTTTGGATTGTTTTGTCCTTTATTTAGAACCTCCAAATGGATATGTTCAAGAGTTGTTACATGTCCAATTCTGCAGATTTGGGCGGACAGTTGGCTACTTGTGTGGATTCGAATCCTTCAAGAACTTTGACTGTTCAAAAACCCAAGAGGGAGTGAGGTTGCCTGAAGAATTTTGTAGTGAGAGAGAATCCGTGAACCTGAAGGACAGGAGTGCTTAAGAGTCGGGCAGAGGGGAAGTCCATGGAGGAGACCGGGAAGGTTGGCCAGACTGGAGAGAGAACAGGGGGAGAGTATTGTTGCCCAAAGATGATGGGAATAACAGTAATATTGTCATAATTATATTAGCATATGGATAGCATTTATTATGGTCTAGGCATTGTTCTAAGTTGTAACGTATGTTATTAAGTCATTTAGTTCTTGGAACTAGCCTATGAGATGGGAACCATTATTATTCTTATAACATTAATAATGCATAGATTACAGAGCAAGAAAGTGGCAAAGCTGGAATCCAAACCAAAGCAGTCAGTATCCAGAGTCCACACTCAACCACTATGCTAAACTGGGGTCTGCAGAAAGTTGAAAAAAGGAATTAGTAGTGGGCAATGTCTAGAGTATTGGAGACATCTGGCAAGAAGATGGCTGAAGTTGTCTTTGACAATATAGTGTTCATTGGTGAGCTTTTAAAGAGCTATTTAATTGAATGGTGGATAAGGAGCCAAATTAAGGAATGTTGAGGAGTGATGGAAAATAAGGAGAAATAGTACTAATTGTTCTTTTGAGAAACATGTTTATGAACGGAAGAGAAGAGAATGGATAGTGGATAAAGATGGCAGCTGAGTGGAGAGTTAAAAAAATAT
The DNA here is from genome assembly GCF_006542625.1 of Nomascus leucogenys. Lineage (NCBI taxonomy): Eukaryota > Metazoa > Chordata > Mammalia > Primates > Hylobatidae > Nomascus > Nomascus leucogenys. The sequence continues at coordinate 72,624,753 of NC_044391.1, forward strand.
ATATTTTTTGATGGGTAGATTTGAACTTATTTGTGGGCTAAGAGCAAATAGGAGAAGGAGGAGTGTTTGATAGATCAGTGCCCTGGGTATTAGAGGGCTTTGGAATCAAGGACACAGGGAAGGGCTCTGTCAGGAGGAGTTGAGAACTCCACATTGTCACAGGCATGAGGAAGGCAGTAGGGATGTAGCCCAGTGGAAAGAGATGGATTGGTAGGTTTCAGGGACTTGACATTCTTTGTATCTGCTATCTGGTTTCCACAAAGATGTCTCCTAGACCTCAGAGTTTATTTTTTTTATCTTTTATTTTTTTAAATTGATTGATGAATTGATGGAGACAGGGTCTTGCTCTGTTGCCCATGCTGGAGGGCAGTGT